>NC_092046.1:25611008-28180996 GCF_003086295.3 Arachis hypogaea
AATTTAACAAAAATCATGAGAATCTGCTTTCCTTTAATAATCTATAAAAGCATTCGAGACACATCTCTTTCGTTAAAATTACTCATATCAAAATTATCCTCAAAACCATAACCAGCACTCTTTCAAATTTTTTGGAGAAAAATTTTCAACAGTACCTCCCTAAAAATTGGAGTTTACCACCCGTCACGGGCTCCCTCAAACCAATCTCAGTACTGCATCTGTATTTCAATTTAGTGGCTTTCACATTCGTCTTTCAAAACCAATCATTATAAATCTCAATCTAATTCCAAGGTCACTATGACCAAACATCATGGTACTCATCTCTCAAACACGACAACTCGCACTCTTTCATCATCTAAATCCAATTATGCATCAATGATAATTTTCTCATCCGCTTTAGAACCATCAAAGCTCGCAGCCGCAATCAATTCCAACTATTTGGGGATCATTACTTGCAGTAACCCACTTAACCCTTCTAGTATTCAAACTTAAGATATTATAGTAAACTTTTACAGCTCCTATTTGAAGCTATCCTGTGTTACTGCTTCCACAAGTTTCTACTGCTTTATTCTGATCTCTCGTCTAGTACGAGCTCTATTACTTACTTCCTCAAGTATTCAACCACAACTTAGCATGACTAGCATTTCAAATCAACGTTTCCAAATCCCTCACTTAGGACCATTCCTTATCTATTTAAATCAAAGGAACTAAAAGTCACGGGTTCAATTCGTTTCACCAAAAATCCAGAAATCAACCAACTACATAACAAACACAACACATCATTCTCAACAAAAAATCATTTACATCACAGGAATTTATCCATTTGTATTAAGGCAAATCCTTACTCGGATCATCCGATTTGCTCCTCAGTCTAATATTAAACTCGACATTCCCAGTTTTACTGTACAGGCGGTATTATAAAATCACGCACTATCCTTTAAGCCTGATTATTGCAATTACCTCAATTTTACTGTCGCAATCGGCCCGCATCCTGACTCTCTCCTTGTTGGCAATTTCTTGATACATGCCCTGGTAACCCGCACTTGTAACATACCCCTAACCCCAATCGGCACGGCCTATTTGGGTGATGACTCCCACATCTCTGACAGCTCGAAACATCAGAAGCAGCCGCTGCCCGTTTTCCTTTACCATTCCTTTGGGACTCCTTACTTGTCGCAAAGTTATTCTGTCCTTGGGGAAAGTGTTGTACGTATCCTCTCTCCTTAAAGTCTCGACCCCTTGGTGTGAATCCTTGGTTGTGCTCTCTATGACTTCCTTTCTCTGCAATCCTCCTTTTCACACACTCTTCAGCAATTCTGCTCTTATTCACTAACTCTGAAAAAGTTCGGATCTCCATTGGTCCCACTGAACTTAAGATGTCGCTCCGAAGCCCTCCTTCATACTTAATGCATTTCCATTCCTCGAAATCTCCCGGAGCTCCTTGACACATGCGGGAAAACCTGAATAGCTCCTCAAATTTGTCTGTATACTCAGATACGGACATAGCACCTTGCTTTAGTTGCAGTAACTCCAATTCCTTGGCTGTCTTGGCGGAATTCGGAAAGTACTTCTTATAGAATTCCACCTGGAAGGCATCCCAAGTGATAAGATCATTCCCCTGTTGCAGGAGACGTCGAGCCCCTTGCCACCAATGCGATGCTTCTCCCGTGAGTAGATAGGTAGCAAATTCAACACACTACTCTTCAGGCACCAACTGCGCTTGCAGTGCTCGCTCCATAGGCTGAAACCAAGTATCAGCTTCAGTCGGATTGGTGGTTCCCTTGAACTTAGGTGGATTAACCTTTAAGAAGGTTGCCAGTGTCATCGGGCCCTGAGCTTCCCTTCCGCCATAGCCATTATTGTTCATCTGTTGCCCAAGAGCCTCCGCAGTGGCCTGCATAGCAGCAGCCATATTCTCCAACGCCGCCATAAGGTTTATCAGGTTATTCGGGTTGATTTCCGGTTCCTGCGCATTAGTACGATCTCTTTCACATCCCCGACCGGGTCCACGAGGTGCCATCTGGTTCCTATACACACCAAACAATCGATATCAAGTTGATCAGTCTCAATATCGGAAGTATAGTGCTTCAAAGTACCAAAGGTACACTCATGGACTTCATGCTAGATGTATCGATTAGATACCCTAACTAGCACAGGCACAGACTCAGAGTATGCATTGAAGCATAAGCAGTTCCATCCCTCAGGCTCACGAGGACGAACTGCTCTGATACCATAATGTAACACCCTAATATTCAAATCCTTATGCTCGAGTCATAAGTCAATGATATTACGGTGGTACGACTCTCAGGTGGATTTTTAATAAATAAATATAGGTAATTTCGAAAGGAGTATTAATCGAGAAGCCTGAAAAGAGTAGAAATAAAATCGCGAAGACGTATCTCTCACGTTTCGACAACAAAAGATAAACCGTGAAGCCGAAAATGATATACGGACAAGGCGTAGAGGAGATTAAGAGATAGATAACAGATAGATATATATAACATAAGTAAATAGTCACTAGTCACGACCCGCGAAGTTTAGGTCGGCTAGGGTACATTATGAAATTAGTTGACAACAGTATATCCTAATTTCTCCCGAAGGAAACATGAGAGCCTCTATAGGCAAATTCAAAGAGTTCAATACATAATATAAACTTTCCAAAACAAAGGTGGAGAGATTCTAATCAAAACACAAAGTAGAGGAAATAAAGATCTTCGCCGTCTCTCAGACGACCCACAACTCACTTCTAGGCACCTGGACCTGTATCTGAAAAACAAGAGATATATACGGAATGAGAACCCCGGGCCCATGGGTTTCCAGTACGGTAAAAGTGCCAAATAAATTCAATGTACTGCAATAAAAACTCACTAAGCATCCTAAACTTCTTCACCAATTATTCATCCTAGGTTCTCGCTAATCCATGAATAGGCAACTGTCATAAGGGAGTGCTAAATTCAATTCATGTTTCACATATTTCCCAACTCGCTGACTCTTCCACAAATCAGACTCAGAATCATAAGCAAAACCATCACCAGTTGTTCTGCCTCAGCAGTTCTATATCAATACATCATCATGCAATCGCATCATCAATTCATCCCATCAAGAACAGCCCTCACACCCACCGACACCAGCATGAGGGGCCTTTCAGTTGTACAAACACAAGCAATACAGGCAAGTAATACACAAACATGATACAAGTAGAACAAGTAGCATATAGTCAGGTAACATGGCATATATGATGTAGAAATCCAAGACAAATGGCAAACCCAAACAATTCAAACATATGCAAATGATGAATGCCTGCCCTATGGCTGATGATATCATCTGTCGGTTATATAGCCAACCCGACACGTCCTGGTAGCTAACCATGGACAGAAACACCCATTACGGAGTAAGTAGGTTTGAGCTACAACCCCCTTGCTACTACCCGCTCAACCCAGAGCCAGTGGAATAACCACTACTGTGGCTACTACCTAGGCGGGTGTTTAAAAGCTCAACCTGGAGCGAGTGGATTCACCACTACTGCCGCTACTACCCAGGCGTCACAATCTCTGACCTGGAGCAAGTGAGACGAACCACAACCCTTGCTACTACCCAGGTATCTCAAGCATTGGCCCGGAGCAAGTGGGACGAACCACAACCCTTGCTACTGCCCAGGTATCTCAAACATATATTCATTCAATCTCAATTCATATTATCAACATTCATTGTTACCAAATCTCAAACATTAACTTGGAGCAAGTGGGACGAACCACAACCCTTACTACTACCCAAGTATCACAAATAAATATTTATTCATAATCACCCTTCATTATTATCAATTCTCAAACAATAACCCGGAGCAAGCGGGACGAACCACGACTCTTGCTACTACCCAGGTATCACAAATACGCATTTATTCAAAGCTCCATGATTAAACTCGTTTATCATAATCCTCCTTTCCCGTCTCATACCCGGAGCAAGTGGACAATGCCACTGCCTACTACCCGAGGTCGCACATCACATTTTAATATTTTTTCATTATTATCCATTTAACATATTCATTCATTAATCATATATGCATTTATACTCAGCCATAAACAATAATGGCTTTGCCGTAACCCGGCAATAACTCAGCCATCCGGCTCATGGTCCAATCAAGAACGGGCCATTTATCAATAAATATAGCCCTCCGGCTCATGGCATACACGGTACTTCCACCGTCATCCTCCATATCTCATATAATCATCTTTGATCATCATTGATCATAACTTTTCCCCTTGCTTCACTCGCAAGTTACCACATCCCCTAGCTCATTTCTCATTGCTAGGCATATCATAATGATTTAATACATAAGAGGTGAGATCGGAGGCTTAGAAGTATGAGATTTGGCTTTTAAAACTCAAAAATCAACTTTGGCATGAAAACAGGGCCACGCGTATGCATCATGCACGCGGACGCGTGGATTGAAAATTTGCCAAACGACGCGTACGTGTCAGCCACGCGTACGCGCGGATACATTTGTACCCCAGGCACAAAACTGGCACAACTCTCGGGAAAATGGCTGGGCATTTGGTGCAGCGCATCGACGCGGCCGCGCACACCACGCGCACGCGTGGATGGTGCTTTCTTGAAGAACGGCGCGTACGCGCCAAGTGCACCTACGCGCGGAGGGTCGTTCTGCTAAAAAAATTTCTAAGTTAAAAGCTGCAGAATTTACAGATTCAACCCCCAATCTTCCGACGGACATAACTTTCTCATTTTAAATCATTTTTCACCCGTTCTTTGAACGGCATGGACATCCCGGATCCAATTTCATTTCTAAATAGATTTGGCACAAAACAGAGATCCGTAGTCCAAGTTATGTCCTATCAAAGTATGCCCAAAAACCATGTTTTCATACAAAACCACAAGGTACCATTTTCAAAACAAGCAATTTTCAACTCTTTTCAAAATCAACCAAAGCATGCCAATTTCAATCCTTTTTGAAATCAATCAAAATGTACCAAAATCCACATCAAGCCATCCTCAACTCACACATTGACACTTTACCAAAAATTCCCAAAACCACATCCAACCATTTTAACACTTCTCAATCAAATGGCTAAAGGACAAACACAATATCATGTCATACATCCTTCCTCATCCCAATTTCCAATAATACCATTTCTAATCAACCATCATTATACATAATCAATATCATACTCACTATCACGTGATTTCACCCACAAATCAACCTTAATCATTCCCCAAGCATATATCACAACATACATATCTCTAATGCATCATCATACCATCAAGGCATCAATAATCATAATCACATATATGATCACATAATATATCTCAACCGAACCAAACATACCTCATCTACATAATTTCACCCAAAATTACCAAATTCCACACTTCAACTTCTCAAACCTTATTATTCAATAACCAACCTAATCATTCATATATTCATTATATGAAATTCATCCAATCACTTGTGCCATCATACAATGCACACATCGACTTACCTTTCTTACCTCTTTCCGGCCCCCGGCCCAATTTTCACAATTTAAATGCATAAACCACAAATCAATACTCATTACCCAGTACATCAAATTCTCAATACACCAAGCATACGAGGTCACACAATTCTCAACCCAATCATTAATTCACATTACATATCAACTATGTATATTAGCACCAACCATTTACACAATCCAAACTTAATCCTAGGGGCATCTAGCCTAGGAATTCTCATCACAACACACGGTACTTAAATGAAACTTAAACCGTACCTCTTGTAGCCAAACCAATTGAGCCTCTTCTTTGGAATTCTTCACCAACTTTAGCTCCAAGCCTTACCAAAGCTCCTCAAGCAATACCAATCTCCCAATTGTGCACCAACATCACCAAATACACTAACATAACCAATATCACATACATACATCAACCTAGGGCTCATAAAAATGACAAATCACAAGGGTTTGAGCACTTCTTACCTCAGCCCATATGAAGTAGGGATAGAACCCACTTAGAATCCATGTTGGAGTATCCCTAAACACCAAAAATCACAAGATTTCAATACTAACTACCCAAAAACGTGTAACAATGGGGAATTTCGAAAACTGGGCAGAGATAAATGAAATACTCACCACCAAACTTAGATAGAATTGTAGAGGATGAGAAAAGCAACGCGTGGCCGCAAACGGCTCGTCAATCGGAGCTCCGTAGCTCAAGTTATGGTGGTTTGAAGATCAAAGAGAGTTAAGTTTTCTCTCTTCTCTTCTCTCCTCTCAATTTCAGCGCCCCAACCCTTCTTTTTAGGGTAAAATGAGCTGAAATGCTCATAACTAATGTTTATATATGTTGGGTCTTGGACCCACTTAGACCCGGTTCACTTATTTTTGTCCGTTGGCCCAATTTTGGGCCAAAACCTTTAAGATTAGCGCCCTAAATCGCACTTCAAATATTTCTACCTCCCCTAATTATAATTCCTCATTTCTTAATCCTATTTACTCATAATCAATTTTCTCAGCTGTAGTACCAGACAGGTCTCAGCCGGTACTGCCGGTCAGAATTTCACTGCGCGCTTTTACGCAGAAAACTATGTTTTCCGACTCGGAAAAATTCACTGAATCCAAATATCATATTTAAATTATCAAATTCCAATTGCCAAATCTTCCAACCATATTCGCTCCTATTTAACTTATTATTTAATTAATTTCGGTTAGACCGGGTATTACAGAGTACCCTGTCGCCTTCTCACTGGAGGTATCACTCAGTCTTGGGAGGGAGAGTGCCCTGTCACCTTACAATCAGAGAGAGAGTGTGGAGGAATAAAATCTAGGGGGACTATCCTCGGTGTTGTGAGGGAGAGTGCCATGTCATCTTCCCCACATCCACACCACAGCACTAAACAAGCGGGACAAAACCACCATCCTTATCAGGCACAGGTGCCTCATCAATAACGCAATCGGGACAAAACCTACGACCTTGTAATGCAAGTGGGATAAAACCCACGTCAATGCCAATCAATCATCATATTTCAATTATAATCACACAAGCGGGACAAAACCCACGTCCTTGAAAATCAATCATCCATCATAATCAATTTCATCAATGACATAATCAACCATCATCAATCATAATCTCATTTCTCATCATAAATATCGTATCAAATCTTATTTTGGCCATAAGCCTCGAATCAAACCTAATCTCTCATCATCACTCTCATAATAAAATAATTCTCCTCATGATCATCAATAACATATCATCATCATCGATTATAAACAATCAAATATAACTATAGTCATAACCAAGACTATAATAAAAAATCACAATTTTATATAATCATATTTATCACAAGAATAATCATCCTCGAGCCGTGAGTGGGATAAAACCACCATCCTCACCATGAGCGAACAAAACCACCATCTCCACATAACAACAATGCACTGAGCAAGCGGGACATTACTACCATCCTTGCTAGGCAAATAATCATCATCGGGACAAAGCCACCTTCCTCACGTGGGCGAGACGAACTGCCATTTCTACAATATTTATATCTTATTTAACAAGTTTTTATCGGGAAATGATTCAATAAAATTTATTATATCCACTCCAACATATTCAAATGCCTTTAAAATAATTATTAGACTTCATACAAAGGTTACAGGGGTACAGACTTGCTGAAAAGGTATAATAGCTTAGAAATAACATTTTTGAAAAATCAGCAAAATGGTGCGTAAACCGGTCTTAGTCCCTTGAGGGTTCATGAATGATGCGTACGTAGGCTTCATGCGTATGCATAAAAGTGCAATGATGCGTGCACAACATATATGCGTACACACAGAACCGAGTTCTCCTACTCTTGCTGCAAAATCTGCAGAATTTGATTTTAACCACCAATTTTCAAAAGATTATAACTTTTAGTACAAAATTCGTTTTGACTCCGTTCTTTGAAGACAATAAAATAAACTTCCGCAATTTTATTTCAACACAAGTTCCATTAATTTTAAAGTTTCAAGTGCCAAATTATGGCCCTCCAAAGTTGACAACAAATTTAACAAAAGCACATTTTTCTGCAACACCGAAAACAACCCTTCTCAAAACTCTTTTCTTTTGCAACCAATACCCAATTCTCACCTTAACCATCATACAACTTTCATCCACTTAAAATCAAACAATTTACACTTCTAAAATCTCAACCTCACTCACCCATAATCTTATTGCTTACGAAAATTTTTCAAACAAACAACAATATCCACCCCAAATTCAATTATATATATTTCTCATAAAAATTCCAATTCCAACAATCATACTACAACACATCAATATATATATGCAACGCACGGGTGAAAAATTTCTTGCTAAGATTTATCTCTTTAATCTATTAACTCATAAAATATAAGACAAAAAAATACCACATAAAATGAGATAAAAAAAAGTTTTTTTTTATATTTGCATTATTTGTTAATTGTATGATGGCTATGGTATTTATATATTTGTAGAAATTATGGGAAAAAACATCGGAGGTGGTCAGAGTGACCAACTGCGTCCACCGTAGAATTTTTAATTAAATATCACACAGCTTTCTTTTTTTTCATGTCTTAAATTTTTATTATAAAATTTATATAATTCTCCTTCTTAGGCAAATTAATTCTTTCGTTCTTCTAACAAAACTTTTAATATATACATTAAAATTAAGTCTTTCATAAATTAAATAAAGTTGAAACTAATAATTTTCAAACAATAATTAATTAACAATTTTCTTTTTTATTTGTAGTTACAACTCAAATTTTCAATTA
This sequence comes from Arachis hypogaea, assembly GCF_003086295.3. Lineage (NCBI taxonomy): Eukaryota > Viridiplantae > Streptophyta > Magnoliopsida > Fabales > Fabaceae > Arachis > Arachis hypogaea. The sequence continues at coordinate 25,619,780 of NC_092046.1, forward strand.
TAATCTTGGTAGCTAATTATTGTTTAAAAGAACTATTTTACCAACAAAATCATAAATTTATTATAAAATGCTTAATTCTACAAAAATATTATTATACCATACACTAATTCTATTTATGTTCCACTTACAGTGTTTTAATTTTTTTAAAATTCTCTAAAAGAACAAAAATTTATCCAAACAAAAATGTTTAATTTATATTTTTAATATTAAATTGATTAAATTACTTTTTTTTCAAATAAATTTGAAATTTATTTAAAAAATCAAATTAAATTATATTAAATACTACAAAAAAATTTCATTTATCGGAGTGAAAAAAAAGGTGAACTTCAACCAATTATGATCAATGTTACATTAATCTAATTAATACACAAATTGAAGTATTATATATTTAATAAAAGAATTTACGATAAAAAATTATTTATTTTAACCAAATAAGTATCAAAGAATAATTAAAATTTTTTTATAATACTTAAGTAAAATTCATTCATAAATATTAATGTATTGTCAAATGATTATTAGATATTTGAGAATTTCTGATTTTTTATTACAAAGCCACACTACAAGAAACAGCATAATTATCGACGCTAAAAATTGACGGCCATATTTTTGTCGATATTTTTCGACGGTTTGCCGTCGATAAAATAAAAAAATTAAATTAAAAATAAAATATTAAAATCGACGATCAGGTCATCTATTATTTTAGTGGCCTTATAATAATTTAATATTATCGTCACATAATCGACAGAAATGTGGGTAGAAAATTTTTTTCTTTAAAATCGACTGAAAGACCGTCTATTTTAATATTTGTAATATCGACCACTTTATCGTCGATAAACTTAAACGATGAAGATCCCTCTTTAAAATTTAATGAAGGGTGTAGATTTATTATATAAAATAGACGGTCAGAATGTTGATTTTTATTTTAACTAAAATCGACCAAGTTGTCGTCGATTTTTATCAACAAAAGATTGGTACCCACGTTTATTTCTCGTGTCCTTTGTTTTCCCCAATTCACCATTTACATTTTACCTCCACCATTTCACCATTTTCCCCCAATTCGCGCCTTCTCCATTTCCCCTCCGCCATTTCACCAACCTTCCCTCTCCAGTGCCGCCGCGCCGTTTTCACTCCGTTGCTCTCGCGTTCGTCGTCGCTTCGTCACACTCGCTCCATTGTCACTCTCGTTCAGTTACTCTCTCTCTTTTTCTGTCTGTAGTTTCATTCTTCAACTCTAACTTTGGTCTCTTTGATCTTTTCTTTCTCGCACACAACAAATACAAAACCTCCATTGATGATTGACCTAAAACTCATTAATTTCAGAATTCAAAAGCCATCTTTCAAGCTTCACTGATGAACCACAACAGAGTTAAATTTTCTCGTTGCTGCATTATAAGGAGGCTCTTCTGCTGATTTGGTATGTGGATTTTTTCATTGAAGCTCTCCTAGTTGGAAATTGTTCTTTATTTTGCAATTTTTTATTTTGTGGTTTTTGAAATATATAATACAACTTAGCCTGTTGTAATTTTTAATCTCTGTATTATTATTATGATTATTAATTTTTAATTTCAATCTGATTGTGATCTATTATTTTAGTGAAGTGTATGTGGTTAACTAGGTGAAGTTTGAATGTTGTTTATGTGAATTAATTTAGAATCTATTAGAAGATGATGGATATGATTGGTGCTACGTTGACTTAGTAAATGTGATTCAAGTTCATGAGGGAGTGTTTGTTCGAGCCATCTTTATTGCCTCCATGCTGGGATTCACTGTGTGACCAAAAGAATCCTATCATTTTCTCTACCTAGTTATTACAAAAGAAATTAAAAGGCATTACATGTTTCTCTACCTGGTCATGTTTAACGTTTTCTATTCTTGTTGAGATAAAGATTATATGTTAATTATATAGGAATAAGAATATATATGTATTTATATCAACATGCAAAAAAGAAATCATATCTAATTAGCTTAATTTGGTTATTTTAATTCATTGAAAAGTTGGTCAGTTGAAGTTGCCTCATGCTAATGAGTGATAAGAATTTAGATGTTCCTAGTTTTATGAGATAAACATAAAATTTATGTTGCAGGGAAGAGTAGTCTTAGTGTATATAAAATTCTAAGCAAGGATTAAGGAGTGTTTGATTTAATATCTCATTTGATCAAAACTAGCATGATTCCAGTTGTTTGTGTGATGGAATGGATCCTTTACAGCAAGCACTACTCAAGGGAAGTGAAAATGTTAGTCATGGTTGTGGTTATTAGTGTTTGTATTTGTAGTGTAACTGATGTTAAAGTTAACCTCAGGTTTTTGTATGTGCCTGTATGGCAGTTTTATCAACATCTTTGCAGCAAATTGTAAAAAAGTCTAAAGCGTTGGAAATGATTTTTTTTTCTGTTAATGAAAGCAGCTATTTGAAAGCTTTAGTGTGATGTTTCTATTTTGGTTTTCTTTTGCTTATTTGGTTGTGTTTAGATTTGGTAGGTAGTAGTGGAGTTAGATTACTTGGAGTTTCTTTGAAGGGATTATATGTTGTTTGTTTGTTAGTTTTTTTGTTTTATTTTATTTTTCTTGAACCTGATGATTAGCTATTCATTTGTGATCTATTGCTTTTTTCTATTGCGTATAAATCAAATTCCTTTCATCTTTTTTTTTTTGGTTCTTACTCAGATTCCTATTATAGGAATAGTGGGTAAGGGTTTGATGAATTTGCCTTTCTTTTTTATTTGGGAGGTTAAAATATGCATAAACCAAAAGCAAGGTAAGATCGTCATTATTTGACACTTTCATTGTTTTCTATCTTTTGTGCAGTCTTATGACTGAATTTTGGTATCAATGTGGTGAATTTTGGTGAATTTATGCTCTGGATTTACTAATTTGGTGCTTCAAGTCATGTTTGAGTTTGTCTTAAAAATTAGACTTTCTAATAGTACTATCAGGTATAATAACATTGCCAAGTTTGGGTATGCTGCAATGGGACGATCCAAGTTCATAGGAGAGGAAAACTCAAGCCAAAGCAATTCTCCAACTTCACAAAATGCTAGTCATGTAAAAAGACCAGCTGGCTTGGGAGGGTAAGGTTCAAATCCTTAGTTTCTTGTCCTTTTCTAGTTGGTGTTAATTATTATTGGATTAATCCATGGTAAAAAGATTCAGCTACGTTGTTTACTTCACTCAGGGTCATGATTGGAATAACAGAGCAGATGTACTTAATATTCCTTCAATTCCAAGTGTTTTCTTTCCAAATAATACACCAAAACCCAAAACATAATGGCAAGGGATGAACTTGGGTATTAATGTGAAATTGACAACCTTAACTTATTGCATGTGAGGAAGGAAACTAACTAAAGAAACATAAAATACCAAATAAAAAATTGAAAGAGAATGAGAATTTAAGTAAGTGAAGCCCATAGCCTCGTAACTTTCAGGTTCAATACATTCTAATTAGAAATCAATGGCTTCATATGTATGGACAAAAAACGTTCATGAATTTCTACCTACATTTGGCACAAATGCAATAATGAGAATGAGTAATAGTAGTATAGAAGTATTTATACGCATGTGTGTGTATATATTATTTTAATTTATGGTTCCCCACCATCCAACTAATTGAAAATGGTCAGCATCTCAAACACATTAATTTCTTCTTCTTATGCACCACTCAAGCTTAAAATTAAATCTAAATAAGATGATTCTATCTATTTTTTGTCACCATATGCATTCGACCATAAGTCATAAGCTGAATATAACACAATTTAAAATTACAAATTTATTTTAACAATCCAAACACATTGCAAGTCAGTACAGGCATATATACATACATTATTAATGTAGTTCTATGCTGCTTACTACTGTCATAGTCTGGTAGGTGGTGATATTCCCTTCCAAAACACACATTTCTTGCTCTACTTCATACTCAAGAATCTTTCTAAAATTTCAACATAGCTTAAATGTGAGATTAGACCATATATATAAGAAACTCTAAGGGAAGCATTTTTTAGTAAATTTGGTTATCCCTTTGTCTTGGATCAATGTTCTTGTAGAGAAAAAAGCATAAAATAGTTGATATCAATATTTCAAACATTGTCATATTCTAGAGAGACATAAGTTAAACGAAAATTCAGCATAACAAACAAAAAAAATTTTGAGAACTTTTAATGAGACTAAATAAGTGTTATTCAACTTAAGTGACCATTCCAAATGACTAAAACTTTTTAAAATTGGTTTTACCGTACAAAACAACAAACAAAAAAGAACAAAATGAAAATAGAAAACAAAAGACAAAGAACAAAATGAAATGCCAGCCCTCTATAAATCAATTGTGATGAGATATTGTTCAATTTCATATATTATGTGACAATAAATAAAATATAAAGTTATAAACAACATAGTCCAAAACATAAACCTTGATTAGCAATTGGGATTTTTATAAGACTTCTTATATTCAACTACTTTTAAGAAAGTGCACACAAATTGATTAAGTTAAAACCACACTTGTTAACTTATTTTGAAAAACTTTTAGCATTTTCAAACTCAAGATCAAAGATCCAAAGAATACACCCAAACTTATAACAAAGAACAAAAAGAACTTTGAAACCTTTTAATGACAAAATATAGAAAATTGAAATTTGAAAGCATGTCACTTCACTAAATAGGCAACATCCAATTCAAGTGACGAATTGAAGCAACTAAATTTTTGTTAGTAAACAATAAGCAAATCCTCTAGTACACTTCTTTAATTATTATACAAATTAGAAAATAAAATCTTTCAAAATATTACTATTTTTTCATAAAGAGAAGAACCAAATGAGAGTAACATATGCAAGAAGCGTCTTATAGTCATAAAAAGATAAAAGAATATAACTCCCAAATATTCAGCACTTGGTTCTGTACAAACATGCCTCATCATATATAATGCCTCATTACAAAAAGTTATTGTCTTCCTCAAGCATATGATGTAAGTCACAAATGGTGTGCCAAATAGATAACAACTAAGTGCATATAAAAGGCATATAGCTCAAAAATATTTTTTGTAAACTTACAAAGGCATGTAGCTCAAAATCAAGAATATCAAAGGCAATAATACAATCTGAAATTTAAACAAAAACACACACAAGCAAAACAAAATTTGAAGCCAAGACTACCAAGTACAATTCAAGTACAATTCAAAGAAATAACACATTGTGTCTAAGCACAATTCATGCAGCGTACAATTATATAATAGGAGCGCATATAACTTATCATAGCTCTATCACTATTAACATTATAGCTCCACCTTTCCTTAATCATGTAATTTGAATGTTAAAATTTAAAACTATATTTCGATTCTTTTACCAAAACTTGAGATTGATTTCTATTTCTGATTTATAAATATATTTTATAAAGATCTATAGCATTAAATTTAACTTTCAAATTATTCACATAGACATTCTATCAAGCAGTATACATGTATTAGTTTACACAGATAAGACTATACATGCTAAACAACTAAGAAAAACTTCAAATTAATAACTACAAAAAGAAAATCCTTTGAATTTATAAAACTATGAAATATGATTTCCCACATTTCATATAGATATGAGCAAGAAAGAGGATTGGATGACAAGAGGAGGAGAGAGAAGAGAAAGATAACAAAAGCAACATGAAGTAACACATATGGGAAAAGCAAGAACCAAAATAAAAAGAAAACCTATGCATACATCTAGAGGTGGTAGACTTAGATGATGACACCATTTAGTATAGGTATAATTATTTTATTTGGCTTTTTATATAATTAGATTTCCAATAAAAAATATGTCATATTCCCAATGAAGATACACACAAGCTAATTATCTATGTAGTTAAATGCCCAAGAAGAAAGAGGCCATCAATAAAGTTAAAAAATTGTGCTTAAAAAAAAATACAATTAAGGAATGAAGATATAAACAAAAGAGAGTAACAAATAAAGATAAATTTTTTACTGGTTTTATTTAAAAAAATATAGCAACTGAATCAAATATTCAAACTTCTCAGAAAAAGAAGCAACATAAGCTTGATAGCTAAATAGAGCAACTGTTCATGCCACAAAGAATAATGGAAAAAAATGTTTGAATTAATCTTTTCACAACTGTAACAACATTTCACAACTAAAAAATGGATTACTACAAACAAATTTACAGACGAATTTAGTCTTTATTACAGACGGATTTTTGGTTACCGACAAAATTACTGATGGATTTTGTCCCTCCGTAAAAGCCCCGTCGAAAATTATTTACCGACAGATTTTTTTCCGTCGAAAAATTACAGACGGATTTTTACCAATTACCGACGGATTTTCCCTCTGTAAATTTTCTATCCATTTCCTAAAGGCGATGAACTTTCCGACGGATTTTCCGTTTGTAATTACAGATGGATTTTTTGACGGATTTTCTGTCTGTAATTACAGACGAATTTTCTGACAGATTTTCCGTCTGTAATTTGAACTTTGGAAAATCATCCCACGTTCTGATTACAGACAGAAAATCCATCTATAAATCTGTCAGTAAGGTAAAATAGAATTTTTTTTATTTTTCTAATTGCAAAATAAACTTGTTTTTATACAAAATAAATATAAATTTAATACAAATTTTTATCTAATTTGTATTTGAATATTTATAATATATCAAAAAATAAATAAATTCATCGTATTATGAAGTACTATAAACAAGCAAGTCAATATAATTCAGAACATAAACAAAATGTATTGATCATCAACTATAATTCCTAGTATATTGTTCAACCATACTAAAACTATCAGCTATAGTCTTCAGTGTCATCTTCATCCTCCTCATAGTCCTTTAGTGCATTCCTGATGTGTCGTGCCAGTGCCAGCATTATCCATTCCTGAGGGCTTATATGCACATCTCGACATTCATGATCTTCTAGTTGTCCATCTCTTTGGAATATCAAATATGGTACAATACTCTGATTAAAACTCCTGACTCTTTCATCAATCACATTAATTATGGATTTAACACTTGATTCCCCATCATTCAGTAAATTCATAATATGCTCCTTATACTGAGAGTGATAATGCTTTAGGTTTGCTATGCCATTATCAACCACTTTGTCCATCGAATTCTGCAAATTACTCGTCGGAATGCAAAGTAACCAAACAGGTAAGGAAAGAAAAAAAAGAAGCCAAAATAGAATAGATTAAACGATTAATTCCCTTTGAAGTTACTACTCACACTAAAAGACCATTGTTCAGTAAGAGATCTGATCTAATTAAATAACCTCCCATTATATAAATTAACAAAAATGTATAGAGATTTATATATGCAGCTATGCAGGCTATTAAGAGATCTGATAATGTATTATTATTGTAGCAAGAAATTAAAAGTGATGAATAAGATATCTATATACCCTAGTTTGTATTATTCAATTTTAATTACATCAACCTAGTTTGTATTTTAATGAAGAATTAGCACCCAGAGTCTATAAATGTGTATTTTGCACTCAGAGCAAAGTTAAACCTAAGATTTAGAGATTAATTGGACAGAGAAGTCAATCTTTGCTGAAGTTCAACAACCTTGATTGATCTAGCATAATAACTTATTTGGATAAGCTTTGGTTCAATATCTATGTTCTAGGGTTGTACATTTAAAATCCAAAATGTGGTTAACTGGTTAAAAATCCATAAATAGTATTTTCAATTGCAAGCTGTTTTCAATCTTCTCCAATTTGGATTGAAGAAAATCCCAAATAATTATAAATATTTGACTATTGTACCTGTGCTGTACTCATGAGGTTGGAGCTGCTTGGCTCGGACCTTATCAACCAACTCCTTCCACTTTCTTGACAATGTATAGACGTCAACCTACAACATACATCAAATATAACCCTTGACAATCAAAGCTCCATCATATATTAAAAGGAAAAACTTCAACAAGCTCAAAATTAGCGTATCAAAAACCTTATCAGCATTTAAGCCAACAAAATGCAACCAATGTAAGAAAAGATACATAAATCATGTATCTACTCAAACAGATTAATAATGCATTAGCAAACAAAGCCAACAAAGAAAAGATATATATCATCCTGTCCTAAAACTAAACCTAACAATGTAAAATTCAATGAAAATGAGAATACCAAAATCAGGATACCAAATTCTCAAAGTGACAAATATTTTAGAATGGAGGAAAACAATGGAAAGCATGAGGCATACATGATATGACCATACAATAGGTTACACGGTTCTTGAAAATATACCACCATGGTACGAATCATATACGATTGTATATAGTACTTGTGCATCATTAAATGGTGAAGAAAGAATTTTGATATTATTATATGAAACAAAACAAGAAGCTAGTAGAACTTACTTCACCACTACTGCTGCTAAAAAATGCACATTCTGCTTGCAAACACTGCATGCAGTTCCATGAGGATAAATTCGGAGTCTTTGTGTAAGCCTGGCATGTAGAGTTTGCACCGAAGATGAGGGTATCCTTGTTACTAATGGTAGGAGAGTGGTGAGATGCAAGGTTGAATATAACACTCAACGCTACGAGGGCATATAATGAGCACTATTAGTTTAATATTCAATTCTATTTCAATCAAAATAAAAAGAAGAATAGAGATGAAACAAATGAAAAGAATAATAGAGATGGTTTCAGATGAGTGAATCAGACAGTATGTCCTCATTTTCATCATATCCGCTATCATCAACACCTTTACCCCTAGCGACTGAAGAGAATCTAGTTTCTTCATCAATATCAAAGTTTTCATGAAAGTGAAGTCCTCTTTCCTGTTGACAAAATCCGTCTGGTTTGAGGATTTAAATAGACTAACAGGTCTTTTTGGGATACATATATTAAACAGTATATAAAAACTCAAATAGGAAAAAGAACCTAACAGTTGAAACAACACTAACCTCCACAAGATGCAGATCTTGGGTTTCCTCACCCTCAATTTCTCTTGCTATTCTTAAGGCTTATTTTTCTAGTTCTCTTGTTCGAGGCCCTTTTTCAAGCTTTGTTGTATATAGTTCCTCATTGAATGTGCTTTTTACACCAAACAAGGCCTCATTTCTTTCAAACTGATCCCATCCCCTTGAAATATATAGAAAAAGAAAATAGCCAATTTAAAACCAAAATGGACAGCCTATGAAGAAATCGAAATAAATAAGAAAAATGGGAAAGAAAATTCTAGCTAAAATAACAAGATTATAGCAACAGCTGCATATGAATATATCATAAAAATCCTTTTCAAAACAATTAAAGATCTTAGAAGGAGCCTTGCTGACAGGTTCTGCACTAGACTTCTGCTCTCTTAAAGAACCATCCTTAATTAAGCGAGCCATTTTCAAAACAATTCCTAGATGAATAGTAATGATGATGTAAGCAGGAAAGAAAGTCAAATATCCATGATTACATGTTCTTCATGGAAAAATGACGCTATAGTCCTTATATTGGCGGAAGACTCAGATGCAAGAGCAACAAGCTCAAAATGGGAAGCAGCATAGTCACCTGAAAAGCCTTTGGCAGACTTTGCTTGAATGAGACTGTCTATGAAGTGGCAAGGCATCACAGCCCAAGCTACCAAAGCCATTCTCCAGTCAACATACATGCTGAAACCTGTTGCTATCTAATTCAAAATCCTAAATGTTAATAGTTATCTATATATTTGGAAATATTATATAGTATGGTGAGATTTGGCCTTTTTACCAAAGTCTCACCTTTTTCGGACCTTATTATCAAAATGTCATCTTTTTGTAACTAATTACTTAGATGCCATCTTTTTACTAGAGTCACAACTGATTTGCTATTTCATTTTTAATTATGATTGTTTATAGTAATATTCAGGGTGACACTTGAGTGATTAGTTTCAAAAGAGTGATATTTTGGCGATAAGTTTTGAAAAAGGTGGCACATTGGTGAAAAAATCACAAGATTCCTTATGCGCTGTAAAACCAAATTCCTTAGTAAAATCATTTAGTTTGGAAGAATTCTTGGTAAATTGTAGATAATGGTAAAAAGTTACAAACCAACCTCTTCTCCTTTTCGAATCGGCCTTACTGCGATTATGGTTGCTTGGCCATCTCTATCCTGCATACAAAAAGATTAGGACTACAAAGATAGTCATATCTTTGCAGAATCAAATTAAACCAGGTACCGATTGACTCAATTCGAAATGTACCTCGTCTCTCTTGAAGGCTTTGGCATTAGGACTACAGGAATGGTTCATGCAGCTTTGCAAAGGAAAAAAAGCAGTTCCTACAGTAAAATTTAAAAGGATTCAGGTATAATTACAAATAAAACTACATAATTTCAATAACCAGTAGGCTAACACTAACTGTGATTCATTCATTACCTTGGCAACAAACAGAATAGTCTTCACCAAGAGCATCTAAATTTGGTTGTGTAATTTTCTCAGCTTCTTCCTACCATTAACAATGACGAGGAAAGAAATTGAGTCAAAAGAGTTTCTTTCTTTGGAGATAAAGTAGAAAAGTAATTTGAACAAAATTCTAACCTTATCAGGATTTTTCAGATCATCAATGTATAAAAAGTAATCCTCCACAGGAGAAGCTACAACCAAATCACTGGAATATATAAACCAAGGATTAATACACAGGTTAGTTCAATCTAAAATTTCAATTCAATAGAAAAAAAATGGCAGAGACTAGAAAGGGTTACACAATCATAGGGAAGAAACAAAGAAGAGAAGAATGAAGGGAGTTCGTTCACAGAAATCTTGCCATATCTGTCACTGTAATAAAACCCTAAATTTGTTTTGAGAACAGAACAGATAAAATTGCAAGAAAATTAATGTAATCTGAAGAAACGATGGAACCTACCTAAACCAACGGCGACGAGAAGAAGAAGTAGAAGCGGCGGCGACGACACTGACAAGCTTTAGCGAGCAGCGACAGAAAACGGCATGGAGAAGGTAGCGAAATTCATCGGCATCGAAACTGAAAGAGAGAGATTGGGGAAGGGGTGTGATGGAGCTTCGGGAACGGCGGTGAAGGAGCGAAAGGCGCGGATGATGAAGGATTAGGAGCGAATCGGTGAGATGCAGCGTCGATGAAGGATAGGGTGTTTTGTAAAATGAAGACGCCGTCGAGGAGAACGTGATTTTCATACCCTTATTTTCACCTATTTCGACAGAATAATTTAAATTACAGACAGAAAATCTGTCTGTAATAATTTAATAAAACGTAGCGTTTTGTCTATTTAATTACAGACGGATTTTTCATCTGTAACTATTTTTCACGAAAAAAAATTAATTTTTCCGACATAATTATAGACGGATTCTCTTTTTCGTTTGTAATTTATGCTAATCCATTTTTTTTGTTTTCCGACAAAAAAATCCCTCTGAAATTCCCTCTGTATTTTCGTGGGATAAAATCCGTCGGAAATATCCGTCAGTAATAACTAATTTTCTAGTAGTGTTTCCAACCAAAACTATTTATGGCTAAAAGGTAATAATACAAACAGAAATAAAAACAAAACACATTTTATCAATAAACATAACCATCTACCAAAAGACTACAACTAAAATAACAGTAAATTGATGAAGATTTAGAAGAAAATGAAAAGGCACCTATAAAACAGATGGATAATAACGATGACCCAACAAAAAAAAATACACATTTAACATATTACAGATGAAAAACAGCAAATTTAATCCAAAAAAATTCATCAAGTCAGTTCAGAATCCGAAAAAATTATTCTTCATTTTTTCAAACCAAGCAGCAAAATATTTTTATTCTAAAGACAAAATCCTTAACCAAAACAAAGCTAAAGTCAATTGTACACAAGAATTGATAAAACTAATAACATTTGTCATATCTTAAAGCCTAATTTATCTTGCAATTTTAATATTAATGAAAGCATACAAAATCCTAGTAGCTCAAGGCGTGAAATCGAGAAAGAAAAAAGAGAAACACTAAAAATTGTATATTTCATAAAAGAATATAAAAGAGATATTGAAAAAGGAGATACTGAACCATGTCTCCAAAAGAATCAAGAGTTAATAAATATCAGTCAATAATTATTCAAAATATATGTTTTACAGAAGTTATGTGAAAATTAAAACCAAAATTTTAAAACATGCTGAAAAACACATCTTGAAAAATATAATAGTAAAGTCACTCAAATTAAAAGAATATAAAACTAATAATAGAAAAATTTAAAATACATAATACAATACTCCATCAATAAAATGTCAATGTTAGAAAGACAGGAAGAAGACTGAAACAAAATGGATTGCAAGAAAGAAAGCAGTAGAGCTAGGGATTGCAAGAGGTTAGAGTACCACAAACCTAAAAGGGAAGTCGGAGGTACAATTAATTTGGCTCTTAAAACAAAATGTCTGTGTAAACCAAGAATAACTACCAGATCTTGGACTTCGAGAGCTGAACCTCCCTATCGAGCATCCACGAACTTTCGGTGGCCAATTTGATTTGACGTCAAATACCGCTAATCTAGTATTAGAGAGCGAGAGCAAGAGAGGCACTCTGGGACCAGCGTGATTAGACCCCAATATAAAAGGGGAAAAAAACAAAAAACAGTTAGTTCATGTGTATTTACTCAAAACACATCAAATAAAATTCTAAGAAAACACAACAGATCAATAAGCATAATCATATATCAAAAGATAATGATACAGATTTATCATGACATCAGTTTATTTTTTTCTCAAGTTATGATAACAATAGAAATCTGAAGAGATCACATAAACAATTAAAGTTAATCCAAAATTTAACACCTTATAGATGACAAAACAGTAAAGTTAATCCAAAACATCTCATCAAATGAGTTCAGAATTTAAAAAAAAAAACTTTCTTTTTTTTAACCCAAGCAGTAATATATTTTTATTTTTAAGAAAAAAATTCTTAAGAAAACCAAAGCTAAAGTCAATTATACACAAGATAGCCTCCAAAAAAATAAGAACTGCTAAATCTTTGTCAATAATTTATTGAAAATATAAGTTCTAAAGAAGTTATGTAAAAATTTAAATCAAGATTTTAAAACATGCCAAAAACACATTTTGAAAAATATAATAGTAATACTCTCAAATTTAAAGGATATAAAATCACTATTAGAAAAATTAAAATAAATAAGACAATAACCCATCAATGAAATGCCAACTTCAAAAAGACAGCAAGAGATCAATAAGCATAACCATATGCCAAAAGCATTGGAGCTAAAACAAGAGGAAATTCATATAGATTTAGAAGAAAGTGAAAACGCACCTGTAAGACAAAAAAAAAAAGCACAATGACACCAACCAAAAATTAAACGTTTAACACATCACATAGGGAAAAACAGTAAACTTAATCCAAAAATGCTCATCAAGTCAGTTAACATTTAAAAATTATAATTCTCCACTTTTTTTCAAACCAAGCAGTAAGGTATTTTTATTTTTAAGATAAAATCCTTAAGCAAAGCAAAGCTGAAGTCAATTATACACAAGATAATGATACAAATCTGTCATGACATAAGTTTATTTTTTTTCTCAGGTAATGGCAATAATACAAATCTGAAGATATCACATAAACAGTTAAAGTTAATTCAAAATTTATCACCTCATTTCATAGAACCAAGTTGGTGTGAGAACAAACAAATAAAACTTCTTTTTTAAATTAAGCCTATCAAATTTGAAAATTTACCTAAACTTGTGGAACCTAGAAAACTTAAAATTATAAAATAAAAAAATATATATTATCACTCATGTTATATCACTATGGACATAATGACAAATTACTTTTTTATTACGTCTTTGCATGAATTTATAAAAAAATACGTGATATTAATCAACATGGCAACAAAATGCTTGAGGAAAAAGCAAGATGTTGATGCAAGAATCTTGATAATCTTGTGTTTTGACCACAATGTATAAGACAAAAAAAAAGTAGGATGTGATCTTTCAAATATAAAGGGGTACTGATCTGCAGAGAAAATGGCCCAAGCTAAAGGCTTGTTGAAGAGAATACTTCCCCTAACCAAACTCACAACACAACGGAATCCTTGAATAAAAGAGTATCCAGCAGCCAAACCATTAGCAACAACCAAGAATCTGCAAAGTTTTTTAATCCATCAAAAACTAATGAATTAGGACAACAAAACATGCAACACTTTTATTGCTAGAAATTAACATAGAACATAGATTAATAGATACTTACATCAAAGCCTTAACATCAGTGAATTTAGCTTTCTTCTCAAAGGAGAAAAACACCTTCACTTGTGAATCAGTTCTAATAAGAACAGCTGCAACAACTCCAAGACCAAGAATCATAAACTTTAACACCAAATCAGCTATCTTGATCCTCTTATCCAACAATTTCAGGTTTGTGCTATGGTATACTGGAACTGTTCCAAGACTAACACCTACACCCAAATAACTAATTTTCTCTAGACACTAATAATGCAAAAAAAAACAAATATACACAAAGCTAAAAGAAGTATGCAACTATGTACAACAAAGGTATGTTTCTTTAATTTCCAAAGAAAAATTAATCAATTAGGAAGTGAAGTAAATAAAGAGTTATCTTTATCTAACCAAAGTAATTAAGTACCTAAATATAGCTAATTACCATACAATCAAATTAAATATCAATGAAATACGTTAACCCTTAAAACCCAATGATAGAACATCACAAGCAATACTAATTAATTAAGTTGGTGTGACAGTTTTGCCTAGTTAATTTCACATGTGTTCATTACTTCATTTCATAGAACCAAGTTGGTGTGAGAACAAACAAATAAAACTTCTTTTTTAAATTAAGCCTATCAAACTTGAAAATTTACCTAAACTTGTGGAACCTAGAAAACTTAAAATTATAAAATAAAAAAATATATATTGTCACTCATGTTATATCACTATGGACATAATGACAAATTACTTTTTTATTATGTGTTTGCATGAATTTATAAAAAAATAAGTGATATTAATCAATATGGCAACAAAATGCTTGAGGAAAAAGTAAGATGTTGATGCAAGAATCTTGATAATCTTGTGTTTTGACCACAATATATAAGACGACAAAAAAAGTAGGATGTGATCTTTCAAATATAAAAGGGTACTGATCAGCGGAGAAAATGGCTCAAGCTAAAGGCTTGTTGAAGAGAACACTTCCCCTAACCAAACACACAACACAACAGAGTCCTTGAATAAAAGAGTATCCAGCAGCCAAACCATTAGCAACTACCAAGAATCTGCAATATTTTTTAATCTATCAAAAACTAATGAATTAGGACAACAAAACATGCAACACTTTTATTGCTAGAAATTAACATAGAACATAGATTAATAGATACTTACACCAAAGCCTTAACATCAGTGAATTTAGCTTTCTTCTCAAAGGAGAAAAACACCTTCACTTGTGAATCAGTTCCAATAAGAACAGCTGCAACAACTCTAAGACCAAGAATCATAAACCTTAACACCAAATCAGCTATCTTGATCCTCTTATCCAATAATTTCAGGTTTGTGCTATGGTGTAACACCCTAACTACCAAAGCTCACACTTCCGGCTGCGCGACTCTGATAGCTCGGACATTACGACGACACTTATACTATTTAATACTAAAATATGAGCCTGTTTTAAAACTTTAAACCGCAATACCGATTCCAAAAGATACTTTTGCTATACAACGTACATCCATACATACAATACACTTACAACAACTCATAAAGCGTACATATATGTATATATATATACATAAATGATATTACAACTATTATCCAATACAGTTCCTATCCCTCTTACAGAAAATATCAAGATAAAGGCGAGGGTACAATAGACCATAACTAAAACAATACAGAGCATCTCAACAACAACTAAATAAACTCTTCGTAACTTCTGCGCCCATATCCTGAAAGGGGAAAAATGTAGCGGGGTGAGAACATCATCCTCGAAAGGGTTCTCAGTAGAGGGTTTTTGGGAATTACTGTAATAGGATACATGAAGATAAACCGTACCAGTGATTAATAACCGTCTTATGCCTCTTTTTAAAAACAACGATTTACAATAAAAGAGGAATCGGAAATCTTTTCTGAAAGAGGAACAGTTCAATTCTCAAAAACTCAAAAAGCCTTTCAAAACGGTTTATCTATACTGAACCAAAATAGCCTTTCGTATTTTATTCCAAACCAGAAACACAACCGAAATCAACCATCGGTTCAACTCATTCCAACCACGGCTCTAGGCCCAAACAATCCAACCATCAACCAATCACCACAGTCCAACAGAGTCCCAGATGCAAACACAGATAGGAAGAGGCAAGCACAAACAAACAGTTATTGCAAGTAGATCAGTTAGCAATTAATCACATAGGCAAACCAAGTATAATATGCACACCCAAACAATGTCACACAAATGCATATGATGCATGCCTGTCCCTAATGGCTGATGATATCATCTGTCGGTTATATAGCCAGCCCGACACGTCCTGGTAGCTAACCATGGACAGAAACACCCATCGCGGAGCAAGTAGGTTTGAGCTACAACCCCCTTGCTACTGCCCGCTCAACCCAGAGCCAGTGGAATAACCACTACTGCGGCTACTACCCAGGCGGGTGTTTAAAAGCTCAACCTGGAGCGAGTGGAATCACCACTACTACCGCTACTACCCAGGCGTCACAGTCTCTAACCTGGAGCAAGTGGGACGAGCCACAACCCTTGCTACTACCCAGGTATCTCAAGCATATATTCATTCAGTCCCAACCATGGATCAACATCCATCTCAGCCATCCGGCTTAAATTCATAATTCATAATCAGCCATACGGCCCATAACTCATTCGGCAATCCACCATAAATCAATATTATACACAGCCATTCCGGCTCATTACAAAATGGCACCTCCACCATTCAACATCATCAAATTCATAAAATCGGCATTTAAGCCACAAATCACTTTTTCTCAAATCGTTTCACTTTGAAATCAAGTTTCAACTCTTTTCAGCCTTGGCTTTAGAAATCTCGTTTCTCAAATCATCTCAGGCTCATAAGCCAAATCTACTCAAAGTGAGTTCCTGGTGCACGAATTGTGAATTCCACTTTTCACAACGCGTACCACTAACCAGCAAGTGCACTGGGTCGTCCAAGTAATACCTCACGTGAGTAAGGGTCGAATCCCACGGAGATTGTTGGTTTGAAGCAATCTATGGCTATCTTGTAAATCTTAGTCAGGAAGGCAATTATGTTTATCAGTTGAATTGCAAATAAACAATAGAGCATGGATTAAAGGTTACTTGTTATGCAGTAATGGAGAATATGTTGGAGTTTTGGAGATGCTTTGTCTTCTGAATCTCTGCTTTCCTCTGTCTTCTTGTTCACACACGCACGTCCTCCTATGGCAAGCTGTGTGTTGGTGGATCACCGTTGTCAATGGCTACCTTCCATCCTTCCAGTGAAAACTACGCTCACGCGCTCTGTCATAGCACGGCTAATCACCGGTTGGTTCTCGATCCGGTTGGAATAGGATTTACTATCCTTTTGCGTCTGTCACTAACGCCCATCCTTCAGGAGTTTGAAGCTCGTCACAGTCATTCAATCCTTGAATCCTACTCGGAATACCACAGACAAGGTTTAGACTTTCTGGATTCTCATGAATGCCGCCATCAGTTCTAGCTTATACCACGGAGATTCTGATTACGGAATCTAAGAGATACTCACTCAATCGGATATAGAACGGAGGTGGTTGTCAGGAACACGTTCGTGGTTTGAGGAAGGTGATGAATGTCACAGATCATCACCTTCATCACAGTTAAGCGCGAATGAACATCTTAGATAGGAACAAGCGTGTTTGAATGGAAAACAGAAATACTTGCATTAATTCATCGAGACACAGCAGAGCTCCTCACCCCCAACAATGGGGTTTAGAGACTCATGCCGTCAGAGAATACAAAGTTTAGATCTAAAATGTCATGAGATACAAAATAAGTCTCTAAAAGTTGTTTAAATACTAAACTAGTAGCCTAGGTTTACAAAAATTGGATAAACTATGATGGATGATGCAGAAATTCACTTCTGGGGCCCACTTCTGTGTGCTGGGGCCCACTTGGTGTGTGCTGGGGCTGAGACTTAAGCAATTCACGTGCAGAGGCCATTTGTGGAGTTGAACGCCAGTTTTTGTGCCAGTTTGGACGTTCAACTCCAGTTTTTTATCCTTTTCTAGCGCTGGACGCCAGAATTGGGCAGAGGACTGGCGTTGAATGCCAGTTTACGTCGTCTATTCTTGTGCAAAGTATGAACTATTATATATTGCTGGAAAGCCCTGGATGTCTAATTTCCAACGCAATTGGAAGCACGCCATTTCAAGTTCTGTAGCTCCAGAAAATCCACTTTGAGTGCAGGGAGGTCAGAATCCAACAGCATCAGCAGTCCTTTTTCAGCCTGAATCAGATTTTTGCCCAGCTCCTTCAATTTCAGCCAGAAAAATACCTGAAATGACAGAAAAACACACAAATCATAGTAAAGTCCAGAAATATGAATTTTTCCTAAAAACTAATAAAAATAGACTAAAAACTAACTAAAACATACTCAAAACTATATGAAATTATCCCCAAAAAGTGTATAAAATATCCGCCCATCACAACACCAAACTTTAACTGTTGCTTGTCCTCAAGCAACTAGACAAATAAAATAGAAGACTAATAGGTTGAGAAGCAATAATATCTCAGAGTTTTTGATTGAAGCTCAGATTCTAATTAGATGAGCGGGACTAGTAGCTTTTTGCTTCTGAACAGTTTTGGCATCTCACTTTATCCATTGAAGCTCAGAGTGATTGGCATCTATGGGAACTCAGAATTCAGATAGTGTTATTGATTCTCTTAGTTCAGTGTGATGATTCTTGAACACAGCTTCTTTACGAGTCTTGGCCGTGGCCCTAAGCACTTTGTTTTCCAGTATTACCACCGGATACATAAATGCCACAGACACATAACTGGGTGAACCTTTTCAGATTGTGACTCAGCTTTGCTAAAGTCCCCAATTAGAGGTGTCCAGAGTTCTTAAGCACACTCTTCTTTTTGCTTTGGTCCTTGACTTTAACCGCTCAGTCTCAAGTTTTTACTTGACACCTTCACGCCACAAGCACATGGTTAGGGACAGCTTGGTTTAGCCGCTTAGACCAGGATTTTAGTCCTTTAGGCCCTCCTATCCACTGATGCTCAAAGCCTTGGGATCCTTTCCATTTGCCCTTGCCTTTTGGTTTTAAGGGTTATTGGCTTTTTCTGCTTGCTTTTTCTTTCTATTTTTTTTTTCTCTTTTTTTTTTTCTGCAAGCTTTGTTCTTTGCTGCTTTTTCTTGCTTCAAGAATCATTTTTATGATTTTTCAGATTATCAATAACATGTCTCATGTTCATCATTCTTTCAAGAGCCAACATATTTAACAGTCTTAAACAACAAATTCAAAAGACATATGCACTGTTCAAGCATTCATTCAGAAGACAGAAAGCATTGCCACCATATTTAACTAATTAGAATTTCTCTTATTAAAACTCGAAATTTTATTGCCTCTTATTCAAAAGATCTACTACTTTATTCATGTTTGCTGATGATGAGAAAAATAAACTATATCTTAATTGGAGATAAAATCAAAATAGATACTAATTACTACTATATGACTTCTAAGGTAAACTTTTATAAGGACACTGTCACAGAGTTAAGGCAGAAATTGGAAATTAACAACCTTTATTCTGGGGGCACGGGGGTTCCTCTGATCCTTGGTGCTTGGTCCTACAAGAGAAGACTTTTGGCGCTTCAGTTCCCTTAAGTCACGCCCCTGCTCCTCTTGTTCTTTAAACATATAGGTCAGCATTTGACTGTGTTCCTTCTGTTCTTTTATTATTTGCTCCATAGCTTCCCGTATCTTGGTGACGGACGTCTCAAGGTACTCCTAGTATTCAGCTTGAGGGATCTCTGGGAGGAATTCCTGTGCTCTCTTCTTGATGGGATCCTCCTGTGCTTGTTGTCTCTCCATTGATGCTTTGGTGATTGACTTTTCAATTAGGATATATTCAGTTATTCCCATCCTTACTCCAGCGTCCTTGCAGAGCAGAGAAATCACTCTTGGATAAGCCAACCTGGCCTCTTTTGAATTTTTGTTAGCAATCTTGTAGAGTTCAGTGGAAATCAGCTGATGAACCTCCACTTCCTTCCCCATCATGATGCAATGAATCATCACTGCTCTTTTAACTGTGACTTCAGATCGGTTGCTAGTGGGCAATAGAGAACGCCCAATGAAGTCCAGCCATCCTCTGGCGGCTGGTTTGAGATCCTCTCTCTTGAGTTGATTTGGGACACCCTTTGTGTTGGTGGTCCACCTGGCTCCAGGGATACATATGTCCTCTAGAATCTTATCCAGGTCAATGTCTGCTCTCATCATCCTCCTGTTGAAGGAGTCTGGATCATCCTTTAGTTGAGGTAGCTTTAAGATCTCTCTGATCTTGTCAGGGGTGGTATGAACAATCTTCCCTCTGACCATGGTCCGAAATTCATAGAAGGCAGTTCCAGATAGTTTTTACTTGTCATTCTGCCACATATTAGCATAGAACTCCTGGACCATGTTCCTTCCTACTTTCGTTTCAGGATTAGCTAGGACTTCCCAGTTCCTGATTCGAATTTGCTCCTGGATCTCCGGATATTCATCTTCTTTCAAATCGAATCTAACTTCCGGGATCACTGATCTCAGACCCATTACTTTAAGATAATGGTCTGAATGTTCTTTAGATAAGAACTTCCCTTGATTCCAAAGTGGTTTTGGAACGCTCTCTTTCTTGCCTCTTGGAGTGGGTTGTTTTCCTTTGGGAGCCATGATCTTAGTGATCTCGGATAAACACACCAAACTTAGAGGTTTGCTTGTCCTCAAGCAAAAGAAAAGAAAGGAGAGGGATAGAAGGAGAGCTAGGTGCAATTGTTGATGGAGGAGGGGGTGGCCGAACCCAAATTTAAAGGGATGGGGGGGGGTGGGTTTTCGAAAAATTGGAAAAGATAAGATAAAAAGATTGAGTTGAAAAAGATAAGATAGAAGATATAATTTAATTTTGAAAAGATATGATAGATTTTTGAAAAAGATAAATTTGAATTTTGAAAAAGATAATATGGAGATTTGAAAAGGATATGGATTAGTTGAAAAGATAGATTTGTTTTCAGAAAAGATTTGAAAAGAGTTGGATTGAATTTGCAAAGATGTCTGGTGCTTATGGATTAAAATACATTTGATATTTTGTGGTAGGGTTTTTAGAAATTATGGAATTTAGAAATCAGGGTTCTTGACATGTTCATGTAAAAATTATGCATTGAAGCATAAAATTTGAAATTAAAATGGAAATACGTGTGGAAAAAATGAATTTGGCTCCTCCCTGCATTCCTGGCGTTTGAACGCCCAAACACTGCCTGTTTTGGGCGTTCAGCGCCCAATTGCTGCTCTCCTGGGCGTTCAACGCCCAGCTGCTGCCATTACTGGCGTTTAACGCCCAGTGGGTGCCCCTTTCTGGCGTTGAACGCCCAGCTGCTATCATTACTGGCGTTCAGCGCCCAGTGGATGCCCATTTTGGGCGTTGAACGCCCAAAATGCTCTTTTACTGGCGTTTTCTTGCCAGTGAGATCTTTTTCTCTGTTTTGTGTGCCGAGGTCTTCTGTAAATGATTATTTACCTTGTTGTCAATGAAATCTATATAAACAAATAAAAATAAAAATAGGGCAAAATGCTTAGAGGATTGTTGCCCCATGGCTGGGTTGCCTCCCAGCAAGCGCTTCTTTATTGTCTTTAGCTGGACCTTGCTGAGCTTTTAATCTAGCTTCAGCCTTGAGCATTCTTGCTCGATGTTGCCTTCAAGATAATGCTTGATTCTCTGTCCATTGACAATGAACTTCTTATCAGAATCAGTATCTCGAAGCTCCACATAACCATATGGTGACACACTTGTAATCACGTATGGTCCCCTCCACCGGGATTTCAGTTTCCCGGGGAATAGCCTGAGTCTAGAGTTAAACAACAGGACCTTCTGTCCTGGTTCAAAGATTCTAGATGGCAGCTTTTTGTCATGCCATTTTTTTGATTTTTCTTTATAAAGCTTGGCATTTTCGAAAGCTGTGAATCTGAATTCCTCTAGCTCATTTAGCTGGAGCAATCATTTTTCTCCTGCTAATTTGGCATCAAAGTTTAGGAATCTGGTTGCCCAGTAGGCATTATGTTCCAGTTCCACGGGCAGGTGACATGCCTTACCATACACGAGTTGGTATGGAGAGGTCCCTATAGGGGTCTTGAATGCTGTTCTGTAAGCCCACAGAGCATCATCCAAGCTCCGTGCCCAATCCTTTCTACGGGTATTTATTGTCCATTCCAGGATTCTCTTTAATTCTCTATTAGAGACTTCAGCTTGCCCATTGGTTTGTGGATGATATGGAGTGGCCACCTTGTGGCGAATTCCATACCGAACCATGGCAGAGTAAAGCTGTTTATTGCAGAAGTGAGTGCCCCCATCACTGATTAACACTCTAGGGACACCAAACCTGCTAAAGATATGTTTCTGGAGGAACTTCAGCACTGTTTTAGTATCATTGGTG
Source organism: Arachis hypogaea (assembly GCF_003086295.3). Lineage (NCBI taxonomy): Eukaryota > Viridiplantae > Streptophyta > Magnoliopsida > Fabales > Fabaceae > Arachis > Arachis hypogaea. The sequence continues at coordinate 25,642,319 of NC_092046.1, forward strand.
GGTGTGGCAATAGCCTCAACCCATTTTGATACATAGTCAACTGCCACCAGAATATAAGTGTTTGAGTATGATGGTGGGAAAGGTCCCATGAAATCAATTCCCCATACGTCAAACAACTCAATCTCCAAGATCCCTTGTTGAGACATGGCGTAACCATGAGGCAGATTACCAGCTCTTTGGCAACTGTCACAGTTACGTACAAACTCTCGGGAATCTTTATAGAGTGTGGGCCAATAGAAACCACATTGGAGGACCTTGGTGGCTGTTCGCTCACCTCCGAAATGGCTCCATATTGAGATCCGTGGCAATGCCACAGGATCCTCTGTGCTTCTTCTCTAGGCACATACCTACGGATAATTCCGTCTGCACATCTCTTAAAGAGATAAGGTTCATCCCACAAGTAGTACTTTGCATCAGTAATTAGTTTCTTCTTTTGTATTCTATTGTACTCCTTGGGTATGAACCGTGCAGCTTTATAGTTTGCAATATCGGCAAACCATGGTGCTTCCTGAATGGCAAATAGATGCTCATCAGGGAACGTCTCAGAGATCTCAAGAAAGGGGAGGGACGTCCCTTCCACTGGCTCTATCCGGGACAAATGATCAGCCACTTGGTTCTCTGTCCCTTTTCTGTCTCTTATTTCTATATCAAACTCTTACAGAAGCAATACCCATCTGATGAGCCTGGGTTTTGAATCCTGCTTTGTGAGTAGATATTTAAGAGCAGCATGGTCAGTGTACACAATCACCTTTGATCCTACTAAGTAGGATCTGAACTTGTCAATGGCGTAAACCACTGCATGTAATTCCTTTTCTGTGGTTGTGTAATTTTTCTGGGCATCATTTAAAACGCGACTAGCATAATAAATGACATGCAGAAGCTTGTCATGCCTCTGTCCCAATACTGCACCAATGGCATGATCACTAGCATCACACATTAGCTCAAATGGTAATGTCCAGTCTGGTGCAGAAATGACTGGTGCTGTGACCAGCTTAGCTTTCAGCGTTTCAAACGCCTGCAGGCACTTTGTGTCAAACACAAATGGCGTGTCAGCGGCTAGCAGATTGCTTAGAGGTTTTGCGATTTTTGAAAAATCCTTTATAAACCTCCTATAGAATCCTGCATGCCCCAGAAAGCTTCTGATTGCCTTAACATTGGCAGGTGGTGGTAATTTTTCAATTACCTCTATTTTTGCTTGATCCACCTCTATTCCCTTGTTTGAGATTTTATGCCCAAGAACAATTCCTTCAGTCACCATGAAGTGACACTTTTCCCAGTTTAAAACTAGGTTGGTCTCTTGGCATCTTTTCAGAACAAGTTTCAGGTGATCAAGACAGGAGCTGAATGAGTCTCCATATACTGAGAAGTCATCCATGAAGACTTCCAGAAATTTTTTCACCATGTCAGAGAAAATAGAGAGCATGCATCTCTGGAAGGTTGCAGGCGCATTACATAGCCCAAATGGCATCCTTCTATAAGCAAACACTCCGGATGGACATGTGAATGCTGTTTTCTCTTGATCCTGGGGATCTACTGCAATCTGGTTATAGCTTGAGTAGCCATCCAAAAAGCAGTAATAATCATGACCTGCTAGTCTTTCTAGCATCTGGTCTATGAATGGTAAAGGAAAATGATCCTTTTTGGTGGCTGTATTGAGCCTTCTGTAGTCAATACACATGCGCCACCCTGTAACTGTTCTTGTAGGAACCAGTTCATTTTTTTCATTATGAATCACTGTCATGCCTCCCTTTTTTGGGACGATTTGAACAGGGCTCACCCAGGGGCTATCAGAAATGGGATAAATAATCCCAGCCTCTAGTAATTTGGTGACCTCTTTCTGCACCACTTCCTTCATGGCTGGATTTAGCCGTCTCTGTGGTTGAACCACTGGTTTGGCATTATCCTCCAATAGGATTTTGTGCATGCATCTAGCTGGGCTTATGCCCTTAAGGTCACCTATGGACCACCCAAGAGCTGTCTTGTGTGTCCTTAGCACTTGAATAAGTGCTTCCTCTTCCTGTGAGCTTAAAGCAGAGCTTATGATCACTGGAAAAGTATCACCTTCTCTTAGAAATGCATATTTCAAGGATGGTGGTAGTGGCTTGAGCTCCGGTTTAGGAGGTTTTTCCTCTTTTAGAAGAAATTTCAGAGGCTCTTTCATGTCCTCTGAATCCTCCAAATCAGGCTGAACATCTTTAAAGATGTCTTCCAACTCTGATTCGAGACTCTCAGCCATGTTGATCTCTTCTACCAAGGAGTCAATAAGATCAACTTTCATGCAGTGTGTTGATGTGTCTGGATGCTGCATGGCTTTGACAGCGTTCAACTTGAACTCATCATCATTGACTCTCAGGGTTATTTCCCCCTGTTGGACGTCAATAAGGGATCGTCCAGTTGCTAGGAAGGGTCTTCCTAGAATGAGAGTAGCACTCTTGTGCTCCTCTATTTCCAGTACAACAAAGTCAGTGGGAAAGGCGAATGGCCCAACTCTGACAATCATGTCTTCAATCACGCCTGATGGGTATTTAGTGGAGCCATCAGCAAGTTGAAGACATATCCGGGTTGGTTTAACTTCTTCAGTTAAACCAAGCTTTCTGATAGTGGATGCAGGTATCAGGTTGATGCTTGCCCCAAGATCGCATAAAGCTGTCTTGGTGCAATCACCTTCTAATATGCATGGTATCAGAAAACTCCCAGGGTCTTTAAGCTTCTCAGGAAAGCTTTTCAGAATGACTGCACTGCATTCTTCAGTGAGGAGAACTCTTTCTGTTTCTCTCCACTCCTTTTTATGACTCAAGATCTCTTTCATGAACTTGGCATAAGAAGGTATTTGCTCAAGTGCCTCTGCAAATGGAATCTTTATTTCAAGAGTCCTTAGATAATCTGCAAAGCGAGCAAATTGCTTATCCTGCTCCTCTTTTCGGAGTTTTTGAGGATAAGGTATCTTGGCTTTATATTCCTCAACCTTAGTGGTTAAAGAAGCCTTTTTAGAGGGGTTGTTATCAGCACTTGTGTGTGTCTGATCCCTCATTGGCAATTGAGTACCAGAGTCAGAAGCTAGAATGGAACTGGACGCCAGCTCCTTGTATGCTTCTGGCGTCTGAATGCCAGAACTGTGCCCATTTTGGGCGTTCAGCGCTGGATTCTGCCCTATTTGGGCGTTCAACGCCAGATTCTTGCCCATTTCTGGCGTTGAACGCCAATCCTGCCTTGTTTCTGGTGTTGAACGCCAGTTTTGGGCATGGTCTGGGCGTTCAGCGCCAGCCTTCCACCAATTCTCTGGCGTTTTAGCGCCAGAATTATTTTTCCCTGTACTCTTACTATCCTCAAGTGAATCTTTGGTGGGTTGCTCATTTCTTGACTTTTTGATGCCTTGAGGTGGGGTATTTAATGTTTTCCCACTCCTTAATTGAACTGCTTGGCATTCTTCTGCTATTTGCCTTGATAGCTGCTGCTTTGTTTGCTTAAACTGTTCGTCCATATGTATATTAGCTATCCTTGTCTCCTGTAGCCTGTCCTTGAATTCAGCTAGCTGCTTTGTTAGAAAATCCAATTGCTGATTGAATTCAGCAGCTTGTTTTACAGTACTGAATTCAGCAGTTACTGTTTTAACCTCTTCTTTCATGGAAGGGTTGCTGTTTAGATACAGATGCTGATTCCTGGCAACTGTATCAATGAGCTCTTGAGCCTCTTCAATTGTCTTTCTCATATGGATAGATCCACCAGCTGAGTGATCTAGAGACATCTGAGCTCCTTCTGCAAGCCCATAGTAGAAGATGTCTGCTAACTGAACCCACTCTGAAAACATTTCAGAGGGGCATTTTCGTAGCATCTCTCTGTATCTCTCCCAGGCATCATAAAGAGATTCATTATCTCCTTGTTTAAAGCCTTGGATGTCCAGCCTTAGCTGTGTCATCCTTTTTGGAGGGAAATATTGATTCAGGAATTTTTCTGTCAGCTGTTTCCATGTCCTTATGCTGGCCTTAGGTTGGTTATTCAACCACCTCTTAGCTTGATCTTTTACAGCAAATGGAAACAGCAATAGTCTGTAGACATCCTGATCTATTTCTTTATCATGTACTGTGTCAGCAATTTGTAAAAATTGTGCTAGGAACTCTGTAGGTTCTTCCTGTGGAAGACCAGAATACTGGCAACTTTGCTGCACCATGATAATGAGCTGAGGATTCAACTCAAAGCTACTAACTCCAATGGAGGGTATGCAGATGCTACTCCCATATGAAGCAGTAGAGGGGTTAGAATATGACCCCAGAGTCCTCCTGGACTGTTCATTTCCACTTATGTCCATGATGGACAAAGGGATATAACTTGGATTGATTTACCTTTTTAATTATTTTATTTTATAGAAAGAGGACAACTTAACCAAAAATAAAAATAACAAAAATTATGATTTTCGAAAAAAATGAGGAGAGAGAAAGTGTTTAGGAAGTTTTGAAAAGGATATGATGATTTTAAATTTTTTTTTTTTAAATTTTGAAATAAAAAATCTGAATTTTATAAATATATTTCGAAAATCGTTTTTAAAATAGAGAGAAAAGATATTTTTGAATTTAAAGAGGAGAGAGAAAAACAATAAGATAGCACAAGATTTAAAATTTTTTCAGATCTAATGTTCCCTATTTTCGAAAATTTTGGAGGGAAAACACCAAGGAACACCAAACTTAAAAATTTTAAGATCAAGTCACAAGGAAAACTCAAGAATACGAAGAAAGAACACCAAACTTAAAATTTTTAGAAAACCAAACCAAAATTTCGAAAATTTTAAGGAAAATCAATCAAGAGAACACCAAACTTAAAGTTTGGCACAGGATCTAATAGAGAAATTATTTTTGAAAACTATATTTTTTTTTTAAAGGAAAATAAGGATTCTAAAATTTTAACACGACAATACTAAGAAACTCTAAACAAAAAAAGAAAATTTTCCTAATCTAAGCAACAAAATAATCCGTCAGTTGTTCAAACACGAACAATCCCCGGCAACGGCGCCAAAAACTTGGTGCACGAATTGTGAATTACACTTTTTACAACGCGTACCACTAACCAGCAAGTGCACTGGGTCGTCCAAGTAATACCTCATGTGAGTAAGGGTCGAATCCCACGGAGATTGTTGGTTTGAAGCAATCTATGGCTATCTTGTAAATCTTAGTCAGGAAGGCAATTATGTTTATCAGTTGAATTGCAAATAAACAATAGAGCATGGATTAAAGGTTACTTGTTATGCAGTAATGGAGAATATGTTGGAGTTTTGGAGATGCTTTGTCTTCTGAATCTCTGCTTTCCTCTGTCTTCTTGTTCACACACGCACGTCCTCCTATGGCAAGCTGTGTGTTGGTGGATCACCGTTGTCAATGGCTACCTTCCATCCTTCCAGTGAAAACTACGCTCACGCGCTCTGTCACAGCACGGCTAATCACCGGTTGGTTCTCGATCCGGTTGGAATAGGATTTACTATCCTTTTGCGTCTGTCACTAACGCCCATCCTTCAGGAGTTTGAAGCTCGTCACAGTCATTCAATCCTTGAATCCTACTCGGAATACCACAGACAAGGTTTAGACTTTCCGGATTCTCATGAATGCCGCCATCAGTTCTAGCTTATACCACGGAGATTCTGATTACGGAATCTAAGAGATACTCACTCAATCGGATATAGAACGGAGGTGGTTGTCAGGCACACGTTCGTGGTTTGAGGAAGGTGATGAATGTCACAGATCATCACCTTCATCACAGTTAAGCACGAATGAACATCTTAGATAGGAACAAGCGTGTTTGAATGGAAAACAGAAATACTTGCATTAATTCATCGAGACACAGCAGAGCTCCTCACCCCCAACAATGGGGTTTAGAGACTCATGCCGTCAGAGAATACAAAGTTTAGATCTAAAATTTCATGAGATACAAAATAAGTCTCTAAAAGTTGTTTAAATACTAAACTAGTAGCCTAGGTTTACAAAAATTGGATAAACTATGATGGATGATGCAGAAATTCACTTCTGGGGCCCACTTCTGTGTGCTGGGGCCCACTTGGTGTGTGCTGGGGCTGAGACTTAAGCAATTCACGTGCAGAGGCCATTTGTGGAGTTGAACGCCAGTTTTTGTGCCAGTTTGGGCGTTCAACTCCAGTTTTTGATCCTTTTCTGGCGTTGGACGCCAGAATTGGGCAGAGGACTGGCATTGAACGCCAGTTTACGTCGTCTATTCTTGTGCAAAGTATGAACTATTATATATTTCGGGAAAGCCCTGGATGTCTACTTTCCAACGCAATTGGAAGCACGCCATTTCGAGTTCTGTAGCTCCAGAAAATCCACTTTGAGTGCAGGGAGGTCAGAATCCAACAGCATCAGCAGTCCTTTTTCAGCCTGGATAAGATTTTTGCTCAGCTCCTTCAATTTCAGCCAGAAAAATACCTGAAATGACAGAAAAATACACAACTCATAGTAAAGTCCAGAAATATGAATTTTTCCTAAAAACTAATAAAAATAGACTAAAAACTAACTAAAACATACTCAAAACTATATGAAATTATCCCCAAAAAGCGTATAAAATATCCGCCCATCAGTTCCCTTTTAAAACAAAGCCACTCTCGGCATTCTCTTTCCAAAACTTCCAAAACCATGGAAAGTTAAAGATTCATTTTGGGAACATTCAAAATCACCCATCCAACAATGAGATTTTATAACAAAAGTTCCTCGGCAGAGTCCCAAGTCTTTAGGGGAGAATAACATAACTCATTTCGCCAAATTCATTTAAAATCATTAAAACCTTGGCTTTCCGAGTTGAGTAATAAAATAGGGTCTAAGCCAAACCGAGTCACGTAATCATTTACTTCTTTCAAAGCCGTTTCCTTTACTTAGGCAAAAACCAACTTCAACCCCCATGATAAATTATAGAACGTTTCAACTGTTCAAAATTGTTTTAGTCTTGCAAGAATTCAGAATTCAAAGAGTACTTAAACCTTTCCAAAACATTTCAAAATGAAACTTGTCAATAGACATTCAGGTTCTTTCAAAATCATTGAAAACTCCTCTAATTGAAACCCTCAAGTCAAATTCAAAGGCATTGCACTTGTCACATTTAAAACAGCTTTAAAACATAAGTTTCATCTAAATATCTTTCTCCTGAAAGAGATACAATGCCTTTCTTAAGAAGCAAGGCTAAATCACAATTTCCTCTTTAGTAATCCATTTCAAAAGTATGAATCATCCTTTTCTAGATAATTCAAATAAAATAGTAGAAATCTTTAACTCGTCATTTTTCCAGACAACATTTCAATAAAGACTCGGATTTTATAGAAATTTCGGCAGCACCTCCCCTAAAACTTGGACTTTTGCCACCCGGTTCGGGTCCCAACTAAACCGTTTCTCATTACTTTTCAACAGCTCAAAACCAGAAATCAATTCAAAAGCAAGCTAAGTCCAACAGTCGCCTCAGTGGCATATCTCAAGAAAACCATTTCAAAATCAACTCAATATCAACCGATTTAACTCATTCCCAAAGCTTTAAAGAATCGGTTCAGTAATAAATCATTTATCAAAACCAAATCAATTAAGGCAACCCAGGCTGAATTTCAAGGGTATTCTATCTTTCACATCATCAAAATAATTGACTCAATTCAAACCAATCCTCAACGGATTAAGCTCATATTTCAAATCTTTAAAGAATCAACTTCAAACATTACATTTCACAAGCCACACAATAATTCAGCCAAACCAACATCCATAGTCCTTCGAGTCAATCAAATAATACATAAGGCAGATACAATCACCAAATACACAATATCTCACACCAGTATCCATATGTAATAATTCCAATACACAAAACATAGTTTTCGAAAAGCGCCCCTACCTCAAAACGCAAATCCATAACCCAAAAGTCTCACAGAGTCCTTTCCAGCTCAACCCGAACTGACGGCAACCAAAACCTCAGCTCCCAGCCACTTTCGCAATAACCAAAGCAACACTATTCGCAACATACAACAATCGAAACTCAATCTTATAGCAATTAATGCCACAAACCTCAGCGTGAGATAACGGAACAGTAACAAAAGGGCTTTCAAATTAAAACGCTTACCGAACCGAAGGAGGAACGGCTGAACCGAAACAGCGGTGATCTCTGAACCGGTTCGGCGGCTGCCCGATAGCCACCTCAAGCGGCAGCGGTGACCTGAACAGTATGCAGAGACAATGAGATTCCCGGAAACTCAACGGAAAGGAGAGCCAACTTGAAACCCTTACCGACAGAATTTTTCCGGCGACGGCAAAAGCAGCCAGAAGCTCCGGCGGTGCTCCCGGAAGTCACAGAACCACTCCCGGCAGTCAGAATCACAGAGACGCAGCTCCCTTCTCCGGCAACGACGCTTGCGGCGGCCGAGACCCCTTTCTAACGGCGGCAGTTCTGACGGAGGCGGCGCCGGCGACGCGAGCACGGCTGGGCATGGTGGCTGAACCCCAGCTCAGCCTCTGATCTCTCCGTCTCTCATGCTCGGTGTGACTGGACGGCCCTCCTCTCAACAGCACGGCGGCAGCAAACCCTAGCAGTGGCAACGGCGGCTCAGCAGGGACGGGTTCCTTCGGCGGCAGCAGCGGCGCGACCTCCTCTCCCCTGCGTCGTTCCCTTCTCCACGGTGGAACCCATCAGGGACGGCAGCAGCACCAGCCACGACAACCCTTGGCGGCGACAATGGCGAGGTGGCTGAGCTTGTGAACGACGGCAGTGCAGAGGCGGTTTCTTCCCCTCCCGTGCGCGCCAGTTCCTCCCGTCAGCCTCTTCGTGATCGCAAGGATGGCGGCGGCGCGGCGAGGGCGACAGCGGCGCTGTGTGCTTCAGCGACAGCGACACATTGGTCACGGCTCCTCCAGCGGCGGTGGTGAGTGGGTAAGCGCCGGACGACAGCGACGGCTGGCCGGTGGTCACAGCGCAGCTTTTCCCTATGCGTTTCCCCGTTTCCTCCTAGCCCTTTTTCTTTCTTCGTTCCATTTCTTTTGCAGCTATTGTTGCTGTGTTGCGGCTGGGTTTGGGGGGATTGAGTGAGGTTGAGAGAGAACCGGGTCGGGTAATGGGTTACCGGGTTAGGGTTTTCCTTATTTGAAAATTAGGGTTAAGGGCATTATGGTAAATTCACATAAAATTAGGAATAATATGGTAATTGAAATCCAATGTAATTCCAACACTTATTGTATATGGAAAAACACTATTTGCTCATCTACTTTTACAAATTATTTTCAACAAAATGCCCGAATCTAAAGATTAGAAATAATATAATTAATTTCTCTATTTTCCAAAATAGCAGTACTAATATTCAAAATATTAATTACTTAGTCCAAAACATATAAAATCCTTATTATTTCACAACTGCTAAATTTATAATTTAAATATAGAAAATAATCCAACAATTATAAAATTGGATAATAATCATAACTTATTTCAAATTCAATAAATCAAAACTTGCTTTAATTTTCTTTAATAGAGGAATTTCTGAAATTAAAGCTGCAGAAACACTTAATTTGAAATTAGCTAATAATAGTCCTTTTTCAAAGGTTTTGGGTCTTACATATGGTACACTGGAACTGTTCCAGGACTAACACCTACACCCAAATAACTCATTTTCTCTAGACACTAACAATGCAAAAGAAAACAATGGATTTACACTAAGTACAGAAGTACAGAATTCAAATACGAAATAGAACTAAAGGGTAATTTCATATCCTATAAAATTGATTTACACTTTTATTTCAAACATAAATTTAAAAATTAAAAATAAAACAAAAATGAAGAGTAAGATGCATAGACAGCGTAACCTTGTAGAATAGCGTTAGGGGATTAGGCGTAGCAGAGTGAAAGAGAATCGTGAGCGGTCAGCGATGAAATCAAACCAAAACGATGTGTCGTGTTGTTCGCAATGGACGGCGACGGAGCTGTGAAAGCGAAGGCTGCAGCTGTTGTGTCTCTGTGGGTTGAGGATTTCGGAGAGGTCTGCTGCCTCTACCGCGTCCTCCTCCTCTGTGGTTTCAGACAACGAATTGCAGTAGCTAGGGTTAGTGTTTTAGGTGGGGGTCGTAGGGATTGGTGATTTCAGAACAATGAAGATAGAAATTAGTGAACATTGAAGACACATACAAACCTGAAGGTGCAAAATGGAGGTAAAGAGGTAGGGTTTGGGAGTAAGAGCGAGAGAGAATGTGAGTCGCAATGGCCAGAAAGAGAGAGCAGATAACTGAGAGAGGATGTAATCCAGAGATCATCCATCTGTCATGGTGTTGAAGCCGACGGTGCGATTGGCTTTTATGGGGAAGAAGGAGATCCATAGAAAGAGTGAGACACTGAGACGATGAAGGAAGGAGGAGATAGAGAGAGAGTGAGAAACTGTGACGCGAGAGAGAATGAGCAGCACAGAGAGAGTAACATTCTGCTTTACCTTTAGGTTACCCTTTTTTATTTTTTTATTGCAAATGAAAGTGAGAGTGACGCGTGGCTTAATGAGCCACGGTCATTATACAAGTAATATATATATATATATATATATATATATATATATATATATATATATATATATATATCAAGCATTAGAAACTCACTCAATCAAGACCTTCGACCATTTTCATTCAACAATCAATAACCAATCAATACCACATATTTATTCTAAAGCATCATCATCAACAACATCAATCCAACAATATCTTAAAGTCAACTAGCCTAAGGTTTCCTAATGAATCCATATTTGATGGTAAATTTTGTCTTGAATTGAGTGAATTTCATCACATAAACTCACATTTATACACTTGAATAGCATAATTTTGTGATTTCTCTCTAAATTTCACCTAATTGTGAGAACATTCCTTTTTGTGCTTAAATTGATTAATTTAATTCCACTTTTATTAAATTCGATGCTGTGATATATTTTGTTGAGTGATTTCAGGTCATTTCACATAGCATTACACAGTGATTATCCAAAATTGAAACCCGTATCTTTGTTGACGGCGGTCCCAACCTCTTGAACCTTTTTCTCCGGCCACTCCAAGACTCAATCAATTCCTCACAAATCCAAGCTTCAACCAACTCTATTTAATACAATTTCCTTTAAATTTCACCTGTTCATACTATGATTTTCACACAAACTAGGGGAAAATAAGGGAAAGAGTTTCCTAATCTTATTCCATATGAACATAGGTTAAAACCCCACTAGAATTTGAGCTTGAGCTTTCTCTAAAGCATCAAAATCACAAACTCAAAACCTCACTGATAAACCCATATTTTATGATGTATTTTGTGCTCAATTTAAGTGATTTATTCAATCCTTCACCCACTTATTCATGAAATTTGTATGGTTTTACTTTCCCTTCCTTATTATGGGATATATGTCAAAAACATGTTTCCTATGCTTTAGAAATATTAAAATTAATCATCCTTTATTACCATTCGATGCTGTGATTTGTGTGTTGAATGCTTTCAGAAAAACATGTCAAAAACATGTTTCCTATGTTGAATGGAAGGAAAGCACAAAAATGGAGTTTTGAAGAAAAGGGTAGCGACGCGAACGCGTGGACGAAGCGGCCGCGTGCCCAGCACGAAAAGGTAGCGACGGGGACGCGTGACTGACGTAGACGCGTGCCTTGAGCAGAACGCAAATGATGCGTATGCGTGAGCGAAGCGAACGCGTGATAAGGAAAACTCCCAGATGACGCGACCGCGTGACCCACGCGGACGCATGACAAATGCCACGCACCAGAAACAGCAGAAAACGCCCCCAGCGACTTCTGAAGCCCTTTTGGCCCAGATCCAAGACCAGAAAACACAGATTAGAGGTTATAAAGTGGGGGAATGCATCCATTCAAAAGGGGATTCGATCATCATTCACTTTTCATACTTTAGATGTAGTTTTTAGAGAGAGAAGTTCTCTCCTCTCTCTTAGGTTTTAGGATTAGGATTCCTCTTAAAGGAATTAGGATTTCTTATTATTTTAACTTATTATTTCAACTTCCTCTCAGGTTCAATATTCCTTTTACTTTATATTTCTCTTTTACTTTCAGATACTTTAATGCTGTTATTTAAATACTTATGCTGCCAAATTGGCTTATGAACCATTCATGTTAGGATTTTCTTTATTTGATATAAATTGAGGTATTTCAGATTTATGATTCTTATTTAGCTTTTTATATTCTTGGCTTTAATTGATTAACTGGAGGCTCTTGAGTTATCAAACTTATCGTGATTGTTAATTCTTACTTTTGCTAATTGAATTGAATTCCACTAACTCTAGTCTTTCCTTAGGAGTTGGCTAGGACTTGGGGATCTAACTAATTAGTCCACTTGACTTTCCCTTGCTTTAGTAAAGGTTAACTAAGTGGGATTAAACTCAATTCTCATAAGGATAAATAGGATAGGACTTCCGAATTTTCATACCTTGCCAAGAGTTTTATTAGATATTAATTTATTAATTCCTGCAATTTATTTTCCTTGTTCAAACCTTTCAAAACCCAAAAACACTGTTTTTTATAACTAATAATAAGAACACCTCCCTGCAATTCCTTGAGAAGACGACCCGAGGTTTGAATACTTCGATTTATAAATTTTATTGGGTTTGTTACTTGTGACAACCAAAACGTTTGTAAGAAAGGACGATTGCTTGGTTTAGAAACTATACTTGTTACGGGAATTTATTCTGAATTCTAAACCGTCAATCATTCGTTATTCAAAATGGCATCGTTGCTGGAAAATTGCAAACGTGTGCCTTATTATTGGTTATTGTAAATATTTTTTTTCTTTTACTTGTTTATTTGTTTTTGTTTTTTCCTTTTATTTCTATTAGTTACTATGAATTCTCACCCCTCTCGCTTTGAGTTTGGTTTAAATCTGTTGAAAGGAGTGGAAGCTATAACAGGAATATGCATCAAGGTCTAAGAAATCAAAGATGGATGGAGCCAAGAGGATCTGATCAACCCTTTAGGCAACAACACCCTCCAAGATATCATGGGCAAGGACCACTCAACAATGCATACCAAGTTGATAGATATGGTGGACCCCCTTGTATTTACCAACAAGCCCCACCCTGTGCTTATAGACCATCCTCTCAACGTAGCTTTGAACCACCACACTCACAAATTCCTTTTCACCATTCACCACCGTGTGACCCTTATTCACCACAATCCCAATCCAATTACTCCCAAGAAACACCACATTCTTATTATGAACCCTCTCCCCAGCCAATGAACCCTCATACCCACCCCAACCTCCTATGGATGACAAACTTCGTGTTCTTCTTCAAGGGCAAGCGAAAATGCAAAGGGATGTACTGAAACTCAATACTGCCTTAACCGAGGTAGTAAATATAATAGCCTCCCGACATCTAAGCACTCAAAGTACTCCCATGGCTACACGTGGAGAATCTAAAGAAGAGCATAGCATGAAGGAGACACTAGAAACTTTGGTGGACAATGAGGAGCATGGCTTTGTATTGGAACAAGTGGAGGAAGCCATGATAGTTGTAGAGGAAGAAGTGGTTGAAGATTTAGGAGATGCTGAACCTCCATGGGAATCAAAAACTGTAAAGAATTCCGCCGAGACATTCGAATTTGATGCCAATAAGGATAGTGCACAACTTCCAATGCATATACCTTGTGAAAAATTGGACGGAACAGACCAAGAAGTTGATTCCATAGGCAGTGATGACCATGAATCAAGCTCTCCTAGTCACGAACTTACATCCGCAACTGAACTCCATGAGCCTGAAAAACCTTATCCAAGTGAATACGAAGATGACGTCGAGGTAGATTTCTCTCAACCTCCAACGTATGACTTAAGTGACGAGGAAGACATAGAAGACCTTGATCAGGACGCAGTTGCAGTGAAGAATTTTGCAAAGAAGTGGAGGAATTCACAGAAGAATACAAGGGAGTAGAGCTTACAGAACCACTGGAAACACTTATCCCAAGGCCATTACCACCTAATACAAGCTTCAAGTGGGTACAATCCTTAACCTTTATCTTTACTTTTCCACTTGAATATGGTTTGCTTGAAACAGATGGCCTGCTTAGAGCTCTCTGCGGCTTTAAGAGTAAGAGGAAAATGGCTCGTGCTCAGAGCTGGTGTGCAAGATTCAATAAGGTTCCACGCTTCAATTCGAATTGCACGGATTGGTACCAAGTTCAATTGACTGGGTCTCGGAAGACGTTTAGCCATCTTAGTGAGAATACAATTTCTAAACCGCCCAGATGAAAGAATATAGATCAAGACAAAGGCGGATTTAAAAGTAAAGTTTGGGATCCTGGAAAATATTCTGACATTCGTCACCCCAGGAGCCTGAGAATCTGTTTGAAGCTGCTCAAAAGCTTTACATGCCTAGTTTGGGACCCCGGAGGTTGTTGGCATTCCAAACATTGGTGGAGATTTTTGGATGAATTTAAGCACAAACCACCATGACAGGAAGCTCATCAAATGTCCAACTTAAGGACTTTAACTAAAAGTGCTAGGTGAGAGACAACCCACCATGGTATGATCGTTCCTGTTTCAATTTTATTTCGTTTTGTTTGTTTTTATATTATATTATTTTCATTGAACCTGAATATTATTCATAGCATTTGCATCAGCATTGCATACTGCATAATTACATAAAAAAAATGGCACCCACGCGAGCGTGCAGGCCACGCGTGGGCGTGAAATGGAAATCGGCGTAAAGATCCAACGCCCAAAAATCTGGGCTGGAATCGTGCGATTGGTGTGCGTTTAGCACAAATGGCCCACACGTTCGCGTCCCTGATGTGAACGCGTCACTTGCAAAACACTCATCCCACGCGGAAGCGTGAGCGACGCGTCCGCGTTGCGTGGATATCATGGCCCCCTAAATGGAAACAGAGAGTTGCGCTGAAATGACGCTGGAATTGTGTGTTTAGCACAATTTACAGCGACGCGGTCGCATGCCTCACGCGTCCGCGTCATCTATCTTTTACCCAACCCACGCGACCGCGTCAATCCCATTTCACCCTAGTCACGCGATCGCGTGCCCCACGCGTTCGCGTGGATTCAAAATCACTAACCCCCTTTTCACGCGAAACCATACTCGTCGCGCCCCATAACCCCCCTTCTTCCTCTCTTCTCTGCAACTCCCTCCTTCTTCTGCAACCACCACCACCGCACCCAACTACTCAGCTCCAACCACCGTGACCGTCGCACCACCCCCGACCACCCAAAACCCGCTGCGACACCCACCCCCCTCTCTTCTTTCTTCCCTTCTTCTCTTCTCTTACCTCTGCCACTGCCCTCCACCGCGGCCAACCTCAGACCGCCGTCTCCCACCTCCGCCGGCCACCACCACAACCCTCACCCCCTTTCTTCTCAACCATCACTACCCCCTCCACCATTAAACTCTACCCAAGCCCCTGCCACCGCCCCCGCTCCGCCACCGCACCGCCGTGCTGCCCCCCAGCGCTGCCGCATCACCACCACCATCTCTCTGCCCTCACCTCTGTTCATACACATACCAGGTTCTGCCGAATGCCAAATTCTCTATAACTTGTAGTTATTTGCTTATTTTTCAGATTATGTTCCAATTAGGCTAGTTAGAGATGCATGTTTGTAGTGGATTCTAGGTGGTTAGGTAGCTAGGATGTGGTTAATGGATTTAGGCCTGATAATTGCGTCGTTCTTGTTGCTTGTTTTACCTATTCTACAATTTTGATCTAGCTGTGATGTTTATACTATTCATATGCTATTCCTTACTGTTTCATGCTGCTAATAAGACTGTTCTTTACTGTTCCTACTGTTTGTGACTCTTTGCAGCAATTTTTTCATATGAACTGTTTTTCTTGCTGTTTATTACTCGGGAACATCCAATTTTAGCTGAGATGCTGCCCAATTTTCTGCAACTCATTTTCATGTATTGAGTTTGAAACTTCATATTTTGCCTTACTTGGCTACAACCAAACCGATTCATGACTGCCCGGGCTAGCATTCTTACTCCTTTTGGATCCCTTGGTTAATAACTTGCACTATTGATGATTTCATGTTTGTTTTGCAACTTTTCTATCCTTCTAAATTATCATCAATAACCTGATATTTTTGCTTGAATATGAGTTGATTATTCTTTAAATTTGTGAATTTATTGTTACCTAGGAAACATTTATCATGCCACTTACTTCAACTTTCTTTCTCCTAACTCACTGCTTTCCACCTTCTAACCTCTTTTTCAATCCTAACTGATCTAACTTTCAGACTTCTCTTTTTGGTTTTTAACTAACTATTTTAACTTTTTAACTCAAGGCATGATTATTCTTTTTCCTAATTAACATGAATTCTACTTATATTACATTTTGGATTGTGATTTTTCATCTCAGATTTCTAACTCAAATTAAGTCCATAATGCACATATACTTAATTCATTTCATAATACTACTGCTCTTTTGCCACTATGTGCTTATATTGTTATTATTTTATTTACCTACTTATTTTCCTGCTTTGTTCTTCAATTATACCCTGGAATTTCTGCTTTTCAGGATGTCTGACCCTCAGCGCAAAGGAAAAGGCAAAGCAACCACTGGCAAATAGAAAAGAGGCGAATCCTCTATGTCCATCCTCGACATTATGCATGACGACTCCTGGCGGGAAAAGCACTTTACCCTGCAGGAGAAGGCTGACCAGCTCCTCACTGCCGATGATCCAGTTAAATTTGCAAACAAATACTGTGAGCTAAAGTATCCAGTGTTTGCCACTTCTAGGAACCTGTACCTGAAAAGAACTCTGAAAATTCCAGAAGAACTACAATAGTACACCTCCGAACAGATAAAACAGAGAGGCTGGTTCTTCTTGGAGAGAAACTTGACAGAGGTCAATGCTTCCTGGGTCAGAGAGTTTTACTGCAATTACTTCAAGACTTCCCTGGATGCAGTGCACCTCAGAAGGGAAATAGATTTTGGTCACTGAGGAAGCCATTGAGGACATCCTCCACCTTTAGCCTAAATCAGATCAGCCTGACGGTTACCAAAAGGCTGAAGAGGACATGCGCTTTATGAGATTTGACTGTGATGTTGTTAAGCAGAGAATAGCCCTTGATCCTACTGTCCCTTGGGTCATGGGAAAGAACACAGTGATGCCTAAGGGAATCCAGCTGATTTACCTGAATGATGAGGCTTGGCTCTGGCACCAGATTTTGAGCAATTATGTGATGCCGAGCACTCATGAGACAGAGCTGCCCGCTGCTATGATCACCCTCATCTGGTGTGTGATGGAGGGTAAGGACCTATACCTTCCACGTTTCATCCGGTACTATATGGCCAGGGTCCATGTCAGAGGCACTCTTCTTTTCCCTTATCTGATCACCCAGCTAGGCCATCGAGCTGACGTGCCTTGGGAGCTTGCTGATGAGAAGCCACCTGCTATGGACTGCAAGAAGATTATCCCTCACAGCAGGAAGTTTCAGGCTTTAGGCCACAGACCCCCATTCCTCACCGCTTCTGATGAGATAGCCACACCTTCAGCTGCCCCTTCTTCATCCACCGCTGCACCAGCTACCACTACCGCCCCTCCACCTGCCTCAAAGCCCGTTTACCACCTCGTGCACCGTCTATTTCAGCAGCTAGACCAGATGGAGCGCCGCACCCGGCGGCGATATGAGAGATCTGAGCGTCGCAACAAGCGACGCTATGAGCACCTCAAGTTGATGATCCGATCCGGCGGCGACATCCCCTCTGAGCCTGACACACCATCAGAGCCATCTGAGGAGGAGGCGGACGAGCATGGGTAGGAGACACATGCACAGAGAGAGGCTGAGCAGGCAGGACCAGAGCAGGCTGCACCACAGCATATGGAGCCACACCAGATTAAGGCCGCAGACCTAGAGATTCCTCTACAGTCAGCGCCTCCACTGCAGCAGACAGATCCTCCTACACTTATCCAGTCTGTAGACCCTCAGGCCACCATAGAGACTCCAACAGCGCATCCTTCCGGTGATGACACTTCTTCACACCCAACTTGAGTGAGCATCGAGGACGATGCTATATTTTAAGTGTGGGGAGGTCGCCATCCCTGGCGTATCTTTTTGGTGAACCACTACAGACTCTTTTTATCTCATTTTGTTTATTTTTCTGTATTTTTATCTTTATTTTTATTTTTTTAGTACTTGCACATTGTTCTTTTGCTATATTTTTACTTTATTTCAGCATTTTGCACTTTAGTTTATACCTTAGACATTTAGTTTAGTTTGCAATTCTAAACTTATTAGTTATAGAATATGTGGATTAATTAGTATAGTTTACCCCTTTAGCATATAATAGTTTAGTTCAATTGAAAATAAAAGGAAGTAAACTAGAGACTTTAGTAAATTAAAACAATCCACACACCTTGTATATATAGCATTACATGTTAGTTAGTTAACAACATTTCATCAAGGAGGAACACTAAGATTTTAAAAGCCACCCTAATATTTACATTGAGAATAATGGGAACTCTTGAATTCTACTTGCATGACATGTATAACTGATATATGATTTTTGAGCTAGAGAACACACAGCCTATGAGTTTTGAGCTTAATTGTATGGTTACATTCAAACCATAAATTTCATTCCTGTGTGTTTTGCCCTTCTTTTTCATTCTGATGTTCTTTACTTTGTTTTAATCTATATGTCCAAAATAGAATATAGATACATACCAAGAGATGATTGAGGCTATAATTTGAATTTTCCCTCACTTATCCGAAATTAGCCTACCTTTTATATCACCCTTGTTAGCCCCCTTGAGCTTTTTAATTCCCTCTTGTTCTATAACCACATTACTAGCCTTAAGCAGAAAAACAAAATAAAAATTCCAAGTCGAATCCTTGGTTAGCTTAAGATAGATATTGTGTACAATTTCAGAGTGGGGAATTTTATGGGAACATGGGATGATAGAAACAAAGTAGGGATTTAAAAAGAACAAGTTGTTTCAAAAACAAAAATTGGAAAGCACGCTCATGTGAAATCAAAACAATTAAATTACTATGTGCATTGATAAAAAAAATTTAATAATATTTTCAGTATTTAAATAAGGGGATACAAAAATTCCCCAAATGCAAAATAAAAAGAGTCAATGCACATGGGACAAAATTTCAAAAATTAAAATTAATGCATGAGCTTGAAATACAAAGTGGGAAAAATTTGGGTAAATAGGTAAAGGAACTTTAAAATTATATAAAGTATGCATGTTAGGTGAAATCTTAGACTAATCAAAGATTCACTTATTAGCTCACTTAGCCTTATACATATACCCTTACCTTCACCTTGGCCCCATTATAACCTTGAAAAAGACCTCATGATTTTTATATGTCTGTATTCCATATTTGTTGATTGGTTAGACGAAGAACAAAATTTTAGAAAGCAAGGATGGAAAAAGAATAGAGTGAGTGACCCAATAAACACTGAGTGACTAGAGAGTAAACACAAAATCCAATGAGGGTTCAATAGCTCATCACCATATATCTCTGCTTAATTGTTAATTTTCTTGCAAGTTTGTGAAATACTTTTACCCATCTCAATTGTAAAAGTGCTTTAATATTATCTAAGGTTTGTCTATGCATATATAATTCCTTGAAGATATGAATTAATTTAACTACATGTAAGTTTTATATACAAGTGAATAATAACTAAAATTGCATTACTCATTTAGGTAGTTTGCATTTAGAATAGAATGCATTGCATGAGATTCCACCACTTTAACCTTACCTTATTCTTTATCCTGGATTTAGCATGAGAACATGCTATTGTTTAAGTGTGGGGAGGTTGATAAACCCATATTTTATGATGTATTTTGTGCTCAATTTAAGTGATTTATTCAATCCTTCACCCACTTATTCATGTAATTTGCATGGTTTTACTTTCCCTTCCTTATTATGTGATATATGTGAAAAACATGTTTCCTATGCTTTAGAAATATTAAAATTAATCATCCTTTATTACCATTCGATGCCGTGATTTGTGTGTTGAGTGCTTTCAGGCTTTATAGGGCAGGAATGACTTAAAGGATGGAAAGAAAATATAGAAAAATGGAAGGAAAGCACAAAAATGGAGTTTTGAAGAAAAGGGCAGCGACGCGAACGCATGGACGAAGCGGCCGCGTGCCCAGCGCAAAAAGGCAGCGACGCGGACGCGTGACTGACGCGGACACGTGCCTTGAGCAGAACGCAAATGACGCGTACGCGTGAGCGAAGCGAACGCGTGATAAGGAAAACTCCCAGATGACGCGACCGCATGACCCACGTGGATGCATGACAGACGCCACCCACCAGAAACTGCAGAAAACGCCCCCAGCGACTTCCGAAGCCCTTTTGGCCCAGATCCAAGACTAGAAAACACAGATTAGAGGTTATAAAGTGGGAGAATGCATCCATTCAAAAGGGGATTCGATCATCATTCACTTTTCATAGTTTATATGTAGTTTTTAGAGAGAGAGGTTCTCTCCTCTCTCTTAGATTTTAGGATTAGGATTCCTCTTAAAGGAATTAGGATTTCTTATTATTTCAACTTATTATTTCAACTTCCTCTTAGGTTCAATATTCCTTTTACTTTATATTTCTCTTTTACTTTCAGATACTTTAATGCTTTTATTTAATTACTTATGTTGCCAAATTGGCTTATGAACCATTCATGTTAGGATTTTCTTTATTTGATATAAATTGAGGTATTTCAGATTTATGATTCTTATTTAGCTTTTTATATTCTTGGCTTTAATTGATTAACTGGAGGTTCTTGATTTATCAAACTTATCGTGATTGTTAATTGTTATTTTTGCTAATTGAATTGAATTCCACTAACTCTAGTCTTTCCTTAGGAGTTGGCTAGGACTTGGGGATCTAACTAATTTGTCCACTTGACTTTCCCTTGCTTTCGTAAAGGTTAACTAAGTGGGATTAAACTCAATTCTCATAAGGATAACTAGGATAGGACTTCCGAATTTTCATACCTTGCCAAGAGTTTTATTAGATATTAATTTATTAATTCCTTCAATTTATTTTCCTTGTTCAAACCTTTCAAACCCCAAAAACACTGTTTTCCATAACTAATAATAAGAACACCTGCCTACAATTCCTTGAGAAGATGACCCGAGGTTTGAATACTTCGGTTTATAAATTTTATTGGTTTTGTTACTTGTGACAACCAAAACGTTTGTAAGAAAGGACGATTACTTGGTTTAGAAACTATACTTGCAACGGGAATTTATTCTGAATTCTAAACCGTCAATCATTTTTTCTTCACTCACCATCCAAAAACGCAAAAACAATGGAAGAAAGAAAAATAGAGCAGAGTTCTCGTGATTACTCACCACAAAGTGATATAGAAACTTAAGTGAATGCGTGGCTGCAAATAGCATCGTCAATCGAAGCTCCGATTTGTAAGAGTGAATTTGAAGGGAGAAGTGAATAGTAACAACTTTCTTTTTGCTAAATGTGGTGAAATTTGGGGAGGGAGTCACGTTTAGGCCTGTTATAAGTGAGGGGCATTTTTTTCTTTTGCCTATAGGCCCAACCAAGGGCCAAATTTTTAAAATATATATTTCGGTTTGTATTTTAAAAATTTTTCTGATCATATTTACAATTTTATTTCTCTCATACGTAGTACTGGACAGACCTAAGCGTGTATAGTTAATTATAACGTCGGTACACATTTTTCGTAATTAATTATATTTTTGAAGTCCAATTTAATCTGTAAATTTTCAAATTTTAAATTTTTAACCCTAGCCGGGCATTTTCAAATCCTCTTAATTCAATTTTTTAATTATATAATTGGCTAGTAAATTTCTCAGATCTTACATATCGATAGCCGCACAAGCCGTCAATTTTATTAGATTTTTAAACAATTGACACATTTTAAAGCGACCAATTTTGCCGTCAATTTTTCCATCAATTTTTAATAATATTGACAGCTTTACCATTGATTTTAACAGTGTTTTTTTGTAGTGTTCATCATTTGCCTTACATATTTAAACATAGTTTTACTAAGCATACAATGTTCTAACCATATTTGCTAATATGGTTAGAACAATTTCAAATAATATTTGAAATTAATTTAGGATTAAATGAATATTTGATTTATTTGCCTTTTATATTTTGTTACCCTGTTGTTAAAGAGGAAACTTTAATTTAGTGGTCGTGCAATGTCGAGTCATGCCAAATTAATTATTTTAAGAATTTGTTTGTGATGCGTTCACATTTTTTGTTGTTTTTCTTACTTTTAATTTTTGTCTTCTTAGGTTTAATTATAGTTTCATCTTCTAATCTCATTACTTTTAGTTATCTTTTACTACTAAGGTGTTTGCTAAGTGTTTTCAAGGAAATATAGTGATGCCTGAGCATCTTTAATAGTTTTTAGTTATTATTTCTTTGAATAAAGTTAGTGATTTCCTTTTTTTTATTAAGATTCTCATGCTTTAATCAATGTTTCTTAGAGTGCTTTGAGCTTTGATATATGTAAGAAAGTGTTGAAAATAAACAAGAACAAGGATAAAAAGAAGCAAGCAGGAGAATGTGTAAAAATCAAGGAGGAAGAGGAGGCTAGGAATCATCTTAAAAAAGAGGCACAAGAAGGAGAATCAAATAGAGAGCTCTCTGGATCAAACAGAGAGCTCCCTGGATAAGAATTGGTGCCAAGAACTATACGTTGCAAGTGGGACATGGTGCATGCAACGTGAAGCATGAAACAAAGGCCAACATTCCTAAGCATAAGCCATGTGTTACACTCATGAAAGGGTGCGTTCCATGCACCAAATGGGCCACTCCCAAGGGTCTTAATTCAGTCACCAAATCCTCTAATTCTTTAAACACTTAAGTGATTAACTCAAGGCTCAACATAAGCATATGAAGTCAAGCATTAATTGTCAATTGTGGGGACGATCAAAGAAGCTTATTCTGAAGGAAAGACTTTAGGGGAAAACTTAATTAAAGAGAATTAATTTGATTTAGTTTCCTATTTTGAATTATTTTTGTATTTTGAATTTTTTGTAGTGTTACGAAAAAAAAAGAAAAGGAGCCACATGTATGAGGCCTCTTCGGTAGTTTTTATAATTCATAATTCTAGGTTTTCTTTTGATCATGATCTACTAATCTCCTCTTGTTAAGGTTAGGAGCTCTATTTATTACCATGGATTAATGTTAGTTTTCTATTCTTGATTTATGCATTGATATTTTCTTAAAAATTTAGTTTTCATTCTTCGTCATAAGGATTTGAGTTTATTGGAAAATAGGTTACATCTGAATTGAATTCTATATGCATCTTGGAAAAGATTGTTTGATAGAATTTGGCTTGAAAACTGATGAGAAGATTTTTGATGGTATAGAATTTTGCAATTGAAATCTCGTCGAAGTATAGTTTCTAAACCAACAATAATCCTTTCAAACAAACATTTGTTTGTCACAAGTACAAACCCCTAAAATTATAAATCGAAGTATTTAAACCTCGGGTCGTCTCTCAAAGGAATTGCAGGGTAGTGTTCTTGTTATTGGCTATTGGCTATGGACATGTATATTTTAGGGTTTTGATTAGAAACAAGAAAAGTAAATGATAAAGGAAATCAAATGACAAAAAGGTCTTGGCAAGGTTTGGTGGTCAAGGATCTCTATCCTTATCACTAACCACAATATGATAATTGCAAGGATCAATCCCACTAAGTCATCCTCTAACAAGTAAAGGAAAGTTAAATGAGCTATATCAATCGAAGTCCATAAGTCCTATCTATTCACTAATTGAATTAATGAGAGCTAGAGTCAATGGCTATCAACTATCAATCACATGGACATTAGCAACTCAAAAATTCCAAAGTTACCTTCCCAAGCCAAGAACATAAAATTCTACTCTAATATCTTCTCAAGCATTTTGACAAACACTTGGAAGGCATAAAAGGAAAGCATAGTAAATTGACAACAAGAATGAGATCTAACAACAATTATTGCAAGGAATTAACAACAACAATCAAAGAGAACATTATTAACATGAATAACTCCAAATTGAATTGAAAGAAAATAAAAGAAACAAGAGTAGATCAATAACAAGTATGGAAACAAAGTAAAAGGAATTACAATAAAAGAATAGAAGAACAACATGTAACAACAAGAAATTGAGAGGTAGAAATAGAAGAGAGTTTGAATTAAAACCTAGATTTAAGATTATTGAACTAACCTTGATCCTAATTCCTAGAGAGAAGTGAGAGCTTCTCTCTCTAAAACTAACTAAAACTAATCCTCATGTCTAGAATGATGGAACCCCCCTTTTTCTCTTCAATCCTTGGCTCTTTTAAGTATTTTTGGTGCCAAAGTTGGTTTAGATTGGGCCCCACAGCTTCTCAAAATTCACTGGGCACATTTTCCTCTTAAAAATCATGTGCGGCCACTGACGCGTACGCGTACAGCACGCGTGCGTGTCCCTTGAGTTTTCGCGATCCACGCGTGCGCGTGCGCATCCATGAGCTCATCCAATTCTTTGGCTTTTCCATGTGTTCTCCACTTTGCATGCTTTCCTCTTCACTTCTTTGATCCATTCCTAGCCCTTTCAACCTGAAATCACTTAACAAACAAATCAAGGCATCTAGTGGAATCAAAGGTGAATTAAAATCATCAAATTAAATGTCTAAAAGCATGTTTTCACATTTAAGCACAAATCAAGAGAGAATCACAAAACTATGCTATTTCGTTGAATAAATGTGAGAACATGTTGATAAAATGCTCTAAATTCAACATAAGATAAACCCTGAAAACGGGGTTTATCAAACTCCCCACACTTAAACCATAGCATGTCCTCACGCTATACCAAGAATGAAGTAAAGGGTATGGCATTTATTCAATGTAGCTAAACTATATGCAAACTATATAAATGCAACTACCTATAAGAATGCAATTGCTTGGTCAAAACAATTCAACTTCCAAGAGATATATGCAAGCATAAGGGCTAAGGTAATGAAAATCAAAATCCAACCTACAATTGTATTGAATTATCAAAAATAATTTACAAACTTGCATTTATAAAGATGATTATGGTGAATACATGTAATTGAGCAATCGAACCCTCACCGGATGTGTATCCGCTCTAGTCACTCAAGTGTTTAGGGGTTGATTCACTCAATTCCCTTCTAATCATGCTTTCTAAGATTTATTCCTCATTTAACAATCAACAATTATTCAATTCATGCATACAATTATCATGAGGTTTTTCTTAAGGTTGTAATGGGGTTAGGGTCAAGGTATGGTCATATATGGTTAAGTAGGCTAGATTTTGAGTCTTTGATTAGCTTAGACTTTCCCACCTAACCTATGATAACCTATACAATTAAGTCCTAAACTAACTACCCATTCTTCACTTTTTCACATACTCATCATTTTCTTTTCATTTCACAACACTTATGCATTGATTCTTATTGACTTTACTTTGGGCGATTTGTCCCCTTTTTATTTCTTTCTTTTACTTTTCTCTTCTTTTTTTTCTTTTTCTATATATTTTTCTTTTCCATATTTTTTTCTTTTCTTTTTATCTTTTTCTTTTATTTTTCTCATTTTTTTTCAAGTGCACCAATGCATAAGGTCTAACATTTTATTAATACATGAGCATGTACCTAATTCCCAAATATATAAAAATACAAAGCATCCTTTTATCTCAACCAATGTTCTCAAATCTCTCCCAACTTGAATAATGAACACTCTCACTAGAATAAGCCAATCAAAGATCTAAACAAGGGACTTTTATTATTTTTTCGCTTCAAGGCTTGTAATGTGCTAAAATTAAGAACAATTGGGTTAAGCATAGGCTCAAAATTGGCTAACAATGGAAGATAAAAAATAGGCTATTTGGATAAGTGAGCTTTATGAAATAATATCCTCAATCATATAAATGCATGAATACAAGGAATAATGGACATATAGAATTAAGCAAATCAAGGATCATAATAATAGAAAGTGAAAAATTCACACAAGAAGGAAAAATAAGTGGTTATAAGATGTAACCACATCATTAGGCTCAAATCTCACTTGCTTGTGTTCTTATCTCAAAACATGTTTCACAAAATGTATATGATTCAAGCAAGTTCCACAAAAATTTCTCAATCAATTGGGGTGGTGCCCTATAGATAAATTCTTTGGAAAATTTATTGTTTTGACTAAGCTTATCCTAAATGCAATGTTGTCATTTAGAAAGCTAAAATTTCCCTTTCTCTAATCAAAACAATTTTCTTATGCAAAAAGGGTAAACTTAGGTTTCAACAATCCAAAATATTTTTTCTAATCACAACCACTAAACCAAAGCAACTACATATACATACTATCAACTACATATGCAAATTCAACTAGAAATCTAAAAACGAACAGACTATGGAACAAAATGCAACAAACTGAAATAAAAGTATCTCAAAATAACAAATATATACAATAATCCAAAAGTGCGATAAAATAAAGCGCAAAGTACTAAAATAACGCAAAATAAAAGATAATTGTCCGAACTTATCCTCCAAAATGGAAACTCCACCGGCGGCGATGACGGTGACCTCCCCACACTTAAAACGAAGCATCATCCTCGATGCTACTGCTGTGGCTCCTTAGGTGGCTGCTGAACCTCAGGGGTAGCCTGTGTCTGTGGTGGTGCCTCTGTCTGAGCTGGCTCTGCCTCATGCTCCGCGGCATGCGCCTCCTTGGATGCGGAAGACTCGGGAAGAGGGGGAAACTCAACGCCCAATGCCGCGAACATCTGATCCATCCTATCCAAGCGTCGTATAATGCAGCACTCACTGTGCTCCATGAAGCAGATCAGGTGCTGTACCAAGAGATAGGTTGGCTGGGGCACTGGTGGTATCGGTGCTGCTGGTGCTGATGGACCTGCTGTGGCTGTGGAAGAAGATACGCCAAGTGTCGCTGCTGCTCTGGCTCTAGAGCCTCGCCGAGATAGGGCGTCTCCTGCACTTACTCTCCCCACAGAATGACTTTCTCCTTTCCGTGGACCGGGAGTGGTATCTCATCATCTGCCTCCCATGGGGCACCGGCTAGCTGAATCATCGTGGTGACCAAGGTAGGATAGGGGAGTAAGCCACGGACATGAGTCTGCCACATGTATCGCCTGATCAATCGAGGGAAGTATACCTCCTTTCCCTCCAAAACGCAGCCGATTAGGACAAGCA
Organism: Arachis hypogaea; assembly: GCF_003086295.3. Lineage (NCBI taxonomy): Eukaryota > Viridiplantae > Streptophyta > Magnoliopsida > Fabales > Fabaceae > Arachis > Arachis hypogaea. Next base: position 25,669,439 of record NC_092046.1, read on the forward strand.
TGTCCATCGGAATCTCTGTGAAGTGGGTGGTCAACATAACTTAATGTGCAAAGATCTGCTGCCACGTCCTGGCCACCCTAGAAAGATGAGTAAACAGCATCCCTTTGGGCTTCCTGTTGTCAGCATCCATCACCCAAGGGGCGTCCGGGGGTCAATAACGTCCCTCAGTGTATCATAGTCAAAAGTCATGCAATGTATGGCTACCTCTACCTGCTCAATGGCATTTGTAGTACCGGTCCTAGGCAGACAACCGCGTCTATCCTCAATAGCTACCTCCGTAACCAATACCTGCCCGCCTCGCAGGTGAACTGACTCAAGGGTGTGTCTGAAAAAGTTACAGTAAAATTCCTTCACCCAGAAGGAGTTCACTCTACCTAGATCCCTATCAATAAAGCCCTTGCCCATCCCCTGAATACGTGTCATAATGGCTCGTCTCACGTCAGTCGGGAGGACCAGTTTTTTCTCTATATTCAAATTCTTCTTCTGGTATGTTAGAAAGCGTAGCTCACAATAGAGGTTAGGGAACTTATTTGTGTCGGTGGCTGACAGTTGCTGGTTAGCTTTGTCCTCATCATTTAGAGGGTTCTTTGCATAGTCATGGTAGGGAGAAATAGTGAATGGTTGAGTTTTCTTTCTCTTCCTTGAGGTAACCTTAGACTTTCCTCTATCGGCCATCCTGAAAAACAGATAAGATAGGATATATATAATTAAGCCACGTAGAGGAAAAACAAAGCAAGGCATGACATATTCATGAAGTGAGTTAAAAAGAAATGAAAACTTGGGAAGCAAGCAATGTAATTCAAAAAACAATCGAAGCCCTGAACCAAGAATGCAAGAAATATGTGCACAGTGCTTGTTTATTAAGCTCAATAAGCATCATACCCAAAAGAATGATGAAAGAGTGAGTTTTACACTAAAAAGAAAAGTTAGTTAGTTAGTCAAGTTAGAAGTTAGAAAACCGGCTTAAAGATTAGTGGTATGGCGGTTATTGGCTTAATCAAGAGAATTGCAGAAAGCATGGTTAACAAGCACACTCACATTCATGAGGACAATGTAGTCATTGATGATGAAATATTAAATTTTTACACAAAAGCATATAAATGTGAAGCAAATCATCAATCAACGTCATGGTCACTAAATGTGCAATGATTGATAAGGAAAGAGTGAAATATGTACTTTGTGTAACTAAAACAAGTTAAGAACCAATTTGAGTTAAAAAGTGTCTCACATTAGGATTTTTTACCAGTAAAGAATGTCATAAAAACAGTCGCATTGTAGATATAGTCTCTAAACCGACAAAAATCCCTTCGTACAAACATTTTGGTTGTCACAAGTAACAAACCCCTTTAAAAATTGATAACCGAGTATTCAAACCTCGGGTCGTCTTCTCAAGGAATTGCAGGGAGGTTTTCTTATTATTGATTATGAAAAAGTGTGTTTTTGGGGAATGTTGAGTTTGGGCAATGGGTACAGATATATTTAAATGACAAATAGAATAAATAAATAACTATAAAATAAGCTTTTGGCAAGGTATGAAGACTGGAGGTCCTATCCCAGTTATCCTTATCAATTGTAATGAGAATTGGATTTTTCTCCGGCTTTATTAACGTCTAACTATGAAGGTAAGTTAAGTGGATGAATTAATTCTTGAAGAATTCCAATTCTCAATCAACAATGAGTCTGATAACTCAAGAGTTACCAATTATTTAACCAAAGCCAAAGGGAAGAAAATATGTAAGTTAAATTGAGAGCATTTATAAATAAAGCAAAGCAAAATTAAATCTGAAATTACCTCGAATTGCATTAATAATAGAAGATCAATCTAAACATAAAGAGTTCATAAATTAAATTAAAAAAATAAATAAAAATAAAGAACCTGGGATTGAGAGTCACTCCTAAAACTAAGAGAAATCCTAAATCCTAATCCTAAGAGAGGGGAGAGAACCTCTCTCTCTAAAAACTACATCTACTCCTAAAATTGTAATTATGAGAACCTCCTTTATGAATGGATGCATTTCCCCACTTTATAGCCTCTAATATGTATTTTCTGGGCCGTAAACTGGGTCAAAAACAGTCCAGAATTCGCTGGGTTCGAATTTTGCCACGCTGGATTTCTGTCATTACGACGCGGCCGCATGGATCACGCGATCGCGTCACCTAGCATCAGGGGAACTATAGCATATTATATATCAAATCGAAGCCCCGGACGTTAGCTTTCCAACACAACTAGAACCGCGTCGTTTGGACCTCTGTAGCTAAAGTTATAGCCGTTTGAGTGTAGATAGGTCAGGCTGGACAGCTTAGCAATTTTTCCAACTTCTTGTATTCCTTCCACTTTTGCATACTTCCTTTCCATCCTCTGAGCCATTCCTACCTTATAATATCTGAAAACACTTAACACACATATCAAGTCATCTAATAGTAATAAGAGAGGATTAATAATAAGCAAATATAAGATCAAAGAAGCATGTTTTCAATCAAAGCACATAATTAGGAAGGCAAATGTAAAACCATGCAAATAGTATGAATAAGTGGGTAAAGAGTTGATAAAATCCACTCAATTGAGCACAAGATAAACCATAAAATAGTGGTTTATCAACCTCCCCACACTTAAACATTAGCATGTCCTCATGCTAAGCTCAAGAGAAGCTATAAATGTATGAAATGCAACATATGAATGTAACTACATGCAGAATATTTCCACCTACTTAGTTAAAAGTAAACAAATCTTTCAAGAGGAAATATGAACTGGATTTCACTAATTTAAATCATAAAAATGAAGTACAAATAGACTTGCAAGAAGAAAATAGCTCATGAAAGCAGGGAACAAGGGATTGAGCATCGAACCCTCACTGGTAGTGTATTCACTCTAATCACTCAAGTGTTTTAGGTTCGATTCTCTCAATTCTCTACTAACCTTGCTTTCTAAGGCTTGCTCTTCATCTAACAATCAACATAAATTTAATGCATAAATACACAAATCAAGAGGTCTTTTAAGGGTTGTAATGGGATTAGGGTCAAGGTAGGATTGTATTTGGTCAAGTGGACTAAAATCTGAATCCTTAATTAACTTAAACTTTTCCCACCTAACTTAAACAATCCATGTAATCACAGTACAAAATCTAACTATCCATCAACCATGTTTTCCACATATTCATGCATTCTAATTTCAAGTACAATTCATATGCATTGTTTTCAACATTTACTTTGGAGCATTTTGTCCCCTTTTTCTTATTTGCTCTTTTTTCTCTTTTCTTTTTTTTTATACATAATTTTTCTTTTTCTTTTATTTTTCTCAATGCATATGATTATATTATTGGATGCATGAATCATGTCCTAAACATTTTTTTCACATTTTCAGAAAATTCTAACATACTCAATTCTCAAACCAATTGTTTCCAAATTTGCTTCCCCACACTTAATTTATGAGCACTCTCACTAGTCTAAGCTAACTAAGGATTCAAATTAAGGACATTATTATTTTCTGCTTAGAGTTAATGATGTGCTAAAGTAAGGAACAAAGGGGTATAATAGGCTCAAATTGGTTTGCAAAGGATAATAAAAGGTAAGGCCATATGAGTATGTAAGCTCAGTGAAACAAAGGCCTCAATCATGTAAGTGCATGCATACATTAAACCATGGAAATATAGAATTAAGCAAGACAAAGATCACAATTTTAGAGAGAAAAATACACACTAAAAATAAAATATTGGTTGATAAAATGCAACCAATTCAAATAGGCTCAAAATCTCATAGGTTTTGTGTGTTCAAGCTCTAAATCATGTTCCAGTATAATATCTCTTCAAACAAGTGTAACATTAAATTTTATTCAAATTAGTGAAATGCTCTAAAAAGTTTCTTGAAAAAAGAAAATATTACTTCAACCAAGTGGTAAAATATGCACAAAATTAAACAAATATGCAATCAAACATGCAAATGCAACAATGAACAAACAAATAAAATAAAAATTTTGGCATTGAGTCAGGAAATAACTAACCCATGGAGATCGGTATCGACCTCCCCACACTTAAAGATTGCACCGTCCTCGGTGCATGCTGAGATGTGCAGGTGGACGGGTTGCTCCAATTGACGCTTGTAGATGGAGGCGCCTTAGTTGGAAATCTCTTGGTTCCTTTCCTTGCTGGTGTCTTGTCAGTGGCCTTCTCTTTTCCTTTCTTGGTACCCATGCTTAAGGAAGAAGAAAAAGGAAGAGTGTGAAATATAGAAAACTAAGACCGGAAGGGAGGAAATTCCAAGTGATAAGGAATGCCAAAAGAAAGATGATAGTCCATCTACATGGTAGCTACAACATGTAGGGAAGGCAACAATAAAGATTAAAAAGGGCAATTCAAAATAATTAGATGCAAGAGGGTAAAAACATGCAAATAATAGGCATGAGAAGCATAGCTCAAGCATCAAGTAATAAATGTGCCAAATTAAAGAGCATGTGTAATGATGACAATTGTGAATGATAATCCCAAATACATTGGGTGTGCAAGTTAAAATAGGGATGAAAATAATGTAATCCAAATGTATATGAGAGCCATAAGTAAATGTCAATTGTCAAATCTCTTCTCCGAGTAGCCATGTGCTCAAATAAAATAAGGCACTTATCCAAATAAAACTCCAACACTAATGAGAATAATGCAATGAATGAAATATGCAAATAAATGAAGTAAAATAAAATGAGAGGGAAAAAGGATGAGAAGAAGAAAAAGAAAGTGAGAAAGGAGAGAGAAGGAAAAAATTAGGATTAGAAAAGAATAGATAAGAAAATTGGCACTAATCTGGATAGGTTGTGCGATGCTGGCGACGCGGTCGCGTGGGCAACGCGGTCGCGTGGTGCGCGATAAGGTTGGGTGATGCGGATGCGTGGGGCACGCGATCGCGTGACCTGATTTGTGCTAGTGGCGCGAGTACAGCCTCGCGGTCGCACAACTCTCTGTTCAAAACTCAGTATTGCCAAAATCCAGGGTGACGCGGTCGCGTGGTCAACGCGATTGCGCGGGTGGCCTTATTTCCAATATGACGCGGACGCGTGGGTGACGTGTTCGCGTGGCAGGGCTTGTGCTACTAGCACGGGTCCAGCCCAATTCCAGCATAACTCTCTGCCATACACCCTTTTTACGCCGATTTCAGGTCACGCGGCCGCGTGGGTGACGCGGTCGCGTGGGAGGCCATTATTCCCATATGACGCGGTCGCGTGGGGTGATTTGTGCCATTGGCACGCCTCCAGCGCTGCTCCTGCGAAACTCTCTGTTCGTATTAATATTGTCTCCGCGTCGCGTGCTCGCTTTTTTTTTTTATAATCTGAAAAATGCAGAATGCAGTGTTAATATGAATGTGACGCAAAACTCCAGGTTCAATATAACAAAATAGAATAAAATTCAAAAACAAATAAAACTAAATAAAAACTAAAAAGAAACGATCATACCATGGTGGGTTGTCTCCCACCTAGCACTTTTAGTTAAAGTCCTTAAGTTGGACATTTGGCGAGCTTCTTGTTATGGTGGCTTGTGCTTGAATTCATCTAGGAATCTCCACCAATGTTTGTGATTCCAGTGTCCTTCGGGGTCCCAAACTAAGCATGTAAAGCCCTTAAGAATCTTCAAACAGATTCTTAGGCTCCCGGGGTGACAAATGCCAGAACCGATTCCAGGATCCCAAACTTTACTTTTACACCCATTTTTGTCTGGATCTGCATTTTTCCAGCCGGGTGAAAGGTGATATGAATTCTCACTGCAGCGACCAAACAGCTTCCTAGACCCATTCAGTTGAGCTTTATACCAACCCTTGCGTTTGAACTTAAAGTTTCCAACCATGATGAACCTTGCAGGACAATTCTTACCACTGGCCATCTTCCTCTTACTCTTAATATTATAAAGAGCTCTAAGTTGACCATCCGTCTCCAGTATCCCATATTCAAGTGGGATTAGAAAGCTATGGGATATGAATTTTACCCACTTGAATGTTGTGAAGGATGATGGCAACTTAGGGGGAAGTATTTTTAATGAAATTGCAAGTTCCACTCCCTTGTGCTCTTCTCTGATAATTACCACCTCTTTGCAAGCTTCTTCAATTTCAACCTCTTCCTCTTGGTAGCTTTCTTCCAATTCAATCTTCTCTTCATTGCTTTCCAAGGGCATGGGAGGTTGTGCTTCTTCTTCTTGAATCTCCATCTCTTGATCAACCTCTTCCAAGTCTTCAATTGTGATATGCCTTGGAGGTTGTACACCCTCCTCAGCATCAATTTCAACCGTCTTGGAAGGAGGTTCTATGACTGGACTTTCCCATGGAGGTTCTGCATCTCCTAAGTCTTCAACCAACTCTTCTTCTTGAACGATGACAGCTTCTTCTACTTGTTCTAGTATGAATTCATGCTCTATCTTGTCCACTGGAGTTTCTGGTATCTCCTTCATGCTACGCTCTTCACTAGACTGTCCACATGGAGTTGTGGCTGATCCTTGTATATTTGAGCGCCTAGAAGCCCATTGAATTAATGCTTGCTCCACTTGTCGAACGGTTGCCTGAAATTTAATTACTGTTTCCCTTAGGTGAACCTCTGCTTCTCGGGTTGCCGGACTTGGACATGCTACAAAAGAAAGTGGTGGTGGTTGGGAGTGACTGGATTGGAATTGGGGTGGCTCTATATATGGTTCATATGGCTCATAAGGTGGTTGGTATGGTGGTTGAGGGTTAGGGTCATATGGAGGTGAATGACAGGAAGGGGCTTGTGAGTGTGGTGGTCCAAAGTTATGTTGAGGAAAGGGTTCATAGGCATATGGTGGTGGTTGTTGATAGTCCATTGGAGGTGGTTGTTGCCATGAGGATTGATCAAGTCCTTGTGGCTCCTCCCATCTTTGATTGTTCCAACCTTGATGCCTGTTCTCATTATAATTTCTTCTTCCTGCAACATAATTGTAACCAGACTCATAGCCAAAGGGGTGAGAGTTCATAGTAAATAGAAATTAAAAATAAAAACAAATTGAAATTAAAAGGTTATTTAAATTTTTAATTTGAAAATTAAATTTTGAAATTTTGAGATTTTGAAATTTTGAATTTTAAATTTTTGAAATTTGAATTTTTTAAATTTGAAATTTGAAAATTTTTTAAATTTGAATTTTGAAAATTTTTAAATTTGAATTTTAAAATTTGATTTTTTTTTGAAATAAGATAAGATAAGATAAAAATTTTAAAATAAAAACCAATAACCTTTTTAATTTACGAAAAAGCAAAAAAAAGTAAAAATGAAAATAAAAACAAATAAAAAAGCAAATATTTACAATAACCAATAATAAGGCATACGTTTGCAATTCCCCGGCAACGGCGCCATTTTGAAGTTAGGATTTTTTGCCAGTAAAGAATGTCATAAAAATAGTCGCGTTGTATATATAGTCTCTAAACCGACAAAAATCCCTTCGTACAAACGTTTTGGTTGTCACAAGTAACAAACCCCTTTAAAAATTGATAACCGAGTATTCAAACCTCGGGTCGTCTTCTCAAGGAATTGCAGGGAGGTGTTCTTATTATTGATTATGAAAAAGTGTGTTTTTGGGGAATGTTGAGTTTGGGCAATGGGCACAGATATATTTAAATGACAAATAGAATAAATAAATAACTATAAAATAAGTTTTTGGCAAGGTATGAAGACTGGAGGTCCTATCCCAGTTATCCTTATCAATTGTAATGAGAATTGGATTTTTCTCCCGCTTTATTAACCTCTAACTTTGAAGGTAAGTTAATGGATGAATTAATTCTTGAAGAATTCCAATTCTCAATCAACAATGAGTTTGATAACTCAAGAGTTACCAATTATTTAACCAAAGCCAAAAGGAAGAAAATATGTAAGTTAAATTGAGAGCATTTATAAATAAAGCAAAGCAAAATTAAATCTGAAATTACCTCAAATTGCATTAATAATAGAAGATCAATCTAAACATAAAGAGTTCATAAATTAAATTGAAAAAAATAAATAAAAATAAAGAACCTGGGATTGAGAGTCACTCCTAAAACTAAGAGAAATCCTAAATCCTAATCCTAAGAGAGAGGAGAGAACCTCTGTCTCTAAAAACTACATCTACTCCTAAAATTGTGAATTATGAGAACCTCCTTTATGAATGGATGCATTCCCCCACTTTATAGCCTCTAATCTGTGTTTTCTGGGCCGCAAACTGGGTCAAAAACAGTCCAGAATTCGCTGGGTTCAAATTTTGCCACGCTGGATTTCCGTAATTGCGACACAAACGCATAGATCACGCGGTTGCGTCACCTAGCGTCAGGGGAACTATAGCATATTATATATCAAATCGAAGCTCCGGACGTTAGCTTTCCAACGCAATTGAAATCGCGTCGTTTGGACCTTTGTAGCTAAATTTATAGCCATTTGAGTGCAAAGAGGTCAGGCTAGACAGCTTAGCAATTTCTCCAACTTCTTGTATTCCTTCCACTTTTGTATGCTTCCTTTCCATCCTCTGAGCCATTCTTGCCTTATAATATCTGAAAACACTTAACACACATATCAAGTTATCTAACAGTAATAAGAGAGGATTAATAATAAGCAAATATAAGATCAAAGAAGTATGTTTTCAATCAAAGCACATAATTAGGAAGGCAAATGTAAAACCATGCAAATAGTATAAATAAGTGGGTAAAGAGTTGATAAAATCCACTCAATTGAGCATAAGATAAACCATAAAATAGTGGTTTATCAGTGTCACACAAGTGGAATGCACCAATCATTGCAAAGGAATGAACCATATTCAAGAAAATGCAAGTCAAGATCAAATGATGAGCTTAGCATGAATCAGAAAGCATTTGATTTAACTTGAAAGGTGAGGGCATACGGAGGTTCAACGCATATCACGGGAAGTAAAATGAACACAGAATTGCTAACCAAAGTGACCTAGGAATTGAACTTGGTGGAAGTCGAGTAAAACTCATGTCTAAAAGTGTCAAGTTCAATTCTAGGTATCAAATTTAAAACGAAAACAATTTCGAAAAATTTGGGCAGCATCCTGACAGTAAATTGGACATTCCTGGAAAGCAAACAGAAGCAAAGTAACACATATGAGATATCAGGCAGCAGCAGGGTCAATCACACAAGTAAAGTGCAGTAAGGCAGCAATGAAAATCAGCATAGAAGCACTATGATTCACATAAAACACCACACCAGCATCATTCAACAAACAAATGTGCATTCAAAAAGTAAATAAGAACGGAGAACTTATCAGGCCTAGAATCTTCTAACCACATCCTATCTACCTAACAGCATGCATTTCTAGGCTAACCTATGCTGAACAGATTAATGAACTAATCTAACTAATAACAACAACCAAAATTAGTTGAAACAGTAAAAAAACAGAGCAGTGGAGGAAGGGGATGGTGAACCTGGGGTGCAGAAGCAAAATAGAAAGGGAGAATAGAGGGGGAAGACAGCTGCGCCGCCGAGAAGTGGTGGCGGCGGTGGACCTCGCGGTGGCGCAGAGAGGTCAGAGTCGTGGTGAACAGAGAGTGGTGTAGGGGTAGAGGAGGAGGGTGATGGTCAGAGCAGAAGGGGTGGAATAGGGAAAGAGAAGAGAAAATTTTGTCGTGATGATGGTGGTTTCGCACGTCGCCGGCGGCAGTGGGGCGCGCAGCAGTGCTGGTCAGAGGAAGGGGGTTACGGCGGAGAGTGAGACAAGAGAGGCAGAGGTGAGATGAGAGGGACGGTGGGGAGAAAAAGAGAGGAGAAGAGACAGGGGTAGGGCGGCAGCGGTGAGTCGCCAGATTGATGGGTGGTGGTGGTTGAGAGCTTAAGACGGTGGCTATGTAGGAAAGGAAAAAGAAACGTTGGAAGGGAGAAGGGTTGGGGGACGCGAATGGCAAGGGTTGCTCGTGTGGATGGGGTATTAGGGATTTTGAATCCACGCGTACGCGTCCTGTACGCTTGCACGCGGATGGCACGAAGAGGAGATGGACGTGTAAGTGCTACGTGCGCGCATGCGTGGGTGGACGGGGTGCGCTTCGACGCGTATGTGTAGTGTGCGCGTCTGTGTCGGCAGAGGCTTGCGCGAGAAGCATGATGCTCGCGCCATAGTCGCACAACTCTCGGGTGGGAGTATGGATTTTGTGTTAACCCATCCACGCGTATGCGTGCCTTGTGCGTACGTGTGCATTTGATGATGCCCCACGCTCAGTGTTCGCGCACCATTCGCGCTACTCTCTGGAATATGAATGAGGGGTTCTGTTCAAGCATCGACGCGTACGCACACAGCGTGCGCTCTTCTTTTTTATTTTTCTTCAGAAATACCAAAAATAGCTAAAAAAACCAACCTAGCACTACCTATAACTCAAAGCCAACCAGAAATGCAATCTACAAAGATAGTTGGTTTCTTAATGGGTTTACAAGTACAAGCAAGGAAAGCTTGCATCTCAAGCAACTAGAAACCAAATTTTTAAAGCAACTATATGAAGAAAAAACTACCTACAATGGCAACTCAAATCACTTGTTAAGCAAACTACAAGAGAGTGGAAAGAGTTTACCATGGTGGGGTGTCTCCCACCTAGCACTTTTAGTTTAAGTCCTTAAGTTGGACACTTTGGGAAGCTCTTTATCAAGGTGGCTTATGTTTGTGCTCATCCTTGAATCTCCAAGGATCTTTGCTCCTCAAACGGTCGACAGAAATTCCAACCGTCTTCACCAAGCTTGGGTGAAGTTCAACCCAAGATATGAGTTCCTAAAGTTGGTTTTCAAAGTATGATCCGGGATCCCATATCTTATCTTCACATCCGTCTTCAAGTTGATTGTCATGATTCGTTCTTCCGGGTGGTTTACATGTAGAATTCTCTGTAGCACACCAAAATCTCATCATATACCCACACAAAGTAGCATTCATCCAATCATAGTCCTTATGCCTTGAAGTTGTAACATTAATGAGTTTAGTACCACACTTCCAACCACTACACAACTCCTTTCTACTATTGATTCCACAAAGAGTTCTAAGTTGCTCATCCGTTTAATTAAGCCATATTAAAGTGAGAAAGTGAAGCTTAAGGGTAAGAATTTTACCCACTTAAAAGTTGTGTTGGATGGTGACTTGGGTGGGAGAGCCTCCCCACACTTAGACAATCCTAGGGTTGCTCTCTTAGGCTCTTCCTTAGTTGTTTCCACCTCTTGACAACTTCTTTCAAGTTCTCTTTGCTTGTCAATTTCTTCAACAAGGATACCAATATCACTTGGTTTGGAGTTGTCTTCACTAACGTCAATTTCACACCCAATGGGAGAGGATTCAATTTTAGATAAAAAGTTATTGATGATTGAATCCATTTCTTACTCAACCTCTTCATATTCTTCAATTTGGATATGCTCCGGAGGTTGTTGCTCCCATGATGGTTCTACATCTCCTAAATTTTTGACCTCGTTTTCCTTTTCTTCAAAAATCATAGGTTTCTCCAATTGTTCCAATATAAGATCTAACTCCTCCTTCTCCACCGGGCTGTTCAATCTCTCCTCCATGTGTTGCTCTTCTTTAGATTCTTCACATGCGGCTATGGAAGCGCCTTGAGTGTTCAAGCATTGGTAGGCTAAGGTATTGGTGCACGAATTGTGAATCACACTTTTCACAACGCGTACCACTAACCAGCAAGTGCACTGGGTCGTCCAAGTAATACCTTACGTGAGTAAGGGTCGAATCCCACGGAGATTGTTGGTTTGAAGCAATCTATGGTTATCTTGTAAATCTTAGTCAGGAAGTCAATTATGTTTATCAGTTGAATTGCAAATAAACAATAGAGCATGGATTAAAGGTTACTTGTTATGCAGAATGGAGAATATATTGGATTTTTGGAGATGCTTTGCCTTCTGAATCTCTGCTTTCCTCTATCTTCTTGTTCACGCACGCATGTCCTCCTATGGCAAGTTGTGTGTTGGTGGATCACCGTTGTCAATGGCTACCTTCCATCCTTCCAGTGAAAACTACGCTCACGCGCTCTGTCACAGCACGGCTAATCACCGGTTGGTTCTCGATCCGGTTGGAATAGGATTTACTATCCTTTTGCGTCTGTCACTAACGCCCAGCCCTCAGGAGTTTGAAGCTCGTCACAGTCATTCAATCCTTGAATCCTACTCGGAATACCACAGACAAGGTTTAGACTTTCCGGATTCTCATGAATGCCGCCATCAGTTCTAGCTTATGCCACGGAGATTCTGATTAAGGAATCTAAGAGATACTCATTCAATCGGATATAGAACGGAGGTGGTTGTCAGGCACACGTTCGTGGTTTGAAGAAGGTGATGAATGTCACAGATCATCACCTTCATCACAGTTAAGCGCGAATGAACATCTTAGATAGGAACAAGCGTGTTTGAATGGAAAACAGAAATACTTGCATTAATTCATCGAGACACAGCAGAGCTCCTCACCCCCAACAATGAGGTTTAGAGACTCATGCCGTCAGAGAATACAAAGTTTTGATCTGAAATGTCCTGAGATACAAAATAAGTCTCTAAAAGTTGTTTAAATACTAAACTAGTAGCCTAGGATTACAAAATATGAGTGGACTATGATGCAGAGATCCACTTCTGAGGCCCACTTGGTGTGTGCTAGGGCTGAGATTTAAGTGAGTCACGTGCAGAGGCCATCTGTGGAGTTGAACGCCAGTTTTTGTGCCAGTTTGGGCGTTCAACTCCAGTTTTTGATCCTGTTCTGGCGCTGGACGCCAGAATTGGGCAGAGGACTGGCGTTGAACGCCAGTTTACGTCGTCTATTCTTATGCAAAGTATGGACTATTATATATTTCTAGAAAGCCCTGGATGTCTACTTTCCAACTCAATTGGAAGCATGCCATTTCGAATTCTGTAGCTCCAGAAAATCCACTTTGAGTGAAGGGAGGTCAGAATCCAACAGCATCAGCAGTCCTTTTTCACCCTGAATCAGATTTTTGCTCAGCTCCTTCAATTTCAGCCAAAAAAATACCTGAAATTACAGAAAAATACACAACTCATAGTAAAGTCCAGAAATATGAATTGTTCCTAAAAACTAATAAAAATAGACTAAAAACTAACTAAAACATACTCAAAATTATATGAAATTAACCCCAAAAAGCGTATAAAATATCCGCTCATCACAACACCAAACTTAAACTGTTGCTTGTCCTCAAGCAACTAGACAAATAAAATAGAAGACTAATGGGTTGAGAAGCAATAATATCTCAGAGTTTTTGAATGAAGCTCAGATTCTAATTAGATGAGCGGGGCTAGTAGCTTTTTGCTTCTGAACAGTTTTGGCATCTCACTTTATCCATTGAAGCTCAGAGTGATTGGCATCTATAGGAACTCAGAATTCAGATAGTGTTATTGATTCTCTTAGTTCAGTGTGATGATTCTTGAACACAGCTTCTTTATGAGTCTTGGCCGTGGCCCTAAGCACTTTGTTTTCCAGTATTACCACCGGATACATAAATGCCACAGACACATAACTGGGTGAACCTTTTCAGATTGTGACTCAGCTTTGCTAAAGTCCCCAATTAGAGGTGTCCAGAGTTCTTAAGCACACTCTTCTTTTCGCTTGGACCTTGACTTTAACCGCTCAGTCTCAAGTTTTCACTTGACACCTTCACGCCACAAGCACATGGTTAGGGACAGCTTGGTTTAGCCGCTTAGACCAGGATTTTATTCCTTTAGGCCCTCCTATCCACTGATGCTCAAAGCCTTGGGATCCCTTTTATTTGCCCTTGCCTTTTGGTTTTAAGGGTTATTGGCTTTTTCTGCTTGCTTTTTCTTTTTTTCTTTTTCTCTTTTCTTTTTTTTTTTTTTCTTCAAGCTTTGTTCTTTGCTGCTTTTTCTTGCTTCAAGAATCATTTTTATGATTTTTCAGATTATCAATAACATATCTCATGTTCATCATTCTTTCAAGAGCCAATATATTTAACAGTCTTAAACAACAAATTCAAAAGACATATTTAACATTCATTCAGAAGACAGAAAGCATTGCCACCACATTTAACTAATTAGACTTTCTCTTATTAAAACTCAAAATTTTATTGCCTCTTATTCAAAAGATCTACTACTTTATTCATGTTTGCTGATGATGAGAAAAATAGACTATAACTTTAATTGGGGATAAAATCAAACTAGACACTAATTACTACTAATGATCATGTGATGAAGACACAAACATAGATAAGCACTTAACATAGAGAAAACGAAAAACAGAGAAAGTAAGAACAAGGAATAAGTCCACCTTAGTGATGATGGCATTTCCTTCTTGAGGCACCAATGATGTTCTTGAGCTCTTTTATGTCTCTTCCTTGCCTTTGTGGCTTGATTCCTAGTGATTTTTGGTATTTCTATCCTCAGTTGCTTCCAATACTTATGTGGAGGGAAGTGCATCCCCTGAGGTATCTCTTGATTTGCAGCCACATGTTCTACCACTGAGCTATAGATCCTTCACATAATTGTTTTACCACACCAAACTTAGAATGTTGCTCGCCCTCGAGCAAAAGAAGAGGGAGTAGATGAAGAAGAAGATGTGGAAAGAAAAAAAACTAGGATTATGAGGAGGAAAGGTGGAGATCCTGTGGGGTCCACAGATCTTGAAATGATCCTGTGAGGTCCACAGATCTTGAGGTGTCAAGGCATTTACATCCCTGCACCAATTTAGGCATGCAAAATGCCCTTGCACACAACTCTGGGCGTTACGCGCCAGGATGTTGCCCATTTTGGGCGTTCAGCGCCAGAACCATGCTCTGTTCTGGCGTTGAACGCCAGACAACTGCTTCCTCCAGGGTGTGATTTTTCTTCTGCTGTTTTTGATTCCATTTTCAATTTTTTGATATTTATTTTGTGACTCCATTTGATCATGAACCTAATAAAACATGAAAAACCATGGAAATAAATAAAAATTGGGTTGCCTCCCAACAAACGCTTCTTTAATGTCCTTAGCTGGACCTTGCTGAGCTTTTAATCTAGCTTCAGCTTTGAGCATTCTTGCTCAATGTTGCCTTCAAGATAGTGCTTGATTCTCTGTCCATTGACAATGAACTTCTTATCAGAATCAATATCTTGAAGCTCCACATAACCATATGGTGATACACTTGTAATCACGTATGGTCCCCTCCACCGGGATTTCAGTTTTCCGGGGAATAGCCTGAGTCTAGAGTTAAACAACAGAACCTTCTGTCCTAGTTTAAAGATTCTAGATGACAGCTTTCTGTCATGCCACTTTTTTTATTTTTCCTTATATAGCTTGGCATTTTCGAAAGCTGTGAATCTGAACTCCTCTAGCTCATTTAGCTGGAGCAATCTTTTTTCTCCTGCTAATTTGGCATCAAAGTTTAGGAATCTGGTTGCCTAGTAGGCCTTATGTTCCAGTTCCACGGGCAGGTGACATGCCTTACCATACACCAGTTGGTATGGAGAGGTCCCTATAGGGGTCTTGAATGCTGTTCTGTAAGCCCACAGAGCATCATCCAAGCTCCGTGCCCAATCCTTTCTACGGGTATTTACTGTCCGTTCCAGGATTCTCTTTAATTCTCTATTAGAGACTTCAGCTTGCCCATTGGTTTGTGGATGATATGGAGTGGCCACCTTGTGGCGAATCCCATACCGAACCATGGCAGAGTCAAGCTGTTTATTGCAGAAGTGAGTGCCCCCATCACTGATTAGTACTCTAGGGACACCAAACCTGCTAAAGATATGTTTCTGGAGGAACTTCAGTACTGTTTTAGTATCATTGGTGGGTGTGGCAATAGCCTCAACCCATTTTGATACATAGTCAACTGCCACCAGAATATAAGTGTTTGAGTATGATGGTGGGAAAGGTCCCATGAAATCAATTCCCCATACATCAAACAACTCTATTTCCAAGATTCCTTGTTGAGGCATGGCGTAACCATGAGGCAGATTGCCAGCTCTTTGGCAACTGTCACAATTACGTACAAACTCTCGGGAATCTTTATAGAGTGTGGGCCAATAGAAGCCACATTGGAGGACCATGGTGGCTGT
This sequence comes from Arachis hypogaea, assembly GCF_003086295.3. Lineage (NCBI taxonomy): Eukaryota > Viridiplantae > Streptophyta > Magnoliopsida > Fabales > Fabaceae > Arachis > Arachis hypogaea. The sequence goes on from NC_092046.1 coordinate 25,685,421, forward strand.
TCGCTCACCTCCGAAATGGCCTCCATATTGAGATCCGTGGCAATGCCACAGGATCCTCTGTGCTTCTTCTCTAGGCACACACCTACGGATAACTCCGTCTGCACATCTCTTAAAGAGATAGGGTTCATCCCACAAGTAGTACTTTGCATCAGTAATTAATTTCTTCTTTTGTATCCTGTTGTACTCCTTGGGTATGAACCTTGCAGCTTTATAGTTTGCAATATCGGCAAACCATGGTGCTTCCTGAATGGCGAATAATTGCTCATCAGGAAACGTCTCAGAGATCTCAAGAGAAGGGAGGGGCGTCCCTTCCACTGGCTCTATCCGGGACAGATGATCAGCCACTTGGTTCTCTGTCCCTTTTTTGTCTCTTATTTCTATATCAAACTCTTGCAGAAGCAATACCCATCTGATGAGCCTGGGTTTTGAATCCTACTTTGTGAGTAGATATTTAAGAGCAGCATGATCAGTATACACAATCACTTTTGATCCTACTAAGTATGATCTGAACTTGTCAATGGCATAAACCACTGCAAGTAATTCTTTTTCTATGGTTGTGTAATTTTTCTGGGCATCATTTAAAACGCGACTAGCATAATAAATGACATGCAGAAGCTTGTCATGCCTCTGTCCCAATACTGCAACAATGGCATGATCACTGGCATCACACATTAGCTCAAATGGTAATGTCCAGTCTGGTGCAGAAATGACTGGTGCTGTGACCAGCTTAGCTTTCAGCGTTTCAAACGCCTGCAGGCACTTTGTGTCAAACACAAATGGCATGTCAGCAGCTAGCAGATTGCTTAGAGGTTTTGCGATTTTTGAAAAATCCTTTATAAACCTCCTATAGAATCCTGCATGCCCCAGAAAGCTTCTGATTGCCTTAACATTGGCAGGTGGTGGTAATTTTTCAATTACCTCTATTTTTGCTTGATCCACCTCTATTCCCTTGTTTGAGATTTTATGCCCAAGAACAATTCCTTCAGTCACCATGAAGTGACACTTTTCCCAGTTTAAAACTAGGTTGGTTTCTTGGCATCTTTTCAGAACAAGTTTTAGGTGATCAAGACAGGAGCTGAATGAGTCTCCATATACTGAGAAGTCATCCATGAAGACTTCCAGAAATTTTTCCACCATATCAGAGAAAATAGAGAGCATACATCTCTGGAAGGTTGCAGGTGCATTGCATAGCCCAAAGGGCATCCTTCTATAAGCAAACACTCCGGATGGACATGTGAATGCTATTTTCTCTTGATCCTGGGGATCTACTGCAATCTGGTTATAGCCTGAGTAGCCATCCAAAAAGCAGTAATAATCATGACCTGCTAGTCTCTCTAGCATCTGGTCTATGAATGGTAAAGGAAAATGATCCTTTCTGGTGGCTGTATTGAGCCTTCTGTAGTCAATACACATGCACCACCCTGTAACTGTTCTTGTAGGAACCAGTTTATTTTTTTAATTATGAATCACTGTCATGCCTCCCTTTTTTGGGACGACTTGAACAGGGCTCACCCAGGGGCTATCAGAAATGGGATAAATAATCCCAGCCTCTAGTAATTTGGTGACCTCTTTTTGCACCACTTCCTTCATGGCTGGATTTAGCCGCCTCTGTGGTTGAACCACTGGTTTGGCATTATCCTCCAATAGGATTTTGTGCATGCATCTAGCTGGGCTTATGCCCTTAAGGTCACCTATGGACCACCCAAGAGCTGTCTTGTGTGTCCTTAGCACTTGAATAAGTGCTTCCTCTTCCTGTGAATTTAAAGCAGAGCTTATGATCACTGGAAAAGTGTCACCTTCTCCTAGAAATGCATATTTCAAGGATGGTGGCAGTGGCTTGAGCTCTGGTTTAGGAGGTTTTTCCTCTTTCAGAAGAAATTTCAGAGGCTCTTTCATGTCCCCTGAATCCTCCAAATCAGGCTGAACATCTTTAAAGATGTCTTCCAACTCTGATTCGAGACTCTCAGCCATGTTGATCTCTTCTACCAAAGAGTCAATAAGGTCAACTTTCATGCAGTCTGTTGATGTGTCTGGATGCTGCATGGCTTTGACAGCGTTCAACTTGAACTCGTCATCGTTGACTCTCAGGGTTATTTCCCCCTGTTGGACGTCAATGAGGGATCGTCCAGTTGCTAGGAAGGGTCTTTCTAGAATGAGAGTAGCACTCTTGTGCTCCTCCATTTCCAGCACAACAAAGTCAGTGGGAAAGGCAAATGGCCCAACTCTGACAATCATGTCCTCAATCACGCCTGATGGGTATTTAGTGGAACCATCAGCAAGTTGGAGACATATCCGGGTTGGTTTAACTTCTTCAGTTAAGCCAAGCTTCCTGATAGTGGATGCAGGTATTAGGTTGATACTTGCCCCAAGATCGCATAAAGCTGTCTTGGTGCAATCACCTTCCAATATGCATGGTATCAGAAAACTCCCAGGGTCTTTAAGCTTTTCAAGAAAGCTTTTCAGAATGACTGCACTGCATTCTTCAGTGAGGAGAACTCTTTCTGTTTCTCTCCACTCCTTTTTATGACTCAAGATCTCTTTCATGAACTTGGCATAAGAAGGTATTTGCTCAAGTGCCTCTGCAAATGGAATCTTTATTTCAAGAGTCCTTAGATAATCTGCAAAGCGAGCAAATTGCTTATCCTGCTCCTCTTTCCGGAGTTTTTGAGGATAAGGTATCTTGGCTTTATATTCCTCAACCTTAGCGGTTAAAGGAGCCTTTTTAGAGGGGTTGTTATCAGCACTTGTGTGTGTCTGATCCCTCACTAGCAATTGAGTACCAGAGTCAGAAGCTGGAGTGACGTTAGACGCCAACTCACTGTCTGTTCCTGGCGCCTGAACGCCAGAAATGTGCCCATTTTGGGCGTTTAACGCTGGATTCTGCACCATTTGGGCGTTCAACGCCAGATTCTTGCCCATTTCTGGCGTTGAACGCCAATCCTGCCTTGTTTCTGGCGCTGAACGCCAGTTTTGGGCATGGTCTGGGCGTTCAGCGCCAGCCTTCCACCCATTTTCTGGCGTTTTAGTGCCAGAATTATTTTTCCCTGGGCTCTTACTGTCCTCAGGTGAATCTTTGGTGGGTCGCTTATTTCTTGAATTTTTGATGCTTTGAGGTGGGGTATTTAATGTTTTCCCACTTCTTAATTGAACTGCTTGGCATTCTTCTGCTATTTGCCTTGATAGCTGCTGCTTTGTTTGCTTAAACTGTTCGTCCATATGTATATTAGCTATCCTTGTCTCCTGTAGCCTGTCTTTGAATTCAGCTAGCTGCTTTGTTAGAAAATCCAATTGCTGATTGAATTCAGCAGCTTGTTTTACAGTACTGAATTCAGCAGTTACTGTTTTAACCTCTTCATTCATGGAAGGGTTGCTGCTTAGATACAGATGCTGATTCCTGGCAACTGTATCAATGAGTTCTTGAGCTTCTTCAATTGTCTTTCTCATATGGATAGATCCACCAGCTGAGTAATCTAAAGACATCTGAGCTCCTTCTGCAAGCCCATAGTAGAAGATGTCTAACTGAACCCACTCTGAAAACATTTCAGAGGGGCATTTTCGTAGCATCTCTCTGTATCTCTCCCAGGCATCATAAAGAGATTCATTATCTCCTTGTTTAAAGCCTTGGATGTCCAGCCTTAGCTGTGTCATCCTTTTTGGAGGAAAATACTGATTCAAGAATTTTTCTGTCAGCTGTTTCCATGTTCTTATGCTGGCCTTAGGTTGGTTATTTAACCACCTCTTAGCTTGATCTTTTACAGCAAATGGAAACAGTAACAGTCTGTAGACATCCTGATCTATTTCCTTATCATGTACTGTGTCAGCAATTTGTAAAAATTGTGCCAGAAACTCTGTAGGTTCTTCCTGTGGAAGACCGGAATACTGGCAACTTTGCTGCACCATGATAATGAGCTGAGGATTCAACTCAAAGCTACTAACTCCAATGGAGGGTATGCATATGCTACTCCCATATGAAGTAGTAGAGGGGTTAGAATATGACCCCAGAGTCCTCCTGGACTGTTCATTTCCACTTATGTCCATGATGGATATATGGATATAACTTGGACTGATTTATCTTTTTATTTATTTTATTCTATAAGAAGTAAATACTCAAATAAAATAAAATAACTAAAAAGAATTTGAATTTTGAAATTTAAAATTTTTTTTTTCGTAAAAAAAAAAATAAAAATTAATTAGTTAAAAAAAAGAAATTTTTGAAAAAGAGGGAAGATATTTTCGAAAATTAGAGAGAGAGAGAGTTAGTTAGGTAGTTTTGAAAAAGTTAAGAAACAAACGAAAAGTTAGTTAGTTAGTTGAAACAAATTTTGAAAAGATAAGAGGTTAGGAAGTTAGAAGAGATATTTTGAAAAGATATTTTTGAATTTAGTGAGGAGAGAGAAAAACAATAAGATAGTACAAGATTTAAAATTTTTAGATCTAATGCTCCTTGTTTTCGAAAAATTTGGAGGGAAAACACCAAGGAACACCAAACTTAAAAATTTTAAGATCAAGACACAAGGAAAACTCAAGAACACTTTGAAGACTCACAAGAACACAAGAACATGAAGAAAGAACACCAAACTTAAAATTTTTAGAAAACCAAACCAAAATTTTCGAAAACCAAAGGGAAATCAACAAGAAAACACCAAACTTTAAGTTTGGCACAAAATTTAATAGAGAAAATATTATTTATGAAAAAGAAGGTTTTGAAAAGAATATAAAAGACTCTAACCCAATTACCAAGAACACAGATTAACGCTCTAGCCAAATGAGTTATGGGACCTTCAAAAAAAAAATTTTAAGAAAGATTATTTTTGAAAACACCAAACTTAAAGTTTGGCACAGGATTTAATAGAAAAATTATTTTTGAAAAAGGTTTTTAAAAAAAAAAAATATGATAGCCAATTACCATGAACATAAACACCACGTTCTAACTAACTGAGTTATAAATTTAAAGTGTTTTAACAAGGAATAAATAATAAAAGACTCTAAACCAAAAAGGGAAGATTTTTCCTAATCTAAGCAACAAAATAATCCGTCAGTTGTTCAAACACGAACAATCCCCGGCAACGGCGCCAAAAACTTGGTGCACGAATTGTGAATCACACTTTTCACAACGCGTACCACTAACCAGCAAGTGCACTGGGTCGTCCAAGTAATACCTTACGTGAGTAAGGGTCGAATCCCACGGAGATTGTTGGTTTGAAGCAATCTATGGTTATCTTGTAAATCTTAGTCAGGAAGTCAATTATGTTTATCAGTTGAATTGCAAATAAACAATAGAGCATGGATTAAAGGTTACTTGTTATGCAGAATGGAGAATATGTTGGAGTTTTGGAGATGCTTTGCCTTCTGAATCTCTGCTTTCCTCTATCTTCTTGTTCACGCACGCATGTCCTCCTATGGCAAGCTGTGTGTTGGTGGATCACCGTTGTCAATGGCTACCTTCCATCCTTCCAGTGAAAACTACGCTCACGCGCTCTGTCACAGCACGGCTAATCACCGGTTGGTTCTCGATCCGGTTGGAATAGGATTTACTATCCTTTTGTGTATGTCACTAACGCCCAGCCCTCAGGAGTTTGAAGCTCGTCACAGTCATTCAATCCTTGAATCCTACTCGGAATACCACAGACAAGGTTTAGACTTTCCGGATTCTCATGAATGCCGCCATCAGTTCTAGCTTATGCCACGAAGATTCTGATTAAGGAATCTAAGAGATACTCATTCAATCGGATATAGAACGGAGGTGGTTGTCAGGCACACGTTCGTGGTTTGAGGAAGGTGATGAATGTCACAGATCATCACCTTCATCACAGTTAAGCGCGAATGAACATCTTAGATAGGAACAAGCGTGTTTGAATGGAAAACAGAAATACTTGCATTAATTCATCGAGACACAGCAGAGCTTCTCACCCCCAACAATGAGGTTTAGAGACTCATGCCGTCAGAGAATACAAAGTTTTGATCTGAAATGTCCTGAGATACAAAATAAGTCTCTAAAAGTTGTTTAAATACTAAACTAGTAGCCTAGGGTTACAAAATATGAGTGGACTATGATACAGAGATCCACTTCTGGGGCCCACTTGGTGTGTGCTGGGGCTGAGATTTAAGTGAGTCACGTGCAGAGGCCATTTGTGGAGTTGAACGCCAGTTTTTGTGCCAGTTTGGGCGTTCAACTCCAGTTTTTGATCCTGTTCTGGCGCTGGACGCCAGAATTGGGCAGAGGACTGGCGTTGAACGCCAGTTTACGTCGTCTATTCTTGTGCAAAGTATGGACTATTATATATTGCTGGAAAGCCCTGGATGTCTACTTTCCAACGCAATTGGAAGCATGCCATTTCGAGTTCTGTAGCTCCAGAAAATCCACTTTGAGTGCAGGGAGGTCAGAATCCAACAGCATCAGCAGTCCTTTTTCAGCTTGAATCAGATTTTTGCTCAGCTCCTTCAATTTCAGCCAAAAAAAATACCTGAAATTACAGAAAAACACACAACTCATAGTAAAGTCTAGAAATATGAATTTTTCCTAAAAACTAATAAAAATAGACTAAAAACTAACTAAAACATACTCAAAATTATATGAAATTAACCCCAAAAAGCGTATAAAATATCCGCTCATCAGGTATGCATTACCTTAGTCAAATTGGTCACAAACTCTAAGGTGTTCCTTTTCATATCCGCTTGTCCTCGAAGTAGCAAGGTGAGAGAATCATCTATTGGAGCTTGGGATGGATAGGAAGGTTCATTATTTTGGAGAAAGGGTTCATAGTAAGAAGGTGGTTCTTCTTGGTAAGGATATGTAGATGGTGTATATTGAGGTGGTTCTTGGTAGTCATAATAGGGTTGTGGTGGTTCTAAAGGTTCTTGCTCATAATGGTCACAAGGATATGGTATAGATGATTGGTCATATGATGGAATAGGATCATAGGAAGGTGCTTGGTAAGGAAAGACTTGTGAGTATGGTTGAGGTTCATGTTGAGGATATGGTTCATAGGCATATGATGATGGTATTTGATTTTCACAAAAAGATTCACCATAACCATTGAATGGACATGCATTAGGATGGTGATTATACCTATAAGTATCCAGAGGTTGGTGCCAATAGGAGTGATCAATTCCTTGAGGCTCCTCCTATCTCTGTTGGTTCCATCCTTGGTACATGTGGTCATTGAAGTTCACATTTCCTACAACGCAATTAGAACCAAACTCATTGCCAAAATGAGAATTCATAATGGAAACAAAAGCAAACTAACTAAGTCTAAGAAACAAGTGAAAGAGCAACGTATTTACAATATTCACATATATACAATAACCAATAACATCACACCATTGCAACCCCCGGCAACGGCGCCATTTTGATGAGAGGATTTTTGATGGTATAGAATTTCGTAATTGAAATCTCGTCGAAGTATAGTTTCTAAACCAACAATAATCCTTTCATACAAACATTTGTTTATCACAAGTACAAACCCCTAAAATTATAAACCAAAGTATTTAAACCTCGGGTCGTCTCTCAAAGGAATTTGCAGGGTAGTGTTCTTGTACTTGGCTTTTGGCTATGGACATGTTTATTTTGGGATTTTGACTAGGAACAAGAAAAGTAAATGATAAAGGAAATCAAATGATAAAAAGGTCTTGGCAAGATTTGGTATTCAAGGATCTCTATCCTTATCACTAACCACAATATGATAATTGCAAGGATAAATCCCACTAAGTCATCCTCTAACAAGTAAAGGAAAGTTAAATGAGCTATATCAATCCAAGTCCATAAGTCCTAGCTATTCACTAATTGAATTAATGAGAGCTAGAGTCAATGGCTATCAACTATCAATCACTTGGACATTAGCAACTCAAGAATTCCTAAGTTACCTTCCCAAGCCAAGAACATAAAATTCTACTCAAATATCTTCTCAAGCATTTTGACAAACACTTGTAAGGCATAAAAGGAAAGCATAGTAAATTGACAACAAGAATGAGATCTAACAACAATTATTGCAAGGAATTAACAACAACAATAAAAGAGAACATTATTGATATGAATTACCTCAAATTGAATTAAAAGAAAATAAAAGAAACAAGAGTAGATCAATAACAAGTATGGAAACAAAGTAGAAGGAATTACAACAAAAGAATAGAAGAACAACATGTAACAACAAGGAATTGAGAGGTAGAAATAGAAGAGAGCATGAATTAAAACCTAGATATAAGATTATTGAAGTAACCCTAATCCTAATTCCTAGATAGAAGTGAGAGCTTCTCTCTCTAAAACTAACTAAAACTAATCCTCATCTCTAGAATGATGGAACCCCCCTTTTTCTCTTCAATCCTTGGCTCTTTTAAGTATTTTTGGAGCTAAAGTTGGTTTAGATTGGGCCCCACAGCTTCTCAGAATTCGCTGGGCACGTTTTCCTCTTAAAAATCACATGCGGCCACCGACGCGTACGCGTACAGCACGCGTGCACGTCCCTTGAGTTTTTGCGATCCATGCGTGCGCATACATTGCGCGTGCGCGTCCATGACTCATCCAATTCTTTGGCTTTTCCATGTGTTCTCCACTTTGCATGCTTTTCTCTTCACTCATTTGATACATTCCTAGCCCTTTCAACCTAAAATCACTTAACAAACAAATCAAGGCATCTAGTGGAATCAAAGGTGAATTAAAATCATCAAATTAAATATCTAAAAGTATGTTTTTACATTTAAGCACAAATTAAGGGAGAATCACAAAGCCATGCTATTTCATTAAATAAATGTGAGAAAATGTTGATAAAATGCTCTAAATTCAACACAAGATAAACCCTGAAAATGGGGTTTATCAACCTCCCCACACTTAAACCATAGCATGTCCTCATGCTATACCAGGAATGAAGTAAAGGATATGGCATTTATTCAATGCAACTAAACTATATGCAAACTATCTAAATGCAACTACCTATATGAATGCAATTGCTTGGTCAAAACAATTCAACTTCCAAGAGATATATGCAAGCATAAGGGCTAAGGTAATGAAAATCAAAATCCAACCCACAATTGTATTGAATTATCAAAAATGATTTACAAACTTGCATGAATAAAGATGATTATGGTTAATACATGTAATTGAGTAATCGAACCCTCACCGGATGTGTATCTGCTCTAGTCACTCAAGTGTTTAGGGGTTGATTCACTCAATTCCCTTATAATCATGCTTTCCAAGATTTGTTCCTCATTTAACAATCAACAATTATTCAATGCATGCATACAATTATCATGAGGTCTTTCTTAAGATTGTAATAGGGTTAGGGTCTAGGTAAGGTCATATATGGTTAAGTGGGCTAGATTTTGAGTCTTTGATTAGCTTAGACTTTCCCACCTAACCTATGATAACCTATACAATTAAATCCTAAACTAACTACCCATTCTTCACTTTTTCACATACTCATAATTTTCTTTTCATTTCACAACACTTATGCATTGATTCTTATTGACTTTACTTTGGGCGATTTGTCCCCTTTTTATTTCTTTCTTTTACTTTTCTCTTCTTTTTTTTTCTATATATTTTTCTTTTCCATATTTTTTTCTTTTCTTTTTATCTTTTTCTTTTATTTTTCTCATTTTTTTTCAAGTGCACCAATGCATAAGGTCTAACATTTTATTAATACATGAGCATGTACCTAATTCTCAAATATATAAAAATACAAAGCATCCTTTTATCTCAACCAATGTTCTCAAATCTCCCCTAACTTGAATAATGAACACTCTCACTAGCCTAAGCCAATCAAAGATCTAAACAAGGGACTTTTATTATTTTTTCGCTTCAAGGCTTGTAATGTGCTAAAATTAAGAACAATTGGGTTAAGCATAGGCTCAAAATTGGCTAACAATGGAAGATAAAAGGTAGGCTATTTGGATAAGTGGGCTTTATGAAATAATAGCCTCAATCATATAAATGCATGAATACAAGGAATAATGGACATATAGAATTAAGCAACTCAAGGATCATAATAATAGAAAATGAAAAATTCACACAAGAAGGAAAAATAAGTGGTTATAAGATGTAACCACATCATTAGGCTCAAATCTCACTTGCTTGTGTTCTTAGCTCAAATCTTGTTTCACAAAATGTATATGATTCAAGCAAGTTCTACAAAAATTTCTCAATCAATTGGGGTGGTGCCCTATAGATAAATTATTTGAAAAATTTATTGTTTTGACTAAGCTTATCCTAAATGCAATGTTGTCATTTAAAAAGCTAAAATTTCCCTTTCTCTAATCAAAACAATTTTCTTATGCAAAAAGGGTAAACTTAGGTTTCAACAATCCAAAATATTTTTTCTAATCACAACCACTAAACCAAAGCAACTACATATACATACTATCAACTACATATGCAAATTCAACTAGAAATCTAAAAACGAACAGACTATGGAACAAAATGCAACAAACTGAAATAAAAGTATCTCAAAATAACATATATACAATAATCCAAAAGTGTGATAAAATAAAGCGCAAAGTACTAAAATAATGCAAAATAAAAGATAAATGTCCGAACTTATCCTCCAAAATGGAAACTCCACCGGCGGCGACGACGGTGACCTCCCCACACTTAAAACGAAGCATCGTCCTTGATGCTACTACTGTGGCACGTGGTGAGGGTCAACTGTCATATCTGGCTGGGTCTCTGGCTGTGGCTCCTCAGGTGGCTGCTGAACCTCCGGGGTAGCCTGTGTCTGTGGTGGTGCCTCTGTCTGAGCTGGCTCCGCTTCATGCTTTGCGGCATGCCCCTCCTCGGATGTGGAAGACTTGGGAAGAGGGGGCAACTCAACGGCCAATGCCACGAACATCTGATCCATCCTGTCCAGGCGTCGTATAATGTAGCGCTCACTGCGCTACATGAAGTGGATCAGGTGCTGTACCAAGAGATAGGTCGGCTGGGGCGCTGGTGGTATCGGTGCTGCTGGTGCTGATGGACCTGCTACAGTTGTGGAAGAAGATGCGCCAGGTGTCGCTGCTGCTCTGGTTCTAGAGCGGTGCCGAGACGGGGGCTTCTCCTGCACCTACTCCCTCCACAGAATGACTTCCTCCTTTCCGTGGACCAGGGGTAGTATCTCATCATCTGCCTCCCATGGGCACCGACAAGCTGAGTCATCGTGGTAACCAAGGTGGAAAAGGGGAGTAAGCCGCGGACATGAGCCCACCACATGTATCGCCTGATCAATCGAGGGAAGTATACCTCCTTTCCCTCCATAACGCAGCCGATCAGGACAAGCATGTCCATCGAGATCTCTGTGAAGTGGGTGGTCGATATAACGTAATGTGCAGAGATTTGCTGCCACGTCCTGGCCATCCTAGAAAGATGAGTAAACAGCATCCCCTTGGGCTTCCTGTTGTAAGCATCCATCACCCAAGGGGCGTCCAGGGTGGCAATAACATCCCTCAGTGTATCGTAGTCAAAAGTCATGCAATGTATGGCTACCTCTACCTGCTCAATGGCATCTATAGTACCGGTCCTAGGCAGACAGCCGAGTCTATCCTGAATAGCTACCTCCGTAACCAATACCTGCCCGCCTCGCAGGTGAACCGACTCAAGGGTGTGTCTGAAGAAGTTATAGTAAAATTCCTTCACCCAGGAGGAGTTCACTCTGTCTAGATCCCTATCAATAAAGCATATGCCCATCCCCTGAATACGTGTTGTAATGGCTCGTCTCACGTCAGTCGGGAGGACCAGTTTCTTCTCTATATTCAAATTCTTCTTCTGGTATGTCAGGAAGCGTAGCTCACAATAGAGGTTAGGGAACTTATTTGTGTCGGTGGTTGGTAGTTGCTGGTTAGCTTTGTCCTCATCATTTAGAGGGTTCTTTGTATAGTCATAGTAGGGAGAAAGAGAGAATGATTGAGTTTTCTTTCTCTTCCTTGAGGTAACCTTAGACTTTTCTCTATCGGCCATCCTGAAAAACAGATAAGATAGGATATATATAATTAATCCATGTAGAGGAAAAACAAAGCAAGGCATGACATATTCATGAAGTGAGTTAAAAATAAATGAAAACTTGGGAAGCAAGCAATGTAATTCAAAAAAAAATCAAATCCCTGAACCAAGAATCCAAGCAATATGTGCACAGTGCTTGTTTATTAAGCTCAATAAGCATCAAACCCAAAAAAATGATGAAAGAGTGAGTTTTAAACTAAAAAGAAAAGTTAGTTGGTTAATCAAGTTAGAAGTTAGAAAACCGGCTTAAAGATTAGTGGTATGGCGGTTATTGGCTTAATCAAGAGAATTGCAGAAAGTATGGTTAACAAGCACACTCACATTCATGAGGACGATGCAGTCATTGATGATGAAATATGAAATTTTTGCACAAAAGCATATAAATGGGAAGCAAATCATCAATCAATGTCATGGTCACTAAATATGCAATGATTTGTAAAGAAAGTGTGAAATATGTACTTTGTGTAACTAAAACAAGTTAAGAACCAATTTCAGTTAAAAAGTGTCACACAAGTGGAATGCACCAATCATTGCAAAGTAATGAACCATATTCAAGAAAATGCAAGTCAAGATCAAATGGTGAACTTAGCATGAATCAGAAAGCATTTGATTTAACTTGAAAAGTGAGGGCATACGGAGGTTCAATGCATATCACGGGAAGCAAAATGAACACGGAATTGCTAACCAAAGTGACCTAGGAATTGAACTTGGTGGAAGTTGAGTAAAACTCATGTCTAAAAGTGTCAAGTTCAATTCTAGGTAGCAAATTTAAAACCAAAACAATTTCGAAAAATTTGGGCAGCATTCCGGCAGTAAATTGGACGTTCCCGGAAAGCAAACAGCAGCAAAGTAACACATGAGATATTAGGCAGCAGCAGGCTCAATCACACAAGTAAAGTGCAGCAAGGCAGCAATGAAAATCAGCATAGAAGCACTATGATTCACATAAAACACCACACCAGCATCATTCAACAAACAAACGTGCATTCAAAAAGTAAACAAGAACGGAGCACTTATCAGGCCTAAAATCTTCTAACCACATCCTATCTACCTAACAACATGCATTTCTAGTCTAACCTATGCTGAACAGATTAATGAACTAAGCTAACTAATAACAAAAACCAAAATTAGTTGAAACAGTAAGAAAACAGAGCAGTGGAGGCAGGGTGATGACAGGTCATCTTAACCTAGTTTCACTAGTCTTTTTCTTTGATTTTCAATAGGTTTTATGCACTTTCTTGGGCCACAAGTAACTCAATTGGGTGGAATTTCATATTTCTTTAGATTCAATCAACCATGGATAAATTGATGCATTTTCATGAGTTTTTGTACCATAATCACTTGAATTTCAAGAAGAAGAAGAACTCTCATGATTATAGCATAGCTTTGACGCAATTGTTGATTGATGATAGGTGGAAAGAGGATTGGAAGAAGGTTGAAGAAAAGGGGATAGCAAAGGGCAAGAAGAAGCACTCACGTTTGAGCTCAAGTTTTCCTTAAACTTGGACTCAAACGTGAGGAAGAGTGCAACCACACCCTGGAGGCAAGCCAACGTTTGCGCCAACGTTTGCCTCAAACGTGAGGTCAAACGTTGGTGCCACAAGAACAAGAATGAATACCCCTGGAGCTATGCAACGTTTGCGCCAACGTTTGCCTCAAACGTGAGGTCAAACGTTGGCCACATTTTAGCATGGAAGAGCACCCCTGTTTGATGGTTTAAATGAGCCATGTTTGCACCAACGTTTGCCTTAAACGTTGGGCCAAACGTTGGCTAGAAGAGCTGCTTGGGAAGGGCCACGTTTGAGCTCACGTTTGACCTCAAACGCTGGCTCAAACGTGGATGACAGCAACTTGGCCGAGTTGCATAATGTCACACACAAAGACGTTTGAGTCAACGTTTGCCTCAAACGTTGACTCAAACGTGAATGGTTCATGGTCCGGTTCACAAGTGGATTTCTTCCCAACACCAAGAACAATCAACAGAGGCTATTATCAACCCAATTCCATCAAGACCAAGGGCCCAATTCAAGGTTTGAAGATCATTAGAAGAGAGTGTATAAATAGATTAGAATTTAAGTTTTTCGGGGAGCTTACCTTTTTAGAATTTTTAATACTTACAGTAGAGAGCTCATCTTTACATTTTTGGAGTTGTTGCCTTTAGAATTTGAAAGTTCCTAGGAAGGAGAATTGAATTCTCTTCCCCTGGGTTGCTTTTGCTTTCCTTTCTACACACTTTGTTTGAGTCTTGGGTGTTGAGAATTGGGGAAATTCTGTCTCAATCTCACCTTGAGATCTCTTGTTTACTTTTTCTGCACAATTGAATTTGAATTTCTCTTGACTGCTTCATCTTCTCTTTACTTCTGCAATTTACTTTTCTTTATTTCTTTTGCAATTGTTCTTGTTGGATCAAGGAAGGATTTGAGATCTAGACTTGTTATCTGGTCTCTCCCACTCCTGAGATCTTCAACTTCCTTTTAAATTGCTGCAATTTAAGCACAAGTCATTTTCTGTTTACTCTTCAGCATTTTCACTTTTCTGTTGAGATCTAGTTTAACTCAATTCAATTTTTACTTTCCTGTTTATTGCAATTTACTTATTCTTTTGTTTAATTCTTGCAATCCCACATTCCTGACCCATTTACAATTCAAGCCATTTACATTTCTTGCACTCTAAGATTCTGTAATTTACATTTCTTGCATTCTAAGTTTCTGCCATTTAATTTCTTGTTCTTTAAGATTCAGCACTTTTATTTCCCGTTCTCTTTAATTTACAGTAATTCACCATTCCCCTTTTACATTCCTTGCAATTTAGTTACTTCCAATTACAAATCAATCAACCAATACTTGATTCACTTGACTAAATCAATCACTAAACTAAAAAAATTGCTCAATCCTTCAATCTCTGTGGGATCGACCTCACTCACGTGAGTTATTATTACTTGATGCGACCCGGTACACTTGCCGGCGAGTTTTGGGTGTTTGGAATTTCGTTTTCCAAATTATCCATCAAGTTTTTGGTGCCGTTGCCGGGGATTGAATTAGATTGACAATGATTAAGTGAAGCAGAGATATAGATCAAGCACTTTTTCTTTTCTGTTTCTTTAATTTTTGACTAACACACTAACTGTTTGAATTTTTGCTTAAGCTAACTAAAACCCTACTTTAGAAATAGAGTGAACTTTAACGTGAAGCAAGTAGGGGCACACTGGAACGTTAGTGACAATGTTGAGTGTCACTAACGTTCTCGAAGGTTGACAAGGCAACGTTAAAAGCCACGTTAACCTAGTTAACGTGGGTTTTAACGTGAGGCAAAAGGGGTGCATTGGAACGTTAGTGACAATGTTAAGTGTTACTAACGTTCCCGAACTTGGACTTTCACTAAATGATTAACACTCCTTACGCCCTGAGCTTAAGTCTCTGCCCACTCCGCACTTTCTCTCTGCAAGTAAAGCCAAGCCCAAATAAAGAAAGGAACTGCTTCAAACTCAAGATCCAAAGGCCCAAGACTTGAAGAGTGAACTAAAAGCTGAGAAGAGTAGTATATATAGGAGTAGCTTTGAATTGTAAAGGAGTTCTAGAGGCTGAAGAACCACTCTCTATTTTACTTTCTTTGAAATTTCTAGTTTTATGATGTATTCTCCATCTTTATTTTCATTTTCAAGAGCTATGAACAACTAAACCCCTTTCATTGGGTTAGGGAGCTCTGTTGTAATTTGATGGATCAATACTAATTTTCATTGTTCTTCTTCTATCTTTCCTCTTGATTTTACTTGAAAGCTTTCGATCTTCATCCAATTGAGTAGTTATCTTGGAAGAGAAGCTATTCAAACTTGGATCTCTTTTGAACCTTGGAAGAGGAATGAAGAGATCAAGCTAGAAATGCTTTCTCATGCTGGACCAAATTGGGTTTGGATGGGTATGTGACTGTAACCCTCTCAATACATGGTTTGGGAAATGCATGTAGTATAATCAGTGACCATACTTCATCTCTTCTCATGAGCAATTGACCAAGGAATTGGCTATTGATCAAGATTTGAGAGATTGAATTGCAAGGAATTGCAATTCAATCACTTAAGATTGCCAAGGAGATCAATGAGTGCATTGATTGAGGAAGAGATGAAAATGAACTTGATCCGGAGAATTGCAACATCTCCTAAGCCCAATGAACTCCCCATCTCTAATCTTACCCATTCTCTTTAATTTCTGCGATTTACTTTTATGAGCGAATCCCCCATTCCCATTTATAATTCTACAATTTATTTTCAGTCATTTACTTCCAGTCCTTTAATTCTAGCATTTACTTTTCTGTTATTTACATTCCCGCCATTTTATTTTCTGCAACTCTCAACCCAATTTCTGGATTCGCTCAACTAGAACATTCTTCTAATTAAAGTTGCTTGATCAATCAATCCCTGTGGGATTCGACCTCACTCTATTGTGAGTTTTTACTTGACGACAACTTCGGTACACTTGCCGAAGGAAGATTTGTTGAGAGACAAGTTTTCCCCGCATCAATTGCTTGCTGAATATACGAGGGAAGCAATTTTCTTCTATTGATTTTTCAAGCCTGTCAACTGTTTGATGCATTGTGTCAACTAATCTTTTAACCATATCTTGGCATGAGTATATTCTATCTTCATTTGGACCGTTTGTGATTGTACAGATCATGGAGGGAAACTCAAAGAATTCTAGTAATTATGGGAGTAGTGTCCTCACTTTAGATGACAATACAGCCTATAATTTGAAGCACCCGCTCATCACCATGAACGATGTTGCTCAGTGATTTGAAGCTTTCCCACAAGGAAGTATTATTGGATGGGAAGATTTAATGAGTGAACTCCAGGCCAAGTTGAAACCACCTCAGGAAATCGGTAAGCTAGAGGCAGAAGTGCAACCATCCACACAAGAGAAGGGAGTGGTGGAAATTGAAGGTGTCAGTGCAATCATGGCCCAAAGCAAGCAGATACATCAACAACTTCAGCAACAATTGGAACTGATGAACAGAAAAATCGATGAACTGCAAACTGCTGTGGCAAATGCACATAATCTACCTCAAAATCCCCATTGTTGGAATCAAGCTGAAAAAGGTTTTGGAGCAATTAACTATGAGTAACAAAGTCATGAGCGATCACACTCTCCAAACAGTGTCTCAAGCATGTTCCAACACAGGTCTCAGAATGATGGGTACAACCCACCTTGGAGGACTCATTCCAACTGGAGGGGGATCGAACACCAAAATCAAAGACCGAGGGACTTCAATTGCAACAACCCCAACTGCAAAAACCAGCAAAAACACCACCATACCAACATCAACCACTACACATCACCACCACAACACTCACCCTCCCAACTTCAGACACCCCACAACCAACCATTCTCACAAGACACTCAGAGGATCACCAACTTGGAGATCTTAGTAGAGAGAATGATGAAGCACCAAGATGAGACAACAAAGAACTAAGAAACCTTAATCAGAAGAATTGAGAGGCAAATGAGACAACTGGCTAAATGCTTTACAGAAATGGGTGAGAAGAGGGATACGGGAAAGGAATCAATCATCCAAGAAAAGCATCACAGAGAAATTTCACAAAAAGAAATAGAGGAAAGTAAGCCCATAGTGAGAGGAGGAAACCAAAGGCAACATGATTTTCAACTTCCATGATCAACAGAATGAAGGATGTCAAGCTAGTGACAATAAAGAAGCGCTTTGTTGGGAGGCAACCCAACCTGAGGTAGTTTTCTTTTCATAACTATTTTAATAAAAAAATTAATTAGCTTTATCTATATTGCAGGAAGCTAAGTTTGGTGTTGTACATCAAAACAATATAAGGGCGAATGAAGGATTCTAAGTTTGGTGTTCCACCAAAAATCCCATCATAAAATGTATTCTCACCTTCTGCATAATGCTAGCTTCAAGCATTTAGATAAACTAGTTAACTATTCTGCTGTTTCCTAAGTTTTCAGTTTTATTGCTTTTGAAAAAGAAAAAGAGTTTCACACATGGTTAATCTGATGCATGAGAACCATTGGCAAGGTACTAAGTTTGGTGTTCCCACACCAAAGTAAGTTCAAAGGCCCACAAATAAATCATGCATGTTAACCATTATTTTTTAGTGCTTGGGGAATAAGCAACTTTCAATATCACTACAGAGCACCATACAAACTTTTGGAAAGATTAAGCATCATCAATAAAGAGATGAAAGAGGAATGTGAAGACCAGCAATGATGATGATGAGGAGGAGGACAGCAAGTAAATTCCAAAAGGTTGTACTGTTCAGTGATTATTTTATATCAGATATTGCTATGATTAAAAGTGATATAATACCCCCTGCCTGTCTGCATAGTATAGTTTTTCTGTAATTCAATAATTGAGATGCTTGATTATTCACAACACTACACTTTTCAAACTTCCGTGCACTCAAGATTTCAAAAAAAAGGGCACCACATGTTGCATACTTATGAAAACTTGCATGGGAGCTCATAGGTAGAACATAGAGTTCAAAGAGGTATTGTGGAGATTTTCGAACATTTATTAATCCAAGAAGCAGCAAACAAAAGAAAATAAAGAAGATATAAAAACAAAGAGAACATGGCCCAAGGCTCTGAGCATCAATTACTAGGCAGAAAAGAAGAAAGAAACAAGAACTCAAAGAGTTATTATCCTAGTAAATGCTTGTGGTCGAACTGTGTCAAAGAGAGAGGCTTGGGCAAGTAAATCCTAAGGGGTGCTTCAACACCTAATACCTTAAAACCAACTGGTTTAGGAGTATTGATTGAAATCTTATCTAAAGAGCCACTTTGAGACATGACACTTAGAGTCAAGGCCAAAGCACAGAAACTATAAGCTGCTTCAAGGTGATTACCTATAGAGAGATATCCATGATATTATTTGGATGAAAGTTCTAAGACCTAAGACTCCCAAGATGTAGGGACTAGTAAGAACTGAAGCCCTTGCACGAGCACATAATTTAGAGTTCACCCCACTGTCACTTAATCACTTCACTCACAGGATAGTACATGTAATTCCTCAAATCCATTCTAATTGAAAGAACCTTTGAGCATAATTCTTTTCTTGCTTGGGGACAAGCAAGCTTTAAGTTTGGTGTTGTGATGACAGGTCATCTTAACCTAGTTTCACTAGTCTTTTTCTTTGATTTTCAATAGGTTTTATGCACTTTCTTGGGCCACAAGTAAGTCAATTGGGTGGAATTTCATGTTTCTTTAGATTCAATTAACCATGGATAAATTGATGCATTTTCATGAGTTTTTGTACCATAATCACTTGAATTTCAAGAAGAAGAAGAACTCTCATGATTATAGCATAGCTTTGATGCAATTGTTGATTGATGATAGGTTGAAAGAGGTTTGGAAGAAGGTTGAAGAAAAGGGGATAGCAAAGGGCAAGAAGAAGCACTCACGTTTGAGCTCAAGTTTGCCTTAAACTTGGACTCAAACGTGAGGAAGAGTGCAACCACACCCTGGAGGCAAGCCAACGTTTGCGCCAACGTTTGCCTAAAACATGAGGTCAAACGTTGGCGCCACAAGAACAAGAATGAATACCCCTGGAGCTATGCAACGTTTGCGCCAACGTTTGCCTCAAACGTGAGGTCAAACGTTGGCCACATTCTAGCATGGAAGAGCACCCCTGTTTGATGGTTTAAATAAGCCACGTTTGCGCCAACGTTTGTCTCAAACGTTGGGCCAAACATTGGCTAGAAGAGCTGCTTGGGAAGGGCCACGTTTGAGCTCACGTTTGACCTCAAACGCTGGCTCAAACGTGGATGACAGCAACTTGGCCGAGCTGCATAATGTCACACACGAAGACCTTTGAGTCAACGTTTGCCTCAAACGTTGACTCAAACGTGAATGGTTCATGGTCCGGTTCACAAGTGGATTTCTTCCCAAAACCAAGAGCAATCAACAGAGGCTATTATCAACCCAATTCCATCAAGATCAAGGGCCCAATTCAAGGCTTGAAGATCATTAGAAGAGAGTGTATAAATAGATTAGAATTTAAGTTTTTCGGGGAGCTTACCTTTTTAGAATTTTTAATACTTACAGTAGAGAGCTCATCTTTACATTTTTGGAGTTGTTGCCTTTAGAATTTGAAAGTTCCTGGGAAGGAGAATTGAATTCTCTTCCCCTGGGTTGTTTTTGCTTTCCTTTCTACACACTTTGTTTGAGTCTTGGGTGTTGAGAATTGGAGAAATTCTATCTCAATCTCACCTTGAGATCTCTTGTTTACGTTTTCTGCACAATTGAGTTTGAATTTCTCTTGACTGCTTCATCTTCTCTTTACTTCTGCAATTTACTTTTCTTTATTTCTTTTGCAATTGTTCTAGTTGGATCAAGAAAGGATTTGAGATCTAGACTTGTTATCTAGTCTCTCCCACTCCTGAGATCTTCAACTTTCTTTTAAATTGCTGCAATTTAAGCGCAAGTCATTTTCTGTTTACTCTTCAGCATTTTCACTTTTCTGTTGAGATCTAGTTTAACTCAATTCAATTTTTACTTTCCTGTTTATTGCAATTTACTTGTTCTTTTGTTTAATTATTGCAATCCCACATCCCTGACCCATTTACAATTCAATCCATTTACATTTCTTGCACTCTAAGATTCTGCAATTTACATTTCTTGCATTCTAAGTTTCTGCCATTTAATTTCTTGTTCTTTAAGATTCAGTACTTTTATTTCCCGTTCTCTTTAATTTACAGTAATTCACCATTCCCCATTTACATTCCTTGCAATTTAGTTACTGCCAATTACAAATCAATCAACCAATACTTGATTCGCTTGACTAAATCAATCGCTAAACTAAAATTGCTCAATCCTTCAATCTCTGTGGGATCGACCTCACTCACGTGAGTTATTATTACTTGATGCGACCCGGTACACTTGTCGGTGAGTTTTGGGTGTTTGGAATTTCGTTTTCCAAATTATCCATCATAGGGGATGGTGAACCTGGGGTGCAGAAGCAAAATAGAAAGGGAGAATCGAGGGGGAAGACAGTAGTGCCACCCAGAAGTGGTGGCGGTAGTGGACCTCGCGGTGGCGCAGAGAGGTCAGAGTCACTGCGAACATAGAGTTGTGCAGGGGTAGAGGAGGAGAGTGATGGTCAGAGTAGAAGGGGTGGAATAGGGAAAGGGAAGAGAAAAAGTTGTGGTGATGATGGTTTCGTACGTCACCAGCGATAGTGGGGCGCGCGGCGGTGCTGGTCGGAGGAAGGGGGCTACGACGGAGAGTGAGAGAAGAGAGGCATAGGTGAGATGAGAGGGACGGCAGGGAGAAAAAGTGAAGAGAAGAGACAGGGGGTAGGGCGGTGGTGGTGAGTCACCAGACTGATGGGTGGTGGTGGTTGCAGAGCTTGAGACGTTGGAAAGGAGAAGGGTTGGGGGACGCGAATGGCAAGGGTTGCTCGCGTGGATGGGGTATTAAGGATTTTGAATCCACGCGTAAGCATCCTGTACGAGTGAACGCGGATGGCACGAAGAGGAGATGGACACGTAAGCGCTACGTGCGTGCATGCGTGGGTGGACGGGGTGCGCCTCGACGCGTACGCGTAGTGTGCGCGTCCGCGTCGGCAGAGGCTTGCGCGAGAAGCATGATGCTCACACCATAGTCGCGCAACTCTCGGGTGGGAGTGTGGATTTTGTGTTAACCCATCCACACGTACGCGTGCCTTGCGCGTACGTGTGCATTTGATGATGCCCCACGCTCAGTGTTCGCGCACCGTTCGCGCGACTCTCTGGAATATGAATGAGGGGTTCTGTTCAAGCATTGACACGTATGCGTACAGTGTGTGTACGCATCCCTGCTCTTCTTTTTTTTTCAGAAATACCAAAAATAGCTAAAAAAAACCAACCTAACACTACCTATAACTCAAAGCCAACCAGAAATGCAATCTACAAAGATATTTGGTTTCTTAATGGGTTTACAAGTACAAGCAAGGAAAGCTTGCATCTCAAGGAACTAGCAACCAAATTATTAAAGCAACTATATGAAGAGGAAAGTACCTACAATGGCAACTCAAATCACTTATTAAGCAAACTACAAGAGAGTGAAAAGAGTTTACCGTGGTGGGATGTCTCCCACCTAACACTTTTAGTTTAAGTCCTTAAGTTGAACACTTTGGGAAGCTCTTTATCAAGGTGGCTTGTGTTTGTTCTCATCCTTGCATCTCCAAGGATCTTTGCTCCTTAAACGGTCGACAGAAATTCCAACCGTCTTCACCAAGCTTGGGTGAAGTTCAACCCAAGATATGAGTTCTCAAAGTTGGTCTTCAAAGTACAATCCGGGATCCCATATCTTATCTTCACACCCGTCTTCAAGTTGATTGTCATGATTCGTTCTTCCGGATGGTTGACATGTAGAATTCTCTGTAGCACACTAAAATCTCTTCTTATACCCACACAAAGTAGCATTCATCCAATCATAGTCCCTATGCCTTGAAGTTGTAACATTAATGAGCTTAGTACCACACTTCCAACCACTACACAACTCCTTCCTACTATTTATTCCACAAAGAGCTCTAAGTTGACCATCCGTTTCAATCAAGCCATATTCAAGTGAGAAAGTGAAGCTTAAGGGTAAGAATTTTACCCACTTGAAAGTTGTGTTGGATTGTGACTTGGGTGGGAGAGCCTCCCCACACTTAGACAATGCTAGGGTTTCTCTCTTAGGCTCTTTCTTAGTTGTTTCCACCTCTTGACAACTTCTTTCAAGTTCTCTTTGCTTATCAATTTCTTCAACAAGGATACCAATATCACTTGGTTTGGAGTTGACTAACGTCAATTTCACACCCAATGGAAGAGGATTCAATTTTAGATAAAAAGTTATTGATGATTGAATCCATTTCTTGCTCAACCTCTTCATATTCTTCAATTTGGGTATGCTCCGGAGGTTGTTGCTCCCATGATGGTTCCACATCTCCTAAATTTTCGACCTCGTTTTCTTTTTCTACAACAATCATAGGTTTCTCCAATTGTTCCAATATAAGACCTAACTCCTCCTTCTCCACCGGGCTGTTCAATCTCTCCTCCGTGCGTTGCTCTTCTTTAGATTCTTCACATGCGGCTATGGAAGCGCCTTGAGTGTTCAAGCATCCAAATTGGTCACAAACTCTAAGGTGTTCCTTTGCATATCCACTTGTCCTCGAAGTAGCAAGGTGAGAGAATCATCTATTGGAGCTTGAGGTGGATAGGAAGGTTCATTATTTTGGAGAAAGGGTTCATAGTAAGAAGGTGATTCTTCTTGGTAAGGATATGGAGATAGTGTGTATTGAGGTGGTTCTTGGTAGTCATAATAGGATTGTGGTGGTTCTAAAGGTTCTTGCTCATAATGGTCACAAGGATATGGTATAGATGATTGGTCATATGATGGAATAGGATCATAGGAAGGTGCTTGGTAAAGGTTTGTGAGTATGGTTGAGGTTCATGTTGAGGATATGGTTCATAGGCATATGATGATCGTATTTGATTTTCACAAAAAGATTCACCATAACCATTGAATGGACATGCATTAGGATGGTGATTATACCTCTAAGTATCCGGAGGTTGGTGCCAATAGGAGTGATCAATTCCTTGAGACTCCTCCCATCTTTGTTGGTTCCATCTTTGGTACATGTGGTCATTGAAGTTCATATTTCCTACAACGCAATTAGAACCAAACTCATAGCCAAAATGAGAATTGATAATGGAAACAAAAGCAAACTAACTAAGTCTAAGAAACAAGTGAAAGAGCAACATATTTACAATATTCACATATATACAATAACCAATAACATCACACCATCGCAACCCCCGGCAACGGCGCCATTTTGATGAGAGGATTTTTGATGGTATAGAATTTCGCAATTGAAATCTCATCGAAGTATAGTTTCTAAACCAACAATAATCCTTTCATACAAACATTTGTTTGTCACAAGTACAAACCCCTAAAATTATAAACGGAAGTATTTAAAACCTCGGGTCGCCTCTCAAAGGAATTGCAGGGTAGTGTTCTTGTTATTGGCTATTGGCTATGGACATGTATATTTTGGGGTTTTGATTAGTAACAAGAAAAGTAAATGATAAAGGAAATCAAATGACAAGTCAAGGATCTCTATCCTTATCACTAACCACAATATGATAATTGCAAGGATCAGTCCCACTAAGTCATCCTCTAACAAGTAAAGGAAAGTTAAATGAGCTATATAAATCCAAGTCCATAAGACCTAGCTATTCAGTAATTGAATTAATGAGAGCTAGAGTCAATGGCTATCAACTATCAATCACTTGGACATTAGCAACTCAAGAATTCCTAAGTTACTTTCCCAAGCCAAGAACATAAAATTCTACTCTAATATCTTCTCAAGCATTTTGACAAACACTAGAAAAAAAAAAAGAAAAACATAGTAAATTGACAACAAGAATGAGATCTAACAACAATTATTGCATGGAATTAACAACAAAAATCAAAGAGAACATTATCGACATGAATTACCTCAAATTGAATTGAAAGAAAATAAAAGAAACAAGAGTAGATCAATAACAAGTATGGAAACAAAGTAGAAGGAATTACAACAAAAGAATAGAAGAACAACATGTAACAACAAGGAATTGAGAGGTAGAAATAGAAGAGAGCATGAATTAAAACCTAGATCTAAGATTATTGAACTAACCCTAATCCTAATTCCTAGAGAGAAGTGAGAGCTTCTCTCTCTAAAACTAACTAAAACTAATCCTCGTGTCTAGAATGATGGAACCCCCCTTTTTCTCTTCAATCCTTGGCTCTTTTAAATGTTTTTGGCACCAAAGTTAGTGTAGATTGGGCCCCACAGCTTCTCAGAATTTGCTGGGCACGTTTTCCTCTTAAAAAACACGTGCGGCAACCGACGCGTACGCGTACAGCACGCGTGCGTGTCCCTTGAGTTTTTGCGATCCACGCGTGCATGTACATTGCGCGTTCACGTCCATGAGGTCATCCAATTCTTTGGCTTTTCCATGTGTTCTCCACTTTGCATGCTTTCCTCTTCACTCATTTGATCCATTCCTAGCCCTTTCAACCTGAAATCACTTAACAAACAAATTAAGGCATCTAGTGGAATCAAAGGTGAATTAAAATCATCAAATTAAATGTCTAAAAGCATGTTTTCACATTTAAGTACAAATCAAGGGAGAATCACAAAACTATGCTATTTCATTGAATAAATGTGAGAAAAAGGTTGATAAAATGCTGTAAATTCAACACAAGATAAATCCTGAAAACAGGGTTTATCAAAAACCTCTTTTCTCAATTCTAAAAGTTTTGAACTTGGCTTGATAAGTGACATTGCATTAATTGTGTTTAAATCTTAAGAATTATTTGGCTTATGAATCAGTACTTGTGCTTAACCTCTTTGCATAATTAATTGATCAAGGGATTGGTGATTAGATAAGTTAAGGAAAACTGGATTACCAAGGGATTGGAGTTTGGTTAATTAGGGTTTGCCGTAAGATAAATCTTTGCATGATCAAGATAGATATTGAAAAGAATTCTTCTTGAAGTTTTAAACATCTCCGAAACCTTAGCATTCCATTCACATTATTTTATTAACCGTTTATAAATTGCTTTCATTTAATTGCCTTTGCTATTTGATACTATTGAAACCCTAATTTGCATTTGTCTAGTTAGAACAATCGATTAACTCTTGTATGCTAAGTCCGTCAATCCTCGTGGGAACGATAATCCACTCCCGTGGTATTACTTAATACGATTCAGTGCATTTGCCGAGTTATTTTTTTTTTTTTGCAAAACTCTGCATTAAGTTTTTGGTGCTGTTGTCGGGGATTAACCTAGATTGACATCAAACCGGTTAATTGATTGCCTACATTAAACCTTTATTTTTTTTCTATCTTTTTAATTCTCCGTCTTGCTCGGAATTTTCTTCACTGTGACATTGGAAATTCCACCTTTTCTCTTTTCTTTTCATTGCTTTTGCATGTAGAAAAACACAAACAAAGAACCCCTTTTATTTGATCTAGAAATTGAGAGAACTCTTATAGCAATTAAGGAAGAAATCTAAAATTCAGGAGGAAGAAATTCAAGAGGAACTTGAGAAAGAAAACATGGCAAACAACAATGCCAATGCAAGGAAGACTCTTGGAGACTTTGTTACCTTCACAAGAAATAGTTGTGGGAGTAGTATAGTGAGACCTACTGTGGAGGAAAACAAGTTTGAGTTAAAGCTTCAACTCATCTCTTTGGGGCAACAAAATTACCAATTTAGTGGGACCCTTCAAGAAGACCCCAATATGTTCATCTCTATCTTCCTATAAATATGTGACACCATCAAATCCAATAGTGTCTCTACTGAAGCATATTGCTTGACGTTGTTCCCATTCTCTGTGAAGGACCAAGCCAAGCAATGGCTAGAAACTTAACATAAGCAGAGCATTGCAACATGGGATGATTTGGTCAACAAGTTTTTAACCAAATTATTTGCACCATAGAGGTTGGCAAAGTTAAGACATGATATCCAAACTTTCAATCAGAAAGAAGGATAATCTCTCTATGAAGCTTGGAAAAGGTACAAAGAGATCTGAGAAAGTAACCCCAAAATATGTTTGCTGACTGGGTACAACTACAAATATTCTATGATGGACTCACCCCCACTTCTAGGACTTTATTGGACTCTTCAGCCGGAGGATCCATGCATATGAAGACCACTGAAGAAGCCTTAGATTTGGTTGAGATTGTAGTTAAAAATCAGTATTTATACTCCTCTGAAAGAACAATGAAGAGAGGTGTGATAGAGTTGCATACTTTGGATACTCTTTTGGCATAGAACAAAGCCATATCTCAACAAATGAGTGCAATCAACAAGCAACTAAGAAATTCGTAAGTTTCTACCATAGAAACTCAAGGCCTTACCTATGAGGGCCATCAAAGTGAAACTTCTGAGCTTTTCAATCAAGAGCATCCCCTATTGAGCAAGTTAACTATATGGACAATTCCACTAGACCACACAATGACCCTTATTCCAAAACTTACAACACTGGATGAAGGAACCACCCTAACTTTGGGTGGGGGGAATTAAAACCAAAATCACAAAGCTAACAACTACAATACCTTCAATAATTCTCACCCATCCTAAACATAACCCACACAACCACCATAAAACCAACCACCACAAAGATCACACCCTCTTGGAAAATGCCTTAGAAAAACTCACCCAATATACATCCACATTTATCCAAAGAAGCACCAGTTTTATGGAAGAAACCTCCAATTTCATGCAAGAAACCAAACCCAATATCCAAATAACCAAAGTCATGCATACGCATGAAGCATGCGTACACGCAACATGAAATTCATGCCTATGTAAGGTATGCATACGCACAACTCTGAGGTGCTTCAAACTTCATTTCTTCATAAATTCTCCATTTTTTCATGCTTTTTCCTCTCTTCTTTAATCCATCTTTGCCTTGTAAGCCTAAAATCACTTAACAAATACATCAAGGTCTCAAATGGAATTAAAGTGAATTAAACTTAGCAATTTAAGGGTCTCAAAAGTATGTTTTTAATCTTACAATTTAGGAGGAATTCACAAAATCATACTATTTCAGTGAATAAATGCAGGATAAGTTGATAAACTCCACTCATTTCCACACAAAATAAACCATAAAATTGTGGTTTATCGTATTTTTCACAATTAAGCAATAGCATGTCCTCTTTCAAAACATCAAGAAAGATAAAAAAGGGGGTATCAACATTTATTCAGTGCAAGCTATCTAAATGCAATCTATCTAAGTGCATGCAACTACTCTAACTAATACTATCTAATCATCTATATGTATGTACTTAGTTAAAATAGTTCAATTTCCAAGAAAACATGTAAACAATCAAGGGATAAAGACAATAGCAACCAAGTTAAATCCACAATTGAACTGAGTCCTAGAAAAGCATTTACAAACTTGAAAGATAAGACATGATTGATAAACCACTATTTTATGGTTTATATTGTGCTCAATTGAGTGGTTTTTATCAAGTCTTTGCACACTTATTCATACTAATTGCATGGTTTTACATTTTCCTTCCTAATCTTGTGCTATGATTGAAAACATGTTTCCTGAGCCTTAAAATTACCAAATATTAATTCCCCTTTATACCATTCGATGCCTTGATATGTGTGTTAAGTGATTTCAGGATTTATAAGGCAGGAATGGCTTAGAGGATGGAAAGGAAGCATGCAAAAGTGGAAGGAATACAAGAAACTGAAGGAACTACTAAAGCTGTCCAGCCTGACCTCTTCGTACTAAATCGACCATAACTTGAGCTACAGAGATCCAAATGAGGCGGTTCTAGTTGCGTTGGAAAGCTAACATTCGGGGCTTTATAAAGATATATAATTTTCCATAGCTGCCCCGAAGATAGGCGACGCGCATGCGTGAATCAAGCGCACGCGTGACCTGGCAAAAACTCAATCCGCGCGAATGCGTGGACGACGCTCACGCGTGACTTTGTCACGTGCTGGACGTATCAGAAATCACTGGGAGAAATTTCTAGACTATTTTTGACCCAGTTTTTGGCCCAGAAAACATAGATTTGAGGCTATAAAGTGAGAGAATCCATCCATTCATAAAACAACTTTCATATTCACAATTTTATGTTTTAGATGTAGTTTCTAGAGAGAGAGGCTCTCTCCTCTCTCTTAGGTTTTAGGATTTAGGATTTCTCTTAGGTTAGGTTTACTTCTTCTCAATTCCAGGTTCAATTTTCCTTTAGTTTAGTTTCTCTTCTACTTTTATTTACTCTATTACTTTAGTTGCTCTATTTCACTTGCTAATTACTTATGTTGCCAAATTTGCTTATAAACTCTTCATGTTAGATTTGAATATTCTATTTAATGTAATTTGAGGTATTTTAGATTTATGATTGCTTTCTTCTATTTATGATATAAATAATTTATATTTTCCCCCTTTTGCTTTGGTTAAGTAATCGGTGACACTTGTGTTATCAAACTCAGCTGTTGATTGAAAATTGGAATTTGCTGATTGATTTGGATCCCTCTAAAGCTAGTCTTTCCACAGGAGTTGACCAGGACTTGAGGAATCAAATTGATTAGTCTACTTGACTTTCCTTTATTTAGTAAGGGTTAACTAAGTGGGAGTAATTAACAATTCTCATCACACCTGATAAGGATAACTAGGATGGGATTTCCAGTTCTTATACCTTGCAATGGTTTTCATGATAATTTACTTTAATTGTTGCCAGTTTATTTTCCTGTTCCCTATTTTAAAAACCCAAAAATATACCTTTTTCTATAACCAATAATAAATCATACTTCCTTGCAATTCCTTGAGAGACGACCTAAGGTTTCAATACTTCGGTTATAAATTTTACTGGGTTTGTCATTGTGACAAACAAGTTTTTGTATGAAAGGATTATTGCTTGGTTTAGAAACTATACTTGCAACGAGAATTTATTGTGAATTCTAAACCATCAATCTTCCGTTCATCAAAATGGCACCGTTGCCGGGGAATTGTAAACGTATGCCTTATTATTGGTTATTGTAAATATTTTCTTTTGCTTGTTTATTTATTTTTGTTTTTGTTTTTATTTTTTTTTATTAGCTACTATGAGTTCTCACCCCTCTGGCTTTAAGTTTGGTTCCAATATTGTTATAAGGAATGGAAGCTATAACAGGAACATGCATCAAGGTCAAAACAATCAAAGATGGAAGGAGCCACGAGGATCTGATCAACCCTTTTGGCAACAACACCTTCCAAGGTACCATGGACAACGACCATTCTACAATGCATGCCAAGACAATAGTTATGGTGGTCCTTTTCGTGACAACCAACCTCCACCAAATTACTATGGTCAAGAGCCATTCCGAGGTGCGTACCAAGATGATAGATATGGTGGACCCCCTTGTGGTTATGGAGATGCTTTCGTTCCTCCTGACCCTCTGCTTTCCTGCTGTCTTCATCCAATCATTCCTACTCCTTTCCATGGCAAGCTGTATGTTGGGCATCATAGTTGTCAATGGCTACTTCCCGTCCTCTCAGTGAAAATAGTCCAAGATGCTCTATCACAGCACGGCTATTCATCTGTCGGTTCTCGATCATACTGGAATAGGATCCATTGATCCTTTTGCGTCTGTCACTACGCCCAGCACTCGCGAGTTTGAAGCTCGTCACAGCCATCCCTTCCCAGATCCTACTCGGAATACCACAGACAAGGTTTAGACTTTTCGGATCTCAGGAATGGCCATCTATGGGTTCTAACTTATACCACGAATATTCTAATATCTCGGACTCGGTCCCCTGTATTAGATATCTAAGATTTACCCATTCAATCTAAGGTAGAACGGAAGTGGTTGTCAGGCACGCGTTCATAAGTTGGGAATGATGATGATTGTCATGATCATCACATTCACATTGATGTGCGAATGAATATCTTAGAAGCGGAATAAGTTTGTATTAAATAGAAAAACAGTAGTACTTTGCATTAATCCATGAGGAACAGCAGAGCTCCACACCTTAATCTATGGTGTGTAGAAACTCTACCGTTGAAAATACATAAGTGATGAAGGTTCAGGCATGGCCAAATGGCCAGCCCCCAAACGTGATCTAAAGATGAAACTAAAGATGTAAATACAATAGTAAAAAGTCCTATTTATACTAAACTAGTTACTAGGGTTTACAGAGATAAGTAAATGATACAGAAATCTACTTTCGGGGCCCACTTAGTGTGTGCTTGGGCTGAGCATTGAGCTTTACACATGTAGAGGCTTCTCTTGGAGTTGAACGCCAGTTTGTAACCTGTTTCTGGCGTTTAACTCCACTTTGCAACCTGTTTCTGGCGTTTAACTCCAGAATGCAGCATGGAACTGGCGTTGAACGCCAGTTTGCGTCATCTAAACTCGGGCAAAGTATGGACTATTATATATTTCTGGAAAGCCGTGGATGTCTACTTTCCAACGCAATTGAGATCAGGCCATTTGAAGTTTTGTAGCTCCATAAAATCCACTTTGAGTGCAGGGAGGTCAGAATCCAACAGCATCTGCAGTCCTTCTTCAACCTCTGAATCTGATTTTTGCTCAAGTCCGTCAATTTTAGCCAGAAAATACCTGAAATCATAGAAAAATACACAAACTCATAGTAAAGTTTAAAAATGTGAATTTTAATTAAAAACTAATAAAAATATACTAAAAACTAATTAAATTATACTGAAAACTATGTAAAAACAATGCCAAAAAGCGTATAAATTATCCGCTCATCAATTATCATAATTCTATCCGGGTGGTAAGCATTCAGAACACTCAAGGACCAAATCATCCTCTGAGATCCATCTTAGTTGGCATTCCACCAACCATGGAAATCAAACCTTGGGAGTTCAACCTTAATGAGTCTTGCATTATGTTTTCAACTACTACCTAGCTCTCTCTTACTCTTCAATTCACAAAGAGTCCTAAGTTGACTATCTGTTTCAAACAAACCATATCCAAGTGGGACATTAAAGCTTAGGGATAAGAATGTTACCCACTCAAATTATGTGTTGGATGGTGATAACTTAGGAAGAGAAGCTTCCAATGGCTTTGGCAATGTGAGTTTCATTCCCTTTTTCTCCTCTTGTATGATCTTCACCTCTTGACAAGCTTTCTCAGGCTTGTTTTCTTGTTCAACTTCTCCAAACTCTTCAACCACTTCTTTTAATTCCTTGATCTCAACCCCCTCCATTTGTTGCAAGTCACGCTTTAACTCCTTTTCTTTCTCTTGAGGTTCCAAGATCTTTTCTACTCCATATGCTCAATTGAAATTGGCTCTTCGGATTCATCAGTGGAAGTGTTCGAATTATTGAAAGAGTGTATTGAGGCTAAGTAAGATAGAGCTTCGGCTGAGGTAGCTATGATGTTTTCTTGCCTCTATTGGATCTCTTATTGCTCTTGAAGGAACAATTGGATTGCTTTCTCTGTTGAAGGTTGTGGAGAGAAAGAAGGTTCATCAATTGGGAGAAGGTCTTCATATATGAAAGGGGGTTCATATTGGTGAGAGTATTGAGGTAATGTGTATGAGTGTAATTGTTCGAGAGGTTCATGGGAGTATTAGTGTTGGAATGGTTGTGGCTCTAAGTGTGGCTCATAAGGTTGTTCATGAGGTACATAAGGTTGGTAGTGGAATGGGTATGGAGTTAGATTATATAGAGGTGTTTGGTGGTGGAATGGGAGTTGAGAAGTTTATGGTTCAGGATTATGTTGAGGGTATGATTCATAGGCATATGGTGGTGAAGGTTCATAATCATAGTAAGACCCACCATATCTATTGGATTGATATGCACCATGGGGAGGATTGTGACCATAGTAAAGCGGAGGAGGTTGTTGCCATGAATGTTGTCCATATGCATGTGGCTCCTTCCTCAATTGATTTCCCGTCCCATAGTGTGAACTGACATTGAAGTTACCATTTCCTACAACATAATTGCAACCAAACTCCAAGCCAAAAGGGTGAGAATTCATATAAAAGAGAGAAAATAAAAACAAAAGAGATCAAGAAACAAGAAAAATACAATCCTAACTACTAACAAAAACAAGCAAACAACCAAAAATCAAGCTATTTACATATTAACATATTCACAATAGCCAATAATAAGCACACATTGCAATTTCCCGGCAACTGCACCAAAAACTTGATGGAGGGCCAAACGTCGGTTTAGAAATTTCTCAAAAAAAGAATTTTTATTGTAAGTATAGTTCCAAACCAACAAATGACCTAATCAAAGTTTAAATGATTATCACAATTCAAACCAACATAACCGGAAATAGAATCCTGGGTCGTTCTCCCTAGGAATTGTAATCAAGTGCTCAATTATCAAGAACCCATGGGTTGGGAGTTCTCATTCCGTATATATTCTTTGTTTTTCATATGTAGGTCTTGGTGCTCCGCAGTAAGCTGGAGTTCTTCTGGAAGACGGCGATGTTCTTTTGAATCCTGTGTTGTCTTTTGTATATATATATATTGATTTGAAACCTTGCCTATAGAGGCTTTGATGTATATTTGGGAGAAATAAAAACTGTTATCAACTGTTTTTGTTGCTATAACCTAGCCAATCTAAACTTCGCAGATCGTGACTAGTGGCTATCATACATACATACATACATACATACATACATACATACATACATACATACATACATACATACATATATATATATATATACTCTGTATTCATCCTTTAAGTTTTTATTTTATCTCGCTTTTTCGAACGCGTTATATTTTCGATACGTGTGTGTTTGCGCTCGCGATTTTCTTTAATTCCTTTTCAAACTTCTCGTTTAATAATTTCTTCTAATTATATATATGTATTACAACTTCATCTTGAGTTGTACCACCTTATTATCATTGACTTATGACTCGAACATAAGAATTTAAATGGTAGGGTGCTATAACTAGTACAGCCGTTGCAGTGCTTTTCATGTAGCTGATAAGTTGTCTACACCAACATTGTTGTAAAAGAGGCACCAAAGGATCATTTGTTGCCTTCTTTTTTTCTCAGTTGATAGACGAGGCCAAGGCCCAAAAGTTACAGAGACAAGATTACACGGGGCATGAGTACCCCTCTAGCATCATCACCAACAATTTTACATAGTTCCCGGTCAGGTTTATCAACAAAATGAAATCCCTCACCTAAGCTAAGACTCTTTCTAGCGAGAAGGTCCACTACTTGATTTCCTTCCCTATAGTTATGCACAAAAGTCAACCTCCAATCTCGCTGCTTGAACTGGGTGATTCTCCTCACCAGTGCATTTGGGTGCACAAAGCTGTTTTGTTTATTCAAAACTGAGAGAATAGCCTTCGAGTTTACTTCCAGCTCAATTCTTCTTAGGCCTAAATCCTAGGCCATTTCCAGACCCTTTAAAACCCCCCACATCTCTTCTTGGAACGCTGTACAGTCCCCAATATTTTGCATGTAACCTGCTATCCAACATCCCTGTTCATTTCTTAATAGTCCACCACATCCTGCCTTGCCCGGATTTTCCACGGAAGCTCTATCAAAATTGATTTTTATCCACCGCGAGGGAGAAGGTCTCCATTTTATGTGGCACTCACCTCTTCTCTGATGACTCTGCAGCAATTTGTCCTTTTTGAACGCCTCTTGAATAATTTGTACAAAAAGGATTATGGAATCAATGGCATGATCTAGCTCTTGTATGGAGGAGAAAATATTTCTTTATTCCTCCAATTCCACAACTTCCATCAAGCAACCATAAAAATAGATATCCATGTTTTATCTTTTGGGTTGCCAATTTTCGATGTAAGGTTCCTTCTAATCCATAGATCAAAGGGAGCTCTAAAGAAAAAAAATAAAGATATTAGGGATCCACCATACCTGCCCACATACTGGACACGGCAGTACAATCCCTTAAAACGTGGATGAGAGTTTTTTGTTGTCCATTGCAGATGTGATAGTTTGGGCAGCTTCCAAAAAGCTTAGCTCTCTAGCTAGCAGTTAATAGTCTCTTATGTAGGACCATCCACATAAAGCATTTAATATGCTGTGGACCTTTCCATTTCTATATAATTTTCCAGGCCATATCCTCTCCTCTTTGATCATTATCAAGCATAAAGTAGGGGCTTGCTACAGTAAAGTTTCCGTCACATGTTCCACTCTAAAAAACTTTGTCTTCATCCATATCATCATTAGGAGGCAGTAATGCTCTTATTTTGTTAATAGAGTCGATAGGGAGAAATTGCCTCAGAAGATTTGTATTCCACTCTCCATTTGGAAGGACGAAATCACGAACTTTGCCTTCCACTATATCGTCTGTGAGCTCAGTAGTTATCTTCAGCTTGAGTATGTCTTCACCCTTTACCCAAATATTATTCCAAAACCTCACTCTTCGTCCATACCAATGTCATAGCCTATTGATGTCCCGAAAACTTGTCTCTCAACAAATTTTCACTGGCAAGTGCACCGGATTGTCGTCAAGAAAAAACTCACTATTGAGTGAGGTCGAATCCCACAGGGATTGGTTTAGCGTGAAAATTAAATTGCAAGAAATTAAATGAACAGAAACTAAATTGCTGAATCTAAAGAGAAGAAACTAAAATTGCAAGAAATTTAATGGGAATGGGGATTAAGCATCAAATTAAAGAGCAGAATATAAAGAGAACGGTTGAGATCAAAATAGGGGATTCATTGAGTTTTAGGAGATATTGAACTCTCCGGATCAAATCATTTTCATCTCTTCTTCAATTAATGCATTCATTGACCTTGCTTGGCAATCTTAAATGACTGGATTCCAATGTCTTGGCTCACCAATCTCTCTAAGCTTGAACAATTGCCCAATGTTTTGGTTTAATTGCTCATGAGAAGAGATGAAGTTTGGTCACTGATTATAACACAAATTCATAGATCAAAGTATTGGTAGGATTAAATGTCACAATATACATCCAACCCCCAATCTAATCCAATGTGAGAAAGCATTTCTAGCATGAATTCCTCATCCCTCTCTCGAGGATCAGAGAAATTCCAATTATGAATAGCTTCTCTATTAAGACAACCATCCAATTGAATTAAGATCGAAAGCTTTCTAACAAAATCAAGTGAAAAGATAGAAGAAGAAGATAAAAACTACTATTGATCCATTGAATTACAATAGAGCTCCCTAACCCAATGAAAGGGGTTTAGTTGTTCATAGCTCTCTGAATGGAACGTGGAATTGAAAGGTACATTGCAGAATTAAAATGAAAAGTACAAAGAAAGTAAATGGGCAGAGTTTCAGTACTCCATGTTTATGCCCCTCCTTAACTAACTTAAACTCTAGCTATTTATACACTTCTTCAATTGATCTTCAAGTCATCTGAATTGGGCTTTTGGCCTTTATTGATGTTGATCTAATTGGCTCCCAATGCTGTTGAGAAGAGAGAGGTGCTCAATTGTGCAATTCTGATATCAACGTTGGAGTCAACGTTTTTTGGCAAACGTTGAGTCCAACGTTGTTTAGGAAAAATGGATACTAGTTGCTGTAATCAACGTTTAACTCAACGTTGGGGTGCCAACGTTCGCTCGTCCATGCGTACACGTGGCATATGCATACGCGTGGCATACGCGTACGCGTGGATGGGCCATTTTACCCCTTCACGCGTATGCGCTGCCTATGCATGTGCGCGTTTGGGGATAGAATTCCCATCCATGCGTACACGCGAGTGACGCGTGCGCATGGATGAAACTTTCCAAATTCCAATTTTTGAAGGCTTTTCGAAGACGTTGGCATCAGCGTTTGACTGGCAACGCTCCCTCCAACGTTGATTCATCCACGCGTGTGCGTCATCTACGCGTGCGCGTGGATAGCCAAAATTCACGCTCACGAGTACGCATAGCATACGCGTACGCATCGTTGTGCTTTTTTCAAAATCAAGATTTGGAGCTCAGATCGCGTACGTTGGCATCAACGTTGGACTGGCAACGTTTCCTCCAACGTTGGCATATCCACACACGCGCGTCATCTACACGTGCGCGTGGATTGTCAAAATTCACGATCCACGCGTGCACATATAGCACGCGTACGCGTCGCCAAAATTTTTCAATTTCCAAAAAGCACTCTGTATCAACGAGCGTTGGAGGTAACGTTGGCTTGCCAACGCTCCCTCCAACGTTGGCACCAGAATTATGCAGAACTTTTGCTCTGCCTCTTCTTCCAATGTTTGAGGTAACGTTGGTGGTCCAACTTTGGCCACCAACGTTGCTCCCCTTTCTTCCTTCAATGGCCATTTCTTCCACCTCTTTCCATGCACTTCTTCACCTATCATCAACCAATACATGTATCAAAGTCTTGTTAAAGTCATGAAAATTTGCATGATTCTTAGCACACAAGTAATTATGGCATAAATCTCATGAAATTGCATCAAATTAACCATGGTTGAATGAATCAAGACATACATGAATTTTTAACCCAATTGCTTACTTGTAGCTCAAGAAAGTGCATAAAACCTACTAAAAACAAAAGAAAGAGGCTAGTGAAACTAGCCTAAGATGCCTTGGCATCACAACACCAAACTTAAATCTTGCTTGTCCCCAAGCAAGCAATGAATTATGAGAAGAATGAATGAAACAGAAGGTAATGTCCCTATTAGCAAGTCATTTTCATTAATTCATGGGTTTTATGCAGAGAATGTTGCAGCTCACTTTTTATTGATTCTTAAGTGAGGAATGTCCCTTTTTAAGCATCAACTAACATATTGCTATGACTTCTTATTATTCACTCATCCTTAGTAATTGCTTTTCTTTCACTTAGAACTTATTCTTACTTGTAGCTTAGTGTCATGTGTTGTATAAGCTTCTTAGCTTATTTTCACTCAACACATATTCACCACAGACACTTGGCTCACAATTCTTCTTAAGACATTGGTGCCCAGCACCTCTTTGGGTTACTAAATGCCTTGTAACTAGGTTGCTCTTGATAATGGACTTTTGGTTGATAATCCCGGATTAGTTAACCCAAGTTACCAAGTGTTAAAGCACTCCATAGAACCTAATCATCCAAGCAGATCCTAGTACAAGACACCACAGGCATATGTCTTAAGGTCTAAGCTATTGGTGTTTAGCTTTGTTCTATGTTTCTTCCATTTTTGTTGCCACTTTTCGCTTTTCTTTTTCTTTCTTTTTATTTGTTTTCTTTCTTCCAAGGATTTCTATTTGCTAAGATTCATAGACAGCAGCCAAGTTTACACTAAAGAGAGGCATTCTACCTTTTTATTAGTTATTAACGAGCTAGCTACACAATCAGGCATATATACCACTGATGACAAGTCATCTTAGACTAGTTTCACAAGCCCATTTCATTAGTTTTCACTTGGTTTTATGCACTTTCTTGCACAATAAGTAAGTAATTGGAGTGGATTTTCATGGTTATGTTGAATCAATCAAACATCATGTATTTTACACAAAATCATAGGTTTTATGCTATAATTAATTGATTAATTAAAAGATGCAAAGATCTAGTGATTTTGGTGGAACTTTGATTAGTTGTTTGGTTGCTCGTAGGTGAAGAAATGATGGAAAGAGGAACTTTTGGCACACTTTTGAAGTTTGAGCACGCTTTGGACCTTAGGCCCATAAAAATAAAGCGTGGCGCTCAACCAAGGCAGCTAAGGAACGTTCAAAACATTGAACGTAGCGCTCCCTTTCTTTCACTTTTTCGTGATACTCTTGGCAAGGAAACAAGGGAGCAAGGCCAGCACTAAAAGGGTGCAACGTAGTGCTCGAAGACGGGAACCAAGCAAGGCTGGGTGCATCAAGACAAGGAGGAGTAGCGCTCAAACATTCGAGCGTAGCGCTCCCTTTTGCTCACTTTTTCGAGCTTGGAACCAAAGAAGCCAAGCATGTACAAGGCAAAACAAGGAGTAAGCGTTTGCAAAAAGCAACGCTATGCTCACTTTTGTCACCTTTTTCGTGCCTCAACCAAGGAAAGCAAAGCTAACCCAGGGAAGCAAAGGCATGTAGCGCTCGAAGAGTGAGCGGAACGTTCACTTAGTGAACGTTATGGACAAGGAGGCTTGGCTCACCAAGGCTAAGCAAACGGAGTGCTCCCCTGGGAGCTGACCCATGCCTCCAACTCAATTGAACCAAGGCCAACCGGACCCATCTCTCTTCAAATCCAAAAACCAAAAGGCCCACTTCAAACTTTGAAGACCAAAATAGAAAGTGTATAAATAGGATTAAGTTTGATTTGTAGAGGATCTTTAGCTCATTTTTAGTTTTCACTTTTGAATTTTCATTTGGAAATTTGGGAATTTGGAATTGGATTTAGTTTTTTTCTGTTTGCGTTTTCTTTTTTTCTGCAATTTCTACTGTCTGTTCTTGGATTTTGAATTGAGATTGAAGAGCCCCATTGATTCTAAATCTGAGAATCATCTTTTACTCTTCTTCTCAATTGTTCTAAGAATTAGATCTTAATCTTCTCTTCTGTTTTTATTTTCATTTCATCTGCAAATTTCCTTTCTGCTTGATCAAGGGAGCAATTGAGATCTAGATCTGATTGCTAGTCTCATTGCTCTTCTTCGATCTTCAATTTCTCTTTTAGGATTTCATAATTGATTCACGTTTTCTTGCTGTTTTTTTTCTTGAAGAAATTTTCCATTTCTGTTCTTGCTGTTGAGATCAAGATTTGAATTCTTGCATCTCATAGCTCTCTGATTTACTTTAGTTTGCAATTTCTTGTTCAATTCCAAACCCCAGCACCCAAATCCCTTTATTCTTCAAGCAATTTATATTTCTCAGTAATTTAGATTCAGCAATTTATATTTATTGCACTTTAAGTTTCTACAATTTAAGTTTCAGCTCTTTTACTTTCTTACACTTTAAGTTACTGCAATTTATCTCTTCTGCACTTTACTTTTCTGCCCAATTTACCTTCTGCACTTTTAATTTCTTGCAATTTAACTTCTGTTAATCAAAATCACTCAAATCATCAAATATTCGCTTAACTAAATTCATCACCTAACTAAAATTTCTCAATCCATCAATCCCTGTGGGATCGACATCACTCTTGTGAGTTATTACTACTTGATGCAACCCGGTACACTTGCCGGTGAGTTTTTTGTGGAATTATTTTTCCATCATCAAGTTTTTGGTGTCGTTGCCGAGAATTGATTTAGATTGACAATGATTAAGTAGGATGATAATCTAGATTAAGCATTTTCTTTTTATTTTTACTAAGCACATTAACTGTTTGACACATTGTATCACCTAACCCTCTAACCACATTCTAGCATTAGAATGTCCAGGTTTCATGTGGTTTGTTTGTGATTTTTGCAAGTCATGGAGGTTGAGGTGCATGAAGAGGGAGTGAGCAACAATGCTCAACCTACAAGAAGGGTGTTGGCCTCTTACACTATCCCCAATCCCAGACATTATGGGAGCAGCATCCTCACCCCAAATGTTCATGCAAATGACTTTGAGTTGAAGCGCCTCAACTAATCACTTTGGTGCAGAACAATTGTGCTTATGGAGGTGGCCCTCTTGAAGACCCCAACCAACATTTGTCTGTTTTCTTGAAGATTTGTGAAACTGTCAAGACAAATGGGGTGCATCCTGACATCTATAAGTTACTTCTATTCCCATTTCTTTGAGGAACAATGCTGCTCAATGGCTGGAAACCATTCCCAAGGAGAGCATCAACAATTGGAATGATTTGGTGAGCAAATTCCTAGCCAAATTCTACCCACCTCACAGGATCATTAAGCTGAAAACAGAGGTGCAAACCTTTATACAAAAGGAGGGAGAATCACTCTATGAGGCATGGGAACGATATAAGGCCCTGATAAGGAAATGTCCACCTGAGATGTTCAGTGAGTTGGTGAAACTTCAAAACTTTTATGAAGGATTAACCCTGAAATCAAGAAAAGCATTAGATTACTCCTCTGGATGTTCACTTTAGATGATGAAAACTACCCAAGAAGCACAAGATCTCATTGAGATGGTGGCCAACAATCAATATTTTTACTCATCTGAGAAGCACCATGACACAAATCCAAAGAGGGAAGCAATGGAACTTGAAGGAGTAAGTGCAATGCTGACTCAAAATAAGCAGATGCATCAACAACTTCAGCAACAAATGGAGATGATTACCAAGAGAATAGATGGACTGCAACTTGCTGCAGTGAATATACAAAGCCAATCTCAAATCTCACATGGATGGAATCGATCTAAAGGAGGTCTTGGGACACTCAACTATGAGCAACAAGGGCCTGAAGAGATACAACACACGAACAACACCTCAAGTTCATGCCAACATGACTTCCATGGTGATGCACATAATCTATCCTGGAGAACTCATTCTAACTTGAGGTGGGGTGAGCATCAGAATCAACGACAAAGGGACTTCAACTCCAACAGTTTTGGCAACACAAACAAACACAATCAATTCCCTACTAACAACAACCACTACACACAACCACAAGACACACATACTCAACCTCAGCATACTTCACAAACCACCCAAAGCAACTTCTCCATACCACCACTTAATCCACAAAACAACTCCTCCAATTTTTCAAACAATTTCCACCAACAACCAGCACAATCCACACAGCCCCATCCAGAATCTCAAAGGATCTCCAACTTTGAAATGTTGATGGAAAAACTCATCAAAACTCAAGAGATGGTCAGACAAGATCAAGAAACTTCAATCAAGAATTTTGAGAGACACATGGGACAAATGGCTAAACAAATTGCTGAGATGGGTGAGAAGCAAGCAAAAGCCTTCCCTTGTGCCACTGAAGGCCCAAGAGACAAAGGAAAAGCGACAAAATAGGAGGAGTGCAAAGCAATCATGGCAGAAAGTCAGGAGACTATGGACAAGGAAGCTATCATTCAAAGAGAACACCGCAGAGAAGCTCCATAAGAAGAGACAGAGGAGAGAAGTAAAGAGGATCAGAAGACCAAGAATGCATAAAGCTCAGAAGGAAACAAGAGCATCAATGAACCACAGCTGCAAGAGAAGAAAGAAGGGATGAATCCATATATCCCCAAACTTCCATACCCTCAAAGGTTTAAGAAAGAAAACAAGGATAAGCAATACTTAAAATTTCTGGACATATTCAAAATACTCAGCATCAATATTCCCTTCTTAGAAGCACTTGAACAGATGCCATTATATGCCAAATTTATGAAAGAAGTGCTAACAAAGAAAAGATCCTTGAAAGAAGGACAAACTGTTGAGATGACAATGGAGTGTAGCGCTATCCTCCAAAGAGGTTTACCAGAGAAGAAAGATGATCCTGGAAGGTTTTATATATCTTGTACCATAGGAAACAGAACTATTGAGAAATCATTCTATGACCTTGGTGCAAGCATAAACTTGATGCCTCTATCTCTTATGAGGAAACTTCAAATTGTTGAGCTGAAATCCACTCGAATAGCTCTCTAAATGGCGGACAAATCCATTAAGCAAGCACTGAGAGTTGTGGAGAATGTGCTAGTAAAAGTGGGAAAATTCTTTCTCCCTGCTGACTTTGTTATCTTAGATATGGAAGAGGACCCTAACACTCCCATCATCCTGGGAGGCCTTTCCTAGCTATGGGCAGAGCATTGATAGATGTTGAAAAAAGGAAATTGTTGCTAAGAGTTCATGATGAGCACCTAGCATTTCATGTTTTCAAGACTTTACATGAGCCCACTCAAGAAGAAGAATGCAAGAAGGATAAGACGAGAGATCATAGCTCAAAGGAGACAATTAAGGAGTCAAATCCAAGGTGTCTAAACCCATGCTTTAAAGAAGTAGAAGTGGTGCAACAGACCAAAGAAGTCAAGGAGGAACTAGATCCAAAACCCCCAGATAAAGAACCACCAAGGCATGAATCATCTTCTGAGAAAGAAAAGAAGAAGAGGCCAATAGGATGGAGAAATAAGAAAATCCCCACTGAAGGCTTCTCACCAGGGGATAAAGTGATGTTAAACACCCAACCAATGAAGGTGTCTCTATAATTGTCTGAGTTCTATACTGTGAACCGGATCCTTTCACTTGAACACCTAGAGATCATCAAAGAGGAGACCGAAAGGAAGTTCACAGTAAGGGGAGAAAAGCTAAGGCACTATGATTTTTAACCTCCATGATCAAAGGACAAGATGTCAAGCTAGTGACAGTAAAAGAGCGCTTGTTGGGAGGCAACCCAACCAGAGGTAATTTTCTTTCCCTAAACTATTTCAATAAAAAAGTTAAGTAGACTTATCTGTATTGCAAGGAGCTAAGTTTGGTGTTGCATACCAAAATAATTTAAGGGTGAATGAAGGATGCTAAGTTTGGTGTTCCACCAAAAATTTCATTAAGAACACATTGCACCCTCAGCATGATTAATATCAGCTCCAAACAATAAGAGAAACCACTTAACAATTGTCATGTTTCTAGTTTTCAGTTTGTTTTTTAGTTCATAGTTTATTTTCTTAATAAAAAGTACTTGATGTTTCATGCATGTATTTATTCTGCTACACATAGAAGTAGGCAAGGAACTAAGTTTGGTGTTTCCACACCAACTTAGGATTAGAGAATCACAAGCATACATGCATGCTAACTGTTTCTCAAGTGCTTGGGGAACAAGCAACTTTCAATATCTCTTGTAGGAAGGGAGGAAAAGATACATCATCATGGACAAAGGGATGATATGGAACCCAAAAATGATGATAACACAGAGGAAACAAATGGACTCCAAGATGTTGTATTGTTCTCTGACTGACTTTAGCTTAAATGTGCTAATTGAAAGTGTAAATATCCCATGTTGATTAATATCCTTTTAGATTTAGTTACTGTTTGTTTGTTTTCATGCTGTTATAGCTTGCTAGTCTAAGTGCTTGATTCATTTGCATCTTACTTGAATTATATGCTTTATCCCTGATACTTGAATAAAAGAAAAATAACTGTGAAATAGAGAAAGAGTAAAAGTCTGGTATGATATGAGACAGAATGAGGTTATGTGGTGGTATGTGCTGGTTCATTAGTTGATTTATAAATAAGGCTGAATGTTGGCATGACTTTGTGATATGAACTTGAGTTACATTTCATGAGACTTGACAAATGAAAAAGGGTCCAAAATAGAAGAAAGAAAATGCAAGAGAAAGAAGCAAAAAAAGAAATAAACAAAGCTGGGCACCAATGGCTGGAAATTTGGATAAATGCCTGTGATGTTCTTGTACAAAGATAAGCTTGGATAACTAGGTTCTAAGGGGTGCTTCATCACCCGGAAACTTGGGTTAACTAACCCGAGA
The DNA here is from genome assembly GCF_003086295.3 of Arachis hypogaea. Classification (NCBI taxonomy): domain Eukaryota; kingdom Viridiplantae; phylum Streptophyta; class Magnoliopsida; order Fabales; family Fabaceae; genus Arachis; species Arachis hypogaea. Next base: position 25,729,107 of record NC_092046.1, read on the forward strand.
TTGCCAACTGAAAGTCCACCATCAAGAGCTACTTTGAGACAAAGCATTTAGTGACCCAAAGAGGTGCTGGGCATCAATTTCCAAAGGACAACACAAAGCAAAATGCCTGTGATGTGTGTGTGCTAAGGAGAGGCTTGAGCAAGTAAACCCATAGGGGTGTTCCAACACCTAGCATCTTGAACCAACTGGGGCGGGAATGCTGGCTGAAAGCTTACTCTAAAAAGCTACCTTATCACATAACATTAAGCCTCGGCTAAGCAATAAATCTCAATCAAAAGAAAGAGAGCAAGAAAAACTAAGGACCAAGTAATAACAAGTCTCATTTTTTGTGTAATTCAAGTAAGGATCCAAAGGAGTGTTGATGTCTCAGCCATAGAATAAAAATCTCTAAGATACCATGCATGAAAACCCCATTAACCAGTATTGAATGTTTTGCAAATAAAGACTTATACCCTTCTCTGTCTTCATTCATTCTTGTTCTGTTTTGCTGCTTGCTTGGGGACAAACAATATCTAAGTTTGGTGTTGTGATGACAAGTCATCTTAGGCTAGTTTCACAAGCCTATTTCATTAGTTTTCACTTGGTTTTATGCACTTTCTTGCACAATAAGTAAGTAATTGGAGTGAACTTTCATGGTTATGTTGAATCAATCAAACATCATGTATTTTACACAAAATCATAGGTTTTATGCTAGAATTAATTGATTAATTAAAAGATGCAAAGATCTAGTGATTTTGGTGGACTTTGATTAGTTTTTTGGTTGCTTATAGGTGAAGAAATGATGGAAAGAGGAACTTTTGGCACACTTTTGAAGTTTGAGCACGCTTTGGACCTTAGGCCCATAAAAATAAAGCGTGGCGCTCAACCAAGGCAGCTAAGGAGCGTTCAAAACATTGAACGTAGCGCTCCCTTTCTTTCACTTTTTTGTGACACTCTTGGCAAGGAAACAAGGGAGCAAGGCCAGCACTAAAAGGGTGCAACGTAGCGCTCGAAGAGGGGAACCAAGCAAGGCTGGGTGCATCAAGATAAGGAGGAGTAGCGCTCAAACATTCGAGCGTACCGCTCCCTTTTGCTCACTTTTTCGAGCTTGGAACCAAAGAAGCCAAGCATGTACAAGGCAAAACAAGGAGCAAGCGTTTGGAAAAAGCAACGCTATGCTCCCTTTTGTCACCTTTTTCGTGCCTCAACCAAGGAAAGCAAAGCTCACCCATGGAAGCAAAGGCATGTAGCGCTTAAAGAGTGAGCAGAATGTTCACTTAGTGAACGCTATGGACAAGGAAGCTTGGCTCACCAAGGCTAAGTAAACGTAACGTTCAGTATACCAAATGGAGCGCTCCCCTGGGAGCTGACCCATGCCTCCAACTCAATTGAACCAATGCCAACCGGACCCATCTCTCTTCAAATCCAAAAACCAAAAGGCCCACTCCAAACTTTGAAGACCAAAATAGAAAATGTATAAATAGGATTAAATTTGATTTGTAGAGGACCTTTAGCTCATTTTTAGTTTTCACTTTTGAATTTTCATTTGGGAATTTGGAATTGGATTTAGTTTTCTTTCTGTTTGCGTTTTCTTTTCTTCTGCAACTTCTACTGTCTGTTCTTGGATTTTGAATTGAGATTGAAGAGCCCCATTGATTCTAAATCTGAGAATCATCTTTTACTCTTCTTCTCAATTGTTCTAAGAATTAGATCTTAATCTTCTCTTCTGTTATCATTTTCATTTCATCTGCGAATTTCCTTTCTGCTTAATCAAGGGAGCAATTGAGATCTAGATCTGATTGCTAGTCTCATTGCTCTTCTTCGATCTTCAGTTTCTCTTTTAGGATTTCATAATTGATTCAAGTTTTCTTGTTATTTTTTATCTTGAAGAAATTTTCCATTTCTGTTCTTGCTGTTGAGATCCATATCTGAATTCTTGCATCTCATAGCTCTCTGATTTACTTTAGTTTGCAATTTCTTGTTCAATTCCAAACCCCAGCACCCAAATCCCTTTACTCTTCAAGAAATTTACATTTCTCAGTAATTTAGATTCAGCAATTTATATTTATTGCAATTTAAGTTTCTGCAATTTACTTTTCTTGTAATTTAAGTTTCAGCTCTTTTACTTTCTTGCACTTTAAGTTACTACAATTTATCTCTTCTGCACTTTACTTTTCTGCCTAATTTACCTTCTGCACTTTTAATTTCTTGCAATTTAGCTTCTGTTAATCAAAATCACTCAAATCATCAAATATTCGCTTAAATAAATTCATCACCTAACTAAAATTGCTCAATCTATCAATCCCTGTGGGATCGACCTCACTCTTTTGAGTTATTACTACTTGATGCGACCCGGTTCACTTGCCGGTGAGTTTTGTGTGGAGTCGTTTTTCCACCCATTAACCACCAATTGGTTTTATTCTATTTTTTTTTTACTAATTTGACAAATTTCACTTCTGTTCAAATATTCTCTTTTATTTGATTAAAAATAAGGGAACAAATATACATTCAAGCAAGTGAAATTAACCAGACACGTAGATTATAACACTTATTTGAAATTTAAAGGAAGCAGATGCAAGTATGATATTCAGCAGGGATACATTCAGACTTCCAATTTAAGCAATTCAAAGTGAAAGTAGTTAAGTGACAATACAACCTCTTGGCATCCTCTTCTTTGTTGTTCAGCATCTTCCCTAGCCTTGGTCTTCTCTTTGTCCCTGGATGATGATGCATAACCTTCTCAAAATTTTGATTGTCTTCCTGCAAAACTATTGGAAGTTGCTTGTTCCCCAAGCACTTGAGAATTGGTAAGTCTATATGTATGCTTGTGATCTTCAGGACTTAAGTTAGTGTGTGAACACCAAACTTAATTCCTTTCTTACTTCTAAATGCAGCAAGGTGAACATACATATGAAACTGCAAGTGCTTCATTAAAAAGTTAAACTATGACTGAAAATCAAAAACTTGTCAAGTAGTTTCTCTGATTGTTTGGGGCTCCTAACCAATTATGCTTGAAAGAAAATGCAATGTGCTCTTAGGAAAGACTATGGTGGGACGCCAAACATAGAATTGAACATTCACCTTTGAATTCTTTTGGTGTGCAACACCAAACATAGTTCCTGGCAATACAAAGAAATCTTCATGGCTCTTTTATTGATAAGCTATGAAAAAAGGATTACCTTTGGTTGGGTTGCCTCCCAACAAGCGCTCTTTTAACGTCACTAGCTTGACGGTTGGCACCCTCATTTGAGTTTGTACTTCATCTTGGGCCTTTCCCTCATATCACCCAGATAATGCTTGAGCCTTTGTCCATTTACAGTCAAGGTTTCCTGTGATTTCTCCTCCATAATTTCTATATGTCCATAAGGGAAAACCTTGGTGACAAGAAAAGGTCCTGACCACCTTGACTTTAGCTTTTCAGGAAATAGCTTTAGCTTGGAATTATAGAGGAGCACTCTCCGTCATCTTCAAAGCTTCTTGGTGCCAACTTGAGGTCATGTCTTTCTTTTGCCTTTTCCTTGTATAATTTTTCATTTTCATAGGTCTGGGATCTGAACTCTTCTAGTTCTTGCATTTGCAAAAGCCTTCTTTCACCAACAGCATCATTATTCAAGTTCAATAGCTTGAGAGCCTAGAATGCTTTGTGTTCAAGCTCCAATGGTAGATGACAAGCTTTTACATACACCAATTGATATGGGGACATCCCAATTGGTGTTTTGAAGGCTGTCCTATAGGCCCAAAGAGCATCATCCAACTTCTTGGACCAGTCTTTTCTTGAAGCTCCCATAGTCTTTTCCAAGATTCTTTTTAACTCTCTGTTGGATATCTCTGTCTGTCCACTTGTTTGGGGATGGTAAGGTGTGGCAACCTTGTGCCTTACTCCATATCTCAGGAGGAGACTTTCTAATGGTCTATTGTAAAAATGGCTTCCTCCATCACTGATAAGAGCTCTAGGCACCCCAAATCGGCTAAAGATGTTCTTTCTGAGAAAGTTCATCACTACCTTATTCTCATTTGTTGGAGTTGCAATAGCTACTACCCATTTTGATATATAATTCACTGCCACCAAGATATATTTATTTGAGTATGAGGTTGGGAATGGTCCCATGAAATCAATTCCCCACACAACAAATAATTCAAGTTCTAAGATGAATTGATGTGGCATTTCATTTCTTTTGGATAAATTCCCTGCTCTTTGGCATTCATTGCAGTGCTGTACCAATTCTTTTGCATCCTTGAAGATAGTGGGCCAAAAGAATTAACATTGTAGTACTTTGGCTGCAGTCCTTTCTCCTCCAAAATGTCCTCCATAGCAAGAACCATGACAATTCCATAAGACTTCCCTTCCTTCTTCCTCTGAAATGCATCTTTTGAGTATTCCATCTAACATTTCTTGAAGAGGTATGGTTCGTCCCAAATGAAATACTTAGCATTATTAATAAGCTTCCTCTTCTGATGTTTGTTGAATTCTGGAGGCACCACCCCAGTGGCCTTAAAATTTGCAATGTCTGCAAACCATGGTGCCTTGTGAACCAACATTAGTTGCTCATCAGGAAAACATTATTTTATATTCAAGCTCTGTGTGCTTCCTTCTTCACAGGGAATCCTTGACAAGTGATCTGCCACCTTGTTCTCCACTCCTTTCTTGTCTTTAATCTCAATGTTAAACTCCTGCAGCAACAAGACCCACCTTATCAACCTTGGTTTTGATTCTTGCTTGGCATGTAAATATTTCAATGCTGCATGATCAGTAAAAACAATTACTTTAGATCCAATGAGATATGATCTAAACTTATCAAATTCAAATACTATTGCTAGTAGTTCCTTTTCAGTAGTTGTGTAGTTCCTTTGGGTTTTATTTAGGATCTTGCTGGCATAGTATATAACATGAACTAAGTTGCCTTTTCTCTGTCCTAACACTGCCCCAATAGCAACATCTGATGCATCACACATCAATTCAAAGGGTAAATCCCAGTTAGGTGGGGCAATGATAGGTGCTGAGGAAAGCTTTTTCTTTAGAGTTTCAAATGCCAGCATGCAATCCTGATCAAATACAAAAGGTGTATCAGAGACAAGTAAGTTACTCAAAGGCTTAGCTATTTTTGAAAAATATCTTATAAACCTTCTGTAAAATCCAGCATGTCCTAAAAAATTCCTAATTGCCTTGACATTACTAGTTGGAGGTAACTTCTCAATTAATTCCACCTTAGCTCTGTCCACCTCAATGCCTTTGTTAGAAACTTTATGACCAAGGACTATTCCCTCTGTCACCAAAAAATGGCATTTCTCCCAGTTCAAAACCAAGTTGGTCTCTTGGTATCTCTTTAGCACCAAGGCGAGGTGATGTAGGCAATTAGGGAAGGAATCTCCAAATACTGAAAAGTCGTCCATAAAGACTTCAATGAATTTTTCAATCATGTCTGAAAAGATAGACATCATAGATCTTTAGAAAGTTGCTGGTGCATTGCACAATCCAAATGGTATGCGTCTGTAAACAAATACTCCATATGGACAAGTGAAGGATATTTTCTCCTGGTCTCTTGGATCAACTAATATTTGATTGTATCCTGAATAGCCATCCAAGAAGAAATAATATGCATGTCCTGCGAGCCTTTCTAGCATCTAGTCCATGAAAGGGAGTGGGAAGTGATCTTTTCTTGTAGCTTCATTAAGCTTTCTATAATCAATGCACATCCTCCATCCTGTGACAGTTCTTGTAGGAATGATTTCATTCTTTTCATTGGGCACTACAGTGATACCTCCCTTCTTAAGAACCACTTGGACAGGGCTCACCTATGGGCTATCTGAAATTGGGTAAATCACCCCTGCCTGCCAAAGCTTCATAACCTCCTTTTGCACCACTTCTTTCATGACTGGATTCAATCTCCTCTGGGCTTGAATGGAGGGCTTAGCATCTTCTTCTAACAGGATTTTATGCATGCATATGGATGAGCTTATCCCTTTCAAATCAGCAAGGGTCCATCCAATGGCATCTTGGTGCTTTTGCAGCACCTTGATTAACTCCTCTTCCTGTTCTTGACTAAGAGCAGAATTGATGATTACTGGGTAACTTTCATCACTTCCCAAGTATGCATACTTGAGAGTGGGAGGTAATGCTTTGAGTTCCAGTTTAGCTGCTCCTTTCTTTTCTTTCTTTCCCTCTGGTGCACTTGGGATGGATGTCTCAGCTGATTGGATTTCTGCAACCTCAATGTCTAGTGTGGGATCCTCTTTTGTTACTTCTTCAAGTGTTTCTTCAAATGTTTCTTGCACCACAATTTCCATTGCATCCAACCTCATACACTCTCCTAGTGACTCCTGTGGGTAACTCATAGCCTTGAATACATTAAACACCATTTTTTCATCATGCAACCTAAGGGTATGTTCATCTTTTTGGACATCAATGATGGCTCCAGCAGTGGCTAAAAATGGCCTTCCCAAAATTATTGAAGCTTTGGCTTCTTTCTCCATATCCAACACCACAAAGTCAGCCGGGAAGATGAAGTCTCCCACCTTTACCAACAAATCTTCTACTACTCTATGAGAAAATTTGAATGATCGGTCTGCCAATTAGAGGGCCATTCTTGTTGGTTTGGCTTCCTAAATCTTCATTCTTTTCATCATTGCTAAGGACATCAAATTTATGCTGCCTCCCAAATCACATAAGGCTTTCTCCACAGTGATTTCTCCTATGATGCAAGGAATTTGGAAGCTCCCTGGGTCTTTCAATTTTTGAGGCAGTTTGTGTTGGATGATAGCACTATATTCTTCAGTTAATACTACAGGTTTATCATTCCTCCAACTTCTCTTCTTGGTCATTAATTCCTTCAAAAACTTAGCATAGAGTGGCATCTGCTCTAATGCTTCAGCAAAGGGAATGTTGATCTGAAGTTTCTTGAAAATCTTTAAGAATCTGGAGAATTGGCTGTCTTTTTCATTTTTCATTAGGCGCTGAGGGTAAGGAGCTTTAGGGACATATGGCCTTAGGACTTCTTTCTTTTCAGGTGGATTGGGAGTATGTGTTTGTGCTTCTTCCTTGTCACTTGAACTTTCCTCTGCTTCCTTCTCTTGGGTTTCTTTGGCTGCCTCCTTCAATTCCCTTCCACTCCTGAGTGTAATGGCTTTGCATTCCTCCTTTGAGCCTGCCTTGATGACATTACAAGGGTTATGGCTCGGGACTTGCTTGGACAAGTATCCAATTTGTGCTTCAAGTTTTTGAATGGCATCATCTTAATTCTGCAGATTGGATCTCATCTCCTCCTTAAAATTTTTCATGTCTTGAGATTCCTTGCAAAGATTTATGAGCATAGCTTCAATTCTAGACAGCTTGTCTTCTGATTGGCTTGGGCTTGATATGGTGGCTGAGAGGAGTAGTTGTATGGGTATTGATATGATCTTGGATTAGATTGTTGATATGTGTACTGGTTGGGATTATGAGGTTTGTATTCTTGGCCTTGATTTTGTTGGTTTCTCCACCCAAAGTTTGGGTGGTTCCTCCAACCAGGGTTATAGGTTTTAGAATATAGATCATAAACTTGCCTAGATGAGTTTCCAATGTAGTTGGCCTGTTCCCAATCAACTCCTTCCTCTATGTTCAACTCTGCTTAAGCTGATGGTTGAGTATGGATGGCTGCAGCTTGGTTCTTCTCCATTTGCTTTGTCAAATCAGCCAGTTGCTTGGTAATCATCTTGTTTTAGGCCAAAATTGTATCCATGTGGTTTAATTCCATAACTCCTCTGTTGTTGCTTTGGTCTGAGGTATAGAAATACTCATTATCATCCACTGTTTCTATGACATCAATGGCTTCCTCTATGGTATTCTTCTTGTTGAGAGAGCCTCTAGATGAGTGATCTACATCTTTCTTTGATTCATAAGAAAAGTCCTTCATAAAAGATATGCAATTGTACCCACTCATTGAACATATCAGGGGGACATTTCCTTATCAAATCCTTGAATCTTTCCCAGGCTTCATACAAGGTTTCACCATCTTGCTGTCTAAATGTCTGCACCTCAGTCCTCAGTCTATTCACTCTTTGGGGAGGGTAGAACCTTGCTAAGAATATATTCACCACATCTTCCCAGGTTGTCAAGCTTTTTTTGGGAAATGATTCTAGCCATTTCGATGCTTTGTCCCTCAAAGAAAATGGAAACAGTAGCATTTTATAGGTGTAAGGATGAACACCATTAGATTTAACTATATCACAGATCCTTAGGAATGTAGTGAGATGCTGATTAGGGTCTTCTTGGGCACTTCCTCCGAATGAACAATTGTTTTGGCCGAGTATGATGAGTTGAGGCTTCAATTCGAAGTTATTAGCATGGACGGCTGGCTTCTGGATGCTGCTCCCACAATTCCCAAGATTGGGATTAATGTAGGAACCTAGCACCCTCCTCTCTTGTGGAGCATGGTTGACTGCGCCTTCTCTGGCATGATTATGTACTTCTCCCTGATGATGAGTCTCCATATCATCCTCCATATCTATATTCGAATCCTCCTCTTCTTTTTCTGCACCAATAGCCTTCTTTCCTCTTGATTCCCTCCTTAATCTAAGGAAGGTTCTCTCTGGTTCACTGTTAAAAGAGGTTGAAACCCCTCTTCTACCTGTCATACAAGTGACAAAACAGACAGCAAACAGCAAGTGAAGATTCCACAGTTAATGAAAAAGTGTGGTTAGAGAAATTAAGGAAATTAATCAAACAGTTAGTGAGTCAGTGGATTAGTTTTGCTGGAAGGTAAAGAATTAAAGAGAAACGGAAAAAATTGCAGAAAGGTAAATGTAAACAGCTTAAATTGAAATTTAATTAACAAAAGAAAGAAGAATGCTCAATCTAGTTATCCTCCAATTTAGTAATTGTCAATACAAAACCAATCCCCGCCAATAGCGCCCTAAACTTGATGTCAAGAAAATTTGTCTCTCAACAAATTTCTATCGGCAAGTGCACCGGATTGTCGTCAAGTAAAAACTCACTATTGAGTGAGGTCGAATCCCACAGGGATTGGTTGGTTGATCAATGTTAATTGGAGAATTGTTCTTATTGAACTGATTCGGAATTGAAATTGGAATTGCAAAATGTAAATTGGCGGGAAAATTAAATTGTGAGAAATTAAATGAACAGAAACTAAATTGCTGAATCTAAAGAGCAGAAACTAAAATTGTAAGAAATTAAATGGAAATGGGGATTAAGCATCAAATTAAAGAGCAGAATATAAAGAGAATGGTTGAGATCAGAATAGGGGATTCATTGGGTTTTAGGAGATATTGAACTCTCCGGATCAAATCATTTTCATCTATTCCTCAATCAATGCATTCATTGACCTTGCTTGGCAATCTTAGATGATTGGATTCCAATGTCTTGGCTCACCAATCTCTCTAAGCTTGAACAATTGCCCAATGTCTTGGTTTAATTGCTCATGAGAAGAGATAAAGTTTAGTCACTGATTATACCACACAAATTCATAGATCAAAGTATTGGTAGGATTAAATGTCACAATATCCATCCAACCCCCAATCTAATCCAATGTGAGAAAGCATTTCTAGCACAAATTCCTCATCCCTCTCTCAAGGATCAGAGAAATTCCAATTATGAATAGCTTCTCTATCAAGACAACTATCCAATTGAATTAAGATCGAAAGTTTTCTAACAAAATCAAGAGAAAAGATAGAAGAAGAAGATGAAAACTACTATTAATCCATTGAATTACAATAGAGCTCCATAACCCAATGAAAGGGGTTTAGTTGTTCATAGTTCTCTGAATGGAACGTGGAATTGAAAGGTACACTGCAGAATTAAAATGAAAAGTACAGAGAAAGTAAATGGGCATAGTTTCAGTACTCCATGTGTAAGCCCCTCCTTAACTAACTTAGACTCTAGCTATTTATACACTTCTTCAATTGATCTTCAAGTCATCTGAATTGCTCTTTTAGCCTTTGTTGAAGTTGATCTAATTGGCTCCCAATGCTGTTGAGAAGAGAGAGGTGCTCAATTATGCAATTCTGATATCAACGTTAGAGTAAACATTTTTGGGCAAACATTGAGGCACACGTTCTTAAGGAAAAATGGATTCTGGTTGCTGCAATCAATGTTTGCCTCAACGTTGGGGTGTCAACGTTCGCTCATCCACGCGTACGCATGGCATACGCGTACGCGTGGATGGCCCATTTTACCCCTTCACACGTATGCGCTGCCTATGCGTGTGTGCGTTTGGGGATAGACTTCCCATCCACGTGTACGCATGAGTGACGCGTGCGTGTGGATGTAACTTCCCCAATTCCAGTTTTTGAAGGCTTTTCGAAGTCGTTGGCATCAGCGTTTGACTGGCAACGCTGCGTGCGCGTCGTTGCGCTTTTTTCAAAATCAAGATTTGGAGCTCAGATGGCGCATGTTGGCATTAACGTTGGACTGGCAACGTTCCCTCTGATGTTGGCATATCCACGCGTGCGTATATAGCACGCATACGCGTCGCCACAATTTTTCCAATTTCCAGGTCAGCACTCTGTATCATCTAGCGTTGAAGGTAACGTTGGCTTGCCAACACTCCCTCCAATGTTGGCACCAGAATTATGCAGAACTTTTGCTCTGCCTCTTCTTCCAACGTTTGAGGCAACGTTGGTGGTCCAACTTTGGCCACCAACGTTGCTTCCCTTTCTTCCTTCAATGGTCATTTCTTCCACCTCTTTCCATGCACTTCTTCACCTATCATCAACCAATACATCATCAAAGTCTTACTAAAGTCATGAGAATTTGCATGACTCTTAGCACACAAGTAATTATGGCATAAATCTCATGAAGTTGCATCAAATTAACCATGGTTGAATGAATCAAGACATACATGAATTTTTAATCCAATTGCTTACTTATAGCTCAAGAAAGTGCATAAAACCTACTAAAAACGAAAGAAAGAGGCTAGTGAAACTAGCCTAAGATGCCTTGGCATCACCTATATTAATTTTTATACTCTCCCATAATTCAGCTAATTCTTTCCACAAAGGAGAGTCCAAAGGGTGAGCTATGATGTTCTTCAAAAGGTTCTGACCCCTACCATATTTAGCATAAATCACATTGACCCATAACGATTCTTCCTCTGTCAAGATTCTCCACAGAGTTTTCATGAGGAATGCTCTATTCATCAAACTGAGCTTTTGAATTCCCAGTCCTCCTTGAACTTTTGGCTTGCACATTTTCTCCTAGCTAATAACGTTCAGTTTTCTACTATTATTCTCTTCTCCCCAAATAAAGATTCTTTGGAGTTTTTCTATTTCCTTGCAAATCCCAATCGGAATCTTGCTGTGTGCCATATCAAAGTTAAGACAAGGGCTAATGACTGATTGAACTAATGTGATTCTTCCCGCCATAGACAAGCTTTTCCATCCCTTAAGCTTCCCTTTAACTCTCTCTATGGTTGTCTTGAATCTGTCTTTTCTTTTTCTTCAGTTTGTGAGCATGGCTCCCAAATAGTGGCCCAGACAAGGAACTTCATTAAAGTTACATACACTGTTAATGACATTTTTCTCTTCTGTTGTAATATTTTTGGAGAAGAGGATAGAATTTTTGGCCTCATTTATCCTTAACCCCGATGCTTCACCGAATTCACTAAAAGTGCTTAATAGCATTTTCATTTGCTCCCTTGAGGCTTCAGCAAAGAGTAGTAAGTCATCGGCAAAAAGCAAATGGGATATCATAGGTCTGTCTCTTCCAGCTCTCATTAGTTTTCATCAAGCTTTAATCGTTCTATCTTTAATAATGTGAGAAAGCTTTTCCATAGCAATGACAAAAAGGTACGGAGATAATGGATCTCTTTGCCTAATGCCATGGGTAGGAGAAAAGGCATCTGTTTTGCACCCGTTCCATAGGACTTTGTAAGAGACCGATGTTATACAGCTCATTATAATCTCCACCATCTTTTTGTTTACCCCCATTTCTTCTAAGGCCATTTTAATGAAGCTCCAATTTACTCTATCATATGTTTCTTCAAAATCAATTTTGATGGACATGAACTTCTTTCTTCCTTTCATCCTTTTCATATGATGTATCATTTCCGTAGCAATGATTATGTTATCATGGAAAATACGACCTGAGACAAAACTGGACTGATAGGGAGAGATTCTGTCGTTCAATAGGGATTTTAGCTTTTCCACCAGTCTTTTTGTGAGTGTTTTGTACACCACATTGCACAGAGATATTGGGCGAAACTGATTTATAAATTTTGGTTGGTTATTTTTGGGAATCAGTGCCAGAAGAGACTAGTTTACACTTGCAATTTCACTTGGATTATTCCATAGAAAAGTGATAAACTGCACAAAAAATTTACCAAGGGTTTGCCAATTTTCTTTGAAAAAAAGATCTGGGAATCCGTCCTCATCTGGGGCTTTCAATGAGCCTATGTTGAACAGGGAATCTTTGATGAATTCATATCCAGGGGCACCTGTCATGCTGGTACTGTGATGAGCGGATATTTTATACGCTTTTTGGGGTTAATTTTATATAGTTTTTAGTATGTTTTAGTTAGTTTTTAGTTTATTTTCATTAGTTTCTAGGCAAAATTCATATTTCTGGGCTTTACTATGAGTCTGTGTATTTTTCTATAATTTCAGGTATTTTCTGGCTGAAATTGAGGGAGCTGAGCAAAAATCTGATTCAGGCTGAAAAAGGACTGCTGATGTTGTTGGATCCTGACCTCTCTCTACTCGGAATGGAATTTCTGGAGCTACATGAATCCCATTGACGTGCTTCTAATTGCGTTAGAAAGTAGACATCTAGGGCTTTCCAGCAATATATAATAGTCCATACTTTGCTTAAGGATCAACGATGTAAACTGGCGTTCAGCGCCAGTTCCATGTTGCAGTCTGGTGTCCAGCGCTAGAAATAGGTTATAAGTTGGAGTTCAATGCCAGAAACAGGTTACAACCTGGCGTTGAACGCCCAAAATAGCCCAGGCACGTGAGAAGCTTTAGTCTCAGCCCCAACACACACCAAGTGGGCCCCAGAAGTGTATTTCTGCACTATCTATCATAGTTTACTCATTTGCTGTAAACCTAGGTTACTAGTTTAGTATTTAAACAACTTTTAGAGATTTATTTTGTATCTCATGACATTTTTAGATCTGAAATTTGTAATCTCTGACGGCATGAGTCTCTAAACTGCATTGTTGGGGGTGAGGAACTCTGCTGTGTTTTGATGAATTAATGCAACTATTTCTGTTTTCCATTCAAACATGCGTGTTCCTATCTAAGATATTCATTTGCGCTTAATTATAGAGAAGGTGATGATCCGTGACACTCATCACCTTCCTCAATCCATGAACGTGTGTCTGACAACCACCTCCGTTCTACATCAGATTGAATGAGTATCTCTTAGATTCCTTAATCAGAATCTTCGTGGTACAAGCTAGAATCCATTGGCAGCATCCTTGAGAATCCGGAAAGTCTAAACCTTGTCTGTGGTATTCCAAGTAGGATTCTGGGATTGGATGACTGTGACGAGCTTTAAACTCGCGAGTGCTGGGCGTAGTGACAAACGAAAAAGGATAGTAAATCCTATTCCGGTATGATCGAGAACCTACAGATCATTAGCCGTGCGGTGATAGCGCACCTGGACCATTTTCACTGAGAGGAAGGATGGTAGCCATTGACAACGGTAATCCACCAACACACAGCTTGCCATAGGAGAGACGTGCGTGCGTGAAGAAGAAGATAGGGAGAAAGCAGGGATTCAAAAGACAAAGCATCTCCAAAACTCCAACATATTCTCATTTACTGCATAACAAGTAACCTTTAATTCATGCTCTCTTGTTTATTTGCAAGTCAATTGATAACCACAAATTAATATCCTGACTAAGAGTTGCAAGATAACCATAGCTTACTTCAAACCAACAATCTCTGTGGGATCGACCCTTACTCATGTAAGGTATTACTTGGACGACCCAGTGCACTTGCTGGTTAGTTGTGCGAAATTACATAGTGTGAAGTAATTTTCGTGCACCAAGTTTTTGGCGCCGTTGCCGGGGATTGTTCGAGTTTGAACAACTGACGGTGAATCTTGTTGCTTAGATTAGGAAAATTTTGTCTTTTGGGTCAGAGTCTTTTATATTCATTTCAAAAAAAAAAATATATATATATATATATATATATATATATATATATATATTTCATTCTTAGTTATAAAAAAATACTTCTTCAAAACAAGTGTTACATTTACAGCTCAATTGGCTAGAGCATTGGTTTATGTTCTTGATGATTGGACACCGGTTCTATTAAAAATCTTTTTCAAAAATAATTTTTCTTGATTTAATCTTGTGCCAAACTTTAAGTTTGGTGTTTTCTTGTTAATCTTTCTATAATTTTCGAAAATTTTAGTTTGATTTTCTAAAAATTTTAAGTTTGGTGTTCTTTCTTCATGTTCTTGTGTTCTTGTGAGTCTTCAAAGTGTTCTTGAGTTTTTCTTGTGTCTTGATCTTAAAATTTTTAAGTTTGGTGTTCCTTGGTATTTTCCCTTCAAAATTTTCGAAAACAAGGAGCATTAGATCTAAAAATTTTAAATCTTCTGATATCTTATTATTTTTCTCTTTCCTCTTTAGATTCAAAAATATCTTTTCCCTCTATTTTAAAGTAAATTTTCGAAATTTACTTTTAAAATTCAGATTTTTTTTAAAAGTTAAAATCTTTTTTCAAATCATATCTTTTCCAATCAAATCCTCTCAATCTTATCTTTTTCAAAACTTCCTAACCAAATTTTTTCTCTCTCTCCATTTTTTGAAAATCTTCACCCATTTTTATTTATTTTATTTTAATTTATTTTATTTTTGAAATAAATAAATAAATAAATAAATAAATAAAAATATATTTTTTTTATTTTACATCATCTCCATTTCTCCATCAAGGATCTAAGTGGAAATGAACAGTCCAGAAGGACTTTGGGGTCATATGCTAACCCCACTACTGCTTCATATGGGAGTAGTATCAGTATACCCTCCATTGGAGTCAATAGCTTTGAGTTGAATCCTCAGCTCATTATCATGGTGCAGCAAAGTTGCCAGTATTCCGGTCTTCCACAGGAAGAACCTACAGAGTTTCTGGCACAGGTTTTACAAATTGCTGACACAGTACATGATAAGGAAGTAGATCAGGATCTCTATAGATTATTACTATTCCCATTTGCTGTAAAAGACCAAGCTAAGAGGTGGTTAAATAACCAACCTAAGGCTAGCATAAAGACATGGAAACAGCTGACAGAAAAATTCCTGAATCAATACTTTCCTCCAAAACGGATGACACAGCTAAGGCTGGACATCCAAGGCTTTAAACAAGGAGATAATAAATCTCTTTATGATGCCTGGGAGAGATACAGAGAGATGCTAAGAAAATGCCCCTCTGAAATGTTTTCAGAGTGGGTTCAGTTAGACATCTTCTATTATGGGCTTACAGAAAGGGCTCAGCTTTCTCTAGATTACTCAGCTGGTGGATCTATCCACATGAGAAAGACAATTGAAGAAGCTCAAGAGCTCATTGATACAGTTGCCAGAAATCAGCATCTGTACCTAAGCAGTGACCCTTCCATGAAAGAAGAGGCTAAAACAGTAACTGCTGAACTCAGTCCTGTAGAACAAGCTGTTGAATTCAATCAACAATTGGATTTTCTAACAAAGCAGTTAGCCAAATTCAAGGATAGACTACAAGAGACAAGGATGGCTAATATAAATATGGAAGTACAATTAAAGCAAACAAAGCAGCAGCTGTCAAAACAAATAACAGAAGAATGCCAAGCAGTTCAATTAAGAAGTGGGAAGACATTAAATACCCCACCTCAAGGTAGTAGGAAGCCAAGAAATGAGCAAACTACCCAAAATCCATCTGAGGACAGTAAGAGCCTGGAGAGAAATAATTCTGGCGCTAAAACGCCAGAGATTGGGTGGAAGACTGGCGCTGAAAGCCCAAACCATGCTCAGGACTGGCGTTCAACGCCAGAAACAAGCAAGGAACTGGCGTTGAACGCCCAAAGAAAGCACAGTTTTGGCGTTCAGACGCCAGGAGCAGATGAGGAGTTGGCGTCTAACGTCACTCCAGCTTCCAACCCTGGTACTCAAATGCAGTGAGGGATCAGACACACACAAGTGCTGATGACAACCCCTCCAAAAAGGCTTCTTCAACCACTTCTGTAGAAAATAAACCTGCAGCAACCAAGGTTGAGGAATATAAAGCCAAGATACCTTATCCTCAAAAACTCCGCCAAGAGGAGCAGGATAAGCAATTTGCTCGCTTTGCAGATTATCTCAGGACTCTTGAAATAAAGATTCCGTTTGCAGAGGCACTTGAGCAAATACCTTCTTATACCAAGTTCATGAAAGAAATCTTAAGTCATAAGAAGGATTGGAGAGAAACTGAAAGAGTTCTCCTCACTGAAGAATGCAGTGCAGTCATTCTGAAAAGCTTTCCTGAAAAGCTTAAAGATCCCGGAAGCTTTCTGATACCATGCATATTAGAGGGTAACTGCACCAAGACAGCCTTATGTGATCTTGGGGCAAGCATCAACCTAATACCTGCATCCACCATCAGAAAGCTTGGTTTAACTGAAGAAGTTAAACCAACCCGGATATGTCTCCAACTTGCTGATGGCTCCCTTAAATACCCATCAGGCGTGATTGAGGACATGATTGTCAGGGTTGGGCCATTCGCCTTTCCCACTGACTTTGTTGTGCTGGAAATGGAGGAGCACAAGAGTGCTACTCTCATTCTAGGAAGACCTTTCCTAGCAACTGGACGAACTCAGATTGACGTCCAACAGGGGGAAATAACCCTGAGAGTCAATGAGGATGAGTTTAAGTTGAATGCTGTCAATGCCATGCAGCATCCAGACACACCAAAAGACTGCATGAAAGTTGATCTTATTGACTCTCTGGTGGAGGAGATCAACATGGCTGAGAGTCTCGAATCAGAGTTGAAAAACATTTTCAAAGATGTCCCGCCTGATCTAGAGGATTCAGAGGAATTGAAAGAGCCTCTGAAATTCCCTTAGGGAGAGGAAAAACCTCCTAAACCCGAGCTCAAACCATTACCACCATCCCTGAAATATATATTTCTAGGAGAAGGTGATACTTTTCTAGTGATCATAAGCTCTGCTTTAAATCCACAGGAAGAGGAAGCACTAATCCAAGTGCTAAGGACACACAAGACAGCTCTTGGGTGGTCCATAAGTGACCTTAGGGGCATAAGCCTAGCTAGATGCATGCACAAAATCCTATTGGAGGATGATGCTAAGCCAGTGGTTCAACCACAGAGGCGGCTAAATCCAGCCATGAAGGAAGTGGTCCAGAAAGAGGTCACTAAATTACTGGAGGCTGGAATTATTTATCCTATTTGTGATAGCCCCTGGGTGAGTCCTGTTCAAGTTGTCCCTAAAAAGGGAGGCATGACAGTGGTTCATAATGAAAAAAATGAACTGGTTCCTACAAGAACAGTTACAGGGTGGCGCATGTGTATTGATTACAGAAGGCTCAATACAGCCACCAGAAAGGATCATTTTCCTTTACCATTCATAGACCAAATGCTAGAAAGGCTAGCAGGTCATAATTATTACTGCTTTTTTGATGGTTATTCAGGCTATAACCAAATTGCAGTAGATCCCCAGGATCAAGAGAAAACAGCATTCACATGTCCATCTGGAGTATTTGCTTACAGAAGGATGCCTTTTGAGCTGTGTAATGCACCTGCAACCTTTCAGAGATGCATGCTCTCTATTTTCTCTGATATGGTGGAAAAATTTATGGAAGTCTTCATGGATGACTTCTCAGTATATGGAGACTCATTCAGCTCCTGTCTTGATCACTTGACACTGGTTTTGAAAAGATGCCAAGAGACCAACCTGGTTTTAAACTGGGAAAAAAGTCACTTTATGGTGACTGAAGGGATTGTCCTTGGGCATAAAATTTCAAACAAGGGAATAGAGGTGGATCAAGCTAAAATAGAGGTAATTGAAAAATTACCACCACCTCCCAATGTTAAGGCAATCAGAAGCTTCCTGGGGCATGCAGGATTCTATAGGAGGTTCATAAAGGATTTTTCAAAAATTGCAAAACCTCTAAGCAACCTGCTAGCTACTGACATGCCATTTTTGTTTGACACAGAGTGCCTGCGAGCATTTGAAACTCTGAAAGCTAAGCTGGTCACAGCACCAGTTATCTCTGCACCAGACTGGACATTACCATTCGAATTAATGTGTGATGCCAGTGATCACGCCATTGGTGCAGTACTGGGGCAGAGGCATGACAAACTTCTGCATGTCATTTATTACGCTAGCCGTGTTTTAAATGATGCCCAGAAAAATTACACAACCACAGAAAAGGAATTGCTTGCAGTGGTCTATGCCATTGACAAGTATAGATCATACTTAGTAGGATCAAAAGTGATTGTGTACACTGACCATGCTGCTCTTAAATATCTACTTACAAAGCAGGATTCAAAACCCAGGCTTATAAGATGGGTATTGCTTCTGCAAGAGTTTGATATAGAAATAAGAGACAGAAAAGGGACAGAAAACCAAGTGGCTGATCATCTGTCCCGAATAGAGTCAGTAGAAGGAGCGCCCTCTCCCTCTATTAAGATCTCTAAAACCTTTCCGGATGAGCATTTGTTCGCCATTTAGGAAACACCATGGTTTGTAGACATTCCAAACTATAAAGCTGCAAGGTTCATACCCAAGGCGTACAGCAGGCAACAAAAGAAAAAGTTAATTTCTGGTGCAAAGTACTACTTGTGGGATGAACCCTATCTCTTTAAGAGATGTGCAGACGGAATAATCCATAGGTGTATGCCTAGAGAAGAAGCACAGAGCATCTTATGGCATTGCCATGGGTCACAATATGGAGGTCATTTCGGAGGTGAGCGAACAGCCACCAAGGTCCTCCAATGTAGTTTCTACTGGCCTACACTCTACAGAGATTTCCGAGAGTTTGTACGTAATTGTGACAGTTGCCAGAAAGCTGGTAATTTGCCTCATAGTTATGCCATGCCTCAACAAGGAATCTTGGAGATTGAGTTATTTGATGTATGGGGAATTGATTTCATGGGGCCTTTCCCACCATTATACTCAAACACTTATATTCTGGTGGCAGTTGACTATGTATCAAAATGGGTAGAGGCCATTGCCACACCCACCAATGATACTAAAACAGTACTGAAGTTCCTCCAGAAACATATATTCAGCAGATTTGGTGTCCCTAGGGTACTAATCAGTGATGGGGGCACTCACTTCTACAACAAACAGCTTTACTCCTCCATGGTCCGATATGGGATTCGCCACAAGGTGGCGACTCCATATCATCCACAGACAAATGGGCAAGCTGAAGTTTCTAACAGAGAACTAAAAAGAATCCTGGAACGAACTGTAAGTACCCGTAGAAAGGATTGGGCACGAAGCTTGGATGATGCTCTCTGGGCTTACAGAACAGCATTCAAGACTCCTATAGGGACCTCTCTGTACCAATTTGTGTATGGTAAGGCTTGTCACCTGCCCGTGGAACTGGAACATAAGGCCTACTGGGCAACCAGATTCCTAAACTTTGATGCCAAACTAGCTGGAGAAAAGAGATTGCTCCAGCTGAATGAGCTAGAGGAATTCAGATTCACTGCTTTCGAAAATGCCAAGCTTTATAAAGAGAAAT
Source organism: Arachis hypogaea (assembly GCF_003086295.3). NCBI lineage: Eukaryota > Viridiplantae > Streptophyta > Magnoliopsida > Fabales > Fabaceae > Arachis > Arachis hypogaea. The sequence goes on from NC_092046.1 coordinate 25,748,741, forward strand.
AAAAAAGATGGCATGACAGAAAGCTATCCTCTAGAATCTTTGAACCAGGACAAAAGGTTCTGTTGTTTAACTCTAGGCTTAGGCTATTTCCCGGGAAACTGAAGTCCCGGTGGAGGGGACCATATGTGATTACAAGTGTATCACCATATGGTTATGTGGAGCTTCAAGACATTGACTCTGATAGGAAGTTCATTGTTAATGGACAGAGAATCAAGCATTATCTTGAAGGTAATGTTGAGCAAGAATGCTCAAGGCTGAGGCTAGATTAAAAAGCTCAGCAAGGTCCAGCTAAAGACAATAAAGAAGCGCTTGCTGGGAGACAACCCAGCCATTGGCATCACTTCCTCTAGCATTTTGCCCTATTCTTGATTTTATTTGTTTATATAAAGTTCATTGATACTACGGTAAAGAGTCAATTGCATAAGTTTACAGGGTTACAGAAGGATTCAGCACACAAAACAGAGAAAAAGAGCTCACTGGCAAGAAAATGCCAGTAAGGATAGCTACCTGGGCGTTAAACGCCAGATTTACAGCGTCCTGGGCGTTCAGAAAAACGCCTAGTGACAAAGGAGTTCCTGGCGTTCAACGCCAGAAAGAAGCAGCAGCTGGGCATTGAACGCCCAGGAGAAGCAGCAATTGGGCGTTAAACACCCAAAACATGCAGCGTTTGGGCGTTTAACGCCAGGATGGTGGGGAGGAGGTAAATTCGTTTTTACTTCATATTTTTCATTTTAATTTTAATTTTCATGTTCCAATTCATGATTTCTTGCATAAACATGTTACAAACCCTGATTTCTAAGAACCCTAATTTCTAAAAACCCTACTTTAAAAATATCAAATGTATCTTAATCCATAAACACAAATTCTTTTTCAATCCAATCCCACTCTTTTTCAAATTTTCCAAAACAAATCTATCTCTTTTCCTTCTAATATCTTTTCAACTCATCAATATCTTTTTCAAATCTCCACATTGTCTTTTTCAAAATCCAAATTTGTCTTTTTCAAATATCTTTCATATCTTTTCAATTTTAAATCACATCTTTTCATATCATATTTTTTTTAAAAATCATATCTTCTATCTTATCTTTTTAATATTTTCAAAAATCCCACCCCCTCCCTTTTTAAATCCACATTCACCCCCCCTCTCATCCACCATTCGACACAAGCTCTCCTTCTACCCATCTCCTTTCTTTTTTTTTGCTTGGGGACAAGCAAACCTCTAAGTTTGGTGTGTTTATCCGTGATCATTAAACCATACCCACTAAGATCATGGCTCCTAAAGGAAAACAACCCACTTCAAGAGGCAAGAAAGAGAGTATTCCAAAACCACTTTGGAATCAAGGGAGGTTATTAACCAAAGAACATTCAGACCATTACTACAAAATAATGGGTCTAAGATCAGTGATCCCAGAAGTCAAGTTCGATCTGAAAGAAGATGAATATCCGGAGATCCAAGAGCAAATTCGAAACTGGAACTAGGAAGTCCTAGCTAATCCTGAAACGAAAGTGGGAAGGAATATGGTTCAGGCATTCTACGCTAATCTGTGGCAAACAGACAGGCAGAGAATATCTGGAACTACCCTCTATGACTATCGAACTTTGGTCAGAGGAAAGATTATTCATATTCACCCTGACAAAATCAGGGAGATCTTTAAGCTACCTCAGCTGAAAGATGATCCAGACTCCTTCAATAGGAGAATGATGAGAACAAACAAGGGCCTGGATAAGATTCTAGAGGATATATGCATCCCTGGAGCCAGGTGGACCACCAGCAGCAAGGGTGTCCCAAATCAACTCAAGAGAGAAGATCTCAAACCAGTCGCCAGAGGTTGGCTGGACTTCATTGGGCGTTCTATATTGCCCACAAGCAACCGTTCTGAAGTCACTGTTAAAAGAGCAGTGATGATCCATTGCATTATGTTGGGAAAAGAAGTAGAAGTTCATCAACTGATCCCATCTGAATTCTACATACTTGCTAACAAGAACTCCAAGGATGCCAGGTTGGCTTACCCAAGCTTAATCTCCATGCTCTGCAAAGATGCTGGAGTAAAGATGGGAATAACAGAGTATATCTCAGTGGAGCAACCAATCACTAAAATCACAATGGAAAAACAACAAATGCAGGATGACCCCACCAAGAGGAGGGCGCAAGAATTCCTCCCAGAAGTCCCTCAATTTGAATATTGGGAACAGCTTGAAGCATCTGTTACCAAGTTGCAAGAATCTATGGACCAAATAAAGGAAGAACAGCAAAATCAAAACAGTATGCTCTGCAAACTGCTCAGGGAACAAGAAGAGCAAGGGTGTGACTTAAAGGAACTGAAGCATCAGAAGTTATCTCTTGAGGGACCAAGCACTCCACAGACTAGAGGAACATCCACATCCCAAACTCAAGGTTGTTGAGCCCTAATCTTAGCCTTAACTCTGTGATAATTGTTCTTATTTGAATTCTATCTTAGTAGTTATAGTACTAATTAGTAGTTATTTTATCTCCAATTAAGCTATAATTTATTCTTCTCATCATCATTAAACATGAATAAAATAGAAGATTTTCTTTAGGATAAGGAGGCAATATTTTTCGAGTTTTAATACAAGAAATTCTGATTAATTACATGTGGTGGCAATGCTTTCTGCCTTCTGAATGAATGCTTGAATAGTGCATATGTCTTTGGAATTTGATGTTCTTGAATGTTAAATATGTTGGCTCTTGAAAGAATGATAAACATGAGACATTTTATTGGTAATCTGAAAAATCATAAAAATGATTCTTGAAGCAAGAAAAAGCAGTGAATACAAAGCTTGCAAAAAAAAAAGAGCAAGCAGAAAAAGCCAATAACCCTTAAAACCAAAAGGTAAGGGTAATAAAAAGGATCCAAGGCTTTGAGCATCAGTGGATAGGAGGGCCTAAGGTAATCAAATCCTGGTCTAAGCGGCTAAACCAAGCTGTCCCTAACCATGTGCTTGTGGCATGAAGGTGTCAAGTGAAAACTTGAGACTGAGCGGTTAAAGTCAAGGTCCAAAGCAAAAAGAAGAGTGTGCTTAAGAACCCTGGACACCTCTAATTGAGGACTTTAGCAAAGCTGAGTCACAATCTGAAAAGGTTCACCCAATTATATGTCTATGGCATTTATGTATCCGGTGGTAATACTAGAAAACAAAGTGCTTAGGGCCACGGCCAAGACTCATAAAAGTAGCTGTGTTCAAGAATCAACATACTGAACTAGGAGAATCAATAACACTATCTGAATTCTAAGTTCCTATAGATGCCAATCATTCTGAGCTTCAATGGATAAAGTGAGATGCCAAAACTGTTCGGAAGCAAAAAGCTACTAGTCCCGCTCATTTAATTAGAATCTGAGCTTCACTCAAAAACTCTGAGATATTATTGCTTCTTGACTCATTTGTATTCTATTTTATTTGTCTAGTTGCTTGGGGACAAGCAACAGTTCAAGTTTGGTGTTGTGATGAGCAGATATTTTATACGCTTTTTGGGGTTAATTTCATATAGTTTTTAGTATGTTTTAGTTAGTTTTTAGTTTATTTTCATTAGTTTCTAGGCAAAATTCATATTTCTGGGCTTTACTATGAGTCTGTGTGTTTTTCTATAATTTCAGGTATTTTCTGGCTGAAATTGAGGGAGCTGAGCAAAAATCTTATTCAGGCTGAAAAAGGACTGCTGATGCTGTTGGATCCTAACCTCTCTGCACTCAGAATGGAATTTCTGGAGCTATAAGAGTCCAATTGACGCGCTTCCAATTGTGTTGGAAAGTAGACATCCAGGGCTTTCTAGCAATATATAATAGTCCATACTTTGCTCAAGGATAGATGATGTAAACTAGCGTTCAACGCCAGTTCCATGTTGTAGTCTGGCGTCCAGCGCCAAAAACAGGTTATAAGTTGGAGTTCAACGACAGAAACAGGTTACAACCCGGCGTTGAACGCCCAAAACATCCCAAGCATGTGAGAAGCTTTAGTCTCAGCCCTAGCACACACCATGTGGGCCCCAGAAGTAGATTTCTGCACTATCTATCATAGTTTACTCATTTGCTGTAAACCTAGGTTACTAATTTAGTATTTAAACAACTTTTAGAGATTTATTTTGTATCTTATGACATTTTTAGATCTGAACTTTGTAATCTCTGACGGCATGAGTCTCTAATCTCCATTGTTGGGGGTGAGGAGCTCTGCTGTGTTTTGATGAATTAATGCAACTATTTCTGTTTTCCATTCAAACATGCGTGTTCCTATCTTAGATATTCATTTGCGCTTAATTATAGAGAAGGTGATGATCCGTGACACTCATCACCTTCCTCAATCCATGAACGTGTGTCTGACAACCACCTCCATTCTACATCAGATTGAATGAATATCTCTTAGATTCCTTAATCAGAATCTCCGTGGTATAAGCTAGAATCCATTGGCAGCATCCTTGAGAATCTGGAAAGTCTAAACCTTGTCTGTGATATTCCGAGTAGGATTCTGGGACTGGATGACTGTGACGAGCTTCAAACTCGCGAGTACTGGGCGTAGTGACAAACGAAAAAGGATAGTAAATCCTATTCCAGTATGATCGAGAACCTACAGATGATTAGCCGTGCGGTGACAGCGCACCTGGACCATTTTCACTGAGAGGAAGGATGGTAGCCATTGACAACGATAATCCACCAACACACAGCTTGCCATAGGAGGGACGTGCTTGCGTGAAGAAGAAGATAGGGATAAAGCAGGGATTCAAAAGACAAAGCATCTCCAAAACTCCAACATATTCTCATTTACTGTATAACAAGTAACCTTTAATTCATGCTCTCTTGTTTATTTGCAAGTCAATTGATAACCACAAAGTAATATCCTGACTAAGAGTTGCAAGATAACAATAGCTTGCTTCAAACCAACAATCTCCGGGGGATCGACCCTTACTCACGTAGGGTATTACTTGGACGACCCAGTGCACTTGCTGGTTAGTTGTGCAAAATTACATAGTGTGAAGTAATTTTCGTGCACCATACTGGCTTGTTTGTCTATGATGGGAAATTTGCATTTTGTAATAAGAGGAGCCCTGTTGTCATTATCTTCTTTATACAACTCTTTGTAAAAATTAATAGCTAACTCCATCAATTCTTTAATGTTCTCACGCCTGCTGCCATCTTGTCTTCTCAACTTAATAATACAATTTTTCCTTCTCCTAATGAGTGTTTTTGTGTGGTAGTATCTCGTATTTCTATCTCCTTCTATAATCCATTGTTGTCGAGATTTTTGCAACCAAAGAATTTTTTCACGGTCCAAAATAGTCTCCAATTCTCGTTTCATCTCTTTCTCTAATCCTCGAAGAAACGAGTTATTGCCATAGGATGCTGCTTTTTGAATTCCTTGGAGCCGATTGAGAATTCTTCTTTTCTTCTTTGTTACATGTCCAAACACCTCCATGTTTCAAGTTTTTAGGTTGCTTTTAAGTTATTCCAATGCTCTCGGAATAGATAAGTCCTTTCTCCAAGAGTGTTGCATGAAGTTTGTAAATTCTCGATGGATTAGCCACAATGCTTCAAAATGAAATGGCTTCTCTCCCTTATCAAATCTCCCTAGATCTAAATCTGCTAGCAGGAGGTGGTGGTCAGAGTTCACCCTTGGGAGCACATTAACTGTTGCATCTGGGAAGGCCATTCTCCATTCTGAGTTAGCTAAGGCACGATCAAGCCTTTTGAAGACCCTTTCTCTATCTTCTCTAATTCCACCAATCCAAGTAAACTTAGAACCAATAAAACCCAAATCGATCAAGCAACACTCTTCTACCCAGCCTCTAAAATGATTACAAGCTGTAACATCAATGGGAGCTCCTCCCTTTTTTTCTATATCTCCCATGATGTCATTGAAATCTCCAATCAACATCCACTCCTTTCTCATATCTCTGGCTATTTCATCCAAGACCTCCCACAAAATCCTCCTTTGATGGGGGGTGAGGATTTGCATATACTGCCGTTAAAAACCATTCTTTATTCTTCAAATCGTTCACCTCTAAGTGAATAAATTACTGTTGGGAAATATTAACTCTCAGCCTAATATCATCGTTGTTCCATAAAACCTATATTCTGCCCACAAACCTATTGCCTTTTCTAGAATATTGTTTCTGAAGCCCATCACTTTAATTACTCTACTTGCAGTATCTCCACTACACTTTGTTTCAACTAAAATAGTAATATCTGGCCTATGTTGGTTAACAATCTCTTTGAGTGTATGAATTGTAGAATTATTCACACACCCTCTAATATTCCATGACAAAATCTTCATATTATTAGCAAGAGAAAGACGAAACAAGAAAATCCAAGATAAAACAACCACGCCATAGAGTACCTGGTTTCATACGGGGTAGAACCCCCTTATTGGTACTGCATCTCATCCCCTAAATCAGTATGGCTGTCCTTGATCAAGGCTCCATTGTTGCCATTTTCCTGCTCAAATTTTTTCATGGCTTCTATAACAACCTCTAAATCTATTGATTCAAATCCTTGGGATGTTAGATCTGGGGGTTTATCCAAATTCATTCCGTCCAGGGTTGATTCCACCACTTCTGACGATTGTGGTGAGGTATCACTCTCCATTTCAGTCCAATTTTCTTTGAAGTGGTGAGGTTGGGATTCAAGTTGTGAGTTCTAGTTCTGGGTGTTACTGTCGATGGGGTGGGTGTGGTGTACAAGAGTTATGGGCTGGTTATTATTGCATTTTTGGGTTGAGATATGGGCTGTTGTTGTTGGATGGTTATCATATTTTTGTTTTCTTCTTGGGTTTTTTGGGCGACGGACCCAAAATGGCTAGGTCTTGGTTTATTTCGCAAGTTGTTTTTATTTGTGGGCTTATTCGGGTTTTGTGTTTTATAGGTAGGGTTCTGTGTTTGTTTTTCTTTTGAGTCATTCTTTTCTCCCCTTTTTCATCATTTTTTTCCCCCTTGAGGCCTGGTAGTTTCTGTTTGTCCTTCATTAATTTTGTCTTTTTCCTTAATATGTATGAAACCTTCATTGCCTTCATCCATTTGCAGTGCAGCAAACCTGGAGGGAGGTGCTATTGTCTCCACGATCCTCTGCTCTTTGCCTTTTGCTGGCACTCCATTACTTGTACCTTCTCTTGCGTTGTTGTTCTTTTTGCCACGTGTTGTACGTTGCACAAGCATCTAGAGGCCATAGGGATCTTGTGTTTCCACTATTACCCCTTTACCTTTCTCTTTCTCAGACGTGCTATTGTCATCGTTAATGGTATTTTTCTCTGTTTTGATCTCTTCTGCTCTTAGATTCTCCACCATACTTCCTTAGTTTGTCATAGTTTTCTTCACTTTCGGGCAGTTTTTTTTTTCATGCCCCACTCTGCCACAAGCAAAGCACACTTGGTGCAGCCCTTCAAATTCTACAATGTGAGACAGCCCATTGATAAGGTATTTGGAAATAAGTGGTTTTTGCAGATCAACTTCAGTGCAAATCTTTGCGAATTTACCTGGAAATTTGAGATGTGTTGGTGTTAACTTTAAGGGTTTTCCCAACAATATTGCCAATTTTCTCTAGTATCATGCGGTTGTAATATTCGATTGCAAGGCCTGGTAGGCAAATCCAGGCTACAATGGTCTCTATATGAGTATTATAAGGATTGAAATCAAGTTTCCATAGCTGGATGGCTAGATAATGGTCCAATACCTTCCATGGTCCTTCCATTAATACAAAATCAAGATCCTCGAAATTGTAAAAATGAACTAGGAAGAAATCATTACCTATATCTATTACATCAATGCTTCCCATTTTATCCCACATCACCTCTAATCTCTTTTTTAGCACAAGCAGAGAAATCTTCCTGCCTAACAACTTGACTATCAAGGAGTCCCACCAGTCTTTCCTTAGATCGGCTTTGACCTCATCTGTGATTACCAAGTTGAAAAGCCCTTCAGCGGTTTTCTCCGACTTCCTGCACCTCTTCTTCCTGGTCCTCGTCGCTCCTCTTTTTCTTTTCCATAGTGATCTCCACAGGTCGATTTACATTCTCCTTAGATTTTCCTGACTTTATTGCTTGGGCAAACGACCATTCCTTGAGGGTCCCCCTGTTTCGGGTGCTCTCCCACTTCTATTGGCCTCTTCGATAACTACTTCTGTAGTATTTTTCTGTGCAGTTTCGCCTTCTTTCATCCATTCCTCTATCCTTGGGACTAGAGCTTCCTCTCCTATAAATTACTGTTATCCAAAAGACTTTCTGACTTTTTTGCTATTTGGGTGCAGTAGTTTTGTAACACCCTACCACACAGAGCTTTACACCTAGGATGTAAAGCAGAGGTGGCAAGGTGCTACGACCTCTAAAAATAAAAATTTAAATATATAATATAGTGAAAAGATGTTTATAACTAGGAGCCTTTGAAGAAAAGGATAAAACAAAACCGTTAAATCAAAAAGCGTAACGCTCACGAAGCGATAAAGCAGACAGCGCAAGATAGAACAAGCTAAGGAGTTAATATATCAAGAGTTCCAAAATACATATAACAAAACTCAAGACTCGGCTCGTAAAGATAAATCGGCTCGAGCGAATAAGTGTATATACATATATAGATATATAGAAAAACGTCAAAGAAAACCCAAAATACAGAGTGACAAAGCTTGAATCTCCAAAATTACCTCTAAGAGGAATTTGTACAGCATATACAGAATAAGTGGAGATAATAAGTATCTAAGAAAAATACAGATAACCAAAATAACCCAAAAGGTAAAGATCTTCGCAACATCAGAAGCTTCCAGCATGCTTCAGCGAGGTGTCGCCTGTCCTGCATCTAAAAACCACAAAACCCGCATGGGTGAGAATCGGAGGTTCTCAGCATGGTAACAGTGCCCACACATCTAACATGTAATGTCCTGGGAAAGCCGAAGGCAATCCTAGAACTTCCAACAAATAATTAAAGCTTAAAACATAACTAAACCATGAAATTAAGAATAGGCCACTAGCTAAGGGTCTTCAGAACTATCTAAAACTCCCCATTCCAACTCCTCCGAACCTCCCAACCACCCACGGAACCAAATGCAACAAACACAGTTATTACATACAGAGAAATTACAAATATAATTCAAATATAGCAAATACTCAAGTAGCATTTAATTATGCAATCACTTAGGCAATCCAAACAAATCACATATAATGCATTTGATGTATGCCTGTCCTAGTGGCTGATGAGTCTCATCTGTCGGTTATAGAGCCAACCCGACAAGTCTTGGTAGCTAACCATTGGACGGTCCCTCTGTCGTGCATCCCTAACTCGAGTAATTCTCAATCATATCATATTCATAATCATAATCATAATCATAATCATACCAGACCCACTCTTGGTGTTTATCACGGGGGCGAGCTCATCCGGACTTTTCAGTGTCCGGCCACACTTACGACATAGGGTCAGCAGAGTATCGAGTCTCAACCTGGAGCAAGGGTTTATGTTTCTCCCCCTCTCCCTTTCTTTGAGTTCTGTGTGTGTGTTGTTTTGGGAAGGAAGAGAGCTGAACTCTCTTAATTAAGAGAAGCTTGGCTGGGCCATGGGCCCAACTTGGGTCCAGTTGGCCCGGTTTGGCCCGTTCGGCCCAATCTTAGACTGATTTCTTTAAAATTAGTGTCAAAATACTCATTTTAATTTTTTCTATCATATTAAACCATAAAAATCTCATTTCTCACATTTCTAGAATATATTTTAATTTATGGGTTAATTAGTTATTAATTAACCGGGTTTTACATTCTACCCACCTCAATAGGAATTTTGCCCACAAAATTTGAATTTAGTTACCTGCAAATAGGTGCAGGTAGTTTGTCCCCATTGCTAATTCAAGCTCTTCGGTGTGCTTCTCCATCCTGACTTGATTTCCAAGTCACCTCTCCAGTAAGGTTTCTTTTTCTCAGAGTTCCTTACGTTTACGTCATCAATCCTGATTGGGATTACTTGATGCTTCATACCCTTTTTAAATTGAACTGATTCAAATTGTTCTAGCACCCCAGACGGCCCATCATCCTCGAATTAAATTCCTTTAGATCCATCGCTCTTCTCTTACCGGTCGCCGAAGTAGTCTCCAATAATACGCAGCTTTCTCTTTTAAACTTTCTAGGCTCACTCTGTTTGTCTACATAACTTTTGGTCAGCTTGCACAGTTAGAACCTTAACTCGATTTCCCCTTACTCTTTCTTCATCGTTTTTGGTTATTAATTTAGAACCTAAGATGCTTGATTCCCTTGTTCAACATGCTTCAAAATTCTTAGTAGCTCTTTACCCTCTTACTGCACATCTCAAACTCTCGGCCTTACAACTCCTTGAAATTCGCAACCGATTCAGTCTGATATCTCTAGCTGCTGCCTCGACATCCAGCTTTAGACTACAACCTTACTTAACGTTTCCTTCTCCTTAATCGTTCTCCAACAACACTCAGAGTCTTCTTACTGAGGACGCTTGTTACCACTTTACGATGTTGCCTCCACGTGCATCCAAAACCCCTTCGATGTTGCACCACAGCAGTTTCAAAGGATTTATTAGGTTCAAGTGTCGCGAGTATTGGTACCAATATCAATCTTCCTCTCAAGATTCAAAAGTTTTCTTCACCTTCAAGCATCCACACACACGGTGCACCCTAGCGTGTCAATGTAACTTCAGGCAATACGGTCGGCAAGAATTTAGGCTCCAAAATTCCTCTTGATATCGCACACATGCATGCTTCATCTCCCACGTTCAAGGGTCTTGCTCTAAGGGACCAATATCTCAACGGCTACCACTAAAGGTTATACGTGATACTAATTTAGGTTTGAACTAATTCTTAAACAGATGTTAAGCTTGAAAGATGAACGATCAATACGAACGGCATTCGCGAGAAGTCACAAAGATGTCTTGTATAGTAATTAAACAAAAGTGTGAATAACGAAATACACAAGGAGAAGAATTCAAGATGCATCTCAAGAGAAAAGGTTCAAATTAAAACCATGATAGGGAGAACAAGACACATCAAATTAAGCAAGTCTCAGCTAATGTCAAAGAGAACACAAGTTTGCAAAAAGATCAACTCCGCTCGTAACACGCCCCTAAGATTCAAGGATTTAGATGATTATACCAAGATAAGTTCAGGCTCAATCTAGAAAAATGAGACTCATATAAGTAAAAGGCAGCATTGGAAGGAGGATCAATTCATCAAGAATGCCAAGAAGCTTGTGAAATATTTGCAATAATCCACAGATGTTTTGTGTGACTAATGATTAGGAATGAGAGTGATACCGGATAGTCGACTATGATATTGAAATGAGCTTGAGCAATGATTATGAGAACATTTGGATTGCTAAATTGGGTTGTCACCATGGTACATGAACGATTTAACAAAGTTGATATTGTGATTGGTTGTTGTTCATATCCTGGGTCGAGCTGTCCAAACCGGGATGTTCAGTAGCAAAGCGACCGACCTCTCTTAGGTTAAGCAGACCGACTTCTTTACGAAGAACTCGGCCAAATCAACAGGAAAGCCCAAAGAAGGGTCCAACTCAAGGAATACGACCCAGATCCAGAGGCCGCCCATGCCTATAGAGATAAGGGCGGTTCCATGGAAGATAAGCTGACCTCACCCAAAGATAAGATAAGATAACTAACTTATCTTTTCTAAAAAGGTCACTCCTTATCATTTAAATACACTGGAGCACCCAAGTATAACTCATACTCTGATTCTACATAAAACCTGTTTAATACCCATGCTAACTTAAGCATCGGAGTCTCTTGCAGGTACCCCCTACCCTTCGGTGACCAAGGATCAGCAGTGCAGTCAGTCCAACAAGTCGGACATGACAACTCCGGCCGACACTCACCAGCCAGACACATCGGCACCGACCCGTACATAAGATCTCAACCGAGATCAACCTCCAGTTTCAGGTAACCCTCGGAACATTCGCGCCGTTGCCAGGGAACCTGGAAGTCATCCCAACACCATCGCGGACGGTCATGACAACGACCACGATTCAGATATGGAAAATAGAACACCGCACAAGAGCGCGAACACTACGCTAAAGGATACTCCGGAATCCAACGGGGACAAAAATTCATCAAATCCAGGGGTAATAGAAGCACTTCAAGACCGTTTAAAGCAACTTGAAAAAGAAACCCAACAACAACGAGAGGTCGGAAAGGATCTACAAAGAGAGGTACGGCGGCGTCGAGAATTGGAAGATAAACTACCGCAACTAGAAGCCGATCTCAAATCAAAAGCTCCTGGGACCACTCCTGAGGAAAATTCACGCAAAGAGCAAGATCCATTCACCATGGAAATCATGAAAACCAAAATTCCAAAAGACTTCAAACTCCCGGATATGACTTTGTATGATGGCACCACAAATCTCAACCATCATTTCAGCAATTTCAGAAGCAGAATGTACCTCACCGACGCCTCAGATGCCGTTCGCTGCAAAGCTTTTCCAACAACTCTCACGAAGACAGCAATCAGATGGTTCGACAACCTACCTCCAAAGTCCATCTCAAATTTTGATGACCTAGCCAAAAACTTCCTAGCCAGATTCTCCATCCAGAAAGATAAGGCCAAGCACGCCCCCAGTTTACTGGGGATCAAGGAGATCGGGAGAGCCTCCGCAACTACATGGAAAGATTCAACAAAACATGCATGGACATACAAAGCTTTCCAACAGAGGCCGCCATCATGGGACTCATCAATGACCTACGAGAAGGACTTTTTAGCCAATCCATATCAAAAAAGTATCCTACCTCCTTAGACGAAGTGCAGGAGCGAGCAGAAAAATACATCAACATGGAAGAAAACGCTCGGTTGGGAGAAACCTCAAAATCCGGGGTCCCCTGCCGAGATAAAGACAAGAAATCCAAAAGGAAAGAAGATCGACAAGGGGAGAAAATCAAAAAATACCACAATTACACCCCCTCTCAGGGCATCCCTTGTTGACGTATACAAAGAAGTCTGCCATACGAAGAAAATACCCCCAGCTCGGTCACTCAAAGGCAAAAGAGGAGGAGGAAACCGGAATGAATATTGCGAATATCATTGAGTGCGAGGGCACTCCACCAACGAGTGCTTCGATCTAAAGAACATCATAGAAAAATTGGTGAGGGAAGGAAAACTAGATCGGTTTCTAGCCACCCGAGATGATGGCCAAAGAAAGAGACGAAGGGACGAAGATATCGAACGAACCGCGCTATCACCTCGTACACCGGAAAGACACGTCCACATGATACACGGCGGATTCGCAGGGGGAGGAATCTCCAAATCATCTTGCAAAAGATATCTCAAAGAAGTATATCATGTCGAGGGAAAGGAGGAAGCACCCAACATCCCTGCAATCACATTCACTAAAGAGGACGCATCCGGTATCATCTCGGGACACGACGACCCCATGGTCATCACCATCATACTGGCAAACGCCAATCTTCACCGCACGTTAATAGACCAAGGGAGCTCCGCCGACATCTTATTCAAAACTGCCTTCGACAAGCTCGGCCTAGAAGACAAGGAGCTTAGGGCATACCCGAATAGTCTGTTCGGACTGGGAGATACCCCGGTACAACCACTGGGATACGTGTCACTACCTATAACCTTCGAAAAAGGGAACCAATCCAGGACACTCAAAATAGACTACATTGTGGTCGACATGAGTTCATCCTACAATGCTCTAATAGGTCGGAAAACACTAAATCAACTCGGCGCAATAGTCTCGACTCCACATCTATGCATGAAATTCCCAACTACAGAGGGGATAGCCACAATAAAAGCAGATCAAAAGATGGCACGCCGCTGTTATAACGAAAGTCTAAACCTCAGAGGCAGAGGAGAAGAGTTTCATACAATTGAGCTTGGCGGAGTTCAGACACGAGAAGAACTCCGTCCGCAGCCAGAAGGTGAGATAGAGAAGGTTCAGATCGGAGACACCTCGAACAAAACGACTAATATCGGCATGATCCTGAGAGGAGACTCAAAAGAATTACTGGTACAATTCTTACGAGATAACGTCGATCTCTTCGCATGGAAAGCTGCAGACATGCCAGGCATAGACCCCAAGCTAATGTGCCACAAGTTGGCGGTCTATCCAGGATCTCGGCCGGTACAGCAAAGACGAAGAAAACTTGGGCCAGAACGATCCCAAGCTGTGGAAGAACAGGTACAAGCATTACTGGAGGCAGGATTCATAAGAGAAGTCAAGTACCCACTATGGCTAGCCAACATCGTCTTGGTGAGAAAATCAAATGGGAAGTGGCGAATGTGCACCGATTACACCGATCTCAACAAAGCCTGCCCAAAGGATCCTTACCCACTCCCAAGTATCGACGCTCTGGTAGATGCTTCCTCCGGATATAGATACCTCTCGTTTATGGACGCATACTCGGGATACAACCAAATCCCCATGTATCCACCAGATCAAGAAAAGACCTCATTTTTAACGCCGAAAGTGAATTACTGCTACATTGTGATGCCTTTCGGTCTCAAGAATGCGGGAGCCACTTATCAAAGGCTAATGAATAAAGTCTTCTCAGATCACATCAGAAAAATCATGGAAGTCTATGTGGACGACATGTTGATAAAGATACAAAGCAAAGAGACATTATTGTCCGACCTGGCTCAAGTGTTCGACACTATAAGGAAGCATGACATGCGACTCAATCCCGCAAAATGCACCTTTGCAGTAGAAGCGGGCAAATTCTTAGGTTTCATGCTCACACAAAGAGGAATTGAAGCAAATCCGGATAAATGTCAAGCCATACTCAACATGAAGAGCCCAACCTGTGTCAAAGAAGTACAGCAACTCAACGGGAGATTGGCCGCCCTATCCAGGTTCTTATCAGGATCAGCGATAAGATTTCTCCCCTTCTATGCTACTTTAAAGAAGGGAAAGCAATTCGAATGGACAACAGAATGTGAACAAGCTTTCCAAGACTTCAAGGAATTCTTAGGATGGCCACCTATCCTATCTCGGCCACGAAAAGGAAAACCGCTCATATTATATCTCGCAGTAGGAAGCCGGACAATAGCCTCAGCACTAGTCAGAGAAGACGAAAGTGGGCAACAACCCGTCTACTTCATTAGTAAAGCGCTACAGGGATCCGAGTTGAACTACCAGAAGATAGAAAAGTTTTCCTATACTCTCATTCTAACATCTCGACGACTTCGCCCGTACTTCCAGGCTCACACCAGTAAGGTTCGAACTAACCAACCCATAAAAGGAATATTGCAGAAAACAGATTTAGCAAGTAGAATTTTACAATGGGCAATCGAGTTATCCGAGTTTGACCTCCAATATGAAGCTCGGACGGCCATCAAATCACAGTATCTGGCCGACTTTATCGCAGAATTCACAGATGCCCTGGAAATCCCCACAGAATGGAATCTCTATGTGGACGGTTCTTCAAATAAGACTAGAAGCGGCACAGGTGTGATAATAGAAAGCAACAAAGGAACCCAAGTTGAGCTCTCCCTCAAGTTTGGGTTCCCGGCCTTAAACAACCAGGCGGAATATGAAGCGTTATTAGCTGGTTTAAAGCTGGCTAAAGAGGTTGGAGCTCAAAAACTCAACATTTACAGCGATTCACAAGTAGTCACCTCACAGATAACAGGGAGCTACCAAGCCAAAGATCCCACCATGAAAAAGTATTTGGATAAAACCAAGGAACAGCTCGGACAACTCGGGGAATATAAGATCTGCCACATACCCCGCGAACAAAATGCCCGAGCTGACGGACTCTCGAAACTAGCCAGCACAAACCAGGGGGCAACAATAGAAGCCTCATCCAGGAAATGCTACAGAACCCGTCAATCTCGAAAGAGAAAAAAGTCCTAGCCATAACAAGTCAGGACCAAGGATGGATGACCCCCATAATTAACTACCTCAAAGCAGAAACACTCCCCACAGAAGAAAAGGAGGCAAAGAGGTTAAAAAGGGAGGCACAGTACTACACTATCATAAACAACATCCTGTACAAAAGAGGGATCTCAATACCATTACTAAAATGCGTGCCGACCTCCAACACAAGGGAAGTGCTAGAAGAAGTACACGGCGACATTTGTGGCAATCATCTTGGAGCACGAGCACTCGCCAAAAAAGTACTCCAGGCGGGATTTTATTGGACAACTCTACAGAAAGAAGCTACAGAATTTGTAAAGACATGTCCACCATGTCAAAAACATGCCAACTTTCACATCGCCCCGCCAGAAGAGCTTATCAGCATAACTTCGCCTTGGTCGTTTGCAAAATGGGGACTTGATCTTCTCGGACCCTTCCCCCAGGGATCAGGACAAGTTAAATTCCTCATAGTAGGGGTAGACTATTTTAAAAAGTGGATCGAGGCAGAGCCCCTAGCCAACGCCACTGCTCAAAGAAACCGGAAATTCCTATATAGAAACATTGTCACAAGGTTCAGGGTTCCACACTCCATCACCACAGACAATGGCACTCAATTCATGGATGCAGGCTTCAGAAAATTAGTAGCCGACTTGAACATAAAGCACTAGTACACCTCCGTGGAACATCCGCAAGCCAATAGATAGGTCGAAGCTGCCAACAAAGTCATATTGGCCGGGTTAAAACGGAGATTACAAGACGCAAAGGGAGCCTGGGCAGAAGAGCTTCCACAAGTTCTATGGGCGTATCAAACGACGCCACACTCCACCACAAAGGAATCCCCTTCCGGTTAGCATACGAAATAGAAGCAATGATCCCAGTAGAGATTGAGGAAGGATCGCCTAGAGTGGTTCATTACAATGAGGAAGCAAACTCCCAACTTCAAAAGGAAGAGCTCGACCTACTACCTGAAATCCAAGAAAGATCTCGAATCAGAAAAGAAGCACTAAAACGTCGAATGGCTTCCAGATATAATCAATGGGTAGTGCCGAGAAGTTTCGTGGAGAATGATCTCATCCTAATCCGAAATGATATTGGAACAACTTGACCAGGAGAAGGAAAATTGGCAGCAAACTGGAAAGGACCCTACCGAGTTGTAGAAGTACTTGGGAATGGCTACTACAGACTGTCCGAACTCGATGGATGAGAGCTTCCCAGATCATGGCATGCCTGCAACCTAAGAAGGTACTACAGCTAGAAAAGATAAAAGATCTCACTATTGGCTGCACTCTTTTTCCTGAAAAGGTTTTTTAATGAGGCACCAAGTAGAGACTCAGACACTATCCGACATAAAGGGATGAAAAATTCCCACATATATATATTTGCACCTTCCTTTGAATAAAATATATTTTAGATATTCTACAAGTTTCCAAGATGCATTAATCTGAAGCATTCATCGTCCGATTATAAACCAACAGATCGGCATAAAGTGAAAAACAATTTCACTGCACAATCACGATAAAGACAATCGTCCGATAAAGGTGAAAACGCGATTCATCTAAAAGACGATCTAAAGATAGCAACCACCTTCTACAAATCGGCAAAGATGAACACAGAATAATGTAAGAAGTTATCAAAAGTGATCCGGAAAAAGAACCTGACGAGGTCTTATGGATTGCTAAATAATAACTTAAAGACTGGTCGACGTTAAGAAGTCGGACCAAGTCAACCCAAGTTATAAGTAAACCCTGGAAAGAGGTATGGCCAACCCTATTAAAGAGGATTACTTTAACTTAGAGGGGCCCGACATGACAAAGTCAGCCCAAAATGAAAAGTTATAAAAGTAGCCCCTGAAAGAGACCTGACAAAGGTCCAAAAAAGAGGACTACAAAAATAACTTAGAAAGAGGACGACGCAAAGAAGTCGACCTCCTACAAACAAGTTATAAAAGTAATCCCTGAAAGAGATCTGACAAAGATCCAAGAAAGAGGATTACAAAAATAACTTAGAAGAGATCGACATAACGAAGTCGGTCTCCTACAACAAACAAGTTATAAAAGTAATCCCTGAAAGAGATCTGACAAAGATCCAAGAAAGAGGATTACAAAAATAACTTAGAAGAGATCGACATAACGAAGTCAGTCTCCTACAACAAACAAGTTATAAAAGTAATCCCTGAAAGAGACCTGACTAAGGTCCAAAAAAGAAGATTACTAAAAATAACCGAGAAAAGATCGACATGACGACGTCGATCAACTACTTGGAAAAGGACAAAGAAGTCGGTCATGGATTGCTAATTGGATCCACGCATCTACAACCTCCAAGTACAAAGCAGTTCAAAGAGGCTGAGCAACAAGGCTTCAACATTCTCGAAACATATAAAGAAGCTAAGACAGGCGCAAGCAAGCATGACATAAAATAACAAAGCTTCAGGGTCAGACCCAAAAGCTTAGAAGCTACTCGTTGTGTTTTTCAAAATAATGGGTTGCTAAACAAGCAATCAGAAAGAGTGTCAGCAAAATAAACCAACCACAAAATAAAGAGTTTAAAAGCCCACAAGCCGGGCCAACTACACAAATATCCAAAATAAATCAGCTAAAGATTAGAAGACTTTTTAGCGGCATCAGCCTGAGGAGAAGGAGGGCGAGCCTGGAGAGGAACAGCATCCACAGTACCATCATCCCGGTTTAAGATCTGGCAGTCAGGATCAGAAGCGGGAGGGCCGACCTCGGCAGGAGGAACAGTAGGAGCTGACACCTTGGCAGAAGACACAGGGAAGGGTTCGACATCATCATCATCCTCGTCATCAGGGACAATCTTACCATCCCTAACAACATTATCCAGGCTGAAGAGAGTAAGGTCGGCCTCGGGAGCAATAATCTGAACTTGCTCTTTCAGGTTCTCATAGGCAGCAGTTACGCTGCCAACAAGATGACCCTGGAGCTCGGAGTAATCAGCCCGGGCGTTCTCCAACTCCTCCTTTAGACGCATCCCCTCCCGATAGGATGTGACATAGCTGTCCTTATGCATCAGCGTTGTGTCCTCGGCCAGCCTCACAGAGGCCTCCAGAGAAAGTGAACTCGCCTTCTCGTTCTCCATATCCTTCTCCAACTTGGCTACCTTTACTTCAAGCTCCTCCTTCAGGCCCTTCATCCGATCAAACTCCTGTTTAGCCTCCTCCATAAAGGCTTTGGTGGCATGGAGAGGAAGATTTTGAGCAGTCCAGTATAGGGCAGCCCCCATATATGCCATTCTAACACTACTTCGAGTTATAAAGTCCAGATGACGAAGGAGCGACACATCGTCCATAGGAAGGGCACCGTAGGGACCAATTTGCTGATCCACAAATTCAATTGCATTAAAGTCAGGAGCATCAAGGTTGAAAGGCTCAGCTGTTTTTTGTTTCTTGTTGGGAGGAGCACCAGAACTAGAGACAGAAGTCGGTGGAGGGTCAGCTAGACGAACCCGAGGAGTAGGGATCACCTTCCTCGGTCCAGGAGAACTCGGCACAGGCGGCTTCACTTGCACTTGGGAAGATCCCTCCCCGGCCGCCTTGGCCGAGATATTCTGAGCAGCAGTTGCCTTCTTTGCCCTTTTGAAGGCCTTCATGGAATCATTATTTTTTGACATCTCTGCAAATACAAAATTAGCCACAGTAAAGGGTTACAATCACAAGATGAGGAAGCCAAACTAAGAAACAAGCATAGAAACAAGTCAGGCAAATACCCAAAACAGCCCGGACCAGGGATGGGTCATTCAAAAACCTTTTTGTATCAAGATAGGGTGGTTCTCCCCATAAATCCTCAAGAACAACAACAAAGGCACGCTCAACATCGTCAAGCATCTCCCAGGTATAGCGAGACACTCTCACATCCTTCTGCCACTCTAGAGGGAAAAAAGGCTCATCATTTTCATCAAGAAAAAAGGGGCGGGCCCCCTCGACAGCACGAACTTTAAAGAAGTAATTCTTGAAATCCTTAAAGGACTCATCATACATAGCAAACACTTTATGGCCCTGGGCAGACCTGAAAGAAACCCAGGAAGCTTTCTTTTTCGAAGAGCCACCAGGCTTGGCGGAAACAAACAGATAAAGGAAGAGAGCCTGAGAAGGTGTTACACCTAACTCTTGGCAAAGTAGCTGAAAAATTTTGATAAAACCCTAGGAATTCGGGTGAAGCTGGGATGGGGCAATATTACACGACCACAACAGGTCGGTCTCAAAAGCAGTAAAAGGAAAAGTAATGTCCAGTTGACTGAAGAAATATTCATAGGCATAGAAGAAGGGACGCTCCCCCTCGATGGAGGTCGGAAAACAAACCCTCTCATCAGAATCAGGAGCAACAAGCTCATAATCCCTCTCCCAGGCACTGTTACCACAAATCCTATGACGCTTCCTCAGCTCTATGCAAAATTCAGCATCTACAACAGAAACACACATCAAGACAAGGGAGTCCAGCCAATCGGACATCCCCTCGGGAACTCTGGAAGACATCTCTACAATGTTATTGCGAGAAGACATGAGGCCAACTAATCCTACAATAAGAAAAAGAGATGGGATTACTAAAAATATCTCGGACGAGGGATAAAACAACTCGATCAAAATGATACAGGCGAACAAACAGAAAAGGAAAACCCCAAGACTCAAACCAAAGTCTCGAGGCATCCTTTGGAGGCAGTAACAAAGCAAGGTTTTCAGGAAAAATCTATAGCTCGCACCCCAGCACCTCTCAAACAAGAAAAGAAGACTGCAAACAGATGGCATTTTTCATCAAAGAAAAACACAAAAAGTCATCAAAATCATTGCCTCACGGTCTACCAGCAAAAAAGCATGCATCCCCAAACATCAAGGCACGCCAAGTAGAAACCATCAAAGGCGCAACCATTTTCAGAATCAGATAAAAAAGCAATCTTCAAACAAAGCGAGGAAAAGATGCAGATTTTCTAGGTATTGGTATCAGACAAAAACAACAGAACATGCAAAGCCCTAAAAAGCATCAAGCAACAGGAAAGGCAAAAAGGATCATGCAGAAGATAAAGAAACTCCTAGAACACACATTTCAACAACAATTAGGCGCGACAAAAATAGAAAGATCCAAACTTTCTCTAAAGCAAAATCAAAACTTCATCACAAAGCCAAAGCAACGAAAGAAAAAGAAGAACTAACCTGAAGAAGGAAGAAGCTTCAAGGGAAAAAGGAGACGTAAAAATGAAAGCTGCCCAGAAAATCGCTGAGTGATGCCGCAACGCAAGAAAAGCAGAAATGTGGGCGAAAGACAAAGAGCGAGAAGAAATTACGAAGAAGTTACAAAAAGAGCGAAAAAGAGAAACCGTTTCTGGGTTTTCAAAAATCAAAATAAAGAACCAAAGAAAAATGGGGCAATTAATACTAATTAATGAAAGTATTAAACGCTCACACGTTCCCAAAGTGCTGATATAAAAGCGCGTGCCTTTAGAGGAAAATGTTCTACATTCAAAAGCCGCTATAAAGGAATCAACGAAAAGCGCGCGCCTTTAGAGGAAAACGTTCTACATTCAAAAGCCGCTATAAAGGAATCAACGAAATGCTTGAGTTCGGCTTCATTAGAGAAGGACCAAAGTCAAGAACTCGCCCCCAAAACAAAAAAAGACCGAGCTCAAGCAGGGGCACTGTTCATACCCTGGGTCGAGCTGTCCAAACCGGGATGTTCAGTAGCAAAGCGACCGACCTCTCTTAGGTCAAGCGGACCGACTTCTTTACGAAGAACTCGGCCAAATCGACAGGAAAGCCAAGAGAAGGGTCCAACTCAAGGAATACGACCCAGATCCAGAGGCCGCCCACGCCTACAGAGATAAGGGCGGTTCCATGGAAGATAAGCTGACCTCACCCAAAGATAAGATAAGATAACTAACTTATCTTATCTAAAAAGGTCACTCCTCATCATTATAAATACACTGGAGCACCCAGGTATAACTCATACTCTGATTCTACATAAAACCTGTTTAATACCCATGCTAACTTAAGCATCGGAGTCTCTTGCAGGTTCCCCCCACCCTTCGGTGACCAAGGATCAGCAGTGCAGTCAGTCCAACAAGTCAGACACGACAACTCCGGCCGCCACTCACCAGCCAAACACGTCGGCACCGACCCGTACAGAAGATCTCAACCGGGATCGACCTCCAGTTTCAGGTAACCCTCGGAACAGTTGCTATAGTGAATTGTGATAAGTTAATTATTGAAAGTCTTCTGTTTGATAATTCGTTGAAGATTCAAGAAGAAATTCGAAGTAGAATTTTCAATGTAAGTCTCAAAAGAAAGGCTAGGTCGGGTTGTGAAGAAGCATTGACGCAATCCCTCTCGCACAAATCTTTCCGCCGTTCTCTTCTAATACTCCCGACACTAGGTCTATCGCAAACTCGCTTTCCCTCTGAGATAGGGATTCTGGTACACCTTCAGGATTGTCTCGGAAACTCTCTCACAATAGTGATTTGGTTTCATCTTCACTCACCTGTCAAACGATTAGCAACTAAAGGTTGAATCCTTTCCATTTCTCATCTTCGTAGTTCACTGTCACTAGGTTCCAAACAATAACTCCGCACAGTCCTCAATACTTCCGATCCCTTAGGTATAATCCAACCCGCTTCCGTTGTGTCGCTGTGATTCTTAACCTTCGAAAGCCTAGCCACTCCTCTAAGTTAACTAAATATCGCTACGTCTCAACATCTAATAGTTGTCGACTAATCACTAACTTAGACTTCACTATTAACAAAACTTGTCATGCATCACGAATGAATGTTACATATCAATGGTATGCAAGATAGTTAAAGACTCAACTGCTAATTTGCAATTACCTTGAGTCTGAGAATCCAATTCGGCTCCCTCCCGGTGTTCCCTGTGTCGACAATTCCAGGACATATGTCTAGGGCGACCTCACTTGTAACATACACCTAGTCCGGCCCTGCATGGTCTGTTTGGATGGTATTTCTTGCATCTCCAACACTTTAAGTCTTCCAGTTGAGTACTAATCTGCCTTCTAAATTCGGACCCTGACGGTTGTTGTTCCTTCGGTCATCATTTCAGCGTTTAGAACGTGAAGTGGCATAACGGCCCCTTGGTGCAATCTTCGTCTTCTTTCCCCTTTTTCTTGCGAAAGATTCTCGGCAATCACTCCTAGCCAGCCCGGTCCTTCTTGAGCTTTCGCCTGCTGTTTTACCCGTGTTAGTTAACTCCAGATAACTCACTACTTTCACTAGTGCCACTGTACTCGGGACATCATTTCTGCCTTCATTTTCATCCACATTATCGTTTCCAACTCTAACTTGTTGTCCCGTTCTACCCCTTGCTTGACTAGTCGTAGCAGCCACAGCGCCAATGGCAGCAACAGCACTCGCCATCGCGGTCATGACATTAGTCAAGCTACCTATCAGTATGGTCACATCATTACCTCTCTGTCCTCGACCCTGATTATGGCCCTGACTGCATCCACGAGGCGCCATTTGGTTCCTGTTCACACCAAACAATTGATATCAAGGTGATCAATCTCAATATCGCAAGTCCAGTGCTTCAAAGTTCCAAATGCATGCTCATGAACTTTATGCTATGTATATCAGGAAGATATCCTAAATAGCACATAAACACAACTCAGAGTATGCTCAGAAGCATAGTCAGTCCGTCCCTTAGGCTCTATAGGAACGAACTGCTTTGATACCATAATGTAACACCCTACCACACAAAGCTTTACACCTAGGATGTAAAGCAGAAGTGGCGAGGTGCTACGACCTCTAAAAATAAAAATTTAAATATATAATATAGTGAAAAAGAGGTTTGTAACTAGGAGCCTTTGAAGAAAGGGATAAAACAAAACCGTTAAATCGAAAAAGCGTAACCCTCACGAAGCGATAAAGCAGACAGCACAAGATAGAACAAGCTAAGGAGTTAATATATCAAGAGTTCCAAAATACATATAACAAAACTCAAGACTTGGCTCGCGAAGATAAACCGGCCTGAGCGAATAAGTGTATATACATATATAGATATATAGGAAAACCCAAAAGAAAACCCAAAATACAGAGTGACAAAGCCTGAATCTCCAAAATCACCTCTAAGAGGAATTTGTACAGCATATATAGAATAAGTGGAGATAATAAGTATCTAAGCAAAATACAGATAACCAAAATAACCCAAAAGGTAAAGATCTTCGCAACATCAAAAGCTTCCAGCATGCTTCAGCGAGGTGTCGCCTGTCCTGCATCTGAAAACCACAAAACCCGCATGGGTGAGAACCGGAGGTTCTCAGCATGGTAACAGTGCCCACATATCTAACATGTAATGTCCTGGAAAAGTCAAAGGCAATCCTAGAACTTCCAACAGATAATTAAAGCTTAAAACATAACTAAACCATGAAATTAAGAATAGGCCACTAGCTAAGGGTCTTCAGAACTATCTAAAACTTCCCGTTCCAACTCTTCCGAACCTCCCAACCACCCACGGAACCAAATGCAACAAACACAGTTATTACATACAGAGAAATTACAAATAGGATTCAAATATAGCAGATACTCAAGCAGCATTTAATTATGCAATCACTTAGGCAATCCAAACAAATCACATATAATGCATATGATGTATGCCTGTCTTAGTGGCTGATGAGTCTCATCTGTCAATTATAGAGCCAACCCGACAAGTCTTGGTAGCTAACCATTAGACGGTCCCTCTGTCGTGGATCCCTAACTCGAGTAATTCTCAATCATATCATAATCATAATCATAATCATAATCATACCACACCCACTCTTGGTGTTTATCACGGGGGCAAGCTCATCCGGACCTTTCACAGTATCCGGCTACACTTACGACATAGGGTAAGCAGAGTATCGAGTCTCAACCTGGAGCACGCGGTGGCTAGTCACTGCTTTCATCAAGCGAAACTCGTATCTCAGATAATCATTTCACATCCATCCATACACATTCCATAATCATTCCTTACAACTATATCATCACTCATCGTAACCTGGGGCAAGTGGGACGAAACCACAACCCTTGCGTCGACCCGGGGAGTCTCTATACTAACCAACCTGGAGCAAGTGGGGCGAAACCACAACCTTTGCATCTACCTAGGGGGTACGTTCTCATATGCCCAAAAGGAACCGAGGTGGGGATCCTAACCTCTCACCATCTCGCTGGGGGCGATTTTACAATACCAGGAGGAACCAGGAATGGGATCCTCACCTTCCAGCATCACTCTAGGGTCGCACTTTCGAGAAAGAGAACTCAAGATACAATAATCATTAACATTCACATTTTCATTTTCAACCATAATTTACAATTTATCACAGCCATCCAGCTTAAAATCACATACAGCCATTCGGCTCATATCACATACACCACCATTCAGCTCATATCTTATACATAGCCATTCGGCTTATTTCATGTACACAGCACTCCACCATCCTCCTCAACAACTCCTAACCTCATCACTAGTCATAACTTCTCATGATATTCCCTATCTTCATCCACAAGTTACCCTCTTCCCTAGCTTCCTCTCAATCACTAGGCATTCTATATCAATTCAAGATCTAAGGGATGAAATTTGGGGGTTTATAAGTGTGAAATAACACCACGGAAGGTTACGAGCTTATTGGGAATGTGAAGAGCTTGAAAACAAAAACTTTAGAAAAGAACCGAGTCGCATGCGTATGCATAGGAGTGTGCATGCGCACGCCCAGAAGTATTTTTAAAAGTGTGTGTACGCACAGGTCAGTGCGTAAGCACAGAAATCAAAATCTTCATGGTGGGGCGCGCGCACAACGTGTGCTAGCGCCACCACCCGCGTGCCAATCCCAACGTGTGCGTACGCACAGGGCTGTGCTTATGCACAGCTCGCAAAACTCCCTTGGCCATGTACGCGGATAGAGCGTGCTGGCGCTCCCAACAGCAGCCTCATTTCCACTTGTGCGTACGCACGGGTTGTGCGTACGCACGGGTTGTGCGTACGCACGGGTTGTGCGTACGCACGGGGTTGTGCATGCGCACAGGCCTCAAGATTCCACAGGTTGTGCACGCGCATAGGGCTGTGCGGGCGCACACAACCCAGAACTCACAAATTTTGTAGAATTTGCAGAATTCAGAACTTTGACCCAAACTTCCAACGATTATATCTCCTTCCACAAAATTCAGATTTCACCCAAATTTAAACCATTTTAAATCGTATGAAATTATCTTTCAATTGATATAAAATTCATCAAATTCTGAAAATAATAGCTCAAGATTTGATCCGTTGAATTTCATCAAAATTCTATTTTTACCAAAACTTGTAAACTCCCAAGTTTCAAAACATACACTTCCAAATCTCATTCAAAATCAACCAAAACTCAACCATTCCAACATCAATCATATTCCAACTTCCCAATCCAATCCACAACCTACTAATCCTCATCCTTCATCAATCATAACTCAATAATTCAATCTCAACACACATTCAACATTCAAATTTCAACCACATTCAATATCTTGAATTTCCACAATATACAAAATACTTTATCAATCTCTTATGACAATTTCATCATCAATTTCACTATCAACATAATACCAAAAATAACTCCATTTCACTAACCATCAAACACACACTAAGGCATACAACATCTCATCAAACCTCCAAAAACCAATATCCACATAATCATGCCACAATTCCAACAACCAATCAATCATCATCACAAATTCAATTCTTATCATATGGGTCACTAGCCTAAGTTTTCACACTACATTACATTTTAGATACAGGAAACCGAAACCATACATTGGCCGATTCCCGTTCCACCCAGAACACTCTCAAATTCACTTTTCCTCAACTTTCAATGTCTCAATGCTTCACCAACAGATTTCCAAGCACAAGCTCCACTCCAAGGCTTGCCAAAACCACCAATCAAGCTCCAATATACATATATACAAAGCCTAAGCCACAATGTCACATCCAAACACAATAACTCAATACCTAACACCTCAAATTCAATATTTTCACTAGGGTTTGAGAATCTCACCTTACCCAATGATCAAGGGAGCAAGAACAAGCCTTCTCCTCAAGTTAATTTGAGCCTACAACACAAAGGAGCTCAAAATCTCAATATTTTTGCCTATGAAACTCGAAACTAAGGACTGAAATTCGAAGAAAATTTTGTGGCTTACCTCAAGAATAGTTGTATAGGTTTTATAAAGCTCGACGCCGCGGTCGCGTGGTCGTAAACGGTGCGTCAATCGAAGCTCCAGATCAAAAGTTGTGATCAATTGAAATTGGAGTAAGGGTTTATGTTTCTCCCCCTCTCCCTTTCTGAGTTCTGCGTGTGTGTTGTTTTGGGAAGGAAGAGAGCTTAGCTCTCTTAATTAAGAGAAGCTTGGCTGGGCCATGGCCCAACTTGGATCCGGTTAGTCTGGTTTGGTCCGTTCGACCTAATATTGGATCGATTTCTTTAAAATTGGTGTCAAAAGTCTCGTTTTAATTTTCTCTATCATATTAAACCATAAAAATCTCATTTCTCACTTTTTAAAATATATTTTAATTTATGAGTTAATTAGTCATTAATTAACCGGGTTTTACAAATTTCCCTTCCATTCATTGTTCTTCCCTGGGTCCATGTGGCTGGGCCGCTCCGTCCTTCACAAAGCCACCTCTCATGGCAGCCAACGTTGAAGAAAAGATTGGCGATCACTCAAAAGGCGTGAAATGTATCACAAGAAAGAGATGTTATAACTAACACCTTTGATCATACACAGTTCAGATTCTGGAGCACGAAGAACATGAAGGGATCGTATCTTCTTAGCTAGCTAGACAGCTGGCCGTTGGTGACATATGTTTGTTCTCTATCTGTTAAGAAATATACGTTAGATACAACATATGACACTATTTGTTGCCCTTTTTTAAATCTATTGAATTGTGATCTTGAAACTTTTTTTTTTTTTGGTACAAGAGATCTTGTAACTCTGTTTACTTCTTTTTTAATCACTTCAAGCTCTAAAAGCCCAGAGAATGAGACAAGTTTGAGGCCTATTAGATTGGTCCCATCAAGAACAAGAAGCAACAATCCTCAAGGTCCAATAGGCCCAGTTCTTAAAGTCTAGTCTCCATTTTGTGGTTGGCCTCATCTTCCATCAATAAGATAGTCTTGGTTAACCAACCAAAAATAGAAAAGTTGGTGTAGGATATGATTCTCCAAGAAAAGGGTGAACTTGAATTCATGTTTTGCACTCTCTAATCACCAACACGAATATCTTCTCTTCTGTATATTCGTGAAAATAATTTGTAAATTTTATACCTCTTATTTAAAGTGTAGCGTATTTATCATCTTAATAATTAATTTCATATTATTATTATTATTATTATTATTATTATTATTATTATTATTATTAACAATGAAATTGACTTAATATATTTCTAAAAGTGTTTCACAATTTATTTCTTTTAACTCGTTAACTCTAATTTATTATAATAAATTAATTATATCAATTTATTAATTTAATTAGATACTTAAGTATCACACAATTTATTATAATTTATATCAATCAATTAATAATTGTAATCACTATATCAATTAATTAATTGATTAATTTATAAAGTGTATAATAAAACTACAAATAAGATAAACAACGTAGATATTATTTAATTATTATATTAGAGATATTTTTTAATTTATTTCTTTTAATTAATTAAACCAAATCAATTATGTTAATTGATTTTATCAATTAATTTATTTGATTA
Organism: Arachis hypogaea; assembly: GCF_003086295.3. Classification (NCBI taxonomy): domain Eukaryota; kingdom Viridiplantae; phylum Streptophyta; class Magnoliopsida; order Fabales; family Fabaceae; genus Arachis; species Arachis hypogaea. Next base: position 25,777,278 of record NC_092046.1, read on the forward strand.
ATTTATTTGATATTAAAATAATAGTTTTGCGACCAAGATAATTAAGATATTTTTATCTAAATAATAATACCAACAATAATAAATAATACTAAGTAATTAATAATTAATAATATTAAACTATCCTATTCTATTATACTATCTCAAGTGCAACACCATTTACATTTTTTTTATTTTTTTTATTCTTTTCGTACACAATTTATTTAAAATATATTTTAAAATAATTAATACAATTTATTTATCATATATAAGACTTAATTTATATATTATTAAATTTGTAATTAAATCTTTATATAATTTTTTTAATTAGATTTTTATACTGTTTTTTCGATGAATAAATTATAATAAGCATATAAGTAGGCACGAATATCCAAATAAAGAAATGTTAAATAAAACATTTTGACATAAATAACTCCAACCACATCTCGTAAGCTCTGAAGATTCCAACTGTGCTGGAAACGACGTGTATTTAATTTGGAAGATGGGAATTATTTTATTTATCAGATACAAGCTAATAAGACAGATCGGGCATTGAGATCAAGAAAAGACAGAGAGGAGAGAAAGCACAATTTTCTTTAGGGTATGTGCAAGAGAAAATCTTTATACAATAAACAAGCTAGGAGGATCATACTTCGATTACATATCAAATTAAAAAATATGGCAAATAAAGATAAAGATGTAATGTATAATTAATTTTCTTTGTACAATTAAATATCATAAACACTATGAAATACGGAGATATAGTGGTTTGTGAGTACTAAATAGTTTAAGATCATGTTATCGTGCATTTTGAATACAAAATATAGTTTTAGATTAGTCGTTTTAATTATTATCTTATATATATAGTACAACTCATATGTTTTCGGCGTATATGTGGTTATGAAGTTGTACTTGTTAATGTTTTATTAAGAAATAATAGCAATTTTATAATGGTAACTTGTAAAATATTTAAATTCAACTAGTCTAGTACACCAAAAATGATACAATAAAATATTTTGTCTCAGATAAACGAAATAGTATTATATTCAGTTATTAGAAAAATTATTTCTTATATTTATCTTTAAATTTGTTTGTTATAGCAGCTGCTAATGTTACAAAATAACAAAATTTAATTTACTATTAAGGAATTTAGCACATGTGGTAAGACACAATAGTTGGTTAAGGCACAAGGGTATATAGTTACCCTTACACCTCCCATTTCCACCCTCCTCCATTTCTTTATATATGTGTATGTGTCTTTAAGAAGAATAAATATATGTTTATCCGAGTGTAACTATATAATATTACATGAGAATAAAAATAGAACAAAATATTATTTATGTTTTAATTTTAATTTTAATACTTTGTTTTTATCTCAAATATTTTAAATAATTTACTATTGTCTCAAGCATTAACTCCATAAAAAAATTAAGAAAAAAAATTAAAGGACATACAACAGAATTTATTATTTTTTGTCAGTATTTTTAGCTATTAGTTGAATTTATTTATAATAATAATAATCTAACAACATATTTTTAGTCTACATTTTTAAACAATATTGACTAATTGCGGGTTAAAAACATTAAGTTCTACTAACTCTCTTTAGCATTCATTAAAAAATTATTAATGATGCTAGCTTAGTGACATATACTTCTCTAAAGACCACAACAATCGACATACAGAATTTTCTTTTTCTCCTTAACCGAAATTGAGCCACCAATAAAAGAAAATTTGTAACCTTTTCTTTCAATTTTAGAAGGAAGATAAGAAGGTGGATTATGTTAGGTTTTGATAAATTTACAACCTTTTTCTTCGATGTTTCAATTACTAAATATGCTCCTTCATATTTTTTTACATCTTCTAGTCAATCTCTTCATAATATAAATGTGGAATTACGACATAAACATGTTATTTTCACTGTTCGTTTAGTCTTGAATAATTCTTTCTTATCTACTAATTTTACTCCTACTAATTCTCATATACGTGAATTTTGTTCTTTGGCTAAAGTGCATCATTTATATGTTTATTTCTTATAATTAACAAATCACAATCAATACAAGCACTCCAAAATTGTAAGTTATTTATGGAGAATCAATCTGGTCAAAGGCTCAAACATGTTCAGACAAATAAGGGAATAAATTTCTTAAGCAAGTCTTTCATTAATATCCTTGCATCTCAAGGAATCATGCATCATGTTAGTGTTGAAGTGTGAGGAGTATTGAAGTTAGTCCCACATCAAAGAAAGCAAGGAAGAGTGAGGAGTTTATAAGATGAGAGACCCATTAACTTGACACCTTAAGGTTTTGAGTTGGATGTGGTGTCTTCTCATCTTATGTTATCTCACTTGATTCCTCCTTGATGACTTACATCATCTACCTTTCTTTCTTGCATAAAGAAGACCATAAAAGAGCATAAATCTCATTTGATCATTACAATTCATGCATTATTTGATGAATATTATGGTACACTACTTTGAGATGAGTTGTGCTGAATTTCAGGTGAAAAAGGCATAAAAAATGGGTAGAAGACAAACAAGAAGCTGGGCGTGTGAAACTGGCATGCCACTTGGAGCAAACGCCACAAAAATGCACGGAGCTAGGCGCCAGTACTAAAGTCCAGAGAAGAAGTCCAAGCATGCATGTGGGCGTCCCTGGCGTGGCACGCTAGTACAAAGTTCCAGAGAGCAACAATGGAGAACACAAAAGGAGCGTGGCACGCCTGACCCATCAACTACTATGGGCGTGCCACTTGAGCAAGGGGCGTGGCATGCCAACTCACCATTCCAAGAAGAACCTCCACTATGGCGTGCCACTTGGTATCGAAGGCGTGGCACGCCAACCCAAGCATGTCACTATGGCGTGCCACTTGAAAGCTGAGGCGTGGCACGCCAACTACTGGAACCAAGACAAGATCATGGGCGTGGCACGCCAACCTTTGGGTGTGGCACGCTGGTATAAGTTTCCAGAGAGGATGAAGGAGGCCAATTACATGGGGCGTGCCACTTGAATCCCAGGCATGGCACACCAGTGCCATTCAGAGAGCAAAGAAGCATTAGGGCGTGCCACTTGAGTTCGTGACGCCAAACAGAGGAACCACTCACTCATAAAGGGGCGTGGCACGCCAGACCCTGGGCGTGCCACGCTAGTTCAAGTTTCTAGAGGCAAGGATAAGTGAGAAAGACGAAGGGCGTGCCACTTGAGTTCGAAGGGGTGGCACGCCAACACAATAATTCCACTATGGCGTGCCACTTGAGCTCGAAGGCGTGGCACGCCAAGGTTGCTAAAGAGACGAGCGTGCCACTTGAAGGGCTGGCCGTGGCACGTCAAGCTAAAATTGAAGGGCACGTGACACGCCACTAGAGCGCCAATCACACGCCAGCTGGGAGATCACACTTATTGAGCTTCTTTTCCCTCCAAAAATGTAATTTTCTTTTTTCACTTTTGTAATTGTTTTATTTTACTAGGAGTAGTATAAATGCCCCAAGGTGTACTGAAGAAGGATTATTTAATATAAGGATCACTTTTATTTTTAATTGACTATTTTAATTTTTATTTACAATGTCTTTCTTTAATTCCTTTTCATATGCTATGAATTTTACCTTTACAATGAGTGAGTAGTTCCCTAACTTGATGGGGAATTGATTGAAAGGAACCCTTGAGTTGGAAGACTTGAAAGAAAAATTGTAATTGGGTTTATGGTTGGATTGCCTCCTAATCACTAACACCAATCCCTTTTAATTAAGTGGATTGCAACTTGTGAACGGACGTAGCATTCTAACTTGTTTGACTTTCCTTTACCTAGTGAAGGATAACTAAACAGGACAACCTTCAATTGTCAATTAATCCTGAGAGCATTCTAACAATAATAGGGATTCCAACTAATCAATTCCCAATCAAGGCTTTTATTTACATTATTCAAATTCACCAATTTAATTTCCTGTTTGCCCAATTCAAACCTTTTTGAAAACCTCTGATTAATAAAATAGCACACTTTTCTGCAACTCGTTGGGAGACGACCTGGGATTCATACTCCCAGTATTTTAATTTCAATTTTCTGTGACATCTTTCTAAATTGATAGGCGGATTTCTAGCGAATTAAGAACTATACTTGCAACGTATATATTTTAACAATTTTTAATTCGCCAATTTCTGCCCTCATCAGTGTGCCACTTGAGTTCGAAGGCGTGGCACGCCAACACAAGAATTCCACTATGGCGTGCCACTTGAGCTCGAAGGCGTGGCATGCCAAGGTTGCTAAATAGACGAGCGTGCCACTTGAACGCTGGGCGTGGCACGCCAAGCTAAAATTGAAGGGCACGTGACATGCCACTAGAGCGCCAATCACACGCCAGCTGGGAGATCACACTTATTGAGCTTCTTTTCCCTCCAAAAATGTAATTTTTCTTTTTCCCTTTTGTAATTCTTTTATTTTACTGGTAGTATAAATACCCACAAGGAGTACTGAAGAAGGAGGGGTTAAGCAGTCAGTTTTAGATCCACTTTTACACTTCACTTTTGAGTACTTTTTGAGCTATGAGTAGCTATCTTCCCTCTCATTAAGAGAGGGAGCTCTGTTGTACTTGATGGATTGATAATAGTGAAATTCTTCTTCTCTTCATCTTCTCTTTGATTTGCTAGAAGGAATTTCGTTCTTAATGCTTAGTGTTCAATTATCTTGGAAAAGAGATTGAATGCAATTGGGTTTCATGGGAGCCTTGGGAAAGGAAACATGAAACCATGCTTGAAATCCCTTCTCACACTTGAGTAGAATCTGGGTTTTGGTGTTTGGATATGTGACATATAATCCTCCCTCTACTTGGACCTATAATGGTGTGTGATATAATCAGGAACCAAGCATATCTCTCTTCATGAGCAATTAGACCAAGGAATTGGCTATTGATCAAGATCTGAGAGATTGAGTCCCCAAGGGATTAGGGCTCAATCAATCATGATTTCCAAGAGGTCAATGAGTTGCATGATTGAAGAGGATATAAGCTAGATTTGATCCAAAGAGACAACATCTCCCAATCTCAATGAATTTCCCCATTCTTATCTATCAATTTCTTTACAGCTTAATTTTACATTCAGCAATTTCCCATTCCCATTTACATTCAAGTCATTTATGCTTCTGCACTTTATATTCTGCCATTTATATTTCTGCACTTTATTACTTTTCTTTATATTCTAGTCATTTACATTTATGTCATTTACAATTCTGCACTTCACAATCTTATTGATCCGCTTGACTAATTCATCAATTAATTAAAACTGCTCGAATTTGCCAATCTCTGTGGATACGATCCCACTCTACTGTGGGTTATTACCTGACAATAATTTTGGTGCGCTTGCCAAAAGAACTAATTCACCAATTTTTGAATGGGGTGTGAATTTTAGTCATCAAGTTTTATGGCGCCGTTGTCGGGGATTGGCTTAAATTTGACAGTGATTAAATTGATTGGAGAGCTAGATTAAGTAATTTAAATTCCTTGTTATTTTAGTTTCTTTTATTTAGCGCCTTTTATATTTTTTTTTATTTTTTTGAGTTCTATTTGTTTCTTCTTTGATTATTCTTATTCATCATCCATATTTCCACTCTTCTAACTGTTCGATTAATTGCACCACTCACACTAACAACCACTCTAACAAGAATAATTTCTTCTTTCATTTTCTTTCTTACTTTTTGCCTTGTTGGTTGTATGACAGGTAGAAGAAGCGGGGCTTCAACTTCCTTTGATTCTGAACCTGAGAGGACCTTTCTTAGATTAAGGAGGAAAGCAAGAGGGAAAGGAGTCATTGGTGCTGAGGAAGAGGAAGAGTATTTTGAAACAGACATGAAGGGGAATATGGAAAACCACCATGAAGACAACCATGCTAGAGAAGGCCCAATAAATCATGATGGGCAAGAAAGGAGAGTCTTAGGCTCCTACATAAATCTAAACCCAGGAAATTATGGCAGCAGCATCCTAAAGGCAACAATTCATGCCAATAATTTTGAGCTGAAGCCTCAGCTCATCACACTTGTTCAGAATAATTGCTCATATGGAGGAAGTGCCCAAAAAGACCCTAATCAACATCTCAACACATTATTGAGGATATGTGATACTGTAAAGTCCAACGGGGTACACCCTGACATCTACAAACTACTTTTGTTCCCTTTCTCACTCAGAGATAAGACAGCAAAGTGGTTGGAATCATTCCCCAAGGATAGCCTAACTACATGGGAGGAGGTCATGAATAGATTCCTAGCAAGATTTTATCCTCCACAAAGAATCAACAGGCTAAGAGCTGAGGTGCAAACCTTCAAACAATAAGATGGAGAAACACTCTATGAGGCATGGGAGAGATTCAAAGATCTGACAAGAAGATGCCCACCAGAAATATTCAATGAGTGGGTACAACTACATATCTTTTATGAGGGACTATCCTATGAAGCAAAAAAGGCTGTGGATCATTCTTCAGGAGGCTCACTCAACAAAAAGAAAACCATTGAAGAGGCCATAGATGTCATTGGGACTGTAGCCAAAAATGAGTATTTCTATGCTTCAGAAAGGACTTAGAAGAAGGGAGTGCTAGAACTTAACTCTGTAGATGCTCTGTTAGCTCAGAACAAGGCAATTGCAGCACAAATAGCAGCTCTAACCAAGAGAATGGAGGCCAATCAAGCCTCAGTCATTCAAGACTAAACTCCTCAACAAGAAGGGAATGCACCAGAATCTGAAGGTGACTGGGAACAAGCTAATTATGTGAACAACTCACCCAAACCACCATATGATCCACACTCTAAGACTTACAACCCAGGTTGGAGGAACCACCCAAATTTTGGGTGGAAAAATCAACAAAATCACAACCAAGACCACAACAAACCTTATTCATCAAATCAGCATTCCAACCACAATCCCAACCATCAAACAGGGAACCATAGACCCTACCATAACTCACAAAACACATCATACCATAGTAACCAACCCACACACAACAACCTCAATCAAGATGCACCATCCTCAACTATGCAACCATGTGAAATCAAGAGCAACTTTGAGAGGATGGAGGCTGCAATAGCACAACTATCATCACAGATTATTGGGGCAGTCTCTACCTTCATGGACAGACAAGCACAGACTGAAAGAAGGATAGATGCTAATCAAGAGGAATACAGGTCAAATCTGAAAAAATCAAGGCGCAGCAATCTCAAAGTTGGAAGCACAAGTGGAGATTTTATCCAAGCAAATCCCACTTCCCACACACACATTTTCCAGTGACACCATGGCTAACCCAAGAGGGGAATGCAAAGCCATTACTCTAAGAAGTGGGAAGGTTGTAGAGGAAGGAACCCCAAGCAAAGACAATCATGAAGAAGTCGCTAAAAAGTATGGGAACAAGGATGAAGGAGAGACCCCTGCTCCACCTCTACCAAAACCAGTCTTGAAGTCTTATGTGCCAAAAGCATCATACCCACAAAGGGGAAAAGATGGGAAGGATGGCCAGTTCTCTAAGTTCCTAGAGATCTTCAAGAAGCTCCAAATCAACATACCATTTGCTGAGGCATTAGAACAAATGACACTCTATGCCAAATTTTTGAAGGAGCTTATAACCAAAAAGAGAAACTTGGAGGTAAAAAAAACCATAGTATTGACTAAGGAATGCAGCGCCATCATACAAAAGAATCTTCCTCAAAAGCTGAAAGACCTAGGGAGTTTTCAAATCCCCTACATCATAGGGGATATCACTATTGAGAAAGCTTTGTGTGATTTGGGAGCTAGCATAAATCTTATGTCCCTAACCATGATGAGAAGGATGAAGATTGAGGAAGCCAAGCCAACAAGAATGGCACTCCAATTGGCTGACAGAACATTTAAGTTTCCACATGGGGTGGTGGAAGACTTGCTAGTGAAAGTAGGAGAATTCATTTTCCCTACTGATTTCGTTGTGCTGGACATGGAAGAAGAGGCCAACACGTCAATTATCCTAGGAAGACCATTTCTAGCTACTGCTGGAGCCATCATTGATGTGCAGAAAGGGGAACTAGTCTTGAGGTTGCATGAAGAGAAAATGGTCTTCAACGTCTTTATAGCAATGAGTTACCCCAAAGAATCCATAGGAGAATGCATGCTGGTAGACACCATGGAACAGATAGTTCAAGAAGTCTTGGAAGAAGAACAATGTGGAGGAATCATTGAGCTGGAACAAGCACCAGATGGAGAACCACCACAAGCAACCATGAAAAACTCAATCATGCCAACCACTACAGACAACAAAGATGCAGAGTCACCAAAATTAGAGCTGAAAACCTTATCACCTAGCTTGAAATATGCATATCTGGGTGCTAACAACACTCACCCAGTGATCATAAATTCAAGTCTGAATAAGGAACAAGAAGAGTAGCTTATCCAAGTGTTGAGACAACACAAGGATGCCATAGGCTGGACACTTGCAGATTTAAAAGGGATCAGTCCTTCAATGTGTATGCATAAGATCTTACTTGAAGAAGATGCCAAACCTTCAAGACAACAACAAAGGAGGCTGAACCCAACTATGAATGAAGTGGTTCAGAAAGAAGTGTTGAAATTGTGGCAAGCAGGGGTGATTTACCCCATCTCAGACAGCCCTTGGGTAAGCCCGGTGCAAGTAGTCCCTAAGAAGGGAGGGATCACTGTTGTGACAAATGAGAAGAATGAATTGATACCTACAAGAATAGTGACTGGATGGCGTATGTGCATTGACTACTGAAAACTTAATGAAGCCACCCAGAAGGACCATTTCCCCCTACCTTTCATGGACCAGATGCTTGAAAGATTGGCAGAACATGAGTATTATTGCTTTCTTGATGGGTATTCGGGCTACAATCAAATTGTTGTAGACCCCAAGGATCAGGAAAAAACTTCATTTACTTGTCCATATGGTGTCTTTGCTTATAGGAGAATGCCCTTTGGATTGTGTAATGCACCTGCAACATTCCAAAGGTGCATGCTCTCCATTTTTTCTGACATAATTGAGAAGTTCATAGAAGTATTCATGGATGACTTCTCTGTATTTGGGAACTCATATTCTGATTGCCTATACCATCTTGCTCTTGTGCTAAAAAGGCGTCAAGAAACCAACCTGATTTTAAACTGGGAGAAGTGCCATTTTATGGTGACTGAAGGGGTGGTTCTTGGTCATAAAATTTCAAAAGATGGCATAGAAGTGGACAAGGCAAAAGTGGAAGTAATTGGAAAATTACTTCCACCTTGCAATGTCAAAGCAATCAGATGTTTTTTGGGACACGCTGGGTTCTATAGGAGGTTTATCAAAGATTTTTCAAAGATTGCAAAATCCTTTAGCAACCTACTTGTCTCAAATACTCCCTTTATTTTTGATAGAGAGTGTATGGTAGCCTTTGATGAACTTAAAAAGAAACTCTCCTCTGCACCTATTATAGCACCACCAAGCTGGGATCTTCCCTTTGAACTAATGTGTGATGCATCTGATTTTGCTGTTGGTGCTGTTCTAGGACAGAGGAAAGGTAAGCTAGTACATGTTATTTACTATGCTAGCAAGGTTCTTAATGAGAATCAAAGGAACTATACCACCACGGAGAAAAAACTTTTAGCCATAGTTTTTGCTTTTGATAAGTTTAGATCATATCTTATTGGCTCAAAAGTAATTGTGTTCACTAATCATGCAGCATTCAAATACTTGCTTACCAAACAAGAGTCTAAGCCCAGACTAATAAGGTGGATTCTGCTACTCCAAGAATTTGATATTGAGATTAAAGATAGGAGCGGAGCAGAGAACAAGGTAGCTGACCACCTCTCAAGGATCCCACAAGAAGAAGAAATGCAGCAAGTAGCAGTAAATGAAAGCTTTCCTGATGAACAATTGATGATGATTCGAGTAGCCCCTTGGTTTGCAGACATAGCTAACTTCAAGGCTATTGGGGAGCTACCAATTAACATCAATAAGCACATGAGGAGGAAGCTAATTAAGGATGCCAAACACTACATCTGGGATGACCCTTATTTGTTCAAAAAGTGTGCTGATGGAATCCTAAGAAGGTGTATATCCCATGAAGAAGGGCAGAAAGTGTTATGGCAGTGCCATGGATCCACATATAGAGGTCACTTCAGTGGAGAAAGAATAGCAGCAAAAGTGCTTCAATTCAGATTTTACTGGCCAACAATGTTTAAGGATGCCAAGGAAATAGTGTCAAGGTGTGATGAATGCCAAAGAGCTGGTAATCTAACCAAGAGAAATGAGATGCCACAGCAATTCATACTAGAGTTGGAGCTATTTGATGTATGGGGAGATTGATTTCATGGGACCATTCCCAACCTCCTACTCAAATAGCTACATATTAGTAGCTGTTGATTATGTCTCAAGGTGGGTAGAAGCCATAGCCACTGCAACAAATGACAACAAAGTTGTGATAAGCTTCTTGAGAAGGAACATCTTCAGCAAGTTTGGAGTTTCCAGAGCTCTCAGTAGTGATGGAGGGACACACTTCTGCAACAAACAACTCGAGACACTCCTTCTCAGATATGGAGTAAAGCACAAAGTGGAAACTCCATACTACCCACAGACCAATGGGTAAGCTGAAATCTCCAACAGAGAGCTGAAAAGAATCCTTGAAAAAACTGTTGGAAGCTCAAGAAAGGATTGGTCTAAGAAGCTGGATGATGCACTATGGGCCTACAGAACATCCTATAAGACTCCCATTGGGATGTCTCCATACCAACTGGTATATGGCAAGGCTTGTCATTACCATTTGAACTTGAGCATAGAGCATTTTGGGCTCTAAAAATGTTAAACTATGATGAGCAAGCTGCTGGAGAAAAGAGATTAATGCAACTCAATGAGCTAGAGGAGTTTAGAAATCAAGCATATGAGAATGCAAAAATTTACAAAGAGAACACAAAAAGGTGGCATGACCAAAAGATAGCAAGAAGGGAGTTCATTGAAGGACAGAAGGTGTTACTCTACAACTCAAGACTCAAGTTCTTCCCTGGAAAACTTAAGTCTAGATGGTCAGGACCTTTCACCATACTCAAGGTGTTTCCCTATGGTCATGTGGAGCTCATGGAGGACAAGACTCAGAGAACTTTTACTGTCAATGGCCATAGACTCAAACACTACTTGGGAGGCTCCTTAGAGGAGCAGAGAGTGAGCTACAAGCTCACCTAAAGATGAAGGAATGTTAAGCTAATGACAATAAAGAAGCGCTAGTTGGGAGGCACCCCAACACTTTATCCTTTTTGATTTAATTGCTTTTCTTAGAAGTAGTTTATAATCTATTGCTTTAGATAGTTTAATTTTCAGTCTCACATTTGTGTTACATTACCAAATTAGGATTAGTTTATAATTGTAGATTAGAAAGTTTGATATTAGCTTTGGTAGCTAGATTTTCTTTACACTCTTTTATTTCTTTCTATTTTGAAATTGCAACTTGGTGAAGGCATAAATCATGATGAGTGAATGGGCTGAGAACTAGCTAAATTGCTAAGTTTGGTGTGGCCTCCCACCCACTTAATCTAGGCTTACAAACAATTAATAGTTTGATTTTGAAGAGTAAGCCCAGAGATTAAGTTTGGTGTGGCCACCACCAAGAATCACCTAGCAGCCCAAGTCACCCTATTTGAAAGCACTTAATGCTTTGGGTAAGAACATGAACGTGGTTTAATGAGTTCAGAGGAATTGGAATCAAAAGAAAATAAAAAGATTGATGTTACTCCATTCTTGTGAACACATTAAATACACAATGATGGAACCAATTTATTAAGATGCCAAAGGATTAAGTTTGGTGTCCCAAGAGACACCCATCAGTTGCAATTCAAATCACTCTTGATGAGAAGGAATGAGAAGGGGTTCTTTTGTCATTACTAATGGGTTCAGTTTCAATTTCAGGAGAGAAGATGGGGCACACATGATAAACAACTCACAAAGCAAGGAAGTCAAAGTGTACTTGCACTTTGGAACTCAACACATGCAGAAGACACTGTGAGAAAAGAGTTGGTGCCTCTTCCCACGCTAGGCGCCACTCCCCAAGTGGAAAAATATTTAACTCTTTTTATTTCCCACCTTTCAACCACACCATTCAACCCTTATAAAAGCCTGACCCCCCAACTCCTCTCCCACTTCAGAACCCCAATCACACGCGAAACGTATATATACACCCCTCATCTTCCTTTCTCTTTCTACTATCTCTCTTGTCTCTTATTTTTTTCTGGATTGGGACAATCAAGTCCTAAGTTTGGTGTTGGAGCAAAACCTTGTTTTGCTTGCTCTTTCTTGCAACCCCCATTTCACAACCTCAAACACACTCTCTCAACCTCATGGCACCACCAAAAAGCTCAGCTTCAAAGAAAAGAAAAACCAAGAAACCAACCTCTGGAACTTCAAGCTCTTTCAATGACTACAAGTTCCTCTTCGCATTCAACCAAAATCAATTTTATGGTTGGGTGAGTGAGAGGGAGATCATTCCAGAAGTTGGGTTTTGACTAGGGAGGAATGAGCATATTGAAATCAACATTGAGATCAACAATAGGGGTTGGTCACTTCTATGCAACCCACTAAGGAAAGTGGTAGAGAGCTTGGTGAGGGAATTCTATACTAATGCAGTACCTCAACCAGGGCAACACTATGGCTACATTAACTATGTAAGGGGGAAGTCCATTGACTACAGCCCCTCTAGCATAGAAAGAATGCTAATGGTAAAGAGGACAAGCTCCACTCGGAGCTATGAAGAAAGAATGAAGCAGCAAGACCCTGGGTTTGAGGAGATCCTGAATGAAATTTGTGTGATAAATGTGCGTTGGATAAATGATAAGGATGGGGTACCCAACCAATTGAGGAGAAGAGATTTGAGCCCCCAAGCTATAGGGTGACTAGAATTTGTGAGGAGGTCCCTGATCCCCACATCCAACACTTAAGAGGTGACCAAGGAGAGAGCTGTGCTCATCTACAACATCATGAAAGGAGAGAACATCAACGTGGGGGAGATGATTGCCAACAACATCAATAAAGTGCTGAAAAGCACCAGTGACAACACAAGGTTGGCATTCCCCAGCATTATACAGAGGCTATGTAATGAGACTGGAGTTAAAAAGATCATTGATGAGGTGCTTGTGAAGCAAGACAAGTTCATAACTGCCAAAAAGATGGCCAAGGTGGTAGCTATTCACCCACTCAACAGGGCCAGAGAATGAAGAGCTCATGCTCATGAACCACAACAACAACAAGAAGAGGAAGGGGCAGAAGAGCAACCTCACTTCCTGGCACTTCAACCACCACCACACTACCAATATCAGCAATTTTCAGAGGGATTCAAATGGGAGCAATTGCAAGGAGATGTACACCAAATGAAGGGAGACCTACACCACTTGAGGGAAGATGTCAATCAACTCAAGGAAACTCAGCAACAACAATGGAGCCAAGTCAACCAAAATATTCAACAACTCCAAGGGGATTGGGAGCATATGAGAAAGGAGCAGCAAGAATAATTTGACTGGGGAGAGGTGCGAAGTGCACTAGACAAAATAGTAGAGCAAGGCAAGTGGTAACAAAGGAACTTGGCTGAATTCAGACACCTTTATGATGCCAGAACCATATCCAGGAGGCAATATAACATCAATACACAAGCGAAGCTGAATCACTTGTGTAACGCCGTGGCCGCTCTAAACCCAGGATACCCAACCTTCATGCAAGGAATGGAAGAGCTAAGTGCAAGACAAGAGGAAATCCTAGCCAAACATAAGGAAGATGAAAGGAATTATATGAGGAGGGAAGGATTTCGGAAGCCCAAGGATGCCAAAGCACAAGAAGGTTCCTCCAAGCCAGATGAAGGTGGCTCCTCCCCCTCCAAAAAGAAGGACAAAGGGAAAGGGCCAATGAACTAAAGATGAAGCTGCTCAAGGTTGTAGAGTCCCATGGTTGACACTTTCTAATTTCTAAAATCTTGTTTAAGTTTTTGCTTTATTTACTTTTTGAATAAATAATCATGCTAGGATAGTTTATGTTTTATGCTTAGTTTAATTCCTGTTTGAAGTCTTTATGAATTTTTTTTTCAAGAAAGAAAATACCATGTATTTCAAGTCTTCATTTCGACATAAATAAAAGTAGAGCTTGTCTCCATAAGAGTTACTGTGAGTTGTGCAAAACAATAAGAGAGACCAAGGCCAAGAGAGATCATCAAACAAACTAAGAAATAAGAAACTAAGTGTAAAACTTTGGATGAACTAAAAAGAAAATGAGTCATGGAGAAGCAACTAGTCCTAGAAGGTATAATAAGGGAAGGCTAAGGGGTGTTCCTTGAATATCCATAGAACCAAGAGGTAGTAAGCAATAAAGGCCCAAGGCTCTGAGCATCAACTACTGAGATGGAAAAAGAAACATTAAAAATCTCAAAAAAGAATTAAAGATCTTAGTAGATGCTTGTGGTGAAGATGTGTCAAGAAGAGACCTGGGCAAGTAAATTCTTAGGGGTGTCTCAACACCTAGTACCCCAAAACAACCCTTGCTACTTCAAGGTGACAATCAATAGAAAGGACCCCTAAAGCCTATACCTGAAAGAACCCTCAAGGATCCAAGAGCTTTTCATGACATTAAAACATTCATACATGTGTTGAACACTTAGTTTTACTCTTAGTTATATTGCAATCACTCAAAGCCAAAGCCTCAAGTTATAAAGGGTTTACTCACATTGATTTTCTTGGGACAAGCAAAGCTTAAGTTTGGTGTTGTGATGACTTGCATTATCTACCCTTCTTTCTTGCATAAAGAAGACCATAAAAGAGCATAAATCTCATTTGATCATTACAATTCATGCATTATTTGATGAATATTATGGTACACTACTTTGAGATGAGTTGTGCTGAATTTCAGGTGAAAAAGGCATCAAAAATGGGTAGAAGACAAACAAGAAGCTGGGCGTGTGAAACTGGCGTGCCACTTGGAGCAAACGCCACAAAAATGCACTGGCGTGGCACGCTAGGAGCTAGGCGTGGCACGCCAGTACTAAAGTCCAGAGAAGAAGTCCAAGCATGCATGTGGGCGTGGCACGCCAGGGACTGGGCGTGGCACGCTAGTACAAAGTTCCAGAGAGCAACAATGGAGGACACAAAAGGAGCGTGGCACGCCAGGTTGGGCGTGGCATGCCTGACCCATCAACTACTACGGGCGTGCCACTTGAGCAAGGGGTATGGCACGCCAACTCACCATTCCTAGAAGAACCTCCACTATGGCGTGCCACTTGGTATCGAAGGCGTGGCACGCCAGCTCCAAGAAGTCACTTGGGCGTGCCACTTGAAAACCCAGGCCTGGCATGCCAAGCTTGAAGAGTTCAGAAATCCATGGGCGTGCCACTTGAACAGCGTGGCGTGGCACACTGGTACAATAATCCAGAGAAGGGGCTGAAGGCAATTGAAGACTGGGCGTGCCACTTGAAGTCGAAGGCATGGCACGCCAACCTCTCAACCTCACTTTGGCGTGCCACTTGGTTTCGAAGGCGTGGCACGCCAACCCAAGCATGTCATTATGGCGTGCCACTTGAAGGCTGAGGCGTGGCACGCCAACTACTGGAACCAAGACAAGATCATGGGCGTGGCACGCCAACCTTTGGACGTGGCACGCTGGTATAAGTTTCCAGAGAGGATGAAGGAGGTCAATTACATGGGGCGTGCCACTTGGTATCGAAGGCGTGGCGCGCCACTCACTATTCTTCACTTAGGCGTGCCACTTGAATCCCATGCGTGGCACTGATGTCAGGGCATTTCGGCCAGTTTTACTAACCTTTTCTTTACTATTTTAGGGTAGTTTCATGCATTTTCTTAGTTAAATAGCAAGTTTTGGGTAGATAATCACTTACATATTGATTCAAGCAAACATTGTGAATTTCATGTGATTTTATGAGAATTACGCATGAATTGAATGACAAATTGGATAATACATGTCTCATAGCTTGGATTAGAGCTTTGATGCACTTTATTTTCTTGATTTCAGGACAAAGGAAGCAAGGAAGAGCCACATTAGCAGCCACGTTAATTTAATTAACATGACCACTAACGTGGAATGGGAATAAACTTGCAACGTTAATGAGAAAAGTGATTGCCAATAACGCCTTCGAAACCATCATGGCCCACGTTAATTGCCACGTTAACTACATTAACGTGGTAGTTAACATGGAGAGAAAGGGAGCTCCAGCGTTAGTGGTAAAAGTGAATACCACTAACGCTCCAAATTGGCAATTAGCCACGTTAAGAGTCACGTTAACTCAGTTAACATGAACTCTAACGTGGAAAAGAAGACAATGCCAACGTTAGTGACACTCACATTTGTCACTAACGTTGGACTAAGCCCAATTGGCCATGTTAAGAGTCACGTTAACTACATTAACGTGAACTCTAACGTGGGAGGAGCAAGGAATCGCCAACATTAGTGACACTCACCTTTATCACTAACGTTGGACTAAGCCACTATGAGCCACGTTAGTTGCCACGTTAATTGCATTAACGTGAAAGCTAACGTGGAGGAAGGAAATGATGAGCCAATGTTAGTGACACTCACCTTTGTCACTAACGTTGGAGATGGCAATCACCACCACGTTAGTGGCCACGTTAAGACAATTAACGTGAGGCACTAACGTGAGAAGGGGCGTTTGGAACGTTAGTGACAAAGGTAACTGTCACTAACGCTCTCGAGGCTAAGGCATGCCCACATTAAGAGCCACGTTAGTTATACTAATGTGGACTCTAACGTGAGAAAAGGGGGGCTAAGAGCAATGTTATTGGCAAAGGTAAACGCCAATAACGCTTGCGATGGACCAAGAGGCAACGTTAGTGGTCATGTTAGTGCCACTAACGTTGAAGTTAACGTGAACCATCTTGGGCTAGGAACGTTAGTGAAAAAGGTGATTGTCACTAACGTTCTCGAACCCACATTTTCACTTAACGTTAACGCCACTAACGTCCTAGCTAAAGTCCATGCCTACCTCACACTTTCTCTGCAAGTAAAGCTGAGCACACTGAAGATTCCAAACTGCTTCAACTCAAGATCCAAAGGCCCATATCCAAAGACTTGAAGAGCCAACTAGAAGATCAGAAGAGTAGTATATATAGGAATAGTTTTGAACTAGAGAGAGAGCTTTTGACATTGGGAGAACTACTCTCTGTATAATTTTACTTTTTTTGCACTTTTAGTTTTACTTTGAGAATGTATTTTCCATCTTTGTTTTCCATTCCCAGAGCTATGAACAATTAAACCCCTTTCATTGGGTTAGGGAGCTCTGTTGTAATTTGATGGATCAATAATAGTTTTCATTATTCTTCTTCTTTCTTTTCTCTTGATTTTACCAGAAAGCTTTCAATCTTCATTCAATTGGGTAGTTGTCTTGGAAAAGAAGCTATTCATACTTGGATCTCTTCAGAACCTTGGAAGAGGAATGAAGAGATCATGCTAGAAATGCTTTCTCATGTTGGACCAAATTGGGGTTTGGATGCATATAGTGACATATAATCCTACCAACATTTTGATTTGGGAATACATGTGGTATAATCAGTGACCATACTTCATCTCTTCTCATGAGAAATTAGACCAAGGAATTGGCTATTGATCAAGATTTGAGAGATTGAATTACCAAGGAATTAGAATTCAATCACTTAATATTGCCAAGGAGATCAATGAATGGATTGATTGAGGAAGAGATGAAAATGAACTTGATCCGGAGAATGCAACATCTCTTGAGCCCAATGAATTTTCCATTTCTGATCTTACCCATTCTCTTTAATTTCTAGCATTTACTTTTATGTTCATCTTCCCCATTCCCCATTTAAGATTCTACAATTTACTTTTCGTCCTTTACATTCAGTCCTTTATTTCCAGTAATTACATTTCCTGCCATTTACTTTCCGCCATTTAAATTCCTGCAATTCTCCAATCAAATTCTGCTTAGCTCAACTAGAACATTCCTCCAATTAAAGTTGCTTGACCAATCAATCCCTGTAGGATTCGACCTCACTCTATTGTGAGTTTTTACTTGACGACAATTCGGTATACTTTCCGAGGGAAAATTGTTGAGAGACAAGTTTCCGTGCATCAAGTTTATGGCGCCGTTGTCGGGGATTGATTTTGTATCAACAATGATTAAATTGGTTGATTACCTAGATTGAGCATTTTTCTTTTGTTTGATTTAATTTCATTTGAGTGATTTACTTTCAGTTGTAGTTATTTTCTTTCCTTTACCCATTACCCATTTGTAGTGTTCTCTTATTTGTTACAATTCAGTTCACTAACCCACTAACTGTTTGATATATTGCATCACTCACACTAACAACATTTTTGACAAGAATACTTCCTGCATTTATCTCTTTCTTGCTTGTGCCTTGTTGGTTGTATGACAGGTAGAAGAAGCGGGGCTTCAACTTCCTTTGATTCTGAACCTGAGAGAACCTTCCTTAGACTAAGGAGGAAAGCAAGAGGAAAGAGAATTAGTGGTGCTGAGGAAGATGAGGAGTATTTTGAACCAAACATGGATGAGAATATGGAGAACCATCATGAAGAAGAGGCTCACAACCATGGCAGAGAAGGTCCAGTGCATCATGCTGGACAAGAAAGAAGAGTTCTAGGCTCTTATATCAATCCAAACCCAGGAAACTGTAGAAGTAGCATCCAATAGCCAACCATACATGCCAATAACTTTGAACTAAAGCCACAGCTCATTACCCTGGTTTAGAACAACTGTTCATTTAGAGGAAGTATCCAAGAAGATCCCAATCAACATCTCACCATATTCCTGAGGATATGTGATAATGTGAAGTCTAATAGTGTTCATCCTGACACCTATAGACTGCTCCTGTTTCCCTTCTCACTCAAGGACAAAGAATCTAAATGGCTGGAATCCTTCCCGAAGGAGAGTTTAACAACCTGGGAAGATGTGGTGAACAAATTCTTGGCGAGATTCTATCCTCCTCAAAGAATGAACAGGTTGAGAGCTGAGGTACAAACCTTCAGGCAACAAGATGGTGAAACTCTCTATGAAGCATGGGAGAGGTTTAAGGACTTGACAAGAAGGTGCCCGCCAGATATGTTTAATGAATGGGTGCAGTTACACATTTTCTATGAAGGTCTTTCTTATGAATCAAAGAAGGTAGTAGATCACTCATCTGGGGATCTCTGAACAAGAAAAAGACCATTGAAGAAGCCATAGATGTCATTGAGACTGTAGCTGAGAATGACTACTTCTATGCTTTTGAGAGAGGCAACACTAGAGGAGTGATGGAGCTAAACAACGTGGATGCACTGCTGGTCCAAAATAAGATGATCACCAAGCAGCTGGCTGATCTTACCAAGAAGATGGAGAGAAACCAAGTAGCAGCAATCACCACCTCATCAGCAACCCAAGAAGGAGTGAATGCAGAAGCAGAGGGTGATCAGGAATAAGCCAACTACCTTGGAAACTCACCTAGGCAAAACCATGACCCATACTCCAAAACTTACAATCCTGGTTGGAGGAACCACCCAAACTTTGGGTGGAGAAATCAACAAGATCAAGGCCAAGATCAGAGACGTCACAACCCCAACAACAATGCAGCTCACCAACATTCCACACAGAGATCATATCAGCACCCACCTAACAACACCTCTCAACATCCATATCAAAACCAAAATGGCCATTCTCATCCCTCCAACTCCAACTCACCATCATTCGAAGATAGACTCTCAAGGATTGAGACCCTACTTGAAGGCATATGTAAGGAACTCCAAGAGAACAAGGTGTTCAAGGAGGAGGTGCGAGCTAATATAAAAAATCAGGGAGACACCATTAAGAGGCTAGAATTTCAAGTGGGATACCTCTCTGAGAAGATTCCCAAACCTACTGACAGCTTCCCAAGTGATATAGAGAAAAACCCGAGAGGTGAAGTGATGAGCGAATATTTTATACGCTTTTTGGGGTTAATTTCATATAGTTTTTAGTATGTTTTAGTTAGTTTTTAGTTTATTTTCATTAGTTTCTAGTCAAAATTCATATTTCTAGACTTTACTATGAGTTTGTGTATTTTTCTGTAATTTCAGGTATTTTCTGGCTGAAATTGAGGGAGCTGAGCAAAAATCTGATTCAGGCTGAAAAAGGACTGCTGATGCTGTTGGATCCTGACCTCTCTGCACTCGGAATAAAATTTCTGGAGCTACAAGAGTCCAATTGATGCGCTTCCAATTGCTTTGGAAAGTAGACATCCAGGGCTTTCCAGCAATATATAATAGTTCATACTCTGCTCAAGGATAAGCGACGTTAACTGGCGTTCAACTCCAGTTCCATGTTGCAGTCTGGCGTCCAGCGCCAGAAACACGTTACAAGTTGGAGTTCAACGCCAGAAACAGGTTATAGCCTGGCATTGAACCAAAGAACATTCAGACCATTACTACAAAATAATGGGTCTAAGATCAGTGATCCCGGAAGTCAAGTTCGTTCTGAAAGAAGATGAATATCCGGAGATCCAAGAGCAGATTCGAAACAGGAACTGGGAAGTCCTAGCTAATCCTGAAACGAAAGTGGGAAGGAATATGGTTCAGGAATTCTACGCTAATCTGTGGCAAACAGACAGGCAGAGAATATCTGGAACTGCCCTCTATGACTATAGGACTGCGGTCAGAGGAAAGATTGTTCACATCCACCCTGACAAAATCAGGGAGATCTTTAAGCTACCTCAGCTGAAAGATGACCCAGACTCCTTCAATAGGAGAATGATGAGAACAAACAAGGGCCTGGATAAGATTCTAGAGGATATATGCATCCCTGGAGCCAGGTGGACCACCAGCACGAGGGGTGTCCCAAATCAACTCAAGAGAGAAGATCTCAAACCAGTCGCCAGAGGATGGCTGGACTTCATTGGGCATTCTATATTGCCCACCAGCAGCCGTTCTGAAGTCAATGTTAAAAGAGCAGTGATGATCCATTGCATTATGTTGGGAAATGAAGTAGAAGTTCATCAACTGATTCCATCTGAATTCTACATACTCGCAAACAAGAACTCCAAGGATGCCAGGTTGGCTTATCCAAGCCTAATCTCTATGCTCTACAAAGATTCTGGAGTAAAGATGGGAATAACAGAGTATATCTCAGTGGAGCAACCAATCACTAAAATCACAATGGAAAAACAACAAATGCAGGATGACCCCATCAAGAGGAGGGCACATGAATTTCTACCAGAACTCCCTCAATTTGAATACTGGGAACACCTTGAAGCATCTGTTACTAAGTTGCAAGAAGCTATGGACCAAATAAAAGAAGAACAGCAAAATCAACATAGCATGCTCTGCAAACTGCTCAGGGAACAAGAAGAGCAAGGGCGTGACTTCAAGGAACTGAAGCGTCAGAAGTTATCTCTTGAAGGACCAAGCACCCCACAGAGTAGAGGAACATCCACTTCCTAACCTCAAGGTTGTTGAGTTCTAATCTTAGCCTTAACCCTGTGATAATTGCTCTTATTTGTGCTTTACCTTAGAAGTTACATATAAGTAGTAGTAATTAGTATCTATATTTTGATTTTATCTCCAATTAAGCTATAATTTATTTTTCTCATCATCATTAAACATGAATAAAATAGAAGATTTTCTTTAGGATAAAGAGGTAATATTTCTCGAGTTTTTAATACAAGAAATTCTGATTAATTACATGTGGTGGCAATGCTTTCTGCCTTCTGAATGAATGCTTGAACATTGCATATGTCTTTGGAATTTGATGTTCTTGAATGTTAAATATGTTGGCTCTTGAAAGAATGATAAACATGAGACATGTTATTGGTAATCTGAAAAATCATAAAAATGATTCTTGAAGCAAGAAAAAGCAGTGAATACAAAGCTTGCAAAAAAAAAAAAGCAAGCAGAAAAAGCCAATAACCCTTAAAACCAAAAGGCAAGGGTAATAAAAAGGATCCAAGGCTTTAAGCATCAATGGATAGGAGGGCCTAAGGGAATCAAATCCTGGTCTAAGCGGCTAAACCAAGCTGTCCCTAACCATGTGCTTGTGGCGTGAAGGTGTCAAGTGAAAACTTGAGACTGAGCGGTTAAAGTCAAGGTCCAAAGCAAAAAGAAGAGTGTGCTTAAGAACTCTGGACACCTCTAATTGGGGGCTTTAGCAAAGCTGAGTCACAATCTGAAAAGGTTCACCCAATTATGTGTCTGTGGCATTTATGTATCTGGTGGTAATACTGGAAAACAAAGTGCTTAGGGCCACGGCCAAGACTCATAAAAGTAGCTGTGTTCAAGAATCAACATACTGAACTAGGAGAATCAATAATACTATCTGACTCTTAAGTTCCTATAGATGCCAATCATTCTGAACTTCAATGGATAAAGTGAGATGCCAAAACTGTTCGGAAGCAAAAAGCTACTAGCCCCGCTCATTTAATTAGAATCTGAGCTTCACTCAAAAACTCTGAGATATTATTGTTTCTTGACTCATTTGTATTCTATTTTATTTGTCTAGTTGCTTGGGGACAAGCAACAGTTCAAGTTTGGTGTTGTGATGAGCGGATATTTTATACACTTTTTGGGGTTAATTTCATATAGTTTTTAGTATGTTTTAGTTAGTTTTTAGTTTATTTTCATTAGTTTCTAGTCAAAATTCATATTTCTGGACTTTACTATGAGTTTGTGTATTTTTCTATAATTTCAGGTATTTTCTGGCTGAAATTGAGGGAGCTGAGCAAAAATCTGATTCAGGCTGAAAAAGGACTGCTGATGCTGTTGGATCCTGACCTCTCTGCACTCGGAATGAAATTTCTGGAGCTACAGGAGTCCAATTGACGCGTTTCCAATTGCGTTGAAAAGTAGACATCCAGGGCTTTCCAGAAATATATAATAGTCTATACTTTGCTCAAGGATAGACGACGTAAACTGGCGTTGAACGCCAGTTCCATGTTGCAGTCTGGCGTCCAGCGCCAGAAACACGTTACAAGTTGGAGTTCAATGCCAGAAACAGGTTACAGCCTGGCGTTGAACGCCCAAAACAGCCCAGGCATGTGAGAAGCTTTAGTCTCAGCCCCAGCACACACGAAGTGGGCCCCAGAAGTGGATTTCTGCACTATCTATCATAGTTTACTCATTTTCTATAAACCTAGGTTACTAGTTTAGTATTTAAACAACTTTTAGAGATTTAATTTAGATCTCATGACATTTTTTAGATCTGAAATTTGTACCTTTTGGCAGCATGAGTCTCTAAACCCATTGTTGGGGGTGAGGAGCTCTGCAGCGTCTCGATGAATTAATGCAAGTACTTATGTTTTCCATTCAAACATGCGTGTTCCTCTCTAAGATACTCATTCGCGCTTAACTATGGAGAGGGTGATGATCCGTGACACTCATCACCTTCCTCAATCCATGAACATGTGTCTGACAACCACCTCTGTTCTACATTAGAATGAATGATTATCTCTTAGATTTCTAAATCAGAATCTTCGTGGTATACGCTAGATCGATGGCGGCATTCATGAGAATCCGGAAAGTCTAAACCTTGTCTGTGATATTCCGAGTAGGATTCTGGGATTGGATGACTGTGACGGGCTTCAAACTCGCGAGTGCTGGGCGTAGTGACAGACGCAAAAGGATAGTCAATCTTATTCCAGCATGATCGAGAACATCCAGATGATTAGCCGTGCTGTGACAGAGCATTTGGACCATTTTCACTGAGAAGATGGGAAGTAGCCATTGACAACGGTGACACCTTACATAGAGCTTGCCATGGAAGGAACTTTGCACTTTTTCATGCATGAGGGAAGAGGAATACAAGAGAAAAGCTGAAATTCAGAAGACAAAGCATCTCCAAAACTCTAACATAGTCTCCATTACTGCATAATAAGTATTTATTTCATGCTCTTTTATTTCTTGCAATCAAATTTGATAAGTTAATTGTTTTATTGTTTTCCTGACTAAGAGTTACAAGGTAACCATAGATTGCTTCAAGCCAACAATCTCCGTGGGATCGACCCTTACTCACGTAAGGTATTACTTGGACGACCCAGTGCACTTGCTGGTTAGTTGTGCGAATTTGTGAAGAATTGTGATTTCCAAAGAAACCAAAATTACATAGAAGGAGATGCTGAAACTCTATGCACCTTTTCCCCAAAGACTCAAGGGTGGTGTGGAAAAGAGAATATACTCAAAGTTCCTTGATATGTTTGCATCTCTCCATGTAAACATACCATTCATCAAGGCTCTCCAACAAATGCCCTCGTACATTAAGTATATGAAAGAGCTGCTGACCAGGAAAAGCTCACTCAAAGGAGGGCAAACAATAGTGATGAATAAGGAGTGCAGTGCTCTCATTCAACCAGAGTTGCCTACAAAAAGGAAGGACCCATAGAGTTTTCACATCTCCTGTGCCATAGGAGAAACAATGTTTGACAAAGGACTCTGTGACCAGGGAGCAAGCATCAACTTAATGCCTTTATCCCTTATGAAGAAGCTGCAGATCAATGAGCTAATGGCCACAGACGTAGTCATCAGGTTGGCTGACAAAACTCAAAAATAAGCAGTAGGAGTGGTTGAAAACATGTTGGTAAAGGTCAGGAACTACTTCCTTCCCACAGACTTTGTCATGTTGGATATGGAAGAGAGTCACCTTCACCCAATCATATTGGAAAGACCATTCCTAGCTACAGCCAGAGCGCTCATAGATGTGGAGTGAGGAGAGCTAATACTGAGGATACATGACAAACAACTCGCATTCAATGTCTTCAAACCCTCACAAGAAGCAGATCAAGAAAACAAGGAACCAAGGGAAGATCACAACAAAGCATTGGTGGAAAAAACAAGCACTGAAGCACAAACTGTACACCTGGGAATTCCTTTGGTTTCTGAGCAAAACAATCAGGAGGTGTCACAGCTAAAAGAAAACCAAGAGGAGCCTAAACCACCAGAGTCATATGAGACCAGCAATAAAATTTCATTGGAAAAAGAGGCCACAAAGAGCAGGTCAATAGTAAAAGAAACAAAGAAGAAGGCACCAAGGAGGTAGAGAAACAAGAAGATCCCTACAGAGGATTTCTCTCCAGGGGATAAAGTGATCTCAGCTTATTTTCCAAGTATCCCATCTCATCTCCCTACCATCCCATCTCAGCTACCTAAAGTTTTCACCATCAACAGAATCCTCTCCTTCGAACATGTGGAGATCCTTGATGAAGCCAATGGAGATAGATTTACTGCGAGGGGGGAAGATTTGAAGCATTACCAACCACCCTGACAAAGTCAGAAAGTCAAGCTAGTGACGCTAAAGAAGCACTTCATGGGAGGCAACCCATGTTTTATATGCTTTTAAGTAGTTAATAATGCAAGGTTCATGAATTCCAATTCAATTCTGACATATACTTGAATGAATCCTTTTATGCAACATATAGTGAAGAACAAGTTTGGTGTTCAGGGCACACTAAGAGGACATGAATGTAATTCATATCATATCACTCTTAGAACCTTAAACAAAATTTTGTACACCACATAGACACAAACTAAGTTTGGTGTCACCAGCGTTGCATACATGGACAATTAAATAGTCAGTTGGTTTGCATTCATGAATAGCACTTAGTTAGTTAGAAACAAAAACTTTAAAAAGTAGTTATCCCATTTTTAAATTTTGCCGCCACTATCCACAAATTCGTTAATCATATTTCTTTTATTTTGTAGAAAAATTGATGGGACAATTGAAAGAGGAAGGGTTCGGCCACTTCAAAAGGAGAGGACTATACACGTGTCTTCAAGGAGAATGCATTGGGAAATGTTGCCATGCAACATCGGAAGAATGACACGCTTGGAAATCGAACCAAACCTATCATAAAGTTGATGATCCTTGTGCTCATCCCATGCTAAACCCCATCCGTTCATCATACACCCACTCCATCAATCCACACCTTTCATTCACTCACCACTTCCCTATATAAGTGGTTCTTATTCCATACTCCCTTTCACATTCCAATTTCCATCCTTTACACTTCCCACTTTCGGCACCCAACTCCTTTTACCCCATCAAAGACACACTCCCCATCTTCACATATCAATTCCTACTCATGGCATCATCGAGCTCCAAGAGGCAAAAGAGGAAGGAAACGGTGGAGAGCATCCCTTTCGATGAAGGGAGATTCAAAACTGCATTCCATGAACTTGAATTTGAACGGATAAAGCTCAAAAAGATATTGCCTAAGTTAACATTCCAGTTCAATGAGGATGAGTGCCCACAGATTCGAGAGAAGATTGAACAAAGGGGTTGGCAAAGGCTCACGAACCCAGAAGCAAAGATAAATGCAAACCTCATCAAAGAGTTCTATGCAAATGTGGTCAGAGAAGACAAAACCAAGGCCCCCACCTTCAAAAGTTATGTGAGAGAAATAGAGGTGGACTTCAGCCCCAATGCCATAACAAGGACTCTTCAGCTGAAATCGCCACATTTTGATGAGTCCAGTTATCATGTAAGAATAAGTAATGGCCCCGACAATGATGAACTTGAAGAGATTGTGAACGATATATGTGTTATAGGATCTGACTGGGAAAGGTATTCGGATAGGAGACCCCGGTTCATCAGGAGAGGAGACCTCATCCCGAAAGCCAAGGGATGGTTTGAGCTCGTAAGGAGATCTATCCTCCCAGCCGCGAACAATTCTGAGGTTAACACTACTCAAGCTACTATGGTACATTGCTTAATAAAGGGTGGAGGCATCAATATGCACGAAATTATAGCTGAAGAAATTCAAGAGTCAGCCGTGAAGAATGATCCGAGTGCTAGACTTTGGTACCCCAGCACCATCCTTAGACTGTGTACGAAAGCCAAGGTAGTCTTTGAGGACAGCAATCTAAATTGGATAAACCCTGGGAGGTTAGTTACGCTACAGCGTATAACTTATGTGGAACCCGTCCAACAACAAAGAAGGCCTCAAATAGGGAAAAGAACATCACAAGAAGGACCTCACCGAGAAGAATCTCATCAAGAAGAATAATAGCAAGAAGAGTACTATGATCCAACCAACATAAACTTGAATTACATTCACGGAGCCATTGAGGAGCTAGCAAGGAGTTATATGGAGGGACAAGAACAACAACTGCACATTCAAGCCCAAAGGATGGATCGTCAAGAAGAACTGCTCTCTAATTAGATGGGTCAGCAGAGGGAGTGGCAGAAGCAACAAATAGAGTAGCAACAAGAGCAATACTCCCAGCTCACTCAAGCCATCAATCAAGTGACTGAAAGGTAAGAGCGTCAAGATAAACGCCTTCAAGAACTCAACCAACGTTAGCTAGCTCAAACAAAAGCATTCAATGAGTTCAGCGTGCTCAATGAAGGACGACAACTACATAGGGAAGAGTTCAACATAAACACTCAAGCCAAATTGAACTATATGTCTAGGCATATGCACAATTTACACTCTGCAATCCCTAGGTATGATACAGTCCAAAAAGATCTAACAGAACAAGAGGAAAGGAAGGTGAAACAGCAGAAGGAAACATTGAAAAAGAAGATGGAAGATGCTGGCTTTTGGAAAAAGTTGATTGGAAAAAGCAAGGGAAGTGGGGGTTCAAGCACTCAAGAAAGACACGAAGAGGACAAACAAGAGGGAGAGCATGGGCACCCCTGTGAGTAAAAGGTGGTGGAGTTCCCTCTTTGTTCCATCTTTTTCAAGTTTTAAACAAAGAAAAATCATATATGAAATAGAACATGTTTCCATGGTAGTTTAGGATTTTAAATTTTGCCTTTAAGTTTTCATTGCTTAGGTCTATGCTTGCTAGTCTAATGTCACTATTGCATTTTCACCTTGCCTACTTATATGCTTGTCCTCTAAGTCAAATAAAAGAGATGTTATGAAAGACCAGAGTGATGTTCAATTTGTGGAGTAAGTTCTTAAGCTTGTGGGGTAGTAATTACTTAGCTAAGTTGGTTCACCAACAAGGTAGGAAGGCAACTATCTATCCTGAATCATATGCTTGAAACACACCCCATGAGACTAGCTAAATAACAAGATCCTAATAAGAAAAAGGGAAAGAAAAATGAAAGTTGAGAAATAAAGAAAAAGAATAAGAAATAAGGCAAGGCACCAAGGGTTGAATCTTAAGGCATGTGTCGGTGGTTCTCCTATGTAAAGGATCTACTTGGATGAATAAGCTCTCAGAGGTGCCTTATCACTTGGTAACTTGGGTTAACTAACTCGAGATTATCAGCTGAAAGTTCACTATCAAGAGTAACCCTTGCTACAGAGCACTTAGTAACCCAAAGAGGTGCTGGACACCAAGGTCTCAAAAAGAAAAATAATAAACCATGTGCCTGTGGTGTGAATGTATGGGGGAAAGAGACTTGAGGGAGTAAGTCCTTAGGGGTATCTTAACACCTAGCACCTTGAACCAACTGGTTCGGGAGTGCTGGTTGAAAGCTTATATTAAAGAGTCACCCCCTTACAGAGCACCTAGTCTAAAGAACACAATCAAACCCTGAAAAGACAAAGGGATCAATGAATAAAAGTCTCATAGGGTGCAATCAAGTGAGTATTCCAGGGCATGGTAAAGGTCTGAAAGCCAATGAAGGAATGAACCTAAGTTGCTATGCATGAAACCCCATAAAACCAAGGACATGAATTCCACAATAATGACTCATTTCTCTTGTCATTTCATTCATCATTCTCATGTTTCACTACTTGCTTAGGGACAAGCAAGCTTTAAGTTTGGTGTTGTGATGCCAGGGCATTTCGGCCAGTTTCACTGACCTTTTCTTTACTGTTTTAGGGTAGTTTCATGCATTTTCTTAGTTAAAAAGCAAGTTTTGGGTAGATAATTACTTACATCTTGATTCAAGCAAACATTGTGAATTTCATGTGATTTTATGAGAATTATGCATGAATTGAATGACAAATTGGATAATGCATGTCTCATAACTTGGATTAGAGCTTTGATGCACTTTATTTGCTTGATTTCAGGACAAAGGAAGCAAGGAAGAGCCACATTAGCAGCCACGTTAATCTAATTAACGTGACCACTAACGTGGAATGGGAATAAACTTGCAACATTAATGAGAAAAGTAATTGCCAATAATGCCTTCGAAACCATCATGGCCCACGTTAATTGCCACGTTAACTACATTAACGTGGTAGTTAACGTGGAGAGAAAGGGAGCTCCAGCGTTAGTGGTAAAAGTGAATACCACTAACGCTCCAAATTGGCAATTAGCCACGTTAAGAGTCACGTTAACTCAGTTAACGTGAACTCTAACGTGGAAAAGAAGACAATGCCAACGTTAGTGACACTCACATTTGTCACTAACGTTGGACTAAGCCCAATTGGCCACGTTAAGAGTCACGTTAACTACATTAACGTGAACTCTAACGTGGGAGGAGCAAGGAATCGCCAACGTTATTGACACTCACCTTTGTCACTAACGTTGGACTAAGCCACTATGAGCCACGATAGTTGCCACGTTAATTGCATTAACGTGGAAGCTAACGTGAAGGAAGGAAATGATGAGCCAACGTTAGTGACACTCACCTTTGTCACTAACATTGGAGATGGCAATCACCACCACGTTAGTGACCACGTTAAGACAATTAACGTGAGGCACTAACGTGAGAAGGGGCGTTTGGAACGTTAGTGACAAAGGTAACTGTCACTAACGCTCTCGAGGCTAAGGCATGCCCACGTTAAGAGCCACGTTAGTTATACTAACGTGGACTCTAACGTGAGAAAAAGGGGGGCTAAGAGCAACGTTATTGGCAAAGGTAAATGCCAATAACGCTTACGATAGATCAAGAGGCAACGTTAGTGGTCACGTTAGTGCCACTAACGTTGAAGTTAACGTGAACCATCTTGGGCTAGAAACGTTAGTGAAAAAGGTGATTGTCACTAATGTTCTCGAACCCACATTTTCACTTAACGTTAATGCCACTAACGTCCTAGCTAATGTCCATGCCTACCTCACACTTTCTCTGCAAGTAAAGCTGAGCCCATTGAAGATTCCAAACTGCTTCAACTCAAGATCCAAAGGCCCATATCCAAAGACTTGAAGTGCCAACTAGAAGATTAGAAGAGTAGTATATATAGGAGTAGTTTTGAACTAGAGAGAGAGCTTTTGACATTGGGAGAACTACTCTCTGTATAATTTTACTTTCCCTGCACTTTTAGTTTTACTTTGAGAATGTATTTTCCATCTTTGTTTTCCATTCTCAGAGCTATGAACAACTAAACCTCTTTCATTGGGTTAGGGAGCTCTATTGTAATTTGATGGATCAATAATAGTTTTCATTATTCTTCTTCTTTCTTTTCTCTTGATTTTACTAGAAAGCTTTCAATCTTCATCCAATTGGGTAGTTGTCTTGGAGAAGAAGCTATTTATACTTGGATCTCTTCGGAACCTTGGAAGAGGAATGAAGAGATCATGCTAGAAATGCTTTCTCATGTTGGACCAAATTGGGGTTTGGATGGAAATAGTGACATATAATCCTACCAATATTTTGATTTGGGAATACATGTGGTATAATCAGTGACCACACTTCATCTCTTCTCATGAGCAATTAGACCAAGGAATTGGCTATTGATCAAGATTTAAGAGATTGGATTACCAAGAAATTGAAATTCAATCACTTAAGATTGCCAAGGAGATCAATGAATGCATTGATTGAAGAAGAGATGAAAATGAACTTGATCCGGAGAATGCAACATCTCCTGAGCCCAATGAATTCTCCATTTCTGATCTTACCTATTCTCTTTAATTTCTGTCATTTACTTTTATGTTCATCTTCCCCATTCTCCATTTAAGATTCTACAATTTACTTTCCGTCATTTACATTTAGTCCTTTATTTCCAGTAATTACATTTCCTCCCATTTACTTTCCGCCATTTAAATTCCTGCAATTCTCCAATCAAATTCTGCTTAGCTCAACTAGAACATTCCTCTAATTAAAGTTGCTTGACCAATCAATCCCTGTGGGATTCGATCTCACTCTATTGTGAGTTTTTACTTGACGACAATTCGGTATACTTGCCAAGAAAAAATTGTTGAGAGACAAGTTTCCGTGCATCAGGCACGCCAGTGCCATTCAGAGAGCAAAGAAAACTTGGGGCGTGCCACTTGAGTTCGTGGCGTGGCATGCCAAACAGAGAAACCACTCACTCATAAAGGGGGTGGCACGCCAGACCCTGGGCGTGCCACGGTAGTTCAACTTTCCAGAGGAGCATTAGCCAAGCATAAAGGGGCGTGGCACGCTAGACCCTGGGCGTGCCACGCTAGTTCAAGTTTCCAGAGGCAAAGATAAGTGAGAAAGACAAAGGGCGTGTGATAAACCACTATTTTATGGTTTATATTGTTTTTTAATTGTTTGGTTTTATCATGATCCTTACCCACTTATTCATTAATTTAGCATGCATTTATATTCCCTTCCTGAAATTATTACATGATTGAAAACTGCTTCCTAGAGACTTTTAATTATGCATTTTTATTCTCCTTTATTCCATTCGATGCCGTGATCTGTGTGTTAAGCGTTTCAGGCTTTATAGGGCATGAATGGGTTGGAGATTGGAAAGGAAGCTAGCAAAAATGGAAGGAACACAAGAAATTGAGGAGATAACCAGCGAGAAGTGATGCGGCCGCATGGCTCAAGCGACCATGCGAAAGAGGAAAAATCGCAGTGACGCGGCCGCATGGCTCATGCAACCGCTTGGACTGGAAAAGCACAAGTGACGCAGAGGCGTGGACGACGCGCCCGCGTGGTGAAGCGAAACGCGAATGACGCATCCGCATGAGCGACGCGATCGCGTGGCATGCGCGATCTGCATAATTTGCAGAATCGCTGGGGGCGATTTTGGACCCTATTTTGACCCAGTTTTCGGTCCAGAACGGCAGACTAGAGCCAGAGAACATGCAGAAACCAGAGACAACATTCATTCTACACAGTTTTAGTTTTTAGATCTAGTTTTTTACTCATCCTCTAGGTTTTCTCTCTACACATTTATAGTTCATAGGATTTTAGTTTCGCTTTCTTTTATTTGGCATTGGAATG
This sequence comes from Arachis hypogaea, assembly GCF_003086295.3. Lineage (NCBI taxonomy): Eukaryota > Viridiplantae > Streptophyta > Magnoliopsida > Fabales > Fabaceae > Arachis > Arachis hypogaea. Next base: position 25,809,237 of record NC_092046.1, read on the forward strand.
CTGAGAAGAGTTATTATCTCATCAAGACTTCGTCATTCTAGTTCGTTTTCTTTACTTGGCTTTACTCTTCCATGTTCTTTGCTTTGTTTAATTTTACCATTGGAATATTCTTAGGATTATTTAATACAAGGATCACCTTTATTTTTAATTGACTATTTTAATTTTTATTTACAATGTCTTTCTTTAATTCCTTTTCATATGCTATGAATTTTACCTTTACAATGAGTGAGTAGTTCCCTAACTTGATGGGGAATTAATTGAAAGGAACCCTTGAGTTGGAAGGCTTGAAAGAAAAATTGTAATTGGGTTTATGGTTGGATTGCCTCCTAATCACTAACACCAATCCCTTTTAATTAAGTGGATTGCAACTTGTGAACGGACGTAGCATTCCAACTTGTTTGACTTTCCTTTACCTAGTGAAGGATAACTAAACAGGACAACCTTCAATTGTCAATTAATCCTGAGAGCATTCCAACAATAATAGGGATTCCAACTAATCAATTCCCAGTCAAGGCTTTTATTTACATTATTCAAATTCACCAATTTAATTTCCTGTTTGCCCAATTCAAACCTTTTTGAAAACCTCTGATTAATAAAATAACACACTTTTCTGCAACTCGTTGGGAGACGACCTGGAATTCATACTCCCAGTATTTTAATTTCAATTTTCTGTGACATCTTTCTAAATTGATAGGCGGATTTCTGGCGAATTAAGAACTATACTTGCAACGTATATATTTTAACAATTTTTAATTCGGCAATTTCTGCCCTCATCAATTTTTGGCGCCGTTGCCGGGGAGTTGCAATAGAGTGCTAAAGTTATTAATTAGAATTTATTTATTTGTATTTTATTTTATTTTGCTACTATGAGCTGCATGTTTCTTTCGCTAGATGACGCGTTCACTTCCTGACCCACGCTTGCCAGTATTCGATCCTGAGATTGAAAGAACCATCTCACGAATAAGGCGAGCTCTGCGTCGGTTAGTCCTCTTTGAGGGCGGATTTGAAACGCCATCTGAGGAAGAGACCAGCCCCCGTTCTACTGATTCGGTTGATTCACGTGCAGACGGCATGGCAGAACCTAGGAGAGTTACCATCCAGGAGGAAGGAGCCCCTGATTTTACAATGCAACCGTTTCAAGCGCATCACCCAGCGGTGGCTACAGATTTCGAAATAAAGACCGCACTGCTCAATTTGATGCCCAAGTTTCATGGCTTACCTGCTCAAGAGCCTATCAAGCACCTGAGAGATTTCCAGGCAACCTGTTCTACTGTCAGGCGTGATGGTGCTGATGAAACTTCAATTCTGCTGAAAGCTTTCCCGTTTTCTCTTGAGGGAAAAGCAAGAGAGTGGTACTACACTCAACCCCTAGCAAATGTATCCAACTGGGATACGCTCAGAAAAGAGTTTTTGGAGAAATTTTTTCCATCTGAAGTTACTGATAAACTGAGGAAAGATATTTCCACGATTGTTCAAGATGACAACGAGACTCTCTTTGAATACTGGGAGTGCTTCAATAATTTTCTAGAAGCATGCCCCACCACAGGATTGACAAGATAGTGTTACTCAGCTATATCACACAGGGCATGAGACCCCAAGATAAGACCACATTAGAAAGTGCTAGAAATGGGTCTATGAAGAAGTACAGAACCACTGATGAGGCATGGCAATTGATCAGTGACTTAGCTGAATCTACTAGAAACCACAGACAGAAACAAGGCCGTTCAAAAGCCGTTGCAGAAGTATCCTCTAGCAGAGAGACTACTGCTCTAGCTCAGAGTATCTGTGAAATGACCAACTTGCTGAAGCAGATGCAATTGAATCAACAACAAGTTCAGCAAGCTCAACCTTCTCCAGCACAGCAAAGCCAACAGTTAGTCCCACAGAGAGTTTGCGGAATTTGTGCTGATTATAGCCATTATACTGATGAATGCCCGCAACTCCAACAGGAAGACAACATGGTGGCATCCACTCATAACTTCTATGATCGCCCCACCCAAGGGTACAATCAAGGTGAAAATAATAACCATGGATGGCAGGACAATTCTAACCAGAATTGGAGGGACAACAATAACAGAGGAGGCAGAGATAATCAGGGAAATTAGAGGTGGAATAATAACAACAACAGGCAGCAGAACCAACCTTACAGAGCACCTCACCTGAGGCAGTCCCAAGGACCACAGAATACCCAACAGCAGACCTCTCAATTTACTCACCCTTCTTCGTCTCCTAATGAAGAGTTACTAAAATTTTTTTAGCGAAGTCAACAGACCATGGAAAATAACATTAATGCCAGTCTGAATGGTCTGATCGCTACTTTGCAAGCTCTTGTCTCACAGATTGGATCAATGCAAAATTCCAATAACCAACCTTCAAGTTCCACTGGAATTTCCTCTCAACCATTACCCAATCCGAAGGGGGGCATTAATGCCATCACCCTAAGGTTCGGAAACACACTGCAGGAGAGGAATCAGGAGGAACCAAGCTTACCAGAACATGCCTCAGCTGAAGAGGTAGTAGAAATAGAAGATGTTGAAGAGGAAGAGGACATACAGGACATAGCTGAAAAAGAAGAAGTCCAACCACAGGAGGAAGCACTAAGAGGTGCAGATACTGCAGAAAACATCACTCCCATTCCATTTCCACAACTTGCAAGGAAGCCCAGGAAGCAGCTGGAACCCGATCCCAAAATGGTAGAAATATTCAAAAAGGTTGAGGTAACCGTTACTCTTTTTGATGTTATTCAACAAGTACCTAAATATACAAAGTTTCTAAAAGATTTATGTATACATAAGGACAAAATTTATGAATTAGAAACTATTCCTTTAGGTAGTTCCATATCTGTTTTAATGGGAGGATTACCTGAGAAGTGTAGTGACCTAGGTCCTTGTATAGTTAGTTGTACTATTGGTGGAGTAGTAATTTATGATTGCATGTGTGATTTAGGAGCATGTGTTAGTATAATGCCTTTGTCCATATATGATATTTTGAGGCTCCCTCCCTTAAAAAGGTCGGCAGCTCGTTTTGTGTTAGCAGATAAAAGCATTATTACAGTGGCTGGAGTTGCTGAAGATGTTTTAGTGAACATTAAAGGGCTTATATTTTTCACTGATTTTTATATCTTGGAGATGCCCCATAATGACTCAGATAAGCCATCATCAATCCTACTTGGAAGACCATTCCTGAAGACATCAAAATTCAAATTGGATGCTTTTTCAGGAACATACTCTTTTGAAATAGATGGCCGCATAGTAATCTTCAATCTGAATGGAGTCATAAACAACCCTCCAGAAGATCATTCCATCTTCCAGTGTGATGTCATAGATGAAACTGTAGCTGAAATCCACAAGGAAGAGTTAGAAGAGAGGCACATTGGACAAGGTCCAAGTGTGGGGACCCTCTTGACTGACAATGAGGGCACCTCAGCATTTTCACAAGCTCCAGACAATCCAGAGCCTACCCATGATCAGAAGTTGGAACTGAAACCTCTTCCTCCACATCTCAAATATGCTTATCTTGAAGATGAGCAGAAGTTCCCCGTTATCATTGCAAGGGAACTCACTTCCCAACAAGAAGAGTAGTTACTTGATGTACTGAGGAGGCATAAGAAAGCAATTGGGTGGAGTTTGGCAGACATAGTAGGCATCAAGCCTCAAGTATGCGAGCACAGAATATTTTTAGAAGAGGGACCAAGACCTGTCCGTCAACCCCAAAGAAGATTGAATCCCACTATCTTGGAAGTTGTCAAAAAGGAAGTGACCAGACTATTGGAAGCAGGTATCATCTATCCCATTTCAGACAGTGAATGGGTTAGCCCAGTACAAGTGGTGCCCAAGAAGTCTGGAGTCACTACAGTGAAGAATGAGCATGGAGAGCTCATAGCAACTAGAGTTCAGAATGCTTGGAGAGTCTGCATTGATTACAGGCGTCTCAACCAAGCTACCCGTAAGGATCACTACCCACTTCCATTTATTGATCAAATGCTGGATCGCCTGTCAGGTAAATCACATTATTGCTTTTTAGATGGTTACACAGGTTATTTCTGAGAATCAGGAAAAGACCACTTTTACATGTCCTTTTGGGACTTATGCTTACAAGATAATACCCTTTGGCTTGTGCAATGCACCAGCTACTTTCCAAAGGTGTATGATGAGTCTTTTCTCTGATCTTATTGAGGACTGTATGGAGGTTTTTATGGATGATTTTAGCGTTTATGGTGATTCTTTTAGCCTTTGCTTAGATGGATTATCTAGAGTATTAGATAGATGTGTTAATACAAACCTTGTATTAAATTTTGAAAAATATCATTTTATGGTAAAACAAGGGATTGTATTAGGACATGTGGTATCTAATAATGGCATTTCTGTAGACCCAGCAAAGGTGAGTGTTATTTCTAGTTTACCTTACCCTTCTTCTGTGAGGGAAGTCTGTTCGTTCCTTGGCCATGCAAGTTTTTACAGGAGATTTATTAAGGACTTTAGTAAGGTAGCACTTCCCTTATCCAGATTACTACAGAAGGATATTGAGTTCGAGTTCAGTAAAGATTGCAAGCAAGCGTTTGATAAGCTGAAGGCCGCCCTGACTCAAGCTCCAATTGTGAGAGGACCAGACTGGAGCCAGCCGTTTGAAATCATGTGCGATGCTTCCAACCATGTAGTAGGAGTAGCACTGGCTCAGCGCGAAGGTAAGGATCCTTTTGTTATAGCTTATGCGTCTAAGACTTTAGACGCTGCCCAGTCCAATTATACTACTACTGAAAAAGAGCTTCTTGCTATTGTTTTTGCTCTGGATAAATTCCGAGCTTATTTACTTGGTACTAGAGTAGTAGTGTATTCGGACCATGCAGCTTTAAAGTATCTATTATCTAAAAAGGAGTCCAAACCAAGGCTTATACGTTGGATACTGCTATTACAAGAATTTGATTTAGAAATAAAGGATAGGAGTGGTAACCAGAATTTAGTGGCAGACCACTTGAGTTGCCTTGAGCACATTAAGGATGATTCTGCTCCTATAGATGATGATTTTCCATTTGATAACCTGCAAGCAGTATCTGAGGTATCTCCCTGGTATGCACCTGTAGCTAATTATCTAGTTAGCCGCACATTTCCTCCTAACTTTTCTAAGCATCAAAGAGACAAGCTGAAAAGCGATTCTAAATATTATATATGGGATGACCCATATTTATGGAGATGTGGCGCTGATCAGGTAATTAGACGGTGTGTGCCTCAATCAGAATTCCAGTCCATCTTAGAGGCATGTCACTCATCTGAGAGTGGAGGACATTTTGGCCCTCAAAGAACTGCTAGAAAAATCTTGGACTGTGGATTCTGGTAGCCTACTCTTTTTAGAGACGCTGCTGAATTTTGTAAATCTTGCCCCCCATGCCAAAAATTTGGTAATATATCCAGGAGGGATGAGATGCCTCAACAAATTATGCTTTTCTGTAAAATTTTTGATGTTTGGGGCATTGACTTCATGGGTCCATTTCCAAATTCTAATGGTTATTTTTATATATTATTAGCTGTGGACTACGTTTCCAAATGGGTGGAAGCAATTCCTACCCGCACTGACGATGCTAACACTGTTGTTTCCTTTGTGAGAAACCATATTATCTGTCGCTTTGGATCCCCACGAGCAATCGTGAGCGATCAAGGCACCCATTTTCGTAACAGGAGACTAACAGGACTAATGAAGAAGCATGGGATAATTCATAAGGTTGCGACAGCATACCATCCTCAGACCAATGGGCAAGCCGAGGTGTCAAATAGAGAAATAAAGTGTATCTTGTAGAAGATAGTCAAACCTCATAGAAGAGACTGGAGCACTAGGCTACAAGATGCACTCTGGGCATACAGAACAGCATACAAAACACCCATTGGGATGAGTCCGTTCCGCTTAGTTTATGGAAAAGCTTGTCATCTCCCTGTTGAGGTAGAGCACAAAGCCTTTTGGGCACTTAAGGAGTGCAACATAGGGATGGAGAACGCCGGAACTGAAAGGAAGTTGCAACTGCAAGAACTGGAAAGCCTTCGCCTAGAAGCTTATGAGAACTCAAGACTATACAAGGAAAAGATGAAGGCTGCACATGATCAGCACATCAAGAGGAAAGAGTTCCAACCTGGGGATTTAGTCCTCCTTTACAAATCTCGTCTGAGGCTCATGCTAGGCAAGTTGAGATCCAGATGGGAAGGTCCATACAGAGTGGAGAAGGCCGAACCGTACGGAGTTTATCACCTAAGTCATCCATCAAGTTCTGAACTTATCAAAGTTAATGAACAATGCCTGAAGCTATACCATGGCAAGAAGATGCAGAAAAACAAGGAGCTTGAGATCTTCCTCTTGGAGGATCCCCACATAGCAGAAGATTGAGCTAGTGGAGCGTCCAACTTATGGACGTTAAAGCAAAGTGCTAGGTGGGAGACAACCCACCATGGTATGATCGTTCTTTTCTTTATTTTTAGTTTTTTATATTCAATAACTCTTCTCTTTATCAGTACTTTCGTGCATCTGCATCTGCATATTTAAAAAAAAAGGGAAGGTGCCACGCGACGCGACCGCATCAGCGACGCGTCCGCGTGGCAAGGAGAGGAGAGAAAATTAAAAACGAACAGAGAGTTATGCTGGAGCGTGGCTGGAGGAGTGCCAGTGGCACAAATCAGCCCACGCGACCGCGTCGCTGACGCGTCCGTGTCGTATGGGCATAATGACCTCCCACGCGACCGCGTACCCCACACGACGGCATGCTCTGATTTTCGACGAAGAAAGAGTGCACAGCTGAAAGTTATGCTAGAGTGGTGCTGGACTGGCGCTGGACGCGCAATCCCCCTCACCCGACCGCGTGCCCCACGCGGCCGCGTCGTTCCCCATAAACTGCCCACTCACACGATCGCATGCCCCATGCGTTCGCGTCACCTAAAATTTGGCATTTAATGATTTTGAACAGAGAGTTGTGCGAGTGCGAGGCAACCCTCGTGCCACTGGCACAAACTGGGTCACGCGACCGCGTGACCGACGTGACCGCGCCCATCACCTTAAGCGCAAGTCGCGCGACCGCATGGCCCATGTGATCGCGTCGCTTGTGGCGCACAGTTTTCCTAATTTTGCCAAATATCATATCTTTCTCTTCTCCAAATCCTAATTTTTCTTTTCCCTCCTTATTTCTTCCTTCTCCCTTCTTTCTTCTATCTCACCTTTCACTCTCTATCTCTCTCACCTCCATTACCAAGGTTTATTTTCTTCTTCCCTCTTTCCTTTTCTCTCATTCTTCTTATTTTATATGTTATTTTCTTTTCTTTCCTTTTTTTTCTTTTCATTATTCATATTTTCTTTCTTCTTCTTTCCTTTTTACATGGTGTTAGAATTTTATTTGAATCCTTATTCTTCCTTAGATGCTTGTGGATTGTTGCAAATTGCTTGACAATTATATATTATTTTCTTTAAAGGGTCGCTTGCATGTTCACTTTAATACTTTTTATACTTTATTTACCTTGCATGCTATGTGTTTGTGAAAAAGCCCATATGGCATTATGCACTTCTCTATGTTATTCTAATATTCAATGCTTGCTTTTCACAAATTCTTTTTACTATTATATTCATTGAATTTAATTGTCAATACAAACGTGATGGTTTGTTATAAAGTACTGCTTGGTCTATGTTACTCATGCCCTTTTCTGGCATGCCAATAAACACCTTGCATTCACTTGTCACTATATGCACTAGCTATCTTCCTTTGATGACTTTTCACATGTACTCATGAGCGTGTGTTAATGTCAGTTACCTCCTAATGTGCATCCATCACCACCTTTTCCGTTCTCTTCCTTGCTATATACCTCTTTGAATTTAATTTACTTTCTCTTCCCTTTTTCAAGATGGCCACCAAGAAAGGAAAAGAGAAAGCTACTCCCAAACCTCCAGCAACAAGAGGAACTAAAAGAGCACTAGTGGCAGAGCCTTCTTCAACTGCAGTCAAGCCCTCAACAAAAAGAGTTAAGAGGATCATAAAGGTTGATGAAAAGGAGAAAGCCTTTCCAGCAAAGGACAATGCGCGATTTCTAAATCACTACTGTGAGTAGAAGTTCCCTATTCTAGCTGAAAGGAGTTACAATAACGAACACCTTCTTATCCTCCCGCCCAATATTGCTACTTTTGTTGAGCCGCAAATTGAACGAAGACAATGGGGTTTCCTACAGAGACAACCAAGGCAGGCCAATCTTTCTTGGGTAGTCGAGTTCTACTCTAACTTCTACCTGCCTACCCTACAGTCTGTCTTTGTCCGTCAGAAGTAAGTCCCCATTACAGAAGAGGCTATTCAACAAGCTTTAGGTCTTCCCCCTATTCCAGAAGGATTGGACGCCTTTCAAGAAGCCACACTCAAACGCCAGATGTACCAATTTGACTGGGAAGCTGTTCTCAGAGTTATCGCACTACTTGGCAGCCGTTGGATCTACGGATACCATCGTACCCGCCCTAAGGGTATATTGGCTTCCGCACTTACCTTGGAGGCTCGCGTATGGGCACAGATCATGTCCCATTATGTCTTTCCGAGCACTCACGATTCTTCCTTCACTGCGGACATGGTCGTTCTACTATAGTGCATCCTTACAGACCAGCCTCTGAATCTACCAAGACATATCCGGAATGCCATGGGACACATACAAATTGCGGGCAACTTACCTTTTCCTGCCTTGGTCTCAGATCCTGTCTCAGCAGCCGGAGTCTCCTAGAGCTGGAGACACTAAAGCCATGCTCCCACGGGATGATCAGTATGTCCCTAATGGGAAATACCTCAGACTTTCAGCAGCCACTACAAGCCGTCGTCCTGCTCCAGTTGAAGATATTCCTTCTTCAACACCACAAGCACCTACAATAGATGAAATTGCTCTAGCAGATAATCAAAAGATTGGATCGGCAAGAACAGAAAGCGAAGTTAAGAGAGCGCCGTAACGAGCGCCGATTCAAACACCTCAAGGAGCTACTCAAGGGACACTTCAAGGACTCAGACACCCCGGACTCCACTTCTTTTACCAGCACAGGGAGCCATGATGGTCCCGACTGTGGAGATACTGCTACCAGCCCACCCCTGTTCCTGACAGATGGCACCGAGGACGGTGCAAAGCCTTAAGTGTGGGGAGGTCGATCAGTACCTGACTTCCGGAGGTAATTTCTCTTCCCTAGCACCATTAAATTAGGATATTTTAGTTAGTTTTTCTTTCTTTTATAGAATAGGATAAATTGCATAGTAATAGGTTAGTTGCATGCATGCTCTACTTGATTGAAAAGACAATAAGTTTCTTCCAAGACTCTATCTTTGGAACAAAATTTCACTAATTTTTAAAAACATTTTTATGATAAATCTGCTTGAAGTTGTATTTGGAACATAATGTTTGAGCTAAAGAACACACAACCTGTGAAGATTTGAGCCTTTATGCATGGTTACATTATTTAACCATAATTATTTTATTCTTGTGTGTTTACTTCTCTATGATTGTAATCTATATTTTGTTTTATCTTATATGTCCAATATTTATTATATTTGTACGCTTGCATATGATTGAGGCCATCTTTTGTTCAAACTCACTTATCCAAATTAAGCCTACCCTTTTCAATTACCTTTTTTAACCACTTTGAGCCTCTAAATCCCATTTGTTCTATATTTCACCACATTACTAGCCTTAAGCGAAAAAACAATTGTATATCCCAAATTGAATCTTTGGTTAGCTTAAGATAGAATTGTGTGTGCTAGTTAAGTATGGGAAACTATGGGAACAAAAGTTATTAAGGGAATGTGTCATGATAATTTAATGGGAATTTGGATACCTACTCATGTGAAACTATAAGGATTAAAAATCTATGTGCGTTGATAAGCTATGTTTATTTTTGCCTCTATTAAAAATTTTTTTTTTTAAATAAATGAATAAGGGGACAAAATTACCCCAATGCTGAATTGAGAATTCAAAGATCAATGCACATATGATAAAAAATTAAAATAAAAAGTTGATACATGAGTATGGAATGTAAAAGGGGAATTCTGGGTAGCTAGGTATGAATTCTATGGTTATGCAAGTTATATAGGTTGGGTTGAAGCTTGGGTTAATTAAAGATTCAATTTATAAGCTCACTTGACCATACATGTATCCCTATCTACCTTGGCCCCATTACAACCTTGAAAAGACCTCATGATGTTTGCATTGGTATATTAACTGTTGTTGATTGGTTAAGAGAAGAACAAAAGTTAGAGAGCATGATTAGAGAAGGATAGAGTGATTACCCTATACACTAGAGAGATTAGAGCGTACATACATCATCAGTGAGGGTTCAATGCTTGAATTTCCATGCTCCCTGCTTTCATGAGCTATCTTCTTGCACTTTTATCTGTCTTACTGTACAATGATAGAATTAGTGGAATTTGATTTGTAATTGTTTTGAAGAGCTTATTTACTTTCGATCAAGTGGACAGGAATCATATAGTTGCATTCATATACACAGGATTACATTGCATTGCATGAGTTTCTGCATGTTCATACTTATTTACTTTATCTCATTCAATTAAGCATGAGGACATGCTAATGTTTAAGTGTGGGGAGGTTGATAAACCACTATTTTATGGTTTATATTGTGTTTAATTATGTGGTTTTATCATGATCCTTACCCACTTATTCATTAATTTAGCATGCATTTATATTCCCTTCCTGAAATTATTACATGATTGAAAACTGCTTCCTAGAGACTTTTAATTATGCATTTTTATTCTCCATTATTCCATTCGATGCCGTGATCTGTGTGTTAAGCGTTTTAGGCTTTATAGGGCATGAATGAGTTAGAGATTGGAAAGGAAGCTAGCAAAAATGGAAGGAACACAAGAAATTGAGGAGATAACCAGCGAGAAGTGACGCGGCCGCATGGCTCATGCGACCGCGCGAAAGAGGAGAAATCGCAGTGACGCGGCCGCATGGCTCACGCGACCGCTCGGACTGGAAAAGCACAAGCGACGTAGAGGCGTGGACGACGCGCCCGCGTGGTGAAGCGAAACGCGAATGACGCGTCTGCATGAGCGACGCGATCGCGTGGCATGCGCGATCTGCATAATTTGCATAATCGCTGGGGGCGATTTTGGATCCTATTTTGACCCAGTTTTCGGCCCAGAACGGCAGACTAGAGCCAGAGAACATGCAGAAACCAGAGACAACATTCATTCTACACAGTTTTAGTTTTTAGATCTAGTTTTTTACTCCTCCTCTAGGTTTTCTCTCTACACATTCATAGTTCGTAGGATTTTAGTTTCTCTTACATTTTTTTTGGCATTGGAATGCTGAGAAGAGTTATTACCTCATCAAGACTTCGTCATTCTAGTTCATTTTCTTTACTTGGCTTTACTCTTCCATGTTCTTTTCTTTGTTTAATTTTACCATTGGAATATTCTTAGGATTATTTAATATAAGGATCACTTTTATTTTTAATTGACTATTTTAATTTTTATTTACAATGTCTTTCTTTAATTCCTTTTCATATGCTATGAATTTTACCTTTACAATGAGTGAGTAGTTCCCTAACTTGATGGGGAATTGATTGAAAGGAACCCTTGAGTTGGAAGACTTGAAAGAAAAATTGTAATTGGGTTTATGGTTGGATTGCCTCCTAATCACTAACACCAATCCCTTTTAATTAAGTGGATTGCAACTTGTGAACGGATGTAGCATTCTAACTTGTTTGACTTTCCTTTACCTAGTGAAGGATAACTAAACAGGACAACCTTCAATTGTCAATTAATCCTGAGAGCATTCTAACAATAATAGGGATTCCATCTAATCAATTCCCAATCAAGGCTTTTATTTACATTATTCAAATTCACCAATTTAATTTCCTGTTTGCCCAATTCAAACCTTTTTGAAAACCTCTGATTAATAAAATAGCACACTTTTCTGCAACTCGTTGGGAGACGACCTGGGATTCATACTCCCAGTATTTTAATTTCAATTTTATGTGACATCTTTCTAAATTGATAGGCGGATTTCTGGCGAATTAAGAACTATACTTGCAACGTATATATTTTAACAATTTTTAATTCGCCAATTTCTGCCCTCATCAGTGTGCCACTTGAGTTCGAAGGCGTGGCACGCCAACACAAGAATTCCACTATGGCGTGCCACTTGAGCTTGAAGGCGTGGCACGCCAACACAAGAATTCCACTATGGCGTGCTCAAAGGTTGCTAAATAGACGAGCGTGCCACTTGAACGCTGGGCGTGGCACGCCAAGCTAAAATTGAAGGGCACGTGAGATGCCACTAGAGCGCCAATCACACGCCAGCTGGGAGATCACACTTATTGAGCTTCTTTTCCCTCCAAAAATGTAATTTTTCTTTTTTCCTTTTGTAATTCTTTTATTTTACTGGTAGTATAAATACCCACAAGGAGTACTGAAGAAGGAGGGGTTAAGCAGTCAGTTTTAGATCCACTTTTACACTTCACTTTTGAGTACTTTTTGAGCTATGAGTAGCTAACTTCCCTCTCATTGAGAGAGAGAGCTATGTTCAACTTGATGGGTTGATAATAGTGAAATTCTTCTTCTCTTCATCTTCTCTTTGATTTGCTAGAAGGAATTTCATTCTTAATGCTTAGTGTTCAATTATCTTGGAAAAGAGATTGAATGCAATTGGGTTTCATGGGAACCTTGGGAAAGAAAACATGAAACCATGCTTGAAATCCCTTCTCACACTTGAGTAGAATCTGGGTTTTGGTGTTTGGATATGTGACATATAATCCTCCCTCTACTTGGACCTATAATGGTGTGTGATATAATCAGGGACCAAGCATATCTCTCTTCATGAGCAATTAGACCAAGGAATTAGCTATTGATCAAGATCTGAGAGATTGAGTCACCAAGAGATTGGGGCTCAATCAATCATGATTGCCAAGAGGTCAATGAGTTGCATGATTGAAGAGGATATAAGCTAGATTTGATCCAAAGAGAGAATATCTCCCAATCTCAATGAATTTCCCCATTCTTATCTATCCATTTCTTTACAGCTTAATTTTACATTCAGCAATTCTCCATTCCCATTTACATTCAAGTCATTTATGCTTCTGCACTTTACATTTTGCCATTTATATTTCTGCACTTTATTGCTTTTCTTTATATTATAGTCATTTACATTTATGTAATCTACAATTCTGCACTTCACAGTCTTATTGATCCGCTTGACTAATTCATCAATTAATTAAAACTGCTCGAATTCGCCAATCTCTGTGGATACGATCCCACTCCACTGTGGGTTATTACTTGACGATAATTTTGGTGCGCTTGCCAAAAGAACTAATTCACCAATTTTTGAATGGGGTGTGAATTTTAGTCATCACTCCCCGAAATCTCCCCGGTGGTCGAGAGCTCTCCATGGTTGGCCTAACAAGTGGTATCAGAGCTTGTTGGTATTTTTCTGGGCTTGTGATTTTGTGAACAATAGAAGCTAATACTAATACTAGTAGGATGATCACTCTTAATGGTCCTAATTATGATTTGTGGAAGTCAAAGATGGAAGATTTGCTTTATGTCAAAAATTTTCATCAACTAGTTTTTGGTACAGAGAAGCCTAATGATAAATATGATGATGATTAGACTTTGTTGCATAGACAAGTCTGTGGATATATTAGGCAGTGGGTTGACGATAATGTGTTGAACCATATTATTGGAGAGACACATGCTCGGACCCTTTGGATTAAGCTTGAGCAGTTGTATGCTCGAAAAACTGGGAATAATAAGATGTTTTTGATCAAGCAGTTGTTGGCTTTGAAGTATACAGATGGGACATCAATGACAGATCACTTGAATAATTTCCAAGGAATTATGAATAAGTTATCTTCCATGGATATCAAGTTTGATGAAGAGGTTCAAGGATTGTTACTTTTTGGCTCCTTACCAGACTCGTGGGAAATTCTCAGAATGTCATTGTCTAATTCTGCTCCTGATGGTGTAATCTCTATGGATCTTGCCAAGAGCAGTATTTTGAATGAACAGATGAGAAGAAAGTCACAAGGTACATCGACTACACATTCATGTATTTTTGTTTCTGAGTCTAGGGGGAGAAACAAAAGTCGAGGTTCTAAAGGTAGAGATCAAAGCAGAAGCAAGTCTCCAGGAAAAAAAGATTTTGTGTGCAAGCTTAAGAAAAGTCTTTATGGGTTGAAGCAAGCTCCAAGACAGTGGTACAAGAAGTTTGAATCTGTTATGGGGAAGCATGGTTACTGTAAGACAACTTCAGATCATTGTGTATTTGTGCAAAAATTTTTTGATGATGATTTTATCATTCTTTTGCTTTATGTGGATGATATTTTGATTGTGGGCAAGAATGCTTTGAGGATTAATGAGTTGAAGAAACAGTTGAGCAAGTTCTTTGCTATGAAGGACTTGGGTCTTGCCAAATAGATTTTGGGCATGACTATTACTCGTTATAGAGATTCCAAGAAGCTTTATTTGTCACAGGAGAAGTACATAAAAAAAGTGCTTCAAAGGTTTGGCATGAATGATGCCAAATGTGTTGCTAGTTCTTTTGCTCCTCATTTTAAGTTGAGCATGAAGTAGTGTCAAACTACTGATGAGAAGAAACAAGCAATGGATGAAATTCCTTATGCCTCAGCTGTTGGAAGCTTGATGTATGCTACGGTGTGTACTAGATCAGACATTGCTCATGCGGTTGGTACTGTCAGTCGTTTTCTCTCTAATCCAGGTAAAGAACATTAGAATGTTGTTAAATGGATTATGAGATATCTCAAAAAGGTACAACTAATTTGAGTTTGAGTTGGATGTGGTGTCTTCTCATCTTATGTTCTCTCACTTGATTCCTCCTCGAATTCTCTCCAATGGTCAAGAGCTCCCCACGGTGGCCCCAACAAGTGGTATCAGAGCCGATGGTTTAATCGGTATGGTTTAAGGAGTATTCAAGGTGAAGCATCGAAAGTCTTCCCGGCAAAGGTTGTCCAGGCGGCGTGTCCCGTGGTGTTTTGCCGCGGTGTGATGGACGAATACTTGTGGTGGTGGAGGAGCTAGAAGGGAGTTGATGCTTGAAGTGGAGGCTCACACTTTTGGTGGAGATTGTTAGTGTTGCAAGTGTGAGGAGTGTTAAAGTTAGTCCCACATCAAAAAAAGCAAGGAAGAGTGAGGAGTTTATAAGATGAGAGACCCATTAACTTGACACCTTAAGGTTTTGAGTTAGATGTGGTGTCTTCTCATCTTATGTTCTCTCACTTAATTCCTCCCTGAATTCTCCCCAATGGTCAAGAGCTCCCCACGGTGGCCCCAACAAGTGGTATCAAAGCCGATGGTTTAATCGGTCTGGTTTAAGGAGTATTCAAGGTGACGCATCGAAAGTCTTCCCGGCAAAGGTGGTCCGGGCGGCGTGTCCCTCGGTGTTTTGCGGTATTATGATGGACGAATACTCGTGGTGGTGGAGGAGCTAGAGGAGAGTTGATGCTTGATGTGGAGGCTCACACTTGAGGGAGAGATTGTTAGTATTGCAAGTGTGAGGAGTGTTGAAGTTAGTCCCACATCAAAGAAAGCAAGGAAAAGTGAGGAGTTTATAAGATGAGAGACCAATTCACTTGACACCTTAAGGTTTTGAGTTGGATGTGGTGTCTTCTCATCTTATGTTATCTCACTTGATTCCTCCCCGAAATCTCCCTGGTGGTCGAGAGTTCTCCACGGTTGGCCCAACACATCAAACAACAACAAAGTTATGTGGAGAGGAAGCATAGATATATAACAGAAAATGAACCTCTCACTTTTGGTCATTGCATTTCTCATGCAATTTTGAGAGGATGTTTTCACCACATATGTATTCATCATAAACAAGTTGCCTACTCCTGTTCTCTCTAGTTGCACTCTATATGAATTGTTATTAGGCAAACTCACTGATTACTCATTCATGAAACTTTTTAGATGTGCATGTTACCTTATTTACGACCTTACAATAAGGTTAAATTTGCATATAAATATGATAAATTCTTGTTTCTTGGTTATGATAGTAGCCATCTTTGTTATAAATGTATGACAAAGAGAAAAGGCAAAGTTCATCTATCTTAACATGTTTTGTTTGATGAAAATTATTTAGTTTTCATTCAATGTTCTCTGTGCCTAATTATACTAATTTTGTGCAAAATCAAATCATTCTATGTCCTTTAATTTTACTAACAAACAATTGAATGTTGTATCTTAGCCTTGTCCTCCTATGGTTGACCCAACAATACCTACATCTGCAAACATTATCTCTAAGACTAATCCATCCAGTAGTGATCATTTTTACACACATTCATCTAAACCATCAACTTCTATGGAATCTTTAAATATTAATAGTTCTGCATCTACCTGCACGCCGATATCAATAAGTAGCAATGAAATATGCCTACCATTGGATAATTCACCTCAGGTTTCCAAACCTCACCATATCATTCCACCGAATACTACATCTAACAAACATAACATGATAACTAGATCAGAATCTAGACAATCTAATCCGTCTATCTTTATAGTCTCAACCTAGCCTCATCATGACTTGGTAAACAACACTCCAAGATTAGTTGTTGAAGCAAAGCAATGTCCTCATTGGCTAAACTCCATGTACACTGAATATCAAGCCTTGCAACAATGCCAAACTTGGGACTTAGTCCTTGCTCCTTCACATAAGCATGTAATAAGGTGTGTTCCAACGGTTACCTAAAACGTTGATTTGGACCTGAACGTGAGGTCCAGATCCCTTTGTATGACAGTGTCCGACCTCTTTGGTAGTGAGGTGCCGCCTGTCCGGGTTCCTCGTGGGGAGGTTGGGGGTAGTACCTGCAAGAGACTCCGATGCTTAGGTTAACAAGGACTTTGAACAGGTTTTTAATAGATTAGAATGTGAATTATACCTTGGGGGTGCCAGTATATTTATAGTAGAGTAGATAATCATATTTGTTGGAGTAGTTCTATCTTTTCTAATAGATAAGCATTCCCTTTATCTTGGGAGTTTGTTAGGATTTACCTTCTAGATAAGGTAGAGATAGTAGGATAGATTTAAGGAGGCAATTACTTGTTTAGTCAAGTAGAACTGGACCTCTATGTCTTTGTCCGACCTCTTTAAGAGGTTTGGCTTATCGTGAAGGGCCACTTTATTAGTGAGCCTTTTAGTCTTCTTTGGCCTGGCTTTTATTTATTAGGCCAAGGTATGAATAATGCCCCTGTTTGAGTTCGAATCCTTTTATGGGTCGGGGTAATGCATTTCGTGGTCTCTATTGTGGACGTCAGGTTCCAGCACTTCGGTTTACCCGACGTGTTTAAAATTTTGAACATTGATGGTGCTTTAATGGTGCACGAACGTTGCACAACAGTTGCTCCTCGGAATTTGCGCACGATTAAAGAGGAGTAAATGAGCCGTTTTTGGCTCGTTGTCTCTTATAAAGGGGACTTTTCGACTCTTCTTCTCCTTTTTGTTGTTTCTGAAAAGACTGCTTTACTTTCTTCTTCACAAAAGAACTCCTCTGTGCCATTTCGACCATTTCTTTTACCTCAAGATTTCTTTATCTTGGTCTTTGAAGAGTTTTTTGCTTTCACTAGCGTGAAAGGGATCATTCGTGTTTTGCTATTTTTAGATGTGCTCTCCCCCTTTTTTCACAATCTTCTTCAAGGTTGGTTTTTGTTTTCTCTTTCCTTCAAACTCTCCTTTCTGATTGTCTGAGACTTGCTTGCTATTTTATTGAGTTTACTTTTACTGTCTTTGTACTTTTCTTTGGAAAAAGTCTATATTGATTTTCTCGCGAGTTTAATGTGAAGCGTTTAGGAAATAAAAACGTTTGTCACCAGAACCATTTTGAAAGACTCTCTTCTTTCTTGAAAGAATAGCTGTTACCCTTTGTATCTATGCACTGTACTACCCCTAATGGTCCCACTTTGATATGATGATGTTGTATAAGAGAAGCACCATTTGGTTTTGCTATAGGGGTATTTTTGAAAAGAGCAGCTTTCTTTTTTTTTCATGTTTTACCCGACTTGTATTCCGACTTCTTTTAGTAACGGTCCGCTTTATTTTTACGTTTGTAGATATAGCATTTATGTCTTGCCACGTTATTTTGAAAATGTTGACTAAGGTTCCCCCAACTCTTCGGGTTTGGATAGATAGTACTGTTTTGGGTTGTGTCCCGGTGACCAATAAAGAGTACTATGATGAGTTCTGTAGACACCATAGTATTTGTGAGAACACGGAGGATGAGAGGAGCTATGTTTTAGCACCGTCCGATCCTGAGGAGAGAGTGTGTTTCCCTCCTATAGTGGAGTCCGAACAACCTTTTTTTTATGCCTATGATTGCTTTTTCACTAGGCTAGGTGTTCCGATGGTTACCTGAAACAGGGAGGTCGATCTCGGACGAGATCTCCTGGTCTAGTCAAGGCTGCCGTGTTCGACTTTTTGGAGTGGGAGATGCTGCTTGGTTCTTGGTCACCGGTGGGTGGTGGTACCTGCAAGAGACTCCGATGCTTAAGTCAGTACGGGCTTTAGGCAGGTTTTTTGTAGAATTGGAGTATGAGTTATACCTGGGTGCTCCAGTCTATTTATAGTAGTGTTTGATGATCTTCCTTTTAGATTAGTTTGTTATCTTATCTTATCTTTTTGTGGGTGAGATCATTATCTTTGGCCAACTGCCTTCTAGTGGGAGGTGGTTCTTTTACGTTGGGCCTCCTTGGTGATCATCCGAACTCTCTGTGAAGAGGTCATCTTAATGGGCCGAGCTTTAAGGAGGTCGGTCCCTTTGTCTTCATCTGACCCGGACCTTGTAGCTCGGTCTAAGATATGAACAGTGCCCCTACTTGAGTTTCGACCTTTCTATAAGGTTGTGCTTTCTGAGCTTCAACCTCTTTGGGGAAGTCGTGTTCAAGCATCTGCTCGGTCGTGCCTGGTTTGCTCCTTCTCGTGCGAATTTTGCATCTTTAATGCCTTTTTAAAACACGAAGCATTTTTGCTTTGCTCTTTAATTCCTGCGTCGTTTTCGAGGGCGTTAGTTCCTTGGTATCATGCAAGTGCTTTTAAAGCCTATTGATTGGGATTTTATTCCTTTTGCCGTTTCTTTTCCCTCTTTGCATTTTGTTTGAAATCAAAGGGGTTTTACTTCCTTTCAGTTTCTTTGTTTCTATTTGCTTTGATTTGCCCCAAGTTTTTCTTCTTCTCTGAAGCTTTCGAGACATTTTGTGGATCGTTCGTGATTTGCTATGCATCTGCTGTAACTGCTCCTTTCTCATCGCAGGTTAGTACTCTGTTTCGTGTACTTCACCTTCTTTTTCTTGGTCATGATTCCTCTGCTTGGTGTTTTGTTTCTGCTGCATGCTTATGTTTTTCCCTTGGAAGTTTTGATCTTTCTTTCTTTTTTCAAAAAGGTTGAGCCTTTTTTATTTTGACTTTTTGCGTTTTGCTAAAGGGGTTAGGTTTTTTATTTTCTTTGATTCCTTGTGTTTCTTCTCTTCATGTGTCTGCATTGCCTCCAAAGGGTGCCTTTGGATTTCGGTGGTGATCTTTTGTGAACCTTGGGGCGCCCTTTTGCTTGTTACGTTGCTTATTTGCTGGCTGTTTTTCATCTTCTTGTTTCTGGCTGAGTTGTTTGGTGGTAACGCCCCTTTGTTTTCTTGCTGTAGGTATAGTTTCTATGTCTTCTTGTAGAAATATTATTGAAATGTCCACAAAAGTTCCTCCTGGTATGGCCGATTGGTTAGATTCCATAGTGTTAGGGTATGTTACTGTGGCAGATCGGGAGTACTGTGAGAAGTTTAAGATGCATCATAGAGTCTGTGGGAATAGAGAGGATGAGAAAAACTACGAGCTGGTGTTGCCCGATCCTGAGATGAGGGTCAGTTTTCCTCCCTTAAGTCGGGCGGAGCGTCCTTTCTTTTATGCCTATGATTGCTTTTTTACCAAATTGGGTATGACCTTCCCTTTACCGAGTTTGAGTCCGACATCTTGTGAAACTGTAACGTAGCCCCTTCTCAGCTTCATCCCAATTCTTGGGCCTTCATGAAAATTTTTCAGTTGCTGTGTCAGGAACTAGGTGTCCGACCTTTCCTCCGTCTTTTTCTTTATCTGTTTATGATGACTAAACTGGGGGCGGCCAAGAAGAATGCTTCTTGGATCTCCTTCTGGGCTACCCAAGAAAAGAAGGTTTTTTCTATTTTTGATGACTCCTTCCATGATTTTAAAAACTTTTATTTTAAGATCCGGGTTGTTGAGAATGTCCACCCCTTTTTTCTAGATGAGAACAATGAACCTACATTTCCTCTTTGGTGGCAAAAGGATCCTGTAGTTCTTAAGTATTCTTTAGAGAGTCTTGACGAGGTGGAGAGGGCCTTTGTGGGTGTTTTGGAGGAGCACTGGGGGGAGCCTCCTCATTTGGATACAAAGAAGTTTTTAGGGGATCCCGCTCTTCTCCGTTCCGAGTTAGGTAGTGTCCGACTTCTTTAAAGTTTTTGGTTTGTCGTGGTTTTATAGTCGTTCACTGTGTAACTGTTTTGTGATCCCTTTTTCTTTTTTCAGAGACGGTTGCCGGCTCTAATTCCATGAAGTTCCTTCGCAAGACTAAGAAAACAGTGGCTGATCAAAATATCCAAAGGAAGTCGTCGGGGGATGGCTCTTTCCAGGTCCCACTGAAGAAGCCGGACTCTGGTTCTTAGGGTCCGAGGAAGGTCATCCCGACCCCTCGAGTTCGAGTGGCCTCTAATGATCCACCTCTGGCGACTTCTGGTGCTGCCTCCTCTCCTTCTTCATCTGGCCCTTCTCCCAAGAGGCCGAGGACTGCTAGGGCATATGATCTTAACGACAAGGACTTCGATGGCATGGCCTTTGCTGCGGAGCGTATTGCTCTGTATGGCTTCGTTCCAACTGATGATGTGCTCATTCTTTACCATCTTGATTTCATAGCCAGTAATAGCATCCGGATGGCCAATCTTAGCGCCGCTCTGTCTAGGTATTTCTAACACTCATAGTTGCTCCCTAGCAACTTTTTAGTTTTTAATCAAAACACTTTTACACTTAGGTTGCTGTGAGGTAACCTTCGAGTTTGAATGTTTTAATTTTCTTGTGTTTGATTATCCTGGTAGCGTGTTGGCTTTGGCTTTTGAGAAGTGTTCCCATCTTCAGGTTGCTATTTTTACCCCTTTCCGGTTTCCTTCTCGGGGTAGTGTTTCGTTGTGGGCTTTGGCCTAGCCATTTTTTCTTTAGGTGTTGGTCTTTTCTGACCAACATCTTTTCTGATGACCTGGGGTTGTGTTCTTTTAGGAACTTCTACCTTAGGTGTGTCGGTCTACTTCTAGTTGTGTTGGAAACCTTACTGAGCTGCTATGTTGGCGATCTTCACGCTTGTTGTTCGGGCTTTTAGTCGGTTTCCAATGACTTTCTAGGTAGTGTTCTTACATAGAACCTTTTCTTTTTAGTTCATTTGGACGACTTTCGAGCCTTGTTCGGTTTTGAGATTGCCTTTTGCTTTTTAAGTAGTGTCCTTTTAAGACTCTTACCTTTTAGCTTGGCAGCTTTGACATGTAGGTTTTTTCCACCTTTCGCATGGCTAGGTGGGCTTTGTTCCCTTTTTTAGTGATCTTTTAGCTGGTCCGACTTCTCAGTCGGGTCTTTTCAAGGTATTTTTTGCAACCCTATTTTTTATCCGACCTCGTCAGGTCACTTTATACGGGTTGCTTTCATAACTTCTCACATTAATTTTGGCTTTGTCGCTTCACCTTGCCGACCTTTTTCTGGTCGGACGATGAATTTCGCTTTTTTTTTTTTAGCGTAAATTAATGCGCCTTGGTAGGAAACTTTTTAGGGAATCTCTATGTTTATTAAAATAAAATGTAATGAATTTAAAGCGTAAGTAAGAGTATGTACATGTGTGGGGCCTCCCTGTAAGTCGGGCCGCCTCGAGGTCTTGGCCTGGTGCCTCATTAAAAAACCCTTTAGTGGGAAAAAGAGCGCACATTGGCTCAAGGCCTTTTTCTAGCGATAGTATCTTCTTAAGTTACAGGCGTGCCATGACCTCGGGAGCTGCCGCCCTTAGAGGTCGGCCACCTTGTAGTAACCTTTTCCTAGTACTTCTGTAATCCGGTATGGTCCTTTCTAATTAGCAGCTAGCTTTCCTTCTCCCGACCGACCTGCTCCGATGTCATTTCGGATTAGAATGAGGTCGTCAGTAGCGAAGCTTCGTTGGATTACTTTCTGATTATATCTTGAGGCCATTCGACGCTTCAGGGCTTCCCTTTTGATCTGAGCTCTTTTTCGGACTTCTGGAAGCGGGTCGAGTTCCTCCCTTTGTGCTTCAGATTTGATGTCTTCACTCTAGAAGATCACCCTAGGGGATCATTCATCTACTTCTATGGGGATCATTGCCTCCATTCCGTAAGCAAATCGGAAGGGCAATTCCCCCGTGGAAGAGTGTGGGGTTGTCTGGTATGCCCATAGGACTTGGGGGAGCTTTTCAGCCCAGGCTCCTTTTGCGATCTGTAATCGATGCTTTAACCCTGCCAATATGACTTTGTTGGCAGCTTCTGCCTGTCTGTTGGCTTGTGGGTGTTCTACTGAAGTGAACTGGTGCTTGATATTTAGATCAGCTACCAAGTTCCTGAAGCCCGTGTCGGTGAACTGAGTCCCATTGTCTGTGGTGATGGAGTGGAGAACCCCAAACCTTGTGACGATGTTTCTGTATAGGAACTTCCGACTTCTTTGGGTGGTGGCGGTGGCCAATGGCTCTGTCTCAATCCACTTTGTGAAGTAATCTATTCCTACAATGAGGAATTTGACTTGCCCTGATCCCTGGGGAAACGGTCCGAGGAGGTCAAGCCCCCACTTTGTGAACGGCTAGGGTGAGGTGACACAAATGAGCTCTTCAGGTGGAGCGATGTGGAAGTTGGAGTGCTTCTGAAATGGGGGGCATGTTTTGATGAATTCTGTTGCTTCTTTCTATAAGGTTGGCCAGTAGAAGTCAGTTTGGAGTACCTTTTTGGATAGAGCCCATGCCCCAAGGTGGTTGTCGCACATGCCACTGTGAACTTCCTCCAATACCTCTTTTGTGGCAGAAGTCGAGACACACTTTAGGAGGGGTGTTGAGATTCCTCTTCTGTACAGGATATCTTGTATCAAGGTGTAGTATTGTGCCTCCCGCATGAGCCTCTTCATGTCCTTCTTTTCTGTGGGGAGTGTTTCAGACTTGAGGTAGTTGATTGTATAGGTCATCCACCCTTTGTCCTGGTCTGATATGTTTAGGACCTTCTCTTCCCCTGACGTCGATGGGTATTGTAGGGTTTCTTGGATGAGGCTTCTATTATTGCCCCCTGGTTTGGTGCTGGCTAGTTTTGAAAGTGCATCGGCTCGGCGTTTTGCTCCCGAGGTATATGTCAGATTTCCTATTCCAGGAAGTTTCCGAGCTGTTCTTTGGTTTTGCCTAGTTACTTTTTCATAGTGGGATCCTTCGCCTGGTAGCTTCCTTCTATTTGTGAGGTGATTACTTGTGAATCACTGAAGATGGTAAGTTTTTGGGCTCCAACCTCCCTAGCCAGCTTCAAACCAGCCAGTAGGGCTTTGTACTCGGCTTGATTATTTGAGGCGGGGAACTCAAATCTTAAGGAGAGTTCGAGTTGGGTCCCTTGGTTGCTTTCTAGGATAACGCCTCCTCCACTCCCGGCTTTGTTTGATGAGCCATCAATGTAGAGGTTCCATTCAATGGGGGTTCTCGGGGTGTCAGTGTACTCTGTGACGAAGTCTGCCAGGTACTGGGACTTGATGGTAGTTCGAGCTTCGTAATTTAAGTCAAACTCGGATAGCTCGACTGCCCACTGTAGAATTCTTCCGGCTAAATCTATTTTCTGCAGGATGCCTTTCATGGGTTGATTAGTCCGCACTCTAATGGTGTGGGCTTGAAAATATGGTTGAAGCCTTCAAGAGGTGAGTATGATGGCGTAGGCGAATTTTTCTATCTTCTAGTAGTTCAGTCCAGCTCCTTGTAAAAAATTCCAAGCCCCCTATCAGTACTCTTCAAGGGATATTTATACTACTCATATTCTAGAAATGAAAAATTACAAAACGAAAAAGAAATTTCAATGGAAAACTCAAGAGAAAAAAAAAACCATTCATTAGAGGCATATGATTGGTGTGTGCATGGCGTGTGAATGGCGTGCCACTAGCGTGCCACGCCTAGCTCTCAAGTGGCTCGCCCATGATGCTTATAGGCTTGGCATGCCACACCCCAAACTCAAGTGGCACGCCCCATAGTAAAGCTAGCTTAGCATGCCACGCCAAAAACTCAAGTGGCACGTCCCATAGTGAGGTCTTCCTTCTTCTTCTCTGGTGAATTGAACTAGCATGACACGCCCAGACCTGGCGTGTCACGCCTTCAGCAAAGTCCTCATTCTTCTCCTTTGTAAAGTTGGCATGGCGTGCCACGCCCAGGTCTAGCGTGCCACGCCCATGTTGGTGCACAAGCATTCATCTCTGGTCCAGTAAGCTGGCATGCTACGCCCAGGTCTGGCGTGCCATGCCCATGTTGCGAGCAAAGTTGGCGTGCCACGTCCAAAATCTCGAGTGGCACGCCTTCGATGAGTCTTTACTTCCCCCTTTTGGTTGGATGTACTAGCGTGCCATGCCCAGGACTCAAGTGGCACGCCCATGATAATGGTTTAAATTCACAAGCTTGGCGTTCCACGCCCAAAGTACCAAGTGGCACGCCCTTTGTTGCTGCTTCTTCCCTTCTCTGCTGCCCAGTTGAACTGGCGTGCCACGCCTTCGACTTGGCGTGCCACACCCTTATGAATGTGACAAGATCCTTCTCTGGCCACTTGAACTGGCGTGCCACACCCATCATGAAGGATAGAACTGGCGTGCCACACCCAACTTGGCGTGCCACGCCCCTTGTAATTCTTCAAAGACCCCTTTCTAGAAAGTATACTTGGTGTGCTACGCCCAGCAGTGGCGTGCCACATCCACTGTAAATCACAACTTACTGCTTTCTGGTCTACAAGCCTGGCGTGCCATGCCCAGTATTGGCGTGCCACGCCCATAGTAAAGCTTTGATATTCTTCTCTGGGAAGTGTGGTTGGCGTGCCACTCCCATAATAATCCTTCAACTTTTCCTTTCAGAGGATAATAGCTGGTGTGCCATGCCCAATAGCTGGCATGCCACGCCCACTCAAAGATAGTGGCGTTTGAATGAAGTGGCATGCCCAGCACACACGCCCAGCTCTTTTTCTTGTTTTCTTCCTCTTTTATTCCTCTTTTCACCTGAAATCCAAGCAAGACTCATTTCAAAGAAATGCCCCATAAATTCATTATATAGTTCTTGTAAATGCATCAAATGAATAAGAATTCACCAATTCTATGGTCCTTTTAGATGAGAGAAAGAGGTAGATGATGCAAGTCATCACAACACCAAACTTAATTTTTGCTTGTCCTCAAGCAAATCAATGTGAATTGTTCTAATTGATTGAAACTTGACCCTTAAGAGAATGCAATCATCAAATAAAGATAGAGGCTAAGTGTCAAATCATGCATGACTTTTGTTATTGCTTTCATATCACAATAAACTCTTAGACTTTTGAGGATCTCTCTCAGTGCTTGCTTATAGAGCCCTTTCTATTGATTGTCACCTTGAAGTAGTAAGGGTTGTTCTTTTTCTTGTTGATTGTTCTTCTTTTTTTATGATTCTTTTGTTTCTTTGATTGACCATGACTCTAAGTGTTTTGTCTCAAGACGACTTTTTAAAGTAAGCTTTCAATTAGCACTCCCAAACTAGTTGGTTTTAGGGTACAAGGTGTTGAGACACCCCTAAGAATTTACTTGCTCAGGTCTCTCTTCTTGACACATCTTCACCACAAGCATCTACTAGGATCTTGGCTCTTTGAGCCATTTGTTTCTTAAATTTCTTTCTAGTAGTTGATGCTCAGAGCCTTGGGTCTTGCTTACTACTTCTTGGGTCTATTGATATTCAAGGGTCATCCTTGGCATCTACTTGTTATGTCCTCTATGTCTAGTTGTTCATTATGAATTACTCACTTCCCAAACTTCAATTCATGGTTTTATTCTTGTTCCTCATCTCTTATTTTGAATTAAACTCACTTGGGTCTTAGTTTCTTACTTTTGTTTTACAACAACTCATCATTGACTCTTTTTGGAAACAAGTTAAATTCATTGATATTGTAAAGTTTAACATCAAAATTTTCTTTCTCAAAATAAAAACTAAAAGCTTAAGGACTCATAGTCAGATTCTTAACTCATAAAAGAAACAACAACTAGCATATCAAAGAACTACTAAACAGCAAAAATCAGAAGATAGCTTCCAATTGAGACTCAACCACCTTTGCTCATTATGATGCTGATCAATGCATAGGTCCCTTCTCCTTATCCTTTTTCTTGGAGGACTCATCACCATTCTTCTTTATTGAGGCTCCTTCTTGTGCTTGAGTATCCCTTGGTTTGTAGAAGCCTAGCTTCCTTATGTAGGTCCTCTCATCCTCCTTGTGCTTAGCCAAAATCTCCTCTTGCCTGGCACTAAACTCTTCCATTCCTTGCATAAATGTTGGATAGTCGGGGTTTAGAGTGGCTACCACATTACACAAGTGATTCAGCTTCGCTTGTGTGTTTATATCATATTTCCTTCTTGATGTGGTCCTAGCCTCAAATAAGGACCTAAACTCAGCAAGGTTCCTCTGTTGAACCATTTGTTGCTCTAGAATTTTGTTGAGGCTGCCTTGCATTTCTCCCCAATGGAATTGACCCTGCTGCTCCTTCATTTGCTCCACATTTTCTTGAAGTTGCTGGATGCTCTCTTGTATTTGTTTCCATTACTTTTGTTGTTCCATAAGTTGGGTGATGTCTCCTTGCATGTAGTGGATGTTCCCCTGCATCTCCTTCCAATTGAAACCTTCTGAAAATTATGCTTGAACTTGTGGAATAGGTGGCTGAATATATGCCTCTTCTTGTTGTGGTGGCCTTTGTAGTGCTGGCATATGAGCTCTATGCTCTCTGGCTCTTTGTAGTGAATTGATAGCCACCACTTTTTCCATCTTCTTGGCAGTTATTGGCTTGTCTTGCTCTAGCAATATCTCATCTATCACAGTTTTCACTCCAGCCTCATCACATAATCGCTGGATAATGCTTGGAAAAGCCAACCTTGTGCTGTTCTTAGTGCTTGTTATCACCCTCTGAATGTTGTTTGCAATCATCACTCCCACATTCATATTTTCTCCCTTCATGATGCTGTAGATCAATACAGCTCTCTCTATAGTCACCTCTGAAGTGTTGGAGGTAGGGTTGGGGGATCTTCTCACAAAATCCAGCCACTCTCTAGCTTGAGGACACAAATCTCTCCTCCTTAGTTGGCTTGGTCTCCCATCTTTGTCCTTGATCCACTCCGTGTTGAGAACACAAATTTCATTCAAAATGTCTTCGAATCCAGGATCAAGTTGCTTGATTCTTTCTTCAGAGCTCCGGGAGGATCTTGTGCGCCTCACTTCCAACATCCTTTCTAGGTTTGTTGGGCTGTAGTCAATATCCTTCCCTCTTACAAAGCTTAGATGACTGAGTTTTTGCCCTGGCTGTGGAACAGCATTGGCATAAAATTCTCTCACTAAGCTCACCACCACCTTCTTTGGTGGATTGCACAAGATTGCCCAGCCCCTACTGTTGATCTCATTTGTGATTTCTCTGTGCTCATCTCTTCCCAATTGGAAGCCAACTTCTGGGATGATTTGCCTCTCACTCACCCACCCATAGAATTGGTTTTGGTAGAAGAATGAGAGGAACTTGTACTCATTGTAGCTTGAAGACCCAGAAGAGGTTTCCTTGGTCTTTCTCTTCTCTGAGCCAGTGGCCTTTGGTGGTGCCATTTGAGTGTGATGAAAAGGGTTAAAAGAAAAGATGGAGAGAAAGCAAAGCAAAGGGGTTTGCTCAACACTAAACTTAGGACTTGATTGTCCCAATCAAGGAAGCAAGAAAGAAAGAAAGAAGGCAAGAAAGTAAAGAAGGGGAAGTGGGGGTTTCGGATAAGAGAAGGAATGTATGTGGTGTGAGGAAGGGAGGTGGGTGAAGCAATATATAAGAAAGGCAAGAAGAGTCTAGAAGGTGTGAATTGATAACAAAATTTAATGTTTTCACACTTTGGTTTTGGTGCCCAGCATGGGTGAAGCGCCAATTCAAGGGATGGTTCATCTTTCTTCAGGATGTGAGTTCCAAAGTGTGAAGTACACTTTGACTCCTTGACTTGATGAGTGATTAATGTCTTGTGGGCCCTGCCTTGTCCTGAAAATTCAGTTACAAACTCTCATCAGTGATAAGAAAAATTGCTTTATTTTCCTCCAATTAATTGTCATTAATTTTCTGTGTCTCTTGGATACCAAACTTAAGTTCATTGCATCTGGTAACTGGCTCATGATTGAACTTAATTGTATATATTATGAGTGGAAGAAATTTAATTCTTCATACCCTTCCACTTCCACTCTATGTATACACAATTAAGTAACCTTTTCGTTTATCTTACGAATTTACTGAATGCATTAGGACACCAATCAATTGTGCTGAACTTTGGATGTCCGAATGAAATTCTCATGGTGGTGGCCACACCTAACTTAATTTTTGGCTTACTCTTAAAATCAATTAAATTTTTATTCTATAAGCTCAAAAACAAGTGGGCTGGTGGCCATACCAAACTTAGTTCTTCAGCCAGTTTCTCAACCCAATTAAAGACATCACATAGTGAAGCATCTAAAGTTGCACTTTCAGCAAGACTAAGAAAACTTTTGAAGCTACAATCTAAAAGCTACCAACTAAATGACTAACACTAGAAACTGGAAACCAATTAACCAAAGTAACTTAAACATAAACTAATATGAAAAGCTTGAAATTGAAAGGATATGAGTGTTGAGTTACCTCCCAACTAGCACTTCTTTAACGTCATTAGCTTGACAGTTCTTCCTCTTCAGCTGAGGTTGTAGTTCACTCTTTGCTCATCTAGTGAGTCTCCCAAGTAATGCTTAAGTCTATGGCCATTGACAGTGAAAGTTCTCTGAGTTTTCTCATCCATAAGCTCCACATGACCATAAGGAGAAGCCTTGATGATTGTAAAGGGTCCTGACCATTTTGATTTCAGCTTTCCTAGGAAAAATTTGAGCCTTGATTTGTATAAGAGAACCTTTTCGCCCTCTATAAACTCCCTTCTTGACAGCTTTTGATCATGCAATTTCTTTGTTTTCTCTTTATAAATCTTGGCATTTTCATAAGCTTGAGTTCTGAATTCATCTAACTCATTGAGCTGCAGCAACCTTCTGTCTCCAGTAGCTTGATTATCAAAGTTTAAAATCTTTAGAGGCCAAAATGCTCTATGTTCAAGCTCCACTGATAGATGACAAGCTTTTTCATACACCAATTGGTATGGAGACATGCCAATAGGTGTCTTAAAAGCTGTTTTATAAGCCCATAATGCATCATCTAGCTTCTTGGACCAATATTTCCTTGAGTTCCCAATAGTCTTCTCAAGGATCCTCTTGAGCTCTCTATTTGAAATTTCAACTTGACCATTAGTTTGTGGATGGTATGGGGTGGCTACTTTATGCTTAATACCATATTTGAGGAGGAGTGTCTCTAATTGCTTGATGCAAAAGTGACTTCCCCCATCACTTATAAGAGCTCTTGGAACCCCAAACATGCTAAATATATTCTTCCTCAAGAAGTTAATCATTACTTTGTTGATGTTGCTATGGCCTCTACCCATTTGGATACATAGCCCACAGTAACCAATATGTAATTGTTTGAGTATGAGGGTGGAAAAGGTCCCATGAAGTCAATCCCCCAAACATCAAACAATTCCAACTCCATGATGAACCTCTGTGGCATCTCATTCTTCTTAGGTAAGTTGCTAGCTCTTTGACACTCATTGCACCTTGTCACAAACTCCCTTGCATCTTTGAATATAGTGGGCCAAAAGAATCCACACTGCAACACCTTGGCTGCAGTCCTTTCTCCACTAAAGTGCCCTCCATAGATAGATCCATGGCAATGCCAAAGGACCTCTTGTCCTTCCACATGGGAGATGCATCTTCTTAGTAGTCCATCAGCACACTTCTTGAAGAGGTAGGGCTCATCCCAAATGAAATGCTTGGCATCATTGATGAGCTTCCTTCTCAAGTGCTTATTGATGTTGGAAGGAAGTTCTCCAATGGCCTTGAAGTTGGCTATGTCTGCGAACCATGGAGCCTCTTGGATCATCATCAATTGCTCATCTAGAAAGCTCTCATTTACACCAGGGTTGTGTGCTTCATCCTCCTCAGGTGGGATCCTTGATAAGTGATCAGCCACCTTATTCTCTACTCCACTTCTATCCTTGATTTCAATGTTGAATTCTTGGAGCAGTAGAATCCATCTGATCAATATAGGCTTGGACTCTTGTTTGGTTAACAAGTATTTGAGAGCTGCATGGTCAGTAAATATAATTACTTTAGAACCAATGAGGTAAGATCTGAATTTATCAAATATAAAAAATATAGCAAAGAGTTCTTTTTCTGTAGTGGTGTAGTTTCTTTGGGCTTCATTAAGAACCATGCTAGCATAATAGATGACATGCACTAGCTTGTCTCTCCTTTGTCCTAGGACAACACCATTGGCACAATCTGATGCATCACACATCAATTCAAAAGCTAAGTCCCAGCTTGGAGGTGCTATGATAGGTGCAGCGGAGAGCTTACTTTTGAGCTTATCAAAAGCTTGCATACATTCTCTATCAAATATGAATGGTACATTAGAGACAAGCAAGTTACTTAAAGGTTTGGCAATTTTTGAAAAGTCTCTAATGAACCTTCTATAGAACCCAGCATATCCTAAGAAACTCCTAACTGCTTTGACATTGCAAGGTGGGGGTAATTTTTCAATCACTTCCACCTTGGCTCTATCTACCTCTATGCCTTTCTTAGAGGTTTTTTGGCCAAGGACTACCTCTTCGGTAACCACAAAATGACACTTTTTTCAGTTCAAAACTAGGTTATTCTCTTGGCATCTCTTGAGCACCAAGACTAGATCGTATAAGCAATTAGGAAAGGAGTCACCAAACACTGAAAAATCATCCATGAAAACCTTAATAAACCTCTCAATCATATCAGAAAAAATGGATAGCATGCACCTTTGGAATGTGGCAGGTGCATTGCACAAACCAAAGGGCATACGTCTATATGCAAAAACACCATAAGGACAAGTGAAAGATGTCTTTTCTTGGTTCTTTGGATCCACTACAATCTGGTTGTAGCCTGAGCATCTGATAAACCGCTATTTTATGGTTTATCTTCTGTTTAATTGAGTGGTTTCATCAAGTCTTTACCTACTTATTCATATGATTTGCATGATTTTACAATTCCTTCCTAGTTTTGTTTTATGGTTGAAAACTTGCTTCCTAGAGATCTTTAATTAGTATATTTTAATTCCCCTTTATACCATTCGATGTCGTGATTTGTGTGTTAAGTGTGTCAGGCTTTATAGGGCAGGAATGGCTTAGAGAATGGAGAGGAAGCGTGCAAAAATGGAAGGAACACAACAAACCAAGGAGATAACCAGCGAGCCCCGACGCGCACGCATGGCTCACGTGAGCGCGCGGAATGGAGAAATTTGCGCAGAATGGCTCACGTGGATTGGAGTTCTGCAAGATGACGCGTGCGCGTGCCTGACGCGTACGCGTGACAAGGAAATTCGCCAAATGACGCGCACGCGTGACTGACGCGTACGCGTGACATGCGCGATCTACAGAAATAACAGAAAATACTGGGGGCGATTTTGGGCCAAGTTTTGACCCAGTTTTTAGCACAGAAACACAGAATAGAGCCAGGGAACATGCAGAGACTCAACACACATTCACACATTCTCATTAGCATAGTTTTAGGTTTTTAGATCTGAATATAGAGAGAAAATTACTCTTCCTCTAGGTCTTCTTTACATTCATAGTTTATTACTTTTGCTTTTGGATATTGAAGAGTCATCACCTCCGTTGAAGATACTATTCTAGTTTGTTTCCTTACTCTTTTATTTATTCCATATTCTTAATTCTTCTTTAAAATTACAATTGGATTATTTTCATGGATTGTTAATGAAAAGGATTACTTTTATTTTTAATTAAATTGCAGTTATTGTCTATCATGTCTTTCTTTTATTCCCTTTTTAATTCTATGCGAGTAATTTTCATGTCAATGGAGTAGATTCCCAATTTGACATGGGGGTTGATTAAAAGGAGACACTAGAGTTGGAATGCTTAAGTGATTAGTTAAATTGAAAATTGTTGGCTAATTCTGTATTTACTAACGCTAGACCTTTCCAAGGGAGAGGACTAGGATTTGCGAATAAGAGTTAGCTCAATCACTTGACTTTCCTTTATTTAGTAAGGGTTAACTAAGTGAAAATAACAACCTCTTTATACTACACTTGAGAGAATTCCAACAAGGATAGAACTTCCAATTAATCATTCCCCCAATCCAGACTTTTTATTTTGAATAATATAAATTTCCTTTAATTTTCATTGCACTTAATTACAATTGTTTATTTTCTGTTATTCAACTCTCAAAATTCACGAAAAACTTCTGATTAATAACTTAGCACCCTTTCTAGCAACTCGTTGGGAGACGACATGGGACTCATACTCCCAGTATTTTTATACTAAATTTTTGTGACAACCTTTCTAAATTGATGAGGCAGATTTTTGCTGGTTAAGAGCTATACTCGCAATGCTGTTCTATTATATTATAATCTCTTAATTGGTCTAATCTCTGCAACGCATCAATTTTTGGGGCCGTTGTTGGGGAGTTGCAATTGTGTGCTGAATTATTAATTAGTGTACATATTTTTTTATTTTATTTTATTTGAGTATTTTATTTTATTTTATTACCATGAGCTGTATGTTTCTTTCATTGAATGACGCGTTCACTGCTTGATCCGAGATTAGCTGCATTTGATCCTGAAATTGAAAGAACTCTTTCACGTATTAGGCGAGCTCGGCGCAGGTTAGCCTCAGAGGGTGGTGAAGTGATTGTTATCGATTCACCAGTCTCATCTATGGGCGAATCTGAACCGCCATCTGAGGAAGAAACAAGCTCCTTTACTACTGATTCAGTTGATTCACGTGCAGATTGAATGGCAGCACCCAGGAGGATTATTCTCCAGAAAGCTGGAGCTCCAGATTTTACACTGCAGCCATATCAAGTGCATCATCGAACTCTGGCTGCAAATTTTGAACTGAAGACTGAACTAATCAACTTGATGCCCAAGTTTCATGGCTTGCCTGCTCAGGAGCCCATCAAGCACCTCAGGGATTTTCAGACAGCTTGTTCTATCGTTAGGCGTCATGGTGCAAATAAAACTTTTATTCTGTTAACCGCCTTCCCATTTTCTCTTGAGGGAAAGGCGAGGGAGTGGTACTACTCCCAACCTGAAGCAACTGTTACCAACTGGGATACGTCAGGATAGAATACCTAAAAAAATACTTTACAGCTGAAGTTACAGATAGAATGAGAAAAGAGATCTCCTGTATTGTTCAAGGAGAATCAGAGACTCTCTATGAGTACTGGGAGTGCTTTAAGAACCTTTTGGACGCATGCCCCCACCACATGATTGACAGGTTAGTGTTGATCAGCTACTTCACTCAAGGCATGAAGCTTCGGGATAAAACTACACTGGATGGTACTAGTAATGGTTCTCTGAAAAAGTACAAGACCGCAGATGAAGCATAGCAACTGATCAGTGACTTAGCTGAGTCCACTAGAAATCACAAGCACAGGAACAACCACTCAAAGATTGTTGCAGATGTTTCCTCTAGCAGTGAGACTACTGTTCTTACACAGAGTATATGTGAAATGACCAACCTACTGAAGCAGATGCAGTTGAATCAACAACAAACTCAGCTTTCCCCACCACAACAAAGCCAACAATTAGTTCCCCAAAGAGTATGCGGAATATGTGCTGATTATAGTCATTATATTGATGAGTGTCTGCAGCTCCAATAAGAAGACAATACTATGGAAGCTACTCATAACTTCTATGACCGCCCGAATCAAGGATACAATCAACAAGGCGGCAACTACAACCAAGGTGGGAACTATAACCAAGGATGGCAGGATAACTCCAACCAGGGTTGGAGATATAATTCCAACCATGGCTGGAGGGACAACTATAACAGAGGAGACAAAGACAACAATGGAAATCAGAGGTGGAATAACAACAATAGACAATAGAATCAGAACCAGTCTTACAGAGCACCTCTCCTGAGGCAGTCACAAGGATCCTAGCACAACCAACAACAGGCCCCTCAGATCACTTATCCCCTTTCCTCATCAAATAACGAGATACTTAATTCTCTTGCACAAGGACAACAAGACATGCAGACTATACTGAACTCTACTCTAAATGGTTTGAATGCCACTTTACAAGCTCTCGTCTCCCGAATAGATTCATTACCTGCTTCTACCAACCAGCCTTCAAGCTCCAGTAGAATTCCTTCTAAACCCTTACCTAACCCTAAGGGTGGCATCAATGCCATCACCTTTGAGGTCCAGAACCACACTAAAAGAGAGGAATCATGAGGAGCCAAGCCTACTAGAACATGCCCCAGTTGAAGATATAGTTAAAGTGGAAGATGCTGAAGAGGAAGATGAAGTACAAGACAAGGTTGAAGAAGAAGTAGCTCAGCCAAGGAATGAAGCACCAAAGGATGCAGAGGCTACAAGTGGCGCCATTCCTATCCCATTTCCACACCTTGCAAGGAAGTCCAGGAAGCAGATGGAACTTGATCCCAAAATGGTAGAAATTTTCAAAAAGGTTGAGGTAACTGTTCCCCTTTTTGATGTTATTCAACAAGTACCTAAATATGTGAAGTTTCTAAAAGATTTGTGCATACATAAAGATAAAATTAATGAATTAGAAACCATTCCTTTAGGTAGTTCTATATCCGCTTTAATGGGAGGTATACCTAAAAAATATAGTGACCCAGGTCCATGCATGGTTAACTGTACCATTAGAGGTGTAATATTTTCTGACTGCATATGTGATTTAGGAGCGTGTGTTAGTATAATGCCATTGTCTATATATGATGCTTTGAGGCTCCCTCCCTTGAAAAGGTTGGCAGCTCATTTTGTGTTAGCAGATAAGAGCATTATTACAGTAGTTGGAATTGTTGAAGATGTATTAGTGAGCACTAAGGGGCTCACATTTTCCATTGACTTCTATATCCTGGAAATGCCCCCTAATGACTCAGGAAGACCATCATCAATCCAGCTTGAAAGACCATTCCTGAAGACTTCGAAGTTCAAGTTGGATGCATTCTCAGGAACTTACTCCTTTGAGATAGATGGCAGAGCAGTGAGTTTCAGTTTAAATGAAGCTATGAAGCACCCTCCGGAAGATCATTCTATCTTTCAGTGCGATATCATTGATAAAACTGTAGCTAAAGTTCACCAAGAAGAAGTAGAAGAGAAGCATAAGGAGCAAGGTCCAAGTGTGGGGATACCCTCTGAACATAATGAAGACACCTTGCCATTTTCACTAGCCCCGGATGATCCAGAACCTATCCATGAGCAGAAATTGGAATTAAAGCCACTTCCTCCCCACCTTAAGTATGCTTACCTTGAGGATAATCAGAAGTTCCCAGTTATCATTGCAAGAGAACTCACTTCCCAACAAGAGGAGCAGCTGCTTAGTGTACTGAAAAAATATAAGAAAGCAATTGGGTGGAGCTTGGCGGATATAGTAGGCATCAGCCCTCAAGTTTGTGAGCACATAATATTCTTAGAAGAGGGGGCAAAGCCTGTCCGTCAACCCCAAAGAAGATTGAATCCCACCATAGAAGTTATCAAGAAAGAAGTGACCAGGCTACTTGAAGTAGATATTATCTACCCCATCTCAGACAGTGAATGGGTCAGTCCAGTACAAGTGGTACCCAAAAATTCTGGAGTCACAACAGTCAAGAATGAGCATGGAGAGCTCCTAACAACTAGAGTGCAGAATTTATGGAGAGTTTGCATTGACTATAGGCGTGTCAACCAAGCTACTCGAAAGGATCATTACCCCTTGCCAGTTATTGATCAGATGCTTGATCGCCTGTCAGGTAAATCCCATTACTGCTTTTTAGATGGTTATACAGGCAACTTTCAAATTCATATAGCTCCTGAAGATCAGGAGAAGACTACTTTTACATGTCCCTTTGGAACGTATGCATATAAGAGGATGCCTTTTAGCTTATGTAATGCACCGGATACTTTCCAAAGATGCATGATGAGTATCTTTTCAGATCTTATTGAGAACTGTATGGAAGTATTCATGGATGATTTTAGCGTTTATGGTGATTCCTTTAGCCTTTGCTTGGATAGTTTAGCAAGAGTATTAGACAGGTGTGTTAGTTCAAACCTAGTATTGAATTTTGAAAAATGTCACTTTATGGTAAAACAAAGGATTGTTCTAGGACATGTTGTTTCTAATACTAGTATTTCTGTAGATCCAGCGAAAGTAGATGTCATTTCTAGTTTACCTTATCCCTCCTCCGTGAGGGAAGTCCGTTCGTTCCTTAGCCATGCAGATTTCTATAGGAGATTCATTAAGGACTTCAGTAAGGTAGCATTACCTTTATCCAGACGGTTGCAGAAAGATATTGAGTTCGAGTTCAGTGAGGATTTCATGCAAGCATTTGATAAGCTGAAGATCGCCCTGACTCAATCTCCAATTGTGAGAGGACCAGACTGGAGCCAGGCATTTGAGATTATGTGTGATGCTTCCAACCATGCAGTAGGAGGGGCGCTGGCCCAGCGCGAAGGTAAGGATCCTTTCGTAATTTCTTATGCGTCTAAGACCTTAGATGCTGCTTAGTCTAACTACACTACTATTGAAAAAGAGCTTCTGGCTATTGTTTTTGCTCTGGATAAATTTCGAGCCTATTTACTTGGTACTAAGGTAGTAACGTACTCACACCATGCAGCTCTAAAGTATTTATTAGCTAAAAAGGAGTCTAAACCAAGGCTAATACGTTGGATACTGCTGCTGCAAGAATTTGATTTAGAAATCAAGGATAGGAGTGGTAACCAGAATTTAGTGGCAGACCACTTGAGTTGCCTTAAGCACATTAAGGATGACTCCACTCCTATCAATGATATTTCCCATTTGATAGCTTGCATGCAGTATCTGAAGTAGTTCCTTGGTATGCACCTGTAGCTAATTATCTAGTTAGCCATACTTTTCCTCCCAATTTTACTAACCATCAAAGGGATAAGTTGAAAAGCGAGTCTAAATATTATATATGGGATAATCCATATTTATGGAGGTGTGGTGCTGACCAGGTAATTAGAAGGTGTGTGCCCCAATAAGAATTCCAGTCTATTTTAGAGGCCTACCACTCTTCTGAGAGTGGAGGACATGTTGGCCCTCAAAGAACAGCTAGAAAAATCGTAGACTGTGGATTCTGGTGGCCTACTCTTTTTAAAGATGCTGCTGTTTTTTGTAAATCTTGTTCTCCATGCCAAAGGTTTAGTAATATATCCAAGAGGGATGAGATGCATCAACAGATTATGCTTTTCTATGATATTTTTGATGTTTGGGGTATTGACTTCATGGGTCCATTTCCAAACTCTAGTGGTTACCTTTACATACTGTTAGCTATAGATTATGTCTCTAAATGGGTGGAAGTAATTCGTACCCGTACTGATGATGCTAACATTGATGTTTTCCTTTGTTAAAAATCATATTATCTGTCGTTTTGGATCACCACGAGCAATCGTGAGTGATCAAGGCACTCACTTTTGTAACAGGAGATTAACAAGATTACTGAAGAAGCATGGGATTGTTCACAAAGTAGCAACAGATTATCATCCCCAGACTAATGGGCAAGCAGAAGTATCTAATAGAGAAATTAAATGCATTTTGGAGAAGATAGTAAAGCCTCATAGGAAGGACTGGAGTACCAGGCTACAAGATGCACTATGGGCATATAGAACAGCATATAAGACACCCATTGGGATGAGCCCCTTCCGCTCAGTATACGGAAAAGCTTGCCACCTTCCAGTAGAGGTGGAACACAAGGCTTTTTGGGCTATGAGGGAGTGCAACATGAATTTTGAGGAAGCTGGTGCTGAAAGGAAGCTGCAACTAGTAGAATTAGAGAACCTTCGCCTAGAAGCATATGACAACTCCAGGCGATACAAAGAGAAAATGAAGGCTGTCCATAACAAGCACATAAAAAGGAGAGAGTTTAGACCAGGGGAGTTAGTTCTTCTTTATAACTCCAGACTGAGGCTCATTCCAGGTAAACTGAGATCCAGATGGGAAGGTCCCAACAGAGTAGAAAAGGCAGAGCTATACGGAGTTTTTCACCTGCGTCATCCTTCTAGCTCCAAATTCATCAAGGTCAATGGACATTGCCTAAAGCTTTATAATTGTGAGAAGATGAAGGATCACAAAAAACTAGAGATCTTCCTCTTGGATGACCCACCAACAGAAGCAGAATGAGCCTGAAAACCGTCAAACTTAAGGACGTAAAAGCAAAGTGCTAGGTGGGAGACAACCCACCGTGGTATGATCATTCCATTTCAGTCTTAATTTTGTTTTATTTTATTTTATTTTATTTTTAATAATGACTCTTCTCATAATCTTTGCATATAGTCTGCATTTGCATTCTGCATATATTAAAAAAAATGCACGCGACGCACGAGCGTCGCTGACGCGTCCGCGTCATATGTGCATTCGAAACAAGAAGAAAAGAAGCAGAGAGTTACGCGGGAGCATGGCTGGAGGTGTGGCTTAGGCACCAACACGCCCACGCGAATGCATCCCTGACGCGTTCGCGTCACTTGAAAAATCAGCCTCCCACGCGTACGCGTCACCCACGCGTACGCGTGACCCTGCAAAATCGACGTAAAAGGGTGTATGGCAGAGAGTTATGATGGAGTGGAGCTGGAATGGTGCTGGAAGCACAAGCCTTATCACGCGTACGCGTTCCCCACGCGTACGCATCATTTTTCAAAAATAGGCCATTCACGCGTGCGCATCACCCACGCGCACGCATCACCCTAAATTTTGACAATGTGCGTATAAAACAGAAAGTTGTGCGTGCGCGATGCTGCACTCGCGCCAATAGCATAAATTAGGTCACGCGTACGCGTGACCCACGTGTACACGTCACATGAAACTAGCGCCAACCACGCGCACGCGTCCGCGTCGCATACGACGCGCAATTTATCCAAATCAGAGCCAGAATTCCTATCTTTTCTTCTTTCTCCTTTATTCTTTCTTATTTCTTCCTCCTTCTTAATTCTTTCTTCCTCCTTCTTTCTTCTTTATTCCTTTTCATTTTTTTTACCTTTTTCCTCCTTCTTTATCATCATCATCAAGGTTCTTTTCTTTTCTTCTTACCTCTTTACTTTTTTATTATTATTTTTATACATGTTTTCTTCTTCTTTTTCTTTTTACTTTCACTATCTATGTTTTCTTTTTCTTTCATTTACTTTTTCTTTTTTGCATCCTTTTAATTGGTGTTAGAAATTTATTTGGGTGATTGTTTTCTTCTATATTTTGCTTGTGGATTATTAAGAAATTGTTTGACAATTATTAATTATTTTAGGGTTGCTTGCATGTTCAAATTCAATACTTTCAACAACATATTTACCATGCATGCCAAGTGTTTGTGAAAAAGCCCGTATGACATTATGCATTTTTTTAAATCATTCTATTCTTCTACTATAATGCCTGTTTTTCAGAAAACTCCTTTTTATATTTTATTGATTGAATATAATTGTCAATACAAACAGATTGTTAGTTTGAAACACTTGATAGTCAAATTGGGCAATTAATGCTTGATCTATGCCACTCATGCCTTTGCCAGCATGCCAATAAACATCTTGCATCTAATTGCCATTACCTACACTTGCTATATTTTCATTGATAAACTTATCACATGCAGTCGCGACCATGTGTTAACGACATCCTTCTTTATAGTGCATTGATTATCACTTGTACCATCCTCTTCCTTGCTCTAACCCTTAGCTTTAAATGTTACTTACTTTTTCCCTTTTTAGGATGGCCACCAAGAAAGGTAAAGAGAAAGCTACTCCCAAATCATCGGCAAGGAAAGGAATAAAAAGAGCACTAGCTGCGGAGCCATCTTCAACAGCAGTAAAGCCCTCAACAAAGCAAATCAAGAGGATCATCAAGGTCGATGAAAAAGAGAAAGCCTTTCCAGCAAAGGACACTGCGCAGTTCACTAACCGCTACTGTGAGCAGATGTTTCCCATCCTGGCTGAGAGGAACTATAATAATGAGTACCTTCTCATCCTCCCGACCAACATTGTTGAATTTGTTGAGTCCCAAATTGAACAAAGACAACGGGGATTCCTACGAAGACAGCCACGGCAGGTCAATCTCTCATGGGTAGTTGAATTCTACTCAAACTTTCACATGCCAACCCTGCAGTCTGTCTATGTCTGTCAGAAGTAAGTCCCCATAACTGAAGAAGCCATTTAGCAAGCTTTAGATCTTCCCCCTGCTCCAGAAGGATTAGACGCATTCCAAAAATCCTCTTTCAAGCGCCAGAC
Source organism: Arachis hypogaea (assembly GCF_003086295.3). Lineage (NCBI taxonomy): Eukaryota > Viridiplantae > Streptophyta > Magnoliopsida > Fabales > Fabaceae > Arachis > Arachis hypogaea. The sequence continues at coordinate 25,849,804 of NC_092046.1, forward strand.
ATACCAATTTGACTGAGACGCCGTTCTCAGAATTATAGCACAACCTGGCAACAGATGGATCTATGGATACCATCGATCCCGACCTAAGGAAATATTGGCTTCAGCACTCACCTTGGAGGCTCGAGTATGGGCACAGATTATGTCCCATTACGTCTTGCCGAGCACTCACGAGTCCTCCTTCACTGCATATATGGTTGTTTTACTCTGGTGTCTCCTTACAGACCAGCCACTTAATTTACCAAGACACATCCGGAATACTATGGGACATGTACAGATTGCGGGCAACCTACCTTTTACCGCCTTGCTTTTAGATCTAGTCTCAGCAGCTGGAGTCTCCTACAGAGCTGGGGACACCAAGGCCATGATTCCACGGGATGATCAGTACGTCCCTAACGGGAAGTATATCAGACCTCCAGCAGCCACTACTAGCCGACCTGCAGAACCGGCCGAAGATATTCCTTCTCCATCCATATCACAAGCACCTTCAACAAACCAACTGCTCCATCAGATACTTGAGAGGTTAGACCGGCTTGACCGGCAGGGAAAGCATAGAGAGCGCTGTAACAAGCACAGATTTACATACCTCAAGGAGCTACTTGTTGGTAACCACCCACCTGAAGAAGACCCAGACACCCCGGACTCCACTTCATTTACCAGCACAGGGAGCCATGACGGTCCCGATTGTGGAGATGCTGCTACCAGCCCCCCTTTGTTCCTGACTGATGGCACCGAGGACGGTGCCAAGCTTTAAGTGTGGGGAGGTCGGTCAGTACCTGACTTCCGGAGGTAATTTCTCTTTTTTAACACCAATAAATTAGTAATTTTTCTTTTGTTAGGATAGGATAGATTGCATAGTAATAGGTATTTGCATGCATGTTCTAATTGGTTGAAAAATAATAAGTTTCTTTTTAAAGACTCTATTTTGAAAAATTTCACTAATTTAAATTAAAATTTTTTGTGTTAAAACCTGTTTGAAGACTGTAAATTGGAACATGGTTTAAAGCTAGAACACACAACCTATGAGATTTGAGCTTAATTACATGGTTACACTATTTAACCATAATATTTTATTCTTGTGAGTTTGCTTCTCTATGATTGTAATCTATATTTTGTTCCATCCTATATGTCCAATGTTTAATGTGTTATATGCATGCATGTGAATGAGGCCATTATTTTATTAGCTCACTTATCCCAAATAGCCTACCCTTTCAATTACCTTTGTTAGCCACTTTGAGCCTTTTAAATCCCATTTGTTCTATATTTTACCACATCACTAGCCTTAAGCGGAAAAACAAATTAAATACCTAAATTGAATCTTTGGTTAGCTTAAGATAGAGATTGTGCGTTAATTAAGTGTGGGAAAACTGTGGGAACATGGGTTAATAAAGGAATATGTTATGTTTTTACAATTGATAAAATATTAGGAATTTGGGTACCTACTTATGTAAGACCAGAAAAATTGAAAAATCCATGTGCATTGATAATGTTATGTTTATTTTTATGCTTCAAAAAAAATTTAAAAAAATATATTCAATAAATAAATAAATGAATAAGAGGACAAAATTACCCCAATACTAAGTTAAGTTAATAAAAGATCAATGCATGTGTGATACAAGTTAAGAGAAAAGTTGATGCATAAGTATATGATACAAAAGTGAAAAAATTTTAGGTAGCTAGGCATGAATTTAAAAGTATGTAGAGTATGTATAGGTGAAGGCTTAGGTTGATCAAAGATTCAATTTATAGCTCACTTAGCATATATATATATATATATATATATATATATATATATATATATATATATATATATATATATATATATATATATATATATATATATATATATACCCTCACCCTTACAAATTTAATTGTCTTTTACTGTATAGTTTGAATTAGTGATATTTGATTTATATTTGTCTTGAAGAACTTATTTACTTTTAACCAAGTAGGCAAAATTATTTTAGCATATAGTTGCATTCACATACATAGGTTGCATTGCATTCCATGAGTCTTACTTTTCCCTACTCATCTATTTTATCTCCTTGAGCTAAGCATGAGGACATGCTAATGTTTAAGTGTGGAGAGGTTGATAAACCGCTATTTTATGGTTTATCTTGTGTTTAATTGAGTGGTTTCATCAAGTCTTTACCTACTTATTCATATGATTTGCATGATTTTACAATCCCTTCCTAGTTTTATTTTATGGTTGAAAACTTGCTTCCTAGAGATCTTTAATTAGTATATTTTAATTCCCCTTTATACCATTCGATGTCGTGATCCGTGTGTTAAGTGTTTCAGGCTTTATAGGGTAGGAATGGCTTAGAGAATGGAGAAGAAACGTGCAAAAATGGAAGGAACACAACAAACCAAGGAGATAACCAGCGAGCACCGACGCGCACGCATGGCTTACGCGAGTGCGCGGAAAGGAGAAATTTGCAGCGACGCGTGCGCGTGCCTAACACATACACGTGGATTGGAGTTCTGCAAGATGACGCATGTGCGTGCCTGACGCGTACTGCGACAAGGAAATTCACCAAATGACGCGCACGCATGACTGATGCGTACGCGTGATATGCGTGATCTGCAGAAATAACAGAAAACGTTGGGGGCGATTTCGGGTCGAGTTTTGACCCAGTTTTTGACCCAGAAACACAGAATAGAGCCAGGGAACATGCAGAGACTCAACACACATTCAAACATTCTCATTAGCATAGTTTTAGCTTTTTAGATCTGAATCTAGAGAAAAAATTACTCTTCCTCTAGGTTTTCTTTACATTCATAGTTTATTGCTTTTGCTTTTGGATATTGAAGAGTCATCACCTCCGTTGAAGATACTATTCTAGTTTGTTTCCTTACTTTTTTATTTATTCCATATTCTTAATTCTTGTTTAAAGTTACAATTGGATTATTTTCATGGATTGTTAATGAAAAGGATTACTTTTATTTTTAATTAAATTGCAGTTATTGTCTATCATGTCTTTCTTTTATTCCCTTTTTAATTCTATGCGAGTAATTTTCATGTCAATGGAGTAGATTCCCAACTTGGAATGGGGGTTGATTAAAAGGAGACACTTGAGTTGGAATGCTTAAGTGATTAGTTAAATTGGAAGTTGTTGGATAATTCTGTATTTACTAACGCTAGACCTTCCCAAAGGAGAGGACTAGGATTTGCGATAAGAGTTAGCTCAATCACTTGACTTTCCTTTTTTTAATAAGGGTTAACTAAGTGAAAATAACAACCTCTTTATACTACACTTGAGAGAATTCCAACAAGGATAGAACTTCCAATTAATCATTCCCTAGTCAAAGCTTTTTATTCTGAATAATATAAATCCCTTTTAATTTTCATTGCACTTAATTACAATTGTTTATTTTCTGTTATTCAACTCTCAAAATTCACGGAAAACTTTTGATTAATAACTTAGCACCCTTTCTAGCAACTCGTTGGGAGACGACCTCGGACTCATACTCCCAGTATTTTTATTCTAAAATTTTGTGACAACCTTTCTAAATTGATGAGGCGGATTTTTGCTAGTTAAGAGCTATACTGATGCCAGGGCATTTTGGCCAGTTTCACTGACCTTTTCTTTATGGTTTTAAGGTAGTTTCATGCATTTTCTTAGGAAATAAGCAAGTTTTGGGTAAATAATCACTTACATCTTGATTCAAGCAAACATTGTGAATTTTACATGATTTCATGAGAATTATGCATGAATTAAAGGACAAATTGAATGATGCATGTCTCATAACTTGGATCAGAGCTTTGATGCACTTTATTGCTTGATTTCAGGATAAAGGAAGCAAGGAAGAACCACGTTAGCAGCCACGTTAGTCTAGCTAACATGACCACTAACGTGGAATGAAGGCTAGCTTGCAACGTTAATGAGAAAAGTGATTGCCAATAACGCCTTTGTGATCCATCATAGCCCACGTTAGTTGCCACGTTAACTATGTTAACGTGGAAGCTAACGTGGAAGAGAAGTAGAACTCCAACGTTAGTGGTAAAAGTAAGTGCCACTAACGTTCCAAAAGGGGAAATTGGCCACGTTAAGAGCCACGTTAACTTAGTTAACGTGAGCTCTAACGTGGAAGAAGAAGTTGATGCCAACGTTAGTGACACTCACCTTTGTCACTAACGTTGGACTAAGCCCATATTGGCTACGTTAAAAGCCACGTTAACCGAGTTAACGTGGACTCTAACGTGGAGGGAGCAAGAATCACCAACGTTAGTGACACTCACCTTTGTCACTAACGTTGGATTGAGCCACGTTAGTTGCCACGTTAATTACATTAACGTGGAAGCTAACGTGGAAAAGAGGGATGATGAGCCAACGTTAGTGACACTCACCTTTGTCACTAACATTGGAGATGGCTATCAATACCACGTTAGAAGTCACGTTAACCTAGTTAACGTGAACTCTAACGTGGGAAGTAGGGGCATTCTGAAGCGTTATTGACAAAGGTAAGTGTCACTAATGCTCTCGAAGATTTGGCAAGCCTATGTTAAAGGCCACATTAACTATTCTAACGTGAACTCTAACGTAGGGAGAAAGGGGTACTCTTAACGTTATTGAAAAAGGTAAACCCCAGTAATGTTTGCAAAGGGCCAAGGGTCAACGTTAGTGGTCACGTTAATGCCACTAACGTTGAAGTTAATGTGGACCACTTTGGGTTAGGAACGTTAGTGAAAAAGGTGATTGTCACTAACATTCTCAACCCCACATTTTCACTTAACGTTAACACCACTAACGCCCTAAGCTAAAGTCCCTGCCTACTTTACACTTTCTCTGCAAGTAAAGCTGAGCCCACTGAAGAAGATAACTGCTTCAACTCAAGATCCAAAGGCCCATATCCAAGACTTAAAGAATCAACTAGAAGATCAGAAGAGTAGAATAAATAGGGAGAGCTTTGAACTAGAAAAGGAGCTTTTGGCATTATTAGAATTACTCTCTGTATTTTACTTTCTCTGCACTTCTAGTTTAACTTTCAGAATGTACTCTCCATCTCTGCTTTCATTTCCCAGAGCTATGAACAACTAAACCCCTTTTATTGAGTTAGGGAGCTCTGTTGTAATTTGATGGATCAATAATAGTTTTCATTATTCTTCTTCTTTCTTTTCTCTTGATTTTACTAGAAAGCTTTCAATCTTTATCCAATTGAGTAGTTATCTTGGAAAAGAAGCTATTCATACTTGGATCTCTTCTGAACCCTGGAAAAGGGATGAAGAGATCATGCTAGAAATGTTTTCTCATGTTGGACCAAATTGGGGTTTGGGCGGATATGGTGACATATAATTCTCCCAATACTTTGATTTGGAAATACATGTGGTATAATCAGTGACCACACTTCATCTCTTCTCATGAGCAATTAAACCAAAGAATTGGCTATTGATCTGATTTGTGAGATTGAATTACCAAGGAATTAGAATTCAATCACTTAAGATTGCCAAGGAGATCAATGAATGCATTGATTGAGGAAGAGATGAAAATGAACTTGATCCGGAGAATGCAACATCTCCTAAGCCCAATGAATTTCCCATTTCTGATCTTACCCATTCTCTTTACTTTATGCCATTTGCTTTCATGCTAAACTTCTCTTCCCCATTTAAGATTCTGCAATTTACTTCCCGTCATTTATTTTCTGCTATTTACTTTCCCGCCATTTAATTTTCTGCAATTCTCAACTCACTTTCTGCTTAGCTCAACTAGAACATTCTTCCAATTAAAGTTGCTTGACCAATCAATCCCTGTGGGATTCGACCTCACTCTACTGTGAGTTTTTACTTGACGACAATTTGGTATACTTGCCGAAGGAAATTTGTTGAGAGACAAGTTTTCGTGCATCAAGTTTATGGCGCCGTTGTCGGGGATTGATTTTGTATCAACAATGATTAAATTGGTGGATAACTAGATTGAGCATTTGTTTTTATTTTGTTTGATTTAAGTTCATTTGAGTAATTTACTTTCTGTTTAGCTATTTTCTTCCCTTTCTGCTACCCATTTTCTTAGTTGTTTACAATTCAGTCACTAACCCACTAACTGTTTGATATATTGCATCACTCACACTAACAGCATTTCTATAGAAATTACTGTCTGCATCTATCTCTCTTGCTTTTGCTTTGTTGGTTGTATGACAGGTAGAAGAAGCGGGGCTTCAACTTCCTTTGATTCTGAACCTGAGAGGACCTTCCTTAGATTAAGGAGGGAAGCAAGAGGAAAGAGAGTAGTTGGTGCTGAGGAAGAGGAAGAGTACTTTGAACCAGACATAGAGGAGAATATGGAGAACCATCATGAAGAAGAGGCTCACAACCATGGCAGAGAAGGTCCAGCGCATCAGGCTGGACAAAAGAGAAGAGTTCTGGGTTCTTACATCAACCCAAACCCAGGAAACTGTGGAAGTAGCATCCAAAGTCCAACCATACATGCCAATAACTTTGAACTAAAGCCACAGCTCATCACCCTTGTTCAGAACAATTGTTCATTCGGAGAAAGTGTGCAAGAAGACCCCAATCAACATCTAACCACCTTCCTGAGGATATGTGATACTGTAAAGTCTAATGGTGTTCATCCTAACACTTATAAACTACTTTTGTTTCCCTTCTCACTCAAGGACAAAGCATCTAAATGGCTCGAATCCTTTCCAAATGAGAGTTTAGCAACCTGGGAAGATGTGGTGAACAAGTTCTTAGCAAGATTCTATCCTCCTCAACGGATCAACAGGTTGAGAGCTGAGGTACAAACATTCAGGCAGCAGGATGGTGAGACTCTATATGAAGCATGGGAGAAGTTTAAAGACTTGACAAGAAGATGCCCGCCAAATATGTTCAATGAATGGGTGTAGTTGCACATTTTCTATGAAGGCCTTTCGTATGAATCAAAGAAGGCAGTAGACCACTCATCCGGGGGATCTCTGAACAAGAAGAAAACCATTGAAGAAGCCATAGATGTCATTGAGACTGTAGCAGAGAATGACTACTTCTATGCTTCTGAAAGAGGAAATACTAGAGGAGTGATGGAGCTGAACAATGTGGTTGCACTGCTAGCTCAAAACAAGATGATTACCAAGCAATTAGCTGACCTCACCAAGAAGATGGAGAGGAATCAAGTAGCAGCAATCACCACTTCAGCAGCAACCCAAGAAGGAGTGAATGAAGAAGCAGAGGGTGATCAGGAACATGCCAACTACATTGGGAATTCACCTAGGCAGAATCATGACCCATACTCCAAAACGTATAATCCTGGTTGGAGGAACCACCCAAACTTTGGGTGGGGAAATCAACAAGACCAAGGCCAAGATCAGAGACACCATAACCCCAACAACAATGCAACTCACCAACACTCAACACAGAGGTCATACCAACACCCACGCAACAACACTTCTCAACATCCATACCAAAGTCAAAATGGCCCTTCTCATCCTTCCAATCTCAACTCTCCATCATCGGAAGAAAGACTATCAAGGATTGAGATTCTACTTGAAGTCATATGCACGGAGATTCAAGATAACAAGGTGTTCAAAGAGGAGGTGCGAGCCAATATCAAGAATCAGGGAGACACCATCAAGAGGCTGGAATTTCAAGTGGGATACCTATCTGAGAAGATTCCCAAACCTACTGATAGCTTCCCAAGTGACACAGAGAAAAATCCGAGAGGTGAAGCAAAGAAAGTCAGATGGGAAGATTGTAAGATGGTTATTATAAGTGATAAGGAGACTGAGGAAGAGCCGAACAAACCATCAGAACAACCTGAAGATACATCGGCAGGAAAGCAGGAAAAGAATCATCAAGAAACCACAATTACACAGAAGAAGCTGCTGAGACCCTATGCACCCTTTCCCCAATTACTCGATGGTGGTGTAGAGAAGAGAATATACTCAAGGTTTCTTGACATATTTACATCTCTCCATGTAAACATACCATTCATCAAGGCCCTCCAACAAATGCCTCATACATTAAGTACATGAAGGAGCTGCTGACCAAAAAAAGCTCACTCAAGGGAGGACAAACCATAGTGATGAATAAGGAGTGCAGTGCTCTCATTCAACCAGGGCTACCTACAAAAAGGAAGGACCCAGGGAGTTTTCACATCCCCTGTGCCATAGGAGAAATAATGTTTGATAAAGGACTCTGTGATCTGGGAGCCAGCATCAACTTAATACCTTTATCCCTTATGAAGAGGCTGCAAATCAATGAGCTGATGCCCACAGACGTAGTCATCAGGCTGGCAGACAAAACTCAAAAACAAGCAATAGGAGTGGTTGAAAACGTGCTGGTGAAGGTTGGGAACTACTTCCTTCCCACAGACTTTGTCATACTGGAAATGGAAGAAAGTCATCTTCACCCAATCATATTGGGAAGACCATTCTTAGCTACAGCCAGAGCACTCATAGATGTGGAGCGAGGAGAGCTAATACTGAGGGTACATGATGAATAACTCACCTTCAATGTCTTCAAACCCTCACAAGAAGCAAGTCAGGAAGGTAAGGAACTAAGGACAGAGCATGACAGAGCAATGGTGGGAGAAACAAGTATTGAGGCACAAGCTGTACACTCAGGAATTCCTTTGGGGTGATGAATAAAATAATCAGTAGCTGTCACAGCTAAAGGAAACTCAAGTGGAGCCAAAACCACCAGAATCATATAGGACCAGCAACAAAATCTCCCTAGGAAAAGAGACCACAAAGAGCAGGATAACAGCAAAAGAAACAAAGAAGAAGATACCAAGGAGATGGAGGAACAAAAAGATCCCTACAGAAGATTTCTCTCCAGGGGATAAAGTGATCTCAGCTTACTTCCTAGATATCCCACCTCATCTTCCCACCATCCCATCTCAGTTACCTAAGGTTTTCACCATCAGCAAAGTTCTCTCCCTAGAACATGTAGAGATCATTGATGAAGCCAATGGATGTAGGTTTACTGCAAGAGGGGAAGATCTGAAGCATTACCAACCACCATGACAAAGGAAGAACATCAAGCTAGTGACCTAAAGAAGCGCTTCATGGGAGGCAACCCATGTTTTACATGCTTTTAAAGTAGTGAATAAAGCAAGGTTCATGGATCGCAAATCAACTTTGACATATCCTTGAATAAATCCTTTTATGCAACATATAGTGAAGAACAAGTTTGGTGTTCAAGGCACACTAAGAGGACATGAATGCAACTCATAGCATGTCACTCTTAGCACCTTAAACAAATCATCTTACACCACATTGCCACAAACTAAGTTTGGTGTCACCAAGGTTGCATATATGGAAATTTAATTAGTCAGTTGGTTTGCATTTGTGAATAGCATTTAGTAGTTAACAACAAAAATTTTAAAAAGTAGTTACTCTTTCTTGTATTTTTTAAAGTTTGCCGCCACTTCCCACAATTTTATTTTTTCTTTTATTTTGTAGGAGGATTAATGGGACAATTGAAGGGTTCGGCTACCACAAAAGGAGAGAACTGTACACGTATCTCCATGGGGATTGCATTGGGAAGTGTTGCCATGCAACATTGGAAGAAGAACAAGCTTGGAAACTGAACCAACACCATCATAAAGTTGATGATCCTTGTGCTCATCCCATGCTAAACCCCATCTGTCCAACACACAACCACCCCGTCAATCCACACCTTTCATTTACTCATCACTTTCCTATATAAGTGATTCCTAGTCCGTACTTCCCTTCACATTCCAACAACCATTTCTTCAAACTTCTCACTCTCGAAGTACAACTCTCCAAGCTACACCCTATCCAAACCTAACCGAATTCCACCACTCATCACTCACCTCAACACCTTCACTTTTCAAAAATCATTCATGACATCATCAAGCTCTAAAAGAAGAAAGGGGAAGGAGCCGGAGCAACGCCCCTTTGATGAAAAGAAGTTTAGAACATTTTACCATGCACTTCAAATTGGATGGATGGCTGATAAGGAGATCATATATGAGCTAGGCTTTCAAGTCAAAAAAACTGAGTGCCCCGAAATCACGAAAAGAAAGAGAGAGGATAGAAAAGAGTCATGAATCAGTAAGGAAGGCACTTGAAGATTGGAAAAAAGCTAGACTAGCACGTATGCAAGGAAGCACAAGTGGACACAAAGAGGACAAACAAGAAGGAGAGCGCGAATAACCCTATGAGTAAAAGGTGGTGGAGTTCCCTCATTGTTCCATCTTTCTTTTTCAAGTCTTTTAAATAAGGAAAATCATGTATGAAATAGAACATGCTTCCATAGTAGCTTAGGAATTTTCAATTCTGTCTTCAAGTTTGCTTTTGCCTAGGTCTATGCTTGCTAGTCAAATTGCCTGCCTTCATTTTTATCTTGCTTATTGTATGCTTGTCCTTTTAAGTCCAATAAAAAGAGATGTTATGAAAGATCAGAATGATGTTCAAGTTGTGGAGTAGGTCCTTAAATTTGTGGTGTAGTAATCACTTAGCTAAGTTGGTTCACCAACCAGGTGGGAAGGCAACTATCTGTCCTGAATCATATACTTGAAACACACCCCATGAGACTAGCTAAATAATAAGATCCTAATAAGAAAAAGGAAAAGAACAATAAGAGTTGAAAAAGAAAGAAAAGTTAATAAAGAATAAGGCTAGGCACCAAGGGCTTGAATCTTGAGGGATGTGTCTGTGGTGCTCTTGTACCAAGGATCTACTTGGATGAATAAGTTCTTAGGAGTGCTTCATCACTTGGTAACTTGGGTTAACTAACCCGGGATTATCAATTGAAAATCCACTATCAAGAGCAACCTTGCTACAGAACATTTAGTAACCTAAAGAGGTGCTGGACACCAAGACCTCAAGGAAAGAAAATAACAAACCATGTGCCTGTGGTGTGCATGTATGGCGGAGAGAGACTTGAGGGAGTAAGTCCTTAGGGGTGTTTCAACACCTAGCACCTTGAACCAACTGGTTCAGGAGTGTTGGCTGAAAGCTTATCTTAAAGAGTCACCCCCTCACAGAACACTTAGCTTAAGGAAGAAATAAACCTTGGAAAGACAAAGGGATTAATAAATAAAAGTCTCAAAGGGTGCAATCAAGTGAGTATTCCAAGGCATGATAAAGGTCTGAAAGCCAGTAAAGGAATGAACCTAAGTTGCTATGCATGAAACCTATAAAACCAAGAACATGACTTCCACAATAATGATTCATTCCTCTTGTCATTTTATTCATCATTCTCTTGTTCCAGTACTTGCTTAGGGACAAGCAAGTTTTAAGTTTGGTGTTGTGATGCCAGGGCATTTTGGCCAGTTTCACTGACCTTTTCTTTATGGTTTTAAGGTAGTTTCATACATTTTCTTAGGAAATAAGCAAGTTTTGGGTAAATAATCACTTACATCTTGATTCAAGCAAACATTGTGAATTTTACATGATTTCATGAGAATTATGCATGAATTAAAGGACAAATTGAATGATGCATGTCTCATAACTTGGATCAGAGCTTTGATACACTTTATTGCTTGATTTCAGGATAAAGGAAGCAAGGAAGAACCACGTTAGTCTAGCTAACGTGACCACTAACGTGGAATGAAGGCTAGCTTGCAACGTTAATGAGAAAAGTGATTGCCAATAACGCCTTCGTGAGCCATCATAGCCCACGTTAGTTGCCACGTTAACTATGTTAACGTGGAAGCTAACGTGGAAGAGAAGTAGAACTCCAACGTTAGTGGTAAAAGTAAGTGCCACTAACGTTCCAAAAGGGGCAATTGGCCACGTTAAGAGCCACGTTAACTTAGTAAACGTGAGCTCTAACGTGGAAGAAAAAGATGATGCCAACGTTAGTGAAACTCACCTTTGTCACTAACGTTGGACTAAGCCCATATTGGCTACGTTAAAAGCCACGTTAACCTAGTTAACGTGGACTCTAACGTGGAGGGAGCAAGAATCACCAACGTTAGTGACACTCACCTTTGTCACTAACATTGGATTGAGCCACGTTAGTTGCCACGTTAATTACATTAACGTGGAAGCTAACGTGGAGAAGAGGGATGATGAGCGAACGTTAGTGACACTCACCTTTGTCACTAACGTTGGAGATGGCTATCAATACCACGTTAGAAGTCACGTTAACCTAGTTAACGTGAACTCTAACGTAGAAAGTTGGGGCGTTCTAAAGCGTTAGAGACAAAGGTAAGTGGTGTGCGAAATCATGATCTTTACTTCCTTGGTAACGGTGCTAAAAACTTCATATGCACGTTCATATTCTTAATTTTTGTTTCACAACTTCGAACAACTAACCAGCAAGTGCACTGGGTCGTCCAAGTAATACCTTACGTGAGTAAGGGTCGATCCTACGGAGATTGTTGGTATGAAGCAAGCTATGGTCATCTTGTTAATCTAAGTCAGGTGGATTAAATTATTTTAAGAAATTATAGTGGATGAAAATAAATAAAATATAAAATAGGAAAGTGGTACTTATGTAATTCATTGGTGAGAATTTCAGATAAGCGTGTAGAGATGCTTTCGTCCCTCTGAACCTCTGCCTTCCTGCTGTCTTCATCCAATCAATCCTACTCCTTTCCATGGTAAGTTATATATTGGGCATCACCGTTGTCAGTGGCTATATCCCGTCCTCTCTGTGAAAATGGTCTGATGCGCTATCACTGCATGGCTAATCATCTAGAGGTTCTCGAACATACTGGAATAGGATTCACCATCCTTTTACATCTGTCACTACGCCCAGCACTCGCGAGTTTGAAGCTCGACATAGCCATCCCTTCCCAGATCCTATTCGGAATACCACAGACAAGGTTTAGACTTTCCGGATCTCAGGAATGGCCATCCATGGGTTCTAACTTATACCACGAAGATTCTGATTATGAAATCCAAGAGATACTCATTCAATCGAAGGTAGAATGAAAGTGGTTTTCAGGCACACGTTCATAGGGAATGATGATGAGTGTCACGATCATCTCATTCATGTTAAAGTGCGAATGAATATCTTAGAAGTGGAATAAGTTGAATTGAATAGAAAAACAGTAGTACTTTGTATTAATTCATGAGGAACAGCAGAGCTCCACACCTTAATCTATGGTGTGTAGAAACTCTACCGTTGAAAATACATAAGTGATAATGGTCCAAGCATGGCTGAATGGCCAGCGCCATAAAGGTCTAAGATGAAACTAAAGATGAAAACTCAATAGTAAAAAGTCCTATTTATAAAAACTAGTTACTAGGGTTTACAGAGATAAGTAAATGATGCAGAAATCCACATCCGGGGCCCACTTGGTGTGTGCTTGGGCTGAGCTTGAAGTTTACACGTGGAGAGGCCATTCTCGGAGTTGAACGCCAGTTTGTGACATGTTTCTGGCGTTGAACTCCACTTTGCAACTTGTTTCTGGCGCTGAACGCCGGACTGCAACAAGGAACTGGCGTTCAACGCCAGTTTGGGTCATCTAAACTCGGGCAAAGTATGGACTAATATATTTCTGGAAAGCCCTGGATGTCTACTTTCCAACGCAATTGGAAGCGTGCCATTTGGAGTTCTATAGCTCCAGAAAATCCATTTTGAGTGCAGGGAGGTCAGAATCCAACAGCATCTGCAGTCCTTCTTCAACCTCTGAATCTGATTTTTGCTCAGGTCCCTCAATTTCAGACAGAAAATACCTGAAATCACAGAAAAACACACAAACTCATAGTAAAGTCCAGAAATGTGAATTTTAATTAAAGACTAATAAAAATATACTAAAAACTAACTAAATCATACTGAAAACTATGTAAAAACAATGCCAAAAAGCGTATAAATTATCCGCTCATCAGTAAGTGTCACTAATGCTCTCGAAGATTTGGCAAGCCTACGTTAAAGGCCACGTTAACTATTCTAACGTGAACTCTAACGTAGGGAGAAAGGGGTACTCTTAACGTTATTGAAAAAGGTAAACCCCACTAACGTTTGTGAAGGGCCAAGGGTCAACGTTAGTGGTCACGTTAGTGCCACTAACGTTGAAGTTAATGATGAGCGGATAATTTATACGCTTTTTGACATTGTTTTTAGTATATTTTTAGTTGGATCTAGTTACTTTTAGGGATGTTTTCATTAGTTTTTATGATAAATTCACATTTCTGGACTTTACTATGAGTTTGTGTGTTTTTCTGTGATTTCAGGTATTTTCTGGCTGAAATTGAGTGACTTGAGCAGAAATCAGATTCAGAGGTTGAAAAAGGACTGCTGATGCTGTTGGATTCTGACCTCCCTGCACTCAAAGTGGATTTTCTGGAGCTACAGAACTCGAAATGGCGCGATTCCAATTGCGTTGGAAAGTAGACATCCAGGGCTTTCCAGCAATATATAATAGTCCATACTTTGGCCAAGAATTGACGACGTAAACTGGCGTTCAACGCCAGCCTTCTGCCTAAATCTGGCGTCCAGCGCCAGAAAAGGATCCAAAACCAGAGTTGAATGCCCAAACAGGCATAGAAACTGGCGTTCAACTCCACAAATGACCTCTGCACGTGCTACACTTAAGCTCAGCCCAAACACACACCAAGTGGGCCCCGGAAGTGGATTTATGCATCAATTACTTACTCATGTAAACCCTAGTGACTAGTTTATTATAAATAGGACCTTTTACTATTGTATTAGGCATCTTTTGATCAGTTGTATGCTATCTTAGATCACAATAGGGGGCTGGCCATCTCGGCCATGCCTGGACCTTCACTTATGTATTTTCAACGGTAGAGTTTCTACACTCCATAGATTAAGGTGTGGAGCTCTGCTGTTCCTCAAAGATCAATGAAAGTACTACTGTTTTCTATTCAATTCTTCTTATTTCGCTTCTAAGATATCCATTCGTACCCAAGAACGTGATGAAGGTGATGATTATGTGTGACGCTCATCACCATCTCCCCTATGAACACGTGCCTGACAAACACTTCCGTTCTACATGAATTAAGCTAGAATGAATATCTCTTAGATCTCCTAACCAGAATCTTCGTGGCGTAAGCTAGAATGATGGCGGCATTCAAGAGAATCCGGAAGGTCTAAACCTTGTCTGTGGTATTCTGAGTAGGATTCAATGATTGAATGACTGTGACGAGCTTCAAACTCGTGATTGTTGGGTGTTAGTGACAGACGCAAAAGGAGGGTGAATCCTATTCCAGCATGATCGAGAACCGACAGATGAATAGCCGTGCCGTGACAGGGTGCGTGAGCATATGATTCACTGAGAGGAGGGGATGTAGCCACTGACAACGGTGATGCCCTTGCATACAGCCAGCCATGGAAAGAAGTAAGACTGATTGGATGAAGATAGCAGGAAAGCAGAGGTTCAGAGGAACGAAAAGCATCTCCATTCGCTTATCTAAAATCCCTGCCAATGAATCTACATAAGTATCTCTATCCCTTTTATTGTTTATTTTAATCTAATAAAGTATCATGTTTAAATCCGCCTGACTGAGATTTGCAAGGTGACCATAGCTTGCTTCATACCAACAATCTCCGTGGGATTCGACCCTTACTCACGTAAGGTATTACTTGGACGACCCAGTGCACTTGCTGGTTAGTTGTATCGAAGTTGTGACAATTATGAATTAAGATCAAAGCACCAAGCTTTGGAGCCATTACCAGGGATTGTTCGAGCCTGGACATCACAATTTCGTGCACCAAGTTTTTGGCGCCGTTGCCGGGGATTGTTCGTGTATGGACAACTGACGGTTCATCTTGTTGCTCAGATTAGGTAATTTTCTTTTTGTTTTCTTTTCAAAAATTTTTCAAAAATATTTTCAAAAATCTCCCATCTGTTTTCGAAAAAAAAAATAATAAAAATGTTTTCAAAAAATTTATATTCAAATTTTTTAAGAATGAATTCTAGTGTTTCATGATGATTTGTTGAAGCCTGGCTGGCTGTAAGCCATGTCTAATTTTTGGACTGGGGTTTCAACTTACCATCACAAAAGAAGAGATTCTCACATACTTAGTTATTCTATACTTGAAAAGTATCCATATCTGCTGAAGCTTTCTTTGAAAGCTTGGCTGGCTAGTGAGCCATGTCTAATTCCTGGACTGAAGCTTTAGACTAACATGGCAAGATTCCTGGAATTCATATTAAAAATTTTGGAATCCTTATTTTTTCTTTTAAATTTTCGAAAAATATAAATAAAAATCCAAAAAAATTAGAAAATCATAAAAATCAAAAATATTTTGTGTTTCTTGTTTAAGTCTTGAGTCACATTATAAGTTTGGTGTCACTTGCATATGCATCTTGCATTTTTCGAAAATATCATGCATTCATAGTGTTCTTCATGATCTTCAAGTTGTTCTTGGTAAGTCTTCTTGTTTGATCTTGATGATTTTTTGTTTTGTGTCTTTTCATGTTTATCATATGCATTTTTGAATTCTTAGTGCCTAAGCATTAAAGAATTCTAAGTTTGGTGTCTTGCATGTTTTCTTTGCATTAAAAATTTTTCAAAAATATGTTCTTGATGTTCATCTTGACATTCAAGGTGTTCTTGGTGTTCATCTTGACAGTCATAGCATTCTTGCATGCATCACATGTTTTGATCTAAAAATTTCATGCATTGCATAATTTTCATGTTTTTCATAAAAATTTCAAAAATCAAAAAAAATATCTTTCCCTTTTTCTCTCATCAAATTCGAAAATTTGAGTTGACTTTTCAAAAATTTTTAAAATCAAGTTGTTGCCAATGAGTCAAATCAAATTTTCAATTTGAAAATCTTATTTTTTTCAAAATCTTTTTCAAAAATCAAATCTTTTTCAAAATTATTAGTTATTTTCGAAAATTTCAAAAATATTTTTCAAAAATCTTTTTCTTATTTTTATACCAAATTTTCGAAAATAACATAATCAATTAATGTTTTGATTCAAAAATTTGAAGTTTGTTACTTGTTAAGAAAGATTCAAACTTTAAAGTTCTAGAATCATATCTTGTGATTTCTTGTGAATCAAGTCATTAATTGTGATTTTAAAAATCAAATCTTTTTCAAAACTAATTTTATCATATCTTTTCAAAAATATCTTCTTATCTTATCTTTTTCAAAAATATCTTTTCAAATATCTTTCCTAACCTCCTAACTTCTTATCTTTTCAAAATTTGTTTCAACTAACTAACTAACTTTTTGTTTGTTTCTTAACTTTTTCAAAACTACTTTCTAAAATATCTTCTTATCTT
The DNA here is from genome assembly GCF_003086295.3 of Arachis hypogaea. Classification (NCBI taxonomy): domain Eukaryota; kingdom Viridiplantae; phylum Streptophyta; class Magnoliopsida; order Fabales; family Fabaceae; genus Arachis; species Arachis hypogaea. Next base: position 25,866,913 of record NC_092046.1, read on the forward strand.
ATCTTTTTCAAAAATATCTTTTCAAAATATCTTTTCTAACTTCCTAACTTCTTATCTTTTCAAAATTTGTTTCAACTAACTAACTAACTTTTTGTTTGTTTCTTAACTTTTTCAAAACTACCTAACTAACTCTCTCTCTCTAATTTTCGAAAATATCTACCCTCTTTTTCAAAAACTTCTTCTTAATTAACTAATTATTTTTATTTTTTATTTTTGATTTCAAAAATTTTCGAAAAAAATACTAACCTTTTTCAAAAAAATATTTTCAAAAATCACTAACTCTTTTTCAAAATAATTTTCGAAAATTATCCCTCCTCCATCCTATTCTATTTATTCATTCATATCCTAACATCCCATCTCACATCTCTTCCATTCGTACAGTTGCATTTCTTCCTTTACATCACATTCTTTATCACCCCTCTTGTCTTCCACTCACACAGGGATCCCTATACTGTGGTATAAAGGATCTCCATTATTATTATTATTTTTCTGTGCCTTCTTCTTTGTCATATGAGCAGGAGCAAGGATAAGGACATTCTTGTGGAAGCAGATCCAGAACCTGAAAGGACTCTGAAGAGAAAATTAAGAGAAGCTAAAATACAACAATCCAGAGATAACCTTTCAGAAATTTTCGAACAGGCAGAAGAGATGGCAGCCGAAAATAATAATAATATAAGGAAGATGCTTGGTGACTTTACTGCACCTAATTCCAATTTACATGGAAGAAGCATCTCCATTCCTGCCATTGGAGCAAACAACTTTGAGCTGAAACCTCAATTAGTTTCTCTGATGCAGCAGAACTGCAAGTTTCATGGACTTCCATCTGAAGATCCTTTTCAGTTCTTAACTGAATTCTTGCAGATATGTGATACTGTTAAGACTAATGGAGTAGATCCTGAAGTCTACAGGCTCATGCTTTTCCCTTTTGTTGTAAGAGACAGAGCTAGATTATGGTTGGATTCACAACCCAAAGACAGCCTGAACTCTTGGGATAAGCTGGTCACGGCTTTCTTAGCCAAGTACTTTCCTCCTCAAAAGCTGAGCAAGCTTAGAGCTGATGTTCAAACCTTCAGACAGAAAGAAGGTGAATCTCTCTATGAAGCTTGGGAAAGATACAAACAGTTGACCAAAAAGTGTCCTTCTGACATGCTTTCAGAATGGACCATCCTGGATATATTCTATGATGGTTTATCTGAGCTATCAAAGATGTCACTGGATACTTCTGCAGGTGGATCCATTCACCTAAAGAAAACGCCTGCAGAAGCTCAAAAACTCATTGACATGGTTGCTAATAACCAGTTCATGTACACTTCTGAAAGGAATCCGGTGAATAATGGGATGCCTATGAAGAAGGGAGTTCTTGAAGTTGATACTCTGAATGCCATATTGGCTCAGAATAAAATATTGACTCAGCAAGTCAATATGATCTCTCAGAGTCTGCATGGAATGCAAGCTGCATCCAACAGTACTCAAGAGGCATCTTCTGAAGAAGAAGCCTATGATCCTGAGAACCCTGCAATAGCAGAGGTAAATTACTTAGGTGAACCTTATGGAAACACCTATAACTCAACATGGAGAAATCATCCAAATTTCTCATGGAAGGATCAAAAGCCTCAACAAGGCTTTAATAATGGTGGAAGAAACAGGTTTAGCAATAGCAAACCTTTTCCATCATCAACTCAGCAACAGACAGAGAACTCTGAACAAAATGCTTCTAATTTAGCAAATCTAGTCTCTGATCTATCTAAGGCCACTGTAAGTTTCATGAATGAAACAAGGTCTTCCATTAGAAATTTGGAAGCACAAGTGGGCCAGCTGAGTAAAAGGATCACTGAAATCCCTCCTAGTACTCTCCCAAGTAATACAGAAGAGAACCCAAAAGGAGAGTGCAAGGCCATTGACATAAGTGCCATGGCTGAACCTGTGAGGAGAGGAGAGGACGTGAATCCCAAGGAGGAAGACCTCCTGGGACGTCCAGTGACCAATAAGGAGCTTCCCTCTGGGGAACCCAAGGACTCTGAGGCTCATCTAGAGACCATAGAGATTCCATTGAACCTCCTTATACCCTTCATGAGCTCTGATGAGTATTCCTCTTCTGAAGAGAATGAGGATGTTACTGAAGAGCAAACTACCAAGTTTCTTGGTGCAATCATGAAGCTGAATGCCAAATTATTTGGCATTGATGCTTGGGAAGTTGAACCTCCCTTGTTCATCAATGAACTAAGTGATCTGGATCAATTGACATTGCCTCAGAAGAGACAGGATCCTGGAAAGTTCATAATACCCTGTACCATAGGCACCATGATTTTTAAGGCTCTGTGTGACCTTGGTTCAGGGATAAACCTCATGCCCCTCTCTGTAATAGAGAAACTGGGAATCTATGGGGTGCAAGCTGCTAAAATCTCACTAGAGATGGTAGACAGCTCAAGAAAACAGGCTTATGGACAAGTAGAAGATGTATTAGTAAAGGTTGAGGGCCTTTACATACCTACTGATTTCATAGTCCTGGATACTGGAAAGGAAGAGGATGAATCCATCATCCTAGGAAGACCTTTCCTGGCCACAGTAAGAGCTGTGATTGATGTTGACAGAGGTGAAATATTCTTTCAATGGAATGAGAACTCCCTTGTATTCAAAACTCAAGGATCCCCCTCTGCAACCATGGAGAGGAAGCAGGAAAAGCTTCTCTCCCAGCAGAGTCAACCAGAGCCCCCACAGTCAAACTCTAAGTTTGGTGTTGGAGAGTCTCAACAAAGCTCTGCACATCTGTGAGGCTCCATGAGAGCCCACTGTCAAGCTATTGACATTAAAGAAGCGCTTGTTGGGAGGCAACCCAATGTTTATCTAATTCTTATTTTTATTGTTTTTCATGTTTTCTTAGGTTCATGATCATGTGGAGTCACAAAATAAATATAAAAATTGAAAACGGAATCAAAAACAGCAGAAGAAAAATCACACCCTGGAGGAGCATCTGTCTGGCGTTCAAACGCCAGAACAGAGCATAGTTCTGGCGCTGAACGCCCAGAATGGGAGCATCCTGGCGCTGAACGCCCAGAACAAGCATGGTTCTGGCATTCAATGCCAGAAATGGTAGCAAATGGGCGTTGAACGCCCAAAATGGGCACCAACCTGGCGCTGAACGCCCAGAGTTGTGTGCAAGGGCATTTTACATGCCTAAATTGGTGCAGGGATGTAAATGCCTTGACACCTCAGGATCTGTGGACCCCACAGGATCCACTCAGGATCTGTGGACCCCACAGGATCCCCACCTACCTCCACTCACTTCTTCTCACCACTCTCTTTCACACAACCCCATAAACACTCTTCCCTAAAAACCCCTCACCAATCACCTCAATCTCTCTTCCCCACTAAACCTTCACCACTCACATCCACCCACTCTTCCCAATAAACCTACCTCATAAACTCCACCTACCTTCAAAATTCAAAACCAATTTCCCACCCATATAGTCGAAACCTAACCCCCCTCCCTTCCCTATATAAAGCCTTCCATTCTTCATCAAAATCACACATCACACCCCTCTACACTCCTCTTGGCCGAACCCTCATCTCCCTCTCCCTCTCCACATTTCTTCTTCTTCTTCTTCTTCTATTTCTTTTGTTTATTGCTCGAGGGCGAGCAATATTCTAAGTTTGGTGTGGTAAAAGCATAGCTTTTTTGTTTTTCCATTACCATTGATGGCATCTAAGACCGGAGAATCCACTAGAAGAGGGAAAGGGAAGACAAAAGCTTCCACATCCGAGTCATGGGAGATGGAAAGATTCATCTCTAAAGCCCATCAAGACCACTTCTATGATGTTGTGGCCAAGAAAAAGGTGATCCCCGAGGTCCCTTTTAAACTCAAAAGAAATGAGTATCCGGAGATCCGACATGAAATTCAAAAAGAGGGTGGGAAGTTCTAACAAATCCCATCCAACAAGTCGGCATCCTAATGGTTCAAGAGTTCTATGCCAATGCATGGATCACCAAGAACCATGATCAAAGTAAGAACCCGGATCCAAAGAACTATGTTACAATGGTTCGGGGGAAATACTTAGATTTCAGTCCGGAAAATGTGAGGTTGGCGTTCAACTTGCCATACATGGAAGAGAACGCACGCCCCTACACAAGGAGAGTCAACTTTGATCAAAGGTTGGAACAAGTCCTTATGGACATATGTGTAGAAGGAGCTCAATGGAAGATTGACTCCAAAGGCAAGCTGGTTCAACTAAGAAGATTGGACCTCAAGCCTATTGCTAGAGGATGGTTGGAGTTTATTCAATGCTCAATCATTCCCACTAGCAACCGGTCTGAAGTTACTATAGACCGGGCCATCATGGTCCATAGCATCATGATTGGAGAAGAGGTGGAAGTTCATGAGATTATACCTCAAGAACTTTACAAGGTGGCTAACAAGTCCTCCACCATGGCAAGGTTAGCCTTTCCTCACCTCATTTGCCACCTATGCAATTCAGCTGGGATTGACATAGAGGGAGATATCCTCATTAAAGAGGAAAAGCCCATCACTAAGAAAAAGATGGAGCAAGCAAGAGAGCCCAGTCATGGAGCTCAAGAGGCGCAAGAAGCTCATCACCATGAGATTCCGGAAATGCCTCAAATGCACTTTCCTCCACAAGACTATTGGGAGCAAATCAACACCTCCCTAGAAGAATTAAGTTCCAATATGGGACAACTACGGGTGGAACATCAAGAGCACTCCATCATGCTCCATGAAATAAGAGAAGATCAAAAAGCAATGAGGGAGGAGAAACAAAGACAAGGAAGAGACATAGAAGAGCTCAAGGACATCATTGGTTCCTCAAGAAGGAAACGCCACCATCACTAAGGTGGATTCATTCCTTGTTCTTCTTTCTTCTATTTTTCGTTTTCTATGTTATGTGCTTATTTATGTTTGTGCCTTCATTACATGATCATTAGTAGTTAGTAACTTTGTCTTAAAGTTATGAATGTCCTATGAATCCATCACCTCTCTGAAAATAAAAAAACTGTTTTAATTCAAAAGAACAAGAAGTACATGGGTTTCGAATTTATCCTTGAACTTAGCTTAATTATATTGATGTGGTGACAATACTTCTTGTTTTCTGAATGTATGCTTGAACAGTGCATATGTCTTTTGAAGTTGTTGTTTAAGAATGTTAAATATGTTGGCTCTTGAAAGAATGATGACTAGGAGACATGTTATTTGATAATCTGAAAAATCATAAAAATGATTCTTGAAGCAAGAAAAAGCAGCAAAGAACAAAGCTTGCAGAAAAAAAAAATAGGCGAAAAAAAAAATAGAAAGAAAAAGAAAAAGCAAGCAGAAAAAGCCAAAGCTCTTAAAACCAAGAGGCAAGAGCAAAAAGCCAATAACCCTTAAAACCAAAAGGCAAGGGCAAATAAAAAGGATCCCAAGGCTTTGAGCATCAGTGGATAGGAGGGCCTAAAAGAATAAAATCCTGGTCTAAGCGGCTAAACCAAGCTGTCCCTAACCATGTGCTTGTGGCGTGTAGGTGTCAAGTGAAAACTTGAGACTGAGCGGTTAAAGTCAAGGTCCAAAGCAAAAACAAAGAGTGTGCTTAAGAACCCTGGACACCTCTAATTGGGGACTTTAGCAAAGCTGAGTCACAATCTGAAAAGGTTCACCCAATTATGTGTCTGTGGCATTTATGTATCCGGTGGTAATACTGGAAAACAAAGTGCTTAGGGCCACGGCCAAGACTCATAAAGAAGCTGTGTTCAAGAATCATCATACTGAACTAGGAGAGTCAATAACACTATTCGAAATCTGAAGTTCCTATAGATGCCAATCATTCTGAACCTCAATGGATAAAGTGAGATGCCAAAACTATTCAAGAGGCAAAAAGCTATAAGTCCCGCTCATATGATTGAAGCTATGTTTCATTGATAGTTTGGAATTTATAGTATATTCTCTTCTTTTTATCCTATTTGATTTTTAGTTGCTTGGAGACAAGCAACAATTTAAGTTTGGTGTTGTGATGAGCGGATAATTTATACGCTTTTTGACATTGTTTTTAGTATATTTTTAGTAGGATCTAGTTACTTTTAGGGATGTTTTCATTATTTTTTATGATAAATTCACATTTCTGGACTTTACTATGAGTTTTTGTGTTTTTCTGTGATTTCAGGTATTTTCTGGCTGAAATTGAGGGACTTGAGCAGAAATCAGATTCAGAGGTTGAAAAAGGACTGCTGATGCTGTTGGATTCTGACCTCCCTGCACTCAAAGTGGATTTTCTAGAGCTACAGAACTCGAAATGGCGCGCTTCCAATTGCGTTGGAAAGTAGACATCCAGGGCTTTCCAGCAATATATAATAGTTCATACTTTGGTCAAGAATTGACGACGTAAACTGGCGTTCAACGCCAGCCTTCTGCCCAAATCTGGCGTCCAGCGCCAGAAAAGGATCCAAAACCAGAGTTGAACGCCCAAACTGGCATAGAAACTGGCGTTCAACTCCACAAATGACCTCTGCACGTGCTACACTTAAGCTCAGCCCAAACACACACCAATTGGGCCCCGGAAGTGGATTTATGCATCAATTACTTACTCATGTAAACCCTAGTGACTAGTTTATTATAAATAGGACCTTTTACTATTGTATTAGGCATCTTTTGATCAGTTGTATGCTATCTTAGATCACAATAGGGGGCTGGCCATCTCGGCCATGCCTGGACCTTCACTTATGTATTTTCAACGGTAGAGTTTCTACAATCCATAGATTAAGGTGTGGAGCTCTGCTGTTCCTCAAAGATCAATGAAAGTACTACTGTTTTCTATTCAATTCTTCTTATTTCGCTTCTAAGATATCCATTCGTACCCAAGAACGTGATGAAGGTGATGATTATGTGTGACGCTCATCACCATCTCCCCTATGAACACGTGCCTGACAAACACTTCCGTTCTACATGAATTAAGCTAGAATGAATATCTCTTAGATCTCCTAACCAGAATCTTCGTGGCGTAAGCTAGAATGATGGCGGCATTCAAGAGAATCCGGAAGGTCTAAACCTTGTCTGTGGTATTCTGAGTAGGAATCAATGATTGAATGACTGTGACGAGCTTCAAACTCGTGATTGTTGGGCGTTAGTGACAGACGCAAAAGGAGGGTGAATCTTATTCCAGCATGATCGAGAACCGACAGATGAATAGCCGTGCCGTGACAGGGTGCGTGAGCATATGATTCACTGAGAGGAGGGGATGTAGCCACTGACAACGGTGATGCCCTTGCATATAGCCAGCCATGGAAAGAAGTAAGACTGATTGGATGAAGATAGCAGGAAAGCAGAGGTTCAGAGGAACGAAAAGCATCTCCATTCGCTTATCTGAAATCCCTGCCAATGAATCTACATAAGTATCTCTATCCCTTTTATTGTTTATTTTAATCTAATAAAGTATCATGTTTAAATCCGCCTGACTGAGATTTGCAAGGTGACCATAGCTTGCTTCATACCAACAATCTCCGTGGGATTCGACCCTTACTCACGTAAGGTATTACTTGGACGACCCAGTGCACTTGCTGGTTAGTTGTATCGAAGTTGTGACAATTATGAATTAAGATCAAAGCACCAAGCTTTGGAGCCATTACCAGGGATTGTTCGAGCCTGGACATCACAATTTCGTGCACCAGTTAACGTGGACCTCTTTGGGTTAGGAACGTTTCTGAAAAAGGTGATTGTCACTAACGTTTTCAACCCCACATTTTCACTTAACGTTAACACCACTAACGCCCTAAGCTAAAGTCCCTGCCTACTTCACACTTTCTCTGCAAGTAATGCTGAGCCCACTGAAGAAGATAACTGCTTCAACTCAAGACCCAAAGGCCCATATCCAAGACTTGAAGCATCAACTAGAAGATCAGAAGAGTAGTATAAATAGGGAGAGCTTTGAACTAGAAAAGGAGCTTTTGGCATTATTAGAATTACTCTCTGTATTTTACTTTCTCAGCACTTCTAGTTTAACTTTCAGAATTTACTCTCCATCTCTGCTTTCATTTCCCAGAGCTATGAACAACTAAACCCCTTTCATTGGGTTAGGGAGCTCTGTTGTAATTTGATAGATCAATAATAGTTTTCATTATTCTTCTTCTTTCTTTTCTCTTGATTTTACTAGAAAGCTTTCAATATTCATCCAATTGAGTAGTTATCTTGGAAAAGAAGCTATTCATACTTGGATCTCTTCTGAATCTTGGAAAAGGGATGAAGAGATCATGCTAGAAATGTTTTCTCACGTTGGACCAAATTGGGGTTTGGGCGGATATGGTGACATATAATTCTCCCAATACTTTGATTTGGAAATACATGTGGTATAATCAGTGACCACACTTCATCTCTTCTCATGAGCAATTAGACCAAGGAATTGGCTATTGATCTGATTTGAGAGATTGAATTACCAAGGAATTGGAATTCAATCACTTAAGATTGCCAAGGAGATCAATGAATGCATTGATTGAGGAAGAGATGAAAATGAACTTGATCCGGAGAATGCAACATCTCCTAAGCCCAATGAATTTCCCATTTCTGATCTTACCCATTCTCTTTACTTTATGCCATTTACTTTCATGCTAAACTTCCCTTCCCCATTTAAGATTCTGCAATTTACTTCCCGTCATTTATTTTCTGCTATTTACTTTCCCGCCATTTAATTTCCTGCAATTCTCAACTCACTTTCTGCTTAGCTCAACTAGAACATTCTTCCAATTAAAGTTGCTTGACCAATCAATCCCTGTGGGATTCGACCTCACTCTACTGTGAGTTTTTACTTGACGACAATTCGGTATACTTGCCGAAGGAAATTTGTTGAGAGACAAGTTTTCGTGCATCATATACTCGCAACACTGTTCTATTATATTATAATCTCTTAATTGGTCTACTCTCTGCCACGCATCAGTATCCATCCAAGAAATAATAATACTCATGCCCAACAAGCCTCTCCAACATTTGATCCATGAACGGTAGAGGGAAATGATCCTTCCTTTTGGCTTCATTGAGCTTTCTGTAGTCTATACACATGTGCCATTCAGTCACTGTTCTTCTTGGTGTCAACTCATTCCTTTCATTTGGCACAACTGTGATTCCTTCCTTCTTAGGGACTACTTGAACAAGGCTCACCCAAGGACTATCTGAAATGGGATAAATCACCCTACTTGCCATAGCTTGAGCACTTCCTTTTGTACCACTTCCATCATTGATGGGTTTAACCTTCTTTGTGGCTGGATTGAAGGCTTGGCATCCTCTTCAAGCAGGATCTTATGCACACACATTGAAGGGCTTATCCCCTTTAAATCTGAGAGTGTCTACCCAATGGCATCCTTGTGCTGTCTCAGCACCTTGATGAGCTCTTCCTCTTGTTCCTTACTCAAAGTTGAGTTGATTATTACTGGATATGTGTCATTGCTCCCCAAGTAGGCATACTTCAAGCTTGGACGCAAAGTCTTCAATTCCAGCTTTGGTGCTTCTACTTTTTCCTTGTTTGTCTTGTCTGGCATGATCGAGCCTTCCATGCTTTCTTATGGTAGCTCACCACATGATGTTTGTTGCTCTTGCTCCATTGCATCTACAAGTTTGTCTTCTTCCAAGACTCCTTAGACTAGTGCCTCCATTATATCTACCATCATACACTCTCCAATGGACTCTTTGGGGTAACTCATAGCAGTGAAAACATTGAATACCATCTTTTCTTCATGAAGCCTGAGAACCAATTCTCCCTTTTGTACATCAATTATAGCTCCAGCTGTTGCCAAGAATGGCCTCCCTAGTATGATTTATGCATTGGCCTCTTCTTCCATATCAAGCACTACAAAATCTACTGGAAAGATAAATTCTCCCACCTTAACCAGTAAGTCCTCCACTACTCCATGGGAAATTTTGAATGTCCTATCAGCTAGTTAAAGTGCCATCCTTGTTGGTTTGGCCTCTTCAATTCTCATTTTCTTCATCATGGCCAAGGACATAAGGTTGATGCTAGCTCCCAGATTACACAATGCTTTCTCAATGCTAATGTCTCCTATGATGCATGGGATTTGAAAACTCCAGGATCTTTCATCTTTTGGGGAAGCTTCTTTTGTATAATGACACTACATTCCTCTATGAGTACTACAGTCTCCTTTTCTCCCTAGTTTTTTTTCTTGGTCATGAGCTCCTTTAGGAACTTGGCATAGAGTGGCATTTGCTCTAGTGTTTCAACAAAAGATATGTTAATTTGAAACTTCTTGAAGATCTCCAAGAACCTAGAAAACTGGTTGTCTTTTCCATCTTTTCTTAGCCTTTGTAGGTAGGGTGCTTTCGGTACATATGGCTTCAAGATTTCCTTTGGTGGGGTTGGAGTATGTATCTCTTCTTCCTCTTGAATTCTGAGTTCTTGGTAGCCTCTTCTTCCTATAAGTTGTGGCTTGAGGGTACCTCCTTCACCACCTTCCCACTTCTTAATGTGATGGCCTTGCATTCCCCCCTTGGATTGGTCACGATATCGCTGGGGAATACATTTGTAGACATGGGCATTTGCTTGGATAGGTATCCAAATTGTGCTTCCAGTTTTGTGAGTGCTGCTCCTTGGTTTTTTTTATATTTGATCTGACCTCTTCTTGGTATGCATCTAACTTTTTGTCAGTTTGTGCTTGTTTCCCTACAACAGCAGCAGCAGTAGCAACACCTTTTGTCATCATGTTGTGCAGTTAAAGATGATACATTGTGAGAATAGTTGCTGTGTGGTTGTTGATTGGATTGGAAAGGGGCATTATGTGAGTCGTGGTAAGATCTATGATTGTGTGATTGATAGTTGGGGTTGTTGTATTGGTTAGAGTGGTTTCGTTTGTGGTTTTGGGCATGGTTTTATTGGTTTTCCCACTCAAAATTTGGGTGGTTCTTCCAACCTGGATTGTAGGTTTTGGCATTGGGATCATTGGTTGTCTGGGTGGATTGTTCACATAGTTGGCCTACTCCCAATCATATTCAGCTTCCAAACTAGTTCCTTCTTGCACTGATGCTTGAGTGTTGATTATCGAGACTTGATTCTTCTCTATTTGCTTGGTTAGAGCTGCCAATTAGGCTGTGATCACTTTGTATTGACCCAGCAGAGCATCCATCTGGTTTAGCTCCAACACCCCCTCCTTGGGTTCTGGTGCACGAAATTACAATCACACATTTGCAACTCCGCACAACTAACCAGCAAGTGCACTGGGTTGTCCAAGTAATACCTTACGTGAGTAAGGGTCGATCCCACGGAGATTGTCGGCTTGAAGCAAGCTATGGTTATCTTGTAACTCTTAGTCAGGATATCAATAATTCTCAGATTTAATTGTAAAAAGTAAAAGAACATGAATAAATACTTGTTTTGCAGTAATGAAGAACAGGTTGAGGTTTTGGAGATGCTTTGTTTTCTGAATCTCTGCTTTCCTACTGTCTTCTTCTTCATGCACGCAAGGCTCCTTCCATGGCAAGCTTTATGTTGGGCATCACCATTGTCAATGGCTACTTCCCATCCTCTCAGTGAAAATATTCCAAATGCACTATCACCGCACGGCTAATCAGCTGTTGGTTCTCGATCATGTTAGAATAGGATCCATTGATCCTTTTGCGTCTGTCACACGCCCAACACTCGCGAGTTTGAAGCTCGTCATGGTCATCCCTTCCAGATCCTACTCGGAATACCACAGACAAGGTTTAGACTTTCCGGATCTCAGGAATGGCTGCCAGTAATTCTAGCCTATACCACGAAGGTTCCAATCTTAGATTAGAAACCCAAGAGATACACATTCAAGCTTGATTGCATGTAGAACGGAGGTGGTTATCAGGCACGCGTTCATAGGTGAGAATGACGATGATTGTCACGGATCATCACATTCATCAGGTTGAAGTGCGAATGAATATCTTAGAATAGAAGCAAGCGTGATAGAATGGAAAATAGTAGTAATTGCATTAATTCATGAAGAACAGCAGAGCTCCTCACCCCCAACAATGGGGTTTAGAGACTCATGCCGTAGGAGATACAATATGAAACGGGTAGAATGTCATGAGGTACAAGATGAATTGCTAAAAGTAGTTTTTATAGTAAACTAGTGACCTAGGGTTACAAAAAATGAGTAAGCTAGGGTGTTTAGTGTAAAAATCCACTTCCGGGGCCCACTTGGTGTGTACTTGGGCTGAGCATTGAAGCTTTCATGTGTAGAGACTTTTCTTGGAGTTAAATTCCAGCTTTCATGTGTAGAGACTTTTCTTGGAGTTAAACGCCAGAATTCTTAAGCTGACTTGGAACGCCGATTTGGGCCATCAAATCTTGGGCAAAGTATGAACTATTATATATTGTTGGAAAGCCCAAGATGTCTACTTTCCAAAGCAATTGAGAGCGCGCCAATTGGGTTTCTGTAGCTCTAGAAAATCCACTTCGAGTGCAGGGAGATCAGAATCCAACAGCATCTGCAGTCCTTTTTCAGCCTCTGAATCAGATTTTTGCTCAGGTCCCTCAATTTCTGCCAGAAGATACCTGAAATCACAGAAAAACACGCAAACTCATGGTAAAGTCCAAAAAAGTAAATTTTAAATAAAAACTAATAAAAATATAATAAAAACTAACGAAAATATACTAAAACATACTAAAAACAGTGCCAAAAAGCGTATAAATTATCCGCTCATCACAACACCAAACTTAAATTGTTGCTTGTCCCCAAGCAACTAAAAATCAAATAGGATAAAAAGAAGAGAATATACAATGAATTCCAAAAACATCTATGAAGATCAGTATTAATTAGATGAGCGGGGCTTTTAGCTTTTTGCCTCTGAACACTTTTGGCATCTCACTTTATCCTTTGAAGTTCAGAATGATTGGCTTCTATAGGAACTCAGAATCCTGATAGTGTTATTGATTCTCCTAGTTAAGTATGTTGATTCTTGAACACAGCTACTTTATGAGTCTTGGCCCTGACCCTAAGCATTTTGTTTTCCAGTATTACCACCGGATACATAAATGCCACAGACACATAACTGGGTGAACCTTTTCAGATTGTGACTCAGCTTTGCTAGAGTCCCCAATTAGAGGTGTCCAGAGCTCTTAAGCACAATCTTTTTTCTTTGGACCACGACTTTAACCGCTCAGTCTCAAGTTTTCACTTGACACCTTCACGCCACAAGCACATGGTTAGGGACAGCTTGGTTTAGCCGCTTAGGCCAGGATTTTATTCCTGAGGGCCCTCATATCCACTGATGCTCAAAGCCTTGGATCCTTTTTATTACCCTTGCCTTTTGGTTTAAAGGGCTATTGGCTTCTTCTTCTTGCTTTTTCTTTCTTTTTCTCTTCCTTTTTTTTTCTCATATCATCCTCTCTTTTTTTTTTCATTCACTGCTTTTTCTTACTTCAAGAATCAATTTTTTTATTTTTCAGATTATGAATAACAAATCTCCTATTCCATCAGTCTTTCAAGAGCCAACAATTTTAACATTCATAAACAACAAATTCAAACATATGCACTGTTCAAGCATTCATTCAGAAAACAAGAGTATTGCCACCACATCAAAATAATTAAACTGTTTTAAAATTTGAAATTCATGTACTTCTTTTTCTTTTTCAATTAAAAACACTTTTTATTTAAGAAAGGTGATGGATTCATAGGACATTCATATCTTTAAGACATAAACTTTAAATTTTATTAATCATGGAATAACAATAAGACTCAAAAATAAATATAAGAGCAAACTAATAATAATAGAAGACAGAAAAGAAAAAAATAGAAAAGTAAATGACTCTTAAAATAGACTCTTAATAATAAAGGTTATCACAGAGTTAGGACTCAACAACCTTGATTTTGAGAAGTGGATGCTCTCTTAATCTGTGGGGTGCTTGGTCCTTCAAGGGAGAGCTTCTGGCGCTTCAGCTCCTGTAGCTCACGCCCCTACTTCTCCTGTTCCTTCAGCAGTTTGCAGAGCATGCAATTTTGATTCTGTTGTTCTTCCTTAAGTTGTTCCATAGCTTCTTGCAGCTTGGTAACAGATGCTTCTAGGCGGGTCCAGTAGTCAATTTCAGGAATTTCTGGGAGGAACTCTTGCGCCCTCCTTTTTATGGAGTTGTCTTGCACTTGTCCTTCCATTGACTTCTTCGTGATTGGGTGTTCGATTAGGATGAATTCATCTACTCCCATCCTCACCCCAGCATCTTTACATAGCAGAGAAATTAAGCTTGGGTAGGCCAGTTTGGCTTCAGTGGAGTTCTTGTTTGCAATTGTGTAAATCTCACAAGAAATCAGATGATGAATCTCCACTTCCTTTCCAAGCATAATACAATGAATCATCACCGCTCTTCCAGTGACCTCAGAGCGGTTGCTAGTGGGCAATATAGAACGCCCAATGAAGTCCAACTAGCCTCTTGCAACTGGTTTGAGATCTCCCCTCTTGAGTTGGTTTGGGACGCCTTTTGAATTGGTTATCCACTTAGTTCCAGGGAGGCATATGTCCTCTAGAACTTGATCCAACCCCTTATCTACTCTCACCATTCTCCTATTAAAGGAATCTGGATCATCTTGTAGTTGAGGCAGTTTGAAGACCTCTCTTATTTTGTCCAGATGGAAGTAAATAAGCCTCCCTCTGACCATAGTTCAGTAGGTATGAAATGAGGTTCCAGTTATTCTCTGATTATCTGTTAGCCACAAATTTGAGTAGAATTCCTGAACCATGTTTCTTCTAACCTTTGTTTCAGGGTTAGCTAGAATTTCCCATCCTGTGTTTTGAATTTGCTCTTGGATCTCTGGATATTCATCTTCTTTCAGGTTGAATTTAACTTTCGGGATCACTGACTTCAGACCCATTATTTTGTGGTAATGGTCTATATGTTCTTTGGTTAGAAACCTCTCTTGATTCCAAAGACTCTTTGGAGTATTCTCTTTCTTGCCTCTTGATTTGGTTTGCTTTCCCTTAGGTGTCATGATCTTGATGAGTCTTAGCTCAGTGATCACGAAAAAACACACCAAACTTAGAGGTTTGCTTGCCCTCAAGCAAAAGAAAGGAAATGGGAGAGAGAGGAGAAGAGGCAAATTCGAATGGTGGAGAGGAGGGGATGGCCGAATGTGTATTTATAAGAGGAGGGGAGGGATTTCAAAAATTTTGAAAGAGATATGCCATAGAGATATGATTGGTGGAAGAAAATAAAATCATGATATGAAAAAGATGAGATTTTCAATTGAAAAAGATATAAAGAGGTTAAATCTGATAATTTTGTTATGCATCTAAGAAATAAGAGATGATATGATGGGTTTGAAAAGATTTGAAAAGAAATTGAAAAGATACTTGAGTTTTTGAAGAAGATTTGGGATGGATTTGAAAGAAAATTGAAAAAGAGATTTAGAGAAATGTTGAATTTTTGAAAATTGAGGGTGAATAATGAAAGTTTGAAACATGTTTATGCAGAAAATTATGAGTTAAAACATGAAAATTTGAAAAAAAAATTGAATTTGGAAACAAAATCTCCTCCCCCTGCCTTTCTGGCGTTAAATGCCCAGAATGGTATCCATTCTGGCGTTTAACGCCCAATTGTTGGCCATTATGGGCGTTTAACACCCAGCCAGGTGGCGTTAAATGCCAGAAACCCCTTTATCACTGGGCGTTTTGCTGAACGCCCAGGATGCTGCAATTCTGGCGTTAAACGCCCAGAATGGTGCTAATTCTGGAATTTAACGCCAAAAATGGTACCTTTACTGGCGTTAAACGCCTAGAATGGTACCCATTCTGGCATTTAACGCCCAAAATGCCCTTTACTGGCATTTTCTTGTCAGCAAGCTCCTTTTCTCTGCTTTTTGCACTGAATCCTTTTGTAACGCTGTAAATTCCTTCAATTTTGATGATTAACCTTTGAAGAAAGTGTATATCAAATTTCTACAAGTATTATTTAAAACAAATAACTTCCTAATGGCTGGGTTGCCTCCCAGCAAGCGCTTCTTTATTGTCTTTAGCTGGACCTTTACTAAGCTTCATACAAGCCTCAGTTTTGAGCATTCTTGCTCAAAATTTCTTTCAAGATAATGTTTGATTCTTTGTCCATTAACAATGAACTTTTTGTCAGAATAAATATCTTGAAGCTCAACATATCCATATGGTGACACTCCTGTAATCACATATGGTCCCCTCCACCGGGATTTTAATTTCTCGGGGAATAATCTGAGCCTAGAGTTGAACAGCAGAACTTTTTGTCCTGGCTCAAAGACTCTAGATGACAATTTCTTGTCATGCCACTTTTTTGCTTTTTCCTTATAATATTTTACATTTTCAAAAGCATTGAGTCTGAACTCCTCTAGCTCATTTAGCTGGAGCAATCTTTTCTCACCAGCTAACTTAGCATCCAGGTTTAGGAATCTGGTTGCCCAGTAGGCTTTATGTTCCAGTTCCACGGGCAGATGACAGGCCTTGCCATACACAAGCTGGTATGGAGAGGTTCCTATAGGAGTCTTGAATGTTGTTCTGTATGCCCACAGAGAATCATCCAAGCTCTTTGCCCAATCCTTTCTACGGGCAATTATAGTCCGTTCCAGGATTTTTTTTAGCTCTCTATTAAAGACTTCAGCCTACCCATTTGTCTGTAGATGACACGGAGTTGCTACTTTGTGTCTAATTCCATATCGGACCATGGTAGAGTAAAACTGTTTATTGCAGAAATGGGTGCCCATCACTGATTAGTACTCTGGGAACACCAAATCTGTTGAAAATATATTTCTGGAGGAACTTCAGCACAGTCTTGGTATCATTAGCGGGTGTGGCAATTGCCTCCACCCATTTAGATATGTAGTCTACTGCCACCAGAATGTAATTGTTTGAGTATGATGGTGGGAAAGGACCCATGAAGTCAATACCCCATACATCAAACAACTCAATCTCTAAGATCCCTTGTTGAGGCATGGCGTAACCATGAGGTAAGTTGCCAGCTCTTTGGTAACTGTCACAGTTACGCACAAACTCTTGGGCATCTCTATAAAGAGTAGGCCAGTAGAAGCCACATTGGAGGACTTTAGTGGCTGTGCGCTCACTTCCGAAATGTCCTCCATACTGTGATCCATGCCAATGCCACAAGATCTTCTGTGCCTCCTCTCTAGGGACGCATCTGCGGATCATTCCGTCTGCACATCTCTTAAAGAGATATGGTTCATCCCACAAGTAGTACTTTGCATCAAAAATTAGTTTTTTCTTTTGCACCCTGCTGTACTCCTGGGGTATGAACCTCACAGCTTTAGAATTTGCAATGTCTGCAAACCATGGTGCTTCCTGAATGGCAAAGAGTTTCTCATCTGGAAAAGTCTCAGAGATTTTAGTAGAAGGAAGGGACGCCCCAGCTACTGGTTCTATCCGGGACAGGTGATCAGCTACCTGGTTCTCTGTTCCTTTTCTGTCTCTTATTTCTATATCAAACTCTTGCAGAAGCAACACCCATCTTATGAGCCTGGGTTTTGAATCCTACTTTCTGAGTAAATATTTAAGAGCAGCATGGTCAGTGTACACAATCACTTTTGATCCTACTAAATAGGATCTAAACTTGTCAATGGCATAAACCACTGCTAGCAGCTCTTTTTCTGTGGTTGTGTAATTCTTCTGTGCGTCATTTAGAACACGACTGGCATAGTAAATGACGTGCAGAAGCTTGTTATGCCTTTGTCCCAACACTGCACCAATGGCATGGTCACTAGCATCACACATTAATTCGAATGGTAATGTCCAGTCAGGTGCAGAGATGACTGGTGCTATGACCAGCTTGCCTTTCAGGGTTTCAAACGCCTGTAGACACTCTGTGTTAAACACAAACGGCGTGTCATCAGCTAGCAGGTTACTTAGAGGTTTTGCAATTTTTGAAAAATCCTTTATGAACCTCCTATAGAGTCCTGCATTCCCCAAAAAGCTTTTGATTGCCTTAACATTGGCAGGTGGTGGTAATTTTTCAATCACCTCTACTTTGACTTGATCCACCCCTATTCCCTTGCTTGAAATTTTGTGCCCAAGGACAATTCCTTCAGTCACCATAAAGTGACATTTTTCACAGTTTAAGACCAGGTTAGTCTCTTGGCACCTTTTCAGGACAAGTGCTAGATGATCAAGACAGGAGCTGAATGAGTCTCCAAATACTGAGAAGTCATCCATGAAGACTTCCAGGAACTTCTCTACCATATCAGAGAAGATAGAGAGCATGCACCTCTGAAAGGTTGCAGGTGTATTGCACAGACCAAAAGGCATTCTTCTGTAAGCAAATACTCTAGATGGACATGTGAATGCTGTTTTCTCTTGGTCTTGAGGATCTACTGTAATTTGGTTGTAGCCTGAATAGCCATCCAAAAAACAGAAGTATTCATGGCCTGCTAGTCTCTCTAGCATCTGGTCTATGAATGGTAAAGGAAAATGATCCTTTCTGGTGGCTGTATTGAGCCTTTTGTAGTCAATACACATATGCCACCCTGTAACTGTTCTTGTGGGAACCAGTTCATTCTTTTCATTATGAACTACTGTCATGCCTCCCTTCTTGGGGACAACTTGGACAGGGCTCACCCAGGAGCTATCAGAAATAGGATAAATAATCCCAGCCTCTAGTAACTTAGTGACCTCTTTCTGCACCACCTCCTTCATGGCTGGATTTAACCGCCTCTGTGGTTGAACCACTGGCTTAGCATCATCCTCCAATAGGATCTTGTGCATACATCTTTCTAGGCTAATGCCCTTAAGATCACTTATGGACCACCCAAGAGCTGTCTTGTGTGTCCTTAGCACTTGAATTAGTGCTTTTCCTTCTTGTGGATTTAAAGCAGAGCTTATGATCACTAGAAAAGTGTCACCCTCTCCCATAAATGCATATTTCAGGGATGGTGGTAGTGGTTTGAGCTCGGGTTTAGGAGGTTTCTCCTCTTTCTGAGGGATTTTTAGAGGTTCTTTTATTTCCTCTAGTTCCTCCAGATCAGGCTAAACATCTTTAAAGATGTCCTCTAGCTCTGATTCAAGACTCTCAGTCATATTGATCTCTTCCACCAAAGAGTCAATAATATCAGTGTTCATGCAGTCATTTGATGTGTCTGGATGCTGCATAGCTTTGACAGCATTTAACTTGAACTCATCCTCATTGACTCTCAGGATCACTTCCCCTTTTTGTACATCAATAAGAGTTCGTCCAGTTGCTAGGAAAGGTATTCCAAGAATGAGAGTTGCACTCTTGTGCTCCTCCATTTCCAGCACTACAAAGTCAGTGGGAAAGGCAAATGGCCCAACCTTGACAATCATGTCCTTAATTATGCCTGATGGATATTTAATGGAGCCATCAGCAAGTTGAAGACATATCCGGGTTGGTTTGACTTCTTCAGTCAACCCAAGCTTTCTGATAGTAGATGTGGATATTAGGTTGATACTTTCTCCAAGGTCACATAGAGCTGTCTTAGTACAAGAACCCTCTAATGTGCATGGTATCATAAAGCTTCCTGGATCTTGAAGCTTTTCTGGTAAGCTTTTCAGAATGACTGCACTGCATTCTTCAGTGAGAAACACTTTTTCAGTTTCTCTCCAATCCTTCTTATAACTTAAGATCTCTTTCATGAACTTAGCATAAGAGGGTATTTGCTCAAGTGTCTCTGTAAATGGGATCTTTATCTCAAGAGTCCTGAGATAATCTGCAAAGCGGGCAAATTGTTTATCCTGTTCCGCTTGGCAGAATTTCTAAGGATAAGGCATCTTGGCTTTATATTCTTCAACCTTAGTTGCTGCAGGTTTATTCCCTACAGAAGTGGTTGGAGAAGCCTTCTTAGAGGGGTTACTATCAGCACTTGCAGGTGTCTGATCCCTCATTGGCGTTTGAACGCCAGGATTGGGTGCAGGATGGGCGTTTAACGCCAGCTTCCCACCCTTTTCTGGCGTTTGAACGCCAGAACTGGGCAAGGAATGGGCGTTTAACGCCAACTTTTCTCCCTTTTCTGGCATTTGAATGCCAGAATTATTCCTCTCTGGGCTCTTGCTGTCCTCAGAAGGATTTTGGGCAGTGGTTTGATCATCCTCTGTCATTTGTTCCTTTCTTGACTTTTTGCTACTTTGAACTGAATTATTCAATGTCTTCCCGCTCCTTAGTTGAACAGCTTGGCATTCTTCTGTTATCTGTTTAGATAGCTGCTATCTTGTCTGATTTAATTGTGCTTCTATATTCTTGTTAGCATTTTTAGTGTCTTGGAGCATCTCCTTGAATTCTGCTAATTGTTTTGTCATTAGAAGTAATTGCTGATTTAGTTCAACAATCTGTTCTTGAGGATTATGATCAGTAGTTGCTACCATAGCTTCTTTTTCTTTGGAGGGCTCATTGCTTGAGTATAGATGTTGATTTCTAGCAACTGTATCTATGAGTTCTTGAGCCTCTTCAATTGTCTTTCTCATGTGTATAGATCCACCAGCTGAGTGGTCTAGAGATATTTGAGCTCTTTTTGTAAGCCCATAGTAGAAGATGTCTAACTGTACCCACTCTGAAAATATTTCAGAGGGGCATTTCCTTATCATCCCTCTATACCTCTCCCAGGCATTATAAAGGGATTCATGATCCTCTTGTTTAAAGCCTTGGATGTCCAGCCTTAGCTGTGTCATCCTTTTTGGAGGGTAAAATTGATTCAGGAATTTGTCTGTTAACTGTCTCCATGTTTTAATGCTTGATATGGGATAGTTATTTAACCACCTCTTAGCTTGATCTTTTACAGCAAATGGAAACAATAATAATCTGTAGACATCCTGATCCACTTCTTTATCACGTACTGTGTCAGTAATTTGTAAGAACTGTGCCAGAAACTCAGTAGGTTCTTCCTGTGGAAGACCGGAATACTGGCAATTTTGCTGCACCATGATAATGAGCTGAGGATTTAGCTCAAAACTGCTTGCTTTGATGGGAGGTATACAGATGCTACTCCCATATGTAGCTGTAATGGGGTTAGCATATGACCCCAGAGTCCTTCTGGACTGTTCACTTCCACTTATGTCCATGATGGAGAAAAGGGAATTGATATAAATTTTTTTTTATTTGATTAAAAGGAACCAAAAAAAATAAAACAAAATAAATGAAAAATAAAATAAAAGTTTCAAAAATTAAGAGAAAAAGGAAAAGGATAAATAAATAATTCGAATGCTAAAATGGCTAATTAATTAAAAAGATTTTGGAATTAGCAATCAAAAATATATAATTGAAAATTATTTTGAAGAAGATATGATTGAGAAGATATGATTGAAAAGATATGATTGAAGAAATTAAAAAGATTTTATTTTTGAGAAAGATTTGAAAAGATCAATTTTTGAAATTAGAATTTTGACTTGGCTAAAAAAAGATATGATTTTGAAAATCTTTGACTAATTTTAATGCAAAATTTCGAAATTTATGAGTAAAATAAGGAAAAGATATTTTTTATTTTTGAATTTTAATGAGAAAAGAGAAAAACAACAAAATGACACTAAACTTAGAAATTTTAGATCAAAACAAAGAGAACAAACAAGATAACTTTGAATGTCAAGATGAACACCAAGAACACTTTGAAGATCAAGATGAACACCAAGAACAAATTTTTGAAAAATTTTTAAGTAAATAAAAGCACAAGGGATACCAAACTTAAAAAATCAAGCACAATTTTTCGAAAATTTAAAGGAAAACACAAAGAAGACACCAAACTTAGAATTTTTAAAGATCAAGAAGAACTAGGAGCATGCAAATTCGAAAAATCAAAAGAAAATAAAAGCATGCAATTGAAACCACATATAAAATTAAACTCAAAAAAAGACTCAAATTTAGTGACTCTAAACCAACAAAGATAAATTATTCCTAATCTAAGAAACAAGATAAACCGTCAGTTGTCCAAACTCGAACAATCCCCGGCAACGGTGCCAAAAACTTGGTGCATGAAATTACAATCACACTTTTGCAACTCTGCACAACTAACCAGCAAGTGCACTGGGTCGTCCAAGTAATACCTTACATGAGTAAGGGTCGATCCCACGGAGATTGTCGGCTTGAAGCAAGCTATGGTTATCTTGTAACTCTTAGTCAGGATACCAATAATTCTCAGATTTAATTATAAAAAGTAAAAGAACATGAATAAATACTTGTTATGCAGTAATGAAGAACAGGTTGAGGTTTTGGAGATGCTTTGTCTTCTGAATCTCTGCTTTCCTACTGTCTTCTTCTTCATGCACGCAAGGCTCCTTCCATGGAAAGCTTTATGTTGGGCATCACCGTTGTCAATGGCTACTTCCTGTCCTCTCAGTGAAAATGTTCCAAATGCGCTGTCACCGCACGGCTAATCAGCTATTGGTTCTCGATCATGTTAGAATAGGATCCATTGATCCTTTTGCGTCTGTCACACGCCCAACACCCGCGAGTTTGAAGCTCTTCACGGTCATCCCTTCCCAGATCCTACTCGGAATACCACAGACAAGGTTTAGACTTTCCGGATCTCAGAAATGGCCGCCAGTAATTCTAGCCTATACCACGAAGGTTCCAATCTTAGATTAGAAACCCAAGACATACACATTCAAGCTTGATTGCATGTAGAACGGAGGTGGTTGTCAGGAACACGTTCATAGGTGAGAATGATGATGATTGTCACGGATCATCACATTCATCAGGTTGAAGTGCGAATAAATATCTTAGAATAGAAGCAAGCGTGATAGAATTGAAAACAGTAGTCATTGCATTAATTCATGAAGAACAGCAGAGCTCCTCACCCCCAACAATGGGGTTTAGAGACTCATGCCGTAGGAGATATAATATGAAATGTGTAGAATGTCATGAGGTACAAGATGAATTACTAAAAGTAGTTTTTATATTAAACTAGTGACCTAAGGTTACAGAAAATGAGTAAGCTAGGGTGTTTAGTGTAAAAATCCACTTTCGGGGCCCACTTGGTGTGTGCTTGGACTGAGCATTGAAGCTTTCATGTGTAGAGACTTTTCTTGGAGTTAAACGCCAGCTTTTGTGCTAGTTTGGGCGTTTAACTCCAGCTTTTATGCCAGTTCTGGCGTTAAACGCCAGAATTCTTAAGCTGACTTGGAACGCCGGTTTGGGCCATCAAATCTTGGGCAAAGTATGGACTATTATATATTGCTGGAAAGCCCAGGATGTCTACCTTCGAATGCAATTAAGAGCGCGCCAATTGGGCCTCTGTAGCTCTATAAAATCCACTTCGAGTGCAGGGAGGTCAGAATCCAACAGCATCTGCAGTCCTTTTTCAGCCTCTAAATCAGATTGTTGCTCAGGTCCCTCAATTTCAGCCAGAAGATACCTGAAATCACAGAAAAACACGCAAACTCATAGTAAAATCCAGGAAAGTGAATTTTAAATAAAAACTAATAAAAATATAATAAAAACTAACTAAAATATACTAAAAACATACTAAAAATAGTGCCAAAAAGCGTGTAAATTATCCGCTCATCAGGTTCCTATCAGATGCATAGAAATATTCATTATTGGCCACAGTTTCTATGATATCTATGGCCTCTTCAATTGTCTTCTTGGTGTTGAGGGAACCTCCCGAAGAGTGATCTAAGGCCTTCTTTGCCTCTTGAGAAAGTCCTTCATAGAAAATGTTCAGCTGTACCCACTCATTAAACATGTTCGGAGGATATTTCCTTGTTAGCTCTTTATATCTCTCCCAAGCTTCATAAAGAGTCTCTCCATCTTGTTGTTTGAATGTTTGTACCTCAGTTCTCAACTTGATAACTCTTTGGGGTGGGTAAAATTTAGCTAAGAACTTATTTACCACTTCTTTTCAAGTTGTCAAGCTCTCCTTTGGGAATGATTCCAACCACTTAGATGCTTTGTCCCTAAGAAAAAAGGGAAACAAAAGCAGTCTATAGGTGTCAGAGTGAACACCATTAGCCTTCACTGTGTCACAGATTCTCAGAAAGGTGGTTAGATATTGATTTGGATCTTCTTGAGCATTTCCTCCAAACGAGCAGCTATTCTAAACAAGGGTGATCAGCTGTGGTTTGAGCTCAAAGTTATTGGCATGTATGGTGGGTTTCAAGATGCTGCTACCACAGTTCCCAGGATTGGGATTGATGAAAGAGCCTAGTACTCTTCTTTCTTGTGGAGGAGCATGGTTGCCTACTACTTCTTCCTGATGATTGTAAGCTTCACCCTCCATGTTTTGGGTTGGATTCTCTTCTTCTTCTTCGCCAACTACCCTTTTTCCTCTTGCCACTGCCTCTCTTTTCAATCTTAGAAATGTCTTCTTAGGTTCAGAATCGTAGGAGGTTATAGCTCCTTTCCTCCCTGTCATACACAACAGAAAACACAATCTAAAACAAAGGTGAACACTTTCTTGGGAGAAGGGTGGGTAAGTCAAGTTTGTTTGATGCAAAGCATCAAACAGTTAGTGTGCTTCTGTTAGAATGGCAATATATACAATGAACAATTGAGAATTCAAGTGCTAATAGGAATAAAGAAAAATAAGGACTAGAATTAAAATGATTAACAACATATAGAAAATGCTTAATCTAAGTACCCATCAACCTAATCATTGTCAATTCAGAATCAATCTCCGACAACGGCGCCATAAACTTGATGACTGGAATTTACTGTATCTCTACAATAACTCTTTCGGCAAGTATACTAAGCTATCGTCAAGTAAAAACTCACTGAGAGTGAGGTCGACCCCACAGAGATTGATTAATTGAACAACTTTAGTTACTGGGTAATTTAGTTAAGCTAATAAAAAATAAGTGTTGATTGTAGAAAATTAAATGACAGAATTATAAATGACTTGAACATAAAGAAAGCAGTAAAATGCTGAATTGTAAATAGCATAAACATAAATTGCAGAAATATAAATGACTGAATTGTCAATGGAAAATGGGTTGATAGCAGAAATTAAAGGAAGCTATAAAGAATAGGAAAGATAAGAATGGGGAAGATTCATTAGAGTTGGGAGATGTTGCTCTCTAGGATCAAATTCAGGTCATCTCTTCTTCCATCATGCAACTCATTGACCTCATGGCGTGCCATGCCATGAACTCAAGTGGCACGCCCCATAGTGAGGTCTTCCTTCTTCTTCTCTGGTGAATTGAACTAGCATGGCACGCCCAGACCTGGCATGCCACGCCTTCAGCAAAGTCTTCATTCTTCTCCTCGGGAAAGTTGGCTTGGCGTGCCATGCCCATGTTGGTGCACAAGCATTCTTCTCTGGTCCAGTAAGCTGGCGTGCCACGCCTAGGTCTGCCGTGCCACGCCCATAGTGCGAGCGAAGTTGGCATGCCACGTCTAAAATCTCAAGTGGCACGCCCTCGATGAGTCTTTACTTCCCCCTTCTGGTTGGATGAACTGGCGTGCCACGCCCAGAACTCAAGTGGCACGCCCATGATAATGGTTTGAATTCACAAGCTTGGCGTGCTACACCAAAAGTACCAAGTGGCACGCCCTTTGGTGCTGCTTCTTCCCTTCTCCTCTGCCCAGTTGAACTAGCGTGCCACGCCTTCGACTTGGCGTGCCACGCCCTTATGAATGTGACAAGCTCCTTCTCTGACTACTTGAACTGGCGTGCCACACCTTCGACCTGGTGTGCCACGCCCCTTACAATTCTTCAAAGACCCCTTTCCGGAAAGTATACTTGGCGTACCACGCCCAGCAGTGGTGTGCCACGCCCACTGTAAATCACCACTTACTGCTTTCTGGTCCACAAGTCTGGCGTTGATAAACCACTATTTTATGGTTTATATTGTGTTTAATTTTGTGGTTTTATCATGATCTTTACCCACTTATTCATATGATTAGCATGCATTTATATTTCCTTCCTAAATTTATTACATGATTGAAAACTTGCTTCCTAGAGACTTTTGATTATGTATTTTAATTCTCCTTTATTCCATTCGATGTCGTGATCTGTGTGTTAAGTGTTTCAGGCTTTATAGGGCATGAATGAGTTGGAGATTGGAAAGGAAGCTTGCAAAAATGGAAGGAACACAAGAAATTGAGGAGATGACCAGCGAGAAGTGACGCGGCCGCATGGATCACGCGACCGCGCGAAAGAGAGAAAATCGCATTGACGCGGCCACATGGCTCACGCGACCGCGCGGATGGAATAGCACAAGCGACGCGGAGGCGTGGATGCGCCCGCGTGGAGAAGCAAAACGCCGAATGACGCGTCCGCATGAATGACGCGATCGCATGACGTGTGCGATCTGCATAATCTGCAAAATCGCTGGGGACAATTTCGGGTCCTATTCTGCCCCAGTTTTTGGCCCAGAAAAGTAGACTAGAGCCAGAGAACATGCAGAGACCAACAACATCATTCATTCTAGATAGTTTTAGTTTTTGAGATCTAGTTTTCCTCTCCTCTAGGTTTTCTCTCTGCACATTCATAGTTCTTAGGATTTTTAATTGCTTTCTGCATTGGGATATTGAGAAGAGTTGTTACCTCATCAAGACTTCGTCATTCTAGTTCGTTTTCTTTACTTGGCTTTACTCTTCCATGTCCTTTAATTTATTTCAATCTTACTGTTGGATTATTTTAGAATTTATCAATACAAGAGTTATTTTTATTTTTAATCAATTCCTTTGAGTTTTATTTATCATGTCTTCCTTTAATTCCCTTTCCTATGTTATGAATTCCACATTCACAATGAGCGAGTAGTTCCCTAACTTGATGGGAAGTTGATTGAAAGGAACCCTTGAGTTGGAGTGCTCAAGGAAGAAATTGTAATTGGGTTTATTATTGGTTTGCTCTCTAGTCACTAACACCAGTCCTTCCAAGTAAGCAGATTGGGACTTTTGAATAGAAACAGTATTCCAACTTGTTTGACTTTCCCTTACCTAGTAAGGGATAACTAAACAGAACTACCCCAATTATCAATTAATCTTGAAAGTACTGCAACAAAAATAGGGTTTCCAACTAATCTACTCCCAGTCAAGGCTTTTATTTAAATTACATTAATTCTCTGATTTAATTTCCTGTCATTCAACTCAAATCTTTTTTGAAAACCATCTGATTAATAAAATAGCACACTTTCCTGCAACTCGTTGTGAGACGACCTGGGATTCATACTCCCAGTATTTTAATTTTAATTTCTGTGACATCCTTTTAAATTGATAAGCGGATTTCTGGTTGGTTGAGGACTATACTTGCAACGCATATCTTATAACAATTCCTAGCTCGCCAATTTCTGCCACGTCAATTTTTGGTGCCGTTGCCGGGAAGTTGCAATAGAGTGCTAAAGTTATTGATTGGATTTTATTTATTTGCATTTTATTTTATTTTGCTACTATGAGCTGCTTGTTTTTTTCGTTAGATGACGCGTTCACTTCCTGATCCAAGCTTGCCAGTATTCGATCCTGAGATTGAAAGAACTATTTCACGAATAAGGCAAGCTCGGCGTTGGTTAGTCCTCTCTGAGGGCTGATCTGAAACATCATTTGAGGAAGAAACCAGCCCCCGTTCTACTGATTCAGTTGATTTACGTATAGGTGACATGGCAGCACCTAGGAGAGTTACTATCCAGGAGGCTGGAGCCCCTGATTTTTCAATGCAACCGTTTCAAGCGCATCATCCAGTGGTGGCTACAGACTTTGAAATAAAGACCGAACTGCTCAATTTGATGCCCAAGTTTCATGGCTTACCTGCTCAAGAGCCTATCAAGCACCTGAGAGATTTTCAGGCAGCCTGTTCTACTGTCAGGCGTGATGGTGCAGATGAAACTTCAATTTTGCTGAAAGCCTTCCTGTTTTCTCTTGAGGGAAAGGTAAGAGAGTGGTACTACACTCAACTCGCTGCAACTGTATCCAACTGGGATACACTCAGAAGAGAATTTTTGGAAAAGTTCTTTCCAGCTGAAGTTACTGATAAACTGAGGAAGGATATTTCCATGATTGTTCAGGATGAATCTGAAACTCTCTATGAGTACTGGGAGCAGTTCAATAATCTTCTGGAAGCTTGCCCTCACCATATGATTGATAAGATAGTGTTACTCGGCTACGTCACACAGGGCATGAGGCCCCAAGATAAGACCACATTGGAAAATGCTAGCAATGGGTCTATGAAAAAGTACAAGACCACTGATGAGGTATGGCAATTGATCAGCGACTTAGCTGAATCTACTAGGAATCACAGGCAGAAACAAGGCCGTGCAAAAGCTGTTGCAGAAGTATCCTCTAGCAGAGAGACTGCTGCTTTAACTCAGAGTATCTGTGAAATGACCAACTTGCTGAAGCAGATGCAATTGAACCAACAACAAGTTTAGCAAGTTCAACCTTCTCCACCACAGCAAAACCAACACTTAGTCCCACAGAGAGTTTGCGAAATCTGTACTGATTATAGCCACTATACTGATGAATGTCCACAGCTCCAACAGGAAGACAACACCGTGGCAGCCACTCATAACTTCTATGACCGCCCCAACCAAGGGTACAATCAAAGTGGCAATTACAACCATGGATGGCAGGACAATTCTAATCAGAATTGGAGGGATAACAACAACAGAGGAGGCAGAGATAATCAGGGAAATCAGAGGTGGAATAACAACAACAATAGGCAGCAGAACCAGTACCAGCCTTACAGAGCACCTCACCTGAGGCAATCCCAAGGACCACAGAATACCCAACAGCAGACCTCTCAAATTACTTATCCTTCTTCTTCTACTAATGATGACTTACTACAATCTATTGATCGGAGACAGCAGACCATAGAAAGTAACATTAATGCCACTCTAAATGGTTTGAACGCTACTTTGCAAGCTCTTGTCTCCCAGATTGGAATAACTCCAATAACCAACCTTTGAGCTCGAGTGGAATTCCCTCTCAACCATTACCCAATCCCAAGGGCAGTATTAATTCCATCACCCTAAGGTCTGGAACCACACTGCAGGAGAGGAACCAGGAGGAGCCAAGCCCACTAGAACACACCTCAGCTGAAGAGGTAGTGGAAATAGAAGATGTTGAAGAGGAAGAAGACATACAGGACATAACTGAAAAAGAAGAAGTTCAACCACAGGAGGAAGCATCAAAAGGCGCAGACACTGCAGAAGACACCACTCCTATTCCATTTCCACAACTTGCAAGGAAGCCCAGGAAGCAATTGGAACCTGATCCAAAAATGGTAGAGATATTCAAAAAGGTTGAGGTAACTATTCCTCTATTTGATGTTATTCAACAGGTACCTAAGTATGCAAAGTTTCTAAAAGATTTATGTATACATAAAGACAAAATTAATGAATTAGAAACTATTCCTTTAGGAAGTTCCATATCTGCTTTAATGGGTGGTTTACCTGAAAAGTGTAGTGACCCAAGTCCTTGTATGGTTAATTGTACTATTGGTGGTATAGTATTTTCTGATTGCATGTGTGATTTAGGAGCATGTGTGAGTATAATGCCTTTGTCTATATATGATGTTTTGAGGCTCCATCCCTTAAAAAGGTCGGCAGCTCATTTTGTGTTAGCAGATAAAAGCATTATTACAATGCTTGGAGTTGCTGAAGATGTATTAGTGGGCATTAAGGGACTCACATTCCCCACTGATTTTTATATCCTGAAAATGCCCCAAAATGACTCAGACAAGACATCATCAATCCTACTCGGAAGGCTATTCCTGAAGACCTGAAAGTTTAAATTAGATGCTTTTTCAGGAACATACTCTTTTGAAATAGATGGCCGAGTAGTGATCTTCAATCTGAATGGAGTTATGAAGCATCCTCCGGAGGATCACTCTATCCTCAAGTGTGACATTATAGATGAAACCGTAGCTGAAGTCCATCAGGAAGAATTTGAAGAGAAGCACGCAGGACAAGGTCCAAGTGTGGGGACATTCTCAGAGGACAATGACAGTGCTTTGCCATTGTTACCAGCTCTAGACAACCCAGAGCCTGACCATGATCAGAAGTTAGAATTAAAACCCCTTCCTCCACACCTCAAATATGCTTACCTTGAAGGTGGGCAGAGGTTTCCAGTTATCATTGCAAGGGAGCTCACTTCTCAACAAGAAGAGCAGTTACTTGGTGTGCTGAGGAGGCACAAAAAGGCAATTGGTTAGAGTTTGGTAGACATAGTAGGCATCAACCCTCAAGTCTGTGAGCATAGAATATTTTTAGAAGAGGGAGCAAGACCTGTCCGTCAACCCCAGAGGAGACTGAACCCCACTATCTTAGAGGTTGTCAAAAAGGAAGTGACCAGACTACTAGAGGCAGATATCATCTATCCCATCTCAGACAGTGAATGGGTAAGCCCAGTACAAGTGGTGCCAAAGAAGTCTGGAGTCACTGCAGTGAAGAATGAGCATGGAGAGCTCCTGACAACCAGAGTTCAGAACGCCTGGAGGGTCTGCATTGACTACAGACGCCTCAACCAAGCAACCCGCAAGGATCACTATCATCTTCCATTCATTGATCAAATGCTGGATCGCCTGTCAGGTAAATCGCATTATTGTTTTTTAGATGGTTACACAGGTTATTTCCAGATTCATATAGCTCCTGAGGATCAGAAAAAGACCACTTTTACATGTCCTTTTGGGACTTATGCTTACAAGAGAATGCCCTTTGGCTTGTGCAATGCACCAGCTACTTTTTAGAGGTGTATGATGAGTCTTTTCTCTTATCTTATTGAGGACTGTATGGAAGTTTTTATGGATAATTTTAGTGTATACGGCGATTCCTTTAGCCTTTGCTTAGATGGATTATCTAGAGTATTAAATTGAGAAATGTCACTTTATGGTAAAACAAGGTATTGTACTAGGACATGTTATGTCTAATACTGGCATTTCTATAAATCCAGCAAAGGTGGATGTTATTTCTAGTTTGTCTTATCCCTCTTCTGTGAGGGAAGTCCGCTCATTCCTTGGCCATGCAGGTTTTTACAGGAGATTCATTAAGGACTTCGGTAAGGTAGCACTTCCTTTATCCAGGCTACTGCAGAAAGATATTGAGTTCGAGTTTAGTGAAAATTGCAAACAAGCGTTTGATAAGCTGAAGACCGCCCTGACTCAAGCTCCAATTGTGAGAGGACCAGACTGGAGCCAACCATTTGAAATAATGCGTGATGCTTCCAACCATGCCGTAGGAGCAGCACTGGCTCAGCGTGAAGGTAAGAATCCTTTTGTTATTGCTTATGCGTGTAAAACTTTAGATGCCGCTCAGTCGAATTACACTACTACTAAGAAAGAGCTTCTTGCTATTGTTTTTGCTCTGGATAAATTTCGATCCTATTTACTTGGTACTAAAGTAGTAGTGTATTCAGACCACGCAGCTCTAAAGTATTTATTAGCTAAAAAGGAGTCCAAACCAAGGCTTATACGTTGGATACTGCTATTACAAGAATTTGATTTGGAAATTAGGGACAGGAGTGGTAACAAGAATTTAGTGGCAGACCACTTGAGTCGCCTTGAGCATATCACAGATGACTCCATTCCTATAGCTGATAATTTTCCATTTGATAACCTGCAAGCAGTATCTGAGATAGTCCCTTGGTATGCACCTGTAGCTAATTATCTAGTTAGCCGCACCTTCCCTCCGAACTTTTCTAAGCATCAAAGAGACAAGCTGAAAAGCGAGTCTAAATATTATATATGGGATAACCCATATTTATGGAGATGTGGCGCTGACCAGGTAATTAGACGGTGTGTGCCTCAATCAGAATTTCCAATCCATCTTAGAGGCATGTCACTCATCTGAGAGTGGAGGACATTTTGGCCCTCAAAGAACTGCTAGAAAAATCTTAGACTGTGGATTCTGGTGGCCTACTCTTTTTAAAGACGCTGCTGAATTTTGTAGATCTTGTTTCCCATGCTAGAAATTTGGTAATATATCTAGGAGGGATGAGATGCCTCAACAAATTATGCTTTTCTGTGAAATTTTTGATGTTTGGGGCATTGACTTTATGGGTCCATTTCCAAATTCTAATAGTTATTTTTATATATTGTTAGCTATAGATTACGTTTCCAAATGGGTGGAAGCAATTCCTACCCGTACTGATGATGCTAACACTGTTGTTTCTTTTGTAAGAAACCACATTATTTGTCGCTTTGGATCACTACGAGCAATCGTGAGCGATCAAGGCACCCATTTTTGTAACAGGAGACTAACAGGATTAATGAAGAAGCATGGAATAATTCATAAGGTTGCAACAGCATACCACCCTCAGACTAATGGGCAAGCCGAGGTGTCAAACAAGAAATAAAGCGTATCTTGCAGAAGATAGTCAAACCTCATAGAAGAGACTGGAGCACCAGGCTACAAGATGCACTCTGGGCATACAGAACAGCATACAAAACACCCATTGGGATGAGTCCTTTCCGCTTAGTTTATGGAAAAGCTTGTCATCTCCCTGTTGAAGTAGAGCACAAGGCCTTTTGGGTAGTAAAGGAGTGCAACATGGGAATTGAGGAAGCCGGAGTTGAAAGGAGATTGCAACTGCAAGAATTGGAAAGCCTTCACCTGGAAGCTTATGAGAACTCAAGACTATACAAGGAGAAGATGAAGGCTGTGCATGATCAACACATCAGAAGGAAAGAGTTCCAACCTGGGGATTTAGTCTTCCTTTACAAATCTTGACTGCGGCTCATGCCGGGCAAGTTGAGATCAAGATGGGAAGGTCCATACAGAGTAGAGAAGGCCGAACCATACGGAGTTTATCACCTAAGCCATCCTTCAAGCTCTGAACTTATCAAAGTTAATGGACATCGTTTAAAGCTGTACCACCATGGCGAGCAACTGAAGAAAAACAAGGAGCTCGAGATCTTCCTCTTGGAAGATCCCCACATAGCCGAAGACTGAGCTAGTGGAGCGTCCAAATTACGGACGTTAAAGCAAAGTGCTAGGTGGGAGACAACCCACCATGGTATGATCGTTCTTTTCCTTATTTTTAATTTTCTTATTCAATAACTCTTCTCTTTATTAGTACATTTCGTGCTTCTGCATTTGCATATTTTTATTTTAAAAAAATGTTACGCGACGCGACCGCCTCATTGACGCGTCCGCGTCGCAAGAAGATGGGAGAAAATAATAAACGAACAGAGAGTCACGCAGGAGCGTGGCTGGAGGTGTGCCAATGGCACAAATCGCCTCACGCGACCGAGTCGCCGACGCGTCCGCGTCGAGTGGGAATACTGGCCTCCCACGCGACCGCGTGCCCCACGCGACCGCGTGCCCCACGCGGCCGCGTGACCTGGACTTCGACGTAAAAAAGGTGCACAACAAAAAGTTGTGCTAGAGTGGTGTTGGATTGGTGCTGAACACATAATCCTTTCCACACGGCCACGTGACCGACGCGACCGCGTCACCTCGCAACAATTGCCACTCACGCGATCGCATGCCCCACGCGATCGCGTCACCCAATATTTGGCAATTAATGATTTTAAACAGAGAGTTGTGCGAGCGCGAGGCTGCCCTCGCGCCATTAACCTAAAATGGGTCACGCAACCGCGTGACCGACGCCACCGCGTCAATCAGTTTAAGCGCAAGTCGCGCGACCGCTTGCCTCACGCGACCGCGTCGCTTGCGTCGCACCGTTTTCCTGATTTGCCAATTATCTTATCTTTTTCTCCCCAAATCCTATTTTCTCCTTCCCCCTTCTTCCTTCTTTTTCACTTTTTACACACTCTCTCTCTCACCCCCATTAACAAGGTTTTTCTTTTTCTCCTTCCCTCCTTAATTTCTCCTATTCTTCTTATTTTTATATGTTATCTTCTTTTCTTTTCGTTTTACCTTCGCTATTCATATTTTCTTTTTCCTTTCTTTTTCCTTTTTATTTGGTGTTATAAATTTATGTGAGTCATTATAAATTTGTTTGACAATTATATATTACTTTTTCAAGGGATGCTTGCATGTTCAAATTCATGCTTTCAATAACTTAACTATCATGCATGCTATGTGTTTGTGAAAAGGCCCATATGGCATTAAGCATTTTTTCTACTTTATTCTACTTTTCAATGCTTGCTTTTCACAAAACCCTTTTTATATTTTATTAATTTAATATAATTGTTATTACAAACAAATTGTTAGTTTGAAAGACTTGGTAATCTCACTTGGACATTGAATGCTTGATCTATGCTACTCATGCCTTTGCCTGCATGCCAATAAACCCCTTGCATTTAATTGTCCCCACATGCACTTGCTATATTTTCATTGATGAACTTTTTACATGTAGTCATGACCATGTGTTAACGTCGTTCTTCTTTATTGTGCATTAATTACCACTTTTCCCGCCCTCTTCCTTGCTCTATCTCTTTGAATTTAATTTACTTTCTCTTTCCTTTTTCAGGATGGCAACCAAGAAAGGAAAGGAGAAAGCTACTCCCAAACAACCAGCAAGAAGAGGAATAAAAAGAGCATTAGTGGCAGAACCCTCTTCAACTGCGGTTAAGCCCTCAACAAAGAAAATTAAGAGGATTATAAAGGTTGATGATAAAGAAAGAGCCTTCCCAGCAAAGGACACTGCGCGATTCCCCAATCGCTACTGTGAGCAGATGTTCCCCATCCTGGCAGAAAGGAGTTACAACAATGAATACCTTCTTCTCCTCCCAAACCACATTGCTACATTTGTTGAGCCGCAGATTGCACGAAGACAATGAGATTTCCTACAGAGACAGCCAAGGCAAGTTAATCTTTCTTGGGTAGTCAAGTTCTACTCCAACTTCCACCTACCAACCCTGCAGTCTGTCTACGTCTGCCAAAAGCAAGTTGGTATGCGAAATTGTTACTCAGGTTGTGAATATCTTCACAACTTCACATAACTAACCAGCAAGTGCACTGGGTCGTCCAAGTAATACCTTACGTGAGTAAGGGTCGAATCCCACGGAGATTGTTGGTATGAAGCAAGCTATGGTCACCTTGTAAATCTCAGTCAGGCAGATATAAAATAGTTATGTAGTTTTCGAAATGTAGTAATAAAAGAAGGATAGAAATACTTATGTAAATCATTGGTGAGAATTTCAGATAAGCGTATGGAGATGCAATCGTTCTCTGAACCTCCGCTTTCCTGCTGTCTTCATCCAATCAGTCTTACTCCTTTCTATGGCTGGCTTTATGCAAGGGCATCACCGTTGTCAGTGGCTACATCCCCTCCTCTTGTGAAAATGGTCCAAGATGCCCTGTCACGGCACGACTAATCATCTGAGGTTCCCGATCATGCTGGAATAGGATTCGCCCTCCTTTTGCGTCTGTCACTACGCCCAGCACTCGCGAGTTTGAAGCTCGTCACAGTCATTCAATCATTGAATCCTACTCGGAATACCATAGACAAGGTTTAGAATTTCTGGATTCTCTTGAATGCCGCCATCATTCTAGCTTACACCATGAAGATTCCGATTAAGAGATCTAAGAGACACTCATTCAATCTAAGGTAGAACGGAAGTGGTTGTCAGGCACGCGTTCATAGGGAATGATGATGATTGTCACGTTCATCACATTCAGGTTGAAGTACGAATGAATATCTTAGAAGCGAAATAAGATGAATTGAATAGAAAACAGTAGTACTTTGCATTAATCTTTGAGGAACAGCAGAGCTCCACACCTTAATCTATGGAGTGTAGAAACTCTACTATTGAAAATACATAAGTGAAAGGTCCAGGCATGGCCGAATGGCCAGCCCCCAAAACGAGATCACAGGATCAAAATACAATCTAGGATGATCCGAAGATAAAACTCAGGATGTCTAATAGAATAGTAAAAAGTTCTATTTATAATAAACTAGCTACTAGGGTTTACAGAAGTAAGTAATTGATGCATAAATCCACTTCCGGGGCCCACTTGGTGTGTGCTTGGTCTGAGCTTGAATGTTACACGTGCAGAGGCTCTTTCTGGAGTTGAACGCCAGGTTGTAACGTATTTCTGGCGTTCAACTCTGGTTTGTGACTTGTTTTTGGCGTTTAACTCCAGACAGCAGCGTAGAACTGGCGTTCAACGCCCTTTTACGTCGTCTAAACTCGTTCAAAGTATGGACTATTATATATTGCTGGAAAGCCCTGGATATCTACTTTCCAACGCAATTGGAAGAGCGCCATTTTGAGTTCCATAGCTCCAGAAAATCCATTTTGAGTGCAGGGAGGTCAGAATCCAACAGCATCAGCAGTCCTTCTTCAACCTCTAAATCTGATTTTTGCTCAAGTCCCTCAATTTCAGTCAGAAAATACCTGAAATCACAGAAAAACATACAAACTCATAGTAAAGTCCAGAAATGTGAATTTAACATAAAAACTAATGAAAACATCCCTAAAAGTAACTAGATCCTGCTAAAAATATACTAAAAATAATGCCAAAAAGCGTACAAATTATCCGCTCATCACAACACCAAACTTAAATTGTTGCTTGTCCCCAAGCAACTGAAAATCAAATAGGATAAAAAAGAAGAGAATATACTATAAATTCCAAACTATCAATGAAACATAGCTTCAATCATATGAGCGGGACTTATAGCTTTTTGCCTCTTGAATAGTTTTGGCATCTCACTTTATCCATTGAGGTTCAGAATGATTGGCATCTATAGGAACTCAGAGTTCAGATAGTGTTATTGACTCTCCTAGTTCAGTATGATGATTCTTGAACACAGCTTTTTTATGAGTCTTGGTCGTGGCCCTAAGCACTTTGTTTTCCAGTATTACCACCGGATACATAAATGCCACAGACATATAATTGGGTGAGCCTTTTCAGATTGTGACTCAGCTTTGCTAAAGTCCCCAATTAGAGGTGTCCAGGGTTCTTAAGCACACTCTTTTTTTGCTTTGGACCTTGACTTTAACCGCTCAGTCTCAAGTTTTCACTAGACACCTACACGCCACAAGCACATGGTTAGGGACAGCTTGGTTTAGCCGCTTAGACCGGGATTTTATTCCTTTAGGCCCTCCTATCCACTGATGCTCTAAGCCTTGGGATCCTTTTTAATTGCCCTTTCCTTTTGGTTTTAAGGGTTATTGGCTTTTTGCTCTTGCCTCTTGGTTTTAAGAGCTTTGGCTTTTTCTGCGTGCTTTTTCTTTTTCTTTCTATTTTTTTTTGCCTATTTTTTTTTCTGGAAGCTTTGTTCTTTGCTGTTTTTTCTTGTTTCAAGAATCATTTTTATGATTTTTCAGATTATCAAATAACATGTCTCCTAGTCATCATTCTTTCAAGAGCCAACATATTTAACATTCTTAAACAACAACTTCAAAAGAAATATGCACTGTTTAAGCATTCATTCAGAAAACAAGAAGCATTGTCACCACATTAACATAATTAAACTAAGTTCAAGGATAAATTCGAAACTCGTGTACTTCTTGTTCTTTTGAATTAAAACATTTTTCATTTAAGAGAGGTGATGGATTCATAGGACATTCATAACTTTAAGACAAAGTTACTAACTATTAATGATCATGTAATGAAGACACAAAAATAGATAAGCACTTAACATAGAAAACGAAAAATAGAGAAAGTAAGAATAAGGAATGAGTCCACCTTAGTGATGGTGGCGTTTCCTTCTTGAGGAACCAATGATGTCCTTGAGCTCTTCTATATCTCTTCCTTGTCTTTGTTGCTCCTCCCTCATTGCTTTTTGATCTTCTCTTATTTCATGAAGGATGATGGAGTGCTCTTGATGTTCCACCCTTAGTTGTCCCATGTTGGAACTTAATTCTCCTAGGGAGGTGTTGATTTGCTCCCAATAGTTTTATGGAGGAAAATGCATATGAGGCATCTCCGGGATCTCATGGTGATGAGCTTCCTGCGCCTCTTGAGCTCCATGAATGGGATCTCTTGCTTGCTCCATCTTTTTCTTAGTGATGGGCTTCTCTTCCTCAATGTGAATGTCTCCTTCTATGGAAGCTCCAGCTGAGTAACATAGATGGCAGATAAGATGAGGAAAAGCTAGCCTTGCCCCAGGAGAGGGCTTTTCGGCTGTTTTGTAGAGTTCAAGGGAGATGACTTCATGAACCTCTACTTCTTCTCCAATCATGATGCTATGGATCATGATGGCCCGATCCACAGTAACTTCAGATCGGTTGCTAGTGAGGATGATAGAGCGTTGGATGAACTCCAACCATCCTCTAGCCACAGGCTTGAGGTCCAATCTTCTTAGTTGAACCGGCTTGCCTTTGGAGTCAATCTTCCATTGAGCTCTTTCCACACATATGTCCATGAGGACTTGGTCCAACCTTTGATTAAAGTTGACCCTTCTAGTGTAGGGGCGTTCATCTCCTTGCATCATAGGCAAGTTAAACGCCAACCTCACATTTTCCGGACTAAAATCCAAGTATTTCCCCCAAACCATTGTAACATAGTTCTTTGGATCCGGGTTCTTACTTTGATCATGGTTCTTGGTGATCCATGCATTAGCATAGAACTCTTGAACCATTAGGATGCCGACTTGTTGGATGGGATTTGTTAGAACTTCCCAACCTCTTCTTTGAATTTCATGTCGGATCTCCGGATACTCATTTCTTTTGAGTTTGAAAGGGACCTCGGGGATCACCTTCTTCTTGGCCACAACATCATAGAAGTGGTCTTGATGAGCTTTGGAGATGAACCTTTCCATCTCCCATGACTCGGAGGTGGAAGCTTTTGTCTTCCCTTTCCCTTTTCTAGAGGATTCTCCGGTCTTAGGTGCCATCAATGGTAATGAAAAAACAAAAAGCTTATGCTTTTTACCACACCAAACTTAGAATATTGCTCGCCCTCGAGCAAGAGAAGAAAGAATAATGAAGAAGAAGAAGAAAAGATGGAGAAGAGGGGGGAGGTGTGTTTCGGCCAAGAAGAGAAGAGAGGGTTGTGTTGTGTGAAAATGAGGAAGAATGGAAGGCTTTATATAGGGAAGGGAGGGGGGTTAAGGTTCGGCCATATGGGTGGGTTTGGGTGGGAAATTGATTTGAATTTTGAAGGTAGGTGGAGTTTATTGGGTAGGTTTATAGGGAAGAGTGGGTGAATGTGAGTGGTGAAGGGTTAATAGGGAAGAGAGATGGAGGTGATAGGTGAAGGGTTTTGGGGAAGAGTGTTCATTGGGAATAGAGGATGAATGAGAAGAGAGAAGAGAGTGAGTGGAGATAGGTGGGAATCCTGTGGGGTCCACAGATCCTGAGATGATCCTGTGGGGTCCACAGATCCTGAGGTGTTCAAGGATTTACAACCTTGCACCAAATTAGGCATGTAAAATGCCCTTGCACATAACTCTGGGCGTTCAGCGCCAGGTTGGTGCCCATTTTGGGCGTTCAACGCCCATTTGTTGCCCATTTCTGGCGTTGAACGCCAGAACCATGCTTGTTCTGGGCGTTCAGCGCCAGCTCTTCTCCAGGGTGCAATTCTGGCGTTTAGCGCCCAGATGCTGCCCATTTTGGGCGTTCAGCGCTCAGATACTGCCCATTTTGGGCGTTCAGCGCCAGAACCATGCTCTGTTCTGGCGTTGAATGCCAGACAGGTGCTTCCTCCAGAGTGTGATTTTTCTTCCGCTGTTTTTGATTCTGTTTCTAAATTTTTTGTTTATTTTGTGACTCCACATGATCATGAACCTAAGAAAACATGAAAAACAACAATAAAATTAGATAAATAAACATTGGGTTGCCTCCCAACAAGCGCTTCTTTAATATCAATAGCTTGACAGTGGGCTCTCATGGAGCCTCACAGATGTGCAGAGCTTTGTTGAGACCTCCCAACACCAAACTTAGAGTTTGGATATG
This sequence comes from Arachis hypogaea, assembly GCF_003086295.3. Lineage (NCBI taxonomy): Eukaryota > Viridiplantae > Streptophyta > Magnoliopsida > Fabales > Fabaceae > Arachis > Arachis hypogaea. The sequence continues at coordinate 25,906,499 of NC_092046.1, forward strand.
GGGGTTTGACACCAAACTTAGAGTTTGGTTGTGGGGGCTCTAGTTGACTTTGTTTTGAGAGAAGCTTTTCATGCTTCCTCTTCATGGTTGCAGAGAGAGATCCTTGAGTTGTAAACACAAGGTTGTCCTTATTTAATTGAAGGATCAATTCTCCTCTGTCCACATCAATCACAGCTCTTGCTGTGGCTAGGAAAGGTCTTCCTAGGATGATGGATTCATCCTCTTCCTTTCCAGTATCCAGGACTATGAAATCAGCAGGGATGTAAAGGCCTTCAACCTTTACTAACACGTCCTCTACTTGTCCATAAGCCTGTTTTCTTGAATTGTCTGCCATCTCTAATGAGATTTTAGCAGCTTGCACCCCATAGATTCCCAGTTTCTCTGTTACAGAGAGGGGCATGAGGTTTATTCCTGAACCAAGGTCACACAGAGCCTTAAAGATCATGGTGCCTATGGTACAAGGTATTATGAACTTTCCAGGATCCTGTCTCTTTTGAGGCAATGTCAGTTGATCCAGATCACTTAGTTCATTGGTGAACAAGGGAGGTTCATCTTCCCAAGTTTCAATACCAAATAATTTGGCATTCAGTTTCATGATTGCACCAAGAAACTTGGCAGCTTGCTCTTCAGTAACATCCTCATTCTCTTCAGAAGAGGAATACTCATCAGAGCTCATGAATGGCATAAGGAGGTTCAATGGAATCTCTATGGTCTCTAGATGAGTCTCAGATTCCTTAGGTTCCTCAGAGGGAAGCTCCTTATTGATCATTGGACGTCCCAGGAGGTCTTTCTCCTTGGGATTCACGTCCTTCTCCTCTCTTGTGGGTTCGGCCATGGTAATTAATTCAATGGCCTTGCACTCTCCTTTTGGATTCTCTTCTGTATTGCTTGGGAGAGTACTAGGAGGGATTTTAGTGATCCTTTTACTCAGCTGGCCCACTTGTGCTTCCAAATTTCTAATGGAAGACCTTGTTTCATTCATGAAACTCACAGTGGCCTTAGATAGATCAGAGACTAAATTTGCTAAGCTAGATGGATTCTGCTCAGAATTCTCTGTCTGTTGCTGAGTGGATGATGGAAAAGGCTTGCTATTGCTAAATCTGTTTCTTCCACCATTATTAAAGCCTTGTTGAGGCTTTTGATCCTTCCATGAGAGATTTGGGTGATTTCTCCATGATGGATTGTAGGTGTTTCCATATGGTTCACCCATGTATTTTAACTCTGCTATTGCAGGGTTCTCAGGATCATAAGCTTCTTCCTCAGAAGATGCCTCTTGAGTACTGTTGGATGCAGCTTGCATTCTATTCAGACTCTGAGAAATCATATTGACTTACTGAGTCAATATTTTATTCTGAGCCAATATGGCATTCAGAGTATCAATTTCAAGAACTCCCTTCTTCATAGGCGTCCCATTACTCACAGGATTCCTCTCAGAAGTGTACATAAACTGGTTATTAGCAACCATGTCAATGAGTTCTTGAGCTTCTGTAAGCGTTTTCTTTAGGTGAATGGATCCACCTGCAGAAGTATCCAATGACATCTTTGATAGCTCAGATAAACCATCATAGAATATATCCAGGATGGTCCATTCTGAAAGCATGTCAGAATGACACTTTTTGGTCAGCTGCTTGTATCTTTCCCAAGCTTCATAGAGGGATTCACCTTCTTTATGTCTGAAGGTTTGAACATCAGCTCTAAGCTTGCTCAGCTTTTGAGGAGGAAAGAACTTGGCTAAGAAAGTCGTGACCAGCTTATCCCAAGAGTTCAGGCTGTCTTTGGGTTGAGAGTCCAACCATATTCTAGCTCTGTCTCTTACAGCAAAAGGGAAAAGCATGAGCCTGTAGACTTCAGGATCTACTCCATTAGTCTTAACAGTATCACAGATCTGCAAGAATTCAGTTAAGAACTGAAAAGGATCTTCAGATGGAAGTCCATGAAACTTGCAGTTCTGCTGCATCAGAGAAACTAGCTGAGGTTTCAGCTCAAAATTGTTTGCTCCGATGGTAGGAATGGAGATGCTTCTTCCATGTAAATTGGAATTAGGTGCAGTAAAGTCACCAAGCATTCTCCTTGCATTATTGTTGTTGGGTTCGGCTGCCATCTCCTTTACTTGTTCGAAATTTTCAATAAGGTTGTCTATGGATTGTTGTAATTTAGCTTCTCTTAGTTTTCTCTTCAGAGTCCTTTCAGGTTCTGGATCAGCTTCAACAAGAATGCCTTTTTCTTTGTCCCTGCTCATAAGAAAGAGAAGAGAAAAAGAAAAGAAGAGGAATCCTCTATGTCACAGTAAAGAGGTTCCTTATTGTTAGTAGAAGAAGAAAAGGAATATGGGTGAAGAAGAATGAAGAATCCAAACACAAAGGTGATGATAGGAGCAGAGATGTGAGATGAAGAGAAGTGTTAGTAGATGAATAAATAAATAGAAGGGGATGAGAGGAGGAGAGAATTTTCGAAAATAATTTTTGAAAAAGAGTTAGTGATTTTCGAAAATAGTTTTTGAAAAAGGTTAGTAGTTTTTCGAAAATTAGAATAAAAAATTAAAAGAAATTTTGAAAAAGAGGGAAGGAATTTTCGAAAATGAGAGAGGGAGAGTTAGTTAGGTAGTTTTGAAAAAGATAAGAAACAAACAAAAAGTTAGTTAGTTAGTTGAAACAAATTTTGAAAAGATAAGAAGTTAGGAAGTTAGAAAAGATATTTTAAAATCAAATTTTTTTGAAAAAGATAAGAAGATATTTTTGAAAAGATATGATTGAAATTAGTTTTGAAAAAGATTTAATTTTTAAAATCACAATTAATGACTTGATTCACAAGAAATCACAAGATATGATTCTAGAACTTAAAGTTTGAATCTTTCTTAACAAGCAAGTAACAAACTTAAAATTTTTGAATCAAAACATTAATTGTTATTGTTATTTTCGAAAATTTGATATAAAAATAAGAAAAATATTTTTGAAAAATATTTTTGGAATTTTTGAAAATAACTAAAAAAATGAAGAAGATTTGATTTTTGAAAAAGATTTTGAAAAAGATAAGATATTTAAATTGAAAATTTGAATTGACTCATAAGAAACAACTAAGTTTTAAAAATTTTTGAAAAAGTCAAATCTAATTTTCGAAATTTTAAGAGAGAAAAAAAAAAGGGAAGATTTTTTTTTTATTTTTGAATTTTTATGATGAGAGAGAAAAACAAGAAAAATGATGCAATGCATGAAAGTTATGGATCAAAACAATGAATGCATGCAAGAATGCTATGAATGTCAAGATGAACACCAAGAACACTTTGAATGTCAAGATGAACGCCAAGAACTTATTTTTGAAAAATTTTTAATGCAAGGAAAACATGCAAGACACCAAACTTAGAAATCTTTCATGTTTAGACTCTATGGATGCAAAAAATGCACATGAAAAACAAGAAAAGACACAAAACAAGAAAATATCAAGATCAAACAAGAAGACTTACCAAGAACAACTTGAAGATCATGAAGAACACCATGAATGCATGAATTTTCGAAAAATGCAAAATGAATATGCAATTGACACCAAACTTATAACATGACTCAAGACTCAAACAAGAAACACAAAATATTTTTGATTTTTATGATTTTATGAATTTTTTGTATTTTCTTTTAAATTTTTTTTTCGAAAATCATTTTGAAAAAAAAAATAAGGATTCTAAAATTTTTAATATGAATTCCAGGATTCTTATGCTCTTTAAACTAAAGCTCCAATCAAAGGGTCGGGCATGGCTTAATAGCCAGCCAAGCTTTAGTATGTAACTCAGACATGACATGCCTAACATGCCCTACAGTCGTGGCTTTACACCCAACCAGGCTTCAACATGCTTTATGAAACACTAGAATTCATTCTTAAAAATTCTGAAGAAAAATATATTTTTGAAAACATTTTTATTATTTTTTTTTTGAAAACAAAACAAAAAGAAAATTACCTAATCTGAGCAACAAGATGAACCGTCAGTTGTCCAAACTCGAACAATCCCCGGCAACGGCGCCAAAAACTTGGTATGCGAAATTGTTACTCAGGTTGTGAATATCTTCACAACTTCGCATAACTAACCAGCAAGTGCACTGGGTCGTCCAAGTAATACCTTACGTGAGTATGGGTCGAATCCCACGGAGATTGTTGGTATGAAGCAAGCTATGGTCACCTTGTAAATCTCAGTCAGGCAGATATAAAATAGTTATGTAGTTTTCGAAATGTAGTAATAAAAGAAGGATAGAAATACTTATGCAAATCATTGGTTAGAATTTCAGATAAGCGTATGGAGATGCAATCGTTCCTCTGAACCTCCGCTTTCCTGCTGTCTTCATCCAATCAGTCTTACTCCTTTCTATGGCTGGCTTTATGCAAGGGCATCACCGTTGTCAGTGGCTACATCCCCTCCTCTTGTGAAAATGGTCCAACATGCCCTGTCACGGCACGGCTAATCATCTGAGGTTCCCGATCATGCTGGAATAGGATTCGCCCTCCTTTTTCGTCTGTCACTACGCCCAGCACTCGCGAGTTTGAAGCTCGTCACAGTCATTCAATCATTGAATCCTATTCGGAATACCACAGACAAGGTTTAGACTTTCCGGATTCTCTTGAATGCCGCCATCATTCTAGCTTACACCACGAAGATTCCGATTAAGAGATCTAAGAGACACTCATTCAATCTAAGGTAGAACGGAAGTGGTTGTCAAGCACGCGTTCATAGGGAATGATGATGATTGTCACGTTCATCACATTCAGGTTGAAGTATGAATGAATATCTTAGAAGCGAAATAAGATGAATTGAATAGAAAACAGTAGTACTTTGCATTAATCTTTGAGGAACAGCAGAGCTCCACACCTTAATCTATGGAGTGTAGAAACTCTACTGTTGAAAATACATAAGTGAAAGGTCCAGGCATGGCCGAATGGCCAGCCCCCAAAACGAGATCACAGGATCAAAATACAATCCAGGATGATCCGAAGATAAAACTCAGGATGTCTAATACAATAGTAAAAAGTTCTATTTATAATAAACTAGCTACTAGGGTTTACAGAAGTAAGTAATTGATGCATAAATCCACTTCCGAGGCCCACTTGGTGTGTGCTTAGACTGAGCTTGAATGTTACACGTGCAGAGGCTCTTTCTAGAGTTGAACGCCAGGTTGTAACGTATTTCTGGCATTCAACTCTGGTTTGTGACTTGTTTCTGGCGTTTAACTCCAGACAACAGCGTAGAACTGGCGTTCAACGCCCTTTTACATCGTCTAAACTCGTTCAAAGTATGGACTATTATACATTGCTGGAAAGCCCTGGATGTCTACTTTCTAACGCAATTAGAAGCGCGCCATTTTGAGTTCTGTAGCTCCAGAAAATCCATTTTGAGTGCAGGGAGGTCAGAATCCAACAGCATCAGCAGTCCTTCTTCAACCTCTGAATCTGATTTTTGCTCAAGTCCCTCAATTTCAGTCAGAAAATACCTGAAATCACAGAAAAACACACAAACTCATAGTAAAGTCCAGAAATATGAATTTAACATAAAAACTAATGAAAACATCCCTAAAAGTAACTTGATCCTACTAAAAACATCCTAAAAATAATGCCAAAAAGCGTACAAATTATCCGCTCATCACAAGTCCCCATTACAGAAGAGGCCATTCAACAAGCTCTAGGTCTTCCCCCTGTTCCAGAAGGATTAGACGCCTTTCAAGAAGCCGCACTCCAGCGCCAGATGTACCACTTTGACTAGGACGCCGTTCTCAGAGTTATCGCACTACCTGGCAGCCGTTAGATCTACGAATACCATCGCACCCGCCCTAAGGGAATATCGGCTTCAGCACTTACCATGGAGGCTCGCGTATGGGCACAGATCATGTCCCATTACGTCTTTCTGAGCACTCCTGAATCATCCTTCACTGCGGACATGGCCGTTCTTCTATGGTGCATCCTTACAGACCAATCTCTGAATCTACCTAGACATATCAGGAATGCCATGAGACACGTACAAATCGCGGACAACTTATCTTTCCCCGCCCTGGTCTCAGATATTGTCTCAGCAGCCGGAGTCTCCTACAGAGCTGGGAACACCAAAGCCATACTTCCACGGGATGATCAATACGTCCCTAATGGGAAATATATCAGACCTCCAGCCGCCACTATCAGCTAGCCTACTGAACCAGTTGAAGATATTCCTTCTTCAACACCACAAGCACCTACTATAGACCAACTGCTCCAGCAGATACTTGCAAGGTTGGATCGGCTGGAACAGAAAGCTAAGATGAGAGAGCACCGTAACAAGCGCCAATTCACATACCTCAAGGAGCTGATTATGGGAAAATTCAAGGACTCAGACACCCCGGACTCCACTTCCTTTACCAGCGCAGGGAGCCATGATGGTCCCGACTGTGGAGATACTACTACCAGCCCACCTTTGTTCTTGACAGATGGCACCGAGAACGGTGCAAAGCCTTAAGTGTGGGGAGGTTGGTCAGTACCTGACTTCCGGAGGTAATTTCTCTTCTCTAACACCAATAAATTAGGATACTTGGTTTGTTTTTCTTTTGTAGAATAGGATAAATTGCATAGTAATAGGTTAGTTGCATGCATGTTCTGCTTGATTGAAAAGGCAATAAGTTTCTTCTAAGACCCTATCTTTGGAACAAAATTTCACTAATTTTAATTAAAACTTTTATGTTAAATTTGCTTGAAGTTGTATTTGGAACATGATTTTTGAGCTAAAGAACACACAACCTGTGAGAATTGAGCCTTTATGAATGGTTACATTATTTAACCATAATTATTTTATTCTTGTGTGTTTACTTCTCTATGATTGTAATCTATATTTTGTTTCATCCTATATGTCCAATGTTTATTATATTTATATGTTTGCATATGATTGAGGCCATTATTTGTTTAGCCCACTTATCCAAATTAAGCCTACCCCTTTCAATTTCCTCTGTTAGCCACTTTGAGCCTTTAAATCCCATTTGTTTTATATTTTACCACATTACTAGCCTTAAGCGGAAAAACAATTATATATCCCAAATTGAATCTTTAGTTAGCTTAAGATAGAATTGTGTGAGTCAATCAAGTATGGGAAATTGTGGGAACAAAAGATAATAAGGGAATGTGTCATGATAATATAATGGGAATTTGGGTACCTACTCATGTGAAACTATAAGAATTAAAAATCTATGTGCATTGATAAGCTATGTTATTTTTATGTTTTTATGTTTATAAACAAAAAATCCAAAAATATTCAATAATTAAATAAGGGGACAAAATTACCCCAATGCTAAGTTAAGAATTCAAAGATCAATGCATGTATGATAAAATTAAAATAAAAAGTTGAAACATGAGTATGGAATGTGAAAGAAATTTTTGGGTAGCTAGGTATGCATTCTAAAGTTATATAGAATATACATAGAGCTTAGGTGAAAGCTTAGGTTAAATAAAGATTCAATTTATAAGCTTACTTAGCCATATATACATCCTTACCCTTACCTTGGCCCCATTACAACCTTGAAAAGACCTCATGATGTTTGCATTGGTATATTAAATGTTTTGATTGGTTAGGAGAAGAACAAAAAAATTTGAAAGCATGATTAGAGAAGGATAGAGTGATGACCCTATACACTAGAGAGACTAGAGTGTACATACATCATCAGTGAGGGTTCCATGCTTGAATTTCTATGTTCTCTGCTTTCATGAGCTATCTTCTTACATTTTTATCTGTTCTTACTATATAAGAATTGAGTTAGTGGAATTTGGTTTGTAATTATTTTGAAGAGCTTATTTACTTTTGATCAAGTAGACAAGAATCATATAGTTGCATTCACATATATAGATTGCATTGCATGATTTCTACATGTTCCTACTCATTCATATTATCTCCTTCAACTAAGCATGAGGACATGCTAATATTTAAGTGTGGGGAGGTTGATAAACCACTATTTTATGGTTTATATTGTGTTTAATTGTGTGGTTTTATCATGATCTTTACCCACTTATTCATATGATTAGCATGCATTTATATTTCCTTTCTAAATTTATTACATGATTGAAAACTTGCTTCCTAGAGACTTTTGATTATGTATTTTAATTCTCCTTTATTCCATTCGATACCGTGATCTGTGTGTTAAGTGTTTCAGGCTTTATAGGGCATGAATGAGTTGGAGATTGGAAAGGAAGCTTGCAAAAATGGAAGAAACACAAGAAATTGAGGAGATGACCAGGGAGAAGTGACGCGGTCGCATGGATCACGCGACCGCGCGTGTAAGACCCGGTTAATTAATGGTTAATTAACCCATAAATGAGAATTTATTCTAGAAAGCCAAAAATGTTATTTTTATGGCTAAATGTGATAGAGGAAATTGAGACGAGAATTTCGGTACCAATTTTATAGAAATCGGACCAAGATTGGACCGAACGGGCCAAACCGGACCAACCGGACCCAAAGTGGGCCCTTGGCCCAACATAACTAAACCAAAACCCTAGTTTTCAGCACTCTCTCTCCTCACACAACACCAAAACACGCTGAAAATGGAGGCTATGGAGGGAAGAACACTCTCTCAAGTTCTTTCTCTCACTTGATCTTCAAACCACCATAACTTTTGATCTAGAGCTCCGATTGCCACTCCGTTTGCGGCCACGCGTTCACCGCGGAGTGCTCTACAAAACCCATACAATTAATCTTGAGGTAAGCCACGTTTTACTGTTCGAAATTCCAGCCCTTGATTTCGAGTTTCATGAGCAAAAATGTTGAGATTTTGGGTTCTTTGATGTTATAGGACCCAACTCTCTTGAAGGAGAAGGTTAATCTTGTCTCCTTGGACCTTGGGTGTGGTAAGATTCTCAACTCTAGTGTAATTTGTTGTTCTATGAGGTTTGGGTATTGAGATGTTGTGTATGGATATGATGATTGTGGCTTAGGTTGTGTATATGTGAATATTGGAGCTTGATTGGTGATTTTGGAAAGCTTGGAAGGGGGTTTTGTGTGATAAAATCTGTTCTTGGAGGTGTTGAGACCTTGAGAGCTTAAGGAGAAGTGGTTTGGAAGTGCTCCGGTTAAGCGTGGGAAATCGGCTAAGGTATGGTTTCAGTTTCCCGTATCTAATATGTAATGTGGTAGGAAATACTTAGGCTAGAGGCCCTAAGATAGGCATTGAATTGTTGGTGTTGTTGAATAGTTGAGATATATGATGTGTTCATATATGTGATTATGAATATTGATGCCTTGATTGTGTGGAATATGAGAAATGCATGTTGTGATATATGCTTGATGGATGATTGAGGTTGAATTGATGGGTGGTACCATGTTGATGGTGAGTATGATGTTGATTATGTATAATGATGGTTAATTGGAAATGGTATTATTGTAAATTGGGATGAGGAAGGATGTATGACATGATATTGTGTTTGTCCTTTAGCCATTTGATTGAGAAGTGTTAAAATGGTTGGATGTGGTTTTGGAAACCTTGGTAAAGTGTCAATGTGTGAGTTGAGGATGGCTTGTTGTTGATTTTGGTACATTTTGAATGATTTCAAAGAGAAGGGTTGAAATTGGCATGTTTGATTGATTTTGAAAAGAGTTGAAAGTGGCTTGTTTTGAAAATGGCACCTTGTGGTTTTGTATGAAAACATGGTTTTTGGGCATACTTTGACGGGACATAACTTGGACTACAGATCTCTGATTTGTGCCAAATCTGTTTAGAAATGAAATTGGATCTGGGATGTCCATGCCGTTCGAAGAACGGGTGAAAAACGATTTAAAATGAGGAAGTTATGTCCGTCGGAAGATTGGGGTTTGAATATGTAAATTCTGCAGCTTTTAACTTAGAAAATTTTTAGCAGAATGACCCCTCGCGCGTAGGCACACTTGGTGCGTACGCGCCGTTCTTCGAGAAAGCGCCATCCACGCGTGCGCATACGCGTGGACCTGTTTTCATCCCAAAGTTGATTTTTGAGTTTTAAAAGCCAAATTTCATACTTCTAAGTCTCCGATCTCACCACTTATGTCTTAAATCATTATGATATGCCTAGCATGAGAAAAAGGGCTAGTGAATGTGGCAACTTGCGAGTGAAGCAAGGGAAAAATGAATGATCATTGAGGATCAAAGATGATTATGTGAGATGCGGAGAATGGCGGTGGAAGTGCTTGTTGTGCCATGGGCCGAAGGGCCGTAATTGTTAATGAATTGGCTGGTTATGGATTTAACCGTGAGCCGGATGGCTAGATTATTGCCGTGTTACGGCGGAGCCATGTTTATGGCCAAGTATAAATGCATATATGATGTTGATTGAATTGTGAAGGTTTGCACTTCCACCATTGGAGATGAGGGTTTCCCTGGGTAGTAGCAATGGCTAGCCACCATGTGCTCCAGGTTGAGACTCGAAGCTCTTTTGACCCTATGTCGTAAGTGTGGCCGGGCACTGTGAAAGGCCCGGATGAGCTCGCCCCCATAAATATTCACCAGTGATGGTGATGGATAAATATTCACCAGTAAGGGTGATGGATATGGATCATGATTATGATCAAGTTTATGATGAGTATAACTCGAGTTGGGGATGCACGACAGAGGGACAGTCCAATGGCTAGCTACCAGGACTTGTCGGGTTGGCTCTATAACCGACAGATGATATCATCAGCCACTAGGGACAGGCATGCATCATAAGCATACTACATGAATTGTTTGAGATTGCCTATTTGACTGCATATTACTTGCTATTTGTCTAAATGTCTTAATTGTTCTTATTTGTAAATCTCTTGTCTGATATAACTGTGTTTGCTATATTATACTCCTGCTGGTGGTTGGGAGGTCTGAAGGAATTGGAAAGGGAAGTATTAGTTAGACTGAAGAATCTTTAGTCAGTTGCCACTTACGGTTTAGCTTGTTTATAAGCTTTGATATTATCTGGAGGAAGTTCTAGGATTGCCTTCGGCTTTCCTCTATTATTATGTATTATATATGTGGAAGCTGTTACCGTGCTGGGGACCTCTGGTTCTCACCCATGCGGATTTTGTGGTTTTCAGATGCAGGACGCGAGGCTTCTCGTTGAGGCATGCTGGAGACTTCTGGATTAGCGAAGATCCTTTGTTCTCGGGACTCTATTTTGGGATATATATTTTGTTTAGATACTTTTATCTCCATTAAATAATACAAACTGTGATGACTCCTTCTAGAGGGGGATTTTGGAGATTAGATTTCTGTATTTGTGTCCCTTTGGATTTCCTTTGGGGTTTCCCTTATTTTATTATATGTATATATTGCTATGCTCGAACCGGTTATCTTCGCCGCTGGATTTTGAGTCTTGATATTCCTGTTTTTGATACTCTTTATATATATGATCTTGCGTTAGCTTATCCTTTGCTCGTTGTGTTAGTGATCGGAGTGTTGCGCTTTCGAGTTGCGGTTTTTGTTTACCCCTTTTTTCTACAAGGCTCCTAGTTATAATCAATCATTCATACTACTATACGTACTAAATTTTTGTTTTAGAGGTCGTAATACCTTGCCATCTCTGAATTATGACTTAAGCATAAGTCTCTGTATGGTAGGGTGTTACATTATGGTATCAGAGCAGTTCGTTCCTGTAGAGCCTGAGGAATGGACTGACTATGCTTCTGTGCATTCTCTGTATGTGTGTTATGTGCTGTTAGTATATCTACTTGATATAGTTGGCATAAACGTTCATGAGCATGCATTTGGGACTTTGAAGCACTAAACTTCCGATATTGAGACTGATCAACTTAATATCGATTGTTTGGTGTGTATAGGAACCAGATGGCGTCTCATGTACGCGGTAGAGGCCGTGGGAGAGGTCGTACTAATGCTCGTGCGCCGGAGACTAACCCTAATGACCCGGTGAACTTTATGACTGCGTTGGAGAATATGGCTGCTGCTATGCAAGCCACTGCTGAGGCTCTTGGTCAACAGATGAACAACCATGGTAATGACGGAGGTGGAGTTCAGGGCCCGATGACACTGGCGAACTTTTTGAAGGTTAATCCACCTAAGTTCAAGGGAACTACTAGCCCGACTGAGGCCGATACATGGTTTCAGGCTATAGAGCGAGCACTGCAAGCACAAGTGGTACCTGAAGGACAGCGTGTCGAGTTCGCTACCTATATGCTCACAGGTGAAGCGTCGCATTGGTGGCAAGGTATCCGACGCCTCCTACAGCAGGGTGATGATTATATCACCTGGGATGTCTTCCAAGAGGAGTTCTATAAGAAGTACTTTCCGACTTCTGCTAGGACGGCCAAGGAGCTTGAATTGTTGCAGCTGAAGCAGGGTACTATGTCCGTATCTGAGTATACTGACAAGTTTGAGGAGCTGTTCAGATTCTCTCGTATGTGTCAAGGGACTCCGGTGGAGTATGAGGAATGGAAGTGTGTTAAGTACGAAGGAGGACTCCGGAGTGATATTTTCGGTTCGGTGGGGCCAATGGAGATTAGGACTTTCTCCGAATTGGTGAACAAGTGTAGGGTTGCTGAAGAGTGTGTGAAGAGGGCAGCCGCTGAGAAAGGAAGTCACAAAGGATCATTTCCACAGAACCGAGGGAAGAGCTTTGCACCTAGAGGTCTGTCTTTCAAGAGGGGAGGTTCTTTTAGGAGGCCCAACAACAACTACTCCCAAGGGAAAAGGTTTGGGAAGCAGCCTCAGAATGATCAAGCTTGTACTAGGTGTGGGAGTCACCATCCGGGAGTACCATGCAAGGCCGGATGGGGTTTGTGCTACAATTGTGGAAAGGCGGGGCATAAAGCCGCAAGTTGTCCGGAGAAGCAAAAGCAAGGTGCTGGGAAAGCACAACAGACTAGTCGGGTGTTCACCACCTCAGCTGTGGGTGCAGAAGGATCTGAGACACTCATTCGAGGTAACTGTGAAATGGCTGGTCAAACTTTAAATGCTTTATTTGATTCGGGAGCATCGCATTCATTTATTGCATTTGAGAAAGCCCATGAGTTAGGATTGAAGATCGTAACCTTAGGTTATGACCTAAAGGTACATAATGCTACCCATGAAGCCATGGTAACTAGGCTAGGATGCCCGAAAGTTTCGTTCAGGTTCAAGCAGCGTGATTTTGTCCATAATTTAATCTGCTTACCGATGATCGGTCTTGACCTTATCTTGGGATTGGACTGGTTATCCGAGAACCATGTCCTGGTTGGTTGTTCTACCAAGTCGGTGTACCTTATGCCGGAGGATACAGAAGGGCCGGTTGTGGTGAATAATTATTACTTGAATTCGATGATGGTGAACTGTTCTGGAATCGAATGTCAGGGTATCCTGTTGTTAACCGCGGGTGTTTCGGGTGATGATCAAAAGTTGGATCAGATTCCGGTAGTGTGTGAGTTTTCGGAAGTGTTTCCCGATGATATTGAGGAATTTTCACCTAACCGAGAGGTCAAGTTTGCTATTGAGTTGGTGCTTGGGGCGGGACCAATCTCAAGTGCTCCTTATAGGATGTCACCGTTAGAGATGGCCGAGCTAAAGTCTCAGTTAGAGGAATTGTTGGGTAAGAACTTTATCCGACCAAGTGTTTCCCCGTGGGGTGCTCCAGTGTTACTGGTAAAGAAGAAAGATGGAAGTATGCGACTCTGTGTGGATTACAGGCAGCTGAACAAGGTCACCATAAAGAATAAATACCCATTGCCGAGAATTGATGATCTCATGGACCAGTTACAAGGAGCTGGGGTTTTTTCTAAGATCGATTTGCGATCCGGTTATCACCAAATAAGGGTGAGGGGTGAGGATATCCCTAAGACCGCTTTCAGGACTCGTTATGGTCATTACGAGTATACTATGATGTCTTTTGGGTTGACGAATGCTCCTGCAGTGTTTATGGATTACATGAATAGAGTATTCCGTCCGTTTCTGGATAAATTCGTTGTTGTCTTCATTGACGACATACTGATTTATTCCAAGACTGAAGAAGAGCATGCGGAACACTTGCGGACCGTGTTGCAGATTTTAAAGGAGAAGAAACTCTATGCGAAACTGTCTAAGTGTGTGTTTTGGAAGAGTGAGGTAAAGTTTTTGGGTCACGTGGTGAGTAAGCAGGGAATAGCCGTAGATCCAACTAAGGTGGAAGCTGTGATGGATTGGAGGAAACCAACCATAGTAACTGAGATAAGGAGTTTTCTGGGTTTAGCTGGCTATTACCGAAGGTTCATCAAAGGCTTTTCGCAATTAGCCTTGCCATTGACAAAGTTAACCCGCAAAGACACTCCGTTTGTTTGGACTCCTGAGTGCGAGGAGAGCTTTTAGGTATTGAAGAAAAAGTTGACCACTGCACCTGTGTTAGTGTTACCTGAGCCGAACGAACCTTTTGAGATGTACTGTGATGCCTCACTGAAGGGTCTAGGATGCGTGCTGATGCAGCATCATAATGTGGTGGCGTATGTCTCACGACAGTTGAGACCTCATGAAGTTAGTTACCCTACGCACGATCTGGAACTCGCTGCGGTCGTGTTTGCCTTGAAGGTGTGGAGGCATTATCTCTATGGGGTTAAGTTCCAAGTCTTCTCCGATCACAAGAGCTTGAAATACCTCTTTGATCAGAAAGAGCTTAATATGAGGCAAAGGAGGTGGATGGAATTGTTGAAAGACTATGACCTTGAGTTAAATTACCATCCTGGAAAGGCGAATATAGTGGCGGATGCGTTAAGTCGGAAGTCGTTGTATGCGTCTTGGATGATGCTTCAAGAGGAAAAGTTGCTCAAGGAATTCGAGAGTCTAAAAATTGGTGCTCGAGAAGTATCTGGAACCTTGTGTTTGAGCCGATTAGAAATCTCAAGTGACTTTAAGTCCGAACTCCTAAAGGCTCATGAAAACGATGAAGCGTTATGGAAGGTTTTACCGGCTATCGAGCAAGGAAAACAGTGGAGAGTGTCGGAAGAAAAAGATGGGTTATGGAGATTCAAGGGTAGGATCATTGTGCCGGATGTTGGTACTTTGAGGCAAGATATCTTAAAGGAGGCACACAAAAGCGGATTCTCCATTCACCCGGGAAGTACTAAGATGTACCATGATTTAAAGGCGATGTTTTGGTGGCCGGGTATGAAGAATGATGTGGCGGAATATGTTTCAAAGTGCTTAACTTGTCAAAAGGTAAAGATTGAACATCAAAGACCTTCCGGGATGTTGCAACCTTTAGAGGTTCCGCAATGGAAATGGGAAAGTATTGCAATGGACTTTGTGTCGGGATTGCCAAGGACTAGGACTGGTTTTGATGCTATCTAGGTGATTGTGGACCGACTAACGAAGTCAGCTCACTTTTTGCCCATTCGGATGACTTACACCCTTGAGGAGCTAGCTCGGTTATACATAAAGGAGATTGTGAGACTCCATGGTGTACCTGCTACTATAATCTCTGATAGAGATTCTCGTTTCACTTCGAGATTCTGGGGTGCATTTCAGAAAGCTTTTGGAACCCGATTAAGCTTGAGTACAACTTACCATCCTCAAACAGATGGTCAATCTGAGAGGACGATCCAAACACTAGAGGATATGTTGAGAGCTTGTGTTTTGGATCAACCGGCAAGTTGGGATTGGTATATGCCGTTAGTGGAGTTTGCATACAATAATAGTTACCATATGAGCATCGGAATGGCTCCGTATGAGGCATTGTATGGGAGGAAATGTCAATCTCCGCTATGTTGGTATGAAACTGGAGAGAAAGGCTTGTTGGGGCCGGAAATGATAGCTGAGACTACTGAACAAGTTAAGAAAATCCGAGATAGGATGCTTACGGCGCAGAGTCGCCAAAAGAGTTACGCCGATCAGAGGCGGAAGCCCTTGGAATTTGAGGAAGGAGATCATGTTTTCCTTAAGGTTACTCCGACCACAGGAATAGGTAGAGCGATTAAAGCAAAGAAGTTGAATCCTCGATACATTGGTCCATTTCAGATCCTGGAGAGGATTGGGCCGGTGGCGTATCGGGTGGCTCTACCACCTCATCTTTCGAACCTGCACGATGTGTTTCACGTGTCACAGCTTCGGAAGTACACTCCTGATGCTAGCCATGTGTTAGAACCTGAATCAGTTCAGTTAAGAGAAGATTTGACGCTTCCAGTGGCTCCAGTTAGAATTGACGATACTAGTATCAAACGATTGCGTGAAAAAGAGGTTTCATTAGTCAAAGTGGCTTGGAGTCGAGGCGGTGTTGAAGAACACACTTGGGAACTTGAGTCGGAGATACGAACGGATTATCCGCACTTATTCTCAGGTAATTGAATTTGAATTTTGTGGGTAAAATTCCCAATTAGGTGGGTAGAATGTAAGACCCGGTTAATTAATGGTTAATTAACCCATAAATGAGAATTTATTCTAGAAAGCCAAAAATGTTATTTTTATGGCTAAATGTGATAGAGGAAATTGAGACGAGAATTTCGGTACCAATTTTATAGAAATCGGACCAAGATTGGACCGAACGGGCCAAACCGGACCAACCGGACCCAAAGTGGGCCCTTGGCCCAACATAACTAAACCAAAACCCTAGTTTTCAGCACTCTCTCTCCTCACACAACACCAAAACACGCTGAAAATGGAGGCTATGGAGGGAAGAACACTCTCTCAAGTTCTTTCTCTCACTTGATCTTCAAACCACCATAACTTTTGATCTAGAGCTCCGATTGCCACTCCGTTTGCGGCCACGCGTTCACCGCGGAGTGCTCTACAAAACCCATACAATTAATCTTGAGGTAAGCCACGTTTTACTGTTCGAAATTCCAGCCCTTGATTTCGAGTTTCATGAGCAAAAATGTTGAGATTTTGGGTTCTTTGATGTTATAGGACCCAACTCTCTTGAAGGAGAAGGTTAATCTTGTCTCCTTGGACCTTGGGTGTGGTAAGATTCTCAACTCTAGTGTAATTTGTTGTTCTATGAGGTTTGGGTATTGAGATGTTGTGTATGGATATGATGATTGTGGCTTAGGTTGTGTATATGTGAATATTGGAGCTTGATTGGTGATTTTGGAAAGCTTGGAAGGGGGTTTTGTGTGATAAAATCTGTTCTTGGAGGTGTTGAGACCTTGAGAGCTTAAGGAGAAGTGGTTTGGAAGTGCTCCGGTTAAGCGTGGGAAATCGGCTAAGGTATGGTTTCAGTTTTCCGTATCTAATATGTAATGTGGTAGGAAATACTTAGGCTAGAGGCCCTAAGATAGGCATTGAATTGTTGGTGTTGTTGAATAGTTGAGATATATGATGTGTTCATATATGTGATTATGAATATTGATGCCTTGATTGTGTGGAATATGAGAAATGCATGTTGTGATATATGCTTGATGGATGATTGAGGTTGAATTGATGGGTGGTACCATGTTGATGGTGAGTATGATGTTGATTATGTATAATGATGGTTAATTGGAAATGGTATTATTGTAAATTGGGATGAGGAAGGATGTATGACATGATATTGTGTTTGTCCTTTAGCCATTTGATTGAGAAGTGTTAAAATGGTTGGATGTGGTTTTGGAAACCTTGGTAAAGTGTCAATGTGTGAGTTGAGGATGGCTTGTTGTTGATTTTGGTACATTTTGAATGATTTCAAAGAGAAGGGTTGAAATTGGCATGTTTGATTGATTTTGAAAAGAGTTGAAAGTGGCTTGTTTTGAAAATGGCACCTTGTGGTTTTGTATGAAAACATGGTTTTTGGTCATACTTTGACGGGACATAACTTGGACTACAGATCTCTGATTTGTGCCAAATCTGTTTAGAAATGAAATTGGATCTGGGATGTCCATGCCGTTCGAAGAACGGGTGAAAAACGATTTAAAATGAGGAAGTTATGTCCGTCGGAAGATTGGGGTTTGAATATGTAAATTCTGCAGCTTTTAACTTAGAAAATTTTTAGCAGAATGACCCCTCGCGCGTAGGCACACTTGGTGCGTACGCGCCGTTCTTCGAGAAAGCGCCATCCACGCGTGCGCATACGCGTGGACCTGTTTTCATCCCAAAGTTGATTTTTGAGTTTTAAAAGCCAAATTTCATACTTCTAAGCCTCCGATCTCACCACTTATGTCTTAAATCATTATGATATGCCTAGCATGAGAAAAAGGGCTAGTGAATGTGGCAACTTGCGAGTGAAGCAAGGGAAAAATGAATGATCATTGAGGATCAAAGATGATTATGTGAGATGCGGAGAATGGCGGTGGAAGTGCTTGTTGTGCCATGGGCCGAAGGGCCGTAATTGTTAATGAATTGGCTGGTTATGGATTTAACCGTGAGCCGGATGGCTAGATTATTGCCGTGTTACGGCGGAGCCATGTTTATGGCCAAGTATAAATGCATATATGATGTTGATTGAATTGTGAAGGTTTGCACTTCCACCATTGGAGATGAGGGTTTCCCTGTGTAGTAGCAATGGCTAGCCACCATGTGCTCCAGGTTGAGACTCGAAGCTCTTTTGACCCTATGTCGTAAGTGTGGCCGGGCACTGTGAAAGGCCCGGATGAGCTCGCCCCCATAAATATTCACCAGTGATGGTGATGGATAAATATTCACCAGTAAGGGTGATGGATATGGATCATGATTATGATCAAGTTTATGATGAGTATAACTCGAGTTGGGGATGCACGACAGAGGGACAGTCCAATGGCTAGCTACCAGGACTTGTCGGGTTGGCTCTATAACCGACAGATGATATCATCAGCCACTAGGGACAGGCATGCATCATAAGCATACTACATGAATTGTTTGAGATTGCCTATTTGACTGCATATTACTTGCTATTTGTCTAAATGTCTTAATTGTTCTTATTTGTAAATCTCTTGTCTGATATAACTGTGTTTGCTATATTATACTCCTGCTGGTGGTTGGGAGGTCTGAAGGAATTGGAAAGGGAAGTATTAGTTAGACTGAAGAATCTTTAGTCAGTTGCCACTTACGGTTTAGCTTGTTTATAAGCTTTGATATTATCTGGAGGAAGTTCTAGGATTGCCTTCGGCTTTCCTCTATTATTATGTATTATATATGTGGAAGCTGTTACCGTGCTGGGGACCTCTGGTTCTCACCCATGCGGATTTTGTGGTTTTCAGATGCAGGACGCGAGGCTTCTCGTTGAGGCATGCTGGAGACTTCTGGATTAGCGAAGATCCTTTGTTCTTGGGACTCTATTTTGGGATATATATTTTGTTTAGATACTTTTATCTCCATTAAATAATACAAACTGTGATGACTCCTTCTAGAGGGGGATTTTGGAGATTAGATTTCTGTATTTGTGTCCCTTTGGATTTCCTTTGGGGTTTCCCTTATTTTATTATATGTATATATTGCTATGCTCGAACCGGTTATCTTCGCCGCTGGATTTTGAGTCTTGATATTCCTGTTTTTGATACTCTTTATATATATGATCTTGCGTTAGCTTATCCTTTGCTCGTTGTGTTAGTGATCGGAGTGTTGCGCTTTCGAGTTGCGGTTTTTGTTTACCCCTTTTTTCTACAAGGCTCCTAGTTATAATCAATCATTCATACTACTATACGTACTAAATTTTTGTTTTAGAGGTCGTAATACCTTGCCATCTCTGAATTATGACTTAAGCATAAGTCTCTGTATGGTAGGGTGTTACAGCGCGAAAGAGAGAAAATCGCATTGATGCGGCCGCATGGCTCACGCGACCACGCGGATGGAATAGCACAAGCGACGCGGAGGCGTAGACGACGTTCCCGCGTGGAGAAGCAAAACGCCGAATGACGCGTCCGCATGAATAACGCGATCGCATGACGTGCGCGATCTGCATAATCTGCAAAATCACTGGGGACAATTTCGGGCCCTATTTTGCCCCAGTTTTCGTCCCAGAAAAGCATACTAGAGCCAGAGAACATGCAGAGACCAACAACATCATTCATTCTAGATAGTTTTAGTTTTTGAGATCTAGTTTTCCTCTCCTCTAGGTTTTCTCTCTGCACATTCATAGTTCTTAGGATTTTTAATTGCTTTTTGCATTGGGATATTGAGAAGAGTTGTTACCTCATCAAGACTTCGTCATTCTAGTTCGTTTTCTTTACTTGGCTTTACTCTTCCATGTCCTTTAATTTATTTCAATCTTACTGTTGGATTATTTTAGAATTTATCAATACAAGAGTTTTTTTTTTTAATTAATTCTTTTGAGTTTTATTTATCATGTCTTCCTTTAATTCCCTTTCCTATGTTATGAATTCCACATTCACAATGAGCGAGTAGTTCCCTAACTTGATGGGGAGTTGATTGAAAGGAACCCTTGAGTTGGAGTGCTCAAGGGAGAAATTGTAATTGGGTTTATTATTGGTTTGCTCTCTAGTCACTAATGCCAGTCCTTCCAAGTAAGCGGATTAGGACTTGTGAATAGAAATAGCATTCCAACTTGTTTGACTTTCCCTTACCTAGTAAGGGATAACTAAACAGAACTACCCCAATTATCAATTAATCTTGAAAGTACTGCAACAAGAATAGGGCTTCCAACTAATCTACTCCCAGTCAAGGCTTTTATTTAAATTACATTAATTCTCTGATTTAATTTCCTGTCATTCAACTCAAATCTTTTTTGAAAACCATCTGATTAATAAAATAGCACACTTTCCTGTAACTCGTTGGAAGACGACCTGGGATTCATACTCTTAGTATTTTAATTTTAATTTCTGTGACATCCTTTTAAATTGATAAGCAGATTTCTGGTTGGTTGAGGACTATATTTGCAACGCATATCTTATAACAATTCCTAACTCGCCAATTTCTGCCACGTCAGGCGTGCCTGGTGCAGGAAATTACAATCACACTTTTATAATTCCACACAACTAACCAACAAGTGCACTGGGTCATCCAAGTAATATCTTACGTGAGTAAAGGTCAATCCCACAGACATTGTCGGCTTGAAGCAAGCTATGGTTATCTTGTAACTCTTAGTCAAGATATCAATAATAATTCTCAGTTTTAATTAGAATGAGTAAAAGAACATGGATTAAATAATACTTTTTATGCAGTAATGGAGAATAGGTTGAGGTTTTGGAGATGCTCTGTCTTCTGAATCTCTTCTTTCCTACTGTCTTCTTCTTCACGCACGCAAGGCTCCTTCCATGGCAAGCTGTATGTTAGTGGATCACCGTTGTCAATGGCTACCATCCGTCCTCTCAGTGAAAATAGTCCAGCTACAGGTTTCGTAGGGCTAATCATCTGTCGGTTCTCACTAGTGTTGGAATAAGATCCATTGATCCTTTTGCACACTGTCACTGCGCTCAACATTTGTGAGTTTGAAGCTCGTTACAGTCATCCCTTCTCGGATCCTACTCGGAATACCATAGACAAGGTTTAGACTTTTCGGATCTCAAAAATGCTGCCAATGATCCTAGCTTATACCACGAAGACTCTGATCTAACAGATTTGAATGCTCTGTTGTCAGGAGAGGCAATCAAACCCGTGAACCAGGAACCAAAGAGATACACACTCAATCTAAGGTAGAACGGAAGTGGTTGTTAGGCACACGTTCATAGTTTGAGAATGGTGATGAGTGTCACGGATCATCACATTCATCATGTTGAAGTGCAAGTGAATATCTTAGAATAGAAACAAGCATGATTAAATGGAAAACAGTAGTAATTGCATTAATCCATCGAGACACAGCAGAGCTCCTCGCCCCCAACCATGGAGTTTAGAGACTCATGCCGTAGAAGATACAAAATTCATATGTAAAAATGTCATGAGGTACAAAATGACTCTCTAAAAGTGGTTTTTATAATAAACCAGTGACCTAGGTTTACAGAAAATGAGTAAGCTAAGATAGATAGTGTAGAAATCCACTTTCGGGGCCCACTTGGTGTGTGTTTGGGCTGAGCACTGAAGCTTTCACTTGCATAGGCTATTCCTGGCGTTGAACTCCAGCTTTTGTGCCAGTTTGGACGTTTAACGCCAGAAAAGGGTAAGGAGCTGGCGTTTAAACGCCAGTTTGCACTACCAAATCTCAAGCCAAGTATGGACTATTATATATTGATGGAAATCCCAAGATGTCTACTTTCCAACGCAATTGAGAGTGCGTCAATTGGACTTCTGTAGCTCCATAAAATTTATTTCGAGTGCAGGGAGGTCAGAATCCAACAGCATCTGCAGTCCTTTCTCAGCCTCTGAATCAGATTTTTGCTCAGGTCCCTCAATTTCAGCCAGAAAATATCTGAAATTACAGAAAAACACACAAACTCATAGTAAAGTCCAGAAATGTGATTTTTGCATAAAAACTAATAAAAATATAATAAAAAGTAACTAAAACATACTAAAAACTACATGAAAATATCACCAAAAAGCATATAAAATATCCGCTCATCAGTGCCACGCCCAGTATTGATGTGCCACGCCCATAGTAAAGCTTTGAGATTCTTCTCTGGAAACTGTGATTGGCGTGCCATGCCCAGCATTGGCCTGCCATGCCATAGTGAAGCTTGTCCATCCATCTTCTGGGAAAGATAACTGGCATGTCATGCCTGGCCTTGGCGTGCCACGCCCGGCCTTGGCGTGCCACGCCCATTGTAGTTCTTCATGGATTCTCTTCTGGAAACTATAATTGACGTGCCACGCCTGGCCTTGGCGTGCCACGCCCAACTCCGACGTACCACGCCCATAATAATCCTTCAACTTTTCCTTTCTGGAGATAATAGCTGGCATGCCACGCCCACTCAAGGATAGTGGCGTTTGCATGAAGTGGCATGCCCAGCACACACGCCGAGCTCCTTTTTTTATTTTGTTCTTCTTTTGTTACTTTTTTCACTTGAAATCCAAGAAAGATTTATTTTAAAGTAATGTTCTATAAATTCATTATATAATTCTTGTAAATGCATCAAATAAATGAGAATTTACTAATTCTATGGTCCTTTTAGATGAGAGAAAAAGGTAGATGATGCAAGTTATCACTCACTTACCATAATATTACTTAATACGATTCAATGTATTTGTCGAATTGTAGTTTTACAAAATTCCGCATCAAGACACTCAAATTTTTATTTCAATTTTAGACATTTGATACTTCCTTTTCCTATATAATTAAGAAAGAAATTTCTTAGAATGCTCATAGTGACATATAATATATATTGAGGGAAATCTGATTCGGTTAGGGGTTAGCTGACTCCTTTATTGACTCAATTATTGAGATCCATATGCATCCTAATAATATATCACTTGATTCAGGTTCCAATTCCAATCCCAATTCCAGCAACAGGGTGGCACATATAACAATTATATATATATATATATTTTGTAAATTGTTTACATCTATATATGATCTATCACATCTACTATTGCCATATACCATTTTCACATTACACAGTTATTTTCAAACGTTCACATCGACCGCACGAATCATAGAATCAAAACAATTAAGACAACAAAACAGTGAAAAAAGTTTCTTTGCCAGAATAATTATACGAGGAATACTAGGGGCATAGCAGAATTTTGTGATATATAGTCATTAATTAATCATCATTAACATTTTTAATGGTATGAGATGATATTTAATTGTGTAGAATTACTTTTTTTTTTATGATTAAATATTGGCCAAATTTCAATAAAAATAGTGACCCCAAGACTTTCTCTAATTTAAATAATGGTATATAATAATAACAATATATACGACAAAAGTTGTAGCTAGAGTATTCGCAAATTAAATTCGCATCTGCTCAATGAAAAAAAAAAGGAAAAGAAAAAAGAAAGAAACATAGAGATCTCTTTGTTTAATATTTTTATGGCCATAGTGGGGTCCATACATAGCTAGGTGTAGTGGAGAAACTGATTATCAAAGGCATGAACTTACTACTATAAAGAGTGAACATTGGGGAATCCCTCTTTCGCACTCAATAGGAATAGTAATAGCTCTCTAAAGAGTCACCTTTGTTTCACTACTTAGCTACACTTAATAAGTATTGCTAATTCTATTTCAGTGATTCCTACTCATTAGAGAAAATTATTAAAACTCCGATGGAATCGTCATCACCTAGCTGGTTACATGATCTGGTAAGGGAATTAATTTCATATATATACGTTTCCATTTCCAATTTAATTTGTTCAACAATTTGATAACAATTAATAATAATAATAATAATAATAATAATAATAATAATAATAATATATTTTTTTCTCTAACTTCTTATTAGCAGGAAATGGAAGATGATTACAACAATTTCTTTCCGAAAGAGTACAGCATGAACAACTCGATTGATGATTACGATGAAGATTTATTTTTCGCACATGACATAGGGAATTCTATAATGTTCGAGTCACCAAGCAATAATAATAATTACTCTTCCGTTGATGAAACTAGTTTTGATGATGAGAGGCCTTCTAAGTTTCTCAAAACAAGTACCAATAGTGATAATAATTCTTATTATTCATCATTATCACCAAATTTTTCTTCCCTCTCATCATCATCATCATCATCATCATCAATAACATCATTTCAGCCACAAATTCTGTGCTTTGACAACTCAAACTCCTCTCTCAATAATAATGATAATACCACCCAGCTTTATGATTTAGATTACACCACCTTGAACACAAAGACAAAACTAAAAGAGGTGGTGAATGGGTCATCAAAAAATCAAAACCTGGTCACAAAATCCTCATCAAATGGTTCTAAGAGGTCACCATCTAACGCTCAGGATCATATCATAGCTGAGAGGAAGAGAAGAGAGAAGATCAGCCAGAGTTTCATTGCTCTTGCAGCTCTTGTTCCTGGCCTCAAGAAGGTATTATTATTATTATTATTATTATTGTTGTTGTTGTTGTTGGGTGAGTCTTATTATAATATTGTGTTTAAGAAATGTTTCAGAATATACCAAAAAAAGAATGAGAGAGAAAATATAAATATGACAGAAAAAATATATCTTTATTTTTATTCTCCAAATTCCAATTATTTTTGAAGATACACGACAATAAAGATAAACTTCATGTTAAAGGAAAGATAATAATAATATGTCTATTATTTATTCATCTTTTTATTTATCATATATTTATAAAATAATAAGCATAAAATTAATTAAATAGAAATAGTAAAAGGAACCTTTTACTATATATATAATGAGAATATGAGAGAGATTGATGTCTAAATTTTTCTTTTTTTATAATATCTTTTATTATATATAATATATAAAAAATATTTTTTTTCGTATATATCAAAGATTTGAATCCAAAATTTTTTAGTTATTTTTACCATTTTTGCATGTATTTAATTAATAACAAAACTGAATCGATAGTACATATTAATATACTAGTCTACATATTAAAAGACATTTCAAAAACGTGGTACATTGAATACTTTCAATCCCCAAATATCCTCACATAATTATAAAATTTGGCCTAAAGAGTTTCAATCAAATATCTATTTCATATATGATTTATGAGCGTTTCCTGTCTTGCTTGAGGAAAACAAGATATTGACGCAATAATAATAATAATAATAATAATAATAATAATAATAATAATAATAATAATAATAATAATTAAAGCGACCTTTCGAAAAGTAACTAGTATTAATTTCTTCTAATATATATTAATAGTTAAGTAATATTACACTTTATATCATACTTTAATTTCTATTTATGTTTATATTCATCATAGGCTGAAATAAGAGAGATTATTATTGTTATGCATGTTAATGGATCAGGTGAATAATATTTTTACAAGAGAAATGCTCAAGTTAAGCTAAGAACCATTAAAATTTATGTTTTTTTGTGATATTTTTAGGTATTAACTTAATTTATTTAGTAACATATTTTTAACTTATATTTTAAATATTAATAACTAATTAATGACAAAAATTAATAAATTTTAATAATTTTTTAATATTTTTTTTACAATTTAAAAAAAATAAAAATTTGTGTATGATATAATATTATTTAATATAAAAATAAAAAATATTATGCATATATAATATTTAAATGAGATAAAAATTAAAATATTAATATATTTTTATCATATCGTCACACAGTCAACACCCATATTTTTTTATATATTTTACAATTCTGTATAAAATTATATATTTGTATCTTTAATTTGTAATTAATTGACAATTAATAACTAATATACGTGTTTTGAGAATACAGATAGATAAAGTTACTGTGTTAGAGAATGCAATCAAGTACGTGAAGGATCTCAAAACTCGTCTTACAACACTAGAACAAGAAAACAATGAGAAAATAAAGGAAATAGCAGAAGAGCCTTCTGTGATTGTTCTTAACAAAAGGTCGCCACATGATAATGAGAGTGACGATGAGAGCGTTATTGTTGATGATGCTTCTAATCATGATTCTTCTTCACTTCTCCATCAAGTGGAAGCAAGAGTATCAGGGCAACAGGTTTTGATTCGGATTCATTGTCAAAAGCATAAGGGTATTTTGGTTAAATTACTTTCTGAGATTCAAGGACATAACCTACTTGTTTTGAATAGCAGTGCGTTGCCTTTTGGAGATTCGATTCTTGATATAACTGTCATTACCCGGGTATAGAACCTTTATCCTATATTTCTACACAATGCTTTTTTTTATTCTTTTTGCATATATATCAAACAATACTAATTTTTTTAGTTAATAATTTTTTTAGTTAATATATTTAATTATAAATTATAAATTATAAATTTTTTAAATAATAAAGTTTTTAAAATTGAAAGGTTTAACTAATATTAACTAAGTATATTAAAGGTTGATTTTTATATTTTTTTCTTTGTTAAAATGGCTTAAATTTAATTCAAATACACACATAGATAAACTCTAAAGAGTAATATCTTACTTTAAAGTTCAAATAATTTTCAATCTTACACTTTAATTTTTAAAAACTTTTTATACTAAATAAGTTTATATTTTTTATTTTATTGGATAAATTGGTTTTAGATTTTACTAAAAAATTTAGGCAAATTAATTTTCACATTATTTAATAGAAATATAAAATTTTTTTCATAATTTTAAAATTATTGAGTCAATTTTTCTAGATAAATAATAAACAATCTGATATATGAAATGATTTGTCTATAAAATAAAATTGATGTTACTTGATAAGAAAGCTCCTACTCACCTTAATTTACTATGTAGCTCATGTATCTAAGTATAATTGCTCTCATGTCTGCACAATTGGTATGACTAAATTATGCAAATGGTGGTTACTAAGTTAGTTATCAATTGTTGTTAGTAGGAAGCCACGTAGGATTAGTTAGTTAGAATAGTTTAGTTACTCCTCACTAGTATAAAAGGACTTTGCCCTCAGTGATATGGTTTGAGGTCTTTCACTGCAATTGAGTATTAATCAATTCCATTCCTTTTCCCAATTCTCTCTCTATTTGGTTTGTGCTCTCAATGCTTCATCCACCACATTTTATCATGGTGCGGTGAGTGTGGAGCTCGCTGAGTGCACCTGAGATTGGGATCAAAGAAGGAGCTCAATGTTTCAAACTTGAACATCACAAACGCAAGTTCTGAAAATGCAAAGCATATAGTGAATGGATCCAGTTTGTGACACTATGGGAGCGAATCCACAAATGTGATATCCATCAGAGAACTTTGATTTGCACGGAATTTCTGTATCCTTTAGTCAGCTTTTTGCCATTCATGCTCATGTCAGTTGGAGTAGTGGAGGATTCAATCAAGATCTTTCAAGTCATGTTTTCTTGCCTCCATTTGAAATCCAGATATTGCCATTACAAATGTTATTTTCAATGGAAAGAATTATGGAGATTAAAGTAGATCTATGGTTAGAGCTTTGAGGTCTAAGAATAAAATAAAATTTATTGATGGTACTTTGCCTAGACTTGAGATACACGATCCCTCCTATGAATCCTGGGACGAACGTTGCAATACCTACGTAGTAATTGCATGGATAAACCTTAGTCTGAATTCTGATACTGCTTAAAGTGTAAGCTGGAACAATGTAGCATAAGATCTCTGGGAAGAGTTAAGGTATAGGTACTAACAGGGGGATAAATTTCGAGTAGCCGAATTACAAGAAGAGCTATATGCTCTCAAACAAGGAGATATCACTGTGATCGGATATTTCACCAAATTGAAGAGAATATGGGAGGAATTAGATAGCTTTAGAACAATTCTTTCATGTGATTGTGGTAGAGACTGCAATGGTGGATTAGGTGTTGTAAGAAATTTTAGAACCGAAGACCAAGTGACACAGTTTCTTCAACGACTGAATGAGCAATATGCTGAGTAACGTCTCAGGTTATGCTCATGAATCCGCTTGCAAGTCTAAATGCTATTTTCTCACTTCTCACACAACAAAAAAAGCAATTCCAAAGTCTTGATTTTACCTCAGACAATAAAATCATTGCAGTAGCTCAATCCACCACTCTCTTGAACACTGCAAAAGACTCACACGGCAGAGGGAGAGGGAGGGGCAGAAGAGGCAAGAATCAAGATTTTAGAAGAGGTCAAGGAGGACGAGGCAAGATGCAATGCTCTCATTGTGGTAAGTCTGGACATACCATCGATACATGCTACAAAAAGCATGAATATCTACCACATTTGCAGTAGAGGCATAACACTGCGTTCATGAACATTAGTGCATCCGAATCTGAAGGAAGAAATGAAAACATCAGAATTCCTTATAATAGAGAGAGTAGTGGGTCATAGATTTTTAACTTCACATCAGAACAAAAGTTAGCTTTGCTAGCAGTTCTTAACAAAGAAAACCAGAAACCAAATCATAGTGCAGAACCACACAATATAGAGCCTTTACCAACACCTCATCCATGTAGTTTGGTACATGTCATGCATTTTAGATCAAGCATACTTGTATTAAATATTTCAGATAAAAAATATACATCTTGGGTGGTGGACACAGGAGCCACGAACCATGTGTCATACTCACTCAATGATTTTCATTCATATCATAAAATAGCTCCAATTCTTGCCAAGTTGCCTAATAGTGCACTAGCCATTAGCAAAATTGTTGGAACTATTTTCTTTTCAAAAGATCTATACTTTGTTGATGCATTGTATATATCCTCATTCAATTTCAAGCTAATTTCTGTATGCAAGGCCACATTTCATTAGCATTGCCATATGAACCTTGATGACAAGTTGTGTAACATTCAGGATATCAGCTCGGAGAAGGTGATTGGCACAGCTAAGGCATATGGAGGGCCTTATGCACTGAATGTTGAATCAGTAAGACCTGAATTTGCACAAGCAGCAAGCATCATCACTTTACCTAAACCTGAAATGAAGGAAATAAATCTCTGGAACTTTCGGTTAGGACACTTATCTTTAGATAAATTGAATGTTATGAAATCTGATTTTCCTTTCATAGACTATAATAACAAAATTGCAACTTGTGACACATGTCATTTTGTGAAACAAAGAAAAATGAGTTTTGGAAATAGCACTACTATTTTAAAAAATGTATTTGGTCTTCTTCACATTGACATATGGGGCCCTCTTTTAATTCCATCTATTAACGGGCACAAATATTTTTTAACCATTGTTGATGATAAATCATGATTTACATGGAATCATTTAATGAAAACAAAAGCAAAAACAAGCAAACGAGTTCAGAATTTTATTTAATTTGCAAAAGTACAGTTTGGCAGCCAAGTAAAAGTCATTAGAACAGACAATGGACCAGAAGTTTTAATGCCTCGATTCTATGCATAAAATGGAATTCTTCACCAAACATCATGTGTTGAAATCCTTCAACAAAATGGAATTGTTGAGAGGAAACATCAACACATGTTGGCTGTCACTCGATGCTTGATTTTTCAATCTAATATACCCAAATATTTTTCAAACTTTACTCTTTTGCATGCAGTTTATATCATCAATCGAATCGCAAGCATCTTCTTGCAAAACTAGTCTCCATTTCAGCTTCTTTACCAAACATCTCCTGATCTTTTAAGTTTAAAAATATTCGATGTCTAGCGTATGCTTGCACTATAACTGTTGAAAACATAAACTAGACCTAAGAGCTCGAAAATCCATATTTTTTGGATCAAGGGGTATGTCAAACGATTCATGTTGATGGATTTAAAGACAAGACAAATCTTCATTTCAAGAATGTGCATTTTTACGAAGATTATTTTTCTTTCTCCATACAAACAAACTCAAACATCTTTTCACAAAATTCTGCACTGCTGAGTTACAACCCACATTATGACCCATTTTCCTATGACTTATCTCCAAATGCTCATGATTTACCTCATACACACTTCACACTTTCACACACCACACAAAATAAACATTTAAATTCACAAAATAATTCTTCACATGTAAATGAAAGTGCTGAGACAACATCTGCTTCCCTTTATCATAATCCTGAACCTGTTGTGCAAAGAAGGTCCACATGAATAAGGAATTGTCCTTTATATCTTTAAGACTATCAATGCCTAAATGTCACTTCCAATCCTTTCCATTCCACCCAATCTCAGTGTAAGTATCCCCTATCAAAATTCTTGTCACATGATAAACTTTCAACATCACATAGAGAATTTTTTATTGCATTGTCCACAAATATTGAACCAAAGCACTATGAAGTGGTAATTTCTCAACTTTGTTAGAGAAAGGCTATCGAATCTAAACTTGATTCTCTGAATAAAAGCAAAATCTGGAAGCTCACTGCTCTACCATTCGGTAAGAAGGTCATAGGGTGCAAATGGGTTTTTAGGGTCAAATACAATCCTGATGGTAGTATTGAGAGACATAAGACACGCCTAGTGGCAAAGAGATACAGTCAAGTCCCTGGCATTGACTATCGAGTTACTTTCAGCCCAATTCTCAAGTTAACATGTCTTCAAATTGTCATTGGTTTGGCAACAGCTAATAACTGGTTTTTGAAACAAATAGATGTGAACACTGCATTTCTTCATGGAGAGCTAGACGAAGAAGTCTATATGACACTTTCACTAGGGTTCTGTATTGATAAGGGTCAAGTTTGCAAATTAGAAAAATCACTTTATAGCCTAAAATAAACTAGTAGACAGTGGAACAATAAACTGAAGTCATTTTTGATTGAACCTGGATAAAGACAATGCCGATCCGATTACAGCTTATTCACCAAGCATTTCGATCATGATTTCACAGAAATTTTAGTTTATGTGGATAATTTGGTGTTAGCTGGAAATGATATGAGTAAAATCAACAACATCAAAGGTGTGCTGGATGACCGATTTTGCATAAAGGATATTGGGGATCTAAAGTTTTTTCTTGGACTCGAGGTGACCAGATTAGATAAGGGAATTGCACTATATTAAAGAAAATATGTAACTGACATGCTCACTGATTTTGGCTTTGTTGATTGTAAGCCAATCTCCACCCACATGGATTACATTGCAAAATTGGGCCAAGATAGTGGCACATTACTCCCGAATGCTATAGGGTATCGCAAATTGGTTGGGAAGCTGATATACTTACAAATCCTCGTCCAGACATTAGTTATGCAATAAGTAGACTTTGTCAATTTCTTGACAATCCTAGAAACGTTCATCTCCATGCAGCTTATAGGATTCTGCGGTACCTAAAGTCTGTTGCTGCACCGGGTCTTTTCTTCCCTACTTCCTTTGATCTGTGCATCATTAGTTTTTTCGATTTGGACTGGGTTGCATGTCTAGATACCAGGTGCTCCACTTTAGCTTACTATTTTCATCTTGTCTCATCTTTGATTTATTGAAAGTGTAAAAATAAGCAAAGTATTATTTCGTGTAGTTTATCTGAAGCTGAGTATCGTGCCTTGGCAACAGCAACTAAGGAATCTATTTGGTTACGATATATCATGAAGGATCTGGGGATAACACTGACAAAGCCAATTAGCATTTTCTGTAATAATTTCTTATCGCTTCAAATTCTGTGTTCTATTAGGTAGCGTTTGTTTTGAGGTACTGAGACAGAGACTGAGAGACTGAGATTCAGTATCGTGTTTGTTAGTTCAGAGACTGGTACTAAAATTTCTGTCTCTGTCTCTAAAATTTCAGTATTTCAGTACTTCCAAAAAGTAGGGACACAGGGGACTGAAATTTTTAGAGATGGAGACTGAAACTTTAATAACATTTTATACCTAAAATACTTTCATTTCAATTAATTAATTTCAATTTTATCCTTTGTGCAAATTAAATTAGAGTTTCATTCTTGTTTCAATTCCTGTCTTCCATTTTGCACCAAACAGAATACTGAGATTTATTTCAATCCCTGTCTCTTAATCTCTGTCTCTCAGTCTCAGTCTTTTCGTTTCTGTCTCTCCACCAAATGCTACCTTAAAGGACTAAGTATATTGAAGTTGATTGCCTTGTGGTTAGAGACAAGTTTATGGAAGGATACATCCATTTGCTGCCGATTTTTACCGCTGATAAAAGTATGACCTCCTCACCAAGCCTCTACCTCTAGCGACCTTCTCCTCCCCTTCATCGCAAGTTGGGACTGCTGAACATCTACACTCCCAACTTGAGAAAGGGTGTTACTTGAAGGAAGCTCTTACTCACCTTAACTTACTATGCAGCTCGTGTAGCTAAGTAAAGTTCTCATGCCTGCACAATTAGTGTGACTAAATTATATATATGGTGGTTACAAGGTTAGTTATCAATTGTTATTAGTAGGAAGCCACGTAAGATTAGTTAGATAGAATAGTTTAGCTACTTCTCACTAGTATAAAAAGCCTCTGTCCTCATTGGTATAGTTTGAGGTCTTTCACTTTAATTGAGTAGTAATCAATCCTATTTCTTCTCCCAATTTTTTCTCTATTTGTTTTGTGCTCTCAGTGCTTCATCCACCACATTTCATCAATTTAAAAATTGATTTGATATAAATTAAAATTTGTTGAAAAGAAAATATCTGATTTAAAAAAAAATTGATTGGAGGTATTAGTTACTCTAAAATAAAATAAAAGAAAAATATTGTCCATCAATAATGCATTATAAGTCATATATTTAGTTATTTACTGTTAAGGCATCATTAAGATTTCTCAAAAAAGAAAAAAGAACAATGAGATAAAAATTTAAAGGGAAACTGTAGCTAGTATCCTATGAAAATATGATATAACCCGACAAAATAAATTTATAAAATGACTCCATACATAGTTGGCCTAATTTAATTTTTTTTGAAACAAAAAAATAATATATCTGTCACTTTAATGTTTCTGATAAGTGTATTTTATGTTAAAATTAAATAACATATCTTTTCTGTTTGATTAGTTCTCTCTGTCCTTTTATCATGACTTTTTTATTAATTATTTAACTTGTGAATTTCATGGTATTTATTATGACTTTAATTAGTATAATAGTTGTATTTGAATATATAAAAACAAACTAACAATATATGTTTTAATTTGCAGATGGGCGAAGGGTACAATTTGACCGTTAAGGAACTTGTCAAGAGCATACGCGTGGAAACATTGAAGTTCATCTTGTCATAATTCATAACTCAACTCATAAACAATAATGAGCAAATAGTGGTGAGTTGCCTTCACACATTAATAATGGAAGGAAGGTGAAGTCTGTATCAAATAGAGATTTTGTCTATTAATATATTATCTATTATTGTTGGGTGGCATGCATGAGCCTTATTACAAAAAATGCATTTGTATATGTATATTATTCGAGCAGAAGAAGAATGGAGGAACTCGATTTTATGTGACATTGTTCTTCCTTTGTTTTGCCTTAGCGAGTCTATTTGCAAATAATAAGGGAAAATATGAATATAATACAATTTGTGGAGAGACTTAATTGAAGCTAACAATGTTTTTCAATGAAGGGATATATATATATATATATATACATATATATATATATATGTCATACTAGTAAGAAGTTTATTAAAGGGATAATAATGTAGTTAAAACAGTAACTATAAGTAGTTACATGAATAAATTATGATTATAGAGATAATTATTTAGTATTGTTATACATTTTTTTGGCAATTAAATTTAATTAAGTTTATCTAAATCCAACAAAAAACGATTTTATTAGTAAGAGACTGAGAGTATATCTACACGCTCCAACTCTCCATTAATGTGAACGTTCGTATCCCACGTTCCTTCTTCTTTACGTTTTTTTCTCTTTTTTTTTGTGTTTCCTCCACATTGTTGTTCTTTTATTGCTACTATTGGTGCTGTATTTTTTTCTTTTTCTCCTCCTCTTTCTGGTTATTTTGTAGCATTATCTATTTCTTTTTCTTTTTTGCTTGATTTCTTTTATTTATATTCTTGTTAAGAGCATAAAAACAAGAAGAATTATAAGATAGTAAAATAAGATGGACAAGTTGAACAAGAAAAGAAGAAGAAGAAAATGATGATGATAAAGAGGATGAGGAGTTTTGAGTGCATAATTTATCAAAAAATAGTTCCAAACCTTTTTAATTGTGACATAGAAATTTCTTAATTTTGACATCGAAATTTCTTAACCGTAACACAAGTTTTTGTTAAGAGGGTGAAATAAGAAAGAAAATGACGACGACAATGACAAAGAGGAAGGAGAGTTTTAAATTATTTAAAAAAATAACATTGAAATTTTTTAACAATAACACCAAAATTTCTTAATTCTAATATCGAAATTTTGCTACAAAGATACATCATTGCTTTTTGCTTCTTATTATTCTTCTTTCTTTCTTTTTCTGTTACTATTACTTCTTCTTTTAGGAGCATTATTTCTCATATTAGACTTGAATAAATATGTTTGTATTGTATTTCAATCTTATTTAGTTAAATGCATGTAGATTCACACTTATTGGATTGAATTCTTGCCAAAAATAAAAATAGCACCGAAATTTGTTTAAAATGAGACTAAAAATTAAATACAATAATATAGAATGTAGAAAGCAAATTGTATACCAATAGATCACATTGACTCTATAAAATAAAATAAGATAATACTGAATTGACACAAAAATATATTGAATCTTTTACTGATAATGTTAGGGAGGGAAAAAAATAGCACAAACTTGTGTTATTTAGTATTCATTAATTTCTAACAACAATTAATATATGTTAAATAAGGTAAGTTTTGGCTGTTTTGGGCTAATTTTTTTTGTTACCAAATATTTCTGTTCTTAAAAACATTACACATTAAATTAATTGAATGCTTATCTTGTAAAACCTGCAAAATAAGTAGATAATTAATTCATAAATTAATTATTATTTAAAAAATTAGAAATATTAATTTGATAGTTTAATAAGATAGAGCTAATTAAAATAAAAATTTTGACACTAATTTTAAAGAATTTGGCCCAAGATTGGGCCAAATGGGCCAAATCAGGCGAACCGGACCCGTATTGGGCCCAAGACCCAACCCAACCCACTAAATGAAATGGCATCCGCCACTTCTCTTCTCCATATATATACACACAAACACACGCTAAAAACACAAGAGAAGGGGGAGAAAGAAGAACAAAACCCTTGTTCCACTTCAAATTACCATATCTTGCTACTCTGAGTTCCGATCACATTCTGGTATTAGAGCAGTTCGTTCCTGTAGAACTTGAGGGACGGACTGACTATGCTTCTGGGTGTTTGTACATGCTAAATTAGGATATCTAACTGATATGTGTGGCATGAATGTTCATGAGCATGCATTTGGACTTTAAAGCACTAGACTTGCGATATTGAGACTGATCACCTTGATATCACTTGTTGGTGTGAACAGGAACTGTATGGCGACTCGTGGATGCGGTCGAGGTAGAGGTAGGAATCGAAAAGAGGAACAAAAGACGAATACGAACAACCCCGCAAACTTCATGGCTGCCCTAAAGAACATGGCTGTGGCTATGCAAGCCATAGTTGCTGCCTTAGAAAATCAAGCTAACAATGGAAATGGCGGTAACAGGGACAATGGGCCGATGACACTGTCAACTTTCTTGAAGGTGCATCCTCCGACCTTCAGATGAGCTACGAACCCTACTGAGGCCGACAATTGGTTTCAGGCAATGGAGAGGACCTTACAAGCGCAACAGGTTCCTGAAGAGCAACGAGTGGATTTTGTAGCTTATCAACTAATGGGTGAGGCACAGTACTGGTGGCAGGGGACTCGACGTATTCTACAACCAGACAATGTGGTGATACCTTGGGAGGTGTTTCGGACGGAGTTCTACCGGAAGTACTTTCCTAGCTCAGTAAGAAATGCCAAGGAGCTTAAATTACTGCAGCTGAAGCAGGGTGTAATGTCAGTGGCTGAATATACGAACAAATTTGAAGAACTATGCCAGTTTTCCCGAATCTGTCAGGATGCTCTAGGAGATTTTGAGTAGTGGAAGTGCATAAAGTACGATGGAGAATATGGTTTTTTTGAGCTTTTGAATAAGAGCCGAGTTATTGAAAAATATGTGAGAAAGGTTGCTAAGGCAGAGAATGATAACTGAGAGTTTCGTCAGAGAGACTACAATCAGAATTTGGCACCAAGGCGCAGGAGTTCAAGAGGAATGGAAACTATTGTCCCGACAAGTCTCATAGGAATGGGCTAGGACCATGTTACCACTGTGATGAGTTAAGGCATATCTCCGATACTATCCACAAGGAAGGACTCAGGATGTTGGTCAGTCACAACAGGATGGAGGTAACCGTGAACTTGACAACTAAATTTTAAATTACGCTATAGAACATAGGAAAATTTCATTTGTTCGTTGATAACAAGTCATTTTATGCTAGTTTCACAAGCATTTTTCACTTGTTTTCATTAGGTTTCATGCACTTTCTTGCACAATAAGTAAGTAATTGGATTGGAATTTTATGCATCCCTTAGTTCAATTAGACATGGATATTTATGTGCTTTTTCACAAGGTTTTATGCCAATTTTACTTGATGTTATGAATGATGCAAATACCTTGTGATTATAGCAAACTTTAATGCAAGTGTTTGATTGATAATAGGTGAAAAAGAGGCAAGAAAGAAGCAAGAAAGAAGAAGAAAAGGCAGAAGAAGAAGCAAAGCAGAGGAAGTAACGTTGGTGGCCAAAGTTGGCTCACCAACGTTACCTCAAACGTTGGAGGAAAAGTGGGGTATGCAACTGATGAGCGGATATTTTATACGCTTTTTGGGGCTAATTTCATATAGTTCTTAGTGTGTTTTAGTTAGTTTTTAGTTTATTTTTAGTAGTTTCTAGGCAAAATTCATATTTCTGGAATTTATTATGAGTTTGTGTATTTTTCTGTGATTTCAGGTATTTTCTGGCTGAAATTGAGGGAGCTGAGCAAAAATCTGATTCAGGCTGAAAAAGGACTGCTGATGTTGTTGGATTCTGACCTCCTTGCACTCAAAGTGAATTTTCTGGAGCTACAGAACTCCAAATGGTGCGCTTCTAATTGCGTTGAAAAGTAGACATCCAGGGCTTTCTAACAATATATAATAGTCTATACTTTTCCCATGGATAGATGATGTAAACTGGCGTTCAACGCCAGTTCCATGCTGCTGTCTGGCGTCCAGCGCCAGAAACAAGTTACAAAGTGGAGTTCAACGCCAGAAAAGGATCCAAAGCTGGCGTTGAACGCCCAAAACAGCCCTATGCACGTGATTAGCTTAAGTCTTAGCCCCAGCACACACCAAGTGGGCCCCAGAAGTGGATTTCTGCACCATCCATCATAGTTTACTCATTTACTGTAAACCTAGTTTACTAGTCTAGTATTTAAACAACTTTTAGAGACTTGTTTTGTATCTCATGACATTTTAGATCTGAACTTTGTACCTTTTGACGGCATGAGTCTCTAAACTCCATTGTTGGGGGTGAGGAGCTCTGCTGTGTCTCGATGAAGTAATGCAAGTATTTCTGTTTTCCATTCAAACATGCGTGTTCCTATCTAAGATATCCATTCGCACTTCAATATGAATGTGATGAAGGTGACAATCATCATCATTCCTCCACGAACGCGTGCCTGACAACCACTTACGTTCCACCATAGAATGAATGAATATCTCTTAGATCTCTTAATCAGAATCTTCGTGGTATAAGCTAGATTGATGGCAGCATTCAAGAGAATCCGGAAAGTCTAAACCTTGTCTGTGGTATTCCGAGTAGGATTCAAGGATTGAATGACTGTGACGAGCTTCAAACTCGCGAGTGCTGGGCGTAGTGACAGACGCAAAAGGATAGTAAATCCTATTCCGGTACGATTGAGAACCTGCAGATGATTAGCCGTGCGGTGACAGCGCATCTGGACCCTTTTCACTGGAAGGATGGATGGTAGCCATTGACAACGGTGATCCACCAACACACAGCTTGCCATAGGAGGACGTGCGTGCGTTAATCAGAAAACAGAGGAAAGCAGAATTTCAAAAGATAAAGCATCTCCAAAAACTCCAACATATTCTCCATCATTACATACAAGTATAATTTGTGTTCCGCCCTTTTATTCCTTGCAATCAAATTTGATAAGTGAATTATTTTATTGTTTTCCTGACTAAGAGTTACAAGATAACCATAGATTGCTTCAAGCCAACAATCTCCGTGGGATCGACCCTTACTCACGTAAGGTATTACTTGGACGACCCAGTGCACTTGCTGGTTAGTGGTACGAGTTGTAAAAAGTGTGATTTACAATTCGTGCACCAAGTTTTTGGCGCCGTTGCCGGGGATTGTTCGTGTTTGAACAACTGACGGTTTATTTTGTTGCTTAGATTAGGAAATTTTTGTCTTTTGGGTCAGATTCTTTTATTTTCTTTTCAAAAAAATTTTTCAAAAATAATTTTTCTATTAATTCTCGTGCCAAACTTTAAGTTTGGTGTTTTCTTGTTGATTTTCCTTTATTTTTCAAAAATTTTATTCTGGTTTTCTAAAAATTTTAAGTTTGGTGTTCTTTCTTCATGTTCTTGTGTTCTTGTGAGTCTTCAAAGTGTTCTTGAGTTTTCCTTGTGTCTTGATCTTAAGATTTTTAAGTTTGGTGTTCCTTGGTGTTTTTCCTCCAAAATTTTCGAAAATAAGGAGCATTAGATCTAAAAATTTTAAATCTTGTGCTATCTTATTGTTTCTCTCTTTCCTCTTTAAATTCAAAAATATCTTTTCTCTCTATTTTTAAAACAAATTTTCGAAATTTATTTTTAAAAATCAGACTTTTTTTTCAAAAAAATTTAAAATCTTTTTCAAATCATACCTTTTTCAAAGCTTCCTGACCACTTTCTCTCTCCTCATTTTTTCGAAAATCTTCACCTATTTTTATTTATTTTATTTTCGAAATAATTAAATAAATAAATAAATAAATAAAAATAAATTTTTTATTTTACATCATCTCCCTTTCTCCATCATGGATCTAAGTGGAAATGAACAGTCCAGGAGGGCTCTGGGGTCATATGCTAACCCCTCTACTACTTCATATGGGAGTAGTATCTGCATACCCTCCATTGGAGTCAGTAGCTTTGAGTTGAATCCTCAGCTCATTATCATGGTGCAGCAAAATTGCCAGTATTCCGGTCTTCCACAGGAAGAACCTATAGAGTTTCTTGCACAGTTTTTACAGATTGCTGACACAGTACATGATAAGGAAGTAGATCAAGATGTCTACAGATTATTACTGTTTCCATTTGCTGTAAAATACCAAGCTAAAAGGTGGTTAAATAATCAACCTAAGGCTAGCATAAGGACATGGAAACAGCTGACAGAAAAATTCCTGAATCAATACTTTCCTCCAAAACGGATGACACAGCTAAGGCTGGACATCCAAGGCTTTAAACAAGGAGATAATGAATCTCTTTATGATGTCTGGGAGAGATACAGAGAGATGCTACAAAAATGCCCCTCTGAAATATTTTCAGAGTGGGTTCAGTTAGACATCTTCTATTATGGGCTTACAGAAAGAGCTCAGATCTCTCTAGATTACTCAGCTGGTGGATCTATCCACATGAGAAAGACAATTGAAAAAGCTCAAGAGCTCATTAATACAGTTGCTAGAAATCAGCATCTGTACCTAAGCAGTGACCCTTCCATGAAAGAAGAGGCTAAAACAGTAACTGCTGAACTCAGTCCTGCAGAGCAAGCTGCTGAATTCAATCAGCAATTGGATTTTCGAACGAAGCAGTTAGCTGAATTCAAGGATAAACTACAAGAGACAAGGATGGCTAATATAAACATGGAAGCACAATTAAAGCAAACAAAGCAGCAGCTGTCAAAGCAAATAATAGAAGAATGCCAAGCAGTTCAATTAAGAAGTGGGAAAGCACTACATACCCCACTTCAAGGCAGCAGGAAACCAAGAAATGAGCAAACCACCCAAAATCCATCTGAGGACAGTAAGAGCCCAGGAAAAAATAATTCTTTCACTAAAACACCAGAAGTTGGGTGGAAGGCTGGCGCTGAACGCCCAGACCATGCTCAGGACTGGCGTTCAACGCCAGAAACAAGCAAGGATCTAGCGTTGAACGCCCAAAAGAAGCTCAGTTCTGGCGTTCAAACGCCAGGAACAGATGAGGAGCTGGCGTCTAACGTCACTCCAGCTTCTAACTCTGGCACTCAATTGGCAGTGAGGGATCAGACACATACAAGTGCTGATAACAACCCATCTAAAAAGGTTTCTTCAACCACTTCTGTAGGAAATAAACTTACAGCAACTAAGGTTGAGGAATATAAAGCCAAGATACCTTATCCTCAAAAACTCTGCCAAGAGGAGCAGGATAAGCAATTTGCTCGCTTTGCAGATTATCTCAGGACTCTTGAAATAAAGATTCCATTTGCAGAGGCACTTGAGCAAATACCTTCTTATGCCAAGTTCATGAAAGAGATATTGAGTCATAAGAAGGATTGGAGGGAAACTGAAAGAGTTCTCCTCACTGAAGAATGCAGTGCAGTCATTCTGAAAAGCTTTCCTGAAAAGCTTAAAGACCTTGGGAGTTTTCTGATACCATGCACATTAGAAGGTAATTGCACTAAGACAGCTTTATGTGATCTTGGGGCAAGCATCAACCTAATACCTGCATCCACTATCAGAAAGCTTGGTTTAACTGAAGAAGTTAAACCAACCCGGATATGTCTCCAACTTGCTGATGGCTCCATTAAATACCCATCAGGCGTGATTGAAGACATGATTGTCAGAGTTGGGCCATTCGCCTTTTCCACTGACTTTGTAGTACTGGAAATGGAGGAGCACAAGAATGCTACTCTCATTCTAGGAAGACCCTTCCTAGCAACTGGACGAACTCTCATTGATGTACAATAGGGGGAAATAACCCTGAGAGTCAATGATGATGAGTTTAAGTTGAATGCTGTCAAAGCCATGCAGCATCCAGACACATCAAAAGACTGCATGAAAGTTGATCTTATTGACTCTTTGGTAGAAGAGATCAACATGGCTGTGGGTCTCGAATCAGAGTTGGAAGACATCTTTAAAGATGTTCAGCCTGATTTGGAGGATTCAGAGGAAATGAAAGAGCCTCTGAAATTTCCTCTGGAAGAGGAAAAACCTCCTAAACCCGAGCTCAAACCATTACCACCATCCCTAAAATATGCATTTCTGGGAGAAGGTGACACTTTTCCAGTGATCATAAGCTCTGCTTTAAATCCACAGGAAGAGGAAGCACTTATTCAAGTGCTAAGGACACACAAGACAGCTCTTGGGTGGTCCATAGGTGACCTTAAGGGCATAAGCCAAGCTAGATGCATGCACAAAATCTTATTGGAGGATAATGCTAAACCAGTGGTTCAACCACAGAGACGGCTAAATCCAGCTATGAAGGAAGTGGTGCAGAAAGAGGTCACCAAATTACTGGAGGCTGGG
The DNA here is from genome assembly GCF_003086295.3 of Arachis hypogaea. NCBI lineage: Eukaryota > Viridiplantae > Streptophyta > Magnoliopsida > Fabales > Fabaceae > Arachis > Arachis hypogaea. The sequence goes on from NC_092046.1 coordinate 25,948,098, forward strand.
ATTATTTATCCTATTTCTGATAGTCCTTGGGTGAGCCCTGTTCAAGTTGTCCCCAAAAAGGGAGGCATGACAGTGGTTCATAATGAAAAGAATGAATTGGTTCCTACAAGAACAGTTATAGGGTGGTGCATGTGTATTAACTACAGAAGGCTCAATACAGCAACCAGAAAAGATCATTTTCCTTTACCATTCATAGACCAGATGCTAGAAAGATTGGCAGGTCATGATTATTACTGCTTTTTGGATGGCTACTTAGGCTATAACCAGATTGCAGTAGATCCCCAGGATCAAGAGAAAACAGCATTCACATGTCCATCTGGAGTGTTTGCTTATAGAAGGATACCATTTGGGCTGTGTAATGCACCTGCAACCTTCCAGAGATGCATGCTCTCTATTTTCTCTGATATGGTGGAAAAATTTCTGGAAGTCTTCATGGATGACTTCTCAGTATATGGAGACTCATTCAGCTCCTGTCTTGATCACCTGAAACTAGTTCTGAAAAGATGCCAAGAGACCAACCTGGTTTTAAACTGGGAAAAATGTCATTTTATGGTGACTGAAGGGATTATCCTTGGGCATAAAATTTCAAACAAGGGAATAGAGGTGGATCAAGCAAAAATAGAGGTAATTGAAAAATTACCACCACCTGCCAATGTTAAGGCAATCAGAAGCTTTCTGGGGCATGCAGGATTCTATAGGAGGTTTATAAAGGATTTTTCAAAAATTACAAAACCTCTGAGCAATCTGCTAGCTGCTGACATGCCATTTGTGTTTGACACAGAGTGTCTGCAGGCGTTTGAAATGCTGAAAGCCAAGCTGGTCACAGCACCAGTTATTTCTGCACCAGACTGGACATTACCATTTGAGCTAATGTGTGATGCCAGTGATCACGCCATTGGTGCAGTACTGGGGCAGAGGCATGACAAGCTTCTACATGTCATTTATTATGCTAGCCGTGTTTTGAATGATGCCTAGAAAAATTACACAACTACAGAAAAAGAATTGCTTGCAGTGGTTTATGCCATTGACAAGTTTAGATCATACTTAGTAGGATCAAAAGTGATTGTGTACACAGATCATGCTGCTCTTAAATATCTACTCACAAAGCAGGATTCAAACCCAGACTCATAAGATGGGTGTTGCTTCTGCAAGAGTTTGATATAGAAATAAGAGACAGAAAAGGGACAGAGAACCAAGTGGCTGACCATCTGTCCCGGATAGAGCCAATAGAAGGGACGTCATTCCCCTCTCTTGAAATCTCTGAGACCTTTCCTGATGAGCATTTGTTTGCCATTCAGGAAACACCATGGTTTGCAGACATTGCAAACTACAAAGCTGCAAGGTTCATTCCCAAGGAGTACAGCAGGCAACAAAAAAAAAATAATTACTGATGCAAAGTACTACTTGTGGGATGAACCCTATCTCTATAAGAGATATGCAGATGGCATAATCCGTAGGTGTGTGCCTAAAGAAGAAGCACAAAGGATCTTATGGCATTGCCATGGGTCACAATATGGAGGTCATTTCGGAGGTGAGCGGACAGCCACCAAGGTTCTCCAATGTGGCTTCTACTGGCCTACACTCTACAGAGATTTCCGAGAGTTTGTACGTAACTGTGACAGTTGCCAGAGAGCTGGTAATTTGCCTCACAGTTATACCATGCCTCAACAAGGAATCTTGGAGATTGAGTTGTTTGATGTATGGGGTATTGATTTCATGGGGCCTTTCCCACCATCATACTCAAACACTTATATTCTAGTGGCAGTTGACTATGTATCAAAATGGGTTGAGGCCATTGCCACACCCACCAATGATACTAAAACAGTGCTGAAATTCCTCCAGAAACATATATTCAGCAGGTTTGGTGTCCCCAGGGTACTAATCAGTGATGGGGGCACTCACTTCTGCAACAAACAGCTTTACTCTGCCATGGTCCGGTATGGGATTCGCCACAAGGTGGCGACTCCATATCATCCACAGACAAATGGTCAAGCTGAAGTCTCTAACAGAGAACTAAAAAGAATCCTGGAACGGACTGTAAGTACCCGTAGAAAGGATTGGGCACGAAGCTTGGATGATGCTCTGTGGGCTTACAGAACAGCATTCAAGACTCCTATAGGGACCTCTCCATACCAACTTGTGTATGGTAAGGCATGCCACCTGCCCGTGGAACTGGAACATAAAGCCTACTGGGCAACCAGATTCCTAAACTTTGATGCCAAATTAGCTGGAGAAAAAAGATTGCTCCAGCTAAATGAGCTAGAGGAATTCAGATTCACTGCTTTCGAAAATGCCAAGCTTTATAAAGAAAAATAAAAAAAGTGGCATGACAGAAAGCTGTCATCTAGAATCTTTGAACTAGGACAAAAGATTCTGTTGTTTAACTCTAGGCTCAGGCTATTCCCCGGGAAACTGAAGTCCCGGTGGAAGGGACCATATGTGATTACAAGTGTATCACCATATGGTTATGTGGAGCTTCAAGATATTGATTCTGACAAGAAGTTCATTGTTAATGGACATAGAATCAAGCACTATCTTGAAGGCAATGTTGAGCAAGAGTGCTCAAGGCTGAAGCTAGATTAAAAGCTCAGCAAGGTCCAGCTAAAGACAATAAAGAAGCGCTTGCTGGGAGGCAACCCAGCCATGGGGCATCACTTCCTCTAAGCATTTTGCCCTATTCTTGATTTTATTTGTTTATATAAAGTTCACTGATACTAAGGTAAAGAGTCAATTGTATAAGTTCACAGGGTTACAGAAGGATTCTGCACACAAAACAGAGAAAAAGAGCTCACTGGCAAGAAAACGCCAGTAAAAATCTGTTTTGGGCGTTCAACGCCCAAAAGAAGCATCCACTGGGCGTTGAACGCCAGTAAGGATAGCCATCTGGGCGTTTAACGCCAGATTTATAGCGTCCTGGGCGTTCAGAAAAACGCCCAGTGACAAAGGGGTTCCTGGCGTTCAACGCCAGAAAGAAGCCACAGCTGGGCGTTGAACGCCCAGGAGAAGCAGCATTTGGGCGTTGAATGCCCAAAACATGCAGCATTTGGGCGTTCAAACGCCAGGATGGTGGGAGGAGGTAAATTCATTTTTTCTTCATATTTTTCATTCTAATCTCAATTTTCATATTTCAATTCATGATTTCTAGCATAAACATGTTAAGAACCCTGATTTCTAAAATCCCTTATTTCTAAAAACCCTATTTTAAAAATATCAAATGTATCTTAATCCATAAGCACAAATCCTTTTTTTCAATCCAACTCAACTCTTTTTCAAAATTTTCAAAACAAATCTATCTCTTTTCATTCAAAAATCTTTTCAACTAATCAATATCTTTTTCAAATCTCCATATTATCTTTTTTAAAAATCTAATTTTATCTTTTTCAGATATCTTGCATATCTTTTCAATTTTAAATTATATCTTTTCTTATCATACTTATTTTTTTAAATATCATATCTTCTATCTTATCTTTCTCCCTATTTTCGAAAACCCCCCTCCCTTTTAAAAACCCATTCGGCCTCCTTCCTTTCATCCACCATCCTACACTAGTTCTCCTTCTCTCCCTCTCCTTTCTTTTCTTTTGCTTGAGGACAAGAAAACCTCTAAGTTTGGTGTGTTTATCCGTGATCACTAAACCATACCCACTAAGATCATGGCTCCTAAAGGAAAACAACCCACTCCAAGAGGCAAGAAAGAGAGTGTTCCAAAATCACTTTGGAATCAAGGGAAGTTCTTAACTAAAGAACATTCAGACCATTATTACAAAATAATGGGTCTAAGATCAGTGATCCCGGAAGTTAGATTCGATCTGAAAGAAGACGAATATCCGGAGATCCAGGAGCAAATCCGAATCAGGAAGTGGGAGATCCTAGCCAATCTTGAAACGAAAGTGGGAAGGAATATGGTCCAAGAGTTCTATGCTAATATGTGGCATACAGACAGGTAAAGACTATCTGGATCTGGTATCTATGACTATCGGACCTTGGTCAGAGGAAAGATTGTTCATACCCACCCTGACAAGATCAGGGAGATCTTAAAGCTACCTCAGCTGAAAGATGATCCAGACTCCTTCAATAGGAGAATGATGAGATCAGACAAGGGCCTAGATAAGATTCTAGAGGATATATGTATCCCTGGAGCCAGGTGGACCACCAGCACGAAGGGTGTCCCAAATCAACTCAAAAGAGAAGATCTCAAACCAGTCGCCAGAGGATGGCTGGACTTCATTGGGCATTCTCTGCTGCCCACTAGCAACCGTTCTGAAGTCACTATTAGAAGAGCAGTGATGATCCATTGCATCATGATGGAAAAAGAAGTGGAAGTTCATCAATTGATTTCAACTGAATTCTACAAAATTGCAAACAAAAATTCCAAAGATGCCAGGTTGGCTTATCCAAGCTTGATTTCTATGCTCTGCAAGGACGCTGGAGTAAGGATGGGAATAACTGAGTATATCTCAGTTGAGCGGCCAATCACCAAAGCATCAATGGAAAAACAACAATCACAGGATGACCCCATCAAGAAGAGAACACAGGAAATTCTCCCACAAATCCCTCAATCTGAATACTGGGAGTATCTTGAAACATCTATTACCAAGATGCAAGAATCTATGGAGCAAATACAGAAAGAACAGAAGGAACAAAGTAGCATTCTTTGCTATTTGCTTAAAGAACAAGAGGAGCAAGGGTGTGATTTAAGGGAATTGAAGCGCCAGAAATTATCTCTTGAAGGACCAAGCACCCCGCAGATTAGAGGAACATCCACTTCCCAGAACAAAGGTTGTTAAACTCCAATCTTAGCCTTAACTCTGTGATAACTGTTTTTATTTTAGTTTTACCTTAGGAGTCATATAGTAGAAATTAGTATCTATATTTTTGATTTTATCCCCAATTAAGCTATAATTTAATTTTATCATCATCATTGAACATGAATAAAATAGAAGAATTTCTTTAGAATAAGAGGCAATATTTTTTGAGTTTTTAATAAGATAAATTCTAATTATTTACATGTGGTGGCAATGCTTTCTGTCTTCTGAATGAATGCTTGAACAGTGCATATGTCTTTTGAATTTGATGTTTAAAACTGTTAAATATGTTGGCTCTTGAAAGAATGATGAACATGAGACATGTTATTGATAATCTAAAAAATCATAAAAATGATTCTTAAAGCAAGAAAAAGCAGTGAATACAAAAGCTTGCAGAAAAAAAAATATAGAGAAAAAAAAAGAAAAAGCAAGCAGAAAAAGCCAAAGCTCTTAAAACCAAAAGGCAAGAGCAAAAAGCCAGTAGCCCTTAAAACCAAAAGGCAAGGGTAATAAAAAGGACCCCTAGGCTTTGAGCATCAGTGGATAGGAGGGCCTAAAGGAATAAAATCCTGGCCTAAGCGGCTAAACCAAGCTGTCCCTAACCATGTGCTTGTGGCGTGAAGGTGTCAAGTGAAAACTTGAGACTGAGCGGTTAAAGTCAAGGTCCAAAGCAAAAAGAAGAGTGTGCTTAAGAACCCTGGACATCTCTAATTGGGGACTTTAGCAAAGCTGAGTCACAATCTGAAAATGTTCACCCAATTATGTGTCTGTGGCATTTATGTATCCGGTGGTAATACTGGAAAACAAAGTGCTTAGGGCCACGACCAAGACTCATAAAGTAGCTGTGTTCAAGAATCAACATACTGAACTAGGAGAATCAATATCTCTATCTGAATTCTGAGTTCCTATAGATGCCAATCACTCTGAGCTTCAATGGATAAAGTGAGGTGCCAAAACTGTTCAGAAGCAAAAAGCTACTAGTCCTGCTCATCTAATTAGAATCTGAGCTTCACTCAAAAACTCTGAGATATTATTGCTTCTTAAATTATTTGTATTCTATTTTATTTATCTAGTTGCTTGAGGACAAGCAACAGTTTAAGTTTGGTGTTGTGATGAGCGGATATTTTATACGCTTTTTAGGGCTAATTTCATATAGTTCTTAGTGTGTTTTAGTTAGTTTTTAGTTTATTTTTAGTAGTTTCTAGGCAAAATTCATATTTCTGGACTTTACTATGAGTATGTGTATTTTTCTGTGATTTCAGGTATTTTCTGGCTGAAATTGAGGGAGCTGAGCAAAAATCTAATTCAGGCTGAAAAAGGACTACTGATGCTGTTGGATTCTGACCTCCTTGCACTCAAAGTGGATTTTCTGGAGTCACAGAACTCCAAATGGCGCGCTTCCAATTGCGTTGGAAAGTAGACATCCAGGGCTTTCTAACAATATATAATAGTCTATACTTTTCCCAAGGATAGATGACGTAAACTGGCGTTCAACGCCAGTTCCATGCTGCTGTCTGGCGTCCAGCGCCAGAAACAAGTTACAAAGTGGAGTTCAACGCCAGAAAAGGATCCAAAGCTGGCGTTGAACGCCCAAAACAGCCCTATGCACGTGATTAGCTTAAGTCTCAGCCCCAGCACACACCAAGTGGGCCCCAGAAGTGGATTTCTGCACCATCCATCATAGTTTACTCATTTACTGTAAACCTAGTTTACTAGTCTAGTATTTAAACAACTTTTAGAGACTTGTTTTGTATCTCATGACATTTTAGATCTGAACTTTGTACCTTTTGACGGCATGAGTCTCTAAACTCCATTGTTGGGGGTGAGGAGCTCTGCTGTGTCTTAATGAAGTAATGCAAGTATTTCTATTTTCCATTCAAACATGCGTGTTCCTATCTAAGATATCCATTCGCACTTCAATATGAATGTGATGAACATGACAATCATCATCATTCCTCCATGAACGCGTGCCTGACAACCACTTACGTTCCACCATAGAATGAATGAATATCTCTTAGATCTCTTAATCAGAATCTTCGTGGTATAAGCTAGATTGATGGCAGCATTCAAGAGAATCCGGAAAGTCTAAACCTTGTCTGTGGTATTCCGAGTAGGATTCAGGGATTGAATGACTGTGACGAGCTTCAAACTCGCGAGTGCTGGGCATAGTGACAGACGCAAAAGGATAGTAAATCCTATTCGGGTACGATTGAGAACCTGCAGATGATTAGCCGTGCGGTGACAGCGCATCTGGACCCTTTTCACTGGAAGGATGGATGGTAGCCATTGACAACGGTGATCCACCAACACACAGCTTTCCATAGGAGGACGTGCGTGCGTGAATCAGAAAACAGAGGAAAGCAAAATTTCAGAAGATAAAGCATCTCCAAAACTCCAACATATTCTCCATCATTACATACAAGTATAATTTGTGTCCCGCCCTTTTATTCCTTGCAATCAAATTTGATAAGTGAATTATTTTATTGTTTTCCTGACTAAGAGTTACAAGATAACCATAGATTGCTTCAAGCCAACAATCTCCGTGGGATCGACCCTTACTCACGTAAGGTATTACTTCGACGACTCAGTGCACTTGCTGGTTAGTGGTACGAGTTGTAAAAAGTGTGATTTACAATTCGTGCACCAGCAAAGTTAGTGGAAATTTGGGTGCCAACATTGGAGGGAACATTAGTAACGTCCTCAAAAAGTTTTAAAAACTGGAGCTGAGAAATTTTGGGCGACGCGTACGCGTCGATGACACACACGCGTAAAATGGCAATTTTTACCATTCACGCGTACGCGTGACCAAGCCAACGTCCGCGACGAGAGGCCCAAAATTGGATTTGGAAAACTTGCATCGATGCGTACGCATGGGCCACGCATACGCGTGGATGAAGATTTTGGCCAGACACGCAAACGCGTGAGCGACGCACACGCACAAAACGTTGTTTCGACGGGTATGCGTAGGTGGAAAAACGTTGGCGCCAACGCTCATTCCTTTCAAAATCCTTTTTCAAGCCTAACGTTTGACTCAACATTTTCTGGAAAATGTTGAGCACCAACGTTGAAATCAGCTTTAGTGAAATTGAGCACTCATATAGATAAAAAATGTGAATTGCCAATTACCCCTCTTCAACATCATTGAGACCCATTCTAGCTTGCTTCAACAAGGCCAAAAAGCCCAATCCAAGGAATTGAAGACTGAATTGGAAAGTGTATTGACGAACGGATTTCTGCCGGTAAAGAAATTCATAAAAATAATCACGTTGTAGGTATAGTTTCCAAATCAACAGAAGATCCTTTCGTACAAAAGTTTTGGTTGTCATAATAACAAACCCAGTAAAATTTATAACCGAAGTATTCAAACCTCGGGTCATCTCTCAAGGAATTGCAGGGAAGTATGATTTGTTATTGGTTTTGGAAAAAGGTATATTTTTGGGTTTTTGAAATATGGAACAGGAAAATAAACTGGCAACAATTAAAGTAAATTATCATGAAAACCATTGCAAGGTATAAGAACTGGAAATCTCATCCTAGTTATCCTTATCAGGTGTGATGAGAATTTTTTATGGCTCCCACTTAGTTAACCCTTACTAAATAAAGGAAAGTCAAGTGAACTAATCAATTTGATTCCTCAAGCCCTAGTCAACTCCTAAGGAAAGACTAGCTTTAGAGGGATCTAAATCAATCAGCAAATTCCAATTTTCAATCAACAGCTGATTTTGATAACTCAAGTGTCACCAATTTCTTAACCAAAGCAAAGAGAGAGAAATCTAAATTAAATTAAAAGCATCAATAACATGAATGGAAGAAAGCAATCTTAAATCTGAAATACCTCAAATTGTATTAAATAGAAAATCAAATTAAACATAGGAATCCATAAACCAAATTGGAAAAATAAACAAAATAAAGTAATAGAGTAATTGAAAGTAGAAGAGAAATTAAATTAAAGGAACATTGAACTTGGAATTAAGAAGAGATAAACCTAAAACTAAGAGAAATCCTAATTCCTAAAACCTAAGAGAGAGGAGAGAACCTCTCTCTCTAGAAAACTACATCTCCAAACCTAAAATTCTGAATTATCAATTAATGTTCCATGAATGAATGGATTAATTCCCCCACTCTATAGCCTCTAATATGTGTTTTCTGGGCCAAAAAGTGGGTCAAAAATATCCCAAAAATCGCCCTCAACGATTTCTGATATGTCTAGCACGCGGCAAAGTCACGTGTACGCTTCGTCCACGTATACGCGTGGATTGAATTTTCTCCAGGTCACATGTGCTCGTGATCCACGCGTGCGCGTCACCTGTCTTCGAAGCAACTATAACAAATTATATATCGTTACAAAGCCCCGGATGTTAGCTTTTCAATGCAACTAGAACCGCCTCATTTGGACCTCTGTAGCTCAAGTTATGGTCGTTTTAGTACGAAGAGGTCAGGCTGGACAGCTTAGCAATTTCTTCAACTTCTTGTATTCCTTCAACTTTTGCATGCTTCCTTTCCATCCTCTAAGCCATTCCTGTCCTATAAACTCTGAAATCACTTAACACACATATCATGGTATCGAATGGTAATAAGAGGGGATTAAACATAGCAATTTAAAGGCCCAGGAAACATGTTTTCAATCATAGTACAAGATTAAGAAGGAAAATGTAAAACCATGCAATTAGTATGAATAAATGTGCAAAGACTTGATAAAAATGACTCAATTGAGCACAAGATAAACCATAAAATAGTGGTTTATCAATCTCCACACACTTAAACATTAGCATGTCCTCATGCTAAGCTCAAGAGAAGCTATAAAGGAGTGAAGAGGAATGGTAGAATGTATGAAATGTGACCTATCTATATGAATGCCACAAAATGCAAAAATACTTCTTCCTACTTGGGTAAAAGTAAACAAATCTTTCAAGAAGAAATATGAACTGGATTTCACTAATTCAAATTACAAAATAAAGTACAAGTAAACTTGCCGAAGAAAATAGCTCATGAGAGCCGGGAACAAAGAATCGAGCATCGAACCCTCACCATAAGTGTATACAATCTAATTACTCATGTGTTTAAGAGTCAAATCTCTCAATTCTCTACTAACCTTGCTTTCTAAGGCTTGCTTTTCTTCTACCAATCAACAAAGAATCAATGCACAGATACACATATCAAGTGGTCTTTTAAGGGTTGTAATGGGGTTAGGGTCAAGGTAGGATTGTATTTGGTCAAGTGGACTAAAATCTGAATCCTTAATTAACTTAAACTTTTTCTACCCAACTTAAGACAATCCATGTAATGATAATACAACATCTAACTATCCATTAACCATGTTTTTCACATATTCATGCCTAATTTCGAGTACAGTACATATGCATTGTTTTCACCATTTATTTTGGGGCATTTTGTCCCCTTTTACGTATTTGCTCTTTTTCTTTTCTTTTTCTTTCTTTTTTTTATTTATTATTTATTATATATATATTTATTTATTTTCTTTTGTTTTTTCTCAATATATATGATTCAATTATTGAATGCATGAACATGTCCTAAACATTTCTTTCACATTTTCATAAAGAAGTTTAACATACTTAATTTCCAAAACCAAACGTTTCCAAACCCAATTTTCCCACACTTAATTCATGAGCATTCTCACTAGTCTAAGCTAACCAAAGATTCAAATTAAGGACATTATTGTTTTTCGCTTAGAGTTAGTGATGAGCTAAAGTAAAGAACAAAGGGGTATAATGGCTCAACATTGGTTTGCAAAGGATAATGAAAGGGTAAGGCCATATGGGTATGTAAGCTCAGTGAAACTAAGGCCTCAATTATATAAGTGCATGCATACATCAAACAATGGAAATATAGAATTAAGCAAAATAAAGATCACAATTTTAGAGAGAACAACACAGACCAAATATAAAATATTGGTTGGTAAGATGCAACCAATCAAGTAGGCTTAAAATCTTACTGGTTTTGTGTGTTCGAGCTCAAAAACCATGTTCCAAATTAAAATTTCTTCAAACAAGTTTTTCAAAAAGTTTAATTCAAATTAGTGAAATACTATAAAAAGTTTCTTGAAAAAGAAAATATTACTTCAACCAAGTGGTAAAATATGCACAAAATCAAACAAACATGCAAATGCAACAACTAATTTAACAAAAAAAAAGTTAAACAATGGTGTTGAGTCAGAAAAAGTTAAACATTGGTGTTGAGACAGGAAGTACTAACCCACAGAAGTCGGTATCGACCTCCCCACACTTAAGGATTGCACCATCCTCAGTGCATGCAGAGACGTACAAGTGGACAGGTGGCTCCAACTGATGCTTTTCCTCCAAAGATCGTGCGGTAGACTTGTTTATTGCTCCAGTTAGAAACGTTTCCTTTTTCCTCGCGATGGCCAGCCTGAAAAGGAGAGAAGAAAGGTAACATGCAATCCAAAGGGATAGAGCAAGGAAAAGGGCAGTACAAGTGATAATCATGCTAAGGTAAAGAAGAATGTCATTAACACATGGTCGCGACTTCATGTAATTAGGACATCAACGAAAATATAGCAAGAAATATGAAGGCAATTAGATGCAAGATATTTATTAGCATGCCGGCAAAGGCATGAGTAGCATAGATCAAGCATTAATTGCTAAAATGTATTATCACTCGTAACAAACCAACAATCACGTTTGTATTGACAATTATAATTAATTAATAAGATATAGGAAGGGTTTTGTGAAAAACAGGCATTAGAGTAAAAGAGTAGAATAATTAAAAATGCATAATGCTATACGGGCTTATTCACAAACACTTGGTATGCATGTTTAATATGATAGGGAAAGTATTAAATTTTAACATACAAATAACCCAAAAATAATAATTAGTGATAATTGTCAAATAACTCCCTAATAATCCACAAGCAAATATGGAAGAAAATAATCACCCAATTAGATTTCTAACACCAAGTAAAATAATGCAAAAATAGATAAATAATAAAAAAAAGAAGAAAAAGAAAATAGAAAGAAAGAACCTTGAGAAGAAGGTGATAAAGAGGGGTAATAAAGAACGTGAGGTGAAGAAAATATGATGGAGGGAAAAAAAGAAGAGAAGAGTAAAGAAAGAGAAAGAATGGAAAAAGATGGGAGAATAAAGAAGAAAGAAAAGAAAGAAGAAAGAAGAAGAAAGAAATTAGGATTTAGAAAGATAAGATATAAAAAAAAGGGATGCGCAGGGTTCAGGTGTGGATTTACGAAAGACGCGTACGCGTACTCCACGCGTACGCTTGGGTCGCGCACTGAGGGGGGTGACGCGTAGGCGTCGGTCATGCATACGCGTGACCATGTTTGTGCTTTTCGCGCAAGGGTATCGTGGGGCTCGCACAACCCTCTGTTCGTTTTGGGATATGTGCCAAAATGTCATATGACGCGTGCGTATCAGGCACGCGCACGCGTGGAAGTGCAATAGTGGAAAATGACGCGTACGCGTTAACGACACGTACGTGTGGGTAGGTTTTTGCTTCTAGCATAATTCCAGCACCAAGCCAGCATAACTTTCGGCCAATACACCTTTTACGTCGAATTCGCAAGGTCACGCATGCACGTCAATGATGCGTACGCGTGAAGTGCCAAATTCTTAGATGACGCGTACGCGTGAGGGACGCGTACGCGTGGTGATGCTTGTGCGATTGGCACACTTTCTGCACTGTTCTCATGCAACTTTCTGTTCTTTTTTTTTTTACGCAGATGAAAATGCAGACTATATGAAATACTAATGAGAAGAGTCACTAAAATAAAACTAAGGAGAGAAAAGAAAGAACGATCATACCATGGTGGGTTGTCTCCCACCTAACACTTTTAATTAAAGTCCTTAAGTTGGACATTTGGTGAGCTCCTTGTCATGGTGACTTGTGCTTGAACTCGTCTTGAAACTTCCACCAATGCTTGGACTTCCAATAAGCTCTATCAATACCAAGTAAATTTCTCAAGCTTCGATGGAATTCTTCACAAGCTTTGAGCTCCCAAATTTGATCCTTATATATTCCCGGATCCCAAATCTTGTTTCTACACCCGTCTTCAAGTGGATCATAATGATTCCATCCGGGTGGTTCAGCCTTAGAATTCTCATTTAGGCACCCAAACATCCTCCTAGACCCAATTAATTGAGAATTATGCTAACCCTTGCAATCAGGCCTTCAGCTTCCAACAGTATCGAAGCTAGGATGGTGTTGCCAACCACTACCCATCTCTCCCTTTTACTATTAATGCCACAAAGAGCTCTAAGTTGACCATCTGTCTCAAGTAAACCATACTCAAGTGGGAAAGTAAAGGTCAAGGATAAGAATTTTACCCACTTGAATGTTGTTTTGGATGGTAATGGCTTTGGGGGAGAGGTCTCCAACAACTTTGGCAAGGTGATTTCAAGCTCCATTCCCTTATGCTCTTCCTTGATAACTTCCACCTCTTTGCAAGCTTCTTCAATTTCAACCTTTTCCTCTTGGTAGCTTTCTTCCAATTCAATCTCTTCTTCATTACTCACCAAGGGCATGGGAAGTTGTGCTTCTTCTTCTTTGATCTTCATCTCTTGATCAACCTCTTCAAAGTCTTTAGCCATGATATGCCTTGGAGGTTTTACACCCTCTTCATCATCAAATTCAAACGTCTTGGAAGGAGGTTCTATGACTGGACTTTCCCATGGAGGTTCTGCATCTCCCAAGTCTTCAACCACTTCTTCCTCTTCAATAATTACTGCTTTGTCCAGTTGTTTTAGTATAAAATTGTACTCATCCTTGATGATTTCCCTTCCATGACAACTCCTTTCAACTATTCCTTCATCTTTAAGTACAAAATCCAGCTCCTCCTTGTTGACTTCCACCTCTTGACAACTTCCTCCAAGGGTCTCTCCTACCTCTACCTTTAGGGCCTCCTCTAGCTTCTTATGAAGTATGAATTCGCGAAGACGATCCATTCTCTCTTGTTCCATGTTGATAGCATGACTGGGATCATCTTGCTCTTGGATTGATGGATGTGGGTGCTCTTCCATGGAGGGTGGTGATGGGATGGGAAGATTATTATGTGGTTGAAAAGGAAGTGCACTAGAGTTTGAGGGTTGACTATTGGAGGTAGAGGGTTGGTTCATGTGGGATATAAGATTTTGGAGTGTAGAGGTGAGACCAATAATGTTAGAGATGAGTGTGTTGTTATCCAATGGAGGTTGGGGTGGATAAAAGGGTTCAATTGTTAGGAGAAATGGCTCATAATACGGAGGTGGTTCTTCTTGATAAGGGTATGGAGATGGTGAATATTGAGGTGGTGGTTCATATGGTGGTTGGTGTGGTGGATAAGGATTAGGGTCATATGGAGGTGAATGGTGGAAAAGGACTTGTGAGTATGGTGGTTCAGAGTTATGTTGAGGAGGGGGTTCATAAGCATATGGTGGGGCTTGTTGGTAACTACAAGGAGGTCCACCATATTCATCATCTTTGTACACTCCCTAGAATGGCTCTTGACCATAGTAATTTGGTGGAGGTGGTTTGTCACGAAAGGGTCCAACATAGCTATTGTCTTGGTATGCATAACAGAATGGTTGTTGGTTATAGCGCATTGGAGGGGGTTATTGCCAAGAGGGTTGATCAAATCCTTGTGGCTCCTCTCATCTTTGATTCTTCCAACCTTGATTCTTGTTCTCATTATAGCTTCCGTTCCTTACAACAACATTGGAATCAAACTTAAAGCCATAGGGGTGAGAATTCATAGTAGCAAAAGAAATAAAAACTAATAGAAATTAATGAAAATAAACTCCTAAAACTAGAAACACTAATAAAGAAACGAAAAAGCAAATATTTACAATAACCAATAATAAGGCACATGTTTGCAATTCCCCGGCAACAGCGCCATTTTGACGAACGGATTCCTGCCGGTAAAGAAATTCATAAAAATAATCACGTTGTAGGTATAGTTTCCAAACCAACAGAAGATCCTTTCGTACAAAAGTTTTGGTTGTCACAATAACAAACCCAGTAAAATTTATCACCAAAGTATTCAAACCTCGGGTCGTCTCTCAAGGAATTGTAGGGAAGTATGATTTATTATTGGTTTTGGAAAAAAGGTATATTTTTTGGTTTTTGAAATAGAGAACAGGAAAATAAACTGGCAACAATTAAAGTAAATTATCATGAAAACCATTGCAAGGTATAAGAACCGGAAATCCCATCCTAGTTATCCTTATCAGGTGTGATGAGAATTGTTTATTGCTCCCACTTAGTTAACACTTACTAAATAAAGAAAAGTCAAGTGGACTAATAAATTTGATTTCTCAAGTCCTAGTCAACTCCTAAGGAAAGACTAGCTTTAGAGGGATCTAAATCAATAAGCAAATTCTAATTTTCAATCAACAGCTGAGTTTGATAACTCAAGAGTCACCAATTACTTAACCAAAGCAAAGGGAGAGAAATCTAAATTAAATTAAAAGCATCAATAACATGAATTGAAGAGAGCAATCTTAAATCTGAAATACCTCAA
Organism: Arachis hypogaea; assembly: GCF_003086295.3. Lineage (NCBI taxonomy): Eukaryota > Viridiplantae > Streptophyta > Magnoliopsida > Fabales > Fabaceae > Arachis > Arachis hypogaea. The sequence continues at coordinate 25,963,387 of NC_092046.1, forward strand.
ATTGTATTAAATAGAAAATCAAATTAAACAGAGGAATCCATAAACCAAATTGGGAAAATAAACAAACTAAAGTGATAGAGTAATTGAAAGTAGAAGAGAAATTAAATTAAAGGAACATTGAACCTGGAATTAAGAATAGATAAACCTAAAACTAAAAGAAATCCTAATTCGTAAAACCTATGAGAGAGGAGAGAACCTCTCTCTCTAGAAAACTACATCTCCAAACCTAAAATTCGGAATTATCAATTAATGTTCAATGAATGAATGGATCGATTCCCCCACTTTATAGCCTCTAATCTGTGTTTTCTGTGCTGAAAAGTGGGTCAAAACAACCCAAAAATCGCCCCCAGCGATTTCTGATACGTCCAGCAGGCGGCAAAGTCACGCGTACGCGTCGTCCACGCGTACGCGTGGATTAAATTTTCTCAAGGTCATGCGTGTGCGTGATCCACGCATGGGCATCACCTATCTTCAGGGCAGCTATGGCAAAGTGTATATCTTTGCGTAGCCCCAGATGTTAGCTTTCCAACACAACTAGAACCATCTCATTTGGACCTCTATAGCTCAAGTTATGGTCGATTTAGTACGAAGAGGTCAGGCTAGACAGCTTAGCAATTTCTTCAACTTCTTGTATTCCTTCCACTTTTGCATGCTTCCTTTCCATCCTCTAAGCCATTCCTGTCCTATAAACTCTGAAATCACTTAACACACATATCATGGTATCGAATGGTAATAAGAGGGGATTAAACATAGCAATTTAAAGGCCCAGGAAATATGTTTTCAATCATAGCACAAGATTAGGAAGGAAAATGTAAATCCATGCAATTAGTATGAATAAGTGTGCAAAAACTTGATAAAATCCACTCAATTGAGCACAAGATAAACCATAAATAGTGGTTTATCAAACTCCCCACACTTAAACATTAGCATGTCATCATGCTACGCTCAAGAGAAGCTATAAAGGAGTGAAGAGGAATGGTAGAATGTATGAAATGCGACCTATCTATATGAATGCCACTAAATGCAAAAATACTTCTACCTACTTGGTTAAAAGTAAAAAAATCTTTCAAGAAGAAATATGAACTGGATTTCACTAATTCAAATCACAAAATAAAGTACAAGTAAACTTGCCGAAGAAAATAGCTCATGAGAGCCGGGGACAAAGAATCGAGCATCGAACCCTCACCGGAAGTGTATACACTCTAATTACTCACGTGTTTAAGGTTCGACTCTCTCAATTCTCTACTAACCTTGCTTTCTAAGGCTTGCTTTTTTTCTACCAATCAACAAAGAATCAATGCATAGATACACATATCAAGAGGTCTTTTAAGGGTTGTAATGTGGTTAGGGTCAAAGTAGGATTGTATTTGGTCAAGTGGACTAAAATCTGAATCCTTAATTAACTTAAACTTTTTCCACCTAACTTAAGACAATCCATGTAATCATAATACAACATCTAACTATCCATTAACCATGTTTTTCACATATTCATGCATCCTAATTTCGAGTACAGTACATATGCATTGCTTTCACCATTTATTTTGGGGCATTTTGTCCCCTTTTACTTATTTGCTCTTTTTATTTTCCTTTTTCCCCTTTTTTTATTTATTATTGATTATATATATATATATATATATATATATATATATATATATATATATATATATATATTTCTTTTGTTTTTTTTCAATGCATATGATTAAATTATTGAATGCATGAACATGTCCTAAACATTCCTTTCACATTTTCACAAAGAAGTTTAACATACTTAATTTCCAAAACCAAACGTTTCCAAACCCACTTTCCCCACACTTAATTCATGAGTATTCTCACTAGTCTAAGCTAACCAAAGATTCAAATTAAGGACATTATTATTTTCCGCTTAGAGTTAGTGATGATCTAAAGTAAAGAACAAAGGGGTATAATGGCTCAACATTGGTTTGCAAAGGATAATGAAAGGGTAAGGCCATATGGGTATATAAGCTCAGTGAAACTAAGGCCTCAATGATATAAGTGCATGCATACATCAAACAATGGAAATATAGAATTAAGCAAAACAAATATCACAATTATAGAGAGAACAACACACACCAAATATAAAATATTGGTTGGTAAGATGCAACCAATCAAGTAGGCTCAAAATCTTACTGGTTTTGTGTGTTCGAGCTCTAAAACCATTTTTTAAATTAAAATTTCTTCAAATAAGTTTTTCAAAAAGTTTAATTCAAATTAGCGAAATGCTATAAAAAGTTTCTTGAAAAAGAAAATATTACTTCAACCAAGTGGTAAAATATGCACAAAATCAAACAAACATGCAAATGCAACAACTAATTTAACAAAAAAAGTTAAACATTGGTGTTGAGTCAGGAAAAGTTAAACATTGGTGTTGAGTCAGGAAGTACTAACCCGCGGAAGTCGGTATCGACCTCCCCACACTTAAAGATTGCACCGTCCTCGGTGCATGCAGAGACGTACAAGTGGACGGGTGGCTCCAACTGATGCTTTTCCTCCAAAGATCGTGCGGCAGACTTGTTTATTGCTCCATTTAGAAACGTTTCCTTTTCCCTCGCAATGGCCAGCCTGAAAAGGGAGAGAAGAAAGGTAACATGCAATTCAAAGGGATAGAACAAGAAAGAGGGAAGTACAAGTGATAATCATGCTAAGGTAAAGAAGAATGTCATTAACACATGGTCGCAACTTCATGTAATTAGGACATCAACGAAAATATAGCAAGAAATATGAAGGCAATTAGATGCAAGATGTTTATTAGCTTGTCGGCAAAGGCATGAGTAGCATAGATCAAGCATTAATTGCTAAAATGTATTATCACTCGTAACAAACCAACAATCACGTTTGTATTGACAATTATAATTAATTAATTAATAAGATATAGGAAGGGTTTTGTGAAAAGCAGGCATTAGAGTAGAAGAGTAGAATAATTAAAAATGCACAATGCTATACGGGCTTATTCACAAACACTTGGTATGCATGTTTAATATGATAGGGAAAGTATTAAATTTGAACATGCAAATAACCCAAAAATAATAATTAGTGATAATTGTCAAATAACTCTCTAATAATCCACAAGTAAATATGGAAGAAAACAATCACCCAATTAGATTTCTAACACCAAGTAAAATAATGCAAAAATAGATAAATAATAAAAAGAAGAAGAAAAAGAAACTAAAAAGAAAGAACCTTGAGAAGAAGGTGATAAAGAGGGGTAATGAAGAACGTGAGGTGAAGAAAATATGATGGAGGAGAAAAGAAGAAGAGAAGAGTAAAGAAAGAGAAAGAATGGAAAAAGATGGGAGAATAAAGAAGAAGGAAAAGAAAGAAATTAGAAGAAGAAAGAAATTAGGATTTAGAAAGATAAGATATAAAAAAAATAGGGCTGCGCAGGGTTCAGGTTCGGATTCACGAATGACGCGTACGCGTACTCCACGCGTACGCGTGACCATGTTTGTGCTATTCGCGTGAGGGTATCGTGGCACTCAGACAACCCTCTGTTCGTTTTGGGATATGTGCCAAAATGTCATATGACGCGTGCGCGTCAGGCACGCGCGCGCGTGTAAGTGCAATAGTGGAAAATGACGCGCACGCGTCGTCGTACGCGTGGGTGGATTTGTGCTTCTAGCATAATTCCAGCACCAAGCCAGCATAACTTTCGACCAATACACCTTTTACGTCGAATTCGCAAGGTCACGCGTGTGCGTCATTGACGCGTACGCGTGAAGTGCCAAATTCTCAGATGACGCGTACGCGTGAGGGACACGTACGTGTGGTGATGCTTGTGCGATTGGCACACTTTCTGCACTGTTTCCACGCAACTTTTTGTTCTTTTTTTTATGCAGATGAAAATGCAGACTATATGCAATACTAATGAGAAGAGTCACTAAAATAAAACTAAGGAGAGAAAAGAAAGAACAATCATACCATGGTGGGTTGTCTCCCACCTAGCACTTTTAATTAAAGTCCTTAAGTTGGACATTTGGTGAGCTCCTTGTCATGGTGACTTGTGCTTGAACTCGTCTTGAAACTTCCACCAATGCTTGGACTTCCAATAAGCTCTATCAATACCAAGTAAATTTCTCAAGCTTTGATGGAGTTCTTTACAAGCTTTGAGCTCCCAAATTTGATCCTTATATATTCCCAGATCCCAAATCTTGTTTCTACACCCGTCTTCAAGTGGATCATAATGATTCCATCTGGGTGGTTCAGCCTTAGAATTCTCACTTACGCACCCAAACATCCTCCTAGACCCAATTAATTGAGAATTATGCCAACCCTTGCAATCAGGCCTTGAGCTTCCAACCGTAACAAACCTAGGATGGTGTTGCCAACCACTACCCATCTCCCTTTTACTCTTAATGCCACAAATAACTCTAAGTTGACCATCTGTCTCAAGTAAACCATATTCAAGTGGGAAAGTAAAGGTCAAGGATAAGAATTTTACCCACTTGAATGTTGTTTTGGATGGTAATGGCTTTGGGGGAGACGTTGAAGAGAGAACTTTTGCATGGTCAAGAATTCAGAATAAATTCCCGTTGCAAGTATAGCTTCTAAACCAACAAAAGTCCTTTCTTACAAACGTTTTGGTTGTCACAAGTAACAAACCCCTAAATAAATTGATAACTGAAGTATTTAAACCTCGGGTCGTCTTCCCAAGGAATTGCAAGGAGGTGTTCTTCTTATTGGTTATGAGTTTTGTAAATTGGGGGTTTTTAAAATAAGGAGCAGGTAATTTAAATGACAACTAAAATAAATTAACAATAATAAAATCTCTTGGCAAGGTATAAGAATTAGAATTTCTATCCCAGTTATCCTTATCATATGTGATGAAAATTGGGTTCTAATCCCACTTAGTCAAGTCAAGTGGACTAATTAGCTTGATCCTCAAGTCCTAGTCAATCCTTGTGGGAAGACTAGCTTTAGAGTGATCTAGATAAATTTGTAATCTACCAATTTCAACTACTGCTGAGTTTGACAACTCAAGTGTTACCAATTACTTAACCAAAACCAAAAGGAAGAAAATATCTAAATTAAATTAAAAGCATTCATAAATAGAATAAAACAATCATAAACTGAAATACCTCAAATAATATTAATTAAGAAAATCATAACATGAATGTAGCATAAGCCAAATTGAAAAGATAAATAATAATTAAAAGTATATAATAAAATTAGAAAATAAATAAGAGGAACATTGAACCTGTGACGAAAAAGAAATAATCCTAAATCCTAAAACTAAATCCTAAGAGAGAGGAGAGAGCCTCTCTCTCTAAAAACTACATCTAAAACTAAAATTATGAATTATGAGCTTATGATCATGAATGAATGGATTCTCCCACTTTATAGCCTCTAATATGTGTTTTCTGGGTGATGACAAGTCATCTTAGCCTAGTTTCACTAGCCTTTTTCTTTAATTTTCAATTGAATTATGCACTTTCTTGAGCCATAAGCAAGCTAATTGGGTAGATTTTCATGTTTCCTTTGATTTAATCAACCATGTATGAATTCATGCTATTTCATGAGGTTTTATACTATAATTGTCACATATTATGAAAGAATGAATATCTCATGATTTTAAGCATAGCTTTGATGTGTTTGGTTGATTAATGATAGGTGAAGAAAGCTTGGAGAAAGGTTGAAGCAAGAAGGAATAGCTAGGAGTAAAGAGAAGACAATGGAATAAGTGAAATTGAACCAGGAAGCAAAAAGCTGGACCGAAAGTTAGCCTCAAACTTTTGCACAAACTTTTGGGTGAAAAGTTAGCCCCAACGTTAGCCCCTAACTTTTGGGCTAACGTTGGAACTTGAAAATCACTCCCTGGGTACCAAAAGTTTGCGCCAACGTTAGCCCCTAACTTTGAGGCTAACGTTGGCACATGAAAATCACCCCTGGGCACCAAAAGTTTGCGCCAACGTTAGCCCCTAACTTTGAGGCTAACGTTGGCATGAGAAAAACACTCCCTGGGCACCAAAAGTTTGCGCCAACGTTAGCCCCTAACTTTGAGGCTAATGTTGGCACATGAAAACTACAAGGGGAGGAGCAAAAGTTTGCGCCAACGTTAGCCCCTAACTTTGAGGCTAACGTTGGCGCCACAAGTGCACTAAGGAAGGCCAACGTTGGTGCAAAAGTTAGACCCCTAACTTTTGCACCAACGTGAGTATCAGCAAGTTATGTTGGCTGATATGAAAAGTTGGACCAAAAGTTAGACCCTAACTTTTGCTCCAACTTTTGGTCCAACTTTTGCAAAACTCCAACCCGGTTCATTTGGTTCACTTTGGTTCTTCTCCAAACTCCAAGAGCAATCAACCAAGGCCTCTTTCAACCCAATTCCACCAAGAGCAAAGGCCCAACTCAAGGCTTGAAGATCATTTGAAGAAAGTGTATAAATAGGATAGAATTCAAGTTCTTCGGGGAGCTTTCCCTTTGAATTTTCATAATAGTTTTCGGAGAGCTTTGGATATTGAGTGATCTTTAATTTCTTAGTTTCGGGGAAGGAGAATTCACTTTTCTTCCTCTTAGTTATTTGCATTCAATTTCAATTACAATTGTCTTGGATCTTGGGTTGGAGAATTGAAGAAATTCTGTTTCAATCTCATCCTTGGATCTCTCTGTTCCTTTACTGCTTAATTGAGTTTAATTTTCTGTTAATTGCTCTTCATTTACTTTCCTTGCAATTTACAATTCCCTTGCAAGTGTTCTTGTTGGATCTAGGAAGGCATTGAGATCTAGACTTGGTTTTCTAGTCTCTGGGTCCTGAGATCTGAACTTCTAATTTTCAATTCTCTGTTTACTGTTTTCATGTTCATTTACTTGTTTTGCTTCAGATCCGATTTGATCCAAATCATCTTCTACTTCTCTACTTGATGCAAATTTACTTTTCCTTGTTTAATTTCTGCAAATCCAAGTCCCAATCCCCTTTACAATTCAAGTCATTTACATTTCTTGCACTTTAAGATTTTGCAATTTACATTTCTTGCATTCTAAGTTTCCGCCATTTAATTTCTTGCTCTTTAAGATTCAGCACTTTAAATTCCAGTTCTCTTTAATTTCATGTCAATTACCCATTCCCTTTACTTTCAATGCAATTTAAATTCTGCAAATCACAAATCACTCAACCAAAACTTGATTCGCTTGACTAAATCAACCACTAAACTAAAATTGCTCAATCCTTCAATCCCTGTGGGATCGACCTCACTCCCGTGAGTTTTTATTACTTGATGCGACCCGGTGCACTTGCCGGTTAGATTTGTGTTGTTTTGGGAGATATTCGTTTCTCCACCAAAATAACTCATCAAGTTTTTGGCGCCGTTGCCGGGGATTGATTAGATTGACAATGATTAAGTGAGGTGGTAATCTAGATCAAGCACTTTTTCTTTTCTGTCCTTTAATTTTCAATTAACCCACTAACTGTTTGAATTTTTGCTTCAGCTAACTAAAACTTCATTCTAGCAATAGATTGAAGTGTCACTGGTTTGTGTGTTTCTTATGTTCTGCTTGTATGTCAGGTACAAGAAGAACCACACCCACCTTTCATGAACAAGACAAAAGAACTCTCCGAAGGCTAAGAAGAGAAGCAAGAGAAAAAAATGTTGCTGGAGAGGAAGAATCAGATGAAGAATATCATGAATTGGAGGAACACTCAACAAATCCAACAAATCCACCAGTGAGAATGGCCAACAACAATGGTCAACCCCAGAGGAGAGTCTTGGCTTCATATACATTTGCTAATCCAAGGCATTGTGGGAGTAGCATCCTTACCCCAAATGTCGATGCAAACAACTTTGAATTGAAGCCCCAACTCATCACCTTGGTGCAGAACAATTGTTCCTATGGAGGAGGCCCCTTGGAAGATCCAAACCAGCACCTATCCACCTTCCTGAGGATATGTAACACAGTGAAGACCAATGGTGTGCATCCTGACAGTTACAAATTGCTGCTATTTCCATTTTCCCTCAAAGACAAAGCCACTCAATGGTTGGAGTCATTTTCAAGAGATAGCATCAACAACTGGGATGATCTAGTAACCAAGTTTCTTGCCAAGTTTTACCCACCTCAAAGAGTTATTAGATTGAAGACTGAAGTACAAACATTCACACAAATGGATGCTGAACCCTTGTATGAGGCATGGGAACGATACAAAGCTCTAATCAGGAAGTGCCCTCCTGAGATGTTTAATGAATGGGATAAACTCCAAAATTTCTATGAAGGACTGACAATGAAAGCTCAAGAGGCACTTGACTATTCAGCAGGAGGCTCAATGCAACTCATGAAGACAGCTGAAGAAGCTCAGAACCTCATTGACATGGTGGCTAACAACCAATATTTCTTTGGCCATCAGAGACAACACCAACCATCACTAAGGAAAGGAGTGTTAAAAATGGAAGGGGTTGACACCCTCCTAGCTCAAAACAAGATAATGCAGCAGCAGATTCAAGAACAATTTGAGCAGATGGCTAAAAAGATTGATAGTTTACAAGTTGCAGCAGTGAATACAAGCCAACCATCAACCACATGGGGACAAAATGAAGAAAACCAAGAAAATCAGCAGCAGGAACAACCTCAATATGTGCACAACCAAGGCTCATGCCAAAATGAGGTTTATGGTGACACCTACAATCCATCCTGGAAGAACCATCCAAATCTCAGATGGGGAGATAACCACACCCACAGCCAGCAACCGTGGCAGAAAAACTCAAACCAAAACAACTCAAGAAACACAACTTACTCAAACCACGACCAGCAAAACGCTAATAATAATCAATACAAGAAACCACAAAATACATATCAACCACCCCACCACAATCCACAAACTCATCAAAATAGCATTTCCGCACCAACATCTAACCCCCAAAACTACCACACTACCCCTACAAATAACTTCCAGCAACCACATTCCACCCCCATCATACCACCAATAGACCATCATGAAAGTAGAATTTCAAGTCTTGAGGCAGCCATACAAGCAATTGCTCAGTCCACTCAAAGCTTGGTCAAAATGCAAGAGAGAAATGAAGCTACCATGAAGAGCCTTGAACGACAAGTGGGACAATTGGCCAAACAAGCTGAACGGCCAACCAATGTTCTCCCAAGTGATACAATCTCCAATCCAAAGGACAAAGGAAAAGCTACAAAGTGGGAGGAGTGCAAAGCAATCATAGTGGGAAGTGAAAAGACTAGGGAGAAGGAAGCCATCAATCAAGAAGAACACAACAGAGAAGTTCCATAAGAAGAGACAGAAGAGAGAAGTGAAGAGGAGAGAAAGACCAAGAATGCAAAAAGCTCAAAGAAAGATGTGGACATCCTTGAAACACAGCTACAAGAGAAGAAGGAAGGGATGAAGCCATATATCCCTAAACTTCCATATCCTCAAAGATTCAAAAAAGAAAACGAGGATAAGCAATACTCAAAGTTCCTGAACATATTCAAGACACTCAGCATCAATATTCCGTTCTTAGAAGCACTTGAACAGATGCCATTATATGCCAAATTTATGAAAGAAGTGCTAACAAAGAAAAGACCCTTGAAGGAAGGACAGATTATTGAAATGACAATGGAGTGTAGTGCTATTCTCCAAAGAGGTTTACCAGAGAAGAAGGAGGATCCTGGAAGGTTTTATATACCTTGTACCATAGGAAACACAATTATTGAGAAATCATTCTGTGACCTTGGTGCAAGTATAAACTTGATGCCTCTATCTCTTATGAGGAAGCTTAAAATTTCTGAGCTGAAGTCCACACGAATAGTTCTCCAAATGGCTGACAAGTCCATTCAACAAGCACTTGGAGTTGTAGAGAATGTGCTGGTAAAAGTGGGAAAATTCCTTCTCCCAGTTGATTTTGTCATCCTAGATATGGAGGAGGATCCTAACACCCCCATCATCCTAGGGAGGCCTTTTCTTGCTACCGGCAGAGCACTGATAGATGTTGAAAAAGGGGAATTGTTGCTGAGAGTACATGACGAGCACCTAGCATTCCATGTTTTTAAAACCCCACATGAGCCCACTCAAGAAGAAGAGTGTATGGAGGATAAGGCCAGAGATCAAAGTTTGAAGGAGGTAGTCAATGAGTTAGCTCCAAGACTTCCAAATCCATGCTTAAAAGAAGTAGAGATGGTGCAACAGACCAAAGAAATCAAGGAGAAACTAGATCCAAAACCTCCAGATGAGAAATTCAACATCTCAGATAAGGAACCACCAAGGCAGGGGGTATCTTTTGAGAAAGAAAAGAAGGAGAGGCCAAGAGGGTGGAGAAATAAGAAGATCCCTACTGAAGGCTTTTCACCAGGGGATAAAGTAGTGTTAAACACCCAACCAATGAAGGTGTCCCCACAATCATCCGAATACTACACTGTAAACCGGGTTCTTTCACTTGAACACCTAGAGATCATCAAAGAGGAGACCGGAAGGAGGTTCACAGTAAGAGGAGAAAAGCTGAGGCACTATGATTTTCAACCCCCATGATCTAAGTGGATTGATGTCAAGCTAATGACAATAAAGAAGCGCTTGTTGGGAGGCAACCCAACCTGAGGTAGTTCACTTCTCATAGCTATTTCAATAAAAGGGTTAATTAGACTTATCTATATTGCAAGGAGCTAAGTTTGGTGTTGCACACCAAAATAAATTAAGAGAGAATGAAAGATTCTAAATTTGGTGTTCCACCAAATTCTCATTTAAAAGCACATTCTCACCTTCTGCATACATGGATGCTAGCTCCGAGTAATCAGATAAACTAATTAACCAATTATTTACTTTTTAGTTTTTCTAGTTTTTATTGTCTTTAACAAAGATAGGAGGATTTCACATATAGTTATTTTGATGCATGAGAAAGGTGGCAAGGAACTAAGTTTGGTGTTCACACACCAAAGTAAGTTCAAAAGCCTACAAGAAAATTCTGCACACTAACAAGTTACCTAAGGGCTTGAGAAACAAGCAACTTCCATGAACTTTATAGGAATTCAATCACTCTCTTGGAAGGGTTACATACCATCAGCTGAGAGTAAGAAGAAGAAGCCACCAAGAGGTTGTATTGTCACTTAATTCTATCAGCATTGAACTGTTCTAATTTGGAAGTTTGAGTGTTACCATTGCAACAGTAACTGTTAGTTCAGTCATTTTGCATCTTGAGTGTTCTAGTTGAAATAAGTATGATAGCTTAAGTATGTGCTTGTGTGTTTACTTTCACTTAACAAAAAGCATGCTTTGTCCCCTGCATTTTCAATTCAATAAAAGAAATGTTTGAATGTGAAGTGAGATAGTTCTCTGTTAGATAGAAGTAAAATAAAAGTAAGTGGTGGTATGTGTGTGATTGTATAATAGCTCACCTTTAATGAATAAGAACACTAGGATGTCTCCTCTTAAGTAGAAAGTAGCTACTGTCTATGAATCTTAATCAAATAAAAGTCCTTGGTTGGAAAGAAAAACAAAAAGAAAGAAAAAAAAAAGGAGAAAAAGAAATAGCCAAAAAGTGGCAGAACAAAAGAAAAACAAAAAGAAACAAAGCTGGACACCAATAGCTTGAACCTTAGAATATATGCCCGTGGTGTCTTTGTATTAGGATCTGCTTGGATTATTAAGCTCTTTGGAGTGCATCAACACTTGATGACTTGGGTTAACTAACCCGAGATCATCAGCTGAAAGTCCACTATCAAGAGCAACCTAACTACAAGGCACTTAGTAGCCCAAAGAGGTGCTGGGCATCAATGTTCTAAGAAGGAATGTGAGCCAAGTGTCTATAGTGAATAATGTGTCAAGTATAAAGAAAAGGAAATGAACTTGCTACACATGACACTCAAATAAAGCTTATAAACAAAGTAATAGCCAAGGATAAAGGAATAATAAGAGGTCATAGCAGTATGTTACTTGAAGCTTGAAGGAGACTTTCTAGGCCTAGGAGTCAATAAGAAGTGAGTATTTATATATCCACACAAAATCCCATGAACTATCAATAATACTCTGCTAGCATGAACATCCTCTTCCATTTCATTCTTTCTTCTCAATAAAATCTTTTTCTTGCTTGGGGACAAGCAAGCTTTAAGTTTGGTGTTGTGATGACAAGTCATCTTAGCCTAGTTTCACTAGCCTTTTTCTTTAGTTTTCAATTGAATTATGCACTTTCTTGAGCCATAAGCAAGCTAATTGGGTAGATTTTCATGTTTCCTTTGATTTAATCAACCATGTATGAATTCATGCTATTTCATGAGGTTTTATACTATAATTGTCACATATTATGAAAGAATGAATATCTCATGATTTTAAGCATAGCTTTGATGTGTTTGGTTGATTAATGATAGGTGAAGAAAGCTTGGAGAAAGGTTGAAGCAAGAAGGAATAGCTAGGAGTAAAGAGAAGACAATGGAATAAGTGAAATTGAACCAGGAAGCAAAAAGCTGGACCGAAAGTTAGCCTCAAACTTTTGCACAAACTTTTGGGTGAAAAGTTAGCCCCAACGTTAGCCCCTAACTTTTGGGCTAACGTTGGAACTTGAAAATCACTCCCTAGGTACCAAAAGTTTGCGCCAACGTTAGCCCCTAACTTTGAAGCTAACGTTGGCACATGAAAATCACCCCTGGGAACCAAAAGTTTGCGCCAACGTTAGCCCCTAACTTTGAGGCTAACGTTGGCATGAGAAAAACACTCCCTGGGCACCAAAAGTTTGCGCCAACGTTAGCCCCTAACTTTGAGGCTAACGTTGGCACATGAAAACTACAAGGGGAGGAGCAAAAGTTTGCGCCAACGTTAGCCCCTAACTTTGAGGCTAACGTTGGCGCCACAAGTGCACTAAGGAAGGCCAACGTTGGTGCAAAAGTTAGACCCCTAACTTTTGCACCAACGTGAGTATCAACAAGTTATGTTGGCTGATATGAAAAGTTGGACCAAAAGTTAGACCCTAACTTTTGCTCCAACTTTTGGTCCAACTTTTGCAAAACTCCAACCCGGTTCATTTGGTTCACTTTGGTTCTTCTCCAAACTCCAAGAGCAATCAACCAAGGCCTCTTTCAACCCAATTCCACCAAGAGCAAAGGCCCAACTCAAGGCTTGAAGATCATTTGAAGAAAGTGTATAAATAGGATAGAATTCAAGTTCTTCGGGGAGCTTTCCCTTTGAATTTTCATAATAGTTTTCGGAGAGCTTTGGATATTGAGTGATCTTTAATTTCTTAGTTTCGGGGAAGGAGAATTCACTTTTCTTCCTCTTAGTTATTTGCTTTCAATTTCAATTATAATTGTCTTGGATCTTGGGTTGGAGAATTGAAGAAATTCTGTTTCAATCTCATCCTTGGATCTCTCTGTTCCTTTACTGCTTAATTGAGTTTAATTTTCTATTAATTGCTCTTCATTTACTTTCCTTGCAATTTACAATTCCCTTGCAAGTGTTCTTGTTGGATCTAGGAAGGCATTGAGATCTAGACTTGGTTTTCTAGTCTCTGGGTCCTGAGATCTGAACTTCTAATTTTCAATTCTCTGTTTACTGTTTTCATGTTCATTTACTTGTTTTGCTTCAGATCCGATTTGATCCAAATCATCTTCTACTTCTCTGCTTGATGCAAATTTACTTTTCCTTGTTTAATTTCTGCAAATCCAAGTCCCAATCCCCTTTACAATTCAAGTCATTTACATTTCTTGCACTTTAAGATTTTGCAATTTACATTTCTTGCATTCTAAGTTTCCGCCATTTAATTTCTTGCTCTTTAAGATTCAGCACTTTAAATTCCAGTTCTCTTTAATTTCATGTCAATTACCCATTCCCTTTACTTTCAATGCAATTTAAATTCTGCAAATCACAAATCACTCAACCAAAACTTGATTCGCTTGACTAAATCAACCACTAAACTAAAATTGCTCAATCCTTCAATCCCTGTGGGATCGACCTCACTCCCGTGAGTTTTTATTACTTGATGCGACCCGGTGCACTTGCCGGTTAGATTTGTGTTGTTTTGGGAGATATTCGTTTCTCCACCAAAATAACTCACCACTGGGCCGAAAACTGGGTCGAAAATAGCCCAAAAATCGTTGGAGAAGAATTCTGCCACGCTGATTTCCGTCACTGCGACGCATCCGCGTGGAGCACGCGTTCGCGTCACCTAGCGTCAAGGCAACTATGGCAAATTATATATCAAATCGAAGCCCCGGACGTTATCTTTCCAGCGCAACTAGAAACGCGTCATTTAGACCTCTGTAGCTCAAGTTATGTTCATTTGAATGCAAAGAGGTCAGGTTGGACAGCTTAGCAACTTCTTCAACTTCTTGTATTCCTTCCACTTTTGTATGCTTCCTTTCCATCCTCTAAGCCATTCCTGCCCTGTAATCCCTGAAATAACTTAACACACATATCAAGGCATCGAATGGAAATAAGAGAAGATTAAACATATCAAAATTAAGACCAAAGAAGCATGTTTTCAATCATAGCACAAAATCAGGAAGGAAAACGTAAACTCATGCAAATCATATGAATAAGTGTATGAAAGATTGATAAAATCCACTCAATTGAGCACAAGATAAACCATAAAATAGTGGTTTATCAACCTCCCCACACTTAAACATTAGCATGTCCTCATGCTAAGCTCAAGAGAAGCTATAAAAGTGAAGAGGAACGGTAGAATGTATGAAATGCAACCTATCTATGTGAATGCAACTACATGCAAAAAATGTTTCTACCCACTTGGTTAAAAGTAAATAAGTTCTCGAAGACAAAAATAATTCAGATTTCTCTAATTCAAATTACATAATAAAAGACAAGTAAACTTGTAAGAAGATAGCTCATGAAAGCAGGGAACATAGAATCAGGCATTGAACCCTCACTGGTAGTGTATAAGCACTCTAATCTCTCAAGTGTATAGGGTAATTCACTCTACTCTTCTTTAGTCATGCTTTCTAAACTTTGTTCTTCATCTAACCAATCAACAAATATTTAATGTACCAATGCAAACATCATGAGGTCTTTTTAGGGTTGTAATGGGGCTGAGGTAAAGGTAAGGATATATGTATGGCCAAGTGAGCTTTATAAAGTGAATCATTGATTAGTCTAAGATCTCACCTAACATATACATACTTTATACAATTTTAAAATACTTTTCCTAGCTACCCAAATTTTTCCCACTTTTGTATTACATGCTCATGTATCAAACTTATTTTTGAATTTTTTTGTCCTATGTGCATTGATTCTTTTTATTTTGCATTTGGGGTAATATTATTTTTCTTCTTTTTTTTTGTATCCCCTTATTTAATTACTTAATATATTTTTTCTTTTTTTTTCTTTCAATGCACGTGGTAATTTAATTATTTTGATTTCACCTGAGCATGCTTCCCAAATTTTCAAATGATTTAATTCCCTACTTTTTCATATCATCCCATGTTTCCATAAAATTCTCCACACTTAAATTATACACAATATCTATCTTAAGCTAACCAAGGATTCAACTTGGGATTTTTATTTTGTTTTTCTGCTTAAGGCTAGTAATGTGGTTATGAAATAGAAGGGGGTTAAAAAGTTCAAAGTGGCTGACAAGGGTGATGTAAAAGGTAGGCTTATTTGGGATAAGTGAGCTAATAACAAATAATGGCCTCAATCATATGCAAGCATGTAAATACACAAAATAATGGACATATAGAATGGAACAAAGCAAAGATTGAAATCATAGAAAAGAAAACACACAAGAATAAAATATTTATGGTTAAATAATGTAACCATATAAATAAGCTCAAAATCTCACAGGTTGTGTGTTCTTTGGCTTAAAAACCATGTTCCAAATACAACTTCTGATAAGTTTAACACAAAAATTTTGATTTTAAATTAGTGAAAATTTTTCAAAAATAGGGTCTTTAAAAAGAAACTTATTATATCTCAACCAAGTAGTACTTAAATGCAAACAATTAACTACACATGCAATCTATTATGCAATGCAACAATGAACTAATAAAGAAAATAAAACATTGGTGTTGAGATAGAAGAGTAACTAATCCATGGAGATCGGTATCGACCTCCCCACACTTAAAGATTACACCGTCCTCGGTGCATGCTGAGATGTGCAGGTGGACGGGTTGTTCCAACTGATGTTTTTCTTCAAGGATTGTGCAGATGGACTTGTTTGTCTCCCCTTTTAGAAGTTTTTTCCTTTTTTCGTCTTCGGTGGCCAACCTGAAAGAAGAAAAAAAAGAAGAAAAGTAACCCAGAAATAAAGATAAGAAAAATAAATAAAATATGGGTTGGTAATGCCAAATAATAAAAGTTTCAATTACATGGTAGTTACAACATGCAGTGAGAAAACAGTAGAAGCATACGGCATATCAATAGTGCAAGATTTGCAACAAAGGGGGGAATGGGTGTGGGTAATGCAAAATAGTGTAAGTGCATATCAATGCAAAAAGAATATCAGTATTATAAAAATTAGCATTGACTTATGAATAATAATATCCAATTAGAATAAAACAAGTCATGAAGCACCAAGATAATACCAGAAAAGATATAACAGTTGAATAAGAACATTTGAACACCAATGGGAAAATAATAAATTTAGAAAAAAAAATAAAAATATGCACAAAATTAAAATGCAATGAATGAAAGTATGCAATTAAATTAAATAAAATAAAATGAAAGTGAAAAAGGATGAGAAGTTAAAAAGATGAAGAGAAAGAAAGTAAGAAAGAAAGAAGAAAGAAGAAAAGATAGAAGAATTTAGGATTGGGGAAGAAAAGATAAGATTTTTGGCGCTGATTTGGATAAGTTGTGCGGCGCAAGCGACGCGGACGCGTGAGTGACGCGGTCGCGTGGTGTGCAATAATTATCAGGTGACGCGAACGCGTGGGTCATGCGATTGCGTGGCCTGATTTGTGCGATTCGCGCGAGTGCAGCCTCAGGTTCGCACAACTCTCTGTTTAAATGTATATTGCCAAAAATCTGGGTGACGCGATCGCGTGGTGGACACGATCGCGTGGATGGCCTTGTTTAAAGAACTACGCGGACGCGTAGGGCATGCATTCGCGTGGTAGGGCTTGTGCCGCTAGCACGAGTCCAGCCCAATTCCAGCTCAACTTTCGGCCATACACCCTTTTTACGTCGATTTACAGGGCCACGCGGTCACTTGGGTGACGCGGACGCGTGGGGAAGCTATTTTTTAAATAACGCGGCAGCGTCGGCGATGCGGTCGCGTGGATCAATTTGTGCCAAAGGCACGCCTCCAGCCACGCTCTCGCGTGACTCTCTGTTCACTTTTCTTTTCTCCTAATGCACTTGTGACGCGGACGCGTCAGCGACGCTGCCGCGTCGCGTGCGTGCTTTTTTTTTATGTAAAATGCATAATGCAATGCTAATATGAATGCTATGAAAAACTCCAGGTTCAATACAATAAAACAAAATAAAACTCGAAAACAAATAAAACTAAATAAAAATGAAAAAGGAACGATCATACCATGGTGGGTTGTCTCCCACCTAGCACTTTTAGTTAAAGTCCTTAAGTTGGACATTTGGTGAGCTCCCTGTTATGGTGGCTTGTGCTTGAACTCGTCTTGAAACTTCCACCAATGCTTGGACTTCCAATAAGCTCTATCAATACCAAGTAAATTCCTCAAGCTTTGATGGAGTTCTTCACAAGCTTTGAGCTCCCAAAATTGATCCTCATATATTCCTGGATCCCAAATCTTGTTTCTACACCCGTCTTCAAGTTGATCATCATGATTCCATCCGGGTGGTTCAGCCTTAGAATTCTCACTGAAGCATCCAAACAACTTCCCAGACCCATTCAATTGAGCTCTACACCAACCTCTGTGTTTAAACTTAAAGCTTCCAACCATAATGAACCTTGCAGGACAATTCTTACCACTGACCATCTTCCTCTTACTCTTAATGCCACAAAGAGCTCTAAGTTGACCATCCGTCTCCAGTAGCCCATATTCAAGTGGAATTAGAAAGCTAAGGGATATGAATTTTACCCACTTGAATGTTGTGAAGGATGATGGCAACTTAGGGGGAGGTATTTTTAACGAATTTGCAAGGTCCACTCCCTTGTGCTCTTCTCTGACAACTTCCACCTCTTTGAAAGTTTCTTCAATATCAACCTCTTCCTCTTGGTAGCTTTCTTCCAATTCAATCTCTTTTTCATTGCTCACCAAGGGCATGGGAGGCTGTGCGTCTTCTTCTTTAATCTCCATCTCTTGATCAACCTCTTCCAAGTCTTCAACTGTGATATGCCTTGGAGGTTGTACACCCTCCTTCGCATCAATTTCAATCGCCTTGGAAGGAGTTTCTATGTCTTGACTTTCCCATGGAGGCTCAGCATCTCCTAAGTCTTCAACCACTTCTTCCTCTTCAATAATTACAGCTTCCTCCGCTTGTTCCAGTACAAAGTCATACTCCATACTGTCCATTGGAGTTTTTAGTATCTCCTTCATGCTACGTTCTTCATTAGATTGTCCACATGAAGCCATGGGGGTTCCTTGAGTATCCGAACGTCGAGAGGATAATTAATTTATTGCTTGATTCAATTGGTGAAGGGTTGCGTGAAATTTTTCCACTATTTCCGTGAGATGATCCCTTGATTCTTGTTGCGCTCGGCTATCATAAGTAGGATCATAGTGCTCTTGGGTTGATGGATATGGAGATGACAAATATTGAGGTGGTGGTTCTTGGAAGTAATTGGGTTGGAATTGGGGTGGTTCTATATATGGTTCATATGGCTCATAAGGTGGTTGGTGTGGTGGATACGGGTTAGGGTCATATGGAGGTGAATGGTGGAAAGGGGCTTGTAAGTATGGTGGTCCAAAGTCATGTTGAGGAGGGGGTTCATAGGCATATGGTGGTGGTTGTTGATAATCAAAAGATTGCTCACCATAGCCATTGCCTTGATATGCATCACAGAATGGTTGTTGATAGTCCATTGGAGGTGGTTGTTGCCATGAGGGTTGATCAAATCCTTGTGGCTCCTCCCATCTTTGATTGTTCCAACCATGGTGCATGTTGTCATTATAATCTTCTCTTCCTGCAACATAATTGTAACCAGACTCATAGCCAAAGGGGTGAGAGTTCATAGTAGTAGGAGAAAATAAAAACAAAAACTAATAAAAAGAAAATATTTTGAAAAAGATATGATTTTTGAAAAAAGGATAAGAAAAGATTTTGAAAAAGATATGATTTTTAAAAAAAATATTTGATTTTTGAAATTTAAAATTAAGATAAGATAAGAAATTTTTTTTAAAATATTTACAATAACCAATAATAAGGCACAAGTTTGTAATTCCCCGGCAACGGCGCCATTTTGAAGAGAGAACTTTTGCGTGGTCTAGAATTCAAAATAAATTCCCGTTGCAAGTATAGCTTCTAAACCAACAAAAGTCCTTTCTTACAAACATTTTGGTTGTCACAAGTAACAAACCCCTAAATAAATTGATAACCGAAATATTTAAACCTCGGGTCGTCTTCCCAAGGAATTTCAGGGAGGTGTTCTTATTATTGGTTATGAGTTTTGTAAATTGGGGGATTTTAAAATAAGGAGTAGGTAATTTAAATGACAACTAAAATAAATTAACAATAATAAAATCTCTTGGCAAGGTATAAGAATTAGAATTTCTATCCCAGTTATCCTTATCAGATGTGATGAGAATTGGGTTCTAATCCCACTTAGTCAAGTCAAGTGGACTAATTAGCTTGATCCTCAAGTCCTAGTCAATCCCTGTGGGAAGACTAGCTTTAGAGCGATCTAGATTAATTAGTAATCTGCCAATTTCAATCACTGCTGAGTTTGACAACTCAAGTGTTACCAATTACTTAACCAAAACCAAAAGGAAGAAAATATCTAAATTAAATTAAAAGCATTTATAAATAGAATAAAACAATCCTAAACTGAAATACCTCAAATAATATTAATTAAGAAAATCATAACATGAATGTAGCATAAGCCAAATTGAAAAGATAAATAATAATTAAAAGTATATAATAAAAGTAGAAAATAAATAAGAGGAACATTGAACCTGTGATGAAGAAGAAATAATCCTAAATCCTAAAACTAAATCCTAAGAGAGATGAGAGAGCCTCTCTCTCTAAAAACTACATCTAAAACTAAAATTATGAATTATGAGCTTATGATCATGAATGAATGGATTCTCCCACTTTATAGCCTCTAATCTGTGTTTTCTGGGCCGAAAACTGGATCGAAAACAACCCAGAAATCGCTGGAGAAGAATTCTGCCACGCTGATTTCCGTCACTGCGACGCGTCCACGTGGAGCACGCGTTCGCATTGTCTAGAGTCAGGGAAACTATGGCATTTTATATATCAAATTGAAGCTCCGGACGTTAGCTTTCCAACGCAACTGGAATCGCGTCATTTTCACCTCTGTAGCTCAAGTTTTGGTCGTTTGAATGCGAAGAGGTCAAGCTGGACAGCTTAGCAACTTCTTCAACTTCTTGTATTCCTTCCACTTTTGTATGCTTCCTTTCCATCCTCTAAGCCATTCCTGCCCTGTAATCTTTGAAATAACTTAACACACATATCAATGCATCGAATGGTAATAAGAGAAGATTAAACATATCAAAATTAAGACCAAAGAAGCATGTTTTCAATCATAGCACAAAATCAAGAAGGAAAACATAAACTCATGCAAATTATATGAATAAGTGTATGAAAGATTAATAACATCCACTCAATTGAGCACAAGATAAACCATAAAATAGTGGTTTATCAGACGTCTCCAACAACTTTGGTAAGGTGATTTCAAGCTCCATTCCCTTGTGCTCTTCCTTGATAACTTCCACCTCTTTGCAAGCTTCTTCAATTTCAACCTCTTCCTTTTGGTAGCTTTCTTCCAATTCAATCTCTTCTTCATTACTCACTGATGAGCGGATATTTTATACGCTTTTTGGGGATAATTTCATATAGTTTAGAGTATGTTTTAGTTAGTTTTTAGTCTATTTCTAGTAGTTTTTAGGAAAAATTCATATTTCTGGACTTTACTATGAGTTGTGTGTTTTTCTGTATTTTCAGGTATTTTTCTGGCTGAAATTGAAGGAGCTGAGCAAAAATCTGATTCAGGCTGAAAAAGGACTGCTGATGCTGTTGGATTCTGACCTCCCTGCACTCAAAGTGGATTTTCTGGAGCTACAGAACTCGAAATGGCATGCTTCCAATTGCGTTGGAAAGTAGACATCCAGGGCTTTCCAGAAATATATAGTAGTCCATACTTTGCACAAGGATAGACGACGTAAACTGGCGTTCAACGCCAGTTCTCTGCCAAATTCTGGCGTCCAGCGCCAGAAAAGGATAAAAAACTGGAGTTGAACGCCCAAACTGGCATAAAAACTGGCGTTCAACTCCACAAATGGCCTCTGCACGAAATCTCAGCCCCAGCACACACCAAGTGGGCCCCAGCACACCAAGTGGGCCCCAGAAGTGGATCTCTGCATCATCCATCATAGTCCACTCATATTTTGTAACCCTAGGCTACTAGTTCAGTATTTAAACAACTTTTAGAGACTTATTTTGTATCTCATGACATTTCAGATCTAAACTTTGTATTCTCTGACGGCATGAGTCTCTAAACCCCATTGTTGGGGGTAAGGAGCTCTACTGTGTCTCGATGAATTAATGCAAGTATTTCTGTTTTCCATTCAAACACGCTTGTTCCTATCTAAGATGTTCATTCGCGCTTAACTGTGATGGAGGTGATGAGCTGTGACACTCATCACCTTCCTCAAACCATGAACGTGTGCCTGACAACCACCTCCGTTCTATATACGATTGAATGAGTATCTCTTAGATTCTTTAATCAGAATCTCCGTGGTATAAGCTAGAACTGATGGCGGCATTCATGAGAATCCGGAAAGTCTAAACCTTGTCTGTGGTATTCCGAGTAGGATTCAATGATTGAATGACTGTGACGAGCTTCAAACTCTTGAAGGCTGGGCGTTAGTGACAGACGCAAAAGGATAGTAAATCCTATTCCAACCGGATCGAGAACCAACCGGTGATTAGCCGTGCTGTGACAGAGCGCGTGAGCGTAGTTTTCACTGGAAGGATGGAAGGTAGCCATTGACAACGGTGATCCACCAACACACAGCTTGCCATAGGAGGACGTGCGTGCGTGAATCAGAAGACAGAGGAAAGCAGAGATTCAGAGGACAAAGCATCTCCAAAACTCCAACATATTCTCCATTACTGCACAACAAGTAACTTTTAATTTATGCTCTACTGGTTATTCACAATTCACTTGATAAACATAATTGACTTCCTGACTAAGATTTACAAGATAACCATAGATTGCTTCAAACCAACAATCTCCGTGGGATTTGACCCTTACTCACGTAAGGTATTACTTGGACGACCCAGTGCACTTGCTGGTCATGTGTGCGAAATTGTAAGAGAGTAATAATTTCGTGCACCAAGTTTTTGGCGCCGTTGCCGGGGATTGTCCGTGTTTGAACAACTGACGGATTATTTTGTTGCTTAGATTAGGAAAAAAATCTTTCTTTTTGGTTTAGAGTCTTTTATTATTTATCCCTTGTTAAAACACTTTAAATTTATAACTCAGTTAGTTAGAGCGTGGTGTTTATGTTCATGATAATTGGCTATCATATTTTTTAAAACCTTTTTCAAAAATAATTTTTCTATTAAATCCTGTGCCAAACTTTAAGTTTGGTGTTTTCAAAAATAATCTTTCTTAAAATAAGGTCCCATAACTCATTTGGCTAGAGCGTTAATCTGTGTTCTTGGTAATTGGGTTAGAATCTTTTATACTCTTTTCAAAACCTTCTTTTTCAAAAATATTTTTTTTTATTAAATCTTGTGCCAAACTTTAAGTTTGGTGTTTTCTTGTTGATTTCCCTTTGATTTTCGAAAATTTTGGTTTGGTTTTCTAAAAATTTTTAAGTTTGGTGTTCTTCCTTCATGTTCTTGTGTTCTTGTGAGTCTTCAAAGTGTTCTTGAGTTTTCCTTGTGTCTTTATCTTAAAATTTTTAAGTTTGGTGTTCCTTGGTGTTTTCCCTCCAAATTTTTCGAAAAACAAGGAGCATTAGATCTAAAAATTTTAAATCTTGTACTATCTTATTGTTTTTCTCTCTCCTCACTAAATTCAAAAAAAAAAAAATATCTTTTCAAAATATCTCATCTAACTTCCTAACTTCTTATCTTTTCAAAATTTGTTGCAACTAACTAACTAACTTCTTGTTTGTTTCTTAACTTTTTTGAAACTACCTAACTAACTCTCTCTCTCTCTAATTTTCGAAAATATCCTCCCTCTTTTTCAAAAATTTCTGTTTTTTTTTAACTAATTAATTTTAATTTTTTTTTACGAAAAAAAAAATTTTTTTTTTCAAAATTCAAATTCTTTTTAGTTATTTTATTTTATTTAAGTATTTACTTCTTATAAAATAAAATAAATAAAAAGATAAATCAGTCCAAGTTATATCCATAGATCCATCATGGACATAAGTGGAAATGAACAGTCCAGGAGGACTCTGGGGTCATATTCTAACCCATCTACTGCTACGTATGGGAGTAGCATATGCATACCCTCCATTGGAGTTAGTAGCTTTGAGTTGAATCCTCAGCTCATTATCATGGTGCAGCAAAGTTGCCAGTATTCCGGTCTTCCACAGGAAGAACCTACAGAGTTTCTGGCACAATTTTTACAAATTGCTGACACAGTACATGATAAGGAAATAGATCAGGATGTCTACAGACTATTACTGTTTCCATTTGCTGTAAAAGATCAAGCTAAAAGGTGGTTAAATAACCAACCTAAGGCCAGCATAAGAACATGGAAACAGCTGACAGAAAAATTCCTGAATCAATATTTCCCTCCAAAAAGGATGACACAGCTAAGGCTGGACATCCAAGGCTTTAAACAAGGAGATAACGAATCTCTTTATGATGTCTGGGAGAGATACAGAGAGATGCTACAAAAATGCCCCTCTGAAATGTTTTCAGAGTGGGTTCAGTTAGACATCTTCTACTATGGGCTTGCAGAAGGAGCTCAGATGTCTTTAGATTACTCAGCTGGTGGATCTATCCATATGAGAAAGACAATTGAAGAAGCTCAAGAGCTCATTGATACAGTTGCCAGGAATCAGCATCTGTATCTAAGCAGCAACCCTTCCATGAATGAAGAGGTTAAAACAGTAACTGCTGAATTCAGTACTGTAAAATAAGCTGCTGAATTCAATCATCAATTAGATTTTCTAACAAAGCAGCTAGCTGAATTCAAAGACAGGTTACAGGAGACAAGGATAGCTAATATACATATGGAAGAACAGTTTAAGCAAACAAAGCAGCAGCTATCAAAGCAAATAGCAGAAGAATGCCAAGCAGTTCAATTAAGAAGTGGGAAAACATTAAATGCCCCACCTCAAGGCATCAAAAATTCAAGAAATGAGCAACCCACCAAATATCCCCCTGAGGACAGTAAGCGCCCAGGGAAAAATAATTCTGGCACTAAAACGCCAGAAAATGGGTGGAAGGCTGGCGCTGAACGCCCAGACTGTGCCCAAAACTGGCGTTCAGCGCCAGAAACAAGGCAGGATTGGCGTTCAATGCCAGAAATGGGCAAGAATCTGGCGTTGAACGCCCAACAGGGGCACATTTCTGGCGTTCAGGCGCCAGGAACAGACAGTGAGTTGGCATCTAACGTCACTCCAGCTTCTAACTCTGGTACGCAATTGCCAGAGAGGGATCAGACACACAGAAGTGCTGATAACAACCCCTCTAAAAAGGCTTCTTTAACCACTAAGGTTGAGGAATATAAAGCCAAGATACCTTATCCTCAAAAACTCCGGAAAGAGGAGCAGGATAAGCAATTTGCTCGCTTTGCAGATTATCTAAGGACTCTTGAAATAAAGATTCCATTTGCAGAGGCACTTGAGCAAATACCTTCTTATGCCAAGTTCATGAAAGAGATCTTGAGTCATAAAAAGGAGTGGAGAGAAACAGAAAGAGTTCTCCTCACTGAAGAATGCAGTGCAGTCATTCTGAAAAGCTTTCCTGAAAAGCTTAAAGACCCTGGGAGTTTTCTGATACCATGCATATTAGAAGGTGATTGCACCAAGACAGCTTTATGTGATCTTGGGGCAAGCATCAACCTAATACCTGCATCCACTATCAGGAAGCTTGGCTTAACTGAAGAAGTTAAACCAACCCGGATATGTCTCCAACTTGCTGATGGTTCCACTAAATACCCATCAGGCGTGATTGAGGACATGATTGTCAGAGTTGGGCCATTCGCCTTTCCCACTGACTTTGTTGTGCTGGAAATGGAGGAGCACAAGAGTGCCACTCTCATTCTAGGAAGACCCTTCCTAGCAACTGGACGATCCCTCATTGACGTCCAACAAGGGGAAATAACCCTGAGAGTCAACGATGACGAGTTCAAGTTGAACGCTGTCAAAGCCATGCAGCATCCAGACACATCAACAGACTGCATGAAAGTTGACCTTATTGACTCTTTGGTAGAAGAGATCAACATGGCTGAGAGTCTCGAATCAGAGTTGGAAGACATCTTTAAAGATGTTCAGCCTGAATTGGAGGATTCAGAGGAAAAACCTCCTAAACCAGAGCTCAAGCCACTGCCACCATCCTTGAAATATGTATTTCTAGGAGAAGGTGACACTTTCCCAGTGATCATAAGCTCTGCTTTAAATTCACAGGAAGAGGAAGCACTTATTCAAGTGCTAAGGACACACAAGACAGCTCTTGGGTGGTCCATAGGTGATCTTAAGGGCATAAGCCCAGCTAGATGCATGCACAAAATCCTATTGGAGGATAATGCCAAACCAGTGGTTCAACCACAGAGGCGGCTAAATCCAGCCATGAAGGAAGTGGTGCAGAAAGAGGTCACCAAATTACTAGAGGCTGGGATTATTTATCCCATTTCTGATAGCCCCTGGGTGAGCCCTGTTCAAGTCGTCCCAAAAAAGGGAGGCATGACAGTGATTCATAATGAAAAAAATGAACTGGTTCCTACAAGAACAGTTACAGGGTGGCACATGTGTATTGACTACAGAAGGCTCAATACAGCCACCAGAAAGGATCATTTTCCTTTACCATTCATAGACCAGATGCTAGAGAGACTAGCAGGTCATGATTATTACTGCTTTTTGGATGGCTACTCAGGCTATAACCAGATTGCAGTAGATCCCCAGGATCAAGAGAAAACAGCATTCACATGTCCATCCAGAGTGTTTGCTTACAGAAGGATGCCCTTTGGGCTATGCAATGCACCTGCAACCTTCCAGAGATGCATGCTCTCTATTTTCTCTGATATGGTGGAAAAATTTCTGGAAGTCTTCATGGATGACTTCTCAGTATATGGAGACTCATTCAGCTCCTGTCTTGATCACCTGAAACTTGTTCTGAAAAGATGCCAAGAAACCAACCTAGTTTTAAACTGGGAAAAGTGTCACTTCATGGTGACTGAAGGAATTGTTCTTGGGCATAAGATCTCAAACAAGGGAATAGAGGTGGATCAAGCAAAAATAGAGGTAATTGAAAAATTACTACCACCTGCCAATGTTATGGCAATCAGAAGCTTTCTGGGGCATGCAGGATTCTATAGGAGGTTTATAAAGGATTTTTCAAAAATCGCAAAACCTCTAAGCAATCTGCTAGCTGCTGACACGCCATTTGTGTTTGACACAGCATGCCTGCAGGCGTTTGAAACGCTGAAAGCTAAGCTGGTCTCAGCACCAGTCATTTCTGCACCAGACTGGACATTGCCATTTGAGTTAATGTGTGATGCCAGTAATCATGCCATTGGTGCAGTATTGGGACAGAGGCATGACAAGCTTCTGCATGTCATTTATTATGCCAGCCGCGTTCTAAATGATGCCCAGAAAAATTACACAACCACAGAAAAAGAACTACTTGCAGTGGTTTACGCCATTGACAAGTTCAGATCATACTTAGTAGGATCAAAAGTGATTGTGTATACTGACCATGCTGCTCTTAAATATCTACTCACAAAGCAGGATTCAAAACCCAGGCTCATCAGATGGGTATTACTTCTGTAAGAGTTTAATATAGAAATAAGAGACAGAAAAGGGACAGAGAACCAAGTAGCTGATCATCTGTCCTGGATAGAGCTAGTGGAAGGGACGTCCCTCCCCTTCCTTGAGATCTCTGAGACATTCCCTGATGAGCATCTATTTGCCATTCAGGAAGCACCATGGTTTGCCGATATTGCAAACTATAAAGCTGCAAGGTTCATACCCAAGGAGTACAATAGAATACAAAAAAAGAAACTAATTACTGATGCAAAGTACTACTTGTGGGATGAACCCTATCTCTTTAAGAGATGTGCAGACGGAATTATCCGTAGGTGTGTCCCTAGAGAGGAAGCACTGAGAATCCTATGGCATTGCCATGGATCTCAATATGGAGGCCATTTCGGAGGTGAGCGAACAGCCACCAAGGTCCTCCAATGTGGCTTCTATTGGCCCACACTCTATAAAGATTCCCGAGAATTTGTACGTAATTGTGACAGTTGCCAAAGAGCTGGTAATCTGCCTCATGGTTACGCCATGCCTCAACAAGGAATCTTGGAAATAGAGTTGTTTGATGTATGGGGAATTGACTTCATGGGACCTTTCCCACCATCATACTCAAACACTTATATTCTGGTGGCAGTTGACTATGTATCAAAATGGGTTGAGGCTATTGCCACACCCACCAATGATACTAAAACAGTGCTGAAGTTCCTCCAGAAACATATCTTTAGCAGGTTTGGTGTCCCTAGAGTGTTAATCAGTGATGGGGGCACTCACCTCTGCAACAAACAGCTTTACTCTGCCATGGTTCGGTATGGAATTCGCCACAAAGTGGCCACTCCATATCATCCACAAACCAATGGGCAAGCTGAAGTCTCTAATAGAGAATTAAAGAGAATCCTGGAACGGACAGTAAGTACCCGTAGAAAGGATTGGGCACGGAGCTTGGATGATGCTCTGTGGGCTTACAGAACAGCATTCAAGACCCCTATAGGGACCTCTCCATATCAACTTGTGTATGGTAAGGCATGTCACCTGCCCGTGGAACTGGAACATAAAGCTTATTGGGCAACCAGATTCCTAAACTTAGATGCCAAATTAGCAGGAGAAAAACGATTGCTCCAGCTAAATGAGCTAGAGGAATTCAGATTCACAGCTTTCGAAAATGCCAAGCTTTATAAAGAAAAATAAAAAAAATGGCATGACAGAAAGCTGTCATCTAGAATCTTTGAACCAAGACAGAAGGTCCTGTTGTTTAACTCTAGACTCAGGCTATTCCCCGGGAAACTGAAATCCCGGTGGAGGGGACCATACGTGATTACAAGTGTGTCACCATATGGTTATGTGGAGCTTCAGGATATTGATTCTGATAAGAAGTTCATTGTCAATGGGCAGAGAATCAAGCATTATCTTGAAGGCAACATTGAGCAAGAATGCTCAAGGCTGAAGCTAGATTAAAAGCTCAGCAAAGTCCAGCTAAAGACATAAAGAAGCGCTTGCTGGGAGGCAACCCAGCCATGGGGCAACAATCCTCTAAGCATTTTGCCCTATTTCTATTTTTATTTTTATTTGTTTATATAAAGTTCACTGACACTAAGGTAAAAAATCATTTGTATAAGTTTACAGGGTTACAGAAGGAATCTACACACAAAACAGAGATAGGGAGCTTACTGGCAAGAAAACGCCAGTGAAGGCCATTTTGGGCGTTCAGCGCCCAAAATGGGCATCCAGTGGGCGCTGAACGCCAGTAAGGATAGCTATCTGGCGTTCAACGCCAGAAAAGGGCAACAACTGGGCGTTGAACGCCCAGGAGAGCAGCATTTGGGCGTTGAACGCCCAAAACAGGCAGTGTTTGGGCGTTCAAACGCCAGGATGGTGGGGAGGAGCTCTCCTTCTACCCATCTCCTTCTTTTTCTTTTGCTTGAGGACAAGCAAAGCTCTAAGTTTGGTGTGCTTATCCGTGATCACTAAGATCATGGCCCCTAAAGGAAAACAACCCACTCCAAGAGGAGCAAGGGCGTGATTTAAAGGAACTGAAGCGCCAGAAATTCTCTCTTGAAGGACCAAGCACCTCACAGACTAGAGGAACATCCACTTTCCAAACCTCAAGGTTGTTGAGTTCTAATCTTAGCCTTAACTCTGTGATAACTGTTCTTATTTTAATTCTACCTTAGGAGTCGTATAGTAGTAATTAGTATCTATTTTGATTTTATCTCCAATTAAGCTATAGTTTATTTTTCTCATCATCATTAAACATGAATAAGGTAGTAGATCTTTTGAATAAGAAGCAATAAAATTTCGAGTTTAAATAAAACAAATTCTAATTGGTTAAATGTGGTGGCAATGCTTTCTGTCTTCTGAATGAATGCTTGAACAGTGCATATGTCTTTTGAATTTGTTGTTTAAGACTGTTAAATATGTTGGCTCTTGAAAGAATGATGAACATGAGACATGTTATTGATGATCTGAAAAATCATAAAAATGATTCTTGAAGCAAGAAAAAGCAGCAAAGAACAAAGCTTGCAGAAAAAAAAAAAAAAAACAAGTAGAAAAAGCCAGTAACCCTTAAAACCAAAAGGCAAGGGCAAATAAAAGGGATCCCAAGGCTTTGAGCATCAGTGGATAGGAGGGCCTAAAGGAATAAAATCCTGGTCTAAGCGGCTAAACCAAGCTGTCCCTAACCATGTGCTTGTGGCGTGAAGGTGTCAAGTGAAAACTTGAGACTGAGCGGTTAAAGTCAAGGTCCAGAGCAAAAAGAAGAGTGTGCTTAAGAACTCTGGACACCTCTAATTGGGGACTTTAGCAAAGCTGAGTCACAATCTAAAAAGGTTCACCCAATTATGTGTCTGTGGCATTTATGTATCCGGTGGTAATACTGGAAAACAAAGTGCTTAGGGCCACGGCCAAGACTCATAAAGAAGCTGTGTTCAAGAATCATCACACTGAACTAAGAGAATCAATAACACTATCTGAATTCTGAGTTCCTATAGATGCCAATCACTCTGAGCTTCAATGGATAAAGTGAGATGCCAAAACTGTTCAGAAGCAAAAAGCTACTAGTCCCGCTCATCTAATTAGGATCTGAGCTTCAATCAAAAACTCTGAGATATTATTGCTTCTCAACATATTAGTCTTCTATTTTATTTGTCTAGTTGCTTGAGGACAAGCAACAGTTTAAGTTTGGTGTTGTGATGAGCGGATATTTTATACGCTTTTTGGGGATAATTTCATATAGTTTAGAGTATGTTTTAGTTAGTTTTTAGTCTATTTCTAGTAGTTTTTAGGAAAAATTCATATTTCTGGACTTTACTATGAGTTGTGTGTTTTTCTGTAATTTTAGGTATTTTTCTGGCTGAAATTGAAGGAGCTGAGCAAAAATCTGATTCAGGCTGAAAAAGGACTGCTGATGCTGTTGGATTCTGACCTCCCTGCACTCAAAGTGGATTTTCTGGAGCTACAGAACTCGAAATGGCATGCTTCCAATTTCGTTGGAAAGTAGACATCCAGGGCTTTCCAGCAATATATAGTAGTCCATACTTTGCACAAGGATAGACGACGTAAACTGGCGTTCAACGCCAGTTCTCTGCCCAATTCTGGCGTCCAGCGCCAGAAAAGGATAAAAAACTGGAGTTGAACGCCCAAACTGGCATAAAAACTGGCGTTCAACTCCACAAATGGCCTCTGCACGAAATCTCAGCCCCAGCACACACCAAGTGGGCCCCAGCACACCAAGTGGGCCCCAGAAGTGGATCTCTGCATCATCCATCATAGTCCACTCATATTTTGTAACCCTAGGCTACTAGTTCAGTATTTAAACAACTTTTAGAGACTTATTTTGTATCTCATGACATTTCAGATCTAAACTTTGTATTCTCTGACGGCATGAGTCTCTAAACCCCATTGTTGGGGGTAAGGAGCTCTGCTGTGTCTCGATGAATTAATGCAAGTATTTCTGTTTTCCATTCAAACACGCTTGTTCCTATCTAAGATGTTCATTCGCGCTTAACTGTGATGGAGGTGATGAGCTGTGACACTCATCACCTTCCTCAAACCATGAACGTGTGCCTGACAACCACCTCCGTTCTATATACGATTGAATGAGTATCTCTTAGATTCTTTAATCAGAATCTCCGTGGTATAAGCTAGAACTGATGGCGGCATTCATGAGAATCCGGAAAGTCTAAACCTTGTCTGTGGTATTCCGAGTAGGATTCAATGATTGAATGACTGTGACGAGCTTCAAACTCCTGAAGGCTGGGCGTTAGTGACAGACGCAAAAGGATAGTAAATCCTATTCCAACCGGATCGAGAACCAACCGGTGATTAGCCGTGCTGTGACAGAGCGCGTGAGCGTAGTTTTCACTGGAAGGATGGAAGGTAGCCATTGACAACGGTGATCCACCAACACACAGCTTGCCATAGGAGGACGTGCGTGCGTGAATCAGAAGACAGAGGAAATCAGAGATTCAGAGGACAAAGCATCTCCAAAACTCCAACATATTCTCCATTACTACACAACAAGTAACTTTTAATTTATGCTCTACTGGTTATTCACAATTCACTTGATAAACATAATTGACTTCCTGACTAAGATTTACAAGATAACCATAGATTGCTTCAAACCAACAATCTCCGTGGGATTCGACCCTTACTCACGTAAGGTATTACTTGGACGACCCAGTGCACTTGCTGGTCATGTGTGCGAAATTGTAAGAGAGTAATAATTTCGTGCACCACTCACCAAGGGCATGGGAGGTTATGCTTCTTCTTCTTTGATCTTCATCTCTTGATCAACCTCTTCAATGTCTTTAGCCATGATATACCTTGGAGGTTTTACACCCTTTTCATCATCAAATTCAAACGTCTTGGAAGGAGGTTCTATGACTGGACTTTCCCATGGAGGTTCTGCATCTCCCAAGTCTTCAACCACTTCTTCCTCTTCAATAATTACTGCTTTGTCCTGTTATTTTAGTATAAAATTGTACTCATCCTTGATGATTTCCCTTCCATGACAACTCCTTTCAACTATTCCTTCATCTTTAAGTACAAAATCCAGCTCCTCCTTGTTGACTTCCACCTCTTGACAACTTCCTCCAAGGGTCTCTCCTACCTCTACCTTTAGGGCCTCCTCTAGCTTCTTATGAAGTATGAATTCGCGAAGACGATCCATTCTCTCTTGTTCTATGTTGATAGCATAACTGGGATCATCTTGCTCTTGGATTGATGGATGTGGGTGCTCTTCCATGGAGGGTGGTGATGGGATGGGAAGATTATTATGTGGTTGAAAAGGAAGCACACTAGAGTTTGAGGGTTGAATATTGGAGGTAGAGGGTTTGTTCATGTGGGCTATAAGATTTTGGAGTGTAGAGGTGAGACCAATGATGTTAAAGATGAGTATGTTGTTATCCAATGGAGGTTGGGGTGGATAGGAGGGTTCAATTGTTGGGAGAAAGGGCTCATAATACGGAGGTGGTTCTTCTTGATAAGGGTATGGAGATGGTGAATATTGAGGTGGTGGTTCTGGGTGTGGTTCATATGGTGGTTGGTATGGTGGATAAGGATTAGGGTCATATGGAGGTGAATCGTGGAAAAGGGCTTGTGAGTATGGTGGTTCAGAGTTATGTTGAGGAGGGGATTCATAAGCATATGGTGGGGCTTGTTGGTAACTTCAAGGAGGTCCACCACATTCATCATCTTTGTACACTCCCTGGAATGGCTCTTGACCATAGTAATTTGGTGGAGGTGGTTTGTCATGAAAGGGTCCACCATAACTATTATCTTGGTATGCATCACAGAATGGTTGTTGGTTATAGCGCATTGGAGGGGTTGTTACCAAGAGGGTTGATCAAATCCTTGTGGCTCCTCCCATCTTTGATTCTTCTAACCTTGATGCCTGTTCTCATTATAGCTTCCATTCCTTACAACAACATTGGAATCAAACTTATAGCCAGAGGGGTGAGAATTCATAGTAGCAAAAAAAATAAAAACTAATAGAAATTAATGAAAATAAACTCCTAAAACTAGAAACACTAACAAAGAAACGAAAAAGCAAATATTTACAATAACCAATAATAAGGCACACGTTTACAATTCTCCGGCAACGGCGCCATTTTGACGAACGGATTCCTGCCGGTAAAGAAATTCATAAAAATAATCACGTTGTAGGTATAGTTTCCAAACCAACAGAAGATCCTTTCGTGCAAAAGTTTTGGTTGTCACAATAACAAACCCAGTAAAATTTATCACCAAAGTATTCAAACCTCGGGTCGTCTCTCAAGGAATTGCAGGGAAGTATGATTTATTATTGGTTTTGGAAAAAGGTATATTTTTGGGTTTTTGAAATAGGGAACAAGAAAATAAACTGGCAACAATTAAAGTAAATTATCATGAAAACCATTGCAAGGTATAAGAATTGGAAATCCCATCCTAGTTATCCTTATCAGGTGTGATGAGAATTGTTTTTTGCTCCCACTTTGTTAACCCTTACTAAATAAAGGAAAGTCAAGTGGACTAATCAATTTGATTCCTCAAGTCCTAGTCAACTCCTAAGGAAAGACTAGCTTTAGAGGGATCTAAATCAATCAGCAAATTCTAATTTTCAATCAACAGCTGAGTTTGATAACTCAAGTGTCACCAATTACTTAACCAAAGAAAAGGGAGAGAAATCTAAATTAAATTAAAAGCATCAATAACATGAATTGAAGAGAGCAATCT
The DNA here is from genome assembly GCF_003086295.3 of Arachis hypogaea. Lineage (NCBI taxonomy): Eukaryota > Viridiplantae > Streptophyta > Magnoliopsida > Fabales > Fabaceae > Arachis > Arachis hypogaea. The sequence goes on from NC_092046.1 coordinate 25,997,071, forward strand.
TAAATATGAAAACCTCAAATTGTATTAAATAGAAAATCAAATTAAACATAGGAATCCATAAACCAAATTGGGAAAATAAACAAACTAAAGTGATAGAGTAATTGAAAGTAGAAGAGAAATTAAATTAAAGGAACATTGAACCTGGAATTAAGAAGAGATAAACCTAAAACTAAGAGAATTCATAATTCTTAAAATCTAAGAGAGAGAGGAGAGAACCTCTCTTTATAGAAAACTACATCTCCAAACCAAAAATTCTGAATTATCAATTAATGTTCAATGAATGAATGGATCGATTTCCCCACTTTATAGCCTCTTATCTGTGTTTTTTGGGCCGAAAACTGGGTCAAAAATAGCCCAAAAATCACCTCCAGCAATTTCTGATATGTCCAACACAGGGCAAAGTCACGCGTACGCGTGGATTGAATTTTCTCTAGGTCACGTGTGCACATCACCTATCTTCAGGGCAGCTATAGCAAATTATATATCATTTCGAAGCTCCGGATGTTAGCTTTTCAACTCAACTAGAACCGCCTCATTTGGATTTTTGTAGCTCAAGTTATGGTCGATTTAGTACGAAGAGGTCAAGCTGGACATCTTAGCAATTTCTTCAACTTCTTGTATTCCTTCCACTTTTGCATACTTCCTTTCCATCCTCTAAGCTATTCCTGTCCTATAAACTCTGAAATCACTTAACACACATATTATGGCATCGAATGGTAATAAGAGGGGATTAAACATAGCAATTTAAAGGCTCAGGAAACATGTTTTCAATAATAGCACAAGGTTAGGAAGGAAAATGTAAAACCATGCAATTAGTATGAATAAGTGTGCAAAGACTTGATAAAAATCACTCAATTGAGTACAAGATAAACCATAAAATAGTAGTTTATCATGTATAAATAGAGAAAAATTTGATTTAGAATAGCTAGCAGATCTGGGAGGCTGAGTCAGGAACCCAAATTGGGAAACCTGCACTGATTTTCTTTTGACTTTCCTTTTCTGCACTTTTCTACAATTCTTATGTTTTCTGTTTTACTTGAGCAATAATAAACTAAACCCCAATTTCATTAGGGGGAAGAGCTCTATTGTAATCATAATGAATTAATGAAATACTTCTTCTTCTCAATTCAATTGTGTAGCTATTGGATATCTTCTATTTTAATTGTGAATTATTCACTCCAAAAGGGGGTTTAATTCAATTGAATGCTTATGTGAGCCTCGGAAGGGGAATCACTTGCATTAGAATTGGAGCTCTATCCTTCACAACTCTCTTGATCAACACCATTCGGGAGAAATTGAGATCTTGAAAGTTTGTGTGGCTTATGGATGAGAGACATGCACTTAACCTCGTCTCTTGACAATTAGATCAAGGAATTGGCAAGATTGATTATGATTAGAGAGATTGGATTGCCAATGAATTGGGATCCAATCAATTTCAATCCACCATGGATCTACTCATATGATTGAGAAAGGAGTTGAGACCCATTTGATTCATGATGGATTATGATATCTCCAATCCCTGATGAATCATTTCCTTTGATTTTCTTCAATTTAGATCTCTCTGAATTTACTTCCATTGTTGTGATTCACTACTGTTTTGATTCCCTGCACCCAATTCTCCTTTATAATTCATGCAATTTAAGTTTCACTGCAATTTAGATTCTGCAAATTTTACTTTCTTGCACTCTAAGATTCAACTATTTACATTTTTTTGCAATTTAAGGCTCAGCTCTTTTAGTTTCTTGCTCTTTAAGTTTCAGCAATTTACTTTTCTTGCCATTTAAGTTTCAAGCAATTTACTTTCAGCACTTTAATTTCTTGCAATTTATATTCTGTTGATCCAATTTCACCCAATTCACCAACTGTTAACTTGACTAGACTAATCACCATACTAAAATTGCTTGATCCATCAATCCCTGTGGGATCGACCTCACTCACGTGAGTTTTACTACTAGATGCGGCCTGTATACTTGCCGGTTAGTTTGTGCGAAATTCAATTTTTTACTATCAAGTTTTTGGCGCTATTACCGGAGATTGATTTAGATCGATAATGATTAAGTCAGTGATAATCTAGATTGAGCATTTTTCTTTGTTTTTTCTAAGCTCACTAACTGTTTTAAATTTTGTTTCTGCTAACTGTAACTTTACTCTAGCAATAGAGTGTTCTATTTTTTTTTCTTTTGGTTTGTTTGTGTTGTATGCCTGGAGGAAGAAGAGGTGCATCCACCTTCTTTGATTCTAAACCAGAGAGAACCTTCTTAAGGCTAAGAAGAGAGGCAAGAGGAAAGGGAGTGATTGGAGAAGAAGAATCAGAAGAGGGAGATGAAGAGATGGAGGATAATCTCCCTAATCTACCAGAGGAGGTGGCTAACAACAATGGCCAACCTCCAAGGAGAGTTCTAGCCTCTTACACCTTCCCCAACCCAGGAAACTGTGGGAGCAGTATACTCACTCCAAATGTTCATGCCAATAACGAGTTGAAGCCTCTACTTATCACTTTGGTGCAAAATAATTGTTCTTATGGAGGGGGTCCTCTTGAAGACCCGAATAAACACTTATCTGTCTTCCTGAGGATATGTGAAACAGTCAAGACAAATGTTGTACATCCAGATATCTACAAGTTGCTGTTATTTCCATTCTCTTTGAGGGATAAGGCATCTCAATGGCTGGAGACATTCCCCAAATAAAGCATCAATACTTGGGATGATTTGGTGAACAAATTCCTAGCTAAGTTCTACCCACCTCAGAGAATCATAAGATTGAAGACAGAAGTGCAAACCTTCACTCAAATGGATGGAGAATCACTTTATGAGGCATGGGAGAGATACAAAGCCTTGATTAGGAAATGTCCACCTGAAATGTTTAGTGAATGGGATAGACTTCAGAATTTCTATGAGGGCTTGACTCTAAAAGCTCAAGAGGCTCTGGACTACTCTGCAGGAGGTTCACTACAGCTAATGAAGACAGCTGAAGAAGCTCAGAATCTCATAGACACTATGACCAATAATCAATACTTTTATACTCATCAAAGGCAATGCCAACTAGCTCTAATGAAAGGTGTATTAGAGCTTGAAGGTGTGGACACTATCTTGGCACAGAATAAATTGATGCACCAACAAATTCAATAGCAAATGGAGATGATGGCAAAGAGAATAGATGGACTTCAAGTGGCTGCAGTAAACACAGCAAATCAACCTTCAAGTGGATAGGGCCAAGGTGAAGAAGTTTTCGAGAAATGCAAGGATGAGCAACAACCAGAGCAAGTCCAGTATATGCATAACACCTCAAGCTCTTATCAGAATGACTTCCATGGTGATATATACAATCCATCATGGAGGAATCATCCCAACTTGAGGTGGGGGTGATAATCAAAACTCATGGCAGAGGAACCACAATTCCAACAACTCCCGCAACACAAACAACCAAAATCACTCATCCAATAACATTAACCAATACAAAAAACCACAAAACTCATATCATCAACCCCATAACAATTCACAAGTCCACCAAAATAACTTCTCCATACCACCATTCAACTCATAGAACAACCACCTTAACATCCCAAATAACTTCCAGCAACAACAATCATATCCCAACATACCACCCATTGACCATCAGGAAACTAGGATTTCAAATCTTGAAGCAACTTTACAAGCCCTGACCCAAACCACAAAAGCACTTGCTCAGACCACGCAAAATTTAGCCAAAGGGCAAGAGAGCATAGTGAAGAGAGAACTTTTGCTTGGTCTAAAAATTCACAGAATAAATTCGCATTGTAAGTATAGCTTTTAGACCAACAAGATTTTCTTTCTTACAAAAGTTTTGTTTGTCACTTAAGCAAACCCAATAAAATTGATAACCGAGTATTTAAACCTCGGGTCATCTTCTCAAGGAATTGCAGGGAGGTGTGTTCTTATTATTGGTTATGAGTTTTGTAAATTGGGGGTTTTGAAAGTAAGGAACAAGTAATTTAAATGACAAATAAAATAAATAAATAACTATAAAATAAACTCTTGGCAAGGTATGAGAATTTGGAAGTCCTATCCTTATCAATTGTGATGAGAATTGGATTTTAATCCCACTTAGTTAAGTCAAGTGGACTAATTAGCTTGATCCTCAGGTCCTAGTCAATCCCTGTGGGAAGACTAGCTTAGAGCGATCTAGATCAATTAGTAATCTGCCAATTTCAACCACTGCTTTATTTGATAACTCAAGCGTCACCAATTACTTAACCAAAGCCAAAAGGGAAGAGAGTCTACTTGAATGAAAATAATTTGGATAAATCGAAAGCATTTATATAAATAAAGCAAAGCAAAGTCAAATCTGAAATATCTCAAATTATATTAAATAAAACATTCAAATCTAAATACGAAGAATTCATAAGGCAAATTGGTAACATGAGTCAGATACGAATAAAAAGCATTAGAATAAATAAAAATGTAAAAGGAATATTAAACCTGTGATTGAAGAAGATGAAATCCTAAATTCTAAGAGAAATCCTAATCCTAAATCCTAAGAGAGAGGAGAGAACCTCTCTCTCTAAAAACTACATCTAATCCTAAAATTATGAATTATGAGCTAATGATTGTGAATGGATATATTCTCCCACTTTATAGCCTCTAATCTGTATTTTCTGGGCCGAGAACTGGGTCAGAAACAACCCAGAATTCGCTGGTTTCGAATTCAAACACGCTGGTTTTTTCGCCACTGCGATGCGTCCGCGTAGATCACGCATTCGTGTCGCTTATCGTCAGGGAAACTATGGCAAATTATATATTAAATCGAAGCTCCGGACGTTAGCTTTCTAACGCAACTAGAACTGCATCATTTGGACCTCTGTAGCTAAAGTTATAGCCGTTTGAGTGTGAAGAGGTGAGGCTGACAGCTTTGCAATTCCTTCAACTTCTTGTATTCCTTCCATTTTTTGCATGCTTCCTTTCCATCCTCTAAGCCATTCCTGTCCTATAAACTCTGAAAACACTTAACACACATATCAAGGTATCGAATGGTAATAAGAGAAGATTAAACATATCAAAATTAAGACCAAAGAAGCATGTTTTCGATCATAGCACAAAATCAGGAAGGAGAATGTAAAACCATACAAATAGTATGAATAAGTGTATGAAAAATTTGATAAAATCCACTCAATTGAGCACAAGATAAACCATAAAATAGTGGTTTATCAACCTCCCCACATTTAAACATTAGCATGTCCTCATGCTAAGCTCAAGAGAAACTATAAGAGTGAAGAGGAATGGTAGAATGTATGAAATGCAACCTATGAATGCAACTACATGCTAAATGCTTCTACGTACTTGGTTAAAAGTAAATAAGCTCTTCAAGACAAACATAAATCAGATTTCACTAATTCAAATCATACAACAAAAGACATGTAAACTTGTAAGAAGATAGCTCATGAAAGCAGGGAACATAGAATCAAGCATTGAACCTTCACTGGTAGTGTATATCACTCTAGTCTTTCAAGTGTATAGGTTAACTCACTCTACTCTTCTCTAATCATGCTTTCTAAACTTTGTTCTTCATCAAACCAATCAACAAATATTTAATGTACCAATGCAAACATCATGAGGTCTTTTTAGGGTTGTAACAGGGCTGAGGTAAAGGTAAAGATATATGTATGGCCAAGTGAGATTTATAAAGTGAATCATTGATTAGTCTAAGATCTCACCTAACATATACATACTTTATATAATTTTAAAATGCTTTACCTAGCTACCCAAATTTTTCCCACTTTTGTATTACATGCTCATGTATCAAACTTATTTTTTGAATTTTGTCCCATGTGCATTGATTCTTTTTATTTTGCATTTGGGGTAATATATATATATATATATATATATATATATATATATATATATATATATATATATATATATATATATATATATATATATTGTATCCCCTTATTTAATTACTTAATTTTTTTCTATATTATTTTTTTTTCAATGCACATGGTAATTTAATTATTTTGATTTCACATGAGCATGCTTCCCAAATTTTCAAATAACTTATTCAATTTAATTCCCTACTTTTTCATATCATCCCATGTTCCCATAAAATTCCCCACACTTAAATTATACACAATATCTATCTTAAGCTAACCAAGGATTCAACTTGGAATTTTTATTTTGTTTTTCTGCTTAAGGCTAGTAATGTGGTTATGAAATAGAAGTGGGTTAAAGAGTTCAAAGTGGCTAACAAGGGTGATGTAAAAGGTAGGCTTATTTGGGATAAGTGAGCTAATAAAAAATAATGGACTCAATCATATGTGATGAGCGGATAATTTATACGCTTTTTGACATTGTTTTTAGTATGTTTTTAGTAGGATCTAGTTACTTTTAGGGATGTTTTTAATAGATTTTGTGTTAAATTTACATTTCTGGACTTTACTATGAGTTTGTGTGTTTTTCTGTGATTTCAGGTATTTTCTGGCTGAAATTGAGGGACTTGAGCAGAAATCAGATTCAGAGGTTGAAAAAGGACTACTGATGCGGTTGGATTCTGACCTCCCTGCACTCAAAGTGGATTTTCTGGAGCTACAGAACTCGAAATGGCACGCTTCCAATTGCGTTGGAAAGTAGACATCCAGGGCTTTCCATCAATATATAATAGTCCATACTTTGGCCAAGAATAGATGACGTAAACTGGCGTTCAACGCCAGCTTTCTACCCAAATCTGGTGTCCAGCGCCAGAAAAGGATCCAAAACCAGAGTTGAACGCCCAAACTGGCACAAAAACTGGCGTTCAACTCCACAAATAGCCTCTGCACGTGCAACACTTAAGCTCAGCCCAAACACACACCAAGTGGGCCCCGGAAGTGGATTTATACATCAAATACTTACTCATGTAAACCCTAGTAGCTAGTTTATTATAAATAGGACCTCTTACTATTGTATTAGGCATCCTGGATTGTATTTTGATCCTGTGATCTCGTTTAGGGGGCTGGCCATCTCGGCCATGCCTGGACCTTTCACTTATGTATTTTCAACAGTAGAGTTTCTACACTCCATAGATTAAGGTGTGGAGCTCTGCTGTTCCTCAAAGATTAATGCAAGTACTACTGTTTTCTATTCAATTCATCTTATTTCGCTTCTAAGATATCCATTCGCACCCAAGAACGTGATGAAGGTGATGATTATGTGTGACGCTCATCACCATCTCCCCTATGAACACGTGCCTGACAAACACTTCCGTTCTACATGAATTAAGCTAGAATGAATATCTCTTAGATCTCCTAACCAGAATCTTCGTGGCGTAAGCTAGAATGATGGCGGCATTCAAGAGAATCCGGAAAGTCTAAACCTTGTCTGTGGTATTCCGAGTAGGATTCAATGATTGAATGACTGTGACGGGCTTCAAACTCACGATTGTTGGGCGTTAGTGACAGACGCAAAAGGAGGGTGAATCCTATTCCAGCATGATCGAGAACCGACAGATGAATAGCCATGCCGTGACAGGGTGCGTGAGCATATTATTCACTGAGAGGAGGGGATGTAGCCACTGACAACGGTGATGCCCTTGCATAAAGCCAGCCATGGAAAGGAGTAAGACTGATTGGATGAAGATAGCAGGAAAGCAGAGGTTCAGAGGAACGAAAGCATCCCATTCGCTTATCTGAAATTCCTACCAATGAATTACATAAGTATTTCTATCCCTATTTTATTATATTAAATTCGAAAACACCATTATCACTTTATATCTGCCTGACTGAGATTTACAAGGTGACCATAGCTTGCTTCATACCAACAATCTCCGTGGGATTCGACCCTTACTCACGTAAGGTATTACTTGGACGACCTAGTGCACTTGCTGGTTAGTTGTATCGAAGTTGTGACAATTATGAATTAAGATCAAAGCACCAAGCTTTGGAGCCATTACCAGGATTTGTTCGAGCCTGGAGATCACAATTTCGTGCACCAAGTTTTTGGCGCCGTTGCCGGGGATTGTTTGAGTTTGGACAACTGACGGTTCATCTTGTTGCTCAGATTAGGTAATTTTCTTGTTGTTTTCTTTTCAAAAATTTTTCAAAAATATTTCAAAATTTTCTCACTTGTTTTCGAAAAAAAAAATGTGTTTTCAAAAATATTATTTTTCTTCAGAATTTTTAAGAATGAATTCTAGTGTTTCATAAAGCATGTTGAAGCCTATCTGGCTGTAAAGCCATACCCAAACTACTTTGGGATTGGCATTCAACTAATCACTCCAGTCCATGTAATTATATGCTAAAGCTTGGCTGGCTATTAAGCCATGCCTGACCCTTTGATTGGAGCTTTAAGACTAACATGGCAAGATTCCTGGAATTCATATTAAAAATTTTGAAATCCTTATTTTTATTTTTCACAATAAATTTCGAAAAAAAAATAATAAATAAAAATACAAAAAAATTAGAAAATCATAAAAATCAAAAATATTTTTGTGTTTCTTGTTTGAGTCTTGAGTCATGTTATAAGTTTGGTGTCAATTGCATATGCATCTTGCATTTTTTTCGAAAATATCATGCATTAATAGTGTTCTTCATGATCTTCAAGTTGTTCTTGGTAAGTCTTCTTGTTTGATCTTGATGATTTTTTGTTTTGTGTCTTTTGGTGTTTTTCATATGCATTCTTGAATTCTTAGTGTCTAAGCATTAAAGAATTCTAAGTTTGGTGTCTTGCATGTTTTCTTTGCATTAAAAATTTTTCAAAAATATGTTCGTGATGTTCATCATGACATTCATAGCATTCTTGCATGCATTCATTGTTTTGATCTAAAAATTTCATGCATTGCATAATTTTCATGTTTTTCATAAAAAAATTCAAAAATCAAAAAAATATCTTTCCCTTTTTCTCTCATCAAATTCGAAAATTGAGTTGACTTTTTCAAAAAATTTTTAAAAATCAAATTGTTTCTCATGAGTCAAATCAAATTTTCAATTTGAAAATCTTATCTTTTTCAAAATCTTTTTCAAAAATCAAATCTTTTTCAAAATTCTTGGTTATTTTCGAAAATTCCAAAAATAATTTTCAAAAATCTTTTTCTCATTTTTATATCAAATTTTCGAAAATACCATAATCAATTAATGTTTTGATTCAAAAATTTTAAGTTTGTTACTTGCTTGTTAAGAAAGATTCAAACTTTAAGTCCTAGAATCATATCTAGTGATTTCTTGTGAATCAAGTCATTAATTGTGATTTTAAAAATCAAATCTTTTTCAAAACTAATTTCTATCATATCTTTTCAAAAATATCTTCTCATCTTATCTTTTTCAAAATATCTTTTCTAACTTCCTAACTTCTTATCTTTTCAAAATTTGTTTCAACTAACTAACTAACTTTTTGTTTGTTTCTTAACTTTTTCAAAACTACCTAACTAACTCTCTCTCTCTAATTTTCGAAAATATCTTCCCTCCTTTTCAAAAAAATTTCTTTTTAACTAATTATTTTTATTTTTATTTTTATTTTAAAATTTTTTCGAAAAATTACTAACCTTTTTCAAAAACTATTTTCAAAAATCACTAACTCTTTTTCAAAAAAATTATTTTCGAAATTTCCCCTCTCTCACCTTATTCTATTTGTTTATTCATCCACTAACATCTCTCCCTCACTCAAAAAAAAAAAAAAAAAGAGGATCTCTATTATTATTATTTTTCTGCGCCCTCTTCTTTGTCATATGAGCAGGAGCAAGGACAAGAACATTCTTGTTGAAGCAGATCCAGAACCTGAAAGGACTCTAAAGAGGAAACTAAGAGAAGCTGAATTACAACAAACCAGCAAGCACCTGTCAGAAATTATCAAACAAGAAAAGAAAATGGCAGCTGAAAATAATAATAATGCAAGGAGAATGCTTGGTGACTTTACTGCACCTAATTCCAATTTACATGGAAGAAGCATCTCCATTCCTGCCATTGGAGCAAACAACTTTGAGCTGAAACCTCAATTAGTTTCTCTAAGGCAGCAGAACTGCAAGTTTCATGGACTTCCATCTGAAGACCCTTTTCAGTTCTTAACTGAATTCTTGCAGATATGTGATACTGTAAAGACTAATGGAGTAGATCCTAAAGTCTACAGGCTCATGCTTTTCCCTTTTTGCTGTAAGAGACAGAGCTAGACTCTGGTTGGATTCTCAACCTAAGAATAGCCTGAACTCATGGGATAAGCTGAGTAAAAGGATCACTGAAATCCCTCCTAGTACTCTCCCAAGCAATACAGAAGAGAACCCAAAAGGAGAGTGCAAGGCCATTGACATAAGCACCATGGCCGAACCTGTGAGGAGAGGAGAGGACGTGAATCCCAAGGAGGAAGACCTCCTGGGACATCCAGTGATCAATAAGGAGCTTCCCTCTGAGGAACCAAAGGACTCTGAGGCTCATCTAGAGACCATAGAGATTCCATTGAACCTCCTTATACCCTTCATGAGCTCTGATGAGTATTCCTCTTCTGAAGAGAATGAGGATGTCACTGAAGAGCAAACTGCCAAGTTTCTTGGTGCAATCATGAAGCTGAATGCCAAATTATTTGGCATTGATGCTTGGGAAGTTGAACCTCCCTTGTTCATCAATGAACTAAGTGATCTGGATCAACTGACATTGCCTCAGAAGAGACAGGATCCTAGAAAGTTCATAATACCCTGTACCATAGGCACCATGATCTTTAAGGCTCTGTGTGACCTTGGTTCAGGAATAAACCTCATGCCCCTCTCTGTAATAGAGAAACTGGAAATCTATGGGGTGCAAGCTGCTAAAATCTCACTGGAGATGGCAGACAGCTCAAGAAAACAGGCTTATGGACAAGTAGAAGATGTATTAGTAAAGGTTGAGGGCCTTTACATACCTACTGATTTCATAGTCCTGGATACTGGAAAGGAAGAGGATGAATCCATCATCCTAGGACGACCTTTCCTGGCCACAGCAAGAGCTGTGATTGATGTTGACAGAGGTGAAATAGTCCTTTAATGGAATGAGGACTCCCTTGTGTTTAAAACTCAAGGATCTCCCTCTGCAACCATGGAGAGGAAGCAGAAAAAGCTTCTCTCCAAGCAGAGTCAACCAGAGCCCCCACAGTCAAACTCTAAGTTTGGTGTTGGGAGGCCACAACCAAACTCTAAGTTTGGTGTTGAACTCCCATATCCAAACTCTAAGTTTGGTGTTGGAGAGTCTCAACAAAGCTCTGCACATCTGTGAGGCTCCATGAGAGCCCACTGTCAAGCTATTGACATTAAAGAAGCGCTTGTTGGGAGGCAACCCAATGTTTATCTAATTCTTATTTTTATTGTTTTTCATGTTTTCTTAGGTTCATGATCATGTGGAGTCACAAAATAAACAAAAAAATCAAAAACGGAATCAAAAACAGCAGAAGAAAAATCACACCCTGGAGGAGCATCTGTCTGGCGTTCAAACGCCAGAACAGAGCATAGTTCTGGCGTTGAACGCCCAGAATGGGAGCATCCTGGCGCTGAACGCCCAGAACAAGCATGGTTCTGGTGTTCAACGCCAGAAATGGCAGCAAAGGGGCGTTGAACGCCCAAAATGGGCACCAACCTGGCGCTGAACGCCCAGAGTTGTGTGCAAGGGCATTTTGCATGCCTAAATTGGTGCAGGGATGTAAATGCCTTGACACCCCAAGATCTGTGGACCCCCAGGATCCCCACCTACCTTCACTCACTCTCTTCTCTCTTCTCAATCATCCTCTATTCCCAATATACACTCATCCCTTCTGTCTTCCATTTACCACTCACACCCATACACCCACTTACCTTCAAAAATTCAACATCTCTTCCCCACCCAATCCCACCCATATGGCCGAATACACACAGCCATCCATCTCCTCCATATCCTCTTCTTCTTCTATTCTTTCTTCTTTTGCTCGAGGGCGAGCAACATTCTAAGTTTGGTGTGGTAAAAGCATAGCTTTTTTGTTTTTTCCATAACCATTGATGGCACCTAAGGCCAGAGAAACCTCTAGAAAGAGGAAAGGGAAGACAAAAGCTTCCATCAAGGGTCTATAGCTCAGTGGTAGAACATTTGACTGCAAATCAAGAGATCCCTGAGATACCTCAGGGGATACATTTTCTTCCACACAATTATTGGAAGCAACTAAGGGTGGAACATCAAGAGCACTCCATCATCCTTCATGAAATCAGAGAAGATCTAAAAGCAATGAAGGAGGAGCAACAAAGACAAGGAAGAGACATAGAAGAGCTCAAGGACATCATTAGTTCCTCAAGAAGGAAACGCCACCATTACTAAGGTGGATTCATTCCTTGTTCTTATTTCTTCTGTTTTTCGTTTTCTATGTTATGTGCTTATCTGTGTTTGTGTCTTCATTACATGATCATTAGTAGTTAGTAACTATGTCTTAAAGTTATAAATGTCCTATGAATCCATCACCTCTCTTAAATGAAAAATGTTTTAATTCAAAAGAACAAGAAGTACATGAGTTTCGAATTTATCCTTGAACTTAGTTTAATTATATTGATGTGGTGACAATGCTTCTTGTTTTCTGAATGTATGCTTGAACAGTGCATATGTCTTTTGAAGTTGTTGTTCAAGAATGTTAAATATGTTGGCTCTTGAAAGAATGATGACTAGGAGACATGTTATTTGATAATCTGAAAAATCATAAAAATGATTCTTGAAGCAAGAAAAAGCAGCAAAGAACAAAGCTTGCAGAAAAAAAAAATAGGCGAAAAAAAAAATATAGAAAGAAAAAGAAAAAGCAAGCAGAAAAAGCCAAAGCTCTTAAAACCAAGAGGCAAGAGCAAAAAGCCAATAACCCTTAAAACCAAAAGGCAAGGGAAATAAAAAGGATCCCAAGGCTTTGAGCATCAGTGGATAGGAGGGCCTAAAGGAATAAAATCCTGGTCTAAGCGACTAAACCAAGCTGTCCCTAACCATGTGCTTGTGGCGTATAGGTGTCAAGTGAAAACTTGAGACTGAGTGGTTAAAGTCAAGGTCCAAAGCAAAAAAAAGAGTGTGCTTAAGAACCCTGGACACCTCTAATTAGGGACTTTAGCAAAGCTGAGTCACAATCTAAAAGGGTTCACCCAATTATGTGTCTGTGGCATTTATGTATCCGGTGGTAATACTGGAAAACAAAGTGCTTAGGGCCACGGCCAAGACTCATAAAGAAGCTGTGTTCAAGAATTATCATACTGAACTAAGAGAGTCAATAACACTATTCGAAATCTGAAGTTCCTATAGATGCCAATCATTCTGAACCTCAATAGATAAAGTGAGATGCCAAAACTATTCAAGAGGCAAAAAGCTATAAGTCCCGCTCATATGATTGAAGCTCTGTTTCATTGATAGTTTGGAATTTATAGTATATTCTATTCTTTTTATCCTATTTTGATTTTCAGTTGCTTGGGGACAAGCAACAATTTAAGTTTGGTGTTGTGATGAGCGGATAATTTATACGCTTTTTGACATTGTTTTTAGTATGTTTTTAGTAGGATCTAGTTACTTTTAGGGATGTTTTTAATAGATTTTGTGTTAAATTCACATTTCTGGACTTTACTATGAGTTTGTGTGTTTTTCTGTGATTTCAGGTATTTTCTGGCTGAAATTGAGGGACTTGAGCAGAAATCAGATTCAGAGGTTGAAAAAGGACTGCTGATGCGGTTGGATTCTGACCTCCCTGCACTCAAAGTGGATTTTCTGGAGCTACAGAACTCGAAATGGCGCGCTTCCAATTGCGTTGAAAAGTACACATCCAGGGCTTTCCAGCAATATATAATAGTCTATACTTTGGCTAAGAATAGACGACGTAAACTGGCGTTCAACGCCAGCTTTCTACCCAAATCTGGCGTCCAGCGCCAGAAGAGGATCCAAAACCAGAGTTGAACGCCCAAACTGGCACAAAAACTGGCGTTCAACTCCACAAATGGCCTCTGCACGTGCAACACTTAAGCTCAGCCCAAACACACACCAAGTGGGCCCCGGAAGTGGATTTATACATCAAATACTTACTCATGTAAACCCTAGTAGCTAGTTTATTATAAATAGGACCTCTTACTATTGTATTAGGCATCTTGGATTGTATTTTGATCCTGTGATCTCGTTTAGGGGGCTGGCCATCTCGGCCATGCCTAGACCTTTCACTTATGTATTTTCAACAGTAGAGTTTCTACACTCCATAGATTAAGGTGTGGAGCTCTGCTGTTCCTCAAAGATTAATGCAAGTACTACTGTTTTCTATTCAATTCATCTTATTTCGCTTCTAAGATATCCATTCGCACCCAAGAACGTGATGAAGGTGATGATTATGTGTGACGCTCATCACCATCTCCCCTATGAACACGTGCCTGACAAACACTTCCGTTCTACATGAATTAAGCTAGAATGAATATCTCTTAGATCTCCTAACCAGAATCTTCGTGGCGTAAGCTAGAATGATGGCGGCATTCAAGAGAATCCGGAAAGTCTAAACCTTGTCTGTGGTATTCCGAGTAGGATTCAATGAATGAATGACTGTGACGAGCTTCAAACTCGCGATTGTTGGGCGTTAGTGACAGACGCAAAAGGAGGGTGAATCCTATTCCAGCATGATCGAGAACCGACAGATGAATAGCCGTGCCGTGACAGGGTGCGTGAGCATATTATTCACTGAGAGGAGGGGATGTAGCCACTGACAACGGTGATGCCCTTGCATAAAGCCAGCCATGGAAAGGAGTAAGACTGATTGGATGAAGATAGAAGGAAAGCAGAGGTTCAGAGGAACGAAAGCATCTCCATTCGCTTATCTGAAATTCCTACCAATGAATTACATAAGTATTTCTATCCCTATTTTATTATATTAAATTCGAAAACACCATTATCACTTTATATCTGCCTGACTGAGATTTACAAGGTGACCATAGCTTGCTTCATACCAACAATCTCCGTGGGATTCGACCCTTACTCACGTAAGGTATTACTTGGACGACCCAGTGCACTTGCTGGTTAGTTGTATCGAAGTTGTGACAATTATGAATTAAGATCAAAGCACCAAGCTTTGGAGCCATTACCAGGATTTGTTCGAGCCTGGAGATCACAATTTCGTGCACCAATATGCAAGCATGTAAATACACTAAATAATGGACATATAGAATGGAACAAAGCAAATATTGCAATTATAGAGAAGAAAACATACAAGAATAAATATTTATGGTTAAATAATGTAACCATGTAAATAAACTCAAAATCTCACGGGTTGTGTGTTGTTTTGCTCAAAAACCATATTCCAAATACAACTTCAAACAAATTTAACACATAGAAAATTTTAATTTTTTTAAATTTAAATTAGTGAAAATTTTCAAAAATAGGGTCCTAGAAAAAAACTTATTATTTTTCAACCAAGAAGTGGTAAAATATGCATTAAAATTAAATAAACATGCAAGCAAACATGCAAATGTAACAACTAACAAATTAACATTGGTGTTGAAAATGGGAAATAACTAACCCATGGAGATCGGTATCGACCTCCCCACACTTAAAGATTGCGCCGTCCTCGGTGCATGCTAAGATGTGCAAGTGGATGGGGGTTGTGGTTCTTCATTTGGGGCTCTTTTTGTTCCTTTCCTTGCCGGTGGTTTGGGAGTAGCTTTCTCTTTACCCTTTTTTGTTGCCATCCTGAAAAGGGAAAAAGAAAGTAACTTTTAAAGCTAAGGGTTAGAGCAAGGAAGAGAGCGGAAAAGGTGGTAATCAATGCACAATAAAGAAGAACGACGTTAACACATGATCATGACTACATGTGAAAAGTTCATCAATGGAAATATAGCAAGTGCATGCAATGACAATTAAATGCAAGATGTTTATTGGCATGCTGGCAAAGGCATGAATAGCATAGATCAAGCATTCAATGTCCAAGTTAGATTACCAGGTCTTTCAAACTAACAACATGTTTGTAATAACAATTATATTTAAGTAATAAAATATAAAAAGGATTTTGTGAAAAGTAAGCATTTAGAGTAGTAGATAGAAAGAAATCGAAAAATAGTGCACAATGCCATACGGGCTTTTTCACAAACACATAGCAAGCATGGTAAATAAGCAATTGAAAGCATTAAATTGAACATGCAAGCAATCTTTTAAAAAGTAATATATAAATGCAAACAATTCCTTTAATAATCCACAAAAATATAGAAAATAATGACCCAAATAAATTTCTAACACCAATGAAAATAATGCAATGGATGAAAGTATACAAATAAATTAAATGAAATAGAATGGAAGTGAAGAGAGATGAGAAGTTAAAGAGATGAAGAAGAAGAAAGTCAGAAAAGGAAGAAGAAAGAAGAAAAGATAGAAGAAATTAGGACTAGAAAAGAAAAGATAAGATAATTGGCGCTGATCTGGATAAGTTGTGCGGCGCAGGCGACGCGGACGCGTGAGTGACGCGGTCGTGTGGTGTGCGATAAGGTCAGGTGACGCAGACGCATGGGTCACGCAATCGCGTGGCCTGATTTGTGCGATTTGCGCGAGTGCAGCCTCGCGTTTGCGCAACTCTCTGTTCGAAAACTCTTTTTGCCAAATTTTTGGGTTACGCGGTTGCGTGGTTGACGCGATCGCGTGGATGGCCATTTTTGGAAATCGATGCGGCCGCGTGGGAGGGCTTGGGCTTCCACCACGAGTCCAGCCCCATTCCAACACAACTTTTGGCCATGCACCCCTTTTACGTCGATTTGTTGGAGCACACGTTCGCATGGGTGACACGGACGCGTGGGAGGCTATTTTTCCAAATGACACGGCCGCGTGGGTCACGCGGACGCGTGGGAATGTTTGTGCCTAAAGCACGCCTCCAGCCACGCTTTCGCGTGACTTTTTGTTTACTTTCTTTTCTTCACAACGCACTGGTGACGCGGACGCGTCAGCGACGCTGCCGCGTTGCGTGCGTGTGTTTTTTTTATATGCAGAATGTAGTATGCAGATGCTATGAATAATTCCAGGTTCAATAAAATAAAATTCAAAAAAACAAACAAAACTAAATAAAATTATAATTGGAAAAGGAGCGATCATACCATGGTGGTTTGTCTCCCACCTTGCACTTTTATTTAAAGTCCTTAAATTGGACATTTTGTGAGCTCTCTGTTATGGTGGCTTGTGCTTGAATTCATCCAGAAATCTCCACCAATGTTTGGAATGCCAACAGCCTCCGGGATCCCAAACTAGGTGCAGAAAGCCTTCAAGTAAGTGAAAGCAAGTGAAAAGGCCCCAAGAGTGTTGATTGCCGGAATGAATTCTGGGGTCTCAAATCTTGCTTTTGCACCCGTCTTCTTGTTGATCATTATGATTCCATCCGGGTGGTTCAGCTTTAGAATTCTCACTAAAGCGTCCAAACAGCTTCCTAGATCCATTCAATTGAGCTCTCCACCAACCTTTGCGTTTAAACTTAAAGCTTCCAACCATAATGAACCTTGCAGGATAATTCTTACCACTGACCATCTTCCTCTTACTCTTAATGCCACAAAGAGCTATAAGTTGACCATCCGTCTCCAGTAGCCCATATTCAAGTGGAATTAGAAAGCTAAGGGATATAAATTTTACCCACTTGAATGTTGTGAAGGATGATGGCAACTTAAGGGGAGGTATTTCTAACGGAAGAAGCTATCATGTCATCTCCACATAGGGAGAATGTCAAACAAGACTAACTAATCATGTCACAAATATAAACAAGAATTTATCTTATTACGTCATCTCCAACATTAGAAGAAGATATAGGTTATCTTCTATGAGAGAAAGTCTAACAAGACTAGCTAATCTCAATCCAAAAGTCCTAATCAACTCACTAATTAAATTAGCAAAAGATTAGTGTCAATGGAAATAATATTAGCTAACAACTCTAGATCACCAACATGAGTTGGGTTTTTATGACTCAAGATTGCCTAATTACTCTTTCCAAGTCAAGAATGCTCAAAATCTACTCTAACAACAAACCAAGCATTTTGTCAAACACTTGGAAGGCATAAAAAGAAAGCATAGTAAATGACAAGAAATAGTAAAATCTACCAACTACTAATTGCAAGAAATCAATAATCACAACTCAAATCAACATCAAAAGAACATCAAACATCAAATCTCATTAAAGAAAAATCCAAATCCACAAGTGTTCATCAATCACAAAAAGATGCTCAAAAGAGAAATTAACATGAGAATCAAGAAGAATTTAAGTATTAGATCAAGAAATTGTTGAGGAAACAAGATGAAATCAAGGAATTAAACATGAATCTAAGAGGAATTAACCTAATCCTAACCTAATTCTAGAGAGAAGAGGGAGCTTCTCTCTCTAGAAACTACTCTACATGATGCTAACACTTCAAACAATTGCTCTCCCCTTTGTCCAAGCTTGAATTCTGCATGTAATAGCATTAGAAATGAGTTGGGTTGGGCCCAAAGTGCTTCAGAAATCGCTGGGGGCGATTTCACCTTAGTGGGCCACGAGCAGCATCAGCGTGCACGCGTATATGGCGCGTGCGCGCCCCTGAAAGCAAAGCAACATATAGCAAATTTTATATCATTTCGAAGCCCCGGATGTTAGCTTTCGAACGCAACTGGAACCGCCTCATTTGGACCTCTGTAGCTCACGTTATGGTCGATTGAATACAAAGAGGTCAGGCTTGACAGCTTTACGGTTCCTTCATTTCTTCATGAGTTCTCCCACTTTGCATGCTTTTTTCTTCATTCCTTGATGCCAGGGTATTTTGACCAGTTTCACTGACCTTTTCTTTACTATTTTAGGGTAGTTTCATGCATTTTCTTAAGAAATAAGCAAGTTTTAGGTAGAATTTCAGTTACATCTTGATTCAAGCAAACATTGTGAATTTTATATGATTTCATGAGAATTATGCATGAATTTAATGACAAATTGGATGATGCATGACTCATAACTTTGATTAGAGCTTTGATGCACTTTATTTGCTTGATTTCAGGACAAAGGAGGCAAGAAAAAGCCACGTTAGTAGCCACGTTAGTCTAACTAACGTGACCACTAACGTGGAATGGGAGCTAGTTTGCAACGTTAATGAGAAAAGTGATCGCCAATAACGTCTTCGAAGCCATCATAGCCTACGTTAAATACCATGTTAACTACATTAACGTGGTAGTTAACGTGGAGGAAAAGGAAGCTCCAAGCGTTAGTGGTAAAAGTGAGTGCCACTAACGCTCCAAAAAGGGAAATTGGCCATGTTAAGAGTCACGTTAACTCAGTTAACGTGAACTCTAACGTGGAAGAGAAAGATAATGCCAACGTTAGTGACACTCACCTTTGTCACTAACGTTGGACTAAGCCCATATTGGACACGTTTAGAGCCACGTTAACTTAGTTAACGTGAACTTTAACGTGGAAGGAGCAAGGAATCGCCAACGTTAGTGACACTCACCTTTGTCACTAACGTTGGACTAAGCCACTATGAGCCACGTTAGTTGCCACGTTAATTACATTAACGTGGAAACTAACGTGGAGGAAAGGGATGATGAGCCAACGTTAGTGACACTCACCTTTGTCACTAACGTTGGAGATGGCAATCAACACCACGTTAGTGGTCACGTTAATGTAATTAACGTGAGGCACTAACGTGGGAAAGGGGTGTTTTGGAGCGTTAGTGAAAAAGGTAGGTGTCACTAACGCTCTCGAAGATTTGGCAAGCCTACGTTAAAGGTCACGTTAACTATACTAACGTGAAC
The DNA here is from genome assembly GCF_003086295.3 of Arachis hypogaea. Taxonomy (NCBI): domain Eukaryota; kingdom Viridiplantae; phylum Streptophyta; class Magnoliopsida; order Fabales; family Fabaceae; genus Arachis; species Arachis hypogaea. Next base: position 26,016,728 of record NC_092046.1, read on the forward strand.
TCTAACGTAGGGAGAAAGGGGTACTCTCAACGTTATTGGGAAAGGTAAACCCCAGAAACAGTTGCGAAGGGCCAAGAAGCAACGTTAGTGGTCACGTTAGTTTTAACGTGGACCATTTTGGGTTAGGAACGTTATTGAAAAAGGTGATTGTCACTAACGTTCTCGACCCCACATTTTCACTTAACATTAACACCACTAACACTCTAAGCTAAAGTCCATGCCTACTGCACACTTTCTCTGCAAGTGAAGCTGAGCCCACTAAAGATGATAACTGCTTCAACTCAAGATCAAAAGGCCCATATCCAAGACTTGAAGAGCCAACTAGAAGATCAGAAGAGTAGTATAAATAGGAGTAGTTTTGAACTAGAGAAGAACTTTTGGATTGGGAGAACTACTCTCTGTATAATTTTACTTTCTCTGCAACTTCTAGTTTTACTTTCAGAATGCACTCTCCATCTTTGTTTTCCATTCCCAGAGCCATGAACAACTAAACCCCTTTCATTGGGTTAGGGAGCTCTGTTGTAATTTGATGGATCAATAATAGTTTTCATTATTCTTCTTCTTTCTTTTCTCTTGATTTTACTAGAAAGCTTTCAATCTTCATCCAATTGGGTAGTTATCTTGGAAAAGAAGCTATTCATACTTGGATCTCTTTAGAACCTTGGAAGAGGAATGAAGAGATCATGCTAGAAATGCTTTCTCATGTTGGACCAAATTGGGGTCTGGATGGATATAGTGACATATAATCCTACCAACACTTTGATTTGGAAATACATGTGGTATAATCAGTGACCATACTTCATCTCTTCTCATGAGTAATTGGACCAAGGAATTGGCTATTGATCAAGATTTGAGAGATTGAATTACCAAGGAATTGGAGTTCAATCACTTAAGATTGCCAAGGAGATCAATGAATGCATTGATTGAGGAAGAGATGAAAATAAACTTGATCCGGAGAATGCAACATCTCCTAAGCCCAATGAATCCCCCATTTCTGATCTTACCCATTCTCTTTAATTTCTGAAATTTACTTTCATGCTAAATTCCCCATTCCCCATTTAAGATTCTGCAATTTACTTTCCGTCATTTATATTCAGCTCTTTATTCCCAGCATTTACATTTTCTGCTATTTACTTTCCGCCATTTAATTTCTTGCAACTCTCACACCAAATTCTGCTTAGCTCGACTAGAACATTCCTCTAATTAAGGTTGATTGACCAATCAATCCCTGTGGGATTCGACCTCACTCTATTGTGAGTTTTTACTTGACAATAATTCGGTATACTTGCCGAGGGAAATTGTTGAGAGACAAGTTTCCGTGCATCAAGTTTATGGTGCCGTTGCCGGGGATTGATTTTGTATCAACAATGATTAAATTGGTGGATGATGGGAAAATTTGGAAAACGAACGAATTCCAAACACCAAAAACTCACCGGCAAGTGTACCGGATCGTATCAAGTAGTAAAACTCACTTAGAGTGAGGTCGATCCCACAGGGATTGATGGATCAAGCAACTTTAGTGGGTGATTAGTTTAGTCAAGCTAACATTGAGTGAATTGTGTGAAATGTAGCCAACAGAAAGTAAATTGCAAGGAATTTAAAAGATGCAGAAAGTAAAATTGCAAGTAACTTAAAGAACAAGAAAGTAAAATAGCTGAAACTTAAATTGCAAGAAATGTAAATTGCATTAAATGTAAAGGGGAGTGGTGCTGGAAATTAAAGAAAGGAGTAAGCAGAACTTAGAACAATTGCAGAAGAATTAACTTGCATGAAAAGTAAAATGGAAGTAATAATTCAAGCAACTGGAAATCTAAATTGCAGGAAGAATAAAAGGAACTGGGTGCTGGGAGCAATATAAACAGAGAATAAGAACTTAGAGCAATTGCAGGAATTGTAAATTGGAAGCAATGAAATAGAAAGTAAAAATGCTTGAAGAATGAAAACAGAAAGACTGATGCTTAATTTGCAGCAATTAAAAGGATGTTGAAGATCTCAGGAGTGGAAGAGACTAGAAAACAAGTCTAGACCTCAAATCCTTCCTTGATCCAACAAGAACAATTACAAAAGAAATAAGGAAAAGTAAATTGCAGAAGAATAGAAGATGAAGCAGTAATCAGAATTTGAATTATGCAGAAAAAGTAAACAAGAGATCTCAAAGTGAGAATTGAAACAGAATTCCTTCAATTCTCTAATTCAAGTTAAGATGTAAAAGTGAGCTCCCTACTACTACTCTCTATTGGAGCCAGCCTCTATACTCTCTAATGGGACTCCCCTTTTGAAAATGAGAGTGATGCCTTTATATAGGCTTTTTACAAAATAAAATGAAATTGAAATGAAAAACAAATTAAATGAAAATCCCAATTCTAGCTTGTTCTTGTGCCTTTGAGTGATGATGTGGGCTTTGCTTGCTTTGGATTTGAAGAGAGATGGGTCTAGTTGGCCTTGGTTCAATTGGTGAAGAATTAAATCCAATTTGATTTTTAATTGAATTTTGGACCATGGTGCAGCTCCCAGGGCAAGGCTCAGTTGAAAAACACAACTGAGCGCCCAAACTTGCTTTGCCTTGCCCAATTTGGTGCGCCAGCCCCTTGTCTGTGTAAATTTTATGCGCACGATTAGCTTCCTTGGCGTGCCAAAATGTGAGGAGTGTGGGGGGAGTAGTGCTCAGTTGGAAAAGTTAACTGAGCTTTCCTTTGTGTGCCTTGGTAGCGCCTTTGGCTTGAGTGTGAGGTCTTGAGTTCAAATCTTGGTGGAAGCACTTTTGTGAGCCTTTTTCTTGCATTTTCTTGAGTGGGAGCCCGATAAAGCTCAGTTGAGAAAGTGAACTGAGCGCTATTTTGCTTTTCTTGTTTTCCTTGTGTCTCCCCCTTCGAGCCTTGGTGGAAGCATTGGCTGATTTTTTTGCTTATTTTTGGCCCTTAAAGATGCATTTCACTCGTACCTCAACTTCGTGCCACATATATACTATGATATATCATTGGAAAGCTCTGAATATCAGCTTTCCAACGCAATTGGAAGCACATCAATCGGACATCTGTAGCTCAAGTTATATCCCTTTGAAGAAGGCATGGTCATGCTGTGAATGCCCAGATTTTAACTTAGCGAAATTTCTTGCCTCCAAGCACATTTTTCTTGTACGGCAAAGCTAAGTTCACTTAGTGAACTGAGCTTTGTGTGCTGATTGTTCACGCTTCCTTGATTTGGTCATGGGCCACGCTTTTAAAAGCATGGCCTAAGGCTCCAAAGTGTGCCCCAAAACTCTTTTTTTCTCCTTTTTGACTTATTTTGTGCTTTTTGCTTCTTTTTCTTCTTATTTTCTACAAAATTTATCAAATCAAAAAATCAAAGAAATATAACATTTAAGCACAAAAGCATTCAATATTTAAGCACAAATCATCAATTTCTTATATGAAAAAGCATATAAAAACATGACATGGTGACATGTCATTAGTGGATAAATAGATTGAGCATTTTTTTTCTTTTGTTTGATTTAATTTCATTTGAGTAATTTACTTTCAGTTTTAGTTATTTCCTTCCCTTTACCCTTTACCCATTTGTGGTGTTATCTGCGCATTTTTTTTTACTATTTAGTTCACTAACCCACTCACTGTTTGATATATTGCATCACTCACACTAACAGCATTTCTGCAGAGAATACTGTCTGCATCTGTCTTTCTTGCTTTTGCCTTGTTGGTTGTATGACAGGTAGAAGAAGTGGGGCTTCAACTTCTTTTGATTCTAAACCTGAGAGAACCTTCCTTAGATTAAGGAGGGAAGCAAGAGTAAAGAGAGTAGTTGGTACGGAGGAAGAAGAGGAGTATTTTAAACCAGACATGGATGAGAATATGGAGAACCATCATGAAGAAGAGGCTCACAACCATAGCAGAGAAGGCCCAATGCATCATGCTGGGCAAGAGAGAAGAGTTCTGGGATCCTACATCAATCCAAACCCAGGAAACTGTGGAAGTAGCATCCAAAAGCCAACCATACATGCCAACAACTTTGAACTAAAGCCACAGCTCATCACCTTTGTTCAGAATAACTGTTCATTCGGAGGAAGTGTTCAAGAAGATCCCAATCAACATCTAACCACCTTCCTGAGGATATGTGATACTGTGAAGTCTAATGGTGTTCATCCTGACACCTATAGACTGCTTCTATTCCCCTTCTCACTCAAGGACAAGGCATCTAAATGGCTGGAATCTTTCCCGAAGGAGAGCTTAACAACCTGAGAAGATGTGGTGAACAAATTCTTGGCAAGATTCTATCCTCCTCAAAGAATCAACAGGTTGAGAGCTGAGGTTCAAACTTTCAGGCAACAAGATGGTGAGACTCTATATGAAGCATGGAAGAGGTTTAAGGATCTGACAAGAAGGTGCCCACCAGATATATTCAATGAATGGGTGCAGTTACACATTTTCTATGAAGGTCTTTCTTATGAATCAAAGAAGGCAGTAGACCACTCATCCGAGGGATCTCTGAACAAGAAGAAGACCATTGAAGAAGCCATAGATGTCATTAAGACTGTAGCTGAGAATGACTACTTCTATGCTTCTGAAAGGGGTAACACTAGATGAGTAATGGAGCTAAACAATGTAGATGCACTGCTAGCTCAAAACAAGATGATCACCAAGTAGCTGGCTGACCTTACCAAGAAGATGGAGAGGAGTCAAGTAGCAGTAATCACCACCTCAACAGTAGCTCAAGAAGGAGTGAATGAAGAAGCAGAGGGTGATCAGGAACAAGCCAACTACATTGGAAATCCACCTAGGCAGAACCATGACCCATACTCCAAGACTTACAATCCTGGTTGGAGAAACCACCCAAACTTTGGGTGGAGAAATCAACAAGACCAAGGCCAAGATCAGAGACGCCACAACCCCAACAACAATGCAGCTCACCAACATTCCACACAGAGATCATATCAGCACCCACCTAATAACACACCTCAACATCCATACCAAAGCCAAAATGGCCCTTCTCATCCCTCCAATCTCAATTCACCATCATCGGAAGAAAGACTATCAAGGATTGAGACTCTACTTGAAGGCATATGCAAAGAGATTCAAGATAACAAGGTGTTCAAAAAGGAGGTGCGAGCTAATCTCAAAAACCAGGGAGACACCATTCAGAAGTTGGAATTTCAAGTGGGATACCTCTCTAAAAAGATTCCCAAACCTACTGATAGCTTTCCAAGTGACACAGAGAAGAACCCGAGAGGTGAAGCAAAGAAGGTCAGATGGGAAGATTGCAAGATGGTCACTATAAGTGATAAGGGGACTGAGGAAGAGCCGAACAATCTATTAGAACAACCTGGAGATACATCAGCAGAGAAACAGGAAGAGGATCACCAAGAAACTAAAATTTCACAGAAGGAGCTGCTGAGACTCTATGCACCCTTTCCCCAAAAACTCAAAGGTGGTGTAGAAAAGAGAATATACTCAAGGTTTCTTGACATGTTTGCATCTCTCCATGTAAACATACCATTCATCAAGGCCCTCCAACAAATTCCCTCATACATTAAGTATATGAAGGAGCTGCTGACCAGGAAAAGCTCACTCAAAGGAGGGCAAATAATAGTGATGAATAAGGAGTGCAGTGCTCTCATTCAACCAGAGATGCCTACAAAAAGGAAGGACCCAAGGAGTTTTCACATCCCCTGTGCCATAGGAGAAACAATGTTTGACAAAGGACTCTGTGACCTAGGAGCAAGCATCAACTTAATGCCCTTATCCCTTATAAAGAAGCTGTAGATCAATGAGCTAATGCCCACAGACGTAGTCATCAGGATGGCTGACAAAACTCAAAAATAAGCAGTTAGAGTGGTTGAAAATGTGTTGGTAAAGGTTGGGAACTACTTCCTTCCTACAGACTTTGTCATATTGGAAATGGAAGAGAGTCACCTTCACCCAATCATAATTGGAAGACCATTCCTAGGTACAGCTAGAGCGCTCATAGATGTGGAGCGAGGAGAGCTAATATTGAGGATACATGACGAACAACTCGCATTCAATGTCTTCAAACCCTCACAAGAAGTAGATCAGGAAAGCAAGGAACCAAGGAAAGAGCACGACAAAGCACTGGTGGAAGAAACAAGCATTGAATCACAGGGAATCCCTTTGGTTGATGAACAAGATAATCAGCAGCTGTCACAGCTCAAGAAAAATCAGGAGGAACCTAAACCACCAGAGTCATATGAGACCAGCAACAATATTTCCTTGAAAGAAGAGGCCACAAAGAGTAGGGCAACATCAAAAGCAACAAAGAAGAAGGCACCAAGGGGATGGAGGAACAAGAAGATTCCTACAGAGGATTTCTCTCCAGGGGATAAAGTGATCTCAGCTTACTTCCTAGATATCCCACCTCATCTCCCCACCATCCCATCTCAGCTACCTAAGGTTTTCACCATCAACAAAGTTCTCTCCCTAGAGCATGTAGAGATCCTTGATGAAGCTAATGGATATAGGTTTACTGCAAGAGGGGAAGATCTGAAGCATTACCAACCACCCTGACAAAGGGCAGAACGTCAAGCTAGTGACGCTAAAGAAGTGCTTCATGGGAGGCAACCCATGTTTTATATGCTTTTAAAAGTAGTTAATAATGCAAGGTTCATGAAGTCCAAATCAACTCTGACATATACTTGAATGAATCCTTTTATGCAACATATAGTGAAGAACAAGTTTGGTGTTCAAGGCACACTAAGAGAACATGAATGCAATTCATATCATGTCACTCTTAGAACCTTGAATAATTCCGTTTACTCCACATGGCCATAAGCTAAGTTTGGTGTCACCAATGTTGCATACATGGACAATCAATTAGTTAGTTGGTTTGTACTTATGAATAGCACTTAGTCAGTTAACAACAAAAAAAATTTAAAAAGTAGTTACTCTTTCTTTTCTTTTAAATTTTGCCACCACTTTCCATAAATTCATTAATCACATCCTTTTATTTGTAGGAGAATTGATGGGACAATTGAAGAAGGAGGATTCGGCCACCACAAAAGGAGAAGTACTATACACGTGTTTTCAAGGGGGATGCATTGGGAAATGTTGCCACGCAACATTGGAAGAGTGACACGCTTGGAAATTGAACCAACCCCCCTTCATAAAGTTGATGATCGTTGTGCTCATCCTATGCTAAACCCCATCCATTCATCACACAACCACTCCATCAATCCACACCTTTCATTCACTCACCATCTCCCTATATAAAGTGGTTCCTAGTCTGTACTCCCTTTCACATTCCAATTTCCATCCTTTACACTTCCCACTTTTAACACCCAACTCTTCTTACCCCATCAGAAACACTCTCACTCACTCCCTTCACTACACCCCATCTTAACCGGCCGAAGCCAATTATCCACACCCTTTACACCTTCACATATCAACAATCACTTATGGCATCATCAAGCTCTAAGAGAAGAAAAGGGAAGGAGCCTATGGAGCAACGCCCTTTCGATGAGAAGAAATTCAAAACCTTTCACCATGCACTACAATATGGATGGATGGTTGATAAGGAGATCATATATGAGCTAGGCTTTCAAGTCAGAAAAACTGAGTGCCCCGAAATCACAGAGAAGGTGGAGAAGAGAAAGATGGGAGCTCTTTACTGATCCAGTCATAAAAGTAAATGCAACTCTTGTAAGAGAGTTTTATGCAAATGTAGTCAGGTATGATAAGGCAGATGACTCCTATATAAGCTTCGTGAGAGGGGTAATCGTGGACTTCAGCCCCATGAGCATCATGAGGGCATTAAAGCTACGAGCCATACCCTTTGCAGAAGAAAGCTATCACTCCAAAATAGATGGCAGCCCCAATCATGACCAGATTGTACAAGATATATGCGTGCAAGGAGCTGATTGGGTACGGGATCCTCAGGGGAAACCCAAGTTCATCAAGAGAGGGGACCTCACCCTTGAGGCAAAAGGGTGGTTTGAAATTGTAAGGAGATCCATCCTTCCTGCCGAGAATAACTCAGAGGTGAATCTTAAGAGAGCAACAATGGTTCAATGTATACTTAAAGGGGGAGAGATCAAGGTCCATGAACTTATAGCTCAAGGTATTAGGAAGATGGCTGAAAAGAGCGATTCTGGAGGAAGGTTAGGCTACCCCAGCACTATTTTTTGTCTGTGTGACAGGGCTGGGTGGTGTTTGAAGATGAGGACCCCGAGTGGATAAAAGTGGGCATCCCAATTACTGTCTGACGGATGCATGCGGTTGCATCTCCCCTACCTCAACGAAAGCGAAGAAAGAGGCCAGCCCATCAAGTAGTAGAAGGACAAAACTTAGAGGAGCAAGCCCCTTTAGACATGCACCAGCTACAGGAAGCCATTAATGGCTTATCTAGACAATACTTGGAAAATCAAGGGGCACAGAAAGAGTTGCAACTACAGTTGGTAAGCCGTCAAGAAGAATTACTCTCTGGATGGATGAATCAACAGGGGGAATGGCAAAAGCAATTAATGGAGCAGCAACTGGAACAAGGGAAACATTGGGGTGAATCCTTCCACAGGATAAAACAAAGGCAAGATCAACAACAAGAAGCCATCCAAAAGCTAATCAACATCCAAGCACATCAAGGTGCACACATACATGAAATGCATCGGAAACAACTGGAACAGGCAAAACTCTTTGACGAATACAGAGCGTTTGCAGAAGGAGTTTACATGAACGAGATTGGACATCATGTAAACACTCAAGCCAGGCTTGGGTACTTAGTTGGACAACTGCCTGTACTGCACCCGGGAATCACAAGATATGAAGAAGTAAAGGATGAATTAGCACGAGAAGAAAGAGAGAGGGTAGAAAAGAGTCATGAATTAGTAAGGAAGGCACTTGAGGAGTGGAAGAAAGCCAGACTAGCACGGATACAAGGAAACACAAGTGGACACAAAGAGGATAAACAAGAGGGAGAGCATAAGCACCCCTATGAGTAAAAGGTGGTGGAGTTCCCTCTTTGTTCCATCTTTTTCAAAGCTTTAAATAAGGAAAATCATGTATGAAATAGAACATGTTTCCTTGGTAGTTTAGGATTTTAAATTCTGCCTTTAAGTTGTCATTACTTAGGTCTATGCTTGCTAGTCTAATGTCACTGCTGCATCTTCACCTTGCTTACTTGTATGCTTATCCTTTTGAATCAAATAAAAAGAGAATGTATGCTATAAAAGACCAGAGTGATGATCAATTGTGGAATAGGTTTTTAAGCTTGTGGTGTAGTAATCACTTAGCTAAGTTGGTTCACCAACAAGATAGGAAGGTAACTATCTGTCCTGAAGTCATATGCTTAAAACACACCCCATGAGACTAGCTAAATAACAAGATCCTAATAAGAAAAAGGAAAAGAACAATAAGAGTTGAAAAAGGAAGAAAAGTAATAAGAAATAAGGCTAGGCACTAAGGGCTTGAATCTTGAGGGATGTGTTTGTGGTGCTCTTGTACCAAGGATCTGCTTGGATGAATAAGTTCTTAGGAGTGCTTCATCACTTGGTAACTTGGGTTAACTAACCCGAGATTATCAACTGAAAATCCACTATCAAGAGCAACCTTGCTACAGAACATTTAGTAACCCAAAGAGGTGCTGGACACCAAGGCCTCAAGGAAAAAAATAACAAACCATGTGCTTGTGGTGTGCATGTATGGGGGAGAGAGACTTGAGGGAGTAAGTCCTTAGGGGTGTTTCAACACCTAGCACCTTGAATCAACTGGTTCGGGAGTGTTGGCTGAAAGCTTAGTTTAAAAAGTCGCCCCCTCACAGAACACTTAGCCTAAGGATGCAATGAACCTTGAAAAGACAAAGGGGTCAACAAATAAAAGCCTCAAAGGGTGCAATCAAGTGAGTATTCCAGGGAAAGATAAAGGTCTGAAAGCCAGTAAAGGAATGAACCTAAGTTGCTATGCATGAAACCCCATAAAACCAAGGACATGACTTCCACAATAATGATTCATTCCTCATTTCATTTCATTCATCATTCTCATGTTTCAGTACTTGCTTAGGGACAAGCAAGCTTTAAGTTTGGTGTTGTGATGGCAGGGTATTTCGGCCAGTTTCACTGACCTTTTCTTTACTATTTTAGGGTAGTTTCATGCATTTTCTTAGGAAATAAGCAAGTTTTGGGTGGAATTTCACTTACATCTTGATTCAAGTAAACATTGTGAATTTTATATGATTTCATGAGAATTATGCATGAATTTAATGACAAATTGGATGATGCATGACTCATAACTTGGATTAGAGCTTTAATGCACTTTATTTGCATGATTTCAGGACAAAGGAGGCAAGGAAAAGCCACGTTAGTAGCCACGTTAGTCTAACTAACGTGGCCACTAACGTGGAATGGGAGCTAGCTTGCAACGTTAATGAGAAAAGTAATCTCCAATAACGTCTTCGAAGCCATCATAGCCCACGTTAAATAACACGTTAACTACATTAACGTGGTAGTTAACGTGGAGGAAAAGGAAGCTCCAAGCGTTAGTCGTAAAAGTGAGTGCCACTAACGCTCCAAAAAGGGAAATTGGCCACGTTAAGAGTCACGTTAACTTAGTTAACGTGAACTCTAACATGGAAGAGAAAGATAATGCCAACGTTAGTGACACTCACCTTTGCCACTAACGTTGGACTAAGCCCATATTGGCCACGTTAAGAGCCACGTTAACTTAGTTGACGTGAACTTTAACGTGGAAGGAGCAAGGAATCGCCAACGTTAGTGACACTCACCTTTGTCACTAACGTTGGACTAAGCCACTATGAGCCACGTTAGCTGCCACGTTAATTACATTAACGTGGAAGCTAACGTGGAGGAAAGGGATGATGAGCCAACGTTAATGACACTCACCTTTGTCACTAACGTTGGAGATGGCAATCAACACCACGTTAGTGGTCACATTAATGTAATTAACGTGAGGCACTCACGTGGGAAAGGGGCGTTTTGGAGCGTTAGTGAAAAAGGTAGGTGTCACTAACGCTCTCGAAGATTTGGCAAGCCTACGTTAAAGGTCACGTTAACTATACTAACGTGAACTCTAACGTAGGGAGAAAGGGGTACTCTCAACGTTATTGGGAAAGGTAAACCCCAGTAATGTTTGCGAAGGGCCAAGAGGCAACGTTAGTGATCACGTTAGTGCCACTAACGTTGAGGTTAACGTGGACCATTTTGGGTTAGGAACGTTATTGAAAAAGGTGATTGTCACTAACGTTCTCGACCCCACATTTTCACTTAACGTTAACACCACTAACACTCTAAGCTAAAGTCCATGCCTACTGCACACTTTCTCTGCAAGTGAAGCTGAGCCCACTAAAGATGATAACTGCTTCAACTCAAGATCAAAAGGCCCATATCCAAGACTTGAAGAGCTAACTAGAAGATCAGAAGAGTAGTATAAATAGGAGTAGTTTTGAACTAGAGAAGAACTTTTGGATTGGGAGAAATACTCTCTGTATAATTTTACTTTCTCTGTAACTTCTAGTTTTACTTTCAGAATGCACTCTCCATTTTTGTTTTCCATTCCCAGAGCCATGAACAACTAAACCCCTTTCATTGGGTTAGGGAGCTCTGTTGTAATTTGATGGATCAATAATAGTTTTCATTATTCTTCTTCTTTCTTTTCTCTTGATTTTACTAGAAAGCTTTCAATCTTTATCCAATTGGGTAGTTATCTTGGAAAAGAAGCTATTCATACTTGGATCTCTTCAGAACCTTGGAAGAGGAATGAAGAGATCATGCTAGAAATGCTTTCTCATGTTGGACCAAATTGGGGTCTGCATGGATATAGTGACATATAATCCTACCAACACTTTGATTTGGAAATACATGTGGTATAATCAGTGACCATACTTCATCTCTTCTCATGAGCAATTGGACCAAGGAATTGGCTATTGATCAAGATTTGAGAGATTGAATTGCCAAGGAATTGGAGTTCAATCACTTAAGATTGCCAAGGAGATCAATGAATTCATTGATTGAGGAAGAGATGAAAATGAACTGGATCCGGAGAATGCAACATCTCCTAAGCCCAATGAATCCCCCATTTCTGATCTTACCCATTCTCTTTAATTTCTGAAATTTACTTTCATGCTAAATTCCCCATTCCCCATTTGAGATTCTGCAATTTACTTTTCGTCATTTATATTCAGCTTTATATTCCCAGCATTTACATTTTCTGCTATTTACTTTCCGCCATTTAATTTCTTACAACTCTCACACCAAATTCTACTTAGCTTGACTAGAACATTCCTCTAATTAAAGTTGATTGACCAATCAATCCCTGTGGGATTCGACCTCGCTCTATTGTGAGTTTTTACTTGACGATAATTTGGTATACTTGCCGAGGGAAATTATTGAGAGACAAGTTTCCGTGCATCATTCCTTTCATCCAATACTTGCCTTATGAAACTGAAATCACTCAACAAACACATCAAGGCATCGAATGGAATTAAATTGAATTAAAATCACCAATTTTAGGGCCTAAAAAGCATGTTTTTACACTTAAGCACAAATCAAGGGAGAATTGCAAAACCATGCTATTTCATTGAATAAATGTGAGAAAAGGTGATAAAATCCTCCAAATTAAGTACAAGATAAATCACAAAATCGGGGTTTATCAAATCTCCCCACACTTAAACAAAGCATGTCCTCATGCTAAAATCAAGAAATAAGCAAAGGGGTATCAACATTTATTCAATGTAAACTAACTAAATGCAATCTATCTATATGCAATCTATCTATATGAATGCATCCACTTAGTCAAAATAAATCAATTTCCAAGAATACATATACAAACACAAGGGCTAAGGCAATAGCAATCACTCAACCCACAATTGAATTGAATTATTAAAAAGATTTTACAAACTTGCAAGAAAAGATGATCATGTATGGAGACATGTAATTGAGCGATCGAATCTCCCCGATTTGTAGGGGAATTTAAGAGGAATTAACCTAATCCTAACCTAATTCTAGAGAGAAGAGGGAGCTTCTCTCTCTAGAAACTAAGCTACATGATACAAAAACTTCAGACAATTGCTCTCCCCTTTGCCCAAGCTTGAATTCTGCATGAAATAGCATTAGAAATGAGTTGGGTTGGGCCTGGGCAGCTCAGAAATCACCCCCAGCATTTTGCCATTAAGTGGGCCAGGTAAGAGTATTGGCGCGTGCGCGCCATGTGCGCGTCCATGGGCGAGATCACTTTTGCGCGTGCGCGCCTTGTGCGAGTGCGCGTCCTTTGATGCATTCCTAATCTTTGTTTCTTCATGCATTCTCCCCTTTGTATGCTTTTCTACTCATTCCTTCCATCCAATACTTGCCTTATAACCTGAAATTACTCAACAAACACATCAAGGCATCGAATAGAATTAAAGTGAATTAAAATCACCAAATTAGGGCCTAAAAAGCATGTTTTTACACTTAAGCAAAATCCAAGGGAGAATTACAAAACCATGCTATTTCATTGAATAAATGTGGAAAAAGGTGATAAAATCCCCCAAAATAAGCATAAGATAAATCACGAAATCAGGGTTTATCTAGGTGCCAGCATTAATTTGATGCCTCTCTCAATGATAAAAAAGCTTGCAATAGAGGAAATTAAACCCACCAGGATGTCACTTAAAATGGCAGATAGATCACTCAAGATACCTAATGGAGTTGTAGAGAACTTATTGGTGAAGGTTGGAGAATTTATCTTCCTTGCCGACTTTGTCATCTTAGACATGGAAGAAGAAGGACACAACTCAATTATCTTGGGGCGACCTTTCTTAGCCATAGCAAGAGCCATCATTGATGTGGAGAAAGGTGAAATGATCCTCAGGGTGCATGATGAACAAATGATCATCAATGTCTTTAAATCAATGCAATATCCCCCTGAGAAAGAAAAGCACATGACAATGAAAATGATAGAAGACTTGGTGGAAGAAGCGCTTGGAACAAACGGTCAGGAGGAACAAGAAGAAGAAATAGAAGTTATCATGGATGAACAAGTGACTGAAATCTCTTCTGAAGATAAGACAGAGGACGCACCAAAGCAAGAGTTGAAGCCCCTTCCTCCTCATCTTAAGTATGCATTCCTTGGAGGAAAGGAGACCTTGCCAGTCATCATCAATTCCTCCTTAAGCATGAAAGAGGAGGAAAAACTGATTGAAGTGCCGAAAACTCACAAGATAGCTTTAGGGTGGACAATTGATGACATCAAGGGTATAAGCCCTGCTATTTGTATGCATAAGATCCTGCTAGAAGAGGACTCAAGACCTGTGGTGCAACCTCAAAGAAGGCTTAACCCAACCATGAATGAAATGGTTCAAAAGGAGGTGATGAAGCTATAGAATGCTGGAATTATATACCCAATCTCTGACAGCCCTTGGGTGAGCCCAGTGCAAGTGGTACCAAAGAAAGGAGGAATGACTGTCATCTTTAATGAGAAGAATGAACTCATTTCTACAAGGACAGTGATAGGGTGGAGAATGTGTATTGACTATAGAAGGCTGAATGATGCCACAAGGAAGGATCACTTCCCTATCCCCTTCATTGATCAGATGCTAGAAAGGTTTGCTGGCCATGCGTACTACTGCTTCTTGGATGGGTACTCTGGATACAATCAAATAGTGGTGGACCCCAAGGACCAAGAGAAGACCTCCTTCACCTATCCATTTAGAGTTTTTGCCTACATAAGAATGCCCTTTGGGCTGTGCAATGCCCCTGCTACCTTTAAAAGGTGTATGCTCTCCATATTCTCTAACATGGTAAAAAAATTCTTAGAGGTTTTTATGGACAATTTTTCTGTCTTTGGTAACTCTTTTGACATTTGTCTGCATCATCTAACCCTTGTATTGAAAAGATGCCAAGAAACAAATTTAGTTTTGAATTGGAAAAAATGCCATTTCATGGTACCAGAAGGTATTGTTCTTGGGCATAAGGTTTCAAGCAAGGGTATAGAGGTAGACAAAGCCAAGATAGAGATCATAGAGAAGCTTCCTATACCAGTCAATGTAAAAGCAGTGAGAAGTTTTCTTGGGCATGCTGGTTTTTATAGGAGATTCATCAAAGACTTTTCAAAAATAGCTAAACCACTAAGTAACTTGTTAGTGGTTGACAATCCTTTTGTCTTTGATGATAGTTGTAAGCATGCCTTTGAAACTTTAAAAAATAAACTCATTATAGCACCAATCATCACACCCCCCAGATTGGGAATTGCCTTTTGAACTCATGTGTGATGCAAGTGACTTTGTAATTGGTGCTGTATTGGGACAGAAAAAGGATAAGCTGCATCATGTTATATACTATGCAAGTAAGGTGTTAAATGAGGCACAGAAAAATTATACCACCATAGAAAAAGCACTCTTGGCAATTGTATATGCATTTGATAAATTTAGACAATACTTGATTAGTTCAAAAGTTGTAGTATATACTGACCATGCTGCTCTCAAGTATCTCATGTCTAAACAGGATTCTAAGCCAAGGCTTATTAGGTGGGTATTGTTGCTACAAAAATTTGACATTGAAGTGAGGGATAGAAAAGGAAGTGAGAACCAAGTTGCAGACCATCTGTCAAGATTACCATAAGAGATCAACCAAGATACACCTCAGCCAGTAAATGAGAAGTTTCCAGATGAACATCTTTTCCAAGTCCAACAAGCACCTTGGTTTGTTGACATTGCAAACTACAAGGTGGGAAGAAAGATTCCCCAAGAATTCACCAGGCAGCAAGTGAAGAAGTTGCTTAATGAAGCTAATAAATTCTTGTGGGATGAGCCTTTCTTGTTCAAAAGATGTCCAGATGGAATGATAAGAAGGTGTGTTCCTGAAAATAAAATGAGAGACATATTGTGGCACTGTCATGGTTTAACTTATGGTGGACACTTTGGGCCAGAAAGAATAGCTGCTAAATTGCTTCAAAGTGGATTTTATTGGCCAACCATATTCAAAGATGCCAGAGAATTTGTGCACCAATGCAATGAATGTCAAAGAGCTGGAGGATTAACAAGGAGGAATGAAATGCCTCAAAACTTCATTCTGGAAGTGGAACTATTTGATCTCTGGGGCATAGACTTCATGGGGCCATTTCTCCCATCATATTCCTTCAAATATATATTGGTAGCAGTGGAATATGTCTCCAAATGGGTAGAGGCCATAGCAACAACTACCTGTGATGCACCAATTGTTCTTCAATTTCTTAAGAGACATATCTTCACCAGATATGGGATGCCTAAAGGTCTTATTAGTGATGGTGGAAGCCACTTTTATAACAGACAAATGGAAATGCTGCTCCACAAATATTGAGTAATTCACAAAGTGGCCACACCGTACCACCCTCAGACTAATGGCCAGGCTGAATTGGTAAACATGGAGCTAAAGAGAATCTTAGAGAAGACAGTTGGGGTCACAAGGAAAGAGTGGACAAGAAAGCTGGATGATGCTCTATGGGCATATAGAACTGCATTCAAAACCCCAATTGGGAAGTCACCATTCCAACTGATTTATGGAAAATACTGTCACCTACCTGTGGAGCTCGAACACAAAGCTTTCTGGGCCACTAAGCTCCTCAATCTTGACTCTCAAGCAGTAGGAGAAAAATGGCTATTGCAACTCAATGAGTTGGATGAGTTCAAATTGGAAGCTTATGAGAATGCTAAGATATATAAGGAGAGAGCTAAAAGATGGCATGACAAGAAAATTTCAAGAAGAGAGTTTGAGCAAGGGCAACAAGTGCTGTTATACAACTCTAGGCTCAAGATTTTCCCTGGAAAACTCAAGTCTAAATGGACTGGCCCTTATCTGGTGACCAAGGTTTTTCAACATGAAAGCCTTGAACTTCTAAATGAAGCTACAAAGGACACATTCACAGCAAATGGTCACAGAGCTAAGCATTACCTGGGAGGGCCTTGGAACAAGGAGGAGAGCATTCATAAACTGAGATAAACAAAAATGAAGGACGTCAAGCTAATGACGATAAAGAAGTGCTTGTTGGGAGGCAACTGAAGAACGGATGCTTGACGGTTTAGAATTCAGAATAAATTTCTGTTGCAAGTATAGTTCCTAAACCAACAAAAGTCCTTTCTCACAAATGTTTTGGTTGTCACAAGTAACAAACCCCTTAAAAATTGATAGCCGAAGTATTCAAACCCTGGGTCGTCTTCTCAAGGAACTGCAGGGAGGTATGTTCTTATTATTGGTTTTGAGCTTTGTAAATTGGGGGTTTTGAGAGTAAGAAACAAGTAATTTAAATGACAAGTAAAATAAATAAATAACTATAAAATAAACTTTTGACAAGGCATGAAAATTTGGAAGTCCTATCCTAGTTATTCTTATGAGAATTGAAGTTAATCCCACTTAGTTAACCCTTATGAAAGCAAGAGAAAGTTAAGTGAACTAATTAGCTAGATTTCCCAAGTCCTAGCCAACTCCTCAAGAAAGACTAGAGTTAGTGGAATTCAATTCAATTAGCAAACATAACAATCAATCACGATAAGTTTAACAACTCAAGAATTTCCAGTTAATCAATTAAAGCCAAGGATATGAAAAAGCTAAATAAGAATCATAAATCTGAAATACCTCAATTGCATTAATAAGAGAAAATCAATCTAAACATGAAGAGTTCATAAGCCAATTTGGCAACATAAGTAATTAAATGAGAGCATTAAAGTATTTGAAAGTAAAAGAGAAATATAAGGTAAAAAGGAATATTGAACCTGATAAAGAGTTGAAATACTAAATTGAAATAATAAGAAATCCTAATCCTAAAACCTAAGAGAGAGGAGAGAACCTCTCCCTCTAAAAACTACATCTAAATCATGAAAAGTGAATAATTCGAGTGTTCTCTTTGAATGGATGCATTCCCCCACTTTATAACCTCTAATATGTGTTTTCTGGACTTGGATCTGGGCCAAAAAGGGCTTCAGAAATCGCTGGTAGCATTTTCTGCTTTTTCTGCACGTGGTGTCTGTCACGCGTCCACGTGGGTCACGCGGTCGCGTCATCTGGGAGTTTTTCCTTGTCACGTGTTTGCTTCGGTCACGCGTACATATCATCTGCGTTTTGCTCAAGGCACGCGTCCACGTCAGTCACGCGTTCGCATCGCTGCCTTTTCGCGCTGGGCATGCGGCCGCGTCGTCCATGCGTTCTCGTCGCTGCCAGTTTCTTCAAAAACTCCATTTTGTGCTTTCCTTCCATTTTTGTATGTTTCCTTTCCATCCTTTAAGTCATTCCTGCCTTAGGAGATCTGAAACTACTTAACACATAAATCACAGCATCGAATGGTAATAAAAGGTAATTAAAATAATTATTTTTAAAGCATAGGAAATATGTTTTTCACATATATCACATAATAGGGAAGGAAAAGTAAAACCATGCAATTTACATGAATAAGTGAGTGAAGGATTGAATAAATCACCTAAATTGAGCACAAAATACATCATAAAATATGGGTTTATCAACCTCCCCACACTTAAACAATAGCATGTCCTCATGCTAAATCCAAGATGAAAAATAAGGTAAGGTGGTGGAATTTCATGCAATGCAATCTACTCTAAATGCAACTACCTAAATGAGTCATGCAATTCTAGTTATTATTCACTTGTATATAAAGCTTACATGTAGTCAAATTAATTCATATCCTCAAGGAATCATATATTCATAGCCAAACCTTAGATAATGTTTAAAGCACTTTTACAATTGAGATGGGTAAAATATTTCATAAACTTGCAAGACAATTAACAGTTAAGCAGAGATATATGGTGATGAGCTATTGAACCCTCACTGGATTTTGTGTTTACTCTCTAGTCACTCAGTGTTTATTTGGTTAATCACTCTATTCTTTTTCTATCCTTACTTTCTATAACTTTGTTTTTCATCTAACCAATCAACAATTATAGAATACAGACATACAAAAATCATGAGGTCTTATTCAAGGTTGTAATGGGGCCAAGGTAAGGGTAAGGGTATATGTATAAGGCTAAGTGAGCTAATAAGTGAATCCTTGATTAGTCTAAGATCTCACCTAACATACATACTCTGTATAATTTTAAAGTTTCTTTACCTATTTACCCAAAATTTCCCACTTTGTTTTGTAAACTCATGCATTAAGTTTTAATTTTGTCCCATGTGCATTGATTCTTTTTATTTTGCAATTGGGGGGATTTTTGTATCCCCTTTTATTTAAATCATAAATGCACAAGGTAATTCAATTGTTTTGATTTCACATGAGCATGCTTCTCAAATTTTTATTTTTTGAACATCTTTATTCTTTTTAACTTTTTACCTTGTTTCTATCATCCATGTTCCCATAAAGTTCTCCAAACTTAAACAATACACAATTTCTATCTTAAGCTAACCAAGGATTCAACTTGGAATTTTTATTTTATTTTTCTACTTAAGGCTAGTAATGTGGTTATAGAACAAGAGGGGATTTAAAAAGCTCAAGGGGGCTAACAAGGGTGATGTAAAAAGGTAGGCTAATTTGGGATAAGTGAGGAAAATTTCAAATGATGGCCTCAATCATTTCTTAGTATGTATCTATATTCTATAATTGGACATATAGATTAAAACAAAGTAAAGAACATCAGAATAAAAAAGAAGGGCAAAACACACAGGAATGAAATTTATGGTTTGAATGTAACCATACAATTAAGCTCAAAACTCACAGGCTATGTGTTCTCCAGCTCAACAATCATATATCAGTTATACATGTCATGCAAGTAAAAATTAAGAGTTCCCATTATTCTCAATGTAAATCTTAGGGTGGCCCTTAAAATCTTAGTGTTGTTCCTTGATGAAATGTTGTTAACTAACTAACATGTAATGCTATATATACAAGGTGTGTGGATTGTTTTAATTTACTGAAGTCTCTAGTTTACTTCCTTTTTATTTTCAATTTAAACCAAACTATGATATTCTAAAAGGGGTAAACTATGCTAATGAATCTTCATATTCTGTAACTAATAGGTTTAGAATTGCAAACTAAACTAAATGGCTAAAATATGAACTAAAGTGCAAAATGTAGAAATAGAGTAAAAATACATGAAAAGAACAATGTATAAGTACCAAAAGATAAAAATAAAAATAAAGATAAAAATACAGAAAAATAACCAAAATAAGATAAAAGAGTCTGTAGTGGTTCACCAAAAAGATATGCTAGAGATGGCGACCTCCCCACACTTAAAATAAAGCATCGTCCTCGATGCTCACTCAAGCTGGGTGTGAAGGAGTGTCATCACTGGAAGGATGTGCTGCTGGTGTCTCTGTGGTGGCCGGAGGATCTGCAGACTGGATGAGGGTAGGAGGATCTGTCTGCTGTAGTGGAGGCTCTAACTGTATAGGAATCTCGGGATCTGCGGCCTGTATCTGGTGTGGCTCCCCCTACTGTGGTACAGCCTGCTCTGGTCCTGCCTGGGCAGCCTGGGTAGGTGTCTCCTCCTTGTGATCGTCCTCCTCCACCTCAGATGTATCAGAAGGGGTGTCAGGCTCAGAGGGGATGTCGCCGCCAGATCGGATCATCAACTTGACGTGCTCATAGCGTCATTTGTTGCGACGCTCCAGACGATCCAAGCGGTCGAAAAGTCGATGCACCAAATGATAAATAGGCTCAGGGGCGGGTGGAGGTGCAGTGGATGAGGCTGGTGCAGCAGTGGATGAAGAAGGGGCAGCTGATGGTGTGGCTGTCTCACCAGAAGCGGGGGAGGAATGTTGGTCTATGGCCTAAAGCTAGAAACTTCCTGCTGTGAGGGATAATCTTCTTGCAGTCTGCAGCAGGTGGCTTCTCATCAGCAAGCTCCCAAGGCACGTCAGCTCGACAGCCGAGCTGGGTAATCAAATATGGGAAAGGAAGGGTGCCTCTGACATGGACCCTGGCCATATAGTGCCGGATGAATTGTGGCAAATACAGGTCCTTACCTTCCAGCACACACCATAGAAAGGTGATCATAGTAGCAGGCAGCTCCGTCTCATGAGTGCTCGGCATAACAAAGTTGCTCAGGATCTGGTGCCAGAGCCGAGCCTCATCATTCAGATACATCAGCTTGATTCCCTTAGGCATTGTTGTGTTCTTTCCTATGACCCATGGGACAGTAGGATCAAGGGCTATCCTCTGCTTGACAGCATCCCAGTCAAATCGCATTAACCTCATATCTTCTTCAGCCTTTTGGTAACTGTCAGGCTGATCTGACTTAGGCTGAAGGCGGAGGATGTCCTCAATAGCTTCCTCAGTGACTAGTATTTGTTTCCCTCTGAGGTGCACTTCATCCAGGGAAGTCTTGAAATAGTTGCAGTAAAACTCTCTAATCCAGGAAGCATTGACCTCTGTCAGGTTTCTTTCCAAGAAGAACCAGCCTCTCTGTTTTATCTGATCGGAGGTGTACTGCTGTAGTTCTTCTGAAATTTTCAGAGTTTGCTCCAGGTACAGGTTCTTGGAGGTGGCAAACACTGGATACTTTAGCTCACAGTATCTGTTTGCAAATTTTACTGGATCATTGGCAGTGAGGAGCTGGTCAGCCTTCTCCTGCGAGGTAAAGTGCTTTTCCCGCCAGGAGTCATCATGCATAATGTCCAAGATAGACATAGAGGATTCACCTCTTTTCCTTTTACCAGTGGTGGCTTTGCCTTTTCCCTTGCGCTAAGGGTCAGACATCCTAAAAAATAGAAATCCAAGATATAATTGAAGAACAAAAGCAAGAATAAGTAGACAAATAGAATAATAACAGTAGAAGCACATAGCGGCAAAAGAGCAGTAGAATTATGAAATGAGTTAAGTAAATGTGCATTATGAATTGTATTTTAGTTAGAAATCTGAAGAGAAAAATCACAATCCAAAATGTAATATAAGTAGAATTCATGTTAATTAGGAAAAACTATAATCATGCTTTGAGTTAGAAGGTTAAAGTAAATAGTTAAAAACTAAAAAGAGAAGTTTGAAGGTTAGATCGGTTAGGATTGAGAAAGAGGTTAGAAAGTGGAAATCAGTGAGTGAGTAAAAAGAAAGTCAGAGTAAGTGGCATGATGATCAGTTTCTAAGTAACAAGAATTTCACAATTATAAGCAACAGTCAACTCATATTCAAGCAAGGAAATCAGGTTGATGATGATTCATATAGATATGGAAATAGCAAAAATTGAAATTGAATCATCAAAAGTACAATTTATTAACCAGAAGATTGAAAAGAATAAGAATGCTGGCCCGTGCATTCAAGAATTGGTTTGGTAAAAGCTAAGTAATAGAAAGTTCAAAATTGCCAAAACCAATGCATGAATGAGAAGGAAACAATTTGTAGAAAATTGGGCAGCATTCCGGCTAAAATTGGATGTTCTCGGGTAATAAACAGAAAGCAAAATAGTTCATATAAGGTGAAATAAGGCTGCAAATACACATAAGTAATTGGAACATGAAAGAACAATGGAACAGCAGCATGAAACAGTAAAGAACAACATATGAACAGTAATAACATCACAACAACATCAGAATTGCGAAAATTATAAAACAAGTAGCAAGAACAGCGCAATTAATAGGCCTAAATCTACTAACCACATCCTAGCTACCTAACCACCTAGAATCCATTACAACATGCATCTCTAACTATCCTAAGTTTGAACATAAACTGAAAAATATGCAACCAACTACGAATGAAAGAAAAAATGGCGTTCGGCAGAACCTGGTAGGCGTATGAACTAAGGTAGGGATCAGAGAGATGGCTGGGGTGTGGTGGTGGTGCTGACGCGGTGGTGAAGGGCGGTTGGTGTGGCGGTGGGTGGCTGTCGGTGGCAGGCGGGTTCGGGTGGGGTTTAATGGTGGTGGGTAAGAAGAGAGGGGTTGAGAGTGGTGGTGGTGGGAGGCACGGCGGTGATGGCGTGGTGGTGGAGGGAAGAAGAAAAGAGAGAGAGAGAAGAAGGGGAGGGAAGGAAGACGGAGGGGGCTGGGCGTCGCGATGGGTCCGGGTGGTTGGGGGTGGTGCGGCGGTCGGAGGTGGTTGGGATGGTGGTGTTGGAGTGGGGAGCAGAGAAGGAGCAGAGGGGGTTGGGGGGAAGAGAATGGGAGCGCGATGGGGGTAGGGTTTCGCGTCACTGGGGGTTAATGAATTTGAAGCCATGCGAACGCGTAGGGCACGCGATCGCGTGACTGGGGTGAAATGGGGTTGACGCAGTCGCGTGGTTGACGCGATCGCATAGAATGGTTAAAAGATGAATGATGCGGTCGCATGAGGCATGCGACCGCATCGCTGAAAGTTGTGCTAAACGCACAATTCCAGCGTCGTTTCAGCGCAACTCTCTCTCTCCATTTAGGGTGTTATGCAATCCACGCGACGCGGACGCGTCGCTCATGCTTTCGCGTAGGATGGGTATGTTGCAAGTGACGCGTTGATGGACGCGAACGCGTGAGCCGTTTTGTGCTAAACGCACAATAGCCACACAATTCCAGCCCAGACTTCTGGGCGTTGGATTTTTACGCCGATTTCTAGATCACGCGTTCGCGTGATTGACGCGGACGCGTGGGGGGTAGTTTTCGCAACTGATGCGAACGCGTGAGCAACGCAGTTGTGTCACGTGCTTCTCTCTTTTTTTTTTAATTATGCAATTATGCAATTATGCAGTTATGCAGTATGCAATGCTAATGAATAATATTGAGGTTCAATGAAAAATAATATAATATAAAAACAAACAACACGAAATAAAACTGAAAAAGAAACGACCATACCATGGTGGGTTGTCTTCCACCTAGCACTTTTAGTTAAAGTCCTTAAGTTGGACATTGGATGAGCTTCCTGTTATGGTGGCTTATGCTTAAATTCATCCAGAAATCTCCACCAATGTTTGGAATGCCAACAGCCTCCGGGGTCCCTGAAGAACTGAAGATTAATGATTTAGAAGTTATAGTAAACTCTCGTTGCAAGTATAGTTACTAAACCAAGCAATCAACCTTTTTTACAAACGTTTTGGTTGTCACAAGTAATAAACCCCTTAAAAATTGATAACCGAATTATTTAAACCTCGGGTCGTCTTCTCAAGGAATTCCAAGGAAGTATGTTCTTATTATTGGTTATGAGTTTGTAAATTGGGGTTTTGGAGTTTGGGCAATGGGCACAGGTATATTTATAAATTAAAGCAATAAAAATAAATAAGAAATTTTATTGTAATTAAATTAAAAACCTTGACCCGAAGAAGATTAATCGAAAGTTCTATCCTTGTTGGATTTTTCTCAAGATCAATTGATAATTGAAGGTTGCTTCTACTTAGTTATCCTTTACCAAGTAAAGTAAAAGAAAGTCAAGTAAGTTAGAAGTCTATTTCTATTCACAAGTTCTAATCCTCTCCCTTGGGAAGGATTAGTGTTAGTGACTAGAGAGCCAGCCAACGATAAACCCAATTACAATTTAACTCTTGAGTAATTCAACTCAAGGGTCTCCGAATATTAATCAACTCTAAAATCAAGTTAGGATCCAACTTAGAACATTAATTAATAACAAACAATAGAAGAAGTGATAAATCTGAAATACCTCAATTATATTAAATAAAATATTCAAATCTTAACATGGAAAAGTTCATAAGCCAATTATGCAACATAACTAATACAAGCATTAAAGTATCTGAAAATAAGAGATAAATATAAAGTAAAAGAAATATTGAACCTGATGAAGAGTTGAATCCTAAATCCTTTAAGAGGAATCCTAATCCTAAAACCTAAGAGAGAGGAGAGAACCTCTCTCTCTAAAAACTACGTCTAAATTATGAAAAGTGAATTATGAAAAGCATGATTATGAATGGATGCATTCCCCCACTTTATAGCCTCTAATCTGTGTGTTCTGGGCCGAAAACTGGGTCGAAAACAGCCTAGAAATCGCTGGAGAAGAAATCTACCATGCTGATTTCCGTCATTGCGACGCGTCCGCGTGGAGCACGCGTTCGCGTCGCCTAGCGTTAGGGCAACTGGAACCGCGTCGTTTGGACCTCTTTAGCTCAAGTTATGACGGTTTTAGTGCAAGATGGTCAGGCTGACAGCTTTGTAATTTCTCCAACTTCTTGTATTTCTTCCACTTTTGCATGCTTCCTTTCCATCCTCTGAGCCATTCTTGCCCTGTAATCTCTGAAATCACTTAACACACATATCAAGGCATCTAATGGTAATAAGAGAGGATTAAACATAGGGAACTTAAGGCCAAAGAAGCATGTTTTCAATCAAAGCACATAATTAGGAAGGTAAATGTAAAACCATGTAAATAGTATGAATAAGTGGGTAAAGAGTTGATAAAAACCACTCAATTAAGCATAAGATAAACCATAAAATAGTGGTTTATCAGTCCCAAACTAGGCATGTAAAGCTTTTGAGCGAGCAGCTTCAAACAGATTCTCAGGCTCCCGGGGTGACGAATATCAGAATATTTTCTAGGATCCCAAACCTTGCTTTTAAATCCGCCTTTGTCTTGATATATATTTTTCCATCCAGGTGGTTTAGGAAGTAGATTCTCGCCAAGATGACCAAACGTTTTCGGAGATCTATTCAATTGAACATGATACCAATCCGTGCACTTCGAATTGAAGCGTGGAACCTTATTGAATCTTGCGCATCAGCTCGGAGTACGAGCCATTTCCCTCTTACTCTTAAAGCCGCAGAGAGCTCTAAGCTGGCCATCTGTTTCAAGTAAACCATATTCAAGTGGAAAAGTAAAGATAAAGGTTAAGGATTGTACCCACTTGAAGCTTGTATTAGGTGGTAATGGCCTTGGGATAGGTGTTTCCAGTGGTTCTGTAAGTTCTACTCCCTTGTAGTCTTTTGTGAATTCCTCCACTTCTTTACAAGATTCTTCAACTGCAACTGCGTCCTGATCAATGTCTTCTATGTCTTCCACATCACTCAAGTCATAAGTTGGAGGTCGAGAAAAATCTACCTCCGCATCATCTTCGTATTCACTTGGGGAAGATTCTTGAATCTCAGAGAATTCACTTGCGGATGCAAGTTCATTACTAGGGGAACTTGACTTGTGACTATCATCATCAAGGAAACTTGCGTCTTGGGTTATTCCATCTAGAACTTCATAAAATACCTGCTTTGGAGGTTGTGCACTATCCTCTTTAGCATCAATTGTAACGTCCTTGATGGAATTTTTCACAACTCTGGATTCCCATGGAGGTTCAGCATCTCCTAAATCTTCAATCAGTACTTCTTCTTCTTGGATAATTTGAGCTTCCTCCAATTGTTCCAGAATAAAGTTATGCTCATTACTGCCCACTGGGGTTTATAGTGTCTCCTTTATGCTACGTTTGTCATTAGATTCTCCACAAAAAGCTATTGGAGTTCCTTGAGTGTCTAAACATCTGGAAGATAATTGATGTATTGCTTGCTCCAGCTAATGAAGGATTGTATGAAGTTGATCTACTGTTTCCTTGAGACGACCCTGTGATTCTTGAGGTGATGGATATGGACATGGTACATAAGAAAGTGGTGGTGTTTGGGAGTAATTGGATTGGAATTGGGGTAAATAAGGATCATACGGTGGTGAATGGTGAAAAGGAGCTTGTGAGTGTGGTGGTTCGAAGTTATGTTAAGAGGATGGTCTATAAGCACAGGGTGGGGCTTGTTGGTAACTACCAGGAGGTCCACCATATCTATCAGCTTGGTATGCATTGTAGAATGGTCTTTGTCCATGATATCTTGGAAGGTGTTGTTGCCGAAAGGGTTGATCAGATCCTCTTGGCTCCATCCATCTTTGATTGCTTAGACCTTGATGCATATTCCTGTTATAGCTTCTATTCCTTTCAACAGATTCAGAACCAAACTCAAAGCAAGAGGGGTGAGAGTTCATAGTAGCTAAATAGAGATAAAAGAGAAGAACAAAAACAAATAAACAAGTAAAGAAAAAATATTTACAATAACCAATAATAAGGCACACGTTTGCAGTTCCCCGGCAACGGCACCATTTTGAAGAACGGATGCTTGACGGTTTAGAATTCAGAATAAATTCCCGTTGCAAGTATAGTTCCTAAACCAACAAAATTCCTTTCTCACAAATATTTTGGTTTTCACAAGTAACAAACACCTTAAAAATTGATAATCGAAGTATTCAAACCTCGGGTCGTCTTCTCAAGGAACTGCAGGGAGGTATGTTCTTATTATTGGTTTTGAGCTTTGTAAATTGGGGGTTTTGAGAGTAAGGAATGAGTAATTTAAATGACAAGTAAAATAAATAAATAACTATAAAATAAACTTTTGGCAAGGCATGAAAATTCGGAAGTCCTATCCTAGTTATTCTTATGAGAATTGAAGTTAATCCCACTTAGTTAACCCTTACGAAAGCAAGAGAAAGTTAAGTGAACTAATTAGTTAGATTTCCCAAGTCCTAGCCAACTCCTCAGGAAAGACTAGAGTTAGTGGAACTCAATTCAATTAGCAAACATAATAACCAATCACGATAAGTTTAACAACTCAAGAAATTTCAGTTAATCAATTAAAGCCAAGGATATGAAAAAGTTAAATAAGAATCATAAATCTGAAATACCTCAATTGCATTAATAAGAGAAAATCAATCTAAACATGAAAAGTTCATAAGCCAATTTGGCAACATAAGTAATTAAATGAGAGCATTAAAGTATCTGAAAGTAAAAGAGAAATATAAGGTAAAAAGGAATATTGAACCTGATAAAGAGTTGAAATACTAAATTGAAATAATAAGAAATCCTAATCCTAAAACCTAAGAGAGATGAGAGAACCTCTTCCTCTAAAAACTACATCTAAATCATGAAAAGTGAATAATTCGAGTGTTCTCTTTGAATGGATGCATTCCCCCACTTTATAACCTCTAATCTGTGTTTTCTGGACTTGGATCTGGGCCAAAAAGGGCTTCAGAAATCGCTGGTAGTATTTTCTGCTTTTTCTGCACGTGGCGTCTGTCACGCGTCCGCGTGGGTCACGCGGTCGCGTCATCTGGGAGTTTTTCCTTATCACGCGTTCGCTTCGGTCACGCGTACGCATCATCTGCGTTCTGCTCTAGGCACGCGTCCGCGTCAGTCACGCGTTCGCGTCGCTGCCTTTTCGCGCTGGGCATGCAGCCGCGTCATCCATGCGTTCGCGTCGCTGCCAGTTTCTTCAAAAACTCCATTTTGTGCTTTCCTTCCATTTTTGTATGTTTTCTTTTCATCCTTTAAGTCATTCCTGCCTTAGGAAATCTGAAACTACTTAACACACAAATCACAGCATCGAATGATAATAAAAGGTAATTAAAATAATTATTTTTAAAGCATAGGAAACATGTTTTTCACATATATCACATAATAGGGAAGGGAAAGTAAAACCATGCAATTTACATGAATAAGTGAGTGAAGGATTGAATAAATCACCTAAATTGAGCACAAAATACATCATAAAATATGGGTTTATCAGCAACCCAACCAGAGGTAACTTTCTTTTCATAGTTGTTTTAATAAAAAGTCAAGATTTTCCTGTATTACTAGGAGTTAAGTTTGGTGTTGCACATCAAAATGAGTATAAAAAGGGTGAATGTGTGATTTTAAGTTTGGTGTTCCACCTGAAATCTCACGAAATAAACAATAACCTTCCAAAGAGAATCATGAGTCAGAAACTCCAAAGCAATCAGGGAAATTTCTTGACAATTACTTAACTTTTAGTTATGGCTAGCTTACTTAATAAAAGCACAGAGTTTCATGTATGTGATTAATTTGTTGCATAAGAGACATTGGCAAGGAACTAAGTTTGGTGTTCACACACCAAACTAAGTTTGCTTCAAGTGCTTGGGGGACAAGCAACTTCCACTATCACTGCATAAAATCATTCAACTTTTTGGAAGGACTATACATCATCATCAAGAAAAGCACAAAAGCTAAGGTGGATAATGAAGGACTAAGCAAGAAGATGCCAAAAGGTTGTATTGTTACTCAAATGTTTATGCCTTGAAGTGCTTTAGTTGGAAGTCTAATTGTACCCCTTCTAATTAGTTTACCTTTGTTTACATTCATTTTGTTTACTGTCTTTTAATTGTCAAATAAGTATGCTAGTCTAAGTGTCTGCTTCATTTTCATCTGCCTGAATGTATGTCTTGTTCCCCTTTGCATAAATAAAAGAAAAGGTTGAGACAGAAAGTGAAATTATCCAATTTGATAGGAATGAGAATAAAGTTCAGTGGTGCTATGTGCTAAATTATTACTAAGCTCACTAATAAAGAGGAGGGGTAGAGTGTCCCTTTTTAAGTATGAACTTAGCTACTGTCTGTGAAGCCTTAGCAAATAAATATCCTTGGAAGAAAGAAAGAGTAAGAAGGAAAGGAAGAAAAGCCAAGAATTGGCAACAAAAATGAAAGAAACAAAGAATAAAGCTAGACACCAATAGCTTGGACCTTAAGACACATGCCTGTGGTGCTTTTGTACTAGGATCTGCTTGGATAATTAGGTTCTAAGGAGTATTTTAAAACTTGGTAACTTGGGTTAACTAACCCAGGATTATCAACCGAAAGTCCACTATCAAGAGCAACCTAGTTACAAGGCATTTAGTAACCCAAAGAGGTGCTGGGCACCAATGTTCTTAAAAAGAATTGTGAGCCAAGTGTCTATGGTGAATATGTGTTGACTGAAAAACAAGCTAAAAAGCTGCTGCAACACATGACACTAAGCTGCAATTGAGGAATAAGTTTCTCAGCAGAAGAAAAAAAAGAAAACAACAACAAACAAAAAACCAAACACCAAGGATGGATGAATAACAAGGTTCAGAGCAGCAAACCATAGTTAACACTTAAAAGGACAATTCAAACCTGGAAACCAATAAAAGTAGAGCTTCAAATAGATCCTGCATGAAACCCCATGAACCTAGACTGAATGCTTTCAAATAAGGACAAATATGCTTCTCTGTTTTCATTCATTTTTCTCATGTTTTGCTGCTTGCTTGGGGACAAGCAAGATTTAAGTTTGCTGTTCTGATGACAAGTCATCTTATGCTAGTTTCACAAGCATTTTTCACTTGTTTTCATTAGGTTTCATGCACTTTCTTGCACAATAAGTAAGTAATTGGATTGAAATTTCATGCATCCCTTAGTTCAATTAGACATGGGTATTTATGTGCTTTTTCACAAGGTTTTATGCCAATTTTACTTGATATTATGAATGATGCAAATACCTTGTGATTATAGCAAACTTTGATGCAAGTGTTTGATTGATAATAGGTGAAAAAGAGGCAAGAAAGAAGCAAGAAAGAAGAGGAAAAGGAAGAGGAAGAAGCAAAGCAGAGGAAGTAACATTGGTGGCCAAAGTTGGCTTACCAACATTACCTCAAACGTTGGAGGAAGAGGGGGTATGCATCGTTAGTGCAAATTTGGGTGCCAACGTTGGTGGGAATGTTTGTGAACCAACGTTACCTCCAACGTCCTCGAAAATTTTTAAAAACTGGAGCTGAGAAATTTTGGGCAACGCGTACGCGTCGAGGACGCACACGCTTAAAATGGCAATTTTTACCATTCACGCGTATGCGTGGGTCACGCGTACGCGTGACCAAGCCAACGTTGGGGGGAACGTTAGTGGACAAACACTGCCTCTAACGTCCGCGACGTGTGGCCCAAAATTGGATTTGGAAAACTTCATCGACGCGTACGCGTGGGTGCCAACGCTCATTCCTTTCAAAATCCTTTTTCAAGCCAAACGTTTGACTCAATGTTTTCTGGCAAACATTGAGCACCAACGTTGACATCAGCTTTAGTGAAATTGAGCACTCATACAGATCAAAAATGTGAATTGCCAATTACCCCTCTTCAAGATCACTGAGACCCATTCTAGCTTGCTTCAACAAGGCCAAAAAGCCCAATCCAAGGAATTGAAGACTGAATTGGAAAGTGTATAAATAGAGAAGAATTTAATTTAGAATAGCTAGCAAATCTGGGAGGCTGAGTCAGGAACCCAAATTGGGAAACTGCACTGATTTTCTTTTGACTTTCCTTTTCTGCACTTTTTTGTAACTCTTCTGTTTTCTGTTTTACTTGAGCAATGACGAAATAAACCCCAATTTCATTAGGGAGAAGAGCTCTATTGTAATCATAATGAATCAATGAAATTCTTCTTCTTCTCAATTCAATTGTGTAGCTATTGGATATCTTCTGTTTTAATTGTGAATTATTCATTCCGAAAGGGGGTTTAATTTAATTGAATGCTTGTGTGAGCCTCGGAAGGGGAATCACTTGCATTAGAATTGGAGCTC
Organism: Arachis hypogaea; assembly: GCF_003086295.3. NCBI lineage: Eukaryota > Viridiplantae > Streptophyta > Magnoliopsida > Fabales > Fabaceae > Arachis > Arachis hypogaea. The sequence goes on from NC_092046.1 coordinate 26,047,881, forward strand.
TATCCTTCACAACTCTCTTGATCAACACCATTCGGGAGGAATTGAGATCTTGAAGGTTTGTGTGGCTTATGGATGAGAGACATGCATTTAACCTCTTCTTATGACAATTAGATCAAGGAATTGGCAAGATTGATTGTGATTAGAGAGATTGGATTGCCAAGGAATTGGGATCCAATCAATTTCAATCCACCATAGATCTACTCATATGATTGAGAAAGGAGTTGAGACCCATTTGACTCATGATGGATTATGATATCTCCAATCCCTGATGAATCATTTTCGTTGATTTTCTTTAATTTAGATCTCTCTGAATTTACTTCCATTGTTATGATTCACTGCTGTTTTGATTTCCTGCACCCAATTCCCTCTTTATAATTCATGCAATTTAAGTTTCACGGCAATTTAGATTCTGTAAATTTTACTTTCTTGCACTCTAAGATTCATCTATTTATGTTTCTTGCAATTTAAGATTCAGCTCTTTTAGTTTCTTGCTCTTTAAGTTTCAGCAATTTACTTTTCTTGCCTTTTAAGTTTCAAGCAATTTACTTTCAGCACTTTAATTTCTTGCAATTTATATTCTGTTACACCAACTGTTAGCTTGACTAGACTAATCAGCATATTAAAATTTTTTGATCCATCAATCCCTGTGGGATCGACCTTATTCACGTGAGTTTTACTACTTGATGCGGCCCGGTTACTTACCGGTTAGTTTGTGCGGAATTCAATTTTTCGCCATCATTCCTACATAAGGTAGAAAGAACGAACTAGGACACGAAGTGTCAAACCTAGACTAAACCTGATTGTGCCACATAGGACATTATTCATACGTAAGTTTACTTGGCATGGAACGAATATCCAATCTCTTAAACAAAAATGAATCAGAGTGCGGCAGTGGGAGCGCGATGAGTGTGAAAGACATTAGGGTTAATCGGATGAGGAAGAGATCTTAGGGATGATAAGCCTTTGTAAGAATTGGTTGAGTGTCGAGGAACTATGCACTAAGCAAAGAAAAGAATCACTCTCGCAAACTCCTACAGCGAATGATATTTTTTAGGACAAAAATTTCTATTAGGGGGTAGGATGTAAAACCCGCAAAATTAGTAGATAACTAATCCATAAATTAATTATTATTTAAAGAAATTAGAAATATGAATTTGATAGTTTAATAAGATAGAGCTAACTAAAATAATAATTTTGACACTAATTTTAAAGAATTTGACCCAAGATTGAGCCAAACGGGCCAAACCGGGCAAATCGGGCCCGTATTGGGCTCAAGGCCCAACCCAACCCACTAAATGAAATGGCATCAGCCACTTTTCTTCCGCATTCATACACACACACGCTGAAAACACAAGGAAAGGGGGAGAAGGAAGAACAAAACCCTTGTTCCACTTCAAATAACCATATCTTGCTACTCCAAGCTTTGATCACCACACCGTTTGCGGCAACATGTCCAGGTCATCAAGCTCTACAAAGCCCGGTGCATAATTTAGTAAGGAAGCTCCATTTTCTTTCTCAGCCTCACTTTCCCCTAAATTTTCAAAAATTGAATAAAGTGGTTGTGAGATTTTGATTATTTTATGTTATAGGATCCGATTAGCTTGAGAAAAATGCTTAACCTTGCTTCATTGGTTCTTGAGTAAGGTGAAAATTCTAGAATCCTAGTTAATTCATTGATTATCCTGTGAGTGTGACAGAAACTATATCCCGAGAGCGTGGCGGGCGCTATATCCCAAGAGTGTGGGAACACTTTGTCCTAGGAAATGCGACGGGCACTAATTCCATGAGTGTGACGGGCACTATATCACGAGAGTATGACGGGCACTATATCTCAAGAGTGTGGAGGCATGTCAGAGAGATGATATCCGGATTAGCTATCGGGTTACCTGCTATATTTGCTACCTACCGTATCTGTATTCTACTTGTGTTTTCTTTGTCTGCTTTGTTTGTCTATGTGGATCTACTGGTATTTTGGAGGATGGTGGAGGAAGGGTAAATAGTTGAGGGTTTTAAATAGAATTTGGTTAAGTTTAAGAACCTTAGAGAACCACCCTGATTTTATGGTTTCTATTTTAGTTCTTTAAGATTTATAATTTGTGTGTTGGCGTTCTAGGATTGCCTCTGGCTTTCTCGGGACCTTATATCTTATGTATTCAGTACCTTTACCATGCTGAGAACCCCTCTGGTTCTTATTCCATACGGATATTTGTGTTTTTCAGATCCAGGTCGAGAGGCACCTCGCTAGGCGTCTGGAGTTCTCTGCAGCGAAGTAGATCTTTTGGGACATTTTTTTGTGTACTGTTTATATATGACCATATGTATAGAACTCTCCTAATGACTTGTTTTATTTTGTTCCTCTTAGTGGAGCATGGAGAACTAGGGTGTCTTATGTATATTCTGGGTTATGGGTTTAATATATATATATATATATATGTTATGAACCTTAGTTTTCTTCGTACGCAAGTAATCCTTATTCTTGAGCGTTGTGCTTTTAATTTTGTGATTTTGTTTTACTTATCCTTCAAGGCTCCTCGTATATTATATTCTTTCAAGTATTATACGTATATATAATTTTATTTTTAGATGTCGTAATACCTCACCACCTCTGTCTTATGACTTAAGCATAAAATTCTGTGTGGTAGGGTGTTACATATCTCATATAAAACAACACATAAAAATCTAAACAATAACATCGGAATGTCTTCTCTCTAACACCAAAATTTTTAACTAAATGATGAGATAGAACTAAGAAGAACTTATTACATGAAGACTTGAGTTGTAAATTCACAAATTTTGATTAAAAAAAGAGAATAAGTGGAAAAATCTATAGATAATGCAGCAAAATTAAGCAAAATAAGTAAAAAAAATAGAAAAATAATGAACAGTGCCATTTGTTTATAAGAAGATGACGTATCTGATATATAAGATAACACATAGAATTCTACAAAATAATACCAAAATATCTTCATTCTAATACCAAAATTCAACTAAATAATGTGATGGAACTAAGAATTTATTTCATGAAGACTTGAGTTGTAGATTTAAAAATTTCAATTAAAAAAAGTAAAAAATTTATAAATAATGCATCGAAATTAAATAGAACAAATGCAAAAATTCAAAAGAGAATGGGTAATGTTATTTACGTATAGTAAGAAGATGACAATGACGACGAACGACGATGATGACGATAACGATAACGACGATGACGACAACGACGACGATGATGATAATGATAATAGAGGAAGAGGAGAAAAAATTCAAATGAGAAAAGAATGAGGAGGAGCTACTGGTGGTGGTTGTGACAACGACAATAATAATAAAAAAGATAAATGAGAAAAAAAGAGGAGGAGAAGAATAAGCCTTAGCAGCGAGGTGGAAGAAGAAGAAGAAGAATTAGAGGGGGTGGTGGTGAAATAGATGAAAAAAATAAAGAGAAGAAGACTAAACATTTGCAACAGCGGTGTAGAGAAAAGGAAAAAGATAACGATAAAAGCACATGCGTGTAGATGTGAAACACATTATAACAATTTGGTTAAATTTAATTCAGTATTTTGTTTGGTTATACATAAAAATTTATTGTAATTATTTATGTGTCTTCTTTTATCAATTTAAATTTAGAATAACATGTTATATGACATAATATTAGAGTTTATAACAAAAAAAAATTAAATTTTCCCCAAAAAAAGGTTGAGAATAAGACAAACTAAAAAAACAAAGGTAAAGGCCTATATAAAATAACGATTCGAGTCCAAAATATGTTTCTAACATATGTTAAAAATATAGTCGTCATTTATATAATTTTTTTGTTTGGTTGAATTTTTGGGACATACATATACTTGTACAATAACACTTAACAAAAAAAACACATAAAATTATTTGATTTTTAATGAAAGATAAGATGTGGATAGGTAGTAAATTTTAATAATTTAGATATTTGAATTACATACAACTTGTATTTTTTCATAATCTTCAACGTGGACATGAACATACAAAACTCATATTGATCATGAAGGAGGATGAAAGCATTGATCAGATATTCGAAAGGTTCTCAATAATCATTAACAACCTGGATGCCATGGGGAAGAGCTATTCCGTAGAAACATTAGTAAGAAAGATTTTGAGAAGTCTTACTAAGAAGTGGGAAGTGAAAAACACATCCATCTCTAAAAGAAATAATTTGATAAAAATCACTTATGATGAGCTAAGAGGCAAGCTGCTGGCCTATGAAACTACTCACATATCTCAAGACAAAGATGATAAAAAGAAAAGTGTAGCATTGAAATCAAGAATGATAGCCAAAAAAGAGAAATCTGATGGCAGTATCTCAGATTAAGAGATGGTGTTCTTTGCAAGAAAAATGAGAAGATTAATGAGATTCAAAAGCAAAGGCAAAGGAACTACTTCATCTAAAGATTTCAAGATGGATCAATCCAAATTTACTTGACACCACTGCTAGGAGCTAGGTCACTTCAAGTCTGATTGTCCTCAATTGAAGAAAGGAGAAAAATCAAAAAGAGATAAAAAGAAGGTGCTGATGATGACATGGGAAGACTTGGAAAATGACATTAATTTTGAAAACGAAGAAGATTCTGATCATGGGGCTCAAATGTGCTTAATAGCTAATCACATGGACATGGATGAGGTAGACTTCTCTTACTTATCCACTAATGAATTGCACTCTATTATCAAATATTTCACTGTGAACTCTCCTTTGTTATAGGTGACCCCTAACAATTAAGATTGTTTCACATCTAATGCTTAAATTAAATACCTTTTAACTAAATTACTGTCTATAATGATGCCTATATTTAGATTGGGCCTCTGACCCTGATGAAAATTTTTGGATTTTTCTAGAAACTAATCTCACGTTTTGGTCTTGTAAAAATTAAAAAACAACTGCTGCAGCTGAGTTTGGAGTTTAAGCAATCCAACTTAAAATCCTTTTAGTTTAAATATTATAAACCCATTATATAATATTCATTACAAGGTTTTTATTTATTTGTGGCAGTTTTTTCTCTTATTTGTGGAGGTTTATAACCCCACCAAATAGTTTGTGGGAGTTTCCAAGACCCCAAAATTTGAGGTGCCACGAGGTCTTTTGTGAGGGTTTTTAAAAACTTCCACAATCTATTCAGTGGGAATTTTGTGTATGTTTAGTGGGAATTATATATTGGACTTTTGTAACACCCTACCACACGGAGCCTTATGCTTAAGTCATAAGACAGAGGTGGCGAGGTATTACGACCTCTAGAAATAAAATTTAGTACATATAGTAATGTGAAAAATGTTTATAACTAGGAGCCTTCGAAGAAAAGGGATAAAACAAAACCGTTAAATGGAAAAGCGCAACACTCTGATCGATAACGTAACAAGACCGACACAGGATAAACTAACGCGAAACCATAAACAAAAGAGTGCCAAAGATACGAATATCAATACTCAAGACCCGGTTTGCAAAGAAAGCCGGCCCGAGCATAGAAGTATATACAAATATATATAAAGCAAGAAACCCAAAGGAAACCCAAAGGGAAAAATATGAAACCTATTCTCTAAAACAACTTCTAAGAGGAATCAAAACAGTATATTTATATACATTATTTAATGGAGGTAGAAGTATCTACGTGAAAACATGAAACCAAAGTAAAGTCCCGAGAACAAGGATCTTCGCTAAATCCAGAAGTCTCCAGCATGCCTCAGCGAGAAGCCTCAGGTCCTGCATCTGAAAACCACAAAATTCGCATGGGTAAGAACTGGAGGTTCTCAATATGGTAACAGTACCCACATATGTAACATGTAATGTCCTGGGAAAGCCAAAGGCAATCCTAGAACTTCCATGGTGCACGAATTGTAAATCACACTTTTCACAACTCGTACCACTAACCAGCAAGTGCACTGGGTCGTCCAAGTAATACCTTACATGAGTAAGAGTCAAATCCCACGAAGATTGTTGGCTTGAAGCAATCTATGGTTATCTTGTAACTCTTAGTCAGGATATCAATTATAGTTATCAGTTTGAATTACGAAGAATAAAAGAGCATGAAATAAATACTTGTTATGCAGTAATGGAGAATATGTTGGAGTTTTGGAGATGCTTTGTCTTCTGAATCTCTGCTTTCTCCCTGTCTTCTTCTTCACGCACGCAAAGTTCCTCCTATGGCAAGCTGTGTGTTGGTGGATCACCGTTGTCAATGGTTACCATCTGTCCTCTCAGTGAAAAAGGTCCAGGTGCGCTGTCACCGCACGGCTAATCATCTGTCGGTTCTCGATCATGTCAGAATAGGATCCATTGATCCTTTTGCGTCTGTCACTATGCCCAACACTCGCAAGTTTGAAACTCGTCACAGTCATTCAATTCCTGAATCCTACTCGGAATACCACAGACAAGGTTTAGACTTTCCGGATTCTCAAGAATGCTGCCAATGGATTCTAGCTTATACCACGAAGATTCTGATTAAGGAATCCAAGAGATATTCATTCAATCGAAGGTAGAACGGAGGTGGTTGTCAGGCACATGTTCATAGGTTGAGAATGGTGATGACTATCACGAATCATCACATCCATCATATTGAAGTGCGAATGAACATCTTAGATAGAAACAAGCGTGTTTGAATAGAAAACAGAAATAGTTGCATTAATTCATCGAAACACAGCAGAGCTCCTCACCCCCAGCAATGGAGTTTAGAGACTCATGCCGTCAAAGAGTACAAAGTTCAGATCTAAAATGTCATGAGGTACAAAATAAATCTCTAAAAGTTGTTTAAATACTAAACTAGTAACCTAGGTTTAAAGGAAATGAGTAAACTATGATAGATAGTGCAGAAATTCACTTCTGGGGCCCACTTGGTATGTGCTGGGGCTGAGACTTAAGCTTCTCACGTGCCTGGGCTGTTTCTGGAGTTAAATATCAGGTTGTAACCTGTTTTTGGCGTTCAACTCCAATTCGTAACCTGTTTCTGGCGTTTGATGCCAGACTGCAACATGGAACTGGCGTTGAATGCCAGTTTACATCATCTATCCTTGAGCAAAGTATGGACTATTATATATTGCTGGAAATCTTTGGATGTCTACTTTCCAACGCAATTGAGAGCACGCCAATTGGATTTCTGTAGCTCCAGAAAATCTATTCCGAGTGCAGGGAGGTCAGAATCCAACAACATCAGCAGTCCTTTTTCAGCCTGAATCAGATTTTTGCTCAGCTCCCTCAATTTCAGCCAGAAAATATCTAAAATTACAGAAAAACACACAAACACATAGTAAAGTCCAGAAATGTGATTTTTATTTAAAAACTAATAAAAATATAACGAAAATTAACTAAATCATACTAAAAACTATATAAAAACAATGCCAAAAAGCGTATAAATTATCCGCTCATCACAACACCAAACTTAAATTGTTGCTTGTCCCCAAGCAACTGAAAATCAAATAGGATAAAAAGAAGAGAACATACTATAAATTCTAAAATATCAATGAAACTTAGCTCCAATTAGATGAGCGGGACTAGTAGCTTTTTGCCTCTAAACAGTTTTGGCATCTCACTTTATCCCTTGAAGTTCAGAATGATTGGCATCTATAGGAACTCAGAATTCAGATAGTGTTATTGATTCTCCTAGTTCAGTATGTTGATTCTTGAACACAGTTACTTTATGAGTCTTGGCCGTGGCCCTAAGCACTTTGTTTTCCAGTATTACCACCGGATACATAAATGCCACAGACACATAATTGGGTGAACCTTTTCAGATTGTGACTCAGCTTTGCTAAAGTCCCCAATTAGAGGTGTCCAGGGTTCTTAAGCACACTTTTCTTTTTTTTTTTTTTTGCTTTAGACCTTGACTTTAACCGCTCAGTCTCAAGTTTTCACTTGACACCTTCACGCCACAAGCACATGGTTAGGGACAGCTTGGTTTAGCCGCTTAGGCCATGATTTTATTCCTTTAGGCCCTCCTATCCACAGATGCTCAAAGCCTTGGATCCTTTTTATTACCCTTGCCTTTTGGTTTTAAGGGCTATTGGCTTTTTGCTCTTGCCTTTTGGTTTAAAGAGCTTTTGGCTTTTTCTGCTTGCTTTTTCTTTTTCTTTCTATTTTTTTCGCTATATATTTTTTTTTGCAAGCTTTCTGTATTCACTGCTTTTTCTTTCTTCAAGAATCATTTTTATGATTTTTCAGATTATCAAATAACATTTCTCCTGATCATCATTCTTTCAAGAGACAACATATTTAACATTCATAAACAACAATTTCAAAAGACATATGCACTGTTCAAGCATTCATTCAGAAAACAAAAAGTATTGTCACCACATCAAAATAATTAAACTAGTTTCAAGGATGAATTCGAAACCATGTACTTCTTGTTCTTTTGTAATTAAAACATTTTTCATTTAAGAGAGGTGATGGATTCATAGGACATTCATAACTTGAAGGCATAGACACTTAAATACTAATGATCATGAAAGACAAAAACATGAATAAACATAGAGTATAGTAAACGAAAAATAGAAAAGTAAATAGACAAGGAGATTAAGAAACGGGTCCACCTTAGTGAGGGTGGCGTCTTCTTCCTCTTGAAGAACCAATGGTGCTCTTGAGCTCCTCTATGTCTTTTCCTTGCCTTTGTTGCTCCTCCCTCATGGCTCTTTGATCTTCTCTAATCTCATGGAGGATGATGGAGTGCTCTTGGTGCTCCATCCTTATTTGTCCCATGTTGGAACTTAATTCTCCTAGGAAAGTGTTGATTTGCTCCCAATAGTTTTGTGGAGGGAAGTGCATCCCTTGAGGCATTAGTGGTTATGGAAAAAAAAAAGCAATGCTTTTTTTCACACCAAACTTAAAATGTTTGCTCGTCCTCGAGCAAAAGAAGAAGAGGTGGGGTAGATGGGGATCCTGTGGGGTCCACAGATCCTAAGGGGTCAAGGATTTAGCATCCCTGCTCCAATTAGGCGTGCAAAATGCCCTCTGTATGCAATTCTGGCGTTTAACGCCAGACTGCTGCCTGTTTCTGGCGTTTAATGCCAGGTTGATGCTTGTTTCTGGCATTAAACGCCAGCTTGGTGCTTGTTTCTAGCGTTAAACGCTAGACAGATGCTTGTTTCTGGCGTTTAAATGCCAGAGTGCTCCTCCTCCAGGGTGTGCTGTTTTTAATGCTATTTTTCATCATGTTTTTTATTTTTTTTTTGTAGTTTTTGTGACTCCACATGATCATCAACCTAAAAAATAAAATAACAATAGAAAATAAATAATGAATTAACATTGGGTTGCCTCCCAACAAGCGCTTCTTTAGTGTCAATAGCTTGACAGTGAGCTCTCATGGAGCCTCACAGTTGTTCAGAGCAATGTTGGGACCTCCCAACACCAAACTTAGAATTTGAATGTGGGGGTTCAACACCAAACTTAGAGTTTGGTTGTGGCCCCCCAACACCAAACTTAGGGTTTGACTGTGGGGCTTTGGTTGACTCTGCAGTGAGAGAAGCTTTTCATGCTTCCTCTCCATGGTTACAGAAGGAAAACCTTGTGTCTTATAGTTTACAATGTCTGCAAACCACAGAGCTTCCTGAGTAGCAAACAATTGCTCATCCGGAAAGGTTTCAAAGATCTCAGTAGGAAGGAAGGATGCTCCTGCTACTGGTTCTATCCGGGACAGGTGATCAACTACTTGATTCTCTGTCCCTTTTCTGTCTCTTATTTCTATATCAAACTCTTGCAGAAGCAACACCCATCTTATGAGCCTGGGCTTTGAATCCTGCTTTGTGAGTAGATATTTAAGAGTAGCATGGTCAGTGTACACAATCACTTTTGATCCTACTAAGTATGATCTAAACTTGTCAATGGCATAAACCACTGCAAGCAGCTCTTTTTCTGTGGTTGTGTAATTCTTCTGTGCATCATTCAAAATATGGCTAGCATAGTGAATGACGTGCAGAAGCTTATTATGCCTCTGTCCCAATATTGCACCAATAGCATGGTCACTGGCATCACACATTAGTTCGAATGGTAATGTCCAGTCTGGTGCAGAAATGACAGGTGCTGTGACCAGCTTAGCTTTCAGGGTCTCAAACGCCTGCAGACACTCTGTGTCAAACACAAATGGCACGTCAGCAGCTAGCAGATTTCTCAGAGGTTTTGCAATTTTTGAAAAATTCTTTATAAACCTCCTATAGAATCCTGCATGCCCCAGAAAGCTTCTGATTGCCTTAACATTGGCAGGTGGTGGTAATTTTTCAATTACTTCAACTTTAGCTCGATCCACCTCTATTCCCTTGTTTGAAATTTTATGCCCAAGGACAATCCCTTCAGTCACCATAAAGTGACATTTTTCCCAGTTTAAAACTAGGTTGGTCTCTTGGCATCTTTTCAGAACAAGTGCTAAATGGTTAAGGCAGGAGCTGAATGTGTCTCCAAATACTGAAAAGTCATCCATGAAGACTTCTAGAAACTTCTCTACCATATCAGAGAAGATAGAGAGCATGCACCTCTGAAAGGTTGCAGGTGCATTACACAAACCAAAAGGCATCCTTCTGTAGGCAAACACTCCATAAGGACATGTGAATGCTGTTTTCTCTTGGTCCTGAGGATCTACTGCAATTTGGTTGTAACCTGAATAGCCATCCAAAAAGTAGTAATATTCATGACCGGCTAGTCTCTCTAGCATCTGGTCTATGACCGGCTAGTCTCTCTACTGCACGAATTGTAAATCACACTTTTCACAACTCGTACCACTAACCAGCAAGTGCACTGGGTCGTCCAAGTAATACCTTACGTGAGTAAGGGTCGAATCCCACGGAGATTGTTGGCTTGAAACAATCTATGGTTATCTTGTAACTCTTAGTCAGGATATCAATTATAGTTATCAGTTTGAATTACGAAGAATAAAAGAGCATGAAATAAATACTTGTTCTGCAATAATGGAGAATATGTTGGAGTTTTGGAGATGCTTTGTCTTCTGAATCTTTGCTTTCTCCCTGTCTTCTTCTTCACGCACGCAAAGTTCCTCCTATGACAAGCTGTGTGTTGGTGGATCACCGTTGTCAATGGCTACCATCTGTCCTCTCAGTGAAAAAGGTCCAGGTGCGCTATCACCGCACGGCTAATCATCTGTCGGTTTTCGATCATGTCAGAATAGGATCCATTGATCCTTTTGCGTCTGTCACTATGCCCAACACTCGCGAGTTTGAAACTCGTCACAGTCATTCAATCCCTGAATCCTACTCGGAATACCACAGACAAGGTTTAGACTTTCCGGATTCTCAAGAATTCTGCCAATGGATTCTAGCTTATACAACGGAGATTCTGATTAAGGAATCCAAGAGATATTCATTCAATCGAAGGTAGAACGGAGGTGGTTGTCAGGCACACATTCATAGGTTGAGAATGGTGATGACTGTCACAGATCATCACATCCATCATATTGAAGTGCGAATGAACATCTTAGATAGAAACAAGCGTGTTTGAATAGAAAACAGAAATAGTTGCATTAATTCATCGAAACACAGCAGAGCTCCTCACCCCCAGCAATGGAGTTTAGAGACTCATGCCGTCAAAGAGTACAAAGTTCAGATCTAAAATGTCATGAGGTACAAAATAAATCTCTAAAAGTTGTTTAAATACTAAACTGGTAACCTAGGTTTACAGGAAATGAGTAAACTATGATAGATAGTGCAGAAATCCACATCTGGGGCCCACTTGGTGTGTGCTGGGGCTGAGACTTAAGCTTCTCACGTGCCTGGGCTGTTTTTGGAGTTAAACGTCAGGTTGTCACCTGTTTCTGGCGTTCAACTCCAATTTGTAACCTGTTTCTGGCGTTTGATGCCAGACTACAACATGGAACTGGCGTTAAACACCAGTTTACGTCATCTATCCTTGAGCAAAGTATGAACTATTATATATTGTTGGAAAGCCCTGGATGTTTACTTTCCAACGCAATTGAGAGAGCGCCAATTGGATTTCTGTAGCTCCAGAAAATCTATTCCGAGTGCAGGGAGGTCAGAATCCAACAGCATCACCAGTCCTTTTTCAGCCTGAATCAGATTTTTGCTCATCTCCCTCATTTTCAGCCAGAAAATACCTGAAATTACAGAAAAATACCCAAACTCATATTAAACTCCAGAAATGTGATTTTTATTTAAAAAAGAATAGAAATATAACGAAAATTAACTAAATCATACTAAAAACTATATAAAAACAATGCCAAAAAGCGTATAAATTATCCGCTCATCATTCCACCAGATAATTCAACGCTTATAAACAGGCTAAACCATAAATGGTAACTGACTAAAGATTTTCAGTCTAACGAATACTTCCCTTTCCAAATCCTTCAGACCTCCCAACTGCCAGCAGTAATATAACATGGCAAACACAATTATATCAGACAAGAAGATATACAGATAGGAAACAGATATGACACTTAGACAATTAGCAGGTAATATGCAGTCAATTAGGCAATTCCAAACAATTCACATAGTATGCATATGATGAATGCATGTCCTAATGGCTGATGATATCATCTGTCAGTTATATAGCCAACCCGACAAGTCCTAGTAGCTAACCATTGGACTGTTCCTCTGTCGTGCATCCCCAACTCGAGTTATACTCAATAATAAATCATAACTCATATCCAACACCCTCACTGGTGTATATTCACGGGGGCGAGCTCATCCGGAACTTTCACAGTGTCTGGCCACACTTACGACATAGGGTCAGCAGAGTATCGAGTCTCCACTTGGAGCACATGGTGGCTAGCCATTGCTTTCTCCCAGGGAAATTCGTATCTCAGTTAGTAGAAGTGCAACATTCACATTTCATTCAATAAGCATATATGAAATCATACTCAGCCATAATTCAATAATGGCTCAGCCATAATACGGCAATAACTCAGCCATCCGGCTCATAATTCAATCCATAACCAACCAATTCATTAATAATTACAACCCTTCAGCTCATGGCATATCAAGCACTTCCACATTCATCCTCCGTATCTCATACAATGATCCTTGACCATCATTCATCATTAATTCTCCCCTTTCTTCATTCACAAGCTACCACATTTGCTAGCCCTTCTCATTGCTAGGAATATCATCAACTTTTAAGACATAAAGGGGTGAGATTGGAGGCTTAGAAGTCTGAAATTTGGCTTTAAAAACTCAAAAATCAACTTTAGGATGAAAGCAGGGTCACGCGTACGCGTCGCCCACACGCACTCATGGAATGCATCAAGACATAGCGACCCGTACGCGTCCCTCCACGCGCACACCTGGATGGGAGAAAAGCCAAGTGACGCCTACGCATCAGTCATGCGTACGCGTGGGTGCGTTTTGTGCCCCAGGCATAAAGCTGGCACAACTCAGGCACAACTCTCTGAAATTTGGTTGGGGCAATTGAATTCGCTCATCGACGCGTACGCGTGGGCCACGCGCACGCGTAGGTAGTGAAACTTTGAAAATGATGCGTGTGCGTAGGCCACGCCTACGCGTGGGAGTGCTTTCTGCTAAAAATTTTTCGAAGTTAAAAAGTTGCAGAATTCACAGTTTCAAACCCCAATCTTCTGCCGGGCATAACTTCCTCGTTTCAAATCATTTTTCACCCGTTCTTCGAATGGCATAGACATTCTGGATCCAATTTCATTTCTAAACAAGTTTGGCACAAAAGGGGATCCGGAGTCCAAGTTATGCTCCATCAAAGTATGCCCCAAAACCACAATTTCATACAAAACCACAAAGTGCCATTTCCAAAACAACCAATTCCAACCCTTTGTAAAATCAATCAAAACATACCAAAAATCAACCTCAAGCCTCCTCAACTCATGCATTGACATTTTCATCAAATCATAACCCACCAATCCATCATTTTAACCAATCTCAACCAAGTAACTCAACTTCAAACATAATATCATAATATACATATTTTCTCCTCCCAATTCCCAACAATACCATTTCCAATCAACCATTAATACACACAATCAATATCATTCTCATTCTCAACATGGTTTCACCCACAATTCAACCTCAACCAACCATTAACCACATATCAAAACATGCATATCTCTCATGCATCACACCATCAAAACATCAATATTCATAATCATATATATGACCACATAATTAATTTCAACCATTCAACAACATCAATCATTCAAATCCTATCTTAGGGCCTCTAGCCTAAGTTTTCACACCACATTACATTTTAGATACAGGAAACCAAGACCATACCTTAGCCAATTTCCCCGCTTAACCCGGAGCACTTCCAAATCACTTTTCCATAAGCTCTCAAGGTCCCAACACCTCCAAGAACATATTTTTATCACACCAAATCCCTTTTCCAAGTTTTCCAAAATCTCAATCAAGCTTTAATATTCACATACACACTACCTAAGCCACAATTATCATATTCAAATACAACAACTCAATACCCAAACATCATAAACTAACAATTTTACTAGGGTTGAGAATCTTACCACACCCAAGGATCAAGGAGACAAGGTTACTCTTCTCTTTCAAGCTAGTTGGGTCCTATAACATCAAAGAGCCCAAAATCTCAACACTTTTCACCCAAAAATTCGAATTTAAGGCTGAGAAAACTGGACTAGATCCGTGGCTTACCTCAAGAATAAATTAGTGGGTTTTGTAGAGCTCTTTGCGGTGAACGCGTGGCCGCAAATGGTGCGACAATCGGAGCTCTAATATAATAAACTAATATATTCCATTGGAAAATAAACTAATATAACAATTTCAATATTTTTTTTGAAGATGAACATTTATCTAAAAAATCTTTAGTCACATACATAGTAAAAAATACTCATTGATTTTAAGCGTATTCTATAAGTCAAACTTAAAAAATAAGAACAGAAAATAAAAATACAAAATGTAGATCAACCAACCTAAACAAAGTAACTAATAATCACTCCTAACACAAAAAAATCCACTAACTACTGGCATGAAACAAAATAGCTTCAATGATAAATTATCATGTCTTCTCTGCCTCGTTTCCAAGACTCCTTATCAACACAAATGAAAAACAATAAAAAAAAAATACTGAACAAGAGGGGATACTAGTAAAAAAGTAGCAACAGAACCGAAGAGGCGAGACAGAGAAGAAATTTATTGTTAACAAAGAAGATATATCAGCAAATTAATAGGGAAGAAGAAGAAAAAGAAGTACCAACGAGAATTCAAAAGAGAAATTGGAGTGAGAGAAAGCGGTGTAGAAGAAGAAGCTTGAGAGTGAACAGATCTAAAAATGCGTTGTACCACAGCAACTATGGTGGCGTCGATGGCAGAAACTGTGGTGGCAACAGTGATGGAAACTGCGTGGCAATAGTGGCAGCAACGACAGTATAGAGAGAACAGATCTAAAAATACGTTGATAAAAGAGGTGGGTCGATCCAGAAGCTCTCTACTGCAACGGACACGGCAATGGTAATGGCTCCAGTGACGAAAACAGCGGCAAAAATCACAGTAGAAAACTTAGAGTTTTACAGCCATTCTCTCTCAGCTAACTCAGTGCCTCTCATTTCGAAAAAAATTAAAAGGAAAATGAGGTTTTGTTCCAAAATTTTAAATTTTAATTAATTATAAGTGAAAATTTTTTAAATTACCATAAATAAAATATATTGTTAAAGTTTTTAAAAATCTTTACTAAAGGACTCTCTCAAATAAATATTAATTTTGTAGTCACTAATACTAATACTAATATTAATACTAAAACATGGATTTTTTTTAGTTTGTACTTTTTAGTTACTTTGTCACTTATAGGTTTTTTCGTTGCTGATGTCAGTACATATCATTGACAGTTTTTCTATATTATCTTTAGGTTACACGATTTCAAATGCAAAACTTAAAACTTTCTAAATAAAATGTACTTTACTATTATATTTGAAATCCCAATGGTTTAATTTAAAGCATTGATAGTGAAGTATAATTAAAAAAAATATATTTCTTTTCCACATAAAACTGCAATAATTATATTTTTTCATACTTAAATTAAACAGTAACTTCATAATTGAAATTTTAATTTGTTTATGCCGCGTGCATCTATCGCATAATTCAAAATAATAGCAAGAAATCATCTGATAGAAATAACCTTTTGCAGGAGTAAAACGTGGTGAAGACCCCTTTCATAATTTCATATATAGTATATCTGTTAATATAAAAGAAGCTTTTATGAATACATTGTATCCAACCCCTACCTTACGATAATCTATCAAGCACAAAATCTCACATTTTCATCATTAAGAAAAAGAAAAACTGAAAAAAAATACGCAACTTCTTTTTCATTGCGCAAGGGTAAGATGTGAACAAAAATTTGGCGTAAAGTACCAAAAATATCTTTTGAATTATCAAATTGTGACGAGAGTATCCTTTAAATTTGTTAACAACAAAAATATTTTTAAAATATTTTAAAAAATGACAAAAATAAAAAAAATTATAAGTGACAAACGATTTTTTAAATAATAAAAAATCGCTTATTACTACAAGAAATGTCCTGAGAACATTAGAATTATCGTCGGATATTACTCGCAGATTTACGGCTAATATACTAGTGGATGGAACGTGAATTTCGTCATATCAGAATAGTTATTGTCGGATTTGCAAATCCACCCCCCTAAATCCAATGGTATCGAGTGGCATGAAAATAAACGAATTGAAAAAGGCACATGTTTTACTAGCGGATTTACCATTAAATTTTTTTTATAGTAAGGCAATTTAGTGGAACGCACTATTTCATGACCAACTCATTACCATTGAATTTTTCTGACGGAAAATCCGATTGTAATTTGAATACATAATTGCGTGAGAGGGCTTCCTCCCTTGTTCCAAAAAATCTCTCTCTTTGCTCTCTCTCTCCCCTTGCTCTCTCCTCTGCCGCCGCACTAAGGAGGACCATTGTTACCGCTCAATGAAATCGTTGTTGCCTTCCTCACCGTCGTGAATGTGGTCGTCGCCACAGAGGACATCATTTTTCACTGCCATAGTCGTTGTTAGTTTTTGTTAATTTTGATTAATTTATTTAGTAAAGTTAATTCATGTTTTTCAAGTAATTTTAATTAATTTACTAAATTTACTAATATTTTTCTTTGAGCGTGACCAGTTTGAATTGTTCGTGCTATCACTACAAGAAAAAGGCGTATTTGTAACAAAAAAAATTGTTACAAAACGTCGAAATTTTGAAACAAAAGTTTTTTGTAACAAAAAAGGGGCCGTTGCAGTAAGTCCCGTTACAAAAAGTTTTTGTAACGAAAAATGGAACTGTTACAATTCAATATGATGTTTTGTAACAATTTTTTCTGATACAAAAAACCAGAAGCCGTTACAAAAGTGGTAACAAATTTTGATCTTCAAGGTATTTTTTGTGACAATCTATTTTTTCCTATCGAAAAATTTTGTTACAAAATATAACTTGATTTTGTAACATTTTTTTAATTAACTAATATATTAACTATTTTATTAAGCAAATCTACATTTATATAATATGTAAAACATACATAATTCAAACATGCCTCATTTAGCTAAAATTGTTTTTAAAGAAAATAACATTAGTGAGTACATTGATTAGTTCTACAAGTTATATGTCTTACACAAGTTCAACCAAAAGTTAAAAGTTCTAACATAGACTAGTGTCTCTATGAATCAAAATATTCTTGTGCCCTCAAAGTAGTATGTGGTCACCATTTCAGCACTCCTATAAATAAGAAAATCCGAAACAAAAAGTTAGGTGCATAGTCAAAAGAAATATCTTGAGGCAATCAGAAATCATGTAGCAAACAAGGGTCTATTTTGACACAGAAATTCGTCAAATAGAACTTGTTTGCTCAAACAACACAATGCAGTTTAATTGAGCAACCAAATAGGACAACAACCAAATAGTGAATAACAAAACCCAAGCTTCCAGCTTCCAACAACCAAAACAGTGAAGCACTTATCCGGATAATCAATCAATTGAGCTTAGCAACAGTTGAAAACCAAAAGCAATTAAATACCAACTCAATCAATTAATAGAATCAAAGATGAATATTGAAAACAGCTTAAGGTAAATTTCGGCAGCATTTCAGCAGTAAATTTGGCTATTTCACAATTTCAATCAATCAATTCAAATTCTATATGAATTCTTTGACAGTTAAAAACACAAAAAATCATAATGAATTCATAGGAAGGAAGTAAATAAGCCAATTCCAGCAAGAAAACATGAGGAAACTATTAAAACCAATCCAACCACCAAGAAGTAGAGCAGCACTCAGCAGAACAGCAATCAATGGCCCATCATACAGCACCCAAAACAGTAAAATAAACAAAGGTAATGGATTCAGGCAGTATTCTATTCATTGAAGTCAATAACCATTACACTTGCAAGCAGCAGGGGCGTAACAGTTTATCCATTAATTCAATAGAAAATCAATCAAGCCAAACTAAACGATTTTAGCAACAGATTTATCAATAAAACTAATCTCAGTTCAGCAACCATCATCTACTCCAACACAAACAACAATAACTCAGCAGCATTTCCTTTCTCATTGAATTTAACAATCACTCAACAAGCAAGCAATGAGGGGGAAAAATCAGCAGCAACCAATAGCAAGTATAGAGCAGCAATAATAACTTAATGTGAGAAATTATTCAACAACAAATGCACACACAAATACAAGGATTACTTAAATGACTCATCATGCTTATCTACATAAGTCTGCTGTGAAACCACTTACGGTTTCACTTAAGAGGCTTGTAACAACAGCTTTTTTATCAACTTCTTTCTCATTCTCCCTTTCAGGCTCACTATCAGTACTGGTAGGAGGTGGAAGTGTTGAAGCACCAAACATGGCTTCGTCATGAGTAGCTTGGATTTGTTCCTCCCTTCTTGCCTTGATAAGAAAATGGATTCGATCTATGTTTAGTCTTCCATACATAGATGATGCATGTATGTTAACAAGGAACAAAACTGACCATTCATGAATATAAGAAGAGGAATATACCTCTATTTTAGAATACCGGAAACTCTGGCCAATTTGCTTGACCAAGAAAGCATCATCTTCAGTCACTGCAGATACGTGGACAAATACAATTAGTTCAATTAAGTTTCAGGCTTCAAGCCAAACCCCAAACCATTACTCATTATCATTTATAAGAAAAAATATCATTGGCATTCAATAATTAAAAGAATCACCATAACTAAGCAATGAACAATTAAAATCAGTAAGTATTGATGGTATTAACAAGCACACAACAACAGTACTCAACATTGGATCAATTAAAAATGAAGTTTACATTATCAGGATTCAGGTTCATATCACTTTATTTGATTAATTAATTATCAATTGGAAGTGGAGCCCTGTTTTCATAAACTAGTTCAGAGTTTTCAGCAAACAACCGACCTTCCAAGTGACTTATCTATGTCTAAAAAACAGATATGAACATGAAACTTGTACTCACTTAAAATAGACTGATATATATTTAAAATCCTTTTGAAATCAACTCAAAATTCTATTTAAATTAAAAGTTATAGCGTTTGGAAGTTGGTGCTGCAGAACCAAAAAACCAGAAAAATCTGCAACAACCACTAAACTTTCAAAAATCATATCTTCCAAACCACTTGGCCAAATTTCCTAGTTCAGAGTTTTCAGCAAACAACCGACCTTCCAAGTGACTTATCTAAGTCTAAAAAATAGATATGAACATGAAACTTGTACTCACTTAAAATAGACTGATATATATTTAAAATCCTTTTGAAATCAACTCAAAATTCTATTTAAATTAAAAGTTATAGCGTTTGGAAGTTGGTGCTGCAGAACCAGAAAACCAGAAAAATCTGCAGCAACCACTAAACTTTCAAAAATCATATCTTCCAAACCACTTGGCCAAATTTCCTGAAATTTTTATGGAATATTCAAGACACACTAAAGTTTTATAGAAAAATAGTTTCATCTAAAAATTAGGTCTGTACTACTCCCAAAAAGTCATTCGTTCTGCTGCCAATTATGCAGTTTTCTGCAGAAATTCTGCACAAAGTATTTCCAACAACCTCACATACCAATTCCTATATTCAAGCCTAGGATTAATCTAAAACCATATTTCTAACTTTCTTTTGACTAACCAAAGTTGTCCAAGAACTCTTAATTCAATATATCACAATTTCATATCATAGGTGCAACGTAACCATATTATCACAGCATCCACTCTTCAGCATCTCATCTATAACAACATATCTCAAGTTCTGATTCATAAAATCAATTTCCAGCAGCCATAGCAACATTCCATACACAAAATCAACATCAACAAGTACTAGCAGCAAGTATAACTTCAAAATACACAACATCATCAAAATACACAACATCATCAATAATCATTACATTAAATCATTAAACCAATCACCAATTACAGCTATGATTCAACTCAATACTAACAATTATTCACACAAAGCAATCATAAACCATTTACAGTAACTCATTTAATTTTATTGGCATTCATAACTTAAAACATTTATTTTTAAAACAAATCCCCTACCTCAGTTAGTCGAAAACCACAAAATTAAGCATGACTTCAACTTCGTTCTAACCCGCAGCAGCAGCAATAGCCTTAAATCGGATCAGCAACGGCAATGCCAGTGAACAATTTGCAGTGGTATTGATATAACCCTAACATATTAACATCTCAGCATTCTCAATCAACCATGAAAACAGAACGGTAACAAAACTTGAAAGGAACAAACGACAGGGAGCAGCAGCAGTAATAGCTTTGTTTAAGCACAAGCAATCCCACGACCACCCATCACGGCAGCAGCGACTTCGGCACACAAGGAGGACCAAAAACAGAGACAAGACTGAGTAACTAACAAAGACAGTGGCTTCAGCAACAGCAGCGGCGACGACTCTCGCCAGTGACGGCGACAAGCTCTCGTAACGTTGACGGCGACTGGGTGCGGCGGCGGTGACAGGATCGGCTTCCCCTCTCTCTCATCTTCGTGCACTGTATTTCTCTCTTCGAAGTTCGACGGCGGCTGGTCATCGGTGGAGCACAACGGCTCCTCTTCTCTCTGGCGGCGTCCTTGGCTCGCGACGTGCTCTCTCTCCCTCAACGGTGGCAGCAGCGACGACGTCTCCCTTTCTTTTCCCCCTTTCTCCTCTTCGCTCCCTTTCTTTCTTTCTTTCTTTCTTTCTTTCTTTTCATTTGTTTTCAAAAGCAGCTGAGTATTGGGTTTTTGGGAAGGGATGACAGTGGTGAATGGTAGTAAGACGGTGGGGTAAAAGGGTTAGGGTTTGTGTATAGAATTAGAAATTTTGGATTTAATTTGAGTAAAATATTTTTAATAAAATTAGAGTATAAAGTATTAATATTTGAAAAACTAACTTAATCTCTAAACTTTAAAATATTATTTGTGATATAAAAATACTTATTGATTCTCAATAAATTACTCTAATTAAAAATACATGGTAATACAATTAACTTTCTTTATCTTAAAAAAAATATTATTTAATCATAAATCTACAAATTAATTTTAATAAAATATTTTAATTAAAGTATTAGAGATAATATAATTAATTTTCTTTGTTTATAAAAATTAAAGTATTAAATTCTAAAATCTAAAATATTTAAACCAAATCATATAAAATTTTTATTATTTTACATTTGCTAAATTTTATAATTTAAATATAAAAAATAATTTAATAATTATAAAATCAGATAAAATTTTAAATTATTTTAAACTCAATTAATCAGAATTTGTTTAATTATCTTTAATAGAATAATTTCAGAGATTAAAATACTTAATAATAAATAAATCTAAATTAATTCTTAATAAGATCTTCTAAAATTTTTATGTCTTACACACTATATAAAAAATTTTAATTTTTGAAATAAAATAAAATTATTTAAAAAAAATATATAGACAATTTTTGAATTTTGTGACAAATTATTTTTTTGTTACAAAATAACTGGAGTTTTTTAAACAGAAAGTTGTTTTGTTACAAAATAATTGGAGTTTTTGAAAAACAAAATATTTTGTTATAAAATATTTTGAATTTTTGCAACTTATTTTTTTTTGTTACAAAATATTACAATATTTTGTAACAAAACACCATCTCGTTACAAAAACTAACATAATTTGTAACAAAATAAAACAGGTTGTTACAAAATATTATCATGTTTTATAACAACTTGTAATGTTGTTACAAAACATTATTCTTTTGTAACAATCACTAATTATTATTACAAAATACTATTTTTTTTATAACAATTTTAAATTTGATACAAATTTTTTCTTACAAATATTCTATTTTCTTGTAGTGTATTATATTCATGAGTTGTTTGTGTACTCCTCAACTTAATTTTCTATCTTTGAATAGATTAAAGTGTTCAAGTTTTACGTCGGATTTAATTTTTTTTAGAATAGAGTTTTAGGACGGAAGTGCGAGAAGGTTATCTATTGGCACCTTCTCGAAATCCTTATTTGCTAGAAAATTGTGGAGCAATAAGAAGATGCACACTAGAACAGATAGAAATTCATGTTTGTTTGAATGAATGCTTGTAATTGTTTACGTTGTGAAAATTGAGAATTTTGAATTTGGTGAAGGCCTTTGAATTAAGGGAAAACACTGTTGGTTTTTTGTTAAAATTATTTAAAGACATGAGTTGAATTATGTATTTGTTATTTGAATTTGTTTGGTTTGTAAGAGATGAAATTTATGTTTGGTAGAGGTGTCTAATTATAGGAAAACTCTGGCGAAATTTGTAAAAAATTTAATGAGTCGTGTTCTTGGTTAATTTCTAGGTTGTTTGTGGCAAAATGATTCTAAGTTATTGTTTGTGGATGTATGATAAGGATAATAGTCAACAGGGGGATTAAAACCTAAATTCTTTGAGGGAGTTGATCAGTTTGTTATGTATGTGTTCAACATGAAATCGTTTAGGTCTCAAGAATGATCTGGGTGTTTATGCTATAATTTTCAACTGACTAAGTGGTTAGAAGCTTTAGATATAATCCTTTACCTTCATATATAACCCTTCGGAGATGACCCTTTTATTTTATCCCAAAATACACGACAAGTATACTATTTGCCATACCCTGGGTCATGCAAGTTTAGTAGGGTCATTGTAGTTAAGACTAAGTCAAGAGATAGCATCGAGTCTAAAATCATGGAGGGCCAAGAACCTTACCAAGTTGATGAACCAACACCTTCGAAGATAGTGGTTGAAACTGGTGATCTGATCACCCTTAGGTTACCAACTCTTATGGATGATGACATCATTGATCTTAGGGTAGAAGATGAAATGCTACCACTAAAGGAGGAGGATGATGAATAAGAAGAAGACGAGTTTGATGATCAGAAAGTTACCTCCAAAGAGGAAGACAGACAAGAGGAAGAAGATGAATTTGAATCAAGGTAACCTTAGTTTAGTTTGCATTGTGTGTTATGTTACATCTTAGTCTTGGTTTTATTTTATGTGTTTCTTTATTATAAATTAAACTTTAACTATATTGTAATATGATACCTAGTTTTTACTATTTTTATTTTTGTTTTGGATAGACATGACGACGAATAGAAATGTCAAGATTTTGCATCATGGTCAGAGTAGAGGGAGGGTGACTGCCACCTTTGGGACTTTTCAATCATCGCCCTCTACTTTAGCTGCCCCTGGGACCTTACAGACACAGGCCACACATAACTAGCCCTTCATTATGGTACCTAACCTTAATTATGCGGGTCCTACTATAGCTCCTCCTACTCCTTCACCAAAGTGGACTCCTTTACCACCTCCACCTCATTAGCAAAGCACTACATCCGTGCCACCTCCCGTGGCAGATCCTGTAGTGTCAGAATCCTCGCATGCATCCTAGCTAAATCCCCTAGCACAATGACTCAATAGGATTACGATCACTACAAGAAAAATGATGAATACGATCAGATTTACCGTTGGATTTAGCATTGCAAGTTAGCGGCGGGTTTACCGGCGGATTCTGATTTCTGACGGTAAATTTGCCGGTAATAATTGGAGAGAAAAAAGAAAAGTTGGCGCGATTATTACCGTCAGATTTAGGATCAAATTTTTCTGACGGTAAACCTAATTAGTGCAACGTTGCGTTTTGGTCACTGGCTAATTCATTAGCGGCGAATTTATCCGTCAGTAAATCTGATGGTAATATTATCCTAAATTCGAACCGGGAACCTCTCCCCCTTATTTTGAATTATATTCTCTCTTTCTCTCCTCACCCTCTTGTCTCTCACTCTCTCTTTCTAACCCTCTCGTCCTCTATTAACGACGTCCCAAATAGCCCTCTCTCGTCGGCTATCTCTCCTTCAGGTGAGCTTTGACATAACTCCGCCCTCTCGAGTATCACCCTTACTCTAACTCTGTCGTCTCTCCCTTAATGACATCTTTGGTAGCCCCTCTCATCGTCCATTTCTCTTTTAGGCGAGCTTTGACGCAACTCTTGTGACCGACATCCGCCGTTACTGGCCTTGGCAACAACACATTGCACTACAACTCCTTCCCCTTTCTTCATTTCCTTTCTATTTTTCCAATCCAGGTTCTTAATCAATTCTCTTTATCAATTCTGATTTGGTTAGTTTTAGTTTTATTAGTTTGATTTTTAGTTAGTTAGCTTAGTTAGAGTTATTTTCTATTTTAGTGGATTTAGGCGTTTAAGTTAGGATTAGAATTAGTTACTAGGTTCGAAGACAGAAGGAAGTGTTTGGAATTTCTTCATTTCTAATGAATATGCTACTAAAACTATTTGGTTAAATGCTTGATTGTGTTGATG
Source organism: Arachis hypogaea (assembly GCF_003086295.3). NCBI lineage: Eukaryota > Viridiplantae > Streptophyta > Magnoliopsida > Fabales > Fabaceae > Arachis > Arachis hypogaea. Next base: position 26,072,614 of record NC_092046.1, read on the forward strand.
AATTTTGTTGTTGATGCCTGTTTTACTGAAAATTTGTTGTAAATGATGCGGAATTTTACAAAACCACAACTCGGCAAGTGCACCAAATCATATAAAGTAATATCATAGTAAGTGAGTTATCGTTTCCACGAGGATTAAAGGACTAAGCAACAATAATTAATTAACTATTCTAGTTAGACAAATCAAGAAATAGAGGAATGAATGAGGAATTATAGAAAACATGTAAAAAGAGGCAATAAAATTGCAAACAGTGAGTGAATGAAGACAATAATGGTGAGAATGTTAAGGTTTCAAAGATGTTCACTCTCAAGAAAAACAATCCTTGTGCTTATTTATTTGAGGCATGTAGAGATCAATCACAACAAATCATAATTAATCAAATTCCAATTCCTTGGTAATTCAATTTCTCTTTAACCTAATTAATCACTAATTTCTTAGTCAATTATTTAGGAAAAGAGATTATGTACAATTCTGATTTAATTTCAAATAAGATTCAAGAATAGTCCTTAGGTTAAATATGTCACTTATCGAAACTAGTCCTAAACAATTGAAACTTACAAGAAAGAATGATTTCCAAAAGTTTTCGAATCCAAATTTTATGTCACTTATTCAAACTATATCAATTGAAAATCATAAAGTGTCATACAGTCTTTGAAACACTATTTCTAGTTAAATCAAAAAGTCGTGAGAAAGAGTTTTCAAGATAATTTCAATACTACTTTTTCCAAAATAATATTTAGAATTCAAAATGGAGTTAGAATATTTTTCAACAATTCCAAATCTTTAGTGATGAAGAATGAAAACTCAATCATGAAATAGATCAAAGCATAAACCTCAAATAAAGTAAAACACTTAGATTAATAACCCATAAAAAGATGAATAGAGCTCCTAACCTTAACAAAGGAGATTAGGTGCTCATGGTAGAATGAAACGCTAAACTATAAAGTGTGATACGATTGGTGATGTCCGTAGCCAAGGAACTATTAAAACGTAAAAACTAAACCTAGAATTCAAACTCAAACTAAATCAAAATAAAATCAAATCTAATTCCAATAAAATCTTTTCTTAATGACTCTTAATAAATTAATGATCTTCCTTGCAATTAAAATTCAAAACTTGATGTGCCTTGTAGAAAACATGGGCTTGAAACTAAATCTTGGGCCAACCAATTAAGTGGTGGAAGAATTGAAGTATTAGTGAAGGATTTGGAAGGATTAGGAAGTCCCTGGAGTGGTCCATGATGCATGCGTGAGGTGCAACAAATTTTGCTTGAAGCGTAAGCCCAAAGTAGAGGAATTTGAGGCCTTTATGATGCTACGTGAGGCGTAGCATGTGGTGCGTAAGGCGCAGCATGTAGTGTGTGAAGCGCATGAAGGAAAGGCAGCCCCTAGAGGTAAGGTTGGCGGTTGCGTGAGGTGTAGCAAGTCCCACGTAAGACGCAGGGAGCTGTGTAAGGCACAAGTGCTGCTGTGTGAGGTGTAAGGTTGAGGGCTCTTAAGATGGGGCTGCATTCAACTCAGGAGGATGCTGCCTTAGACGCAAGTCCATTATAGACTATTATACATCGTTGAAAAGTTCTAGAAGTTAATTTTCTAATGCCGCTAAAGCCGTTTCCTTTAGACCTCTATATCTCAAGTTATGATTATTAGAGTGTGAAGAGGTCAGAGTTGGCTGCATTAGCTGCATCGAGGTCCACGTGAGGCGTAGGGGAGCTTGCACTTGAGATGGGGCTGCGTTCAATGCAGGAGGGGGCTGTGTTGGAAGCATGTCTACTATAAACTATTATACATCATTGAAAACCTCTGGAAGTTAGCTTTCTAATGCCATTGAAATTGCCTTATTTAGACCTCTATAGCTCAAGTCATTCTTGCTAGAGTAGAAAGAGGTCAGGATTGGCAATTCTCTTTGAACTTCCCTTGGCTTGTTTTCAATTCTTGGTTCATTGGTTGGTTGCTTCTTTTCATCCTTATGTTTGCTCATTTTCAAAACTTTCCTATACATACCAAAGCTTAAAGCAATTTCAAGAAATATTGATTAGAGAACAAAAAATCTCAATTATAACAAGGAAATCACTAATTTTGTTCAAAAAAAATAATAAAGTAAACAATTAAAGATGCTTATGCATCAGTAAAATGGATTGAATGTCATTGACTTGATTTTGAGTTGTCAATTACTACTTGGTTGTTTTGATTTTGCATATTTGATATTCGTGCATGCCAAGTGTTTGTGAAATTACCTTTATAAGCATTTTTAGATTTTTAAATTACCTGTTGTAGCTACCATGTGGTTTGAATTAATTATCTATGTTTAGGAAATTGATTAAGCATGATTCATTTTGTTACTTGGTGATGCTTGTTCATATAATTACTTCTTTGATTATCAATTTTGTGCACTTATGCCTTGTGTACATATTAGAACCTAAATTGTTTGAATGTTGGTACTTTTCATAGTTTAGGTAATTCATTTGGAATATTGCGTTGAAATTGTGAAGTTGGATTGTGAGCTTGCCTATTAACATCTTTTTGAAAACTTGTCAAGTTATATTGAACACTTAGGCACAGTAAAATGAGTTCTAATATGTAATTTTGAGTTATTTTTTATCTGAGTTGTAAGTTGTGACACATTTTTGCTATTATATTGTTTTTGTGACATACGTGTTTGCTGGTATGCTCATTGCAAACATGACGACAGGCAGATATGTCATGAATCGGCCTCGTGGTCATGGTAGAGGAAGGGTGTCTACTGGTACCCCTAGGACTTCTCAGTCATTGCCTCTACTCTGACTACTGATGACCGGAATTCACTCCCCATATAAAATGAATCCGTTCTTTGGCAAGCGCACCAAATATCGTCAAGTAATAACCCACTAGGAGGGGGTCGAATCCCACAGAGATTAGTAGATTTGAGCAATTTTAATCAATGGGTGAATTAGTCAAACTAAACAATAGAGATTGTGAGTGCAGAATTCTAAATGAACAGAAATGTAAATGACTTAAAGGTAAAGGAAAGCAATAAAGTGCAGAAAAGTAAATGACAAGAATGTAAAGTGTTGAAACATAAATGAGCGAATAGCAAATGGGGAATGGGGAATAGCAGAAATTAAAGAAAGCTATAAAGAATAGGGAAGATAAGGATAGGGAAAATTCATTGCCATTAAGAGATGTTGCTCTCTTTGGATTAAATCTAGATCATCTCATCTTCAATAATGTAACTCATTGACCTCTTGGCAATCATGATTGATTGAACCCCAATCTCTTGGTGATTCAATCTCTCAAATCTTGATAATCAGCCAATTTGTTGGTCTAATTGCTCATGAAGAGATATATGCTTGGTCCCTGATTATATCACACATCCTTATAGATCCAAATAGTGGGTGGATTATATGTCACCATATCCAATCCTTAAACCCAGATCTACTCAAGTGTGAGAAGGAATTTCAAGCATGGTTTCATGTTTCCTTTTCCAAGGTTCCCATGAAACCGATTTTATATTCAACCTCTTTCCCAAAATGATTGAACACTAGCATGAAGAATGAAATTCCTTCTAGCAAATCAAAGAGAAGATGAAGAGAAGAAGAAATTCACTATCATTAATCCATCAAGTACAACAGAGCTCCCTCTCCCAATGAGAGGGAGTTTAGCTACTCATAGCTTAGAGAAAAGTACAAGAGATGGAGAAGATGAAGTGTAGAAGTAAAGCTAACTATCCAATCCAACTTTCTAACCCACTTGCCAACCCCCTTTCCAGTACTCTCAGGGGGTATTTATACTACTCCTACTAAAAAAAGAAATTACAAAAGAGGAAATGAAAAATTATACTTGAAATAAAAGAGAAAAACTAATAAAATGGGTCAGGTGTTTGGCGTTTGCTTAGCGTTTAAGTGGCGTGCCATGCATAGCTTTTCAGCTTGGCTTGGCGCACCACGCCTGGCTTCCAAGTGCCATGCCCCATTTGTCCAACTAACCTGGCGTGCCACGCCTTCGAACTCAAGTGGCATGCCCAGGGTCATTCCTTTGCTCTTCTTCTTCTAGAAACTTGAACTGGCGTGGCACGCCCAGGTCTGGCGTGCCTCGCTCATAGTAAGCTTGATCATCCTCTCCTGGAAACTTGCACTAGCGTGGCACGCCCAGGTCTGGCGTGCCACGCCCTTAGTGAGGCTCTTCTTCTTCCTTTTGGAATATAACACTGGCGCACCACGCCCAGTAGCTGGCGTGCCACACCTTTGATGAGTGCTTATTTTCTTCCCTAGAAAATGGTACTGGCGTGCCACGCCCAGTAGGTGGCGTGCCATGCCCATGATGATGCATGGCTAAGTTCCTCTGGCGTGCCACACCTTAAGTCCCAAGTGGCACGCCCTTTTTTCTTCTTCCTTGGATACTAGAGTTGGCGTGCCATGCCTTCGACATCAAGTGGCACGCCCATGTTGGAACTGCATTCTTTCAAGCTTGGCATGCCACGCTTAGAACCCAAGTGGCACGCCCAAGTCACAATTAAGGTTGGTGTGCCACGCCTTCGACATCAAGTGGCACGCCCAGTGTTGCTTAGCCCTCTATTCATCTCTGCTCATTTGAACTGGCGTGCCATGCCTCCAAGCTCAAGTGGCACGCCCATGATAATGTTGAACTTCTCCAAGCTTGGCGTGCCACGCCTAGAACTCAAGTGGCACGCCCCAGTCACAAGTCAAATTGGCGTTCCACGCCTTTGAAACCAAGTGGCACGCCCGGTGTTGGGCCTTCAATTCCCTTCTCTGGAGCAATGAACTGGCGTGCCACGCCTTCGATCTCAAGTGGCACGCCCAATATTTATAATGGAGTTGGCGTGCCATGCCCAGCCTGGCGTGCCACGCCTCCCTTGTGGTCTTCAAAAATGCTCTTTGGAAAGTATAACTGGCGTGCCACGCCCATAGTAAAGCTCTTTGTCTATTCTCTGGAGTTTATAACCAGTGTGCCATGCCTGGCCTTAGCGTGCCACGCCCATTGTGCATCATCTCCCTGGCGTGCCATGCCTTCGATGTCAAGTGACATGCCCATTGTAATTCTTGCATTGTGCCTTCTGTATTTGTAAACTGGCGTGCCACCCCCCTTGGCTGGCGTGCCATGCCCATTCAAAGTGTGGGTGTTTGCACCAAGTGGCACACACCCAATTCACACGCCAAGCTCCCCTTTCTTGCTTCCTTCTTCCTTTGTTGCTCTTTTCACCTAAAATTCAGCAAAAACTAATTTCAAAGCAATGTATCATGATATTTACCATTTAGCTCATAAAATTGCATTGATTAAATGAAATTACACTCTTTTTATGGTCCTTTTAGATAAGAGAAAGGGGTAGATGATGCAAGTCATCACAAAACCAAACTTAAGCTTTGCTTGTCCCCAAGCAAATCAATGTGAATTACTCTTAATTGATTGAGACATGACCTTAAAGAGATGCATTCACAGTTAAGGACAGAAGCTAAGTATTACTCATGCATGAACCTTATTATTTTTATGCCACAATGAACTCTTAGACCCTTGAGGATTCTTCTTAAGTAATTGCTTATAGAGCCCTTTCTATTGATTGTCACCTTGAAGTAGCAAGATTTATTTTTCTTTTGATTGTTCTTTTCTTTCCACTTCTCTTTTGTTGCTATTTGATTGACCACGACTCTAAGTGTTTTGTCTCAAGACGACCCTTTAGATTAAGCTTTCAATTAGCACTCCCAAACTAGTTGGTTTTAGGGTACTAGGTGTTGAAATACCCCTAAGAATTTACTTGCCCAGTTCTCTCTTCTTGACATATCTTCACCACAAGCATCTACTAGGATCTTGGCTCTTTGAGCTATTTGTTTCTTTCTTTTATCCTAGTAGTTGATGCTCAGAGCCTTGGGTCTTTTACTTACTACTTCTTGGTTCTATGGATATTCAAGGGTCATCCTTAGCATCTACTTATTATATCCCCTAAGTCTAGTTGTTCATTGTGGTTTATTTACTTCTATATTGTTCAGTCATGGTTCCATACTTTGTTCCTCATCTCTTAGTCTTGAATTATCTCACTTAGGTCTTAGTCTCTTACTTTGTTTTTGCATAACTCATTATTGATTCTTATAAAAACAAACTAATTTTTATTGATGTTATGAAACTTAAACCACAAAACATTTTCTTTCCCAAAAGTAAACATAGCACAAAGGACTTATAAAAAGACTCTTAAAGCATAAAGAAACTAAATAACAACTATCATAATAATGCAAACTACTAAACAAAAATTCAGAATTGAAATTTTCAACCATGGGACTCAACAACATTTGATTATTGGAGTAGCTTCACTTCATAGGACCTTTTCCTTTGTCTTTTTTCTTGGAGGAAGATTCATCACCATCCTTCTTCTTGGATGCTCCTTCTTGTGTAGAGGGGTCTTTTGGCTTCCAAAAACCTAGTCTCCTCATGTAAACTCTTTCATCTTCTTTGTGCTTGGCTAGTATCTCTTCTTGCCTAGCACTTAGCTCCTCCATACCTTGCATGAATGTTGGATGGCCTGGGTTCAAGGCGGCCAGAGTATTACATAAGTGATTCAGCTTTGCCTGTGTATTTATATCATATTGCCTCCTTGAAGTAGTCCTAGCTTCATACAAATGCCTAAATTCAGCAAGGTTCCTCTGCTGCACTCGATTTTGCTCCATGATTTGGTTGAGGCTGCCTTGCATCTCTCCCCAGTGGAATTGGCCTTGTTGCTCTATCATGTACTCCATACTTCCTTGGAGTTGCTGAATGCTTTCTTGCATTTGGTCCCGTTGCTTTTGTTGCTCCCTTAATTGGCTTACATCTTCTCTCAAGTGGTTAATGTCCCCTTGCATTTGATGGATATTTTCTTGCATCTTCTCCGAATTGAAACCTTCAGGGAATTATGGAATTGGTGGTGGAAGTGGTAGGTATGGTGGTTGAACAAAAGCTTCTGCATTTTGTGGTGGCTCTCTTGGTTCTTGCACATGAGCCTGTGTTCCCTTGCTCTTTGTTGTAGTGGGTTGATGGTCACCACTTTAGCCATCCTCTTAGCAGTTACTGGCTTGTCTTGATCCACCAAAACTTCATTAATTTCTTTCTCCACTCTAACCTCGTCACAAAGCCTTTGAATGATGCTAGGAAATACAAGTCTTGTGCTATCCTTGGTGCTTTTCAGCACCCTCTGAATGTTGTTAGCAATTATCTCCCCCACATTAACATTCTCCCCTCTCATGATGCTGTATATGAGCATAGCTCTCTCCAAGGTAACCTCTGAAGTGTTGGAGGTGGGGTTGAGGGATCTCCTCATGAAATCTAACCAACCTCTAGCTTGAGGGGTCAAATCTCTTCTCCTTAATTGGTTTGGCCTCCCATCCTTATCATTGATCCATTGCATATTAATGACACATATCTCATTCAAAATTTCTTCAAATCCAGAATCTTGTTGCTTCACCCTTTCTTCATAGCTCCGGGTGGAATTTTTGCGCTTCACCATCAGCATTCTTTCTATGTTGGTAGGGCTATAATCAATAGTCTTCCCCCTCACATAACTTAGATAATCATAGGGTTATCCAGGCTGTGGCATAGCATTGGCATAGAATTTCCTAACCAAGCTTTCCACCACCTTCTTTGGTGGGTTGTACAAGAGTGCCCATCCTCTGTTATTGATCTCGATATTGATCTCTATGTGCTTATTCCTCCCTAATTGGAAACCAACTTTGGGAATGATTTGCCTATCACTCACCCAACCAAAGAATTGGTTTGGTGGAAGAGTGAGAGGAACTTGTACTCATTGAAGCTTGATGATCCCGAGCCAGCTTCCTTGGTCTTTCTTTTCTTTTATGAGGAGGCTTTTGGTGGTGCCATTGAGGTGAGAAGAGAGGATTTGAAAAGTTAAAGAAGGGTTAAAGAAAGGAGCAAAGAAAGAGAGCAAAGCAAAGGTTTGCTCCAACACCAAACTTAGGACTTGAGTGTCTCAATCAAGAGAAAAGAATGAAGAGGGAAAGAGGTAGAGAATGCAAGAAGTGTAGGGGGTTCCGGTTGTAAGTAGGAAAGGTTGGAGTGTGGAAAAAGGTTGAAAGGTGGGTGGGATTTATAAGGGTGGGAAGAAGGGTCTAGATAGTGGAAAGTGAAAAGAATTGAATGTTTTCCCACTTGGGAGTGGCGCCTAGCATGGGAAGAGGCGCCAACCCTTATCTCTTCAGCTTTCTTCAAGTGTTTGAGTTCCAAAGTGTAAGTACACTTTGACTGTTTGACTTAATGAGCTACCAATGTCATGTGGGCCCCACCTCTTTCCTGAAAATACAATTTGAAACCCCATCAGTAATCACAAAAAAAATGCTTCATATTCTTCTAATTAAAAGGCAATTAATGGGTGTATTTTGGGACACCAAACTTAGATTCACTGCATATAGTAAATTGGATTGAATGAATTTAATTCTTTTACGCTCTTTCATTTCCAATCCATATGTACACACTAAAGTGCCCATTTATGCACCCACCAATTTACTAATAGCTTTCAAACCTAAATCAATTGGGCTGTAGCATATGACTTTCTTATGATGGTGGCCACACCAAACTTAATTTTGGGCTTTACTCTCTAGAGTAATTTGATTAAGTTTTGCTGTAAGCTCAAATTAAGTAGGTTAGTGGCTACAACAAAGTTAGCTTTTTAGCTAGTTCTTCAGCCTAATTAATTGACCTCAATTAGTGTAACATGCAACAATGCAGTTCTAGCAAACTAGAAACTCTTGACGAAAACAAATCAAAGGACTATCAACTAATTAACTAGCAGCTGAAACTAGAAATTAAACAATCTAAGTGACTAACATAAGCATGAAATTGAAAGAAAATGAGTGTTGGGGTACCTCCCAACTAGCGCTTCTTTAACGTCACTAGCTTGACGATTCTTCCTCCTTAGCTGAGGTTATAACTCACTCTTTGCTCATCCAATGAGTCCCCCAAGTAGTGCTTAATCTTGTGGCCATTGACAGTGAAAGTTTTCTGTGTGTTGTCCTCCATAAGCTCCATATGACCATAAGGAGAAACTTTAAGAATTGTGAAGGGTCCAAACCATCTTGACTTTAGCTTCCCTGGGAAGAACTTGAGCCTTGAGTTATACAACAGCACTTTTTGATCTTCTATAAACTCTCTTCTTGCTAGCTTTTGATCATGCCATTTCTTTGTGTTTTCCTTGTAAATCTTGGCATTTTCATAAGCTTAAGTTCTGAATTCCTCCAACTCATTGAGTTCACTACAACATTTTGGGTCTATAGCCACGGTTTTTTTGGTCACGGTAAAAAATCGTGACCATAGAGGGTCTATAGTCACGGTTTTTTAGGGTGACGAAAAAAGCTATGGTCACGGTGTTTTTGGAAAGGGTGACTATAGAGTACCTATGGTCACGATTTTTTAAAAAAGGGTAGCCTAAAAGGGTCTATGGTCATAGTCTTGAGGGGTGACCTAAAGGGATCTATGGTCACGGTTTTTTACAGTGACCAAAAATGGTCAATGGTCACGATTTTTCAAAAAAGAGTGACCTAAAAGGGTCTATGGTCACAGTTTTGGGGGTGGGCCTAAATGAGTCTATGGTCACGGTTTTCGGAGGTGGCCTAAAGGGTCTATAGTCACAGTTTTGGGGGTGACCTAATGGGGTCTATGATCATGGTTTTTTACAGTGACCAAAAAGGGGCTATGGTCACGGTTTTTCAAAAAAGGGTGACCTAAAAGGGTCTATTGTCACGGTTTTGGAGGGTGACCTAAAGGGGTCTATGGTCACGATTTTGGGGGTGGCCTAAAGGGGTCTATGGTCACGGTTTTGGGGGGTGGCCTAAAAGGGTCTATGGTCACGGTTTTAGCGGTTACCTAAAGGGGTCAATGCTCACAGTTTTTTACAGGGACCAAAAAAGGGTTATGGTCACGATTTTTAAAAAAAGGGTGACCTAAAAGGATCTACGGTCACTGTTTTGGGGTGGCCTAAAAGGGTCTATGGTCACTGTTTTTTACAGTGACAAAAAAGGGTCTATGGTCACGGTTTTTTACAGTGACCAAAAAGTGTCTATGGTCACGGTTTTTCAAAAGGGCGACCTAAAATGGTCTATGATCACGGTTTTGGAGGGTGACCTAAAGGGGTTTATGGTCACAGTTTTAATCATTTGAGCTTAAATTAATGAAGATTTTTATGTATTTTTTATAATTTTTAATATTTTATCTTTTAAAAATTTTAATAATTAAAAACTAATAATAATTTTATATGATTTATTTTAAATATTAAAATTTTAAATTTAATTTTATAAATAAAAAATTAAGTTGAATACTATAAATTTTAAATTAAAAAAATTTAAAACTTAATAACATAAAAAATGATTTAATAACTTAATAATAGAAGTGTTATATAATTAAATTTAAGAAATTTATATTATAAATAAATTATGGTTTATTTATTAAATTGAGTTCTTAGAGTTAGAGATTAATTTATTAGGAATGATTAAATGAATTTATGTAAATACTTTAGATTTAAATCAATTAATATTTATGTACAACTTTTATTTTAATTAGTTATTTTATATAAATTAAAATTAAAGTTATGATAGAAAAATAATGAAAGGTCATATAATTTAATTTAGGTAATTGATATTTTGAATTTAATCGTATTTTATAAAATGTAATTAGTATGTTTACTTTATAATTTAAATTAGAAATAATTATTTGAACTCAATGACATATTGATAAATGAAATTTTATGTGTTTCGAAAATAATCTTTAAAGTATTATATTTAAATTCTAAATTATTATTTTATCTCAAATATTTTGTAAAATTATTATATTACTTATATATATTTTATCTTAGTCCAAAAGATTTCTAATAAAAATCCTAATATCCCAAATTTCTCAATTTAATACCTTAAATCCCTAAACACACACACACAACACTCAGTGAGTAAGGGAGAAAAGGGAAACAGAGAAGGGAGAAGGGGGAGCTCGAGGGAGAAGAGGGGAAGAGAGGAGGGGACGACGCGGCTGGGTCCTTCCTGCCGTCACCGCTGTCGTTGAGGCATCGAAAGAGAGAGAGATTTGCTTTGCAGAGGCATTGAGGGAGAAAGGGAGCCGCGCTCTGCTGCCGATCCACCACCGAACTACCGCACGCGGGGAGCCATTGCCATCGCGGAGAGAGAAGCGTCGCCGTTGAGCTAGAACCGCCGCTGGGGTTCTTCGCCGTCACCGTCTTCGTCATCCTCGCGAGCTGAAGCGCCCCACAGTCCAGCCACCGTGACCTCCTTAGAGCCACCGTCGTTGCGCTGTTCCGCCGTCACCGCTGTTGCCCTAGAGCTCGCCGTCGTCATTGAGCAGGACGGAGATGAGAGAGAGCGCGAGCGAGAGAACATAGAGTCTTATTGAAGACCTCCCTTTGAAGGTGTCAAGTGTACAACTTTAGACTCTGGTATTTTACCTTAAACTTCTGATTTTCAGTGCTTCTATTTGCATTTACATTGTAGTTCAAAATTAACAAAACTATTATTAGTATTTTTTTTCCAGCTTCAAATGAAAAATTTGAATCTCTGAGACTTAATAAGTATGTTCCATCGTGCATTCAACCTCTGGAATTCATGATTCAGGTATGGATTTATTCACCGACAGAAAATTTTATTTCTGAAAATTACAGAAAATTTGTGTATATGATTATAGAAAATCTTATTTTTGGAAATTATCTTTTATTGTTTGAATATATATTTGTTACTAATTTTATTATTGCTTCTTAATTTGTATGATCCAGTATGGTAAAGATTATGAGTTTGATGCTCTAGTGAAGCTCCTAGAGAAACATCTACATGCTATGGCACAATTTGTTGATGAGCAACTTGTTGTTGTTTCTCAGGTCTTGGCTTATTAATCAATGGTTGATTTGAAATGCTTACCCCTTCTCTTTTTGGATTTATATAGGTTCTTGCTTTCAATGGTAAGCCTGTGGAGAATTTGAAGAGCTTGGCCACCATGGTTGAGAACTGTGATGATGAGTTTCTTAAGTTTGATCTGGAATACCAACAGGTTCTCTCTCATGGACTCAGTCATGTGAATTTTTTTTTTTTACTTTCTAAAATTTTCTGAATTAACATTTAATCTAACTTTCATGTATCAGTAAGCTGCCCATTATTCTCTTTACCCATTCTTTACATATTTCGTTTAAGCATATATTTTTTTCTAGTTTCTTATGTGGAATTTGACTTGTCATATCAATTAGAAGTTGTTTCTTTCTCTATCTTTTACATAATTAAATTGAAAGTAAAACTACACTTTAGTCCTATGAAAATTTTCATTTAAAAACTTAGCCTGTGAAAGATTAAATGTACTTGCTTTAGTCCTTGTAATATTTATGTTTCAACACTTTAGTTTGTAAAAATATATCAGTTCTAATAGTTACTTCATAATGTGATAGTTACTGCAATAGGCACTTAGCGCATGTGTATTTAGTATGTAATAATACTGATTCTGTATTTTACTAATTTTCTATTTGTTAATGAAGTTTATCTAAAAGTAATAATACTGATTTCAATTTCTCAATCATTCATTTCATCTACAAGAATTGAATACATGAGTTCAAGCATTCAGGCTTCTATTTTGTTTAGATTCATTAATAAATAATTAAAGGCAATGACTAAGAATAATATATCAGTTCTAATAATACATAGAGTCTAAGTTTGTGATATGACTTATATTTTCTTTTGTACAACTCTTTAAGTCTTTTAGCCGTTGAGTATGCGAGGGGGTGGATCTAGCTTGATATTTTAAATTGATATTATTTGCAGTTGTTGAAATTCAACCTTTAATGCTTTGATTTGTTAATGCTAAAATTGGATCATTTAGATTAGTATTCATTTGTTGTTATTATTATCATTATTCGTCTACTAATATTGATAGTGTCTTTTGGTGTCAGCTAATAGCTAAGTGTTGGAGGGTTGTTGTTTTAATTTGTCCTGTTTTGTGTGTTGATTTTCATATAATTTGCTCCAATTCCAAGATTAACAGCATTCTTGATCTTCACTAAAGGGGGGGGGGAGATTAAACTGAAAATAATATCAATACATTTATAATGAAATGCTTCTTGAAGTTTTGGTCATAGAATTTAACTAGCTTCTTTTTTTATTTACCGATGTCATTTTTAATATCCTAATTCCTACTCTCTATTAGGCATTCAGTTCACTGTTTTCACTATACAAACTACTTTAACTAATTTACTTAAATTGCTGAGAAATTAAGATAAACTGATTTAGTTTTTTCATATTTACACGTTTCCAATATCCGCTTGAAAGGCATAATTAATGATACCATTTATGGGTAAGCCACTTAAGGTTCTGTGGTTATAAAATTTGCAGGTAATTTCTATGTTATATGTTCTAGTGTTGGTATTGAATCTGCTTTAATTTTATTTCCCAAGATGTGACATCAACTAAAAGAAATGAATTTGAGGATTATTTTTTGAAGCGAGAGTTGCTCATGGGAATATACAACAAGGGTTTTGAAAGGACTTCTCCTATCCAAAAATAAAGCATTCCAATTGCTCTTACTAGTAGTGACATTCTTGCAAGGGCTAAAAATGGGACAGGCAAAACAGCTGCATTTTGCATTCCTGCATTGGAAAAAATTGACCAGAAACAATCTATCCTGGCAGAGTCCAAGTTGTATTGCTCTCACGCCTGTGGAACAATTTTGTTAATAGTGTCTACTTAGTGTTAGTGTATATATCACTATATAAAACTAAGATTGAGACAAGTGTATTCACTCAACTATATTGATATGTTAGTTGGTTACTTTAATCACAACTTATCTTAATTGTTGATTATCATTTTTTATTTTTAGATTTATTTTGTGATCATCATTATTTTGGGATATGATTATACTTTAAAAAAAATTAAATCTCATAAAACAAAATAGGCTTTGGTGACGATTTTGTGGGGTGACCATAGATAAGCTATGGTCACGGTGAAAAATCGTGACCATAGAGAACGCTATGGTCACAGTTTTAAGGTGGGGTGACTGGTGCACAAAATCACAATCACACTCTTGCAATTCCACACAACTAACCAGCAAGTGCACTGGGTCGTCCAAGTAATACCTTACGTGAGTAAGGGTCGATCCCATGGAGATTGTCGGCTTGAAGCAAGCTATGGTTATTTTGTAATTCTTAGTCAGGAAATCAATAACAAGAGTGATTATATTTATGAAGAGTAAAAAGCATAAATTAAATAGTACTTGTATGCAGTAATGGAGAATGTGTTGGAGTTTTGGAGATGCTTTGTCTTCTGAATCTCTGCTTTCCCTCTGTCTTCTTCTTCACGCACGCAAGGCTCCTCCTATGGCAAGGTTTGTGTTGGTAGATCACCGTTGTCAATGGCTACCATCCGTCTTCTCAGTGAAAATGGTCCAGGTGCACTGTCACCGCACGGCTAATCATCTGTCGGTTTTCACTCATGCTGGAATAGGATCCGTTGATCCTTTTGCGTCTGTCACTACGCCCAACCACTGTGAGTTTGAAGCTCGTCACAGTCATTCAATCCCTGAATCCTACTCAGAATACCACAGACAAGGTTTAGACTTTTCGGATTCTCAAGAATGCTGCCAATGAATTCTAGCTTATACCACGAAGATTCTGATTAAGGAATCCAAGAGATACTCATTCAATCGAAGGTAGAATGGAGGTGGTTGTCAGACATGCGTTCATAGGTTGAGAATGGTGATGAATGTCACGAATCATCACATCCATCATATTGAAGTGCGAATGAACATCTTAGATAGAAACAAGCGTGTTTGAATAGAAAACAGAAATAATTGCAGTAATTCATCGAGACACAGCAAAGCTCCTCACCCCCAACAATGGAGTTTAGAGGCTTATATCATCAAAAAGTACAAAGTTCAGATCTAAAAATATCATGAGATACAAAATAAATTTCTAAAAGTTGTTTAAATACTAAACTAGTAACCTTGGTTTACAAAAAATGAGTAAACTAAGATAGATGGTGCAGAAATCCACTTCTGGGGCTCACTTGGTGTGTGCTGGGGCTGAGACATGAGCTTTACACGTGCCTAGGCTGTTTCCAAAGTTGAACGCTAGGTTGTAACCTGTTTCTGGTGTTTAACTCCAACTTGTAACCTGTTTCTGGCATTTAACGCCAGAATGCAACATGGAACTGGCGTTGAACGCCAGTTTACGTCATCTATCCTTGAACAAAGTATGGACTATTATATATTGCTGAATAGCCTTGGATGTCTACTTTCCAACACAATTGAGAGCGTGCCAATTGGACGTCTGTAGCTCCAAAAAATCCATTGCGAGTGCAGGGAGGTCAGAATCCAACAGCATTAGCCGTCCTTTTCCAGCCTGAATCAGATTTTTGATCAACTCCCTCAATTTCAGCCAGAAAATACCTGAAATTACAGAAAAACACACAAACTCATAGTAAAGTCTAGAAATATGAATTTTGCCTAGAAACTAATAAAAATATACTAAAAACTAACTAAAACATACTAAAAACTATATGAATTTAACCCAAAAAAGCGTATAAAATATCCGCTCATCACAACACCAAACTTAAACTGTTGCTTGTCCCCAAGCAACCAGAAAAATAAAATAGGATAAAAAGAAATTAAGAAGTAATAATATCTCAGATTTTTGAGTGAAGCTCAGATTCTAATTAGATGAGCGGGACTAGTAGCTTTTTGCTTCCGAACAGTTTTGGCATCTCACTTTATCCTTTGAAATTCAGAATGATTGGCATCCATAGGAACTCAGAATTCAGATAGTATTATTGATTCTTCTAGTTTATTATGTTGATTCTTGAACACAGCTACTTTATGAGTCTTGGCCGTGGCCCTAAGCACCTTGTTTTCCAGTATTACCACCGGATACATGCCACAGACACATAGTTGGGTGAACCTTTTCAGATTGTGACTCAGCTTTGCTAAAGTCCCCAATTAGAGGTGTCCAGGTTTCTTAAGCACACTCTGTTTTTGCTTTGGATCTTGACTTTAACCGCTCAGTCTCAAGTTTTCACTTGACACCTTCACGCCACAAGCACATGGTTAGGGACAGCTTGGTTTAGCCACTTAGGCCAGGATTTTACTCCTTTAGGCCCTCCTATCCATTGATGCTCAAAGCCTTGGATCCTTTTTACCCTTGCCTTTTGGTTTTAAGGGCTATTGGCTTTTTCTACTGCTCCTTCTCTCTTCTTTTTTTTTGCTGTTTTTTCTTGCTTCAAGAATCAATTTCATGATTTTTCAGATCATCAATAACATTTCTCTTGCTTATCATTCTTTCAGGAGCCAACAATTTTAACATTCATAAAATTCAATATAAAAAACATGCACTGTTCAGGCATTCATTCAGAAGACCAAAAAGCATTGCCACCACATTTAGATAATTAGAATTTTCCTTATTAAAAACTCGAAAAAAAATTTGCCTCCTTATTCTAAAAATCTGCTATTTTATTCATGTTTGATGATGATGAGAAAAATAAACTATAGCTTAATTGGAGATAAAATCAAAATAGAGATACTAATTGCTACCACTCATATATGACTTCTAAGGTAAATTTCTAATAAGAATAATTATCACAGAGTTAAGGCTAAGATTAGAACTCAACAACCTTGAATTTGGGATGTGGATGCCTTTTTAGTCTGTGGAGTGCTTGGCCCTTCAAGAGATAGCTTCTGGCGCTTCAATTCCTTCAGTTCACGCCCTTGCTCTTCTTGTTCTCTAAGCAGTTTGCAGAGCATGCTGTTTTGATTTTGCTGTTCTTCTTTCAGTTGATCCACAACTTCTTGCAACTTGGTGATAGATGCTTCTAGGCGCTCCCAGTATTCAATTTGAGGGATTTTCGGGAGGAACTCCTGTGCTTTCCTCTTGATGGGGTCATCCTGCACTTGTTGTCCTTCCATGGACTTTTTGGTGATTGGTTGCCCAACTGAAATATACTTATCTACTCCCATTTTTACCCCAGCATCTTTACATAATAGAGAGACCAAGCTTGGATAAGCCAATCTGGCATCTTTGGAGTTCTTATTTGCAATTTTGTAAAGCTCACAAGCAATCAGCTGATGAACTTCCACTTCTTTTTCCAACATAATGCAATGAATCATCACTGCTCTTCTGATGGTGACCTCAGAGCGGTTGCTAGTGGGCAATATAGAGTGCCCAGTGAAGTCCAGCCAGCCTCTGGCGACTGGTTTGAGATCTCCTCTTTTGAGTTGGTTTGAGGCACCCTTTGTGTTGGTTATCCATTTGGCTCCAGGGAGACATATGTCCTCTAGGATTTTGTCCAAGTTCAGGTTTGATCTCATCATTCTCCTATTAAAGGAGTCTGGGTCATCTTGCAGTTGAGGCAGCTTGAAGATCTCCCTTATTTTGTCAGGGTGGGTGTGAACAATCTTCCCTCTGACCAAAGTTCTATAGTCATAGAATGCGGTTCCAGCTATTCTCTGCCTGTCCGTCTGCCACAGATTAGGGTAGAATTCCTAAACCATGTTTCTTCCCACCTTTGTTTTAGGATTAGCTAGGACTTCCCAGCTCCTGTTTTGAATTTGCTCTTGGATCTCCAGATATTCGTCTTCTTTCAGATCGAATTTAACTTTTGGGATCACTGACTTTAGACCCATTATTTTGTAGTAATCGTCTGAATGTTCTTTGGTTAAGAACTTCTCTTGATTCCAAAGTGGTTTTGGAATATTCTCTTTCTTGCCTCTTGAGTTGGTTTGTTTTCCCTTGGGGGCCATGATCTTAGTGGGTATTGGCTTAGTGATCACGGATAAACACACTAAACTTAGAGGTTAGCTTGTCCTCAAGCAAAAGAAAGAAAAGAAGAGGGAGATGAGGAGAGCCAAGTCCGAATGGTGAAGGTGGGGAGGGAGGCCGAACTAGGATTTAAAGGGAAGTGGGGTGGGTTTCAAAAATTTTGAAGAAGATATGATTTGTAAAAGATAAGTATGATAGGAAAAGGATGCACTTTAAAATTCAAAATATATGAATAATATGAAAGATATTTGAAAAAGATAGCTTTGTTTTGAAAAAGATACTGTGAAGATTAAAAAAAGATATTGATGAGTTGAAAAAGATAGGAAAGGAGACAGATTTGTTTTGAAAAAGATTTGAAAAGAAGTTGAAAAATTAGGATTTGTAATATGTTTATGCAAGAAATCATGAATTGAAACATGAAAAATGGAAAAAATTTGAAGTGAAAACGAAATTATCTACTCCCCATAATCCTGGCGTTAAACGCCCAACTGCTGCATGTTTTGGGCGTTTAACGCCCAGTTGGTGCTTGATCTGGGCGTTTAACGCCCAGCTGTTGCTTCTAGCTGGCGTTAAACACCAGAAACTCCTTTGTCACTGGGCGTTTTTCTGAACGCCCAGGATCTGTAAATCTGGCGTTAAACACCCAGAAGCTGCTTCTTTCTTGCGTTTAACACCCAGATGGCTATCTCTACTGGCATTAAACGCCCAGTAGATGCTCCTTTTGGGCGTTTAACGCCCAAAACAACTCTTACTGGCTTTTTCGCACCAATGAGCTTCTTTTTGCTGTTTTGTATTCTGAATCCTTCTGCAACCCTGTGAACTTATGCAATTGATTCTTTTACCTTGAAGATTATTTGTATTAAACCTGTATAATAAATAAAAAAAAGATTAATAAGAAAAATTTTTGCTAATGGCTGGGTTGTCTCCCAGCAAGCGCTTGTTTATTGTCTTTAGCTGGACCTTGCTGAGCTTTTAATCTAGCCTCAGCCTTGAGCATTCTTGCTCAACATTGCCTTCAAGATAATGCTTGATTCTCTGTCCATTAACAATGAACTTCTTATTAGAATCAATGTCTTGAAGTTTCACATAGCCATATGGTAACACACTCGTAATCACATATGATCCCCTCCACTGGGATTTCAGTTTCCCGGGGAATAGCCTGATCCTAGAGTTAAATACCAGAACCTTCTGTCCTGGTTCAAAGACTCTAGATGATAGCTTTCTGTCATGCCACCTTTTTGCTTTCTCTTTCTAAAGCTTGGCATTTTCAAAAGCAGTGAGTCTGAATTCCTCTAGCTCATTTAGCTGGAGCAATCTTTTTTCTCCGGCTAAATTGGCATCGAAGTTTAGGAATTTGGTTGCCCAATAGGCCTTATGCTCCAGTTCCACGGCAGATGACAGGCCTTACCATACACAAGCTGGTATGGAGAGGTCCCTATAGGAGTTTTGAATGCTGTTCTGTAAGCCCACAGAGCATCATCCAAGCTTCTCGCCTAATCCTTTCTACGGGTACTTACAGTCCGTTCCAGGATTCATTTTAGTTCTCTATTAGAGACTTCAGCTTGCCCATTTATCTGTGGATGATATGGAGTTGCCACCTTGTGACTAATTCTATACCGGACCATAGCAGAGTAAAGCTGTTTGTTGCAAAAGTGAGTGCCCCCATCACTAATTAGTGCTCTAGGGACACCAAACCTGCTGAAGATATATTTCTGGAGGAACTTCAGTACTGTCTTAGTATCATTATGATGTCAGGGCATTTTGGCCAGTTTCACTGACCTTTTCTTTACTGTTTTAGGATAGTTTCATGCATTTTCTTAGGAAATAAGCAAGTTTTGGGTAGAATTTCATTTACATCTTGATTCAAGCAAACATTGTGCACTTTACATGATTTCATGAGAATTATGCAAGAATTGAATGACAAATTGGATGATGCATGTCTCATGATTTGGATTAGAACTTTGATGCACTCTATTGCTTGATTTCAGGACAAAGGAAGCAAGGAAGAACCACGTTAGCAGCCACGTTAGTCTAACTAACGTAACCACTAACGTGGAATGGGAGCTAGCTTGCAACATTAATAAGAAAAGTAATCGCCAATAACGTCCTCGAAGCCATTATAGCCCACGTTAAGAGTCACGTTAACTAAGATAACGTGAACTCTAACATGGAAGAAGAAAATGAAGCCAACGTTAGTGACACTCATCTTTGTCACTAACGTTGGACCAAGCTCATATTGGCCACGTAAAGAGCCACGTTAACTCAGTTAACGTGGACTCTAACGTGGGAAAGCAAAAGAATGGCCAACGTTAGTGATACTCACCTTTGTCACTAACATTGGACTAAGCCACTTTGAGCCACGTTGGTTGCCACGTTAACTTATTTAACGTGGAAGCTAATGTGGAGGGAGCAAGAATTGCCAATGTTAGTGACACTCACCTTTGTTACTAACGTTGAAATGAGCCACTATGAGCAACGTTAACTCCCACGTTAACTTAGTTAACGTGGAAGCAAACTTGGATGAAAGAATGATGAGCCAATATTAGTGACACTCACCTTTGTCACTAACATTGGAGATGGCTATCACCACAATGTTAGAAGCCACATTAACCTAGTTAACGTGGACTCTAACGTGGGAAGTAGGGGCGTTTTGAAATGTTAGTGACAAAGGTAAGTGTCACTAACATTTTCGAAGATTTGGCAAGCCTACATTAAAGGTCACGTTAGCCACACTAACGTGAACTCTAACGTAGGGGGAAGGGAGGATTCTCAACGTTATTGGAAAAGGTAAGCCCCAATAACGTGTGCGAAGGACCAAGAGGCAACGTTAGTGGTCACGTTGGTGCCACTAACGTTGAAGTTAACGTGGATCATCCTTGGGTTAGGAACGTTAGTGAAAAAGGTGACTGCCACTAACGTTCTCGAACCCACACTTTCACTTAACGTTAACGCCACTAACGTCCTAAGCTAAAAGTCCCTGCCTACTTCACACTTTCTCTCTACAAGTAAAGCTAAGCCCACTGAAGAGGATAACTGCTTCAAACTCAAGATCCAAAGGCCCATATCCAAGATTTGAAGAACCAACTAGAAGATCAGAGGAGTAGTATATATAGGGGTAGTTTTGAATCAAAAAGGGGGTTGGAAATTTGAGAACTACTCTCTGTATTTTACTTTCTTTGCAACTTTTAGTTTAATTCTCAGAATGTACTCTCCATCTATGCTTTCCATTTCCAGAGCTATGAACAACTAAACCCCTTTCATTGGGTTAGGGAGCTCTGTTATAATTTGATGGATCAATATTAGTTTTCATTATTCTTTTTCTATCTTTTCTCTTGATTTTACTAGAAAGCTTTCAATCTTCATTCAATTGGGTAGTTATCATGGAAAAGAAGCTATTCATACTTGGATCTCTTCGGAACTTTGGAAGAGGAATGAAGAGATCATGCTAGAAATACTTTCTCATGTTGGACCAAATTGGGGTTTGGATGGATATAGTGACATATAATCCTACCAACAGTTTGATTTGGAAATACATGTGGTATAATCAGTGACCATACTTCATCTCTTCTCATGAGCAATTGACCAAGGAATTGGCTATTGATCAAGATTTGAGAGATTGAATTACCAAGAAATTGGAATTCGATCACTTAAGATTTCCAAGGAGATCAATGAATGCATTGATTGAGGAAGAGATGAAAATGAACTTGATCCGGAGAATGCAACATCTCCTAAGCCCAATGAATTCCCCATTTCTGATCTTACCCATTCTCTTTAAATTCTGCAATCTACTTTTATGAGCATCTTCCCCATTCCCATTTAAGATTCTGCAATTTACTTTCCGCTATTTACATTCAGCTCTTTATTTCCAACATTTACATTTTCTGCAATTTACTTTCCCGCCATTTAATTTTTTGCAAATCTCAAATCCAATTCTGCTTAGTTTAACTAGAACATTACTCTAATTAAAGTTGCTTGACCAATCAATCCCTGTGGGATTCGACCTCACTCTATTGTGAGTTTTTACTTGACGACAATTCGGTATACTTGCCGAAGGAAATTGTTGAGAGACAAGTTTCCGTGCATCAAGTTTAGGGCGCCGTTGCCGGGGATTGATTTTGTATCAACAATGATTAAATTGGAGGATAACTAGATTGAGCATTTTTCTTTTGTTTGATTTAAAATTCTGTTTGAGTAATTTACTTTCAGTTTTAGTTATTTTCTCCCCTTTCCCCCACCCATTTTCTTAGTTGTTTACAATTCAGTCCACTAACCCACTAACTGTTTGATATATTGCATCACTCACACTAACAGCAATTCTAATAGAAATACTTTCTGCATCTATTTCCTTGCTTGTGCCTTGTTGGTTGTATGACAGGGAGAAGAAGCGGGGCTTCAACTTCCTTTGATTCTGAACCTGAGAGGACATTCTTGAGATTAAGGAGGGAAGCAAGAGGAAAACGAGTAGTTGGTGTAGAGGAAGAAGAGGAGTATTTTGAACCAAACATGGATGAAAATATGGAGAACCATCATGAAGAAGAGGCTCACAACTATGGCAGAGAAGGTCTAGCAAATCATGCTGGGCAGGAGAGAAGAGTTTTAGGCTCTTATATCAACCCAAACCCAGGAAACTGTGGGAGTAGCATTCAAAAGCCAACCATACATGCCAACAACTTTGAACTAAAGCCACAGCTCATCACCCTTGTTCAGAACAGCTATTCGTTCAGAGGAGGTGTCCAAGAAGACCCAAACTAACATTTAACCACCTTCCTGAGGATATGTGATACTGTGAAGTCTAACGGTGTTCATCCTGATACCTATAGACTACTCTTATTTCCCTTCTCACTCAAGGACAAAGCATCTAAATGGCTGGAGTCCTTTCCGAAGGAGAGCTTAACAACCTGGGAAGATGTGGTGAACAAATTCTTGGCAAGATTCTATCCTCCTCAAAGAATCAACAGGTTGAGAGCTGAGGTTCAAACTTTCAGGCAACAAGATGGTGAGACTCTATACGAAGCATGGGAGAGGTTTAAGGATCTGACAAGAAGGAGTCCACCAGATATGTTCAATGAATGGGTGCAGCTACACATTTTCTATGAAGGCCTCTTCTATGAATCAAAGAAGGCAGTAGACCACTCATCCGGGGAATCTCTGAACAAAAAGAAGACCATTGAGGAGGCCATAGATGTCATTGAGACTGTAGCAGAGAATGACTACTTCTATGCTTCTGAAAGAGGCAACACTAGAAGAGTGATGGAGCTAAACAATGTGGATGCACTGCTGGCCCAAAACAAGCTTATTACCAAGCAGCTGGCTGACCTCACCAAGAAGATGGAGAGGAACCAAGTAGCAGCAATCACCACCTCATCAACAACCCAAGAGGGGGTGAATGCAGAGGCAGAAGGTGAGCATGAACAAGCCAACTACATTGGAAACTCACCCAGGTAGACCCATGATCCATACTCTAAGACCTACTACCCTGGTTGGAGGAATCACCCGAACTTTGGGTGGGGAAATAAACAAGATCAAGGCCAAGATCAGAGACGTCACAACCCCAACAACCATGCAGCTCACCAACATTCTACACAGAGATCATACCAACACCACCCTAACAACACCTCTCCACATCCATACCAAAACCAAAATAACCCTTCTCATCCATCCAATCCCAACCCACCATCATCTGATGACAGACTCTCAAGGATTGAAACTCTACTTGAAGGCATATGCAAGGAGATTCAAGATAACAAGGTGTTCAAGGAGGAGGTGCAAGCCAATATCAAGAATCAGGGAGACACCATCAAGAGGCTGGAATTTCAAGTGGGATACCTCTCCGAGCAGATTTCCAAACCTACAGACAGCTTCCCAAGTGACACAGAGAAAAATCCGAGAGGTGAAGCAAAGAAAGTAAGATGGAAAGATTGCAAGATGGTCACTATAAGTGATAAGGAGACCGAGGACGAACCGAACAAACCATTAGAACAACCTGGAGATACATCAGCAGAGAAACAGGAAAAGGAGCACCAAGCACCCAAAATATCACAGAAGGAGCTGATAAGACTCTATGCACCTTTTCTCCAATTACTCAATGGTGGTGTAGAGAAGAGAATATACTCAAGGTTTCTTGACATATTTGCATCTCTCCATATAAACATACCATTCATCAAGGCCCTCCAACAAATGCCCTCGTACATTAAGTACATGAACGAGCTGCTGACCAGGAAAAGCTCACTCAAGGGAGGACAAACCATAGTGATGAATAAGGAGTGCAGTGCTCTCATTCAACCAGAGCTGCCTACAAAAAGGAAGGACCCAGGGAGTTTTCACATCCCCTGTGCCATAGGAGAAACAATGTTTGACAAAGGACTCTGTGATCTGGGAGCAAGCATCAACTTAATGCCTTTATCCCTTATGAAGAGGCTGCAAATCAATGAGCTGATGCCCACAGACGTAGTCATCAGGCTGGCAGACAAAACTCAAAAACAAGCAATTGGAGTGGTTGAAAACGTGCTGGTGAAGGTTAGAAAATACTTCCTGCCCACAGACTTTGTCATATTGGACATGGAAGAGAGTCACCTCCACCTAATCATATTGGGAAGACCATTCCTAGCTACAGCTAGAGCACTTATAGATGTAGAGCGAGGGGAGCTAGTTTTGAGGATCCATGATGAACAACTCACTTTCAATGTTTTAAGCTCTCACAAGAAATAGATCAAGAGAACAAAGAACCAAGGAAAGATCACAGTGAGATACTGAAGGAAGAAACAAGTATTGAAGCACAACCAGCACATCTGGGAATCCCCTTGGTTGATGAACAAGGCAATCAGCAGCTGTCACAGCTCAAGGAAAATCAAGTGGAGCCAAAACCACCAGAATCATATGAGACCAGCAACAAAATCTCCCTAGTGAAAGAGACCACAAAGAGCAAGGTAACAGCAAAAGAAACAAAGAAGAAAATACCAAGGAGATGGAGGAACAAAAAGATCCCTACAGAAGATTTCTCTCCAAGGGATAAAGTGATCTCAGCTTACTTCCTAGATATCCCACCTCATCTCCCCACCATCCCATCTCAGTTACCTAAGGTTTTCACCATCAACAAAGTTCTCTCCCTAGAACATGTAGAGATCATTGATGAAGCCAATGGATATAGGTTTACTGCAAGAGGGGAAGATTTGAAGCATTACCAACCACCCTGACAAAGGAAGAACGTCAAGCTAGTGACGCTAAAGAAGCGCTTCTTGGGAGGCAACCCAACCTAAGGTAGTTTCTTTTTCATCGTCATTTCAATAAAGAACACAAGTTGTTTCTCCTGTATTACGAGAAGCTAAGTTTGGTGTTCCACACCAAAATAATCCAAGAGTGAAAGTGTAATTCTATGTTTGGTGTTCCACCAAAGATATTAGTTAGAATCACACTACACTCCAATGGCAAAATGCTAGCTCCAACCAATCAGGGGAACCACTTAGCAGTAGTTTAGTCTTTAGTTAATAGTTGTTTAGTTAATAACAACATATGAGGCTCTCTGTAAGTATGCAATCTGTCGTACTAGGCAAGGAACTAAGTTTGGTGTTCACACACCAAATTAAGTTTAGAAATTCACAAGCATACATGCAAGCTAACTATTTCTCAAGTGCTTTGGGAACATGCAACTTCCAATAACTTTGCAGGAACCTTCTGAGGAAATAGTGCACCATCATCCAAGGAAGTGAAGGAGCAAAAACTATGGATGATGACAACAAGGGGACAGCTAGAAACCATCACCCAAAGGTTGTATTGTTACTTAATTTCATATACTTGAAATGCTAAAAATTGGAAGTCCCAAGGTGCCCTTGATTAATAGTTACTCATTAGTTTAAATCATTAGAATTTAATGTTTGTTTTTATTGCTTTTGTCATATATGTGCTGGTTTTAATGTCAATGCTACATCTTCACCTTGTTTACTTGTATGCTTGTCCTTTTAAGTTAAATAAAAAAAGAATGTGTGTGATGAAAAACCAGAGTGGAGTTCATATTGTGGAGTAAGTTCCTAAGTTTGTGGTATGGTAATAGATTAGCTAAGTTGGTTCACCAATAAGGTAAGAAGGCAACTATCTGTCCTGACTCATATGCTTGAAACACACCCCATGAGACTAGCTAAATAACAAGATCCTAATAAGAAAAGGGGAAAAGAAAAATGAAAGTTGAAAAATAAAAGAAAAAGAGTAAGAAATAAGGCTAGACACTAAGGGTTTGAATCTTGAGGCAAGTGTCTGTGGTGTTCCTGTGTAAGGGATTTACTTGGATGAATAAGCTCTTAGGGGTGCCTTATCACTTGATAACTTGGGTTAACTAACCCGAGATTATTAGCTGAAAGTCCACTATCAAGAGTAACCTTTGCTACAGAACACTTAGTAACCCAAAGAGGTGCTGGACACCAAGGTCTCAAGAAAAGAAAATAACAAACCATGTGCCTGTGGTGTGTATGTATGGGGGAAAGAGACTTGAGGGAGTAAGTCCTTAGAGGTGTCCTAACACCTAGCACCTTGAACCAACTGGTTCGGGAGTGCTGGCTGAAAGCTTATCTTAAAGAGTCGCCCCCTCACAGAGCACTTAGCCTAAGAGCACAATCAAACCCTGAAAACAACAAAAGGATCAATGAATAAAAGTCTCATAGGGTGCAATCAAGTGAGTATTCCAGGACATGATAAAGGTCTGAAAGCCAGTGAAGGAATGAACCTAAGTTGCTATGCATGAAACCACCGTAAAACCAAGGGCATGACTTCCACAATAATGACTCAGTTCTCTTGACATTTCATTCATCATTCCTTGTTCCAGTACTTGCTTAGGGACAAGCAAGCTTTAAGTTTGGTGTTGTGATGCCAGGGCATTTTGTCCAGTTTCACTAACCTTTTCTTTACTGTTTTAGGGTAGTTTCATGCATTGTCTTAGGAAATAAGCAAGTTTTGGGTAGAATTTCACTTACATCTTGATTCAAGCAAATATTGTGCATTTTACATGATTTCATGAGAATTACGCAAGAATTGAATGACAAATTGGATGATGCATGTCACATGATTTGGATTAGAACTTTGATGCACTCTATTGCTTGATTTCAGGACAAAGGAAGCAAGGAAGAACCACGTTAGCAGCCACGTTAGTCTAACTAACGTAACCACTAACATGGAATGGGAGCAAGCTTGCAACGTTAATGAGAAAAGTAATCGCCAATAACGCCCTCGAAGCCATCATAGCCCACGTTAAGAGTCACGTTAACTAAGTTAACGTGAACTCTAACGTGGAAGAAGAAAATGAAGCCAACGTTAGTGACACTCACCTTTGTCACTAACGTTGGACCAAGCTCATATTGGCCACGTTAAGAGCCACGTTAACTCGGTTAACGTGGACTCTAACGTGGGGAAGCAAAAGAATGGCCAACGTTAGTGACACTCACCTTTGTCACTAACGTTGGACTAAGCCACTTTGAGCCACGTTAGTTGCCACGTTAACTTAGTTAACGTGGAAGCTAACGTGGAGGGAGCAAGAATCGCCAATGTTAGTGACACTCACCTTTGTCACTAACGTTGGAATGAGCCACTATGAGCAACGTTAACTCCCACGTTAACTTAGTTAACATGGAATCAAACGTGGATGAAAGAATGATGAGCCAACGTTAGTGACACTCACCTTTGTCACTAACGTTGGAGATGGCTATCACCACAACGTTAGAAGCCACGTTAACCTAGTTAACGTGGACTCTAACGTGGGAAGTAGGGGCGTTTTGAAACGTTAGTGACAAAGGTAAGTGTCACTAACGTTTTCGAAGATTTGGCAAGCCTACGTTAAAGGTCACGTTAGCCACACTAACGTGAACTCTAACGTAGGGGGAAGGGAGGATTCTCAACGTTATTGCAAAAGGTAAGCCCTAATAACGTGTGCGAAGGACCAAGAGGCAACGTTAGTGGTCACGTTGGTGCCACTAATGTTGAAGTTAACGTGGATCATCCTTGGGTTACGAACATTAGTGAAAAAGGTGACTGCCACTAACGTTCTCGAACCCACACTTTCACTTAACGTTAACGCCACTAACGTCCTAAGCTAAAAGTCCCTGCCTACTTCACACTTTCTCTCTGCAAGTAAAGCTAAGCCCACTGAAGAGGATAAATGCTTCAAACTCAAGATCCAAAGGCCCATATCCAAGATTTGAAGAACCAACTAGAAGATCAGAGGAGTAGTATATATAGGGGTAGTTTTGAATCAAAAAGGGGGTTGGAAATTTGAGAACTACTCTCTGTATTTTACTTTCTCTGCAACTTTTAGTTTAATTCTCAAAATGTACTCTCCATCTATGCTTTCCATTTCCAGAGCTATGAACAACTAAACCCCTTTCATTGGGTTAGGGAGCTATGTTGTAATTTGATGGATCAATATTAGTTTTCATTATTTTTCTTCTATCTTTTCTCTTGATTTTACTAGAAAGCTTTCAATCTTCATTCAATTGGGTAGTTATCTTGGAAAAGAAGCTATTCATACTTGGATCTCTTTGGAACTTTGGAAGAGGAATGAAGAGATCATGCTAGAAATGCTTTCTCATGTTGGACCAAATTGGGGTTTGGATGGATATAGTGACATATAATCCTACCAACACTTTGATTTGGAAATACATGTGGTATAATCAGTGACCATACTTCATCTCTTCTCATGAGCAATTGACCAAGGAATTGGCTATTGATCAAGATTTGAGAGATTGAATTACCAATAAATTGGAATTCGATCACTTAAGATTGCCAAGGATATCAATGAATGCATTCATTGAGGAAGAGATGAAAATGAACTTGATCCGGAGAATGCAACATCTCCTAAGCCCAATGAATTCCCCATTTCTGATCTTACCCATTCTCTTTAAATTCTGCAATCTACTTTTATGAGCATCTTCCCCATTCCCATTTAAGATTCTGCAATTTACTTTTTGCTATTTACATTCAGCCCTTTATTTCCAGCATTTACGTTTTCTGCAATTTACTTTCCCGCCATTTAATTTTCTGCAAATCTCAAATCCAATTCTTCTTAGTTCAACTAGAATATTCCTCTAATTAAAGTTGCTTGACCAATCAATCCCTGTGGGATTCGACCTCACTCTATTGTGAGTTTTTACTTGACGACAATTCGGTATACTTGCCGAAGGAAATTGTTAAGAGACAAGTTTCCGTGCATCACATTAGTGGGTGTGGCAATGGCCTCTACCCATTTTGATACATAGTCGACTGCTACCAGAATATAAGTGTTTGAGTATGATGGTAGGAAAGGCCCCATGAAGTCGATTCCCTATACATCAAACAACTCAATCTCCAAGATTCTTTGTTGAGGCATGGCGTAACCATGAGGCAGATTACCAGCTCTTTGGCAACTGTCACAGTTACGTACAAACTCTCGGGAATCTCTATAGAGGGTAGGCCAGTAGAAGCCACATTGGAGGACCTTGGCGGCTGTTCGCTCACCTCCGAAATGGCCTCCATATTGTGACCCATGGCAATGCCATAAGATCTTCTGTGCTTCTTCTCTAGGCACACACCTACGAATTATTCCATCTGCACATCTCTTAAAGAGATAGGGTTCATCCCACAAGTAGTACTTTGCATCAGTAATTAATTTTTTCTTTTGTTGCCTACTATACTCCTTGGGTATGAACCTTGCAGCTTTATAGTTTGCAATGTCTGCAAACCATGGTGTTTCCTGAGTGGCAAACAAATGCTCATCCGGAAAGATCTCAGAGATCTCAATAGAGGGGAAAGACACCCCTTCTACTGGTTCTATCCGGGACAGATGGTCAGCCACTTGGTTTTCTGTCTCTTTTTTGTCTCTTATTTCTATATCAAACTATTGCAGAAGCAACACCCATCTTATGAGCCTGGGTTTTGAATCCTTCTTTGTAAGTAGATATTTAAGAGCAGCATGGTCAGTGTACACAATCACTTTTAATCCTGCCAAGTATGATCTAAACTTCTCAATGGCATAGACCACTGCAAGCAATTCTTTTTCTGTGGTTGTGTAATTTTTCTGGGCATTATTTAAAACACGGCTAGTATAATAAATGACATGCAGAAGCTTGTCATGCCTCTGCCCCAATACTGCACCAATGGTATGATCATTGGCATCACACATTAGTTCGAATGGTAATGTCCAGTCTGGTGCAGAAATGACTGGTGCTGTGACCAACTTAGCTTTCAGAGTTTCAAACGCTTGCAGACACTCTGTGTCAAACACAAATGGCATGTCAGCAGCTAGCAGGTTGCTTAGGGATTTTGCAATTTTTGAAAAATCCTTTATAAACCTCCTATAGAATTCTGCATGCCCCAGAAAACTTCTGATTGCCTTAACATTGGCAGGTGGTGGTAATTTTTCAATTACCTCTACCTTAGCTTGATCCACCTCTATTCCCTTGTTCAAAATCTTGTGCCCAAGGACAATCCCTTCAGTCACCATAAAGTGACATTTTTCCCAGTTTAAAACCAGGTTAGTCTCTTGGCATCTTTTCAGAACCAGTGTCAGGTGATCAAGACAGGAGCTGAATGAGTCTCCATATACTGAGAAGTCATCCATAAAGACTTCCAAAAATTTTCCACCATTTCAGAGAAAATAGAGAGCATGCATCTCTGAAAGGTTGCAGGTGCAATACACAGCCCAAATGGCATCCTTCTGTAGGCAAATACTCCAGATGGACATGTGAATGTTGTTTTTTCTTGATCCTGGGGATCTACTGCAATTTGGTTGTAGCCTGAATAGCCATCCAAAAAGCAGTAATAATCATGACCTGCTAGTCTTTCTAGCATCTGGTCTATGAATGGTAAAGGAAAATGATCCTTTCTGGTGGCTGTATTGAGCCTTCTATAGTCAATACACATGCGCCACCCTGTAACTGTTCTTGTAGGAACCAGTTTGTTTTTTTATTATGAATCACTGTCATGCCTCCCTTTTTAGGGACAACTTGGACAGGGCTCACCAGGGGCTATCAGAAATAGGATAAATAATCCCAGCCTCCAGTAACTTGGTGACCTCTTTCTGCACCACTTCCTTCATGGTTGGATTTAGCCGCCTCTGTGGTTGAACCACTGGCCTAGCATCATCCTCCAATAGGATTTTGTGCATGCATCTAGCTAGGCTTATGCCCTTAAGGTCACTTATGGACCACCCAAGAGCTGTCTTGTGTGCCTTTAGCACTTGAATTAGTGCTACCTCTTCCTGTGGATTTAAAGCGGAGCTTATGATCACCGAAAAAGTGTCACCTTCTCCCAGAAATGCATATTTCAGGGATGGTGGTAATGGTTTGAGTTCGGATTTTGGAGGTTTTTCCTCTTCCTGAGGAATTTCCAGAGGCTCTTTTATTTCCTCTGAATCCTCTGAATCAGGCTGAGCATCTTTAAAGATGTCTTCTAGCTCTGATTCGAGACTCTTAGTCATGTTGATCTCTTCTACCAAAGAGTCAATAAGGTCAACTTTCATACAGTCTTTTGGTGTGTCTGGATGTTGCATGGCTTTGACAGCATTCAACTTGAACTCATCCTCATTGACCCTCAGGGTTACTTCCCCCTTTTGGACATCAATGAGAGTTCGTCCAGTTACTAGGAAAGGTCTTCCTAGAATAAGAGTAGCACTCTTGTGCTCCTCCATTTCCAGCACTACAAAGTCAGTGGGAAAGGCGAATGGCCCTAATGACAAGTCATCCTAGCCTATTTTAACTAGTCTTTTTCTTTTGTTTTCATTAGAATTATGCACTTTTTTGAGCTACAAGCAAGCTAACTGAGTAGATTTTCATGTTTCCCTTGATTGAATCAACCATGTATAAATTCATGCCATTTCATGAGGTTTTATGCTATAATTGTTGCATATTATGAAAAAATGAATATCTCATGATTTTAAGCATAGCTTTGATGTGTTTGGTTGATTAATTATAGGTGAAGAAAGCTTGGAGAAAGGTTGAAGCAAGAAGGGATAGCTAGGAGTGAAGAGAGGACAATGGAATAAGTGAAATTGAACCAGGAAGCAAAAAGCTGGACCTAAAGTTAGCATCAAACTTTTGCACAAACTTTTGGTTGAAAAGTTAGCCCCAACGTTAGCCCCCTAACTTGGAGTCTAACGTTGGAACTTGAAAATTCTCCCTTGGGCTCCAAAAGTTTGCGCCAACGTTAGCCCCCTAACTTTGAGGCTAACGTTGGCACATGAATTTCTCCCCTGGGCTCCAAAAGTTTGCGCCAACGTTAGCCCCCTAACTTTTGGGCTAACGTTGGCACATGAAAGTTACTCCCTGGGCACCAAAAGTTTGCGCCAACGTTAGACCCCTAACTTTTGGGCTAACGTTGGCACATGAAAAATACAAAGGGAGGAGCAAAAGTTTGCGCCAACGTTAGCCTCTAACTTTTGGGCTAACGTTGGCGCTATAAGTGCAAAAGGTGAAGCCAACGTTGGAGCAAAAGTTAGACCCCTAACTTTGGCACCAACGTTGGTATCAGCAAATTATGGTGGCTGATATGAAAAGTTAGAGTAAAAGTTAGCCTCAAACTTTTACTCAAACTTTTACTCCAACTTTTGCAAAACTCCAACCCGGTTCATTTGGTTCACTTTGGTTCTTCTCCAAACTCCAAGAGCAATCAACCAAGGCCTCTTTCAACCCAATTCCACCAAGAGCAAAGGCCCAACTCAAGGCTTGAAGATCATTTGAAGAAAGTGTATAAATAGGATAGAATTCAAGTTCTTCAAAAAGCTTTCCCTTTTGAATTTTCATAATAGTTTTCGAAGAGCTTTGGATATTGAGTGATCTTTAATTTCTTAGTCTTGGGGAAGAAGAATTCACTTCTCTTCCTCTTAGTTTTATTGCTTTCAATTTCAATTACAATTGTCTTGGATCTTGGGTTGGAGAATTGAAGAAATTCTGTTTCGATCTCATCCTTGGATCTCTCTGCTTTATTTACTGCTTGAGTGAATTTAATTTCTGTTAATTGCTCTTCATCTACTTTCCTTGCAATTTACAATTCCCTTGCAATTGTTCTTGTTGGATCTAGGAAGGCATTGAGATTTAGACTTGGTTTTCTAGTCTCTGGGTCCTGAGATCTGAACTTTCAATCTCTAATTCTCTGTTTACTGTTTTCATGTTCATTTACTTTTCTGCTTCAAGATCCGATTTAACCCAAACCCTCTTCTACTTCTTTGCTTGATGCAAATTTACTTTTCCTTGTTTAATTTCTGCAAATCCAAGTCCCAATCCCCTTTACAATTCAAGTCATTTACATTTCTTGCACTTTAAGATTCCGCAATTTACATTTCTTGCACTCTAAGTTTCTGCCATTTAATTTCTTGTTCTTTAAGATTCAGCAATTTATTTCCTGTTCTCTTTAATTCCATGCAATTTAATTTTTGCAAATCACAAAACACTCAACCAAATCTTGATTCGCTTGACTAAATTAACCACTAAGCTAAAATTGCTCAATCCTTCAATCCCTGTGGGATCGACCTCACTCCCGTGAGTTTTTATTACTTGATGCGACCTGGTACACTTGCCGGTTAGATTTGTGTGTTTTGGGAGAAATTCATTTTTCCACCAAAATACTCATCAAGTTTTTGGCGCCGTTGCCGGGGATTGATTAGATTGACAATGATTAAGTGAGGTGGTGATCTAGATCAAGCACTTTTTCTTTATTTTCCTCTAACTTTGGCTAGCACACTAACTGTTTGAAATTTTGCCTGAGCTAATTGAAACCTCACCTTAGCAATAGAGTGAAGTTTTCTTGGTTCATCTTGCTGAGTATGATTCTCACAGCTTGATAAATAATCGAGAGAAGTGAATTTCGTTCATAAACCTCTCAAGATTATCAACTGTTTGATACTTTGTGCCAGTCAATTTTCTGAATCACATTCTGAAGTTTGAATATATTCAATCATCACTCGAATTGTCTGTGACTGTGCAGATCATGAAGGGGAACTCAACAAATCCTAGCAATCATGAGAGTAATACCCTCACCTTAGAGGATAAGGTAAACATTGGTTCGAAGCATTTATCCATCGCCATGAATGATGTTGCTCAATGGTTTGAAGCCTTCCCGCAAGGAAGCATCAATGGATGGGAAGAACTGATGAATGAACTCTTAGTCAAGCTGAACCCATCACAGAGAACTGTTAAACCAGAGGCAGGAGTGCACCCATTCACACAAGAGAAAGGAATTGAAGATGATTGTGCAGTCATAAGCCAAAACAACCATATGTATCATCAAACTCTACAACAAATAGACATGATGGCCAGAAAAATCACTGAGCTGAAACATGCTGTAGTACACACATACAACCTAACTCAAAGCTCATATAGGGGCAATCAAGATGAACAAAGTTTTGGGATCATTAATCAGGAGCAACAAAGCTATGGACACATACAATCTCCAAGCAGTCACTCAAGTATGTTCCAACAGAAGGCTCTGAAGGATGTGTACAATCCACCATGGAAAATTCAATCTAACTGGAGAGGGGCTGAGAACCAAAACCAAAAACCAAGGGACTTCAACTGCAATGATCCCAGCTCCAGAAACCAAGATAAAACACACCCCCATAGCAACAATCACCACACACAACCCCAACACACACACTTCCAATCCCGTCCTATCTCACCACACAACCAAAATGACTTTCATCAACCACCACAATTGACACAGCCACAACCACTCCCAACCTTTCAAAGACTCTATATTCTAGAAATGATGATGGATAGGTGCATGAAAATTCAAGAAATGATGATAATAGAGCAGGAAAGGATAAAGAAACATCAAGAGATGATAAGCAAGAACCAAGAGGCCTCACTCAACAGACTTGAAAGGCAGCTGGAGCAACTAGTTCAAAGTCTTGCTGAATTGGGTGAGAGGAAGGGGACTCTAAACCCAAAGAGCCATGAAAAGGATGCTGGGTTGAAAGAGAAGGAAGTCATGGAGGAAAGTAAGAAAGCTATGGAGAGAGAAACAGAAGGAAGGATATCCATAGCAAGAGGAGGAAACCTGAGGCAACAGAAGCCTCAACTGCCATAAGCACAAAATGATGAATGTCAAGCTAGTGACAATAAAAGAGCGCTTGTTGGGAGGCAACCCAACCGGAGGTAACCATCTTTCCATATCTATTTCAATAAAAAGGCTAATTAGTTTTATCTAGATTGCAAGAAGCTAAGTTTGGTGTACACACCAAAACAATATAAAGGAGAATGAAGGATTCTAAGTTTGGTGTCCACCAAAACCCCATTGTAACACACATTCTCACTTTCTGCATAATGTAGGCTTCAAGCATACTGGATGAACTAGTTAGCCATTTTACTGTTTTTCTTAGTTTTCAGTTCTATCACTTTTGAAAAAGAAAAAGAAATTATCACACATGGTTAACCATTGGCAATGTACTAAGTTTGGTGTTTCCACACCAAAGTAAGTTCATAAAGCCCGCAAATAAATCATGAAAATTAACCATTGTTTCCAAGTGCTTGGGGAACAAGCAACTTTCAATATCACTGCAGAGTATCATACAAGCTTTTGGAGATGTTTAGCATCATCAATCAAAGAGGTGAAAGATGAACATGAAGGCCAACAATGACGATGATGAGAAGAAGGAAAGCAAGTGAACTTCAACAGGTTGTACTGTTAAGTGATTGTTTTACATCAAATATTGCTGTAATTGAAAGTTGGATTGTATCCTTATCTGCCCTGCTTGTCTGCATAGTATAGTTTTTTTTTTATATACCCCTGCCTGCCTGCAAAGCATAGTCTTTCTTTATAATTCAATAAGCAAGATGCTTGATCATTCACAACATTCTTATCTTCAAAACTTGTTTGCACTCAATTTTCAAAGAAATGCATCACATGAAAGTTCTTTGAAAAGAAGGATTGAGGAATCAATCAGTTTTGAGGCAAGCAAAAGATTGGGAGAAGTGGTGGTTCTAGTTGTATGATTATGTATTGAGGTTGCATGCTTGTGAAAACTTGCATGGGAGCTCATAGGCAGGATATGAAGTTCAAAGAAGTATTGTGGAGATTTTCAAAAATCAATTGATCTGAGAAGCAGCAAGCAAAACAAAAAGAAAGTAAAGAAAATATAAAAACAAAAAGAACATGGCCCAAGGCTCTGAGCATCAAGTACTAGGCAGAAAAAGAAAAAAAAAAGAAGAGAAACAAAAACTCAAAGAGTTGTTATCCTAGTAAATGCTTGTGGTTGAAGTGTGTCAAAGAAAGAGGCTTGAGCAAGTAAATCCTTAGGGGTGCTTTAACACCCAATACCTTAAAACCAACTGGTTTAGGAGTATTGATTGAAAGCTTAATTAAAGAGCCGCTTTGAGACATGATACTTAGAGTCGAGGCCAAAGCACAGAAACTATAAGCTGCTTCAAGGTGATTACATATAAAGAGATCTCCATGATACCATTTGGATGAAAATTCTAAGACCTAAGACTCCCAATATGTGAGGACTAGTAAGCACTGAAGCCCTTGCAAGAGAACATGATTTAGAGTTCACCCCACTGTACTTGATCACTTCACTCACTGGACTTTACAAGTTATTCTTCAATCCATCTTAATTGAAAGAACCTTGGAGCATAAATTTATTTCTTGCTTGAGGACAAGCAAGCTTTAAGTTTGGTGTTGTGATGGCAAGTCATCTTAGCCTATTTTAACTAGTCTTTTTCTTTTGTTTTCACTTGAAATATGCACTTTCTTGAGCTACAAGCAAGCCAATTGGTTAGATTTTCATGCTTCCTTTGATTTAATCAACCATGTATGAATTCATGCTATTTCATGAGGTTTTATGCTATAATTGTTGCATATTATGATAGAATGAATATCTCATGATTATGAGCATAGCTTTGATGTGTTTGGTTGATTAATGATAGGTGAAGAAAGCTTGGAGAAAGGTTGAAGCAAGAAGGAATGGCTAGGAGTAAGAGAGGATAATGGAAGAAGTGAAAATGAACCAGGAACCAAAAAGCTGGACAAAAAGTGAGCCTCAAACTTTTGCACAAACTTTTGGATGAAAAGTTAGCCCCAACGTTAGCCCCTAACTTTTGGGCTAACGTTGGCACATGAAATTTACTCCCTGGGCATCAAAAGTTTGCGCCAACGTTAGACCCCTAACTTTTGGGCTAACGTTGGCACATGAAAGTTACTCCCTAGGCACCAAAAGTTTGCGCCAACGTTAGACCCCTAACTTTTGGGCTAACGTTGGCACATGAAAAATACAAAGGGAGGAGCAAAAGTTTGCGCCAACGTTAGCCTCTAACTTTTGGGCTAACGTTGGCGCCATAAGTGCACAAGGTAAAGCCAACGTTGGAGCAAAAGTTAGACCCCTAACTTTGGCACCAACGTTGGTATCAGCAAATTATGGTGGCTGATATGAAAAGTTAGAGTAAAAGTTAGCCTCAAACTTTTACTCAAACTTTTACTCCAACTTTTGCAAAACTCCAACCCGGTTCATTTGGTTCACTTTGGTTCTTCTCCAAACTCCAAGAGCAATCAACCAAGGCCTCTTTCAACCCAATTCCACCAAGAGCAAAGGCCCAACTCAAGGCTTGAAGATCATTTGAAGAAAGTGTATAAATAGGATAGAATTCAAGTTCTTCAAAAAGCTTTCCCTTTTGAATTTTCATAATAATTTTCGGAGAGTTTTGGATATTGAGTGATCTTTAATTTCTTAGTCTTGGGGAAGAAGAATTCACTTCTCTTCCTCTTAGTTTTATTGCTTTCAATTTCAATTACAATTGTCTTGGATCTTGGGTTAGAGAATTGAAGAAATTCTGTTTCGATCTCATCCTTGGATCTCTCTGCTTTATTTACTGCTTGAGTGAATTTAATTTCTGTTAATTGCTCTTCATCTACTTTCCTTGCAATTTACAATTCCCTTGCAATTGTTCTTGTTGGATCTAGGAAGGCATTGAGATTTAGACTTGGTTTCCTAGTCTCTGGGTCCTGAGATCTGAACTTTCAATCTCTAATTCTCTGTTTACTGTTTTCATGTTCATTTACTTTTCTGCTTCAAGATCCGATTTAACCCAAACCCTCTTCTACTTCTCTGCTTGATGCAAATTTACTTTTCCTTGTTTAATTTCTGCAAATCCAAGTCCCAATCCCCTTTACAATTCAAGTCATTTACATTTCTTGCACTTTAAGATTCCGCAATTTACATTTCTTGCACTCTAAGTTTCTGCCATTTAATTTCTTGTTCTTTAAGATTCAGCAATTTATTTCCTATTCTCTTTAATTCCATGCAATTTAATTTCTGCAAATCACAAAACACTCAACCAAATCTTGATTCGCTTGACTAAATTAACCACAAAGCTAAAATTGCTCAATCCTTCAATCCCTGTGGGATCGACCTCACTCCCGTGAGTTTTTATTACTTGATGCGACCCGGTACACTTGCCGGTTAGATTTGTGTGTTTTGGGAGAAATTCATTTTTCCACCAAAATACTCATTAGTTGCCCCATGTTGGAACTCAATTCTCCTAAGGAGGTGTTGAGTTGCCCTCAATAGTTGTGTGGAGGAAAATGCATCTCTTGAGGCATCTCAGGGATTTCTTGATGATGAATTTCCTCATGCTCTTGTTGAGGTCCATGAGTGGGCTCTCTTATTTGCTCCATCATCTTTTTAGTGATGGGCTTTTGAGATGAATCTCTCCATCTCCCATGACTCAGAGTTGGAAGTAATTGCCTTCTTTTTCCTCTTTCTAGAGGTTTCTCCGGCCTTAGGTGCCATTGATAGTTATGGAAAAATAGAAAAGCAGAGCTTTTTCCATACCAAACTTAAAAAGTTTGCTCGTCCTCAAGCAAAAGAAGAAAGAGAGGAGTAGAGGAAGAAGAAGTGGAGGAGATGAAGGGGGGTGAGTGGTTCGGCCAAGGGGGTTAAGTGTGTATGAAGTGTGAAATTGAAGGTTGTAAGGAGGGGTATTTATAGGGTAAGAGTGTTATGGAAAGGTGTGAAGAGGAGAGAAGAAGATGTGGGGTAGGTGGGGATCATGTGGGGTCTACAGATCATGAGGTGTCAAGAAATTCTGCTTCCTGCACTAATCTGGAATTCAAACGCCCTCTATGTGCCAACTCTGGCGTTAAACGCCAGCTCTGCTACCTTTCCTGGCGTTAAACGCCAGTCTGCTTTCCATTTCTGGCGTTTAACGCTAGCCAGACACCAGACAGCCTTTTCTGGCATTAAACGCCCAGAGTGCTACCCATTCTGGCGTTTAACGCCCAGAATGCTGCCAGGCTAGGCATTAAACACCCATTCTGTTATCCTTACTGGCGTTTAAACGCCAGTAAGCCTGTCCTCCAGGGTGTGCTATTTTTCATGCTGTTTTTCATTTTGCTTTAATTTTTCCATGAAGGATTATAGGTGTTTCCATAGGACTCTCCCATGTAATTCACTTCTTCCATTGCAGGATTCTCAGGGTCATAAGCTTCTTCTTCAGAGGAAGCTTCTTTAGTACTGCCGGATGCAGCTTGCATTCCAGTCAGACTGTGAGAAATCATATTGACTTGCTGAGTTAATATTTTATTCTGAGCCAATATTGCATTCAGAGTATCAATCTTAAGAACTCCTTTCTTCTGAGTTGTCCCATTATTCACAGGATTTCTTTCAGAAGTGTACATGAATTGGTTATTTGTAACTATTTCAATGAGTTCCTGGGCTTCTGTAGGCTTCTTCTTCAGATGAAGAGATCCACCAGCAGAGTGGTCCAATGACATCTTGGACAATTCAGACAGACCATTATAGAATATACATAGGATGCTCCATTTTGAAAGCATGTCAGAAGGACATCTTCTAATCTATTGCTTGTATCTTTCCCAAGCTTCATAGAGGGATTCACCTTCCTTCTATCTGAAGGTTTGGACTTCCACTCTAAGGTTGCTCAACTTTTGAGGTGGAAAGAATTTGGCCAAGAAGGCATTGACCAACTTTTCCCAAGAGTTCAGACTTTCTTTAGGTTGTGAGTCCAACCATGTCCTAGCTCTGTCTCTTACAACAAAGGGGAAAAGCATAAGCCTGTAGACCTCGGGATTAACCCCATTGGTCTTAACAGTGTCCCAGATTTGCAAGAATTTAGTTAAAAACTGATGAGAATCTTCCAATAGAAGTCCATGAAACTTGCAATTCTGCTGCATTAGAGAAACTAATTGAGGCTTAAGCTCAAAGTTGTTTGCTCCAATTGCAAGAAATTAAAAGATATGATTCTAGAATTTAAAGATTGGTCCTTTCTTAATAGGCAAGTAACAACTTAAAAATTTTTTGAATCTAAACATTAATTGTTAGTGATAATTTCGAAAATATGAAATAAAAAGTAAGAAAAAAATTTTGAAAATCAATTTTTATAATTTTCAAAAAACATGAAAGAAAATTGAAAAAGATTTGATTTTTGAAAAAGATTTGAAAAGATAAAGTTTTTAAATTGAAATTTTGACTTGACTAACAAGAAACAACTAAATTTCAAAATTTTTTGACCAAATCAATTCAAAATTTCGAAAATTATGAGTAAAATAAGGGAAAGATATTTTTTTATTTTTAAATTTTTAATGAGGAGAGAGAAAAACAACAAAATGACACAAGACATAAAAATCAAAATCAAAACAACTAATGCATACAAGAACACTTTGAATGTCAAGATGAACATCAAGAACACTTTGAAGATCATGATGAACATCAAGAACATATTTTTGAAAATTTTTAAGAAAAGAAAGACAAGCAAGACACCAAACTTAAAAATTTTTGGACTTTAGACACTAATAATTCGAAAATGCATATGAAAAATAAAAAAAGACACAAAACAAGAAAAATTAAAGATCAAAAAAAGAAAATCATCAAGAATAACTTGAAGATCATGAAAGAACACATGCATGAATTTTCGAAAATTTATGAAAAAGAAAAACATGCAATTGACATCAAACTTAAAATTTGACACAAAGACTCAAACAAGAACCACAAAATTTTTTGTTTTTATGGTTTTATTAATTTTTTTGTATTTTTCGAAAATTATTTTAGAAAAGGAAAATAAAGAAATTCAAAATTTTTAATAAGAATTCCAGGAATCATGCAATGTTAGTCTAAAGCTTCGGTCCAAAAATCTAGACATGTCTAAATAGCCAACCAAGCTTTATGTGAAAGTGATGAGCAGATAATTTATACGCTTTTTGGCATTGTTTTTAGTATGTTTTTAGTAGGATCTAGTTACTTTTAGGGATGTTTTTATTAGTTTTTATGTTAAATTTACATTTATGGACTTTACTATGAGTTTGTGTATTTTTCTGTGATTTCAGGTATTTTGTGGCTGAAATTGAGGGACTTGAGCAAAAATCAGATTCAGAGGTTGAAGAAGGACTGCTGATGCTGTTGGATTCTGACCTCCCTGCACTCAAAGTGGATTTTCTGGAGCTACAGAACTCAAAATGGTGCGCTTCCAATTGCGTTGGAAAGTAGACATCCTGGACTTTTCAGCAATATATAATAGTCCATACTTTGGCCGAGTTTAGACGATGCAAAAGGGTGTTGAACGTCAGTTCTACGCTGCAGTCTGGAGTTAAACGCCAGAAACACGTCACGAACCAGATTTGAACGCCAGAAACACGTTACAAACTGGCGTTCAACTCCAAGAATGACCTCTCCACGTGTAAACTTCAAGCTCAGCCCAAGCACACACCAAGTGGGCCCTGGAAGTGGATTTATGCATCAATTACTTACTTCTGTAAACCCTAGTAACTAGTTTAGTATAAATAGGACTTTTTACTATTGTATTAGACATCTTAGGATCTTTGGATTATCTTTTGATCTATTGATCACGTTTGGGGGCTGGCCATTCGGCCATGCCTGAACCTTCATTACTTATGTATTTTTCAACGGTAGAGTTTCTGCACTCCATAGATTAAGGTGTGGAGCTCTACTGTTTCTCATGAATTAATACAAAGTACTACTATTTTTCTATTCAATTCAATTTATTCTGCTTCTAAGATATCCATTCGCACTTCAACATGAATGTGATGATCGTGACAGTCATCATCATTCCCTATGAACACGTGCCTGACAACCACTTCCGTTCTACCTTAGATTGAATGAGTATCTCTTGGATTCCTTAATCAGAATCTTCGTGGTATAAGTTAGAAACCATGGATGGCCATTCCTGAGATCTGGAAAGTCTAAACCTTGTCTGTGGTATTCCGAGTAGGATCTGGGAAGGGATGGCTGTGACGAACTTTAAACTCGCGAGTGCTGGGCGTAGTGACAGACGCAAAAGGAGGGTGAATCCTATTCCAGTATGATCGAGAACCTCCAGATGATTAGCCATGCCGTGACAGAGCATTTGGACCATTTTCACAAGAGAGGATGGGATGTAGCCATTGACAACGGTGATGCCCTTACGGAAAGCTTGCCATGGAAAGGGGTAAGACTGATTGGATGAAGATAGCGGGAAAGCAGAGAGTCAGAGGAACGAAAGCATCTCTATACGCTTATCTGAAATTCTCACCAATGATTTACATAAGTATTTTTATCTTTATTTTATGTTTATTTATTATTATTATTCGAAAATACTATAACCATTTGATATCTGCCTGACTAAGATTTACAAGATGACCATAGCTTGCTTCATACCAACAATCTCCGTGGGATCGACCCTTACTCACGTAAGGTTTTATTACTTGGACGACCTAGTGCACTTGCTGGTTAGTTGTGCGAAGTTGTGAAGTTATGTTTGGACCATGGTATTGTGCACCAGTTTGTTGGCGCCATTGCCAGGGAGAGAACGAACAACAAATTTTACAACCTGAGTAACAATTTCGCATACCAGAAAGCTTCGGTCCAAAATATTAGACATGGCCTAATGGCCAGCCAAGCTTTAGCAGAGCATTACATACAACAGCCAATTTGATGGGAATCAAAAAAAGCTCCTGCAATGATAAGTGGAAGCCTCAGTCCAAAAGATTAGACATGGCTTAACAGCCAGCCAGGCTTCAACATATCTCATGAAACTCTAGAATTCATTCTTAAAAATTCTAATGAAAAATTATATATTTTTTAAAATTTTTTTTTTGAAATTAAAATTAAAAAGCTAAAACATAAAATAAAATTACCTAATCTAAGCAACAAGATGAACCGTCAGTTGTCCAAACTCGAACAATCCCCGGCAACGGCGCCAAAAACTTGGTACCCGAAATCGTTATCTCACACTTTTCTCACAACTCCGCGCAACTAACCAGCAAGTACACTGGGTCGTCCAAGTAATAAACCTTACGTGAGTATGGGTCGATCCCACGGAGATTGTCGGCTTGAAGCAAGCTATGGTCATCTTGTAAATCTCAGTCAGGTAGATTCAAATGGTTTTGAGGTTTGATAATTGAAATATAAATTAAATAGAAAAAAAGATAAAGTTACTTATGTAATTCATTGTTGGGAATTTCAGATAAGCGTCTAGAGATGCTTTGTTGCTTCTGACCTTCTGCTTTCCTATTGCCTTCTTCCAACCAAGCGTTACTTCCTTCCCTGGCAAGCTGTAAGATCCTCTCAGTGAAAATGGTCCTCTACGGTTTTTGCACGGCTAATCAACTGTCGGATTTCTCGTCTTGGATGAAAAATACCAGATACAGCTATTGCATGGCTAATCATCTGTCGGTTCCCACTAGCGTCGGAATAGGATCCATTGATCCTTTTGCACGCTGTCACTTGCGCCCAACATTCACAGGTTTGAAGCTCGTCATAGTCATTCCTTCCCGGATCCTACTCGGAATACCACAGACAAGGTTTAGACTTTCCGGATCCCAGGAATGGCTGCCAATAATTCTAGCCTATACCACGAAGATACTAATCTCACGGACTTGGTCCGTGTATTAGACATCAAAGAGAATATACTCCAGCTGTCGTCCAATGACTATGTTGAACATCATGTAGACCGCTTTGTGGTTGTCAGGCACGCGATCTTGGCTAAGCGAGTAACAAAGATTGGGTGATTGTCACGGGTCACCCCTTCATTCTGACTTAACTGAATTAAGTACGAGAGTATATCTTGGAGAAGAAGTAGGCATGAATTGAATAGAAAATAGTAGTAATTGCATTAATTCATGAAGAACAGCAGAGCTCTACACCTTAATCTATGGGGTGTAGAAACTCCACCGTTGAAAATACATAAGTGAAAAAAGTCTAGGTATGACCGTGAAGCCAGCCTCCAAACGTGTACAATAGCATAAGATGGTAAAAGTCTAATGTCTCTGAATTAGATTTTTGCTCAGGTCCCTCAATTTCAGCCAGAAAATACCTGAAATCATAGAAAAACACATAAACTCATAGTAAAGTCCAGAAATGTGATTTTTGCATAAAAACTAATAAAAATATAATAAAAAGTAAAAAAATCAAACTAAAAACTATGTAAAAAAAATGTCAAAAATGGTATAAATTATCCGCTCATCAACTATTAATTAGGTAAACAAATTAATTTTAAACAAAAAAAAACTGGAATTTGACTACTAATTATATTTAAAAAAATAAAAATAAATTGTAGTTTCCATTAGATTTCTCGGAAAAAAACATGATGGTAATTAGGCAGGAAACAAAATAGTGTCACAGCAACACTACCGGCGGAAAATTTTTTCCAATAATCAAATAGTTTTCAGGCAAAGAATTTTCACCGCAGAATTTGACAGTAATTACTAGCTGATTAGAAAGTCTGATG
The DNA here is from genome assembly GCF_003086295.3 of Arachis hypogaea. NCBI lineage: Eukaryota > Viridiplantae > Streptophyta > Magnoliopsida > Fabales > Fabaceae > Arachis > Arachis hypogaea. Next base: position 26,117,046 of record NC_092046.1, read on the forward strand.
ATAACTGGTTACCAACGAGGGTTATACCGTCGGATTGTGTTCGACGGTAAATTTGCCGGTAAATTACAGCGGATTATTTTTGTTATTCTGCCAGTAACTCTGACAGTACTCAATGTTTAGGAATTTGGCCTAACAGATTGATTGTGTAAGCACCATTTTAATTGATTTTAATTAAATTTTATATTGAAATTGTTAAATAATTATTGTGTATACTAATATTAAGTTCTCCTGTGATAGGTTTGCACAGGATAATAATGCTTGTACACAAGAGTGTACTAATATCATGAAGCTATTGTACAAGAAGATTTCCTCTAAGACCAGAGAGCGACGGTTTGATAAGTGGGTGATAAAATGTCTATTTATTTAAACTTCTTATTTTCTATCTTTTGTTTCGTTTATGTATTTAATTTCAATTAACTCATTCCAATTATTTATTTATGGAGGAGGAATTCACATTGGAGAAGACTCATGATGGCATGATTAAGAAGATATTCCACTACTGCATGGTTAGGCGACTTCAGCACATGCTTGAGGATGTACATGAGAGGTGAAACTGCCTTACTCAGTGGCTCCAACCGGACATTAACAAAGGCCTCTACAAATATTGGGAGAATGATGATGAATTCAAGTGTCGCTGAGCCACGAATAAGGCCAACGAGACATTGGCTTGGGCGTCTAATTGTATTGGAAGTTGATAGAACTCGGTTTAATGACTAGAAAATGCATATATTCAATTCGGTTTTAATAAAAAAAATCACTTTTCATGTAATTTCAATTAGTTTTGAATTCTCTCTTCTAATCTTGATAATTTGAATGAATTTTTCCTTTGATTTGAATATAATTGGTTTGATATCCAACTGGTACTCGTGACAAATTTTGTTCGAGTTTTTGTGTCGAAATACAGGGTATTATTTAAGAAAAAGCATCATAAAGAGCTATAGTGATCAGATTGAAGCAAACTTAGAGTTATCGGAAAGAAGAACTCAATCTATACAACCTTTATGATGAATACTTTCTCCAATTTTTAACGATTCTAGGTGTAATTCATAACCAAATATTAGAGCCAAGAATATTCCGGATACTATTATTCCTGATCTCTTTGTACTAATTTTTTCATAACTTGAGATATAGAAGTTCGAATAAGGCGGTTCTAGAGGCATTAGAAAGCTAACATCTAGAGCTTCAAAATGATATACATATGTCTATGGTGGATAGTGAATACGAGCCATACACACCATCATTAATAAAGCACATGCCTCACATTTTGAGCCTCCAAAAGGCCCCAAACTTCATATTTTTTTGAGTATTTAAAGAAAAAATATGAAGGAGGAAAGAGAGGAGAATTTAGGGTTAGTTTTAGTATGATGTTCTTAAGTTTCTATAGAGAGAAGGTCTTCCTTCTTTCTAGAATTAAAGTAGATTTAGTTAATTTATTATCAAATTTTCTCTAGTTTTTGTTTCTAATATTATTGTAGTTTAATTGTTTTTATATTTTCTTATTCTACTATCTTAGTGGTATGCGAAATTGTTACTCTGAGGTTGTAAAATTTGTTGTTCGTTCTCTCCCTGGCAATGGCGCCAATAACTGGTGCACAATACCATGGTCCAAATATAACTTCACAACTTCGCACAACTAACCAGCAAGTGCACTGGGTCGTCCAAGTAATAAAACCTTACGTGAGTAAGGGTCGATCCCACGGAGATTGTTGGTATGAAGCAAGCTATGGTTATCTTGTTAATCTCAGTCAGGCGGATATCAAATGGTTATGGAGTTTTCGAATAATAATAATAATAAATAAACAGAAAATAAAGATAGAAATACTTATGTAATTCATTGGTGAGAATTTCAGATAAGTGTATAGAGATGCTCTCGTTCCTCTGAACCTCTGCTTTCTTGCTGTCTTAGCTTCATCCAATCATTCCTACTCCTTTTCATGGCAAGCTTTCTGTAAGGGCATCACCGTTGTCAATGGCTACATCCAATCCTCTCTCTGAAAAAGGTCCAAATGCTCTGTCACGGCACGGCTAATCATCTGGAGGTTCTCGATCATACTGGAATAGGGTTCACCCTCCTTTTGCGTCTGTCACTACGCTCAGCACTCACGAATTTGAAGTTCGTCACAGCCATCCCTTCCCAGATCCTACTCGGAATACCACAGACAAGGTTTATACTTTTCGGATCTCAGGAATGGCCATCCATGGGTTCTAACTTATACCACGAAGACACTAATAACTCGGACTCGGTCCCCTGTATTAGATATCCAAGAGATATTTATTCTAGCTTGTTTGCATGTAGAACGGATGTGTTTGTCAGGCACGCGTTCATAAGTGAGAATGATGATGAGCGTCACATAATCATCACATTCATCATGTTCTTGGGAGTGAATGGATATCTTAGAAGCGGAATAAGTTGAATTGAATAGAAAAACAGTAGTACTTTGCATTAAATCATGAGGAACAGCAGAGCTCCACACCTTAATCTATGGAGTGCAGAAACTCTACCGTTGAAAATACATAAGTAATGAAGGTCCAGGCATGGCCGAATGGCCAGCCCCCAAACGTGATCATATATCCAAAGTTGAACTAAAAATCCTAATATTATCAGATGTAAATACAATAGTAAAAAGTCCTATTTATACTAAACTAGTTACTAGGGTTTACAGAATTGAGTAAATGATGTAGAAATCCACTTCTGGGGCCCACTTGGTGTGTGCTTGGGCTGAGCTTGAAATTTACACGTGGAGAGGTCATTCTTGGAGTTGAGCGCCAGTTTGTAACGTGTTTCTGGCGTTGAACTCCACTTTGCAACTTGTTTCTGGCGCTGGACGCCACACTGCAGCATGGAACTGGCGTTGAACGCCAGTGTACGTCATCAATCCTTATTCAAAGTATGGACTATTATATATTTTTGGAAAGCCCTGGATGTGTACTTTCCAAAGCAATTAAAAGGGCGCCATTTGGAGTTCTGTAGCTCCAGAAAATCCACTTTGAGTGCAGGGAGGTCAGAATCCAACAGCATCTGCAGTCCTTCTTCAACCTCTGAATCTAATTTTAGCTCAGGTCCCTCAATTTCAGGCAGAAAATACCTGAAATCACAGAAAAACACACAAACTCATAGTAAAGTCCATAAATGTGATTTTTAATTAAAAACTAATAAAAATATACTAAAAACTAACTAAATCATACTGAAAAACATACTAAAAACAATGCCAAAAAGCGTATAAATTATCCGCTCATCACAACACCAAACTTAAATTGTTGCTTGTCCCCAAGTAACTGAAAATCAAATAGGATAAAAAGAAGAGAATATACTATAAATTCCAAAATATCAATAAAACATAGCTCCAATCAGATGAGCGGGACTTGTAGCTTTTTGTCTCTTGAATAGTTTTGGCATCTCGCTTTATCCATTGAAGTTCAGAATGATTGGCATCTATAGGAACTTAGAATTCAGATAGTGTTATTGATTCTCCTAGTTCAGTATGTTAATTCTTGAACACAGCTACTTTATGAGTCTTGGCCGTGGCCCTAAGCACTTTGTTTTCCAGTATTACCACCGGATACATAAATGCCACAGACACATAACTGGGTGAACCTTTTCAGATTGTAACTCAGCTTTACTAAAGTCCCCAATTAGAGGTGTCCAGGGTTCTTAAGCACACTCTTCTTTTGCTTTGGACCTTGACTTTAACCGCTCAGTCTCAAGTTTTCACTTGACACCTTCACGCCACAAGCACATGGTTAGGGACAGCTTGGTTTAGCCGCTTAGGCCAGGATTTTATTCCTTTAGGCCCTCCTATCCACTGATGCTCAAAGCCTTGGGATCCTTTTTATTACCCTTGCCTTTTGGTTTTAAGGGTTACTGGCTTTTTGCTCTTGCCTCTTGGTTTTAAGAGCTTTTAGCTTTTTCTGCTTGCTTGTTCTTTTTCTCTCTTTTTTTCGCTATTTTTTTCTGCAAGCTTTGTATTCACTGCTTTTTCTTGCTTCAAGAATTATTTTTATAATTTTTCAGATTATCAAATAACATGTCTCCTTGTCATCATTCTTTCAAGAGCCAACATATTTAACATTCTTAAACATCAAATTCAAAAGACATATGCACTGTTCAAGCATTCATTCAGAAAACAAAAAGTATTGTCACCACATCAAAAATAATTAAACTAGTTTCGAGGATGAATTCGAAACCATGTACTTCTTGTTCTTTTGTTTTTAAAACATTTTTCATTTAAGAGAGGTGATGGATTCATATTCACTACTTTAAGGCATAGACACTTAGACACTAATGATCATGTAATAAGACACAAATATAGATAAACATTTGACATAAAAATGAAAAACAAAAAATTTAAGAACAAGGAATGAGTCCACCTTAGTGATGGTGGCATTTTCTCCTTGAGGAACCAATGATGTCCTTGAGCTCTTCTATGTCTCTTTCTTGTCTTTGTTGCTCCTCCCTCATTGCTCTTTGATCTTCTCTAATTTCATGAAGGATGATGGAGTGCTCTTGATGTTCCACCCTTAGTTGCTCCCAATAATTATGTGGAGGAAAATGTATCCCCTGAGGTATCTCAGGGATCTCTTGATTTACAGTCAAATGTTCTACCACTGAGGTATAGACCCTTGAGATGAATCTCTCCATCTCCTATGACTCGGAGGTGGAAGCTTTTGTCTTCCCTTTCCTCTTTCTAGAGGTTTCTCTGGCCTTAGGTGCCATCAATGGTTATGGAAAAACAAAAAAAAACTATGCTTTTACCACACCAAACTTAGAATGTTGCTCGCCCTCGAGCAAAAAAAGAAAGAATAGTAGAAGAAGAAGAAGATATGAAGGAGATGGAGGGATGTGTGTATTCAGCTATATGGGTGGGTTTGGGTGGGAAAGTGATTTTGAATTTTGAAGGTAGGTGGGGTGTATGAAGTAGGTTTATGGGGAAGAGTGGGTGGATGTGAGTGGTGAATAGGTAATAGGCAAGAGAGCTTGAGGTGATTGGTGAAGGGTTTTGGGGAAGGGTGTTTATTGGGAAGAGAGGATGAACATTGAGAAGAGGGAAGAGTATGAGTGGAGGTAGGTGGGGATCCTGTGGGGTCCACAGATGCCGAGATGATCCTGTGGAGTCCACAGATCCTAAGGTGTCAAGGAATTGCATCCCTGCACCAATTAGGCATGTAAAATGCCTTTGCATACAATTCTGGCGTTTAAACGCCGAATTGATGCTTGTTCTGGGTGTTCAGCGCCCATCTGCATCATGTTTCTGGCGTTGAACGCCAGTTCTATGCTTGTTTCTGGCGTTCAACGCCAGATCTATGCTCTGTTCTGGCGTTGAACGCCAGCCAGATGCTCCTTACTGGCGTTTAAACGCCAGTAAGTCCTTCCTCCAGGGTGTGATTTTTCTTCTGCTATTTTTTATTCTATTTTTGATTTTTCAATTTATTTTGTGACTCCACATGATCATGAACCTAATAAAACATGAAAGAACAAAAAATATAAAAATAAAATTAGATAAATAAAAATTGGGTTACCTCCCAACAAGTGCTTCTTTAATGTCAATAGCTTGACAGTGGGCTCTCATGGAGCCTCACAAATGTTCAAAGTATTGTTGAGACTCCCCAACACCAAACTTAGAGTTTGGATATGGGAGTTCAACACCAAACTTAGAGTTTGGTTGTGGCATCCCAACACTAAACTTAGAGTTTGACTGTGGGGGCTCTGGTTGACTCTGTTTTGAGAGAAGCTTAATGTGCCTCTTTTCCATGTTTACAGAAGGATGTCCTTGAGTTTTAAACTCAAGGGAGTCCTCATTCAATTGAAGGACTGGTTCACCTCTGTTAACATCAATCACAGCTCTTGCTGTGGCTAGGAAGGGTCTTCCAAGGATGATGGATTCATCCTCATCCTTCCCAGTATCTAGGATTATGAAATCAGCAGGGATGTAAAGGCCTTCAACCTTTACTAATATGTCCTCTACTTGTCCATAAGCCTATTTTCTGGAATTATCTGCCATCTCTAATGAGATTTTAGCAGCTTGTACCTCAAAGATTCTCAGTTTCTCCATTACAGAGAGTGGCATGAGGTTTATTCCTGACCCAAGGTAACATAGAGCCTTCTCAAAGGTCATGGTGCCTATGGTACAAGGTATTAGGAACTTTCCAGGATCCTGTTTCTTCTGAGGGAATCTCAGTTGATCCAATGCATTTAGTTCATTGGTGAATAGGGGAGGTTCATCTCCCCAAGTCTCATTACCAAATAAATTGGCATTCAGCTCCATGATTGCACCAAGAAACTTGGCAACTTGCTCTTCAGTAACATCTTCATTCTCTTCAGAAGAGGAATACTCATCAGAGCTCATGAATGGCATAAGGAGGTTTAATGGAATCTCTATGGTCTCTAGATGAGTCTCAGATTCCTTTGGTTCCTCAGAGGGAAACTCCTTATTGATCACTGGACGTCCCAGGAGGTCTTCCTCCTTGGGATTCACGTCTTCCCTTTCCTTTTTGGATTTGGCCATGATGGTTATATCAATGGCCTTGCACTCTCCTTTTGGATTTTCTTCTGTATTGCTTGGGAGAGCACTAGGATGGATTTCAGTGATCTTCTTACTCAGCTGGCCCACTTGTGCCTCCAAATTTCTAATGGAGGACCTTGTTTCATTCATGAAACTTAGAGTGGCCTTAGATAGATCAGAGACTAAGTTTGCTAAATTATAGGTATTTTGTTCAGAGTTTTCTGTCTATTGCTGAGTGGATGATGGAAAAGGCTTGCTATTGCTAAACCTATTTCTTCCACCATTATTAAAGCCTTGTTGAGGCTTTTGTTGATCCTTCCATGAGAGATTTGGATGATTTCTCCATGAGGGGTTATAGGTGTTTCCATATGGTTCACCCATGTAGTTCACCTCTGCAATTGCAGGATTCTCAGGATCATAAGCTTCTTCTTCAGAAGATGCCTCTTGAGTACTGTTGGATGCAGCTTGCATTCCATTCAGACTCTGAGAAATCATATTGACTTGCTGAGTCAATATTTTATTCTGAGCCAATATGGCATTCAGAGTATCAATTTCAAGAACTCCCTTCTTCTGAGGCGTCCCATTACCCACAGGATTCCTCTCAGAAGTGTACATGAACTGGTTATTAGCAACCATGTCAATGAGTTCTTGAGCTTCTGCAGGCGTTTTCTTTAGGTGAATGGATCCACCTGCAGAAGTATCCAATGACATCTTAGCTAATTCAGATAGACCATCATAGAATATATCCAGGATGGTCCATTCTGAAAGCATATCCGAAGGACACTTTTTGGTCAGTTCCTTGTATCTCTCCCAAGCTTCATAGAAGGATTCACCTTCTTTCTGTCTGAAGGTTTGAACATCCACTCTAAGCTTACTCAGCGTTTGAAGAGGAAAGAACTTGGCTACGAAAGCCTTGACCAGCTTATCCCAAGAGTTCAGGCTATCCTTAGGTTGAGAGTCCAACCATATTCTAGCTTTGTCTCTCACAGCAAAAGGGAAAAGCATGAGCCTGTAGACTTCAGGATCTACTCCATTAGTCTTAACAGTATCACAGATCTGCAGGAATTCAGTTAAGAACTGAAAAGGATCTTCAGATGGAAGTCCATGAAACTTGCAGTTCTGCTCCATCAGAGAAACTAATTGAGGTTTCAGCTCAAAGTTGTTTGCTCCAATGGTAGGGATGGAGATGTTTCTTCCATGTAAATTGGAATTAGGTGCAGTAAAGTCACCAAGCATCCTCCTTGCATTATTATTATTTTCGGCTGCCATGTCCTCTTCCTGTTCGAAAATTCCTGTAAGGTTGTCTCTGGATTGTTGTATTTTAGCTTCTCTTAGTTTCCTTTTCAGAGTCCTTTCAGGTTCTAAATCTGCTTCAACAAGAATGTTCTTGTCCTTACTCTTGCTCATGTGAAAAAGAGGAGGACTAAAGATACCGGGGATCCTCTTTACCACAGTATAGAGGTTCCCTTGTTGTTAGTAGAAGAAGAAAGGGAATAAGAGTGAAGAAGAATGGATAATCCAAACACAAGGGTGAGGATAGAAGCAATGATTTGAGATGAAGAGAAGTGTTAGTAAATGAATAAATAAATAGAAGGAGATGAGAAGAAGAAGTTTTCGAAAATGAATTTTGAAAAAGAGTTAATGATTTTTGAAAATTAAGATAAAATTAAAATTAAAATTAAAAATTGAAACAATTAATTAATTAAAAAGAATTTTTGAAAAAAAGGGGAGGTATTTTCGAAAATTAGAGAGGGATAGTTAGTTAGGTAGTTTTGAAAGAGATAAGAAACAAACAAAAAGTTAATTAGTTAGTTGAAACAAATTTTGAAAATCAATTTTTAAAAGATAAGAAGATAAGAAGTTAGAAAAGATATTTTAAAATCAAAATTTTGAAAAAGATAAAATTTTGAAAAATATATGATAGAAAGATATGATTAAAATTAGTTTTGAAAAAGATTTGAATTTTAAAAATCAAAATTAATGACTTGACTCACAAGTAATCACAAGATATGATTCTAGAACTTAAAGTTTGAATCTTTCTTAACAAGCAAGTAACAAACTTGAAATTTTTGAATCAAAACATTAATTTTTGATGATATTTTCGAAAATTATGAGATAAGATTAAGAAAAAGATTTTTGAAAAATATTTTTAAAATTTTCGAAAATAAATAAGAAAAATGAAAAAGATATGATTTTTGAAAAAGATTTTGAAAAAGATAAGATTTTTAAATTGAAAATTTGATTTGACTCATAAGAAACAACTAAATTTTAAAAAGTTTTGAAAAAGTCAACTCAAATTTCGAATTTTATGAGTGAAAAAGGGAAAGATATTTTTTTTTTATTTTTGAATTTTTAATGATGAAAGAGAAAAACATCAAAAAGACTCAATGCATGAAAATTTTGGATTAAAAGATGTGATGCATGCAAGAACACTATGAATGTCAAGATGAACACCAAGAACACTTTGAAGATCAAGATGACCATCAAGACTTATTTTTGAAAATTTCTAATGAAAGAAAAACATGCAAGACACCAAACTTAGAAATCTTTAATATTTAGACACTAAGGATTCAAGAATGCATATGAAAAATACCATACAACACAAAAACAATATAATATGAAGATCAATCAAAAAGGTTTATCAAGAACAACTTGAAGATCATGATGAATGCAATGCATGAATGCATGAATTTTTGGAAAATGCAAAAATTTTTTAGAAAAAAAATGCAATTGACACCAATGATGGTGTATTTTGTGGAAAAAACGAATTTCCAAAACACCCAAAACTCACCGGCAAGTGTACCGGGTCGTATCAAGTAGTAAAACTCACTTAGAGTGAGGTCGATCTCACAGGGATTGATGGATCAAGCAACTTTAGTGGGTGATTAGTTTAGTCAAGCTAACATTGAGTGAATTGTGTGAAATGTAGCTAACAGAAAGTAAATTGCAAGGAATTTAAAAGATGCAGAAAGTAAAATTGCATGTAACTTAAAGAACAAGAAAGTGAAATAGCTGAAACTTAAATTGCAAGAAATGTAAATTGCATTAAATGTAAGGGGAGTGGGTGCTGGAAATTAAAGAAAGCAGTAAAGCAAACAATTGAAGAGATCTTGAGAATAAGTAACAGGAAATTTAAAGTGCAAGAAAATTTAATTCAGATCATAGTAGCTCAAATGTAAAGTGTAGATGAACAAAAGTGCAGAAAAAATAAATTTAGAGCAATAGGAACAGAAAGCAAAAAATCACAGAGAAGAAAATTGTAGCAGGAAAGTAATTCAGCAATCTGAAATCTGAAAGAGGAATTGACAATTTCAATGAAACAGTAAAAACAGAAGAGCAGCCAAGAGCTCAACTCAATTGCAAAATAAAATTTAAGATCTCAGGGAATCAGAGAGACTAGAAAACAAGTCTAGATCTCACTCCCTTCCTAGATCCAACAGAGAACAAGATGCAGGAAATTAAAGATGAAAGCAATAAATGAAAACTCAAATTCACTTCTCAATTCTCTGAAATTTTGCAGAAGAACAACCAAGAGAAATCTTAGACCAAGAGGGAAACAGAATTCCTTCACTCCTCAATCCAAGATTTAAATTCAAAGAAAGAAAAACTAGAAGAGAGTGAGCTCTCTAATGGAGCTGACCATTATACTCTCTAATGGAGCTCTCATAATGAGATGGAATTGATGCCTTTATATAGGCTTTACATAGTGAAAATGAAAATGAAATTCTAAACAAATTACAATTAAAATAAATTCCTAAGCTAACTAATCCTTGTGCCTTTGAGTGATGATAATGGGCTTAGCTTGCTTTAAATTTGAGGAAGAGTAGATCTGGATGGCCTTGGTTTAATTGGTGAAGAATTGAATTAAAATAGAATTTTTATTGAATTTTTTGGCCCATGGGTGTTGCCCCCAGGGCAATGCTCGGCTCATGGGGAGAGCGCAGCATTAGTGCTTGTTTCCTTGGCCCTTTTGGTGCGTGACAAGGTGAGGAGTGTGGGGGGAAAAGTAGCGCTCAGTTGCCCACAAGAGCGCAGCATCCCCTTTATCTTTAGTGTGCTTCTGATGAGCGGATAATTTATACGCTTTTTGGCATTGTTTTTAGTATGTTTTTAGTAGGATCTAGTTACTTTTAGGGATGTTTTCATTAGTTTTTATGTTAAATTCACATTTCTGGACTTTACTATGAGTTTGTGTGTTTTTCTGTGATTTCAGGTATTTTCTGGCTGAAATTGAGGGACTTGAGCAGAAATCATATTCAGAGGTTGCAGAAGGACTGATGATGCTGTTGAATTCTGACCTCCCTGCACTCAAAGTGGATTTTCTGGAGCTACAGAACTCGAAATGGCGCGCTTCCAATTGCGTTGGAAGGTAGACTTCTAGGGCTTTCCAGAAATATATAATAGTCCATACTTTGGCCAAGAATAGATGACGTAAACTGGCGTTCAACGCCAGCTTTCTACCCAAATCTGGCGTCCAGCGCCAGAAAAGGAGCCAAAACCAGAGTTGAACGCCCAAACTGGCACAAAAACTGGCGTTCAACTCCAAGAAGGACCTCTACACGTGCAACACTCAGGCTCAGCCCAAACACACACCAAGTGGGCCCCGGAAGTGGATTTATGCATCAATTACTTACTCATGTAAACCCTAGTAGCTAGTTTATTATAAATAGGACCTTTTACTATTGTATTTGGCATCCTGGATTGTATTTTGATCCTGTGATCATGTTTTGGGGGCTGGCCATCTCGGCCATGCCTGGACCTTCACTTATGTATTTTCCTACGATAGAGTTTCTACACTCCATAGATTAAGGTGTGGAGCTCTGCTGTTCTTCAAAGATTAATGCAAAGTACTACTGTTTTCTATTCAATTCATCTTATTTCGCTTCTAAGATATCCATTCGCACCCAAGAACATGATAAAGGTGATGATAATGTGTGACGCTCATCACCATTCTTCCCTATGAACACGTGCCTGACAAACACTTCCGTTCTACATGAAATAAGCTAGAATGAATATCTCTTAGATCTCTTAACCGGAATCTTCGTGGCGTAAGCTAGAATGATGGCGGCATTCAAGAGAATCCGGAAAGTCTAAACCTTGTCTGTGGTATTCTGAGTAGGATTCAATGATTGAATGACTGTGACGAGCTTCAAACTCGCGATTATTGGGCGTTAGTGACAGACGCAAAAGGAGGGTGAATCCTATTCCAGCATGATCGAGAACCGACAGATGAATAGCCGTGCCGTGACAGGGTGCGTGAGCATATTATTCACTGAGAGGAGGGGATGTAGCCACTGACAATGGTGATGCCCTTGCATAAAGCCAGCCATGGAAAGGAGTAAGACTGATTGGATGAAGATAGCAGGAAAGCAGAGGTTCAGAGGAACGAAAGCATCTCCATTCGCTTATCTGAAATTCCTACCAATGAATTACATAAGTATTTCTATCCCTATTTTATTATATTAAATTCGAAAACACCATTATCCATTTATATCTGCCTAACTGAGATTTGCAAGGTGACCATAGCTTGCTTCATACCAACAATCTCCGTGGGATTCGACCCTTACTCACGTAAGGTATTACTTGGACGACCTAGTGCACTTGCTGGTTAGTTGTATCGAAGTTGTGAACCATGGTATTGGCACCATGTTCTTGGCGCCATTGCCAGGGAAAGAAAGAGCCATGAATTTTACATAATTAAAGTGTAATCACGATTATGCGTACCAAGTTGCTCACGTTGCCAGGGATTATTCGAGCCTGGACATCACAATTTCGTGCACCAAGTTTTTGGTGCCGTTGCCGGGGATTGTTTGAGTTTGGACAACTGACGGTTCATCTTGTTGCTCAGATTGGGTAACTTTCTTTTCGTTTTCTTTTCAAAAATTTTTCAAAAATATTTCAAAAATTTTCTCATCTGTTTTCGAAAAAAAAAATAAATAAAAATGTTTTCAAAAATAAATTTATTCAGAATTTTTAAGAATGAATTCTAGTGTTTCATGAAGCATGTTGAAGCCTGGCTGGCTGTAAAGCCATGTCTAATTCCTTTGGGAATGAGTATGTCAGGCGTGTCATGTCTGAATTACAAGCTGAAGCTCGGCTAGCCATTGGCCATGTCTAGTGTTTTGGACCGGAGCTTTCATTGAAAGCTTGGCTGGCTCATGAGCCATGTCTAATTCCTGGACTGAAGCTTTAGACTAAGAATGCAAGATTCCTGGAATTCATGTTAAAAATTTTGGAATCCTTATTTTTTCTTTTTCATATAATTTTCGAAAAAACCCAAAAAAATTAGAAAATCATAAAAATCAAAAATATTTTTCTATTTCTTGTTTGAGTCTTGAGTCATGTTATAAGTTTGGTGTCAATTGCATGTGCACCTTGCATTTTTCGAAAATTCTCATGCATTCATGGTGTTCTTCATGATCTTCAAGTTGTTCTTGGTAAGTCTTCTTGTTTGATCTTGATGATTTTTTGTTTTGTGTCTTTTCTTGTTTTTCATATGCATTCTTGAATTCTTAGTGTCTAAGCATTAAAGAATTCTAAGTTTGGTGTCTTGCATGATTTCTTTGCATTAAAAATTTTTCAAAATTATGTCTATGATGTTCATCTTGACATTCATAGTGTTCTTGGTGTTCATCTTGACATTCATAGCATTCTTGCATGCATTCATTGTTTTGATCTAAAAATTTCATGCATTGCATAATTTTCATGTTTTTCATAAAAATTTCAAAAATCAAAAAAATATCTTTCCCTTTTTCTCTCATCAAATTCGAAAATTTGAGTTGACTTTTTCAAAAATTTTTAAAATCAAGTTGTTTCTTATGAGTCAAATCAAATTTTCAATTTGAAAATCTTATCTTTTTCAAAATCTTTTTCAAAAATCAAATCTTTTTCGAAATTCTTAGTTATTTTCGAAAATTCCAAAAATATTTTTCAAAAATCTTTTTTTTTATTTTTATATCAAATTTTCGAAAATAACATAATCAATTAATGTTCTGATTCAAAAATTTGAAGTTTGTTACTTGCTTGTTAAGAAAGATTCAAACTTTAAGTTCTAGAATCATATCTTGTGATTTCTTATGAATCAAGTCATTAATTGAGATTTTAAAAATCAAATCTTTTTTCAAAATTAGTTTCTAAAATATCTTCTTATCTTATCTTTTTCAAAAATATTTTTTTAAAATATCTTTTCTAACTTCCTAACTTCTTATCTTTTCAAAATTTGTTTCAACTAACTAACTAACTTTTTGTTTGTTTCTTAACTTTTTCAAAACTACCTAACTAACTCTCTCTCTCTAATTTTCGAAAATATCTTCCCTCTTTTTCAAAAATTTCTTTTTAATTAACTAATTATTCTTATTTTTTATTTTTGATTTTAAAAATTTTCGAAAATTACTAACATTTTTCAAAAACCAATTTCGAAAATCACTAACTATTTTTCAAAAAAATATTTTCGAAAATTCTCCCTCTTCCATCTCATTCTATTTATTCATTCATATCCTAACATCTCATCTCACATATCTAGCCTCCTCACAGTTGTGTTTCTTCCATTATATTACATTCTTTGTCTCTCCCTCTTCTTCTACTCACTCAGGGATCCCTATACTGTGGTATAAAGGATCTCTATTATTATTATTATTATTTTTCTGTGCCTCCTTCTTTGTCATATGAGCAGGAGCAAGGATAAGAACATTCTTGTGGAAGCAGATCCAGAACCTGAAAGGACTCTGAAGAAAAAATTAAGAGAAGCTAAAATACAACAATCCAGAGATAACCTTTCAGAAATTTTCGAACAGGAAAAGGAGATGGCAGCCGAAAATAATAATAATATAAGGAAGATGCTTGATGACTTCACTGCACCTAATTTCAATTTACATGGAAGAAGCATCTCCATTCCTGCCATTGGAGCAAACAACTTTGAGCTGAAACCTCAATTAGTTTCTCTGATGCAGCAGAACTGCAAGTTTTATGGACTTCCATCTGAAGATCCTTTTCAGTTCTTAACTGAATTCTTACAGATATGTGATACTGTTAAGACTAATGGAGTAGATCCTGAAGTCTACAGGCTCATGCTTTTCCCTTTTGCTGTAAGAGATAGAGCTAAAATATGGTTGGACTCTCAACCTAAAGATAGCCTGAACTCTTGGGATAAGCTGGTCACGGCTTTCTTAGCCAAGTACTTTCCTCCTCAAAAGTTGAGCAAGCTTAGAGCTGATGTTCAAACCTTCAGACAGAAAGAAGGTGAATCCCTCTATGAAGCTTGGGAAAGATACAAATAGTTGACCAAAAAGTGTCCTTCTGACATGCTTTCAGAATGGACCATCCTGGATATATTCTATGATGGTTTATCTGAGCTATCAAAGATGTCACTGGACACTTCTGCAGGTGGATCCATTCACCTAAAGAAAACGCCTGCAGAAGCTCAAGAACTCATTGACATGGTTGCTAATAACCAGTTCATGTACACTTCTGAAAGGAATCCTGTGAGTAATGGGACGCCTATGAAGAAGGGAGTTCTTGAAGTTGATACTCTGAATGCCATATTGGCTCAGAATAAAATATTGACTCAGCAAGTCAATATGATCTCTCAGAGTCTGCATGGAATGCAAGCTGCATCCAACAGTACTCAAGAGGCTTCTTATGAAGAAGAAGCTTATGATCCTGAGAACCCTGCAATAGCAGAGGTGAATTACTTAGGTGAACCTTATGGAAACACCTATAACTCATCATGGAGAAATCATCCGAATTTCTCATGGAAGGATCAAAAGCCTCAACAAGGCTTTAATAATGGTGGAAGAAACAGGTTTAACAATAATAAACCTTTTCCATCATCCACTTAGCAACAGACAGAGAACTCTGAACAAAATGCTTCTAATTTAGCAAATCTAGTCTCTGATCTATCCAAGGCCACTGTGAGCTACATGAATGAAACAAGATCTTCCATTAGAAATTTGGAAGCACAAGTGGGCCAGCTGAGTAAAAGGATCACTGAAATCCCTCCAAGTACTCTCCCAAGCAATACAGAAGAGAATCCAAAAGGAGAGTGCAAGGCCATTGACATAAGCACCATGGCCGAACCTGTGAGGAGAGGAGAGGACGTGAATCCCAAGGAGGAAGACCTCCTGGGACGTCCAGTGGTCAATAAGGAGCTTCCCTATGAGGAACCAAAGGACTCTGAGGCTCATCTAGAGACCATAGAGATTCCATTGAACCTCCTTATACCCTTCATGAGCTCTGATGAGTATTCCTCTTCTGAAGAGAATGAGGATGTTACTGAAGAGAAAAATGCCAAGTTTCTTGGTGCAATCATGAAGCTGAATGCCAAATTATTTGGCATTGATACTTGGGAAGTTGAACCTCCCTTGTTCATCAATGAACTAAGTGATCTGGATCAACTGACATTGCCTCAGAAGAGACAGGATCCTGGAAAGTTCATAATACCCTGTACCATAGGCACCATGATCTTTAAGGCTCTGTGTGACCTTGGTTCAGGAATAAACCTCATGCCCCTCTCTGTAATAGAGAAACTGGGAATCTATGGGGTGCAAGCTGCTAAAATCTCATTAGAGATGGCAGACAGCTCTAGAAAACAGGCTTATGGACAAGTAGAGGACGTATTAGTAAAGGTTGAAGGCCTTTACATCCCTGCTGATTTTATAGTCCTGGATACTAGAAAGGAAGAGGATGAATCCATCATCCTAGGAAGACCTTTCCTGGCCACAACAAGAGCTATGATTGATGTTGACAGAGGTGAAATAGTCCTTCAATGGAATGGGGACTCCCTTGTGTTTAAAACTCAAGGATCTCCCTCTGCAACCATGGAGAGGAAGCAGAAAAAGCTTCTCTCAAAGCAGAGTCAACCAGAGCCCCCACAGTCAAACTCTAAGTTTGGTGTTGGGAGGCCACAACCAAACTCTAAGTTTGGTGTTGAACTCCGATATCCAAACTCTAAGTTTGGTGTTGGAGAGTCTCAACAAAGCTCTGCACATCTGTGAGGCTCCATGAGAGCCCACTGTCAAGCTATTGACATTAAAGAAGCGCTTGTTGGGAGGCAACCCAATTTTTATTTATCTAACTATATTTTTCTTAGTTATATGTCTTTGTAGGTTCATGATCATGTGGAGTCACAAAATAAATATAAAAATTGAAAACGGAATCAAAAACAGCAGAAGAAAAATCACACCGTGGAAGAGCATTTGTCTGGCGTTCAGCGCCAGAACAGAGCATGGTGCTGGCGCTGAATGCCCAAAATGGGCAGCTTCTGGGCGCTGAACGCCAGAACAGGCATGGTTCTGGCGTTCAACGCCAGAAATGGCACACAAATGGGCGTTGAACGCCCAAAATGGCCACCAACCTGGCGCTGAATGCCCAGAGTTGTGTGCAAAGGCATTTTTACATGCCTAATGGGTGCAGGGATGTAAATCCTTGAACACCTCAGGATCTGTTGACCCCACAGGATCCACTCAGGATCTGTGGACCCCACAGGATCCCCACCTACCTCCACTCACTTCTTCTCACCACTCTCTTTCACACAACCCTTCACCAATCACCTCAAACTCTCTTCCCCATCACCTCTTCACCACTCACATCCATCCACTCTTCCCCATAAATCTACCTCATAAACTCCACCTACCTTCAAAATTCAAAACCAATTTCCCACCCAAACCCACCCATATGGCCGAAACCTTTCCCCCCTCCCTTCCCTATATAAAGCCCTCCAATCTTCATCAAATTCACACAACACACCCCTCTACACCCTTCTTGGCCGAAACCACATCTCCCTCTCCCTCTCCATATTTCTTCTTCTTCTTCTTCTATTCTTTTGTTTATTGCTCGAGGGCGAGCAATATTCTAAGTTTGGTGTGGTAAAAGCATAAGCTTTTTGTTTTTCCATTACCATTGATGGCACCTAAGACCGGAGAATCCTCTAGAAAGGGGAAAGGGAAGACAAAAGCTTCCACATCCGAGTCATGGGAGATGGAAAGGTTCATCTCCAAAGCCCATCAAGACCACTTCTATGATGTTGTGGCCAAGAAGAAGGTGATCCCCGAGGTCCCTTTCAAACTCAAAAGAAATGAGTATCCGGAGATCCGACATGAAATTCAAAGAAGAGGTTGGGAAATTCTAACAAATCCCATCCAACAAGTCGGCATCCTAATGGTTCAAGAGTTCTATGCCAATGCATGGATCACCAAGAACCATGATCAAAGTAAGAACCCGGATCCAAAGAACTATATTACAATGGTTCGGGGGAAATACTTAGATTTTAGTCCGGAGAATGTAAGGTTGGCGTTCAACTTGCCAAACATGGAAGAGAACGCACGCCCCTACACAAGGAGAGTCAACTTTGATCAAAGGTTGGACCAAGTCCTTATGGACATATGTGTAGAAGGAGCTCAATGGAAGATTGACTCCAAAGGCAAGCCGGTTCAACTAAGAAGATTGAACCTCAAGCCTAGAGCTAGAGGATGGTTGGAGTTCATTCAATGCTCAATCATTCCCACTAGCAACCGGTCTGAAGTTACTATAGACCGGGCCATCATGATCCATAGCATCATGATTGGAGAAGAGGTGGAAGTTCATGAGATTATACCTCAAGAACTCTACAAGGTGGCTGACAAGTCATCCACCATGGCAAGGTTAGCCTTTCCTCACCTCATTTGCCACCTATGCAATTCTGCTGGGATTGACATAGAGGGAGATATCCTCATCAAAGAGGACAAGCCCATCACTAAGAAAAAGATGGAGCAAGCAAGAGAGCCCACTCATGGAGCTCAAGAGGCGTATGAAGCTCATCACCATGAGATCCCGGAAATGCCTCAAATGCACTTTCCTCCACAAAATTATTGGGAGCAAATCAACACCTCCCTAGGAGAATTGAGTTCCAATATGGGACAACTAAGGGTGGAACATCAAGAGCACTCCATCATGCTTCATGAAATAAGAGAAGATCAAAAAGCAATGAGGGAGGAGCAACAAAGACAAGGAAGAGACATAGAAGAGCTTAAGGACATCATTGGTTCCTCAAGAAGGAAACGCTACCATCACTAAGGTGGATTCATTCCTTGTTCTTACTTTCTCTGTTTTTCGTTTTCTATGTTAAGTGCTTATCTATGTTTGTGTCTTCATTACATGATCATTAGTAGTTAGTAACTTTGTCTTAAAGATATGAATGTCCTATGAATCCATCACCTCTCTTAAAAGAAAAATGTTTTAATTCAAAAGAACAAGAAGTACATGAGTTTCGAATTTATCCTTGAACTTAGCTTAATTATACTGATGTGGTGACAATGCTTCTTGTTTTCTGAATGTATGCTTGAACAGTGAATATGTCTTTTGAAGTTGTTGTTTAAGAAATGTTAAATATGTTGGCTCTTGAAAGAATGATGACTAGGAGACATGTTATTTGATAATCTGAAAAATCATAAAAATGATTCTTGAAGCAAGAAAAAGCAGCAAAGAACAAAGCTTGCAGAAAAAAAAGGGGCGAAAAAAATAGAAAAAAAATAATAGAAAGAAAAAGAAAAAAACAAGTAGAAAAAGCCAATAACCCTTAAAACCAAAAGGCAAGGGCAAATAAAAAGGATCCCAAGGCTTTGAGCATCAGTGGATAGGAGGGTCTAAAGGAATAAAATCCTGGTCTAAGCGGCTAAACCAAGCTGTCCCTAACCATGTGCTTGTGGCGTGTAGGTGTCAAGTGAAAACTTGAGACTGAGCGGTTAAAGTCAAGGTCCAAAGCAAAAGAAGAGTGTGCTTAAGAACCCTGGACACCTCTAATTGGGGACTTTAGCAAAGCTGAGTCACAATCTGAAAAGGTTCACCCAATTATGTGTCTGTGGCATTTATGTATCCGGTAGGTAATACTGGAAAACAAAGTGCTTAGGGCCACGGCCAAGACTCATAAAGAAGCTGTGTTCAAGAATCATCATACTGAACTAGGAGAGTCAATAACACTATTCGAAATCTGAAGTTCCTATAGATGCCAATCATTCTGAACCTCAATGGATAAAGTGAGATTCCAAAACTATTCAAGAGGCAAAAAGCTATAAGTCCCGCTCATTTGATTGAAGCTATGTTTCATTGATAGTTTGGAATTTATAGTATATTCTCTTCTTTTTATCCTATTTGATTTTCAGTTGCTTGGGGACAAGCAACAATTTAAGTTTGGTGTTGTGATGAGCGGATAATTTATACGCTTTTTGGCATTGTTTTTAGTATGTTTTTAGTAGGATCTAGTTACTTTTAGGGATATTTTCATTAGTTTTTATGTTAAAGTCACATTTCTGGACTTTACTATGAGTTTGTGTGTTTTTCTGTGATTTCAGGTATTTTCTGGCTGAAATTGAGGGACTTGAGCAGAAATCAGATTCAGAGGTTGAAGAAGGACTGATGATGCTGTTGAATTCTGACCTCCCTGCACTCAAAGTGGATTTTTTGGAGCTATAGAACTCGAAATGCCGCATTTCCAATTGCGTTGGAAAGTAGACTTCCAGGGCTTTCCAAAAATATATAATAGTCCATACTTTGGCCAAGAATAGATGACATAAACTGGCGTTCAACGCCAACTTTCTACCCAAATCTGGCGTCCAACGCCAGAAAAGGAGCCAAAACCAGAGTTGAACGCCCAAACTGGCACAAAAACTGGCGTTCAACTCCAAAAAGGACCTATACACGTGCAACACTCAGGCTCAGCCCAAACACACACCAAGTGGGCCCCGGAAGTGGATTTATGCATCAATTACTTACTCATGTAAACCCTAGTAGCTAGTTTATTATAAATAGGACCTTTTACTATTGTATTTGGCATCCTGGATTGTATTTTGATCCTGTGATCACGTTTTGGGGGCTGGCCATCTCGGCCATGCCTGGACCTTCACTTATGTATTTTCCTACGGTAGAGTTTCTACACTCCATAGATTAAGGTGTGGAGCTCTGCTGTTCCTCAAAGATTAATGCAAAGTACTACTGTTTTCTATTCAATTCATCTTATTTCGCTTCTAAGATATCCATTCGCACCCAAGAACGTGATGAAGGTGATGATTATGTGTGACGCTCATCACCATTCTTCCCTATGAACACGTGCCTGACAAACACTTCCGTTCTACATGAAATAAGCTAGAATGAATATCTCTTAGATCTCTTAACCGGAATCTTCGTGGCGTAAACTAGAATGATGGCGGCATTCAAGAGAATCCGGAAAGTCTAAACCTTGTCTGTGGTATTCCGAGTAGGATTCAATGATTGAATGACTGTGACGAGCTTCAAACTCGCGATTGTTGGGCGTTAGTGACAGACGGAAAAGGAGGGTGAATCCTATTCCAGCATGATCGAGAACCGACAGATGAATAGCCGTGCTGTGACAGGGTGCGTGAGCATATTATTCACTGAGAGGAGGGGATGTAGCCACTGACAATGGTGATGCCCTTGCATAAAGCCAGCCATGGAAAGGAGTAAGACTGATTGGATGAAGATAGCAAGAAAGCAGAGGTTCAGAGGAACGAAAGCATCTCCATTCGCTTATCTGAAATTCCTACCAATGAATTACATAAGTATTTCTATCCCTATTTTATTATATTAAATTCGAAAACACCATTATCCATTTATATCTGCCTAACTGAGATTTGCAAGGTGACCATAGCTTGCTTCATACCAATAATCTCCGTGGGATTCGACCCTTACTCACGTAAGGTATTACTTGGACGACCCAGTGCACTTGCTGGTTAGTTGTATCGAAGTTGTGAACCATGGTATTGGCACCATGTTCTTGGCGCCATTGCCAGGGAAAGAAAGAGCCATGAATTTTACATAATTAAAGTGTAATCACGATTACGCGTACCAAGTTGCTCACGTTGCCAGGGATTATTCGAGCCTGGACATCACAATTTCGTGCACCAGTTTCCAAGTTCGAATCCTAGCATCCCCACTTTTCCCATGCTGTATTCCTCGTTTTCTCTTGGTGAAGCATGACAATGCTCTCCAAGAGAGCGCTGTGCTCTCCAAGTGAGTGCTACTAGAAGCACCTCTTTGCCTTGGAGTGATGCTCCCTCTTCGAATCTTGGTGGTTGCACTTTGGTCTATTTTTGCTTTTTTTTTTTTGTCCTTAAAGATGCCTTTCACTTGTGCCTCAACTTTGTGCCAAATATAGATTTCCATACATTGTTGGAAAGCTTTAAATGTCATCTTTTCAACGCAACTGGAAGCACATCAATCAGACATCTGTAGCTCAAGTTATAGTCCTTCGAAGGAGGCATGGTCATGCTGTGAGCGCCCAGATTTTAACTTAGCGAAAATTTTGCTTCCAAGCTTATTTTTGCATCACGATAATGCTCTGCTCTTGGCAAGAGCGGAGCATTGTATGCTGATTGCAAATTTTTCTTTAATTTGGTCTTGGGCCACGCTTTTAAATGCGTGGCTTAAGCTTCCAAAGTGTGCCCCAAAGCTCTTTTTTTCTCCTTTTTTAGCTTATTTTGTGCTTTTTGCTTCTTTTTCTTCTTATTTCCTAATAAATTTATAAAATCAAAAGATCAAGGAAATATACCATTTAAGTACAAAAGCATTCATTATTCAAGCACAAATCATCAATTTCTTGTATGAATAAGCATAGAAAAACATGACATGGTGACATGTCATCAACCAAACTTAAAAATTGACTCAAGACTCAAACAAGAAACACAAAATATTTTTTATTTTATGATTTTATGATTTTTTTTTTGTATTTTCTTTTAAATTTTTTTTCCAAAAACATATAGGAAAAAGAAAATAAGAAATTCAAAATTTTTAATAAGAATTCCAGGAATCTTTTAATATTAGCCTAAAGCTCCAATACAAGGGTTAGGCATGGCTTACTAGCCAGCCAAGCTTTAGAAGATACAAATCAGGCATATAACAGCTGGTACTTCATCCAACTTCATATACTGATAAGTGGAAGCCCCATTCCAAATAAATTGGATATGGTTTTACAGCCAACCAGGCTTCAATATGCTTCATGAAACTCTAGAATTCTTTCTTAAAAATTCTGAAATAATTTTCGAAAACAGATGAGAAATTTTTGAAGAAATATTTATTTTTTTTTTGAAATTTTAATTGGGAAAAACGAAAAAAGAAGAAAATATTTTTGAAAAATTTTTGAAAACTTTTTGAAAATAAAATAAGAAGAAAATTACCCAATCTGAGTAACACGATGAACCGTCAGTTGTCCAAACTCGAACAATCCTCGGTAACGGCGCCAAAAACTTGGTATGCAAAATTGTTACTCTGAGGTTGTAAAATTTGTTGTTCGTTCTCTCCCTGGCAATGGCGCCAATAACTGGTCCACAATACCATGGTCCAAACATAACTTCACAACTTCGCACAACTAACCAGCAAGTGCACTGGGTTGTCCAAGTAATAAAACCTTACGTGAGTAAGGGTCGATCCCACAGAGATTGTTGGTATGAAGCAAGCTATGGTCATCTTGTTAATCTCAGTCAGGCAGATATCAAATGGTTATGGAGTTTTCGAATAATAATAATAAATAAATGGAAAATAAAGATAGAAATACTTATGTAATTCATTGGTGAGAATTTCAGATACGCGTATAGAGATGCTCTCGTTCCTCTGAACCTCTGCTTTCCTGCTATCTTCATCCAATCATTCCTGTTCCTTTCCATGGCAAGCTTTCTGTAAGGGCATCACCGTTGTCAATGGCTACATCCCATCCTCTCTGTGAAAAAGGTCCAAATGCTCTGTCACGGCACGGCTAATCATCTGGAGGTTTTCGATTATACTGGAATAGGGTTCACCCTCCTTTTGCGTCTGTCACTATGCCCAGCACTCGCGAGTTTGAAGTTTGTCACAGCCATCCCTTCCCAGATCCTACTCGAAATACCACAGACAAGGTTTAGACTTTCCGGATCTCAGGAATGGCCATCCACGGGTTCTAACTTATACCACGAAGACATTAATAACTCGGACTCGGTCCTCTGTATTAGATATCCAAGAGATATTCATTCTAGCTTGTTTGTCAGGCACGCGTTCATAAGTGAGAATGATGATGAGCGTCACATAATCATCACATTCATCATGTTCTTGGGAGCAAATGGATATCTTAGAAGCGGAATAAGTTGAATTGAATAGAAAAATAGTAGTACTTTGCATTAAATCATGAGGAACAGCAGAGCTTCACACCTTAATCTATGGAGTGCAGAAACTCTACCGTTGAAAATACATAAGTAATGAAGGTCCAGGCATGGCCGAATGGCCAGCCCCCAAACGTGATCAATATGATCCAAAGTTGAACTAAAAATTCTAAGATTATCAGATGTAAATACAATAGTAAAAAGTCCTATTTATACTAAACTAGTTACTAGGGTTTACAGAATTGAGTAAATGATGTAGAAATCCACTTCTGGGGCCCACTTGGTGTGTGCTTGGGCTGAGATTGAAGTTTACACGTGGAGAGGTCATTCTTGGAGAGGTCTACTTTCCAACACAATTGGAAGCGCGCCATTTGGAGTTCTGTAGCTCCAGAAAATCCCATTTGAGTGCAGGGAGGTCAGAATCCAACAGCATCTGCAGTCCTTCTTCAACCTCTGAATCTAATTTTAGCTCAGGTCCCTCAATTTCAGCCAGAAAATACCTGAAATCACAGAAAAACACACAAACTCATAGTAAAGTCCAGAAATGTGATTTTTAATTAAAAACTAATAAAAATATACTAAAAACTAACTAAATCATACTGAAAACATACTAAAAACAATGCCAAAAAGCGTATAAATTATCTGCTCATCACTTAGCTCATTCGCACTTTCTTATTATTTTCTTGTTATGTCATTTAGTTTATAAATTCTTGTTGAATTTATATTTTTTATTAATGAATTTGATGTTTTATATTTTATTATTACTTAATTGAGTTGTTATCATTAGATTCTTGTAATGGGCAGTAATAGTTTTTACTAATTCTTACAATCTATGAAGTTTTATATTTATGCACTCTAGGTATTTGACAAAATGATTGACTTAGTTATGGAGTAGATTTTTCATTCTTGATTTGGGTTGGGAACTTGGATAATCTTGAGTTACTAATGTCCAAGTTGATTGATAATTAAGAGATATTAAATAATCTTGTTTCCACTAATGCTAATATTTTATCAATCAGGACTTGTGAAATAGGGTTAATTAAGCCTAATTGACTTTTCTCAATTTGTAGAGATTGACGAGTTGGATTTTCTCGTTGTAATTATCATATTGTGGTTACTGATAAGGATAATGATCCTTAACCCTCAACCCCAGCAAAGGCCTTTTTAGAGCTTGAATTTACTACTTTTTCCTCTAGATAATTACTTTAATTACTCTTAGTCTTACTGCTTTGCCATTTAATCTTTACTTGCTCCTTTAAGTTCTAGTAAATTTAAATTTTCATAATTGCAATAAACTCCTATTTTCTCATAGCTAATTCTAATGCACTATATTGTGAGTCCAAGGGAAATGATCTGGGCGTAAAATCCCGGTTATTGATTTGAGTTTTGTGATATTTTTTACTAAACTTTAATAGTATTGAATTCTGGTTTAGAATTGACGAACGGGATTCTTGCTAGTAAAGAATTTTATGAAAATAATCACGTTGTAGGTATAGCTTCTAAACCAACAGAGAATCCTTTCGTACAAAAGTTTGGTTGTCACAAGTAACAAAACCCAATAAAATTTATAACCGAAGTATTCAAACCTCGGGTCGTCTCTCAAGGAATTGCAAGGAAGTATGATTTATTATTGGTTATGGAATTGTATATTTATGGGTTTTTGAAATAAGGAACAAGTAATTTAAATGGCAAGAAAAATAAATTAATAATTAGAAAACATTTGGCAAGGTATGAGAACTGGAAATCCCATCCTAGTTATTCTTATCAGATGTGATGAGAATTGTTTATTTCTCCCACTTAGTTAACCCTTACTAAATAAAGAAAAGTCAAGTGGACTAATTAACTTGATTCCTCAAGTCCTAGTCAACTCCTATGGAAAGACTAGCTTTAGAGGGATCCAAATCAATCAGTAATTCCCAATTTTCAATTAACCGCTGAGTTTGACAACTTAAGTGTCACCAATTACTTATCCAAAGCCAAAATGGAAGGAAATCTACTCGAATAAAAATTCCTTTTCATCAATTAAAGCTAAGAGTATCATAATTCTAATACCTCAAATTGCATTTAAACATAAATTCAAATCTAACATGGGAAGGATCATAAGCCAAATTGGCAACATAAGTAATTAACAAGTAAAAGAATTAGAGTAAATAAAAGTAGGAGAGAAACATAAATTAAAGGAACATTGAACCTGGATTAAGAAATAACCATACTCTAAGAGATATCCTAATTCTAAAACCTAAGAGAGAGGAGAGAGCCCCTCTCTCTCTAAAACTACATCTAAAACCTAAAATTGTGAATGATGAATGTTCTCTCCATTCTCTCCATTGATTCCCCTATTCTCTAGCTTCTATTCTGTGTTTTTAGGCTTGGATTTGGGCTGAAAAAGGGCCCAGAAATCGATGGGGCGACTTCTGCAATTTTCTACACGTGGCGTCCGTCACGCTTGCGCGTGGGTCGCGCGTGCGCGTCATTTGGAGTTTTTCCTTGTCATGCGTACGAGTCGCTCGTGTTTTGCGCTAGGCACCCGTCTGCGTCATCCATGCGTGCGCGTCGCTGCCATTTTCTTCAAAACTCTATTTTGTGCGTTCCTTCCATTTTTGCGTGTTTTCTTTTTGTCCTTGGTGCACGAAATTGTGATCTCTGGTAATGGCTCCAAAGGCTTGGTGCTCTAATCTCAATTCATAATTTGTCACAACTTCGATACAACTAACCAGCAAGTGCACTGCGTCGTCCAAGTAATAAACCTTACGTGAGTAATGGTCGATCCCACGGAGATTGTTGGTATGAAGCAAGCTACGGTCACCTTGTAAATCTTAGTCAGGTGGATATAAAATAATTATGGAGTTTTCGAAAATAGATAATATAATAAGGATAGAAATACTTATGTAAATCATTGGTGAGAATTTCAGATAAGCGCATAGAGATGCTTTCGTTCCTCTGAACCTCTGCTTTTCTGCTGTCTTCATCCAATTAGTCTTACTCCTTTCTATGGCTGGCTTTTTGTAAGGATGTCACCGGTGCCAATGGCTACTTTCAATCCTCTCGGGAAAATGGTCCAAATGCTCTGTCACAGCACGGCTAATCGTCTGGAGGCATCACCCTTGTCAATGGTTACATCCTATCCTCTCAGTGAAAGTGGTCAATGCACCCTGTCATGGCACGGCTATTCATCTGTCGGTTCTCGATCATGCTGGAATAGGATTTACTATCCTTTTGCGTCTGTCACTACGCCCAACAATCGTGAGTTTGAAGCTCGTCACAGTCATTCAATCATTGAATCCTACTCGGAATACCACAGACAAGGTTTAGACTTTCCGGATTCTCTTGAATGCTGCCATCATTCTAGCTTACACCACGAAGATTCTGATTAAGAGATCTAAGAGATACTCATTCAATCTAATGTAGAACGGAAGTGGTTGTCAGGCACGCGTTCATAGGGAATGATGATGATTGTCACGTTCATCACATTCAGGTTGAAGTGCGAATGAATATCTTAGAAGCGAAATAAGATGAATTGAATAGAAAACAGTAGTACTTTGCATTAATCTTTGAGGAACAGCAGAACTCCACACCTTAATCTATGGAGTGTAGAAACTCTACCGTTTGAAAATACATAAGTGAAAGGTCCAAGCATGGCCGAATGGCCAGCCCCTCTGATCTAAGAACCAGGCGTCCAAAGATGTCTAATACAATAGTAAAAAGTCCTATTTATAATAAACTAGCTACTAGGGTTTACAGAAGTAAGTAATTGATGCATAAATCCACTTCCGGGGCCCACTTGGTGTGTGTTTGGGCTGAGCTTGAAGTCTACATATGGAGAGGTCATTCTTGGAGTTGAACGCCAGCTTTTGTGCCAGTTTGGGCGTTGAACTCCACTTTGCAACTTGTTTCTGACGCTGGACGCCAGAATTGGGCAGAGAGCTGGCGTTGAACGCCAGTTTGCGTCATCTAAACTTGCGAAAAGTATGGACTATTATATATTTCTGAAAAGCCCTGGATGTCTACTTTCTAACGCAATTGGAACCGCGCGATTTTTGAGTTCTGTAGCTCCAGAAAATCCATTTTGAGTGCAGGGAGGTCAGAATCCAACAGCATCAGCAGTCCTTCTTCAACCTCTGAATCTGATTTTTGCTCAAGTCCCTCAATTTCAGCCAGAAAATACCTGAAATCACAGAAAAACACACAAAGTCATAGTAAAGTCCAGTAATGTGAATTTAACATAAAAACTAATGAAAACGTCCCTAAAAGTAACCAGATTCAACTAAAAACATACTAAAAACAATGCCAAAAAGCGTATAAATTATCCGCTCATCACAACACCAAACTTAAATTGTTGCTTGTCCCCAAGAAAATGAAAATAAAAGAGGATAAAAAGAAGAGAATATACTATAAATTCCAAACTATCAATGAAACATAGCTCCAATTAAATGAGCGGGACTTATAGCTTTTTGCCTCTTGAATAGTTTTGGCATCTCACTTTATCCATTGAAGTTCAGAATGATTGGCATCTATAGGAACTCAGAGTTCAGATAGTGTTATTGATTCTTCTAGTTCAGTATGATGATTCTTGAACACAGCTATTTTATGAGTCTTGGCCGTGGCCCTAAGCACTTTGTTTTCCAGTATTACCACCGGATACATAAATGCCACAGACACATAATTGGGTGAACCTTTTCAGATTGTGACTCAGCTTTGCTAAAGTCCCCAATTAGAGGTGTCCAAGGTTCTTAAGCACACTCTCTTTTTTTGCTTTGGACCTTGACTTTAACCGCTCAGTCTCAAGTTTTCACTTGACACCTTCACGCCACAAGCACATGGTTAGGGACAGCTTGGTTTAGCCGCTTATGCCAGAATTTTATTCTTGTAGGCCCTCCTATCCACTGATGCTCAAAGCCTTGGGATCCTTTTTATTTGCCCTTGCCTCTTGGTTTTAAGAGCTTTTGGCTTTTTCTGCTTGCTTTTTCTTTTTCTTTCTATTTTTTTTTTTGCTATTTTTTTTTCTACAAGCTTTGTTCTTTGCTGCTTTTTCTTGCTTCAAGAATCATTTTTATGATTTTTCAGATTATCAAATAACATGTCTCCTAGTCATCATTCTTTCAAGAGCCAACATATTTAACATTCTTAAACAACAACTTCAAAAGACATATGCACTGTTCAAGCATTCATTAAGAAAACAAGAAGCATTGTCACCACATCAATATAATTAAACTAAGTTCAAGGATAAATTCGAAACTCATGTACTTCTTGTTCTTTTGAATTAAAACATTTTTCATTTAAGAGAGGTGATGGATTCATAGGACATTCATAACTTTTAAGACAAAGTTACTAACTACTAATGATCATGTAATGAAGACACAAACATAGATAAGCACATAACATAGAAAACGAAAAACAAAAGAATTAAGAGCAAGGAATGAATCCACCTTAGTGATGGTGGCGTTTCCTTCTTGAGGAACCAATGATGTCCTTGAGCTCTTCTATGTCTCTTCCTTGTCTTTGTTGCTCCTCCCTCATTGCTTTTTTGATCTTCTCTTATTTCATGAAGCATGATGGAGTGCTCTTGATGTTCCACCCTTAGTTGTCCCATATTAGAACTCAATTCTCCTAGGGAGGTGTTGATTTGCTCCCAATAGTTTTGTGGAGGAAAGTGCATTTGAGGCATCTCCGGGATCTCATGGTGATGAGCTTCATACGCCTCTTGAGCTCCATGAATGGGCTCTCTTGCTTGCTCTATCTTTTTTTTAGTGATGGGCTTGTCCTCTTTAATGAGGATATCTCCCTCTATGTCAATCCCAGCCGAATTGCATAGGTGGCAAATGAGGTGAGGAAAGGCTAACCTTGCCATAGTGGAGGACTTGTCAGCCACCTTGTAGAGTTCTTGAGGTATAATCTCATGAACTTCCACCTCTTCTCCAATCATGATGCTATGGATCATGATGGTCCGGTCTATAGTAACTTCAGACCGGTTGCTAGTGGGAATGATTGAGCATTGAATGAACTCTAACCATCCTCTAGCTACAGGCTTGAGGTCCAATCTTCTTAGTTGAACTGGCTTGCCTTTGGAGTCAATCTTCCATTGAGCTCCTTCTACACATATGTCCATAAGGACTTGGTCCAACCTTTGATCAAAGTTGACTCTCCTTGTGTAGGGGCGTGCGTTCTCTTCCATGTTTGGCAAGTTGAACGCCAACCTCATATTTTCCAGACTAAAATCTAAGTATTTCCCCCGAACCATTGTAACATAGTTCTTTGGATCCGGGTTCTTACTTTGATCATGGTTCTTGGTGATCCATGCATTGGCATAGAACTCTTGAACCATTAGGATGCCGACTTGTTGGATGGGATTTGTTAGAACTTCCCAACCTCTTCTTTGAATTTCATGTCGGATTTCCGGATACTCATTTCTTTTGAGTTTGAAAGGGACCTCAGGGATCACCTTCTTCTTGGCCACAACATCATAGAAGTGGTCTTGATGGGCTTTGGAGATGAACCTTTCCATCTCCCATGACTCGGATGTGTAAGCTTTTGTCTTCCCTTTCCCCTTTCTAGAGGATTCTCCGGTCTTAGGTGCCATCAATGGTAATGGAAAATCAAAAAGCTTATGCTTTTACCACACCAAACTTAGAATTTTGCTCGCCCTCGAGCAATAAAAGAAAGAATAGATGAAGAAGAAAAAGAGATGGAGGAGAGAGAGAGTAGGAAATGTTTCGGCCAAGAAGGGTGTAGAGGGGTGTGTTGTGTGAGTTTGATGAAGAATGGAGGGTTTTATATAGGGAAGGGAGGGGGGGTTAAGGTTCGGCTATTTAGGATGGGTTTGGGTGGGTAATTGGTTTTGAATTTTGAAGGTAGGTGGGGTTTATGAGGTAGGTTTATGGGGAAGAGTGGATGGATGTGAGTGGTGAAGAGGTGATGGGGAAGAGAGGTTGAGGAGATTGGTGAAGGGTTTTTGGGGAAGGGTGTTTATGGGATTGTGTGAAAGAGAGGTGAGAAGAAGTGAGTGGAGGTAGGTGGGGATCCTGTGGGGTCCACAGATCCTAAGATGATCCTGTGGGGTCCATAGATCCTGAGATGTTTAAGGATTTACAACCTTGCACCACATTAGGCATGTAAAATGCCCTTGCACACAATTCTGGGCGTTCAGCGCCAGGTTGGTGCCTATTCTGGGCGTTCAACGCCCATTTACTAGCCATTTCTGGCGTTGAACACCAGAACCATGCTTGTTCTGGGCGTTCAGTGCCAGGATGCTGCCCATTTTGGGCGTTCAGTGCCAGAACCATGCTCTGTTCTGGCGTTGAACGCCAGGCAGATGCTTTCTCCAGGGTGTGATTTTTCTTCTGCTGTTTTTGATTCCATTTTCAATTTTTATATTTATTTTGTGAATCCACATGATCATGAACCTAATAAAACATGAAAAACAAAAACAAAATTAGATAAATAAACATTGGGTTGCCTCCCAACAAGCGCTTCTTTAATGTCAATAGCTTGACAGTGGGCTCTCATGGAGCCTCACAGATGTTCAGAGCATTGTTGAAACTCTCCAACACCAAACTTAGAGTTTGGATATGGGAGTTCAACACCAAACTTAGAGTTTGGTTGTGGCCTCCCAACACCAAACTTAGAGTTTGACTGTGGGGACTTGGGTTGACTCTACTTTGAGAGAAGTTTTTCATGCTTCCTCTCCATGGTTGCAGAGGGAGATCCTTGAGTTTTAAACACAAGGGAGTCCTCATTCCATTGAAGGACTAGTTCACCTCTGTCAACATCAATCACAGCTCTTGCTGTGGCCAGGAAAGGTCTTCCTAGGATGATGGATTCATCCTCTTCCATTCCAGTATCCAGGACTATGAAATCATCAGGGATGTAAAGGCCTTCAACCTTTACTAACAGGTCCTCTACTTGTCCATATGCCTGTTTTCTTGAATTGTCTGCCATCTCTAATGAGATTTTAGCAGCTTGCACCCCATAGATTCCCAGTTTCTCTATTACAGAGAGGGGCATGAGGTTTATTCCTGAGCCAAGGTCACACAGAGCCTTAAAGATCATGGTGCCTATGGTACAAGGTATTATGAACTTTCCAAGATCCTGTCTCTTCTGAGGCAATGTCAGTTGATCCAGATCACTTAGTTCATTGGTGAACAAGGGAGGTTCATCTTTCCAAGTTTCAATACCAAATAATTTGGCATTCAGCTTCATGATTTCACCAAGAAACTTGGCAGTTTGCTCTTCAGTAACATCCTCATTCTCTTCAGAAGAGGAATACTCATCAGAGCTCATGAAGGGCATAAGGAGGTTTAATGGAATCTCTATGGTCTCTAGTT
This sequence comes from Arachis hypogaea, assembly GCF_003086295.3. Taxonomy (NCBI): domain Eukaryota; kingdom Viridiplantae; phylum Streptophyta; class Magnoliopsida; order Fabales; family Fabaceae; genus Arachis; species Arachis hypogaea. The sequence goes on from NC_092046.1 coordinate 26,148,981, forward strand.
GAGCTTCAGAGTCCTTTGGTTCCTCAGAGGGAAGCTCCTTATTGATCACTGGACGTCCCAAGAGGTCTTCCTCCTTGGGATTCACGTCCTCCTCTCCTTCTTTGGGTTCGGCCATTTTGGTTATGTCAATGGCCTTGCACTCTCCTTTTGGATTCTCTTCTGTATTGATTGGGAGAGTACTAGGAGGGATTTCAGTGATCCTTTTACTCAGCTGGCCCACTTGTGCTTCCATATTTCTAATGGAAGACCTTGTTTCATTCATGAAACTTACAGTGCCCTTGGATAGATCAGAGACTAAGTTTGCTAAATTAGAGGTATTTTGTTCAGAGTTCTCTGTCTGTTGCTGAGTGGATGATGGAAAAGGTTTATTATTGTTAAACCCGTTTCTTCTACCATTATTAAAGCCTTGTTGAGGCTTTTGATCTTTCCATGAGAAATTTGGATGATTTCTCCATGATGGATTATAGGTGTTTCTATAAGGTTCACCCATGTAATTTACCTCTGCTATTGCAGGGTTCTCAAGATCATAAGCTTCTTCTTCAGGAGAAGCCTCTTGAGTACTGTTGGATGCAGCTTGCATTCCATTCAGACTCTGAGAAATCATATTGACTTGCTGAGTCAATATTTTATTCTGAGCCAATATGGCATTCAAAGTATCAATTTCAAGAACTCCCTTCTTCATAGGCGTCCCATTATTCACAGGATTCCTCTCAGAAGTGTACATGAACTGGTTATTAGCAACCATGTCAATGAGTTCTTGAGCTTCTGCAGGCATTTTCTTTAGGTGAATGGATCCACCTGCAGAAGTATCCAATGACATCTTTGATAGCTCAGATAAACCATCATAGAAGATATCCAGGATGGTCCATTCTGAAAGCATATCAGAAGGACACTTTTTGGTCAGCTGCTTGTATCTTTTCCAAGCTTCATAGAGGGATTCACCTTCTTTCTGTCTGAAGGTTTGAACATCAGCTCTAAGCTTGCTCAGCTTTTGAGGAGGAAAGAACTTGGCTAAGAAAGCCATGACCAGCTTATTCCAAGAGTTCAGGCTGTCTTTGGGTTGAGAGTCCAACCACACTCTAGCTCTGTCTCTTACAACAAAAGGGAAAAGCATGAGCCTGTAGACTTCAGGATTTACTCCATTAGTCTTAACAGTATCATAGTTCTGCAAGAATTCAGTTAAAAACTGAAAAGGATCTTCAGATGGAAGTCCATAAAACTTGCAGTTCTGCTGCATCAGAGAAACTAGCTGAGGTTTCAGCTCAAAATTGTTTGCTCCAATGGTGGGAATGAAGATGCTTCTTCCATGTAAATTGGAATTAGGTGCAGTAAAGTCACCAAGCATTCTCCTTGCATTATTGTTGTTGGGTTCGGCTGCCATCTCCTTTACTTGTTTGAAATTTTCAATAAGGTTGTCTCTGGATTGTTGTAATTTAGCTTCTCTTAGGTTCCTCTTCAGAGTCCTTTCAGGTTCTGGATCAGCTTCAACAAGAATGCCTTTTTCCTTATTCCTGCTCATAAGAAAGAGAAGAAAACAAGAAAAGAAGAGGAATCCTCTATGTCACAGTAAAGAGGTTCCTTATTGTTAGTAGAAGAAAAGAAGAAGAGAAAAATCTGAACTCAGAAAGAGAGAGAGAGAGTTCGGATTTTTGGTGGGTGAGGGAGAGATGTTAGTAGATGAATAAATAAATAGAATAAGATAAGAGAGGGAAAATTTCGAAAATAATTTTTGAAAAAGAGTTAGTGATTTTTGAAAATAGTTTTCGAAAAAGGTTAGTAATTTTCAAAAATAAAAAATCAAAAATTAAAATAGTTAGTTAATCAAAAAGAATTTTTGAAAAAGAGGGAAATATTTTCGAAAATTAGAGGAAAGAGTTAGTTAGGTAGTTTTGAAAAAGATAAGAAACAAACAAAAAGTTAGTTAGTTAGTTGAAACAAATTTTGAAAATCAATTTTGAAAAGATAAGAAGATAGGAAGTTAGAAAAGATATTTTAAAATCATATTTTGAAGAAGATAAGATAAGGAAGATATTTTTGAAAAACTATGATTGAAATTAGTTTTGGAAAAGGATTTGATTTTTAAAATCACAATTAATGACTTGATTCACAAGAAATCATAAGATATGATTCTAGAACTTAAAGTTTGAATCTTTCTTAACAAGTAAGTAACAAACTTGAAATTTTTGAATCAAAACATTAATTGATGATGTTATTTTCGAAAATTTGATATAAAAATAAGAAAAAAGGTTTTTGAAAAATATTTTTGGAATTTTCGAAAATAACTAAGAAATTTGAAAAAGATTTGATTTTTGAAAAAGATTTTGAAAAAGATAAGATTTTTAAATTGAAAATTTGATTTGACTCATAAAAACAACTAGATTTTAAAAATTTTTGAAAAAGTCAAATCTAATTTTCGAAATTTTAAGAGAGAAAAAGGGAAAGATATTTTTTTGATTTTTGAATTTTTATGATGAGAGAGAGAAACAAGAAAAATGATGCAATGCATGAAAGTTATGGATCAAAACAATGAATGCATGCAAGAATGCTATGAATGTCAAGATGAACACCAAGAACACTATGAAGATCATGATGAACATCAAGAACACATTTTTGAAAAAATTTTTAATGCAAAGAAAACATGCAAGACACCAAACTTAGAATTATTTAATGCTTAGACATAAAGAATTCAGGAATGCATATGAAAAAAAGAAAAGACACAAAACATGCAAATGCAAAGATCAAACAAGAAGACTTACCAAGAACAACTTGAAGATCATGAAGAACACTATGAATGCATGAATTTTTCGAAAAAATGCAAGATGAATATGCAATTGACACCAAACTTATAACATGACTCAAGACTCAAACAAGAAACACAAAAATATTTATGATTTTTTTTTATGATTTTATGATTTTTTTTTTTGTATTTTCATTTTATATTTTTCGAAAATAAATTTGAAAAAGGAAAATAAGGATTCCAAAATTTTTAATATGAATTCCAGGAATCTTGTGCTTTTTAGTCTAAAGCTCCAATCTGAGGGTGAGGCATGGCTTAATAGCCAGTCAAGCTTTAGTATGCTATTACATGCATCAGCTAATTTGCTAAGAAAGACAAAGAAGCTCTTCTCTTGAGTATAAGTGAAACCTCTGTCCAAAAGAATTTAGACATGGCTTTACAGCCAGCCAGGTTTCAACATGCTTCATGAAACACTAGAATTCATTCTTAAAAATTCTGAAGAAAAATATATTTTTGAAAACATTTTTTTTATTTTAAAATTTTTTTTTTTCGAAAACAAATGAGAAAATTTTGAAAAAGTTTTGAAAAATTTTTGAAAAGAAAACAAAAAGAAAATTACCTAATCTGAGCAACAAGATGAACCGTCAGTTGTCCAAACTCGAACAATCCCCGGCAACGGCGCCAAAAACTTGGTGCACGAAATTGTGATCTCTGGTAATGGCTCCAAAGGCTTGGTGCTCTAATCTCAATTTATAATTTGTCACAACTTCGATACAACTAACCAGCAAGTGCACTGGGTCGTCCAAGTAATAAACCTTACGTGAGTAAGGGTCGATCCCACGGAGATTGTTGGTATGAAGCAAGCTATGGTCACCTTGTAAATCTCAGTCAGGTGGATATAAAATAATTATGGAGTTTTCGAAAATGGATAATATAATAAGGATAGAAATACTTATGTAAATCATTGGTGAGAATTTCAGATAAGCGCATAGAGATGCTTTCGTTCCTCTGAACCTCTGCTTTCCTGCTGTCTTCATCCAATCAGTCTTACTCCTTTCTATGGCTGGCTTTTTGTAAGGATGTCACCGGTGCCAATGGCTACTTTCAATCCTCTCGGGAAAATGGTCCAAATGCTCTGTCACAGCACGGCTAATCGTCTGGAGGCATCACCCTTGTCAATGGTTACATCCTATCCTCTCAGTGAAAGTGGTCAACGCACCCTGTCACGGCACGGCTATTCATCTGTCGGTTCTCGATCATGCTGGAATAGGATTTACTATCCTTTTGCGTCTGTCACTACGCCCAACAATCGCAAGTTTGAAGCTCGTCACAGTCATTCAATCATTGAATCCTACTCGGAATACCACAGACAAGGTTTAGACTTTCTGGATTCTCTTGAATGCCGCCATCATTCTAGCTTACACCACGAAGATTCTGATTAAGAGATCTAAGAGATACTCATTCAATCTAATGTAGAACGGAAGTGGTTGTCAGGCACGTGTTCATAGGGAATGATGATGATTGTCACGTTCATCACATTCAGGTTGAAGTGCGAATGAATATCTTAGAAGCGAAATAAGATGAATTGAATAGAAAATAGTAGTACTTTGCATTAATCTTTGAGGAACAGTAGAGCTCCACACCTTAATCTATGGAGTGTAGAAACTCTACCATTTGAAAATACATAAGTGAAAGGTCCAGGCATGGCCGAATGGCCAGCCCCTCTGATCTAAGAACCAGGCATCCAAAGATGTCTAATACAATAGTAAAAAGTCCTATTTATAATAAACTAGCTACTAGGGTTTACAGAAGTAAGTAATTGATGCATAAATCCACTTTCGGGTCCCACTTGGTGTGTGTTTGGGCTGAGCTTGAAGTCTACATGTGGAGAGATCATTCTTGGAGTTGAACGCCAGCTTTTGTGCCAGTTTGGGCGTTGAACTCCACTTTGCAACTTGTTTCTGGCGCTGGACGCCAGAATTGGGCAGATAGCTGTCGTTGAACGCCAGTTTGCGTCATCTAAACTTGGGCAAAGTATGGACTATTATACATTTCTGGAAAGCCCTGGATGTCTACTTTCTAAAGCAATTGGAAGCGCGCCATTTTGAGTTCTGTAGCTCCAGAAAATTCATTTTGAGTGCAGGGAGGTCAGAATCCAACAGCATCAGCAGTCCTTCTTCAACCTCTGAATCTGATTTTTGCTCAAGCCCCTCAATTTCAGCCAGAAAATACCTGAAATCACAGAAAAACACACAAACTCATAGTAAAGTCTAGAAATGTGAATTTAACATAAAAACTAATGAAAACGTCCCTAAAAGTAACCAGATTCAACTAAAAACATACTAAAAACAATGCCAAAAAGCATATAAATTATCCGCTCATCAGTCCTCTGAGCCATTCCCGCCCTATGAAACCTGAAATTACTTAACACACAGATCACGGTACCAAATGGTAATAAAGGATAATTAAAATTAATATTTTTAAAGCATAGGAAACATGTTTTCACATATATCATGGAATAAGGAAGGAATTCTAAAACCATGCAAATCTTATGAATAAGTGGGTGAAGAATTGATAAAAACACTCAATTGAGAACAAGATAAATCATAAAATAGTAGTTTATCAACCTCCCCACACTTAAACATTAGCATGTCCTCATGCTAAATCCAAGAGAAAAGAGTGAAGAATGATGGAACCTTATGCAATGCAATCTATTCTAAATGCAAGCTACCTAAATGAATCATGCAATTCTAATTACTATCCACTTATATATATAAAGCTTACATATGATTAAATTGAGTCAAATTTTTCAAGGAATCATATATGCACAGCCAAGGCTAAATCATGTTAAAATACATATTCACAATTGAGTTGATTTAATCAAAAGATTTCACAAACTTGCAAGAAAATCAATAATTAAACATGGATATATGGAAATGAGCTATTGAACCCTCACTGGATTTGTGTATACACTCTAGTCACTCAGTGTTTGGGGTTAATCACTCTATCCTTCTCTAGTCATACTTTCTAAAACTTTGTTCTTCATCTAACCAATCAACAAATATTTAATGTATACATGCAAACATCATGAGGAATTTTTCAAGGTTGTAATGGGGCTAAGGTAAAGGTGAGGGTATATATATATAAGGCTAAGTGAGTTATAAATTGAATCCTTGATTAGTCTAAGATCTCACCTAACATATACATACTCTATACAGTTAAAATTATGCCTAGCTACCCAATTTTCTACTTTTGTATCACATACTCATGCACCAAATTCTTTTTTATTTTACCCCATGTGCACTGATTTCTTTACTAAACTCATTATTGGAGTAATTTTGTCCTCTTATTCATTTATTTATTAAAAAGGGATTTTTTTTGAAACATAAATACAACATATCAATACATATGGTATTTTAATTATTTTGGTTTCACATGAGCATGCTCCCAAATTTCAAATGATTTATAGAGTTAATACCTTCCTATCAACCCAAGTTCCCACAGTTTCGCCACACTTAGTTGATACATAATCTCTATCTTAAGCTAACCAAAGATTCAATTTGGGATTTTTAATTTGTTTTTCTACTTAAAGCTAGTGATGTGGTTATAGAACAGAAGGGGATTCAAAAGGCTCAAGGGGGCTAACAAGGGTGACATAAAAGGGTAGGCTTATTTGGGATAAGTGAGCAAAAATAAGTAATGGCCTCAATCATATGCAAGTATGTAAATACATTCTATATTGGACATATAGACTGAAACAACGTAAAGATTGCAAGCATAGAAACGAAGGGCGAAACACACAAGAATGAAAAATATGGTTAAATGTAACCATGCAATTAAGCTAAAAAACTCACGGGTTGTGTGTTCTTTGACTCAAAAATCATATATCAGTTATGTATATCATACAAGTAGAAATCAAGATTTTCCATTCAACTCAATGTGAGTCTTTGAATGGCTCTTATAAATATATATATATATATATATGGTGGGTGAATTGTTGTGACTCTAAAAAACTAAAATTTCTAGTTTACTCTTTTCTTTTCAATTAAACCAAATTATTATATGCTAAAAGGGTAAACTAAACTAAATAATCCATATTTTCTATATCACAACTAATAAGCTAAAAGTGCAAATTAAGCTAAATATCTAAGATATATACAGCCCAAAGTGCAAAATGCCGAAATAAAGTAGAAATACAGCAAAAGAAAATGCACAAGTACTGAAAGATAAATAAGATAAAATAAAATAAAAATAAAATAAAAATAAAAATATAGAAAATAAACAAAATAGGATAAAAAGAGTCTGAAACTAGTTCACCAAAAATAAGGTTCGCCAGAGATGGCAACCTCCCCACACTTAAATAATAGCATCGTCCTCGATGCTCAATCAAGCTGGGTGTGAAGATGTGGCATCTCCGAAAGGATGTGCTGTGGTGTCTCTGTGGGCTCTGGTAGTGATAGTGCCTAAGGCTCTGCCTGTATCGGTGCCTGTGGGTCTGATGGCTGTGTCTGCAGAGGCTCCTCATGCTGGGGCTCTGCCCGCTGGGATGCTGTCTGCTGGTGCTCTGCACGTGCCTCCTCCTCATGATCATCCGCCTCCTCCTCAGATGGCTCCGATGGTGTGTCAGGCTTGGAGGGGATGTCAGGGTTGCTTGACCGGATCATCAGCTTCAAATGCTCATAACGTCGCTTGTTGCAGCGCTCCATCCGATCCAGGCGCTCGAAGAGTCGGTGCACTAGGTGGTAAATGGGCTCGGGAGCAGGTGAGGGTGCTGTGGGGGTGGCTGGGGCAACAGATGCTGAAGGGGTAGTAGAAGAGGTGGCTCCATCAGTGGAGGCAGTGAGAAAGGGTGGTCTGTAGCCCAGAGCCATGAACTTTCTGCCATGAGGGATGATCTTCTTGCAATCGGCGGCTGGTGGCTTCTCATCCGCAAGCTCTCATGGTACCTCCACTCCCATGGTAGAGTGCCTCGGACATGGACCCTAGCCATGTAGTACCGGATAAAGCGGGGAAGATATAGGTCCTTGCCCTCCATCACACACCAAATAAGGGTAGTCATGGCGGTTGGCACCTCAGTCTCGTGAGTGCTCGGCATCACATAGTTGCTCAGAATCTACTGCCATAGCCGAACCTCATCATTTAGATAAATAATTTTTATGCCCTTTGGGGCCACTAATGATTTACCCATGACCCATGGAATAGTCGGATCAAGAGCTATATTGCGCTTTACGGCGTCCCAGTCAAACCTCATAAATCTCATATCCTCCTCAGCTTGCTGATAACCATTTGGCTGATCTGATTTAGGTAGGAGCTGGAGGATATCTTCAATTGCCTCTTTAGTAACCAGAATCTGTTTGCCTCTGAGCTGCACTGCATCCAGGGTCGTTTTAAAGTAGTTGCAGTAAAATTCTTTGACCCAAGATGCATTGACCTCAGTCAAGTTTCTCTAAAGAATGTACCAGCCTCTCTGTTTGATTTGTTCGGTGGTGTACTGTAGGAGTTTGGCTGGAATTCGGAGGGTCTTTTCTAGATATAGGTTCCTTGAAGTTGCAAAGACCGGATACTTTAGTTCACAGTATCGGTTTGCAAACTTGAATGGGTCGATGGCAGGCAGTAGCTGATCAGCCTTTTCCTGCGGGGTAAAATTCTTCTCCCGCCAGAATCATCATGGAGGATATCCAAAATAGTGGTAGAGGATTCGCCTCTTTTTCTTTTGCCTGTGGTTACTTTTCCCTTTGCCTTTTGGGTCTGACATCCAAAAAAGCAAAGGTTCCAGGATACAGTTTATTAAACTAGAGAAGGAAAACAGGTAAGCAAATAGGATTTTAGCAATATAAGCATGAGGTGAGTTAGATAGATGTAGAATTTTGGACCGTATGCAAGCTAAAAGTCAAAGAATTGAAATAATATCACAATCCAAGTTCTATGATATGCGGAATGCGTGTTTATCAAGAACAACAACAATCATGCCTTGAAATAGGATAAAAGTAGTTAGGTGAAAACTAAAAGAGAGTTAGAAAGTTAATGCAGTTAAGAGTTAAAAAGTAAGGTTAAAGTGAGTGGCATGGTATTGTATGTCCTAATTAACAAAAATTGCATAAACTTGAAGAACAAGCAACTCACGTTCAAGCAAAGATTGCAGTTTATTGATGATAAATCATATAAATAAAAGAATTGCAAAATGACAATAAAATCATCAATAATGTGAATTAACTAATAAGGGAACCAGAAAGAATAAGAATGCTAGCCCCTTTATCCATGAATTGGCTTGGTTGAAAATAATTAGTGCAGAATTTAAAAGCACCTGAACTAATTCATGAATGGGGGTTGAGTGAAACAATTTGCGGAAAAAAAATCGGGCAGCATTCCGGCTAAAAATTAGACGTTCCCGGGTAATAAACAGCAGTAGAAACAGTTCATAAGACATTAAAGTAGTGCACAAACGAGTAACAAATAGCAAGTCACATGAATTCAGAATAAACAAACTCAATTTTTAGCAAGAATTGCAATTTAAATCAAAACAACATTAAACAGTAATGAACAGCACAGCAATTTCAGAATTGCGAAATAGATAAAGCAAGCAGCAAGAACGGCGCAATTATCATACCTAAATCTACTAACCACATCCTAACTACCTAACCACCTAAAATCCACTACGATCATACATCTTTAACTATCCTAATTGGAACAGAATTTGAAAAAGATGCAACTAACTAACTAACTGGGAAAGGAATCGGTGTGCAGCGGAACATGGTGGGCGTAGTAACAATTTGAACGCAGAGAGAGGGTGGTGGTGTGGTAGTGTTGGTGGCGGCACGGCAGCGATGGGAGGCAGCACGGCGGCGTTGGAAGTGCGGGCAGTGGGTGGTGGGGCAGGGGAAGAAAGAGGGAGGGGGAGAGAAAGGAAGGGGGTCTGGTGGGTGGTGGCGTTGGGGGGTGTGGTGGGCGGCGGTGATGGGTGGGGGCAGCGCGGTGGCACGGCAAAAGGGTGGTGGATGGTGGCGGCAGGGCTGGTTCGGTGGTGGCGGAGGCAGGGGAAGGAGGGGTGAGGGAGGGGGAGAAGAGGAAGAGAGGGGGAAAGAGGGGGTGAGGGTGGTGGCGGCGGGATGGCGGGGGCGCGGCGGTGGTAATTGCAGAGGGGAAGAGAGAGTGGAGAGGGAAGGCTGTGAGAGAGGAAGGGGGGAAAAAGGGTGACGCGAAGAGGGCTAGGGTTCCGCGTCGGGGGTAAGTGGATTCAAATCCACGCGGACGCATGGGTCATGCGAAAGCGTGGATAAGGCAGAAATGCAGTGACGCAAAAGCGTCATTGACGAGAACGCGTGAATGGAGGATAAGGACAATGATGCGTACACGTGGAGAACGCATACGCATTGACTACAATTGTGCTAAACGCACAAATCCAACGTCGTTTTGGTGCAACTCTCTGTTTCAATTAAGGGGGCTATAATTTTTACGCGATGCGTACGCGTCACCCACGCTTACGTGTGGTGTGTGTGAAGTGAAAGTGACGCGTACGCATAACAGCCACACGATTCCACCCCAACTTTTCTGGGCATTGGATTGTGACGTCGATTTGGAGTCGACGCCCACGCGTGACCCATGCGCACATTAAAATTGAAAAAAGAACGATCATATTGTGGTGGGTTGTCTCCCACCTAGCACTTTTAGTTAAAGTCCTTAAGTTGGACATTTGATGAGCTCCTTGTTATGGTGGCTTGTGCTTGAACTCATCCAAGAATCTGGACCAACGCTTGCAATTCCAATAGCCTCCGGGGTCCCATACTAGGCACGTAAAGCCTTTGAGCAAGTTAACGCAGGTTTTTAGGCTCCAGGAGTATTGATTGTCAGGATAAATTCCAGGATCCCAAACCTTGCTTTTGTAACCATCTCCACTTCTATCTTCATTATTCCACCCGGGCGGTACACAACCTGAATTTCCACTGAGATATCCAAACTTCTTCCGAAATTCATTCAATCGAGTTCAATACCAATCCTTGCACTTCCATTTAGAGCGTGGAACCATATTGAACTTTGGATTCCAACTTCTATTACTAACCATCTCCCGCTTACTCTTAAAGCCACAAAGAGCTCTAAGCTGGCCATCGGTTTCAAGCAAACCATATTCAAGTGGAAAGGTAAAGATAAAGGCTAAGGATTTTACCCACTTGAAGTTTGTATTAGGTGGTAATGGCCTTGGGAGAGGTGTTTCCGGTAGTTTTGCAAGCTCCACTTCCTTGTACTCCTCTGTGAATTCTTCCATTTCCTGACAGACCTCTTTAATTGCAACCTCGTCTTGATCAAAGTCTTCAATGTCTTCTCCATCACTCAAGTCATAAGTTGGAGGTTGAGAAAAGTCTACCTCTACATCATCTTTATATTCACTCAGGGAAGATTCTTCTAGCTCAAAGAGTTCAATTGTGATTGCGAGGTCATCATTAGGAGAACTTGATTCATGATTATCATTACCAAGGAAAATTACTTCTTGATCTATTCCTTCCAGTTCTTTAGAAGATACATGCCTTGGGGGTTGTGCACTATCCTCCTTAGCATCAACTGCAAATTTCTGGGCGGAATTCTCCACAACTCTTGATTCCCATGGAGGTTCAGCATCTCCCAAGTCTTCAACCAATTCTTCTTCTTCGATAATTGTAGCTCCCTCTACTTGTTCCAGTTCAAAGTCATATTCTTTACTGTCCACCGGAGCTTCTAGTGTCTCCTTCGTACTGGGGCTAATCGATTTATCACTTGCTCCAATTGATGAAGGGTTGCAAGAAATTGGTTCACTGTGTCCTTGAGATGATCCTGTGATTCTTGGTTCGATGGATGTGGATATGGTGCATATGGGAGTGGTGGTTCTTGGAAGAAATTGGATTGGGATTGGGGTGGATATGGATTAGGGGCATATAGAGGTGAATGGTTGTAGGTGGCTTGTGAGCATGGTGGTTCGAAGCTATGTTGAGGAGGTGGTTTATTGGCATATGATGGGGCTTGTTGGTAACCATAATAGGGTCTACCATATCTATCATCTTGGCACGCACCTCGGAATGGTTCTTGACCATAGCAATTTGGTGGAGGTGGTTTGTCATGAGGGGGTCCACCATAACTATTGTCTTGGCATCCATTGTAGAATGGTCGTTGTCCATGGTATCTTGGAAAGTGTTGTTGCCAAAAGGATTGATCAGATCCTCGTGGCTCCTTCCATCCGTGATTGTTTCGACCTTGATGCATGTTCCTATTATAGCTTCCATGTCTTTCAACAACATTAGATCCAAACTCAAAGCGACGGGGGTGAGAGATCATAGTAGCTAAAAAAATAAAAAAAACAAAAATAAAAATAAATAAACAGCAAAATAAAATATTTACAATAACCAATAATAATGCACACAATTGCAATTCCCCGGCAACGGCACCATTTTGACGAACGGGATTCTTGCTAGTAGAGAATTTTATGAAAATAATCACGTTGTAGGTATAGCTTCTAAACCAACAGAGAATCCTTTCGTACAAAAGTTTGGTTGTCACAAGTAACAGAACCCAATAAAATTTATAACCAAAATATTCAAACCTCGGGTCGTCTCTCAAGGAATTGCAGGGAAGTATGATTTATTATTGGTTATGGAATTGTATATTTGTGGGTTTTTGAAATAAGGAACAAGTAATTTAAATGGCAAGAAAAATAAATTAATAATTAGAAAACTTTTGGCAAGGTATGAGAACTGGAAATCCCATCCTAGTTATCCTTATCAGATGTGATAAGAATTGTTTATTGCTCCCACTTAGTTAACCCTTACTAAATAAAGAAAAGTCAAGTGGACTAATTAACTTGATTCCTCAAGTCCTAGTCAACTCCTATGGAAAGACTAGCTTTAGAGGGATCCAAATCAATTAGCAATTCCCAATTTTCAATCAACCGCTGAGTTTGACAACTGAAGTGTCACCAATTACTTATCCAAAGCCAAAAGGGAAGGAAATCTACTCGAATAAAAATGTCTTTTCATCAATTAAAGCTAAGAGTATATGATGAGCGGATAATTTATACGCTTTTTGGCATTGTTTTTACATAGTTTTTAGTATGTTTTTATTACTTTTTATTATATTTTTATTAGTTTTTAAATAAAAATCACATTTCTGGACTTTACTATAAGTTTGTGTATTTTTCTGTGATTTCAGGTATTTTCTGGCTGAAATTGAGGGACCTGAGCAAATATCTGATTCAGAGGCTGAAAAAGAACTACAGATGCTTTGGATTTTGACCTCCCTGCACTCGAAGTGGATTTTCTAGAGCTACAGAAGCCCGATTGGCGCACTCTCCATTGCATTGGAAAGTAGACATCTTGGGCTTTCCAGCATAATATAATAGTCCATACTTTACCCGAGATTTGTTGGCCTAAACTGACGTTCAAAGTCAGCCCAAGGAATTCTGGCGTAAAATGTCCAAACTGGCACCAGAATTGGAGTTAAACGCCCAAACTGGCACCAAAGCTGGCGTTTAACTCCAGGAACAGCCTAAGCACGAAAAAGCTTCAATGCTCAGCCTAAGCACACACCAAGTGGTCCCCGGAAGTGGATTTCTGCATCAAATTTATTTATTTCTGTAAACCCTAGGCTACTCGTTCATTATAAATAGGACCTTTTACTATTGTATTTTCATCTTTTGATCATCTTTGAATCATGTTTTGATGATTGAACCCTCTTTGGGAGGCTGGCCATTCAGCCATGCTTAGACCTTCTTTCACTTATGTATTTTTTACGGTGGAGTTTCTACACCCCATAGATTAAGGTGTGGAGCTTTGCTGTTGTTCATGAATTAATGCAATTACTACTGTTTTTCCTTCAATTCATGCCTACTTCTTCTCTAAGATATTCACTCGCACTTCAACCTGATGAAAGTGATGACCCGTGGCACTCATCATCATTCTCACTCATGAACGCGTGCCTGACAACCACTACCGTTCTATCTGCAATAGCTTGAGTGCATATCTCTTGGGTTTCTAATCTAAGATTAGAACCTTCGTGATATAGGCTAGAATTATTGGCAGCTATTCCTGGGATTCAAAAAGTCTAAACCTTGTCTGTGGTATTCCGAGTAGGATCTAGGAAGGGATGACTGTGACGAGCTTCAAACCTGCGAATGTGGGGCACAAGTGATAGTGTGAAAAAAGACAATGGTCTTATTTCGACGCTAGCAGGAACCGACAGATGATTAGCCGTGCGGTGACAGCGCATATGGATTTGTTTTCATCCGAGAGGATCATACAACTTGCCATGGAAGGAGGTAACGCATGGTTGGAAGAAGGCAATAGGAAAGCAGAGGTTCTGAAGCAAATAAGCATCTCCAGATGCTTATCTAAAATTCCTACCTATGAATTACATAAGTATTTCTATCTTATTTTCTATTTTAATTATATTTTAATGATCAAAGCTCATAACCATTTGAATCTGCCTGACTGAGATTTACAAGGATGACCATAGCTTGCTTCAAGCCGACAATCTCCATGGGATCGACCCTTACTCACGTAAGGTTTATTACTTGGACGACCCAGTGCACTTGCTGGTTAGTTGTGTGAAGTTGTGAAAAAGAGTTGAGATTACAATCGTGCGTACCAAGTTGTTGGCGCAGTTGAGATCACAATTTCGTGCACCAAGTTTTTGGCGCCGTTGTCGGGGATTGTTCGAGTTTGGACAACTGACGGTTCATCTTGTTGCTTAGATTAGGTAATTTTATTTTATTTTTAAGCTTTTTATTTTCGAAAAAAATTTTAAAAAAAATAAATTATTCTATGTTCTTCTGAATTTTTAAGAATGAATTCTAGAGTTTCAGATGATGCTTTTATCATCACATGAGCTAATTGATTCCCATCAACTTGGCTGTTATATGTAATGTCCTGCTGAAGCTTGGCTAGCCATGTCTAATCTTTTTAGACTGAAGCTTTAGACTAACATTGCATGATTCCTGGAATTTGTATTAAAAATTTTGAATTTCTTTATTTTTTTTTCAAAATAATTTTCAAAAAATAAAAAAAAATTATTGAAATCATAAAAAACCAAAAATTTTATGTTTCTTGTTTGAGTCTAGTGTCAAATTTTAAGTTTGGTGTCAATTGCATAGTCTTTAAATTATCTTAAAAATTTTCGAAAAAAAATATATATGCATTATGTACTTCATTGATCTTCAAGTTGTTCTTGATGATTTTCTTGGATCTGATCTTTAAATTCTCTTGTTTGGTGTCTTTTCTTGTTTTTCATATGCATTTTGAATTATTAGTGTCTATAGAATGAAAATTTCTAAGTTTGGTGTCTTGCATGCATTCTTTTCTTAAAAATATATGTTGATGTTCATCTTGACATTCAACGTGTTCTTGCATGCATTGTTTATTTGATCTTAGTTATTCATGATTAGTTTCATTTTGTTGTTGCTCTCTCTCATCATTAAAAATTCAAAAAAATTTTCAAAATTATGTCTTTCAATTCAATAATACAGAGAATTGAAGATTCAGAACATACAACAGAGGAATTACAGAGAAAAAGCTGGGCGTTCAAAACGCCCAGTGAGGAAGGAAAACTGGCGTTTAAACGCCAGCCAGGGTACCTGGCTGGGCATTAAACGCCCAAAAGGGTAGGATTTTGGGCGTTAAACGCCAGAATGGATACCATTCTGGGCGTTTAACGCCAGGACAACACAAGGGAGGTAAGTTAGTTTTTAATTCAAATCTTTTTCAAATCTTCATACCTTTTCAAAATCACATCTTTTTCAAATCATATCTTTTTCAATTTCCTTCTTAATATTTTTGAAAATTTTAAAATTTGATTTTCAAAATCTTTTTCTTATTTTTATTTCATAATTTTCGAAATTAATGCTAACAATTAATATTTTGATTCAAAAATTTCAAGTTGTTACTTGCCTATTAAGAAAGGTTCAATCTTTAAATTCTAAAATCATATCTTTTAGTTTCTTATTAGTCAAGTAATCAACTTTGATTTTCAAAAAAATATTCAAATCTTTTTAAATTATTTTTCAATCATATCTTTTTTATTATTGATTTCAAAACTTTCTTCAAAATCACCTAACCACTTTCTCACTTTTAATTTTCGAAAAACCATTAACCATTTTTCAAAATTCTTTTTAATTAACTAATTATTTTAAATTTTAATTTTATTTTGTTTCTTTTAAAAATTTTCGAAAATTCCCTCTCTCATCTATTTCTATTTAAGGACTAACACTCCCCCTCAATTAGCAATTCGGACTCTCTCTCTCTCTTCATATGTTCAAATTCTTATCTACGTACCTCATCCCTCTATTCGTGTTTTCCTCTGACACCTCAAGGAATCTCTATACTGTGACATAGAGGATTCCATACTTTCTTGATCTTTTTTCTTTCTTATGAGCAGGAACAAGGACAAGGGCATTCTTGTTGAAGCTGATCTTGAACCTGAAAGGACCTTGAAGAGGAAGCTAAGAGAAGCTAAAGCACAACTCTCTGGAGAGGACCTAACAGAAATTTTTGAAAAAGAAGAAGACATGGCAGCCGAAAATAACAACAATGCCAACAATGCAAGGAAGATGCTTGGTGACTTTATTGCACCCTCTTCTGACTTCTGTGGAAGGAGCATCTCAATTCCTGCAATTGGAGCAAACAACTTTGAGCTTAAGCCTCAATTAGTTTCTCTAATGCAGCAAAATTGCAAGTTTCATGGACTTCCATTGGAAGATCCTCATCAGTTTTTAGCTGAATTCTTGCAAATCTATGACACTGTTAAGACCAATGGGGTTAATCCCGAGGTCTACAGACTTATGCTTTTTCCTTTTGCTGTAAGAGACAGAGATAGAACCTGGTTGGACTCACAACCTAAAGAAAGCCTGAACTCTTGGGAAAAGATGGTCAATGCCTTCTTGGCAAAGTTCTTTCCACCTCAAAAATTGAGTAAGCTTAAAGTGGAAGTCCAGACCTTCAGACAGAAGGAAGACGAATCCCTCTATGAAGCTTGGGAAAGATACAAACAATTGATCAGAAGGTGTCCTTTTGGCATGCTTTCAGAATGGAGCATCATATGCATATTCTATGATGGTTTGTCTGAATTGTCTAAGATGTCATTGGACAACTCTGCTGGTGGATCTCTTCATCTAAAGAAGACGCCTGAAGAAGCCCAGGAACTCATTGAAATGGTTGCAAATAACCAGTTCATGTACACTTCTGAAAGAAATCCTGTGAACAATGGGACAACTCAAAAGAAAGGAGTTCTTGAGATTGATACTCTGAATGTCATATTGGCTCAGAACAAAATATTGACTTAGCAAGTCAATATGATTTCTCAGAGTCAGTCTGGAATGCAAGCAGCAACAAGCAGTACAAAAGAAGCTTCCTCTGAAAAAGAAACTTATGATCCTGAGAATCCTAGAATGTAAGAAGTGAATTACATGGGAGATTCCTATGGAAACAGTTACAATCCTTCATGGAGGAATCATCCTAACCTCTCATGGAAGGATCAACAGAAGCCTAATCAAGGCTTCAATAATAATAATGGTGGAAGAAACAGGTTTGGCAACAGCAAACCTTTTCCATCATCTTCGCAGCAACAGACAGAGAATTCTAAGTAGAGCCACTCTGACTTAGCAACTGTAGTCTCTGATCTATTTAAGACCACTTCCAATTTCATGACTGAAACAAGATCCTCCATTAGAAATTTAGAGGCACAAGTGGGTCAGCTGAGTAAGAAAATCACTGAAACTCCTCCTAGCACTCTCCCAAGCAATACAGAAGAGAATCCAAAGAGAGAGTGCAAGGCCATAAATATAACTGATAAGCGGATAATTTATACGCTTTTTGGCATTGTTTTTAGTATGTTTTTAGTAGAATCTAGTTACTTTTAGGGATGTTTTTATTAGTTTTTATGTTAAATTCACATTTCTGGACTTTACTATGAGTTTGTGTATTTTTTTGTGATTTCAGGTATTTTCTGGCTGAAATTGAGGGACTTGAGCAAAAATCAGATTCAGAGGTTGAAGAAGGACTGCTAATGATGTTGGATTCTGACCTCCCTGCACTCAAAGTGGATTTTCTGGAGCTACAGAACTCAAAATGGCGCGCTTCCAATTGCGTTGAAAAGTAGACATCCAGGGCTTTCCAGAAATATATAATAGTCCATACTTTGGCCGAGTTTAGATGACGTAAAAGGGCGTTGAACGCCAGTTCTATGCTGCTGTCTGGAGTTAAACGCCAGAAACACGTCACAAGCCAGAGTTGAATGCCAGAAATACGTTACAAACTGGCGTTCAACTCCAAGATTGACCTCTACACGTGTAACATTCAAGCTCAGCCCAAGCACACACCAAGTGGGCCCCGGAAGTGGATTTATGCATCAATTACTTACTTTTGTAAACCCTAGTAACTAGTTTATTATAAATAGGACTTTTTACTATTGTATTAGACATCTTTGATCAGTTTTATGCTATCTTAGACTTTCATGGGGGCTGGCCATTTGGCCATGCCTGAACCATTATCATTTATGTATTTTCATACGGTAGAGTTTCTGCACTCCATAGATTAAGGTGTGGAGCTCTGCTGTTCCTCAAAGATTAATGCAAAGTACTACTGTTTTTCTATTCAATTCAACTTATTCCGCTTCTAAGATATTCATTCGCACTTCAACCTGAATGTGATGAACGTGACAATCATCATCATTCCCCCACGAACGTGTGCCTGACAACCACTTCCGTTCCACCTTAGATTGAATGAGTATCTCTTGGATATCTTAATCAGAATCTTCGTGGTATAAGCTAGATTGATGGCGGCATTCATGAGAGTCCGGAAAGTCTAAACCTTGTCTGTGGTATTCCGAGTAGGACTCTGGGATTGAATGACTGTGATAAACTTCAAACTCGCGAGTGCTGGGCGTAGTGACAGACGCAAAAGGAGGGTGAATCCTATTCCAGTATGATCGAGAATCTCAGATGATTAGTCGTGCTGTGACAGAGCATTTGGACCATTTTCACAAGAGGATGGGATGCAGCCATTAACAAGGGTGATGCCTCCAGACGATTAGCCATGCAGTGACAACGCATCGGACCATTTTCCAGAGAGGATAAAAAGTAGCCATTGACAACGGTGATGTCCTTACATAAAGCCAGCCATGGAAAGGAGTAAGACTGATTGGATGAAGACAGCAGGAAAGCAGAGGTTCAGAGGAACGAAAGCATCTCTATACACTTATCTGAAATTCTCACCAATGATATACATAAGTGTTTCTATCCTTATTTTCTATCTATTTATTATTAATATTCGAAAACTCCATAACTATTTTATATCCGCCTGACTGAGATTTACAAGGTGACCATAGCTTGCTTCATACCAACAATCTCCGTGGGATCGACCCTTACACACGTAAGGTTTATTACTTGGACGACCCAGTGAACTTGCTGGTTAGTTGTATCGAAGTTGTGAATGAAAAATGATTTATTAAGACGTGCATATAGAGTTTCTGGCGCCGTTGCCTAAGATCACAATTTCGTGCACCAATAACCAATATGGCCGAATGCACAGAGGAGGACGAGGCAGTGATTTCCAGTGAGGAAGACCTCAATGGACGTCCACTGGCCTCCAAGGAATTCCCTAATGAGGAACCAAAGGAATCTGAGGCTCATACAGAGACCATAGAGATTCCATTGAACCTACTTCTGCCATTCATGAGCTCTGATGAGTATTCTTCCTCTAAAGAGGATGAAGATATCACTGAAGAGCAAGTTGCTAAGTACATGGGAGCAATCATGAAGTTGAATGCCAAGATATTTGGTAATGAGACTTGGGAGGATGAACCCCCATTGCTCATCAATGAACTAAATGATCTGCTTCAACTGAAATTACCTCAGAAGTTACAGGATCCTGGAAAGTTCTTAATACCTTGTACCATAGGCACCATGACTTTTGAGAAAGATCTATGTGACCTAGGGTCAAGTATAAACCTCATGCCTCTCTCTATAATGGAGAAACTAGGGATCCTTGAGGTGCAAGCTACAAGAATCTCACTAGAGATGGCAGACAATTCAAGGAAACAAGCTTATGGACTTGTAGAGGATGTTTTGGTAAAGGTTGAAGGCCTTTACATCCCTGCTGACTTCATAATCTTGGACACTGGGAAGAATAAAGATGAATCCATCATCCTTGGCAGACCCTTCCTAGCCACAGCAAAAGCTGTGATTGATGTTGACAGAAGAGAGTTGGTCCTTCAAGTGAATGAGGACTACCTTGTGTTTAAAGCTAAAGAATCTCCTTCTGTACACATGGAGAAGAAGCATGACAAGCTTCTCTCAATGCAGAGTCAAACAGAGCCCCCACATTCAAACTCTAAGTTTAGTGTTGGGAGGCCATCATCATGCTCTGAGTATTAGTGAGGCTCCATGAGAACCCACTGTCAAGCTATTGACATTAAAGAAGCGCTTGTTGGGAGGCAACCCAATTTTTACTTATCTATGTAAATTTCTATTGTTATTTTATGTTTTCCTTAGGTTGATGATCATGTGGAGTCACAAAAACAACTATAAAAATGAAAGCAAAATCAAAAACAGCATTAAAAATAGCACAGCTTGGAGGAGGAGCTTACTGGCATTTAAACGCCAGTAAGGGTAGCAGAATGGGCGTTAAATGCCCAGTCTGGCACCATTCTCGGCATTTAACTCCAGAAAAGGGCACCAGACTGGCGTTTAATGCCAGAAAGAGAAGAAAAGTTGGCGTTTAACGCCAGAAAGGGAAGAAAAGCTGGCATTAAATGCCAGAAATGGGCAGCAACCTGGCGTTTAATGCTAGGATTGGCACTCCAAGGGGCATTTACACGGCAAAATGGTGCAGGGATGAGAAATCCTTGACACCTCAGGATCTATGCACCCCACAGGATCCCCACCTACCTTAACTCTCTCTTTCTCTTCATCACAACTTCCCACCACACCCAAAACCCTAAAACATGAACCCAACCCTATCTCCACTCCTATATAAACCTCTCATCCCTCCTTCATTTTCACACACCATAAATACTCCCCCTTTGGCCGAACCACTCACACCTTTCCATCTCTTCCATTTTCTTCTTCTTCTACTTCCCTCTTTCTTCTTTTGCTCAAGGACGAGCAAATCTTCTAAGTTTGGTGTGGTAAAAGCATTGCTTTTTATTTTTTCATAACCATTTATGGCACCTAAGGCTAGAGAAACCTCTAGAAAGAGGAAAGAGAAGGCAAAAGCTTCCACCTCTGAGTCATGGGAGATGGAGAGATTCATCTCAAAGGTCCATCAAGACCACTTCTATGAAGTTATGGCCAAGAAGAAGGTGATCACTGAGGTCCCTTTCATGCTCAAAAGGAATGAGTATCCGGAGATCCGATATGAGATTCGAAAAAGAGGTTGGGAAGTTCTCACAAACCCCATTCAACAAGTCAGAATCTTAATGGTTCAAGAGTTCTATGCTAATGCATGGGTCACCAAAAACCATGATCAAAGTGTGAACCCGAACCCAAAGAATTGGGTTTCAATGGTTCGGGGGAAATACATAGATTTCATTCCGGAAAATGTAAGGTTGGCATTCAACTTGCCAATGATGCAAGGAGATGCACGCCCCTACACTAGAAGGGTCAACTTTGATCAAAGGTTGGACCAAGTCCTCATGGACATATGTGTGGAAGGAGCTCGGTGGAAAAGAGACTCCAAAGGCAAGCCGGTTCAATGAAGAAGGCTTGACCTCAAACCCGTGGCTAGGGGATGGTTGGAGTTCATCCAACGCTCTATCATTCCTACTAGCAACCGGTCTGAAGTTACAATAGACCGGGCTATCATGATCCATAGCATCATGATTGGAGAGGAAGTAGAAGTTCATGAGGTCATATCTCTAGAACTCTACAAAGTGGCTGACAAAACCTCCACTTTGGCAAGGTTAGCCTTCCCTCATCTCATTTGTCACCTATGCAATTCAGCTGCAGTTGTCATAGAGGAAGACATCCTCATTGAAGAGGACAAGCCCATCACTAAAAAGAGGATGGAGCAAATAAGAGAGCCCACTTATGGACCTCAACAAGAGCATGAGGAAGTCCCTCAGCAAGAGATCCCTGAGATGCCTCAAGGGATGCATTTTCTTCCACACGACTATTGGGAGCAAATCAATACCTCCTTAGGAGATTTGAGTTCCAATATAGAGCAACTAAAAATAGAGCACCAAGAGCACTCCATTATTCTCCATGAAATTAGAGAGGATCAAATAGCCATGAGGGAAGAGCAACAAAGACAAGGAAGAGACATAGAGGAGCTCAGAGGAAGAACTAGCCGCCATGACTAAGGTGGACCCGTTCTTTAATTTCCTTGTTCTTATTTTTTTCTGTTTTTTGAAAATTATGCCTTATGTTTTGTCTATGTTTATGTCTTTATTACATGATCATTAGTGTCTAGTATCTATGCCTTAGAGCTATGAATGTCCTATGAATCCATTACCTCTCTTAAATGAAAAAAATGTTTTCTAAAAAAGAAAGAGAAGTACATGAATTTCGAATTTTAAAATAGTTTAATTATTTTGATGTGGTGGCTATACTTTTTGTTTTTCTGAATGAATTCTTGAACAGTGCATATTTTTGAATTTGTTGTTTATGAATGTTAAAATTGTTGGCTCTTAAAAGAATAATAAAAAAGGAGAAATGTTATTGATAATCTGAAAAATCATAAAAATGATTCTTGAAGCAAGAAAAAGCAGTGAAAAGCTTGCAGAAAAGAAAAAAAATTATGCAAAAAAAAGAGAAAAAAAGAAAAAGAAAAAAAAGCAAGCAGAAAAAGCCAGTAACCCTTTAAACCAAAAGGCAAGGGTAGAAAAAGGATCCAAGGCTTTGAACATTAATGGATAGGAGGGCCCACAGGAATAAAATCCTGGCCTAAGCGGCTAAACCAAGCTGTCCCTAACCATGTGCTTATGGCGTGAAGGTGTCAAGTGAAAAGTTTGAGACTGAGCGGTTAAAGTCATGGTCCAAAGAAAAAAGAGTGTGCTTAAGAGCTCTGGACACCTCTAGCTGGGGACTCTAGCAAAGCTGAGTCTCAATCTGAAAAGGTTCACCCAGTTATGTGTCTGTGGCATTTATGTATCCGGTGGTAATACTGGAAAACAAAATGCTTAGAGCCATGGTCAAGACTCAATAAGTAGCTGTGTTCAAGAATCAATATACTGAACTAGGAGAATCAATAACACTATCTAAATTCTGAGTTCCTATATATGCCAATCATTCTGAACCTCAAAGGATAAAGTGAGATGCCAAAACTGTTCAGAAGCAAAAAAGCTAATAGCCCCGCTCATTTAATTAAGACTGGTCTTCATAGATGTTTTCGGAATTTATTGTATATTCTCTTCTTTTTATCCTATTTTGTTCTTTGTTTCTTGGGGACAAGCAACAATTTAAGTTTGGTGTTGTGATGAGCGGATAATTTATACGCTTTTTGGTATTATTTTTACATAGTTTTTAGTATATTTTTATTACTTTTTATTATATTTTTATTAGTTTTTAAATAAAAATCACATTTCTGGACTTTACTATGAGTTTGTGTGTTTTTCTATGATTTTAGGTATTTTCTGGCTGAAATTGAGGGACCTGAGCAAAAATCTGATTCAAAGGCCGAAAAAGGACTGTAGATGCTGTTGGATTCTGACCTCCCTGCACTCGAAATGGATTTTCTGGAGCTACAGAAGCCCAATTGGCGCGCTCTTAATTGCGTTGGAACGTAGACATCTTGGGCTTTCCAGTAATATTTAATAGTCTATACTTTGCCCGAGATTTGATGGCCCAAACTGATGTTCAATGTCAGCCCAAGGAATTTTGGCGTAAAACGCCCAAACTGGCACCATAATTGGAGTTAAACGCCCAAACTGGCACCAAAGCTGGCATTTAACTCTAGGAACAGCCTAAGCACAAAAAAGCTTCAATGTTCAGCCCAAGCACACACCAAGTTGGCCCCGGAAGTGGATTTCTGCATCATTTACTTATTTCTGTAAACCCTAGGCTACTAGTTCATTATAAATAGGACCTTTTACTATTGTATTTTCATCTTTTGATCATCTTTGAATCATGTTTTGATGATTGAACCCTCTTTGGGAGGCTGGTCATTCGGCTATGCCTAGATCTTCTTTCACTTATGTATTTTCTACGGTGGAGTTTCTAGACCCCACAGATTAAGGTGTGGAGCTCTACTGTTCTTCATGAATTAATGTAATTACTTTTCCTTCAATTCACGCCTACTTCTTCTCTGAGATATTCACTTGCACTTCAACCTGATGAAGGTGATGACCCATGACACTCATCATTATTCTCACTTATGAACGCATGCCTGACAACCACTGCCGTTCTATCTGCAATAGCTTGAGTGCATATCTCTTGGGTTTCTAATCTAAGATTAGAACCTTCATAGTATAGGCTAGAATTATTCTCACTAAACCTTGTATGTGGTATTCCGAGTTGGATCCGGGAAGGGATGACTGTGACGAGCTTCAAACCTGCAAATGTGGGGCACAAGTGACAATGTGCAAAAAGACAATGGTCTTATTCCGACGCTAGCGGGAACCGACAGATGATTAGCCGTGCGGTGACAGCGCATATGGATTTGTTTTCATTCGAGAGGATCATACAGCTTGCCATGGAAGGAGGTAACGCATGGTTGGAAGAAGGAAATAAGAAAGCAGAGGTTCTGAAGGAAATAAGAAAGCATCTCCAGACGCTTATCTGAAATTCCTATCTATGAATTACATAAGTATTTCTATCTTATTTTCTGTTTTAATTATATTTTAATGATCAAACCTCATAACCATTTGAATCTGCCTGACTGAGATTTACAAGGATGACCATAGCTTGCTTCAAGCTAACAATCTCCATGGGATCGACCCTTACTCACGTAAGGTTTATTACTTGGACGACCCAGTGCACTTGCTGGTTAGTTGTGCGAAGTTGTGAATAGAGTTGAGATTACAATTGTGCGTACCAAGTTGTTGGCGCCATTGAGATCACAATTTCGGGCACCAGAGTTAAATCAAGAAGTGCAACAAGAGGAGGAAGTAGAGATCATTGAACCAAAGGAAGTTGTTGAAGATTAGGAGATGTTAGATGCAAAGAGGAATCTCAAGTTGGAGAGCCTTCTTCTATGGATAGTGCACAACCTCCAAGGCATGATGCGATTGAAAAAGGGGAAGAAGTGGAGCAAGCAATAAATCCTCCTCTCTATGATGATTCCGCATCAACATATGATCCTTTTGAGATTGATGAATCCCTTTCCATTACACTTGGAATTGATGAAGAGATAGATTTCACTCAACCTCCAAGATATAATTTGAGTGATGGGGAAGAGCTTGAAGAAATTGGTGAGGAAGAATGTAAACTTGAGGAAGTTTGGCAAGAGGTAGAGCTTGAAGAAATTTGTCAAGTGGTGGAAGCCCTTAGAAGAGGATGGACGGGAGTGGAACGCGCACAGGGTTGTACGTACGCACAGAAAGCAAAATTTCCATTGTTGAGTGCGACCACAGGACGTGCGAACGCTATCAACAGAATGCCCCTCCCAACATGTGCGTGCGCACAAGGCTGTGCGTGTGTACAGCTTTCAAAACTTCGTTGGTTGTGTGTGCGCACTGAGTGTGCTAACGCTCCCTGTAACACCCTAGTTTCCCTAAGCCTTACCTCGCGCCGTAAAGTAAAAGTTAATCAAAGATTACGACAAGTCTAAAGTTTATACCTATATATATATATATATATATATATATATATATATATATATAGAAGAAGTAATATAGTTAGAAGCCCGATAAAGGATACAACTTAAAAGCAGGAGTTGAAAAGAGCAAAATGTACACACGAAGCTACTAACTTAATGCACAAGAAAAGATATAATATAAAAAAAAATTAGAGTATAAGGATCTAGCCTCGGCCCGCGGAGTTTAAGCCGGCTAGCTATATACAGACCATACAGAAATCTGAAAGTTAAAAATAGCTCATACAAGATTTTCTCTCAAAGTAAGCCTCTAGGCAAAAGTAAATACAAAAGTGAGGGGAATAAACAAATAATCAAAAAGACTCCAAAACATATCCAGGATCCTCCGCTCTGGCACCATCAAAGCAACTCACCGAGGTGGGTTGCGACCTGCATCTAAAAAGCAACAACAAAGTATGGAATGAGAGCCGGAGGTTCTCAGTATGGTAACAGTGCCCAATATGTAAGATGTAAGGCTCCGGGACGCCGAAGGCAATCCTAGAACTTCACATCTATGGATATTCAAGCTTAGAATAAATTAAATAAATAAATAACTTAAAATATAAACCGGGTTATCTAAACTTAGGGGAATTCTAACTAATACTAATCACACCGCTGTATCCCACAGCCTTCACCAACCTAACCTCCGTGCCTACCTACCCCCTCAGCACCAGACAATCACAAGTAATACAAGCAAGTAAATCACAAGTAATATACATGTACAACAAGTAAAACAACTAGCAAATAAGCATATTATTCATTTAGGCAAGAGATGCAATTAGGCAAAGCAAACAAAACACATAGTAGATGCACATGATGAATGCCTGTCCTATTGGCTCGTGATATCGCTTGTCGGTCTATGAATGCCAACTCGACACATCCTTCCAGATGTCGCCTTTCTGCCACGTCCAAGGATATAGTGCCTGGCACGCTTTTGTTCCGAGGATATAGTGCCTAGCACACTATCATTCCGAGGATATAGTGTCTGGCACACTTGCATGCTCATTCCGAGGATATAGTGCCTGGCACACTCTTGCGGCAGAGAAGAAAAACAACAACAACATCTATTTCATCATAAATCACTCCAAAGATATAATGCCTGGCACACTATCCACATCCAACAAGTCCATCGACCTCAAAGCATCACGAGTCATCACCATTTCTCATCTCAAATCACTTTCAATTCTCAATTCTCAACATTCCAAGGATATAGTGCCTGGCACACTTTCCTTCAACATCCATCAAGCTCATAATAACCATCATCAGTTCTTAATTCCATTCTGAACTCGTTAGTTCATCAGTTTCTCAATTCGTTGTCAGTAATCACCAAGTTCACAACTCTTCCTTCTCTCTCAACCGAACTCATCCTCAATACACCAGAAACATAAACCTCCGTTCTCTAACTTTTCAAAGTAATACCCATATAATTCCAAGACCTTCTCTATGTTTAACATCCAAAAGCAAGCCAAAAAGTCTTAAATAGGTGCCACAGAAGTTTACAAGCTTGTTGGGAAGGTGAAACAGTTAAAAACAAGATTTTAGTTGAAAAACAGGGCATGTGTGTACGCACAGAGGTGTGCGCGCACACGCCCAGAAAAGTTTTCAAACGTGTGCGTACGCATAGAGATGTGCGTATGCACAAGGAGTAAAATTTTCAAACTCTGTTCATCCGCACAAGACGTGCGAACGCCCTCAACAGAGTGCACCTTCCAACGTGTGTGTGCGCACAACGCTATGCGTGCGCACACAAACCAGAAATCACAAATTCTGCAGCATGCACAGAATTCAGATTTTGACACCAAACTTTGAATGATCATAACTTCCTCTACAAAAATCCATTTCCTATAAACTTTATATCTATTTAAAGATTTTTCAATGAACTTTAATTTAAAGCAAATTTCAACAAATTTTGAAACTTGAGACTCAAGTTATGATCCGTCAAAGTTCACCAAGAATATTTTTTTACCATAGTCTCAAAACCTCAATTTCACCAAAACTCCCAACACAAAACCAAACTAATCACAACCCAGACAATACCAAAACAACATAAAAGTCCATACCATTCTTCTCCCAACTCAACCATCTATAATATCCCAATTACACCATTCAACACAATCAAAACCCTTAATCATCAACATCCAAAACTATCATAAACATTCATAATCATCGTCAATCTACAACAACATCAACAACCTCTACAAATCCTCATCAATTTCAATAATCATCACCAAGCAATATCTAACATTACCCAAATTCATCAAAAAGTTTATTCCTTACATTATTCTCATAAAACTCACATCCTTCACCAATTTGTCATCAACATTAATATTCATACTCCTCCACAATTTATCTCAACATTAGCAATCATTATCAACATTCACTTTCCCACAATCCTCATAAACAATAATAAATCACAACACTCATCATTAATCTTCATAGTCATTAATCACCAACAATCAACATCAAAATTTATATATTCCACATTCCAAAACTCTATATCATCATCCCTACCATACAACTTATCTTCAAACATTAAAATCACATACAATTAAACATACACCCAAACATCCAATCCTATCTTAAGGTCAACTAGCCTAAGGTTCATGAAACATTACATATTACATAAAAAAACCGAAACTATACCTTGACCGATTCTCAATATGCTCAAACACCAAACTTGATTCCAACAAGCTTCCACCAAGCTCCAAACCACCAAAACCAAACCAAAAGCCACCACCAATTCCCAAGACAAGCTTCATACATACAACATAATCATGCATTAACAACTAAAGCTCACACCACAGTAAACCACAAGGGTATAGAGGTTCCTTACCTTATCCAACGGTGATTGGGTGATGCACAGAAACTTGTCTCTCAACAAATTTCCCTTCGGCAAGTATACCGAATTATCGTCAAGTAAAAACTCACAATAGAGTGAGGTCGAATCCCACAGGAATTGATTGGTCAAGCAACTTTAATTAGAGGAATGTTCTAGTTGAGCTAAGCAGAAATTGAGTTGGGAATTTGCAGAAAATTTAATGGCGGGAAAGTAAATAACATAAAATGTAAATGCTAGAAATAGATGGCAGAATGTAAATTGCAGAAAGTAAATTGCAGAATCTTAAATGGGGATTTGGGGAAATGAGCATAAAAGTAAATGATAGAAGGTAAAGAGATTAGGTAAGATTAGAGATGGGGGATTCATTGGGCTTAAGAGATGTTGCATTCTCCGGATCAAGTTCATTCTCATCTCTTCCTCAATCAATGCATTCATTGATCTCCTTGGCAATCTTAAGTGATTGGATTCCAATTCCTTGGCAACCCAATCTCTCTAAGCTTGAACAATTGCCCAATTCCTTGATTTAATTGCTCATGGGAAGAGATGAAGTATGGTCACTGATTATACCACATGTATTTCCAAATCAAAGTGTTGGTAGGATTATACATCACTATATCCATTCAAACCCTAATTTGGTCCAACATGAGAAAGCAATTCTAGCATGATCTCCTCGTCTCTTTTCCAAGGCTCAGAGGAGATCCAATTATGGAGAGTTTTTTTTTCCAAGGCAACTAACTAATTGGATTAAGATCAAAAGCTTTCTAGTAAAATCAAGAGAAAAGAAAGAAGAAGAAGAATGAAAACTATAATTGATCCATCAAATTACAACAGAGCTCCCTAACCCAATGAAAAGGGGTTTAGTTGTTCATAGCTCTGGAAATGGAAGATGATAAAAAAGAGTGCATTCTGAATTTAAACTAGAAGTTGCAGAGAAAGTAAAATATACAAAGTGTAGTTCTCAAGTTCCAGATCCCTTTTTAATTCAAAACTATCCCTATATATACTACTCTTCTGATCTTCTAGTTAGCTCTTCAAGTCTTGAATATGGGCCCTTGATCTTTAGTTGAAGCAGTTACAGTCTTTAGTGGGCTCAACTTTGCTTGCAGAAAGAATGTGAGTTAGGCATGATGGGAGGTTAGTTAGGACGTTAGTGGCGTTAACGTTAAGTGTAAACTTGGGTTTGAAAGTGTTAGTGACGATAACTTTGTCACTAACGTTCCAAACTAGTTGATCCACATTAACTTCAACGTTAGTGGTACTAACATAAACACTAACGTAGCCTCTTAGCCCTTCGCAAGCGTTATTCGCACTTACTTTTACCAATAACGTTGCTCCTTGTCCCTATCTTACACGTTAATAATCCACGTTAGTGTAACTAACGTGGCCCTTAACGTGGGCATGCCAAGGCTCGAGAGCGTTAGTGACACTTACCTTTGTCACTAACGCTTCAAAACGCGCCTTCCTTCCACGTTAGTGCTTCACGTTAATGAAATTAACGTGACCACTAACGTGGGTGTGCTTGCCATCTCCAACGTTAGTGACAAAGGTTAGTGTCACTAACGTTGGCATATCACCGCTTGATCCACGTTACCCTTCACGTTAGTGGTCTTAACGTGACCACTAACGTGGGCAATCTTGGCCTGCTCCAGCGTTAGTGACAAAGGTGAGTGTCACTAATGTTGGCGATCTCTTTCTTTTTTCACGTTAGAGTTCACGTTAATTGGATTAATGTGACTCTTAACGTGGCTGTATGTGGCCTTTTGGAACGTTAGTGGTGTTCACTTTTACCACTAACGTTGGAGCTTCTCTTTCCTTCCACGTTAGTTCCCACGTTAATGTAACTAACGTAGCAACTAACGTGGGTTATGATGCCTTTTGAAAGTGTTATTGGTGGTAACTTTACCACTAACGTTGCAAGCTTGCTCCCTTTCCACGTTAGTGGTCATATTAGTGAGACTAACGTGGCTGCTAACGTGGCTCTTCTTTGCTTCCTTTGTCCTGAAACCAAACAAACAAGGTGCATCAAAGCTTTGTCTCAAGTCATGAGATCATGCATCATCCATTTTAACATTCAATTCATGCATAATTCTCATGAAATCATGTAAAGTTCACAATGTTTGCTTGAATCAAGATGTAAGTGTATATTCATCCAAAACTTGCTTATTTATTAAGAAAATGCATGAAACTACCCTAAAATAGTAAAGAAAAAGGTTAGTGAAACTGGTCAAGATACCCTGGCATCATTGGGGTAAAGCCCGACAATTACCCGCTACTAAAGATCACCTAAACAAGCAAAATCACAAAATCTACTCAAAAACTCTAACCCAAAAACAAAGAAATCTAGGGCTGGAAACTGGAGCTTGAGCTTTGGGTTCTTACCATATTTTCTTAGATATAAATAAAGAGCTTGATGAGAGCTTCGTGTGGCCGCAAACGGCTCGTCAATCGGAGCTCCGTAGCTCAAGATATGGCTCCCGAAAGGTGGTGATGAATAGTGTCACCCCCTTTCTTCTCCCTTCTCTCTTAAACCGCGCCTCTCTCTCTCTCTCTTGGAGGTGAAAAATGAGCTGAAAGCTCATTAAACATGTATATATATGTGGGCCTTGAGCCTGATTTGGGCCTAGTCCTACCTGTTAGCGTTTTTAGTCCGTTTGGCCCACTTTGGGCTAAAACCTTTAAGACTAATGCCCGGTTTTCAATTCTAAATTATTTTTGTTCTTTCAAAACAACAAATCAATTTTCAAAATCTTATTTTCCCAAAATATGTGGTACTGGACAGACTAAAGCTGGTACTACCAGCTTAAGCGCCAGTATGCATTTTTACAAAAACCTTTCGCAAAAGATACATTTTCCAACTTAGAAAAATTCATTGAAATCAAATTTCACCTTTATATTTTCAAATTAAAACTTCTAAATTTTGAATCTATCTCAGGCACTTAAAATTATTATTTTTATTAAAACGGTTTTACGGAAAAACTCCGGTTCTTACACTCCCAGCAGCAACCACACCCCCGTGTGTGCGTACGCACAAGGTTGTGCGTGCGCACAGGTTCAAAAATTCACGGGGTGACCCAATCGAATAAATAAGAATTTTTGTCTTTTATTTCAAAAGCATTAGTTTTTTCGAACTAATTTCTTTTTTTACATTAAACAGATATCTATGTTTGGCAAAATTTTGAAAAAAGTGTTATAATATTCAAAGTTTTACTTTAGATAGAAAGATAGAAAAAAAGAGGGGATAAAAAAAAATGGCTAATTAATCAAATAAAAGAACTATTTGTTTTACGGAACAGAAGATATGTCTTTCACATGACTTGTAGCAATAAAAAAACTATATCAGTTGCATGGCAGTTCCAAAGAAACGCACCTCGAGATCCAAAAAAAAAATCCGAAAAACTCTTTGGAAAAGGAGAGGTTTTTGGACAGCATTGAAAGCTTATTCATTAGCGCAATCAATTTCTACGGGAAATTCAAAAAGTTTTTTTGTATAAAAAATACAAACGTTGGAATACTCTGAATTAGCTGGATTCTATTCTCTAATAGAATATAGAATTTGTATATAATATTAACTAAAATA
The DNA here is from genome assembly GCF_003086295.3 of Arachis hypogaea. Lineage (NCBI taxonomy): Eukaryota > Viridiplantae > Streptophyta > Magnoliopsida > Fabales > Fabaceae > Arachis > Arachis hypogaea. Next base: position 26,180,873 of record NC_092046.1, read on the forward strand.
GTTTCAAATAGTTATATTTTTTAATAAAATCATAGGACCAAACCTTATTCCATGGTATTTACATAAGATTCCTCTTTCTTATTCTTCTTATTCTTAAGCAAGTCCCCGAGAGGGCTTAGTTGATCCATGATTTATGTTTCGTCTTTCGTTTCCTTTTCGTTTGTTTCGAGAGATATATTGATCACTTCCGATTCTTTTTCCATTGATTCTTTTCCGATCGAGATGTATGGATCCATGGGTCTATGTGTCTATATAGATCCTATTCATGGATTAACGTCATGGATTAACGAAAATGTGCAAAAGCTCTATTTGCCTCTGCCATTCTATGAGTCTCTTCCTTTTTGCGTATGGCATCGCCACTCCCTTTTGCAGCATCCACTAATTCGGAACTTAATTTGAAAGCCATATTTCGACCCGGACGTTTTCGGGATGCCCCTAATAACCAACGAATGGCAAGTGCTTTTCCTTGTGTGGATCCTATTTCAATGGGAACTTGATGAGTAGATCCGCCTACACGTCTTGCTTTTACTGCTATATCGGGAGTTACTCCACGTATTGCTTGACGTAAAACAGATAGTGGATGTGCGCACACAAACCAGATATCACAAATTCTGCATAATTCACAGAATTCAGATTTTAGGCCCCAACTTTCTCTTAGTTCTTCTTGTTAATTTCTTCTATTTTGCTACTTTCATATCTATAAGCACTTTGTTGATTTTAATTTCCTTTAATGCAATTTCTTATTTTATGTTCCTTTATTGTTTAATTGCTTTGTCATTGTTATTTCCTTGCATTTGATAGTGTTAGATTTTATATTTCTTGTCATTTTATTATGCTTTCCTTTTATGCCTTCCAAGTATTTGATAAAATGCTTGGTTAGATTTTAGAGTAGATTTTTCTCCTCTTGGCTTGAGTTGAGTAATTGGAGACACTCTTGAGTTATCAAACTCTTTTGTTGATTGATAATTGGAAGTTGCTAGTTGACTTGAATTTCACTAAAGCTAGTCTTTCACTATAATTTGACTAGGACTTGTGGACTCAAGTTGATTATATCCACATGACTTTCCTTCATAGTTAGAGGTTAACTAAGTGGGAGCAATGGACAATTCTTGTCACAATTGATGATGATAATGAGGATAGGACTTCTAATTCTCATTCTTTGCAAAGAGCTTTCTTAGTTATTAGCTTATTTCTCTTGTTATTTACATTCCTTATCTCTTATTACAAAAACTCCAAAGCATTCCTTCATAGCCAATAATAAAGTACTTCATTGTAATTCCTAGGGAGAACGACCCGAGATTAATACTCTCGGTTATTTTTATTGGGGTTTGTACTTGTGACAAACAAATTTTTGATGTGAGGATTGTTTGTTGGTTTAGAAACTATACTTTCAATGAGATTTCAATTGTGAAATTCTATACAAACAAATTTTCTCTTCATCAATGCTCATTAATAATTAGCCACACTCACAACCAATCAATCATCATTCACATATATTCAACTTAATCCATATCATCCAACAACCACATCGACATTTCAAAATCCACTAAATACATACATAACAACACAATTCACCTCAACCAATTAACAACATAAATAGTTCAAGTCCTATCTTAGGGTCTCTAGCCTAAGCTTTCACAACCACATTACATTTTAGATACAAGAAACCGAAACCATACCTTGGCCGATTCCTGTTCAACCCGGAACAATTTCAATTCCATTCTTTCTCATTTTTCAAGGATCCATCACCTCCAAGATCAGATTTCTCAGTACAAAAGCCCCTTTCCAAGCATTCCAAGATTTCAATCAAGCTTCAATATTCATATACATACTACCTAAACCACAATTATCACATCCAAACATAATAACTCAATACACAAATCACAAAATTCCAAGTGTTTAGCTTAGGGTTGAGAACTTCACCTTACCCAAGGATCAAGGGGGCAAGATTAAGCCTTCCCTTCAAGTTAATTAGATCCTATAACACAAAAGAGCTCACAATTTCAACATTTTTACCCAAAATTTTCGAAAATAAGGGCTGGAAAAATAGAGGTAAAAACGTGGCTTACCTCTTGCACAACCTTATGGATTTTGTAAAGCTTGACGCCGTGGTCGTGTGGCTACAAACGGTGCGTCAATCGAAGCTCCGGATTAAAAGTTATGATCAATTGAAGATTTAAGTGAATTTGGAAAAGGGTTTCAAGCTTTCCCCCTTTTCCTTGCTGTGTTCTAAGTTCATTTGGCAGCAAGGAAGGTTGTTGCCTTCACTTATGTATTATTGGGCTGGGCCTTGGACCCAATACGGGTCCGGTTGGCCCGGTTTGGCCCGTTCGGCCCAATCTTGGGTCGATTTCTTTAAAATTGGTGTCAAAATTCTCGTTTTAATTTTCTCTATCATATTAAGCTATAAAATTCACATTTTCTAATTTTCTAGAATTAATTTTAATTTATGGGTTAATTAGTCATTAATTAACCAGGTTTTACACTTTACCATTCCATTGTACTTCCATCACTTCCACACCTTATTCACTCAACCCTTCCTCCATAAACCAACACAAACCTACAATTCCACTTCAATATTTTATACCAATAATTTACACAATCTAAATCCTCATATATACCTTTCCCCAATTACAACATCATCACATCACTTTCATAGCATCACAATCATTATATCATAGTTATCATTTTTCAATCTCAATTTCAATAATCAACGCCATTCACCAACAACAATATTCAAAATCTAATATCATCTTATATTCACCATATTTAATATATCACATACTCTAACACTCTATATCATCCTCTTTATAGTCAAACATAATTTCATATATAATCAATCATACACAACTATCATTCAATCCTATCTTAGGGTCAACTAGCCTAAGTGTCCAGAAACATTATATATTACATAAAGGAAACTGAAACCATACCTTGGCCGATTTCCAATATGGTTAAACACCAAACTTGATTACAACAAGCTTCCACCAAGCTCCAAACCACTAAAGCCAAACCAAAAGCCACCACCAACTCCAAAAACAAGCTTCATACATACAACATAACCATGCATTATCAATTAAAGCTCACACTACATCAAACTACAAGGATATAGAGGTTCCTTACCTTATCCAATGGTGATTGGGGCAAAGCCCGACAATTATCCACTGCTAGAGAACACCTAAATAAGCAAAACTAGAAAATCTACTCAAAAACAATAACCCAAAAATGCAGAAATTCTAGGGCTCGAAATGGGAGCACGAGTTGAGAGATTTTACCAACAATACCTAGCTAGAATCGGAGAGCTCGACAAGAGCTTCGCGTGGCCGCAAACGGCTCTTCAATCGAATCTCCGGATCAAAAGTTATGGAGCTTTGAAGGAGGAGGTGAATAGTAACCTTCTTCCTCCCTTCTCTCATCCAACAGCGCCCCCTTTCTCTCATTTTGGGGTGGAATGAGCTGAATTGCTCATTAAATGAGCATATATTTGTTGGGCCCGGTCCAATCTATTAGCGTTTTAGGTCCGTTTGGCCCACTTTGGGCCTAAACCTTTAAGATTAGTGCCTGGTTTTCAATTATAAATTATTTTTGTCTTTTCAAAATAATAAATCAATTTTCAAAATCTTATTTTCCAAAAGACGTGGTACTGGACAGACTAGAGCTGGTACTACCGGCTTGAATAGCAGTACGCATTTTTTACAAAACTTTTCGAAAAAGATACATTTTCCAACTTAGAAAAATTTATTGAAATCAAATTTCACCTTTAAATTTTCAAATCAAAACTTCTAAATTTTGAATCTACTCTGGGCACTTAAAAATTATTATTTTATTTAAAACGGTTATGCCGATTCTTACATTCTCCCCTCCTAATAAAATTTTCACCCTCGAAAATTCGGATCGTGTGATATATCCTCCTCAAAGTGTTCTACCATGTCAAGGTTCCCTTTCGCCTTCCACTGCGTCACTCTGATTATTTGTCACTAAAGAGTCCGAAAATTTTTCCTTAAAACCAAATACTGCTTTTGTAACATTTTTCCAAAACCTTCAAAACAAGTTTATTCTAAACCAGTTCATTGTTAAAGCTTTCTCAAAAGAGTCAAAAATCGTTTACTCAGAAGTCGATTACTTTAAATCACGATTTTCTTAAATAAAAATTTTTCAATTTGAATCCCTTTCGATAAGATAAATTAGAAACCAAATTCACAAATGAACAAAATCATAGAACTCACTTTTCTTTTAAACCATATCATTTAAACCAAGAGTTCCGACTTACTTTCAAAACCAAATCGTTTAAACCAACAGTTTCAAACAAAATTTTCAAAATCATTCTAAGCTTTAAAACTTTTTCAACATGATTCAAGACCATACCAGTTAGAATTTGAAAATCATAATTAAAAACCCACAAAAGTATCTGTCGGTACTTCCCCTGCCACCAATGTTGAACCTCACCAATCAACTGACATGCCGCAAACCCTATGAATTGGTTTTCCAGAACATGTTGAGCTCGTAACGCATTGGCTAGGTTAATCATCATCACTATCTCTTCGTTAACGTGATTGACCTCATCCGCGAGTTGCCATTTGGGTTTCCTTTTCACACCCAAACAATCGATATCAAGGTGATCAATCTCAATATCTCAAGCCTAGTGCTTCAATTATCTCCAAAGGCATTCACAAACAAGCATGCTATGCATATCAAGCAGATAACCTAAATAGCATGAAAGAAAAATGACCTAGAGTGTGCAACGAAGCACAATCGATCCATCCCTCAGGCTCACGAAGACGAACCGCTCTGATACCACTTAATGTAACACCCGTTAGTCTAAGCCTTACCTCGCGCCATAAAACGAAGGATAACAAGGTGTCATGACAATTTTAAGGCTCAAATAATATTATATATAGAAGGAGATAATAATACTAGGAGCCCGATGAAGGAATAAAGTTCAAAATCGCATAAAGCGGATTTACAAGCATGAGGCGTTCACACGCGATAACTAAAAGTGTAAAGGCACAGGATACAACATGAGACGTAATATAATAATAGTCAAGATAGATATACATAAGTATGATAAACAAAAGAACTCTAGTCATAGCCTGCGGAATTTAGACTAACTAGTTATAAACAGAAAAATACAGAGTTTTTGAGTTAAACAGCTTATACAACTTATCTCCCAAGTAAGCCTCTAAAGCCATAAAGTCTAAAATAGAAAGGGTGAGAGAAACTACTACAACAGAATAAAACAAAAATAAACCAGGAAGAAACCATACTCCGCTCTGTCACCATGTCCGCAATTTCACCGAGGTGAATTACGACCTGCATTTGAAAATCAACAACAACATATGGTATGAGAACTGAAGGTTCTCAGTATGATAACAGTGCCCAATATATAAGATGTAAGGTTTCCGGGATGCTAAAGGCAATCCTAGAAGTTCACACGGATACAGATATTCAAGCTTAACATAAATAAATAACTTAAACCATAAACAATATACAGGGTTATCTAAACTTAGGGGATTCCTAACTAAAACTAGTCACCACTGTCCCACAGCCTTCACCAACCTACCCTCCGTACGATCCCATCACCACCGCCTACCTAACCTCCTCAGCAGCGGACAATCATAGATAATGCAGGCAAGTAAAACACATGTAGTATTCATATATAACAAGTAATTTAAGAAGCAAGTGGGCATATTATAGAATTAGGCAAACTCAAGTAATCAAAGCAAACAAGCATATAAGAGATGCATATGATGAATGCCTATCCTATTAGCGTTTTAGGTCCGTTTCGCCCACTTTGGGCCTAAACCTTTAATATTAGTGCCCGATTTTCAATTATAAATTATTTTTGTCTTTTCAAAACAACAAATGAATTTTCAAAATCTTATTTTTTAAATTACGCGGTACTGGACAGACTAGAGCCGGTACTGCCGGCTTGAACAGCAGTGCACATTTTTTTCAAAAACTTTTTGAAAAAGATACATTTTCCAACTCAGAAAAATTTATTGAAATCAAATTTCACCTTTAAATTTTCAAATTAAAACTTCTAAATTTTGAATCTACTCTGGGTACTTAAAAATTATTATTTTATTTAAAACGATTATGCCGGTTCATACATGGGGCACAAACTACCTATAGCCTAACCTTAGATATCACCTAATAAATTGAAAACACAAAATCTACTCAATACTCAAACGTAAAATTTCGAATTTTTTTGGGCTATAGAATGGAGAGGAAGTTTTGAATTCTTACCAACAAAAGTTAGATAAAACTAACGGGCTCGGCGAGAGCTTCACGTAGTCACAAACTGCACGCGAATCTGAGCACCATAGCTCAAGTTATCAGTTTGGGATGTTTGTGATGAATAGTTACAATGGTGGAAAGCTCTCTCCTCTCTCTTCTTTCACTTCAGCTGTGCTTTTGTGTTTATGAGGATTATGAGGCTGAAATGGCCTCACTTAAGGGTATATATATGTTGAGCTTGGGCCTAACTTGGGCCCGGTCTAACCCATTAGCGTTTTTTGCCTGTTTGGCCCAATTTTGGGCCAAACCTTTAGAATTAGCACCCGGTTTTCAACTTTAATTATTTTTCTAATATTTTCTACTGCTTTTATTATTCTCACGCAGTACCGGACAGACTTAAGCCGGGACTACCGACTAATTTACTAGTACGCGTTTTTACGCAATTTTCCGCAGAAATTTATATTTTCCAACTCAAAAAAATCTATTGAGTCCAAATATCATATTTAAATTTTCTAATTAATATTCTAAATTTTTGAACCTATTTCAGAAAATTAAATTATTTTTAATTTAGCAATTAATTAATTATGGTTCTTTCAATTGAAGCTATTATTTCATATGAATTCACTTACCTAAAGGGTCTTACCTTATTAATCTATTATTGTTAACTAATTTTGAGCTAATTGATCCCCTTTATTCTTAATTTTTAGCACAACAGTACTCCTAAACAAAAGATTATAAATATTTCTGATTTGATGTTTAATTAGCTTAGCCTAGTAGATATTGTATCATTCAAGTGTGGAAGAAAAAAAATTATTGGTGGATAAAAATATGTATTAATTGAATATTTTGGGAATTAGACAAACACATATATATATATGTATCAGATTGTTAAAAGCATATGCATTTATTCGTGAAATAAAAAAAAGCAAAAGAAAAAAAACAAAAAACAAAAGAAAATAAATTAAAAAATTTTGAAAGTAATAAATGTTGTTTTAAATAACATTTTTAGTAGTAAGTGTATTTGTGATATATTAAATGAAGGATTACCATGTGTTCATAACACAGCAGAAAAAAAGAAAGTAATTCTAAAGATCTATTTTTTGCTAAAATTTTATTTTTAGAAACTAGATCAGATCTAAATACCTGTATACACTAGTAAAAATCACTTTATCCTTCGATGGTATGAAGGCGCTATGCGTATCCATACTGAGACTAATATTTGCTGTTAACTCCTTGACCAATGGATATCTGATCTAAATTGAGAAACCTCTTTGCAACTCTTTGCACACCATAAGATTCATCTCCAAGTATTAAACTCACATACATTTATGCGTGTAAAGGTAAAGAAATAAAACTCATGTGTTGGTTTCATATTTTTCTTCTACTCTTGGCATATATATATATATATATATATATATATATATATATATAGTATGAGATTTGTTATTGATTCTAAATTTAAATCTCAATTCAAATTTAAATCATATTTTGTAATTTCAAATCTGAATCCTTGAAATTTTATGAATCATATCGTAACAATTTAAAACAGAATCAGTTAGGATCTCATCCAAACTTTGAATTCAAATTTAGAAATAGAATAACTAATTATTCTCATTTTTCATTTAATATTCTAAATTATCATATTATTATATTATATTTTTTTGTGCTAGTAAAGAATATAATAATGTTCTATTTTAATTAATATAATTATTTATTTGATCAAATCAAAATAATAATTAAATAATTCTTTAGCAAAGATTAAAACACTCATTAGTATGTGACCCCGTAGGTTCAATACAAAGCAGATAATAAATTAGTCATACAAAATTTACTAATCAAGGTTGGCGTCTAGTAATACTCCTTAACAAACCGATAGTATAAAGTAATATTTTTACTAAGAACCTAGGAAGAACAAAGTATAATTCCTTCTATCTTTCCAGCTCTTGGTTAACCCTTAGATTACGGTTTAATTATCAAAATTCTAACTTGTTACCATTATTATAATGAACTGTGAATGACTTAAGAAATTCATTTCTTTATTCATTCAATCCCTTTGGCCAAGGTTTTATTTATCTCAGTCGTTGTAATCATAAAGTTCAAACTCTTTACTGAGAGTTGATGAATTTTTTATTGACTAAACATTAATTCTACAAGTGAGGTCGGATAATAAAGTTTCCTCTCTTTGTGTCTTTACCAGCATGTCGTCTACATAAACCTCCATCAGCTTTCCGATGTGATTGGCGAATACTTTGTTCATTAATTTTTGATACGTAGCCCCTACGTTCTTGAGGTCGAAGGGCATGAATACTGATAAATCCCAATTTTCTGGTTTATATTGCGTAGAATTTGGGGGGTTTTCTCAATATTTTCCACACTTATTCATAGAAATTGCATGTTTTTGTGTTATCTTCCTAATATTACTTCATGATGGAAAACATGCTTCTTTTGCTTTAAAAATGCCATATTTTTATCCTCTTTTATCACCATTCGATGCCGTGATATGTTTGTTGAGTGGTTTCAGAGTTTGTAGGGCAAGCATGGCCTAGAAGAGAGGAAGGAAGCATGCACAAGTGGAAGGAACATGAAGAATTGGGCTTTGGGAAATCAACTTCGACGTGCACGAGCACCCCACGCGCACGTGTGGGTACAAGGAGTTGGGTATGACGCGCGAAGAGTGACGCATCCGCATGGATTGGCTACTTCCCTACCGACGCGTACGCACGCTTGACGCGTACGCGTGGATTGTGAAATGCAGGCGACGTGTACGCGTGACGAGCAGCACGTGACCTCATTAAAGAAATCGTGCCTGGCGATTTTTGAGGCTCTGTAGGCCCAAATTCAAGCTGAATCTGCATGGAAAAGACCCAGGAACTCTAGTGGGGAAGGGAGGATCATTCATTACACACTTAGACATACCTTTGGCTAGTTTTTGGTTTTTGTTCTTCTAGAGAGAGAAACCATTATTCCTCTCTAGATCTAGTTTGATTTTATCTACCCTTGTTGAATTCTGAATTGGATTTTGTTGATTTCTAGTTTTGGTTACTTAATTTGAATTCTCTAGTATAATTTTGTTGAGATCTTGTATTAGATTTATGTTTCCTAGTTATTTCCCATTTTCTATTCATCTTATGAACTTTGTGGATCTTGAATTGTTGATGATACATTGATGTTTTCTATGCGTAATAGTATTATTTGAGTAGTTTTCCATTGATGATTGTTAGTGGGTACTTTCAATTTACAATTTAATTGCAATTTGAATATGTCTTTTATTAATGCATACCATGTGTTTGATGAAATGTTTCCCTTGATTATGGAGTAGTTTTCTTTACTCTTGGCCTAGGCTAAGGGAATTGGGCAAACTTGAGTCATTGGGTCTAATAGATTTGGTGATTTGAGAACCCTTAGTGGTCAACTTGATAACCATTGACACTAGCCTACTACTAAGTCAATTAGTAGCTAGGTTGGGGCTTATGGATTGATGTTGATCAAGCCATTTGATATACTTCAAGTATAGAAGTAAACTTAATGGGCTTGGTTCCTCACAATTGTCAAGATATGGTTATTAGACAAGGATGGTGACCCCAATTCCTATGCCTAGCTAAGAGTTACTTTTATTATTCATATTTGAAACCCAAAAATTTTAATTGCTTAATTCTAGTTATAGTTACTTGTTTAGTTTTAGAGTAGAATTATATTGGATGTTCTCTTATTAGTTTGAAATTGCTCATACCTTGCTTTAGTTACTTGGTTTAGTTTCTTGCACTTTAAGATTTCTTTCTTGTTAAGTCTATTAGTTTAATTTCTTGATCATGACTTCCAACCCCGGAATTCTAACCAATGTTGATGCACATGTTTGCCCATTCCTTGTGAGACGACCCGAGGTTTGAATACTTCGGTTACTTTTATTGGGGTTGAACTTTGTGACAACCAAATCTTTAAAATTTGATTTGAGGATTATTTGTCGGTTGAGAGCTATACTTGCAACGTGAATATTTTGTGAAATTCTTTACCGATGATAGTTAACCTATCAAATTTTTGGCGCTGTTGTCGCGGAATGGTTGCAACGTATGCTTTGACATTGGTTATGTGAATATGTGAATAGTGTAGATAGTTTACTTACTTTCAATACTTAGTTGTAGTTTAGATTTCTTTTATACATGTGCTATGACTTCCAAGTTTGATGACACGGTCTCAACCGAACCCTAGTTTAGCCGAGCTTGATCTTGAGATTGAAAGAACTTTGTTACACACTCGACAAGCTAGACGGTGCTTGAACTATACAGCTAGTACTTCGCCCTCTCTTGAGGAGCATACCGAATCACTAGACAAAATCGAGAGTGACTTGGAGTTCGCTACTTCCTATTCTTCTGTTGGCACCACTAATACATCTTTGCATCCCACAAGTGAACAATACATGGCGGAGCCACGCCGAATCACCTTGCATGAACAAGGGGCTCCAAATATTATACTTCAACCTTTGCAAGCAAGGTATCCCAACCTTGATCCAAACTTTGAGTTGAAAAATAGCTTGATAAATCTGCTCCCCAAGTATCATGGGCTTCTGGGTCAAGTCCCCATCTGACATCTAAGAGATTTTCAAGTTGCTTGTTCTACGGCTCGAAGGCATGAAGCCGATGAGGTGGCTATTATTGTTTTTGCTTTTCCCTTCTCTCTTGAGGGGCAAGCAAAAATGTAGTTTTTTTCGCAACTGGATGAGATTGTGACCAATTGGAATTTCTTGAGAAGAGAGTTTCTAGACAAGTTCTTTCCGTCAGAGAAGACCGACTACATCCAGAAGGAAATCTCGGTATAATGCAAAAGGACCAAGAAAACTTATATGAGTATTGGACTAGGTTCAAGAGGCTATTGGAATCTTGTCCACACCATGGATTGGACACTCATTTGCTTATCAGTTACTTTACTGGAGGTCTTTGTGCGGAAGATAGAACTAGTGGTGGTTCCCTTTCCAAAAACAAGACGGCAGAAGAAGCTTGGAGCTTGATAAATGATGTTGCCGAGGCTACACAACATGTAAGAGTAGAAGCAATCCTCTCAAGGGTGTAGTGGAAACATCCCCTTCCGAAACAAGCTTAACCAAGGTGCTTGGGGATATGACCACTATCCTTACGGAGATGCATAAAGAACAAAAGGAATTCTATTCCATCCAAGCCATCCAAGCCCCACCCCAAGTTGCTCAACTTGAGGGTCCTCCTAGAATTTGTGGTTTGTGCTCTAGCACCACACATTACACCGATCAATGCCAAAAAATTCAAGAGGAGTATACCCTTGCCGTAGCCAATGTGAACTATAACAATCGTCCACCCTATCCCCCTCAAGGCCAAAACAACTACTCTCATGGCAATAACTACCATCAAGGGTGGAGGGACAATGCACAAAGGATCAATCAAATTCAAAGATGAAACAACTCTTCTTCTCACTACAACAACAACCACCAATCTTCATTCCAATACCACGATAACACAACAACCATCAAGCCAACCAAAATCATCACAACCAAGCATCCCATCAAAACCAAAACAACTACACCAAGTAACAAACACCACATCAAAGACAACAATCCAACCAATCCTCCTCCTCCAACAAGGCTCAATTTAATACCTTGAGTGCACAATATGGTAGCATGAGTGCTCAATTGGCCAATCTTACCGATATGATTTCAAAGTTGGCCCTATCCTCCTCTAACAACACCAAATTTCCATCCCAACCCCTTCCAAACCCAAAGGACGGCCTCAATGCCATTACTCTACGGTCGGAAACTACATTGGAAGAGATACCTCCTAGGGTCATGGAAGACATTCATGATGAAGAAGTGGTTGTTGAAGTTCCACATGAAGAAGAGGAGGTAAATGCAAGGCACGAGGAAGAAGAAGTGGGCCTTAAGGACCCAAGAGGAAGGCTATAGTGGATGAATCCATTCCTATCCCATTCCCTTCCATGGTAAAGAAGGCCAAGAAGACTCCAGAGTTTGATTTAAACATGCTTCAAGTATTCAAGAAGGTTGAGGTAACTAATGTGTGAACTTTTGTTGATATAGAAATTCTCAATTGAATTCTCGTTGCAAGTATAGTTTTAGACCAACAAAGAGTCCTCACATACAAAAATTTAGGTTGTCACATGTACAAACCCCAAATAAGAATTAACCGGAGTATTTGGACTTCGGGTCATCTCACGAGAAATTGCAATGAAGTGAATGATTATTGGCTTTGAAGAAACAAGGGGTATGATTGATAAAGGGGCAAGGAAGTAAATGGACAAGAATTTAAATGACAAGAAGAGTAAATCAAGCAAGTAACTAAAGAAAGCAAGTAATAAAGAGAGACATTCTTGGCAAGAATTGAGATCATAGGCTTTCTATCCTAGTCATACATTGATTAATTCATCTTATTTAGTCAACTCCAACAAACGGAAGAAGGTATCATGTCATCTTCACATAGGGAGAATGTCAAACAAGACTAATTAATCATGTCACAAATATAAACAAGAATTTATCTTATTACGTCATCTGCAACATTGGAAGAAGATATAGGTTATCTTCCACGAGAGAAAGTCTAACAAGACTAGCTAATCTCAATCCAAAAGTCCTAATCATCTCACTAAGTGAATTAGCAAGAGATTAGAGTTAATGGAAACAATACTAGCTAACAACTCTAGATCACCAATAAGAGTTGGGTTTTCATGACTCAAGATTACCTAATTACTCTTTCCAAGCCAAGAATGCTCAAAATCTACTCTAACATCCAACCAAGCATTTTGTCAAATACTTGGAAGGCATAAAAAGAAAGCATAATAAATGACAAGAAATAGTAAAATCTATCAACTACAAATTGTAAGGAGACAAGATCAACAACTCAAATTCACAATAAAAGACATCAAACGTCAATTACATTAATAGAAAATCCAAACCCAACCAGTGTTCATCAATCCTAAACAAAGAGGAATGAAAAGGAAAATTAACAAGAGGGAACAAGAATATTACATCATTAGAGCATGAAAATGTAGAAGAAACAAGATAAAAGCAAAGAATTAAACATGGATTTAAGCCAATCTAACCTAATCCTAACCTAATTCTAGAGAGAAGAGGGAGCTTCTCTCTCTAGAAAACTAACTAAAGGCTCATGTTGGCTAAACTAATTGCTCCCCCTTTGCTTGGACTTTAATTCTTCATGAAATACACTCAGAAAGAAGTTGGATTTGGGCCTGGGCAGCTCAGAAATCACCCTCAGCATTTTGCCTTTAAGTGGGCCATGTGAGAGTATCGGCGCGTGCGCGCCATGTGCGAGTGCGCGTTGATTGGCAAATTCTTCATTCGCACGGATGCAGCATGTATGCGTACACGTGCCTATGTGAAACCACTTCTGCACGTGCGCGCCTTGTACGCGTGTGCGTCTTTATGTGACATCACTCCTGCGCGTGCGCGCCTTGTACGCATGCGCGCCTATTGATGCATTCCTAATCCTTGTTTCTTCATGGATTCTCCACTTTGTATGCTTTTCTCCTCATTTCTACCATCCAATACTTGCCTTATGAACCTGAAATCACTCAACAAACATATCAAGGCATCAAATGAAATTAAAGTGAGTTAAAATCACCAATTTAAGGGCCTAAAAAGCATGTTTTACACTTTAGCACAATTCAAGGGAGAATTACAAAACCATGCTATTTCATTGAATAAATATGGGAAAAGGTGATAAAATCCCCTAAAATAAGCACAAGATAAATCACAAAATCGGGGTTTATCAAATCTCCCCACACTTAAACTAAGCATGTCCTCATGCTAAAATCAAGAAGGAAGCAAAGGGTATTAACATTTATTCAATGCAACCAACTAAATGCAATCTATCTATATGTAATCTATCTATATGAATGCAATGGCTTAGTCAAAATAAATTAATCTCCAAGAATACACATGCAAGCACAAGGGCTAAGGCATTAGCAATCAGAGTAAACCACAATTGGATTGAATCATTGAAAGATCTTACAAACTTGCAAGAAAAGATGATCATGGGTGGAAACATGTAATTGAGCGATCGAACCCTCGCCGGATGTGTATCCGCTCTAGGCACTCAAGTGTATGGGGTTGATTCACTCAATTCTCCCCTAATCATGTTTTCCAAGACTTGTTTTTCATCTAACAATCAACAATTACTTTATGCATGGATACAAGTATCATGAGGGCTTTCCCACAGGTTGTAATGGGACTAGGGTCAAGGTAGGATCTATATGGTCTAGTGAGCTTGAAATTCGAATCTTTGATTAACTTAAACTTCCCACCTAACCTATGACAACCTAAACAATTCTAAACAAACCTAGATATCCATCTTTCACTTTCTTTTCACATACTCGTGCATTTCCTTTAGATTACCACACATATGCATTGAATTTATGAAACTTTAAACCTTGGGACATTTTGTTCCCTTTTTATTATAATTCTCTTTTTTTTAACTAAAATATATACAAGAACATCAATGCATATGGTTTACACATGATTAATACATGAGTATGTACCCAATTCTTGAAAGTTTTCAACTAAAACACAAATACACTTTTATCTTTACCCAATGTACCCAACTTTCCCAAAATCAAGTAATGAACACTCTCACTAGCCTAAACTAATCAAAGATCCAAACAAGGGACATTTATTATTTTTCACTTAAGCTTGTAATGTGCTACAATTATGAACAAATGGGTTAAGCATAGGCTCAAGATTGGTTAACAATGGAAGATAAAAGGTTAGCTATTTGGGTAAGTGAGCTATTTGAAACAATGGCCTCAATCATATAAATGCATGTATGCACAAAGTAATGGACATAAAGAATCAAACAAATCAAGGATTACAATCATAGAAAGAGAATAATGCACACAAGAATGAAAGTAAGTGGTTATGTATGATGTAACCACACAATTAGGCTCAAATCTCACATGCTTGTGTTCTTAGCTCAAGATATGATCTACAAAGTATATAATTCAAGCAAGTTCTAAATAAAAAATTTTTTCAATCAATTGGGGTGGTACCCTAAAAATGAATTTCTCGAAAAATATCATGATTTTGACTAAGCTTAATATATACATATGCAATGCAACCAAAAATTCTAAAAGACCTAAAAATAAAATACAAAAATGTTGGGATTAGAAACTTGTCACCCAAAAATGTCGAGCGGTTGGACGACCTCCCCACACTTAAAAGTTTGCACCGTCCTCGGTGCATCCAAAGATGAACAAGGGGGTACGGCGACTTTCCTAGTTGCTACCTGCAGTTGGTAGGTCAACCGATGCTGCGTGTTCTTCTCCCACTTCCGTTTTTGCTTATGATGATTCATCCTGAACATAGAAAACAGGAGATAATAAGACAAGTAAATGCACAAGCAAGAAAGCATGGATTGTTGGAATGAGGTAAATCACTAGAATTGAGTGAGTGAATTGGTGTGACAATAATGAAAAATAAGTGTGTGGGTCCTAACTTGCATGCAGTTTAGAATTCACACCCTAGTATTTAAAAATCATGTCACAATTATACAAAAGAAAACATACACTTCACTCATTCTAGTGTGCTTGAGATACTTTAAAAGACTTGTAGGCTAAAACAACCCAACGAGTGGTGAAGAAGCATAAAAGCATTCAAGCAAAAATCAAGCAATTGTGAAATTGGATAATGCATGGACATTGATTGATGTGTAGGTAGACTTAGTGAACAAAATGGTATATGAAACTCACACAACAATCAATGATACATATTGAAGTTGTTGCAACACCTAAGTGATATAGAGGTGAAACACATGGATGCTATGGAACTTAGGAAAAAGAAGATAGAAGTGAAAATCAATCACATAGCAAGTATGGCCCACAAAGCTTTACAAAGCTAAAAAATATGTCACTAGGTAAGCTTTTGATCCAATTTCACAATTCTACGATCTCAATGCATGGATTAAGTGATGTGAATAAGGGTAAACCATAAAAAAGCATCACCTAAAAAAATGCATCGACAATGTACAATTGCCTAACAATAGATGATGAATTCATGGTGGCCAAAACATGCAATTCAAAAGAGTTAAGAAGCTTAAAGGCAATGTCACATGTATTTGGTATTCAAAAGCATTAAACATGAAAAGTTCATAACCAAGTAACCAAATATAACCTCATCAAAGAATCCAACAATGGCAATTAACATCAATGATGTTAAACTAACATCCTATTAGTAATAAGCAGCAGTAAACAGTAAACAAGATTAGTAATCCAACACTTATAATGGAAAACAAAAATTAAACTAACTAACTAACTAAAAGAAATGGTGTTACATGATGCTTGGTAGTGTTGGATGATGTTTTAAGAGTGGAAAGAAAAGAAGAGAAAAGAGAAGAAGGAAAGAAATGGAAAGAAGAGAAGAAAGGAAGATGGTTGATACAAGACAGCCCACGCGTGCGCGTCATTGGCGCGTGCACGTGGAATGGTGAAATGGAAGCGACGCGTACGCGTCAGGCACGCGTGCGTGTCGATGGGTTATTTCGAGAGCGACGCATACGCGCGAGGTGCGCAGACGCGTGCATAGCTTTGCGCGAGAGGCACAAAACGCGCACAGTGCAGGCACAACTCTCAGAAAAATGGCTGCGAAGTGAAAAATTCAATTCACGCGTACGCGTACATGACGCGTGCGCGTGGATGGTCGAAATGGCTTGATTCACGCGTACGCGTAAAGCACGCGTGCGCGTGGATGGTGCTCTATTTTTCAAAATTTTTCTATGTTTTGGACCAAACCAAGCATTCCAAACCTCCAAACAACTACCAAAACACCACAAAACCTTATTTAACACACTAAACTACCAAAAAAACTTAACAAATCAATCAAAACATGAAATTAAACCTATTTTACCAATTTGTACAAAAGAGAAAAATGAAAGGATATTACCATGGTGGGGTGTCTCCCACCTAACACTTTTGTTTATTATCCTTAAGTTGGACTTATGGGGAGCTCCTCATCAAGGTGGCTTGTGCTTGAATCCATCCTTGAACATGCACCAATGCTTGGACTTCCATTGTGCTTCATCATTCAAGGTTAATAACTCCAAGCTTTGATGGAGTTCTTCACAAACCGTGGGCTCCCAAAGTTGATTTTTCTTGTGTGATCCGGGATCCCACACCTTGTTTTCACACCCGTCCTTGAGTTGATCATGGTGATTTCCTCCGGGTGGCAAGAGAGATGAATTCTCATGGAAGCACCAAACTATCCTCCTAGACCCATCCAATTGAGCACTAGTCCAACCTTTACTCCTTGAAGCTTCAACCATAATGAGCCTAGACTTACAATGCCAACCACTAAACATCCTCCTCTTACGCTTAATTCCATAAAGCACCCTAAGTTGGCCATCTGTCTCAAGCAAACCATATTCAAGTGGGATAATAAAGCTAAGAGTTAGAAGTTTTACCCACTCAAATGAAGGATTAGATGACAACCTAGGTGGAGGAGTTCCCAACGGTCTTAACAAAACACGTTCCACTCCCGTCCATCCTTTTTGGAAGGCTTCCACCACTTGGCAAGATACTTCATGCTCTACTTCTTGCCAAGCTTCTTCAAGTTCACATTCTTCTTCACCAATATCCTCTAGCTCTTCCCCGTCACTCAAATCATACATAGGAGGTTGAGTGAAATCTACCTCATCATCAATTCCGAGCATAGTGGGGAAGGATTCTTCAAATTCAAGAGGATCATATGTTGATGCGGAGTCATCATAAATAGGAGGGCCTATTGATTGGAACACTTCTTCCAATTCTTCAATCACATTATGCCTTGGAGGTTGTGAACTCTCCTCCTCAACATCAACTTCGAACTCCATGGAAGAAGGCTCTTCAATTTGTGCTTCCTCTATGTACTCAACATATCCTAAGGCTCCAACCACTACTTCCTTTTGTTCAATAATCTCTACCTCCTCCTCTTGTTGCATTTCTTACTTTAACTCCTCTTCTTCACCTTTGAGCTTCAAGTTCACTCCCTCACTAAGCTCCTTGGTTGCTTCTCCACATTCCACAATGGAAGTGCCTTGATCGCATAGGCTTAGGCGGGATGAGACTATGTTGCCAATGGCTTCTACCATGATAGCCATTTTTGCTCTTAACTCCTCAAATTTCTTTTCATCCTCCTTGTGTTGCCTTAAGATATGAGATTTAAGATCCCTTAATTCTAGCATAAAGGCTTCATCGGAGGGTTATGGTAGAAGAGAGGGTTCATTGTTTGAGGGAAAGGTATTATAGTCAGAAGGTGGTTCATATTGGTGAAATTCTTGAGGTAGTGTCTGTGGACTTTGTGATTCTTGGGAGTATTGGTATTGGAATGGTGGTGGCTCTAAGTATGGTTCATATGGTGGTTGGTATGGTGGGTATGGTTTAGGATCATGTAGAGGTGAATGGTGGTATGAGGCTTGTGAGTGTGGTGGAGGGCTATGTTGAGGAGGGGGTTCATATGCATATGATGATTGTGGTTGACAACCACAATGAGGGTCATCACATACATTAGATTGGCATGCATCAAGATTTGAATTGTACCTATAAGGAGCCGGAGGAGGTTGTTGCCAAGAAGGTTGTCCATAAGCTTGGGGTTCCTCCCATCTTTGATTTCCAAATCCTTGATGCACATCCTCATTGAAGCTTCCATTTCCCACAACATAGTTTGAACCGCACTCATAGCCAAAGTGATGAGAATTCATGGTGAAAGAGAAAACAAAAACAAAAACTAACAAGAAATAAAGAAAACTAAGTCCTACAACTAGCAAAAACTAACAAGCAAACCAAAAATCAAGCTATTCACAACATATACAATAGCCAATAATATAACACCATTGCAACTCACCGGCAACGGCGCTATTTTGATGTGTGAACTTTTGTTGATATAGAATTTCTCAAATGAATTCTCATTGCAAGTATAGTTCAAGACCAACAAAGAGTCCTCACATACAAAAATTTAGGTTGTCACATGTACAAACCCCAAATAAGAATTAATCGGAGTATTTGGACTCCGGGTCATCTCACGAGGAATTGCAATGAAGTGAATGATTATTGGCTACGATAAAACAAGGGGGTATGATTGATAAAGGGGCAAGGAAGTAAATGGACAAGAATTTAAATGACAAGAAGAGTAAATCAAGCAAGTAACTAAAGAAAGCAAGTAATAAAGAGAGACATTCATGGCAAGAATTGAGATCATAGGCTTTCTATCCTAGTCATACATTGATTAATTCATCTTATCTAGTCAACTCCAACAAACGGAAGAAGGTATCATGTCATCTTCATATAGGGAGAATGTCAAACAAGACTAATTAATCATGTCACAAATATAAACAAGAATTTATCTTATTACGTCATCTCCAACATTGGAAGAAGATATACGTTATCTTCCATGAGAGAAAGTCTAACAAGACTAGCTAATCTCAATCCAAAAGTCCTAATCATCTCACTAAGTGAATTATCAAGAGATTAGAGTTAATGGAAACAATACTAGCTAACAACTCTAGATCACCAATAAGAGTTGGATTTTCATGACTCAAGATTACCTAATTACTCTTTCCAAGCCAAGAATGCTCAAAATCTACTCTAACATCCAACCAAGCATTTTGTCAAACACTTGGAAGGCATAAAAAGAAAGCATAATAAATGACAAGAAATAGTAAAATCTATCAACTACAAAGGAGACAAGATCAACAACTCAAATTCACAATAAAAGACATCAAACATCAATTACATTAATAGAAAATCCAAATCCAACAAGTGTTCATAAATCCTAAACATGGAGGCATGAAAAGGAAAACTAACAAGAGGGAACAAGAAGATTACATCATTAGAGCATGAAAATGTAGAAGAAACAAGATAAAAGCAAGGAATTAAACATGAATTTAAGACAATCTAACCTAATCCTAACCTAATTCTAGAGAGAAGAGGGAGCTTCTCTCTCTAGAAAACTAACTAAAGGCTCATGTTGGCTCAACTAATTGCTCCCCCTTTGCTTGGGCTTCAATTCTGCATGAAATAGACTCAAAAACAAGTTGGATTTGGGCCTGGACAGCTCAGAAATCACCCCCAGCGTTTTGCCTTTAAGTGGGCCATGTGAGAGTATCGGCGCGTGCGCGCCATGTGCGCGTGCGTGTCGATTGGCAAATTCTTCATCCGCGCGGACGCGACATGTATGCGTGCGCGTGCCTATGCGAAACCACTTCTGCGCGTGCGCGTGATAAACCCCGATTTTGTCGTTTATCTTGTGCTTATTTTAGGGGATTTTATCACCTTTTCTGACATTTATTCAATGAAATAGCATGGTTTTGTAATTCTCCCTTAAATTGTGCTTAAATGCAAAAACATGCTTTTTAGGCCCTAAAATTGGTGATTTTAATTCACTTTAATTCCATTCAATGCCTTGATATGTTTATTGAGTAATTTCAGATTCATAAGGCAAGTATTGGATGGAAGAAGTGAGGAGAAAAGCATGCAAAGTGGGAGAACTCATGAAGAAATAAAGAAACCATAAAGCTGTCAAGCCTGACCTCTTTGCACTCAAATGACCATAACTTGAGCTACTAAGGTCCAAGTGAGGCGGTTTTAGTTGTGGTGGAAAGCTAACATCTGGGGGCTTCGAAATGATATAAAATTTGCTATATGTTACTTCGTGTTCAGGGGCGCGCATGCGCCATGTACGCGTACGCGCCGATGCTGTCCGTGGCCCACTAAAGTGAAATCACTCCCAGCGATTTCTGAAGCATTTTGGGCCCAATCCAACTCATTTCTGATGCTATTTAACCCAAGGATTGAAGGGGGAATGAACCAAGTAGTCATAGTTTAGTTTTCATCATGTTTTAGGGTTAGAATTCTAGAGAGAGAGGCTCTCTCCTCTCTCTAGATTTTAGGGTAGTTTTAGTTAATTCTTCTTGGATCCAAGTTTTAATTCTTGTTTTGATTTAGTTTCTCCCTTTAATGTCTTGTTGTTACATCTCTACTCTTCTAGTTTTACTTGTCATTTCCTTTATTTTGTCCTCTTTTATGTTTATGAACAATTGTTGGATCTTAATTTTCTTTAATGCAATTTTATGTTTTCATGCTCTTTTATGTTGATCTTGATTGTTATTATTGATTTCTTGCAATTGGTAGTTGGTAGATTTATTATTCTTGCACTTTTATTATGCTTTCCTTTATTACCCACCAAATATGTGACAAAATGCTTGGTTGGGCTTTAGAGTAGATTTTGAGCATTCTTGGCTTGGAAAGAGTAATTGGGCAATCTTAAGTCATGAAAACCCAACTTATATTGGTGATCTAGAGTTGTTAGCTAATATTGTTTTCATTGACGCTAATCTTTTGCTAATTTAATTAGTAAGTTGATTAGAACTTTTGGATTGAGATTAGCTAGTCTTGTTAGACTTTCTCTCATGGAAGATAACCTATATCTTCTTCCAATGTTGGAGATGATGTAATAAGATAAATTCTTGTTTATAATTGTGATACGATTGATTAGTCTTGTTTAACATTCTCCCTATTTGTTGGAGTTGACTAAATAAGATGAATGGATCATTGAATGACTAGGATAGAAAGCCTATGATCTCAATTCTTGCCATGAATGTCTCTCTTTAATAATTACTTTCTTTAATTGCTCGATTTACTCTTCTTGTCATTTGTTTTACTACCCCTTCTATCAATCAAACCCTCCCCCTTGCATTTTCATAGCCAATAATTGAGCACTTCATTGCAATTCCTTGTGAGACGATCCGGAGTCTAAATACTTCGGTTAATTTTTATTTGGGGTTTGTTAATTGTGACAACCAAATTTAATTTGATTTGAGGATTGAATATTGGTTTGGACTATACTAACAACGGAATTATTTTGTGGAATTCTGAACCGATATAAATCCTTGTATCAAATTAATGGCACCGTTGCCAGGGAGTTGCAATGGTGTTATGTTATTGGCTATTGTGAATATTGTGAATATGTTCGCTTTTTGCTTATTTGTTAGTTTTTGCTAGCTTTAGGACTTTGTTGCTTATTTTTATTAGCTTTTATTTTTATTTTTTTTTTCACTATGAATTCTCATCACTTTGGCTATGAGTTTGGCTCAAATTATGTTGTAGGAAATGGGAACTATAATGACAATATGCATCAAGGATGGAACAATCAAAGGTGGGAGGAGCCTCAAAGGATTGATCACCCTTCTTGGCAACAACAACCTCCAGATTCTTATGGGTATAATTCTAATCCTAATGCATATCAATCTAATGGATGTGGTGACCCTTATTATGATTGTCAACAACCACCACCACATGCCTATGAACCACCCCCTCAATATGATTTTGAACCACCTTACTCACAAGCCCTATACCACCAAACACCTCATTATGACCCTAATCCTTATCCACCATACCAACCACCTTATGAACCATATAAACCACACATGGAACCACCACCATTCCAACACAATTACTCCCAAGAACCACCTCCATATACACCATCTCCATATCCTTACCAAAATGAATCACCTTCCAACTAGAATGCCTTCCCCTCAAATAATGAACCCTCTCTTCCACCACCGCCTCTGATGAAGCCTCTATGTTGGAATTGAGAGATCTTGAATCTCATATCTTAAGGCGACAAGAGGGGGATGAAAAGAAGTTTAAGGAGCTAAGAGCCAAGATGGCTATCCTAGTGGAAGCTGTTAGCAACATGGCCTCCTCCCGACTAAGCCTAAGTAACCAAAGCACTCTCATTGACGAATGTGGAGAAGAAATTAAGAAGCTTAGTGAGGGAGTGAGTTTAGAGCTTCAAGGTGAAGAAGAGGAGTTGAAGCAAGGAGTGCAACAAGAGGAGGAAGTTAAGATAATTGAGCCGGAAGAAGTGGTTGAAGCCTTTGAAGAGGTTGACCAAGAGATGGATTCAATCATTGAAGAATTCTTATGGACAATTGAATCCTCTCCAATTGGGCTTGAAATCGAAGTCAAAGAAGGAGATGCACAACCTTTCATGCCCTTGGTGAGCAATGAAGAAGAAATTGAATTGGAAGTGAGCCACCAAGAGGAAGAGGTTGAAGTTGAGGAAAGTTGTAAAGAGGTGGAGGTAATCAAGAAGGAGCCCAAGGGCATAGGCCTCGCATTGGCTAAGTGTGGGGAGGTCCCCCTTCCTAAGTCACCATCATCCAACACAACATTCAAGTGGGTAAAATTCTTATCCCTAAGCTTTGATTTCTCACTTGAATATGGTTTAATTGAAAATGATGGTCAACTTAGAGCTCTTTGTGGAGTTAAGAGTAGGAGAGAGTTGTGTAGTGGTTGGAGACATTCCTCTAAGTTCATGATGGTTGCATGCTCAAAGTTGGATGGCAATGGTTGGTGTAAAACCAAATTGCATGGGTCTAGGAGAATGTTTGGGTGCTCAATTGAGAATTCTAAGGTCATGCCACCCAACTGGAATCATGATGATCAATTTGAAGATGGGTGTCAAAACAAAGTGTGGGATCCCGGATCGCACAAGGAGAATCAAATTTGGGAGCTCATGGTTTGTGAAGAACTCCATCAAAGCTTGAAGATATTAAAATTGAAGAATGGAGCTTATTGGAGACTCAAGCATTGGTGGATGTTCAAGGATAGCTTCAAGCACAAGCCACCTTAAGAGGAGCTCCCCATAAGTCCAACTTAAGGACAATAAACAAAAGTGCTAGGTGGGAGACACCTCACCATGGTAAACTCTTTCTATTCTCTTGTAAATATAATCAATGGATGAATTGGGTTGCCATTATTAGGTAGTTTTCTTCTTTGCATACTCTTGTTTTAATATTTTGGTTGTTGGTTTGTTTGCTTAGATTTATGCCTTAAGTTGTAGCTTAGATGTTGTTGAGTAGTGTTTTGCTTGTAGTATAAGTTTTGTTTCTAGTGTATTTGAAAATTTTTCAAAAACCAAAAAGATTTGTTGTTAAATTTGATTTTTGATTGTTTTAGAATGCTTATAGATTAAGAGAATGCCCTGTTTTTCAAAAAAAAAAAAAAAAAAGAAGAAAGCAGGCATCGGTGCCCAAGCGCGCAGTGCGCGCGCGCGCCGCTGTGGTTTCATAACTCCTAGTACTAAAACCCGAGAGTTGTGCCCACTTTATGCCTACTTTGTGTCAGGCGATCCGCGCGTAAGGACGCATGGCGCCCGCGCGCCGATTGTCCCTGTCACATCCGCGCCCAAGCACGCATTGCGCGCGCGTGCGGATTGTTTTTGCTGCATCCGCACCCAAGCACGCATGGCGCGCACGCACGGATTGTTCCTGCTGCATCTGCGCCTGAGCACGCATGGCGCATATGCGCAGATTTGCACCATGTTTTTCTCCTTTCTCCTTTCTCCTTCTTTCTTCTTTCCTTCTTCTTTCTTTCTATTTTTTTCTTTCTTCTTCCTCTCTTGGAAAAATTTTTTTCTTTCTTTTAAAAATATAAAAATACTAATAATAATAAAAAAATTATAAAAAAATAAAAAAAAATTTAAAAAAAATTAATAAAAAATTGAAAATAAAAAAAATTAATTAAAAATTTTTTTTCTTTTCTTCCATTTTCTTTTATTGCATTTCCTTGTTTTCATTCATTGCATTTTAATTTTATTTTTGTAACTTGTTTTCCCTTCTATTTTCTAAGTTTCTTGTTTTAACATTGGTGTTAGATTACTCTTACTCAATTGTTGTGAATTCTTTGGATTATTTTGGTGCTTCGTGACTTCTTTGGCATTAATTTTAATATTTGCTCTACACACAAGATTAGCGCTTTCGTCCTTCTTGACTCATGATCCCTTGTTTTTATACTCCATTATCATTGAGTTAGGATGGGACCAAATGCTCTCATGCTTACCACTAATCTTGTTTGTGTCAATTATTGATTAAGCTTGATGCAACATACTCTTCATGACATGTACCCATGCTTTGACTTTTCCCTTGCATCAAGTATTAATTGATATGCCATTTGCCTATATTGCTCTCTCACTTACATACGTAGCTAACATGTAGTGAGAACCTTACTCTTAATTGGCATTAGCCCCCGCCAATGTTCTATTTGCTTTAATGTATTTGTTATAGGCTCAATTTTCTTTCTTTTTCCTTCCTTTTAGGTTGGCCACCAAGAAGGAAAGGATTGGAAAGGCTTCTAAACGGGGCAACAAACAAGTTCACCCGCACAACCCTTTGAAAAAACTCATCAATTGTAGCAACCCGTCCACTTTACTCTTCTTTGCATGCACCGAGGACGGTGCAAATTTTTAAGTGTGGGGAGGTCGTCCGACCGACCTCCATGGGTAACAACTTCCTTTTTCAACACCAATTCTTAATTTTTTGTCCTTGTTAGTTAGTTGTTGCATTGCATGATAGGTTACATGCTAGTTAGAAATTGTACATATTTTACCACATCTTTTTATGTTAGGACTACTTGGTTAGGGTGATGATTTCTTTTCCAAGAAAAATTTTTTTTAGGGCACCCTACCAATTTAAAAAAAAAATTTTGAACTTACTTGAAGAATTTATTTTGGAACATGGTTTTTAAGCTAAGAACACAAGCATGTGAGTTTTGAGCCTTATGGTGTGGTTACATCTTATAACCACTTATTTTCATTCTTGTGTGCATTGTTCTCTTTCTATGATTGTGATCTTTGATTTGATTGATTCTTTATGTCCATTATTCCATGTATACATGCATTTATATGATTGAGGCCATCATTTCATTTAGCTCACTTACCCAAATAGCCTACCCTTCATCAACCATTGTTAGCCAAATTTGAGCCTATTGAATCCCTTTTGTTATTAATTATAGCACATCACTACCCCTAAGTGAAAAATAATAAATGTCCTTAATTTGGATCTTTGATTAGCTTAGGCTAGTGAAGGTGTGTAACATTTGGGTATGGAAAACTTGGGACATTGTTTGAGATAAAAGTGTAATTTTTATTTTTGTTAAGAATATTGGAAATTGGGTACATATTCATGCACTATATGTAAAACCATATGCATTGATACGTTTGTACATACTTTAGAAAAGAAAATGATAAAGAAAAAGAAAAAAAAGAACATATATATATATATAGAAAAAAAAAGAGAAAAAGAAATAAAAAAAGGGGAAAAAAATGTTCCAAAGTAAAGTTCAATAAAAATCAATGCATATGGAATGTTAATTAAAGAGAATGCATGAGTATGTGAAAAAGTGAGAATCATGGGTAGCTAGGTTGTGTATTAGAATTGTATAGGTTGTTATATGTGTTAGGTGAGAGCTTAGGCTAATCAAAGATTCAAATTTCAAGCTCACTTGACCATATGCATCCTACCTTGACCCTAGCCCCATTACAACCTATGAATAAGTCCTCATAATGAATGTATGCATGCATTGAATAATTGTTGATTGTTAGATGAAAAACAAATCATGGAAAGCATGTGTAGAAGAGAATTGAGTGATCGACCCTATACACTTGAGCGACTAGAGCGGAAACACTTCCGGTGAGGGTTCGATGCTCAATTCCTTGTTCCCGGATTTCATGAGCTTTCTTCTTGCAAGTCTACTTGTACTTTATATTGATATTTGAATTGGTAGACTTTGTGAGTCGTCGTATGACCTTTGCCCTACTTGCTTATATATGTTCTTGGAGATTGATTTACTTTTAACCAAGTAAGTAGAATCATTTTTGCATTTAGTTGCATACATATAGATAGGTTTACATGGTTTATTTGCATTGAATAAATGTTCATATCCTTTTCTTGTCCTTCTTTATTCTTAGCATGAGGACATGCTCGGTTTAAGTGTGGAGAGATTTGATAAACCCCGATTTTGTGGTTTATCTTGTGCTTATATTGGGGGATTTTATCACCTTTTCTCACATTTATTCAATGAAATAGCATGGTTTTGTAATTCTCCCTTAAATTGTGCTTAAATGCGAAAACATACTTTTTTGGCCCTAAAATTGGTGATTTTAATTCACTTTAATTCCATTCGATACCTTGATATGTTTGTTAAGTAATTTCAGGTTCATAAGGCAAGTATTGGATGGAAGAAGTGAGGAGAAAAGCATGCAAAGTGGGAGAACTCATGAAGAAATGAAGGAACCGTAAAGCTGTCAAGCCTGACCTCTTCGCACTCAAACGACCATAACTTGAGCTACAAAGGTCCAAATGAGGCAGTTTCAGTTGTGTTGGAAAGCTAACATCCAGGGCTTCGAAAAGATATAAAATTTTTCATATGTTACTTCGCGTTCAGGGGAGCGCACATGCCATGTACGCGTGCGCGACGATGCTGTCCGTGGCCCACTAAAGTGAAATCGCCCCCAGCGATTTCTGAAGCATTTTGGGCCCAATCCAACTCATTTCTGATGCTATTGAACCCAAGGATTGAAGGGGGAATGAACCAAGTAGTCATAGTTTAGTTTTCATCATGTTTTAGGGTTAGAATTCTAGAGAGAGAGGCTCTATCCTCTCTCTAGATTTTAGGGTAGTTTTAGTTAATTCTTCTTGGATCCAAGTTTTAATTCTTGTTTTGATTTAGTTTCTCCCTTTAATCTCTTGTTGTTACATCTCTACTCTTCTAGTTTTACTTGTCATTTCCTTTATTTTTTCCTCTTTTATGTTTATGAACAATTGTTGGATCTTAATTTTCTTTAATGCAATTTTATGTTTTCATGCTCTTTTATGTTGATCTTGATTGTTATTATTGATTTCTTGCAATTGGTAGTTGGTAGATTTATTATTCTTGCACTTTTATTATGCTTTCCTTTATTACCCACCAAGTATTTGACAAAATGCTTGGTTGGGCTTTAGAGTAGATTTTGAGCATTCTTGACTTGGAAAGAGTAATTGGGCAATCTTGAGTCATGAAAACCCAACTTATGTTGGTGATCTAGAGTTGTTAGCTAATATTGTTTCCATTGACGCTAATCTTTTGCTAATTTAATTAGTAAGTTGATTAGGACTTTTGGATTCAGATTAGCTAGTCTTGTTAGACTTTCTCTTATGGAAGATAACCTATATCTTCTTCCAATGTTGGAGATGACGTAATAAGATAAATTCTTGTTTATAATTATGATATGATTGATTAGTCTTATTTGACATTCTTCCTATTTGTTGGAGTTGACTAAATAAGATGAATGGATCATTGAATGACTAGGATAGAAAGCCTATGATCTCAATTCTTGCCATGAATGTCTCTCTTTATTAATTGCTTTCTTTAATTGCTCGATTTACTCTTCTTGTCATTTGTTTTATTGCCCCTTCTATCAATCAAACCCTCCCCCTTGCATTTTCATAGCCAATAATTGAGCACTTCATTGCAATTCCTTGTGAGACGACTCGGAGTCTAAATACTTCGGTTAATTTTCATTTGGGGTTTGTTAATTGTGACAACCAAATTTAATTTGATTTGAGGATTGAATATTGGTTTGGACTATACTAACAACGAAATTATTTTGTGGAATTCCGAACCGATATAAATTCTTGTATCAGCACACCTTGTACGCGTCCGCGTCCTTATGTGACATCAGTCCTGCGGGTCCGCGCCTTGTACGCGTGCGCACCCATTGATGCATTCCTAATCCTTGTTTCTTCATGCATTCTACACTTTGTATGCTTTTCTCCTCATTTCTTCCATCCAATACTTGCCTTATGAACCTGAAATCACTCAACAAACACATCAAGGCATCGAATGGAATTAAAGTGAGTTAAAATCACCAATTTAAGGGCCTAAAAAGCATATTTTTACACTTAAGCACAATTCAAGGGAGAATTACAAAACCATGCTATTTCATTGAATATATGTGGGAAAAGGTGGTAAAATCCCCTAAAATAAGCACAAGATAAATCACGAAATCGGGGTTTATCAGTAACCATTCCACTTCTTGATTCTATTCAACAAATTCCGAAGTATGCAAAATTTTTAAAGGACTTGTGCGTACACAAAGATAGGATTGGTGAGTTGGAAACATTATCATTGGGTAGTTCCATTTCTTCATTGATGAAGCCTATTCCGAAAAGTGTAGTGACCCCGGACCATGTTTGGTGTCTTGTCGTATTGGCGGACGTATTTTTCATGACTGTATGTGTGATTTAGGGGCTTGCGTAAGCATCATGCCACTATCTATTTTTGTGCGGTTGAATTTAGCTCCATTAAAGAGGTCGGCGGCCAAGTTTGCCTTAGCCGACAAGAGTGTGATCACTGTAATGGGAATAATGGAAGATGTACTTGTGGCAATCAAGGACTTGGTATTTCCAGTTGACTTCTACAACCTTGAGATGCCTCCAACAGAGAATAGAAGTTCTTCCTCCGTTCTACTTGGTAGACCCTTCCTGAAGACCTCTAAGTTCAAATTGGATGCCTTCACCGGCACATGCTCCTTTGAGGTCGGGGACAAGACAATCAAGTTCAACTTTGATGAAGCCATGAAACACCCTCCCGAAGAGCATTCTGTTCTCCGATGTGATGTAATCAATGAGGTAGTAGCAGAGGTACGAAGAGAAGATCACGACAAGTTGAGCTACCCTACTGTTGAAGAGACGGATGACCATGAGGGTGAACAAGAGAAAGTTGTTGAGAATGAACTCCAAGAGCTTGATGGAAAGGAACCTCAACTTGAGGCAAAAAGTGAATTGAAGCCCCATCCATCTCATTTGAAGTATGCATTCCTTGAGGATAACCAAAAGTTTTCGGTCATTATTGCTAGTGAGCTTTCAAGTCAAGAGGAAGAAAAGCTCTTAGAAGTCCTAAGGGAGCACAAGAAAGCAATAGGTTGGAGCTTGGCCAACATTGTGGGAATTGACCCCGCACATGTATGCATTGTATTTTTCTCCAAGAGGAAGCTCGGCCAGTGAGACAACCCCAAAGAAGGCTCAACCCGACTATCTTAGATGTGGTGAAAAAGGAAGTCACAAGGCTACTTGATGCGGGTATCATATATCCGATTTTTGACAGTGAATGGGTGAGCCCAGTCCAAGTCGTCCCAAAGAAATCAGGAATCACTGCGGTTAAGAACGATGATGGTGAAGTGGTCACCACAAGAGTGCAAAATGCTTGGCCGGTGTGCATCAATTATAGAAGGTTGAATGCCGCAACAAGGAAGGACCACTACCCTTTGCCCTTCATTGACCAGATATTGGACCGACTGGCAGGTAAATCTCATTATTTCTTTTTTGATGGATTCACTAGCTACTTTCAGATACATATTGCTCCTGAGGATCAGAAAAAGACCACCTTTACTTGTTCCTTTGGCACCTTTGCCTATAAAAAGATGCCATTTGGGCTATGCAATGCACCCGCCACTTTTCAGCGGTGCATGACGAGTGTCTTTTCCGATCTTATGGAGACTTCTCTGGAAGTCTTTATGGATGATATTAGCGTATATGGTACCTCTTTTGATAGTTTTTTGGAGAACTTGGCCAAGGTCTTGGAAAGATGTGTCAACATTAACCTTGTCCTCAATTTCAAAAAAATGTCACTTCATGGTGAGACAATGTATAGTGCTAGGACACATAGTTTCTGACAAGGGCATTTCTGTGGACCCAGCCAAGGTTGATGTTATTACCAGTTTACCTCACCCCTCATCTGTGAGGGAGGTCCGTTCCTTTTTGGGGCATGCAGGATTCTATAGGCGCTTTATCAAGGATTTTAGCAAGATTGCATTACCATTGTCGCGCCTACTCCAAAAGGACGTGGACTTTGAATTTGATAGTGCTTGTGCGGATGCTTTTGAGGAGTTAAAGAGAGCTCTTACCACGGCACCAATTGTGAGGGGCCCTAACTAGACGCAGCCATTCGAGATAATGTGCGACGCATCAAATCACGCCGTAGGTGCCGCGCTTGCACAGTGCGATGGTAAACTCCCTTATATCATTGCTTGTTCCTCAAAAACATTGGATGCGGCACAATCCAACTATACCACTACGGAAAAAGAACTCCTAGCTATTGTTCATGTACTAGATAAATTCAGATCTTATTTGCTAAGGTCCAAAATAGTGGTATATACGGATCATGCAGCTTTAAAGTATTTATTGACAAAGAATGAGTCGAAACCTAGGCTAATACATTGGATCTTGCTCTTGCAAGAGTTCGACATTGAGATTAGGGATCGAAGTAGGTCTCAAAATTTGGTTGCGGATCATTTAAGCCACCTTGAAAATCTTAAATATGACCCATTTCTAATTGATGACCCATTCCCTTTGGATAGTTTGCATGCTATTTCGGATAGCTTTCCTTGGTTTGCACTAATGGCGAACTACTTGGTTGCTAAGATCTTCCCTCCCAACTTTTCTAAACATCAAAGGGACAAGTTGAGGAGTGATTCCAAATATTACATTTGGGATGATCCTCACATGTGGAAGAGGGGAGTAGACCAAGTAATTCGAAGATCTGTCCCGAAATCCGAAATTCAACCCATTCTTGAAGCTTGTCATTCATCCAAGTGTGGTGGCCACTTTGGCCCACAACGGACGGCTAAAAAAGTTTTGGATTGTGGATTCTGGTGGCCAACCTTATTCAAGGATGCTAATCAATTCTGTGTGTCACGTCACCAATGTCAAAAGTCGGGAAATGCATCCCAAAAGGATGAAATACCTCAACAACCTATGTTGTTCTGTGAAATATTTGATGAATGAGGAATAGACTTTATGGGGCCATTTCCTAACTCAAGTGGGTATCTATATATCTTGTTGGCGGTTGACTACGTATCAAAGTGGGTGAAAGCGATACCTACCCGCCTTGATGACGCTAATACCGTGATTTCTTTCATTGGAAATAATATTGTGTATTGCTATGGGTCGCCATGAGCAATCGTGAGCGACCAAGGTTCCCACTTTTACAACAGGAAAGTAGAGGTACTACTCAAACACTATGGGGTATTGCACAAGGTTACAACTGCTTATCACCCCTAAACCAACGGACAAGCGGAGGTGTCCAACCGGGAGATTAAGCGAATTTTGGAGAAAGTAGTGAATCCACAAAGAAATGAATGGAGCTCTCGGTTGGGAGATGCACTATGGGCATATATGATGGCCTATAAGACCCCATTAGGGATGAGTCCCTTTCGGATCGTCTATAGCAAGGCATGCCACCTTCCGGTGGAAATTGAGCATCAGGCCTATTGGGCAGTTAAGCAGTGTAACATAGATTTCACCAAGGCGGGTATAGCCAGAAAATTGCAACTGAAGGAACTTGAGTGTCTTCGGATAGAGGCATATGAAAATGCTCGAATCTACAAGGAAAAAAACTAAAGCGTTTCATGATCACCATATCCGGAAGAAGGATTTTCAAGAAGGTGACGAGGTTCTCCTCTATAAGTCGAGGCTCAGATTCATGCTTGGGAAGCTCCGTTCAAGATGGGAAGGACCCTTCAAGGTGAAGGAGGTAAAGCCCTATGGAGTGGTGGAATTGTTTGACCCTCGAAGCGATACAACTTTCAAGGTGAATGGATATAGAGTGAAGAAGTACCATGGCTACAAGTCGCCAAAGGAGTTAGAGGTGTTCCTGCTTACGGAGGCACCAAAAGAAGAGGAAGCTTAAGCGCATGACCGTCCAACTTAAGGACGTAAAAGAAAAGTGCTTGGTAGGAGACACCCCACCATGGTAAGATCTTCCTTGTGTATACTTTCTTGATTCTAGCTTTAGATTCTTGTGAATTTTTTGATTTCTTGGTGTTGTTGAGTTTCTTAGGCATGCTTGCTTTTGTTGATTTTGTTGAATTGTTATGATATTCATGTAGATTTCATTCACCTTGGTATGGATGAATTGATAAGGCTAGAGAAAACGTTTTATTTTGAGTAGTGCATGAATTTGTGACTGTTTTCTTGACTATCTAGCTTGAATACCTACCAGGAATGTGTTAAAAATACCCTTCTCTATGTTGTAAAAAAAAGAGGGAGGAGGGGGTTCACGCGTAAGCGTACAAGACGCGTGCGCGTCGCTTGCATTTTCGCAAGTCTGAGCACATTTTCCCGAGAGTTGCACGGACCATGCGCAAACAATACGCGAAACGTGTAAGTGCCTACCCACGCGTATGCATGAGGCACACCCATGCGTCGCCTACCCCACTTCCTTATCCATGCGTACGCGCACATGACGCGTACGCGTCGGTCACTCTGTGTTCCAGTCTTGCTACATTTTACCAGAGAGTAGCGTGAGCATCACGCGAACACTGCACGCAATGCGCAACTCCTACTCACGCGTGCACGTGTGGCACGCTCTCACGTCGTTTTGTCCTCTTGTCCACCCACGTGTGGCCGCACATGACACGTACGCGTCGGTCGCCTTACATGCATTCCCAGTACACGACACCCGAGACTTGCGCAAGCATTGCGCAAGCAATGCGCAAAATGCGCAGTTGCCTTCACGCGTGCGCGCGCTGTGACGCGTACGCATCCTTTACCTGTTCCCCTACCCATGCGTACGCATGGGTGGCACTCGCGCGCCGCTCTTCTTTTCTTCACTCCACGTGGACGAAGGTAATGAACAAGCGCGCCCTGTTTCAATTCTTGCTCTCAATTCTCCTCTTCCACTCTTTTCTTCCTCTTCTCCTCTCTTCTTTCCCTTTCCCTCTTCACCACTTCTCTCGCCCACCACCACCGGCGACTTCACCCACCAGCGACCACCACCTCCGGCGGTCCCTCTTTCTCTCTCCTCTTCTCTCTCTTCCCTCCTTCATTTTCTCTTACTTGTACCTTATCTTCTCTATTCCTCTCAAGGTCATATTCTTTTCCCTTCTCTTTGTCTTTGATTTATTTCTTTTCTTCTTAGTTGCATTTATCTACTCTCTTTTATTTCTTTTAGTTTCACTTTGTTAAATTTGCTCTTGTTTGTTTTCTTTCTTTATTTTTCTTTCCATTTTCTATGGATGTTGGAATTTGAGTTAGCTCTTGTTTTGATGCGTTAGTTGCTATCTTTTAAATCCCTTATGATTATGTGATGTTGTTTTGATGTTGGGTATCTCATTTTGGGGTATTGCACTTTTGCATTAATTCAATGTGATAATGGTTTGGATGTTGCACACCAAGTATTTGTTGAATTACACCTATCACACTTTTAGTCAATTTTGACACTATGCTTCCAAATTGGTGCTCTTCTATCAATACACTTGCATCCTTATTGTACATTGAGCTCATTGCACTTCATCCTTACCACTAATATGTGCATACCCATAACTTGCTTCCTTAGATCATATTGCAAGAATTGTATTCTACCCCTCTCTAACACCTTTTTATTCCTTTTGCATGACTTATTGTCTTGGAGTTAGATTAGGTAATTAATTTTCTTGCACTTTTTATCTTTCTTGCATATGTCACTTGGGGTTGTTAGCGATGCTTGAGTTTATTCTTCTCATACCTTACTTGCATACCTTTTTCACTCTTGCATCCTATGCTAGTGCATTGCTCCATATTTCAATGGTTGTCTTGCTCGCATGTGGCAGATATCATATTTTCAAGATACCTATTCTTTTGTGGCATTTTTCTCGCTAGCATGTTATACTTTGAGTGTGGTCTCTTTGAGTTTAATGTCTTCTCTTTCCTCTCCTTTTTCAGATGGCCATCAAAAAGGACAAGGAAAAGGCACAGAAAAAGCCGCCTCCCAAAAGGGCACCTCAAAGATCCACCACCAAAGCACCCCATGTGCCCAAGGCTAAGCCCCTCCCCAATAAGGCGCGAAGCATCATTAAGATTGATGACCAAGAGAAGGACAACCCCGCGAGAGATCCCACTAGGTTTTCCAACCGCTATTTCGAGCTAATGTTCCCTATCGTGATTTCATGGAATTATCATTCTGAACCCCTTCTTAACCCTCCGGGTCATGTAGTTCAGTTTGTCATTCCTCGTATTGAGCGACAAGGATGGGGCTTTCTCATGAGGAGACCACAAGAAGCCAATATCTCGTGGGTGGTAGAGTTCTACACCAATTACTTCTCACCTTCTCTTCAGACTGTTTTCATGCACTGGAAGCAAGTTCCAGTTTCTGAGAAAGCTATTCAAGAAGTACTCCGAGTCCCACCCGTACCGGATGAGGTAGATGGTTACCAAGAGGCCCTCCGCTAGCGTGATGAGTTCAATTCTGTTTTTGATTGGGACGCTGTGCACCGAGTTATTGCTGAACTGGACATATTTTGGACCCGAGGGAGCCTCAGACCCTGACCTAAGGGTATTCATGTGCGTTATCTGACTGTAGAGGCTTGAGCATGGACCCAAATCTTGTCTCATTACGTGTTTCCCAACACTCATGAGGCATTAATCACTGCGGACCTAGTATTGCTAGTTTGGTGCATACTCACAGAGCGGCCGGTTAACATTGCTCGCCTCATCCACCAAGCCATGGGTCGTGTTCATGCCAAGGGTAACCTACCTTTCCCTGCCTTAGTGACGGAGTTAGTTGCTACTGCTGGTGTTCCTCGGGAGACTAAGGATTGGAAAGCGATGATTCCGGTAGCGGGCGACGTCGTCCCAACCGGAAAATATCTCAAGCCTTTGGTGGAACCCAGAAACCTTGATATAGCTATCCCCTCAGATATCCCTACCACTTCTTCTACATCACACAAATTTTCCCACCAACAGCTTGAGGACCTCCATAGGAAGATAGATAGATATGAACGGCAAAACCAATGCCGGTATGCTTATATGAAGAAGCTTTTAAGCTGTGTGACCTCTTCTATGGAGGGACCGGAGATCTCCACATCCACCTCGTATTTAAGTGAAGAGAGCACTCACGAACAGGATAGTGGAAGTTCCAAACCCGACCACCCCTTGCACCTTGCTAGTAGCACGGAGGACTGTGCTAATTCTTAAGTGTGGGGAGGTCGTTCGACCGATCTCCGTGGGTAATAATCTCCTCTTTTCAACATCTATGGACTTTAATTCTCTTTTATTTTGTTAATTAGGACACCTTGCATGATTAGTTAGTTCTTCTTGTTAGGACTACTTAGTTAGGGTGATGACCTCCTTTCCAAGAAACTGTATTTTCAGGGTACACTACCAATTTTGAAAAATTTTTCTTAAGATAAACTTGCGTGAAGAATGTATTTTGGAACATGGTGTTTGAGCTGAGAACACAAGCGTGTGAGTTTTGAGCCTTATTGTGTGGTTATATCTTCTAACCACTTATTCCCATTCTTGTGTGCATTATTCTCTCTCTATGATTGATGCACAGAAACTTGTCTCTCAATAATTTCCCTCGGCAAGTATACCGAATTGTCGTCAAGTAAAAACTCACAATAGAGTGAGGTCGAATCCCACAGAGATTGATTGGTCAATCAACT
This sequence comes from Arachis hypogaea, assembly GCF_003086295.3. Classification (NCBI taxonomy): domain Eukaryota; kingdom Viridiplantae; phylum Streptophyta; class Magnoliopsida; order Fabales; family Fabaceae; genus Arachis; species Arachis hypogaea. Next base: position 26,217,363 of record NC_092046.1, read on the forward strand.
TTAATTAGAGAAATGTTCTAGTCGAGCTAAGCAGAATTTGGTGTGAGAGTTGCAAGAAATTAAATGGCGGAAAGTAAATAGCAGAAAATGTAAATGTTGGGAATAAAGAGCTGAATATAAATAACGGAAAGTAAATTACAGAATCTTAAATGGGGAATGGGGAATTTATCATGAAAGTAAATTGCAGAAACTAAAGATAATGGGTAAGACCAGAAATGGGGGATTCATTGGGCTTAGGGGATGTTGCATTCTCCGGATCAAGTTCATTTTCATCTCTTCCTCAATCAATGCATTCATTGATCTCCTTGGCAATCTTAAGTGATTGAACTCCAATTTCTTGGTAATTCAATCTCTCAAATCTTGATCAATAGCCAATTCCTTGGTCCAATTGCTCATGAGAAGAGATGAAGTATGGTGATGAGCGGATAATTTATACGCTTTTTGGCATTGTTTTTAGTATGTTTTTACTAGAATCTAGTTACTTTTAGGGATGTTTTCATTAGTTTTTATGTTAAATTCACATTTCTGGACTTTACTATGAGTTTGTGTGTTTTTCTGTGATTTCAGGTATTTTCTGGCTGAAATTGAGGGACTTGAGCAAAAATCAGATTCAGAGGTTGAAGAAGGACTGCTAATGCTGTTGGATTCTGACCTCCCTGCACTCAAAGTGGATTTTCTGGAGCTACAAAACTCAAAATGGCGTGATTCTAATTGCGCTGGAAAGTAAACATCCAGAGCTTTCCAGCAATATATAATAGTCCATACTTTGGCCGAGTTTAGACGACGTAAAAGGGAGTTGAACGCCAGTTCTGCGCTGCTGTCTGGAGTTAAACGCCAGAAACACGTCACAAGCCAGAGTTGAACGCCAGAAATACGTTACAAACTGGCGTTCAACTCCAAGATTGACCTCTACACGTGTAACATTCAAGCTCAGACCAAGAACACACCAAGTGGGCCCCGGAAGTGGATTTATGCATCAATTACTTACTTCTGTAAACCCTAGTAACTAGTTTATTATAAATAGGACTTTTTACTATTGTATTAGACATCTTTGATCAGTTTTATGCTATCTTAGACTTTCATGGGGGCTGGCCATTCGACCATGCCTGAACCATTATCACTTATGTATTTTCATACGGTAGAGTTTCTACACTCCATAGATTAAGGTGTGGAGCTCTGCTGTTCCTCAAAGATTAATGCAAAGTACTACTGTTTTTCTATTCAATTCAACTTATTCCGCTTCTAAGATATTCATTCGCACTTCAACCTGAATGTGATGAACGTGACAATCATCATCATTCCCCCACGAACGCGTGCTTGACAACCACTTTCGTTCCACCTTAGATTGAATGAGTATCTCTTGGATCTCTTAATCAGAATCTTCGTGGTATAAGCTAGATTGATGGCGGCATTCATGAGAGTCCGGAAAGTCTAAACCTTGTCTGTGGTATTCCGAGTAGGACTCTGGGATTGAATGACTGTGACGAACTTCAAACTCGCGAGTGCTGGGCGTAGTGACAGACGGAAAAGGAGGGTGAATCTTATTCCAGTATGATCGAGAACCTCAGATGATTAGCCGTGCTGTGACAGAGCATTTGGACCATTTTCACAAGAGGATGGGATGTAGCCATTGACAAGGGTGATGCCTCCAGACGATTAGCCGTGCAGTGACAGTGCATCGGACCATTTTTCAAAAAGGATAAAAAGTAGCCATTGACAACGGTGATGTCCTTACATAAAGCCAGCCATGGAAAGGAGTAAGACTGATCGGATGAAGACAGCAAGAAAGCAGAGGTTCAGAGGAACGAAAGCATCTCTATACACTTATCTAAAATTCTCACCAATGATATACATAAGTGTTTCTATCCTTATTTTCTATCTATTTATTATTTATGTTCGAAAACTCCATAACTATTTTATATCCGCCTGACTGAGATTTACAAGGTGACCATAGCTTGCTTCATACCAACAATCTCCGTGGGATCAACCCTTACTCACGTAAGGTTTATTACTTGGACGACCCAGTGCACTTGCTGGTTAGTTGTATCGAAGTTGTGAATGAAAAACGATTTATTAAGACGTGCGTACAGAGTTTCTGGCGCCGTTGCCTGAGATCACAATTTCGTGCACCAAGTTTTTGGCGCCGTTGCCGGGGATTGTTCGAGTTTGAACAACTGACGGTCCATCTTGTTGCTCAGATTAGGTAATTTTCTTTTTGTTTTATTTTCAAACATTTTTCAAAAACCTTTCAAAAATTTCTCATCTGTTTTCGAAAAAAAAATAAATCTTTTCAAAAATATATTTTTCTTCAGAATTTTTAATAATGAATTCTAGAGTTTCATGAAGCATGTTGAAGCCTGGCTGGCTGTAAAGCCATGTCTAATTCTTTTAGATAGGGGCTTCCAACCATCAGCATAGAGGCAAGTTAATTGGAATGTCAGCCGTGGCATGTCTGAGTTACATACTAAAGCTTGGCTGGCTATTAAGCCATGCCTAACCCTCGGATTGGAGCTTTAGACTAAGAATACAAGATTCCTGGAATTTATATTAAAAAAATTTTAAAATCCTTATTTTCTTTTTCCTATATGTTTTTTCGAAAAAAATATATACAAAAATCCAAAAAAATAAAAAAAATCATAAAAATAAAAAATATTTCATGTTTCTTGTTTGAGTCTTGAGTCAAGTTGAAAGTTTGGTGTCAATTGCATATTCATCTTGCATTTTTCGAAAAATTCATGCATTCATAGTGTTCTTCATGATCTTCAAGTTGTTCTTGGTAAGTCTTCTTGTTTGATCTTGATGTTTTCATGTTTTGTGTCTTTTCTTGTTTTTCATATGCATTCTTGCATTCATAGTGTCTATACATGAAAATTTTTTAAGTTTGGTGTCTTGCATGTTTTCTTTGCATTAAAAATTGTTCAAAAATAAGTTCTTGATGTTCATCTTGAGATTCAAAGTGTTCTTGGTGTTCATCTTGACATTCATAGCATTCTTGCATGCATTCATTGTTTTGATCCAAAATTTTCATACATTGAGTCTTTTTCATGTTTTTTTCCTCTCATCATTAAAAATTCAAAAATCAAAAAAAAAAAAAAATATCTTTCCCTTTTTCTCTCATAAATTTCAAAAATTTGGATTGACTTTTTCAAAAAATTTTAAAATCTAGTTATTTTTATGAGTCAAATCAAATTTTCAATTTAAAAATCTTATCTTTTTCAAAATCTTTTTCAAAAATCAAATCTTTTTCATTTTTCTTATTTATTTTCGAAAATTTTAAAAATATTTTTCAAAAATCTTTTTCTTATCTTTATCTCCTAATTTTCGAAAATAACATCATCAATTAATGTTTTGATTCAAAAATTTCAAGTTTGTTACTTGCTTGTTAAGAAAGATTCAAACTTTAAGTTCTAGAATCATATTTTGTGATTTCTTGTGAATCAAGTCATTAATTGTGATTTTAAAAATCAAATATTTTTCAAAACTAATTTCAATCATATCTTTTCAAAAATATCTTTCTATCTTATCTTTTTCAAAATCATATCTTTTTCAAAAATTTGATTTTAAAATATCCTTTCTAACTTCTTATCTTCTTATCTTTTCAAAATTGATTTTCAAATTTGTTTCAACTAACTAACTAACTTTTTGTTTGTTTCTTATCTTTTTCAAAACTACCTAACTAACTCTCTCTCTCTAATTTTCGAAAATATCTTCCCTCTTTTTCAAAATTTCTTTTCAATTAACTAATTATTTTAATTTTTGATTTTAATTTTCGAAAAATTACTAACCTTTTTCAAAAACTATTTTTGAAAATCACTAACTCTTTTTCAAAAATAATTTTCAAAAATTCTCCTTCTCTCTCTTATCTCCTTCTATTTATTTATTCATCTACTAACACTTCATCTCACCCAAATTCGAACCCCCTCTTCCATCTGTGTTCGAATTTTTTCTTCTTCTTTTCTTCTACTCACACAAGGACCTCTATACTGTGGTAAAAAGGACCCCTATTATTATTATTTTTCTGTCCCTCTTTTTCATATGAGCAGGAGCAAGGACAAGAACATTCTTATTGAAGCAGATCCAGAACCTAAAAGGACTCTGAAGAAGAAACTAAGAGAAGCTAAATTACAACAATCCAGCAAGCACCTTTCAGAAATTTTCGAACAAGAAGAGGAGATGGCAGCCGAAAATAATAATAATGCAAGGAGGATGCTTGGTGACTTCACTGCACCTAATTCCAATTTACATGGAAGAAGCATCTCCATTCCTGCCATTGGAGCAAACAATTTTGAGCTTAAACCTCAATTAATTTCTCTGATGCAACAGAACTGCAAGTTTCATGGACTTCCATCTGAAGATCCTTTTCAGTTCTTAACTGAATTCTTGCAGATATGTGATATTGTTAAGACTAATGGAGTAGATCCTGAAGTCTACAGGCTCATGCTTTTCTCTTTTGCTATAAGGGACAGAGCTAGAGTATGGTTGGACTCTCAATCCAAAGATAGCCTGAACTCTTGGGATAAGCTGGTCAAGGCTTTCTTAGCCAAGTTCTTTCCTCCTCAAAATCTGAGTAAGCTTAGAGTGGATGTTCAAACCTTCAAACAGAAAGAAGGTGAATCCCTCTATGAAGCTTGGGAGAGATACAAAGAACTGACCAAAAAGTGTCCTTCTGACATGCTTTCAGAATGGACCATCCTGGATATATTCTATGATGGTCTATCTGAATTGGCTAAAATGTCATTGGATACTTCTGCAGGTGGATCCATTCACCTAAAGAAAATGCCTGCAGAAGCTCAAGAACTCATTGACATGGTTGCTAATAACCAGTTCATGTACACTTCTGAGAGGAATCCTATGAGTAATGGGACGCCTATGAAAAAGGGAGTTCTTGAAATTGATACTCTGAATGCCATACTGGCTCAGAATAAAATATTGACTCAGCAAGTCAATATGATTTCTCAGAGTCTGAATGGAATGCAAGCTGCATCCAACAGTACTCAAGAGGGATCTTCTGAAGAAGAAGCTTATGATCCTGAAAACCCTGCAGTAGCAGAGGTGAATTACATGGGTGAACCTTATGGAAACACCTATAACCCCTCATGGAGAAATCACCCAAATCTCTCATGGAAGGATCAACAAAAGCCTCAACAAGGCTTTAATAATGATGGAAGAAATAGGTTTAACAATAGTAAACCTTTTCCATCATCCACTCAGCAACAGACAGAGAACTCTGAACAAAATACCTCTAATTTAGCAAACTTAGTCTCTGATCTATCTAAGGCCACTGTAAGTTTCAAGAATGAAACAAGGTCCTCCATTAGAAATTTGGAGGCACAAGTGGGCCAGCTGAGTAAAAGGATCACTGAAATCCCTCCTAGTACTCTCCCAAGCAATACAGAAGAAAATCCAAAAGGAGAGTGCAAGGCCATTGACATAGTCAACACGACCGACCCTAGAGAGGAAGGGGAGGACGTAAATCCCAGTGAGGAAGACCTCCTGGGACGTCCAGTGTTCAATAAGGAGTTTCCCTTTGAGGAACCAAAAGAATATGAGACTCATCTAGAGACCATAGAGATTCCATTGAACCTCCTTATGCCCTTCATGAGCTCTGACGAGTATTCATCTTCTGAAGAGAATGAGGATGTTACTGAAGAGCAAGTTACCAAGTACCTTGGTGCAATCATGAAGTTGAATGCCAAATTATTTGGTATTGAGACTTGGGAAGATGAACCTTCCTTGTTCACCAATGAACTAAGTGATCTGGATCAACTGACATTACCTCAGAAGAAACAGGATCCTGGAAAGTTTGTAATACCTTGTACCATAGGCAACATGATCTTTGAAAAGGCTCTGTGTGACCTTGGTTCAGGGATAAACCTCATGCCCCTCTCTATAATAGAGAAACTGGGAATCTTTGGGGTGCAAGCTACAAAAATCTCATTAGAGATGGCAGACAATTCAAGAAAACAGGCTTATGGACAAGTAGAGGACGTGTTAGTAAAGGTTGAAGGCCTTTACATCCCTGCTGATTTCATAATCCTTGATACTGGGAAAGATGAGGATGAATCCATCATCCTTGGAAGACCTTTCCTAGCCACAACAAGAGCTGTGATTGATGTTGACAGAGGTGAATTAGTCCTTCAATTGAATGAGGACTCCCTTGTGTTTACAACTCAATGTTACCCTTCTGTAAACATGGAAAAGAGGCACAGTAAGCTTCTCTCAAAACAGAGTCAACCAGAGCCCCCACAGTCAAACTCTAAGTTTGGTGTTGGGAGGCCACAACCAAACTCTAAGTTTGGTGTTGAACTCCCATATCCAAACTCTAAGTTTGGTGTTGGAAAGTCTCAACAATGCTATGAACATCTGTGAGGCTCCATGAGAGCCCACTGTCAAGCTATTGATATTAAAGAAGCGCTTGTTGGGAGGCAACTGATGACAAGTCATTTTAGCCTAGTTTCACTAGCCTTTTTCTTGTGTTTTCAACTGAATTATGCACTTTCTTGAGCCATAAGCAAGCCAATTGGGTAGATTTTCATGTTTCCTTTGATTTAATCAACCATGTATGAATTAATGCAATTTCATGAAGTTTTATGCTATAATTGTCACATATTATGAAAGAATGAATATCTCATGATTTTGAGCATAGCTTTGATGTGTTTGGTTGATTAATGATAGGTGAAGAAAGCTTGGAGAAAGGTTGAAGCAAGAAGGAATGGCTAGGAGGAAGAGAGGACAAAAGGTTTGAGCAAAAGTTTGCCTCAAACTTTAGCTCAAACTTTTGGATTAATTGAAAATGAACCAGGGAGCAAAAAGCTGGACCAAAAGTTAGCCTCAAACTTTTGTGCAAACTTTTGGGCAAAAAGCTGGAGCAAAAGTTAGCCTCAAACTTTTTGGCTAACTTTTGGCATCACAAATCAACACCCTGGAGAGCAAAAGTTTGCGCCAACGTTAGCCCCTAACTTTTTGGCTAATGTTGGCGCATGAAAAACACACCCTGGAGAGCAAAAGTTTGCGCCAACGTTAGCCTCTAACTTTTTGGCTAACGTTGGCGCCATGAGTATGCAAGGGGAGGCCAACGTTGGAGCAAAAGTTTGACCCCTAACTTTTGCCCCAACGTTGGTATCAGCAAAGAAGGGTGGCTGATGTGAAAAGTTGGAGTAAAAGTTAGCCTCAAACTTTTACTCAAACTTTTACTCAAGCTTTCATGATTCCAAACCCGGTTCAATTCGGTTCTTCTCCAAACTCCAAGAGCAATCAACCAAGGCCTCTATCAACCCAATTCCATCAAGAGCAAAGGCCCAATTAAAGGCTTGAAGACCATTTGAAGAAAGTGTATAAATAGCATAGGATTTAAGTTTTTAAGAGAGCTTTTCCTTTGAGTTTTGAGAGAGAGTTTTCGGAGAGTTTTGGGATTGAGTGAATTTTAAATTTCTAAGTCTTGGGGAAGGAGAATTGAATTCCCTTCCTCTTAGTTTTCTTGCTTACAATTTCAATTACAATTGTCTTGGATCTTGGGTGGAGAATTGAAGAACTTCTGTTTCAATCTCACCTTGGGATCTTGTTTAATTTTCTGCTTAATTGAGTTTCAGTTTCGGTTAATTGCTTTTCATCTACTTTCTTTGCAATCTACATTTCCTTTGCAATTGTTCTTGTTGGATCTAGGAAGGCATTGAGATCTAGACTTGGTTTTCTAGTCTCTTGGGTCCTGAGATCCGGATTTCCCATTTCCCATTCCCTATTTACTGTTTTCATGCTCATTTACAATTTTGTTTTTAAGATCCGGTTCGATTCAAGACATCCTTTACTTCTCTGTTTGTTGCAATTTACTTTTCCTTGTTTAATTTCTGCAAATCCAACTCCCAATTCCCTTTACAATTCAAGCCATTTACATTTCTTGCACTTTAAGATTCTGCAATTTACATTTCTTGCGTTCTAAGTTTCTGCCATTTAATTTCTTGCTCTTTAAGATTCAGCACTTTAAATTCCAGTTCTCTTTAATTTCATGTAATTCACCCATTTCCTTTACTTTCTATGCAATTTAAATTCTGCAAATCACAAATCTCTCAACCAAATCTTGATTCGCTTGACTAAATCAACCACTAAACTAAAATTGCTCAATCCTTCAATCCCTGTGGGATCGATCTCATTCCCGTGAGTTATTATTACTTGATGCGACCCGGTGCACTTGCCGGTTAGATTTGGATGTTTTGGAGAAATTCATTTTTCCATAAAAATATCCCATCAACAACCCAATTTTTATTTATCTAATTTTATTTTTCTTGTTCTTTCATGTTTTATTAGGTTCATGATCATGTGGAGTCAGAAAATAAATATAAAAATTGAAAACGGAATCAAAAACAGCAGAAGAAAAATCACACCCTGGAGGAAGACCTTACTGCATTTAAACGCCAGTAAGAAGCATCTGGCTGGCGTTCAACGCCAGAACAGAGCAGGGTTCTGGCGCTGAATGCCCAAAATGGGCAGCATCTGGGCGTTTGAACGCCAGAATTGCACCCTGGAGAAGAGCTGGCGCTGAACGCCCAGAACAAGCATGGTTCTGGTGTTCAACGCCAGAAATGGGCAACAAATGAGCGTTCAACGCCCAGAACAAGCACCAATCTGGCGCTGAACGCCCAGAGTTGTGTGCAAGGGCATTTTGCATGCCTAATTTGGTGCAAGGTTGTAAATCCTTGAACACCTCAGGATCTGTGGACCCCACAGGATCCCCACCTACCTCCACTCACTTCTTCTCACCCCTCTTTCACACAATCCCATAAACACTCTTCCCCAAAACTCTTCACCAATCACCTCAATCTCTCTTCCCTATAACCACTTCACCACTCACATCCATCCACTCTTCCCCATAAACCTACCTCATAAATCCCACCTACCTTCAAAATTCAAAATCAATTTTCCACCCAAAACCCACCCTTATTGCCGAACCTTACCCCCCTTCCCTTCCCTATATAAAGCCATCCATTCTTCTTCATTTTCACACAACACAACCCTCTCTTCCCCTTCTTGGCTGAATACACCCCTCCCCCCTCTCCTCCATATTTTCTTTTTCTTCTTCATCTATTCTTTCTTCTCTTGCTCGAGGGCGAGCAATATTCTAAGTTTGGTGTGGTAAAAGCATAAGCTTTTTGTTTTTCCATTACCATTGATGGCACCCAAGACCGGAGAATCCTCTAGAAAAGGGAAAGGGAAGACAAAGGCTTCCACCTCCGAGTCATGGGAGATGGAAAGATTCATCTCCAAAGCTCATCAAGACCATTTCTATGATGTTGTGGCCAAGAAGAAGGTGATCCCCGAGGTCCCTTTCAAGCTCAAGAAGAATGAGTATCCGGAGATCCGACATGAAATCCAAAGAAGAGGTTGGGAAGTTCTCATAAACTCCATCTAACAAGTCGGCATCCTAATGGTTCAAGAGTTCTATGCCAAAGCATGGATCACTAGGAACCATGATCAAAGTAAGAACCCAAACCCAAAGAATTATATTACAATAGTTCGGGGGAAATACTTAGATTTTAGTCCGGAAAATGTGAGGTTGGCGTTTAACTTGCCTATGATGCAAGGAGATGCACGCCCCTACACTAGAAGGGTCAACTTTAATCAAAGGTTGGACCAAGTCCTCATGGACATATGTGTGGAAGGAGCTCAATGGAAGATTGACTCCAAAGGCAAGCCGGTTCAATTAAGAAGACTGGACCTCAAGCCTGTGGCTAGAGGATGGTTGGCATTCATCCAACGCTCCATCATCCCCACTAGCAACCGATCTGAAGTTACTGTGGATCGGGCCATCATGATTCATAGCATCATGATTGGAGAGGAAGTAGAAGCTCATGAAGTCATCTCCCTTGAATTCTACAAAATAGCCGAAAAGCCCTCTCCTGGGGCAAGGCTAGCTTTTCCTCATCTTATTTGCCATCTATGTTACTCAGCTGGAGCTTTCATAGAAGGAGACATTCCCAATGAGGAAGAGAAGCCCATCACTAAGAAAAGGATAGATCAAACAAGAGAGCCCATTCATGGAGCTCAAGAGATGCATGAAGCTCATCACCATGAGATCCCGGAGATGCCTCAAATGCATTTTCCTCTACAAAACTATTGGGAGCAAATCAACGCCTCCCTAGGAGAATTAAGTTCCAACATGGGACAACTAAGGGTGGAACATCAAGAGCACTCCATCATCCTTCATGAAATTTGAGAAGATCAAAAAGCAATGAGGGAGGAGCAACAAAGACAAGGAAGAGACATAGAAGAGCTCAAGGACATCATTGGTTCCTCAAGAAGGAAACGCCACCATCACTAAGGTGGACTCATTCCTTGTTCTTATTTTCTATTTTTTGTTTTCTCTATGTTAAGTGCTTATCCATGTTTCTATCTTATTACATGATCATTAGTAGTTAGTAACTATGTCTTAAAGTTATAATGTCCTATGAACCCATCACCTCTCTTAAATGAAAACTATTTTAATTCAAAAGAACAAGAAGTACATGAGTTTCGAATTTATCCTTGAACTTAGTTTAATTATATTGATGTGGTGATAATACTTTTTGTTTTCTGAATGAATGCTTGAACAGTGCATATGTCTTTTGAAGTTGTTGTTTAAGAATGTTAAATATGTTGGCTCTTGAAAGAATGATGATAAGGAGACATGTTATTTGATAATCTAAAAAATCATAAAAATGACTCTTGAAGCAAGAAAAAGCAGCAAAGAACAAAGCTTGCAGAAAAAAATATAGGCGAAAAAAAATAAAAATAAAAAGCAAGCAGAAAAAGCCAAAAGCTCTTAAAACCAAGAGGCAAGAGCAAAAAGCCAATAACCCTTAAAACCAAAAGGCAAGGGTAAATAAAAAGGATCCCAAGGCTTTGAGCATCAGTAGATAGGAGGGCCTAAAGGAATAAAATCCTGGCCTAAGCGGCTAAACCAAGCTGTCCCTAACCATGTGCTTGTGCGTGAAGGTGTCAAGTGAAAACTTAAGACTGAGCGGTTAAAGTCAAGGTCCAAAGCAAAAGAAGAGTGTGCTTAAAAACCCTGGACACCTCTAATTGGGGACTTTAGCAAAGCTGAGTCACAATCTGAAAAGGTTCACCCAATTATGTGTCTGTGGTATTTATGTATCCGGTGGTAATACTGGAAAACAAAGTGCTTAGGGCCACGGCCAAGACTCATAAAATAGCTGTGTTCAAGAATCATCATACTGAACTAGGAGAATCAATAACACTATCTGAACTCTGAGTTCCTATAGATGCCAATCATTCTGAACTTCCATGGATAAAGTGAGATGCCAAAACTATTCAAGAGGCAAAAAGCTACAAGTCCCGCTCATTTAATTGGAGCTATGTTTCATTGATAGTTTGGAATTTATAGTATATTCTCTTCTTTTTATCCTATTTGATTTTTAGTTGCTTGGGGACAAGCAACAATTTAAGTTTGGTGTTGTGATGAGCGGATAATTTATACGCTTTTTGGCATTGTTTTTAGTATTTTTTTAGTAGAATCTAGTTACTTTTAGGGATGTTTTCATTAGTTTTTATGTTAAATTCACATTTCTAGACTCTACTATGAGTTTGTGTGTTTTTATGTGATTTCAGGTATTTTCTGGTTGAAATTGAGGGACTTAAGCAAAAATCAGATTCAGAGGTTGAAGAAGGACTGCTAATGCTGTTGGATTCTGACCTCCCTGTACTCAAAGTGGATTTTCTGGAGCTACAGAACTCAAAATGGTGCGCTTCCAAATGCGTTGGAAAGTAGACATCTAGGGCTTTCCAGCAATATATAATAGTCCATACTTTGGCCAAAGTATGGACTATTATATATTGCTGGAAAGCCCTGGACGTCTACTTTCCAACGCAATTGGAAGCGCGCCATTTTGAGTTCTGTAGCTCCAGAAAATCCATTTTAAGTGCAGAGAGGTCAGAATCCAACAGCATCAGCAGTCCTTCTTCAACCTCTGAATCTGATTTTTGCTCAAGTCCCTCAATTTCAGCCAGAAAGTACCTGAAATCACAGAAAAACACACAAACTCATAGTAAAATCCAGAAATTTGAATTTAACATAAAAACTAATGAAAACATCCCTAAAAGTAACTAGATTCTACTAAAAACATACTAAAAACAATGCCAAAAAGCGTATAAATTATCCGCTCATGAAAATGCTCTATATTCGTCAAAGAGTTCTGCCTGTTCCAGTTGTTTCCGATGCATTTCATGTATGTGTGCACCTTGATGTGCTTGGATGTTGATTAGCTTTTCGATGGCTTCTTGTTGTTGATCTTGCCTTTGCTCTATCCTGTGGAAGGATTCACCCCAATGTTTCCCTTGTTCCAGTTGCTGCTCCATCGATTGCTTTTGCCATTCCCCCTGTTGATTCATCCATCCAGAGAGTAATTCTTCTTGATGGCTTACCAACTGTAGTTGCAACTCTTTCTGTGCCCCTTGATTTTCCAAGTATTGTCTAGATAAGCCATCAATGGCTTCCTGTAGCTGGTGCATGTCTAAAGGGGCTTGCTCCTCTAAGTTTTGTCCTTCTACTACTTGATGGGCTGGCCTCTTTCTTGGCTTTCGTTGAGGTAGGGGAGATGTGATAAACCCATATTTTATGATATATTTTGTGCTTAATCTGAGTGATTTATTCAATCCTTCACCCACTTATTCATATTAATTGCATGGTTTTACTTTCCCTTCCTTATTATGTGATGTATGTGAAAAACTTGTTTCCTATGCTTAAAAATAGTTATTTTGATTACCCTTTATTTCCATTCGATGTCGTGATTCGTGTGTTGAGTAGTTTCAGATCTTCTAAGGCAGGAATGACTTAAAAGATGGAAAGGAAACATATAAAAATGGAAGGAAAGCACAAAACAGAGTTTTTGAAGAAACTGGCAGCCACGCGATTGCATGGGCGACGCGGCCGCATGCCAGCGCGAAAAGGGCATTGACGCGGCCGCATGACTGACGCGACCGCGCGCCTCGAGCGAAACACATATGACACGGCCGCATGACTGACACAACCGCATGACAAGGAAAACTCCGAATGACTCGACCGCATGACCCACACAGACGCGTGACAGAGGCCACGCACCAGAAATTGCAGAAAACGCTCATAGCGAATTTTGAAGCCCTTTTTGGCCCAAATCCAAGTCCAGAAGGCATAGACCAGAGGTTATGAAGTGGGGGAATGCATCCATTCAAGGAGAGTCTCCAATTAGTTAGTTTTCCATGATTTAGATTTAGTTTTGAGAGGGAGATTCTCTCCTCTCTCTTTAGGATTAGGATTTAAATTTAGGATTTTATGCGCTTTCAGGATTATCTCTTTTTATCAGGTTCAATATTCCTTTTTATTATTTTCTCAATTTTAATTTATGAATTCTTCTATGTTACAGATTACTATTTTGAATTAATGTTATTTGAGGTATTTCAGTTTATTATTGCTCTCTTTTATTTATGTTACTGTTGCTTCCAATCTGAAGACATTTTTATTCCAGTAGATTTATTTTTCTCCTTTTGGTCTTGGTTAAGAAATTAGTAACTCAGGAGTTATCAAACTCAACATGATTGATAATCGTTATCTTTGCTAATTGAATTGAACCTCAATAAGCCCAATCTTTCCTTAGGGATTAACTAGGATTAGAGGATCTAACTAATTACTCACTTGACCTCCCCTTGCTCTAGCAAAGGTTAACTAAGTGGAATTAAAATTTAATTTTCATCATCATTGATAAGGGTAACTAGGATAGGACTTCCAATTTCTCATACCTTGCCAAAAGTGTGTTTTACAGTTATTTATTAATTTTACAGTCTTTTACTTATTTTAAATTGCAATTTAAATTACTTGCTCCCTACCTTCAAAACCCCAATTTACAATCTTCAAAACCAATAATAAGAACATACTTCCCTGTAGTTCCTTGAGAAGACTACCCGCGGTTTGAATACTTCGGTTATCAATTTATTTAGGGGTTTGTTACTTGTGACAACCAAAACTTTTGTAGGAAAGGTTGATTGCTTGGTTTAGAAACTATACTTGCAACGAGAGTTTACTATAACTTCTAAACCATCAATCTTCCAAGTTCTTTCAAGATGCAACTGCATGCATCCGTCGGACAGTAATTGCGATGCCCACTTTTATCCACTCCGGGTTCCTCATCTTTGAACACCACCCCAGCCCTGTCACACAGACAAAAAATAGTGCTGGGGTAGCCTAACCTTCCTCCAGAATCGCTCTTTTCAGCCATCTTCCTAATACCTTGAGCTATAAGTTCATGGACCTTGATCTCTCCCCCTTTAAGTATACATTGCACCATTGTTGCTCTCTTAAGATTCACCTCTGAGTTATTCCCGGCAGGAAGGATGGACCTCCTTACAATTTCAAACCACCCCTTTGCCTCAGGGGTGAGGTTCCCTCTCTTGATGAACTTGGGTTTTCCCTGAGGATCTCATACCCAATCAGCTCCTTGCACGCATATATCTTGTACAATCTGGTCATGATTAGGGCTGCCATCTATTCTGGAGTGATAGCTTTCTTTTGCAAAGGGTATGGCTCGTAGCTTTAATGCCCTCATGATGCTCATGGGGCTGAAGTCCAAGGTTACCCCTCTCACAAAGCTTATATAGGAGTCATCTGCCTTATCATACCTGACTGCATTTGCATAAAACTCTCTTACAAGAGTTGCATTTACTTTTATGACTGGATCAGTAAGGAGCTCCCATCTTCTCTTCTCCACCTTCTCTATGATTTTGGGGCACTCAGTTTTTCTGACTTGAAAGCCTAGCTCATATATGAGCTCCTTATCAACCATCCATCCATATTGCAGTGCATGGTGAAAGGTTTTGAATTTCTTCTCATCGAAAGGGCGTTGCTCCATAGGCTCCTTCCCTTTTCTTCTCTTAGAGCTTGATGATGCCATAAGTGATTGTTGATATATGAAGGTGTAAAGGGTGTGGATAATTGGCTTCGATCAGTTAAGATGGGGTGTAGTGAAAGGAGTGAGTGAGAGTGTTTCTGATGGGGTAAGAAGAGTTGGGTGTTAAAAGTGGGAAGTGTAAAGGATGGAAATTGGAATGTGAAAGGTAGTACGGACTAGGAACTAATTTATATAGGGAGATGGTGAGTGAATGAAAGGTGTGGATTGATGGAGTGGTTGTATGATGAACGGATGGGGTTTAGCATGGGATGAACACAAGGATCATCAACTTTATGAAGGGGGGTTGGTTCGATTTCCAAGCGTGTCACTCTTCCAACGTTGCATGGCAACATTTCCCAATGCATCCCCCTTGAAAACACGTGTATAGTACTTCTCCTTTTGTGGTGGCCGAATCCTCCTTCTTCAATTGTCCCATCAATTCTCCTACAAATAAAGGGATGTGATTAATGAATTTGTGGAAAGTGGTGGCAAAATTTAAAAGAAAAGAAAGAGTAACTACTTTTTAAAATTTTTTTGTTGTTAACTGACTAAGTGCTATTCATAAGTACAAACCAACTGACTAATTGATTGTCCATGTATGCAACATTGGTGACACCAAACTTAGTTTGTGGCCATGTGGAGTAAAAGGAATTGTTCAAGGTTCTAAGAGTGACATGATATGAATTGCATTCATGTTCTCTTAGTGTGCCTTGAACACCAAACTTGTTCTTCACTATATGTTGCATAAAAGGATTCATTCAAGTATATGTCAGAGTTGATTTGGACTTCATGAACCTTGCATTATTAACTACTTTTAAAAGCATATAAAACATGGGTTGCCTCCCATGAAGCGCTTCGTTAGTGTCACTAGCTTGACGTTCTGCACTTTGTCAGGTGGTTGGTAATGCTTCAGATCTTCCCCTCTTGCAGTAAACCTATATCCATTGGCTTCATCAAGGATCTCTACATGCTCTAGGGAGAGAACTTTGTTGATGGTGAAAATCTTAGGTAGCTGAGATGGGATGGTGGGGAGATGAGGTGGGATATCTAGGAAGTAAGCTGAGATCACTTTATCCCCTGGAGAGAAATCCTCTGTAGGGATCTTCTTGTTCCTCCATCCCCTTGGTGCCTTCTTCTTTGTTGCTTTGGATGTTGCCCTACTCTTTGTGGCCTCTTCTTTCAAGGAAATATTCTTGCTAGTCTCATATGACTCTGGTGGTTTAGGTTCCTCCTGATTTTCCTTGAGCTGTGACAGCTGCTGATTATCTTGTTCATCAACCAAAGGGATTCCCTGTGATTCAATGCTTGTTTCTTCCACCAGTGCTTTGTCGTGCTCTTTCCTTGGTTCCTTGCTTTCCTGATCTGCTTCTGGTGAGGGTTTGAAGACATTGAATGCGAGTTGTTCGTCATGTATCCTCAATATTAGTTCTCCTCGCTCCACATCTATGAGCGCTCTGGCTGTAGCTAGGAATGGTATTCCCAATATGATTGGGTGAAGGTGACTCTCTTCCATTTCCAATATGACAAAGTCTGTAGGAAGGAAGTAGTTCCCAACCTTTACCAACACATTTTCAACCACTCCTACTGCTCGTTTTTGAGTTTTGTCAGCCAGCCTGATGACTACGTCTGTGGGCATTAGCTCATTGATCTGCAGCTTCTTCATAAGGGATAAGGGCATTAAGTTGATGCTTGCTCCTAGGTCACAGAGTCCTTTGTCAAACATTATTTCTCCCATGGCACAGGGGATGTGAAAACTCCCTGGGTCCTTCTATTTTGTAGGCATCTCTGGTTGAATGAGAGCATTGCACTCCTTATTCATCACTATTGTTTGCCCTCCTTTGAATGAGCTTTTCCTAGTCAGCAGCTCCTTCATATACTTAATGTATGAGGGCATTTGTTGGAGGGCCTTGATGAATGGTATGTTTACATGGAGAGATGCAAACATGTCAAGAAACCTTGAGTATATTCTCTTTTTTACACCACCCTTGAGTTTTTGGGGAAAGGGTGCATAGAGTCTCAGCAGCTCTAACTATGAAATTTTGGTTTCTTGGTGATCCTCTTCCTGTTTCTCTGCTGATGTATCTCCAGGTTGTTCTAATGTTTTGTTTGGCTCTTCCTCAGTCCCCTTATCACTTATAGTGACCATCTTGCAATCTTTCCATCTGACCTTCTTTGCTTCATCTCTCGGGTTCTTCTCTGTGTCACTTGGGAAGCTATCAGTAGGTTTGGGAATCTTTTCAGAGAGGTATCCCACTTGAAATTCCAGCCTCTGAATGGTGTCTCCTTGGTTTTTGAGATTAGCTCGCACCTCCTCTTTGAACACCTTGTTATCTTGAATCTCTTTGCATATGCCTTCAAGTAGAGTCTCAATCCTTGATAGTCTTTCTTCCAATGATGGTGAATTGAGATTGGAGGGATGAGAAGGGCCATTTTGGCTTTGGTATGGATGTTGAGGTGTGTTGTTAGGTGGGTGCTGATATGATCTCTGTGTGGAATGTTGGTGACCTGCATTGTTGTTGGGGTTGTGGCGTCTCTGATCTTGGCCTTGGTCTTGTTGATTTCCCCACCTAAAATTTGGGTGGTTCCTCCAACCAGGATTGTAAGTCTTGGAGTATGGGTCATGGTTCTGCCTAGGTGGATTTCCAATGTAGTTGGCTTGTTCCTGATCACCCTCTGTTTCTTCATTCACTCCTTTTTGAGCTGCTGTTGAGGTGGTGATTACTACTACTTGACTCCTCTCCATCTTCTTGGTAAGGTCAGCCAGCTGCTTGGTGATCATCTTATTTTGAGCTAGCAGTGCATCCACATTGTTTAGCTCCATTACTCCTCTAGTGTTACCCCTTTCAGAAGCATAGAAGTAGTCATTCTCAGCTACAGTCTCAATGACATCTAGGCTTCTTCAATGGTCTTCTTCTTATTCAAAGATCCCCCGGATGAGTGGTCTACTACCTTCTTTGATTCATAAGAAAGACCTTCATAGAAAATGTGTAACTGCACCCATTCATTGAACATATCTGGTGGGCACCTTCTTGTCAGATCCTTAAACCTCTCACATGCTTCATATAGAGTCTCACCATCTTGTTGCCTGAAAGTTTGAACCCCAGCTCTCAACCTGTTGATTCTTTGAGGAGGATAGAATCTCGCCAAGAATTTGTTCACCACATCTTCCCAGGTTGTTAAGCTCTCCTTCAGGAAAGATTCCAGCCATTTAGATGCCTTGTCCTTGAGTGAGAAGGGGAATAGAAGCAGTCTATAGGTGTCAGGATGAACACCATTAGACTTCACAGTATCACATATCCTCAGGAAGGTGGTTACATGTTGATTGGGATCTTCTTGAACACTTCCTCCGAATGAACAGTTATTCTGAACAAGGGTGGTGAGCTGTGGCTTTAGTTCAAAGTTGTTGGCATGTATGGTTGGCTTTTGGATGCTACTCCCACAGTTTCCTGGGTTTGGATTGATGTAGGATCCCAGAACTCTTCTCTCTTGCCCAGCATGATGCACTGGGCCTTCTCTGTTATGGTTGTGAGCCTCTTCTTCATGATGGTTCTCCATATTCTCATCCATGTCTGGTTTAAAATACTCCTCTTCTTCATCCGTACCAACTACTCTCTTTCCTCTTGCTTCCCTCCTTAATCTAAGGAAGGTTCTCTCAAGTTCAGAATCAAAAGAAGTTGAAGCCCCACTTCTTCTACCTATCATACAACCAACAAGGCAAAAGCAAGAAAGATAGATGCAGACAGTATTCTCTGCAGAAATGCTGTTAGTGTGAGTAATGCAATATATCAAACAGTTAGTGGGTCAGTGAACTAAATAGTAAAAAAAAATACGCAGATAACACCAGAAACGGGTAAAGGGTAAAGGGAAGGAAATAACTAAAATTGAAAGTAAATTACTCAAATGAAATTAAATCAAACAAAAGAAAAAAAAATGCTCAATCTAGTTATCCACCAATTTAATCATTGTTGATACAAAATCAATCTCCGGCAACGGCGCAATAAACTTGATGCACGGAAACTTGTCTCTCAATAATTTCCCTCGGTAAATATACCGAAATGTCGTCAAGTAAAAACTCACAATAGAGTGAGGTCGAATCCCACAGGGATTGATTGCTCAATCAAATTTAATTAGAGGAATGTTCTAGTCGAGCTAAGCAGAATTTGGTGTGAGAGTTGCAAGAAATTAAATGGCGGAAAGTAAATAGCAGAAAATGTAAATGCTGGGAATAAAGAGCTGAATATAAATGACGGAAAGTAAATTACAGAATCTTAAATAGGGAATGGGGAATTTAGCATGAAAGTAAATTACAGAAACTAAAGAGAATGGGTAAGATCAGAAATGGGGGATTCATTGGGCTTAGGAGATGTTGCATTCTCTGGATCAAGTTCATTTTCATCTCTTCCTCAATCAATGCATTCATTGATCTCCTTAGCAATCTTAAGTGATTGAACTCCAATTCCTTGGTAATTCAATCTCTCAAATCTTGATCAATAGCCAATTTCTTGGTCCAATTGCTCATGAGAAGAGATGAAGTATGGTCACTGATTATACCACATGTATTTCCAAATCAAAGTGTTGGTAGGATTATATGTCACTATTTCCATCCAGACCTCAATTTGGTCCAACATGAGAAAGCATTTCTAGCATGATCTCTTGATTCCTCTTCCAAGGTTCTGAAGAGATCCAAGTATGAATAGCTTCTTTTCCAAGATAACTACCCAATTGGATGAAGATTGAAAGCTTTCTAGTAAAATCAAGAGAAAAGAAAGAAGAAGAATAATGAAAACTATTATTGATCCATCAAATTACAACAGAGCTCCCTAACCCAATGAAAGGGGTTTAGTTGTTAATGGCTCTGGGAATGGAAAACAAAGATGGAGAGTGCATTCTGAAAGTAAAACTAGAAGTTGCAGAGAAAGTAAAATTATACAGACAGTAGTTGTCCCAATCCAAAAGTTCTTCTTTAGTTCAAAACTACTCCTATTTATACTACTCTTCTGATCTTTTAGTTGGCTCTTCAAGTCTTGGATATGGGCCTTTTGATCTTGAGTTGAAGCAGTTATCATCTTTAGTGGGCTCAGCTTCACTTGCAGAGAAAGTGTGCAGTAGGCATGGACTTTAGCTTAGGGCGTTAGTGGTGTTAACGTTAAGTGAAAATGTGGGGTCGAAAACGTTAGTGACAATCACCTTTTTCACTAACGTTCCTAACCCAAAATGGTCCACGTTAACTTCAATGTTAGTGGCACTAACGTGACCACTAAAATTGCCTCTTGGCCCTTCGCAAATGTTACTGGGGTTTACCTTTCCCAATAACGTTGAGAGTACCCCTTTCTCCCTATGTTAGAGTTCACGTTAGTATAGTTAACGTGACCTTTAACGTAGGCTTGCCAGATCTTCGAGAGTGTTAGTGACTCTACCTTTTTCACTAACGCTCCAAAACGCCCCTTTCCCACGTTAGTGCCTCACGTTAATTACATTAACGTGACTACTAACGTGGTGTTGATTGCCATCTCCAACATTAGTGACAAAGGTGAGTGTCACTAACGTTGGCTCATCATCCCTTTCCTCCACGTTAACTTCCACGTTAATGTAATTAACGTGACAACTAACGTGGCTCATAGTGGCTTAGTCCAACGTTAGTGACAAAGGTGAGTGTCACTAACGTCGGCGATTCCTTGCTCCTTCCACGTTAAAGTTCACGTTAACTAAGTTAACGTGGCTCTTAACGTGGCCAATATGGGCTTAGTCCAACGTTAGTGACAAAGGTGAGTGTCACTAACGTTGGCATTATCTTTCTCTTCCACGTTAGAGTTCACGTTAACTGAGTTAACGTGACTCTTAACGTGGCCAATTGCCCTTTTTGCAGCGTTAGTGGCACTCACTTTTACCACTAATGCTTGGAGCTTCCTTTTCCTCCACGTTAACTACCACGTTAATGTAGTTAACGTGGTATTTAACGTGGGCTATGATGGCTTCGAAGACGTTATTGGCGATCACTTTTCTCATTAA
The DNA here is from genome assembly GCF_003086295.3 of Arachis hypogaea. Taxonomy (NCBI): domain Eukaryota; kingdom Viridiplantae; phylum Streptophyta; class Magnoliopsida; order Fabales; family Fabaceae; genus Arachis; species Arachis hypogaea. Next base: position 26,238,278 of record NC_092046.1, read on the forward strand.
CGTTGCAAGCTAGCTCCCATTCCACGTTAGTGGTCACGTTAGTTAGACTAACGTGGCTACTAACGTGGCTTTTCCTTGCCACCTTTGTCCTGAAATCAAGCAAATAAAGTGCATCAAAGCTCTAATCCAAGTTATGAGTCATGCATAATCCAATTTGTCATTAAATTCATGCATAATTCTCATGAAATCATATAAAATTCACAATGTTTGCTTCAATCAAGATGTAAGTGAAATTCTACCCAAAACTTGCTTATTTCCTAAGAAAATGCATGAAACTACCCTAAAATAGTAAAGAAAAGGTCAGTGAAACTGGCCGAAATGCCCTGGTATCAATGATTACAATCCTTGCTTTGTCTGATGCTATATATCCATTATTTTGTGTATGGATGCATTTACATGATTGAGGCCATCATTTCAATAGTCACTTTTCCCAAACAGCCTTAACCCTTTTACCTACCATTGCTAACCAGTTTTGAGCCTATGATAAACCCTTTTTATTCTTAAATGGAGCACATTAACACCCCTAAGTGAAAAACAATGAACGTCCCTGGATTTGGATCCTTGATTAGCTTAGGTGAGTAAGGGCATGTATCATTCAATGGGAGGGTGTACTTGGGAACTTGGATAGATGTAAAGGTATGTATTTGCAGTTGTAATTGAAAATTTTGGGAATTGAGAACATACTCATGTATTGAATGATTGAACCATATGCATTGACATTTTTGTATATGATACCCCAAAAAAAGGGGGACAAGCAAAGAAAAAGAATATATATATATATATATATATATATATATGAGAATGAAGGAAAAGGAATGTAAATAAAAAGAGATAGAAAAACAAAAGAAACAAAAATATGAAAAAAAGGCCAATAAAAAGGAGACAAAATGCCCCAAAGTAAAGCAACAATAACAATGCATATGGAATGTGAACTAAAGTGAATACATGAGTATATGAAAAAATGGAAACCATGGGTAGCTAGGTATTGTATTAGAATTATATAGGTTGTTTTATGTGTTTGGTGAGATCTTAGGTTAATCAAGGATTTAAATTTCAAGCTCACTTGACCATATATATCCCTACCTTTACCCTAGCCCCATTACAACCTATGAACAATACCTCATGATACTTGTATGCATGAATTGAGTAATTGTTGATTATTAGATGAAAGACAAATCTTGGAAAGCATGATTAGGGGAGGATTGAGTGACGAACCCTATACACTTGAGCGAATAGAGCGGATACACTTCCGGTGAGGGTTCGATGTTCAACTCCTTGTTCCCGGCTTTCACAAGCGTTCGTCTTGTAAGTTATATGCACTTCAGCTTGATGTTCAAATTGGTAGGATTCATGAACTACAAGTCACCTTAGCCCTATATGCTCATATGCGTTCTTGGAGGATAGATTTACCCTTGACCAAGTGGATAAATACCTTTACATTAGTTGCATGCATTCACTTAGGTGATTTGCACTTCATGAACCCTATTAACCAAAGACTCTGGGTTGTCTCACAAAGAAATGCAATGAAGTGGGCAATTATTGGCTATGAAGGAACAAAGGGGGTTTGGTTGATAGAAGGGGCAATGAAATAAACGACAAGAAAAGTAAAGAGAGCAATTAATAAAGAGAGACATTCATGGCAAGGTTTGAGATCATAGGCTTTCTATCTTAGTCATTAATCATAACAATACCTAACAAGAATTTATCTTATTTTGTCATCCCCAATGTTGGAAGAAAGTGTAAGTTATCTTCCATTAGAGAAAGTCAAACAAGACTAGTTAATCTCAAATCAAAAATACTAATCAACTCACTAATTGAATTAGCAAGAGATTAGAGTCATTGAAAATGATATTAACTAACAACTCTAGATCACCAATCTACATTGGGTATTAATGACTCAAGATTACCCAATTACTCTTTCCAAGCCAAAAATGCTCAAAATCTACTCTAAAGCCTAACCAAGCATTTTGTCAAACAATTGGAAGGCATAAAAGGAAAGCATAGTAAATGTGTAAGAATAATAAATCTACCAACTACCAATTGCAAGAAAAGCAAATCAACAACTCAAATCATCAATAAAAGAAACATCAACATCAAATTGCATTAAAAGAGATCTAAATCCAACATGAGCATCCATGAACATAAAAGAGAGAATAAAAACAAAATTGACAAGAGAACTAAGAAGAACAAAGTAGTAGAAATAAGAAATCATAAAGGAAATAAGATGAAAAGATGAGATTGAACCTAGATCTATGAGAGATTAACCTAACCTAATTCTAGAGAGAAGAAGGAGCTTCTCTCTCTAAAAACTAACCTACATGATGCTACCCTACAAAACAATTGCTCCCCTCTTACCCAAGCTTGAATTCTGCATAAAATAGCATCAGAAAATGAGTTGGATTGGGCCCAATGTGCTTCAGAAATCGCCCCCAGCGATTTCATCTTTAGTGGGCCATGTGCAGCATCGGTGTGCACACGTACAGTGCACGTGTGCGCCCATAAACACGAAGAAACTATGGAAAATTTATATCATTTTGAAGCCTCGGATGTTAGCTTTCCAACGCAACTAGAACCGCCTCATTTGGACCTCTTTAGCTCAAGTTATTATCGATTGAGTGTCAGAAGGTCAGGCTTGACAGCTTTACGGTTCCTTCATTTCTTCATAAGTTCTCCCATTTTGCATGATTTTTCTTCATTCCTTCAACCCAATATTTCCCTTCTAAACCTGAAACCACTCAACAAAAATATCAAGGCATCGAATGGAATTAAAGTGAATTGAATTTAGCTATTTTAAGGCCTAAAAAGTATGTTTTCACACTTAAGTACAAATTTAGGGAGAATTGCAAAACCATGCTATTTCATTGAATAAATGTGAGAAAAGGTGATAAAATCCCCCAAATTAACCACAAGATAAACTACAAAATCGGGGTTTATCAAGTCTCCCCACACTTAAACTAAGTATGTCCTCATACGAAAATTGTTGTCGGTCTAGATTTTCTTCCTAAAGAAAGGAATTACTTCGTTGTAAGCATAGCTCCAAACCAACAAACAACTCTCACATCAAATTAAAATGTGGTTTTGTCACAAGTACAAACCCCAATGAAAATTAACTGAAGTATTTAGACTCTAGGTTGTCTCACAAGGAATTGCAATGAAGTGGGCAATTATTGGCTATGAAGGAACAAAGGGGGTTTGGTTGATAGAATAGGCAATGAAATAAATGGCAAGAAAAGTAAAGAGAGAAATTAAAGAAAGCAATTAATAAAGAGAGACATTTATGGCAAGGTTTGAGATCATAGGCTTTCTATCCTAGTCATTAATCATAACAATACCTAACAAGAATTTATCTTATTTCGTCATCCCCAATGTTGGAAGAAGGTGTAAGTTATCTTCCATTAGAGAAAGTCAAACAAGACTAGTTAATCTCAAATCAAAAATCCTAATCAACTCACTAATTGAATTAGCAAGAGATTAGAGTCATTGAAAATGATATTAACTAACAACTCTAGATCACCAATCTACATTGGGTATTAATGGCTCAAGATTACCCAATTACTCTTCCCAAGCCAAGAATGCTCAAAATCTACTCTAAAGCCTAACCAAGCATTTTGTCAAACAATTGGAAGGCATAAAAGGAAAGCATAGTAAATGTGCAAGAATAATAAATCTACCAACTACCAATTGCAAGAAAAGCAAATCAACAACTCAAATCATCAATAAAATAAACATCAACATCAAATTGCATTAAAATAGATCTAAATCCAACATGAGCATCCATGAACATAAAAGAGAGAATAAAAGCAAAATTGACAAGAGAACTAAGAAGAACAGAGTAGTAGAAACAAGAAATCATAAAGGAAACAAGATGAAAAGATGAGATTGAACCTAGATCTATGAGAGATTAACCTAACCTAATTCTAGAGAGAAGAAGGAGCTTCCCTCTCTAAAAACTAACCTACATGATGCTACCCTACAAAACAAGTGCTCCCTTCTTGCCCAAGCTTAAATTCTACATGAAATAGCATCAGAAAATGAGTTGGATTGGGCCCAAAGTGCTTCAGAAATCGCCCCCAGCAATTTCATCTTTAGTGGGCCATGTGCAGCATCGGCGCGCACGCGTACAGTTCACGTGCGTGCCCCTAAACGCGAATCAACTATGGCAAATTTTATATTATTTTGAAACCCCGGATGTTAGCCTTCCAACGCAACTAGAATCGCCTCATTTGGACTTCTGTAGCTCAAGTTATGATTGATTGAGTGTCAGGAGGTCAGACTTGACAGCTTTACGGTTCCTTCATTTCTTCATAAGTTCTCCCACTTTGCATGCTTTTTCTTCATTCCTTCAACCCAATCTTTGCCTTCTAAACCTGAAACCACTCAACAAATATATCAAGGCATCGAATGGAATTAAAGTTAATTGAATTTAGCTATTTTAAGGCCTAAAAAGCATGTTTTCACACTTAAGCACAAATTTAGGGAGAATTGCAAAACCATGCTATTTCATTGAATAAATGTGAGAAAAGGTGATAAAATCCCCCAAATTAAGCATAAGATAAATCACAAAATCGGGGTTTATCACACACGAACCCCACGCACATGCATGGGTGCAAGGAGTTGGGTTTGGCGCACGAAGAGTGATGCATTCGTGTGGATTGGCGACTTCCCTACCGATGCGTACGCACGCTTGACACGTACACGTGGATTGCGAAATTTAGGCGACGCATACGCGTACGCGTGTCGAGCAGCACGTGACCTCATTAAAGAAATCGTGCCTGGCGATTTCTGAGGCTCTGCAAGCCCAAATTCAAGCTGAATCTGTATGGAAAAGACCCAGGAACTCTAGGGGGGAAGGGGGGGATCATTCATTACACACTTAGACACACTCTTGGCTAGTTTTTGGTTCTTGTTTATCTAGAGAGAGAAACCATTATTCCTCTCTAGATCTAGTTTGATTTGATCTTCCCTTGTTGAATTCTGAATTGGGTTTTGTTGATTTCTAGTTTTGATTACTTAATTTGAATTCTCTAGTATAATTTTGTTGAGATCTTGTGTTAGATTTATGTTTCCTAGTTATTTCCCATTTTTTATTAATCTTATGAACTTTGTGGATCTTGAATTGTTGATGATACATTGATGTTTTCCATGCTTAATAGTATTATTTGAGTAGTTTTCCATTGATGATTGTTAGTGGGTACTTTCAATTTACAATTTAATTGCAATTTGAATATGTCTTTTATTAATGCATACCATGTGTTTGATGAAATGTTTTCCTTGATTATGGAGTAGTTTTCTTTACTCTTGGCCTAGGCTAAGAGAATTGGGCAAACTTGAGTCATTGGGTCTAATAGATTTGGTGATTTGAGAACCCTTAGTGATCAACTTGATAATCATTGACACTAGCCTACTACTAAGTCAATTAGTAGCTAGGTTGGGGCTTATGGATAGATGTTGATCAAGCCATTTGATATACTTCAAGTATAGAAGTAAACTTAATGGGCTTGGTTCCTCACAATTGTCAAGATATGGTTATTAGACAAGGATGGTGACCCCAATTCCTATGCCTAGCCAAGAGTTACTTTTATTATTCATATTTGAAACCCAAAAATTTCAATTGCTTAATTCTAGTTATAGTTACTTGTTTAGTTTTAGAGTAGAATTATATTGGATGTTCTTTTATTAGTTTGAAATTTCTCATACCTTGCTTTAGTTACTTGGTTTAGTTTCTTGCACTTTAAGATTTCTTGCTTGTTAAGTCTATTAGTTTAATTTCCTAATCATGACTTCCAACCCCGGAATTCTAACAAATGTTGATGCATATGTTTACCCATTCCTTGTGAGACGACCCGAGGTTTGAATACTTTGGTTACTTTTATTGGGGTTGAACTTTGTGACAACCAAATCTTTAAAATTTGATTTGAGGATTATTTGTCGGTTGAGAGCTATACTTGCAACGTGAATATTTTATGAAATTCTTTACCGATGATAGTCAACCTATCAAATACGTAGCAGTAGTTTGCTCTTGGGGTTAGAAATGAGGTTTTCTCCTGGTCGGGTTAATACATCGGGATTTGGTTGTACCCCGAATAAGCATCCATGAAGGAGAGATACTTGTATCCCAATAAAGCATCGACTAGTGTGTCTATATTCAGGAGTGGATAAGGATCCTTTGGGCAGGCTTTGTTGAGGTCGGTGTAGTCGGTGCACATCCGCCACTTCCCATTTGACTTTTTGACCAATACTACATTGGCTAGCCATAATGGATATTTCACCTCCCTTATGAACCTTGCCTCCAACAAGGCCTGTACCTACTCCTCTACGGCTTGCAACCTCTCTGGACCAAGCCTCCTATGTTTCTGCTGTACTGGCCGAGACCCAAGATATATAGCTAACTTATGACACATTAGTCCGGGATCGATCCCGGGCATGTCGGCAGCCTTCCATGCAAAGAGATCAGAGTTATCCCTTAGGAGCTTTGTTAGCAGCTTCTTTAGTTCTTCATTTAAATTTGCTCCTATGTTCGTCGTTTTGTCTTGAGTGTCTCCAATTTGAACTTCTTTAGTCTCACCTTCCGGCTGAGGGCGTAGTTCTTCGCGAGCTCGAATTTCATCTTTTTTATAGTATTAGTTTCCTTTCCTATTGGGTTGCCTTTAAGGTTCAGACTTTCATTGTAGCAGCGTCGCGCGAGATTTTGGTCTCCCTTTATGGTGACAATCCCTTCTGGCGTCGGGAACTTCATGCATAGGTGCGGAGTGGAGACCACCACGGTGAGTTGATTTAGCGTTGTCCGACCTATGAGAGCATTGTAGGCGGAGTTCATATCGACTACAATGTAGTTTATACTTAGCATTCTAGATCATGTTCCTTTTTCGAAGGTAGTGTGTAGCGAGATGTACCCAAGTGGTTAAATTGGGGTATCCCCGAGCCCGAACAGGATATCCGCAAAGCTTCCTTGGTCTACCAATGTTCGGTGGAGGCTGGCATTGGCAAGTATGATGGTAACAACCACGGGGTCATCATGCCCGGGATGATGCCCGTGGCGTCTTCTTGAGTGAAGGTGATAGTGGGGAGGTCGACCGACCTGTCCCCTCCTTTGACATGGTACACCTCTTTAAGGTGTCTTTTGCGGGATGACTTAGAGATCCCTCCTCCTGCAAATCCTCCATTTATCATGTGGACATGTCTCTCAGGGGTGTGAGGGGACGTTCATTTCGTCCAACCTCTTCATCACTTCTTCTCTTTTTTGGTTCATCCGCTCTGTTGGCTAAGAACCGATCTAATCTCCCTTCTCATGCCAATTTTTCTATGACATTCTTTAGATCGTAGCACTCGTTGGTAGAATGCCCGTAGACTCGGTGGTATTCACAATACTCTGTTCGACTTCCTCCTCTCTTGTGTTTAATCGGACGAGGTGGTGGGATCTTTTCAGTGTTGCATATCTCCCGATAAACGTCCACGAGAGACACCCGAAGAGGGGTGTACTTGTGGTACTTTCTGGGTTTCTCAGTAGGTTGGTTTTCTTTCTTCCTAGATTCTTTATCCTTGTCCCGAGGTGGGTAGGAGAATCCAGTCTTGGAGGTTTCTCCTAATCGGGAGTTCTCCTCCATATTAATGTATTTTTTCGCCCGTTCTTAAACTTCGTTGAGAGTCGTTGGATGCTTTTTGGATATGGAGTAACTAAAGGTTCCTTCTCATAGGCCATTGATGAGACCCATGATGGCTGCTTCTGTTGGAAGATTTTGTATGTCCAGACATGCTTTGTTGAATCTTTCCATGTAGTTGCAGAGGCTTTTCCGATCTCCTTGCTTAATCCCTAGCAGGCTTAGAGCATGCTTGGCTTTGTCTTTTGGATGGAGAATCTAGCTAAGAATTTATTGGTGAGGTCATCGAAGCTTGCTATTGATCTTGGCGGCAAGTTGTCGAACCACTTTATCGCCGTCTTGGTTAAAGTGGTCGGGAAGGCTTTACAACGGATTGCATCTGAGGCATCCGTAAGAAACATTTGATTTCTGAAATTGTTAAGATGATGGCTTGGATTAGACGTACCATCATACAGGGTCATGTCGGGGGATTTGAAGTCCTTTGGAACTTTAGCTTTCATGATCTCCTTTGTGAACAGGTCTTGGTCTTTGTGGGGGCTATCTTCACGACTGGATCGGATGGTCTTAGTTTTGAGGTCGGCTTCGAGCTTTAAGAGCTTGTCCTCCAGCTCTCGACACCATCTTGTTTTTCTCCGGAGGTCTCTCTCGGCCTCTTGCTACCATTCAGCTTCCTGTTCGAGCTGTTTAAGCCATTCCTGTTGTTCACGGATTGCATCTAAGATCTCTATGTTTGGGGTTTGCTTGTCTCCCTTGGATTGAGGTGTTTCCTTGGATGCAGCATCTGTGTTCTTATGCGGCATTCTTTTTTCCAAACCAGAGTCATGATCATTGTCAGGATTGTCTGCCATGATGGTGGGATGACTTCCAAGTCCCCGAAAATGGTGCCAGAGTTTCGAGGGTTACCTAAAACTGAAGGTCGATCTCGGATGAGATCTTTGAGTGCGATCGGAGCCGTTGGGTCTGACTTGCTGAATCTTGAGATACTGCTGATTCTTGGTCACCGGAGGGTAGTGGTACCTGCAAGAGACTCCGATGCTTAAGTTAGCATGGGCTTTAGGCAGGTTTTTTGTGTTGAATCAGAGAGTGAGTTATACCTGGGTGCTCCAGTGTATTTATAGTAGTGTGTAGTGACCTCCCCTGAGATAAGTTAGTTATCTTATCTTATCTTTTTGTGGGTGAGTCCACTTATCTTTGGCCAGCCACCTTCAGGTGGGCTGTGATCTTCTGCTTTGGGCCTGCTTAGGCCCTTATAGCGATTTGGACGAGCTCTTTAAGAAGAGGTCAGTAGCGAGCCAACCTTATAAGAGGTTGGTCGTTTTTGTCTTCGTCCAACCCGGATCGCCTAGCTCGACCCAGGGTATGAACAACTACCTAGCGCAATGTAACGTACATCCATTCTTCATCACAATTATGATGAAATTTCACTAACCTTTTCAACACATTACATACACCAATGTTTTCCCTAGGATCTACTCAATCTTATCTGGGACAAATCCAGATTCTAACCCAATCTTAATTAGACTAGGACTCAACCAAGTTTTCAACAGCCAAGTGCTAACCCAACTTACAAGGAAATCCCCTCAGGATCATGAAACAAAATAGAAAGATGTACAAAGAAAATCTGAAATATCTTATGGCTTTTTTTCCAAGTTTAGCTCACTGCCTTTTACCACTCATTTTGACTTTTCTTACAAATCTTACCATGTTTGCCTATTTTCAATGAGACTCAAATAGACTAAACTGCGAAAAAGAAAATACCTAATGAGCAACATGAAGGAGAAGAACTCAACAAGCTTAGGAAGCTGATGAGTGGATAATTTATACCCTTTTTGGCATTATTTTTACATAGTTTTTAGTATGTTTTAATTACTTTTTGTTATACTTTTATTAGTTTTTATTCAAAAATTATATTTCTAGACTTTACTATGATTTTTTGTGTTTTTCTGTGATTTCAGGTATTTTCTGGCTGAAATTGAGGGACCTGAGCAAAAATCTGATTCAGAAGTTGAAAAAGGACTGCAGATGTTGGTGGATTCTGACCTCCTTGCACTCGAAGTGGATTTTATGGAGCTACAAAAGCCCAATTGGCACGCTCTCAATTGCGTTGAAAAGTAGACATCCTGGGGTTTCTCTCAATATATAATAGTCTATACTTTGCCATAGATTTGATGGCCTAAACTGACGTTCAAAGACAGCCTAAAATATCTTGGCGTGAAATGCCCAAACTGGCACCAAAGCTGGCGTTTAACTCCAGGAACAGCCTAATCACAAAAAAGCTTCAATGCTCAGCCTAAGCACACATCAAGTGGGCCCCGGAAGTAGATTTCTGCACTATCGGCACTTAGTTACTCACTTTCTGTAACCCTAGGTTACTAGTTTAGTATAAAAACTACTTTTAGAGATTTATTTTAGGCCCTTTTTTATCTTTTGATCATTTTGGAACTTGCATGTTCACGTTTGGACGGTGGCCTCACGGCCATACCTAGACCATTTTCACTTATGTATTTTCTATGGTGGAGTTTCTACACCCCATAGATTAAGGTGTGGAGCTCTCAATTAATACAATTACTACTGTTTTTCCTTCAATTCACGCCTACTTCTTCTCCAAGATATACTCTTGTTTTTAATTCAGTTAAGTCAGAATGAACGGGTGACTCGTGACAATCACCAAATCTTTGTTACTCGCTTAGCTAAGATTGCGTGCCTGACAACCACAAAGCGGTCTACATGATGTTCAATGTAGTCATTGGACGACAGCCGGAGTATATTCTCTTGGGTTCACAATCAACGATTCACATTGTCTCTCCTGACAACAGAGCATCTGAATCTGAGATTAAAACCTTCGTGGTATAGGCTAGAACCATTGGCAGCATTCCTGAGATCCGGAAAGTCTAAACCTTGTCTGTGGTATTCCGGGTAGGATCTGGGAAGGGATGACTGTGACGAGCTTCAAACTTGCGAATGTTGGGCGCAGTGACAGTGTGCAAAAGGACAATGGTCCTATTCCGACGCTAGCGGGAACCGACAGATGATTAGCCATGCGGTGACAGTGCATATGGATTTGTTTTCATCCGAGAGGATCATACAGCTTGCCATGGAAGGAGGTAACGCATGGTTGGAAGAAGGCAGTAGGAAAGCAGAGGTTCAGAAGCAACAAAGCATCTCCATACGCTTATCTGAAATTCCCACCAGTGAATTACATAAGTAACTTTATCTTATTTTATGTTTTATTTATATTTTAATTGTCAAAACCTCATAACCAATTTAATCTGCCTGACTGAGATTTACAAGGATGACCATAGCTTGCTTCAAGCCGACAATCTCTGTGGGATCGACCCTTACTCACGTAAGGTTTATTACATGGACGACCCAGTGCACTTGCTGGTCAGTTACAGGAATTGTCAAGAAGTCTTGAGATCACGTTCTCCCACACCATGTTTTTGGCACTATAGCCAGGGAACGAATAATCACGATTTTGCGTACCAAGTTTTTGGCGTCGTTGCCGGGGATTGTTCGAGTTTGGACAACTGACGATTCATCTTGTTGCTTAGATTAGGTAATTTTATTTTATTTTTAAGCTTTTTATTTTCGAAAAATTCAAAAAAAAATTATTTTGTTCTTCAGAAATTTTAAGAATGAATTCTAGAGTTTCAGATGATGTGTTGAAGCCTGGCTGGCTGTTAAGCCATGTCTAATATTTTTGACTGAGACTTCCACTTATCATTGCAAGAGCCTTTGGATTTCCATCTCATTGGCTGTTGTATGTCTGATTTGTATGCTGAAGCTTGGCTGGCCATCTGACCATGTCTAATCTTTTGGACCGAAGCTTTCACATAAAGCTTGGCTGGCTATTTAGCCATGTCTAAATTTTTGGACCGAAGCTTTAGACTAACATTGCATGATTCCTGGAATTCTTATTAAAAATTTTGAATTTATTTATTTTCTTTTTCCAAATTAATTTTCAAAAAATTAAAAAAAAAATTAATAAATCATAAAACCAAAAAAAAAATTCGTGTTTCTTGTTTAAGTCTAATGTCAAATTTTAAGTTTGGTGTCAATTGCATATTTTGATTTTTTCTTTAAATTTTCGAAGAACACATGCATTGAGTTTCTTCATAATCTTCAAGTTGTTCTTGATGATTTTCCTTGATTGATCTTTACATTTTCTTGTTTTGAGTCTTTTCTTGTTTTTCATATGCATTTTTTAATTCTAATTGTCTAAAGTTTAAAAATTTTTAAGTTTGGTGTCCTGCATGTTTTTCTTTTCTTAAAAAAAACTTTAAAATTATGTTCTTGATGTTTATCATGATCTTCAAAGTGTTCTTAGTGTTCATCTTGACATTCAAAGTGTTCTTGCATGCATTTTTGTTTTGATCTTAAATTTTTATGTTTTGCTTTATTTTTGTGTTTTTCTCTCTCATCATTAAAATTTCAAAAATAAAAAAAAAATATATCTTTCCCTTATTTTGCTCATATTTCGAAATTTTGAATTGATTTAGTCAAAAGTTTTAAAATTTGGTTGTTTCTTGTTAGTCAAGTCAAAATTTCAAATTAAAAATTCTATCTTTGTCAAATCTTTTTCAAAAATTAAATCTTTTTCATTTTTTTAGTATTTTTGAAAATTCTAAAAATTTGATTTTCAAAATCTTTTTCTTATTTTTATTTCATATTTTCGAAATTAATGCTAACATTTAATATTTAGATTCAAAAATTTGTTGTTACTTGCCTATTAAGAAATGATCAATCTTTAAATTCTAAAATCATATCTCTTAGTTTCTTATTAGTCAAGTAATCAACTTTAATTTCAAAAATCAAATCTTTTTAAATTCCTTTTCAAATTTTTTCAAAATAAATTTCAATCATATATTTTTCAAAATCAATTTCAAAATTTTTTCTAACTTCTTATATTTTCAAAATTGATTTTCAAATCTTTTTCAATTAACTACTTGACTTTTTGTTTGATTTAAAAAGTTTACTATTTCAATCATATCTTTTTCAAAACCACCTAACTACTTTTCTCTCTCTAATTTTCGAAAATCACTAACCACTTTTTTCAAAATTCTTTTTCTAATTTTAATTTATTTTCTCTCTTAAATTTTTGAATTATAACTAATAATTAAAATAAAAACAAAAATATTTTCCTTTTATTTTAATTTAAAATTCAAATTCTCTCTCTCTCATCTCTTTCTATTTATTTATTTACTAACACTTCTCTTCTTCTTATAATTCGAACCCTTTCTCCCTCTCTGTGTTCGAATTCTTCATCTTCTCTCTTCTTCATTCTACTCTTCTATTCTTCTACTCACATAAAGGAATCTCTATACTGTGACATAGAGGATTCCTATTCTTTTCTGTTCTCTTCTTTTTTATATGAGCAGGAGCAAGGATAAGAATATTCTTGTTGAAGCTGATCCAGAACCTGAAAGGACTCTAAAGAGGAAGGTAAGAGAAGCTAAAGCACAACACTCTGGAGTGGACCTGACAGAATTTTTCGAAAAAAGAAGAGATGGCCGAACCCAACAACAATGGTGGAGATGCAAGGAAGATGCTTGGTGACTTTATTGCACCCTCTTTTGACTTTTGTGGAAGGAGCATCTCAATTCCTGCAATTGGAGCAAACAACTTTGAGCTTAAGCCTCAATTAGTTTCTCTGATGCAGCAGAATTGCAAGTTTCATAGACTTCCATTGGAATATCCTCATCAATTTTTAGCTGAATTCTTACAAATCTGTGACACTGTTAAGACCAATGGGGTTAATCCTGAGGTCTACAAACTTATGCTTTTCCCCTTTGCTGTAAGAGACAGAGCTAGGACTTGGTTGGACTCACAACCTAAAGATAGCCTGAACTCTTCGGAAAAGTTGGTCAATGCTTTCTTGGCCAAATTCTTTCCACTTCAGAAGTTGAGCAAGCTTAGAGTGGAAGTCCAAACCTTCAGACAGAAGGAAGGTGAATCCCTCTATGAAGCTTGGGAAAGATACAAGCAATTGATCAGAAGGTGTCCTTCTGACATGTTTTCAGAATGGAGTATCATATGTATATTCTATGATGGTCTGTCTGAATTGTCAAAGATGTCATTGGACCACTCTACTGGAGGATCTCTTCATCTAAAGAAGACGCCTGCAGAAGCCCAGGAACTCATTGAAATGGTTGCAAATAACCAGTTCATGTACACTTCTGAAAGGAATCCTGTGAATAATGGGACTACTCAGAAGAAAGGAGTTCTTGAGATTGATACTCTGAATACAATATTGGCTCAGAACAAAATATTGACTCAGCAAGTCAATATGATTTCTCAGAGTCTGTTTGGAATGCAAGCTGCAACAGGCAGTACTAAGGAAGCTTCCTCTAAAGAAGAAGCTTATGACCCTGAGAATCTTGCAATGGAAGAGGTGAATTACATGGGAGAATCCTATGGAAACACCTATTATCCTTCATGGAGGAATCATCCTATTCTCTCATGGAAGGATCAGCAGAAGCCTAATCAAGGCTTCAATAATAATAATAATGGTGGAAGAAATAGGTTTGGCAATAGCAAACCTTTTCCATCATCTTCTTAGCAACAGACAGAGAATTCTAAGCAGAGCCACTCTGACTTAGGAACTGTAGTCTCTGATCTATGTAAGACCACTCTTAGCTTCATGACTGAAGCAAGGTCCTCCATTAGAAATTTGGAGGCACAAGTGGGTCAGCTGAGTAAGAAAGTTACTGAAATCCCTCCGAGTACTCTCTCAAGCAATACAGAAGAGAACCCAAAAAGAGAGTGCAAGGCCATAACTATAACCAACATGGCCGAACCTGGAGAGGAAGAAAAGACAGTGATTTCCAATGAGGAAGACCTCAATGGACGTTCATTGGCCACTAATGAGTTCCCTATTGAGGAACCAAAGGAATTTGAGGCTCATACAGAGACCATAGAGATTCCACTGAACTTACTGTTGCCATTCATGAGTGACGATTAGATTCTTGCCAGTAAAGAATTTAAAAAAATAATCGTGTTATAGGTATAGTTTCTAAACCAACAGAGAATCCTTTCGTACAAAAATTTTGGTTGTCACTTAAGCAAACCCAATAAAATTGATAACCGAAGTATTTAGACCTCGGGTCGTCTCTCAAGAAATTGCAGGGAAGTATGATTTATTATTAGTTATGGAAAAAGGTATATTTTTGGGTTTTTAAAATAGAGAACAAGTAATTTAAATGGAAAGAAAAATAAATTAATAATTAGAAAAATCTCTTGGCAAGGTATGAGAACTGGAAATCCTATCCTAGTTATCCTTATCAGGTGTGATGAGAATTGGATTTTGCTCCCACTTAGTTAACCCTTACTAAATAAAGGAAATTCAAGTGGACCAATCAATTTGATCCTCAAGTCCTAGTCAATTCCTATAGAAAGACTAGCTTTAGAGCGATCCAAATCAATCAGCAATCCCAATTTTCAATCAACTGCTGAGTCTGATAACTCAAGTGTTACCAATTACTTAACCAAATTCAAAAGAGTAAAATAAATATAAATTAAATTGGAAGCATCATAAATAGAATAAAATAATCATAAATCTGAAATACCTCAAATTGGATTTAAACATAAATTCAAACCTAACATGAAGAGTTCATAAGCCAAATTGGCTAAATAAGTAATTACCAAGAGAAATAGAGCAACTAAAGTAATAGAATAAATAAAAGTAGATAAGAGAAACTAAATTTAAAAGAACATAGAACCTGGAATGCAGAAGAAGTAAACCTCACCTTTAAGAGAAATCCTAATCCTAAATCCTAAGAGAGAGGAGAGAGCCTCTCTCTCTCTCTCTAAAACTACATCTAAAACCTAAAATTATGAATATGAAAGTTGTCTCTTGTTGTGATTTGTTGAATGAATACATTCCCCCACTTTATAGCCTCTAATCTGTGTTTTCTGGGCCGAGAACTGGGCCGAAAACAGCCCAGAAATCGCTGATTGCGAATTCTGTCACGCTGATTTTCGCAGATGCGATGCGTGCGCGTGATGCACGCGTCCGCATCATCTATCCTCAGAACAACCATAGCAAATTATATATCATTTCGAAGCCCCAGACGTTAGCTTTCCAACACAACTAGAAGCGTCTCATTTGGATCTCTGTAGGTCAAGTTATGACCGTTTGAGTGCGAAGAGGTCAGGCTAGACAGCTTAGCAATTTCTTCAACTTCTTGTATTCCTTCCACTTTTGCATGCTTCATTTCCATCCTCTAAGCCATTCCTGCCCTATAAACCCTAAAATCACTTAACACACATATCACAGCATCTAATGGTAATAAGAGAGGATTAAACATAGGAAATTTAAGAGCACGAAGCATGTTTTCAATCATAGCACAAAATCAAGAAGGAAATTGTAAAACCATGCATTTTGTATGGATAAGTGTATGAAAGATTGATAAAATCCACTCAATTGAGCATAAGATAAACCATAAAATAGTGGTTTATCAACCTCCCCACACTTAAACATTAGCATGTCCTCATGCTAAGCTCAAGAGAAGCTATAAAGAATGAAGAGGAATGGTAGAATGTATGAAATGCAGCCTATCTATATGAATGCAACTACATGCAAAATGCTTTCATCTACTTGGTTAAAAGTAAAAAAATATTTTAAGAACAAATATGAACTGGATTTCACTAATTCAAATCACAGAATAAAGTACAAGTAAACTTGCAGAAGAAAATAGCTCATGAAAGCCGGAAATAAAGAATCGAGCATCGAACCCTCACTGGAAGTGTATGCACTCTAATTGCTCAGGTGTTTAAGGTTCGATCTCTCAATTCTCTACTAACCTTGCTTTCTATGGCTTGCTCTTCATCTAACAATCAACACTAATTTGATGTACAAATACATATATCAAGAGGTCTTTTCAGGGTTGTAACGGGGTTAGGGTCAAGGTAGGATTGTATTTGGCCAAGTGGACTAAAATCTGAATCCTTAATTAACTTAAACTTTTTCCCACCTAACTTAAGACAATCTATGTAATCAAAGTACAAAACCTAACAATCCATTAACCATGTTTTCCACATATTCATGCATCCTGATTCGAGTACAGTACATATGCATTGCTTTCACCATTTACTTTGGGGCATTTTGTCCCCTTTTACTTATTTGCTCTTTTTCTTTTCTTTTTCTCCTTTTTTTTCTTTTCCTTTTTTTTTATATATATACCTATATTTTTTTATTTTTTTCTTTTTTTTTCTCAATGCATATGATTAAATTATTGAATGGATGAACATGTCCTAAACATTTCTTTCACATTTTCATAAAGAAGTTTAACATACTTAATTTCCAAAACCAAACGTTTCCAAACCCACTTTTCTCACACTTAATTCATGAGCACTCTCACTAGTCTAAGCTAAACAAGGATTCAAATTAAGGACATTATTGTTTTTCTCTTTGAGTTAGTGATGAGCTAAAGTAAAGAATAAAAGGGGTAAAATAGGCTCAAATTGGTTTGCAAAGGATAATGAAAGGTTAAGGCCATATGGATATGTAAGCTTAGTGAAACAAGGCCTCAATCATATAAGTGCATGCATACATCAAACCATGGAAATATAGAATTAAGCAAGACAAAGATCACAATTTTGGAGAGAAAAACACACACCAAAAATAAAATATTGGTTGATAGAATATAACTGATTCAAATAGGCTCAAAATCTCATTGGTTTTGTATGTTCGAGCTCTAAACCATGTTCCAGTATAATATTCCTTCAAACAAGTTTACCAAAAATTTTAAATCAAATTAGTGAAATGTTATAAAAAGTTTCTTGAAAAAGAAAATATTACTTTAACCAAGTGGTGGTAAAATATGCTTAAAAACATGCAAATGCAACAATGAACAAACAAAGAAAATAAAACATTGGTGTTTGAGAAGGAAATAACTAACCCACGGAAGTCGGTATCGACCTCCCTACACTTAAAGATTGCACCGTCCTTGGTGCATGCTAAGATGTGCAAGTGGACGGGTGGTTATAACTGATGCTTTTCTCCAAGGATTATGCAGATGGACTTGTTTGTCTCCCCATTAGAAGTTTCTCTTTTCCTTTCTCGGTTGCCAGCCTGAAAGAAGAGGAAAAGGAAGAAAAAATAACCCAGAAATAAAGATAAGAAAATAAATAAAGTCTGGGTGGGTTAATGCTAAATAATGAGGGTCTCAACTACATGGTAGCTACAACATGCAAGTGAGAAAATAATAGAAGCACATGGCATACCAGTGGTGTAAAAATTGCAACAAGGGGAGAGAGTGTGGGTAATGAGGGACAATATAAATCCATGTCAATGCAAAAGGGATACAGGTAACATAAAAGATTGGCAGTGACAGATAAATAATATCATCCAACAGTGTAAAAAAAGTCACTAAGCACCAAAATAATACCAGAAAAGATACAACAGTTGAAAAAGAAAATTTAACACCAATAGAAAAAATAATAAATTTAGAAAAGAAAATAAAAATATGCACAAAAATGCAATGAATGAAAGTATGCAAATTAAATAAAATAGAACGGAAGTGAAGAGGGATGAGAGGTTAAAGAGATGAAGAAGAAGTAAGTGAGAAAGAAGGGAGAAAGAAGGAGAAAAGATGGAAGTAAGAAGAAAGAATGATAATAGAAAGATAAGTAGGATTGGAGAAGAAAAGATAGGAATTCTGGCACTGATCTGGATAAACTGTGTGTCGTATGTGACGTGGACGCGTAGGACACGCGTTCGCGTGATTGGCGATATTTGCAAGTGATGCGGACGCGTGGGGCACGCGTTCGCGTGACTTGGTTTGTGCTAGTGGCGTGAGAGAAGCCTCGCGTTTGCACGACTTTCTATTTTGTTTGTATTTTGCCAAAATTTTTGGGTGACGCGTGTGCGTGGGTGACGCGCACGTGTGAAAGGCGTTTCTTTTAAAACTGAGGTGGACCCGTAGGGCACGCGTTCGCGTGGTAGGGCTTGTGCTTCTAGCATGATTCCAGCCCCACTCCATCATAACTTGCTGCCATACACCCATTTGCGTTGATTTTGCAAGGTCACGCGTTCACGTGGGGGACGCGATCGCGTGGGAGGCTCTTTTTCAAAATGACGCGGTCGCGTGGGCATGTTTGTGCCTAATGCATGCCTCTAGCCACGCTTTCGCGTGACTCTCTGCTTTCTTTCTTCTCGTGTCCAAGGCACATATGACGCGGACGCGTCAATGATGCTTACGCGGTGCGTGCCTCTTTTTCCTTTTTTTTTTTAATGCAGTATGCAGAATGCAAAATGCAGAATGCAAATGATTATGCAGAAATTATGAATAAACATGAATGAAAATAAAATAAAATAAAACTAAGAACAAAAAGGAAAGATTATACCATGGTGGGTTGTCTCCCACCTAGCACTTTTAGTTAAAGTCCTTAAGTTGGACATTTGGTGAGTCCCTTGTTATGAAGGCTTGTGCTTGAACTCATCCAGGAATCTACACCAATGTTTGTAATTCCAATGGCCTCCGAGATCCCACACTAATTGCATAAAGCCTTCAAGCAAGTTAAAGCAAGTGACAAGGCCCCAAGAGTGTTGATTGTTGGAATGAATTCTGGGGTCCCAAACCTTGCTTTTGCACCCGTCTTTGCCTTGATCATCATTGTTTCGACCGAGTGACATGCAGTGTAAATTCTCACTGAGACATCCAAATAGTTTCCTAGACCCATTCAATTGAGAATTGTACCAACCTTGTACTTCAATTTGGAGTATGCAACCATATTGAATCTTGCATGACAATTCCTGCCACTAACCATCTCCCGCTTGCACTTATAGCCACAAAGAGCTCTAAGTTGCCCATCCGTCTCAAGAAAAGCATATTCAAGTGAGCTGATTAGGCTTAGAGATGAAAGATTTACCCACTTGAATGAAGGGATAGATGGTGATGGCTTTGGGGGAGAGGTCTCCAACAACTTTGGCAAGATGATTTCCAGCTCCATTCCCTTGAGCTCTTCCTTAACAACTTCCACCTCCTTGCAAGCTTCTTCAATTTCAACCTCTTTCTCTTGGTAGCTTTCTTCCAATTCAATCTCTTCTTCATTGTTCACCAAGGGCATGGGAGGTTGTGCTTTTTCTTCTTTGATCTCCATATCTAGTCCAATGGGAGAGGATTCAAATGTAGATAAGAATTTATTGATGATTGAATCCATCTCTTGATCATCCCCTTCAAAGTCTTCAACCATGATATGTCTTGGAGGTTTTACACCCTCCTCAACATCAATTTCAAACATCTTGGAAGGAGGCTCTAGGACTTGACTTTCCCATGGAGGATCAGTATTTCCTAAGTCTTCAACCGCTTCTTCCTCTTCAATAATTACGGCTTCCTCCAGTTGTTCTAGTACAAAATCAAACTCCTCCTTGATGTCTTCCACTTCATGATAATTTTTCTCAAGGGTGGTGGTGCATGGATGTTCTTCCATAAAAGGTGGTGGTGCACCAAAGCTTAAGGGCTGAGTATTCGAGGTGGAGGATTGGTCCATGCGGGATATAAGTGCTTGAAAAGTAGAGGTGAGACTAGTGATAGAGGTAAGTGTGGTATGAAGCTCTGTTTGCCCTTGGTGAATAACACCAAGGGTGTTGTCATCTAGTGGAGGTTGGGGTGGATATGGGTTAGGGTCATATGGAGGTGAATGGTGTAAAGGGACTTGTGAGTATGGTGGTTCAAAGGTGTGTTGGGGAGGTGGTTCATTGGCATATGATGGAGCTTGCTGGTAACTACAAGGGGGTCCACCATATCTATCATCTTGGTATGCACCTCGGAATGGCTATTGACTATAGTAATTTGGTGGAGGTGGTTTGTCACGGAGGGGTCCACCATAACTATTGTATTGGCAAGCATTGTAGGATGGTCGTTGTCCATGGTATCTTGGAAGGTGTTGTTGCCGAAAGGGTTGATCAGATCCTCGTGGCTCCTTCCATCTTTGATTGTTTTGACCTTGATGCATGTTCCTGTTATAGCTTACATTCCTTACAACAACATTGGAACAAAACTTAAAGCCAGAGGGGTGAGAATTCATAGTAGCAATTAAAGACAAAAATTAATAAAAATTAATGAAAATAAACTCCTAAAACTAGAAACACTAAAAAAAGAAACGAAAAAGTAAATATTTACAATAACCAATAATAAGGCACACATTTGCAATTCCCCGGCAACGGCGCCATTTTGATGATTAGATTCTTGCCAGTAAAGAATTTATAAAAATAATTGCATTGTAGGTATAGTTTCTAAACCAACAGAGAATCCTTTCGTACAAAAGTTTTGGTTGTCACTTAAGCAAACCCAATAAAATTGATAACCGAAGTATGTAAACCTCGGATCGTCTCTCAAGGAATTTCAGGAAAGTATGATTTATTATTGGTTATGAAAAAAGGTATATTTTTAGATTTTTAAAATAGAGAACAAGTAATTTAAATGGCAAGAAAAATAAATTAATAATTAGAAAAATCTCTTGGCAAGGTATGAGAACTGGAAATCCTATCCTAGTTATCCTTATCAGGTGTGATGAGAATTGGATTTTACTCCCACTTAGTTAACCCTTACTAAATAAAGAAAAGACAAGTGGACCAATCAATTTGATCCTCAAGTCCTAGTCAACTCCTATGGAAAGACTAGCTTTAGAGCGATCCAAATCAATCAGCAATCCCAATTTTAAATCAACTGCTGAGTCTGATAACTCTAAGTGTTACCAATTACTTAACCAAAGCCAAAATGGAAAAATAAATCTAAATTGAATTGGAAGCATCATAAATAGAATAAAACAATCATAAATCTGAAATACCTCAAATTGCATTTAAACATAAATTCAAATCTAACATGAAGAGTTCATAAGCCAAATTGGCTAAATAAGTCATTACCAAGAGAAATAGAGCAACTAAAGTATTAGAATAAATAAAAGTAGATAAGAGAAACTAAATTTAAAAGAACATAGAACCTGGAATGCAGAAGAAGTAAACCTCACCTTTAAGAGAAATCCTAATCCTAAATCCGAAGAGAGAGGAGAGAGCCTCTCTCTCTCTCTAAAACTACATCTAAAACCTAAAATTGTGAATATGAAAGTTGTCTCTTATTGTGATTGTTGAATGAATACATTCCCCCACTTTATAGTCTCTAATCTGTATTTTCTGGGCCAAGAACTGGGCCGGAAACAGCCCATAAAACGCTGATTGCGAATTCTGCCACGCTGATTTTCGCAGATGCAACGCGTGCGCGTGATGCATGCGTCCGCATCATCTATCCTCAAGGAAACCATAGCAAATTATATATCATTTTGAAGCCCCGGATGTTAGCTTTCCAAAGCAGCTAAAACCGTCTCATTTGGGTCTCTGTAGCTCAAGTTATGACCGTTTGAGTACGAAGAGGTCAGGCTAGACAACTTAGCAATTTCTTCAACTTCTTGTATTCCTTCCACTTTTGCATGCTTCCTTTCCATCCTCTAAGCCATTCCTGCCCTATAAACCCTGAAATCACTTAACACACATATCACGGCATCGAATGGTAATAAAAGAGGATTAAACATAGGAAATTTAAGAGCACGAAGCATGTTTTCAATCATAGCACAAAATCAGAAGAAAATTGTAAAACCATGCATTTTGTATGGATAAGTGTATGAAATGTTGATAAAATCCACTCAATTTAGCTTAAGATAAACCATAAAATAGTGTTTTATCAATGAGCTCTGATGAGTATTCTTCCTCTAAAGAGGATGAAGATATTGCTGAAGAGCAAGTTGCTCAATATCTAGGAGCAATCATGAAGCTGAATGCCAAGTTATTTGGTAATGAGACATGGGAGGATGAACCCCCATTGCTCATCAATGAACTAAATGATCTAGTTCAACTGAAATTACCTCAGAAGAAATAGGATCTTGAAAAGTTCTTAATACCTTTTACCATAGGCACCATGACCTTTGAGAAGGCTCTATGTGATATAGGATCAGGGATAAACCTCATGCCCCTCTCTGTAATGGAGAAACTTGGAATCTTTGAGGTGCAAGCTGCAAGAATCTCACTAGAGATGGTAGACAATTCAAGGAAACAGGTTTATGGACTTGTAGAGGATGTCTTTGTGAAGGTTGAAAGCCTGTACGTCCCTGCTGATTTCATAATTCTAGACACTGGAAAGGATGAAGATGATTCCATCATCCTTGGAAGACCCTTCCTAGCCACAGCAAGAGCTGTGACTGATGTGAACAGAGGACAGTTAGTCCTTCAATTGAATGAGGACTACCTTGCGTTTAAAGCCCAAGGATCTTCTTCTGTAATCATGAAGAGGAAGCATAAAAAGCTTCTCTCAATACAGAGTCAAACATAGCCCCCACACTCAACTTCTAAGTTTGGTGTTGGGAGGCCAACATCAAGCTCTAAATCTGTGTGAAGCTCTCTAAGAGCTCAATGTCAAGCTATTGACATTAAAGAAGCGCTTGTTGGGAGGCAACCCAATGCTATTGACACCCTGGAGGACAAGCTTACTGGCGTTTAAACGCCAGTAAGGATAGCAGAATGGGCAGCACTCTGGGCGTTTAACGCCAGAAAGGGCTGTCTGGCATTTGGCTGGCGTTAAACGCTAGAAATGGGCATCTAGCTGGCATTTAATGCCAGAAATGGGTAGCAGAGTGGCGTTTAATGCCAGGAAAGGTAGCAGGGCTGGCGTTTAACGCTAGGAAAGGTAGCAGAGCTGGCGTTAAACACCATATTTGGCACAGAATGGGCGTTTGAACGCCAGATTGGTGCAGGGACTCGAATTCCTTGACACCTCAGGATCTGTGGACCCCACAGGATCCCCACCTACCCCACCTCTTCTTCTCTCCTCTTCACACCTTTCCATAACACTCTTCCCCAAATACCTTTGACCAATCCCATCATTAACTCTTCCCCAAATACCCTTCACCTATCAAATCCTACCCTCTTTCCCATATTCTCTTCATCACTCACATCCATCCATCATTAAACCCCACCTACCTCACCATTAAAATTCAAACCATTTCCCTCCCAAACCCACCCACACATGGCCAAATACCCTCTCTCCCTTACCCTATAAATACCCCTCCTTGCCACCTTCATCTTCACACAACATACACAATACACCCCCTTGGCCGAACCCTCTCCTCACCTCCATCTCCTTCATTTCTTCTTCTTCTACTGCTTTCTTTCTTCTTTTGCTCGAGGACGAGAAAACCTTCTAAGTTTGGTGTGGGAAAAGCTAAAGCTTTTTGTTTTCCATAACCATTAATGGCACCTAAGGCCGGAGAAACCTCTAGAAAGAGGAAAGGGAAGGCAATTTCTTCCACCTCCGAGTCATGGGAGATGGAGAAATTCATCTCAAAGGTCCATCAAGACCACTTCTATGAAGTTGTGGCCAAGAAGAAGGTGATCCCCGAGGTCCCCTTCAAGCTCAAAAAGGGTGAATATCTGGAGATCCGACGTGAGATTCAAAGAAGAGGTTGGAAAGCTCTCTCCAACCCAATCCAACAAGTTGGAATATTAATGGTTCAAGAATTTTATGCTAATGCATGGATCACTAGGAACCATGATCTAAGTATGAACCTGAACTAAAAGAATTGGCTCACAATGGTTCGGGGGAATTACTTGGATTTTAGTCCGGAAAATGTAAGATTGGCATTTAACTTGCCAATGATGAGAGGAGATCCTTATCCTTTCACTAGAAGGGTCAACTTTGATCAAAGGTTGGACCAAGTCCTTAGGGACATTTGTGTGGAAGGAGCTTAATGGAAGAGAGACTCAAGAGACAAGCCGGTTCAACTAAGAAGGATTGACCTCATCCAACGCTCTATCATTCCTACTAGCAACCGGTCTGAAGTTACAATAGACCAGGATATCATGATCCATAGAATCATGAATGGAGAGGAAGTAGAAGTTCATGAGATCATATCTCTAGAACTCTATAAAGTGGCGGACAAGCCCTCTACTTTGGCAAGATTAGCCTTCCCTCATCTCATCTGTACCCTATGCAATTCAGCTGGAATTGTCATAGAGGAAGACGTCCTCATTGAAGGAGATAAGCCCATCACTAAGAAAAGGATGGAGCAAACAAGAGAGCCCACTCATGGACCTCAACAAGAGCATGAGGAAATTCCTCATCATGAAATCCCTGAGATGCCTCAAGGGATGCATTTTCCTCCACAAAACTATTGGGAGCAAATCAATACCTCCCTAGAAGAATTGAGTTCCAACATGAGACAACTAAGGATGGAGCACCAAGAGCATTCCATCCTCCTCCATGAAATTAGAGAAGACCAAAGAGCCATGAGGGAGGAGCAACAAAGGCAAGGAAGAGAAATAGAGGAGCTCAAGCACTCCATAAGATCTTCAAGAGGAAGAACAAGCCGCCATCACTAAGGTGGACCCGTTCTTTAATTTCCTTGTTCTTATTTTTTTTTGTTTTTCGAAAATTATGCTTTATGTTTTGTCTATGTTTGTGTCTTTATTACATGATCATTAGTGTCTAGTGTCTGTGTCTTAAAGTTATGAATGTCCTATGAATCATTCACCTTTCTTAAAATGAAAAATGTTTTTAATTGCAAAAGAACAAGAAGTACATGATTTCGAATTATATCTTGAAATTAGTTTAATTATTTTGATGTGGTGGCAATACTTTTTGTTCTCTGAATGAATGCTTGAACAGTGCATATTTTTGAATTTGTTGTTTATGAATGTTAAAATTGTTAGCTCTTGAAAGAATAATGAAAAAGGAGAAATGTTATTGATAATCTGAAAAATCATAAAATTGTTTCTTGAAGCAAGAAAAAGTAGTGAACACAAAGTTTGCGAAAAAAAAAAGAAAGAAAAAGAAAAAGTAAGCAGAAAAAGCCAGTAACCCTTTAAACCAAAAGGCAAGGGTAGAAAAAGGATCCAAGGCTTTGAGTATTAATGGATAGGAGGGCCCACAGGAATAAAATCCTGGCCTAAGCGGCTAAACCAAGATGTCCCTAACCATGTGCTTGTGGCGTGAAGGTGTCAAGTGAAAAACTTGAGACTAAGCGGTTAAAGTCGTGGTCCAAAGCAAAAAGAGTGTGCTTAAGAGCTCTGGACACCTCTAACTGGGGACTCTAGCAAAGCTGAGTCACAATCTGAAAAGGTTCACCCAGTTATGTGTTTGTGGCATTTATGTATCCGGTGGTAATACTGAAAAACAAAGTGCTTAGGGTCACGGACAAGACTCATAAAGTAGCTGTGTTCAAGAATCAACATACTGAACTAAGAGAATCAATAACATTATCTGAATTCTGAGTTCCTATAGATGCCAATCATTCTGAACTTCAAAGGATAAAGTGAGATGCCAAAACTGTTCAGAAGCAAAAAGGCTACAAGTCCCGCTCATCTAATTGAAGCTAATCTTCATTGATAAGTTTGGAATTTATTGTATATTCTCTTCTTTTTATCCTATTTTGTTTTTAGTTGCTTGGGGACAAGCAACAATTTAAGTTTGGTGTTGTGATGAGCAGATAAATTATACCCTTTTTGGCATTATTTTTACATAGTTTTTAGTATGTTTTAATTACTTTTTGTTATATTTTTATTATTTTTTATTCAAAAATTATATTTATGGACTTTACTATGAGTTTGTGTATTTTTCTGTGATTTCAGGTATTTTCTGGCTGAAATTGAGGGACCTGAGCAAAAATCTAATTCAGAGGCTGAAAAAAGACTGCAGATGCTGTTGGATTCTGACCTCCCTGCACTCGAAGTGGCTTTTCTGGAGCTACAGAAGCCCAATTGGCGGGCTCTCAATTGATTTGGAAAGTAGACATCCTGGGTTTTGCCCGAGCTTTGATGGCCCAAACTGACGTTCAAAGACAGCCTAAAACATCTTGGCGTAAAACGCCCAAACTGGCACCAGAATTGGAGTTAAATGCCCTAATTGGCACCAAAGCTGTCGTTTAACTCCAGGAACAGCCTAAGCATGAAAAAGCTTCAATGCTCAGCCCAAGCACACATCAAGTGGGCCCCGGAAGTAGATTTTTGCACTATCTGCACTTAGTTACTCATTTTCTGTAACCCTAGGTTACTAGTTTAGTATAAAAACTACTTTTAGAGATTTATTTTAGGCCTTTTTTTTTATCTTTTGATCATTTTGGAACTTGTATGTTCACGTTTGGAGGCTGGCCTCACGGCCATGCCTAGACCTTTTTCACTTATGTATTTTCTACGGTAGAGTTTTTACACCCCATAGATTAAGGTGTGGAGCTCTGCTGTTCTTCATGAATTAATACAATTACTACTGTTTTTCCTTCAATTCATGCCTACTTCTTCTCCAAGATATACTCTTGTTCTTAATTCAGTTAAGTCAGAATGAAGGGGTGACCCGTGACAATCACCCAATCTTCGTTACTCGCTTAGCCAAGATCGCGTGCTTGATAACCACAAAGCGGTATACATGATGTTTAACGTAGTCATTGGACGACAGCCGGAGTATATTCTCTTGGGTTCACAATCAACGATCCACATTGTTTCTCCTGACAACAGAGCATCTGAATCTGAGATTAGAACCTTCGTGGTATAGGCTAGAACCATTGGCAGCATTCCTGAGATCCGAAAAGTCTAAACCTTGTCTGTGGTATTCCGAGTAGGATCTGGGAAGGGATGACTGTGACGAGCTTCAAACTTGTGAATGTTGGGCGCAGTGACAGTGTGCAAAAGGACAATGGTCCTATTCCGACGCTAGCGGGAACCGACAGATGATTAGCCGTGTGGTGACAACGCATATGGATTTGTTTTCATCCGAGAGGATCATACAGCTTGCCATGGAAGGAGGTAACGCATGGTTGGAAGAAGGCAGTAGGAAAGCAGAGGTTCAGAAGCAACAAAGCATCTCCATACGCTTATCTAAAATTTCCACCAGTGAATTACATAAGTAACTTTATCTTATTTTCTGTTTTATTTATATTTTAATTATCAAAACCTCATAACCAATTTAATCCGCCTGACTGAGATTTACAAGGATGACCATAGCTTGCTTCAAGCCGACAATCTCTGTGGGATCGACCCTTACTCACGTAAGGTTTATTACTTGGATGACCAAGTGCACTTGCTGGTCAGTTACACAGAATTGTGAAGAAGTCTTGAGATCACGTTCTCCCACACCAAGTTTTTGGCACTATATCCAGGGAACGAATAATCACGATTTCGCGTACCAGAAGCTATGAGAACTGACCTCTGGGCTTTGTTTTTACTCTCTTACCTTCAACCTTTATTATAGAAGAGTGAAGCTTCCAAGGTTGAAGCTAGTTCAAGGTCTATTCTATCTTCTTCTCCTTCCTCTGAATTTGCAGCGGCTTTATCAGTGATGAGAGAGAATGCCAAATCTATTGCATGCATCTTACCCATTATTTCTCATTCTTTTCTTCAAGCTTCTTCAATCTTGACCGTAGAGCTTTGATTTGGCTCCAAGTTTTGATTTCGACCATGGATTTTCTGCTTTCCAATTTTGACTTTGATTTCTCCATGGTTACTTGATTTGTGCTTGTGACTTTGTAGATTTTTTCTTGGTTCCTTGGCGTAGCACAAATGACGGAAGTTACTTTTTGATGGATTTTGACCGAAGTGTGACTAGCTTCTTGGTTGTAGCCTTTTCTTCTTGCTTGGAATTGGAAACAAGCTTTTTGTTCTTCAACCCACCATAGCTTCTGCACTTTCCTTTTCCTTTTTTCTTCTTTGCGAATGACGTGGTCGAAGTGAAAGAAGAGAGGAGAGAGAAAAAATAATTTGGCTTTCAGTGGAAGCTTCAATGAAATTAATTGAAATGAATTTAGGGTTCAAGTATCTGAAGGTGGGAAGTATAGGTTACCGAATGGGCTTGAAGGATTTGGGCCATCTATCTTTCTTTTATTTGGTTTATTGATTTGTGATGGGGCTTGGCTTAGTTATGGTGGACCAAAATATGTGTTAGTATGGGCTTAATCATTTGATCCTTGGGCCAAGATTTTTAATTTATTTTCCTACACACTTAACCAAATAAATTACACAAACAATTGATAGTTAGCTTATAATGTTTGTTCATCACAGAAATTAGTTTTCCAAACTCAATAGTGAATATGACATAAAAGAGAGAAATATAAAAGTTTTATGATTTATATTTTGTTTAGTAATAAATTAATATTTTTATCCATAATAATATTATGGGAATATAAATCTTTTAAAATTATATCGATCCTGACATTATAGATTATGGCACAAAAAATTTATAGCATTAAACTACTTTTACAGAAAGGTTATAAGGGATAAAAGTCTCCGTCGACTAAGAAGATCAGGATCTCTGTAGATAAAAAAATTAAATAATAAGTTTTTTATTTATTATTTTCATATGAAAGAGTTTAATTTTTTTATTAATAATTAGTTTTAACATTCGTTATCTAAAATTTGATATAATTTAACGTGTATACTTTTATATTTGATTAGATGTTAAGTCTGTTGTACAAATAAAAATAATTAATTTTTATACTTGCTATTTGAAATAGTATTTTATTCTCTATATATGTAAAAATATAATTAAATATTAGCATAATAAAAATTTATATTGATAAATAAAAAATTAAATTAAATTTATTTTGTTTAACCAATTGAATCTTGATTCTAACTTTTAATCACAATATTAGTATTTTCTCTAAATTATATGTAATAAATATTTGAAAAAAAAAGAAGTGATAATATAGATTTGAAAGATAAGCAGTAAAAATTTAAAACTAAATAAAAAAGTATACATATAGCAATATTTTTTATTTAAATTATATTATGTTGTTAATTTTATTTTTTGTAGAACAAAAAGATAGAAAAAAATAGAAAATAAAAAAATGAAAGAGAAAGATAAAGAAAAAGAATGAAAGAGGGAGTTTGTTAATTTTTGAAGTTAAGAAAAAAAAATTATTTTAATTATAATGAAAAATATCTGGTGACACATTTTGATTTGTCAAATTACTAATATAAAATATAAATTATGAATTATATATAGAATGGGAAGGATAGAGAGAAATAGAAAAAAAGAGAGAGAAGTAGATAAGAGAATGTAAGAAGGAGGAGGTTTATTAATTTTGGAGCGAAATATTTTCTCTAAATTTTAATAAGTGTCATGTGACACATTGTAGTTATTAAATTAGTTAGTAATATATAAATAAAATATATAAAATAGCTATATTTCAATTTTAATATTTTAATTTTAGTTTAATTTGAATGTAATTAGAAAATATCATGTTGTATATTTTGATTGTCAAATTTATAATTAGTCATTGATAATGATATATAAGAACGATAAAGTAAGAGTGAAGGAATCCGAGAGACAGAACAAAGGAGAGAGAAGAGGAGAGAACAATTTAATTTTGAAAGAAAAAGTTTTGATTTCAATTGTAACGAGAGAATGATATGTGATACATTTTAGTTATAAAATTAGTAATATATAATAGATTAAATATAAAATAAAACTAATTATAAAAAATTTAATTTATCCTTTTTTTCCGTACAAAATTTAGAAAAAAAATAATATAATAGTAAAAACATAACTATAAAAAATTGATATAGAAAATGAAAGAAAAAATAAAAAAATAAACTGAGATAAAAAGCATATAAAATATATAATTCAATATTTTAAGACATAATAAATATATTCATATCTCACTTATCAAATATGAATGTATCTTCGTAATTTTTATTTTAATATTCCATATTTATATATGTGTTGTATTAGCATTTATGTACTAAAGTAACTATTTATAAAGATATGCTAGTATTTAATTAGATGACTTTTAATATGATTATATTATGGTAGGATAATATCTTTTACTAAAGTAACTATTTATAAAGATATGCTAGTATTTAATTAGATGACTTTTAATATTATTATATTATGGTAGGATAATATCTTTTCAAGTAACGGTTTTTAAAAAATATTATAATTATCGTAATTACCATAATATAACATACTAAAATGACCCGTTTAATTAACGAATTCTTTTAGCTAGATCAGAGTTGCTGCATAAAAAAGTTTTTGAACGTGACAACATAACTGTGAACATATGACTCCTGTTATAGTTTAAATATCTGAAAATCATTATCACTACATGATATTAAAATAACTAGGTGAGCTCAATTATTGAGTTCATTTTGTCGTTGTTATTAAAACACGCAATTCATATGCGCACATTCCCGGCCATTTGCGATGTGTTCTTTATTCATTTAAAACAAATGATTAACATGTTATATTGCCAAATTGTCTTAAAGAAATTCTTGTTATAAATTTATCTTTTTTTTTTCTATTTATGTAAATTGCTACGAGGTGTTAAGAATTACGTTTTGTAAATAATTTCCTGCAACCTGCAATGATTCATAACAAATATTTAAAATCAGATAATTTAGTAAATCACTATAGACTACAAGAGATTTTACTATATGCTTACTAATACCTTCAAGCAAGCAATTCAGCTTGAGTAGACACTACCATATAAAACCTAACAAACTATCATGATTTAGCTTTAAAATGCCTTATGCCCTTTATGCTAGCACCATTAATAATTGAGAAAAAGGCCCAATACCCACCTCAAGTTTAACATGTGTATTTTCCCATTAAAATTTTACAAAATTATTAAAAACATATGTTCTAACATCCTAATATCCAAATCCTTATGCTCGAGTCATAAGTCAATGATAATAAGGTAATACGACTCTCAAGGTGGATTTTTAATACATAATTATAAGTAAAATTGAAAGGAGTATTAAACGAGAAGGCTGAAAAGGAGTAAAATAAAATCGCGAAGTCGTATCACTCACGCATCGACAACTAAAAGATAAAGCATGAAACCGAAAGCAACATCTAGATTAAGGTATGAAGGAGAGTAAGAGAAAGACAGTATATAAATATATAACATAAGTAAATAGCCACTAGTCGCAACCCACGAAATTTAGGCCGACTAAGGTACAATATGAAAGTAGTTGACAACAGTATTTCCTAATCTCTCCCAAAAGAAACATAAGAGCCTCTATAGGCAAGTTCAAAGGAGTTCAAAACATAATAAAGCTTTTCAAATAAAGGTGGAGAGATTCTAAGCAAATATAAAGTAGAGAATATAAAGATCTTCGCTATCTCTCAGATGAACCACAGCTCACTTCTGAGCACCTAGACCTGTATTTGAAAAATAAGAGATATATACGGAATAAGAACCCCCGACCCATGGGTTCCCAGTACGGTAAAAGTGCCAAATAAATACAATGCATTGTAATAAAAACTCACTAAGCATCCTAAACTTCCTTTTACCAAATATTCATCCTATGTTCTCGCTAATCCATGAATAGGCAACTGTCATAAGGGAATTGCTAAATCTAATTCCTCTTCCTCATGCTTCCCAACTTATAACTCTCCAACAAATCAGAATCAAAATTATAAGACAAACCATCACCAGTTATTTTATCTCAGCAATTCTATACCAATATTTCATATCCTCACCTGGAGCAAGTGAAATAACTTCATTGCGTCTACACAGGGAACTCAAATTATCCTAATATCAACCCGGAGCAGTGAAATCACTTCACTGCATCTACCCAGGGAACTCAAATTATCTCATTCATCAATAATCATTATTTTAAGTCAATCATATCATTATTCCATTTCGACAAGAACAGCCCTCAGCATCAACTGACACCAGCATGAGGGACTTCTCAGTTGTACAAACACAATCAATACAGACAAGTAATACACAATTAAGGTACAAGTAGAATAGATAGCATATAGTTAGGCAACATAGCATATATGATATAGCAATCCAAACGAATAGGCAGACCCAAACAATTCAAACATATGCAAATGATGTATGCCTGTCCTATGGCTGATGAGTCTCATCTGTCAGTTATAAAGCCAACCCGACAAGTCCTGGTAGCTAACCATTGGACTGTCCCTCTGTCGTGCATCCCCAACTCGAGTTATTCACAATCATAATCATAATCAGACAACACCCACACTGGTGTTTATTCACGGGGGTGAGCTCATCCGGAACTTTCACAGTGTCTGGCCACACTTATGACATAAGGTCAACAGAATCTCGGATCTCAACCTGGAGCAAGTGGAACCGACCCACTGCATCTACCCAAGGAAATCCGAAACTCGAATAATTTCACAAATCTCAAATCATACTCGACTGGGAGCAAGTGGGGGCTAACCACTGCATCTACCCCAAGAGTCTCAAAACCAAACCCGGAGCAAGTGGAATTACTCCACTGCATCTACCCAGGAAGGTATGTCTCACCACATCCCGGAGCAAGTGGATCAATGCCTCTCATCACATCCTGGAGCAAGTGGATCAATGCCACTGCATCTATCCAGGCAGGTATATCTCACCACATCCCGGAGCAAGTGGATCAATGCCACTGCATCTACCCAGGCAGGTGTCTAAAAGTTCAACCTGGAGTGAGTGGAGTCACCACTACTGCCGCTACTACCCAGGCGTCACAATCTCTGACCCGGAGCAAGTGGGATGAACCAAAAACCTTGCATCCACCTGGGGAGCCTTTATACTAACCAACCTAGAGCAAGGGGGCGCAACCATAACCCTTGCATCTACCTAGGAGGTACGTGATAAACCCCAATTTTATGGTTTATATTGTGTAGCATTTGGGGGTTTTGTTAATATTTCTCACACTTATTCACAAGAAATGCATGGTTTTGTGTTCTCTTCCTAATATTGCTTCATGATGAAAAACATGCTTATTTTGCCTTAAAATTACCATATTTTAACCCTCTTCTATTGCCATTCGATTCCGTGATGTATTTGTTGAGTGATTTCAGGAATTATAGGACAGGAATAGCCTAGAAGAAAGAAAGAAAGCATGCACAAAAGAAGGGAACATGGAGATTTGAATTTTTGGAAAAATCAGCATTGGCGCGCACGCGCACTCCACGCGCACGCGTGGATGAGGATGACTGGAAGCGTCGCGCAAGGATGGACGCATCCGCGCGGATCAGAAGATTCCTATCGACGCACACGCGCACTTGCCGCGCACGCGTGGATCACAAAAGCGATCGGCGCACACGCACGCATGGCGTGCACGCGCGGGAAGCTGCATGTGACCTCATTAAAGGAAATCGTGCCTGGCGATTTCTGAGGCTCATCAGGCCCAAATTCAAGCTGTTTCTGCATGCAAAAGACCCAAGGATGCTAGGGGAAAAGGGGGGAATCATTCATTTGACACTAAGACACAATTTTAGCTAGTTTTTGGTTCTTTGTTCTTCTAGAGAGAGAAACCATTATTCCTCTCTAGATCTAGTTTTAATTTGATCTTCCCTTGTTGAATTCTGAGTTGGATCTTGTTAATTACTAGTTTTTATAGTTTAATTTGAATTCCTTAGTATAACTTTGCTTAGATCTTGTGTTAGTTTTATGAATTCTTATCAATTGTCATCTTATACCCATTTCATGAATGTTGTGAATCTTGACTTGTTGATGTTACTTTGATGATTTCTATGATTAATTGTGTTATTTGGGTGATTGTATGTTGATAATTGTTAGTGGATACTTGTTAATTTCAATTTAATTGCAATTTGAACATGTCTTTTATTAATGCTTACCAAGTGTTTGATGAATTGTTTACCTTGATTATGGAGTAGTTCTTTTCACTCTTGGCCTAGGTTAAGGAAATTGGGTAAACTTGAGTCATTGGGTCTAATGGATTTGATGATTTGGGAGCCCTTAGTGGTCAATTTGATAACCATTGATGCTAACCTTCTATTAAGTCAATTAGTAGTGAGGTTAGAACTTATGGGTTGATGTTGACTAAACCATTTGACGTACTTCAAGTATAGAAGTAGACTTAATAAGTTTGGTTCCTCATAATTGTCAAGATACTGTTATTAGACAAGGATGGTGACCCCAATTTCCATGCCTAGCCAAGAGTTGCTTTTATCATTCCTATTTGAAAACCCAAAATTCTTAATTACTTGACTTAGTTATAGTTACTTGTTAGTTTTGAATTGCTCATGTCTTGCTTAGTTATTTGAACTAATTTCTTGCATTTTAAGATTGCTTGCTTGTTAAGATTCCCATTTTATTTTCTTGCTCATGACTTGCAACCCTGGAATTCTAACCTATATTGAAGCACATGTTTGCCTATTCCTTGTGAGACGACCCGAGGTTTGAATACTTCGGTTATTTCTATTGGGGTTGAGCTTGTGACAACCAAATCCCTCTCTAAATTTGAACCTTGAGGCTTGTTGACGGTAGAGCTATACTTGCAACGCAACTTTATTGAGAAATTCTTTACCGACATAGCATCCTCTCGAAACAATCAAATTTTTGGCGCCGTTGCCGGGAAATGGTTGCAACATATGCCTTGATATTGGTTATGTGAATATGTGAATATTGTAGATAGTTTAATTGCTTTCAATACTTAGCTATAGTTTAGATTTCTTTTACATTTGTGCTATAACTCTCAAGTTTGATGACTCGGTCTCAACCGGATTCTAGCTTAGCCAATTTTTGATTCCGAGATTGAAAGAACTTTGTTACATACTCGGCAAGCTAGACGGCGGTTAGATTATACGGCTAGTACTTCTGCCTCTCTTGAGGAACATACCGAATCAATAGGCGGTACCGAGAGTGACTTGGAGTCCGCTACTTCCTATTCTTCTGTTGGCACTAATAATACATCTTTACATCCTACAGATGAGCCACACATGGCGGAGCCACGACGGATCACTTTGCATGAGCAAGGAGCTCCGGATATCATACTTCAACCGTTGCAAGCAAGGTATCCTAACCTTGATCCAAACTTTGAATTGAAGAGTAGCTTGATAAATCTACTTCCAAAATATCATGGGTTGCCGGGTCAAGACCCCATCCGACATCTAAGAGATTTTCAAGTTGCTTGTTCTACGGCTCGAAGGCATGGAGCCGATGAGGTGGCTATCATGGTTTTTGCCTTCCCTTTCTCTCTTGAAGGGAAAGCAAAGACATGGTTTTATTCGCTACCGGATGAGATTGTGACTAATTGGGATTTCTTAAGAAGAGAATTTCTAGATAAATTCTTCCCACCGGAAAAGACCGACTACATCCGGAAGGAGATTTCAGGCATAATGCAAAGAGACCAAGAAAGTATTGGTATCGGTTCAAGAGGTTATTGGAATCTTGTCCACACCATGGGATGAACACTCACTTGCTCATTAGCTACTTCACCGGAGGTCTTTGTGTGGAAGATAGAAGATTGCTTACCACCTCTAGCGGTGGTTCCCTTTCGAAAAACAAGACGGAGGGAGAAGCTTGGAATTTGATAAAGGATATTACCGAGGCTACACAATATACAAGGGTGAGAAGTAATCCTCTCAAGGGTGTGGTAGAACGATTCTTTCCGAATCAAGTCTAACTAAAGCACTTGGAGATATGACTACCATCCTTACCCAAATACAAAAGGATCAAAAGGAATACTACTCCATCCAAGCCATCCAAGCCCCACCTCCGGTTGCTCAACTTGAAGGCCCTCCTAGGATTTGTGATTTGTGCTCTAGCACCACACATTACACCGATCAATGCCATCAAATTCAAGAGGAACATGCTCTTGTAGTAGCCAATGTAGATTACAACAACCGTCCACCCTATCCTTCTCAAGGCCAAAATAATTACCCTCAAGGTGGTAATCAACATCAAAGGTGGAGAGATAATGCACAAGAAAGCAATCAAAACCAAAGATGGAACAACTCTTCTTCTCATCACAACAACAACCAATCTTCATTCCAATACCACCATAACAACACCAACTACCAAGCTAACCAAGGCCACTCCAACCAAAACCAAAATAACTACACCAAGTACCAAGCACCACACCATAGACAACAATCCAACCAACCTCCTCCATCTTCCAACAATCAAGTTGATGAGCTTAGAGCTGCCATGGAGAAAAGAGATGAAAGCAACAAGGCTCAATTTGATGCCTTGGGCACTCAATTGGCTAACCTCACCAACATGCTTTCAAAGATGTCCATGTCAAACTAACCATCAACTCCCAACAATAGCAACCAACCCTCAAGCTTGTCTAACCTTCCATCCCAACCCCAACCAAACCTAAAGGGCGGTCTCAACGCCATCACTCTACGGTCGGGGACTACATTGGAGGAGATACCTCCAAGGATCATGGGAGACATTTATGAGGAAGAAGTGGTTGTTGAAGCTCCACGTGAAGAAGAGGTGGTAGACAAAAGGCATGAGGAAGAAGGAGTAAATCTCAAGAAACCCAAGAGGAAAGCTATAGTGGATGAGTCCATTCCTATTCCATTCCCTTCCATGGTGAAGAAGGCAAAGAAAACACCGGAATTTGATTTGAACATGCTTCAAGTGTTCAAGAAGGTTGAGGTAACCATACCCCTTCTTGATGCTATTCAACAAATTCCAAAGTATGCAAAATTTTTGAAAGACTTGTGTACACACAAAGATAGGATAGGAGAATTGGAGACATTATCCTTGGGTAGTTCAATTTCTTCCTTGATGGAACCTATTCCAAAAAAATGTGGTGACCCTGGACCTTGTTTGGTGTCTTGTTGCATTGGTAGACGCACTTTTCATGATTGTAAGTGTGACTTGGGAGCTTGTGTAAGCATCATGCCACTTTCTATTTATGTGCGGTTGAATTTAGCTCCATTAAAGAAGTCAGCGGTGAGGTTTGCCTTAGCCGATAAGAGTGTGATCACGGTGATGGGAATAGCGGAAGATGTACTTGTGGCGATCAAGGATTTGGTTTTTCCGATTGAGTTTTACATCCTTGAAATGCCTCCAACAGAAAATAGAAACTCCTCTTCTGTTTTACTTGGTAGACCCTTCCTCAAGACCTCTAAATTCAAGTTAGATGCCTTCACCGGCATATATTCCTTTGAGGTTGGAGACAAGACTATCAAGTTCAATTTAGAGGAAGCCATGAAACATTCTCCTGAAGAACATTCCGTGCTCTGATGTGATGTAATTGATGAAGTGGTAGCGGAAGTGCAAGAAGAAGACCACAACAAGTTGTGCTACCCTATTGTTGAGGAGGCGAATGACCAAGAGGATGAACATGAGAAAGCTGTCAAGAATGAACTCCATGAGCTTGATGAAAAGGAACCTCAGCTTGAGGCAAAGAGTGAACTAAAGCCCCTTCCATCTCATTTGAAGTATGCTTTTTTAGAGGACAACCAAAGGTTTCCGGTCATTATTGCTAGTGAGCTTTCAAGTGAAAAAGAAGAAAAGCTCCTAGATGTTCTAAGAAAGTACAAGAAAGCAATAGGATGGAGCCTAGCGGATATTGTGGGAATTGACCCCCACAAGTGCATGCATAGGATATTTCTCCAAGATGGAGCTAGGCTGGTTAGGCAACCGCAAAGGAGGCTCAACCCGACCATCCTCGATGTAGTGAAGAAAGAGGTCACCAAATTACTGGATGCGGATATC
Source organism: Arachis hypogaea (assembly GCF_003086295.3). Lineage (NCBI taxonomy): Eukaryota > Viridiplantae > Streptophyta > Magnoliopsida > Fabales > Fabaceae > Arachis > Arachis hypogaea. Next base: position 26,276,290 of record NC_092046.1, read on the forward strand.
ATATACCCAATCTCCGACAGTGAGTGGGTGAGCCTGGTCCAGGTTGTTCCCAAGAAGTCGGGCATCACAACGGTCAAGAAGGACGACGGTGAAATGGTCACTAAAAGAGTACAAAATGCGTGGCGAGTGTGTATTGATTACAGAAGATTGAACGCCGCTACACGGAAGGACCATTACCCCTTGCCCTTCATCGATCAGATGTTAGACCGTTTGGCAGGTAAATATCACTACTGCTTTCTTGATGGATTTACTGGCTACTTCTAGATTCATATTGCTCCTGAAGATCAGGAGAAGACCACGTTTACTTGTCCATTTGGCACCTTTGCCTATAAAAGGATGCCATTTGGACTATGTAATGCACCCGCTACTTTTCAGCGGTGCATGACGAGTGTCTTCTCCGATCTAATGGAGAATTGTCTGGAAGTCTTTATGGATGACTTCAGCATTTATGGTACTTCATTTGATTGTTGATTAGAGAACTTGGCCAAGGTCCTAGCTAGATGTGTTGACACTAACCTTGTCTTAAATTTTGAAAAATGTCACTTCATGGTACGACAAGGTATAGTGTTAGGACATGTAGTATCTCATGAAGGTATTTTCTGTAGACCCAGCCAAGGTCGATGTTATCACCACTTTACCTCACCCCTCATCTGTGAGGGAGGTCCGCTCGTTTTTGGGACATGCAGGATCCTATAGGCGCTTTATCAAAGATTTCAGCAAGATTGCTTTGCCATTGTCGCGCCTACTCCAAAAAGATGTGGATTTTGAGTTTGACAGTGAATGTGTGAAAGCTTTTGAAGAGCTAAGGAGAGTTCTTACCACGGCACCGGTTGTGCGAGGCCCCAACTGGACGTTTCCATTTGAGATAATATGCGATGCGTCAAACCATGCTGTAGGTGCCGCGCTTGCACAGCGCGATGGTAAACTCCCTTATGTCATTGCTTACTCTTCTAAAACACTGGATGCAGCACAATCCAACTATACCACTACTGAAAAAGAACTCCTAGCTATTGTTCATGCTTTAGATAAATTCAGATCTTATTTTCTAGGATCAAAGATAGTGGTATACACGGATCATGCAGCTTTAAAGTACTTATTGACAAAGAATGAGTCAAAGCCTAGACTCATATGTTGGATCTTACTTTTGCAAGATTTCGACATTGAGATTAGGGACCGGAGTGGATCTCAAAACCTGGTTGCGGATCATTTAAGCCGCATTGAGAATTTGAAATTTGATCCATTTCCGATCAATGACTCATTCCCATTGGATAGTTTGCATGCTGTGTCGGATAGCTTTCCTTGGTTTGCCCTAATGGCGAACTACTTGGTTGCAAAAATCTTCCCTCCCAACTTTTCAAAAAACCAAAGGGACAAGTTGAGGAGTGATTCCAAATATTATATTTGGGATGACCCTCACTTGTGGAAGAGGGGCATGGACCAAGTAATTCGAAGATGTGTCCCGGAGTCCGAAATCCAACCAATTCTTGAAGCTTGCCATTCGTCCAAATGTGGTGGCCACTTTGGCCAACAAAGGACCGCAAAAAAGGTGTTGGATTGTGGATTCTGGTGGCCAACCTTATTCAAGGATGCTAACTGGTTATGTGTGTCTTGCCATCAGTGTCAGAAGTCGGGAAACACATCCCAAAGGGATGAAATGCCTCAGCAACCTATGTTGTTCTGTGAGATATTTGATGTATGGGGCATTGACTTTATGGGACCATTTCCAAACTCTAGTGGGTATCTGTATATTCTGTTGGCGGTTGACTACGTGTCAAAGTGGGTAGAGGCCATACCTACCCGCCTTGACGACACCAATACCGTTGTTTCTTTTATTAGAAATAACATTGTATGCCGTTATGGGTCGCCACGAGCAATTGTGAGCGACCAAGGATCCCACTTTTGTAACAGGAAGGTAGAAGCATTGCTCAAGCACTACGGAGTGTCGCATAAGGTTGCTACTGCTTATCATCAACAAACAAATGGACAAGCGGAAGTGTCCAACCAGAAAATTAAGAGGATTTTGGAGAAAGTGGTCAATCCACAAAGGAAGGATTAGAGCCTCCGGTTAGGAGATGCACTATGGACGTATAGAACGGCCTACAAGACTCTGATAGGGATGAGCCCCTTCCGGATTGTCTATGGTAAGGCATGCCACCTTCCGGTGGAGATTGAGCATTGAGCCTACTAGACGGTAAAGTAGTGCAACATGGATTTAGCCAAGGCGGGTGAAGCCAGGAAGTTACAACTAGAGGAGTTTGAGTGTTTGAGGAATGAATCATTTAAGAATGCCTGGATTTACAAGGAAAAGACTAAAGCATTCCATGACCATCACATCCGGAAGAAGGACTTTCAAGAAGGTGATGACATCCTCCTCTACAACTCAAGGCTTCGATTCATGCCTGGCAAACTCCGTTCTAGATGGGAAGGACCTTTCAAGGTGAAGGAGATAAAGACCTATAGAGTGGTGGAGTTGTTTGATCCCAAAAGTGAAGCAACTTTTAAAGTGAATGGACATAGAGTGAAGAAGTATCATGGCTACAAGCCCCCAAAAGAGCTAGAGGTGTTCCTATTGGAGGATGCACCAAGAAGAGAGGAAGCTTAAGAAAAGGACCGTACAACTTAAGGACGTTAAAGAAAAGTGCTTGGTGGGAGGCACCCCACCGTGGTAAGATCTTCCTTGTATATACCATCTAGCTTGTAACCTTAAATTTTTGTGAATTTTGTGATTTCTTGATGATTAATTGATTACATAAGAATGATAGTTTTATCCTTCTTGTGAATAGATAGGATGTTTATATAGTTTTCATCATTTTGGTATGGATAAATTGTTGAAGTAGGGAGAATGCTATGTTTTGGATAGTGCATGAATTTGTGGAGTATTCTCTTTGACTACTAGCTGATAAACCCATATTTCATGAGTTCTTTTGTGCTTAATTAGAGTGATTTATTCAACTCTTCACCTACTTATTTACATTAATTGCATAGTTTTACTTTCCCTTCCTTATTATGTCATATAATGAAAAACATGTTTCCTAAGCTTTAAAAATTAATTATTTTAATTACCTTTATTTCCATTCGATGCCGTGATTAGTGTGTTGAGTAGTTTCAGATTTTCTAAGGCTGAACGACTTAAAGGATGAAAAAGAAAACATGCTAGAATGGAAGGAGGAAGCAAAACGGAGCTTTAAAGAAACTGGTGTTAACGCGATCGCATGGATGACGCGATCGCGTGCCAAGCACGAATCAGCAGCGACGCGGCCGCATGACTGACGCGACCACGCGCCTTGAGTAGAGCGCACATGACACGATCGCATGACTGACGCGACCGCGTGGAAAGGAAAAGCTCCAAATGATGCGACCGCGTGTCCCACGCGGACGCGTGACAGAGGCCACGCATCAGAAATTACAGAATACGCCCCCAGCGAATTCTGAAGCCCTTTTTAGCCCAGATCCAAGTACAGACAGCATAGACCAGAGGTTATAAAGTGTGGGAATGCTTCCATTCAAAGAGAGCTCGCATATTTTCACCTTTCAATGATTTAGATTTAGTTGAGAGGGAGATCTTCTCTCTCTCTTTTAGGATTTAGGATTTCTTCTTGTTTTAAGAGTAACTCTGGATCCAGGTTTAATGTTCTTTTAGTTTTTACTTCTATTTATTTATTCCAACATTTGAATTGATTGTTATAATTTGATCTAAGAATTCTTCCGTGTTACAGACAGTTATTTGAATTAATGATATTTGAGGTATTTTCAGTTCATGATTGTTCTCTTTGACTTAAGTTATCATTGCTTTCCATCTAAGGATATTTTTATTATTATTCCAGCAATTTTAGTTTTTCTTTCCTTTTAGTTCTGGTTAAGAATTTAGTAACTCAACAGTTATTAAACTCAACATAATTGATAATCGTTATCTTGCTAATTGAGCTGAACTTAAATAATCCCAACCTTCTCTTAGGAAATAATTAGGATTCAAAGGTCAACTTAATTAGTCCCTTGACTTTCCTTTGCTCTGGTAAAGGTTGACCAAGTGGAGTTTAGATTCAACTTTCATTATTGTTGAGAGAGATAACTATGTTGGACCTCTAATTTCTCTACCTTGCTAAAAGTTGCTTTACAGTTATTATTTATCTTTAATTGCCATTTAATTCACTCGTCATTTAAATTGCTTGCTTCTCACCTTCTAAACCCCGATTACAACCCTTATAACCAATAATAAGAACATACTTCCTCACAGTTCCTTGAGAAGACGACCCGAGGTTCGAATACTCGGTTAACAATTTTTAAAGGGGTTTGTTACTTGTGACACCCAACACGTTTGTACGAAGGGATTTTTGCCAGTTTAGAAACTATATCTACAACGCAACCGTTTCTATGAATTTCTTTACTGGTAGAAAACCCGACGTCAAAATGGCACCGTTGCCGGGGAACTGCTAACGTGTGCCTTATTATTGGTTATTGTAAATATTTTTCTTTTGCTTGTTTAATTATTGTTGTTTTCCCTTTTTATCTTTATTTGCTATTATGAACTCTCACCCCTCTCGCTTTGAGTTTGGTTCTAATATTGTTAAAGGAAATAGAAGTAACAGCAGGAATGTGCATCAAGATCAGACCAATCAAGGATGGATGGAACCAAGAGGATCTAATCAACCCTTTTGGCAGCAACACCCTCCGAGATATCCTGGACAAAGACCATTCTATTGTGCATACCCAGCTGAAAGACATGGTGGACAACCTTGTAACTACCAACAAGCCCCACCCCGTGCATATGAACCATCCTGTCAACATAACCTCGAACCACCACACTTACAAGCTTCTCTTCACCATTCGCCATCATATGATCCTTCCTTACCCCAATACCAATCCAATCGTTCCCAATCATCACCACTTTCCTTTGTATCATGTCCAAGTCTGGCAAACCGCGAAGCAAAGGATCGCCTGCAAGAAACAATGATTAAATTTCAAACAACCATTCAACAACTGGAGCAAGCGCTAATTCAATGGGTCACTAGGCGCTCAAATATACAAGGATCAACCACAGCCCCATGTGGACAGCCTGATGAAGAGCGTAGCATGAAAGAAATACTAGAGACTCCAATGGACAAGACAGAGAATGAATTCGTACTAGAACAAGTGGAAGAAGCTGTCATTGTTCAAGAAGAAGAGTTGGTTGAAGATCTAGGTGATGTTGAACTTCCTTGGGAATCCAGAATTGAGGAAAACTCTGTCCAAGATGCCACAGTTTATGCTAAGGAGGATACCATACAATCTCCAGGGCAAGTCGGTTACGAAGAATCAGACGGAATAATCCAAGAAGCAAATTTCCTTGATGATGATAGTCACAAGTCTAGTGCTCCTAGTGATGAACTTGCGTCCGCAAGTGAATTCTCTGAGATCGAAGAATCTTCCCCAAGTGAATATGAAGATGATGCGGAGGTAGATTTCTCTCAACCTCTAATCTATGACTCGAGTGATGAGGAAGACATAGAAGACTTTGACCAGGATACAGATACAATTGAAGATCTTTGCAAGGAAGTGGAAGAATTCACAGAAGAGCACAAGGAAACGGAACTTGCAGAACCACCAAAAATACCTATCCTAAGGCCGTTACCACCCAATACAAGCTTCAAGTGGGTACAATCCTTAACTTATAATTTTACTTATTCACTTGAATATGGTTTGCTTGAAACAGATGACCAACTTAGAGCTCTCTGTGGCTTTAAGAGTAAGAGGGAAATGGCTCGTATTCAGAGCTGGTGCACCCGGTTCAATAAAGTTCCACGCTTCACCTTGAAGTACACGGATTGGTATCGTGCTTAATTGCATGGATCACGGAGGACGTTTGGTCACCACGGTGAGATTCTACTTTTTAACCCGCCCGAATGGAAACTTACAAATCAAAATGGAGGCGGATCAAAAAACACAGCTTGGGATCATGGATTATGTTCTGACATTCGTCATCCCGGGAGGCTGGATATCTGTTTAAAGCTGCGCAGGAGCTTTACATGCCTAGTTTGGGTTCCCGGAGGCTATTGGCATTCCAAGCACTGGTGGAGATTTTTGGACGAATTTAAACACAAGCCACCATAACAGGATACTCTTCCAATGTCCAACTTAAGGACTTTAACTAAAAGTGCTAGGTGGAAGACAACCCACCATGGTATGGTCGCTTCTTTTTCAATTTATTTCTTGTTAATTGCTTTCATTTTCCCTTTTTCTTTTTAATTTATTAAACCTGGAATCATGCATAAGCATCCATGATAGTCATTGCATTCTGCACTTTTCATGCATAAAAAAGAAAGTGGTTGCATGGCGCGACCGCATGCCCCAGGCGATCGCGTCATATCGCGAAAGACACCACCCATGCGACCGCGTGACCCACGCGGCCGCGTGATATATATATCGGCGTAAGGATCCAACGAACAGAAAGTTGGGCTGGAATCGTGCGGCCCTTGTGCGTTTCGCACAAATTGGCCCACGCGATCGCATGCCCCATGTGATCGCGTCACATGTACAATATCAATCCCACGCGACCGCGTGAGTGACGGGATCGCGTCGTATGGATTGCACATCACCCCAAAAGAAGACAGAGAGTTGCGCTGAAACGGCGCTGGAGTCGTGCGTTTAGCACGAATTCCAGCGACGCGATCACGCGACCCATGCGATCGCGTCAACCTTCTTTCCCCCCTCTCATGCGATCGCGCACTCCACGCGATCGCGTCACTCCCATTCTCGTCCCAGCCACGCGATCGCGTGCCCCACGCGGCTGCGTGGATTCGAAAATATAACCCCCCAGCCCGCGAACCCTATCAGTCGCGCAGTCCTCCCCTTTCACCCCCAACCCTCTTCTCCTTCTCTCTTCTTCTCCTTCCCCCCACCGCCGACACCCCAGCCGCCACACCACCACCCCAACGCCGCCGCCACCCCGTACGCCGCGCCCTAACCCCATCCCCTCCCTTCTCTTCCCTTCCTCCTCTCCCCTCCCCTCTCCGCCACTGCCTCCGCGACCACCGCCCCCACCGCCGGCACCCCAGCCGCACACCCCTCCGCCACCCACCCGCAAGCCCCCCTTTCCTTCCTCTATCACCAACCCAAATCCTCGCCACCACTGCCCCCTCCGCCGCCACCACCGCACCGGACGCCGCCGCAGCCACCTTCTTCCCTGTTCCACCCCTTCCGCTTACCAGGTTCCGCAACACGCAACCATTTTTTTTTCTTATCTGTTCGTCACTTTTCTGTATTTTTTATTCCGTTTATATTCATAATTAGGATAGTTAGACTTGCATGTTGTAGTGGATTTTTAGGTTGTTAGGTAGCTTAGGCTGTGGTTAGTGGATCTAGGTCTGTTTACTTGCACTGTTCTTACTTCTGTTTTATCCTATGTGCAAATCTGTTGCTGCTATAATCATGATTCATTTGCTGCTTTCTTGTATGTTGCTGCTGTTTACATTGAGTTTTTATTTTTATTTTATATCTATGTACATGCAGCTTGATTTTTTTTATTCATATAAACTAATTAAATTGCTGTTTATTTTCCGGGACAATCCAATTTTAGCCGGAATGTTGCCCAAATTTTTTTTAATTTTGTTTTCATTCACGTTTTGGTTTGGCATTCCTGAATTCTGTTTTGCTCTGCTTTACCCAAACCACTACATGAATGCTAGGGCAGACCTTCTTATTTTTTTGATTTCCTGGTTCATAAACTGCTTGTTCAATTGTGAGTACTTCCATGCTTACATGTGAATCCTTGTTATATGGAATTTTTCTATGCCACTTACCTTCCTAACTCACTAATTTTAATTTACTAATTTCTTTTTCAAATCCTAACCATACTAACCCTTTTAATCTCTTTTCTGATTATTTTCACTTTCCTATAATTTTCTCACTATGGCATATTGATTTTTCTTTCCATTTAACATTCATTCACTCACTTTCTATTACTCATTTTCCTAATTTTATTTCTCTCTTAGCGCTTTGAGTTTTCTTTGTTTAAATTGCCTATTTGCTTTCCTGTTTTATCCATTTCCTGGTTTTCTGTTTTTCAGGATGTCTGCCTCATAGAGGAAAGGTAAAGGCAAGGCCACTGGCAAGCGCAAGAGAGGAGATTCCTCCCAGTCCATCATTGCTCTAATGCACGATTCATCATGGCGGGAGAAGAACTTCACACCACAGGAGAAAGCTAACCAGCTGCTTCCTGCAAATGATCCTATAAAATTTGCAAACCGGTACTGTGAACTGAAGTACCCAGCTTTTGCAATCTCCAGAAATCTATACCTGGAACGTACCTTGGAGATTCCAGAAGCCCTCCAGTAGTACACTACTGAGCAAATCAAGCAACGGGGCTGGTTCTTTCTGGAGAGACCACTGACAGAGGTCAATGCATCTTGGGTCAGGGAATTCTATTGCAACTACTACCTTACTACCCTTGATGCAGTGAACCTGAGGGGAAAGCAAATTCTGGTCACAGAGGAAGCCATAGAGACCATTCTCCAGCTCCCAGCCAAGTCCGATCAGCCAGATGGTTTTGAACAGGCTGAGGAGGACATGGGCCAGATGCAGTTTGACTGGGATGCTGTGAAGGCAAGAATAGCTCTCGACCCTGCTGTTCTTTGGGAGATGGGTCAGAACACCACTATGCCTAGAGGGATCAATAGAGTGTACTTGAACGATGAGGCTTGGCTTTTGGCATCAGATCTTGAGTAACTTTGTGATGCCGAGTACTCACGAGACGGAGATCCCGGCTACCATGATCACCCTCCTTTGGTGTGTGCTGGAGGGTAAGGACATTTATCTGCCTCGTTTTATCCGGCATTATATGGCCAGGGCCCACGTCCGACGCACCCTCCCCTTTCCTTACCTGGTTACACGGCTAGGCCGTCAGGCTGATGTGCCTTGGGAGGATGCCGATGAGAGACCACCCGCAGCGGACTGCAGGAAGATCATCCCGCACAGCAGGAACTTCCTTGCTTTGGGCTACAGACCACCACCTGTCACTGCTATTGATGAGACAGCCCCTCCGTCTGCTGGACCCTCTTCATCCACAGCTGCCCCAGCTGCCCCTGCTGCCACCACTGCACCTCCACCCGCCTCTGAGCCAGTCTATCGCCTCGTGCACCGTCTATTCCGCCAGCTGGATCAGATGGAGCGCCGTAACAGGCGCTGGTATGAGAGATTAGAGCGCCGCAGCAGGCGACGCTATTCCCATCTGAAGCTAATGATCAGACAGGGCGCCGACATCCCCTCAGAGCCCAACACCCCTTCAGAGCCATCAAAGGATGAGCACGAGGAGGAGCCTCATTCCCAGGCGGAGACTCATCAGCAGGCAGCCACAGAGCAGGCTGCCCCGCATCAGGAGGTTATGCCCCAGATAGAGGCTGCAGATCCGGAGATCCCGTTCCAGTCCGTCCCACCTCCACAGCAGCCAGACCCCCAGCCCACCACCGCCACAGAGACCCCAGCTGCCATCCCTACCAGTGATGACACTCCTTCACAACATGCTTCATTGAGCATCGAGGACGATATTTCATTTTAAGTGTGGGGAGGTCGCCATCTCTGGCGTTTATTTTGGTGAACCACTACATACTTTTTCTTTTATTTTGGATATTTTTCTGTATTTTTCTTTTATTGTTATTTTCTGATTACTTATACATTGCTACTTGTGTATTTTACTCTATTTTCTGCATTTTGCATCTTTAGTTCATATCTTAGTTATTTAGTTCATTTTAGTTATTTAGTTTAGTTTGCAATTTTGATTTATTAGTGGATTAATTAGTATAGTTTAAATAGAAAAATATAAAAAGGAAGTAAACTAGGAACTTTAACAGAATCAAAATAACCCACACCTTGTATATATAGCATTACATGTTAGTTGACAATATTTCATCAAGGAGGAACATCAAAACTTTAAAAGCTACCCTAAATAATTTTTTTCAAGAGAATAATGGGAATTTTTAACTAAACCTGCATACAATATATGAATGATATATGATGCTTGAGTTAGAGAACACACAGCCTGTGAGTCTTGAGCTTAAATTGTATGGTTGCATTCAAACCATAATTTCATTTCTGTGTGTCACATTTCTTTTTATTCTGATGTTATTTACTTTGCTTTAATCTATATGTCCAATTATAGAATATAGAATAAGATACATACCAAGAGAATGATTGAGGCCATCATTTGATTTTAGCTCACTTACCCCAAATTAGCCTACCTTTTACATCACCCTTGTTAGCCCCCTTGAGCCTTTTAAAACCCCTTTATTCTATTTAGCTAAATTACTAGCCTTAAGCAGAAAAACAAAATAAAATCCCAAGTGAATCCTTGGTTAGCTTAAGATAGACAAATTATGAATAGAGTAAAATGTGGGAAGCCTTTTGGGAACATGGGTAATAGAAACAAAAAGGTAGAAATGTAAAAGGGAATAAAATAAAATTTGGGAAGCATGCTCATGAGAAAATCTAAATGATTCAATTATCATGTGCATTAAAATTAAAAAAAAAAAAGAAATTCCCCAATGAAAACAATGCACATGGAATAAAAATAAAAAGTAAAACATGAGCATGTAACAATAAGTGGAAAATTATGGGAAATTAGGTAAAGAAATTTTATTTTGCTAGATATGTATGTTAGGTGAGATCTTAGTCTAATTAAGGATTCACTTATTAGCTCACTTAACCCTATACATAAATCCTTACCCTTACCTTGGCCCTATTACAACCTTAATTAAGACCTCATGACTTTTTGGTATGACTATGTTCTATAATTGTTGATTGGTTAGATGAGAAACAAAGCTGTAGAAACTAAGAATAAAAAGAAAAATAGAGTGAATAAACCCAATAAACACTGAGTGACTAGAGAGTAAACACAAAATCCAGTGAGGGTTCAATAACTCATCAACATATATCTGTGCTTAAAATTTACCAATTGTTTTGCAAGTTTGTACAATGCTTTCTTTCCCATCTCAATTGCTAAAGTACTTTATTATTTAAGGGTTGGCTATATATATACACACAACTCCTTGAGAATGTGAATTAACTTAGCTACATGTAAGCTTTATATATGAGTGGATGAATTAGAATTGCATGACTCATTAGGTAGATGCATTTAGCATAGGTTGCATTTCATAACATTCCATCACTTTAACCTTAATTATTTACCTTGGATTTAGCATGAGGACATGCTAGTGTTTAAGTGTGGGGAGGTTGATAAACCCATATTTCATGAGTTCATTTGTGCTTAATTAGAGTGATTTATTCAACTCTTCACCTACTTATTCACATTAATTACATAGTTTTACTTTCCCTTCCTTATTATGTCATATAATGAAAAACATGTTTCCTAAGCTTTAAAAATTAATTATTTTAATTACCTTTATTTCCATTCGATGCCGTGATTAGTGTGTTGAGTAGTTTCAGATTTTCAAAGGCTGAACGACTTAAAAGGATGAAAAAGGAAACATGCTAGAATGGAAGGAGGAAGCAAAACGGAGCTTTAAAGAAACTGGTGTTCATGCGATCGCATGGATGATGCGATCGCGTGCCAAGCACGAATCAGCAGCGACGCGGCCGCATGACTGACGCGACCGCGCGCCTTGAGTAGAGCGCACATGACGCGGTCGCATGACTGACGCGACCGCGTAGAAAGGAAAAGCTCCAAATGACGCGACCGCGTGACCCACGCGGATGCGTGACAGAGGCCACGCATCAGAAATTACAGAATACGCCCCCAGCGAATTCTGAAGCCCTTTTTGGCCCAGATCCAAGTACAGACAGCATAGACCGGAGGTTATAAAGTGTGAGAATGCTTCCATTCAAAGAGAGCTCGCATATTTTTACCATTCAATGATTTAGATTTAGTTGAGAGGGAGATCTTCTCTCTCTCTTTTAGGATTTAGGAATTATTCTTGTTTTAAGAGTAACTCTGGATCCAGGTTTAATGTTCTTTTAGTTTTTACTTCTATTTATTTATTCCAACATTTGAATTGATTGTTATTATTTGATCTAAGAATTCTTCCGTGTTACAGACAGTTATTTGAATTAATGATATTTGAGGTATTTTCAGTTCATGATTGTTCTCTTTGACTTAAGTTATCATTGCTTTCCATTTAAAGATATTTTTATTATTATTCCAGCAATTTTACTTTTTCTTTCCTTTTAGTTCTGGTTAAGAATTTAGTAACTCAACAGTTATTAAACTCAACATAATTGATAATCGTTATCTTGCTAATTGAGCTGAACTTAAATAATCCCAACCTTCTCTTAGGAAATAATTAGGATTCAAAGGTCAACTTAATTAGTCCCTTGACTTTTCTTTGCTCTGGTAAAGGTTAACCAAGTAGAGTTTAGATTCAACTTTCATTATTGTTGAGAGAGATAACTATGTTGGACCTCTAATTTCTCTACCTTGCTAAAAGTTGCTTTACAGTTATTATTTATCTTTAATTGCTATTTAATTCACTCGTCATTTAAATTGCTTGCTTCTCACCTTCTAAACCCCGATTACAACCCTTATAACCAATAATAAGAACATACTTCCTCACAGTTCCTTGAGAAGACGACCCGAGGTTCGAATACTCGGTTAACAATTTTTAAAGGGGTTTGTTACTTGTGACACCCAACACGTTTGTACGAAGGGATTTTTGCCGGTTTAGAAACTATATCTACAACGCAACCGTTTCTATGGATTTCTTTACTGGTAGAAAACCCGACGTCACTAGCTCAAGCACCTACCAAGAATGTGTTAGAATAGGTCTTGTTATGTTGATGTTAAAAAAAAAAGAGAGAGAGAGAGAGAGAGAGAGAGAGAAAAAGGAAAAATGGGCTCCGACGCGCTAGCGCCCTGTGCGCGCGTGCGCCGGTGGTGTATTCCCAACTCTTGGGCCAAACACCTGAGAGTTATGCCCACTTCATGCCCATCTCGTGCCAGGCACTCACGCGTCCGCGTACTTGCCACCTGCGCGCACCATTGCAGATCACCCATCGACGCGCAAGCTGTGCGAGCGCGCGTCGGTGGCGATATGTGGACTCCCTGGTACAAAAACCAGAAAGTTGTGCCACACCTGTGCCACTCTTGTGCCAGAACTGACGCGTCCACGTGTAGCGCGCGTTCGCGCCGGTCGCAAATTCCTTAAGGCACGCGTCCGCGCAAGGTGTGCGTCCGCGTGCCTGCGCCACCAACCAACTCTGGTACAAATTCTAGAGACTCATGCCAACCTTGTGCCAGTCTTGTGCCAGGGGCACAATGGACCTCGCGTGCGCGCGCCCCTGACGCGCACGCGTCCCTTGCTAAAACCTCACCGACGCGCCAGCGCACTGTGCGCGCGTGCCAGTTGCGCAAATCAGTTTTAAAGCTTCACGCCTTGTTCTGTTTCCCTTCTCACCTATTTTCATATCTTTTTTCTCTTCTTCCTTCTCCACCACTTCTCCTTTCTTCTTCTTCTTCCAAAACTCACCACCACCGTCTCCGGCCACTCACCGGTGACAACCACCTCTTCTTGTGGCATTACATCTCTCTTATTTCTTTCTCATCTTCACAAAAGAAAATTCAACCTTGCTCTTTTACACTTCTCAAGGTTCTACTTCTTCCATTTCTTTTCTTTCATTTTCTCTACATTATTTCATCCTTTAACTAGACTCTTTTTGTTGCTTTACTTAGTTTCTCTTCTAGTCACATGATTACATTACTCACTTTTGCTTGCTTACTTTTCCTTTTTCCTTATTTTTTTCATGGATGTTGAACTTGAGTTTAATTTGCTTTAATATATCTTTTGTCATTCTTTTTCCTTATCTTTGCCAAGATATGATGTTTATGTGATGATTGATGTTTCAATTTGGGCTTTGAATTGATTGAGGCTTGGTTTGGTAAAGCTTTTCGAAGAGGTGCTTGTGCTTTTTAAAAGCTCAAGCTCCTCATTTTGTGTTTGGTAAATAAAAAAGATCATGTGCTTGTGCTTGCAGCTTTTAAAAGATCGGGGTACTTTTGAAAGCACCTAAGATAGAGCTTTTCAAAGTTGGCTTGTGCTTTTTAAAATTTAAAAGTCTAATATAACCTTATATGTTAACTAATTTTCAAATTTAATGCTTGCATCTATGTCTATTATAGTATTTTTAAATTTTAAAAGCTATTTTACCAAATGCAATTGTTGTTGCTTGTGATTATTAAAAGCAATTTTTAATTTGATTTACCAAACATAAATGCTACAACTTTTAAAAAGCCATCTTTTAAAAGTTAGCTTTTATAAGCTATTTTTGAAAAGTAAAAGCTTTACCAAACTAAACCTGAGTATCTCATACTTGTTCTTTGCTTAATAATTGCACGCCAAGTGTTCGAGGAAATGCATGAATGCCGTTTTGGTTTCTTTTAATAATGTGCTTTCAATTGGATGCTTCTCTTCATTCACTTGTTGTCTTCTATACGCATTGAGTCCACTTTGGTTGTTGATTAGATACTCATTGAACATGACTTGCTCTTTGTTATGGATGCTTGAGTCTATACTTCTCATGCCATTTTGCATGCTTCACTTCCTCTTGCATCCCATGCCAAGTGTTATGACCCATATCTCTATGATTAGATTATTGCAATATTTCTTTTGGGAACTACCTTTCACTTGTATGTTTTTGTTAAGATGATTCTTTGGGTTTAATGTTTTCTTATTTCCTTTTCCTTCTCAGGATGGCCACCAAGAAAGGCAAGGAGAAAGCTCCAAGAAAACCGGCCGCAAAGAGGGCACCCTAAAGATCAACTTCTAAGGCGCACTCTTCATTGGGAGACAGACCCCTAACTAAGAAGGCAAAGACACCCGCTCCTATTGATGAGAATGAAAAGAGCAAACCGGCAAGGGATTCTTCAAGGTTTCCCAACCGCTTCTGTGAACTTATGTTCCCTTCCATAACTGTGAGGAACTATCATCCTGAGCATCTACTTGCTCCGTTGGACAAGGTTGGTCCTTATATTCTACCCCGCATTGAACAACGAGGATGGGAGTTTCTTTTGAGGAAACCAAGGGAGATCAACCTCTCTTGGGTGGAAGAATTCTACACTAACTACCATCTCTCCTCCCTTCAATCGGTATACATGCGCCGGAAGCAAGTCTCAGTTTTAGAAGAGGCTATTCAGCAAGTGCTTAATGTCCTACCGGTACCGAATGACATGGATGGCTACCAAGAAGTCTTATGTCAGCGAGAGAAGTTTGGATTTGATTGGGACTCGATCCTCCGAGTCATTGCTGAGCCGGAGACATTTTGGACCCAAGGTCGACTCCGGACGAGGCCCAAAAGCATTGACGCTCGCTTCCTCACTGTAGAAGCTAGAGCTTGGGCTCAGATTCTATCCCACTATGTGCTACCTAGCATCCATAAGTCGTCCTTCACGGCGGATCTCACCTTGCTTGTTTGGTGTGTTCTCACAGAAAGGCCGATGAACATTCCATTTCTTGTCAAGCAAGCGATGAGTCAAGTTCACGCCCGGGGTAATTTTCCATTTCCAGCATTGGTATCTGATTTAGTTACTGCTGCAGGTGTTCCTTGGGAAGCCAAGAACAGGAAGATTATAGTTCCAGCTAAGGGCGATGTGGTCCCAAGCGGAAAATACTTACATCTTCCCATGAACAACCCAAGTCTTGACATAGCCCTTCCATTTACTATCCCTTCCACTTCATTATCACCACCACGGCAAAGATCAACACTTCAAAGGATAGAAGATCTACACCGGAAGCTTGATAGATATGAGCGGCGCAATCAATGCCGATACACTTACATCAAGAAGCTTCTGCGTTGTATTACCCCTAGCATGGAGGAACCCGAAATATTCACATCCACCTCAAACCCAAGTGATGGGAGCTCTGAAGGAGAGGATAGTGACGGTTCCGGTCCCGACCACCCTTTGCGCATTGTTCGTAGCACGGAGGACCATGCTAATTTTTAAGTGTGGGGAGGTCGTTCGACCGATCTCCATGGGTAACAATCTCTTCCTTTCAATACCCATGGATTTATCTTTTGCTTAGTAGTTAGTAAATTGTTAGTACATTGCATGTGTAGTTAGTTTTGCTTGTAAATACTCCTTGCATGATAGCTAGTTTCTATAGAGTTGCTTGGTCAAAACAATAACTTCTTCCCCAAGAAACTGTGTTTTGGGGTACCCTACCAATTTTTGAACAATTTTTTGCAGCAAACTTGCTTTAAGAATGTATTTTGGAACATAGTGATTGAGCTAAGAATACAAGCATGTAAGTTTTGAGCCTATTGCATGGTTACATCTTCTAACCATTAATTCCCATTCTTGTGTGCATATCTCTCTCTCTATGATTGTGATCCTTGCTTTGTCTGATTCTATATGTCCATTACTTTGTGTATGAATGCATTTACATGATTGAGGCCATCAATTCAATAGTCACTTTTCCCAAATGGCCTTAACCCTTTTATCTACCATTGCTATCCAATTTTGAGCCCATGATAAACCCTTTTTGTTCTTAAATAGAGCACATCAACAACCCTAAGTGAAAAATTATGAATGTCCCTAAATTTGGATCCTTGATTAGCTTAGGTAAGTTAGGATGTGTGTCATTCAATTAGGAGGGTATACTTGGGAAATTTGGGTAGATATATAGGTGTATAATTGTAGTGTAATTGAAATTCTAGGATTTGGGAACATGCTCATGTATTGAATGATTGAAATATATGCATTGAAACTTTTGTACATAAAGCCCCAAGAAAAGGGGATCATCATAAAAAAAAGCAATAAAAGGGGACAAAGAAACCCCAAGACAAGATGATGAAGAAAACAATGCATAGGGAATGTGAATTGAAAGGAATGCATGAGTATGTAAAAAGTGAAACTCAAGGGTAGCTAGGTAATGTATTATAGTTGTATAGGTTGTTCTATGTGTCTAGTGGGATCCTAGGTTAATCAAGGACTCAAATTTTAAGCTCACTTGGCCATATACATCCTTACCTTCACCCTAGCCCCATTACAACCCATGAACAAGACCTCATGATACTTGTAAGCATGCATTAAGTAATTGTTGATTGTTAGATGAAAGACAAATCTTTGAAAGCATGATTAGGAGAGGATTGAGTGACGAAACCTATACACTTCAGCGAATAGAGCGGATACACTTCCGGTGAGGGTTCGATGCTCAATTCTTTGTTCCCGGCTTTCACAAGCGTTCATCTAGAAAGTTATATGCACCCCTTAGTGATGCCCAATTTGGTAGGATTCATGAGCTACATACCATTTTCACCACATATGTTCACGTGTGTTCTTGGAGGATAGATTTACCTTTGACCAAGTAGGTAGATGATTTTACATTAGTTGCATGCATTCACTTAGGTAGTTTGCATTTCATAAACCCTTTCTCACCATGATCTTTGGTCTTTTTATTCTAAGCATGAGGACATGCTTGGTTTAAGTGTGGGGAGTTTTGATAAACCCCAATTTTGTGCTTTATATTGTGTAGAATTTGGGGGGTTTTGCCAATATTTCTCACACTTATTCACAAGAAATGCATGGTTTTGTGTTCTCTTCCTAATATTGCTTCATAATGAAAAACATGCTTATTTTGCCTTAAAATTACCATATTTTAACCCTCTTCTATTGCCATTCGATGCCGTGATGTATTTGTTGAGTGATTTCAGGAATTATAGGATAGGAATGGCCTAGAAGAAAGAAAGAAAGCATGCACAAAAGGAGGGAACATGGAGATTTGAATTTTTTGGAAAATCAGCATTGGCGCGCACGCGCACTCCACCGCACGCGTGGATAAGGATGGCTGGAAGCGGCACGCAAGGATAGACGCATCCACGCGGATCAGAAGATTCCTATCGACGCGCACGCGTGGATCACAAAAGCGATCGGCGCACACGCACATATGGCGCGCACGCGCGGGAATCTGCACTTGACCTCATTAAAGGAAATCATGCCTGGCGATTTCTGAGGCTCATCAGGCCCAAATTCAAGCTGTTTCTGCAAGGAAAAGACCCAAGGATGCTAGGGGGAAAGGGGAGAATCATTCATTTGACACTAAGACACAATTTTAGCTAGTTTTTGGTTCTTTGTTCTTCTGGAGAGAGAAACCCTTGTTCCTCTCTAGATCTAGTTTTAATTTGATCTTCCCTTTGTTGAATTTTGAATTAGATCTTGTTAATTACTAGTTTTGATAGTTTAATTTGAATTCCTTAGTATAATTTTGCTTACATCTTGTGTTAGTTTTATAAATTCTTATCAATTGTCATCTTATACCCATTTCATGAATGTTGTGAATCTTGACTTGTTGATGTTACTTTGATGATTTCTATGATTAATTGTGTTGTTTGGGTGATTGTATGTTGATAATTATTAGTGGGTACTTGTTAATTTCAATTTAATTGCAATTTGAATATGTCTTTTATTAATGCTTACCAAGTGTTTGATGAATTGTTTACCTTGATTATGGAGTAGTTCTTTTCACTCTTGGCCTAGGCTAAGGGAATTGGGTAAACTTGAGTCATTGGGTCTAATGGATTTGATGATTTGGGAGTCCTTAGTGGTCAATTTGATAACCATTGACGCTAACCTTCTATTAAGTCAATTAGTAGTGAGGTTAGAACTTATGGGTTGATGTTGACCAAACCATTTGACGTACTTCAAGTATAGAAGTAGACATAATGAGTTTGGTTCCTCATAATTGTCAAGATATGGTTATTAGACAAGGATGGTGACCCCAATTCCCATGCCTAGCCAAGAGTTGCTTTTTTCATTCCTATTTGAAAACCTAAAATTCTTAATTACTTGACTTAGTTATAGTTACTTGTTAGTTTGGAATTGCTCATGTCTTGCTTTGTTATTTGAATTAATTTCTTTCATTTTAAGATTGCTTTCTTGTTAAGATTCCCATTTTATTTTCTTGCTCATGACATGCAACCCCGAAATTCTAACCAATATTGAAGCACATGTTTGCCCATTCCTTGTGAGACGACCCGAGGTTTGAATACTTCGGTTATTTCTATTGGGGTTGAACTTGTGACAACCAAATCCCTCTCTAAATTTGATCCTCGAGGCTTGTTGACGGTAGAGCTATACTTGCAACACAACTTTATTGAGAAATTCTTTACCGACATAGCATCCTCTCGAAACAATCAAATTTTTGGCGTCGTTGCCGGGGAATGGTTGCAACATATGCCTTGATATTGATTATGTGAATATGTGAATATTGTAGATAGTTTAATTGCTTTCAATACTTAGCTATAGTTTAGATTTCTTTTACATTTGTGCTATGACTCTCAAGTTTGATGACTCGGTCTCAACCGGATTCTAGCTTATTCGATTTTGATCCCGAGATTGAAAGAACTTTTTTACATACTCGGCAAGCTAGACAGGGGTTAAATACAGCCCTTTGGCTCACGGCATACACTGCACTTCCATCATCACCCTTAGTAACTCATACAATCATTCAGCATTGATTCTCACTTTACTTCCTCCACAAGTTATCACATGTCCTAGCTTCTTTTCATTACTAAGCATACTATAAGGCTTTAAGACATAAAGGGTGAGAATGGAGGCTTAAAAGTCTGAAATTCGGCTTTAAAATCTCAAAATCAACTTTTGCTGAAAACAGGGTCACGCGTGCGCGTCACCCATGCGCACGCGCAGAAGTCAGAAAAACAAAGCGACGCGTGCGCGTCGCCCATGCACACACGTGGAAATCAGAAAAGTAAGGTGATGCGTACGCGTCAGCCACGTGTACGCGTGGGTGTGTTTTGTGCTCCCCGCACAAAACCAGCACAATACCCGCACAACTCTCTGGATTTTCTGCGAGGCATTCGCATCCGTGCAGCAACACGTACGCGTCGACCAGGCGCACACGTGGCTGAGTAAAATCGAGACTGACGCGTGCGCATCGGCCACGCGTGCGTGTGTGAGCACAATTTTCCAAAATTTTTACTAAGTTAAAAAGTTGCAGAATTATATTTTCGAACTCCAAACTTCCAACATACATAACTTCTTCTACAAAATCCCTTTTTCAACCATTTCTGAACCGTTGGAAAGATCGTTAAATAAACTTCTGGAAAAATTCAATTTTGAAGAATTCCAAACTCCGTGGACCGAGTTACGGACTGCCAAAGTTGGTAAAAAAAATCAGTTTCTACCCAAAAATAGAAATCGCTAATTTTTTCAATGTTCACAAGCCAAATTCATTTTCACTCATCTAAATAGCCACAACCCAACCACATCCACATAATTACATTCAACCAAAATCAAACCTACCTCATCTACACAATTTCACCCAAAACTATCAATTTCCACACCTCAATTCCTCAAACCTTATTATTCAATAGTCAAACCAATTATTCACACATTTAATATCTAAAATTCATCCAATATCTTATATCATCACACGATAGACATATTAACTTACCTTCCTTACCTCTTCCAGCCTCCACCCCCAAAATCCACAGCCCCGGCCTAAATTCACAATATAAATGCATATTCCACAAACCAATATTCATTATCCAATTCATCAAATTCTCAACACACCAAACATACAAATCCACACAATTCTCAACTCAATTATTAATTCACATTACATATCAACTATGCATATTACCACCAACTATTTACACAATCCAAACTTAATCCTAGGGGCATCTAGCCTAGGAATTCTCATCACACCACACGGTACTTAAATGAAACTTAAACCGTACCTCTTGTAGCCAAAATAATTGAGCTTCTTCTTGAGAGTCTCCACCAACCCTTAGCTCCAAGCCTCACCAAGGCTCCTCAAGCAATATCAATCTTCCAATTGTGTACCAAAATCACCCAATACTCTAACATAATCAATTTTCACACTTATAATCAACCTAGGGTTCATGAAATTGATAAATCACAAGGGTTTGAGTACTTCTTACCTCAGCCCATATGAAATATGGATAGAACCCACTTAGAATCCATGTTAGAGTACCCCTAAACAACCAAAATCACAAGATTTCAACACTAACTATCCAAAAATGCATAACAGTGGGGAATTTTGAAAATTGGATAGAGATGAATAAAATACTCACCACAAAACTTAGATAGAATTGTAGAGGATGAGAAGAGCGACACATGGCCATAAATGGCTCGTCAATCAGAGTTCCGGAGAGAAAGTTATGGTGATTTGAAGTTTGATGGAGATAGGATTTTCTCTCTTCTCCAAAGCTGCGCCCCTACCCTCTTCCTTTAGGGTAAATGAGCTGAAATTCTCATAACTAATGTTTATATATATTGGGTCTTAGGCCCACTTGGGTCCGGTTCACTTAGTTTAGTCCGTTGGCCCAATTTTGGGCTAAAACCTTCAAGATTAGAGTTTTAAATCGTATTTTAAATATTTCTAGCTTCCCAAATTATAAATTCTTATTTCTTAAAATTATTCACTTCTAATTAATTTTCTCAGCCACAGCACCGGACAGATCACAGCCGATACTGCCGGTCAAAATTCCAGTGCGCGTTTTTACGCAGAAACTATGTTTTCCGACTCAGAAAAATTCACTAAATCCAAATATCATATTTAAATTATCAAATTCCGATTGCTAAATTTTTTAACCATATTTTTTCCTATTTAATTTATTATTTAATTAATTACGGTTTGACCAGATTTTATATATGCAGATGGATGTATATTTGTCTCTATTAAAATATTATATTTGTCTTCATATCAAAATAATAATTAATAAATTAAAAATTTTATGTGAATAGAAATTCAAATTATTTCATTTAACTATATAATAAAACTCTACATCTAAGTCATTTAACTCACCAAATCCAACCAAATTGCTATAGCCTAATTCAGCTCCATGCGCCACTATCTCTAACAACTTTTTGACTTAACGCGCGACTATATATAACTGCCTTTTCTACGCAGATTTCATTTTTTTTTTCAAATTTCTCAACGTCTTCTATGTTCTTTGCGTTCTCTTCCTTTTCTACATTCTCTTTTTTCTCTGTGTTTTCTTCGTTCTCTGCGTTCTCTTCGTTCACAATCAATGCTTTTTTATTTGATTTGAAGATTTGGATCAAATATTTTTGAAATGAAGCTATAAAATCAGGTTTGAACAGGTATTTCATTTTTGAAAACAATGAATGATCAACTTCACACTATCAGTTGAACCAGGACAAATTGGATTATTGTTTTAAAACGAATCAAGTGGATGAGGTTTGATTCGAACCTCATTAATGTAGTTCATTAGTAGTTGATGTTGGTGTAGTTGTTTTGTCTACGAGTTGAATAATTTTGTTTTTCTTTGTAAAAATAAGTGTTCATAGTTGAAGGTTTGAATTTGAATAGAATATTGGATTTTTGAATTGTTTTTTCGATGAATCTATTTATGTTACATTTAATTGAAGTTTCGGTGCATTTTGAAACACAATTTGGTGTAATATAGAATTATTTTCAGTGTCGTGCTTATAAGTTTTCAGTGTTTTTTGTGTCTGTCTGTCCCAAAAATTTGGATGACTTTTAACATACTTGAAGAAGCTGCTGCTGCTGCTTTTTCTTCTCCTTCTCCTTTTTCTTCATTCTCTTTATCGTTATTGTCATTATCATTGTCCTCTTTTTATATGTATAACAGTTCAAATTCAATATGCACCAAAATTCTTTAATAATGATAACACACAAATAAACTCAATTTAAAACAAGTTCAGACTATAAGTACATATTATTTAAATCCAGAATGCACCGCAATTACTTAATGATGACAACACACAAACAAACTCAGTTTAAAATAAGTTCAGACCAAAAGTGCACCTTATTTAAATCTAGAATGCACCAAAATTCAAATCCAGAATGCACTGAAATTATTTAATGATGAAAATACACAAACAAACTCAAATTCAAAACAAACACAGACCAGAAGTTCACCTTATTTAAATTCAGAATGTACCAAAATTACTTAATAATAATTCAAGACTCTTCTTCTTCTTTTCTTATTCATTTTTTTCTTCTTGTTTTACCTTCTCATTTACTCTCTTATCAAGAATAAAAATAAGAAAAGATCAAACAAAAAAAAGCATAATGATACAAAATCACTAGGAAGAGGAGGAGAAAAAGAAGAAAACGTAGCAACACCAATAAAAGAACAATAATGAGAAGGAGATACACGAAGAAGAAGAAGGAACCCAAAAAAGAAGAACGCGAGAACCGTTTTATGTAGTTGGAGTTTGTATTCATGCTCCACTAATGAAATTGATTTTTGTTGGTTTAGACTAATTTAATTAAACTTGGTTACCAAAAAGACTTGGATGTGTAGAATAACTATTAATTATAAATAATAACAAGTTATCTTATTAACTTTTGGTTTAACATTAAAATTAACAAAAATATCAATATGTAAATATCTCTCTTTGATTGAGCTAGAACGAGGGTTGTACATGGTTTGGTTAATCTAAAAACCAAATATGTTTTTGGGTTAGCCAAAAATATAATTTGGTTAATTAACCAAATTCGTTTTATATGATAAAACTGGTTATTAACCGGCTAAGAAATTTAAAAATCGATTTTTAACCGGTTATAAAAATAAAAATCAATTTTAAAAAATAACTAGTTTTTTTTTTAAAAACCAATTTTTACGTAGAAAAATTGGATTTTTCAAAAATCAAAATTAAAAACCGGTTAAAAATCGGTTTTTACAAAAAATTGGTTAACCAATTTGATCACAAGAGTTGCATAAAATTTGGTTTTAGTTTTGGTTAACCGGTTAAAAATCGATTTTAAAAATTTAGTTTTGGTTAACCACTTTTTAATAATATAAATATAGTTTTTAAAATTGTTTTATTAAATTGGTTAACAAAAATGTGGTTATAACTTTTTAACCGATTAACCACAATTTAATTATTTTTTGTACACCCGTAGTTGGAAGTAACTATCAATTTACTATGTTAGCTCTTTATCTATTGAATGTGCTATTTCGAAGCAATACCCGCTAAATTACGGTTGGATAGTTGGTATTAAAGGTGTTTAAGATCCAGCCAGATCCAAAATTCAACCCGAATTTGAAGCATATTTTTCGACTTAGAATTTCTCATTTTTAGCCAGATTTGGATTATGTTTCAAGACCTAGTTTGGTTTGAAATTGTATATTATAATTAAAATATATTTTATGTTAAAATTAATAATAAAATATTATATTTTTATATTTCAATTAATATTTTTATATTTATATACTATTGTTTTTGTTTTAAATTAATATTTATTAAATTCAATCTACTATAAAAGATATGCTAATTATCAACCGCCATTCTGACGGTCCGTTTGACGTGGATTTTTGCAAAATCACAATTTGGTAAGTGCACTAAATCATATCAAGTAATATCATGGTAAGTGAGTTATCGTTTCTATGAGAATTAAAGGACTAAGCAACAATGATTAATTGACTATTCTAATTAGCCAAATCAAATAAACAGAGGAATGAATATGAAACGTGTGAACAGAGAGAATAAAATAGCAAACAGTGAGTGAAAAAAAATAATGGTGAGAATATTAAGGTTTCAGAGATGTTAACTCTTTAGGAAAATAATTCATGTGTTCATTTATTTGAGGCATGCAGAGATCAACCACGACAAATCATAAACAATCAAATTCCAATTTCTTGGAAATTCAATTTACCTTTAACCTAATTAATCGCTAATTCTTTAGTCAATTATTTAAGAAAAGAGGTGAAACACAATTCTGATTTAATTTCAAATAAGATTCAAGAATAGTTCTTAGGTTAAATTATATGTTACTTATCCAAACTAGTCCTAAACAATTGAAACTTACAAGAATGAGTGATTTCCAAAAGCCTTCTAATCCAAATTTTATGTCAGTTATTCAACCTAGAACAATTGAAAATCACAAAATGTCACACACGTTTAAAACACCATTCCTAGTTAAAGCAAAAAGTAGTGAGAAAGAGTTTTCAAGCTAATTCCAATATTACTTTTTCCAAAACAATATTTAGAATTCAAAATGGAGTTAGAATATTTTTCAACAATTCTAAATCTTTAGGATTGAAGAACGAAAACTCAATCATGAAACATATCAAAGCATAAACCTCAAATAACGTAAACACTTTTATCAATAATCCATAAAAAGATTAACAGAGCTCTTAACCTTAACAAAGGAGATTAGTTGCTCATGGTAGAATAGAAAACCTAGAATTATGAATTGTAAAAAATGGTCGGGGGGAAGAGAGTGACACGTGAGTGTATCCCTTCTTTAAACACCGACCCTAAACCTAATTAATTTAGAATTCAAACCAAATCAAATTAAAACAAAATCCAATCTAACTAATCAATGTTCTTTCAATAGTTTTTCATTCTTCAGGATTGCCAATCAATACTTCAAATCACTGGCCTTGTGCTTAAACTTTAATCATTAATTCAAGTGCTTCAAAGGATTAGAGATTAGTGAGAGATTTGGCAAGATATCACAAGCCCCTAGGAGTAGTCCAAGACCACATGTAAAGTGTAAGCCCATCAAGAAGGAATTGGAGGCCTCTGTGAAGCATGTGTGAAGCGCATGCAACCACATACGAAGCGCATGGAACCATATGTAAAGCGTCTGGGACTGCATGTAAAGTGCATGAATCACATATAAAGCGCATGGAAGGTGTGCAGCCCTAGAGATGGGAAAATGCCATATATGAGGCGCATGGAGTACATATCAAGTGCATGGAACATATGTGAGGCGCATGGTTGAGGGGGTTGCATTCAACTCAGGAGGAGACTGCCTTAGATATATGTCCACTATAGACTATTATAAATCGTTAGAAAGCTCTAGAAGTTAGCTTTCTAATTCCACTTAATCAACTTCATTTTAACCTCTCTAGCTCAATTTATACTGTTGGAGTGTGGAGAGGTCAGGATTACAAATTCTCTTTGAACTTTCCTAGACTTGTTTTCAATTCTTGGTTCCCTGGGAGTTGGTTCTTTCTGCATGCCACCTCTCTTTGGTTGTCCAGAGACTTCTTTGGTTGCATCTCCCTTCTTTAGTCCCAATATTCCTTCTTGCTTACTCCTTTTCTTTCTTGTCTTTGCTTGATTTCAACAATTTTCTACACATACCCAAGCTCAAAGCAACTTTTAGAAATATTGATTAAAACACTAAAATCTCAATTGAGAATAAGAAAATCACTAACTTTATTCAAAGAAATAATAAATAAAATAACTAAAGATGCTCATGTATCACCCATGATGAGGCAAGGTTTATTGATGGCTTGTCCGTCGATAATAAAAGAAATCGTTGCTAATAAAAGTGTCCGTTATTTTTGTTTGTGCATTTTATTTACTGTCATCGATGTATACCACTTGGCACCAATTGCACCCCAATTGGTAGGCGCTATTATTATCAATGTTTGCCTTTATTGTCAGTAAATTGATATAATTTTTTTGAAAATAAAAATTAAAGAATAAACGTTATGCCATCAGTAAATTAATTTAATATTTTTTATTTTAGTAAATAACATTTTTCATTATTAATTTTACCCATGTCCACAACCATTGGTAAAATTAACATTTTGAAATTTTAAAATGATACGTTCACTAAATATACTGACAGCCAAGCCATCGGTAACCATCAGTAAAATTCAATTAAATGAAATGTAACGTTTTGGGACGTCGGTAGTATAATTTATCAATACCTTAGCCGTCAGTAAAATTAATAAACAAAAACAAAAATGCCTCAACCTCCTTCTTTTCCCTCCATTTTGATCTGCCCACTCTCTTTTTACACTCTCTCGCTCTCTCTAGCCAAATTTTACAGGGTCATTTTCTTGTCGATCGGAGCTCTGTTTACCGTTTTGGGACCATTGACGTGTTTGTGGTGATGAAACCTTCAATTCAATCGCTTTACTTTTCAATTTTTTGTAGTTTTTCAAACATTTTTAACCTTCCAAATTTTTTATTTTTGTGTTAATTTGGAACAACATTGACCAAAATGCATGTTCTTGTTGCTGCTAGTGTTGTTGCTGTTGTTAGAAGTTGAAGGAGTCAGTAAATTTTTATTGTCTTTAGGTATATTATCAAAATTTATTAATTTCAATATGATAAAAATATAATTAAACTTGTAATGAATAAGTTTAATAATGATATCGAAACTAAATAGCAAAAATTTATTTTTGCCAATTATGCATGTTTAAGATAGAGACTTGAACCTTAGGATAGATTTGTAGTAGGGTTGTACATGGTTTGGTTAATTCAAAAACCAAAATTTTTTTTGGTTAACAAAAAATTTAATCTTGGTTAATTAACCAAATTAGTTTTATATGATAAAACTGGTTATTAACTGATTATAAAATTTAAAAATCGATTTTTAACTGGTTATAAAAATAAAAATTGATTTTGAAAAAATAATTAGTTTTTGAAAAAATAAAACCGGTTTTTAGATTAAAAAAATTGGTTTTTAGACCAAAAAATCAATTTTCTAGAAAAACTACTTTTTTAATTGAATTTTTAATCTAAAATATTGAAATTAAAATTTTTTGAAATTTGGTTTTGGTTAACTAGTTAAAAACTAATTTTTTTAAATTTGGTTTTGGTTAACCAATTTTAAAAAATATGGATATGGTTTTTAAAATTATTTTTTTAAATTAGTTAACGAAAATGTGATTATGGTTTTTAACCGGTTAACCACATTTTAGTTTTTTAATATACACCCCCCTAATTTGTAGTGTTGGAGAGGTAAAATAATTCTGTGCAAGGGCATCAAAATCCTTCTGATTTGTTTGCTATGGAGATTGTTTGTGTTTTCTCCGTACTTGTTTGAGGGGTATAAGGTGATTAAAATGGTTGAGATTAACAAAGTAAGTGTTTTTTGCATGTTGATTATTTATGTTGTGTTATACTTCATTGAGTTTATCAAATACATGATTGAGGTTGGTAATGGAAAAACTTGGAGTATCCTAATCATAAGGGAGACTTTGACAAAAATTTTAAAAAATTCGAAACACTTCATAAAACTTAACTACGAACACTTTGATAGACAATGTAGGAGAAATTAAGAACTAATGGCTCAAAATTGTTCCAGCATGTATGATAGGTCTATCCAAATAGAGGGTTTGAAACCTTCTTTTGTCAAGGACTTAGATGAATTCTTAAACACTTTCCTATTATCTGATGATCACTGATAAACCCCGATTTTGTGGTTTATCTTGTGCTTATTTTGGGGGATTTTATCAACTTTTCTCACATTTATTCAATGAAATAGCATGGTTTTGTAATTCTCCCTTGATTTGTGCCTAAATATGAAAACATTCTTTTTAGGCCTTAAAATAGCTAAATTTAATTCACTTTAATTCCATTCGATGCCTTGATATGTTTGTTGAGTGATTTCAGGTTCATAAGGCAAGTATTGGATGGAAGAAGTGAGGAGAGAAGCATGCAAAGTGGGAGAATGCATGAAGAAACAAAGATTGGGAATGCTTCAAAGGATGCGCACGCGCACAAGGCGCGCACGTGCAAAAGTGGTCTCGCCTATAGACGCGCACGTGTACATGCCGCGTCCGCGCGGATGGAGAATTTGCCAATCGACGCGCACGCGCCGGTACTCTCACGTGGCCCTCTTAAAGGCAAAACGCTGGGGGCGATTTCTGAGCTGCCCAGGCCCAAATCTAACTTGTTTCTGAGTGTATTTCATGCAGAATTGAAGTCCAAGCAAGAGGGGAGCAATTGTTTGATAGTATAGCATCATGTAGGTTAGTTTCTAGAGAGAAAAGCTCCCTCTTCTCTCTAGAATTAGGTTAGGTTAATTTCTCCTAGATCTAGGTTTAATCTCATCTTTTCATCTTGTTTTCTTTATGATTTTTTGCTTCTACACTTTCATTCTCTTAGTTTGTGATGTTAATTTTACTTTTATGCTTCTTTTATGTTCATGGACTCATGTTGGATTTGGATTTTCTTTTAATGAGATTTGATAGCTGATATTTTTTTATTGATGATTTGAATTGTGAATTTACTTTTCTTGCAATTAGTAGTTGGTAGATTTATTATTCTTGCATTTTTACCATGCTTTCCATTTGTACCCACCAAGTGTTTGACAAAATGCTTGTTGGGCTTTAGAGTAGATTTTGAGCATTCTTGGCTTGGAAAGAGTAATTAGGCAATCTTGAGTCATGAATACCCAACTAATGTTGGTGATCTAGAGTTGTTAGTTAATATTATTTCCATTGACTCTAATCTTTTGCTAATTCAATTAGTGAGTTGATTAGGACATTTGGACTGAGATTAACTAGTCTTGTTTGACTTTCTCTCATGGATGATAACTTATACCTTCTTCCAATGTTGGAGATGATGAAATAGGATAAATTCTTGTTATTATTGTGATATGATTGATTAGTCTTGTTTGACATTCTCCCTATGTGAAGATAACATGATACCTTCTTCCATTTGTTGGAGTTGACTAAATAAGATGAATTAATCATTGTATGACTAGGATAGAAAGCCTATGATCTCAATTCTTGCCATGAATGTCTCTCTTTATTAATTGCTTTCTTTAATTGCTCTCTTTACTTTTCTTACCATTTGTTTTCTTGCCAAAACACAAAATCAAAACCCCTTACCCCTTTATAGCCAATAATTGACCACTTCATTGCAATTCCTTGTGAGACGACCCGGAGTCTAAATACTTCGATTAATTTTCATTAGGGTTTGTACTTGTGACAAAACCATATTTTAATTTGATGTGAGAGTTGTTTGTTAGTTTGGAGCTATGCTTACAACGAAGTAATTCCTTTCTTTAGTAAGGTTAGGTGTTTGTGTGCCAAGTGTAAATGTGCTAAGTTTAAGATGATTGATGATGTCAGGCGTGATTTGATGATGATGGATTTATGCGAAATTATTGGATTTTTGTACTACACAAGAAAAACGCCAAGAAGCTAGAAGTAGCTCTGGTGTAGGTAGATCTTGTCATGATGATGATGATGTACTAGGTATGATTTTCTGAGAGGATAACATTGCTAGGTGTGAATTATGGGAGTAAATGCCTTTCAACAACCTAATATAGCAGTAGCAAATGAGGAAGAACCTAATCCAAAGGTGCATACATTTTATTAAATGCTAGAATCGGTTCATAGACCTCTGTGGCAAGGATCTATTCATTCACAACTGTCAATTGCCACTAGAATATTAGGCATTAAGTGTGAAAATAATCACTCACAATACTCATTTGACCAAGTGGCTATGTTATTAAAGGTAGTTGTGAAGGATCCTAATGATATTTTGAAGAATTACTATGAAACCAATAAGGTTGTTTCGCAATTGGGGTTAAAGGCCATTAATGCATTAACGACTATATGATAATTACAAGGATGACGAAGGATTAACTGAGTGCAAATTCTATAATTCTTCTAGATTTCACCGAAACAAATGTACTAAGAAGGTCTCATGCAAGAGAATTTATTTACCCCTAATCCCTAGACTCAAAAGGTAGTATACGTCAATGAATTTCGTAGTTCACGTAACTTGACATTTCAAAAACTACCGAACAGACGATGTCATGACCCACCATTGATAAAAACACTAAATTTTTGCAATCAAACCTAGAAATATAAAACTTGGTCTTTGTTTTGATGAGTTTTCTCAAAACATCCACTTTAGCATTTCTTATTCATGTTGGCCTGTCATTATTATCCCTTAAAATCTTTCGACTGAGATGTGCATGAAAGATCCCTATCTCTTCTTAACGTGAGTTATTCCTGTGTTCGATAATCCAAAATAGATGTATATCTTTAACCCCTCATTGATGAGTTGAACCAGTCGTGATCTCCTAGAATTTTAACTTATGATGTGTCATTTATAGTCAACATCACACTTAAAGCTATCGTAATGTTGACAATCAATTATTTTCCTACTTATTAGATGTTGTTTGATTAGATGACACAGGAAAAATTATCATGTCCCATTTACATGGAGGAAACTAAGGCTTTCTAACTTAAGTATGAAGGAAATATCTTGGTTTGATTATCACATAAGGCTTTTGACTGATGATTATCCTTATAGATGCAATCGAACTACATTTAGGAAGAACACTAAGGAACATGAGGAGCCTACTGTCAAACTAAGTGGTGAAAAGGTGTGGTAAAAGGTTAATGGTTATCCTAGAATAGTTAACACAGGCCATCAGTTATAGTTTTTGTAATACTCGGTCTAACCAAAATTTAGTAAATAATAAGTTAAATAGGAGCGAATATGGTTGGAAGATTTGGCAATTGGAATTTGATAATTTAAATATGATATTTGGATTCAGTGAATTTTTTCGAGTCGGAAAATATAGTTTTCTGCGTAAAAGTGCGCAGTAGAATTTTGACCGGCAGTACCGGCTGAGATCTGTCTGGTACTACAACTGAGGAAATTGATTATGGGTAAATAAGATTAAGAAATGAGGAATTATAATTAGGGAAGGTAGAAATATTTAAAGTGCGATTTAGAGCGCTAATCTTAAAAGTTTTGGCCCAAAATTGGGCCAATGGGCAAAAATAAGTGAACCGGGCCTAAGTGGGTCCAAGACCCAACATATATAAACATTAGTTGTGAGCATTTCAGCTCATTTTACCCTAAAAAGAAGGGTTGGGGCGCTGATTTGAGAAGAGAGAAGAGAAGAGAGAAAACCTAACTCTCTTTGATCTTCAAACCACCATAACTTGAGCTACGGAGCTCCGATTGACGAGCCGTTTGCGGTCACGCGTTGCTCTTCTCATCCTCTTCAATTTTATCTAAGTTTGGTGGTAAGTATTTCATTTATCTCTGCCCAGTTTTCGAAATTCCCCACTGTTACACGTTTTTGGGTAGTTAGTGTTGAAATCTTGTGATTTTGGGTGTTTAGGGATACTCCAATATGAATTCTAAGTGGGTTCTATCCCTACTTCATATGGGCTGAGGTAAGAAGTGCTCAAACCCTTGTGATTTGTCATTTTTATGAGCCCTAGATTGATGTATGTATGTGACATTGGTTATGTTAGTGTATTTGGTGATGTTGGTGCACAATTGGGAGATTGGTATTGCTTGAGGAGCTTTGGTAAGGCTTGGAGCTAAGGTTGGTGAAGAATTCCAAAGAAGAGGCTCAATTGGTTTGGCTACAAGAGGTACGGTTTAAGTTTCATTTAAGTACCGTGTGTTGTGATGAGAATTCCTAGGCTAGATGCCCCTAGGATTAAGTTTGGATTGTGTAAATGGTTGGTGCTAATATGCATAGTTGATATGTAATGTGAATTAATGATTGGATTGAGAATTGTGTGACCTTGTATGCTTGGTGTATTGAGAATTTGATGTACTGGGTAATGAGTATTGATTTGTGGTTTATGCATTTAAATTGTGAAAATTGGGCCGGAGGCCGTGAATTTTGGGCCGGAGGCCGGAAAGAGGTAAGAAAGGTAAGTCGATGTGTGCATTGTATGATGGCACAAGTGATTGGATGAATTTCAGATAATGAATATATGAATGATTAGGTTGGTTATTGAATAATAAAGTTTGAGAAGTTGAAGTGTGGAATTTGGTAATTTTGGGTGAAATTATGTAGACGAGGTATGTTTGGTTCGGTTGAGATATATTATGTGATCATATATGTGATTATGATTATTGATGCCTTGATGGTATGATGATGCATTAGAGATATGTATGTTGTGATATATGCTTGGGGAATGATTAAGGTTGATTTGTGGGTGAAATCACGTGATAGTGAGTATGATATTGATTATGTATAATGATGGTTGATTGGAAATGGTATTATTGGAAATTGGGATGAGGAAGGATGTATGACATGATATTGTGTTTGTCCTTTAGCCATTTGATTGAGAAGTGTTAAAATGGTTAGATGTGGTTTTGGGAATTTTTGGTAAAGTGTCAATGTGTGAGTTGAGGATGGCTTGATGTGGATTTTGGTACATTTTGATTGATTTCAAAAAGGGTTGAAATTGGCATGTTTTGGTTGATTTTGAAAAGAGTTGAAAATGGCTTGTTTTGGAAATGGCACCTAGTGGTTTTGTATGAAAACATAGTTTTTGGGCATACTTTGACGGGACATAACTTGGACTACAGATCTCTGTTTTGTGCCAAATCTGTTTAGAAATGAAATTGGATCCGGGATGTCCATGCCGTTTGAAGAACGGGTGAAAAATGATTTAAAATGAGAAAGTTATGTCCGTCGGAAGATTGGGGGTTGAATCTGTAAATTCTGCAGCTTTTAACTTAGAAAATTTTTAGCAGAATGACCCTCCACGCGTAGGCGCACTTGGCGCGTACGCGTCGTTCTTCAAGAAGGCACTATCCACGCGTGCGCGTGGTGTGCGCGGGCGCATCGATGCGCTGCACCAAATGCCCAGCTATTTTCCCGAGAGTTGTGCCAGAGTTGTGCCAGTTTTGTGCCTGGGGCGCAAGAGCACCCACGCGTACGCGTGGCTGACGCTTGCGCGTCGTTTGGCTATTTTTCAACCCGCGCGTCCGTGCGTATGATGCTTGCGCGTCGATGAGTTTTGTGGCCATCCACGCGTGCGCGTACGCGTGGCCCTATTTTCATGCCAAAGTTGATTTTTGAGTTTTAAAAGCCAAATCTCATACTTCTAAGCCTCCGATCTCACCTCTCATGTATTAAATCATTCTAATATGCCTAGCAATGAGCTAGGGGATGTAGTAACTTGCGAGTGAAGCAAGGGGAAAAGTTATGATCAATGATGATCAAAGATGATTATATGAGATATGGAGGATGACGGTGGAAGTACCGTGTATGCCATGAGCCGGAGGGCTATATTTATTGATAAATGGCCCGTTCTTGATTGGACCATGAGCCGGATGGCTGAGTTATTGCCGGGTTACGGCAAAGCCATTATTGTTTATGGCTGAGTATAAATGCATATATGATTAATGAATGAATATGTTAAATGGATAATAATGAAAAAAAATATTGAAATGTGATGTGCGACCCCGGGTAGTAGGCAGTGGCGTTGTCCACTTGCTCCGGATATGAGACGGGAAAGGAGGATTATGATAAACGAGTTTAATCGTGGGGTTTTGAATAAATGTGTATTTGTGATACCTGGGTAGTAGCAAGGGTCGTGGTTCGTCCCGCTTGCTCCGGGTCATTGTCTGAGGATTGATAATAATGAAGGGTGATTATGAATAAATGTTTATTTGTGATACTTGGGTAGTAGCAAGGGTTGTGGTTCGTCCCACTTGCTCCAAGTTAATGTTTGAGATTTGGTAACAATGAATGTTGATAATATGAATTGAGATTGAATGAATATATGTTTGAGATGCCTGGGCAGTAGCAAGGGTTGTGGTTCGTCCCACTTGCTCCGGGCCAATGCTTGAGATACCTGTGTAGTAGCAAGGGTTGTGGTTCGTCCCACTTGCTCCAGGTCAGAGATTGCGACGCCTAGGTAGTAGCGGCAGTGGTGGTGAATCCACTCGCTCCAGGTTGAGCTTTTAGACACCCGCCTGGGTAGTAGCCGCAGTAGTGATTATTTCACTGGCTCTGGGTTGAGCGGGCAGTAGCAAGGGGTGTTTCTGTCCAATGGTTAGCCACCAGGACATGTCGGGTTGGCTATATAACCGACAGATGATATCATCAGCCATAGGGCAGGCATTCATCATTTGCATATGTTTGAATTGTTTGGGTTTGCCATTTGTCTTGGATTTCTACATCATATATGCCATGTTACCTGACTATATGCTACTTGTTCTACTTGTATCATGTTTGTGTATTACTTGCCTGTATTGCTTGTGTTTGTACAACTGAGAGGCCCTTCATGCTGGTGTCGGTGGGTGTGAGGGCTGTTCTTGATGGGATGAATTGATGATGCGATTGCATGATGATGTATTGATATAGAACTACTGAGGCAGAACAACTGGTGATGGTTTTGCTTATGATTCTGAGTCTGATTCGTGGAAGAGTCAGCGAGTTGGGAAACATGTGAAACATGAATTAAATTTAGCACTCCCTTATGACAGTTGCCTATTCATGGATTAGCGAGAACCTAGGATGAATAATTGGTGAAGAAGTTTAGGATGCTTAGTGAGTTTTTGTTGCAGTACATTGAATTTATTTGGCACTTTTACCGTACTGGGAACCCATGGGCCCGGGGTTCTCATTCCGTATATATCTCTTGTTTTTCAGATACAGGTCCAGGTGCTCAGAAGTGAGTTGTGGGTCGTCTGAGAGACGGCGAAGATCTTTATTTCCTCTACTTTGTGTTTTGATTAGAATCTCTCCACCTTTGTTTTGGAAAGTTTATATTATGTATTGAACTCTTTGAATTTGCCTATAGAGGCTCTCATGTTTCTTTCGGGAGAGATTAGGATATACTGTTGTCAACTAATTTCATAATGTACTCTAGCTGACCTAAACTTCGCGGATCGCGACTAGTAGCTATTTACTTATGTTATATATATCTATCTGTTATCTATCTCTTAATCTCCTTTACGCCTTGTCCGTATATCGTTTTCGGCTTCACGATTTATCTTTTGTTGTCGAAACGTGAGAGATACGTCTTCGCGATTTTATTTCTACTCTTTTCAGGCTTCTCGATTAATACTCCTTTCGAAATTACCTATATTTATTTATTAAAAATCCACCTGAGAGTCGTACCACCGTAATATCATTGACTTATGACTCGAGCATAAGGATTTGAATATTAGGGTGTTACATTATGGTATCAGAGCAGTTCGTCCTCGTGAGCCTGAGGGATGGAACTGCTTATGCTTCAATGCATACTCTGAGTCTGTGCCTGTGCTAGTTAGGGTATCTAATCGATACATCTAGCATGAAGTCCATGAGTGTACCTTTGGTACTTTGAAGCACTATACTTCCGATATTGAGACTGATCAACTTGATATCGATTGTTTGGTGTGTATAGGAACCAGATGGCACCTCGTGGACCCGGTCGGGGACGTGAAAGAGATCGTACAAATACGCAGGAACCGAAAATCAACCCGAATAACCCGGTAAACCTTATGGCGGCGTTGGAGAATATGGCTGCTGCTATGCAGGCCACTACGGAGGCTCTTGGGCAACAGATGAACAATAATGGCAATGGTGGAAGGGAAGCTCAGGGCCCGATGACACTGGCAACCTTCTTAAAGGTTAATCCACCTAAGTTCAAGGGAACCACCAATCCGACTGAAGCTGATACTTGGTTTCAAGCCATGGAGCGAGCACTGCAAGCGCAGTTGGTGCCTGAAGAGCAGCGTGTTGAATTCGCTACCTATCTACTCACGGGGGAAGCATCGCATTGGTGGCAAGGGGCTCGACATCTCCTGCAACAGGGGAATGATCATATCACTTGGGATGCCTTCCAGGTGGAATTCTATAAGAAGTACTTTCCGAATTCCGCCAGGACAGCCAAGGAATTGGAGTTACTACAGCTAAAGCAAGGTGCTATGTCCATATCTGAGTATACAGACAAATTTGAGGAGCTATTCAGGTTTTTCCGCATGTGTCAAGGAGCTCCGGGAGACTTCGAGGAATGGAAATGCATTAAGTATGAAGGAGGGCTCCGGAGCGACATCTTAAGTTCAGTGGGACCAATGGAGATCCGAACTTTTTCAGAGTTAGTGAATAAGAGCAGAATTGCTGAAGAGTGTGTGAAAAGGAGGGTTGCAGAGAAGGGAAGTCATAGAGAGCACAACCAAGGATTCGCACCAAGGGGTCGAGAGTTTAAGGAGAGAGGATACGTACAACACTTTCCCCAAGGACAGAATAACTTTGCGACGAGTAAGGAGTCCCAAAGGAATGGTAAGGGAAAACGGGCAGCGGCTGCTTCTGATGTTTCAAGCTGTCAGAGATGTGGAAGTCATCACCCAAATAGGCCGTGCCGATTGGGGTTAGGTGTATGTTACAAGTGCGGGTTACCAGGGCATGTATCAAGAAATTGCCAACAAGGAGAGAGTCAGGATGCGGGCCGATTGCGACAGTAAGATTGAGGTAATTGCCTTAATACAAATGGATAAATGCCTGTGATGTAAATGAATTTCTGTTGAGAATGATGTGTTGTGTTTGTTATGTAGTTGGTTGATTTCTGGATTTTTGGTGAAATGGATTGAACTCGTGACTTTTAGTTCCTTTGATCTAAATAGATAAGGGATGGTCCTAAATGATGAATTTGGAAACGTTAATTCGAATTGTCGGTCAAGTTAAGTGGTGGTTTAGTACTTGAGGAAATAAGTGATGGAACTAATACTTGACGAGAAATCAAGGTGGCATAGCAGAAGCTTGCTAAAGTGTTAGCATAGTATGGTAATAATAAGGAAAAGTAGAGCATGATTGGAAATGCTTTATGCTTTGAGTACTTAAAAGTTTAGTGAGCTATGCAGATAATGATTCTAGGTAATTGGAATTAATTGCGGCTGTGAGCCTTGATGGTTCTGAAACGGATGAGGAAATTATCATTGATGCATAATTGGATTTAGATGATGAGAGAGTGCGAGTTGTCGTGTTTGAGAGATGAGTACCATGATGTTTGGTCATAGTGACCTTGGAATTAGATTGAGATTTATAATGATTAGTTTTGAAAGACGAATGTGAAAGCCACTAAATTGAAATACAGATGCAGTACTGAGATTGGTTTGAGGGAGCCCGTGACGGGTGGTAAACTCCAATTCTTGGGGAGGTACTATTGAAAATTTTTCTCCAAAAAATTTGAAAGAGTGCTGGTTATGGTTTTGAGGATAATTTTTTATATGAGTAACTTTAACGAAAGAGATGTGTCTCAAATGCTTTTATAGATTATTAAAGGAAAGCGGATTCTCATGATTTTTGTTAAATTGTTATTTCAAACTCATTTGCTTTCTAGAAATGAAAGGGGTTTTTGATTGATGAGTCAGAGACTTTATAACAGCAAGTCATGTAGAAATTCGAAGGTTTGAGAATAAGAAAGTAAGTTTGGAGGTTATGCTTGGAGTTGAGCTGTGATTAGTGGTAATTGGCTTGGCAGAGGGAGAGGATAGTGATGGATGGAATTTTCGATGGCCAAAATTTCTGTTAGGGGGGTAGAATGTAATACTCAGTCTAACCGAAATTTATTAAATAATAAGAAATAGGAGCGAATATGGTTGGAAGATTTGGCAATTGGAATTTGATAATTTAAATATGATATTTGGATTCAGTGAATTTTTCCGAGTCGGAAAATATAGTTTTCTGCGTAAAAGTGCGCAGTGAAATTTTGACCGGCAGTACCGGCTGAGATCTGTCTGGTACTACAACTGAGGAAATTGATTATGGGTAAATAAGATTAAGAAATGAGGAATTATAATTAGGGAAGGTAGAAATATTTAAAGTGCGATTTAGAGCGCTAATC
Organism: Arachis hypogaea; assembly: GCF_003086295.3. Classification (NCBI taxonomy): domain Eukaryota; kingdom Viridiplantae; phylum Streptophyta; class Magnoliopsida; order Fabales; family Fabaceae; genus Arachis; species Arachis hypogaea. Next base: position 26,314,552 of record NC_092046.1, read on the forward strand.
TTAAAAGTTTTGGCCCAAAATTGGGCCAATGGGCAAAAATAAGTGAACCGGGCCTAAGTGGGTCCAAGACCCAACATATATAAACATTAGTTGTGAGCATTTCAGCTCATTTTACCCTAAAAAGAAGGGTTGGGGCGCTGATTTGAGAAGAGAGAAGAGAAGAGAGAAAACCTAACTCTCTTTGATCTTCAAACCACCATAACTTGAGCTACGGAGCTCCGATTGACGAGCCGTTTGCGGTCACGCGTTGCTCTTCTCATCCTCTTCAATTTTATCTAAGTTTGGTGGTAAGTATTTCATTTATCTCTGCCCAGTTTTCGAAATTCCCCACTGTTACACGTTTTTGGGTAGTTAGTGTTGAAATCTTGTGATTTTGGGTGTTTAGGGATACTCCAATATGGATTCGAAGTGGGTTTTATCCCTCCTTCATATGGGCTGAGGTAGGAAGTGCTCAAACCCTTGTGATTTGTCATTTTTATGAGCCCTAGATTGATGTATGTATGTGACATTGGTTATGTTAGTATATTTGGTGATGTTGGTGCACAATTGGGAGATTGGTATTGCTTGAGGAGCTTTGGTAAGGCTTGGAGCTAAGGTTGGTGAAGAATTCCAAAGAAGAGGCTCAATTGGTTTGGCTACAAGAGGTACGGTTTAAGTTTCATTTAAGTACCGTGTGTTGTGATGAGAATTCCTAGGCTAGATGCCCTTAGGATTAAGTTTGGATTGTGTAAATGGTTGGTGCTAATATGCATAGTTGATATGTAATGTGAATTAATGATTGGATTGAGAATTGTGTGACCTTGTATGCTTGGTGTATTGAGAATTTGATGTACTGGGTAATGAGTATTGATTTGTGGTTTATGCATTTAAATTGTGAAAATTGGGCTGGAGGCCGTGAATTTTGGGCCGGAGGCCGGAAAGAGGTAAGAAAGGTAAGTCGATGTGTGCATTGTATGATGGCACAAGTGATTGGATGAATTTCAGATAATGAATATATGAATGATTAGGTTGGTTATTGAATAATAAGGTTTGAGAAGTTGAAGTGTGGAATTTGGTAATTTTGGGTGAAATTATGTAGACGAGGTATGTTTGGTTCGGTTGAGATATATTATGTGATCATATATGTGATTATGATTATTGATGCCTTGATGGTATGATGATGCATTAGAGATATGTATGTTGTGATATATGCTTGGGGAATGATTAAGGTTGATTTGTGGGTGAAATCACGTGATAGTGAGTATGATATTGATTACGTATAATGATGGTTGACTGGAAATGGTATTATTGGAAATTGGGATGAGGAAGAATGTATGACATGATATTGTGTTTGTCCTTTAGCCATTTGATTGAGAAGTGTTAAAATGGTTAGATGTGGTTTTGAGAATTTTTGGTAAAGTGTCAATGTGTGAGTTGAGGATGGCTTGATGTGGATTTTGGTACATTTTGATTGATTTCAAAAAGGGTTGAAATTGGCATGTTTTGGTTGATTTTGAAAAGAGTTGAAAATGGCTTGTTTTGAAAATGGCACCTAGTGGTTTTGTATGAAAACATAGTTTTTGGGCATACTTTGACGGGACATAACTTGGACTACGGATCTCTATTTTGTGCCAAATCTGTTTAGAAATGAAATTGGATCCGGGATGTCCATGCCGTTTGAAGAACGGGTGAAAAATGATTTAAAATGAGAAAGTTATGTCCGTCGGAAGATTGAGGGTTGAATCTGTAAATTCTGCAGCTTTTAACTTAGAAAATTTTTAGCAGAATGACCCTCCACGCGTAGGCGCACTTAGCGCGTACGCGTCGTTCTTCAAGAAGGCACTATCCATGCGTGCGCGTGGTGTGCGCAGGCGCGTCGATGCGCTGCACCAAATGCCCAGCTATTTTCCCGAGAGTTGTGCCAGAGTTGTGCCAGTTTTGTGCCTGGGGCGCAAGAGCACCCACGCGTACGCGTGGCTGACGCTTGCGCGTCGTTTGGCTATTTTTCAACCCGCGCGTCCGCGCGTATGATGCTTGCGCGTCGATGAGTTTTGTGGCCATCCACGCGTGCGCGTGGAGTGCGCGTACGCGTGGCCCTATTTTCATGCCAAAGTTGATTTTTGAGTTTTAAAAGCCAAATCTCATACTTCTAAGCCTCCGATCTCACCTCTCATGTATTAAATCATTCTGATATGCCTAGCAATGAGCTAGGGGATGTGGTAACTTGCGAGTGAAGCAAGGGGAAAAGTTATGAACAATGATGATCAAAGATGATTATATGAGATATGGAGGATGACGGTGGAAGTACCGTGTATGCCATGAGCCGGAGGGCTATATTTATTGATAAATGGCCCGTTCTTGATTGGACCATGAGCCGGATGGCTGAGTTATTGCCGGGTTACGGCAAAGCCATTATTGTTTATGGCTGAGTATAAATGCATATATGATTAATGAATGAATATGTTAAATGGATAATAATGAAAAAAAATATTGATATGTGATGTGCGACCCCGGGTAGTAGGCAGTGGCGTTGTCCACTTGCTCCGGATATGAGACGAGAAAGGAGGATTATGATAAACGAGTTTAATCGTGGGGTTTTGAATAAATGTGTATTTGTGATACCTGGGTAGTAGCAAGGGTCATGGTTCGTCCCGCTTGCTCCGGGTCATTGTCTGAGGATTGATAATAATGAAGGGTGATTATGAATAAATGTTTATTTGTGATACTTGGGTAGTAGCAAGGGTTGTGGTTCGTCCCACTTGCTCCAAGTTAATGTTTGAGATTTGGTAACAATGAATGTTGATAATATGAATTGAGATTGAATGAATATATGTTTGAGATGCCTGGGCAGTAGCAAGGGTTGTGGTTCGTCCCACTTGCTCCGGGCCAATGCTTGAGATACCTGGGTAGTAGCAAGGGTTGTGGTTCGTCCCACTTGCTCCAGGTCAGAGATTGCGACGCCTGGGTAGTAGCGGCAGTAGTGGTGAATCCACTCGCTCCAGGTTGAGCTTTTAGACACCCGCCTGGGTAGTAGCCGCAGTAGTGATTATTTCACTGGCTCTGGGTTGAGCGGGCAGTAGCAAGGGGGTTGTAGCTCAAACCTACTTGCTCCGCAAGAGGTGTTTCTGTCCAATGGTTAGCCACCAGGACATGTCGGGTTGGCTATATAACCGACAGATGATATCATCAGCCATAGGGCAGGCATTCATCATTTGCATATGTTTGAATTGTTTGGGTTTGCCATTTGTCTTGGATTTCTACATCATATATGCCATGTTACCTGACTATATGCTACTTGTTCTACTTGTATCATGTTTGTGTATTACTTGCCTGTATTGCTTGTGTTTGTACAACTGAGAGGCCCTTCATGCTGGTGTCGGTGGGTGTGAGGGCTGTTCTTGATGGGATGAATTGATGATGCGATTGCATGATGATGTATTAATATAGAACTACTGAGGCAGAACAACTGGTGATGGTTTTGCTTATGATTCTGAGTCTGATTCGTGGAAGAGTCAGCGAGTTGGGAAACATGTGAAACATGAATTAAATTTAGCACTCCCTTATGATAGTTGCCTATTCATGGATTAGCGAGAACCTAGGATGAATAATTGGTGAAGAAGTTTAGGATGCTTAGTGAGTTTTTGTTGCAGTACATTGAATTTATTTGGCACTTTTACCGTACTGGGAACCCATGGGCCCGGGGTTCTCATTCCGTATATATCTCTTGTTTTTCAGATACAGGTCCAGGTGCTCAGAAGTGAGTTGTGGGTCGTCTGAGAGACGGCGAAGATCTTTATTTCCTCTACTTTGTGTTTTGATTAGAATCTCTTCACCTTTATTTTGGAAAGTTTATATTATGTATTGAACTCTTTGAATTTGCCTATAGAGGCTCTCATGTTTCCTTCGGGAGAGATTAGGATATACTGTTGTCAACTAATTTCATAATGTACTCTAGCTGACCTAAACTTCGCGGGTCGTGACTAGTAGCTATTTACTTATGTTATATATATCTATCTGTTATCTATCTCTTAATCTCCTTTACGCCTTGTCCGTATATCGTTTTCGGCTTCACGATTTATCTTTTATTGTCGAAACGTGAAGAGATACGTCTTCGCGATTTTATTTCTACTCTTTTCAGGCTTCTCGATTAATACTCCTTTCGAAATTACCTATATTTATTTATTAAAAATCCACCTGAGAGTCGTACCACCGTAATATCATTGACTTATGACTCGAGCATAAGGATTTGAATATTAGGGTGTTACAGTTTTCTAGATCTATCATTGCCTCGATGTGATGCATATCGAGAAGAACATGTTCGACAATGTCATCCATATGGTGATGTATAGTGACAGAATCAAAGATAACCACAAAGCTAGACTAGACGTGGCAGAACTATATAGAAGGATAGAACTAAGTCTTGTGTTAATGGGAGATGGTACATGTGCTAAACCAAAAGGGTAGCTATGTATTAACCTTAAGAAAAAGGCAAAACATGTGTTAGTGGTCGTAAGAGTTGAGGCTTCCCAATGGCTATGCATCAAACCTCAGCAGGTGTTCTGATGTCAATCATGGAAGACTTTATAGCATAAAAAGTCATGATTTTCATGTTTTCATAGAATACCTCCTTCCAATTTTTTTGAAAGAAATGATTAATCAAGTTTGAAAGCCGTTAACAAAACTAAGTCAGTTTTTTAGAGATTTGTGTTTTCCCTCTTTATCTATGAAAAATTTTCATGTAATGAAATAAAATATCCCAGTCATCTTCTATAAGATGTAGAGAATCTTTTCTCTTGACTTCTTTAATGCCATGTAACATATCCTTATTCACTTGGCATATAAAATATGTGTGTGGTCCAGTACAGTATCGATGGATATATTCTTTTGAACGTCAAATTGGCATTTATAAGAGGTCGATCAAGAATAGAGCTAGGGTAGAAGGTCTGTGTGTGAGGCGTACTTGTCGAAGAAAACTACCTACTTTTGTTCTTACTACTTTGAGCCTCACATCCAATCTAGTCATATTAGATCGGGGGGTAATAATGACTCGAGTTGCGAATATTTATTTGAACCAACCTTGTCTATCTTCAGTAAAGCCAGCACACTTGAGGGAAGGAAAAAAACTAGGTTGTTGAACTTCACGGAACTAAACTTGATCCACCTACACATTATCCTGAATTATCCTAAAGTCGATGAAATTAGGAGGTTGTTTGAGGCATTTTATAGAATAGAAAATATGTAACAATTTCGACAATGGTTTCAATCCCATGCATGTGAATGATAAAAAAAATGGGCATGTCCTCACTTGCGTAATATGATTTGAGGTCATAATAGGAAATGTACCAATTGGACTATGATGAAGGTCAACGGAATAAAATTTTACACACTAGAACATGCTTGAGAAAGAGCAATGCACAACACGGGAATTTTCTAAAGGGCAATGTAGGCCAAGGTGAATGTAAATGGTTTGGGTTGAAGAAAATTTTAGAAATTGAGTATCTGGGTGCACCAATCAAACAAAATGTGATATTCAATTGTGAACGTTGTGATCCCGCACGGCCTTGAGGCACTCGCATGCATAAAGACTATAAGATAATCAAGGTTAGCCATTCTAGGAGGTATGATAGATATGATCCACTCATCCTAACACAAAATGCATGGCAAGTGTATTACATGAAATACTCCGGAATGTCTAGGTCTAATTGGAGAGTAGTGATCAATACCCTATTAGATTGATAACTGAGAAAAATGATGATGTACAAGAGAAACTATTTCAAAATTTTCAATTAAATCATGTTATATTCATAACTAAAACTGAAATTTCAGACATTTTTGCTTCACCCTCAGGAGAGGTTGACATAATCGACCTTCCGATACGTCAACTTCAAAATTTGAAGATGATCGAGATAATGAGGATGGTGATAGTGATGATAATTCTTCCTCTCCGTCTTCTAAGAAATCCGAGTAAATATGTTTATCTTTTGTTTATCACGTGTTCATGTTATCAATTTGTTATTATTTCGTGTCTTATCATAATAATGTTAGTCTAACTTTATTTACTTTTACTTGCTTTAAGTGACATGGCAGGTGACATGGGTAGGGGATGATGTGATAGCGGACGAGGTAGTGACATGTACTTTTTTATGTGGGAGAAGCTGGGATAATTACATGTAGTGTACTTGTAATTTAGTTTTGACGATTTAATATTTTTCTATTTCTATTGTTTCGTTGTACTTTACTTTTAAAAAGTCCTGTAAATTTACTATTTATTCTGTTTTAGTTTGAACACAAACTCTTTTATATCAATTACTACCTATATTAAAATTTAATCCCATAATAGGTATTCAAATAAATAGGTAAGGACCCAATATATATGTATATATTATTTATAAGAACCGCACGCCGTCGGTAAATTATGTTTAAAATAAATATATACATATTTTTTAATTTTATCGACGGTGTATCCATCAGTAATATTCAATTAATATTTTATTTTTTTTATTTTTTATTGTGATTATTATTGATAGCTAAGTTGTCAGTACAATGAAAAAATATTTTCTCACGCCGTATTTTACTAAGAGTCAATCGTCGTCATTAATATTGGTTGGAATTTACTAATAGTTGCTTCATCGACGATCTCTTATCGATAGTTAATCCATCAGTAAAAGTCGCATCTCTTGTAGTAATCTTTAAAGATAAGATTTTATTAATTTGTTATGTAAAAAGTAAGATTTTATTAATTTGTTATGTAAAATCTACAAAATTGTATATCAGATTTAGGATAATTCAGTGTAATTCACTACAAGAAAAATGCTGAAAACCGTCGGATTTAGCGTCGAACATTAATGACGATTTTTCCATTAGATTTATCGTCAGAATTGACAATAAATTTGTCACCCTAAAATATTACCGTCAGAGTTGATGTTTCGACGGTAAAATTTGGAGGAAAAAAAATAAATTTTGGCATGCTAGTTACCATCGGATTTGCCGACGAGTAAATCCGACGTTGAACCTTGTTTACTGAAATGCTGTATTTTGTTAACACGCACTATGTTACCATCAGATTAATCCACCGATAAATCCGACAGTAATTGTGCCCTAACTTTGAACCGCAAAACCTCTTTCCCTTCATTTCGAAATTGGTTTCTCTCTCTAATCTCTCACCTTTCTCTCACTCTAACTTCTTAGTCTCTCTCTAGCCTCCTGCCGCCGCTGCAAAGGCTGCCGCCCCTGCTCGAAATGCCCCGTTCTTTGTTTTCTATTCCCACTGCTGCTCAAATCGCCCATTTCTGTTCCAGGTTTTCTCTCTTCTCTCTTCTAATTAGTTTAATTACATTAATTTTTGTTTTAGTTGATTTTATGTAGTTAGGAGATTTCATTGAATCTTTTTTCATGTGGTTTAATTTCTGGATAATTAATCTTAATTTCATTTAGTTAGTTAATTTTTAGTAATTAGTTTAGATAGATTAATTTCTGTTGTAGATGTATGATCCCGATTTTCGAAAATTAAATAATAAGTTATTTATTATTTATTATATTTATTATAAATTTGAAATTTTAGTAATTGAAAAATAATGAGAATTTTATATACCATATTTTGAATATTTGAATCTTGATACTTATTTATGATTTTAAAGGAAGTTAATTTGATTATCTCTAATTCTTGGATTAGAGTATTTATTTAAAAATAATTTTTAAATTGATGAATAAATAGTATTTTTATATATAATTATTGTTTGATTAAATTGGTTTTCAATTACTATATTACCCCTAATTTTATTAGAAATTACCAAAATTACCCTTATACCTAATTTTTACCCAAAACCCTAATTTTGAAAAACACACATACGAACCACTCCCTCACCACACTCACACCGTCAGTCTTCCTCACAGCACACACACACACATATACACGAGCTAAGGAAGGAAGGAGGGAGTGGCACCAGCTGACGATTAGATTCTTGCTAGTAAAGAATTTTATAAGAATAATCATGTTGTAAGTACAGTTTCTAAACCAACAGAGAATCCTTTCGTACAAAAGTTTTGGTTGTCACTTAAGCAAACCCAATAAAATTTATAACCAAAGTATTTAAACCTCGGGTCGTCTCTCAAGAAATTGCATGGAAGTATGATTTATTATTGGTTATGAAATTGTATCTTTTTGGGTTTTTGAAATAGGAAACAGGAAAATAAATTGGCAGGAAATTAAATTAATAACTAAAAAAATTCTTGGCAAGGTATGAGAACTGAAAATCCCGTCCTAGTTATCCTTATCAGGTGTGATGAGAATTCTTATTGCTCCCACTTATTTAACCCTTACTAAATAAAGGAAAGTCAAGTGGACTAATCAATTTGATTCCTCAAGTCCTAGTCAACTCCTGTGGAAAGACTAGCTTTAGAGGGATCCAAATCAATCAACAATTTCCAATTTTCAATCAACAGCTGAGTTTGACAACTCAAGTGTCACCAATTACTCAACCAAAGCCAAAAAGGGAAAAATATACTCGAATAAAAATTCCTTTTCATCAATTAAAGCTAAGAATATCATAGATCTGAAATACCTGGAATTTTATTGAATAGAAAATAAAATTAAACATAGGAATCCATAAACCAAATTGGCAACATCAAGTAATCAACTAAAGTAATAGAATGAATAAAAGTAGAGGATAAATTAAATTAAAGGAACATTGAACCTGGATTGAAGAAATAACCATACTCTAAGAGTAATCCTAATTCTAAACACCTAAGACCTAGAGAGAGGAGAGAGCATCTCTCTCTAGAAAACTACATCTAAATCCTAAAATTGTGAATAATGAATGTTGTATTGTTTGAATGAATGGATTCTCCCATTTTATAGCCTCTAATCTGTGTTTTCTGGGCCAAAAACTGGGTCAGAAACAGCCCAAAAATCGCCGGGGACGAATTCTGGTCCGTACAGGTCGCTGATTTTTTTCAAAACCACGCATGCGCGAGGATTCACACGTGCGTATCACTTATCTTCAGGGAAACCATAGCATATTATATATCATTTCAAAGCCCCGAATGTTAGTTTTCCAACGCAACTGGAACCGCCTCTTTTGGACCTCTGTAGCTCAAGTTATGGTCGATTGAGTGCGAAGAGGTCAGGTTGGACAGCTTTAGCAGTTCCTTCAGTTTCTTGTATTCCTTCCACCTTTGCATGCTTCCTTTCCATCCTCTAAGCCATTCCTGCCCTATAATCTCTGAAATTACTTAACGCACATATCACAGCATCGAATGGTAATAAGAGAGGATTAATATTAGCAAATATAAGGCCAAAGAAGCATGTTTTCAATCATAGCATAAAATCAGGAAGGAAAATGTAAAACATGCGAATTGTATGAATAAGTGTGAGAATAATGGGTAAAATCCACTAGATTAAGCACAGGATAAACCCTAAAAATGGGGTTTATTATCCTCCCCACACTTAAACATTAGCATGTCCTCATGCTAAGATCAAGAGAAGCTATAAGAGAGTGAAGGGGAATGGTAAAACTTATGAAATGCAACCTATCTATATGAATGCAACTAAATGCAAAATGTTTCTACCTACTTGGTTAAAAGTAAACAAATCCTTCAAGAACAAATATGAACTGGATTTCACTAATTCAAATCATAAAATAAAGTACAAGTGGACTTGCAGAAGAAAATAGCTCATGAAAGCCGGGAACAAGGAATCGAGCATCGAACCCTCACTAGAAGTGTATGCACTCTAATCGCTCAGGTGTTTAAGGTTTGATCTCTCAATTCTCTACTAATCTTGCTTTCTAAGGCTTGCTTTTCTTCTACCAATCAACAAAAGTTTAATGCACAAATACACAAATCAAGAGGTCTTTTAAGGGTTGTAATGGGGTTAGGGTTAAGGTAGGATTGTATTTGGTCAAGTGGACTAAAATCTGAATCCTTAATTAACTTAAACTTTTCACCTAACTTAGGACAATCCATGTAATTACAATACAAAATCTAACTACCCATTTACTATGTTTACTACATATTCATGCATCCGATTTTGAGTACAGTACATATGTATTGCTTTCACCATTTACTTTGGGGCATGTTGTCCCCTTTTTACTTATTTGCTCTTTTTTTTATTTTTCTCCTTTATTTTTCTTTTCTTTTCTTTTTATTTATTTATTTATTTATATATATATATTTTTTTTCTTTTGTTTTTCTCAATGCATATGATTAAATTATTGAATGCATGAATATGTCCTAAACATTTCTTTCACATTTTCATAAAGATATATAACACCCAATTCTTAAACCAAATGTTTCCAAACCCACTTTTCCACACACTTAATTCATGAGCACTCTCACTAGTCTAAGCTAACCAAGGATTCAAATTAAGGACATTATTATTTTCTACTTAGAGTTAATGATGTGCTAAAGTAAAGAACAAAGGGGTAAAATAGGCTCAAAATTGATTTACAAGGGATAATGAAAGGATAAGGCAATATGGGTATGTAAGCTCAGTGAAACAATGCCTCAATCATATAAGTGCATGCATACATCAAACCATAGAAATATAGAATTAAGCAAGACAAAGATCACAATTTTAGAGAAAAAACACACACCAAAAATAAAATATTGGTTGGTAAAATGCAACCAATCAAATAAGCTCAAAATCTTACTAGTTTTGTGTGTTCGAGCTCTAAACCATGTTCCAAAATAAAATTTCTTCAAACAAGTTTAATAAAAAGTTTTAATTTAAATTAGTGAAATGCTCTAAAAAGTTTCTTGAAAAAGAAAATATTACTTCAACCAAGTAGTGGTAAAATATGCACAAAATCAAACAATCATGCAATCAAACATGCAAATGCAACAATGAACAAACAAAGAAAATAAAATATTGGTGTTGAGAAGAAAATAACTAACCCACGGAAGTCGGTATCGACCTCCCCACACTTAAAGATTGCACCGTCCTCGGTGCATGCAGAGATGTACTAGTGGACGGGTGGCTCCGCAGCTAGTGCTCTTTTTGTTCCTTTCCTTGCCGATGGTTTGGGAGTAACTTTCTCTTTACCCTTCTTGGTGGTCATCCTGAAAAGGGAAAAAGAAAGTAACTTTTAAAGCTAAGGGTTAAAGTAAGGAAGGGGATGGTACAAGTGATAATCAATGCACGGTAAAGAAGGATGTCGTTAACACATGGTCGCGACTATATGTGAGAAGTTCATCAATGGAAATATAGCAAGTGCATGTGATGGCAAGTAGATGCAAGATGTTTATTGGCATGCTGGCAAAGGCATGAGTAGCATAGATCAAGCATCAAATGCCCAATTTGATTACCAACTCTTTCAAACTAACAACCTGTTTGTATTGACAATTATTTTTAATGAATTATATATAAAAAAAGGTTTTGTGAAAAACAAACATTAGAGTAGAAGAATAAAATAATTAAATATGCACAATGCCATATGGGCTTTTTCACAAACACTTAGCATGCATGGTAAATATGTTATGGAAAGTATTGAATTTGAACATGCAAATAACCCTAAAATAATTAATAATTGTCAAACAACTTCTAAACAATCCACAAGAAATTATAGAAGAAAATAATCACCCAATTAAATTTCTAAAACCAATTAAAATAATGTAAAAAGAAAAAGAAAGAAAAAGAAAACATATATAATTAAAGGAAAAAGAATAAGAAGAAGAAAACATAAATAAAAATAATGATGGAAAGATAAGAAGGGAAGAAGGAAAGAAAAGAACCTTGATGATGATGATAAAGGAAGAAAGTAAAAAGTGAGAAAGAGTAAAGAAGGATAAAGGAAGAAGAAAGAAATAAGAAGGGAGAAGAAAAATTAGGATTTGGGGAAGAAAAGATAAGATATCTGGCGCTGATTTGGATAGGCTGTGCGGCGCATGCGACGCAGACGCGTGGAGCACGCGTTCACATGGTTGGCATTATTTTCAGATGACGCAGATGCGTCAGGGACGCTGGCGCACGAAATTGTGATCTCTGAAATGGCGCCAAAAACTTGGTACGCACGATCGTAATCTCAACTCTTTTCACAACTCCGCACAACTAACCAGCAAGTGCACTGGGTCGTCCAAGTAATAAACCTTAAGTGAGTAAGGGTCGATCCCATGAATATTGTCGGCTTGAAGCAAGCTATGGTCATCTTGTAAATCTCAGTCAGGCAGATTTAAATGGTTATGAGGTTTTGGGAATTAAAACATAAATAATATATAAAATAAGATAGAAACTTATGTAATTCATTGGTGGGATTTCAGATAAGCATATGAAGATGCTTTGTTCCTTCTGAACCTCTGCTTTCCTACTGTCTTTATTCAATCATTTGTACTCCTTTCCATGGCAAGCTGTATGTTGGGGGATCATCGTTGTCAATGGCTACTGATGAGCGGATAATTTATACGCTTTTTGGCATTGTTTTTACATAGTTTTTAGTATGATTTAGTTAGTTTTTAGTATATTTTTATTAGTTTTTAAATAAAAATCACATTTCTGGACTTTACTAGGAGTTTGTGTGTTTTTCTGTGATTTCAGGTAATTTCTGGCTGAAATTGAGGGACTTGAGCAAAAATCTGATTCAGAGGCTGAAGAAGGACTGCAGATGCTGTTGGATTCTGACCTCCCTGCACTCGAAATAGATTTTCTGGAGCTACAGAAACTCAATTGGCACGCTCTAAATTGCGTTGGAAATTAGACATCCAGGGCTTTCCAGAAATATATAATAGTCCATACTTTGCCCGAGTTTTAACGACACAAACTGGCGTTCAAACGCCAACTTCCTGCCCTATTCTGGAGTTAAACGCTAGAAACAGGTTGCAAATCAGAGTTAAACGCCATAAACAGGCTACAACCTGGCGTTTAACTCCAAAAAGAGTCTCTACACATGAAAGCTCAATGCTCAGCCCAAGCACACACCAAGTGAGCCCGGAAGTGGATTTCTGCATCATTTACTCATCTCTGTAAACCCTAGTAACTAGTTTAGTATAAATAGGACTTTTTACTATTGTATTTTAATCTTTAGTTCATCTTTAGATCATTTTGTTAATATTTTAGATTATATTGTACATGTTTAGGGGGCTGGCCATTCGGCCATGCCTGGACCACTTTCACTTATATATTTTTCAACGGTGGAGTTTCTACACCCCATAGATTAAGGTGTGGAGCTCTGCTGTTCCTCATGAATTAATGCAAAGTACTATTGTTTTTCTATTCAATTCAAGCTTATTCTCATTCCAAGATATTCACTCGTACTTCAACCTGATGAATGTGATGATCTGTGACACTCATCATCATTGTCGCCTATGAACGTGTGCCTGACAACCACTTCCGTTCTATCTGCAATAGCTTGAGCGTTTATCTCTTGGGCTCCTGGTTCAGATCAGAGTCTTCGTGGTATAAGCTAGAATTATTGGCGGTCATTCTTGAGATCCGGAAAGTCTAAACCTTGTCTGTGGTATTCCGAGTAGGATCTGGGATGGGATGACTGTGACGAGCTTCAAACTCACGAGTGCTGGGCGTAGTGATAGACGCAAAAGGATCAACGGATCCTATTCCAACATGAGTGAGAACCGACAGATGATTAGTTGTGCGGTGACAACGCATTTGGACCATTTTCATTGAGAGGACGAGAAGTAGCCATTGATGACGGTGATGCCCAACATACAGCTTGCCATGGAAAAGAGTATGAATGATTGGATGAAAGCAATAGGAAAGCAGAGGTTCAAAAGCAACAAGCATCTTCATACGCTTATCTGAAATCCCACCAATGAATTACATAAGTATTTCTATTTTATTTTATTTATATTTTAATTATCAAAATCCCATAACCATTTGAATCCGCCTGACTGAGATTTACAAGGATGACCATAGCTTGCTTCAAGCTGACAATCTTCGTGGGATAGACCCTTACTCACGTAAGGTTTATTACTTGGACGACCCAGTGCACTTGCTGGTTAGTTGTGCGAAGTTGTGAAGAAGAATTGAGATTATGATAGTGCGTACCAAGTTTTTGGCGCCATTGAGATCATAATTTCGTGCACCAAGTTTTTGGCGCCATTGCCGGGGATTGTTCGAGTTTGGACAACTGATGGTTCATCTTGTTGCTCAGATTAGGTAATTTTATTTTATTTTTAAGCTTTTTATTTCTTATTTTCGAAAAATACAAAAAAAAAAATTCTTCTTTTTCGTTCTTCCCAAAATAATTTTCGAAAAAATACAAAAAAAATTAATAAAATCATAAAAACCAAAAATTTGATGTTTCTTGTTTGAGTCTAGTGTCAATTTTTAAGTTTGGTGTCAATTGCATCTTTTTAATTTCCTAAAAATTTTCAAAAATTCATGCATTGAGTTTTGTTCTTCATGATCTTCAAGTTGTTCTTGATGATCTTCTTTGTTTGATCTTTGCATTTTTATGTTGTGTCTTTTCTTGTTTTTCATATGCATTTTCAATTTGTTAGTGTCTAAACATTGAAAATTTCTAAGTTTGGTGTCTTGCATGTGTTTCTTTTCTTTAAAATCTTCAAAAATAAAGTCTTGATGTTCATCTTGATCTTCAAAGTGTTCTTGGTGTTCATCTTGATATTCAAAGTGTTCTTGCATGCATTATGTGTTTTGATCTTAAATTCTCATGTTTTGAGTCTTCTTATTGTTTTTCTCTTTCTTCATTAAAAATTCAAAAATCAAAAAAATATATTTCCCTTATTCTTCTCATAAATTTCGAATATTTGAGTTGACTTATTCAAAAATTTTTAAAATTTAGTTGTTTCTTATAAGTCAAGTCAAATTTTCGATTTAAAAATCCTATCTTTTCTAAACTTTTTCAAAAATCAAATCTTTTTCAATTTTCTTCTTAATATTTTCGAAAATTTCAAAATGATTTTCAAAATCTTTTTCTAATTTTTATTTCATATTTTCCAAAAATCTCACTAACATTTAATATGATTGGTTCAAAAATCTCAAGTTGTTACTTGCCTATTAAGAAAGGTTCAATCTTTAAATTTTATAATCATATCTTTTAGTTTCTTGCTAGTCAAGTAATCAACTTCAATTTTCAAAATAAAATCTTTTTAAATTTCTTTTTTTTTATTTTTTTCAAAATGATTTTCAATCATATCTTTTTCAAAATCAATTTCAAAATCCTTCTCTAACTTCTTATCTTTTCAAAATTGATTTTCAAATCTTTTTCAATTAACTACTTGACTTTTTGTTTGATTTTAAAAGTTTTCTATTTCACTCATATATTTTTCAAAACCACCTAACCAATTTTCCTTCTCTAACTTTCGAAAACTCCTCCCCACTTCTTCAAAATACCTTTTAATTAACTAATTGTTTTAAATTTTAATTTAATTTTATTTCTCTTTTTAATTTTAGAATTCTAACTAATAATTAAGATAAAAACAAAAATATTTTCCTTTTATTCTTTTTAAATTCAAAATTCTCTATCTCTCATCTCTTTTTATTTATTTATTTATCTACTAACACTCCTCTTCAACTCAAAATTCGAACCCCCTCTTCTTCTCTGTGTTCGAATTTTTCTCTTCTCCTTCTTCTATTCTTCTCTTCTTCTACTCACATAAAGGAATCTCTATACTGTGACATAGAGGATTCCTCTTCTTTTTTGTTCTCTTCTTTTTCATATGAGTAGGAACAGGGATAAAGACATTCTTATTGAAGCTGATCCTGAACCTGAAAGGACTCTTAAGAGGAAACTAAGAGAAGTTAAAGCACAACCCTCTGGAGAGGACCTGACAGAAATTTTTGAAAAAGAAGGAGACATGGCTGAACCAAATAACAACAATGCCAACAATACAAGGAAGATGCTTGGTGACTTCATTGCACCTTCTTCTGACTTCTGTGGAAGAAGCATCTCAATCCCTGCCATTGGAGCAAACAACTTTGAGCTTAAGCCTTAATTAGTTTCTCTAATGCAACAGAATTGCAAGTTTCATGGACTCCCAATGGAAGATCCTCATCAGTTTTTAGCTGAATTCTTGTAAATCTGTGACACTGTCAAGACCAATGGAGTTGATCCCGAGGTCTATAGGCTTATGCTTTTCCCTTTTGCTGTAAGAGACAGAGCTAGAACATGGTTGGATTCACAACCTAAGGATAGCCTGAACTCTTGGGATAAGATGGTCAGTGCCTTCCTGGCCAAATTCTTTCCACCTCAAAAGATGAGCAAGCTTAGAGTGGAAATCCAAACCTTCAGACAGAAGGAAGGAGAATCCCTCTATGAAGCTTGGGAAAGATACAAACAACTGATCAAAAGATGTCCTACTGACATGCTTCCAGAATGGAGCATCATAAGTATATTCTATGATGGTCTGTCTGAGTTGTCAAAAATGTCATTGGACCATTCTGCAAGAGGATCTCTTTTATGATTTTTCAGATTATCAATAACATTTCTCCTTTTTCATCATTCTTTCAAGAGCCAACAATTTTAACATTCATAAACAACAAATTCAAAAATATGCACTGTTCAAGCATTCATTCAGAAAACAAAACGTATTGCCACCATATTAAAATAATTAAACTAATTTCAGGATATAATTCGAAATCATGTACTTCTTGTTCTTTTGCAATTAAAATATTTTTCATTTAAGAAAGGTGATGGATTCATAGGACATTCATAGCTTTAAGGCATAGACACTAATGATCATGTAATAAAGACATAAACATAAATAAACATAAAGCATAGAGAACAAAAAACAGAAAAGAGTAAATAGACAAGGAGATTAAGGAACGGGTCCACCTTAGTGAGGGTGGCGTCTTCTTCCTCTTGAAGAACCAATGGTGCTCTTGAGCTCCTCTATGTCTCTTCCTTGCCTTTGTTTCTCCTCCCTCATAGCTCTTTGATCTTCTCTAATCTCATGGAGAACGATGGAGTGCTTGAAGAATGAATGATTGACGGTTTAGAATTCAGAATAAATTCCCGTTGCAAGTATAGTTTCTAAACCAAGCAATCATCCTTTCTTATAAACGTTTTGGTTGTCACAAGTAACAAACCCAATAAAATTTATAAACCAAAGTATTCAAACCTCGGGTCGTATTCTCAAGGAATTGCAGGGAGGTGTTCTTATCATTAGTTATGGAAAACAGTGTTTTTGGGTTTTGAAAGGTTTGAACAAGGAAAATAAATTGCAGGAATTAATAAATTAATATCTAATAAAACTCTTGGCAATTTATGAAAATTCGGAAGTCCTATCCTAGTTATCCTTATGAGAATTGAGTTTAATCCCACTTAGTTAACCTTTACGAAAGCAAGGGAAAGTCAAGTGGACTAATTAATTAGATCCCCAAGTCCTAGCCTACTCCTAAGGAAAGACTAGAGTTAGTGGAATTCAATTCAATTAGCAAAAATAACAATTAACAATCACGATAAGTTTAATAACTCAAGAGCCTCCAGTTAATCAATTAAAGCCAAGAATATAAAAAAGCTAAATAAGAATCATAAATCTGAAATACCTCAATTTATATCAAATAAAGAAAATCCTAACATGAATGGTTCATAAGCCAATTTGGCAACATAAGTAATTAAATAAAAGCATTAAAGTATCTGAAAGTAAAAGAGAAATATAAAGTAAAAGGAATATTGAACCTGAGAGGAAGTTGAAATAATAAGTTGAAATAATAAGAAATCCTAATTCCTTTAAGAGGAATCCTAATCCTAAAACCTAAGAGAGAAGAGAGAATCTCTCTCTCTAAAAACTACATCTAAACTATGAAAAGTGAATAATCGGAAGGCCCCTCCATGAATGGATGCATCCCCCCACTTTATAGCCTCTAATCTGTGTTTTCTGGGCCACAAACTGGGTCGAAAACAGCCCAGAAATCGCTGGAGAAGAAATATGCCACGCTGATTTTCGTCACTACGACGCGTCCGCGTGGAGCACGCGTTCGCGTTGCCTAGATTCAGGGAAACTATGGCATATTATATATCAACTCGAAGCCCCGGACGTTAGCTTTCCAACGCAACTGAAACCGCATCGTTTGGACCTCTGTAGCTCAAGTTATGACTATTTGAATGCGAAGAGGTCAGGCTGGACAGCTTAGCAACTTCTTCAACTTCTTGTATTCCTTCCACTTTTGTATGCTTCCTTTCCATCCTCTAAGCTATTCCTGCCCTGTAATCCCTGAAATCACTTAACACACATATCACGGCATCTAATGGTAATAAGAGAGGATTAATATTAGCAAATATAAGGCCAAAGAAGTATGTTTTCAATCATAGCACAAAAATCAGGAAGGAGAATGTAAAACATGCATTTTGTATGAACAAGTGTATGAAAGATTGACAAAATCCACTCAATTGAGCATAAGATAAACCATAAAATAGTGGTTTATCAACCTCCCCACACTTAAACAATAGCATGTCCTCATGCTAAGCTCAAGAGAAGCTATAAGGGAGTGAAGTGGAATGGTAGAATGTATGAAATGCAACCTATCTATATGAATGCAACTACATGCTAAGATGTTTCTATCTACTTGGTTAAAAGTTAATAAGCTCTTCAAGACAAACATAAATCAGATTTCACTAATTCAAATCATACAATAAAAGACAAGTAAACTTATAAGAAGATAGCTCATGAAAGCAGGGAACATAGAATCAAGCATTGAACCCTCACTGGTAGTGTATATGCACTCTAATCGCTCAAATGTCTAGGGTTAATCACTCTACTCTTCTCTAATCATGCTTTCTAAACTTTGTTCTTCATCTAACCAATCAACAAAAATTTAATGTATCAATGCAAACATCATGAGGTCTTTTCAAGGTTGTAATGGGGCTAAGGTAAGGGTGAGGGTATATATATGGCTAAGTGAGCTATAAATTGAATCCTTGATTATCTTAAGATCTCACCTAACATATACATACTTTATATAATTTAAAATGCTTTACCTAGCTACCCAAATTTTTTCCACTTTTGTATTACATGCTCATGTATCAAACTTATTTTTGAATTTTGTCCCATGTGCATTGATTTTTTTTATTTTGCATTTGGGGTAATATTTATTTATTTATTTATTTTTTGTATCCCCTTATTTAATTAAAAAATTTTTTTTTGTTTTTTTTTATCAATGCACATGGTAATTAATTATTTTGATTTCACATGAGCATGCTTCCCAAATTTTCAAATAACTTATTCAATTTAATTTCCTACTTTTTCCTATCATCCCATGTTCCTATAAAATTTTCCACACTTAAATTATACACAATATCTATCTTAAGCTAACCAAGGATTCAACTTGGGATTTTTATTTTGTTTTTCTGCTTAAGGCTAGTAATGTGGTTATGAAATAGAAAGGGGTTAAAAAGTTCAAAGTGGCTAACAAGGGTGACATAAAAGGGTAGGCTTATTTTGGATAAGTGAGCAAAAACAAGTAATGGCCTCAATCATATGCAAGCATGTAAATACACTAAATAATGGACATATAGAATAGAACAAAGCAAAGATTACAATTATAGAGAAGAAAACACACAAGAATAAAAATTTATGGTTAAATAATGTAACCATATAAATAAGCTCAAAATCTCACAGGTTGTGTGTCTTTTGGCTCAAAAACCATGTTCCAAATACAACTTCCAAACAAGTTTAACACAAAAAAAAAATTTCAATTTAAATTAGTGAAATACTATAAAAATTTCTTGAAAAAGAAAATATTACTTCAACCAAGTAGTAACTAAATGTATAAAATCAAACAAATATGCAATCAAATATGCAAATGCAACAATGAACAAATAAAGAAAATAGAGTATTGGTGTTGGAAAGAATGTAACTAACCCCTGGAAGTCGGTATCGACCTCCCACACTTAAAGATTGCACCGTCCTCGGTGCATGCTAAGATGTGCAAGTGGATGGGGGTTGTGGTTCCTCAGCTGGTGCTCATTTTTTTTTTCTTTCCTTGCCGGTGGTTTGGGAGTAGCTTTCTCTTTACCCTTCTTGGTGGCCATCCGGAAAAGGGAAAAAGAAAGTAACTTTTAAAGCTAAGGGTTAGAGCAAGGAAGAGAGCAGGAAAGGTGATAACCAATGCACAATAAAGAAGAATGACGTTAATACATGGTCATGACTACATGTGAAAAGTTCATCAATAGAAATATAGCGAGTGCATGTAATGACAATTAAATGCAAGATGTTTATTGGCATGCTGGCAAAGGCATGAGTAGCATAGATCAAGCATTCAATGTCCAAGTTAGATTACCAAGCCTTTCAAACTAACAACATGTTTGTAATAACAATTATATTTAAGTAATAAAATATAAAAAGGGTTTTGTGAAAAGCAAGCATTTAGAGTAGTAGATAGAAAGAAATCGAAAAATAGTGCACAATGCCAGACGGACTTTTTCACAAACACATAGCAAGCATGGTAAATAAGCTATTGAAAGTATTAAATTGAACATGCAAGCAACCCTTTAAAAAGTAATATATAATTGTCAAACAATTCCTTTAATAATCCACAAAAATATAGAAAATAATGACCCAAATAAATTTCTAACACCAACGAAAATAATGCAATGAATGGATGTAAGCAAATAAATTAAATGAAATAGAATGGAAGTGAAGAGGGATGAGAAGTTAAAGAGATGAAGAAGAAGAAGAAGAAAGTAAGAAAAGGAAGAAGAAAGAAGAAAAGATAGAAGAAATTAGGATTAAAAAAAAGAAAAGATAAGATGATTGGCGCTGATTTGGTTAAGTTGTGCGGCGCAGGCGAGGCGGACGCATGAGTGACGCGGTCGCGTGGTGTGCGATAAGGTCAGGTGACGTGGACGCGTGGGTCACGCGATCGCGTGGTCTGATTTGTGCGATTGGCGCGAGTGCAGCCTCGCGTTCGCGCAACTCTCTGTTTGAAACTCATTTTGCCAAATTTTGGGGTGACGCGATCGCGTGGGTGACGCGATCGGGTGAATGGCCTTTCTTTTAAAAATGACACGGATGCGTGGGGCACGCGTTCGCGTGGTAGGGCTGGTGCTTCTAGCATCATTCCAGCCCAGCTCCATCATAACTCTCTGCCATACACCTCTTTACGTCGATTTTGCAGGGCCACGCGTTTGCATGGGTGACATGGACACGTGGGAGGCATTTTTCCCACATGACGCGGACGCGTCAGCGACGCGGTCGCGTGGATCAATTTGTGCCAAAGGCATGCCTCCAGCCACGCTTTCGCGTGACTCTCTGTTCACTTTTCTTTTCTTCCTAATGCACTTGTGACGCGGACGCGTCGCGTGCATTTTTTTTATGCAATATGCAGATGCAAATGCAGTGCTGATATGGATGTTATGAATAATTTCAGGTTCAATAAAATGGAACAAAATAAAACTTAAAAACAAACAAAACGAAATAAAATTAAAATTGAAAAGGGACGATCATACCAAGGTGGGTTGTCTCCCACCTAGCACTTTTAGTTAAAGTCCTTAAGTTGGACATTTGGTGAGCTCCTTGTCATGGCGGCTTGTGCTTGAACTCATCCAGGAATCTCCACCAATGTTTGTAATTCCAATGGCTTCCGGGATCTCAAACTAGGCGTAGAAAGCCTTCAAGCAAGTTAAAGCAAGTGACAAGGCCCCAAGAGTGTTGATTGCCAGAATGAATTCCGGGGTCCCAAACCTTGCTTTTGCACCCGTCTTCTTATTGATCATTAGTGTTCCAACTGGGTAGCAGGCAATCTGAATTCTCACTAAAGCGGCCAAACAACTTCCTAGACCCATTCAGTTGAGCTTTACACTAACCTTTGCATTTAGATTTTGAGTTCCAACCACAAGGAACCTAGGATTGTGTTGCCAACCACTAACCATCTCCCTCTTGCTCTTAAAGCCACAAAGAGCTCTAAGCTGACCATCTATCTCAAGTAAACCATATTCAAGTGGAATGAGAAAGCTAAGAGATATGAATTTTACCCACTTGAATGTTGTGAAGGATGATGGTGACTTAGGTGGAGAGGTTTCCAACAACTTTGGCAAAGTGATATCAAGCTCCACTCCCTTGAGTTCTTCCTTGACAACTTCCACCTCTTTGCAAGCTTCTTCTTCTTCATTAATCTCCATCTCTTGATCAACCTCTTCAAAGTCTTTAGCCATGATATGCCTTGGAGGTTGTACACCCTCCTCAACATCAATTTCAAACGTCTTTGAAGGAGGCTCTATAACTTGACTTTCCCATGGAGGTTCTGCATCTCTTAAATCTTCAACCACTTCTTCCTCTGCAACTATTATGGCTTCCTCCACTTGTTCCAATACAAAGCCATGTTCCTCATTATCCACCGAAGTTTCTAGTGTCTCCTTCATGCTACGCTCTTCTCTTGATTCTCCACATGTAGCCATGGGAGTACTTTGAGTGCTCAGATGTTAGGAAGCTAATTTATTTACTAACTCGGTTAAGGCAGTAGTGAGTTCCAGTACGTCCCTTTGCATCTTCACTTGTCCTTGAAGAAGAACACGAAGTTTATCATCCATTGGAGATTGGGGTAGATATGAGGGTTCATTATTTTGGAGAAAGGGTTCATAATAGGAAGGTGGTTCTTCTTGATAAGGATATGAAATTGGTGAATATTGAGGTGGTGGTTCTGGGTGTGGTTCATATGGTGGTTGGTATGGTGGATACAGGTTAGGGTCATATGGTGGTGTTTGGTGGTAAGGGGCTTGTGAGTATGGTGGTCCAAAGTCATGTTGAGGAAAGGGTTCATAGGCATATGGTGGTGGTTGTAGATAATCAAAGGAGCGCTCACCATAGCCATTGCCTTGATATGCATCACAGAACGGTTGTTGATAGTCCATTGGAGGTGGTTGTTGCCATGAGGGTTGATCAAATCCTTGTGGCTCCTCCCATCTTTGATTGTTCCAACCTTGATGCCTATTTTCATTATAGTTTCCATTCCTTACAACAACATTGGAACCAAACTTAAAGTGGTGGGGGTGAGAACTCATAATAGCAAATAAAAATTAAAAACAAAAATAAAAACAAATTTAAATTAAAAGGTTATTGAAATTTAAATTTTTGAATTTGAAAATTAAATTTTGAATTTTAAATTTTAAATTTTGAAATTTGAATTTTTGAAAAAGCCAACAATATAAGATAAGGATTTGAAAAAGATTTAAATTTTGAAATTTGAATTTTGAATTTTGGAATTTAATTGAAATTTGAAATTTGAATTTGAAATAAGATAAGATAAGATTTTGAAAAAGATATGATTTTTGAAAAAGTATTTGAATTTTGAAATTTAAAACTAAGATAAGATAAGATAAAAAAATTTGAAAATAAAAATCTGAAATTTTTTTTATAACTAAATAAAAACCAATAACCTCTTAATTTATGAAAAAGTAAAAATAAAAATAAAAATAAAAACAAATAAACAAGCAAAAAGCAAATATTTACAATAACCAATAATAAGGCACACGTTTGCAATTCCCGGCAACGGCGCCATTTTGAAGAACGAATGATTGACGGTTTAGAATTCAGAATAAATTTCCGTTGCAAGTATAGTTTCTAAACCAAGCAATCATCCTTTCTTACAAACGTTTTGGTTGTTACAAGTAACAAACCCAATAAAATTTATAAACCGAAGTATTCAAACCTCGGGTCGTCTTCTCAAGGAATTGCAGGGAGGTGTTCTTATCATTAGTTATGGAAAACAGTATTTTTGGGTTTTGAAAGGTTTGAACAAGGAAAATAAATTGCAGGAATTAATGAATTAATATCTAATAAAACTCTTGGCAAGGTATGAAAATTCAGAAGTCCTATCCTAATTATCCTTATGAGAATTGAGTTTAATCCCACTTATTTAACCTTTACGAAAGCAAGGGAAAGTCAAGTGGACTAATTAGTTAGATCCCCAAGTCCTAGCCTACTCCTAAGGAAAGACTAGAGTTAGTGGAATTCAATTCAATTAGCAAAAATAACAATTAACAATCACGATAAGTTTAATAACTCAAGAGCCTCCAGTTAATCAATTAAAGCCAAGAATATAAAAAAGCTAAATAAGAATGATAAATCTGAAATACCTCAATTTATATCAAATAAAGAAAATCCTAACATGAATGGTTCATAAGCCAATTTGGCAACATAAGTAATTAAATAAAAGCATTAAAGTATCTGAAAGTAAAAGAGAAATATAAAGTAAAAGGAATATTGAACCTGAGAGGAAGTTGAAATAATAAGTTGAAATAATAAGAAATCCTAATTCCTTTGAGAGGAATCCTAATCCTAAAACCTAAGAGAGAGGAGAGAACCTCTCTCTCTAAAAACTACATCTAAACTATGAAAAGTGAATAATCGGAAGGCCCCTCAATGAATGGATGCATCCCCCCACTTTATAGCCTCTAATCTGTGTTTTCTGGGCCGCAAAATGGGTCGAAAACAGCCCAGAAATCGCTGGAGAAGAAATCTGCCACGCTGATTTTTGTCACTACAACGTGTCCGCGTGGAGCACGCGTTCGCGTCGCCTAGCTTCAGGGCAACTATGGCATATTATATATCAACTTGAAGCCCCGGACGTTAGCTTTCCAACGCAACTGGAACCGCGTCGTTTGGACCTCTGTAGCTCAAGTTATGACTGTTTGAATGCGAAGAGGTCAGGCTGGACAGCTTAGCAACTTCTTCAACTTCTTGTATTCCTTCCACTTTTGTATGCTTTCTTTCCATCCTCTAAGCTATTCCTGCCCTGTAATCCCTGAAATCACTTAACACACATGTCACAGCATCTAATGGTAATAAGAGAGGATTAATATTAGCAAATATAAGGCCAAAGAAGCATGTTTTCAATCATAACACAAAAATCAGGAAGGAGAATGTAAAACATGTATTTTGTATGAACAAGTGTATGAAAGATTGACAAAATCCACTCAATTGAGCCCAAGATAAACCATAAAATAGTGGTTTATCAGTGCTCTTGGTGCTCCATCCTTAGTTTTCCCATGTTGGAACTTAATTCTCCTAGGGAGGTGTTAATTTGCTCCCAATAGTTTTGTGGAGGAAAGTGCATCCCTTGAGGCATCTCAGGGATTTCATGATGAGGAATTTCCTCATGCTCTTGTTCAGGTCCATGAGTGGGCTCTCTTGTTTGCTCCATCCTCTTTTTAGTGATGGGCTTGTCCTCTTCAATGAGGATGTCTCCCTCTATGACAATTCCAGCCGAATTACACAGGTGGCAAATGAGGTGAGGAAAGACTAACCTTGCCAAAGTGGAGGACTTGTCAGCCACCTTGTAGAGTTCTTGAGGTATAATCTCATGAACTTCCACTTCCTCCCCAATCATGATACTATGGATCATAATGGCTCGATCCACAGTTACTTCAGATCGGTTGCTAGTAGGAATGATAGAGCGTTGGATGAACTCCAACCATCCTCTAGCTACAGGCTTAAGGTCCGGTCTTCTCAATTGAACCGGTTTGCCTCTTGAGTCACTTTTCCATTGAGCTCCTTCCACACATATGTCCATGAGGACTTGGTCCAACCTTTGATCAAAGTTGACCCTTCTAGTGTAGGGACGTGCATTTTCTTGCATCTTTGGCAAGTTGAACGCCAACCTTACATTTTCCAGACTGAAATCTAAGTATTTCTCCCGAACCATTGTAAGCTAGTTCTTTGGATTCGGGTTCATACTTTGATCATGGTTCCTAGTGATCCATGCGTTTGCATAGAATTCTTGAACCATTAAGATTCCGACTTGTTGAATAGGATTGGAGAGAACTTCCCATCCTCTTCTTCTAATCTCATGTCGGATCTCCGGATACTCACTCCTTTTGAGCTTGAAAAGGGCCCTCATGGATCACCTTCTTTTTGACACAACTTCATAGAAGTGGTATTGATGGACCTTTGAGATGAATCTCTCCATCTCCCATGACTCGGAGGTGGAAGCTTTTGCCTTCCCTTTCCTCTTTCTAGAGATTTCTCCGGCCTTAGGTGCCATAAATGGTTATGGAAAATCAAAAAGCAATACTTTTACTACACCAAACTTAGAGTGTTTGCTCGTCCTCAAGCAAAGAAGAGAGAATGAAGGAGAAGAAGAAGAAAATGGAGGAGATGGGGGGAGAGGGTGAATTTGGCCAAGGGTGTATAAGGTATGTGTGACGTGTGAAATTGAAGGAGTGATGAGGGGTATATATAGGAGTGAGGTAGGGTTAGGTTTGTGTATTTGGGGTTGGGTTTGGGAGGGAAAAGAGTTTTGAATTTGAAGGTAGCTGGTGTTTTGGGGAAAAGTGAATGAGGTGATTGGTGAAGGGTATTTGGGGAAGAGGGTAAGATTTGATAGGTGAAGGGTATTTGGGGAAGAGGGTTGTAGAAAGGTGTGAAGAGGAGAGAAGAAGAGGTGTGGTAGGTGGGGATCCTGTGGGGTCCACAGATCCTGAGGGGTCAAGGACTTTAACATCCCTGCTCCATTTAGGCGTGCAAAACGCCCTTAGAGTGCAATTCTGGCGTTAAACGCCAGATTACTGCTTGTTTCTGGCATTTAACGCCAGCTTTTCTCCCTTTCTTGGCGTTTAACGCCAACTTGGTGCCCTGTTCTGGTGTTAAACGCCAGACTAGTACCTGTTTCTGGCATTAAACGCCAGTCTGGTGCCCATTTTTGGCGTTAAACGCCCAGAATGGTGCCAGACTGGGCGTTTAACACCCATTCTGCTACTCTTACTGGCGTTTAAACGCCAGTAAGCTCTTCCTCCAGGGTGAGCTATTTTTAATGCTATTTTTTATTATATTTTTTATTTTTCAGTTGTTTTTGTTACTTCACATGATCATCAACCTAAAGAAAACATAAAATAACAATGGAAAATAAATAGATATAATTAAATAACATTGGGTTGCCTCCCAATAAGTGCTTCTTTAATGTCAATAGCTTGACAGTGAGCTCTCATGGAGCCTCACAGATAATCAGAGCAGGGTTGAGGCCTCTCAACACCAAACTTAGAGTTTCGTTGTGGCCTCTCAACACCAAACTTAGAGTTTGGTTGTGGCCTCCCAACATCAAACTTAGAGTTTGAATGTGGGGGTTTTATTTGACTCTGTATTGAGAGAAGCTTTTCATGCTTCCTCTCCATGGTTATAAAAGGAGAACCTTGAGTGTTGAATACAAGGTAGTCCTCATTCAACTTAAGGACCAACTCTCCTCTGTCAACATCAATCACAACTTTTGCTATGGCTAGAAAGGGTCTACCAAGGATGATGGATACATCCTCATCCTTCCCAGTGTCTAGGATTACGTAAAGGCCTTCAACCTTCACTAGCACGTCCTCTACTAGTCCATAAGCATGTTTCATTGATTTGTCTGCCATCTCTAGTGAGATTCTTGCAGCTTGTACCTCAAAGATTCCCAATTTCTCCATTACAGAGAGGGGCACGAGATTTATCCCTGACCCCAGGTCACATAGAGCCTTCTCAAAGGTCATGGTGCCTATAGTACAACGTATGAAGAATTTTCCGGGATCCGGTTTCTTCTTAGGTAATGTCTGCTTCATTAATGCATTCAGTTCATTGGTGAACAAGGGGGGTTCATCCTTCCAAGTCTCAGTACCAAATAACTTGGCATTCAGCTTCATGATTGCTCCTAGATATTTAGCAACTTGCTCTTCAGTGATGTCTTCATCCTCTTCAGAAGAAGAATATTTATCAGAGCTCATGAATGGCAGAAGAAAGTTCAATGGAATCTCTATTGTCTCTGTATGAACCTCAGATTCCTTTGGTTCCTCAAAGGGAAACACATTTCTGTCCAGAGGACGTCCCACGAGGCTTTTCTCACTGGGACTCACATCCTCCTCACTCTTTCTAGGTTCGGCCATGTTGGTTATGGTTATGGCCTTGCACTCTCTCTTGGGATTTTCTTCTGTATTGCTTGGGAGAGTACTGGGAGGAGTTTCAGTAATCTTCTTACTCAGCTGACCCACCTGTGCCTCCAAATTTCTAATAGAGGACCTTGTTTCATTCATGAAACTTAGTATGGTCTTGGATAGATCAGAGACTATAGTTGCCAGGCCAGAATGGCTCTGTACAGAATTCTCTGTCTGTTGCTGAAAAGATGATGGAAAAGGTTTGCTATTGCCAAACCTGTTTCTTCCACCATTGTTATTATTGAAGCCTTGATTAGGCTTCTGTTGATCCTTCCATGAGAGATTAGGGTGATTCCTCCAAGAAAGATTATAGGTGTTTCCATAGGATTCTCCCGTGTAATTCACCTCTGCCACTGCAGGATTCTCAGGATCATAAGCTTCTTCTTCAGAAGATGCTTCTTTAGTACTGTTTGATGCAGCTTGCAATCCATTCAGACTCTAAGAAATCATATTGACTTGCTGAGTCAATATTTTGTTCTGAGCCAATATGGCATTCAGAGTATCTATCTCAAGAACTCCTTTCTTCTAAGTTGTCCCATTATTCACAGGATTTCTTTCAGAAGTGTACATGAATTGGTTATTTGCAACCATTTCAATGAGTTTCTGAGCTTCTTTAGGCGTCTTCTTCAGATGAAGAGATCCACCTACAGAGTTGTCCAATGACATCTTTGACAGTTCAGACAGACCATCATAGAATATGCATATGATGCTCCATTCTGAAAGCATACCAGAAGGACACCTTCTAATCAATTGCTTGTATCTTTCCCAAGCTTCATAGAGGGATTCGCCTTCCTTCTTTCTGAAGGTTTGGACTTCCACTCTAAGCTTACTCAATTTTTGAGGTGGAAAAAACTTTGCCAAGAAGGCATTGACCAGCTTTTCCCAAGAGTTCAGGCTGTCCTTAGGTTGTGAGTCCAACCATGTCCTAGCTCTGTCTCTTACAGCAAAAGGGAAAAGCATAAGTTTGTAGATCTCAGGGTCAACCCCATGAGTCTTAACAGTGTCACAGATTTGCAAGAACTCGGCTAAAAACTGATGAGGATCTTCCAATGGAAGTCCATGATACTTGCAATTCTGCTGCATTAGAGAAACTAATTGAGGCTTAAGCTCAAAGTTGTTTGCTCCAATTGCAGGAATTGAGATGCACCTTCCACAGAAGTTAGAAGAGGGTGCAATAAAGTCACCAAGCATCTTTCTTGCATCTCCACCATTGTTGTTGGGTTCGGCCATGTTTGTTTTTCTGCTTCCTTTTCGAAAATTTCTATCAGGTCCTCTTCAGAGTTTTGTGCCTTAACTTCTCTTAGCTTTCTCTTCAAGGAACTTTCAGGTTCAGAATCAGTTTCAACAAGAATGCCTTTATCTTTGTTCCTGCTCATATGATAGAGAAGAAGACAAAGAAAGTATGGAATCCTCTATGTCACAGTATAGAGATTCCTTGAGGTGTCAGAGAAAAAGAAGAATAGAAGGATGAGGTAGAGAAGAGAATTCGAACTTATAGAGAGGGAGTGTTCGAATTGCTAATAGAGGAGAAGTGTTAGTCTTAAATAAAAAAAAGTGAGAAGGGGGAAAAATATTCGAAAACAAATTTTTAAATAAAAGTAAAAATTTTAAAATAATTAAAAAGAATTTTGAAAAAGTGGATGATGGTTTTCGAAAATTAAAAGTGAGAAAGTTGTTAAGTGATTTTGAAAAAGATTTTGAAATTGGCAATCAAAAAGATATGATTGAAAATTATTTTGAAAAAGATGTGTTTGAGAAGATATGATTGAGAAGATATGATTGAAAAACAATTTAAAAAGATTTGATTTTTAAAATTAATGACTTGGCTAACAAGAAATTTAAAAGATATAATTCTAAAATTCAAATATTGAACCTTTCTTAATAAAGAAGTAACAAACTTAAAATTTTTGAATCAAATCATTAATTAGTAGCAAGGATTTTCGAAAATAGTGAAAAAAATGGAAAGGATTTGATTTTGAAAAAGATATGATAGAAAAAACATGATTTGGAAAAGATTTGATTTTGAAAAATTATGAAAATTTGAAAAAGATTTGAATCAAAAACTAACTTGTCTCCCTTGTGTTATCCTGGCATTAAACGCCCAGAATGGTATCCATTCTGGCGTTTAACGCCCAAAATACTACCCTTTTGGGCATTTAACGCCCAGCCAGGTACCCTGGCTGGCGTTTAAACACCATTTTTCCTTTTTCACTGGGCATTTTGAACGCCTAGCTTTTTCTCTGTGATTCCTTTGCTGTATGTTCTAAATCTTCAATTCTCTGTATTATTGACTTGAAAAGACAAAATTTTGAAAAATTTTTTTGAATTTTTAACGATGAAAAACAACAAAATAAAACTAATCATGGAAAACTAAGATCAGATAAACAATGCATGCAAGACACCAAACTTAGAAATTTTTCATGTTAGAGACACTAACAACTTGAGAATACACATGAGAAACAACAAAAGACACAAAACAAGAGAATTTAAAGATCAGACCCAAATAAATCATCAAGAAAAACTTGAAGATTAATGAAGAACATAATGCATATATTCGAAAAATGCAAGAGAATTAAAAATATGCAAGACACCAAACTTAAAATGTGACACTAGACTCAAACTAGAAACGCAAATTATTTTTTTGATTTTATGGTTTTATAATTTTTTTTGTAATTTTTCAAAAATTAATTGGAAAAAGAGAAAGTAAGGAATTCAAAACTTTTTAATGAGAATTCCAGGAATCATGTAATGTTAGTCTAAAACTCCGGTCCAGGAATTAGACATGGCTTATCAGCCAGCCAAGATTTCAGTAAAAGCTCCAGTCCAAAACACTAGACATGGCCAATGGCCAGCCAAGCTTTAGCAGATCATTACATTCAACAGCAAGATTGATAGAAATCAACAAGCTCCTATGGTGATAAGTTGAAACCTCGGTCCAAAAGATTAGACATGACTTCACAGCCAGCCAGACTTCAACAGATCATCATGAAACTCTAGAATTCATTCTTAAGAATTCTGAAGTCATAGAATAATTTATTTTTTTTTGAAAATTTTTTTTTCCAAAATAAAAAAAATAAAAACAAAAAGCTTAAAATTAAAATAAAATTACCTAATCTGAGCCACAAGATGAACCGTCAGTTGTCCAAACTCGAACAATCCCCGGCAACGGCGCCAAAAACTTGGTGCACGAAATTGTGATCTCTGAAACGGCACCAAAAACTTGGTACGCACAATCGTAATCTCAACTCTTTTCACAACTCCACATAACTAACCAGCAAGTGCACTGAGTCGTCCAAGTAATAAACCTTACGTGAGTAAGGGTCGATCCCACGGAGATTGTCGGCTTGAAGCAAGCTATGGTCATCTTGTAAATCTCAGTCAGGCAGATTTAAATGGTTATGATGTTTTGGGAATTAAAACATAAATAATATATAAAATAAGATAGAAATACTTATGTAATTCATTGGTGGGATTTCAGATTAGCGTATGAAGATGCTTTGTTCCTTCTGAACCTCTACTTTCCTACTGTCTTTATTCAATCATACGTACTCCTTTCCATGGCAAGCTGTATGTTGGGGGATCACCATTGTCAATGGCTACCGTCCGTCCTCTCAGTGAAAATGGTCCAAATGCGTGGCCACCACACGGCTAATCATCTGTCGGTTCTCACTCATGTTGGAATAGGATCCATTGATCCTTTTGCGTCTGTCACTACGCCCAACACTCGCGAGTTTGAAGCTCGTCACAGTCATCCCTTCCCAGATCCTACACGGAATACCACAGAAAATGTTTAGACTTTCTGGATCTCAGCAATGGCCACCAATAATTCTAGCCTATACCATGAAGACTCTGATCGTGAACCAGGAGGCTAAGAGATATGCATTCAAGCTTGTTTTCATGTAGAACGGAAGTGTTTGTCAAGCACGCGTTCATAAGTGAGAATGGTGATGAGTGTCACTTGATCATCACATTCATTATGTTCTTGTATGCGAATGAATATCTTAGAATAAGAATAAGCTTGAGTTGAATAGAAAAACAATAGTACTTTGCATTAATTTATGAGGAACAGCAGAGCTCTACACCTTACTCTATGGGGTGTAGAAACTCCACCGTTGAAAATACATAAGTGAAAGGTCTAGGCATGGCCATGAGGCCAGCCTCCAAACGTGTACAATGATCTATGATAGCATAAAATTGATCAAGAGATATAAAATAAATCACTAAAAGTAGTTTTTATACTAAACTAGTAGCTAGGGTTACAGAAAATAAGTAACTAAGTGCAGATAGTGCAGAAATCCACTTCCGGGGCCCACTTGGTGTGTGCTTGGGCTGAGCATTGAAGCTTTCACGTGTAGAGACTCTTCTTGGAGGTAAACGCCAGATTTGGTGCCAGTTTGGGCGTTTAACTCCAGCTTTTATGCCAGTTCTGGCGTTTAACGCCAGAATAGGGTAGAAAGTGGGCGTTCAAACGCCAGTTTGCATTATCAAAACTCAGGCAGTGTTTGGACTATTATATATTTCTTGAAAGCTCAGGATGTCTACTTTCCAATGCAATTGAGAGCGAACCAATTGGGTTTATGTAGCTCCAGAAAATCCATTTTGAGTGTAGGGAGGTCAGAATCCAACAGCATTTGCAGTCCTTTTTCAGCCTCTGAATCAAATTTTTGCTCAGGTCCCTCAATTTCAGCCAGAAAATACCTGAAATCACAGAAAAATACACAAACTCATAGTAAAGTCCAGAAATGTGAATTTTTCTTGAAAACTAATAAAAATATATTAAAAAGTAGCTAGATCCTACTAAAAACTACCTAAAAACAATGCCAAAAAGCGTATAAATTATCCGCTCATCAGACGCAGACGTGTGACCTGATTTGTGCTATTGGTGCGAGTGCAGCCTCACGCACACACAACTTTCTATTTTGTACGCATATTGCCAAAATTTAGGGTGACGCGTGCACGTGGGTGACACGCACGCGTGAATGGCTTCTATTTGAAAAATGACACGGACGCGGACACGTGGGGCACGCGTTTGCGTGATAGGGCTTGTGCTTCCAACACCATTCCAGTCCCACTCTATCATAACTCTCTGCCACTTACCTCTTTACGTCGATTTTACAGGGTCACGCATGCGCATGGGTGACGCGCACGCGTGGGAGGCTAGTTTTTCAAATGACGCGGATGCGTCAACGACGTTTGCACGTCGCATGCTTTTTTTTTTATGCAGAATACAAAATGCAAAATGCAAATGCTGATGCAGGCACTATGAATGAACACTAAGAAAAAAAATAAAATAAAATAGAACTAAAAATAAAACAAAATAAAATAAAACTAAGACTGAAAAAGAACGATCATACCATGGTGGGTTGTCTCCCACCTAGCACTTTTAGTTAAAGTCCTTAAGTTGGACGTTTGATGAGCTCCCTGTTATGGTGGCTTGTGCTTGAACTCATCCAGGAATCCCCACCAATATTTGCAATTCCAATATCCTCCGGGATCCTACAATAGTTGCATAAATCCTTCAAGCAAGTTAAAGCAACTGACAAGGCCCCAAAATTGTTGATTGCCAGAATGAATTCGGGGGTCCCAAACCTTGCTTTTGCACCCGTCTTCTTGTTGATCATCATTTTTCCACTTGGGTGGTGAACGGTCGGAATTTTCACAGAGACATCCAAACAGCCTCCTAGACCCATTCAATTGAGAATTATACCAACCCTTATACTTCAATTTGGAGCATGCAACCATATTGAACCTTGCATGACAACTCTTACCACTAACCATCTCCCTCTTACTCTTATAGCCACAAAGAGCTCTAAATTGCCCATCCGTCTCAAGCAAAGCATATTCAAGTGGGCTAATTAAGTTTAGAGATGAAAGATTTACCCACTTGAATGAAGGAATGGACGGTGATGGCTTTGGGGGAGAGGACTCCAACAATTTTGGCAAGGTGATTTCCAGCTCCATTCCCTCGAGCTCTTCCTTGACAACTTCCACCTCCTTGCAAGCTTCTTCAATTTCAACCTCTTCCTCTTGGTAGCTTTCTTCCAATTCGATCTCTTCTTCATTGTTCACCAAGGGCATGGGAGGTTGTGCTTATTCTTCTTTAATCTCCATATCAAGTCCAATAGGAGAGGATTCAAATGTAGATAAGAATTCATTAATGATTGAATCCATCTCTTGATCATCCCATTCAAAGTCTTCAACCATGATATGCCTTGGAGGTTGTACACCCTCCTCAACATCAAATTCAAACTCCTTAAAAGGGGGTTCTGACTGGGCTTTCCCATGGACGTTCCTCATCTCCTAAGTCTTCGACCACTTCTTCTTCTTCGATAATTCTGGTTTCCTCCACTTGTTCTAATACAAAGTCATGCTCCTTACTGTCTACCAGAGTTTCTAGTGTCTCCTTCATGCTACGTTCTTCATTAGATTCTCCACATGAAGCCATGGGGGTTCCTTAAGTTTCCGAACGTCGGGAAGCTAATTGATTTATTGCTTGCTCCAGTTGATGAAGGGTTGCATGAAATTGATCTACTGTTTCCTTGAAGCGATCCTGTGATTCTTGGGTTGATGGATATAGACATGGTGCATATGGAAGTGGTGGTTCTTGGGAGTAATTGGATTGGAATTGGGGTAGATAAGGGTTAGGGTCATATGGAGGTGAATGGTGTAAAGGGGCTTTGGTGGTTCAAAGGTATGTTGAGGAGGTGGTTCATTGGCATATGGTGGGGCTTGTTGGTAACTACAAGGGGGTCCACCATATTCATCATCTTGGTACGCTCCCTGGAATGGCTCTTGATCATAGTAATTTGGCGGAGGTGGTTTGTCACGAAAGGGTCCACCATAACTATTGTCTTGGCATGCATTGTAGAATGGTCGTGTTCCATGGTATCTTGGAAGGTGTTGTTGCCGAAAGGGTTGATCAGATCCTCGTGGCTCCTTCCATCTGTGATTGTTTCGACCTTGATGCATGTTCCTGTTATAGCTTCCATTCCTTTCAACAACATTAGAACCAAACTCAAAGCGACGGGGGTGAGAACTCATAGTAACTAATAAAAATTAAAAACAGAAATAAAAATAAATAAACAAGCAAAATAAAATATTTACAGTAACCAATAATAAGGCACACGTTTGCAATTTCACAACAACGGAACCATTTTGACGATTAGATTCTTGCTAGTAAAGAATTTTATAAGAATAATCACGTTGTAAGTATAGTTTCTAAACCAACAGAGAATCCTTTCGTACAAAAGTTTTGGTTGTCACTTAAGCAAACCCAATAAAATTTATAACCGAAGTATTTAAACCTCAGGTCGTCTCTCAAGGAATTGCATGGAAGTATGATTTATTATTGGTTATGAAATTGTATCTTTTTGGGTTTTTGAAATAGGGAACAGGAAAATAAATTGGCAGGAAATTAAATTAATAACTAGAAAAACTCTTGGCAAGGTATGAGAACTGAAAATCCCATCCTAGTTATCCTTATCAGGTGTGATGAGAATTGTTATTGCTCCCACTTAGCTAACCCTTACTAAATAAAGGAAAGTCAAGTGGACTAATCAATTTGATTCCTCAAGTCCTAGTCAACTCCTGTGGAAAGACTAGCTTTAGAGGGATCCAAATCAATCAGCAATTTCCAATTTTCAATCAACAGCTGAGTTTGACAACTCAAGTATCACCAATTACTCAACCAAAGCCAAAAGGGAAAAAAATATACTCGAATAGAAATGCCTTTTCATCAATTAAAGCTAAGAAGATCATAGATCTGAAATACCTGGAAATTTATTGAATAGAAAATAAAATTAAACATAGGAATCCATAAACCAAATTGGAAACATCAAGTAATCAACTAAAGTAATAGAATGAATAAAAGTAGACGAGAAATTAAATTAAAGGAACATTGAACCTGGATTGAAGAAATAACCATACTCTAAGAGAAATCCTAATTCTAAACATCTAAGACCTAGAGAGAGGAGAAAGCATCTCTCTCTAGAAAACTACATCTAAATCTTAAAATTGTGAATAATGAATGTTGTATTGTTTGAATGAATGGATTCTCCCACTTAATAGCCTCTAATCTGTATTTTCTGGGCCGAAAACTGGGTCAGAAACAGCCCAGAAATCGCCGGGGGCGAATTCTGGTCCGTACAGGTCGCTGATTTTCTGCAGAACCACGCGTGTGCATGGATTCACGCGTGCGCATCACTTATCGTCAGAGAAACTATAGCATATTATATATCATTTCGAAGCCCCGGACGTTAGCTTTCTAACGCAACTGAAATTGCCTCATTTGAATCTCTATAGCTCAAATTATGGTCGATTGAGTGCGAAGAGGTCAGGCTGGACAGCTTTAGTAGTTCCTTCAGTTTCTTGTATTCCTTCCACTTTTGCATGCTTCCTTTCCATCTTCTAAGCCATTCCTGCCCTATAATCCCTGAAATCACTTAACGCACATATCACGGCATCAAATTGTAATAAAAGAGGATTAATATTAGCAAATATAAGGCCAAAGAAGCATGTTTTCAATCATAGCACAAAATCAGGAAGGAAAATGTAGAACATGCGAATTGTATGAATAAGTGTGAGAATAATGGATAAAATCCACTAGATTAAGCACATGATAAACCCTAAAAATGGGGTTTATCACCAGCACTGCTGGGTCTCACCGCCGCCATCTAAAAGCCAGAACCACGAAGAGAGAGAGCTACGACAGGAAGCGAGGAGAAGGGAGAGAGAGCTGTCATCAGGCCAGTTGCTGTTGTTATCGATGATGGAGCCGTCACCATCATCATTGCTGGCCGTCGCCGTCGACATAGTGGGTTTCGAAGAGAGAGAGAGAGAGAGAGAGAGAGAGAGGGGGCTCGGAGAGAGAGAGAGAGAGAGAGAGAGAGAGAGAGAGAGAGAGAGAGAGAGAATAGGGTACTGTCTCTGTCGCCGGCGAGCTGCACGCCATCGTTGAAGCCGCCGTCCCTGTTATGACTGGTGTCGTCGCCGGAAAACCACCACCGCGGGAACCACTGTCCGATTGCTCGGCTCTACTTGTTTCTGGTTCCTTTTTTGCTTGCCGAAGCCACTATTGCCTCCGTTGGTGTTGTAGCTATTTGCATTGGGTGGGACTGTCACCGTTGAACTGCTCCGCCGCCGTTGTTGTTGGAGGTGCCTGCTAGAGCTACTATTGCATCATCTTGCCTTGTTTTATTTTATATGCGTTATTGCTGTTGTATTTATTGTGGTCACTTGGTAATCATTAAGGTTGCTACCACTGAGGTGAATGTTACGGTTGTTGTTGCCGCGACGTCATGGAGTTGTGGTTGCGGCTGCCACTGTTGCGAGCTGAGAGAAAAAGGGAGTTTGTCACGTAGTTGAGTCGAGACTGAGGTAGGGGCACTTTTCTTAAACTCTAGAATTGTTATAAATAGATATTGATGCAAAAATTATATTCTTGCGGATTATGTGAGTCTTATAGATTGACTGAGCTATTTTGAAAGAATGCGATTGTTTACTTGATTTAATTCTTAATTGATTGAGTTGGCATTGTGATAGTTAATGAAAGATTGATTCGGAAATCTGACTGGTATATTTATATCGAGAAATGAGTTGCGTAGGATTTTATATATATTTATATTGAGGAATGGTATGGTTTTGAAACTGTTTGAGAAGGCTAAGAATTCTTATTTATTGATTGATTTTGTTGAAGCTGGTTTGAATTATGATTGATGAGATTGGTTGCTTGAGTTCTAGACTTTGTTGATTTTCTTAAGTTGAGTTGTTGTTGTTGTGTTAATGGTTTGTTGAAAGTGATTCGAATGATTGAGAGACGTTTGTGTTGGTTTGGTTGGGACCCTTGAAGGGTGGCAAAGTCCGTATTTTAAAGGAGATGCTGCCAAAATTTTTATAAAAATTGGAGATTTGGTTTGAAATATTATTTAGAAAAGTTTGGATTCAAGAATTATATTATTTGATTTCGATTTATTAAGAAAAAAAATGAATTATGTTTTGAGTTTTATTTATTGAGAAAAGTATTATGTTTGAGTTTTATTTATTAAGAAAAGGATTTCCTTTTGAGTTTGATTTATTAAGAAAAAAATGAATTATGTTTTGAGTTTTATTTATTTATAAAAAGAATTATACCATTTTGAATTTGATTTATCAATGAAAGGTTTATGTTTCGAGTTTAATTTATTTGAAAAGAGAATTATGTTTTGAGTTTGAATTATTTAATAAAGAAATTATATTTTGAGTTCGATCCAATACGAAAACAATTATGTTTTGGGTTTTGAAATAAAGAATTACCTTTTGAGAGGTTTTGGTAAATTTATAACATTTGAATTTGAATGGTGAAGAAAGATAATTTTTGTGTCTCTTGGAAAATTATTGAACTTGAGAATGAAATTGAAAGTGAGATTTATGCAGTGATTTCAAATCTGAGAGTTATGCTTTTGGGGATTTCAAATGGAATTGAAGAATGGATTATCAAGATTAGTTTGATACTTCTGATTTGGTGAAAATGAGTTTTTTTAAAGAGAAATGGATTTAAATTGTTCTTTTAAAAGAGATTTTGGTATTTAAGCTTCATGGGTAGATGCAAGAGTTGTGGCTTATCCCACTTGCTCCGGGTTGTGATTTTAAAAGATTGTGGTTTTGAATGTGATTACTGACTAGCAAGGATCATGGTGGTATACTGCTTGTCCAGTGCTGAATATGTTGATTAAGGTGGATTGTGGATATAAATTATTGTATGTAATTTATGCACCTGGCAAGGATCACGGTGGTGTACTGCTTGTCCAGGGTTGTAGTTGAGGTGGAGATCGTGGTTATTTATCGCCTACTAGTTTTTCAATTGAAAATCTTGTGAAGATCATGGTGGTGTACCGCTCAAAGTGGTGGAGATCGTGGTGGTGTACCGCTCACCAGGGAGGGATCGTAGTGGTTTACCGCCCACCGATTTTCAAGAGGACGATATCCGGGTTAGCTATTGGATGTGTCGGGTTCTAGTAAAGTAACCGACATGTGAACTCATGGCTAGTAGGACAGACATGTATCATACTGCATTTGTTTACTATTGTTTGGGTGTGCATCTTGTATTTAGCTTGTCTATTTGAATAATTGTACCTATATGCTAATTGAACTAATTGCCTTAATTGTCCTCCATGTTTGTGTATTTCTTGCATTGTTTTGTCTGTGCTTGAACAACTGAGAGATCCCTTATGCTGGTGGTGATGACGTGATAAACCCCATTTTTAGGGTTTATCATGTGTTGAATTTAGAGCATTTTATCAACCTTTTCTCACATTTATTAAATGAAATAGCATGGTTTTGTGATTCTTCCTTAATTTGTGCTTAAATATGAAAATATGCTTTTTAGACCTTAAATTAGCTAATTTTGATTCACCTTTGATTCCACTAGATGCCTTGATGTGTTTGCTAGTGATTTCAGGTTGAAAAGGCTAGGAATGGATCAAAGGAGTGAAGAGAAAAGTATGCAAAGTGGAGAACACATGGAAAAAGCTAATGATTTGGATGCACCCATCAACGCGCACGCGCACTGGACGCGTACGCGTGGATCGCAAAAACCTTAGGGACGCGCACGCGTGCTGTACGCGTACGCGTCGGTGCTAGCACGTGATTTTTAAGTGAAAACGTGCCCAGCGAATTCTCAGAGGCCGTGGGGCCCAATCTAAACCAACTTTGGCACCAAAACACTTAAAAGGACCAAGGATTGAAGGGGAATGGATCATCATTCACATCTTGGATCATTAGGAATCATTAGGCTTAGTACTAGTTAGTTTTAGAGAGAGAAGCTCTCACTTCTCACTAGAATTATGATTAGGTTTAGGATAATAAGCTTAGATCTAGGTTTTAAGTCATGCTCTCATCCACTTCTACCTTTCAATTCCTTGTTGTTATATCTTGTTCCTCTATTCTTTTGTTATGATTTCTTCTACTTTGTTTCTATACTTTGTTGTTGATCTACTCTTGCTTCTTCTATTTTCTTTCAATTCAATTTGAGGTAATTCATGTCAATAATGTTCTTCTTGATTGTTGTTGTTAATTCTTTGCAATAATTTTTGTTAGATTTCATTCTTGTTGTCAATTTACGATGCTTTTCTTTTATACCTTCCAAGTGTTTGTCAAAATTCTTGAGAGGATGTTAGAGTATGATTTTACACTCTTGGCTTGGGAATGTAACTTAGGAATTCTTGAGTTGCTAATGTCCAAGTGATTGATAGTTGGTAGCCATTGGCTCTAGCTCTCATTAATTCAATTAGTGAATGGCTATGACTTATGGACTTGGATTGATATAGCTCATTTGACTTTCTTCTACTTGTTAAAGGATGACTTAATGGGATTGATCCTTGCGATTATCATATTGTGTTTAGTGATAAGGATAGAGATTCTTGACCACCAAACCTTGCCAAGACCTTTTCATCATTTGATTTCCATCGCCATTTACTTTTCTTGTTCCTCATCCAAAACCCCAAAATATACATGTCTATAGCCAATAACAAGAACACTACCCTACAATTTCTTTGAGAGACGACCCGAGGTTTAAATACTTCTGTTTATAATTTTAGGGGTTTGTACTTGTGACAAAGAATCTTTTGTATGAAAGGATTATTTGTTGGTTTAGAAACTATACTTGCAACGAGATTTCATTTGTGAAATTCTAAACCGTCAAAAATCCATTCATCATGACGTTAATGGTTGTTCCTAATATGGTACTGAGAGATCCCCTATGTTGTATTTGCCTTGTACCGTTTGATGCCGAAAATTGATTTTTTTTTTTTTAGATTGAGTTTTGATGGTGATTTGATTTGAGTTGGGTCGGAGGCCGTACTGGGTTATTTTATGGGATATTAATTGAGTTTTGAAATTCTTATAACTAAAAAAGTGAACTTTGAATTTTGGATAATTAATTGTTAATGATTTGAATATATTCATAAGACAAGTTATAATCACTGCAGTTGAAATCAATTCTTTATTTTATGCTTATCCTCTTATGACAATTCTTAAAAATTCTCTACTGAGAACCAGCAAGGATGATGTTCTCACCCCCAACAAATTTTCTTTTTCGGGATGCACGAAGAGTTTAAGGAGTTCCTTCTGTGTATCTGATTGTATTGTATATTATTGTATATGTTATAGTTTCCCCTCACTTTTATTATTATATACCCTTGTAAGAGATATAGGAGTTGTAATGATATGTATGTTCATAATATTTGTAAGTTAATTGTATATGAAGTTTGATATGTTTATATATATATATGAGGATTTAGTGATTGATTTTGGTTGTATATGCATGTTTGATTAAAATAAAAAAAGTATTTCCAGTTTACAAAAGAAAACAACATACGGTTTCGAGTTAAAGGCTCATATCTTTTTATTAAATATATGAAAATCATCGTAACATTCTCACTATCAAAGTGGCGCAGCCAGAAGCGTGACATTCTGACAGTAAGGGTGTTACAGTAAATTAATTTTACGTGATTAGGTTAGGATAATTTAGTTAGATTGATAGGTTCTAATCTCTACTCAATGTGTTTGGAATTATTATCTGAGATTGTCGATTCTTGTTGCTTGGATTATTTGAATTAGTCTGAATCATTAATTTTGTGTTTTATTGTTAATTTGGTTGAAGAATTATTACTGAATTTGTTTGAGCAATGCTTACCTGTTTTGATGATTCGCTGGTTGTTGTTGCTTTGTTGGAAAATTACTATTTTAATGCTTATTTTGCTGATTTATATTGCTGCTGGAACTGTTGGTTTATGCTGAAAAATTACAGTGTTTTGCCATATGCATTACTAGTGATGCTTCATCACGTTATTTTGTGTTTTCTTAAATTTGCATAGGATAATTTTTTGAATTGTTAGAATGCTTTGAAAGTTAGAATGTTTTGAAAAATTGTTAACAAAGTTAGAATGCTTTTGTTAGAATACTATGAAAGTTAGAATATTTTGAAAAGAAAATAAGATAAAAAAAGTTAGAATTGTTTGAAAGTCTAATTTCATTATTTTGAAACTAAAACACTATGTAATTTCTTTTTTGTTTCATTTACTAAACTAAAGCACTTTTCGAATTATTTATTATTTCTTGAGTATGTTATTATTTGTGGGTGTTTGTTACGTTATTAATTTGTTATTAATGTATTCTCTATACAGACATGACGACAGGAAGCAGAAATAGGTCGAGTGGGACATGTGGTCGTAGTAGAGGGTGGGCTTCCACCGAATCCCCCAGGGCTGCTCAGTCATCGCCCTCTATCCTGGCTACTCTGTCGACCCCTGTGATGTCACAGGCGGTTCCATCGGACCAGCAATTTATCATGGTCCCAAACCAGAACTGGGTGCCTCCTTCTGCTACGCCCCCTGCAGATGTAGCAATGACATCGACAGAGCTAGCAGTGGGTGATACCTCTAATGCCCCTGAGCAGGATGCCCCTCCACCACTGCTCGTCATCAGGATGAAGATTTGGCCTGATGGCATGCAGTTGTGAGTTTAATTTTTTAATATTAAGTTTGTTTATCTTATTTGATTGTTATTGTGCAATTGTGCGGTCTGTTCTCTGACAGGTTTGCACCGAACACCAATGCTTGCACACAGCAGATATCCGAGGTCATTAAGTCTATGTGCGACTACCCGTGGCCGACCTACACACCGATCATGGCTGAGACCAGAGAGTGCTGATTTCAAAAGTGAAAGGAAAGAACCCAATTTGGTTAGAATTAATTTACTGTATTTGAACTGTATTTTATTCCAACTAACTAATGTTGGTGAATCACTTTGTGTAGTTGAAATTTATATGGGATGCGGAGCATAACCTCATGATCCGGAAGATCTACGACCACGGGACGGCCAAATGTTTTCAGCAGGTGACGAGTGATGTTGGTCAGGGAAAAGATCACCTGACCTCGTGGATCCGTCCAAACATCAAGCGTAACTTGGAGACTCATTTTAGAGATAACAAGGGGTTCAGGTATCACCGTCTCACGAACATCGCCAATAGGGCTTCGCCCAAGTCGTCGAGATATACGGGTGGGTCGGTGACCTTCATGAAGATGAAGACGAGACTGGTAGGAATTTTGGAATTGTTTTGTATTATAGTAGTTACTTGAATTAGTTAGTAGAGTTTAAGGTATTTAATTTTCTTTTTCATTATCAAGTTACTTAAAGAGTTAGTAGATTTTAGGGCGTTTAATTTTCAGTTTTAGTGGATTTAGATGATTAGGATAGGTTAGATTAGATTCTGAGATTGCTGAAAAATATTGGATTATTTAACTGTTTGTTCATTCCTGCTACTGAAATTGTTTGAAAAATGCTTGACTGTAAACATAATTATGTTAATTTGGTTTAGATGGAACCCTTCAAGGGTGGCTAAATCCAAATTTCAGGGGAGACTCTGTCAAACTTTTTATAATATTTTTAGTGAAATCGAAAAAATTAAAATTATTTTTTCGAAATTAGAATTAAGATTTCCTGCTTCATATATATTTGTCTGTCATTTTTTAATTTGTTCGTTTATTTTATTGTTTAGTTTAGTTAATATATTTGTTTGTAGTTTAAGTCGTTGGATCATGAGGTGACATTGGCGGAGACCTTCAAGTATACCCATACTTTAAAAGCAAACAAGGAGAGATTTGCTAACGACCGGTCGGCGGCCCACTATGTGAGTTTAAATTAATCCTAAATTTTAGCTTTATTTAGTTTAAAGTCAATGATTTAACTATTATCCTAATCACAACTAACGTGTGTGCCACAGGAGGAGTATCAATTAAGGTTGCAGGCTGTGACCCAGCAATCTCAGCTGCCTAGTGGAGCTGCCGAAGTCGGCTCCGAGACCTTAGTCGTGGATCCCAACAAGATTTGGTGCGAGACCGCCTTTGAACCCCACAAGAATTCCCGCTTTGAGCTAGTCTCGTTCTTCGCTAGTGGCCTCCGCTCCTCCGCATTGGTGGCTTCCGCCGCCTCTTTCTCTGCCACTAGCCCTACTGATTCCCAGGAAGTTATCGACCTGAGGAAGGAGGTGCAGAAGCTAACACAGGAGCTTCACTAGCAGCAGGAGCAGTCTGAGCAGAGGTATCAAGAGATTCTTGCACACGTTGCCACCAGCTCAGATCTGACAAAGAATCTGGAGCAGCTCGATCAGTTGTGATAGCAGATGGAGGAGTACAACCAGCAGATGCACGCTGCAGGCAACAGCGACATTGCTGGTAGGGCACTGACGGCAGCACCTACTCCGCTGCCTTCACAGGGGGACCACGACACCAACAACGATGACAAGGATTATCACAATCTGTAGGGGTTAGGGTTTTATGCATTTTTTTGTTTATGGTACATTACTCTACTTAATTCTGTGACATTTTATTGTATTCATACCATTTATTTTTAATAAAATAATTTGTTGATTTCTGCTAATTTTAGATTTCTGATAACAATTTCGTTAACGAGAGTTTTAATTTGATTTGACTATTAGTTGTGACTAAACTGTGCCCAAAAAAATATAAAAACTAAAAAACCTACCGGCGGATGTAACGATAAGTTTTGGCACCATTTCAAGCGAAATGACGCTAAAGTTACTGTCGGATTAATCCGATGGTAATTATAATTTTAGGCTTGACAATCCATTAAAATCACCGACGGAGGAAAAAATCCGCCGATAAAAAATTTC
This sequence comes from Arachis hypogaea, assembly GCF_003086295.3. NCBI lineage: Eukaryota > Viridiplantae > Streptophyta > Magnoliopsida > Fabales > Fabaceae > Arachis > Arachis hypogaea. The sequence continues at coordinate 26,359,000 of NC_092046.1, forward strand.
TAGTACCATTTATACCGTTCACTACAGAACGATCGTAAATCCGACGATAATCTATTTAACGGTAAATTTATTTGATTAATCCAACGGTCACTAACGTTTTTTTTTTTTTTGTAGTGATTCAATTTATTTTAGGTTAATTTAAAATCAATTTTTAAATCTTTAAAATAAATTCAATAAAATATTCGAGTCAGATTCAAATCTAATCAAACTCGATGCGATCCGGCCGATTAGTACACCTCTAGTTGGTATTGGGTGTTCTTCCCACTAATTGTTGTGCTAGCATAAGGGTATGTATTAGGAACTTTTAAACTAAATCATCACATGGTTGTTACGTTTTAGTATTACCATATATGCTCATGCTAAGTTATTGCAGCTTTAAAAATATTAGTAAGCACAAAACTTTGTAACTGTAATAATTTAGTAGGTTATAGCTTTTTAAATATTTCCTGTAAAATTGTTGTAAAATATTATTTACAAAACGTGATACCTAACACTCTATGATTGTTTCCATAAATTAAAAGAAAACAAATTTGTAATAAAAATTACTTTAAAATAATATGATAGTAATATCTCATTTATTTTAAACATTTAAAAGGCCCATTGAGATAGCACATAACAATATGAAATTTCTTGTTTGTCGTCATACTATACGTCTTTCGCCACCATGCATTTTTTGTTAGTTTTATTTTTATAATACTAATTAATTAAGTAAACTCCATTATGCATGAATCGTCATTTATAGCAATAAAGACAAGCTACTAAGGTAGCTAGAAACTAGCTTGTCCTGACGTGCCTTTTTTTAATATTATCGATTTTTATGTTTTTGGCATGTAGGGTCTGTGGCTAATGTTAGAGGAAGAAATTAATTAATTAAATGATCTAAAAGATGGCAATCCCACTATATATAAAGAACTCCGATTCTTACAAAACATATAGGAACTTCATAGATATGTTGTATGCAATATTTCTCCAAAAAGCTACGTTGTGTAGGAATTCCATATATAGCTAGGATCTTATGGAGAAATCGAACACACCAATGGACACATCAGCAGCCAGCTGGTTATCTGAATTGGTAAGAAACTAAACTCATCTAATTTTGATGTTTTACGTGTTGTGATATTTAGATAACTTAATATTATCAAACAAATCCTAATATACCGTTAAATGTGTAATGGTTTATGTATTTTTATTTAATTATTTAAATTATTATAATAAGTTACTAATGTGTTTTGTTTAGTAATATAAATTTTTACAATAAAACTACGTGGACAAATAATTTATCGATTAAATTTCAATTAATTTAGATATGCACGTTTTTTTTTTTTTAATATGGTCATCATTATCATCGTGGTCGTCCTATTTTTTTTATTCTTGTTTTCTAACAAGGAAAAGTTTGGAGGACCAACAACTTTTTTAAATTTTGTCCAGCATATAATCAGCAAAAAAAAATGAACCATTAGATGAAATCTCACACTAATCTCACAACATTAAAATCATCATTGATAGTTATTTGATAGCTATAAATCACAAAAGTTACTGGCCTCTAGCACTCCTCTTCTAACAATATTGCCAACTTCAATAACAACTTTTTTTTCTTATTTAATTTTTTTCCCTCTTTCTTTTGTTTCTCGGTCCTCCTTTATTATTATCATTGTGGTCATTGTCTTTGTATTCTTCTTCTCTTATATATGTTTAAAAAACTAAAGCATAAAAATTTGATTTACAATACAAAAAATTTTAATGCATAACACAAATATTTAAAGGACCACATGCCTAGAACGTTAACACTCAATCAACAAAATATATACACAGAGTACAAAATTTCGGTATATAGTATAAAAAATTTGGTGCACAATACAAAAATTTTTTAAAAATTACATGTCTAAAACATTGACACCCAAATAACAAAATGCATATACCACAAATATTTTGGTGCATAGCACAAAAAATTTTGATGCGCAACAAAAAAATGTTTAATGGAAAGCAAAAAAAAACTTAAAGGACCATAATTGATTCACTTAACCAACAAAATATATTCATAACAAAAATTTATGTGCTATGTGTAAAAATTTTTATATATGTAAAAATTTCTATGCTATGTGTAAAAATTTATCTGTTATAAATTTCTATGCTCTCCAAAAACAAAATTGTGCTAAAATAGCATGAAAAAGGAGAAACGCTAATACATGCGTGCATGTTTTTTTTGTTAGACTTGTGTCAATGTGGTAGGACTTGCCTACAAAAATGCTTGTATGTGTAACATTATTAAAATTTTTAAGATAAATATTTTTTTTAATATTACCAAAATTTCTGTTACAAAAAAATTTGAAATTTAGCTCATATAATATGAAACAAAAATTGAAAAAATTGCAAATTCATGCTTCAAGTTCACAAATAACTTTTCTACGTATGAGAGAGCGTGATAGATACAATATTCATGTACATCCCTCTATTTCACAGTTTAAGTTTTGTTTGGTCTAAATAGTTTTGCGATATTTATAAAGTAATCAAGATGTGAATTTTATATTTTTTTTCCTCAAATCTCACTTTAGTTTTTTTTTTTTTTTAGTAAAAGAAGTTACAAATTTTTTATACTTGGAATTACAAAATATTTTCATTGTTAATAATGAGAGTTAATTTCACATTTTAGATACATTCAGGACTTAATGCATGCAACATGTGTTTAACTATAATTTGTATATTAATTTTTAAATGTTAAGAAAAAGTGGTCAATTGAAATAACATATATATAAAAGTAATCAACTAAAAATTGACTAATATAAATATTTTGGAGTGGTTGCGAAATACATTAAAAGAATTGGTTTCGTACATGCACTAAATGATTAGTTTGTGATGATTCAAGTTTTAGTAAACATTTTTTATTTTCTTTTTAAGTTTACAAAACTATTGATGTGATACTAGCTACATTATTGATAATAATATAGCACTAGAAACTCATACTCGGTTTATATATATTAATTAATAGTAGTCCAAAAACTAAAACACTTTAACAATTACTCAAAAGTCAGCGAATTTGGACAGATAGTAAAGGATTATAATTTCTTTAAAGTTTAACAAAAAAATATATATATGATTTAACAATTACTCATAGTGGTATATATCTGATTTAATTTGTTAAACTTTAGCAGGAAATTGATGAGGATTACAATTTCTTCCCGGACCTTGATTTTGATCTAGTCGATGAGGAAGATTTTCTTTCACATGAGTTAATAGCAAGTGAGGATCTTCAAGGGAAGTCTGCACTACAGGTATTAATTAATTATTTATTAGTTACTAAATTTTTTCTTGCAAAAATATTCCATAGACACTGAAAATTATTATAGGATCAATCATATATATATACACCTGTTGTTCTACATATTATTAATAAAATAATTAACTATAGGATCAATCATATTATTAACGATTTTATTGTTAGTCAATCTGGTTTTTTAAAAGTAAAATAAAATAAAAATAGTTAATAATGATGAGAAGAAAAACATCCTTGATCAGTATTAACAATTTTATTTTATTTATAAGAAACTAAATGGTTGAGTTATTTCAAATTCAACTATTTTCGGTCGAACAAAAAAAAAATTGACAAAAATATGTCATGTTTTCATTATAAATTATACTTATTCTGTAATATTATTGAATTTTTTATTATTATTAACAACCTTTTTAATTTTCTGATATGATCACCATCACATTCAACGGTAGGACCAATCTTTATCTGCAGAGTGCAATTCCAAAGAGCTAAGTAATTGTTGCACCGATGAAATGATGAGTTTTGAAGAGATGCTAAGAAACATCAACGATGAAACCTTTTCACCCAAACTTTCTTCATCATCTTCTCAGATTCTGTCCTTTGATAACTCAGACTCATTATCATCATCTCCACCCAATAATACGACACAGTTTTATGAGTTGAAAAATAGCTTAAACCAAAGGCAAGACTCAGTTGAAACTCCAAATAATAATAATAATAAAAAGAGTGATTCCTTGAATACACAAAATGTGGAAGCAAAGAGTACCTCAACACTTGGTAAGAGGTCACCATCTCATGCTCACGATCATATCATAGCTGAGAGAAAGAGAAGAGAGAAGATCAGTCAGAGTTTCATTGCTCTTGCAGCCCTTGTTCCTGGCCTCAAGAAGGTACACTAATTTTAATTTACCCCCCTAACATTTATTCCATGCAAACTTTAATCCTTCACATTCAAAATCTTCACATTAATTAGTTCCTAATTTAGGAATTTATTAGCGACATTGTTTTTCAAAGGAAAATATTTTTAACTAGCCAACTTTAAATAACTGTAATTAATAATCAATAATTTTATATTTTTTAAAAAATAAAATTTAAATAATCACTAATTAATAATAATTATTTAATATAGAATGTAATTCAAAAATATTTGTTGACTTAACTTGTTGTTAGTTAGACCTTTGTTGATTATCTAGCAAAATTGTTTCTCAAACTAATTTTATATGAATCCCATAACTAATAAATCGACCGATAATCATTTGATAATCAATTATAAAGACTAATTTAACTAAAAGTTTTAACATCTAGAGATCGATTAATTATTTTAACATTGTCGAGAGACATTTTGTCTTTCACCTAAAAAGATAAATGCTGAAAAAATCATTTTTAAATATATTTTTTATAGCTGCTTTATTATAGTAAAAAAATATCTAATGTCTTTAACAATCAATAACTTCGTCAATATAATTTTTTAAAAATACACTTCAATAGTCACTTAATTATAAAAAAAAAACGTGTTATTGACAATACATTTTTTAACACTTCATTTTGATCATGAATGATAACCAAATATCATTAAAAGTATTGTCAACTAAGATCCTTTTGACACCTAAATGATTATATATACAAATATTTTGAATATTTTTTTTATAATTATTAAAATAATTTATCATGAAATCGCTCATCCCAAAAATTTATGGTGATAAAAATAAGTAACATTAATTGTTATATTTATAATATTTCTCTTTAAATAAATTTTTTTTTTGAGTTTGCTTAATTTTGTTGTATAGACATTCTTAAGCATTCTTTTTCTCCTTTATTTACCTTATGCTATTTTTTTTTTAAATTTTAATACTCATCAAAGATCAACTTTAGACTTTTTCAATATAAAGTTTTAATACCTTGTTATAAAACCATTATCCCAAAAAATTTAAACTAATAGAAAAGTAACATTAATAATTATATTTCTAACACAATTATTGACAACTAAAAATAAGGTTTAATTATTCTGTTGGTTCCATAGTTTTATCAAATTTTTAATTAAGTCTCTATACTTTTTTTTTCTTTCAATTGGTCTCTATACTGCTTTTAATTTTCTAATTACGTCATTTTCATGTTAAAAATGTTAAAATTAACATAATATTTTTACCAAAATACATGTGGTCAAAGATTTAATTAAGTTTTTAATTATAAATATCTTCAATTTGCGAAAAAATATTCAGTTAACTCTAATATTTTTTATACTAGAAAGGACTTAATTACAAAATTAAAGCAATACAGAGACCCAATTAAAAGGGAAAAAAGTATAGGAACCTAATTAAAAATTTGGTAAAACTATAGGGACTAAGAGAGTAATTAAACCTAAAAATAATACTAAATATTTTTATTATTTATTTTATTTTATATTCAATTTATCATTAAATAAAATATAAAAATATTTATTTTTATTTTTATATTTTTTGTATTTTATTTTCAGTGAAAACCAAACTCATCCTAATGAAATATGTTCACTGATTGACACAGATGGACAAGGCTTCTGTGTTGGGGGACTCTATCAAGTATGTGAAAGAGCTGAAAGAGCGTTTGGCAGTGCTCGAAGAAGAATCCAAGAAAACAAAGGCTCTGCCTACGGTGGTTCTGAACAAAGCAGAACAACTCCATGCTCATGGTGCTGCTGTGTTCTCCTCATTATGCGAAGAAGAGACCATTGATGGTCTTCCACAGGTTGAAGCAAGAGAGTGGGGGCAACAAGTGTTGCTTCGAATCCACTGCTGGAAGGAAGAGGGCATTTTGGTCAGAATATTGTCTGAGATTCAAAGCCTTCAATTGATGGTTCTTAATAGCAGTGTCTTATCATTTGGAGATTCCATTCTTGACATAACCATCATTGTTCAGGTCAAAGCTTCTTTTACCCTTTTTCTTCCTTTTCCACTTGATGAAGAGGATCTTCACCTTAATCTATACAGAAACTTGAAGACTGCTTTTAAAGGATATAATAATAAAAATACAAAAAATTTCCTACTTTTATATAAAATTAAAAAATTAAATATCTATAAATTTCTATTGGTGTACAGGCTTATGCTTAAACTTAAAAAATATAAAACAAAAATAAAAAAATACCCACCTATATAATAATAGGCTATAGGAGAAACTCAAGATGATTATTTATACTACAAATTTGCTTTTCTAAACAAATTAAACAATTCTAGTTAATCTCTAATTATTCTTAATTTAGACCTAGAAAAATTTTAAAACATCAAAACAAATGTCCAACTCTTCAAAGTGTCTACCACTTATAGTAGTGTGAGTCTCTCTATTTTATAACGGATATATGAATCATATAAAAAGTAAATATGTTATGTGTACACTAAAATTAATACTAAATATTTATATATTGTTTAATTTATTTTTAATATATTTTTTATGTTTTAATATTATTTTAAATTAATAATTATTAATTTTAATGATTTGGTTTATACCTAGGTTGTTGAATAAATAAAGTATGCTAGTTTGGCCTAACCTATTTTCTCTCTTAACCAATGTGGTGGTTTAGTTTTTAACTATGGAAATTGTCAATTCAGGATGATGTTTAATCGTATTTGATTAATGCTGTATTGCAGGCGGGCGAAGGTTACAACTTGACCCTTAATGAACTTGTCAAGAACCTACGCATGGCTACGTTGAAACTCATGTCATAGTCATAATGCGAGTGACAGGTGCCCTACCTTGCAAGAAAAACTCATTGATGAAACGGGTTCTTTAGTTAAATAATTCAGCCAACCTTGCCAATCATCTAAGTGTGTAATTAGACTAGACATTAGTTTTGAAACCAAATATGATTTTGTAAATTTGGTCTTCCTTGAGTGTTTTTGGCATAATATATGATTTAATTATTTGAAGACTTATATCATAAAAGCAAATTCGACAAAATAAATATGTAATTATAGATTCTTCCATTATGATATTATTTGGACCATTTCGTATTTGAGGAATAAGCAATGTTCAGTAGGCCAACAAATTCTATTTATATTAGCTAACAAATTTAGCTAGTACACACATTTTATTAGTGTATTTTCACCTTAATAAAAGGAAAATAAAAAATTAATGACAACAATAAAAAATTTTTAAAAATTATTATAAAATGTGATGTTTGAAAACTGTGCAAAAAAATGCGACATGTATCATGTAGTAAAGTGTGACAAGAAATACAAAGAATACTACACCTCCATTTAAAACAAGTCCATGTTAAAAGTAAATAAAATTAGGTGTATGTAGAGTTAGGAATATTGTTATTGTTATTTTTTATTTTATTGTCTATTAGTGATACATCAAATTTTCTTTTAATTTTAATGATGTAATAAATTAATAATGTTCTGGGCAATGCTAGGTAACCAATGATTTATTTGAACAACATGAATAATAGATCTTAAAATTGGTCAATTTCAACTAAAAGACACTATACCCTAATTAAATTTAGGATTAATTTACTCTTTTAACCCTATTATTCATATTGTTCAATAATGTTGTTAGTTACCTATACTTTTCCTAATGTTATAATAATGCATTATGTTATTTTCTTGCTATAAATATTCTCGCGTTTCATCTCTAGAAAATTCGTCCCCGAAAGATTACGCGATCTTCATTTTCGTCCCCAAATGATTTTTTTAATCAAATTGGTCCCTGAAAGATAAAAAATAAGTCAAATTAGTCCTTCTGTCAGATGGACGATGGCGTGACACTTAAAGTGACACGTGGCATGATGATGTGGCACGCCACGTGGCAGGTCAACGCTACGGTCAACGCCACGTGGCAGGTCAGTGCCACGTGGCAGGTCAGTGACATGTGGCATACCCGTGACATGCCACGTGTCACTTGACATGTACAAAAGATTTTTATAGTCAAAATAGTCCTTGAAAGTCCAGACGTAAGTCATTTTCATCCCTCAAATTTTAAAAAATTAGTCAAACTAGTCCTTATATATATTTTTTTTATTTTTTCTTCATAATATTAAATTTGAAATATTTTTTGATACTACTAATTTTAATAGAAATGTAATTGACAAACAAAACATTAGTAATTGTATATTTTCTTCTTAAAAAATTTTTTCAATAAAATTATCTCCCTCCTTTAATTCTTCTCAAAATCTCTCTTATTCTTTTCTATTCTAAAACCTTTTTCTTACATTATTATATTTTGCTGGAATATATATATATATATACACTTAAAATTGAAATGTATGTATTTATTAACCTAAACAAAGTTATATGCACAAAATCAAAATTTATGTATGTTAACCTAAACAAAGTTATACCACTATTTTTTTTTACTACATATTTTTTTTTTCCATTATGGTATTACTTACATATAGGATGTAATGGTAGTGATAGTTAGAATCAAAATTCAAGAAGATCCACAAATTTTGACTCTAAGTATTACTATCATTACATCCTATACGTAAGTAATACCGTAATGGACCAAAAAAAAAGATGTAGTAGAAAAAAAAGTAGTGGTATAACTTTGTTTAGCTTAACATACATAAATTTTGATTTCGAGCATATAATTTTGTTTAGGTTAATAAATACATACATTTCAATTTTGAATATATATATACTCCAGCAAAATATAATAATGTAAGAAAAATGTTTTAGAATAGAAAAGAATAAGAAAGATTTTGAGAAGAATTAAAGGAGAGAGATAATTTTATTAAAAAAAATTTTTAAGAAGAAAATATACAATTACTAATGTTTTGTTTCTCAATTACATTTCTATTAAAATTAGTAGTATCAAAAAATATTTCAAATTTAATATTATGAAGAAAAAATAAAAAAAAATTATATAAGGACTAGTTTGACTAATTTTTTAAAATTTGAGGGATGAAAATGACTTACGTCTGGACTTTCAAGGACTATTTTGACTATAAAATTCTATTGTACATGTCAAGTGACACGTGGCATGTCACAGGTATGCCACGTGTCGCTGACCTGCCATGTGGCGTTGACCGTAGCGTTGATTTGCCACGTGGCATGCCACGTCATCATGCCACGTGGCACTTAACGTGCCACGTCATCGCCCATCTGATAGAAGGACTAATTTGACTTATTTGTTATCTTTTAGGGACTAATTTGATTAAAAAATCATTTGGGGACGAAAATGAAGATCGCGTAATTTTTCGGGGACGAATTTGAGTATTAACCCTAATTTTAATGATGTAATAAATTAATAATATTCTGGGCAATGCTTGGTAACCAATGATTTATTTGAACAACATGAATAATAGATCTTAAAATTGGTCCATTTCAACTAAAAGACACTATACCCTAATTAAATTTAGGATTAATTTACTCTTTTAACCCTATTATTCATATTGTTCAATAATGTTGTTAGTTACCTATACTTTTCCTAATGTTATAATAACGTATTATGTTATTTTCTTGCTATAAATATTCTCGCCTTTCATCTCTAGAAAACTATTCAAAAAATGATGCATAACTGATAGAAAATACAATAAAAAAAAACAATAATATTTAAATTTTACACCTATTATATACCCAAGGACGGATACATGGGACAAGTGGAGGCTTGGCCCCAACTTTTTTTGAAAAAAAAGTAGTAGTCAGAAGCCCAACCCAACCCAAATAAAACATAATAGCTTTTAAAATTTTTTAAATCCTTAAAACTAATTCTCTTTCTTCACGTTTCCTATTCTTTTCTAATCCTCTTGTTTCCTCACGGCTCACGAGTCACGCGGCGCCCTCACTGAGTCATGTCACTGCCATTGCCCAGTCTCTAGTAAAGTTTTCAATCATATTCATATCAATTAAAACAAGGTATTCATTTTATTTTTCACTTCTTTTCTATAATTACATAAAATTATTAATTAACAAAGCACTTTTTTATTATAAAATAATATAATTTTATTTCTTTGTATTTACAAAGAAAAATTGTTGACCTATTTTTAAGATTTATTCTCTCTTATTTTTTTATTTTATTTTTTAATGAAATTGATAGTGATTTAGTGAAAAAATTATTATTATTGATAAAATACTTAGACTTTGTTTATTCATGTAAGTATATATAATTATTTGAGTTCTTTTTTTTCAGGTAAAAATAAACTAGAACATTTTATGATGAAAAAGCAAAGTAAAATTGATGTAATTTTTAAGAGAAAAGTTACTGATAATGTTAATCGAATGAAACTTAGGCTAACTATTGAGTGAGAGCATGAGAGAGAGCGAGCGAGAGAGCGAGAGCATGGGGGGGGGGGGAACACGGTGAGGGGTAGGTCCATGGATCATGGGAAGGATCCCAGGGTTTGGAACAGGGAAGAGTATCGACGGCTGGAATCTGAGTCTTTCTCCATCTTTGTGGATAATCTACCGGAAGATATATCAAAAAGAGAGTTATTTCAATTGTTCAACTGGACTGGGTGCATCAATTATATTTACCTGTCCCAAAAATGGAAAAACGGAGGCATCTACATGTTTGCTTCCATCCGATACACGACGAAAGGAGGGGCGTTGAAAGCTATAGCGGAAATAAACTGCCTGAGGCTGAGAAGTAAGATCATTTATGTAGGCGAGGTGAAGTACAGAAGAGAGTCGGGACCAACAAATGGTGATAAGGGATGACGGGAAGATCGTACACCAGAACCATCGGCACAGCAACTACATCGAATCACATGCGACGAAGACTCCTTGCTGAATAAGGAAGAGGGACGGATGAAGGAAATCGCAAAATCCCGTCATGGGACTGGCGAGACTAAGATGCTGGAAGCGGCCGTGGTGCCAGGAAATATTGGATGGTTACAGAAAAGCCTTATAGGGATTACGACAAAGCCGATCAGTTTTAACTTCTTGAGGGATATGATATCTAAGAATATGCCTTCTGTAGTCCAAATCTGGGAAATGTGAGCTTTTAAAGTTCTCTTGACTTTTGATAGTGTTCTGAGTGTAGACGAAGTGTACAATTTTAAGTTGAATTACCTCCTGCAAATCTTTCACAAGGTGAGAAGGTGGACCGAGTCAGAGCATAGTGATACCAGAAGGGTGTGGCTCGAGTGCTACGGAGTCCCGTTGCATGCATGGTCAGTCGAGACGTTTACTTTGATAGGGGGTCAATGGGAAGTAGTAGTAGACTGTGCAAAAGAGACAGAATTGTGCACTTCCTTTTCTGTAGGCTGTGTATTGGTTGATACGGGTATTATGGAAGTGATTCAGGAGAGGATCCATGTCTCTGTTGGGTCCGGGGGATTTGACGTTTTGGTAAAAGAATATGGACATGGAATGGGGAGCATGCAGGGCAGGGAGTGTTTTTTGGATAATGGGTTTAACACCGGTGGGATATTGAACCGTAGCATAGCAAGTACGAGTACCGAGGGAGAAAAGGGGCAGAGAAGGAGGTTGATTTCATCAAGGGGAGTCGAGCAAGATGAAGCTTCGTTAATGGCGGTGAACTGTGTAGGGGCAGACAAGGAGGGCAGAATAGTAATTTCTGCTGATATTTTAAATGAGTGGATGAAGGGCAGTGAAAATCAAAATCGCAGAAAGTTAGTAACGGTTCCAAATAACGGCGGCATTCAAGGGCTTACTAATTTTGAATGTGAAAATCGTATCAGTTATGTAGCAGATTCAGATAGAAACGTGACTAGCAACTTGTGTACGTTGTATTATGGGCTGCAACGGATTTTATCTAATCACAAGGAAAAATAAAAAAGGGGGCCTCACTAGGTATTGGGCCAGGCATAGCTCTATGGAAAAGGAAAAAACAAGAAAAGGGAGCTGCACTAAGCATTGGGCCAAGGACAGCTATGCAGGTATGGAAGGAGGCACTACTGGTTTGGGCCTCACCCCTTCAGCCTTTGGGCTCGAACCGAGTCAGGGGAAGCGCTGTAGGCAACCCTCTAAGGAACTCTAGATCGCGCAGCAGAGTTCTCTCGGGGACTGCTTGCGCTGCCTTGAGGGGGAGAGCGACACCAGAATCGAGGCTGCGAACGGAGAGCGACGGTTGGCCTTGAATCCAGGGAGACGGCCGGGAAGCGCTGAAGATGACTGGACATGGACCGGAGGCAGAGCTTGTGCAAGCCATGACGGGGTGGCTGGCCATGAGATCGACGAAGTAGCAATTCCACCCAACGATCCGGTTGCGAAGGAATGTCGTGAAGCGGCGTTGAGGACGGTGGAAGCCGAGGATGATGGAGACGACCACGCTGCTGTGGAAGAGGGGGAGGTGAGCGCGGCTGGTGGGAGTGCCAGGGTAAGGGTCGCAGACGGAATCCGGAGTGAACAGGGAGATACGGATAACCAGTGCTTGGAGGAACAATTGATGGAAAATAAAAAGACCGTGGAGCTGGCTTTGGAATCAGGGGCGGTGCTGTGCAACGAGAAAGATGACATCATGACAATTCTTCAGGCTCAAAACAAAGAAATAGCACAAAAGATGAAATTGACGAAACGAAAGGCGAAGTTGTGACGATGTAGACCAAAAAGTAAAAGCCAGGTGTGTAAAATTAGTTTTAAATGACTTTCTGTTCTTGGAATGTTAGGGGGTTACGTGGTCATGGGAAGATGAGAATGGTGAAGGATTTAAAATATAAACATAACCTGATCTTGGTAGGCTTGATTGAGACCAAGAGACGGGCTGTGACAAGGTTTGACGTTGAAAGGATTTGGGGGTGTACTGGGGCAGGGTGGGAATATGTAGACTCGGACGGTGCATCCGGGGGGCTTTTGATGATTTGGGATGACACGTATTTTAATATGAATAACTGCTATAAGGGGGAATGGTGGTTATCTGTTGAAGGTGCTTTGCTAAAGAATAGTTTTAACTGTGCTTTTGTCTTGATTTATGGTGCACATAGTAGAGATGAGGAGAGACAGGTGTGGGAGGAGTTGAGTTACATTGGTGGGTTATGTCAAGTTCCTTTTTGCTTTATGGGGGATTTTAATGAGATAGTGAACATCGAGGAACGGAGAGGGACTGTTAGCTTACCTGTGTCAGCAGAGGACTTCAAGACGTGGATTCAGGATATGCACCTAGTGGACTTGCCGCTTACAGATCGCAAATTCACGTGGTTTTGAGGTCGCTCTTGCAGTTGATTAGACAGAGCTTTGGTGAGTGTGGAATGGTTAGAAGAGTTCCCTAAGACCCGGTTACGAGGGAGTCCAAGAGGCTTGTCAGATCACTACCCTATTATTGTGGAAGAGCAGCGGATGCAGGAAGGTCCTCAGCCTTTTCAAAGCCTTGACGCATGGTTCACACATGACGGCTTTCTCCGGATGGTCAAGGAGGAATGGAGGGGTCTAGGGGAGATGCAATTCAAAGATAAATTGAAGGCGCTAGCGGCTCCTTTGAGAAGTTGGCACAAGAACAAATTTGGTGAGATGGACAAGAAGATCTTGAAGTTTGAGGAAGATATCAAAAAGATTGATGACTTGGTAAGTACTGGAGTGTATGATGCAACTACGGAGGCTAGAAGGAAGGCGTTAGTCACCTGCTGTGAGAGATGGTATGTGAGGAAAGAAATTCACTAGAAGCAAATGTCTCGATCTCGGCAAGCAAAGGAAATGGATAGAAACACAAGATACTTCCACAATATAGCATCGGCAAGAAGGCAGAATAATCGGATTGATGCTCTGGTAGTCAACGGAAGACTGGTTAGGAACAAAGCTAGAATAAAAATAGCTATAAGAGAGTTTTATAAAGATCTGTATCATCAGAAGAGTTCTCCTTTGCTGGGATTCAAAGATGGTTTGGTGGCTAAGATAGCTGAGGAAGAGTCTGTGTCTTTGGAGGCGATGCCATCTGCTGAGGAAATCAGGAAATCAATATGAGATTGTAAGTCTTCGAAGGCGCCAGGGTATGATAGGTTCAACATGAATTTCATTAAGCGGTGCTGGAATGAGATTGGGGCGGAGTTTACAGGAGCAGTTATGGGGTTCTTTCAGACATCCAGGCTACCTGCAGATTCCAATATTACGTGGGTGGCGCTGGTCCCCAAGTTCACTGGTGCGAAGGAAATCAAAGACCTCAGACCTATCAGCATGGTTGGGTGTGTGTATAAGGTCATTTCGAAAGTGCTTGTTAGAAGGATGAGAGCAGTGATGCATGGGCTAGTAGGAGAGACTCAGAGTGCCTTTGTGCAGGGTAGAAAAATTTATGACGGGGCTCTCATAGCGTGTGAAACGGTGCACTGGCTTAAAAGGAGAAAAGAGGAGGCAGCCATAATCAAATTGGACTTCCAAAAGGCATATGACAGAGTGAAGTGGAGCTTTGTCGATATTGTGCTGGAAAAGATGGGGTTTGGGCGCAGGTGGAGGGCTTGGGTTATGGAATGTGTGACCACAGCTTCGATGTCGCTTTTGATTAATAGATCGCTGTCTAAACCGTTTAAAATGGAGAGGGGCTTGAGACAAGGTGACCCGCTTTCCCCTTTCTTGTTTGTGCTGGTTGTCGATGTACTACATAGGATGGTTGGTGAGGTGGTCAGGAACAGGCGTATTTCTCCTTTGCTGGTTGGCCGAGACAGTGTGGAGCTTTCACACCTTCAGTTTGCTGATGATACCATTCTGTTCTGTTCGCCAGAAGATGAGACTATGCGGAATTATAAGCGGCTGCTGCGATGGTTTGAGTTGATGTCAGGACTCAGTATCAACTTCGATAAGTCCAGCTTGATTCCAATCAACTGTGAAGAGCAGTGGGTGCGTAGTATGTGTACTTTGTGGGGATGCAAGGAAGGCACGCTCCCTATTAAATACCTTGGAGTCCCCTTAGGAGCTAATCCGAGGTTGGTTAAGACTTGGAAGCCGATAATCGACAAGGCGGAAAAGAAACTAAGCCTGTGGAAAGCTAAGGTGCTAAATAAAGTGGGTAAGCTGGTTCTTATTAAATCAGTCTTGAATTGCTTGCCAGTGTATTATCTGAGCTTATACAAGATGCTGAAGGCAGTTGTTAAGAAGCTAGTTTCTCTACAGAGGAGATTTCTGTGGAGTAAGGAGGATGGGAGACAGGGAATGGTGTTGGTGAAGTGGGAGATGGTACAGGCCCCGAAGAAATTTGGAGGGCTGGGAGTAGGGGATGCTATGATTCGGAACTCAGCACTGTTGTTTAAGTGGTGGTGGCACTTTGCTAAGGAAGAGTGTCCATTGTGGAAGAAGGTGGTCTGCTCCTGTAATAACTTGAGGCCAAATGAGCTACTGTCTTCTCAAGTGCTGCCTACTAGAGGGGGCCCATGGAGGGATATTTGCCATATAGATTTTCAGGAGCAACATCTGCGGGATAAGATGGTTACAGGTCTGGCAATGGAGATTGGGGACGGGCGAAGGACACGATTTTGGGAGGATGTTTGGCTGCAGTGTGGTTCCTTGAAAGATTGCTTCCCTAGGCTCTTCTCTGTTTCAAACTAATGTGGGGCGTTGATTGGGGAGTGTGGGTTTTGGGATGGGTTAGAGTGGGTTTGGAACTTCCAATGGAGGAGGGAGCTCTTTCAATGGGAGTTAGACCTTCTGAGTCAGTTACATGAGGCTCTGAGACCTGTGAGGCAAGCGAATAATAGGGAGGATAGCGTCGTGTGGAAATATGATAAACTTGGTATTTTTTCGACTAACTCCTTTGTGCAGGTGCTACAGGAAGGAATGCTATCGGAGGAGGTAACCAGTTACAGCTTCACAAAGACCATCTGGAAAGGTTTGTTCCACCAAGGGTGGAGCTGTTTGCTTGGTTCGTCCTGGTAGGCAGGGTGAACACCAAAGAACGGCTAAGCCGGATCGGGATAATTAGCCAGGATGATAAGAGCTGGGTTTTATGTAATAAGGATGTTGAGCAGGTCTATCACTTGTTTCTGGGCTGTGATTTTACTTGGCAGGTGTGGAATGCATGGTTGTCTATGGCTGGCCGACGTTGGGATGTCCCGGGGTTATTGAAAGATCATTTCCTGAGTTGGACAGATGAACTGTGAAGGAAAGCAGATCGAAAGCAGCGGTTAAGATGTTTCTGTGCGATCATTTGGCATATTTGGTTGGAGCGAAACAGGAGGATATTTCATAACCAAAGAAAGAGGGTAGAAGATATCATCACACTAACCATCCTTAGCTGTGAAGAGTGGGCAGGTGTGCATCCATAGGGTTGTTGATGGCTATGCCAGAGATGACGTGGGGATGCTGTTCTCTATTCAAGGAGTTTGTGGGAGTTGCCTGTCTTGTTATTTTATTTCATACTGCTTGCTCCACTCTAATGTGTTGAGCTCTTTTACTTTCAAAAAAAAAGTTATTGATAATGTTAGAGTTCAAATAAGTCAACCCTCTAATCTCATTTCACAAGAAGTTCAAGTAAGTGAGCTCTCTAATCTTACTCAAAATACACATCAACATGAAACTAAAGTACCAAGATTAGAAAGAGATGTGGATATCTCTTTACTAGAAAGGAATAATTTATGTGTGAAATCTTGTGATGATTTAATGGCTCAATCTAAGCATATAGACAAAGTTCTTGATAGGCATAGTGATGAAACTATTGCAAATAACCGTCTAAGGTTGAAAACATCTATTAATGCTATTCGATGGCTTGTATTTCAAGCATGTGCATTTAGAGGCGATGATGAAAGTCTTAGATCTTTGAATATGAGAAATTTTATTGAGTTAATTAAGCTTTTAGCTTCCTGTAATCAGAATGTTAATAATGTTGTCCTTGAAAATGCTCCAGGAAATGCTCAATATATATCTCCCGGTGTTCAAAAAGATATATTGCATATCTTTGCTAGAAAAGTGCGTGCAACAATTCAAGAAGAAATTGGTGATTCTAAATTTTGTATAATTATTGATGAAGCAAGAGATGAGTCAAAGCGAGAATAAATATCTGTAGTTTTGAGATTTGTAGACAAGCACGATTGTGTTCTAGAAAGATTTTTTGATCTTATACATGTTTCTGATACACGTTCTTTGACATTGAAAACAGAAATTTCATCTGTTCTCTCTCGTCATAATCTTGATGTTCAAAATCTTAGGGGACAAGGGTACGATGGAGCTAGTAATATGCGTGGTGAATGGAATGGATTGCAAGCTCTATTTTTGAAAGATTGCCCTTTTACTTATTACATTCATTGTCTTGCTCATCGATTACAATTAGCACTTGTTTCTGTAGCCAAAGAAGTGTGTTATGTTCATCAATTCTTTTCAAAACTTACACTAATTGTGAATGTTGTGACTATTTCTCCTAAACGTCATGATCAGTTAAGGGTTGCTCAAGTAAATAATGTTGCAAACTTAATTGCCAATGATCAAATTGTGATAGGTACGTAGTGGACTTAATCAAATTGGTACTTTGTAAAGAGCTGGAGATACTAGATGGGGGGTCTCATTTGAATTCTGTACGTAGCTTGTTATGCATGTTTGATGCTACTTGTGAAGTTCTTGAAAAAAGCACCGAAGAAGGTAATTTTTTCCCTCATGGTGATGCTAGTGCTGCTTATGATGCTATCACATCCTTTGAATTTGTCTTTGTTTTGCATTTGATGAGAAATATTTTGGAAATTAGTCATGATCTTTGTCAAGCCTTGCAACGAAAAAATCAAGACATATTGAATGCTTTAACTCTGGTTTCTACTACGAAGACTTTAATCCAAAGAATGAGAGAATCAAGTTGGGAGGCTTTCATAAAAGAAGTTATATTATTTTGTGAGAAACATGAAGTTGAAGTTCCTTATATGGATGCATTGTATATTCCTAGAAGAGGCCAAACTCGCAAAATTGTTGATCAAATTTCAGTAGAGCATCATTACCGTGTTAATTTATTTCTGGTTGTAATTGATACACAATTGCAAGAGCTTAATGGAGATTCAATGATAATATGGTGGAATTGCTTACTTTAAGTTCAACTTTAGATCCCAGAGATAATTATAAGTTCTTCAGTGTCAATAAAAAGTATGTGAATTAATAGAACGGTTTTATCCAGGTGACTTCAGTGACCAAGAAAAATTTCACATTAGAATGCAAGCTCAACATTATGAACTTGATGTTCCTAATCATGTTGAATTAACTAACTTGTGCATAATTTTGGAGTTATGTCAAGGATTAATGAAGACAGGAAAGTATTTAACATATCCTTTGATTGATCGTTTGATTTGCTTAGTATTAACTCTCCCTGTTTCAACTAGTACAACTGAGAGATCTTTTTCAGCTATGAATATTGTGAAGAATAGACTCAGAAAAAATGGAAGATGAATTGCTTGCTAATTGTCTTTTGATTTACATTGAGAAGAAGATTGCTGAAAGATTTGACACAGATTCTATTATCGATGAATTTTATGATATGAAGAATCGACGTGTACCACTTCGTTAGTAAAAAGTACACATTTTTTTGTACTTTAAATATATATTCTCTATTAGTATATTTTTGTAATGCATCTTACATTATAATTTATTTGTATATATTTTTTTATATTATATATATTATTGGCCCCTATAATAATATTTCTGGATCCGTCTTGTATATACCTAACTATTTACTTTAACACTAGTATTTAATTAATAATTCTTTTAAGTAGAACACGGTGTAGTGTTCTTTGCAATTGCTTGTCAAGAACTCAAAATGTGTCAGTCGAGTTTCATTATATAAATTGTGTGAAAAATGCAATAAGATTTCTGTCACGTTCTATCGTTTAATCTAAATTTAAATTCATCATATTTTTGTAATCTAATTTTAAATGTCAAAAGTACGTAAGATTTTTTTTTATCGAGAAAAATTTTAATTTTTTCTTAAAGTCAATTTATAAAATACGTTGATAACTAAGTGCTGCCAAAGAAAGAGTAGCTTATACTGACTAAGTACTATTGAAATATGATGGTCTATTATTGAATTATCCTTTTATCAGAGTGTATACTGTAATGTTAATTGTTATGGATTGCTTATTCCAAGTTATTAAGCTTACCCATTGAACCTAAAACTTGGATGCCAATTGAAAATTTTCAAGGAATTTGAGAGGGGTTGAATCAAGAAATCATTTTTGATAGCTTATAAAATAGATTATGTAGTATTTGCAACTCAAGAAATTATTTTAAGTTTTGTCTTGTCTCAACAGTGCAGAGAAAGAAAAAAGAGAAAGAGTGATACAACAATATATCTTGGTTTGGCCTCTAGTACTGAGACTTACGTCGAGTTTACCATAAACTACAGTAAAATTTTTACTATAATCAAAGTTTGATTACTGTTGAGTTCAAAGAAAAACAATAATAATTTGATGACGACAAAACGTTATTAATTAGTTGGGTTAAAGCCCAAAAGTTTTTGTAATGTGTGTAGTTATTGTCCCGAAAATAAATAGGCCCAATTATAAAAGCCAGCACTTATTCTCTTCTTTAGCCTGTAACTAGTACTCACTTCTCTCTTCTAATCATAATCCATGTGACTAACCTTAAATCAAGGATGAAAAGAAGTTTCACAAATAAAAAAGTATATTCAGATTGGGTTCAAGCAATGTGTAAAAGTAGATCACCAATTCTTGGTATCGAAAAGAAAAGAGAAGAAAAAGTCAAAAGTTGGAGCTAAAGGAAAAATCAAATATGATTTGATGTAGAAGAAAATCAAAGATGAGTTATCATCTTTGTGCAACCATTCTAGCTTGTTGAAGCTACCATCCTCCTATTGCACATTTTCGGGTAAGAAGAAGAAAATAGAGGTTATCTTTATTTATTAGAAATCAAAAGTCACAATTGAAACTTAGAACCAAAGAATAGATCAATGGTTCAGATCTTTGAAGTCAAGAGAAAAAAAAAGAAAGAGAAGAAGTTAGCACTACAACAAATTCGGGCTGAGGCAACCCTTTAAAAACGTTGTTTATAATAAGAGAAAGTGTTGTCTTTGATAAAAGGCAACACTTTTTGACAAAAAACAACGCTTTTGGGGGGGTTGGCTATACGGCCGTTACCTTTGGTCTAAGGCAACGTTTTTGTGTATTAAAGGGAACCCTTTTTACGGCAACCTTCAAAAAACGTTGCCTTTTCTGCAAATAAAGCAACTCCGCAAAAGGGTTGTCTTAGAGCACCTAAACACAACGCTTTAGATAAAACTTTATAGCAACACTTTATACGAGTTGTATTTTCTAATACATAAAGCAACACTTGTCCAGATTTTTTTTAGTTGCCTTTTCATATACCTAAAGCAACACTTGTATAAATTTTTTCTGGTTGTTTCTTCATATACCTAAAACAACACTTGTCCAAATTTTGTTAAGTTGCCTTTTTCATAGACCTAAAACAACACTTATCTAAGTTTATTTGCAGTTGTCTTTTTTTAATACCTAAAGCAACACCTCATTGAGTTTTTTTTAGGTTTTCTTTTTTTATATCTAAAGCAATATATTTTTCATCTTTGTTATATTTATATGACATTTAAAGAATTTATAGTACACATTAATAATATTTAAATATTTGAACTCAATTAATCAATATAAGGAGAATAAGCTAATAATATATATTGCATATATATAGAAAAGTCTTCCAAGTGTCAATAGGGAGAATAAGCTAATAATATATATTGCATATATATAGAAAGGTCTTCTAAGTGTCGATTAACATACTTGTTAAGTTATCAAGTCAACTAAATAATAAACATAAGTAAACAAAATACATATTTTTTTCATGATGAAATTGAACAAAAAAGAAACTAGTTTTTCCATTTGAAACCAAAAAGACTTTGTGCTTCACCATTGTGTCAAGAGTCGCCTTTATTTCTCTAGAAAACTTCATCCAACCCTATATAGGAAGATAAAAAATAGGAAAAGAGAAGGTCAGATGATTGAAATTGAAACACAATCCTCCCATACATGTAAAACCCGAATGAGAATGTAGATAAGCAATTGAGTATTTACAAATGGAACAGAAGCTATTATATGGAGTAACAAAATCAAAATGATCTCACACTAGCCTGCTGATGCATATAAGCCTACTTTCTACAATATTAGGAAATACAAGCTCACAAACTACAAATGGGGAAAAAGCATCAATAAATCAATAAATATAATATGCGGCTAGCACAATGCATGAATTTCATTTATAAAAAAATTGAGAGAAAAAAAGGGGCTGAACAAAGCACCTGCAACTGGAGTGCCTCTGATCTGGAACCAATGTGCTTCCTGGAAGGACGAGCACGGCCAAAATCCATGAGTATGGCAAGAGGCAGTTGTCCTTTTCTATGTGTTATAAGAACATTACCAGGTTTGACATCATTATGAGCATATGGAGTATCTAAACCATGCATATGCTTGAGTCCTGAACAAAGCTGTTGAGTTAATTTGTCAGGGCTAAAAGGATTTCAGAAGAAATCAAACTTTTGTAAGGTTAGAGTACTAAAGAACTCTAGAATATAAAGAACTGTATATTGAATCAAACTAATATTTTTATTTTTTATATTTTAAAAAAGAAAGTTGCTTCTTAGATTCTAAACATAAAAGTAGTATAAAAGTAGTATAGGCCAGAGATGTCCATATTTATCTTTCAATTTGATTCTGAACAGAGAAAATAACCTATTCCAAAGAATTACTAGGTAAATACATATACGAAATTCATGACAATCAGAAAAGGATACAATAGATGCCAAACAAGTAACATATGTTTTTATCCAAAAAAAAAAGTAAAAGTATCATGTGCTGAAAATCTTGAATTGCAACTATGATGCTTGAGATACCTGATCTCTGGTTATAATAAGCCAATTACATGACAGAAGAAAGTTCTTTTAGCTGTTGAAAGATTTGAAGAACATCGGAGGTAGGAAAGGATTCCTTCCTGGCTTGCATTGTAGCAGCAATAGATAGAGGTCCTTGTAAAATAGCACAATTAATAGTGATATTATGTTTTCAAAGACATAATTTTATAAGCAAGAAGCAATTCTTATCGAAATAATCCAATTTGAAAAGGTTGAATAATAGACTAGAATCAACTTTGCCATGATATGCAGGATCTCACTTGGTACATATCACTATCCCATTACATTGACAAGCTTTGAGAGTCTCATTCTAATCCTTTCGCAATCACATATCTCAAAAGAATTTTTGTTGAGCATCCACAAGAAAAACCAGATACCCATCCTTTTTCCATTCAAAGTGCACATAGGAAAGATGAATTACTTTCAGTTTAAACCAGTTACAATAAAACACCAAATACTGACTATTGAATGTTTTTTGGTCAAGGCATAGTTCAAGTGCCCGTAGAAGGTATCTCGTAGAAGGCATTGGATTCTACAGCCTTCATGCATAGTATTTGGAAACTGCTGAATTCCAAACCCAGCAGATAGCATGTTTAAAACTTCAGGACATAAATCTAATTACATAGCCAAAGCTAAAGAACAAATATGGAGGTTGAATAAATAGACCATTTTCTTGTTTTGATGAATTTTTTTTATATGATTCAGAGAAGAGCGGGTGTTGACTGCTGTTGTAACTACTTACCTTGACAGAAATGATTGCATGATCAAAAAGCGGGAGTAGATTTGGGTGGTTGAATAGTGATGAAACACGGATCTCCTCCCTGACCAACTCCAGCTGCTCATTGCTCTTGATGAGGACCTTTTCATAGCATATGTTTCGTCATCTACATAAAAGCACATCAGCAATGTATCAATTTCACTCCGTCATCTACATAAAAACAATCAGAACCATAAAAAATTCAAAAAAATTGAAATAAAACCCCCTCTAGAATGTCCACCAATGTTCCTTAAACTCCCTTGAAGCAATCTTTCTCTATAACAGAGTAAAGTATCAAATTTACATTACTCTTTATAAACAATTTAACTCAATCAAAGTGGCAAACAGAACAATCAATTGAAAATGCTTCAAATCAGACACCATAAATGATTCTAAAACACACTAAAACTACAAATAATTGCTGCCTCCATTACTTCACATACAAACACAAATACAAATGTGAAAGAACAATCCGTGTCATGATTAAAATCAAAACAAATGATGAACTAAATACATATGTTTTAGCATTTCTGTAGGGAGCAGTAGCTTAATTAGCATGCATCTTAATTGCTTCTAATTAATATAGTCTCTATATAAACATCAAAAGAAACAAACCCTGCATAGCTACAAATTAAAGAAGAATATTTTTCAAGAATAATTATCATCAGCAGTCCACAACAAAGAATTAAATTAGAACACGAATTTCACTCTTAACTAATATTTTTTTGTGACATGTAATTAAAGAAAAGGAAATTACAAATTAAAGAGCACTACTAATTAATAGATTAGCTTCTAGCTTATATATACATACTAGAATATTACATGTTTCTGAGAATTAACCATTACTTAAGGAAAGGAGAAATTAATAAATTCAAGTTTATGAATCAATAAGAGTTCAATTTTTAGGCTTGGATGATGCATCATCATATCTATCATAAAAAATTTGCCTGGCTTGAGCTTGTGTACTGTAGCTGTTAATTAACACCATATAAAGATAGCAATAATCAATTGAAATTAGTAGTGATTATCAGATCACACCAATAATAAGCATGGGCTCATCTTCACCTTCTTCTGTTTCCCCCACCATACTTGTCGGACACTACTTTTGCCTACAAAACCCTTTGAATCTATGGGAACTATGCTTCTGCAGTTTTCTATTTATTAATTAAAATAACCATGCTTCTGCATCATATCTATCATCAAATACAGCTTCTCCTAATTTGTGAGTACAAAGATCTAATCCATATTAGTTTTTTTTCCAATGGGCACCACTACAGAGACACTAGTTGGAATCGATTGAAGAATTAAATTAAACGGAAGAGAAAATCGAATAGGTAAAACAGAGAGCGCAAGAAGAAAATGAATTACTTGGTGAGCTACGACGGCAAAAGTGTTGATCAGAGAGAGTGATGATGTGAATTGCCTGCTCCGGTGCCGATGCCAGTTGCGAAGAGGAGGAGGCGAGACAGGGGAAGAAGAGGAAGAACGACAGAGGTTTCTCGAAGGTGACCGCGTACGTTGAGCCGAGACAGGAGGAGGAGAAGCCGTGGAGCAGTGTGCGTGGAGACGAAGACCGCGAAGGAGAGCACCGCGCCGACGCCCCTAGAAGAGAGCACTCTGCCGACACCCCTGGAGGAGAGCACCGCAACGTGCCAACGCCTATGAAAGGGAGCACCGTGCCGTCGCCGGTTGGGGTGGACAGCACCGCGAACGAGACCTCCTGCTGCCGTTTGTGTCGATGATTAGGAAAGTTAGGGCTTATGGTGGGTGCTGGGTAGTGATGAACAAACTGAAACAATAGTAGAAATAATCTAAGGAAACTAAAGGTCTTTTCTTTTTTTTTTCTAAGTTATTTGATTGGAAAGAAATTATTGGGGGGAATATGATGAAAAGTTTTCCTCTAAAATTTTTAGCTATGAATGATTTTAGGTAATATTTTATAAAAGTTATTTATTTAAATTTTTTAATAACCCTTATAAAATGTTGTATTTTTATTTAAAAATGTTGTCTTAAATGTTTTATATTGTAATATTTTTTAAGTGTTGCTTTAGATATTAAAGACAACAATTTTTGTGGGTGGTCAAAAAATTTGTTATCTTTGCCTTACTCAAAGGTAACTCTTAAAAAATGTTGTATTTTTCTATCTAAGGCAACTTTTATTAAATGTTGCTTCAAATAAGGGTTACCTTAGGCCAAAAATGTTGTAGTGTAGATAAGAATCCAAGCTAATTCTCCTATCCATGAAATCACTATTATTGTCCCCTCTCTTCTCTATGTCTTTGATTTGATTTATGGGAAAGAAAAACAAAGTCAAAGGTGTTCAACCGAGCTCAAGTTTTGGAAGCTTTACTCCTGTATAAAAGGGTAAACGGTCAGAAATTGAAGAAAAGAGAGTCAGCATACTGTTCGGATCTTCATAGCTTTCGAGCTACACCTTCTTCTCCTTCATGATTTAACATTAAATTTTTTGTTCTTTAGTTTTATCTTTCTTTGTTTAAATCAATGGAAAAAAGTAAATATGTGAGATATTAGAAAAAATTCATTGAGAGTAAAAGCAAAGAGAGTAATCTTGGAGAAAAGCCCAAAATTATGTCAAACTCTTATGTTATTGTTTGTATTTTGTATTCATGAACTTGAGAGGTTTCTCTTGTTAAGTTGAGTGAGCACTTAATGGTTAAAAGTCTAGGGAGTAAACCTAGCCAAATTAAGCTTGGTTAGAAGTTTGGTTTGTCTTTGATAGGATTTGGTTGATTCATTGAAAATTGGTGTTTATAAATCTTTGAAAAAGATAATGGAAATTTCACCACAGATGTGGTGGAGACTGGATGTAGGCCACATTGCACATGGTAGTTGAATCAGGATACATGACTGTGTCATTTATTCTTCTCAGCTCTATTTCTGTTTTCATTCAATATGAGACAAAATGAGGGTCAGTCCAACAACAGACCTCATTTCTTTAATGTCAAAACTACACTTATTACTAGAATGAGAGAATATGGATATTTATGCAATCCGTTGATTACAACATATGAAAAATTGTTATGGATGGTCCACAAGTCCCAACAATCACAAGTGCTGAAGAAGTTGTCACTTCTAAAGATGAATCCAAATGGAACGATGAAGATACGAAAAATGTGGAGCTAAATGCCAAGGCAATCAACATGATGAATTACGTAGTTAGCTTTGAGAAATTTCAGAAGTTCTCAAAATGTAAAACAGCAAAAGAAATTTGGGATAAACTCCAAGTCACTCATGAAAGCACTCAACATGTCAAGGAAATAAGGATTGATATGCCAAGAAAGGAATATGAAATGTTCACTATGAAGGAAGGAGAAACCATCGATGAGCTGTTTGAAAGATTTTCAATCATCACAAATAGTTTGAATGCTATGAGGATGACTGATGAACGAATTTTGCTCGATGGTCTAGATTTTCTTCTCATAGAAAGAATTACTTCGTTGTAAGCATAGCTCCAAACCAACAAACAATTTCCACATCAAAAATTTTGGTTGTCACAATTAACAAACCCCAAATAAGAATTAACCGAAGTATTTGAACTTCGGGCCGTCTCACAAGGAATTGCAATGAAGTGGTCAATTATTGGCTATGAAAATTCAAGGGGGGGGGGTTTGATTTTTGTAAGAAAGTAAATGGCAAGAAAAATTAAATGACAATAAGGTAAAATGACAAGAGCTAAATAAAATAAAGGAAAAGTACTATTGGCTAGACGTAGGTAATTGAGATCACCATCCTTGTCTACAAACCATATATTGACAATTATGAGGAACCAAGCTCATTAAGTCTACTTCCAAAAGTCTTAAGTACGTAATATCTACTCCTAGACTTAAAGTACGTCAAATAGGCTTGATCACATCAACCCATAAGTCCCAACCTACCTACTAATTAGATTAGTAGTGAGTTGGCATCAATGAGTATCAAATTGATCACCAAGGGTTCTCAAATCACCAAATCATTGAGACCCAATGACTCAAGGTCACTCAATTCCCTTAGCCTAGGCCAAGAGTCAAGAAAACTACTCAAAAACTAGAGGAAACATTTTATCAAACACCTAGAATGCAAGAAAAGTAAACATAACAAAATCCAAGAATTAAGCAAACCCATAACTAACATAAGCAAGAAATCAATAATAACAATCAATATCAACATAAAAGAGACATGGAAATATAAAATTGCATTAAGAGAAATCAAGATCCAACAATTGTTCATAAACATAAAAATGACAAAATAAAGGAAATGACAAGTAAAACTAGAAGAATAGAGATGTAATAACAAGAAATTAAAAGGAAGAACTAAATCAAAACAAGAATTATAACTTGGATCCAAGAAGAATTAACTAAAACTACCCTAAAATCTAGAGAGAGGAGAGAGCCTCTCTCTCTAGAATTTTAACCCTAAAACATGATGAAAACTCAACTATGACTACTTGGTTCATTCCCCCTCCAATCCTTGGGTTCAATAGCATCATAAATGAGTTGGATTGGGCCCAAAATGAGCTAGAAATCGCTGGCCACCATTTCTCTTTAGTGGACCCATGTGCTCCATCGGCGCGCACGCGTACATGGCGCGTGCGCGCCCCTATGAGTCAGGCAACATATAGAAAATTTTATATCATTTCAAAGCCCCAGATGTTAGCTTTCCAATGCAACTGGAACCGCCTCATTTGGACCTCTGTAGCTCAAGTTATGGTCGATTGAGTGCGAAGAGGTCAAGCTTGATAGCTTTACCGTTCCTTCATTTCTTCATGAGTTCTCCCACTTTGCTTGCTTTTCTCCTCACTTCTTCCATCTAATACTTACCTTATAAACCTGAAATCACTTAACAAACATATCAAGGTATTGAATAGAATTAAAGTGGATTAAAATTGGCTATTTTAAGGCCTAAAAAGCATGTTTTCACATTTAAGTACAAATCAAGGGAGAATTGCAAAACCATGCTATTTCATTGAATAAATGTGAGAAAAGGTGATAAAATCCCCCAAATTAAGCACAAGATAAATCACAAAATTGGGTTTTTCAAATCTCCCCACACTTAAACCAAGCATGTCCTCATGCTAAGAATAAAGAAGGATAAGAAAAGGGTATGAACATTTATTCAATGCAAAGAAACTATATGCAGCCTATCTAAATGAATGCACTAAATGCAAGATGATTCTACCTACTTGGTCAAAAGCAAATCAATCTCCAAGAACACATGTATGAACAAGTAGGGCTAAGATCATATGACAACTCACAAACTCTACCAATTCAAATATCAAAATGAAGTTCAAATAGACTTGCAAGAAGAAAGCTCATGAAAGCCGGGAACAAGGAATTGAGCATCAAACCCTCACCGGAAGTGTATCCGCTCTAGTCGCTCGAGTGTATAGGGTCGATCACTCAATTATCTTCTAATCATGCTTTCCATGATTTGTTTTTCATCTAACAATCAACAATTATTCAATGCATGCATACATTCATCATGAGGACTTATTCATAGGTTGTAATGGGGCTAGGGTCAAGGTAAGGATGCATATGGTCAAGTGAGCTTGAAATTTGTATCTTTGATTAGCCTAAGCTCTCACCTAACACATGTAACAACCTATACAATTCTAATACATAACCTAGCTACCCATGATTCCCACTTTTTCACACACTCATGCATTCTCTTTTCAATTCATATCCTATATGCATTGATTTTTATTGAACTTTACTTTGGAGCATTTTTGTCCCCTTTTTATTTCTTTTTCTCTTTTTTTTTTCTCTCTCTCTCTCTCTCTCTATATATATATATATATATATATATATATATATATATATATATATATATATATATATATGTGTGTGTGTGTGTGTGTGTGTTCTTTTTCTTTTTCTTTATCATTTTTTTTCTAAAGTATATACAAATGTATCAATGCATATGATTTTACATATTTAATGCATAAGCATGTACCCAATCCCAAAAATCTTCAATAAAAATATAAAAATACACTTTTCTCTCAACCAATGTCCCAAGTTTCCCATACCCAAATGATACACACGCTCACTAGCCTAAGCTAATCAAAGTTCCAAATTAAGGACATTTATTGTTTTTCACTTAGGGGTAGGGATGTGCTAACATTAAGAACAAAAGGGATTAAATAGGCTCAAAATTGGCTAACAATGGTTGATGAAGGGTAGGCTATTTGGGTAAGTGAGCTAAATGAAATGATGGCCTCAATCATATAAATGTATGTATACATGGAATAATGGACATAAAGAATCAAACAAAGCAAGGATTACAATCATAGAGAGAGAATAATACACACAAGAATGGAAAATAAGTGGTTATAAGATGTAACCACACAATTTGGCTCAAAACTCACATGCTTGTGTTCTTAGCTCAAAAACCATGTTCCAAAATAAATTCTTCAAGCAAGTTTAACAAAAAAAAAATTTCAAATTGGTAGGGTGCCCTAAAAACAATTTTTTTTGGAAAAGAAATCATCACCCTAACCAAGTAGTCCTAACATAAAAAGAAGTGGTAAAATATGTACAATTCTAACTAGCATGCAACCTATCATGCAATGCAACAACTAACTAACAAAGACAAAAATTAAGAATTGGTGTTGAAAGAAAGAAATTGTTACCCATAGAGATCGGTCGGACGACCTCCCCACACTTAGAAATTTGCACTGTCCTCGGTGCATGCAAAGAAGATCAATGTGGACGGGTTGCTATAATTGATGAGTTTCTTCAAAGGGTTGTGCGGGTGAACTTGTTTGTTGCCCCATTTGAAGCTTCTCCATTCCTTTCCTTCTTGGTGGCTAACCTCAAAGGAGAGAAAAAAAAAGAAAGAAAATTAAGCCTACAACAAAGATATCAAAGCAAGTAGAACATAGGCGGGGGCTAATTCCAAATAAGAGTATGGTTCTCTACTACATGGTAGCTACAACATGTGAGTGAGAAAGCAATACAAGCTAAGGGCATATCAACTAATACTTGATGCAAGAGTAAAGTCAAATCATAGGTAAATGACATGAAGAGCATGTTGCATCAAGCTTAATCAACAATTAACACAAACAAGATTAGTGATAAGCATGAAAGCATTTGGTCCCATCCTAACTCACTGATGATGAGGTATAAAAAAATAGGGGATCATGAGTCAAGAAGGACGAAAGCACTAATCTTGTGTGTAGAGAAAATATTAAAATTAATGCCAAACAAGTCACGAAGCACCAAAATAATCCAAAGAATTCTCAACAATTGAGTAAGAGTAATCTAACACCAATGTTAAAACAAGAAACTTAGAAAAGAAAATAAGAACAAGGTATGAAAATAAAATTAAAATGCAATAAATGAAAATAAGCAAATGCAATAAAAGAGGATGGAAGAAAAAAAATTTTTATTTAAATTTTTTTAATTAATTTTAATTTTTTTTAAGCAGGGCATTCTCCTAATCTATAAGCATTCTAATATAACCAAAATTAAATTCAACAACAAATCTTTTTGGTTTTTGGAAAATTTTCAAACACACTAAAAACAAAACTTATACTACAAGCAAAATGCAACTCAACAACAACTAAACTAATCAAAACAAACTAAGAAACAACCAATCAATCAAAGCAAAATGTATAAGAGTATAGAAAATAACAAAAATTACCTATAATGGCAACTCAAATCACTTATTAACCAAATCTAAAAGAGAGTGGAAAGAGTTTACCATGGTGGGGTGTCTCCCACCTAGCACTTTTGTTTATTGTCCTTAAGTTGGACTTATGGGGAGCTCCTCCTAAGGTGGCTTGTGCTTGTAACCATCTTGGAACATCCACCAATGCTTGAATCTCCAATAAGCTCCATTCTTCAATGTTAATATCTTCAAGATTTGATGGAATTCTTCACAAACCATGAGCTTCCAAAGTTGATTTTCTTTGTGCGATCCGGGATCCCACACTTTGTTTTGACACCCATCTTCAAAGTGATCATCATGATTCCACTTGGGTGGTTTAGCCTTGGAATTCTCAATGAAGCCTCCAAACAACTTCCTAGACCCATACAATTTAGCTCCACACCAAACCTTGCAATCAAACTTTGAGCATGCAACCATAATGAACTTAGAGTGATGTGTCCAACCATTACACAAGTCTCTCCTACTCTTAACTCCACAAAGAGCTCTAAGTTGACCATCATTTTTAATCAAACCATATTCAAGTGAGAAGGTAAAGCTTAGGGATAAGAATTTTACCCACTTGAATGTTGTGTAGGATGGTGACTTAGGAAGGGGTGGTCCCAATGATCTTGCAAGCTCCACTCCCTTGTGCTCTTCCTTGACTATCTCCACCTCCTTACAACTTTCCTCAACTTCAACCTCTTCCTCTTGGTGGCTTGCTTCCAATTCAATTTCTTCTTCATTGCTCACCAAAGGTATGGGAAGTGAGGTATCTTCTTCCCTACCCTCTATGTCAAACCCAATTGGAGAGGATTCAATTGTACATAAGAATTTCTCAATGATTGAATCCATCTCTTGGTCAACCTCTTCAAAGGCTTCAACCACTTCTTCCGGCTCAATTATCTTAACTTCCTCCTCTTGTTGCAATTCTTTCTTCAACTTCTCTTCTTCACCTTGAAGCTCTAAACTCACTCCCTCACTATGCTCCTTAATTGCTTCTCCACATTCAACAATGGGAGTTCCTTGATCGCATAGGCTTAGGTGGGAGGAGACCATATTGCTAACGGCTTCCGCTAGGATAGCTATCTTAGCTTCTATCTCCTTAAACTCCTTCTGGTTCTCTTCTTGCCTTTGAATATAAGAACTAACACATTCTTGAAGAGAATCATCCATTGGAGGTGGTGTGGAAAAAGAAGGTTCATTGTTTGGAAAGGAAGTTTCATAATTGGAAGTTGGTTCATCTTGGTAAGGGTATGGAGATAGTGTATATTGAGGTGGTTCTTGAGAGTAATTGTGTTGGAATGGTGGTGGTTCCATGTATGGTTCATATGGTTCATAAGGTGGTTGGTATGGTGGATAAGGATTAGGGTCATAATGAGGTGTTTGGTGAAAAGGGGCTTGTAAGGTAGTTCAAAATTATGTTGAGGAGGTGGTTCATAGGCATATGGTGGTGGTTGTTGACAATCATAATAAGGGTCACCACATCCATTAGATTGATATGCATTAGGATGAGAGTTATACCCATAAGAATTCGGAGGTTGTTGTTGCCAAGAAGGTTGATCAATCCCTTGAGGCTCCTCCCATCTTTGATTGTTCCATCCTTGATGCATGTTATCATTGTAGCTTCCATTCCCTACAATATAATTTGAGCCAAACTCATAGCCAAAGTGAGGATGAGAATTCATAATAGCAAATAAAAACAAAAAAAAATACTAATAAGGACTAATAAAAACTAACTCCTAAAGCAAGAAAAAACTAGCAAAGAAGCATATTAACATATATACAATAGCCAATAACATAACACCATTACAACTCTCCGGCAATGACACCATTTTGATGAACGAGTTTTGCTCGATGGTCTAGATTTTCTTCTCATAGAAAGAATTACTTCGTTGTAAGCATAGATCCAAACCAACAAACAATTCCCATATCAAAAATTTTGGTTGTCACAATTAACAAACCCCAAATAAGAATTAACCAAAGTATTTGAACTCCAGGTCGTCTCACAAGGAATTGCAATGAAGTGGTCAATTATTGGCTATGAAAATTCAAGGGGGGTTTGATTTTTGCAAGAAAGTAAATAGTAAGAAAAATTAAATGACAAGAAGGTAAAATGACAAGAGCTAAATAAAATAAAGGAAAAGTACTCTTGGCTAGACATAGGTAATTGAGATCACCATCCTTATCTACAAACTATATATTGACAATTATGAGGAACCAAGCTCATTAAGTCTACTTCCAAAAGTCTTAAGTACGTAATATCTACTCCTAGACTTGAAGTACGTCAAATAGGCTTGATCACATCAACCCATAAGTCCCAACCTACCTACTAATTAGATTAGTAGTGAGTTGGCGTCAATGAGTATCAAATTGATCACCAAGGGTTCTCAAATCACCAAATCATTGAGACCCAATGACTCAAGGTCACTCAATTCCCTTAGCCTAGGCCAAGAGTCAAGAAAACTACTCAAAAACTAGAGGAAACATTTTATCAAACACCTAGAATGCAAGAAAAGTAAACATAACAAAATGCAAGAATTAAGAAAACCCATAACTAACATAAGCAAGAAATCAATAATAACAATCAATATCAACATAAAAGAGACATGGAAATATAAAATTGCATTAAGAGAAATCAAGATCCAACAATTGTTCATAAACATAAAAATGGAAAAATAAAGGAAATGACAAGTAAAACTAGAAGAATAG
This sequence comes from Arachis hypogaea, assembly GCF_003086295.3. Classification (NCBI taxonomy): domain Eukaryota; kingdom Viridiplantae; phylum Streptophyta; class Magnoliopsida; order Fabales; family Fabaceae; genus Arachis; species Arachis hypogaea. The sequence goes on from NC_092046.1 coordinate 26,392,065, forward strand.
AGATGTAATAACAAGAAATTAAAAAGAAGAACTAAATCAAAACAAGAATTATAACTTGGATTCAAGAAGAATTAACTAAAACTACCCTAAAATCTAGAGAGAGGAGAGAGCCTCTCTCTCTAGAATTCTAACCCTAAAACATGATGAAAACTCAACTATGACTACTTGGTTCATTCCCCCTCCAATTCTTGGGTTCAATAGCATGAAAAATGAGTTGGATTGGACCCAAAATGAGCTAGAAATCGCTGGCCACGATTTCTCTTTAGTGGACCCACGTGCTCCATCAGCGCGCGCGCGTACATGGCATGTGCGCGCCCCTATGCGTCAGGAAATATATGGCAAATTTTATATCATTTCGAAGCTCCGAATGTTAGCTTTCCAACACAACTAGAACCGCCTTATTTGGACCTCTGTAGCTCAAGTTATGGTCGATTGAGTGCGAAGAGGTCAGGCTTGACAGCTTTACGGTTCCTTCATTTCTTCATGAGTTCTCCCACTTTGCATGCTTTTCTCCTCACTTCTTCCATCCAATACTTGCCTTATGAACCTGAAATCACTTAACAAACATATCAAGGCATCGAATGGAATTAAAGTGGATTAAAATTAGCTATTTTAAGGCCTAAAAAGCATGTTTTCACATTTAAGCACAAATCAAGGGAGAATTGCAAAACCATGCTATTTCATTGAATAAATATGAAAAAAGGTGATAAAATCCCCCAAATTAAGCATAAGATAAACCACAAAATTGGGGTTTATCAATGACTCATACCTAACAAGTGCTAGTGAGGAAAATACTGAGAAGTCTCACTAAAGAGTGGAAAACAAACGCAACTATTTTTTTAGAGTAATAATTTAGATCAAATGACCTATGATGAGTGGAGAGAAAAACTACTTACTTATGAAATCACCCACATGAACTGTAACAAAAGAAGGAGTGGCCTTGAAATACAATATTGATTCATTGGAAGATGATTCCAATGACAGTTTTTCGGAAGACAAAATTGTATTTTTTTCTAGGAGGTTGAGAAGACTCATGAGAAGTAAAGGAAAGAGTAAATGCTTAAGTTCAAAGGAATACAAGAGGGACTTCATCAAGGTTATATGTCATCATTGTAAGGAGGCTGGCCATTTCAAGTATGCTTGTCCTATGCTCAAGAAGGGGGACAAGATGAAGAAAGACAAGAAGAAGGTTCTGATGGCATCATGGGAGGATCTTGAAAATGACTCTAATGATGAAAATGTGTCTAAACATGAAGCAAAAGCATGTCTCATGGCTAGTCAAGATCAACTGGAAAAGGTAAATTATTCTAATCTATCTAATGAGGATCTGCTTATAATTATTGATGACTTAACTACACATGTTAGAAACATTCTGGAAAAGCATGATAAATACAAAGTTAAAATTGATTTGTTAAAAGATGAAAATGATCTTCTCAAAGAGAAAGTGAAGGAAACTAAAAGTGTTACTGATTTGGTTGAACAAATAGAATTTTTAAACCTGAAATTGAAAAACTTAAAAGCAAACAATCGGTTAATGCTTCACTTGATCTCATCGAAGAACTATTTCATGAGGTTATTAGAGGTTTGAAACGTGATTTAACATAGTTTTCTCTAAGTTCCAGCAACCTAGACAAAATGTTAGCTAGTAAAAAACGTATGTTTGAAAAATCTGGTTTAAGTTACTTTATGAAAAGTGATGCTGTTTTTGAAAAACTACTTCCTATCATTGTCTTCATTCACTCACTATTTGCTATTTTATTGCCTCTATTTCCACGTTTTCTATAGTTCCTCATTCATTCTTTTGTTTCTTGATTTGTCTAATTAGAATAGTCAATTAATCATTGTTGCTTAGTCCTTTAATTCTCGTGAAAATGATAACTCACTCACTCTGATATTACTTGATATGATTCGGTGTACTTACCGAGTTGTGGTGTTGCAAAATCCCGTATCATTTTGTCTCCTCTCAATGATGTAGATAAGGGAAAGAGAGAGAAAGTGACTGGTGCACGAATTGTGAATCACACTTTTCACAACTCGTACCACTAACCAGCAAGTGCACTGGGTCGTCCAAGTAATACCTTACGTGAGTAAGGGTCGAATTCCACAGAGATTGTTGGATTGAAGCAATCTATGGTTATTTTGTAAATCTTAGTCAGGAAGTCAATTATGTTTATCAGTTGAATTGTGAATGACCAAGAGAGCATAAATTAAAGTTTACTTGTTGTGCAGTAATGGAGAATATGTTGGAGTTTTGGAGATGCTTTGTCTTCTGAATCTCTGCTTTCCTCTGTCTTCTGATTCACGCACGCACGTCCTCCTATGGCAAGCTGTGTGTTGGTGGATCACCGTTGTCAATGGCTACCTTCCATCCTTCCAGTGAAAACTACGCTCACGCGCTCTGTCACAGCACGGCTAATCACCGGTTGGTTCTCGATCCGGTTGGAATAGGATTTACTATCCTTTTGCGTCTGTCACTAACGACCAGCCTTCAGAAGTTTGAAGCTCTTCACAATCATTCAATCCTTGAATCCTACTCGGAATACCACAGACAAGGTTTAGACTTTCCGGATTCTCATGAATGCCGCCATCAGTTCTAACTTATACCACGGAGATTCTGATTAAGGAATCTAAGAGATACTCATTCAATCGTATATAGAACGGAGGTGGTTGTCAGGCACACGTTCATGATTTGAGGAAGGTGATGAGTGTCACAGATCATCACCTCCATCACAGTTAAGCGCGAATGAACATCTTAGATAGGAACAAGCGTGTTTGAATGAAAAACAGAAATACTTGCATTAATTCATCGAGACACAGCAGAGCTCCTCACCCCTAACAATGGGGTTTAGAGACTCATGCCGTCAGAGAATACAAAGTTTAGATCTGAAATGTCATGAGATACAAAATAAGTCTCTAAAAGTTGTTTAAATACTAAACTAGTAGCCTAGGTTTACAAAAATTGGATAAACTATGATGGATGATGCAGAAATTCACTTCTGGGGCCCACTTCTGTGTGCTAGGGCCCACTTGGTGTGTGCTGGGGCTGAGGCTTAAGAAATTCACGTGCAGAGGCCATTTGTGGAGTTGAACGCCAGTTTTTGTGCCAGTTTGGGCGTTCAACTCCAGTTTTTGATCCTTTTCTGGCGCTGGACGCCAGACTTGGGCAGAGGACTGGCGTTGAACGCCAGTTTACGTCATCTATTCTTGTGCAAAGTATGGACTATTATATATTTCTGGAAAGCCCTGGATGTCTACTTTCCAACGCAATTGGAATCACGCCATTTCGAGTTCTGTAGCTCCAGAAAATCCACTTTGAGTGCAGGGAGGTCAGAATCCAACAGCATCAGCAGTCCTTTTTCAGCCTGAATCAGATTTTTGCTCAGCTCCTTCAATTTCAGCCAGAAAAATACCTGAAATTACAGAAAAATACACAACTCATAGTAAAGTCCAGAAATATGAATTTTTCCTAAAAACTAATAAAAATAGACTAAAAACTAACTAAAACATACTCAAAACTATATGAAATTATCCCCAAAAAGCGTATAAAATATCCGCTCATCACAACACCAAACTTAAACTGTTGCTTGTCCTCAAGCAACTAGACAAATAAAATAGAAGACTAATAGGTTGAGAAGCAATAATATCTCAGAGTTTTTTGATTGAAGCTCAGATCCTAATTAGATGAGCGGGACTAGTAGCTTTTTGCTTCTGAACAGTTTTTGCATCTCACTTTATCCATTGAAGCTCAAAGTGATTGGCATCTATAGGAACTTAGAATTCAGATAGTGTTATTGAGTATCCTATTTCAGTATGATGATTCTTGAACACAGCTATTTTATGAGTCTTGGCCGTGGCCCTAAGCACTTTGTTTTCCAGTGTTACCACCGGATACATCAATGCCACAGACACATAACTGGGTGAACCTTTTCAGATTGTGACTCAGCTTTGCTAAAGTCCCCAATTAGAGGTGTCCAGAGTTCTTAAGCACACTCTTCTTTTTGGAGTTGGACCTTGACTTTAACCGCTCAGTCTCAAGTTTTCACTTGACACCTTCACGCCACAAGCACATGGTTAGGGACAGCTTGGTTTAACCGCTTAGACCAGGATTTTAGTCCTTTAGGCCCTCCTATCGACTGATGCTCAAAGCCTTGGGATCCTTTTCATTTGCCCTTGCCTTTTGGTTTTAAGGGTTATTGGCTTTTTCTGCTTGCTTTTTCTTTCTATATATATATATATATATATTTTTTTTTCTGCAAGCTTTGTTCTTTGCTGCTTTTTCTTGCTTCAAGAATCATTTTTATGATTTTTCAGATTATCAATAACATGTCTCATGTTCATCATTCTTTCAAGAGCCAACATATTTAACAGTCTTAAACAACAAATTCAAAAGACATATGCAATGTTCAAGCATTCATTCAGAAGATAGAAAGCATTGCCACCACATTTAACCAATTAGAATTTCTTTTATTGAACTCGAAATTTTATTGCTTCTTATTCAAGAGATCTACTATTTTATTCATGTTTAATGATGATGAGAAAAATAAACTATGGCTTAATTGGAGATAAAATCAAATAGATACTAATTACTATTATATGACTTCTAAGGTAAACTTTTATAAGGACACTGTCACAGAGTTAAGGCAGAAATTGGAAATTAACAACCTTTATTGTGGGGGCACGGGGGTTCCTCTGATCCTTGGGATGCTTGGTCCTACAAGAGAAGACTTTTGGCGCTTCAGTTCCCTTAAGTCACGCCCCTGCTCCTCTTGTTCTTTAAACATATAGGTCAGCATTTGACTGTGTTCCTTCTGTTGTTTTATTATTTGCTCCATAGCTTCCTGTATCTTGGTGACAGACGTCTCAAGATATTCCCAATATTCTGCTTGAGGAATCTCTGGGAGGAATTCCTGTGCTCTCTTCTTGATAGGATCCTCCTGTGCTTGTTGTCTCTCCATTGATGCTTTGGTGATTGACTTTTCAATTAGGATATATTCAGTTATTCCCATCCTTACTCTAGCGTCCTTGCAGAGCAGAGAAATCACGCTTGGATAAGCCAACCTGGCCTCTTTTGAATTTTTGTTAGCAATCTTATAGAGCTCAGTTGAAATCAGCTGATGAACCTCCACTTCCTTTCCCATCATGATGCAATGGATCATCACTGCTCTTTTAACTGTGACTTCAGAGCGGTTGCTAGTGGGCAACAGAGAACGCCTAATGAAGTCCAGCCATCCTCTGGCAACTAGTTTGAGATCCTCTCTCTTGAGTTGATTTGGGACGCCCTTTGTGTTGGTGGTCCACCTGGCTCCAGGGATACATATGTCCTCTAGAATTTTATCCAGGCCAATGTCTGCTCTCATCATCCTCCTGTTGAAGGAGTCTGGATCATCCTTTAGCTGAGGTAGCTTTAATATCTCTCTGATCTTGTCAGGGGTGGTGTGAACAATCTTTCCCCTGACCGTGGTCCGAAATTCATAGTAGGCAGTTCCAGATAGTTTTTGCTTGTCAGTCTGCCACATATTAGCATAGAACTCCTGGACCATGTTCCTTCCTACTTTCGTTTCAGAATTAGCTAGGACTTCCCAGTTCCTGATTCGAATTTGTTCCTGGATCTCCGGATATTCATCTTCTTTCAGATCGAATCTAACTTCTGGGATCACTGATCTCAGACCCATTACTTTAAGATAATGGTCTGAATGTTCTTTAGATAAGAACTTCCCTTGATTCCAAAGTGGTTTTGGAACGCTCTCTTTCTTGCCTCTTGGAGTGGATTGTTTTCCTTTGGGAGCCATGATCTTAGTGATCTCGGATAAACACACCAAACTTAAAGGTTTGCTTGTTCTCAAGTAAAATAAAAGAAAGGAGAGGGATAGAAGGAGATCGAGGTGCAGTTGTTGATGGAAGAGGGGGGAGGCCGAACCCAATTTTAAAGGGGTGGGGGGGTGGGTTTTCGAAAAATTGGAAGAGATAAGATAAAAAGATTGAGTTGAAAAAGATAAGATAGAAGATAGAGTTTAATTTTGAAAAGATATGATAGATTTTTGAAAAAGATAACTCTGAATTTTGAAAAAGATTATATGGATATTTGAAAAAGATATGGATTAGTTGAAAAGATTTTTGAGTGAAAAAGATAGATTTGTTTTCAGAAAAGATTTTGAAAAGAGTTGGATTGAATTTGGAAAGATGGATTTTTTAGAAATTAAGGATTTTAGAAATCAGGGTTCTTGACATGTTCATGTAAAAATCATGCATTGAAGCATAAAATTTGAAATTAAAATGGAAATACGTGTGGGATAAATGGATTTGGCTCCTCCCTGTCTTCCTGGCGTTTGAACGCCCAAACACTGCTTGTTTTGGGCGTTCAACGCCCAAATGCTGATCTCCTGGGTGTTCAGCGCCCATTTGCTGCCATTACTGGCGTTCAACGCCCATTGGGTGCCTGTTTCTGGCATTGAACGCCCAGATTGCTGCCCTTACTGGCGTTTTCTTGCCATTGAGCTCCCTATCTCTGTTTTGTGTGCAGATTCCTTCTGTAACCCTGAAAACTTATACAAATGATTCTGTACCTTAGTGTCAGTGAACTTTATATAAACAAATAAAAATAAAAATAAAAATAGGGCAAAAATGCTTAGAGGATTGATGCCCCATGGCTGGGTTGCCTCCCAGCAAGCGCTTCTTTATTGTCTTTAGCTGGACCTTGCTGAGCTTTTAATCTAGCTTCAGCCTTGAGCATTCTTGCTCAATGTTGCCTTCAAGATAATGCTTGATTCTCTGTCCATTGACAATGAACTTCTTATCAGAATCAATATCTTGAAGCTCCACATAACCATATGGTGACACACTTGTAATCACGTATAGTCCCTTCCACCGGAATTTCAGTTTCCCGGGGAATAGCCTGAGTCTAGAGTTAAACAACAGGACCTTCTGTCCTGGTTCAAAGATTCTAGATGACAGCTTTCTGTCATGCCATTTTTTTTATTTTTCTTTATAAAGCTTGGCATTTTCGAAAGCTGTGAATCTGAATTCCTCTAGCTCATTTAGCTGGAGTAATCGTTTTTCTCCTGCTAATTTGGCATCAAATTTTAGGAATCTGGTTGCCCAGTAGGCCTTATGTTCCAGTTCCACGGGCAAGTGGCATGCCTTACCATACACGAGTTGGTATGGAGAGGTCCCTATAGGGGTCTTGAATGCTGTTCTGTAAGCCCACAGAGCATCATCCAAGCTCCTTGCCCAATCCTTTCTACGGGTATTTACTGTCCGTTCCAGGATTCTCTTTAATTCTCTGTTAGAGACTTCAGCTTGCCCATTGGTTTGTGGATGATATGGAGTGGCCACTTTGTGGCGAATTCCATACCGAACCATGGCAGAGTAAAGCTGTTTATTGCAGAAGTGAGTGCCCTCATCACTGATTAACACTCTAGGGACACCAAACCTGCTAAAGATATATTTTTGGAGGAACTTCAACACTGTTTTAGTATCATTGGTGGGTGTGGCAATAGCCTCAACCCATTTTGATACATAGTCAACTGCCACCAGAATATAAGTGTTTGAATATGATGGTGGAAAAGGTCCCATGAAGTCAATTCCCCATACGTCAAACAACTCAATTTCCAAGATTCCTTGTTGAGGCATGGCGTAACCATGAGGCAGATTACCAGCTCTTTGGCAACTGTCACAATTACGTACAAACTCTCGGGAATCTTTATAGAGTGTGGGCCAATAGAAGCCACATTGGAGGACCTTGGTGGTTGTTCGCTCACCTCCGAAATGGCCTCCATATTGAGATCCGTGGCAATGCCATAGGATTCTCTGTGCTTCCTCTCTGGGGACACACCTACGGATAATTCTGTCTGCACATCTCTTAAAGAGATAGGGTTCATCCCATAAGTAGTACTTTGCATCAGTAACTAATTTCTTCTTTTGTATTCTATTGTACTCCTTGGGTATGAACCTTGCAGCTTTATAGTTTGCAATATCGGCAAACCATGGTGCTTCCTGAATGGCAAATAGATGCTCATCAGGGAACGTCTCAGAGATCTCAAGAAAGGGGAGGGACGTCCCTTCCACTGGCTCTATCCGGGACAGATGATCAGCTACTTGGTTCTCTGTCCCTTTTCTGTCTCTTATTTCTATATCAAACTCTTGCAGAAGCAATACCCATCTGATGAGCCTGGGTTTTGAATCCTGCTTTGTGAGTAGATACTTAAGAGCAGCATGGTCAGTGTACACAATCACCTTTGATCCTACTAAGTAGGATCTGAACTTGTCAATGGCGTAAACCACTGCAAGTAATTCCTTTTCTGTGGTTGTGTAATTTTTCTGGGCATCATTTAAAACGCGACTAGCATAATAAATGACATGCAGAAGCTTGTCATGCCTCTGTCCCAATACTGCACCAATGGCATGATCACTGGCATCACACATTAGCTCAAATGGTAATGTCCAGTCTGGTGCAGAAATAACTGGTGCTGTGACCAGCTTAGCTTTCAGTGTTTCAAACGCCTGCAGGCATGCTGTGTCAAACACAAATGGCGTGTCAGCAGCTAGCAGATTGCTTAGAGGTTTTGCGATTTTTGAAAAATCCTTTATAAACCTCCTATAGAATCCTGCATGCCCTAGAAAGCTTCTGATTGCCTTAACATTGGCAGGTGGTGGTAATTTTTCAATTACCTCTATTTTTGCTTGATCCACCTCTATTCCCTTGTTTGAGATTTTATGCCCAAGAACAATTCCTTCAGTCACCATGAAGTGACACTTTTCCCAGTTTAAAACTAGGTTGGTCTCTTGGCATCTTTTCAGAACAAGTTTCAGGTGATCAAGACAGGAGCTGAATGAGTCTCCATATACTGAGAAGTCATCCATGAAGACTTCCAGAAATTTTTCCACCATGTCAGAGAAAATAGAGAGCATGCATCTCTGGAAGGTTGCAGGCGCATTACATAGCCCAAATGGCATCCTTCTATAAGCAAACACTCCAGATGGACATGTGAATGCTGTTTTCTCTTGATCCTGGGGATCCACTGCAATCTGGTTGTAGCCTGAGTAGCCATCCAGAAAGTAGTAATAATCATGACCTGCTAGTCTTTCTAGCATCTGGTCTATGAATGGTAAAGGAAAATGATCCTTTCTGGTGACTGTATTGAGCCTTCTGTAGTCAATACACATGCGCCACCCTGTAACTGTTCTTGTAGGAACCAGTTCATTTTTTTCATTATGAATCACTATCATGCCTCCCTTTTTTGGGACGACTTGAACAGGGCTCACCCAGGGGCTATCAGAAATAGGATAAATAATCCCAGCCTCTAGTAACTTGGTGACCTCTTTCTGCACCACTTCCTTCATGGCTGGATTTAGCCGCCTCTGTGGTTGAACCACTGGTTTGGCATTGTCCTCCAATAAGATTTTGTGCATGCATCTAGCTGGGCTTATGCCCTTAAGGTCACCTATGGACCACCCAAGAGCTGTCTTGTGTGTCCTTAGTACTTGAATAAGTGCTTCCTCTTCCTGTGAATTTAAAGCAGAGCTTATGATCACTGGAAAAGTGTCATCTTCTCCCAGAAATGCATATTTCAAGGATGGTGGTAGTGGCTTGAGCTCGGGTTTAGGAGGTTTTTCCTCTTTCAGAAGAAAGTTCAGAGGCTCTTTCATGTCCTCTGAATCCTCCAAATCAGGCTGAACATCTTTAAAGATGTCTTCCAACTCTGATTCGAGACTCTCAGCCATGTTGATCTCTTCTACCAAAGAGTCAATGAGATCAACTTTCATGCAGTCTGTTGATGTGTCTGGATGCTGCATGGCTTTGACAGCGTTCAACTTAAACTCATCATCATTGACTCTCAGGGTTATTTCCCCCTGTTGGACGTCAATGAGGGATCGTCCAGTTGCTAGGAAGGGTCTTCCTAGAATGAGAGTAGCACTCTTGTGCTCCTCCATTTCCAGCACAACAAAGTCAGTGGGAAAGGCGAATGGCCCAACTCTGACAATCATATCTTCAATCACGCCTGATGGGTATTTAGTGGAACCATCAGCAAGTTGGAGACATATCCGGGTTGGTTTGACTTCTTCAGTTAAGCCAAGCTTCCTAATAGTGGATGCAGGTATTAGGTTGATACTTGCCCCAAGATCGCATAAAGCTGTCTTGGTGCAATCACCTTCTAATATGCATGGTATCAGAAAACTCCCAGGGTCTTTAAGCTTTTCAGGATGACTACACTGCATTCTTCAGTGAGGAGAACTCTTTCTGTTTCTCTCCACTCCTTTTTATGACTCAAGATCTCTTTCATGAACTTGGCATAAGAAGGTATTTGCTCAAGTGCCTCTGCAAATGGAATCTTTATTTCAAGAGTCCTTAGATAATCTGCAAAGTGAGCAAATTGCTTATCCTGCTCTTCTTTCCGGAGTTTTTGAGGATAAGGTATCTTGGCTTTATATTCCTCAACCTTAGTGGTTAAGGAAGCCTTTTTAGAGGGGTTGTTATCAGCACTTGTGTGTGTCTGATCCCTCACTGGCAATTGAGTGCCAGAGTCAGAAGCTGGAGTGACGTTGGACGCCAGCTTACTGTCTGTTCCTGGCGCCTGAACGCCAGAAATGTGCCCATTTTGGGCGTTCAACGCTGGATTCTTCCCCATTTGGGCGTTCAACGCCAGATTCTTGCCCATTTCTGGCGTTGAACGCCAATCCTGTCTTGTTTCTGGCGCTGAACGCCAGTTTTGGGCATGGTCTGGGCGTTCAGCGCCAGCCTTCCACCCATTTTCTGGCGTTTTAGTGCCAGAATTATTTTTCCCTGGGCTCTTACTGTCCTCAGGTGAATCTTTGGTGGGTTGCTCATTTCTTGAATTTTTGATGCCTTGAGGTGGGGTATTTAATGTTTTCCCACTTCTTAATTGAACTGCTTGGCATTCTTCTGCTATTTGCCTTGATAGCTGCTGCTTTGTTTGCTTAAACTGTTCGTCCATATGTATATTAGCTATCCTTGTCTCCTGTAGCCTGTCCTTGAATTCAGCTAGCTGCTTTGTTAGAAAATCCAATTGCTGATTGAATTCAGCAGCTTGTTTTACAGTACTGAATTCAGCAGTTACTGTTTTAACCTCTTCATTCATGGAAGGGTTGCTGCTTAGATACAGATGCTGATTCCTGGCAACTGTATCAATGAGCTCTTGAGCCTCTTCAATTGTCTTTCTCATATGGATAGATCCACCAGCTGAGTAATCTAGAGACATCTGAGCTCCTTCTGCAAGCCCATAGTAGAAGATGTCTAACTGAACCCACTCTGAAAATATTTCAGAGGGGCATTTTCGTAGCATCTCTCTGTATCTCTCCCAGGCATCATAAAGAGATTCATTATCTCCTTGTTTAAAGCCTTGGATGTCCAGCCTTAGCTGTGTCATCCTTTTTGGAGGAAAATACTGATTCAGGAATTTTTCTGTCAGCTGTTTCCATGTTCTTATGCTGGCCTTAGGTTGGTTATTTAACCACCTCTTAGCTTGATCTTTTACAGCAAATGGAAACAGTAATAGTCTGTAGACATCCTGATCTATTTCCTTATCATGTACTGTGTCAGCAATTTGTAGAAATTGTGCCAGAAACTCTGTAGGTTCTTCCTGTGGAAGACCGGAATACTAGCAACTTTGCTGCACCATGATAATGAGCTGAGGATTCAACTCAAAGCTACTAACTCCAATGGAGGGTATGCATATGCTACTCCCATATGAAGCAGTAGAGGGGTTAGAATATGACCCCAGAGTCCTCCTGGACTGTTCATTTCCACTTATGTCCATGATGGACAAAGGGATATAACTTGGATTGATTTACCTTTTTAATTATTTTATTTTATAGAAAGATGACAACTTAACCAAAAATAAAAATAATAAAAAATTATGATTTTCGAAAAAATTGAGGAGAGAGAAAGTGTTTAGGAAGTTTTGAAAAGGATATGATGATTTTAAAAAATATTTTTTTTTATATATAATTTTTGAAAATTTGTTTTAAAAACGGAGAGAAAAGATAATTTTGAATTTAGTGAGGAAAGAGAAAAACAATAAGATAGCACAAGATTTAAAATTTTTAGATCTAATGCTCCTTGTTTTTGAAAATTTTGGAGGGAAAACACCAAGGAACACCAAACTTAAAATTTTTAGAAAACCACCAAAATTTTCGAAAACCAAAGGGAAATCAACAAGAAAACACCAAACTTAAAGTTTGGCACAAAATTTAATAGAGAAAATATTATTTATGAAAAAGAAGGTTTTGAAAAGAATATAAAAGACTCTAACCCAATTACCAAGAACACAGATTAACGCTCTAGCCAAATGAGTTATGAAAATTTTCGAAAATTTTAAGAAAAATCAACAAGAAAACACCAAACTTAAAGTTTGGCACAGGATTTAATAGAAAAATTTTTTTTGAAAAAGGTTTTAAAAAATATGATAGCCAATTACCATGAACATAAACACCACGTTCTAACTAACTGAGCTATAAATTTAAAGTGTTTTAACAAGGGATAAATAATAAAGGACTCTAAACCAAAAAAAAAAAAAGAGAAATTTTTCCTAATCTAAGCAACAAAATAATCCGTCAGTTGTTCAAACACGAACAATTCCTGGCAACGGCGCCAAAAACTTGGTGCACGAATTGTGAATCACACTTTTCACAACTCGTACCACTAACCAGCAAGTGCACTGGGTCGTCCAAGTAATACCTTACGTGAGTAAGGGTCGAATTCCACAGAGATTGTTGGATTGAAGCAATCTATGGTTATTTTGTAAATCTTAGTCAGGAAGTCAATTATGTTTATCAGTTGAATTGTGAATGACCAAGAGAGCATAAATTAAAGGTTACTTGTTGTGCAGTAATGGAGAATATGTTGGAGTTTTGGAGATGCTTTGTCTTCTGAATCTCTGCTTTCCTCTGTCTTCTGATTCACGCACGCACGTCCTCCTATGGCAAGCTGTGTGTTGCTGGATCACCGTTGTCAATGGCTACCTTCCATCCTTCCAGTGAAAACTACGCTCACGCGCTCTGTCACAGCACGGCTAATCACCGGTTGGTTCTCGATCCGGTTGGAATAGGATTTACTATCCTTTTGCGTCTGTCACTAACGCCCAGCCTTCAGGAGTTTGAAGCTCTTCACAGTCATTCAATCCTTGAATCCTACTCGGAATACCACAGACAAGGTTTAGACTTTCCGGATTCTCATGAATGCCGCCATCAGTTCTAACTTATACCACGGAGATTCTGATTAAGGAATCTAAGAGATACTCATTCAATCGTATATAGAACGGAGGTGGTTGTCAGGCACACGTTCATGATTTGAGGAAGGTGATGAGTGTCACAGATCATCACCTCCATCACAGTTAAGCGCGAATGAACATCTTAGATAGGAACAAGCGTGTTTGAATGGAAAACAGAAATACTTGCATTAATTCATCGAGACACAGCAGAGCTCCTCACCCCCAACAATGGGGTTTAGAGACTCATGCCGTCAGAGAATACAAAGTTTAGATCTGAAATGTCATGAGATACAAAATAAGTCTCTAAAAGTTGTTTAAATACTAAACTAGTAGCCTAGGTTTACAAAAATTGGATAAACTATGATGGATGATGCAGAAATTCACTTCTGGGGCCCACTTCTGTGTGCTGGGGCCCACTTGGTGTGTGCTGGGGCTGAGGCTTAAGCAATTCACGTGCAGAGGCCATTTGTGGAGTTGAACGCCAGTTTTTGTGCCAATTTGGGCGTTCAACTCCAGTTTTTGATCCTTTTCTGGCGCTGGACGCCAGACTTGGGCAGAGGACTGGCGTTGAACGCCAGTTTACGTCATCTATTCTTGTGCAAAGTATGGACTATTATATATTTCTGGAAAGCCCTGGATGTCTACTTTCCAACGCAATTGGAAGCACGCCATTTTGAGTTCTGTAGCTCCAGAAAATCCACTTTGAGTTCAGGGAGGTCAGAATCCAACAACATCAGCAGTCCTTTTTCAGCCTGAATCAGATTTTTGCTCAGCTCCTTCAATTTCAGCCAGAAAAATACCTGAAATTACAGAAAAACACACAACTCATAGTAAAGTCCAGAAATATGAATTTTTCCTAAAAACTAATAAAAATAGACTAAAAACTAACTAAAACATACTCAAAACTATATGAAATTATCCCCAAAAAGCGTATAAAATATCCGCTCATCAGTGACATAGCAAAATACCTGGTTTAATATCCACTTCTGAAACCTACATCTAGTTTCCACCTCAAATTGTAATAGAATTTCCACTATACTCAAAGTTTGATAAACACCAATACAAAGTACTTCACCATTCTTTCATTTATCTAAGCTACACCTATCTTACTGCAACTTTAAGTTCTAACCCAACTTAGAAAAAGGGGAACCAATTACACTCTCACCTAGTACAATTTTGGATCAAATACTCAAACAAAATCAATAATAGTTTTTGTATGATCTAACTCTCTTTACCTTTTCTATCTCTATCTTAAATTAAACTTAATCTAGACATAAGAGAAAATAGAACAACATTCAATCTCAAATAAGAAACTCTAGTAGCAAAGGCTGTGTTTTTTTTAATTTGATTTCTTGCTCCTTCCTTGGGCGAAAAACATCATATATATATATGTAATCTTATCTTCAATGAGGGAAGAATTTTCTCTTTTATTGTAGTAGCCACTGCATGATTTAAGGTTTAAGACCATTGGCTTTGATTGAGAAGATTTTCTTTCTTTTGCTTCATATAATTATGCAAAAACTTTTTTATTTGTTTGGTTTCTTGATATTCTTTATTCATTGCTGTTTTGAAATCTTAGTTTTCTTGTTTAGTTGTCCTTTATTGATTTCTAATAAAAACCTATAATACTAAGAGTAACAAATTAGTCATAGAAAATATCAATCATATTTGTTATTAAAAGGGTTAATATCCAAACCTTGACTCAACAATATATGTAATTTAGAGAGTTCACACACACACACATGTAATTTAGAGTGCAAAATATGTGTAACTTACGAGTTAAAATATATGTAAATGCATGATGTTTTAGAGTATGTGTAAGTAACCCTTTAAACTAATGTATGCATGTCGACCAAATATTTGTTGGAGGGGGTGTGTGTGTGTAAATTACAATTGAATTTAGAGTTTATACACAACAATTAGGAACGTAAAGAGTATAAGCGTATAAAAGGTTACCTAATGCAGTTATAGATAAGTTACAGTAGCTAAAAATCAGTTTCTAAGTTTGTTAGAGTTATAATTGATAATATTGTTACATTAGTTGGCAAATTGATAGACCAAGTCAATATAAAAGTGTATAAATATACTCAGTGTCGTTAGCAATGTAATTCAGATATGTAGTATTAATTTTCACAATTTTTTTTTGCATTACAAATTTTCTTTGTTTTTCTTTTCTTTGATCCACAAGATAAGTCTTTCATTAGTCTTAGTTCATTCCTTTTCTCTTCTAATCACATCAACTTCTTCATGTTCAATCAATTTTCCTTTATAGTATTAACAACATAATTCTATGATCCATAGTTGCTACACCAGAAAACCAGTTAGCCCTTCCTTCTACTTCTGTTGTTCTTATCCTAAAGTCTTACCAAAATCCAATTTCAAATAAACTAGGTAAAAATAACTACAAAACTTGGTAGCAACAAGCTCTAACTACCATAAGGGTTCAAGATCTTGAAAACCACCTCAATAAAGATTCTATTCCACAATAATTCAATTCTAAATCTGGTAAAATACTAGGACTAAATTCGAGGCATACAAATTAAACAATGGAGACAAAAATATTACAATGTGATTTCTTCTTGCTTGCTTCCAAGGAACCATCTTCGCCAACAAGATGGTCGATTGTTCTTTTTTATGAAATTTGGAATAAAATTAAAGATTACTTCTACAAATCTACTAAACACAAGGTGAAGCAAGTCAAAATTCAACTGAAGTTAATCAAGAAGCATGGTTTAAGTGCTGCAAAGTACATCTCCAAAATCAAGCTTATTGTTGATTCCCTCTATGCTCTAGGTAGTCCTCTCTCTACTAAGAAACATATTAATATCTTTTTTGAAGGGCTAGATGAAGATTATCAAATACTTTTTATTATGATCAACTCAAAACTAGAATCATTCTCCCTCTGTAAAGGTAGAAATTCTTCTCCTTGCACATGATGACATGCTAAAAATGTTTAGAAAACCAAAAACTGTTCAAGAACAATAACATTTTACACAAACATCTCTTGGTCGAAGAAGGAGAAAAGGAGGCAAATCCAATAGGGGTGGAAATGGATCTTTTTCAAATAGACCATAATGCTAAGTGTGTAGCAAAGTTGGTCACTCATCTTGGCATTGTTTTCATAGATTCGACAATAATATTCCCTCTCTTGCCTAACTATAACCTACTTGTTTTGACTTATATTCATCTTCAAGATCCATTAATTCTCTTCCCTCTTCTCGTGCATCCACTCCTCCACACCATCTTCTACCTTTCACAACGCATCTATTTATATTGTTGCACCATCGTCTATTATTGATGAAGCCTAGCATCTGAACATTGGTGCTACACACCATATTACCCCAGATCACTCTAATCTATTCAACTCTTTATATTATCAATGACCAGAACATATTCGAATAGGTAATGTCACAAGAACAAAAATTTGTCATGTTAGCCAATCCTTCTTGCTTGCTAAAGATTCAGACAAATTGTTCAAATTATGGAGCCTTATTCATTCATACGAACTAACCAAAAATCTAATCAGTGTTGCCAAATTGTTGATAATAATCACGTTTTCTTTAAGTTTCATGCACGTACTTGCTTTGTCAAATGTTGACGCACTAGGAAGGTTCTCTTGCAAGGCTTCGGCATAATGACATTTATAAATTTCATAATGTTGTTGATGAGTTTGGAAAACTCTAATTTAAATTAGTGATGATCAAATATTATTAATATGATTAATTGTAAAATTATTAATTTGATTCTAATTCAAATTTGTTAATTAAATAATTTTGCTATGCAGGTTTTGTTAATGGGCCGAAAAGAAAAGAAATATACAGCAAGCCCATTTAAATTGTTACAGATTTTTTGTTGTGACTGAAATAATGAATTGCTTAATTGGGCCAATATATTGGAAAACAGACCCAGTGCATTCAGCTTTGAGCAAAAATGTTATATTAAGTTGTTGAAGCAATTTGTGATTAATTGGGCTGAAAAGAAAAGAAAAGATTCTAAGCCCAATAAGATTAAACTTCAGGCTTATGCAAATTCGTCATATGAAAGTTGGCTGAAATGTTTTATTTGTTGGGCCAGTTTGAATTGTTAATGATACAAGCCCAAATTATTTTGCTTGCTTGGTTCGAAACCAATTGAGAGAGGAAGCAAATGTTTTTGCCTCATGCTTCCAACGGACTCCAGTTCCATCATGTGGTGGATTTCAAATTTTTTTTGCTTAAGTTTATTACCTTAGAAACATGAAAGAGAAAATGTCAAAGTGATTTGATTGCAATTAAGTGTAGCTTACACGCTACTACACAAAGCATGGAGAGTTGCACCTAATTAATTTATCTAACACTCATAGCTTTATTTTTCTTTCTCTTTCCTCTCTCTCTACTCTTTCTTCTTCTTTCGGTCATATCACAGAAACCATGGAAGCTAAGCCTAGCCACCGAAAAGAAGGAGAAGCAAGTAACAAGACCATCACAATGATGGCAAGAAAAAGAAAACAAAAAGTATGATGTGGCTGAGATTCTCATCACTTATGGTAAGATTTGGTGAAGAGATCTTGGCTTCTCCATACCCAAAAATGGATGAAGAAGATTTTGGTCAATAGAGGAAGATCCTTGGAGGGATGGCTTGTCTCTGATTTTGCTCAACCACCACAGGAGGTAGCTACAGTGGCTACGTGATGGAGGAGGTAGAAGTTGGAGCAGATGAATCTATCATCATCATAACTCATCAAGGGCTAAGAATCCGTCTTTGGAAGCAAGGCAAGATGGAGGGCTCGGATTGATGAAGATTGGTGACCAAGGAAGGACTAGAGGTAATTGCATGTTGGGTTTTGCATTTGATTATCTCTCCTCTCACTCTGGCAGAATCGGTTTGCATGAAGAAGAAGAAGATTAGCTTGGTTTCAACCGTGGAGGCTTCTCCCTATATATAAGGGTGAACAGCCAGGGCTTGAAGAAAGGAGTGAGAGTGCAAGGCACAGAGTTCTCATAGCTACCTAAGCCAACAGAAGTTCTTCTCCTTCAATGTTTTCTGTTTTGTATTTTTTTGTTTAATTTTGTTTGTCTTGAGTCTCATGAAAAAAGGCAAACAGTGAGGTTTGTAAGAAAAAATCATAGAGCGGAAAAAGGCAAATAGTGCAAAATTAAAAGAAAAAGCCATATATGTCCTTAGAGGTCTTTTGTACATCTGTGTTGTGTATCATGATTCTGTGGGAATCTCCTTGCAAGTTGGGTTAGCACTTAGCAGTTGAAAGCTTGGCAGTGACCAAGTCAAGTTCAGGATTGGGGTTTAGATTTTGGTCTTGTCCCAGATAGGAAGGGTAGTTCCTAGGGAGAATTGATGTTTGTAATCAAGAATGATTATAGTGAAATTTTATCATTGTTGTGATGGAGACTGGATGTAGGCTGCCTTGCACTTAGCAGCTGAACCAGGATATATCTTGGTGTAATTTTCTCTCTCTTCTACTCCCTTTCTGTTTCTGCTGCCCAGGAGATAAAACTGAAAAATATCTCGTGCCAGGTGATGAGACAAAAGAAAAAGTCTCGTGGCTGGGTATGAGACAAAAATAAAAAAGTCTCCAGAAGTTGTTTCAAAGACCAGCAAGTGTTATTAATTGAAAAAGGGGCTAAGATTCAACCCCCCTTCTCTTAGCCACTGAAAAATTATCAATTGGTATCAGAGCTTGGTCTCAAAGAGATCAAGCTTTGCATCTTGGAGAAAAGATCCAGATGGCAGAAAATAGTGGCTCAACTCTGGTGTCCTACAATCTGACAGAAGGACAGTCAAGCAACAGACCTCCTTTTTTCAATAGGAAGAACTACACCTATTGGAAGGAGAGAATGAAGATTTTTGTGCAAGCAGTGGATTACCGACTCTGGAAAATTATCTTGGAAGGTCCTCAGTTTTCAACCACTACAAGTGCTGAAGGAGTGATCTCACTCAAACCAGAAGCCAGCTGGACCGAAGAAGATAGAAAGAAGGTGGAGCTCAATACCAAGGCTATCAACTTGCTCAACTGTGCTATCAGCTTTGAGGAGTACCGATGGGTATCACGATGCACAATGGCAAAGGAAATCTGGGACAAACTTCAAATCACTCATGAAGGAACCACCATAGTAAAGAAGACAAGGATAGACATGTTGAACAGAGAATATGAAATGTTCTCAATGAAGGAAGGAGAATCAATAGATAAAATGTTTGAAAGATTCAACATCATCATTGTTGGCTTAGATGCTATGGGAATTACGTATCCTGATTCTGTGCTTGTGAGGAGAGTTCTAAGATGTCTTACTAAAGAGTGGGAAACAAAAGCTTTAATCATATATGAGAGTAGTGGTCTAGATTCCATGACATATGATGACTTGAGAAGAAACCTACTTGCTTTTGAAAACACTTATTTGAAAAAATATTTAAAAAAGAAAGGAATTGCTTTTACATCTGTTACTAACCCCCTGGATGATGAATCCAGTGATAATTCCTCTGAAAATAAATTTGAGTTGTTTGCCAAAAAATTCAGAAAAATGGTAAAGTTCAAGGAGAGAAGCAAGGGAAGCAGCTCTAGGAAACAAAGGAAAGATCTCAGCAAGGTGACATGTTACAACTGCAAAAAAACTGGGCATTTCAAGTCAGATTGCCCTAAGTTGAAGAAAGAAGAGAAACCAAAGAAGGGAAAGAAGAAAGGGCTGATGGCTTCTTGGGAGGACTTAGAGAATGATTCTGAAGATGATGAAGAATCCGAAACCAAGTTTCAACCATGTCTTATGGCAGACCACATTGAACAGGTAGTCATTCCTAACCCTAACACTGAAGCTCTTCATCTTATGATAGATCACCTTTCTAAAAAAATAAGATGCTTTTTGCTGGATAATCAAGATCTTGAACAACAAATCACCATTCTTAAAGCTGAAAATGGTTTTCTCAAAGAAAAATTAAGGGAGGCCAAAACTGCTGTAAATCTTGTTGAAGAAAACAAGCAGTTAAAGGCCCAACTTAGAAGCTGTGAAAGTGATCATTCTGTTGTTGCATATGTAAACTATTTTAAGAAAAATGAAGAGTTGCTTAAAGAGGTCAAAAGGCTTAAAGAAGACTTGATAAAGCTGGCTTGGGCTTCTATAAATCTGTTGAGAAACCTTATTTTGAAAACATTGCCTCATCTTCTAATGATACAAGGTTTCAAAACCCAACAAGCTTTAGCAAAACAGCAACTCTAAGATTTTGTAGACTATGTAACCGAAATGGACACTTTCCCATTCAATGCTTTTTTGGTGAAAGGATGATTGGTGATAAAGTTTACAAAGTTGTTTTTGATTATAATGGATGAGGACATAAGAGATGGTTTAACGTGAAAGGATCCAAGAAGATTTGGATACCTAAGGTCACTTGAGCTTGTTTTGTAGGTGTGCCTAGCATCCAAACGGAAGGAGAATATATGGTACATGGACAGTGGATGTTCTAGGCATATGACCGGAAAGACAACCTTTTTCATAATGCTTGATGAGTATGATGGAGGATTTGTCACTTTCGGTGATGATGGTAAAGGAAAGATAGTGGCCGTTGGAAAAGTTGGTAAAAACTTTTCATCTTGTATAAATGATGTTCTTCTTGTAAATGGTTTGAAACATAATTTACTTAGTGTAAGCCAATTGTGTGATTTAGGATATGAAGTTATTTTTAGAAAGTTTATGTGCTTAGTTGTTTGTGAAAAAACTGGGGATATTTTGTTTGAGGCTAAGAGGTACAATAATGTGTATGGATTGACTCTTGAGGACTTAAAAGAACAAAATGTAACATGTTTTACTTCTCTTGAATCTGAAAAATAGCTATGGCATAGAAGGTTGGGTCATGCTAGCATGTACCAAATTT
The DNA here is from genome assembly GCF_003086295.3 of Arachis hypogaea. Lineage (NCBI taxonomy): Eukaryota > Viridiplantae > Streptophyta > Magnoliopsida > Fabales > Fabaceae > Arachis > Arachis hypogaea. The sequence continues at coordinate 26,413,145 of NC_092046.1, forward strand.
CTAAGCTAGTTAAGAAAAATCTGGTTAGAGAAATTCCAAATATCAAATTTGATAAGGATCTTACTTGTGATGCTTGTCAATTAGGCAAACAACTGAAATCCTCTTTTAAAGCAAAAGATGGAATCTCAACCAAGAGGCCATTAGAGATGTTACACATTGATCTTTTTGGTCCAACAAGAACTCAAAGTTTAGGAGGTAAACACTATGGTCTAGTGGTGGTAGATGATTACTCTAGATTTGGTTGGGTACTTTTTCTTGCTCATAAAAATTATGATTTTCATGCTTTCTCAACCCTTTGCAAGAAAATTTAGAATGAAAAAGATTTAAAAATTGCCCATTTGAGAAGTGATCACGGAAGAGAATTTGAAAACCAAGACTTTGAAAATTTTTGTGATGATTTTGGAATTGCTCATAATTTTTCATGCCCTAGAACCCCTCAACAAATGGGGTGGTTGAAAGAAGGAATAGAAGCCTTCAAGAGATGACTAGGGCCATGCTTTGTGAAAATGAGATTCCAAAATTTTTACGGGCTGAAGCTGTAAATACAGCTTGTTACATTTTGAATAGGACTATTATTAGAAAAGGGTTGAAGAAAACTCCTTATGAGCTATGGAAAGGAACCCCTCCAAATCTTAAGTATTTCCATGTCTTTGGATGCAAATGCTTTGTACTTAACAATAAAGAAAACCTTGGCAAATTTGATCCAAAATCCTATGAAGGGATGTTCGTTGGGTACTCCACCACTAGCAAGGCCTATAGAATTTACCTCAAAAAACATAGAACTATAGAGGAATCCATACATATAACTTTTTGTGATTCTAATTTAATTCCCAGTATTGTGATAGAAAATGATTCAGATTGTGAAGATGCTGTAAACAAGGAAACAAGTGAAGAATATCCCAAGTCTGTTCAAAATGAAGAATCTGTCCGTTCAATTTTGTCTTGTCAGAATGGAGGAGATATTTCTATTTTGTCTCATGAGCAAGCAAGAGAAAATGGAACAGAACAACCCACAGAAGCTCATCAAAGCTCAACACCATTCCGAAAGCCAAGAGAATGGAAGTCCATGAGGGGTTATCCTCATGACTTTATCATTGGTGATCCCTCTCAAGGTGTAACAACAAGATCCTCATCCAAAAGGCAAACCGAACCAAGCAATTTTGCTCTCTTGTCACAAATGGAGCCCAACAATGTCAAACAAGCTCTTGAAGATCCATCATGGGTCAAAGCCATGCAAGAAGAGGTTGCTCAATTCGACAAGAATGAGGTTTGGAAACTAGTACCTAATCCGGATGGTAAGAAAGTTACGAGTACCAAGTGGGTGTTCAAAAATAAACTAGGTGAGGATGGAAAAGTTGTTCGTAACAAGGCTAGATTAGTAGCCCAAGGTTACGATCAAGAAGCGGGTATAGATTTTGAAGAATCTTTTGCTTCGGTAGCAAGAATGGAAGCAATTAGGTTTCTTCTTGCCTATGCTGCCTATAAGGGTTTTAAAATGTTTCAAATTGATGTAAAATGTGCTTTTCTTAATGGCTTTATTAATAGAGAAGTGTTTGTGGCACAACCCCAGGGTTTTGAAGATAAAGAATTTCCAAACCATGTTTTCAAACTCTCTAAGGCTCTTTATGGCCTTTGACAAGCTCCAAGAGCATGGTATGAAAGGCTCAGTGCCTTCTTGTTGGAAAATCAATTTCAAAGGGGTACCACTAGTACACGAAATTATGATCTCTGAAACGGCACCAAAAACTTGGTGCATACAATCGTAATCTCAACTCTTTTTCACAACTCCTCACAACTAACCAGCAAGTGCACTGGGTCGTCCAAGTAATAAACCTTACGTGAGTAAGGGTCGATCCCACGGAGATTGTCGGCTTGAAGCAAGCTATGGTCATCCTTGTAAATCTCAGTCAGATAGATTCAAATGGTTATAAAGTTTTGAGAATTTAAAATATAAATAAAATATAAATAAGATATAAATACTTATGTAATTCATTGGTGGATTTCAGATAAGTGTATGGAGATGCTTGTTGCTTCTAAATCTCTACTTTCCTATTGTCTTCATTCAATCATTCATACTCCTTTCCATGGCAAGCTGTATGTTGGGGGATCACCGTTGTCAATGGCTACCGTCTGTCCTCTCAGTGAAAATGGTCCAAATGCGCTGTCACCGCAAGGCTAATCATCTGTCGGTTCTCACTCATGTTGAAATAGGATCCATTGATCCTTTTGTGTCTGTCACTACGCCCAACACTCGCGAGTTTGAAGCTCGTCACAGTCATCCCTTCCCAGATCCTACTTGGAATACCACAGACAAGGTTTAGACTTTCTGGATGTTAGGAATGGCCGCCAATAATTCTAGCCTATACCACGAAGACTCTGATCGTGAACCAGGAGGCTAAGAGATATGCAGTCAAGCTTGTTTTCATGTAGAATAGAAGTGTTTGTCAGGCACGCGTTCATAAGTGAGAATGGTGATGAGTGTCACTTGATCATCACATTCATCATGTTCTTGTGTGTGAATGAATATCTTAGAATAAGAATAAGATTGAATTGAATAGAAAAATAATAGTACTTTGCATTAATTCATGAGGAACAGCAGAGCTCCACACCTTAATCTATGGGGTGTAGAAACTCCACCGTTGAAAATATATAAGTGAAAGGTCTAGGCATGGCCGTGAGGCTAGCCTCCAAACGTGTACAATATGATCTATGATAGCATAGAACTGATCAAAGATATAAAATAAATCACTAAAAGTAGTTTTTATACTAAATTAGTAGCTAAGGTTACAGAAAATAAGTAACTAAGTGCAGATAGTGCAGAAATCCACTTTCGGGCCCACTTAGTGTGTGCTTGCGCTGAGCATTGAAGCTTTCACATGTAGAGACTTTTCTTGGAGTTAAACGCCAGCTTTGGTGCCAGTTTGGCCGTTTAACTCCAGCTTTTATGCCAGTTCTGGCGTTTAACGCCAGAATAGGGTAGAAAGTGGGCATTCAAACGCCAGTTTGCGTTATCAAAACTCAGGCAAAGTATAGACTATTATATATTGCTAGAAAGCCTAGGATATCTACTTTCCAACGCAATTGAGAGCGTGCCAATTGGGTTTTTGTAGCTTTAGAAAATCCATTTCGAGTGCAGGGAGGTCAGAATCCAACAGCATCTGTAGTCCTTTTTCAGCCTCTGAATCAGATTTTTGCTCAGGTCCCTCAATTTCAGCTAGAAAATACCTGAAATCACAGAAAAATACACAAACTCATAGTAAAGTCCAGAAATGTGAATTTTTCTTGAAAACTAATAAAAATATACTAGAAAGTAGCTAGATCTTGCTAAAAACTACCTAAAAATAATGCCAAAAAGCGTATAAATTATCCGCTCATCACAACACCAAACTTAAATTGTTGCTTGTCTCTAAGAAACTGAAAATCAAATAGGATAAAAATAAGAGAATATACTATAAATTCCAAAATATCAATGAAACTTAGCTCCAATTAGATGAGCGGGACTAGTAGCTTTTTGCCACTGAACAGTTTTGGCATCTCACTTTATCCTTTGAAGTTCAGAATGATTGGCTTCTATAAGAACTCAGATTTTAGATAGTGTTATTGATTCTCCTAGTTCAGTATGTTGATTCTTGAACACAGCTACTTTATGAGTCTTGACCGTGGCCCTAAGCACTTTGTTTTCCAGTATTACCACCGGATACATAAATGCCACAGACACATAACTGGGTGAACCTTTTCAGATTGTGACTCAGCTTTGCTAGAGTCCCCAATTAAAGGTTTACAGGGTTCTTAAGCACACTCTTTTTGCTTTGGATTACGACTTTAACCGCTCAGTCTCAAGCTTTTCACTTGACACCTTCACGCCACAAGCACATGGTTAGGGATAGCTTGGTTTACCCGTTTAGGCCAGGATTTTATTCCTGTGGGCTCTCCTATCCACTGATGCTCAAAGCCTTGGATCCTTTTTGTTTTACCCTTGCCTTTTGGTTTAAAGGGCTATTGGCTTTTTCTGCTTGCTTTTTCTTTTTCTTTCTTTTTCTCTCTTTTTTTTTTCGCATAAATTTTTTTTTCTTTTCTGCAAGCTTTTCACTGATTTTTCTTGCTTCAAGAATCAATTTTATGATTTTTCAGATTATCAATAACATTTCTCCTTTTTCATTATTCTTTCAAGAGCCAACAATTTTAACATTCATAAACAAAAAATTCAAAAATATGCACTGTTCAAGCATTCATTCAGAAAACAAAAAGTATTGTCACCACATCAAAATAATTAAACTAATTTTAAGATAGAATTCGAAACCATGTACTTCTTGTTCTTTTGTAATTAAAACATTTTTCATTTAAGAAAGGTGATGGATTCATAGGACATTCATAGCTTTAAGGCATAGACACTAAGATACTAATGATCATGTAATAAAGACACAAATATAAATAAAACATAAAGCATAGTAAACGAAAAATAGAAAATAAAGATCAAGGAAATTAAAGAACGGGTCCACCTTAGTGATGGCAGCTAGTTCTTCCTCTTGAAGATCTTATGGAGTGCTTGAGCTCCTCAATGTCTCTTCCTTGCTTTTGTTGCTCCTCCCTCATAGCTCTTTGATCTTCTCTAATCTCATGTCGGATCTCCGGATACTCACTCCTTTTGAGCTTGAAAGAGACCTCAGGGATCACCTTCTTTTTGGCCACAACTTCATAGAAGTGGTCTTGATGGAACTTTGAGATGAATCTCTCCATCTCCCATGACTCGAAAGTGGAAGCTTTTGCCTTCCCTTTCCTCTTTCTAGAGGTTTCTCCGGCCTTAGGTGCCATAAATGGTTATGGAAAAATAAAAAGCAATGGTTTTACCACACCAAACTTAAAGTGTTTGCTCGTCCTCGAGCAAAAAAGAGAGAATAAAGGAGAAGAAGAAGAAAATCGAGGAGATGGAGGGAGAGGGTGAATTCGGCCAAGGGTGTATAATGTATGTGTGATGTGTGAAGTTGAATGAGTGATGAGAGGTATATATAGGAGTGGGGCAGGGTTAGGTTCGTGTATTTGGGGTTGGGTTTGGGAGGGAAAAAGAGTTTTGAATTTGAAGGTAAGTGGTGTTTTGGGGAAAAGTGAACGAGGTGATTGGTGAAGGGTATTTGGGGAAGAGGGTAAGATTTGATCGGTGAAGGGTATTTGGGGAAAAGTGATGTGGAAAGGTGTGAAGAGGAGAGAAGAAGAGGTGGGATAGGTGGGGATCCTGTGGGATCCACAGATCCTGAGGGGTCAAGGACTTTAACATCGCTGCTCTATTTAGGCATGCAAAACGCCCTTAGAATGCAATTCTGGTGTTAAACGCCAGATTGCTGCTTGTTTCTGGCATTTAACGCCAGCTTATCTCCCTTTATTGGTGTTTAACGCCAACTTGGTGCCCTGTTCTGGCGTTAAACGCCAGTCTGGTGCCTGTTTCTGGTGTTAAACGCCCAGAATAGTGCCAGACTGGGTGTTTATCGCCCATTCTGCTACTCTTACTGGCGTTTAAACGCCAGTAAGCTTTTCCTCCAGGGTGAGCTGTTTTTAATGCTATTTTTCATTCTGTTTTTGATTTTTCAGTTGTTTTTGTGACTTCACATGATCATCAACCTAAAGAAAATATAAAATAACAATGGAAAATAAACAGATATAATTAAATAACATTGGGTTTCCTCCCAACAAGCGCTTCTTTAATGTCAATAGCTTGACAGTGAGCTCTCATGGAGCCTCACAAATAATCAAAGCAGGGTTGGGACTTCTCAACACCAAACTTAGAGTTTGGTTGTGGCCTCCCAACACCAAACTTAGAGTTTGAATGTGGGGGGTTTTGTTTGACTCTGTATTGAGAGAAGCTCTTCATGCTTCCTCTCCATGGTTACAGAAGGAGAACTTTGAGTCTTGAATACAAGGTAGTCCTCATTCAACTTAAGGACCAACTCTCCTCTGTCAACATCAATCACAGCTTTTGTTGTGGTTAGGAAGGGTCTGCCAAGGATGATGGATTCATCCTCATCCTTCCCAGTGTCTAGGATTATAAAATCAGCAGGGATGTAAAGGCCTTCAACCTTCACTAGCACGTCCTCTACTAGTCCATAAGCCAGTTTCATTGATTTGTCTGCCATCTCTAGTGAGATTCTTGTAGCTTGTACCTCAAAGATTTCCAATTTCTCCATTACAGAGAGTGGCATGAGGTTTATCCCTGACCCCAGGTCACACAGGGCCTTCTCAAAGGTCATGGTGCCTATGGTACAAGGTATGAAGAATTTTCTGGGATCCGGTTTCTTCTGAGGTAATGTCTACCTCATTAATGCATTCAGTTCATTGGTGAACAAGGGAGGTTCATCCTCCCAAGTCTCAGTACCAAATAACTTGGCATTCAGCTTCATGATTGCTCCTAGATATTTAGCAACTTGCTCTTCAGTGATGTCTTCATCCTTTTCAGAGGAAGAATATTCATCAGAGCTCATGAATGGCAGAAGGAAGTTCAATGGAATCTCTATGGTCTCTGTATGAGCCTCAGATTCCTTTGGTTCCTCAGAGGGAAACTCCTTTCTGTCCAGAGGACGTCCCATGAGGCTTTTCTCACTGGGACTCACGTCCTCCTCACTCTCTCCAGGTTTGGCCATGTTGGTCACGGTTATGGCCTTGCACTCTCTCTTGGAATTTTCTTTTGTATTGCTTGGGAGAGTACTGAGAGGAGCTTCAGTAATTATCTTACTCAGCTGACCCACCTGTGCCTCCAAATTTTTAATGGAGGACCTTGTTTCATTCATGAAACTTAGTGTGGTCTTGGATAGATCAGAGACTATGGTTGCCAGGCCGGAATGGCTCTGTTCAGAATTCTCTGTCTATTGCTGCGAAGATGATAGAAAAGGCTTGCTATTGCTAAACCTATTTCTTCCACCATTATTATTGAAGCCTTGTTGAGGCTTCTGTTGGTCCTTCCATGAGAAATTTGGATGATTTCTCCATGAAGGATTATAGGTGTTTCCATAGGGTTCTCCCATGTAATTCACCTCTGCCATTGCAGGGTTCTCAGGATCATAAGCTTCTTCTTCAGAAGATGCTTCTTTAGTACTGTTGGATGCAGCTTACAATCCATTCAGACTCTGAGAAATCATATTGAATTGTTGAGTCAATATTTTGTTCTGAGCCAATATGGCATTCAGAGTATCAATTTCAAGAACTCCTTTCTTCTGAGTTGTCCCATTATTCATAGGATTCTTTTCAGAAGTGTACATGAATTGGTTATTTACAACCATTTCAATGAGTTCCTGAGCTTCTTCAGGCGTCTTCTTCAGATGAAGAGATCCACCAGCAGAGTTGTCCAATGACATCTTGGACAGTTCAGACAGACCATCATAGAATATGCATATGATGCTCCATTATGAAAGCATACCAGAAGGACATCTTCTGATCAACTGCTTGTATCTTTCCCAAGCTTCATAGAGGGATTCACCTTCCTTCTGTCTGAAGGTTTGGACTTTCACTCTAAGCTTGCTCAATTTTTGAGGTGGAAAAAACTTTGCCAAGAAGGCATTAACCAGTTTTTCCCAAGAGTTTAGGCTGTCCTTAGGTTGTGAGTCCAACCATGCCCTAGCTCTATCTCTTACAGCAAAAGGGAAAAGCATAAGTTTGTAGATCTCAGGGTCAACCCCATGAGTCTTAACAGTGTCACAGATTTGCAAGAACTCAGCTAAAAACTGATGAGGATCTTCCAATGGAAGTCCATGATACTTGCAATTCTGCTGCATTAGAGAAACTAATTGAGGCTTAAGCTCAAATTTGTTTGCTCCAATTGCAGGAATTGAGATGCTTCTTCCACAGAAGTCAGAAGAGGGTGCAATAAAGTCACCAAGCATCTTCCTTGCATCTCCACCATTGTTGTTAGGTTTGGCCATGTTTGTTTTGTCTGCTTCCTTTTCGAAAATTTCTGTTGGGTCCTCTCCAGAGAGTTGTGCTTTAGCTTCTCTTAGCTTTCTCTTCAAGGTCCTTTCAGGTTCAGGGTCAGCTTCAACAAGAATGCCTTTATCTTTGTTCCTGCTCATATGATAGAGAAGAAGACAAAGAAAGTATGGAATCCTTTATGTCACAGTATAGAGATTCCTTGAGGTGTCAGAGGAAAAGAAGAATAGAAGAATAAGGTAGATAGGAGAATTCGAACTTATAGAGAGGGCGTGTTCGAATTGCTAATAGAGGAGGAGTGTTAGTCTTTAAATAGAAAAAGGTGAGGAGGGAGAAGAATTTTTGAAAACAAATTTTTAAATAAAAAAACTAAAATTTTTTTTAAAATAATTAAAAAAAATTTCGAAAAAGTGGTGATGGTTTTCGAAAATTAAAAGTGAGAAAGTGGTTAAGTCATTTTGAAAAAGATTTTGAAATTGGCAATCAAAAAGATATGTTTGAAAATTATTTTAAAAAAGATGTGATTGAGAAGATATGATTGAGAAGATATGATTTGGAAAAGATTTGATTTTGAAAAATTCTGAAAATTTGAAAAAGATTTGAATTAAAAACAAAATCTCCCCTCTTGTGCCATCCTGGTGTTAAACGCCCAGAATGGTATCCATTCTGGCATTTAACGCCCAAAATATTACCCTTTTGGGCGTTTAACGCCCAGCCAGGTACCCTGGCTGGCGTTTAAACGCCAGTTTTCCTTCCTCACTGGGCGTTTTGAACGCCCAGCTTTTTCTCTGTAGTTCCTCTACTGTATGTTCTGAATCTTCAATTCTCTGTATTATTGACTTGAAATGACATAATTTTGAAAATTTTTTGAATTTTTAATGATGAAAAATAACAAAATGAAACTAATAATGGAAAACTAAGATAAGATAAACAATGCATGCAAGACACCAAACTTAGAAATTTTTACATTGGAGACACTAACAAATTGAAAATGCATATGAAAAACAACAAAAGATGCAAAACAAGAGAATTTAAAGATCAGACCCAATAAAATCATCAAGAACGACTTGAAGATCATTGAAGAACATAATGCATATGTTTGAAAAATGCAAGAAAATTAAAAATATGCAGGACACCAAACTTAGAAATAGACACTAGACTCAAATAAGAAACACACATTATTTTTTATTTTTATGATTTTATTTATTTTTTTTGTAATTTTTCAAAAATTAATTGGAAAAAGAGAAAATAAGGAATTCAAAATTTTTAATGAGAATTCCAGGAATCATGCAATGTTAGTCTAAAACTCCGGTCCAAGAATTAGACATGGCTTACTAGCCAGCCAAGCTTTCAGTGAAAGCTCCAGTCCAAAACACTAGACATGGCCAATGGCCAGCCAAGCTTTAGCAGATCATTACGTTCAACAGCAAGATTGATAGAAATCAACAAGCTCTTGTGATGATAAGTTGAAACCTCGGTCCAAAAGATTAGACGTGGCTTCACAACCAGCCAAACTTCAACAGATCATCATGAAACTCTAGAATTCATTCTTAAAAATTCTGAAGAACATAGAATAATTTATTTTTTTGAAAATTTTTTTTCGAAAATAAAAATAAAAGTCAAAAAGCTCAAATATAAAATAAAAGTACCTAATCTGGGCAACAAGATGAACCGTCAGTTGTCCAAACTCGAACAATCCCCGGCAACGGCGCCAAAAACTTGGTGCACGAAGTTGTGATCACTGAAACGGCGCCAAAAACTTGGTGCACACAATCGTAATCTCAACTCTTTTTCACAACTCCGCACAACTAACCAGCAAGTGCACTGGGTCGTCCAAGTAATAAACCTTACGTGAGTATGGGTCGATCCCACGGAGATTGTCGGCTTGAAGCAAGCTATGGTCATCCTTGTAAATCTCAGTCAGACAGATTCAAATGGTTATAAAGTTTTGAGAATTTAAAATATAAATAAAATATAAATAAGATAGAAATACTTATGTAATTCATTGGTGGATTTCAGATAAGTGTATGGAGATGCTGGTGGCTTCTAAATCTCTGCTTTCCTACTGTCTTCATTCAATCATTCATACTCCTTTCCATGGCAAGCTGTATGTTGGGGGATCACCGTTGTCAATGGCTACCATCCGTCCTCTCAGTCAAAATGGTCCAAATGCGCTATCACCGCATGGCTAATCATCTGTCGGTTCTCACTCATGGTGGAATAGGATCCATTGATCCTTTTGTGTCTGTCACTACGCCCAACACTCGCGAGTTTGAAGCTCGTCACAGTCATCCCTTCCCAGATCCTACTCGGAATACCACAGACAACATTTAGACTTTCCGGATCTCAGGAATGGCCACCAATAATTCTAGCCTATATCACAAAGACTCTGATGTGAACCAGGAGGCTAAGAGATATGCATTCAAGCTTGTTTTCATGTAGAACGGAAGTATTTATCAGGCACGCGATCATAAGTGAGAATTGTGATGAGTGTCACTTGATCATCACATTCATCATGTTCTTGTGTGTGAATGAATATCTTAGAATAAGAATAAGTTTGAATTAAATAGAAGAACAATAGTACTTTGTATTAATTCATGAGGAACAACAGAGCTCCACACCTTAATCTACGTGGTGTAGAAACTCCACCGTTGAATATACATAAGTGAAAGGTCTAGGCATGACCGTGAGGCCAGCCTCCAAACGTGTACAATATGATCTATGATAGCATAGAACTGATCAAAGATATAAAATAAATCACTAAAAGTAATTTTTATACTAAACTAGTAGCTAGGGTTACAGAAAATAAGTAACAAAGTGCAGATAGTGCAGAAATCCACTTCCAGGCCCACTTGGTGTGTGCTTGGGCTGAGCATTGAAGCTTTCACATATAGAGACTTTTCTTAGAGTTAAACGCCAGCTTTGGTGCCAGTTTGGGCATTTAACTCTAGCTTTTATGCTAGTTCTGGCGTTTAACGCCAGAATAGGGTAGAAAGTGGGCGTTCAAATGCCAGTTTGTGTTATCAAAACTAGAGAAAAGTATGAACTATTATATATTTCTGGAAAGCCCAGGATGTCTACTTTCCAACACAATTGAGAGCGCGCCAATTGGGTTTCTGTAGCTCTAGAAAATCCATTTCCAGTGCAGGGAGGTCTAAATCCAACAGCATCTGCAGTCCTTTTTCAGCCTCTGAATCAGATTTTTGCTCAAGTCCCTCAATTTCAGCCAGAAAATACCTGAAATCACAGAAAAATACACAAACTCATAGTAAAGTCCAGAAATGTGAAATTTTCTTAAAAACTAATAAAAATATACTAGAAAGTAGCTAGATCCTACTAAAAACTACCTAAAAATAATGCCAAAATGCGTATAAATTATCCGCTCATCAACCACTGACACTACTTTATTTATTAAAGCATCTAATGATGATATTCTCCTAGTTCAAGTCTATGTGGATGATATTGTGTTTGGATCGGCCAATGAGTCCTTGTGTGAAGAGTTTGGAAAACTCATGACTAGTGAGTTTGAGATGAGCTTAATAGGAGAGCTAACTTTCTTTCTTGGCCTCCAAATTAAACAAACTCCTAGTGGTACCTTTATTCACCAAGGAAAGTATGCAAAAGAACTTATAAAAAAATTTGGCCTAGAAAGTTCCAAACCAATGGGAACACCAATGCATCCAAACACAAAACTTGAAAAGGATGATGATGGCAAAGATGTGGATGAAACAAGGTATAGAGGAATGATTGGTTCTCTTATGTACCTTACATCCTCTAGACCGGATATTGTTCAAAGTATGGGTGTATGCTCAAGGTTTCAATCTCACCTAAAAGAATCCCATCTTTCAGCCGTTAACCGCATCATTAGATACATTAAGGGAACTAGTGATTATGGCTTGTGGTATCCAAAATCTGATAATTTTTGTGCTGTAGGATTTTGTGATGCAGATTATGCGGGAGATAGGGTGGATAGAAGGAGCACCTCCGGCATGTGTTGCTTCCTTGGAAGCTCACTCAACATGTGGTCAAGCAAAAAATAAGCCACAATGGCTCTATCCACAGCTGAAGCTGAATATATTTCTGCATCTGCATGTTGTTCTCAACTAATTTGCTTAAAAACGTAGTTGAAAAATTACAAATTAAAGATCAATAGTATACCCTTATTTTGTGATAATATGAGTGCTATAAACATTTCAAAAAATCCTATTCTGCACTCAAGAACCAAGCACATTGAAATCAAATATCATTTTATTAGAGAACATGTACAAAAGGGTACTATTGATATTCAATTTGTAAAATCTGAAGACCAACTTGCTGACATTTTTACAAAACCCCTCTGTGAAGACAGATTCTGTACTTTGAGAAAAAGTTTGGGAATGATAGATTTAAGCTCTATTGATAACTTGTGAAATTTTTGATTCTGTTCAGTTTTGTCTCGTAGGAAAGCACGAGATAAAAATCAGGATGTGTTGAAAGGGCTATGATCAAGGGGGAGACTGCGCAGACTTTAATTCTTTTGGGCCCCACCAAACCTCTTTGACCCCACTCTGACCGTTTTGTTAGTTCCTCTTTGTGTAAATCAAAATTCCTTTTTTTTTGTCTCATCAAATCTTGTTGCAAGAGATTATTGTCAAATCAAATCTTTCTCTCTTCTCATCCCTTGATTCTAGGAAACCACCTTTTTAGTTTTCATTTCAAATAAAGGAAACTCCCTTGGTTAATAACCACCCACTAATGAGTATTAACTCACTCAAATTCTCTCTCTCCACTCCACATTTAATGCGTCCCTAACCTCTCTCTTCTCTCCACTCAATTCGGTTCTCTTCATCTTTCCCCCTTCCACTTCTCCATTTTCTGTATCATGAAAATAAAACCGCTCCAAGAAAAAGTGAAAGAATCCTCTTCTCCCAAAAACCTTCCATACCTCAAACCCACACTCACATACACATTTATTCTACCTCTTCATCTTCTCCCTCACCACCATCCAAACACACAGACACCATGCGGAAAAAAGTCATTGCAACGAAGACCTCTTCAAGGAAAAAGAAGGAGAAAGTACCCGTGGCTGAAGAAGAAGAATCCCACACCTCACCTCTTCCATCACCGCTGCCATCACCACCAAAGAAGACCACCCCCGGACGCAGCTCCCAGAAGTCAAAAAGCTTCGTGTTGCACAACACCAGGGAGCCAGCAAACTTGGAGTCATTGGATTTCAAAAACAAGTTCAACAAATCACATTCACACTTTGATCCGGCCAGGTTCAACTCATGTGCCTCCTATGAGTTCCATAAGGAGGTATTGGAAAAATGCTACCTTTGTGCCACCTATCTAGTCAATCTCGACTCACTCACAAATAAAGGGATCAACATTTCTCCTTTGTTTGAACTTCTACAATGGACACCACTGCTCCATATTCAGAAACCAGTCTACCCCGGATTGGTACGTGAGTTCTATGCAAACATGCGGCTGATCGATGGCACCATCCACTCCTATGTCAAGAGGGTATACATGACTCTAAACTCTGAGACAATTGGGACTACCCTAGGCTATTCAGATGAGGGGTCAAGGGCATACATGACTGAGAAGTGGGACTCCCAGGTTAGAGTCATATACAAGATTGCCCTGCAACATATTTGTGAAAACTTATCTAGCTTGGACGGCACCATTTTGACCCACAAGGCACTCGGCCCTACAAACTACCTGCTCTACAGAATCATCACTCATATCCTAACCCCTCAAAGTGGTTGACATAACCGAGTAACTGTTTCTGACTCTCTCATACTTTTTGCTCTTGTTACTTCTACTCCTATCTCCTTTGGTTACCTTATGATAAGACACATGTGGGAATTAGTTAAGAGTACCAAAAAGGCGAATCTTCCTTATGGCATGTTTCTCACAAGTATTTTTAAATATTTTAAAATTGATCTAACCAATGAAGCTGTAGAAAATAAGGTCTCAATGATTAAAGGAGGAGGAGCTATGAAGGGAACCAAGGGAAAGAAGTCAGCAGCCTCAGATAGTGAGTTTGAGAGTTGGCCTGAGTCCTCCAAGGCAACAGAATCAATCAAAGAAATCCTCACTGAATTCTCCAACATGTCGGAGCTAATGGTACAATCCTATAAGGCAGCCCGCAAACAAGCCTATAAAAATGAGAGGGCATGGATGAGGTGCAAAGATAGGGTGAGTCTGGTGTTGCAGAGTTTTGAGGAGAAATTGGGTGCTGCTAGTGAAGAAGAGGCGGATGAATCCGAGTTCCACTTATCTGATGATTAATCACTGTTCTTTCTTTTTGTTGATATTTGGCTTGTTTCGGCTCAATCTGATACTGTAGTAGTTTACTTTGATACTCTAAGACCTACATTGTGATACACTCTTGATATTTTGGGTATATTCTAGATTTTTTATTTCCCATGACATCTTTTGCAGGTGCCCCTTGATGCCAAAAGGGGGAGAAATGACTGAAAATTGAAATTGAAAACAGGAGATAAAATCCTTATGGATTTATGATCACCCTTGTTTTAATTATTATTTGCTGTTTTGTTGTGTGATATGATTAATGCTTGTGATACATTTGTTACATAGATATGCCTGCTGGGTTTTGATCAGAAATATGCATTTGACTTATGCATTTGATTTATTTTGAGGATGCAATACCTTGGTAAATATGTTTGTTGCTTTGATTAGGAATATACGTTGGATTTACTATGGTGAATATGCTTGCTGAATACTCTATTTTTGGCAGTTCCTTTAAACTGTAATATGAAAATAAATTTTGATAGTTGTTGTGGTTTGAGATGATCATGCTTGATCAGAAATATCTTTCTTGGTATGATTATTTTGCTCTGATTTGTTAATTGAAAAATATTTTCAAAATAGTTTGAATAAGCAGCTTCTTGAAACATCAAATTTTTATGTACTCAATTGCTTTGTGTGTTTGAGCAGAAAATCATTTATATGATAGTAAAGGAGTTTTGTTGGTCATTCAATTCTGCTCATAAATCAAGCCATTCAACATCCTACATCAAATATGTTGAATAACATTGTTGCCTTAGGCTTGATACAAATTGTTACAGGTATAAAGCTTCCCTTGGTGAAATAGCATACATTAAGGGGGAGCCTTGTGACAATTGGAAAAGGGGAGAAATACTAATATTCAAAGGGAGTACTCAATACTCTAATCTTTAATTTCTTTCCATTTCATTTTTTTAATAATGTTTGTCATCAAGGGGGAGATTGATGAGTTTGGAAAACTCTAATTTAAATTAGTAATGATCAAACATTATTAATATGATTAATTGCAAAATTATTAATTTGATTCCAATTCAAATTTGTTAATTGAATAATTTTGCTATGCAGGTTTTGTTAATGGGCCGAAAAGAAAAGAAATATATAGCAAGCCCGTTTAAATTGTTACAGATTTTTTGTTGTGACTGAAACAATGAATTACTTAATTGGGCCAATATATTGGGAAACAGGCCCAGTACATTCACCTTTAAGCAAAAATGTTATATTAAGTGGCTGAAGCAATTTGTGATTAATTGGGCCGAAAAGAAAAGAAAAGATCCTAAGCCCAATAAGATCAAACTTCAGCCTTATGCATATTTGTCATATGAAAGTTGGCTGAAATGTTTTATTTGTTGGGCCAGTTTGAATTGTTAATGATACAAGCCCAAATTATTTTGCTTGCTTGGTCCGAAACCAATTGAGAGAGGAAGCAAATGTTTTTGCCTCATGCTTCCAACAGACTCCAGTTCCATCATGTGGTGGATTTCAAATTTTCTTTGCTTAAGTTTATTACCTTGGAAACATGAAAGAGAAAATGTCAAAGTGATTTGATTGTAATTAAGTGTAGCTTACATGCTACTACACAAAGCATGGAGAGTTGCACCTAATTAATTTATCTAACACTCATAGCTTTGTTTTTCTTTCTCTTTCCTCTCTCTCTACTCTTTCTTCTTCTTTCGGTCATATCACAGAAACCATGGAAGCTAAGCCTAGCCACTGAAAAGAAGGAGAAGCAAGTAACAAGACCATCACAATGATGGCAAGAAAAATAAAATAAAAAGTATGCTATAGCTGAGATTCTCATCACTTATGGTAAGATTTGGTGAAGAGATCTTGGCTTCTCCATACCCAAAAATGGATGAAGAAGATTTCGGTCAGTAGAGGAAGATCCTTGGAGGGATGGCTTGTCTCTGATTTTGCTCAACCACCACAGGAGGTAGCTACAGTGGCTACGTGATGGAGGAGGCAGAAGTTGGAGCAGATGAAGCTGTCATCATCATAACTCATCAAGGGCTAGAAATCCGTCTTGGGAAGCAAGGCAAGATGGAGGGCTCGGATTGATGAAGATTGGTGACCAAGGAAGGACTAGAAGTAATTGCCTGTTGGGTTTTGCATTTGATTATCTCTCCTCTCACTCTGGCCGAACCGGTTTGCATGAAGAAAAAGAAGATTAGCTTGGTTTCAACCGTGGAGGCTTCCCCCTATATATAAGGGTGAATAGCCAGGGCTTGAAGTAAGGAGTGAGAGTGCAAGGCACAGAGTTCTCATAGCTACCTAAGCTAACAGAAGTTCTTCTCCTTCAATGTTTTCTATTTTGCATTTTTCTGTTTAATTTTGTCTGTTTTGAGTCTCATGGAAAAAGGCAAACAGTGAGGTTTGTAAGAAAAAGCCATAGAGCGGAAAAAGGCAGAGAGTGCAAAATTAAAAAAAAAAGCCATAGATGTCCTTAGAGGTCCTTTGTACATCTGTGTTGTGTATCATGATTCTGTGGGAATTTCCTTGCAAGTTGGGTTAGCACTTAGCAGTTGAAAGCTTGGCAGTGACCAAGTCAAGTTCAGGATTGGGGTTTAGATTCTGGACTTGTCCCGGATAGGAATGGTAGTTCCTAGGGAGAATTGGTGTTTGTAATCAAGAATGATTATAGTGAAATTCTATCATTGTTGTGATGGAGACTAGATGTAGGCTACCTTGCACTTAGCAGCTGAACCAGGATATACCTTGGTGTAATTTTCTCTCTCTTCTATTCCCTTTCTGTTTCTGCTGCCCAGGAGACAAAACTGAAAAATATCTCGTGCCAGGTGACGAGACAAAAGAAAAAATCTCGTGGCTGGGTACGAGACAAAAATAAAAAAATCTCCAGAAGTTGTTTCAAAGACCAGCAAGTGTTATTAAGTGAAAAAGGGGCTAAGATTCAACCCCTCCTTCTCTTAGCCACTGAAAAACCATCAGTTGTTGTTCCTAAAAATGAAAAAAAAAAAAATCAATCCAATCTTGCCATTTTTTGTTGCTAAGACTGTGCAGTGTTTTATTTTCAAATTGTAAAATCCCATCCTTAAATATTAATGCTATGAATTCTATTGAACCTCGTATTTGTGAACATTGTGCAAAAGCTACAATATAAATCACTGATTTCACATTAGTAGACATGCAAATAAGTTCTTTCAAACAGACAATGGTAAGAAATTTACATCTCATGTCTTTACTGATTTTCTTATTTAATCTAGGATATCTTATTGTTTTTCTTATACATACATTCATGAGCAAAGAGGAAGAATATGCTATCTACTGCTTCCATGCCACTATTGTATTGTGGTGATGCTTTTCTTACCTCTACATATCTTATTAATTGATTTCTCACTGAAATATTGGATAACAAATCTCCATATGAAGTCTTATCTTATCAAAAACTAAATTACACTCTTTTGAGAATTTTTGAAAGTGCTTGTTATCAACACTTGAGACTTTACAATAATAAACAGTTTGATTATAATTCTCAACAATTTGATTTTCTTGGTTACTCTTCTCAACATATAGGATACAGATGATTATCTTGTTTTGGTAAAATAACATATCTCGAAATGTTAAGTCTGATAGGACAACTTATTCATATAATTCACTATTTTTATCTCAAAAAAAAAAAGTTCTACTGGATTACCATCTATTATTAAGTTTAACTCTGCCTCTAATCTAGACATATCTCAACACAATTTATCTACACTAATTTCTCTTCTTTAACTAGTTGGCAAAACTATTCTTGCAATTAATTCACCTGCACAAGATACCTTTTAGTACAACTACTCTTAGATAAAAAAAATTAACATAATTTCAAGAACTAATTTTCATGGACCCAATTTGCTCTTAGGATAGATACGCTATCACAACAGTCCGTGCCAAAATCTTGAGGGAACGGAAGAAGATCCACAAGATGGTGAAGGGCATTGTTGTGTATATCAGCATGTTCATGTAGTAACAAATCAACTGGCGGTGGCTCATCATCAGCACCAATATCACCGATGTCGTACAACGTTGTCCCATAACATCCATTTGCGTTTAAGAATTTGGATTTAATATTGTTGGTTGTTTTAATTTAAAGTACTATTTATTTTTTGATTTGTCTAATAATCTTTAGGTAAATTTTGAATATAAGATTTGAAAAAAAAATATATGTAAAAGAAATGAAAAATTGAAAATTTTTATTATTTAGCCTCAGATTTTGTGTGGGATAATTAAACGAAAATTAGTTTTACTTAGTTTTTAAAAAATAAATTATATAATTATTTTACTATCGAATTTATAGTTGGATAATATAATGGTAAATATAGTCACATTAATGTCAGAAATAATCCGAAGATAAACTCATTAGATTTTTGTAAAATTGGAATTTTATTAACGCATATAGATAATATACAAAATTTTTGCGTCGAATTCCAAAATCTGACGACAAGATGTTTGCGTAGAGGATTATTTTTGTTAGATATTGTCCAACATTAAATCCAATGGCAATTTACTATTTAGTCAATTTACTATTTAGTCAAAACATATAAAACAAATCCAGATTCTTTTAAAATTTCTTCTCTGTGTATATATATTACTAATTTTATAATTAAAATGTGTTACATGTCACTTTTTTATTCTAATTGAAATAAAATCTCTCTCTTTAAACTTAAAAAATTCTCTCCTCCATTTCTTCCCTTCCTCTATCTCTCTACCTCCTTCACCTATTCTATCTCTCTTATATATATATCTATTACCAATAACTAATTACAAATTTAACAACCATAATATACAATATAACATTCTCTAATCATAAATGAAATTAAATTAAAGTCAAAATATTGAAATTCAAATTCAAATTGAAAATATATCTATGTTTCTATATTATTATACTACTAATTTAACAATAAAAATGTAGCATATATCACTTTTTTATTACAATTGAAATAAAATTTTTTCCTCCAAAATTAATGAGCTTTCTCTTTCTCTCCTCTTCTCTATCTCTCTTTTTCCTTCTCTTTCTACCCTTCTCTATTTCTGTCTATCCTTCTTATTCTATCTATAATTTATAATTTATATTACTATATTGATAATCAAAATTTGTCCTGGACACTCTTTGATTAAAATGAAATCTTTTCCTTCAAAATTAATGAGTTCCATTCCTTTTTCTTCTTTACTTTTCTCTGTCATTCTCTATCTTTTTTTATCTTTTTTACTCTACAAAAAGTAAAATTAATAAAATAACAAAATTAAAATAAATTCATAAAATTATAAGAGACATATTAAATTTATAATAAAATATAATTAAAATAGATGATCTCATAATATTATTCATATAAAAAAATATATAATTATTTTATGAATTTTTTCAGTTTTTTTATTTAGTTTCAAACTTTTATTACTTATCTTTTCAATTTATACTGTCTTTTTTTTCTTTAAATATTTTTACATATAATTTAATTTGGAGAGAATACCACACTACGATTAATTTGATTAAAATTAAAATTTGATTATTGTTCCAAAAAAACTTAATTTTGATTTAATTTCATAATTATTAATATAAATTTTTTATACTAGTATTTAATATTTTATATATATAAAAAGAAAAAAAATTTAAAATAATAAATATAAAAAATAATTATTTTTATTTATATAATAAATTTAATACCTAATTAAATATAAAAGTATATATATTAAACTCTTTCGATTAGACAATAAATATTATAATTTAATTATTAATAAAAAATTAAAATTTTTTACATGATAATAAATTAAATAAGTCAATAAAATTTTTATATAAAAATAATAAACTAAAAAATTTATAATTTAATTTTTTTTTTTTTTTGGTCGTCTATGGAAGTATGATCTCTTTGCTCCACGAGGACTTTTGTCCTTTTGAGTTTTGACCTTTCTGCGGGAGTCTAATCTCTTCGGCCGACTGTACCTATGGCATTTCGGTAAAAGTTGTCCCCTTTATATATATAATTTCAATTTATATTTAAATTTACATTGCTGCTGCTTTTTTTTTTTTGGTCAGAATTGCCACTGCTTTAAATAAAGAGGCTCCATAAATTGGGTTAGGCCGTAGTGCAGACCCAAAACATGGAAGATCCAACAAATCAAGTCATGTTACAACACCAGACCAATTCGTCCAAAACAACAAAACATTACCAAACCAACATAGTCATGTTTCAACACTAACCGTCTGCAAGTTAGTTTACTTTGATATCAAAATCAAGCCTGCCGTCAGCTCATCGGGTCCCCAATTTCACTGATCTCTCTACGACTAAATTATATATATAAAAAAAGATGAGCGTAAAAAAAATGATTTAGATACCACGAAAATATTTCTAAAGATTAGAACAACAAAAACCTCTCTAAAATATTTGAAAATATGATAAAAAAATAAAAATAATTAAATTTCATATATATTTAAAAAAAAGATTTATAGATAAGATTTCAAAGTTTTTTCTTCAAATGTAATTAGAAAAATAAATATTGTTTACCCTTCAAATTTGATGATTTTCTACCTAGTGAAACTTTTGTGATTTTTTGTGAATACTCAAGAAGTTTTTTTAAAATGAAACTAATTGTAAATAGTTATTCAAAATTTTCACAAAAATTCTAATCAAATACGCAAGTTTTATTAAATACAAATTACAAAGTCATTTGTTACTTATAAAAAAAATGTCACATTTTTAAATTTTTTGAAATAATATTGTTGTAATTTTGATCTTCCAAAAAATATTTTTATTAATGCCTAAATCTTTCTAAAAAGTTTTAGTGGT
Source organism: Arachis hypogaea (assembly GCF_003086295.3). Classification (NCBI taxonomy): domain Eukaryota; kingdom Viridiplantae; phylum Streptophyta; class Magnoliopsida; order Fabales; family Fabaceae; genus Arachis; species Arachis hypogaea. Next base: position 26,434,120 of record NC_092046.1, read on the forward strand.
ATACTCTCTATCTCTGCATGCATACACCTCTGTACACAAATAAAATTAAGTCGGAAATCCACTAGCTAGTTGATCTTCAATAACTCATATGCAACAACTCAAGCGGTGTGATAAATGCGAAACATATTCTAACACCCAAGTCAGTATTTTTTTTTTTTTTTAAAATCTCTCTGTAGTAATTAAGAATGAGAATTTTGTTTTTTCTTTTTTTACCTTTTCTTGCCTCACATAATGACCTTATATTGATATTCATAATAGTCAGTTACTGAATATAAAATATTCTGCTACAATTCAGAACTAATAAGGAAATAATGAAATATCCATAACCAAGTTATACTTTGTATTGAGACATTATAGCTCATTATTTAAGTGTTTTTTTACAAACTAGGCCATATCAAAACAAAGTATTTTTTATTTGATTTGATTTTATTTAAAATGAATTGAATTGAAAATCAATTCTTGTTTTTGGATCGGAATCAATTATATAAAATAAAATTTAAATTTACTTATAAATCAATATTTATGTTTGGATTACAATTTAATAAAGGTTTAATTACTCTATAAGTTGCTATAGTTTTTTCAAATTTTCAACTAGGTTCCTATACTTTTTTTCTTTTTAATTGAGTTCCTAGGTGTTATTTTTTTTTTAAATTTAGTCCCTGCCGTGACGAAACCGTTTGAGATATCAGAATATTCTGTTCAAAAATCAAATATTCTCCTAATTAGGTTAGAACAGCTAATTGAAATCACCTCCATTCTTTAAAAATACCAAAACCATCCTTGGCATTTTGTTCCAAAAGTAAAGAACCCTAGCCGGCACTTACTCTCCAAAGTCAATGGCGTTTTTCCTCCGTTCGTTGGTGTCATCATCCATCTGCGTCGTCGTCGTCCTTAGTGGCGTGAGCATCCGTCGTCGTCGTCGTCCGTCGTTTTTGGTCTGCGCTGCACTGCTCTACTCTGCTTCGTGATGATGCTGTGTCGCTTCCGTCGCGTTCCCTTGCTGTGGATCGCCTCGGCGTCGCCGCACCACGTCTCGCCTAGCCGCACCTCGCCTTGCTGCCTGAGGTCCTCGGTCGCAATTGGTCAGTTTCACCTTCAATTGTACTTTCCTTTTTATCTTTTTTACCTCAGTTTGGTTATGCTCTTTCCATGTGGAACGGATTTTTGGTGGTAGCTTTAGGTTTTTAGAGGGAAGGAGAAGGAATCAAACATAAAAGGAGGGTTTAGAGAGGGAATTGCTCTATTTTCCCATTACATTTGGGGTTAATAATATTTTAGAAAAAAATATGAGGGGGGATTAAGGATATCCATAATATATGTAAGTAACAACAAAAATTGATGAGTATATAAGGCTTTATCTCTGAGTCTGACCTTGGTTGCAGCTGTTGGGCTTATTGGTGTCCTTTAGAAGGAAATTAACATGATATGCTGCTAACATTTAACGTTTAGGTAGGTTTTGATGGGTAAATAGTCTTGGAAATTTATTGTATATATGAACTAGGAGTGGAAGGTTTTGATTTTTGACTTCTGACTGGTAGCTTATGAGTGATACTGACTCTAGCCATGCATGAATGTTGCTCTGGAGAATTTAGTTGACTCAATATATTGTGGATATCTTGTTACTGCTTTATGCTGGCTGTAAATGGTTGGAAATCTAGATGCTTTTGATATTAAAAGTGTCTTGATGGCGTATTTGCTATATGTATCATTCTATCATTCAAAGGCATGGCAAAGGTTCGGTAAATGGTTAAGTCTTTTAGGATAGGGCCATTTCATTTTGAGGGTCCATAGTTTAATGAATTGTTAAGTCTTTTTATGGTTGATGCTACATGCAAAGGACTTAGTTTATGATATGTTAGTATTAATACATGGGAGAGATTAAGAGAAACTTATTGGAAACTCTTGTCATGGATTCATAAAGTCTACTATGGCTGATGGTGTAATAATGTAAAAGATGACCAATTGTATTACCATGATGATACAGATCTTTTAAATTTAAAGTAATCGTGAACATGATAACAAAACAAACTACGTCTCTTTTTTGGTATATGTCTTTAGATTTAGAGGCATCTTGATTGATATAAAATTCAGAAACTTCTCTGTCTATAAACCATGAATAATTTTGAGTTCGATTTAAGATGAGATAGTTGTTACTGAAAATGTGGTAATTTTTTATAGCTTTGTTCAAATAAGGAGTTCATTATGATTCTACATGTTGATGTATTCTCATTGATCTTTTGGATCAGAATGAGTATTCTTTTACTGCTTTTGGGAAGTAAAGGAAAGAAAAGAAAGTTGGAGTGTGTCCTATATAGTTAACAAACTATGTATGCTAGCTTTGTAGCATGTATTGCCAAAAGCAAGCTACCATGCTTTGATTGAAGCTTTTGATGGAAAGGGCTATCTTGTTGGGACACCTGATGAATTGAAGCCTATTCCTTCAGAATCCTTCTCAGCTCAGAAATCGGCCGTTATCAATGTTATTATTGATCCCTATGCTGGTTCAGAGAGTGGGAGGCGGCAACACAAGAACTGATTTCTAGATTATCTGTATTACACTAAAACTACATTTTTTATGGTTTTCGTTTTTAGATTTCAAATTTCAATAACACAAATTACATAGTGATACGGCCATTCCAAATCCGATGTCATAACTCGGTATCATATACCATAACTCGGCACTTTACGTTATAACTTGGGACTCTGCGTTATAACTCGGCGTTATACGTTACAGTTAGAATCAACGGATTACATCTTGGAATAAAAACGTCTGACCAGGCATTATCACTTATTAAAACCTAATAATTGCTCTTTAATTCAGATGATCAACAGAAACGTAACTGACCTATTTCACCTCACATATAAAGGTATGGTATTTTATCCTCAAAGGATATACTGATTTCACGATACTAACTTAAGCATCAGAGTGCCTTTACAGGTACACTCCCCCTTTGTTTGTTTGTATTCTCCACAACGTGACATCTTCCTGGACAAAGAGCTCGGATCCTCCTAGCCTACAGCTCGGTGCTAAAGGCAATAGCTCGGCGTTGACTCTCATAGCCGATGTTACATCCAGGTTATTCACACAAGAACAATTGGCGCCCACCGTGGGGCCGAAGACATAATTCTTTTCTTTTTCATCGGCCTCTACATTCGCCCATGGCTGATTTCCCTCCACCTATACTGTTCGAGCTTCTCCGGATGGTATCTGAGTTGCAACAAGCCAACCAGCGCATGCGAAAGAGAATCAAATAATGGCAAACCAAATTGCCGAGCTAAATAATGCTAAGATAAAAAACAATGATCCTCGTCAAGAACGAACAAAAGAACACCAATCTGGCCTAACACACGTATCCGAATCCGCTCAAAATTAAGAAGGTCGACCTCAAAAAAATGAAGAAGCTCTGCCAGAAAATGAAAACGTTGAGCCCGACAATTCTATTGGACCATTCATGGCCGAGGTGATGAATTTCGAGCTTTCCAGAAGGTTCACCTTACCGACTACATTAATCCCTTACGATGGTTTAGGAGATCTGAAGAAATATATCAAGAATTTCAAATCCATAATGATAGTAAACGGTGTATCAGATAAAGTTTTATGTCGTTGTTTTCCATCTTATCTAGACGGTCCTGCACTTGATTGGTTTTATTCTTTGCTTGCAGATTCTATTTCTCATTTTCGAGACCTATCAAAGCTATTCGATGAGCATTTTGCTAGATCAGCTATCTACCTGTACGACTCCAACTACCTAAACACAATCAAACAAGGTTAGAACGAAAGCCTTAAAGACTACATGACTCGCTTCACAAAGGTGGCTATGAGCATACCCGACCTCCACCCCGAGGTGCATTTACACACCATCAAAAGCGGACTCCGACCAGGAAAATTCCAAGAGGCTATTGCTGTCGCCAAACCAAAAACTTTGGCCAAGTTCTATGAAAAGGCAAAAGGTCAGATTGACATTGAAGAACCCCGACAAGCTCGAAAAATAGAAAAATCCTGGTACAAAGAAGAAGATAAACCACGGGATAGTAAGAAAAGTTTTAAACAATTCCCTCGTTATGAATCCTATACTCAGTTCAAAATAAAGTGCGAGGATATCATCAAGGAGATCTTAAATTCCAAATTGATCAAGCCTCCACAGAAGGTTGGCAACTATCCATATTCAAAGGGTGTAGACAAATCAAAGTATTGCACTTTTCACCAGAAGCATGGACATACCACTGATGAATGTGTCATCGCCAAAGACCTCTTAGAGCGACTAGCTTGGCAAGGCCATCTTGATAAATACATTGGCAGCCATATACAACATCGTTCCCCTTCCTCTGGCGACCATACCTCGGTAGGACAGCACAACCGAGACAAAGAAAGGGCGAGCACAAGTCATCCTGAACAACCAAGAGGAATTATTAACTATATTTTTGGAGGTTTTGCAGGTGGAGGCACAACAAGCCTGGCAAGGAAATGTTCTTACCGAGCTATGTTATCGATAGAAGCCAGCCCAAACAATCCTCAAACGCTTTCTCGCTTTCCTCAGATGATGTTTCAATCCTCCGACTTCGATACAACTACAACAAATCTAGATGACCCTATTGTAATCTCCATCCAGTTAGGAGATCTTTTGGTCAAACAAATACTACTGGATCCAGGGAGTAGTGCTAACGTTCTTTTCTATTCAACATTCCAGAAGATGAAACTAAGTAACAACATACTACAACCTTCCACTGGAGATTTGGTCAGATTTTCAGGTGAATGAGTACCAGTTTTGGGATCTGTGTAGTTGCAAACCACACTGGGTGAGCCTCCTTTATAAAAAACTTCAGATGTTCAATATTTAGTTGTAGATTATTTTAGCCCTTACAATTTGATAATTGGCCGACCTTTCTTGAATAATTTCGGTGCAATCGTTTCCATAATTCATCATTGTGTTAAGTTTCCTATACAGGATGATACTATTGCAACAATTCACAGTAACACCCATGACGCCAGACAATGTTATAACAATAGTCTCAAAATACCCCACCGAAGTATAAATGCACATATACACAACATCAGCAGTCAAGACAACCTCCCAGTTTTTGCCGACCTTAATACAAGGGCAGACGTTCTCGAAAGACCAACACCAACAGAGGACTTACAAAAAATCTATTTTGCAGATAGCTCGGAAAAAATCATTTATGTACGAACTACACTAAGCTCGAAAGAGAAAGCCTCATTTCAATCATTCCTACGACAAAATGCCGACTTATTTGCATGGACACCTGCAGACATGCCTGGCATTGACCCATCAATCATCTCTCATAAGCTGGCGTTGGACCCTTCTGTCCGACCTATAGCAGAGAAGAAGCAAAATCTAGGACTCGAAAGAAAGCAAGCCTCTTAGCAAGAGACTAAGAAACTCCTCAGTGCTGGCTTCATAAAAAAGATCAGATTCATAACATGGCTGGCAAACGTCGTCATGGTAAAGAAACATAACGGTAAATGGCGCATGTGTGTTGATTTCACCGATCTCAACAAAGCGTTCCCAAAAGATTCCTATCCCTTACCATTTATTGATTGCTTAGTAAACAATGCTTCAGGTTATAAAACACCAAGTTTCATGGATGCATATTCTGGCTATAACCAGATCCTAATACATCCATCTGATTAAAGTAAGACTGCATTTATTACTAAATATGGAAATTACTGCTATAAAGTTATGCCATTTGGACTTAAAAATGCAGGAGCAACATACCAACGCCTTATGGACAAGGTATTTGCAGCACAGATCGGCAGAAACCTCAAAGTTTATGTTGACGACATGGTATCCAAAACAAAGCTCGGCAACAATCATCTTGACGACCTTACAGAAATATTCAACCAAATCCGAAAATATAATATGCAGCTTAATCTTGAGAAATGTGCCTATGGCGTACAAGGAGGCAAATTCCTCGGTTTCATGCTCACCAACCGCGGAATAGAAGCCAATCCAGAAAAATGCTGAGCTGTCTTGGATATGGCGAGCCCGCAAACAATCAAGGAAGTCCAATAGTTAACAGGGACACTTGCTGCATGGTGCACAAAATCACAATCACACTTTTGCAATTCCGCACAACTAACCAGCAAGTGCACTGGGTCGTCCAAGTAATACCTTACGTGAGTAAGGGTCGATCCCACGGAGATTGTCGGCTTGAAGCAAGCTATGGTTATTTTGTAATTCTTAGTCAAGAGATCAATAATAAGAGTGATGATATTTATGAATAGTAAAAAGCATAAATTAAATAGTACTTGTATGCAGTAATGGAGAACAGATTGAGGTTTTAGAGATGCTCTGCCTTCTGAATCTCTGCTTTTCTACTGTCTTCTTCCTCACGTACGCAGGTCTCCTTCCATGGCAAGCTGTATGTTGGTGGATCACCGTTGTCAATGACTACCATCCATCCTCTCAGTGAAAATGGTCCAAATGCGCTGTCACCGCACGGCTAATCATCTGTCGGTTCTCACTCATGTTGGAATAGAATCCGTTGATTCTTTTGCGTCTGTCACTACGCCTAATAATCGTGAGTTTGAAGCTCGTCACAGTCATCCTTTCCTTGATCCTACTCGGAATACCACAGACAAGGTTTAGACTTTCTAGATCTCAGGAATGGCCGCCAATAATTCTAGCCTATACCACGAAGACTCTGATCATGAACCAAGAGGCTAAGAGATACACACTCAATCTAAGGTAGAACGTAAGTGGTTGTCAGGCACGCGTTCATAGGTTGAGAATGATGATGTGTGTCACGGATCATCACATTCATCATGGTTAAGTACGAGTGAATATCTTAGAATAGAAACAAGCGTGTTTGAATAGAAAACAGAAGTAATTGCATTAATTCATCGAGACACAGCAGAGCTCCTCACCCCCAATCATGGGGTTTAGAGACTCATGCTGTCAGAAATACAATATGAAACGTGAAAATGTCATGAGATACAAAATAAATCTCTAGAATTTGTTTAAATACTAAACTAGTAACCTAGGTTTACAGAAAATGAGTAAACTATGATAGATAGTGTAGAAATCCACTTCCGGGGCCCACTTGGTGTGTGCTGGGGCTGAGACTTGAGCTTAACACGTGCCTAGGCTGTTTCTGGAGTTAAACGCCAGGTTGTAACCTGTTTTGGGCGTTTAACTCCAATTTGTAACCTGTTTCTGGCGTTTAACGCCAGAATAGGGCAGAGAACTGGCGTTGAATGCCAGTTTGCGTCATCTAAACTCGGGCAAAGTATGGACTATTATATATTGCTGGAAAGCCCTGGATGTCTGCTTTCCAACGCAATTAAGAGCGTGCCATTTGAACTTCTGTAGCTCCAGAAAATCCATTTCGAGTGGAGGGAGGTCAGAATCCAACAGCATCTGCAGTCCTTTTTCAGCCTCTGAATCAGATTTTGCTCAGATCCCTCAATTTCAGCCAGAAATTACCTGAAATCACAGAAAAATACACAAGCTCATAGTAAAGTCCAGAAATGTGATTTTTATTTAAAAACTAATAAAAATATACTAAAAACTAATCAAATCATACTAAAAACTATGTAAAAACACTGCCAAAAAGCGTATAAATTATCTGCTCATCACAACACCAAACTTAAATTGTTGCTTGTCCCCAAACAAATGAAAATAAAATAGGATAAAAAGAAGAGAATATACTATAAATTCCAAAATATCAATGAAACTTAGCTCCAATCAGATGAGCGGGACTAGTAGCTTCTTCCCTCTTGAATAGTTTTGGCATCTTACTTTATCCATTGAGGTTCAGAATGATTGGCATCTATAGGAACTCAGAATTCAGATAGTGTTATTGATTCTCCTAGTTCAGTATGTTGATTCTTGAACACAGCTACTTTATGAGTCGTGGCCGTGGCCCTAAGCACTTTGTTTTCCAGTATTACCACCGGATACATACATGCCACAGACACATAACTGGGTGAACCTTTTCAGATTGTGACTCAGCTTTGCTAAAGTCCCCAATTAGAGGTGTCCAGGGTTCTTAAGCACACTCTTTTCTTTTTTGCTTTGGACCTTGACTTTAACCGCTCAGTCTCAAGTTTTCACTTGACACCTTCACGCCACAAGCACATGGTTAGGGACAGCTTGGTTTAGCCGTTTAGGCCGGATTTTATTCCTTTAGGCCCTCCTATCCACTGATGCTCAAAGCCTTGGATCCTTTTTATTACCCTTGCCTTTTGGTTTTAAGGGCTATTGGCTTTTTGCTCTTGCCTTTTGGTTTAAAGAGCTTTTGGCTTTTTCTGCTTACTTTTTCTTTTTCTCTTTTTTTTGCCATTTTCTTTTCTTTTTTCTTCGCATGCTTTTGTATTCACTGCTTTTTCTTGCTTCAAGAATCATTTTTATGATTTTTCAGATTATCAAATAATGTCTCCTTTTCATCATTCTTTCAAGAGCCAACAATTTTAACATTCATAAACAACAAATTCAAAAGACATATGCACTGTTCAAGCATTCATTCAGAAAACAAAAAGTATTGTCACCACATCAAAATAATTAAACTAGTTTCAAGGATGATCGAAATCATGTACTTCTTGTTCTTTTGTAATTAAAACATTTTTCATTTAAGAAAGGTGATGGATTCATAGGACATTCATAGCTTTAAGACATAGACACTAGATACTAATGATCATGTAATGAAGACACAAACATAAATAAAGCATAGAGAATGAAAACAGAAAAAATAAATAGACAAGGAGATTAAGGAATGGGTCCACCTTAGTGAGGGTGGCATCTTCTTCCTTTTGAAGAACCAATAGTGCTCTTGAGCTCCTCTATGTCTCTTCCTTGCCTTTGTTGCTCCTCCCTCATAGCTCTTTGATCTTCTCTAATTTCATGGAAGAGGATGGAATGCTCTTGGTGCTCCATCCTTAGTTGTCCCATGTTGGAACTTAATTCTCCTAGGGAGGTGTTGATCTGCTCCCAATAGTTTTGTACAGGAAAGTGCATCCCTTGAGGCATTAGTGGTTATGGAAAAACAAAAAAAAGGCAATGCTTTTTCCATACCAAACTTAAAATGTTTGCTTGTCCTCGAGCAAAAGAAGGAGGAAAGGAGGAGATGGAGATGTGTGGTGGGTTCTGCCAAGGGTGGGGGAAGTGTGTATGAAAAGGTGTGGCAGGTGGAAATCCTGTGGGGTCCACAGATCCTGAGGGGTCAAGGACTTATCATCCCTGCTCCATTGAGGCGTGCAAAAACGTCCTTAGTGTGCAATCCTGGCGTTTAACGCCAGACTGCTGCTTGTTTCTGGCGTTAAACGCCAGATTTTCTCCCTTTCTTGGCGTTAAACACCAACTTAATGCTTCTTTCTGGCATTAAACGCCAGTCTGATGCTTCTTACTGGCGTTTAAATGCCAGTAAGCTCTTCCTCCAGGGTGAGCTGTTTTTAATGCTGTTTTTCATTCTATTTTTTATTTTTCAGTTGTTTTTGTGACTTTACATGATCATCAACCTAAAAAAAACATAAGATAGCAATGGAAAATAAATAGATATAATTAAATAACATTGGATTGCCTCCCAACAAGCGCTTCTTTAATGTCAATAGCTTGACAGTGAGCTCTCATGGAGCCTCACAGATAATCAGAGCAGGGTTGGGGCCTCTCAACACCAAACTTAGAGTTTGGTTGTGGCCTCCCAACACCAAACTTAGAGTTTGAATGTGGGGGTTTTGTTTGACTCTGTATTGAGAGAAGCTTTTCATGCTTCCTCTCCATGGTTACAGAAGGAGAACCTTAAGTCTTATAGTTTGCAATGTCTACAAACCATAGAGCTTCCTGAATATCAAATAATTGCTCATCTGGAAAGGTTTCAGAGATCTCAGTAGGAGGGAGAGATGCTCCTGCTACTGGTTCTATCCGGGACAGGTGATCAGCTACTTGATTCTCTGTCCCTTTTCTATCTCTTATTTCTATATCAAACTCTTGCAGAAGTAACACCCATCTTATGAGCCTGGGTTTTGAATCCTGCTTTGTGAGTAGATATTTAAGAGCAGCATGGTCAGTGTACACAATCACTTTTGATCCTACTAAGTATGATCTAAACTTGTCAATGGCATAAACCACTGCAAGCAGCTCTTTTTCTGTGGTTGTGTAATTTTTCTAGGCATCATTTAAAACACGGCTAGCATAATAAATGACATGCAGAAGCTTGCTATGCCTCTGTCCCAATACTGCACCAATGGCATGGTCACTGACATCACACATTAGTTCCAAAGGTAATGTCCAATCTGGTGCAGAAAGAACTGGTGCTGTGACCAGCTTAGCTTTTAGAGTTTCAAACGCCTGCAGACACTCTGTGTCAAACACAAATAGCGTGTCAGCAGCTAGCAGATTGCTCAGAGGTTTTGCGATTTTTGAAAAATTCTTTATAAACCTCCTATAGAATCATGCATGCCCCAAAAAGCTTCTGATTGCCTTAACATTGGTGGGTGGTGGTAATTTTTCAATTACCTCTACCTTAGCTTGATCCACCTCTATTCCCTTGTTCGAAATTTTATGCCCAAGGACAATTCCTTCAGTCACCATAAAGTGACATTTTTCCCAATTTAAAACCAGGTTAGTCTCTTGGCATCTTTTCAGAACAAGTGCTAGATGGTTAAGACAGGAGCTAAATGAGTCTCCAAATACTGAGAAGTCATCCATGAAGACTTTCAGAAATTTCTCTACCATATCAGAGAAGATAGAGAGCATGCACCTCTGAAAGGTTGCAGGTGCATTGCACAGACCAAAAGGCATTCTTCTGTATGCAAATACTCCAAATGGACATGTGAATGCTGTTTTCTCTTGGTCCTGAGGATCTACTGCAATTTGGTTGTAACCTGAATAGCCATCCAAAAAGCAGTAGTATTCATGACCTGCTAGTCTTTCTAGCATCTGGTCTATGAATGGTAAAGGAAAGTGATCCTTCCTGGTGGCTGTATTGAGCCTTTTATAGTCAATACACATACGCCACCCTGTAACTGTTCTTGTAGGAACCATTGTCATACCTCCCTTCTTAGGGACAACATGGACAGGGCTCACCCAGGGGCTATCAGAAATAGGATAAATAATCACAGCCTCTAGTAATTTAGTGACCTCTTTCTGCACCACCTCCTTCATGGCGGGATTTAGCCACCTCTGTGGTTGAACCACTGGCTTAGCATCATCCTCCAATAGGATCTTGTGCATGCATCTGGCTGGGCTAATGCCCTTAAGATCACTTATGGACCACCCAAGAGCTGTCTTGTGTGTCTTTAGCAGCTGAATTAGTGCTTTCTCTTCCTGTGGCTCTAAAGCAGAGCTTATGATTACAGAAAAAGTGTCACCTTCTCCCAGAAATGCATATTTTAGGGATGGTGGTAGTGGTTTGAGCTCGGGTTTAGGAGGTTTCTCCTATTTCTGAGGAGTTTTTAGTGGTTCTTTTATTTCCTCTGGTTCCTCCAAATCAGGCTGAACATCTTTAAAAATATCCTCTAGCTCTGATTTGAGACTCTCAGTCATATTGACCTCTTCCACCAGGGAGTCAATAATATTAACGCTCAGGCAGTCTTCTGATGTGTCTGGATGTTGCATAGCTTTGACAACATTCAACTTAAACCCATCCTCATTGACTCTCAGAGTTATCCCCCCTCTTTGGACGTCAATGAGGGTTCGTCCAGTTGCTAGGAATGGTCTTCCTAGAATGAGAGTTGCACTCTTGTGCTTCTTCATTTCCAGCACTACAAAGTCAGTAGGGAAGGCAAATGGCCCAACCTTGACAATCATGTCCTCAATTATGCCTGATGGATATTTAATGGAGCCATCAGCAAGTTGGAGACATATCCGGGTTGGTTTGACTTCTTCAGTTAAACCAAGCTTTCTGATAGTGGATGCAAGTATTAGGTTGATGCTTGCCCCAAGATCACATAAAGCTATCTTGGTGCAATTTCCCTCTAATATGCATGGTATCATAAAGCTCCCGGGATCTTTAAGCTTTTCTAGGAAGATTTTCAGAATGACTGCACTGCATTCTTCAGTGAGGAGAACTCTTTCAGTTTCTCTCCAATCCTTCTTATGACTCAAGATCTCTTTCATGAACTTGGCATAAGAGGGTATTTGCTCAAGTACCTCTGCAAACGGAATCTTTATTTCAAGAGTCCTGAGATAGTCTGCAAAGCGGGCAAATTACTTATCCTGCTCCGCTTGGCGGAGTTTCTGAGGATAAGGCATTTTGGCTTTATATTCTTCAACCTTAGTTGCTGCTGGTTTATTTCCTATAGAGGCAGGTTAAGAAGCCTTCTTGAGGGAGTTATTATCAGCACTTGCTGGTGTCTGATCCCTTACTGGCGTTTGAACGCCAGAACTGAACATGGATTGGGCGTTGAATGCCAGATTCTCACTCATTTCTGGCGTTTGAACGCCAGACTTATTCCTCTCTGGGCTCTTACTGTCCTCAGAGGAATTTTGGGTAGCAGGTTTCTCATCCTCTATCAGCTATTCTTTTCTTGGCTTTCTGCTGCTTTGAGTTGAGGTATTTAATGTTTTTCCACTTCTTAATTGAACTGCTTGGCACTCCTCTGTTATCTGTTTTGATAACTGCTGTTTTGTCTGATTCAATTGTGATTTCATATCCTTGTTAGCATTTTTGTTTTTTGTAGCATCTCCTTAACTTCTGCTAACTGCCTTGTTATAGAAGATAGTTGCTGATTGAGTTCAACAACTTGTTCCTGAGGACTAAGTTCAGTGGATACTGCTTTAGCTTCTTCCTTCATGGAGGACTCACTACTCAAGTATAGATATTGATTTCTAGCAACCGTATCAATGAGCTCTTGAGCCTCTTCAATTGTCTTTCTCATGTGTATAGACCCACCAGTTGAGTGGTCTAGAGACATCTGGGCCTTTTCTGTAAGCCCATAGTAAAAGATGTCTAACTGTACCCACTCTAAAAACATTTTAGAGGGGCATTTCCTTAGCATCCCTCTGTACCTCTCCCAGGCATTATAAAGATTATCCTCTTGTTTAAAGCCTTGGATGTCTAGCCTTAGCTGTGTCATCCTTTTTGGAGGGAAATATTGATTCAGGAATTTGTCTAATAACTGTTTCCATGTCCTTATGCTTGCTGTGGGTTGATTATTTAACCACCTGTTAGATTGATCTTTTACAGCAAACAGAAATAGTAACAACCTCTATACGTCCTGATCTACCTCTTTGTCACGCACTGTGTCAGCAATTTGCAAGAACTACGCCAGAAACTCAGTAGGTTCTTCCTGTGAAAGACCGAAATACTGGCAATTTTGCTGCACCATGACAATGAGCTGAGGATTTAGCTCAAAACTTCTTGCTTTGATGGGAGGTATACAGATGCTACTCCCATATGCAGCAGTAGTAGGGTTAGCATATAACCCCAGAGTCCTTCTGGACTGTTCATTTTCACTTAGGTCCATGATGGAGAAAGGGAGATGATACGGATTGCAAATAAAATATTTTTTTAAAAAAACAAAATTAAAATAAAATAAAATAAAATAAAATAAATGAAAAATTGACTATAATTTCGAAAATTTGAAGCAAAAGAAATAAAAGAAAATTAAAAACTAAATTAATTAATTAAAAAGATTTGAAAAAGATGTGGGTGAGGATTTTCGAAAAAAATGAAGTGAGAGAAATTGGTTAGAAAATTTTGAAAAAGATATGTCTTAAAATTAAAGATACTTGTAAGAAAATAAAATAAAATAAAAAAAGAAAAGATATGAAAAAGATTTGATTTTAAGATTTGAGATTAGAAAAGATAAGATAAGCTAGGTAAGAGAAGATAAGGAATTTAAATTAAAAAGTTTTGAAATTTAAATTTTAAATTTGAAAATTAATTTTGAAATTTGAAATTTGAATTTTGAATTTTCGAAAAAGTCAACAATATAAGATAAGGATTTGAAAAAGATTTAAATTTTGGAAAGATTTAAAAATTGAAATTTGAATTTTGAATTTTGGAAGTTGAAATTTGAAATTTGAAATAAGATAAGATAAGATTTTGAAAAGATATAATTTTTTTTGAAAAAGATTTGAATTTTGAAATTTTAAAACTAAGATAAGATAAAATAAAAAATTTTAAAATAAAATCTGAATTTTTAAAAGGAAAATTCGTAAAATCAATTAAAATAAAGGAAAAAGATATTTTTGAATTCAATGAGGAAAGAGAAAAATAATAAAAAGACACAAAACTTAAAATTTTTAGATCTAATGCTCCTTATTTTCGAAAATTTGGAGAAAAAACACCAAGGAACACCAAACATAAAAATTTTAAGATCAAAACGCAAGAAAGACTCAAGAACACCTTGAAGATTCACAAGAACACGAAGAACAAAAATTCAAAGACTCAAAGGACTCAAGAACATAAAAAAAGAACACCAAACTTAAAACTTTTAGAAAATCAAAAATAAATTTTTGAAAATTAAATAAAAACTAACAAGGAAACACCAAACTTAAAACTTGACACAAGATTTAATCAAAGAAAAATTATTTTTGAAAAGATTTTAGAAAGAAAATAGCCAATTACCATAAGCACAATACTCTAGCCAATTGAGCTATAAATTTAACGTGTTTTAATAAGGTATTTAATAAATAAAAATTTTTTGAAAACTAAAAATTTGAAAAAGTACAAGAAAAACAAGAAAAGACACAAAACAAGACAAACCAAAGATCAAACAAGGAAAATAGACTAGAACAACTTGAGGATCAAGGATGAACAAAGAACATGCAATTCGAAAATTGAAAGACAAAGAAAAGCATGCAATTGACACCAAACTTAGAACATGACACTAAACTCACAGAAAACTAAAAATTAATAAAGAAAAATAAAATTTTTGAAAAATTTTTGAAAAGAAAATAAAAGACTCTGACCCAAAAGACAAAATTTTCCTAATCTAAGCAACAAGATTCACCGTTAGTTGTTCAAACTCAAACAATCCCCGGCAACGGCGCCAAAAACTTGGTGCACAAAATCACAATCACACTTTTGCAATTCCGCACAACAAACCAGCAAGTGCACTGGGTCATCCAAGTAATACCTTACGTGAGTAAGGGTCGATCCCACGGAGATTGTCGGCTTGAAGCAAGCTGTGGTTATTTTGTAATTCTTAGTCAGGAGATCAATAATAAGAGTGATTATATTTATGAATAGTAAAAAGCATAAATTAAATAGTACTTGTATGCAGTAATGGAGAACAGATTGAGGTTTTAGAGATGCTCTGCCTTTTGAATCTCTGCTTTCCTACTGTCTTCTTCCTCACGCACGCAGGTCTCCTTCCATGGCAAGCTGTATGTTGGTGGATCACCGTTGTCAATGGCTACCATCCATCCTCTCAGTGAAAATGGTCTAAATGCGCTGTCACCGCACGGCTAATCATCTGTCGGTTCTCACTCATGTTGGAATAGAATCCGTTGATTCTTTTGCATCTGTCACTACGCCTAACAATCGTGAGTTTGAAGCTCGTCACAGTCACCCCTTCCCTGATCCTACTTGAAATACCACAGACAAGGTTTAGACTTTCCGGATCTCAGGAATGGCCGCCAATAATTCTAGCCTATACCATGAAGACTCTGATCATGAATCAAGAGGCTAAGAGATACACACTCAATCTAAGGTAGAACAGAAGTGGTTGTCAGGCACGCGTTCATAGGTTGAGAATGATGATGAGTGTCACAGATCATCACATTCATCATGGTTAAGTACGAGTGAATATCTTAGAATAGAAACAAGCGTGTTTGAATAGAAAACAGAAGTAATTGCATTAATTCATCGAGACACAGCAGAGCTCCTAACCCCCAATCATGGGGTTTAGAGACTCATGCCGTCAGAAATACAATATGAAACGTGAAAATGTCATGAGATACAAAATAAATCTCTAAAAGTTGTTTAAATACTAAACTAGTAACCTAGGTTTACAAAAAATGAGTAAACTATGATAGATAGTGCAGAAATCCACTTCCGGGGCCCACTTGGTGTGTGCTGGGACTGAGACTTGAGCTTTACATGTGCCTAAGCTATTTCTGGAGTTAAACGCCAGGTTGTAACCTGTTTTGGGCGTTTAACTCCAACTTGTAACCTATTTCTGGCGTTTAATGCCAGAATAGGGCAGAGAACTGGCATTGAACGCAAGTTTGCGTCATCTAAACTCGGGCAAAGTATAGACTATTATATATTGCTGGAAAGCCCTGTATGTCTACTTTCCAATGCAATTTATAGCGCACCATTTGGACTTCTGTAGCTCCAGAAAATCCATTTCGAGTGAGGAGAGGTCAGAATCCAATAGCATCTGCAATCCTTTTTGAGCCTCTGAATCAGATTTTGCTCAGGTCCCTCAATTTTAGCCAGAAATTACCTGAAATCATAGAAAAACACACAAACTCATAGTAAAGTCTAGAAATATGATTTTTATTTAAAAACTAATAAAAATATACTAAAAACTAATCAAATCATACTAAAAACTATGTAAAAACACTGCCAAAAAGCGTATAAATTATCCACTCATCACTGCACTTTCTACATTCCTACCTTGTCTAGCTTCTAAATCTTTCTGTTTATTCCAAACTGTAACACCCTACCACACAAAGCCTTATGCTTAAGTCATAAGACAGAGGTGGCGAGGTATTACGACCTCTAAAAATAAAATTTAGTACATATAGTATTGTGAAGAATGTTTATAACTAGGAGCCTTTGAAGAAAAGGGATAGAACAAAACCGTTAAATTGAAAATCGCAAAACTTTGAACGATAACGTAACGAAATACATCAAGGGTAAACCAATGCAAAAAATATATAAAGAGTTCCAAAAACACAAATATCCAAAACTCAAAATCCGGTTGCGAAGATAACCGGTCCGAGCATAGAAGTATATACAATATATAGAAAGCGAGAAACCCAAAGGGTGAAATACAAAACCTATTCTCCAAAACAACCTATAAGAGGAGTCAAAACAGTATATTTATATACATTATTTAGTGGAGATAAAAGTATCTAAGCAAAAACATAAAACCAAAGTAAATTCCTAAGAACCAAGGATCTTCGCTAATCCAAAAGTCTCCAGCATGCCTCAGTGAGAAGCCTCACGTCCTGCATCTGAAAACCACAAAATCCGCATGGGTGAGAACCGGAGGTTCTCAGTATGGTAACAGTGCCCACATATCTAACATGCAATGTCCTGGGAAAGCCGAAGGCAATCCTAGAACTTCCACCAGATAATTCAAAGCTTATAAACAGACTAAACCATAAATGGTAACTGACTAAAGATCTTCAGTCTAACTAACATTCTCCTTTCCAAATCCTGTAGTCCTCCCAACCACCAACAATAGTATAATATGGCAAACGCAATTATATCAGACAAGAAGATATACCAATAGGAACAGATATGACATTTAGACAAGTAGCAGGTAATATGCAGTCAATTAGGCAATTTCAAATAATTTACATAGTATGCATATGATGAATGCCTGTACTAATGCCAAGTCCTGGTAGCTAACCATTGGACTGTCCCTCTATCGTGCATCCCCAACTCGAGTTATTCACAACATAAGTCATAATTCATATCCAACACCCTCATTGGTGTATATTCATGGGGACGAGCTCATCTAGAACTTTCACAGTGTCTGGCCACACTTACGACATAAGGTCAGCAGAGTATCGAGTCTCCACCTGGTGCACATGGTGGCTAGCCATTGCTTTCTCCTAGGGAAACTCGTATCTCAGATAGTGGAAGTGCAACATTCACATTTCATTCAATACGCATATATGCATCATACTCAGCCACATTTCAAAAATAGCTCGGCCGTAACACGGCTTTATCTTAGCCATTCAGCTCATAATACAATCCATAATCAGCCAATTCATTAACAATTACAGCCCTTCGGCTCATGGCATATCAAGCACTTCCACATTCATCCTCCGAATCTCATACAATGATCTTTGATCATCATTAATCATTTATTCTCCCATTTCTTCATTCACAAGTTACCATATTTTCTAGCCCTTCCCATTGCTAGGCTTATCATCAAGTTTTAAGACATAAGGGTTGAGATTGGAGGCTTAAAAGTATGAAATTTGACTTTGAAATCTCAAAAATCAACTTTGGAATGAAAACAGGGTCACGCGTGTGCGTCGCCCATGCACACCCATGAAACGCAGCAAAACATATCAACGCGTACGCGTCTGATGAGCGGATAATTTATACGTTTTTTGGTATTGTTTTTAGGTAGTTTTTAGCATGTTTTAGTTACTTTTTATTATATTTTTATTAGTTTTTATGAAAAAATCACATTTCTGGACTTTACTATGAGTTTGTTTGTTTTTCTATAATTTCAGGTATTTTCTGACTGAAATTGAGGGACCTGAGCAAAAATCTGATTCAAAGCCTAAGAAAGGACTGCAGATGTTGTTGGATTCTGACCTCCCTGCACTAAAACGCATTTTTCTGGAGCTACAAAAGCCCAATTGGCGCACTCTATATTCTTTGGAAAGTAGACATCTTGGGCTTTCCAGCAATATATAATAGTCCATACTTTTCCCGAGATTTGATGGCCCAAACTGGCGTTCAACGCCAGCCAGAGACCATTTTCTGGCGTAAAACGCCGGAATTGGCACCAGAACTGGAGTTAAATGCCCAAACTGGCATCCAAGCTGGCGTTTAACTCTAGAAAAAGCCTATGCACGTGTAAAGCTCAATGCTCAGCCCAAGCACACACCAAGTGGGCCCCAGAAGTGGATTTCTGCACTATCTGCACTTAGTTACCTATTTTCTGTAATCCTTAGTAACTAGTTTTAGTATAAATAGTACTTTTTACTATTGTATTCATATCGAGAAAACACTTTATCACTATTGAACCATTGGACTGGGAGGCTGGCCATTCGGCCATGCCTAGACCTTTTTCTCTTATGTATTTTCTACGGTGGAGTTTCTACACTTCATAGATTAAGGTGTGGAGCTCTGTTGTTCTTCATGAATTAATATAAGTACTATTGTTTATCTTTCAATTAACACTTACTTCTTCTCCAAGATATACTCTCGTACTTAATTCAGTTAAGTCAGAATGAAGGGGTGACTGATGCGGAATTTCTAACCACAAACTAACCGGCAAGTGCACCGGGTCGTACCAAGTAATACCTCAGGTGAGTGAGGGTCGATCCCACGAGGATTGAAGGATTAAGCAACAATGATTGATTGATTGGCTTAGTTAGACAAACAAAAAAGAGTGTTTGAATATTCAAAGAGCATTAAACAATCGTTCAGAAAGTAAAATAGTAAAGTAAATGAGTTGGGAATAAAATATGGAGAAGACAGTTAAGGTTTCATAGTTATCTATTTTCCAGATTGACTTTTCTTATTAATTTATTTTAATCATGTAAGATCTAATTTATGGAAAACTATATGTGACTAGACCCTAATTCCTTAGACCTTTCTAGTCTCCTCTAAAATTCATTAACTGCCAATTCCTTGGTCAATTAATTCTAATTAGAAGCTGCATGATCAAATTCCAGTTTATATGCCACAAAAATTCTAATTACCCAAAAATAAAAGTATTATATGTCACGTATCCCGTTAAATTCAGATAATTAAAATTTAGGAGAAGTTGTTTTCAAGCTGTTGTTCAAGTAAAGAGCTTTTCCAAGTTATACATGAACTCAATTAGAAAGAGGGTCATACTTCCGTTCCACCCAAATTCATAAAATAAAGAACGAAAACAATTCTTAAATATAAATCAAAACATGAATTAAAATAGAAAAATAATAAAATCAATCCATACAATTAGACAGAGCTCCTAACCTTAACAGTGGAGGTTTAGTTACTCATGGTTCAGAGTAGAAAACTAGGATTGTAAATTGGAATGGAATAATGTTGTGTTCGAATCACCCTGTTGGAATTTTTTTTATATCTAATCCTAATTAATTTAAAATATATCTTTTTAAAATTAAAATAATATCTTTTTCTATTTTAAAATAAAATTTAAATTTAAATCAGAATTAATTAAATAATCCGCGCCTTATAACGTGGGGACCACTTGGCTTCACTGGATCCACGCCTTAACTTGGCTAAGAGCTGCGCCTAACTTCATGCTGTTCACCACACTAGGCGCTTCACTTGGACTGAAGAGGAGGCAATGCGCCTTACTTGGAGGAGAGCACATGTTGCGTGTTGTTGTTGTTTCTTGCGCCTAACTTGAGAAATCTCAAGTTAGGCGCAGCCTTGGCAGAGTTGATGGAAGAAAAGTATGGACTATTATATATCGTTGGAAGCTCTGAAAGTTACCTTTCCAACGCGACTGAAATCACGTCCATTGGACTTTTTTAGCTTGAGTTATTATGGTTTGAGTGCAGAGAGGTCAGGGTTGACAGCATCATTCGCCTTCTTCTCTTTTTCTGCGGAAACTCCATCAAATCCAGCCAAATGCTACCTAAAATAAACAGAATTGCACAATACTTAAAGTAGCATCCATAGTGGCTAAAAGATAATTAATTCTTGATTAAACTCGGCAATTTAAATGCAAATTCACTAGGAAAAGATAGGAAAGATGCTCACGCATCACAACACCAAACTTGAATTGTTGCTTGTCCTCAAGCAACCAAAATTAATATAGGCTTAGGATGTGAATTTGCATGAGAATGAGAGTTCGATTAAGCTCATGTCTCTTTTTATAGTGGGGTTTACAACTGCAATCCTGAATACTTTTGGCATCTCACTCACCTTTGAATCGGAAGAATGTTACTGTCATTTGGAATTAGAATCCGGATAATATTATGAATTCTCTGATCTTTTGTAACTCAATTTAATCCTTGAACACAGCTATTTTTTTTCTGGTGCTTTGCACCTTGAGTCTAGTCGTGACTTTAAATGTTTTGTCTCAAGCTTTACTTGACACAGAAACACCACAAGCACTTAACTGGGGAACTCTCTTTAGGTTCTAATTAAATATTATTTATTTATTTATTTATTTATTTATTTTAGTTACTCCCAAACAGTGGTGCTCAAAGCCTTTGGCGTACTCTGCAACTGATCTCGACTCTAAATGTTTTGTCTCAAGGATTACTTGACACAGAAACACCACAAGCATGTGACTAGGGAAACAACTGTTTGAGCTTTTAATCATGTCTGACCTCCCTAGTCATTGATGCTCAGAGCCTTGGACCCTGCTCTTATTTTTCTTTTGCTGTTTCTTTTGCTTCAAGGATTAAACTTTCATTAATTTCAGAGAAATCATAATAATTCTCTAAATTCCTGTTCATTGTACATCAACATTTTTTGATTCAAATTTAACTATGCACTGTTCATGTCATGCATTCAAAATTACAGAAAATACCACTACATCTAAGTAAATAAGACTATTCTTCAATATAAACTCACTTTTTCATGCCATACATCACTTCTGTATTTTTTATTTGAATTCAAGCTCAGTGAGTAATACATGAGACATCTTTTCAGAATTAAAGCAATTAAGAGAAAACTAAACTAGACCTAAGATTCTAACTAATAAAGGATCATGCAACAAACAAAGTAAAATAGCAGAAAATCAGAACATAACATAGGAAAAGAGCGGAGGAATAAAAAATGAAAGGAACTCAACCACCTTAGTTATCCTAGCGGTTGTTTTATTCTTCATGTTGTGTTCCTCCGTGAAGATGATTCGCCTCCCTTTGGTGCCATTAAAAATAAATAGAAAACTCATAAGCGAAGCGTCAACACCAAACTTAAAGGTTTGGTTGTCCTCAAGCAAAGAAGAACTGAAAACAAAAACAAATAGTGTGATGAAAGAAGAATAAAAGGATAAAAGAGCAAGAGAAGTAAAAATAATTAATATATATATAGTTTTTTTTGTATTATTTTATTGTTTTTAATATATATTTTTTTTTTGTTTTTTTTTCTGAAGTGTTCGGTTCCTGTGATAAAATAGCTGCATGATTAGAAAAACAATAAAAACTCAATAAAAATCAAATAAGTAAGAAAACTACTACTTCAAAAAATAACTAAGGATACGAAATTATTGGGTTGCCTCCTGACAAGCGCTTCTTTAACGTCACTAGCTTGACGGTCAGCTCCTCTAAGGAGGAGGATCATAGGGGCTCAGCTCTTCACCCCTTACTTTGAACTTCTTTCCTGTGTCTCCATAAAGTATCTCAATATGCTCTAGAGAGAGGATTCTGTTTACTGTATAAGTCCGCACTGGATTGCTAGTCAACACCACCTTCATTCCTGGGGAGAAACCTTCAGTGGGGATCTCTTTATTTCTCCATCCCCTGGGTATTTTCTTCTTTTTGGGAACCTCCTCCTTGGTGGATGATGCATTCCCAACACCAAACTTAGGTTTGATGTCAGGAGGAATTTTATTGATTGTCACCAAAGGAGGGTTGAGTTGCAGATTCTGCTATTCGTCATCAGGGGGTTGTTGAGGTTTGGATCAATAAGCTCAGTCTGCATGCACCTCTCTTCTTCACCTGTTGAATGTATATCTTTGAAGACATGAAAGACCAGTTGCTCATTATGCACTCTAAGTACTAATTCACCCACTTCTACATCAATCAGAGCTCTTCCAGTGGCTAGGAATGGTCTTCCTAGAATTATAGAGGCGTTCTCATCCTCTTCTGTGTCAAGAATCACAAAATCTGCTGGGAGGAAGAACTTACCCACTTTGACTAAGATATTCTCCACTAATCCGTATGCATGATTCATAGATTTGTATGCCTTCTGTAATGCTATCTTCGTGGGTTGTGCCTCTTGGATTTGCAGCTTCTTCATCACAGACAGCGGCATTAAATTGATGCTTGCTCCCAGATCATATAACACTTTCTCAAAGGTTGTGCTCCTAATGGTGCATGGAATTTGAAAGCTCCCTGGATCTGGCATCTTCTTTGGTAAGTGATTTTGAACGATGGCACTGCATTCTTTAGTCAAGACCACTATCTCATCTCCCTTTAAAGGCTTCTTCTTTGACAACAACTCCTTCATGAACTTGACATAAATAGGCATTTTCTCCAAAACCTCAGCAAAAGGAATATTGATTTGCAACTTTCTGAAGACTTCCAAGAACTTTGAAAACTGCTTGTCCTTGGTCTCCTTTTGAAGTCTCTGAGGATATGGCATTTTAGGCTTGTACTCAAGAGCCTTTGGCAATGTAGGATAAGTGTCAAAAGAGTCTGGGAATGGGTTGTCTACACGCTTTGGAGGGACATGCTCTACTTCTTCCTTCTTCTCCTCTGGAGCTTCTTTTTCAATGGGCTCCTCACTAACTTGTGCTTCCATACTTGCCACTTGTCCATCTATCAAGGTGATAGCCTTCCATTCCTCTCTTGGATTTGGAATTGTGTTACCAGGAAGGCTATTAGTGGTCTTCTGATCAATTTCATTAACTCTTGTGGCTATTTGACCCATCTGAATCTCCAAATTCTTGATTGATGCTCTGGTTTCCTGCACAAAACTCTTCATCATCTCCCAGTTAGAATCTTCTTGGGATTTAGAGTTTGCCTGCTGAGACTGAAATTGGCGGTTATTGTAATTGTTCTGTTAGAAGCCGCCTTGGGAATTATTGTTGAAGTTCTGAGGTCTCTGAGGTTGGTCTCTCCATCCAAAATTTGGGTGATTTCTCCACCTTTGATTGTAGGTTTGAGAATAGGGATCATTATTGGGATTTCTAGGAGCACTCCCCATGTAATTGACCTGTTCAGAAGAGGGTTGAGCATAATCATAATTATCATTTTGCACAAAATTACCTGCCATGTCATAGAAGGTCTCTTGAGATGGATTTTGGGTGTTGATAGCTGAGACTTACATGCCACCCATCTATTGAATAAGTAGATTTATTTGCTGAGACATAAGCTTGTTCTGAGCAAGAAGAGCATTAACAGCTTCCACTTCCAACACGCCTCTCTTCTGAGAGGTCTTAGAGTTCACAGGATTCCTGTTAGATGAGTATAAATATTGGTTGCTAGCCACCAATTCAATAAGCTCAATAGTCTCCTCTGTGTCTTCTTCTTGTGCAATGAACCACCTGCAGAGGTATCTAAGCTCATCTTGGACATCTCACCCAAACCTTCATAAAAGATATCTAGTTGGGTCCATTTGGAGAACATGTCCGGAGGGCATTGCCTGGTCAGCAGCTTGTATCTCTCCCAAGCTTCATAAAGAGTTTCACCCTCCTTCTGCCTGAAGGTCTGAATCTCTAACCTAAGCTTAGTCAGCTTCTTTGGTGGGAAAAATTTAGTGAGAAACTTAGTAACAACCTTTTCCCAAGTATTCAAACTCTCTTTTGGTTGGAAATCTAGCCATAGCTTTGCTTTATCCCTCAGAGCAAACGGGAAAAGCATGAGTCTGTACACCTCAGGATTCACTCCATTTATCTTCACAGTATCACAAATCTGCAGAAAATCAGATATAAATTGATTTGGATCTTCATGAGGAAGTCCATGATACTGGCAATTTTGTTACACCAGGGTGACCAGTTGTGGCTTCAACTCAAAGTTGTTCGCAGCTATAGGAGGCACCACAATGCTTTCCATAAAGATCTGCAGTAGGGGCAGAATAAGAGCCAAGCACTCTCCTTTGTTGCTCATCCCCATTCGGATTTACCACATTGGCATTAACAGCATTATTATTATCCATAGTGGATTCTGCAGCCTTGTAAAGTCTTGCTTGTTGTAAACGTCGCCTACAAGTCCTTTCAGGTTCAGGATCAAAGTCTAAGAGATGTTCTTTGTCTCTGTTCCTACGCATAAACAAACAGAAGACAAGAAAAGATGGAACTCTCTACGTCAGAGTGCAGAGAATTCCAATGAGGTAACCAGAGTAAAAAGATAAAAATATTGAATAAAACAAACAAACACTAAAATTTGAAAATTACTAGTAAAATTAAGACTAAAAATTATCAAAATTATTAGGCAAATTAAAAAAAAAATTAAAATAAGACTAACTAGGAAACACCAAACTTAATTTCAGAAATTAAGAAAAACACTAGTGCTATTTATTTTATTTTATTTTATTTTATTTTCTAAAAAAAATTAAAGACAAAATAAAACAAAACTAATAGAATATAGAAAAAAATGGAAGGAAACAAAAACGAAAATAAAAGAAAATAAAAATAAAAATAAAATAAATAAAAAATTAAAATGGACTACAGTAAAAAAAATATAAAAGCAAAAAAAAAAGAAATAAACGAAACAGGAGGGTGGGGACGAACGAAAGAACGAAAAAAAAAAAAAAAGAAACAAAATTTTACGAAAATGAAAATAAACAAAAATGAAAAATGAAAATTAATAATAATAAAATAAAATTAATTAAAAGAAAAATTATCTAATCTAAGAAATCAAACAACGAGTACTTGTCAATCACAATCAATCCCCGGCAACGGCGCTAAAAACTTGATGCAGAATTTCTAACCACAAACTAACCGGCAAGTGCACCGGGTCGTTGAAGAGCGGATAATTTATACGCTTTTTGACATTGTTTTTAGTATGTTTTTAGTAGGATCTAGTTACTTTTAGGGATATTTTCATTAGTTTTTATGTTAAATTCACATTTCTGGACTTTACTATGAGTTTGTGTGTTTTTCTGTGATTTCAGGTATTTTCTGGCTGAAATTGGACTTGAGCAAAAATCAGATTCAGAGGTTGAAGAAGGACTGCTGATGCTGTTGGATTCTGACCTCCCTGCATTCAAAATGGATTTTCTGGAGCTACAGAACTCAAAATGGCGCGCTTTCAATTGCGTTGGAAAGTAGACATCTAGGGCTTTCCAGCAATATATAATAGTCCATACTTTGCTTGAGGATAGACGACGTAAACTGGTGTTCAACGCCAGCTCTCTGCCCAATTCTGGAGTTCAGCGCCAGAAATGGATCAAGAACCAGAGTTGAACGCCAGAAATGGATCAAAACCTGGCGTTCAACTCCACAAATGGCCTCTGCACGTGGAAAGTTAAAGCTCAGCCCAAGCACACACCAAGTGGGCTCCGGAAGTGGATTTATGCATCAATTACTTACTCCAGTAAACCCTAGTGACTAATAGAACTTTTTATCATTGTATTCACAGTCTTGGTTACTCCGGTTCCCCTCTGGGGCCGAGACCAATGAACTCCATTATCACTTATGTATTTTCAATGGTAGAGTTTCTACACTCCATAGATTAAGGTGTGGAGCTCTGCTGTTCCTCAAAGATTAATGCAAAGTACTACTGTTTTCTATTCAATTCATCTTATTTCGCTTCTAAGATATTCATTTGCACTTCAACCTGAATGTGATGAACGTGAAAATCATCATCATTCCCTATGAATGCGTGCCTGACAACCACTTCCGTTCTACATTAGAATTGAATGAGTATCTCTTAGATCTCTTAATCGGAATCTTCGTGGTGTAAGCTAGAATGATGGCAGCATTCAAGAGAATCCGGAAAGTCTAAACCTTGTCTGTGGTATTCCGAGTAGGATTCAATGATTGAATGACTGTGACGAGCTTCAAACTCGCGATTGCCGGGCGTAGTGACAGACGCAAAAGGATAGTAAATCCTATTCCAGCATGATCGAGAACCGACAGATGAATAGCCGTGCCGTGACAGGGTGCGTTGACCATTTTCACTGAGAGGATAAGATGAAACCATTGACAAGGGTGATGCCTCCAGATGATTAGCCGTGCCATGACAGGGCATTTGGACCATTTTCCCGAGAGAAGACCGAAAGTAGCCATTGACAATGGTGATGTATCACATAAAGCCAGCCATGGAAAGGAGTAAGACTGATTGGATGAAGATAGCAGGAAAGCAGAGGTTCAAAGGAACGAAAGCATCTCTATTCGCTTATCTGAAATTCTCACCAATGATTTATATAAGTATTTCTATCCCTGTTTTATTAATTGTTTTCGAAAACACCATTATCAATTTATATCTGCCTGACTGAGATTTACAAGGTGACCATAGCTTGCTTCATACCAACAATCTCCGTGGGATTCGACCCTTACTCACGTAAGGTATTACTTGGACGATCCAGTGCACTTGCTGGTTAGTTGTGCGAAGTTGTGAACCATGGTATTGGCATCATGTTTTTGGCGCCATTACCAGGGAAAGAAAGAGCCATGAATTTTACATAATCAAAGTGTAATCACAATTTCTGCGCACCAAGTTTTTGGCCCCGTTGCCGGGGATTGTTCGAGTTTGGACAACTGAAGATTCATCTTGTTGCTCAGATCTGGTAATTTTCTTTTTCCTTTGTTTTCAAAAATTTTTCAAAAATCTTTCAAAACTTTTTCTTTTGTTTTCGAAAAAAAAAAATAATAAAAATAATGTTTTCAAAAATAAATTATTCTATGGCTTCAAAACTTTTAAGAATGAATTCTAGAGTTTCGTGGTAACATGTTGAATTCTATCTGGCTGAAAAGCCATACCCAAACTCCTTTGGGATTGGTCTTCAACTAATCACCGCAATGGATGTAAATCCATTCTAAAGCTTGGCTGGCTATTAAGCAATGCCTGACCCTTTGATTGGAGCTTTAGACTAAAGAGCATAAGATTCCTGGAATTCATATTAAAAATTTTGGAATCCTTATTTTTGTTTTTCAAATAATTTTCGAAAAAAAAAAACAAAAGGATTAGAAAATCATAAAAATCAAAAATATTTTTTGTGTTCTTGTTTGAGTCTTGAGTCATGTTATAAGTTTGGTGTCAATTGCATGTGCATCTTGCATTTTTCGAAAATTCTCATGCATTCATAGTGCTCTTCATGATCTTCAAGTTGTTCTTGGTAAGTCTTCTTGTTTGATCTTTGCATTTGCATGTTTTGTGTCTTTTCTTGTTTTTCATATGCATTCTTGAATTCTTAGTGTCTAAGCATTAAAGAATTCTAAGTTTGGTGTCTTGCATGTTTTCCTTGCATTAAAAAGTTTTTCAAAAATATGTTCTTGGTGTTCATCTTGACATTCAAAGTGTTCTTGGTGTTCATCTTGACATTCATAGCATTCTTGCATGCTTTCATTGTTTTAATTTAAAAATTTCATGCATTGCATCATTTTTCTATTTTTCTCTCTCATCATTAAAAATTCAAAAATAAAAAAAATATCTTTCCCTTTTTCTCTCTTAAAATTTCGAAAATTAGATTTGACTTTTTCAAAAATTTTTAAAAATCTAGTTGTTTTTATGAGTCAAATCAAATTTTCAATTTGAAAATCTTATCTTTTTCAAAATCTTTTTCAAAAAATCAAATCTTTTTCAAATTTCTTAGTTATTTTCAAAAATAACAATAACAATTAATGTTTTGATTCAAAAATTTCAAGTTTGTTACTTACTTGTTAAGAAAGATTCAAACTTTAAGTTCTAGAATCATATCTTGTGATTTCTTGTGAATCAAGTCATTAATTGTGATTTTAAAAATCAAATCTTTTTCAAAAACTAATTTCAATCATATCTTTTAAAAAATATCTTCTTATCTTATCCTTTTCAAAAATTTGATTTCAAAATATCTTTTCTAACTTCCTAACTTCTTATCTTTTCAAAATTTGTTTCAACTAACTAACTAACTTTTTGTTTGTTTCTTATCTTTTTCAAAACCACCTAACTAACTCCCTCTCTCTTATTTTTGAAAATATCTTCCCTCTTTTTCAAAATTTCTTTTTAATTAACTAATTATTTCAATTTTTAAATCTTAATTTTCGAAAAAAATTACTAACCTTTTTCAAAAACTATTTTCGAAAATCACTAACTCTTTTTCAAAAATTATTTTCGAAAATCCTCTCCCTCTCTCATCTTATTCTATTTATTTATTCATCTACTAACATCTCTTCCTCACATCACTTACCAAATTCGAACCCCCTCTTCTATCTGTGTTCGAATTTTTTTCTTCTTCTCTTCCTCTACTAACAATAAGGAACCTCTTTACTGTGACATAGAGGATTCCTCTTCTTTTCTTTTTCTCTTCTCTTTCTTATGAGCAGGGACAAAGAAAAAGGCATTCTTGTTGAAGCTGATCCAGAACCTGAAAGGACTCTGAAGAGAAAACTAAGAGAAGCTAAATTACAACAATCCAGAGACAACCTTACTGAAAAATTCGAACAAGTAAAGGAGATGGCAGCCGAACCCAACAACAATAATGCAAGGAGAATGCTTGGTGACTTTACTGCACCTAATTCCAATTTACATGGAAGAAGCATCTCCATTCCTGCCATTGGAGCAAACAATTTTGAGCTGAAACCTCAGCTAGTTTCTCTAATGCAGCTGAACTGCAAGTTTCATGGACTTCCATCCGAAGATCCATTTCAGTTCTTAACTGAATTCTTGCAGATCTGTGATACTGTAAAGACTAATGGAGTAGATCCTAAAGTCTACAGGCTCATGCTTTTCCCTTTTGCTGTAAGAGACAGAGCTAGAGTGTGGTTAGACTCTCAACCCAAAGATAGCCTGAACTCTTGGGATAAGCTGGTCACGGCTTTCTTAGCCAAGTTCTTTCCTCCTCAAAAGCTGAGCAAGCTTAGAGTGGATGTTCAAACCTTCAGACAGAAAGAAGGTGAATCCCTCTATGAAGCTTGGGAAAGATACAAGCAGCTGACCAAAAAGTGCCCTTCTGACATGCTTTCAGAATGGACCATCCTGGATATATTCTATGATGGTTTATCTGAATTAACTAAGATGTCATTGGATACTTCTGCAGGTGGATCCATTCACCTAAAGAAAACGCCTGCAGAAGCTCAAGAACTCATTGACATGGTTGCTAATAACCAGTTCATGTACACTTCTGAGAGGAATCCTGTGAGTAATGGGACGCCTATGAAGAAGGGAGTTCTTGAAATTGATACTCTGAATGCCATATTGGCTCAGAATAAAATATTGACTCAACAAGTCAATATGATTTCTCAGAGTCTGAATGGAATGCAAGCTGCATCCAACAGTACTCAAGAGGCATCTTCTGAAGAAGAAGCTTATGATCCTGAAAACCCTGCAATAGCAGAGGTAAATTATATGGGTGAACCTTATGGAAACACCTATAACTCATCATGGAGAAATCATCCAATTTCTCATGGAAGGATCAAAAGCCTCAACAAGGCTTTAATAATGGTGGAAGAAACAGGTTTAGCAATAGCAAGCCTTTTCCATCATCCACTCAGCAACAGATAGAGAATTCTGAGCAGAATCCATCTAGCTTAGCAAACTTAGTCTCTGATCTATCTAAGGCCACTGTGAGTTTCATGAATGAAACAAGGTCTTCCATTAGAAACTTGGAAGCACAAGTGGGCCAGCTGAGTAAAAGGATCATTGAAATCCCTCCTAGTACTCTCCCAAACAATACAGAAGAGAATCCAAAAGGAGAGTGCAAGGCTATTGACATAAGCACCATGGCCGAACCTGTGAGGAAAGGAGAGGACGTGAATCCCAAGGAGGAAGACCTCCTGGGACGTCCAGTGATCAATAAGGAGCTTCCCTCTGAGGAACCAAAGGACTCTGAGGCTCATCTAGAGACCATAGAGATTCCATTGAACCTCCTTATGCCATTCATGAGCTCTGATGAGTATTTCTCTTCTGAAGAGAATAAGGATGTTACTGAAGAGCAAACTGCCAAGTTTCTTGGTGCAATCATGAAGCTGAATGCCAAATTATTTGGTATTGAAACTTGGGAAGATGAACCTCCCTTGTTCACCAATGAACTAAGTGATCTGGATCAACTGACATTGCCTCAGAAGAGACAGGATCCTGGAAAGTTCATAATACCTTGTACCATAGGCACCATGATCTTTAAGGCTCTGTGTGACCTTGGTTCAGGGATAAACCTCATGCCCCTCTCTGTAATAGAGAAACTGGGAATCTATGGGGTGCAAGCTGCTAAAATCTCATTAGAGATGGCAGATAAAGAAGCGCTTGTTGGGAGGCAACCCAATTTTTATTTATCTAACTATATTTTTCTTAGTTATATGTCTTTATAGGTTCATGATCATGTGGAGTCACAAAATAAATATAAAAATTGAAAACGGAATCAAAAACAGCAGAAGAAAAATCACACCCTGGAGGAAGCATCTGCCTGGCGTTCAACGCCAGAATAGAGCATGGTTCTGGCGCTGAACGCCCAAAATGGGCAGTATCTGGGCGCTGAACGCCCAAAATGGGCATCATCTGGGTGCTGAACGCCAGAATTGCACCCTGGAGAAGAGCTGGCACTGAACGCCCAGAACAAGCATGGTTCTGGCGTTCAACGCCAGAAATGGGCAACAAATGGGCGTTGAACGCCCAAAATGGGCTCCAACCTGGCGCTGAACGCCCAGAGTTGTGTGCAAGGGCATTTTGCTTGCCTAAATTGGTGCAGGGATGTAAATGCCTTGACACCTCAAGATCTGTGGACCTCATAGGATCATCTCAGGATCTGTGGACCCCACAGGATCCCCACCTACCTCCACTCACTTCTTCTCACCCTCTCTCTCTCCATTCATGGTCATCCCTTCTGTTTTTCGTTTACCACTCACATCCATACACCCACCTACCTTCAAAATTCAACATCTCTTTCCCACCCAATCCCACCCATATGGCCGAATACACACATCCCTCCATCTCCTCCATATCTTCTTCTTCTTCTTCTATTCTTTCTTCTTTTGCTCGAAGGCGAGCAACATTCTAAGTTTGGTGTGGTAAAAGCATAGCTTTTTTGTTTTTTCATAACTATTAATGGCACCTAAGGCCAGAGAAACCTCAAGAAAGAGGAAAGGGAAGACAAAAGCTTTCACCTCTGAGTCATGGGAGATGGAAAGATTCATCTCAAGGGTCTATAGCTCAGTGGTAGAACATGTGGCTGCAAATCAAGAGATCCCTGAGATACCTCAGGGGATGCACTCCCCTCCACATAAATATTGGGAGCAAATCAACACCTCCCTAGGAGAATTAAGTTCCAACATGGGACAACTAAGGGTGGAACATCAAGAGCACTCCATCATCCTTCATGAAATTAGAGAAGATCAAAAAGCAATGAGGGAGGAGCAACAAAGACAAGGAAGAGACATAGAAGAGCTCAAGGACATCATTGGTTCCTCAAGAAGGAAACGCCACCATCACTAAGGTGGATTCATTCCTTGTTCTTACTTTCTCTGTTTTTCGTTTTCTATGTTAAGTGCTTATCTATGTTTGTGTCTTCATTACATGATCATTAGTAGTTAGTAACTATGTCTTAAAGTTATGAATGTCCTATGAATCCATCACCTCTCTTAAATGAAAAATGTTTTAATTCAAAAGAACAAGAATTACATGATTTTTGAATTTATCCTTGAACTTAGCTTAATTATATTGATGTGGTGACAATGCTTCTTGTTTTCTGAATGAATGCTTGAATAGTGCATATGTCTTTTGAAGTTGTTGTTTAAGAATGTTAAATATGTTGGCTCTTGAAAGAATGATGACTAGGAGACATGTTATTTGATAATTTGAAAAATCATAAAAATGATTCTTGAAGCAAGAAAAAGCAGAAAAGAACAAAGCTTGCAGAAAAAAAAATTTTGCGAAAAAAAAATAGAAAGAAAAAAGAAAAAGCAAGCAGAAAAAGCCAAAAGCTCTTAAAACCAAAAGACAAGAGCAAAAAACCAATAACCCTTAAAACCAAAAGGCAAGGGCAAATAAAAAGGATCCCAAGGCTTTGAGCATTAGTGGATAGGAGGGCCTAAAGGAATAAAATCCTGGTCTGAGCGGCTAGACCAAGCTGTCCCTAACCATGTGCTTGTGGCATGTAGGTGTCAAGTGAAAACTTGAGACTGAGCGGTTAAAGTCAAGGTCCAAAGCAAAAAAAGAGTGTGCTTAAGAACCCTGGACACCTCTAATTGGGGACTTTAGCAAAGCTGAGTCACAATCTGAAAAGGTTCACCCAATTATGTGTCTGTGGCATTTATGTATCCGGTGGTAATACTGGAAAACCAAGTGCTTAGGGCCACGGCCAAGACTCATAAAATAGCTGTGTTCAAGAATCATCATACTGAACTATGAGAATCAATAACACTATCTGAACTCTGAGTTCCTATAGATGCCAATCATTCTGAACCTCAATGGATAAAGTGAGATGCCAAAACTATTCAAGAGGCAAAAAGCTATAAGTCCCGCTCATTTGATTGGAGCTATGTTTCATTGATAGTTTGAAATTTATAGTATATTCTCTTCTTTTTATCCTATTTGATTTTCAGTTGCTTGGGGACAAGCAACAATTTAAGTTTGGTGTTGTGATGAGCGGATAATTTATACGCTTTTTGGCATTGTTTTTAGTATGTTTTTAGTAGGATCTAGTTACTTTTAGGGATATTTTCATTAGTTTTTATGTTAAATTCACATTTCTGGACTTTACTATGAATTTGTGTGTTTTTCTGTGATTTCAGGTATTTTCTAGCTGAAATTGAGGGACTTGAGCAAAAATCAGATTCAGAGGTTGAAGAAGGACTGCTGATGCTGTTGGATTCTGACCTCCCTGCATTAAAAATGGATTTTCTGGAGCTACAGAACTCAAAATGACGCGCTTCCAATTGCGTTGGAAAGTAGACATCCAGGGCTTTCCAGCAATATATAATAGTCTATACTTTGCTCGAGGATAGATGATGTAAACTGGCATTCAACGCCAGCTCTCTGCCCAATTCTGGAGTTCAGCGCCAGAAATGGATCAAGAACCAGAGTTGAACGCCAGAAATGGATCAAAACCTGGCGTTCAACTCCACAAATGGCCTCTGCACGTGGAAAGTTAAAGCTCAGCCCAAGCACACACCAAGTGGGCCCCGGAAGTGGATTTATGCATCAATTACTTACTCCAGTAAACCCTAGTGACTAGTTTATTATAAATAGAACTTTTTATCATTGTATTCACAGTCTTGGTTACTCCGGTTCCCCTCTGGGGCCGAGACCAATGAACTCCATTATCACTTATGTATTTTTAACGGTAGAATTTCTACACTCCATAGATTAAGGTGTGGAGCTCTGCTGTTCCTCAAAGATTAATGCAAAGTACTACTGTTTTCTATTCAATTCATCTTATTTCGCTTCTAAGATATTCATTCGTACTTCAACCTGAATGTGATGAACGTGACAATCATCATCATTCCCTATGAACGCGTGCCTGACAACCACTTCCGTTCTACATTAGAATTGAATGAGTATCTCTTAGATCTCTTAATCGGAATCTTCGTGGTGTAAGCTAGAATGATGGCGGCATTCAAGAGAATCCGGAAAGTCTAAACCTTGTCTGTGGTATTCCGAGTAGGATTCAATGATTGAATGACTGTGACGAGCTTCAAACTCGCGATTGCCGGGCGTAGTGACAGACGCAAAAGGATAGTAAATCCTATTCCAGCATGATCGAGAACCGACAGATGAATAGCCGTGCCGTGACAGGGTGCGTTGACCATTTTCACTGAGAGGATAAGATGAAACCATTGACAAGGGTGATGCCTCCAGACGATTAGCCGTGCCGTGACAGGGCATTTGGATCATTTTCCCGAGAGAAGACCGAAAGTAGCCATTGACAATGGTGATGTATCACATAAAGCCAGCCATAGAAAGGAGTAAGACTGATTGGATGAAGATAGCAGGAAAGCAGAGGTTCAAAGGAACGAAAGCATCTCTATTCGCTTATCTGAAATTCTCACCAATGATTTACATAAGTATTTCTATCCCTGTTTTATTAATTATTTTCGAAAACACCATTATCAATTTATATCTGCCTGACTGAGATTTACAAGATGACCATAGCTTGCTTCATACCAACAATCTCCGTGGGATTCGACCCTTACTCACGTAAGGTATTACTTGGACGACCCAGTGCACTTGCTGGTTAGTTGTGCAAAGTTGTGAACCATGGTATTGGCATCATGTTTTTGGCGCCATTACCAGGGAAAGAAAGAGCGATGAATTTTACATAATCAAAGTGTAATCACAATTTCTGCGCACCAGTTGTACCAAGTAATACCTCAGGTGAGTGAGGGTCGATCCCACGAGGATTGAAGGATTAAGCAACAATGATTGATTCATTGGCTTAGTTAGACAAACAGAAAAGAGTGTTTGAATATTCAAAGAGCATTAAACAATCGTTCAGAAAGTAAAAAAGTAAAGTAAATGAGTTGGGAATAAAATATGGAGAAGACAGTTAAGGTTTCAAAGTTATCTATTTTTTGGATTGACTTTTCTTATTAATTTATTTTAATCATGTAAGATCTAATTTATGGCAAACTATATGTGACTAGACCCTAATTCCTTAGACCTTTCTAGTCTCCTCTAAAATTTATTAACTGCCAATTCCTTGGTCAATTAATTCCATTTAGAAGCTGCATGATCAAATTCCAGTTTATATGCCACAAAAATTATAATTACCCAAAAATAAAAGGATTATATGTCACGTATCCCGTTAAATCCAGATAATTAAAATTTAGGAGAAGTTGTTTTCAAGCTGTTGTTCAAGTAAAGAGCTTTTCCAAGTTATACATGAACTCAATTAGAAAGAGGGTCATACTTCTGTTCCACCCAAATTTATAAAATAAAGAAAAAAAATAATTCTTAAATATAAATCAAAACATGAATTAAATTAGAAAAACAATAAAATCAATCCATACAATTAGACAGAGCTCCTAACCTTAATAGTGGAGGTTTAGTTGCTCATGGTTTAGAGTAGAAAACTAGGATTGTAAATTGGAATGGAAAAATGTTGTGTTCCAATCACCCTATTGGAATTCCTTTTTATATCTAATCCTAATTAATTTAAAATCTATCTTTTTAAAATTAAAATAATATCTTTTCCTATTTTAAAATAAAATTTAAATTTAAATCAGAATTAATTAAATAATCTGCGCCTTATAACGTGGGGACCACTTGGCTTCACTGGATCCACGCCTTAACTTGGCTAAGAGCTACGCCTAACTTCATGCTGTTCACCACACAAGGCGCCTTACTTGCACTGAAGAGGAAGCAATGCGCCTTACTTGGAGGAGAGCACATGTTGCGTGTTGTTGTTGTTTCTTGCGCCTAACTTGAGAAATCTCAAGTTAGGCACAGCCTTGGCAGAGTTGATGGAAGAAAAGTATGGACTATTATATATCGTTGGAAATCTCTGGAAGTTAGCTTTCCAACGCCACTGAAATCACGTCCATTGGACTTCTTTAGCTCGAGGTATTCAGGTTTGAGTGCAGAGAGGTCAGGGTTGACATCATCATTCGCCTTCTTCTCTTTTTCTGCGGAAACTCCATCAAATCTAGCCAAATGCTACCTAAAATAAACATAATTGCACAAGACTTAAAGTAGCATCTATAGTGGCTAAAAGATAATTAATTCTTGATTAAACTCGACAATTTAAATGCAAATTCACTAGGAAAAGATAGGAAAGATGCTCACGCATTAGTGACCCGTGACAATCACCCACTATCTTCGTTACTCGCTTAGCCAAGATCTGCGTGCCTGACAACCACAAGCGGTCTACATGATGTTCAACGTAGTCATTGGACGACAGCCGGAATATAATCTCTTGGGTCTCTAATGCCAGGGCATTTTGGCCAGTTTCACTGACCTTTTCTTTATGGTTTTAGGATAGTTTCATGCATTTTCTTAGGAAATAAGCAAGTTTTGGGTAAATAATCATTTACATCTTGATTCAAGCAAACATTGTGAATTTTACATGATTTCATGAGAATTATGCATGAATTAAATGACAAAATTGAATGATGCATATCTCATAACTTGGATTAGAGCTTTGATGCACTTTATTGCTTGATTTCAGGACAAAGGGAGCAAGGAAGAACCACGTTAGTAGCCATGTTAGTCTAGCTAACGTGACCACTAACGTGGAATGGAGGCTAACTTACAACGTTAATGAGAAAAGTGATCGCCATTAACGCTTACGTGAGCCATCATAGCCCACGTTAGTTGCCACGTTAACTATGTTAACGTGGAAGCTAACGTGGAAGAGAAGTAGAACTCCAACGTTAGTGGTAAAAGTAAGTACCACTAACGCTCCAAAGTGGAAATTGTCCACGTTAAGAGTCACGTTAATTCAATTAACGTGAACTCTAACGTGGAAGAAGAAGATGAAGCCAACGTTAGTGACACTCACCTTTGTCACTAACGTTGGACCAAGCTCATAAGGGCCACGTTAAGAGCCACGTTAACTCAGTTAACGTGGAATCTAACATGGGGAAGCAAGGAATGGCCAACGTTAGTGACACTCACCTTTGTCACTAACGTTGGACTAAGCCACTTTGAGCCACTTTGAGCCACTTTGAGCCAAGTTAGTTGCCACGTTAACTCAGTTAACGTGGAAGCTAACGTGAAGGAGAGAATGATGAGCCAACGTTAGTGACACTCACCTTTGTCACTAACGTTGGGGATGGCTACCAATACCACGTTAGAGGCCACATTAACGCAATTAACGTGAACTCTAACGTAGAAAAGGGGCGTTTTGGAGCGTTAGTGAGAAAGGTAAGTGTCACTAACGCTCTCGAGGCTAAAGTGTGTTCACGTTAAGAGCCACGTTAGTTATACTAACGTGAACTCTAACGTGGGAAAGAGGGGGCTCTCAACGTTATTGAAAAAGGTAAACCCCAATAACGTGTGCGAAGGACCAAGAGGCAACGTTAGTGGTCACGTTGGTGCCACTAACGTTGAAGTTAACGTGGACCATTCTTGGGTTGGGAACGTTAGTGAAAAAGGTGATTGTCATTAACGTTCTCGAACCCACACTTTCACTTAACGTTAACGCCACTAACGTCCTAAGCTAAAGTCCATGCCTACTTCACACTCTCTCTCTGCAAGTAAAGCTAAGCCCACTGAAGATGATAACTGCTTCAACTCAAGATCCAAAGGCCCATATCCAAGACTTGAAGAAGCAACTAGAAGATCAGAAGAATAGTATAAAAGAGGGAAAACTTTGAACTAGAAAGGAGCTTTTTGAGCACTATTAGAATTGCTCTCTGTATTTTTACTTTCTCTGTAACTTCTAGTTTAATTTTTCAGAATGCATTCTCCATCTTTATTTTCCATTCCCAGAGCTATGAACAACTAAACCCCTTTCATTGGGTTAGGGAGCTCTGTTGTAATTTGATGGATCAATAATAGTTTTCATTATTCTTCTTCTTTCTTTTCTCTTGATTTTACTAGAAAGCTTTCAATCTTCATCCAATTGAGTAGTTATCTTGGAAAAGAAGCTATTCATACTTGGATCTCTTTGGAACCTTGGAAGAGGAATGAAGAGATCATGCTAGAAATGCTTTCTCATGTTGGACCAAATTGGGGTTTGGATGGATATAGTGACATATAATCCTACCACACTTTGATTTGGAAATACATGTGATATAATCAGTGACCATACCTCATCTCTTCTCATGAGCAATTAGACCAAGGAATTGGCTATTGATCAAGATTTGAGAGATTGAATTACCAAGGAATTGGAATTCAATCACTTAAGATTGCCAAGGAGATCAATGAATGCATTGATTGAGGAAGAGATGAAAATGAACTTGATCTGAAGGATGCAACATCTCCTAAGCCAAATGAACTCCCCATTTCTGATCTTACCCATTCTCTTTAATTTATGCCAATTACTTTTATGATCATCTTCCCCATTCCCATTTAAGATTCTGCAATTTACTTTCTGTCATTTATTTTCAGCTCTTTATTTCCAGCATTTACATTTTCTGCTATTTACTTTCCCGCCATTTAATTTCTTGTAACTCTCAAACCAAATTCTGCTTAGCTCAACTAGAACATTCTTCCAATTAAAGTTGCTTGACCAATCAATCCCTGTGGGATTCGACCTTACTCTTTTGTGAGTTATTACTTGACGACAATTCGGTATACTTGCCGAGGGAGATTTATTAAGAGACAAGTTTCCGTGCATCAAGTTTATGGTGCCGTTGCCGGGGATTGATTTTTGTATCAACAATGATTAAATTGGTGGATAGCTAGATATAGCATTTTTCTTTTGTTTAATTCAGTTTCATCTGAGTAATTTACTTTCAATTTTAGTTATTTCGTTCCCTTTACTTTTCACCCATTAGTGGTGTTACCTACATTTTGTTTTAATATTTGGTTCATTAACCCACTAACTGTTTGATATATTGCATCACTCACACTAACAGTATTTCTAACAGGAACACTTTCTGCATCTATTTTCTTGCTTGTTCCTTGTTGGTTGTATGACAGGGAGAAGAAGCGGGGCTTCAACTTCCTTTGATTCTGAACCTGAGAGGACCTTCCTTAGATTAAGGAGGGAAGCAAGAGGAAAACGAGTAGTTGGTGCGGAGGAAGAGGAGGAGTACTTTGAACCAAACATGGATGAGAACATGGAGAACCATCATGGAGAAGAAGCTCACAACCATGGCAGAGAAGGTCCAGTGCATCAGGATGGACAAGAGAGAAGAGTTCTGGGTTCTTACATAAACCCAAATCCAGGAAACTGTGGAAGTAGCATCCAAAGGCCAACCATACATGCCAACAACTTTGAACTAAAGCCACAGCTCATCACCCTTGTTCAGAACAATTGTTCATTCGGAGGAAGTGTCCAAGAAGACCCTAATCAACATCTAACCACCTTCCTGAGGATATGCGATACTGTGAAGTCTAATGGTGTTCACCCTGACACTTATAGACTACTTCTGTTTCCCTTCTCACTCAAGGACAAAGCATCTAAATGGCTGGAATCCTTTCCAAAGGAAAGTTTAGCAACCTGGGAAGACGTAGTGAACAAATTCTTGGCAAGATTCTATCCTCCTCAACGAATCAACAGGTTGAGAGCTGAGGTACAAACCTTCAGGCAGCAAGATGGTGAGATTCTATATGAAGCATGGGAGAGGTTTAAGGACCTGACAAGAAGATGCCCGCCAGATATGTTCAATGAATGGGTGCAGTTGTACATTTTCTATGAAGGCCTTTCGTATAAATCAAAGAAGGCAGTAGACCACTCATCCGGGGGATCTCTGAACAAGAAGAAGACCATTGAAGAAGCCATAGATGTCATTGAGACTGTAGCAGAGAATGACTACTTCTATGCTTCTGAAAGAGGCAACACTAGAGGAGTGATGGAGCTGAACAATGTGGATGCACTGCTAGCTCAAAACAAGGTTATTACCAAGCAGTTGGCTGATCTTACCAAAAAGATGGAGAGGAATCAAGTGGCAGCAATC
Source organism: Arachis hypogaea (assembly GCF_003086295.3). Taxonomy (NCBI): domain Eukaryota; kingdom Viridiplantae; phylum Streptophyta; class Magnoliopsida; order Fabales; family Fabaceae; genus Arachis; species Arachis hypogaea. The sequence goes on from NC_092046.1 coordinate 26,474,213, forward strand.
ACCACCTCAGCAGCAACTCAAGAAGGAGTGAATGAAGAAGCAGGGGGTGATCAGGAACAAGCCAACTACATTGGAAATTCACCTAGGCAGCACCATGACCCATACTCCAAAACATATAATCCCGGTTGGAGGAACCTCCTAAATTTTGGGTGGAGAAACCAACAGGATCAAAGCCAGGATCAGAGACGCCACAACCCCAATAACAATGTAGCTCACCAACACTCCACACAGAGGTCTTATCAACACCCACCTAACAACACCTCTCAGCATCCATACCAAAGTCAAAATGGCCCTTCTCATCCTTCCAATCTCGACTCACCATCATCTGAAGATAGACTCTCAAGGATTGAAACTCTGCTTGAAGGCATATGCAAAGAGATCCAAGATAACAAGGTGTTCAAGGAGGAGGTGCGAGCCAATATCAAGAACCAGGGAGACACCATCAAGAGGCTGGAGTTTCAAGTGGGATACCTTTCTGAGAAGATCCCCAAACCTACTGATAGCTTCCCAAGTGACACAGAGAAAAATCCGAGAGGTGAAGCAAAGAAGGTCAGATGGGAAGATTGCAAGATGGTTACTATAAGTGATAAGGAGACTGAGGAAGAGCCGAACAAACCATTAGAACAACCTGAAGATACATCAGTAGGAAGGCAGGAAGAGAATCATCAAGAAACCACAATCACACAGAAGGAGCTGCTGAGACTCTATGCACCGTTTCCCCAAATACTCAATGGTGGTGTAGAGAAGAGAATATACTCAAGGTTTCTTGATATGTTTGCATTTCTCCATGTAAACATACCATTCATCAAGGCCCTCCAACAAATGCCCTCATACATTAAGTATATGAAGGAGCTGCTAACCAGGAAAAGCTCACTCAAGGGAGGACAAACAATAGTGATGAATAAGGAGTGTAGTGCTCTCATTCAAACAGAGTTGCCTACAAAAAGGAAGGACCCAGGGAGTTTTCACATCCCCTGTGCCATAGGAGAAACACTGATCGATAAGGGACTCTGTGACCTGGGAGCAAGCATCAACTTAATTCCTCTATCTCTAATGAAGAAGCTGCAGATCAATGAGCTGATGCCCACAGACGTAGTCATCAGGCTGGCTGACAAAACTAAAAAACAAGCAGTGGGAGTGGTTGAAAATGTGTTGGTAAAAGTGGGAAACTATTTCCTACCCACAGATTTTGTCATATTGGAAATGGAAGAGAGTCCCATCCACCCAATCATATTGGGAAGACCATTTCTAGCTACAGCCAGAGCACTCAAAGATGTGGAGCGAGGAGAGATAATACTGAGGATACATGATGAACAACTCGCATTCAATGTCTTCAAACCCTCACAAGAAGCAGACCAGGAACACGAGAAATCAAGGGAAAATCACAACAAAGCACTGGTGGAAGAAACAAGCACTGAAGCACAAAATGTACACCTGGGAATCCCCTTGGTTGATAAACAAAATAGCCAGAAGATGTCACAGCTAAAGGAAGCTCAAGTGGAGCCAAAACCACCAGAATCATATGAGACCAGCAACAAAATATCCTTAGGAAAAGAGACCACAAAGAGAAGGATAACAGCAAAAGAAACAAAGAAGAAGGCACCAAGGAGATGGAGGAACAAGAAGATCCCTACAGAAGGTTTCTCTCCAGGGGATAAAGTAATCTCAGCTTACTTCCCAGATATCCCACCTCATCTCCCCACCATCCCATCTCAGCTACCCAAGGTTTTCACCATCAACAAAGTTCTCTCCCTAGAACATGTAGAGATCCTTGATGAAGCCAATGGATATAGGTTTACTGCAAGAGGAGAAGATTTGAAGCACTACCAACCACCCTGACAAAAGGCAGAACGTCAAGCTAGTGACGCTAAAGAAGCGCTTCATGGGAGGCAACCCATGTTTTACACACTTTTAAAATAGTTAATAAAACAAGGTTCATGAAGTTCAAATTAACCTTGACATATCCTTGAATGCAACATATAGTGAAGAATAGGTTTGGTGTTCAAGGCACACTAAGAGAACATGAATGCAATTCATAGCATGTCACTCTTAGCACCTTGAACAAATCTTCTTACACCACAGTGCCACAAACTAAGTTTAGTGTCACCAATGTTGCATACATGGACATTTAGTTGGTTAGTTGATTTTCACTCATGAATCACAATTAGTAACTAGAAACAAAAAAAATTTTAAAAAGTAGTTATTCTTTTTCTTTTAATTTTGCCGCCACTTTCCAAAAATCTAATTAATCATAATTCTTTTATTTTGTAGGAGAATTGATGGGACAATTAAAGGAGGATTCGGCCACCACAAAAAGAGAGGACTATACACATGTCTTCAAGGGGATTGCATTGGGAATTGTTGCCATGCAACATGGGAAGAAGAACAAGCTTGGAAACTGAACCAACCCCATCATAAATTTGATGATCCTTGTGCTCATCCATTGCTAAACCCCATCCGTCCATCACACAACCACCCCATCAATCCACACCTTTCATTCACTCATCATTTTCCTATATAAGTGATTCCCAGTCCGTACCCCCTTCACATTCCAATTCCCATTCTTTATACTTCACACCTTCGGAACCCAAATCCCTTCATCTCACCATATCCAAACCCAACCAAATTCTACCATTTATCCACAACCCCTCAATACTTTCACACATCAACTCGTACTCATGACATCATCAAGCTCTAAAAGAAGAAAGGGGAAGGAGCCTATGGAGCAATGCCCTTTTGATGAAAAGAAGTTTAGAACCTTTTACCATGCACTTCAATTTGGATGGATGGCTGATAAGGAGATCATATATAAGCTAGGCTTTCAAGTCAAGAAAACTGAGTGCCCCGAAATCACAGAGAAGGTAGAAAAGAGAAGATGGGAGCTCCTCACCGATCCAGTCACCACGAGAATAAATACAACGCTCGTAAGAGAGTTTTACGCAAATGCAGTGAGATATGATAGGAAAGAGGAATCTTATATAAGCTTTGTGAAAGGAGTAACGGTGGATTTTAGCCCCATGAACATCATGAGGGTGTTGAAGCTACGAACCATACCATTCGAAGAAGAGAGCTATCAATCTCGAATAGATGGTAGTCCTAATTATGATCAGATTGTGAAAGATATCTGCGTACAAGGAGCGGACTGGGTGAGAGATTCTAATGGAAAGCCCAAATTTATCAAAAGAGGTGATCGCACCCCTGAAGCAAAGGGGTGGTTCGAAATTATAAGGAGATCCATCCTCCCTGCCGGAAACAATTCAAAGGTGAATCTTAAGAGAGCAACAATGGTGCAATGTATACTTAAAGGAGGAGAGATCAAGGTGCATGAACTCATAGCCCAAGGCATTAGGAAGATGGCTGAGAAAAGTGATTCTGGAGGAAGGTTAGGCTACCCCAGCACCATTTTTCACCTGTGTGACAAGGCTGGGGTGGTGTTCGAAGACGAAAACCCCGAATAGATAAAAATTGGTATCCCAATTACTGTCCGGTGTATGCATGTTGTTGCTTCTCCCCTTTCTCAACGAAGGATAAGAAAGAGAGTATCCCATCAAGCTGTGGAAGGGAAGAACCCAGAGGAGCAAGCCGCAGCCACCTTGAACATGCACCAATTACAAGAAGCCATTGATGGCTTATCTAGGCAATATTGGGAGAATCAAGAGGCACAGAAGGAGCTCCAACTACAAATGATGAATCGCCAAGAAGAATCAATTTCTAGATGGGGGAATCAACAGGGAGAGTGGCAAAAGCAGATGATGGAGCAGCAACTGGAACAAGGGAAATAATGGGGTGAATTCTTCCACAGGTTGGAACAAAGGCAGGATCAACAACAAGAGGCCATCCAAAAGCTAATCAACATCCAAGCACATCAAGGTGCACACATACATGAAATGCATCGGAAACAGCTAGAACAGGCAGAACTCTTCGACGAATACAGGGTGTTTTCAGAAGGAGTTTACATGAACCAGACTGTACATCATGTGAACACTCAGGCCAGACTCGGATACTTAGTCGAACAACTGCCTATACTGCATCCAGGAATCACAAGCTATGAAGAAGTGAAGGATGAATTAGCGCGAGAAGAAAGAGAGAGGGTAGAAAAGAGTCATGAATCAATAAGGAAGGCACTCGAGGATTGGAAAAAAGCTAGACTGGCACGAATGCAAGGAAGCACAAGTGGACACAAAGGGGACAAACAAGAAGGAGAGCATGAGCAATCCCATGAATAAAAGGTGGTGGAGTTCCCTCGTTGTCCCATCTTTTTCAAGTTTTAAATAAGGAAAATCATGTATGAAATAGAACATGATTCCATAGTAGCTTAGGAATTTTTAATTCTGTCTTTAAGTTTTCATTGCCTTTTTCATATGTGTGCTGGTCCAAGTTGCATGCTGCATTTTCACCTTGCTTATTGTATGTTTGTCCTTTTTTTTAAACTAAATAAAAAGAGATGTTATGAAAGACCATAGTGGAGTTCAATTTGTGGAGTAAGTCCTTAAATTCGTGGGGTAGTAATCACTTAGCTAAGTTGGTTCACCAACAAGGTGGGAAGGCAACTATCTGTCATGAATTATATACTTAAAACACACCCCATGAGACTAGCTAAACACTAAGATCCCAGTAATAAAAAAGGAAAAGAACACTAAGAGTTGAAAAAGAAAGAAAGGTAATAAAGAATAAGGCTAGGCACCAAGGGCTTGAACCTTGAGGGATGTGTCTGTGGTGCTCTTGTACCAAGGATCTGCTTGGATGAATAAGTTCTTAGGAGTGCTTCATCACTTGGTAACTTGGGTTAACTAACCCGAGATTATCAACTGAAAATCCACTATCAAGAGCAACCTTGCTACAGAACATTTAGTAACCCAAAGAGGTGCTGGACACTAAGACCTCAAGGAAAGAAAATAACAAACCATGTGCCTATGGTGTGTATGTATGGGGGAGAGAGACTTGAGGGAGTAAGTCCTTAGGGGTGTTTCAACACCTAGCACCTTGAACCAACTGGTTCGGGAGTGTTGGCTGAAAACTTATCTTAAAGAGTCGCCCTCTCACAGAACACTTAGCCTAAGAATGTAATAAACCTTGGAAAGACAAAGGGATCAATAAATAACAGTCTCAAAGGGTGCCATCAAGTGAGTATTCCAAGGCATGATAAAGGTCTGAAAGCCAGTAAAGGAATGAACCTAAGTTGCTATGCATGAAACCCCATAAAACCAAGGGCATGACCTCCACAAGAATGATTCATTCATCTTGTCATTCATCATTCTCTTGTTCCAGTACTTGCTTAGGGACAAGCAAGCTTTAAGTTTGGTGTTGTGATGCCAGGGCATTTTGGCCAGTTTCACTGACCTTTTCTTTATGGTTTTAGGATAGTTTCATGCATTTTCTTAGGAAATAAGCAAGTTTTGGGTAAATAATCATTTACATCTTGATTCAAGAAAACATTGTGAATTTTACATGATTTCATGAGAATTATGTATGAATTAAATGACAAAATTGAATGATGCATATCTCATAACTTGGATTAGAGCTTTGATGCACTTTATTGCTTGATTTTAGGACAAAGGGAGCAAGGAAGAACCACGTTAGTAGCCACGTTAGTCTAGCTAACGTGACCACTAACGTGGAATGGAGGCTAACTTGCAACGTTAATGATCAAAGTGATCGCCATTAACGCCTTCGTGAGCCATCATAGCCCACGTTAGTTGCCACGTTAACTATGTTAACGTGGAAGCTAACGTGGAAGAGAAGTAGAACTCCAACGTTAGTGATAAAAGTAAGTACCACTAACGCTCCAAAGTGGCAATTGTCCACATTAAGAGTCACGTTAATTCAATTAACGTGAACTCTAACGTGGAAGAAGAAGATGAAGCCAACGTTAGTGACACTCACCTTTGTCACTAACGTTGGACCAAGCTCATAAGGGCCACGTTAAGAGCCAGTTAACTCAGTTAATGTTGACTCTAACGTGGGGAAGCAAGGAATGGCCAACGTTAGTGACACTCACCTTTGTCACTAACGTTGGACTAAGCCACTTTGAGCCACTTTGAGCCACGTTAGTTGCCACGTTAACTCAGTTAACGTGGAAGCTAACGTGAAGGAGAGAATGATGAGCCAATATTAGTGACACTCACCTTTGTCACTAACATTGGGGATGGCTACCAATACCACGTTAGAGGCCACGTTAACGCAATTAACGTGAACTCTAACGTAGAAAAGGGGCGTTTTGGAGCGTTAGTGACAAAGGTAAGTGTCACTAACGCTCTCGAGGCTAAAGTGTATTCACGTTAAGAGCCACGTTAGTTATACTAACGTGAACTCTAACGTGAGAAAAGGGGGGCTCTCAACGTTATTGAAAAAGGTAAACCCTAATAACGTGTGCGAAGGACCAAGAGGCAACGTTAGTAGTCACGTTGGTGCCACTAACGTTGAAGTTAACGTAGACCATTCTTGGGTTGGGAACGTTAGTGAAAAAGGTGATTGTCATTAACGTTCTCGAACCCACACTTTCACTTAACGTTAACGCCACTAACGTCCTAAGCTAAATTTCATGCCTACTTTACACTCTCTCTCTGCAAGTAAAGCTAAGCCCACTGAAGATGATAACTGCTTCAACTCAAGATCTAAAGGCCCATATCCAAGACTTGAAGAAGCAACTAGAAGATCAGAAGAATAGTATAAAAGAGGGAAAACTTTGAACTAGAAAGGAGATTTTTGAGCACTATTAGAATTGCTCTCTGTATTTTTACTTTCTCTGTAACTTCTAGTTTAATTTTTCAGAATGCATTCTCCATCTTTATTTTCCATTCCCAGAGCTATGAACAACTAAACCCCTTTCATTGGGTTAGGGAGCTCTGTTGTAATTTGATGGATCAATAATAGTTTTCATTATTCTTCTTCTTTCTTTTCTCTTGATTTTACTAGAAAGCTTTCAATCTTCATCCAATTGAGTAGTTATCTTGGAAAAGAAGCTATTCATACTTGGATCTCTTCGGACCTTGGAAGAGGAATGAAGATATCATGCTAGAAATGCTTTCTCATGTTGGACCAAATTGGGGTTTGGATGGATATAGTGACATATAATCCTACCACACTTTGATTTGGAAATACATGTGGTATAATCAGTGACCATACCTCATCTCTTCTCATGAGCAATTGGACCAAGGAATTGGCTATTGATCAAGATTTGAGAGATTGAATTACCAAGGAATTAGAATTCAATCACTTAAGATTGCCAAGGAGATCAATGAATGCATTGATTGAGGAAGAGATGAAAACGAACATGATCCGAAGGATGCAACATCTCCTAAGCCCAATGAACTCCCCATTTCTGATCTTACCCATTCTCTTTAATTTCTGCCAATTACTTTTATGATCATCTTCCCCATTCCCATTTAAGATTCTGTAATTTACTTTCCGTCATTTATTTTTAGCTCTTTATTTCCAGCATTTACATTTTCTGCTATTTACTTTCCCGCCATTTAATTTCCTGCAACTCTCAAACCAAATTCTGCTTAGCTCAACTAGAACATTCTTCCAATTAAAGTTGCTTGACCAATCAATACCTGTGAGATTCGACCTCACTCTTTTGTGAGTTATTACTTGACGACAATTCGGTATACTTGCCGAGGAAGATTTGTTAAGAGTGAAGTTTCCGTGCATCAGTCTCTAATCCATGGATCGAGTCCGTGCGATTAGAACCTTCGTGGTATAGGCTAGAATTAAATGGCAGCATTCTTGAGATCCGAAAAGTCTAAACCTTGTCTGTGGTATTCCGAGTAGGATCTGGGAAGGGATGACTGTGACGAGCTTCAAACTCGCGAATGTTGGGCGCAGTGACAGTGTGCAAAAGGATAGAGAGATCCTATTCCTAACTTTAGTGAGAACCGACAGATGATTAGCCGTGCAGTAGCTGTACCTGGTATTTTTCATCCGAGACGAGAAATTCGACAGTTGATTAGCCGTGCAGAAACCGTACTTGGACCATTTTCACTGAGAGGATCATACAGCTTGCCATGGAAGGGAGCACGCATGATTGGATGAAGACAATAGGAAAGCAGAGGTTCAGAAGCAACAAAGCATCTCCAAACACTTATCTGAAATTCCCACCAATGAATTACATAAGTATCTTTATTTTAATTTACATTTTATTTATCTTTTAATTATCAAAACTCATAACCAATTGAATCTACCTGACTAAGATTTACAGGATGACCATAGCTTGCTTCAAGCCAACAATCTCCGTGGGATCAACCCTTACTCATGTAAGGTAATACTTGGACGACCCAGTGCACTTGCTGGTTAGTTGTATCGGAGTTGTGAAAAGTGTGATCAAAATTTCGTGCACCAAGTTTTTGGCATCGTTGCCGGGGATTGTTAGAGTTTGGACAACTGACGGTTCATCTTGTTGCTTAGATTAGGTAATTTTATTTTATGTTTAAGCTTTTTATTTTTATTTTCGAAAAAAAAAAACAAAAAATTGTTCTTCAGAGTTTTTAAGAATGAATTCTAGAGCTTCATGAGATATGTTGAAGCTTGGCTGGCTATTAAGCCATGTCTAATCTTTTGGACTGAGGTTTCCACTTTCCATTGTAGAAAGGACATGTCTGTAATTGTTATGCTAAAGCTTGGCTGGCCATTTGGCCATGTCTAATTCTTTTGGGCTGAAGCTTTAGACTAACATTGCACGAATCCTGGAATTCTTATTAAAAAATTTGAATTTCTTTATTTTCTTTTTTCAAAATAATTTTCAAAAAATACAAAAAAATTAATAAAATCATAAAACCAAAAAATTTTGTGTTTCTTGTTTAAGTCTTGTGTCAAATTTTAAGTTTGAAGTCAATTGCATGTTTTTTAATTTCTCAAATTTTTTTCTTTTGTCTTTTCTTGTTTTTCATATGCATTTTCGATTTCATAGTGTCTAAACATTAAAAATTTTTAAGCTTGGTGTCTTGCATGTGTTTCTTTTCTTAAAAATTTTCAAAAATATGTTCTTGATGTTCATCATGATCTTCAAAGAGTTCTTGGTGTTCATCTTGACATTCAAAGTGTTCTTGCATGCATTATTTGTTTTGATCTTAAATTCTTATGTCTTGTGTCATTTTGTTGTTTTTCTCTCTTTATTAATTCAAAAAAATAAAAAACAATATCTTTTCCTTATTTTACTCATAAATTTTAAAATTTTGGGTTGACTTAGTCAAAAAATTTTAAAATTTAGTTGTTTCTTGTTAGTCAATTCAAAATTTCAATTTAAAAATTCTATCTTTTCAAATCTTTTTCAAAAATCAAATCTTTTTCATTTTCCTTCTTAACATCTTCGAATTTCTTAAATAAATTTTCAAAATCTTTTTCTTATTTTTATTTCACATTTTTGAAAACTTTACTAATTAGTAATGTTTTGATTAAAAAATTTCAAGCTTGTTACTTTCCTGTTAAGAAAGGTTCAATCTTTAAATTCTAGAATCATATCTTTTAGTTTCTTGTTAGTCAAGTCATCAACTTTAATTTTAAAAAAACATATCTTTTTAATTTCCTTTTCCAATTACTTTTCAAAATAAATTTCAATCATATCTTTTTCAAAACTTAATTTCAAAATCTTTTTCTAACTTCTTATCTTTTCAAAATTTACTTTCAAATCTTTTTCAATTAACCACTTGACTTGTTTGTTTTAATTATAAAAAAGTTTACTATTTCTTATCTTTTTCAAAACCACCTAACTACTTTTCTCTCTCATTAATTTCGAAAACTAACTAACAAATTTTTCAAAAAATCTTTTTAATTAATTAATTTATTTAGCTTTCAATTTTCTTTTAGTTCTTTTTCTTAAATTTCAAATTCTAACTTAATTAATTAAATAAAAATAAAAATATTTTTATTCTCCCTCTTTTTAAAATTCGAATACTCTCTCTCTCCTCTCTTTCTATTTATTTAATTATTTACTAACACTTCTCTTCTACTCATAATTCGAACCCTCTCCCTCTCTCTGTGTTCGAATTCCTCTTATTCCCTCTCTACCTCATTCTTCTATTCACATAAAGGAATCTCTATACTGTGACATAGAGGATTTTTCTTCTCTCTTTGTTATCTTCTATTTCATATGAGCAGGAACAAGGATAAGAACATTCTTATTGAAGCTGATCCTGAACCTGAAAGGACTTTAAAGAGGAAGCTAAGAGAAGCTAAAGCACAACACTCCGGAGAGGACCTTATAGAAATTTTCAAAAAAGAAGTAGACATGGCAGCCGAACCCAATAACAATGGTGGAGATGCAAGGAAGATGCTTGGTGACTTTACTGCACCAACTTCTGACTTCTATGGAAGAAGCATCTCAATTCCTGCAATTGGAGCAAACAACTTTGAGCTTAAGCCTCAATTAGTTTCTCTAATGCACCAGGATTACAAGTTTCATGGACTTTCATTGGAAGATCCTCATCAGTTCTTAGTTGAATTCTTGCAAATCTGTGATACTGTTAAGACCAATGGGGTTAATTCCGAGGTCTACAGACTTATGCTTTTCCCCTTTGCTGTAAGAGACAGAGCTAGGATATGGTTAGACTCACAACCTAAAGAAAGCCTGAACTCTTGGGAAAAGTTGAGCAAATTCTTTCCACCTCAAAAGTTGAGCAAGCTTAGAGTGGAAGTCCAAACCTTCATACAAAAGGAAGGTGAATCCCTCTATGAAGCTTGGGAAAGGTACAAGCAATTGATCAGAAGGTGTCCTTCTGACATGCTTTCAGAATGGAGCATCTTATGTATATTCTATGATGATCTATCTTAATTGTCCAAGATGTCATTGGACCACTCTGCTGGTGGATCTCTTCATCTGAAGAAAACCCCTGCAGAAGCCCAGGAACTCATTGAGATGGTTGCAAATAACTAGTTCATGTATACTTCTGAAAGAAATCCTGTGGATAATGGGATGACTCAGAAGAAAGGAGTTCTTGAGATTGATACTCTGAATGCCATATTGGCTCAGAACAAAATATTGACTTAGCAAGTCAATATAATTTCTCAGAATCTGACTGGAATGCAAGCTGCATCCGGCAGTACTAAAGAAGCCTCCTCTGAAGGAGAAGCTTATGACCCTGAGAATCCTGCAATAGAAGAGGTGAATTACATGGGAGAATCCTATGAAAACACCTATAATCCTTCATGGAGAAATCATCCAAATTTCTCATGGAAGGATCAACAGAAGCCTCAATAAGGCTTTAATAATAATAATGGTGGGAGAAATAGGTTTGTCAATAGCAAGCCTTTTCCATCATCTTCTGAGCAACAGACAGAGAATTCTAAGTAGAGCCTTTCTGACTTAGTAACCATAGTCTCTGATCTATCTAATACCACTCTCAGTTTCATGACTGAAACAAGGTCCTCCATCAGAAATTTGGAGGCACAAGTGGGTCAGCTGAGTAAAAGAGTTACTGAAACTCCTCCTAGTACTCTCCCAAGCAATACAGAAGAGAATCCCAAAAGAAAGTGCAAGGCCATAACTATATCCAAAGTGGCCGAACCTGGAGAGAGTAAAAAGGCAGTGATTTCTAGTGAGGAAGACCTTGCTGAACGTCCACTGACCAATAAGGAGTTCCCTATTGAGGAACCAAAGGAATCTGAGGCTCATATAGAGACCATAGAGATTCCATGGAACTTAATGCTGCAGTTCATGAGCTCTGATGAAGATTCTTCCTCTGATGAGGATGAAGATATTATTGAAGAGCATGTAGCTCAGTATCTAGGAGCAATCATGAAGTTGAATGCCAAGTTATTTGGTAATGAGACTTGGGAGGATGAACCTTCGTTGCTCATCAATGAACTGAATGCTTTGGTTCAACTGAAATTACCTTAGAAGAAACCGGATCCCGGAAAGTTCTTAATATCCTGTACCATAGGCACCATAATCTTTGAGAAGGCTCTGTGTGACCTAGGGTCAGGAATAAACCCTCATGTCACTCTCTGTAATGGAGAAACTAGGGATCTTTGAGGTACAAGCTGCAAGAATCTCACTAGAGATGGCAGGCAATTCAATGAAACAGGCTTATGTACTTGTAGAGGATGTCTTAGTGATGGTTGAAGGCCTGTAAATCCCTACTGATTTTATAATCCTAGACTCTGGGAAGGATGAAGATGAATCCATTATCCTTGGAAGACCCTTCCTAGCCATAGCAAGAGCTGTGATTGATGTGGACAGAGGAGAGCTAGTCCTTCAATTGAATGAGGACTACCTTGTGTTTAAGGCTCAAGGATCTTCTTCTGTAACCATGGAGAGGAAGCATGAAAAGCTTCTCTCAATACAGAGTCAAACAGAGCCCCCACACTCAACTTCTAAGTTTGGTGTTGGGAGGCCACCATTAAGCTCTAAGTCTCTGTGAAGCTCTCTAAGAGCTCACTGTCAAGCTATTGACATTAAAGAAGCGCTTATTGGGAGGCAACCCAATGTTATTTAATTATATTTATTTTTATAGACATTTGTTTTTCATTGCTATGTTATGTTTTCTTTAGGTAGATGATCATGTGAAGTCACAAAAATAGCTGCAGAATTAAAGCAGAGTCAAAAACAGCATAAAAAATAGCACACCCTGGAGGACAGGCTTACTGGCGTTTAAACGCCAGTAAGGATAGCAGAATGGGCATTTAACGTCCATGCAGGTAGCATTCTGGGCGTTAAACGCGAGAATGGGTAGCATTCGGGGCGTTTAACGCCAGAAATGGCAGCATTCTGGGCGTTCAGAAAAATGCCCAGTAGAGAAGGATTCCTGGCGTTTAACACCAGCCAGTGTATCTGGCTGGGCGTTAAACGCCCAAAGAGGCAGTCAAGTGGGCGTTAAACGCCAGAATGGATAGCATTCTGGGCTTTTAATGCCAGGATGACACAAGGGAGGTAATTTTGTTTCCGATTCGATTTTTTTCAATTTTTCATTTTTTAATTCATAATTTTTTTGCATAACATATTTTAAACGTTCATCTTTCAATTTCTATTTTCAAATATTAATAATCTTTCCAATTCCTTCCAAAATGTTTTCAAAACTTACATATCTTTTTAAATCCTTTTCAACTCTTTTTAATTTTTCTTGCATACAGTAATAAGTTTTCAAAATTAATTGCATCATTCTTCTTCTACTCCCTTCTATCTTATTTTACTCGAGGACGAGAAAACCTTTTAAGTTTGGTGTGGAAAAAGCTTTGCTTTCTGTTTTTTCATAACCATTTATGGCACCTAAGGCCGGAGAAACCTCTAGGAAGAGGAAAGGGAAGGAAGTTGCTTCTAACTCCGAGTCAGAGGAGATGGAGAGATTCATCTCAAAAGTCAATCAAGACCACTTCTATGAAGTTATGGCCAAGAAAAAGGTGATCCCCGAGGTCCCCTTCATGCTCAAAAAGAGTGAATATCTGGAGATCTGATGTGAGGTTCGAAGAAGAGGTTGGGAAGTTCTCACCAACCCCATCCAATAAGTCGGAATCTTAATGGTTCAAGAGTTCTATACTAATGCATGGATCACTAAGAACCATGATCAAAGTATGAACCCGAACCCAAAGAATTGGCTCATAATGGTTCGGGGGAAATACTTGGATTTCAGTTCAAACACCGTGAGGTTGGCATTCAATTTGCCAATGATGCAAGGAGATCCTCATCCTTTCACTAGAAAGGTCAACTTTGATCAAAGGTTGGACCAAGTCCTCATGGACATCTGTGTAGAAGGAGCTCAATGGAAGAGAGACTCCAAAGGCAAGCCGGTTCAACTGAGAAGGCTTGACCTCAAGCTCGTGGCTAGGGGATGGTTGGAGTTCATCCAACGCTCTATCATTCCTACTAGCAACCGGTCTGAAGTTACAATAGACCGGGCTATCATGATCCATAGTATCATGAATGGAGAGGAAGTAGAATTTCATGAGATCATACCTCTAGAACTATACAAGGTGGTGGACAAGCCCTCCTCTTTGGCAAGGTTAGCCTTCCCTTATCTCATCTGTAACCTATGCAATTCAGCTGGAATTGTCATAGAGGAAGACATCCTCATTGAAGAGGACAAACCCATCACTAAAAAGAGGATGGAGCAAACAAGAGATCCCACTCATGGACCTCAACAAGCGCATGAGGAGATTCCTCATCAAGAAATCCCTGAGATGCCTCAAGGGATGCATTTCCCTCCAAACAACTATTGGGAGTAACTCAACACTTCTTTAGGAGAATTGAGTTCCAACATAGGGCAACTAAGGATGGAGCACCAAGAGCACTCCATCATCCTCCATGAAATCAGAGAGGACCAAAAGGCCATGAGAGGAGGAGCAACAAAGGCAAGGAAGAGACATAGAGGAGCTCAAGCACTCAATAAGATCTTCAAGGGGAAGAACTAGCCGCCGTCACTAAGGTGGACCCGTTCTTTAATTTTCTTGTTCTTATTTTTCTATTTTTCGGTTTTTATGCTTTATGTTTTGTCTATGTTTATGTCTTCATTACATGATCATTAGTGTTTAGTGTCTATGTCTTAAAGCTATGAATGTTCCATGAATCTTTCACCTTTCTTAAATGAAAAATGTTTTCTTAAAAAGAAAAATAAGTACATGAGTTTTGAATTCTATCTTGAAAATAGTTTAATTATTTTGATGTGGTGGCAATACTTTTTGTTGTCTGAATGAATGCTTGAACAGTGCATATTTTTTATAGTGAAGTTTATGAATGTTAAAATTGTTGGCTCTTGAAAGAATAATGAAAAAAGAGAAATGTTATTGATAATCTGAAAAATCATAAAATTGATTCTTGAAGCAAGAAAAAGCAGTGAAAAACACAAAGCTTGCGAAAAAAAGGCAAAAAATAAAGAAAAAGAAAGAAAAAGAAAAAGCAAGCAGAAAAAGCCAATAGCTCTTTAAACCAAAAGGCAAGAGCAAAAAGCCAATAACCCTTTAAACTAAAAGGCAAAGGTAAAAAGGATCCAAGGCTTTGAGCATTAATGGATAGGAGGGCCCAAAGGAATAAAATCCTGGCCTAAGCTGCTAAATCAAGCTGTCCCTAACCATGTGCTTGTGTCATGAAGGTCCAAATGAAAAGCTTGAGACTGAGCGATTAAAGTCGTGATCCAAAGCAAAAAGAGTGTGCTTAAGAACTCTGGGCACCTCTAATTGGGGACTCTAGCAAAGTTGAGTCACAATCTGAAAAGGTTCACCCAGTTATGTGTCCGTGGCATTTATGTATCCGGTCGTAATACTGGAAAACAAAATGCTAAGGGTCACAGCCAAGACTCATAAAGTAGCTGTGTTCAAGAATCAACATATTAAACTAGGAGAATCAATAACACTATCTGAATTCTGAGTTCTTATGGATGCCAATCATTCTGAACTTCAAAAGATAAAGTGAGATTCCAAAACTGTTCAGAAGCAAAAAGCTACTAGTCCCGCTCATCTAATTGGAACTAAGCTTCATTGATATTTTGAAATTTATTGTATTTTCTCTTCTTTCTATCTTATTTTGCTTTTGGTTGCTTGGGGACAAGCAACAATTTAAGTTTGATGTTGTGATGAGCGGATAATTTATACGCTTTTTGGCATTGTTTTTAGGTAGTTTTTAGCTTGTTTTAGTTACTTTTTATTATATTTTTATTAGTTTTTATGCAAAAATCATATTTCTGGACTTTACTATAAGTTTGTATGTTTTTATATAATTTTAGGTATTTTATGACTGAAATTGAGGGACCTGAGCAAAAATCTGATTCAGAGGCTGAGAAAGGACTGCAGATGCTGTTGGATTCTGACCTTCCTACAGTCAAACGCATTTTTCTGAAGTTACAAAAACCCAATTGGCACGCTCTCTATTGCGTTAGAAAGTAGACATCTTGGGCTTTCCATAAATATATAGTAGTACATACTTTGACCGAGATTTGATGGCCCAAACTGGCGTTCAACGCCAGCCAGCGACCCTTTTCTAGCGTAAAACGCCAGAACTGGCACCAGAACTAGAGTTAAATGCCCAAACTGGCATCCAAGCTGGCGTTTAACTCTAGAAAAAGCCTATGCACGTGTAAAACTCAATGCTCAGCCCAAGCACATACCAAGTGGGCCCCGAAAGTGGATTTCTGCACTATCTGTACTTAGTTACCTATTTTCTGTAATCCTTAGTAACTAGTTTTAGTATAAATAGCACTTTTTACTATTGTATTCGTATCGAGAAAACAATTTATCACTATTGAACCTTTGGAATGGGAGGCTGACCATTCGGCCATGCCTAGACCTTTTTCTCTTATGTATTTTCTACGGTGGAGTTTCTACACCTCATAGATTAAGGTGTAGAGCTCTGCTGTTCTTCATGAATTAATGCAAGTACTATTGTTTCTCTTTCAATTCACGCTTACTTCTTCTCCAAGATATACTCTCGTACTTAATTCAGTTAAGTCAGAATTAAGGGGTGACCCGTGACAATCACCCACTATCTTTGTTACTCGCTTAGCCAAGATCCGCGTGCCTGACAACCACAAGCGCTCTACATGATGTTCAACGTCGTCATTGGACGACAGCCGGAGTATAATCTCTTGGGTCTCTAATCCACAGACTGAGTCCGTCCGATTAGAACCTTCGTGGTATAGGCTAGAATCAAATGGCAGCATTCTTGAGATCCGGAAAGTCTAAACATTGTCTGTGGTATTCCGAGTAGGATCTGGGAGGGGATCACTGTGACGAGTTTCAAACTCGCGAATGTTGGACGCAGTGACAGTGTGCAAAAGGATAGAGAGATCCTATTCCGACATAAGTGAGAACCGACAGATGATTAGCCGTGCAGTATCTGTACCTGGTATTTTTCATCCGAGACAAGAAATCTGACAGTTGATTAGCCGTGCAGAAACCGTACTTGGACCATTTTCACTGAGAGGATCATACAGCTTGCCATGGAAGGGAGCATGCATCATTGGATGAAGACAATAGGAAAGCAGAGGTTCAGAAGCAACAAAGCATCTCCAAACGCTTATCTGAAATTCCCACCAATGAATTACATAAGTATCTTTATTTTAATTTACATTTTATTTATCTTTTAATTATCTAAACTCATAACCAATTGAATCTGCCTGATTAAGATTTACAAGATGACCATAGCTTGCTTCAAGCCGACAATCTCCGTGGGATCGACCTTTACTCACGTAAGATATTACTTGGACGACCCAATGCACTTGCTGGTTAGTTGTATCAGAGTTGTGAAAAGCGTGATCACAATTCCATGCACCAGCGTCCCTCCATGCGCAAGCGTGGATGGAAGAAAAGCCCAGTGACGCCTACGCGTCAGCCACGCGTACGCGTGGGTGCATTTTGTGCCCTCAGGCACAAAACCAGCACAACTCTGGCACAACTCTCGAGAATTTTGGCTGGGCCAATTGAGTTCGCCTATCGACGCATACGCGTGGATAGTGAAAATTCGAAAACGACGCGTGCGCGTCAGCCACGCATACGCGTGGGAGTGCGTTCTGCCAAAAATTTTACTAAGTTAAAAAGCTGCAGAATTCACAAATTCAACCCCTAATCTTTTGAAAGGCCTAACTTCTCCGTTTTAAATTATTTTTCACCCGTTCTTCAAACGGCATAACCTCTCCGGATCCAATTTCATTTCTAAATAAATTTGGCACAAAACGGGGATCCGGAGTCCAAGTTACGCTCTGTCAAAGTATGCCAAAAAACCATGTTTTCATACAAAATTATAAAGTGCCATTTTCAAAGCAACCCAATTCCAACCCTTTTTAAAACCAAGGAAAACATACCAAAATCCAACTCAAGCCTCTTCTACTCATACATTAACATATTTAACATATCACAAACCAACATCCCACTGTTTTATCCCATCTCAATCAAATGGCCCAATATCAAATACATTAACATGTCACATATTCTTCCTCATCCCAATTTCCAACAACAGCATTACCAATCAACCAATATTACATATGATCAATATGACCCCTACCATCAACATAGTTTTCCCCACAATTCAACATCAACCAATCATCAAACATATATCAAACATGCATATCTCTCATGCATCATACCATCAAAATACCAATATTCATAATCACATATATGACCACACCATATATCTCAACTATTCAACAACATCAATAATTCAATTCCTATCTTAGGGCCTCTAGCCTAAGTTTTTACACCACATTACATTTTAGATACAGGAAACCGAGACCATACCTTAGTCGATTTTCTCGCTCAACCCGGAGCACTTCTAAATCACTTTTCCACAAGCTCTCAAGGTCCCAACACCTCCAAGAACAGATTTTTAGCACACCAAAGCCCTTTTCCAAACTTTTCAAAATCTCAATCAAGCTTTAATATTCACATACACACTACCTAAGCCACAATTATCACATCCAAAAACAACAACTCAATACCCAACATCATAAATCAACAAATTCCACTAGGGTTGAGAATCTTACCACACCCAAGGATCGAGGAGACAAGATTACTCTTCTCCTTCAAGCTAGTTGGACCCTAAAACATCAAAGAGCCCAAAATCTCAACACTTTTTTCTAATGAAATTCGAATTTAAGGGTTGAAGAAATGAACTAATTTCGTGGCTTACCTCAAGAATAAAGTAGTGGGTTTTGTAGAGCTCTTCACGGTAAATGTGTGGCCGTAAACGGTGTGGCAATCGGAGCTCCGGATCAAAAGTTATTGTGGTTTAAAGATCAAACAAGGGTAGAACTTTGGAGGAGTGTTCTTCCCTTCATTTCCACCATTTTCAGCATGTTTGAGTATTAGTGAGGAGAAAGAGTGCTTTTTGTTAGGGTTTTAGGTTTAGTTTGGTTGGGCCAAGGGCCCAATATGGGTCCGGTTGGCCCGGTTTGGTCCGTTCGGTCCAATCTTGAGCCGATTTCTATAAAATTGGTATCGAAATTCTCATCTCAATCTCCTCTATCATATTAAACCATAAAAATCACATTTTTGGCTTTCTAAAATAAATTCTCATTTATGGGCTAATTAGTCATTAATTAACCGGGTTTTACACAAACACTAAAAAAGAAAAAACCTTTTCATTAGACTAATGAATGTGAAACTATTTTCACAACTATAAAAAACACTCTTTCAAAACCACCTATTTTGCAAACACCCCTTCAAGGGGAACCACTTTACTTATATTTATCTATTACTGATTGGGCCACAAGCTTTGCTTTTATTACAGAGAGACAGAAACAGCAACAGTTGATCTATTTTCTTAGCAACACTTTATAACACGCAGAACTTCGCTATCCTAAGATTGAGAAGCTAGCTTTAGCTTTGGTGTTCTCATCCCGACAACTTCGGCCATATTTCCAAAGCCATGTCATCTATGTTCGCACAGATCAACCTTTACGACAAGTTCTTCAAAAACCAGAATTAGCTAGCCGACTAGTTAAATGGTCGGTTGAGCTCTCCGAATTTGACATCAGATACCAGGGGCGAGGTCCCATAAAGTCACAATATTTGGCAGAATTTATCGCCAAATTCACAATCCTAATTTCCATTGATGATTCAACCCAATATTCTTTGTATGTAGATGGCTCATCTAATCCCCAAGGATGTGGTGTTGGGATTTTACTTGAAGATGGTAATGGTTACGTTATAGAGCAGTCTTTACACCTTTCTTTCAAAGCGAGTAATAATCAAACTGAATACGAAGCTCTAATCACCGATCTCAAACTTGCTGCCGATCTAAATGTTACCAAACTCAAGGTATACTATGATTCCTTGCTCATCGTACAGTAGGTGAATAACTTGTACCAGGTAAAAGATCCTTTATTATCCAAATACCTTGATATTGTTCAAAGCT
Source organism: Arachis hypogaea (assembly GCF_003086295.3). Classification (NCBI taxonomy): domain Eukaryota; kingdom Viridiplantae; phylum Streptophyta; class Magnoliopsida; order Fabales; family Fabaceae; genus Arachis; species Arachis hypogaea. The sequence continues at coordinate 26,493,984 of NC_092046.1, forward strand.
TATTTTCAAAGTTTTCCAAAATTGAAATTCAACATATACCTCGTGATTATAATAGCCGAGCTGATATTCTATCCAAGCTCACCAGTTCACAAACAACTTCTTCTTCCCTTCACCGATTCACACTACTTAAACCAAGTATAGATCTAACCAAAATTCTAAGTGTCACGCAGGAAAAAGATTGGGGAGCACCCTATATAAACTATCTCAGGATAGGAATATTATCAGACAACATTGAAAATACTTGGCAATTTCACCAACAAGCTTCATTTTTTACAATATACAACAACTGCCTATATAGAAGAGGATTCTCTCTTCCTCTGCTTAAACGTCTTTCCAGGTTGGAGGCTGAGCTTGTGCTTGCTGAGGCACATGAAGGAATATGTGGAACACACCTCGGAGCCCACATCTTATCCTCCAAGATACTCCGAGCTGGTTTCTTTTGGCCGACATTGCAACAAGATTGTAAAACAAAAGTAAAAAGCTATGACAACTGCCAGAAACACAGTCCAATTACACACCTACCAGCCGAAATCCTCCACAATACCGAGGTAAGTTGGCCCTTCAATCTGTGGGGGCTTGACATCCTCGGCCCTTTTCCTTTGGCGGCAGGGCAGGTAAAATTTTTAATAGTAGCAATTGATTACTTTTCCAAATGGATAGAGGCATAGCCTCTAGCAAATATCACATCACAACAAATGGTTTCCTTTGTATGGAAGAATATTATCTGTAGATTCAGCATACCTCGGCACATTATCACTGATAATGGTCGTCAGTTTGCCGATCATAAATTCACCTCCTTTTTGCAGGAATTAAAGATTAGACAACATTTCTAATCGGTAGAACACCCCAGACAAATGGCTTAGCCGAGGCCACAAACAAAGTTATTTTACATGCCTTGAGAAAAAAGCTTGACGATGCCAAGGGTCTCTGGGCCGAATTAGTACCAGAGGTCATATTGGGGTACAACACCACCATCCACTCAACAACAAAGGAAACGCCTTTCCGACTGGTATATGGGTCAGAAGCAATGATACTTGTCGAGATCTTCCAGGCATCACTCCGAACTCAATTGGCCGACCATAGTACAGCAGATACAGCTCGTCAATATGACTTGGATACCGTTAAAGAAACTTGATCTTCAGCAGCAATCACACACTGAGCTATGCAACAGCATATAGCTCAGCGATACAACCAGAAACTCCATCCAAGATCTTTCCAGGAAAACGACTTGGTGCTCAGAAGAACCGAACAGGCTAGAAGACCCCCAAACCATGGCAAACTAGCAGCTAACTGGGAGGGCCATTCCCGAGTTATTGAAGTACTCGGCAACGGAGTACGCTTTTTTCTACTACCAAAATTTTTCCCAAAAAAGGGTTTGCTTGGAGAGGTTTTAACGAAGCTTGCCTACCTGCACTTTTGTAACCAAAGGTCCATTAATACATATATAGGATCTTATATTTTTTACTCTATCTTGCTTTAAGCATTTTTTATTTCTTTTCGACTTAAAGCTGTTATCCTGCCGACTTATATTCAGCATCACAATATTCGGATTTTGCCGATTAAATAACAAAATACCGATCTTTATTAAACAATCCTAACTTTTCAATTATATCTTTATTAGATATAACCAATCTCAACTATTCACGTTGATGAGCGGATAATTTATACACTTTTTGGCATTATTTTTAGTATGTTTTCAGTATATTTTAGTTAGTTTTTATTATGTTTTTATTAGTTTTTATTCAAAAATCATATTTCTGGACTTTACTATGAGTTTGTTTTTCAATGATTTCAGGTATTTTCTGGATGAAATTGAGGGACCTGAGCAAAAATCTGATTCAGAGGCTGAAAAAGTAATGCAGATGTTGTTGGATTCTGACCTCCCTGCACTCGAAGTGGATTTTCTGGAGCTACAGACTCTGCACTCGAAGTGGATTTTCTGGAGCTACAGAAGCCCAATTGGCGCGCTCTCAATTACGTTGGAAAGTAGACATCCTGGGCTTTCCAGCAATATATAATAGTCCATACTTTGCCCGAGATTTAATGGCCCAAACCGGCTTTCCAAGTCAGCATAAAAATTCTGGCGTCAAAACGCCAGAACTGGCATGAAAGCTGGAGTTAAACGCCCAAACTGGCACAAAAGCTGGCGTTTAACTCCAAGAAAGGTCTCTACACGTGAAAACTTCAATGCTCAGCCCAAGCACACACCAGGTGGGCCCTAGAAGTAGATTTTTACACTAACTATTCTAGCTTACTCATTTTCTGTAACCCTAGGTCACTAGTTTATTATAAAAACTACTTTTAGTGATTCATCTTGTACCTCATGACATTCTACATGTTTCATATTGTATCTTCTACGACATGAGTCTCTAAACCCCATGGTTGTGGGTGAGGAGCTCTGTTGTGTTTTGATGAATTAATGCAATTACTATTGTTTTCCATTCAATCACGCTTGCTTCCATTCTAAGATATTCACTCGTACTTTAACTTGATGAATGTGATGATCTGTGACACTCATCACCATTCTCAACCTATGAACGCGTGCCTGACAACCACCTCCGTTCTACCTTAGACTGAGTGCTTATCTCTTAGCCTCCTGGTTCAGATCAGAGTCTTCGTGGTATAAGCTAGAATCAATTGGCAGCATTCTTGAGATCCGGAACGTCTAAACCTTGTTTGTGGTATTTTGAGTAGGATCTGGGATAGGATGACTGTGACGAGCTTCAAACTCACAAGTGCTGGGCATAGTGACAGACGCAAAATGATCAATGGATCCTATTCCAGCATGAGTGAGAACCGACAGATGATTAGCCGTGCGGTGACAACGTATTTGGACCATTTTCACTGAGAGGACGGATGGTAGCCATTGACAATAGTGATCCACCAACATACAGCTTGCCATGGAAGGAGCCTTACGTGCGTGAAGAAGAAGACAGTAGGAAAGCAGAGATTCTGAAGACAGAGCATCTCCAAAACCTCAACCTGTTCTCTATTACTGCATAACAAGTATTTAGTTCATGTTCTTTTACTTTTTACAATTAAATATGAGAATTATTGATATCCTGACTAAGAGTTACAAGATAACCATAGCTTGCTTCAAGCCGATAATCTCCGTGGGATCGACCCTTACTCACGTAAGGTATTACTTGGACGACCCAGTGCACTTGCTGGTTAGTTGTGCGGAATTGCAAAAGTGTGATTGTAATTTCGTGCACCAACTTTTTGGCACCGTTGCCGGGGATTGTTCGAGTTTGGACAACTAACGGTTTATCTTGTTGCTTAGATTAGGAATAATTTATTTTTGTTAGTTTAGAGTCACTAAATTTGAGTCTTTTATTTGAGAATAGTTTCATATTTTAAGTTTGGTGTCAATTGCATGCTTTTATTTTCTTTCAATTTTTCGAATTTGCATGTTCTTAGTTCTTTCTTGATCTTTAAAAATTCTAAGTTCGGTGTCTTCTTTGTGTTTTCCTTTAAATTTTCAAAAATTTGTGTTTGATTTTCTAAAAATTTTAAGTTTGGTGTCCCTTGTGCTTTTATTTACTTAAAAATTTTTCAAAAATTTGTTCTTAGTGTTCATCCTGATCTTCAAAGTGTTCTTGGTGTTCATCTTGACATTCAAAGTTTTCTTGTTTGTTCTCTTTGTTTTGATCTAAAATTTCTAAGTTTAGTGTCATTTTGTTGTTTTTCTCTTTCCTCATTAAAATTCAAAAATAAAAAAATATCTTTTCCTTATTTTACTCATAAATTTCAAAATTTTGCATTAAATTAGTCAAAGATTTTCAAAATCATATTTTTTTTTTTAGTCAAGTCAAAATTCTAATTTCAAAAATTGATCTTTTCAAATCTTTTTCAAAAATCAAATCTTTTTAATTTCTTCAATCATATCTTTTCAATCATATCTTTTTTTATTAAATTGCAATCATATCTTTTTCAAAATAATTTTCAATCATATCTTTTTTATTGCTAATTTCAAAATCTTTTTAAAAAAAAATCACCTAACTACTTTTCTCTTTCATATTTCGAAATTAACTAAGCATTCTTTTTCCAAAATCTTTTTAATTAATTAATTAATTTAGTTTTCAATTTGCTTTTATTCCATTTTCTTCTAATTTTCGAAAATCATATCCAGAATTTTTCAAATCTTTTTAATTAATTAGCCATTTTAGCATTCGAATTATTTATTTATCTTTTTACTTTTTCTCTTAATTTTCGAAACTTTTATTTTATTTTTCATTTATTTCGTTTTATTTTATTCGGTCACTTTTAATTAAATAAAATAAAAAATTTTAAAAATATAATCTATGTGCAATTCATATCAATTCCCTTTTCTCCATCATGGACATAAGTGGAAATGAATAGTCCAGAAGGACTCTGGGGTCATATGCTAACGCCATTACAGCTACATATGGGAGTAGCATCTGTATACCTCCCATCAAAGCAAGCAGTTTTGAGCTAAATCCTCAGCTCATTATCATGGTGCAGCAAAATTGTCAGTATTCTGGTCTTCCATAGGAAGAACCTACTGAGTTTCTGGTACAGTTCTTACAAATTGCTGACACAGTACGTGATAAAAAAGTGGATCAGGATGTCTACAGATTATTACTGTTTCTATTTGCTGTAAAAGATCAAGCTAAGAGGTGGTTAAATAACCAACCCACAGCAAGCATAAAAACATGGAGACAATTATCAGACAAATTCCTGAATCAATTTTACCCTCCAAAGATGATGACACAGCTGAGGTTGGACATCCAAGGCTTTAAACAAGAGGATCATGAATCCCTTTATAATGCCTGGGAGAGGTACAGAGGGATGCTAAGAAAATGTCCCTCTAAAATATTTTCAGAGTGGGTATAGTTAGACATCTTCTACTATGGGCTTACAGAAAGAGCTCAAATGTCTCTAGACTACTCAGCTGGTGGATCTATACATGAGAAAGACGATTGAAGAGGCTCAAGAACTCATAGATACGGTTGCTAGAAATCAACATCTGTACTCAAGCAGTGAGTCCTCCATAAAAGAAGAGGCTAGGACAGTAACTACTGATCCTAATCCTCAAGAACAGATTGTCGAACTTAATAAGCAATTACTCCTTGTGACAAAACAATTAGCAGAAAGAGATCCTCCAAGACACTAAAAATGCTAACAAGAATATGGAAGCACAATTGAATCAGACAAGACAGCAGCTATCTAAACAGATAACAGAAGAATGCTAAGCTGTCCAATTAAGGAGCAGGAAGACATTGAATAAATCAGCTCAAAGTAGCAGAAAGCCAAGAAAGGAACAACTGACAGAGGATGACCAAACCACTGCCCAAAATCCCTCTGAGGACAGCAAGAGCCCAGAGAGGAATAATTCTGGCGTTCAAACGCCAGAAAAGGGTGAAAGATTGGCGTAAAACGCCCAGTGGATGCCCACTTCTGGCGTTCAAACGCCAGAAAAGGGAGAAAAGTTGGCATTGAACGCCCATTCCTTGCCCAGTTCTGGCGTTCAAACGCCAGAAAAGGGTGGGAAGCTGGCGTTAAACGCCCATCCAGCACCCAATCCTGGCGTTCAAACGCCAATGAGGGATTAGACACCTGCAAGTGCTGATAGTAACCCCTCTAAGAAGGCTTCTCTAACCACCTCTGTAGGGAATAAACCTGCAGCAACTAAGGTTGAAGAATATAAAGCCAAGATGCCTTATCCTCAGAAATTCCGCCAAGCGGAACAGGATAAACAATTTGCTCGCTTTGCAGACTATCTCAGGACTCTTGAGATAAAGATCCCGTTTGTAGAGGCACTTGAGCAAATACCCTCTTATGCTAAGTTCATAAAAGAGATCTTAAGTCATAAGAAGGATTGGAGAGAAACTGAAAAGGTGTTTCTCACTGAAGAATGCAGTGCAGTCATTCTGAAAAGCTTACCAGAAAAGCTTAAAGATCTAGGAAGCTTTATGATACCGTGCACATTAGAGGGTACTTGTACCAAGACAGCTCTATGTGACCTTGGGGCAAGTATCAATCTAATCCCTGCATCCACTATCAGAAAGCTTGGCTTGACTGAAGAGGTAAAACTAACCCGGATATGTCTTCAACTTGCTGATGGCTCCATTAAATACCCATCCGGCATAATTGAGGACATGATTGTCAAGGTTGGGCCATTTGCCTTTCCCATTGACTTTGTAGTGCTAGAAATGGAGGAGCACAAGAGTGTAACTCTCATTCTAGGAAGACCTTTCCTAGCAACTGGACAAACTCTCATTGATATCCAAAAAGGGGAAGTGACCCTGAGAGTCAATGAGGATGAGTTCAAGTTAAATGTTGTCAAAGCTATGCAGCATCCAGACACATCAAATGACTGCATGAGCGTTGATATTATTGACTCCTTGGTGGAAGAGATGAATATGACTGAGAGTCTCGAATCAGAGCTCAAGGACATCTTTAAAGATGTTCAGCCTGATCTGGAGAAACCAGAGGAAATAAAAGAATCTCTGAAAATTCCTCAGGAAGAGAATAAGCCTCCTAAACCCAAGCTCAAATCACTACCACCATCCCTGAAATATGCATTTCTGGGAGAAGGTGACACTTTTCCGGTGATCATAAGCTCTGCTTTAAATCCACAGGAAGAGAAAGCACAAATTCAGGTACTGGGACACACAAGACAGCTCTTGGGTGGTCCATAAGTGATCTTAAGGACATTAGCCCAGCAAGATGCATGCACAAGATCCTATTGGAGGATGATGCTAAGCCAGTGGTTCAACCACAGAGGAGGCTAAATCCGGCCATGAAAGAGGTAGTGCAGAAAGAGGTCACTAAGTTACTAGAGGCTGGGATTATTTATCCTATTTCTGATAGTCCCTAGGTGAGCCCTGTCTACGTTGTCCCCAAGAAGGGAGGTATGACAGTGGTTCACAACGAAAAGAATGAACTGGTTCCCACAAGAACAGTTACAGGGTGGCGTATGTGTATTGACTACAGAAGGTTCAATACAGCTACCAGAAAGGATCATTTTCCTTTACCATTCATAGACCAGATGCTAGAGAGACTAACAGGTCATGATTATTACTACTTTTTGGATAGCTATTCAGGTTACAACCAAATTGTAATAGATCCTCAAGACCAAGAGAAAACAGCATTCACATATCCATCTGGAGTATTTGCCTACAGAAGGATGCCTTTTGGTCTGTGCAATTCACTTGCAACCTTTCAGAGGTGCATGCTTTCTATCTTCTCTGATATGGTAGAGAAATTTTTGGAAGTCTTCATGGATGACTTTCAGTATTCGGAGACTCATTTAGCTCCTGTTTTGACCATTTAGCACTTGTTCTGAAAAGATGCCAAGAGACCAACCTAGTTTTAAACTGGGAAAAATGTCACTTTATGGTGACTGAAGAAATTGTCCTTGGGCATAAAATTTCAAACAAGGGAATAGAGGTGGATCAAGCTAAAGTGGAAGTAATTGAAAAATTATCACCACCTGCCAATGTTAAGGCAATCAGAAGCTTTCTGGGGCATGCCGGATTCTATAGGAGGTTTATAAAGGATTTTTCAAAAATTGCAAAACCTCTGAGCAATTTGCTAGTTGCTGACACACCATTTGTGTTTGACACAGAGTGTCTGCAGGCGTTTGAAACTCTAAAAGCTAAGCTGGTTACAGCACCAGTGATTTCTGCACTAGACTGGACATTACCATTCGAACTAATGTGTGATGCCAGTGACCATGCCATTGGTGCAGTATTAGGATAGAGGCATAACAAACTTCTGCACGTCATTTACTATTCTAGCCGTGTTCTAAATGACGCACAGAAAAACTACACAACCACAGAAAAAGAGTTGCTTGCAGTGGTTTATGCCATTGACAAGTTTAGATCCTATTTATTAGGTTCAAAAGTGATTGTGTATACTGACCATGCTGCTCTTAAATATTTACTCACAAAGCAGGATTCAAAACCCAGTCTCATAAGATGGGTGTTGCTTCTGCAAGAGTTTGATATAGAAATAAGAGACCGAAAAGGGACAGAAAACCAGGTAGCTGATCACCTGTCCCGGATAGAGCCAGTAGCAGGGGCGTCCCTCCCTCCTACTGAGATCTCTGAGACCTTTCCGGATGAGCAACTCTTCGCCATTTAGGAAGCACCATGGTTTGCAGACATTGCAAATTATAAAGCTGTGAGGTTCATACCCAAGGAGTACAGCAGGGTGCAAACAAAAAAACTAATTTCTGATGCAAAGTACTAATTATGGGATGAACCATATCTCTTTAAAAGATGTGCAGACGGAATGATCCGCAGATTCGTGCCTAGAGAAGAGGCACAGAAAATCCTATGGCATTGCCATGGATCACAGTATGGAGGACATTTCGGCGGTGAGCGAACAGCCACTAAGGTCCTCCAATATGGGTTCTACTGGCCTACTCTCCACAGAGATGCCCGAGAGTTTGTGCGTAACTGTGACAGTTGCCAAAGAGCTGACAACTTGCCTCATGGTTATGCCATGCCTCAACAAGAGATCTTAGAGATTGAGTTGTTTGATGTATGGGTATTGACTTCATGGGTCCTTTCCCACCATCATACTCAAACACTTACATTCTGGTGGCAGTCGACTACATATCTAAATGGGTAGAAGCAATTGCCACACCCACTAATGATACTAAGGCCGTGCTGAAATTCCTCCAGAAATATATCTTCAGCAGATTTGGCATTCCCAGAGTTCTAATCAGTGACGGGGGCACTCATTTCTGCAATAAACAGCTATACTCTGCTATGGTTCGATATGGAATTAGCCACAAAGTAGCAACTCCATATCACCCACAGATAAATGGGCAGGCTGAAGTCTCTAATAGAGAACTAAAAAGAATCCTGGAATGGACTATAATTGCCCGTAGAAAGGATTGGGCAAAAAGCTTGGATGATGCTCTGTGGGCATACAGAACAGCATTCAAGACTCCTATAGGAACCTCTCCATACCAGCTTGTGTATGGCAAGGCCTGTCATCTGCCCGTGGAACTGGAACATAAGGCCTACTGGGCAACCAGATTCCTAAACCTGGATGCTAAGTTAGCTGGAGAGAAAAGATTGCTCCAGCTGAATGAGCTAGAGGAATTCAGACTCAATGCTTTTGAAAATGCAAAAATTTATAAGGAAAAAGCAAAAAGGTGGCATGACAAGAAACTGTCATCCAGAGTTTTTGAACCAGGACAGAAGGTTCTGTTGTTTAATTCTAGGCTCAAATTATTCACTGGGAAATTAAAATCCCGGTGGAGGGGACCATATGTGATTACAAGTGTGTCACTATATGGATATGTTGAGCTTCAAGATATTGACTCTGACAAAAAGTTTATTGTTAATGGACAGAGAATCAAACATTATCTTGAAAGCAATTTTGAGCAAGAATGCTCAAAATTGAGACTAGAATAAAAGCTCAGTCAAGGTCCAGCTAAAGACAATAAAGAAGTGCTTATTGGGAGGCAACCCAATGTTTTTTAATTATATATATTTATTTTTCATTGTTATCTTATTTTTCTTTAGGTTGATGATCATGTGGAGTCACAAAAACAACTGAAAAGGCAAAAACAGAATGAAAAACAGTATTAAAAATAGCACACCCTGGAGGAGGAGCTTACTGGCATTCAAACGCCAGTAAGGGTAGCAGAATGGGCATTAAACACCCAGTCTGGCACCATTCTGGGCGTTTAATGCCAGAAAAGGGCACCAGACTGGCGTTTAATGCCAGAAAAGGGCACAAAGCTGGCGTTTAAACGCCAGAAAGGGAAGAAAAGCTGGCGTTAAACGCCAGAAATGGGCAGCAACCTGGCGTTTAACGCCAAGATTGGCACTCCAAGGGGCGTTTACACGCCAACATGGTGTAGGGATGAAAAAATCCTTGACACCTCAGGATCTGTGGACCCCACAGGATCCCCACCTACCTCAACTCTATCTCTCTCTTCTTCACACCTTCCGATAACACCCTTTTTCTTCTTTTACTCGAGGACGAGCAAACCTTCTAAGTTTGGTTTGGTAAAAGTATTGCTTTTTGTTTTTCCATAACCATTTATGGCACCTAAGGCCGGAGAAATCTCTAGGAAGAGGAAAGGGAAGGCAGTTGCTTCCAACTCCAAGTCATGAGAGATGGAGCAAATAAGAGAGCCCACTCATGGACCTCAACAAAAGCAACCCATTATCCTCCATGAAATTAGAGAGGAGCAACAAAGGCAAGGAAGAGACATTGAGGAGCTCAAGCACTCCATAGGATCTTCAAGAAGGAGAACTAGCTGCCATCACTAAGGTGGACCCGTTCTTTAATTTTCTTGTTCTTATTTTTTTATTTTTCGATTTCTATGCTTGATGTTCTATCTATGTTTGTGTCTTTACTACATGATCATTAGTATCTTAGTGTCTCTGCCTTAAAGATAAGAATGTCCTATGAATCCATCACCTTTCTTAAAATAAAAAATGTTTTTTTAATTGCAAAAGAAAAAGAAGTACATGAATTTCGAATTTTAAAACAGTTTAATTATTTTGATGTGGTGGCAATGTTTTTTGTCTTTCTGAATGAATGCTTGAACAGTGCATATTTTTGAATTTGTTGTTTATGAATGTTAAAATTGTTGGCTCTTGAAAGAATAATGGAAAAAGAGAAATGTTATTGATAATTTGAAAAATCATAAAAATGATTCTTGAAGCAAGAAAAAGCAGTGAATACAAAGCTTGCAGAAAAAAAAAGAAAAAGAAAGAAAAAGAAAAAGCAAGCAAAAAAAGCCAATAGCCCTTTAAACCAAAAGGCAAGGGTAAAATAAAAAGGATCCAAGGCTTTGAGCATCAGTGGATAGGAGGGCCTACAGGAATAAAATCATGGCCTAAGCGGCTAAACAAGGCTGTCCCTAACCATGTGCTTGTGGCGTGAAGGTGTCAAGTGAGAAGCTTGAGACTGAGCGGTTAAAGTCATGGTCCAAAGCAAAAAGAGTGTGCTTAAGAGCTCTGGACACCTCTAATTGGGGACTCTAGCAAAGCTGAGTCACAATCTGAAAAAGGTTCACCCAGTTATGTGTCTGTAGCATTTATGTATCCGGTGGTAATACTGGAAAACAAAATGCTTAGGGTCACGGCCAAGACTCATAAAGTAGCTGTGTTCAAGAATCAACATACTGAACTAGGAGAATCTATAACACTATCTGAATTCTGAGTTCCTATAGATGCCAATCATTCTGAACTTCAAAGGATAAAGTGAGATGCCAAAACTATTCAGAAGCAAAAAGCTAATAGCCCCGCTCATCTAATTAAGACTGATCTTCATAGATGTTTTTGGAATTCATTATATATTCTATTCTTTTTATCCTACTTTGTTTTTAGTTGCTTGGGGACAAGCAACAATTTAAGTTTGGTGTTGTGATGAGCGGATAATTTATACGCTTTTTGGCATTGTTTTTAGTATGTTTTCAGTATATTTTAGTTAGTTTTTATTATGTTTTTATTATTTTTTATTCAAAAATCATATTTCTGGACTTTACTATGAGTTTGTATGTTTTTCTGTGATTTCAGGTATTTTCTAGCTAAAATTGAGGGACCTAAGCAAAAATCTGATTCAGAGGCTGAAAAAGGACTGCAGATGCTATTGGATTCTGACCTCCCTGCACTCGAAGTGGATTTTCTGGAGCTACAGAAGCCCAATTGGAACGCTCTCAATTGAGTTGGAATGTAGACATCCTGGGCTTTCCAGCAATATATAATAGTTCATACTTTGCTCGAGATTTGATGGCCCAAACCGGCGTTCCAATTCAGCATAAAAATTCTGGCGTCAAAACGCCAGAACTGGCATGAAAGCTGGAGTTAAATGCCCAAACTGGCACAAAAGCTGGCGTTTAACTCCAAGAAAGGTCTCTACACGTGAAAGCTTTAATGCTTAGCCCAAGTACACACCAAGTGGGCCCTGAAAGTGGATTTTTACACTAACTATTCTAGCTTACTCATTTTCTGTAACCCTAGGTCACTAGTTTATTATAAAAACTACTTTTAGTGATTCATCTTGTACCTCATGACACTCTACACATTTCATATTGTATCTTCTACGGCATGAGTCTCTAAACCCCATGGTTGGGGGTGAGGAGCTTTGCTGTGTTTTGATGAATTAATGCAATTACTACTGTTTTCCATTCAATCACGCTTGCTTACATTCTAAGATATTCACTCGTACTTCAACTTGATGAATGTGATGATCTGTGACACTCATCACCATTCTCAACCTATGAACGCATGCCTGACAACCACCTCCATTCTACTTTAGACTGAGTGCTTATCTCTTAGCCTCCTGGTTCAAATCAGAGTCTTCGTGGTATAAGCTAGAATCAATTGGCAGCATTCTTGAGATCCGGAACGTCTAAACCTTGTCTGTAGTATTCTGAGTAGGATCTGGGATAGGATGACTGTGATGAGCTTCAAACTCACAAGTGATGGGCATAGTGACAGACGCAAAAGGATCAATGGATCCTATTCCAGCATGAGTGAGAACCGACAGATGATTAGCCGTGCGGTGACAGCGCATTTGGACCATTTTCACTGAGAGGACGGATGGTAGCCATTGACAACGGTGATCCACCAACATACAGCTTACCATGGAAGGATCCTTGCGTGCGTGAAGAAGAAGACAGTAGGAAAGCAGAGATTCTGAAGACAGAGCATCTCCAAAACCTCAACCTATTCTCTATTACTGCATAACAAGTATTTAGTTCATGTTCTTTTACTTTTTACAATTAAATCTGAGAATTATTGATATGCTGACTAAGAGTTACAAGATAACCATAGCTTGCTTCAAGCCGATAATCTCCGTGGGATCGACCCTTACTCACGTAAGGTATTACTTGGACGACCCAGTGCACTTGCTAGTTAGTTGTGCGGAATTGCAAAAGTGTGATTGTAATTTCGTGCACCACACATCAAATATTTTGATTTGACCTATACAAATCCTATCCTCTTAATTATACATTTTGGGGATATAATAATCAAACAACTATTGACTAAGGTCAAGCAAACACAAGCACAATCAAACGTGCTACCATCATCAAAACTATACAAACGCCTTTATCAAACAAACATCAATAAAAGGCAAATCCACGTAAACACATCTTATCATTCATATTGTGTTTAGGCATCAAAATAATATAAAATCCAAACTAGCTCTATTAAGAGCAAACCAAATTCAAAACAAATAAACATAGTTCAGTGAAAGCAAATACATAAATCCAATCAAACACCAATGATATTCAACATTCTCATCCTTTTCTTCAGTAGCACCATCATCCTCCACCATAGCTCCATCTTAGATGATCTTCCCTGGATCCATCTGAGAAAAATCAACCTCAGGAGCAAGAAACTTGGCCTGTTGAGAAGCTCACTCAAACCCTTCCACAAATGAATCAAGGATCTCTACTTCCTTCTATTTCTCCATCTCTTTCAACTTCGTTGTCACCTCAATTACTTGAGCACTCATGGTAGAAAGGTCGGCTTCCTCTTTCTTCAGATCCTCCACTTCTTTTGAATAATTTTCCTTCATCAGCTTCAACTCCTTCTCAATTTCTGATAACTTACTCTCCAATTCGGCTACTTTCCTATTTTTTAAAGCCAATTCTTCTTTCAAAATCGGGTCTTGCTTTTGCTCGGCAAATTTCCAATATTTCTTTTCTTGGCAGCGCCCTAAGCTCGCCAGTCGAAGACCAATCACCTTAACAGACCAAACAGATACCATAAAGGATATATTTATACATATATTGGTATGCAAATCACAATCAACAATAACATACGTTACCTGCATATATTGATCAATGGCGACGTCCCCAACCTCGTCTGCCATAGTCACATCTGCCGACGTCTAGCAAACCTCATCGGCAACGACCATATAAGGTTAATCCTTCCCCCATAATGACGAGGCATCACTTTGATCGGCAACGTTATGCAACTTCTTTTGGTTCTCATAAAAACTTTGTATTTCTTCAATCTGGACCTCATCCCTATCTTCCTCAGAACCTTCAGAAAGGTCCACCGCATCAGTCTTCCTCTTCTTCAAAATAATTTTCTTTCTCCTCAGCTTAGGCTGGTTAACCTCACCAGCACTAATAGTTTTTTCGGCTTTCAAGGTCGAACCCTCCTTTTCCAGGTTTTTGCTCTTAACCTGAGCTCTTAAGGTAGCAGCAGATACCCCATAATATTTTCCTCCTAAAACAAAACACAACAGTTAGTAACATATCATCTCAAAACATACAGAGTTACATTTCAGAATCTCACCCAAATATCCTACAACAGCTTCTTTATTCTCCTTCCATTGAAGCAAATCAAACACAGAAATTAATTCTTTCCGATCAACAACTTCCACCAAATACTCAATGATACATTCATCTCTTGCACTAATGGTTTCTGGCCCTAGAATATTGTGAGGCTCCGAACACCACCAAAGAGGAAACTTTTCCCCCAAATGTTCATCCATATAGAACGGGAAATCACTTTCAGCATTAGAGACCTTCATATACATCTCTTTGAAGTCTTTAAACGACGACTTGTATAACTTAAAGATAGAAAACCTCAGTGAACTATTCAAGTTCACCCCTGTCCAAACACCTTTGGCCTGAAATAAGGAGAAGAACAACTCAACAGAGGGAGTCTTTTCTAGAAACTCCATTAGAATCTCAAAACTACACAGAAACACCCACCCATTAGGGTGGAGTTGGGAAGGCGCACAATTTAGTTGCCTCAACACCTGACATTGAAACTCTGAGAATGGAAGTTTCACTCTCAGTTCCTCTATGATACAGCTATACATGAAGAAAAATTCAAAATCCTTTGCTCTATGATACACACGGTCATCACTGGCACACGGTAACAGATTCACATGAATCCCTGAACCTAGCTTCACTATCTTCCTCAAATCTATTTCCTTCACAGCCTCCACATCCATGAATAGTGATGTATGCATTTTAACATCCACACTCACCCAATCGTCTGACCAATCCACCGTCTTCCTCTTCTCTTTTTCTCTCTCAAAACCCATACTAAACACACAAAATTCAAAAGCTGTAGAAACAGAATACAGAGGAAAATAGATACTAGTACATACCTCATTTACTCATTTCTTTCTCAGCAACTTGCATAGCAAACTTTTATCCAAAATGAAACAATAATTTGGAAGCACAACTATTTGTATTCTAATGCAGTTACTCAAAGGTTACCACCGCTGGTTAAGTTCCACCTCACCCACTAATCAATCAAATCAACAGTTCAGAAGGCATTGGAAATGACAAACTATTTATTACCATCATTACTTATCTCTCCCTTCATTTGAAATCAATTCTTTTTTACAGTAATTATTTCATATTATTTTAATAAAGCATCTTGAACTGGGGGCTCCAAGGCTAATCCAAATAGCCGAGTTATGAACACAATGGCCGACTTATGTTTTATTAAAAGCTCAACTTGCTTCATTAAAACACATTTTCAGGTTAAGCTTGGGGGGCTATGATACGGCCGTTACAACTCCGATGTTATAACTCGGCATCATACACCATAACTCAGTACTTTACATTATAAATCGGCACTCTGTGTTATAACTCGGCGTTATACGTTACAGTCAGAATCAATGGATTACATCCTGGAATAAAAATGTCCGACTAGGCATTATTACTTATTAAAACCTAATAAATGTTCTTCAATTTAGATGATCAACAGAAACGTAACTGGCGCATTTCACCTCACCTATAAAGGTATGGTATTTTATCCTCAAAGGATATACTGAATTCACGATACTAACTTAAGCATCGGAGTGCCTTTGCAGGTATACCCCCCCTTTGTTTGTTTGTATTCTCCACAACGTGACATCTTCCTGGACAAAGAGCTCGGATCCTCCTAGCCTACAGCTCGATGCTAAAGGCAATAGCTCGGCGTTGACTCTCATAGCCGAGGTTACATCCATGTTATTCACACAAGAACACATAGCCTTATGGTTTTCTATGGTGTACCATGATATGATAAAGACACAAACTATATTCCATGAATCCACACAAACGTAAAATGTTACATGATCATAATGAATACTTGAATGATGGAAACAGAATTTTATATATACTTATTACTATTATTTATGTTTTATTTTATTCATTCCTTTTTTTTCTGTATGTTCTTAAGATAAGGTATTTTTGAAAATTAAAAAAAAAAAAGAGAAGGTATCTTTAGTACAATTTGTATATAAATAAGCAAAAGAATGATAGTGACAAAATAAAAGGGATTATAGGAATATCTTTCATGTTATAGAATCATTGAATAGAATTATAGACATATCTTTTATTGAATATTTATAGTTTAATCGAATTTTTAATTAGGTACCTATACTTTTTTTTTATTTTCAATTGGGTCCCTAAGAGTATATAAGTAATTTCACAATTTACTAATATTTTTTTGACGTTTAACGTTAATAAGGACTAAATTGGAAAAAAAAAGTGTATAGGGACCCAATTGAAAAGACAAAAAAAAGGTATATGGACCTAATTGAAAATTCGGTGAAACTATAGGGACTTGTAGAGTAATTAAACCTTTAATAAAAATTCATTTGATTTAAATAAATAATTTTACTTTTTAATTTATCCTTTATTTATATATAAAATAAGATGATTGCTATGGTACCTAAAAGATATTACCTGATTGCTAAAATAGGTTAAATAATTAATTTTGAATTTAAAAGTATAAAAGTTAAAAAATATTAAATATTTTAAACTTACTATAAAAAATAATTTAAACAAAAATTAAACACCAAACAAAAGACACCATAAAATTAGTCATAAAATAATCCATTAATTAAAACCAAAAGTTGTCATATGACCACCGTTACCACTGGCTGCTGCGCGCTATCTCTTTCTCTTTTGTACTAATATATCAATGGTAAAAATTGATTTTTGTTGTAAAATAAAAGATATATATATATAATAAAGTTGTATAAATAGAAGACTCTAGTATTAAAATAATTAGCTCAATAATAATTTATATATATATAATAAAATTATATGTTGTATTGTGTATATATATACAAAGATAGAAAGAAGTATTAAAAATAAAGAGAGGGAGAATCGCATTTGTTTATTGTTACAATCTCAATATAATAAAGATGATTAATAATGCTATTAATATTATATGTAAAGAGTAATAGAAAATAGAATTTAAAATACTTATAAAATAAAAGAAGAGAAAGAACTGTAGTAGAAATATAAGGAGAAGAGTATTTGATTGCAGCATAAAAGAGGATTGATTTATTTGTATGAAAAGGAAGGGAGAATGGTATTTTGTTCTGTTGTTATGTGTATATTCCTTTTGCCCGTACATCCTTTTATAGGCATACAAAACTTGCTTTTTCAAACCTCATTAATGTTCTTCAATATAAAAACTTGTTCCTCTCAGTATAGGAAAGATGAATTGCTCATTAATGGACATCCATTCTTATCCATAGTATCCTCGTCATAACACTCCCCCTTGGATGTCCATTTAGGATTATTGCCTTGTTAAAACCTTACTAAAGAAAAACCCAGTGGGAAAAAAAACCTTAGTGAAGGAAAAAGAGTACAATATCCTTTAGTGATGGGGACTGCCTCATTAAAAACCTTGTCAAGAAAAACCCAATGGGAAAAAACCTGACCAAGGGAAAAAGAGTACAGTCTCCCCCTCTTGCCGACATCATTTAATGTCTCGAAATCGGCGCATTCCAATCTCATGTACCAATCTTTCAAAGGAGGATTTTGGGAGTGACTTTGTAAATAAATCTGCTAGATTGTCACTTGAACGGATCTGTTGGACATCAATTGTCCCTTGATTTTGAAGGTCATGAGTGAAGAAGAATTTGGGAGAAATATGCTTTGTTCTATCACCTTTGATGTATCCACTCTTAAGTTGAGCAATGCATGCTGCATTATCTTCAAACAGGACAGTTGGAGCTATCTTATGATCAATCAGTCCACATGATGATAGAATATATTGAATCAGACTCCTCAGCCAAAAACACTCGCGACTAGCTTCATAAATCGCCAGTATTTCAGCATGATTAGAGGATGTTGCAGCAATCGTCTGTTTCGTGGACCTCCAAGATATAGCTGTACCACCATATGTGAACAGGTATCCTGTTTGAGATCTCCCTTTATGTGGATCAGACAAGTATCCGGCATCTGCATAGCCAACTAGTTGTGACTTGGATCCATAGGGATAAAACAATCCCATATCAACCATTCCATGAAGATATCAAAAAATTTGTTTGATTCCACTCCAATGTCTTCTGGTTGGAGAGGAACTATACCTTGCTAGTAAATTCACCGCGAATGATATGTCAGGTCGCGTATTATTAGCAAGATACATTAGCGCTCCAATGGCACTAAGATATGGTACTTCAGGACCAAGGATATCTTCATTTTCTTCTTTAGGACGAAATTGATCCTTTTTCATATCCAAGGATCTTACGATCATTGGTGTACTTAATGGATGTAACTTATCCATATAAAATCTTTTCAAGATCCTTTCTGTGTATGTTGTTTGATGAATAAAGATCCCACCTTTTATATGCTCGATCTGCAGGCCGAGACAAAACTTAGTCCTTCCAAGATCTTTCATCTCAAACTCTTCTTTTAGAGTTTTTATAATTGTTGGAATCTCTTCAGGAGTCCCAATGATATTTAAATCATCAACGTACACAGCAATTATAATGAACCCAGATGTAGTTTTCTTTATGAAAACACATGGGCAGATATCATCATTCTTGAATCCGTTTTTGGCCAGGTACTCAGTAAGACGATTATACCACATTCGTCCAGATTGCTTTAGACCATATAAAGATCTTTGCAATTTGACTGAGTATAACCCTTGCGAATATTCATTGGATGGTTTAGATATCTTTAGTCCTTCAGGGACTTTCATATAGATATCACGATCTAATGAGCCGTATAAATAGGCTGTTACCACATCCATTAAATGCATATGCAGTTTATGATATGCAGATAGGCTGACTAAATAACGCAATGTTATCGCATCCACTACGGGGGAATACGTTTCTTCATAATCTATACCGGGCCTTTGTGAAAAACCTTGTGCCACAAGTCGGGCTTTGTAGCGCACAACTTCATTTTTCTCATTTCGTTTTCTCACAAATACCCATTTGTATCCAACAGGTTTTACATCTTCTGGTGTACGGACTACAGGTCCAAAGACTTCACGTTTTGCAAGTGAGTCTAATTCAGACTTCATGGCTGCTTCCCATTTTGGCCAACCATTTCTTTGTCGACATTCTTCAACTGATCTTGGCTCAAGATCCTTACTTTCATGCATGATATTTAATGCCACATTATATGCAAATATTTCATTGACAATTGTCTTATTTCGGTCCCATTTCTCTCCTGTAAAGACATAATTTATCGAGATCTCGTCATTTTCACAATTTTCAGGTACCTGAACGTCTTCTGGCGTTATATCAGAATTTTGGACAACTGCAGGTGTCTTTACTATGTCTTTTTCAACAGGAATCGTATTTACCTCTTTTCTCTTTCGAGAATTTTTATCTTTGGAACCGACAGGCCTGCCACGCTTCTGGCGTGTATTTGCTTCAGTGGCAGTTTGTCCAACTGGGACATCAATTCGAATTGGGGCATTTTCCGCCCTGCCACGCTTCTGGCGTGAATTTGCTTCAGTGGCTACTTGTCCTACTGGGACATCAATTCGAATTGGGGCATTTTTCGCTGGTATATACGACTTGGTTATCCTCTTTGTATCGGAAAATGCATCAGGCAATTCATTTGCTATTCTTTGCAAATGTATAATCTTTTGAACTTCCAGTTCACATTGCCTTGATCGAGGATCTAAATGCATCAATGATGATGCATTCCAATTAAGTTCCTTTTCAGGAAACTTATTCTCTCCCCCTAATGTTGGAAATTTTGATTCATCAAAATGACAATCTGCAAACCGGGCTTTAAACACATCACCAGTTTGTATCTCAAGATACCTCACTATAGAGGGAGAGTCATATCCAACATATATCCCCAATTTTCTTTGGGGTCCCATTTTGGTGCGATTAGGTGGCGCAATGGGAACATATATCGCACACCCAAATATTCTTAAATGGGAAACATTTGGCTGCTGGCCAAAAGCTAATTGCATAGGAGAGAACTGATGGTAACTCGTTGGCCTCAAACGAATAAGTGCTGCAGCATGTAAAACTGCATGCCCCCAAACCGAGGTTGGGAGATTTGTTCTCATAAGCAAGGGTCTAGCAATTAATTGGAGACGCTTAATAAGTGATTCTGCTAACCCATTTTGTGTGTGAACATAAGCTACTGGATGTTCAACACTTATTCCATTAGCCATACAATAAGCATCAAAAGCTTGGGAAGTAAATTCACCAGCATTATCAAGATAAATTGCTTTAATTGGATTTTCTGGAAATTGTGCTTTTAATCGAATAATTTGAGCCAGTAATCTCGCAAATGCCAGGTTGCGAGAAGATAATAAGCACACATGTGACCATCTTGAAGATGCGTCTATTAGGACCATAAAATATCTAAAAGATCCACATGGTGGATGAATAGGTCCACATATATCACCTTGAATCCTTTCTAGGAATTCAGGGGACTCAAATCCAATCTTTACTGGTGATGGCTTTAAAATTAACTTTCCCTGAGAACATGCAGCACAACAAAATTCACTAGCTTTAAGAATCTTCTGGTTCTTTAGTGAATGTCCAAGAGAGTTTTCAATAATTCTTCTCATCATGGTTGTTTCCGGATGACCCAAACGGTCGTGCCAAGTTATGAATTTATTTGGGCTAGTAAACTTTTGGTTTACAGTGGCATGTGATTCAATTGCACTAATCTTAGTATAATACAACCCAGATGAAAGAGAGGGTAATTTTTCTAATATAACTTTCTTATTTGAATCATGAGTTGTGATATATAAATACTCATGATCTCCCTCATTCATAGTCTCAATATGATATCCATTTCGTCGAATATCTTTGTAACACCCTAACTACCAAAGCTCACGCTTCCGGCTGCGCTACTCTGATAGCTCGGACATTACGACGACTTTTATACTATTTAATACTAAAATATGAGCCTGTTTGAAACTTTAAACCGCAATACCGCTCCCAAAAATACTTTTGATATACAACGTACATCCATACAACTTACAGAAACTCATAAAGAGTACATACATATATCAAGATAAAGGCGAGGGTACAATAAACCATAACTAAAATGATACAGGGCATGACAACAACAATTAAATAAGTTCTTCGTAACTTCTGCGCCCATATCCTGAAAGGGGAAAAATGTAGGGGGTGAGAACATCATCCTCGAAAGGGTTCTCAGTAGAGGGTTTTTGGGAATTACTGTAATAGGATACATGAAGATAACTGCACCAGTGATTCATAACCGTCTTATGCCTCTTTTCAAAAACAACGGTTTACAATGAAAGTAAATTCGGAAATCTTTTCGGAAAGAAGAACCGTTCAATTCTCAAAACTCAAAAGCCTTTCAAAACGGTTTATCTATGCGGAACCAAAATAGCCTTTCATAATTTTATTCCAAACCAGAAACAGAAAACCGGAATCATCAGTTCATCTCTTTCCAACCACGGCCCTAGGCCCAAACAATCCAACCAACAACCAATCACCACAATCCAACAGAGTCCCAGATGCAAACACAGATAGGAAGTTCAAGCACAAACAAACAGTTATTACAAGTAGAACAGTTAGCAATTAATCACATAGGCAAACCAAGTATAATATGCACACCCAACCAATGTCACACAAATGCATATGATGCATGCCTGTCCCTAGTGGCTGATGATATCATCTGTCGGTTATAGAGCCAACCCAACAAGTCCTGGTAGCTAACCATTGGACTGTCCCTCTGTCGTGCATCCCCAACTCGAGTTATACTCATCATAAACTTGATCATAATCATGATCCATATCCATCACCCTCACTGGTGAATATTTATCCATCACCATCACTGGTGAATATTTATGGGGGCGAGCTCATCCGGGCTTTCATAGTGCCCGGCCACACTTACGACATAGGGTCAAAAGAGCTTCGAGTCTCAACCTGGAGCACGTGGTGGCTAGCCACTGCTCCCTCCCAGGGAAACTCTTATCTCCGATAGTGGAAGTGCAACATTCTCATTTATCAATGATTCAGCATAAACATGCAATCAATCTCATCCATGGATCAACATCCATCTCAGCCATCCGGCTCACGGTTCATTCCAAAACCAGCCAATATTCATATCATACACAGCCATTCCGGCTCATGGTTCAATCCAGAACCAATCAATATGTATAAACATACACAGCCATTCCGGCTCTCAACAAAATAGCACTTCCACATTCAAAATCATCAAATTCATGAAATCGGCATTTAAGCCATAAATCATTTTCTCAATTCATTTCACTTTGAAATCAAGTTTCAACTCTTTTCAGCCTTGGCTTTAAAGATCTCGTTTCTCAAATTATCTCAGGCTCATAAGCCAATTTTTACTCAAGGTAAATTTCCCTTTTAAAACAATGCCACTCTCAGCATCCTCATTCCAAAACTTCCATAATCATGGTAAGTTAAAAGCCTCTTTGAGATATTCAAAATCACCCATCCAACAATGGGATTTTATAACAAACGTTCCTTGGCAGAGTCCCAAGTCCTTAGGGGAGAATAACATAACTCATTTTGCCAAATTCATTTAAAATCATTAAAACCTTGGCTTTTCGAATTGAGTAATAAAATAAGATCTAAGCCAAACCGAGTCATGTAATCATTTACTTCTTTCAAAGCCGTTTCCTTTACTTAGGCAAAACCAACTTCGACCCCCATGATAAATTCTAGAATGTTTCAACTGTTCAAATTGTTTTAGTCTTGCAAGAATTCAGAATTCAAAGAGTACTTAAAACCTTTCTCAAAACATTTCAAAATGAAACTTGTCAATAGACATTCAGGTTCTTCCAAAGTCATTGAAACTTCTTTAATTGAAACCCCCAAGTCGAATTCAAAGGCATAAACCCTTTTCACATCCAAACAGCTTTAAAACACAAGTTTCATCTAAAAAAACCTTCTCCTGAAAGAGATACAATGCCTTTCTTAAGAAGCAAGACTAAATCACAATTTCCTCTTTATTAATTCATTTCGAAAGCATGAATCATCCTTTTCTCGATAATTCAAATAAAATAGTAGAAGTCTTTAACTCATCATTTTCCAGACAACATTTCAATAAAGACTCGGATTTTATAGAAATTTCGGCAGCACCTCCCCTAAAACTTGGACTTTTGCCACCCGGTTCGGGTCCCAACTAAACCGTTTCTCATTCCTTTTCAACAGCTCAAAACCAGAAATCAATTCAAAAGCAAGCTAAATCCAACAGTCGCCTCAATGGAATACCTCAAGGAAACCATTTCAAAAATCAACTCAATATCAACCGATTTAACTCATTTATAAAGCTTTAAAGAATCGGTTCAGTAATAAATCATTTATCAAAACCAGAGCAATTAAAGCAACCCAGGCTGAATTTCAAGAGCATTCTATCTTTTACATCATCAAAATAATTGAATCAATTCAAACCAATCCTCAACGGATTAAACTCATTTCAAATATTTAAAGAATCAACTTCAAACATTACATTTCACGAGCCACACAACAATTCAGCCAAACCAACATCCATAGTCATTCGAGTCAATCAATTGATACATAAGGCAGATACAATCACCAAATACACAATATCTCACATCAGTACCCATATGTAATAATTCCAATAATAAACTATAGTTTTTGGAAAGCGCCCCTACCTCAAAACGC
Organism: Arachis hypogaea; assembly: GCF_003086295.3. Lineage (NCBI taxonomy): Eukaryota > Viridiplantae > Streptophyta > Magnoliopsida > Fabales > Fabaceae > Arachis > Arachis hypogaea. The sequence goes on from NC_092046.1 coordinate 26,517,807, forward strand.
AATTCCATAATCCAAACGCCTCAACCCGAACTGACGGCAACCAAATCCTCAGCTCCGCTTGTTTTCCTCAATAGAAGAAACAACCTCAACGCCACAAGTAAACTCGGATTCTAATCCCTAGAACCGTCAACATCATAAACACTTTATTACACGAAATTGAACACTAATGCAGGGCTTTCGAAACAAAAATACTGACTAAAAAGGGCTTTTCGAAATGAGCCTGCTTACCGCAACAAGGGAAGAACAACTACACCGAGTAGCGGCAGTTCCGATGGTGTTTCCAGCAACACCCGTGCCACCACCAGCGGTCGGAAATGCAGAGCCACAGGTCCTCCGGCAGCGACAACGTAACATATGACAGCCCCTTTATTAAACACAATAGTTTCAGTGACAGCTTCAAACAAATTGAATTGGCGAAACTAAGAACCAGAAACAGGGCAGGCTCACCAGAACGGCAGCGACCAGAAATTCTGGCAGCGGCAGAGCAATTCCGGCGGCATAAACCGTAGCAACGGTGCAGATCTCCCTTCCTCCAGTGGTGACGCAGGTGGCTTCCGCGGTGACGACACCAGCCACAACAAGGACGGCGGCAGTGAGACCCCCACAGCGACGAGTTTTTCGGCGACAGAACAAGCAGAACTGGCGACGACAAGGAGGCCCGGCGACGGCAACCCAGGCGGCGATGGTCTCCCCTGTCGCGCTCTCCCTCTCACTGCTGTGCAAACTCCCGTCTCCCTCTCTCTTCGTGCTCGCCGGCAGAGGCAAGATGGCGGCGACTCATCAAGGATGAACTCCTCTGGTTCGGTGACAGATGCGCGGCTCAGGCTCCAGGGACAGGACGGCGGCAGACCCTAGTAGCAGCGGCAGCAGGTGTGGCTTCGACAACACCTAAGCGCGGTGAGGATGCAACAGAGCCTTGCGACGGTGACTGGCGGCGACGCTCCTCCTTCCCCTCTTCACCGCAGCTTAGTCCCCCTCTCCCTCTCTTCTACCCTTTCCGACTCAGCCTTCCCTTTCTTTTTCTTTTCTTTTGTTCAAGAAGAAAAGCAAGCTGCGCTTGCTACTGCTGCTGGGTGAGGGAAACATTGTGGGTGTTACGGCTGGGTCTTGGGGGAAAACGGGTCGGGTTATGGTTTTTAGGGTTAGGGTTTCATTTTCAAAAATTAAGGTTAGGGGTAAAATGGTAATTTCAAATGAAATTAGAGATAATATAGTAATTAGAAATAAATTCTAGTCCAACAATAATAATGTATAAAAATACTATTTGCTCCTCTATTTTTACAAATTACTTTCAATAAAATGCCCAAATCAAATAATTAGAAATAATATACTTAATTTCTTCATTTTTCCAAAATAGCAATAGTAATATTTAAAATATTACTTACCTAATCCAAATCATATAAAATCCTTATTATTTCATAACTCGCAACTTTATAATTTAAATATAGAAAATATTCCAATAATTATAAAATTGGATAAAGATCATATCTCGTCTCAAATCCAATAAATCAAAACTTGCCTTAATTATCTTTAATAAAATAATTTCTGAAATTAAGGCTATAAATAACTGTAGGATTTGAGACTTGATCATAATAAGACTTTTCAAAGATTCTGGGTCTTACATTCTACCCACCTTATAAAAATTTTCGCCCTCGAAAATTGATACAAAATGAAAGAAATTCCATAACGGTTCACTCTTGAACACATTTAAGGAAAAAGCAAAAATATCTCAAAATATAATCATATATACGATTTTCAAATACTTTGATTGTCATAAGCATAAGGATGTGAAGGTAGGAGTGTGATTGCAAAGCAAACGTTACAAGGTAGGCTCAATGCACAAGGTCATATGATCTCAAAGCTTTACAAAACTTGAGGTGCCAAAATAGGGTGCAAATCAAAATAGGCGTTCACAAAGCAAAGTGGTAATTAGTGTGGTAAGAGGCTGCAAGGCATGTTGGTATTTAAACAACGGCATAACGTTCGCTGACAATTCTCGTTCCCACTTCAGAACTTCAATTTCCCAACTCCACCAATCATTTATAACCTCATAGCCAATCATAGGCCTAACTTCCGCAAACCCGTTCACAAGGAACAAAACATCCACAACTCATAACGTTGCACACCTACCGCTCCAGCTTCCATATACACATATCACGTCTCAAAGAACTAACGCATCGCGTCACTACATCTACCAGTCGTACGTGATATCAAAACAATTCTCGAGTCTACTCAGAAGGATACCAGATTTAGAATGGAGAGACAATTGTCAAAGGTAATACTCATAGATTTGAGGGAATGTATCCAACTTCCAGACAAACAAAGACGCGCAGGCAATGAAGTTTGCTAGAAATAAATCAATTGACAACTTCAAAGATAACCCTTGGATCAAAGAAGTTCAATAGGATCAACAAGAAGAAAACCAGCGCATCAGCTCGAGACAAACTCAAACTGAGTCGATGAAGTATGAGGTTTACAGAAGAGAATATTTCAAACCCAAGACAAAGCTCACAGAACTCAAGAGCACGATTAAAATACTTCCGAATACTTTGTTCATAAAAGAATCGAAAACTTGCGGAAAAATCATTTCGCAGTTTGGAAGAAAGTCAAGTAATAAACATTCTTCAAGAGAGTAACAAAAGCAATAACGTGGCTTTGCTTCAATACAATTTCATGTTGAAGTAGATCATGTAGAGTTTTAAAAACAAAGTGCACACAAGTTTGGCTAAGAGCTAAAATATTTCCTCAAATATTCTAGAAAGGTAATTAGGTGCACAACTTAACCAAAGGCAATCATAAAACTCAGAAAAGAAATCAAATTCTTGTTCAGAAATTTCCAAAGTTCATATTCAAACAAGCGTGTATAACATTCACAGCAAGAGTGAAAGAGGAAGTTAAACTCTTTTAAAAAGAAACTCCGAGACAAAAATTTGCTTACAATTTGGTAAAGGAAATAAGTGGTGCATTACAAACGAACAAATTTCCACTAAACAAGGGAGATTTCCAAAACCTCATTTAAAATAGCGCATGCCAACTTTAAATTAATTTCGTCAAAATTGGGCAATGGTTTCAATCTCAATCAAGCAACAGAAAATAAATTCCGTTTAGAATTTCTTCAAAGAGAATTCAAAACTTCCTTGAAAGTTCAAAACAAGACTCCAAAAGTACACTTGAAATCACCATCTCAGAAGAGCATTCAAGAAGTTTAAGATGTGCTAAAAAGGAGTCAAGCCTTACAAGAAAGGATCTTAAATAGTTCAAACAAGATCCACTAGGCATGAGACATCAAATAGGCTCTCAATTGATCCAAAAGAATACAAAAAGTCATAGAAAAGACAACTCAATCATTTATAATTTCTCAATGATAAATCTTTGACTAAAAACTCTTGTAGAAATAATGGGAGAATAAACAATGCACTAACTTGAAACGAATTAAACTGACCCTCATTAGGATGAGATTCACAAGAGAGGACAAACCAAGATCAATGGTAATGTTCACAAAATGTAAAAGATTAGTCAAAAATAAAGTCAAGTATGACATTCATAGAGATGAAAAGCTTAAGAAGAAACCAATCCTTTCATAAGAAGAAAGCTATGAGTCCAACACTTTCAAAAGAACAACCATGGCACAAACCATGTAGCATGCTCAATCAAACTCAAATCAAAATGAATTAAGTAAAGTTTATCAAACGAAACTCAACCGAGACAAAAGTGGTAAATCCTTCCTTTTCAAAATTTTGAAAAAAATACCCAAATACATAATCAAATGAAGATGTGCATTGGAACCATAGTAAAGTTACTAGAAAGTCAATTTGTATTTTAAGTAGGTGCAGTTCTATAAACCAGTAAAGGTACAGACGAGACATTTGAAATAAATAGTTGTTAAACTGTATAAGAAATCTTCAAAGTTCCACATATAGATAAGTGTATATCTAGTCAACAGCAATTTTTATAAAAATCCCAAAATTAGCTGTAATCACTGTCAAATAAGAGGAAAACTGAATCAACAAGTTCTCTAAGAATGAACTCGGAACCCAGAGTTAAAAGTCACAGCACATTAAGACAAGTTCAAGACTATATCAAAGAATACTTGAATCAAGAAGAACTCAAACAGAGGAAGACAGATGCATCAAGGATTCTAAACAAGCATATGCACTTAAGATCATTCAAGAATGCATATGAATAGAAGAATAGAGTGGAAACATCAAATTACTTTTCAAGAGGAGTACCAAACAAGAACTTCAAGTTAGGATATAAAAGAACAGGTTGACTCGAACAGAATTCAAGACACACAACTGAATAGCCTCGAGAAAAAGTTTCTAACGTTCCCCCAAAGCCCGCAATTCGCTTTACTCGAAACTCGTATATCATCTATGATAACCCATCAGTGCTTTCATATACATAATTCACTAGTATTAAGCCGGCCAAACTTAATATCAGGAATTATGCAACGCAAGACTAACAGTGTTAATCAATAGACTGTCATGTGCATAAAGCTCTAATTCTCGTCTTTCGACAAGACCTAATACATGACAAACGCTCAGAGCATGCAACCGAAGCATAGTCAGTCCATTCCTCAGGCTCTACAGGAAGAACTGCTCTGATACCATAATGTAACACCCTAACTACCAAAGCTCACACTTCCGGCTGCGCTACTCTGATAGCTCGGACATTACGACGACTTTTATACTATTTAATACTAAAATATGAGCCTGTTTGAAACTTTAAACCGCAATACCGCTCCCAAAAATACTTTTGATATACAACGTACATCCATACAACTTACAGAAACTCATAAAGAGTACATACATACATATATATATATATATATATATAAATATTATTACAAGCATAATCCAATACAATTTCCTATCCCTCTTACAGAATATATCAAGATAAAGGCGAGGGTACAATAAACCATAACTAAAATGATACAGGGCATCACAACAACAATTAAATAAGTTCTTCGTAACTTCTGCGCCCATATCCTGAAAGGGGAAAAATGTAGGGGGGTGAGAACATCATCCTCGAAAGGGTTCTCAGTAGAGGGTTTTTGGGAATTACTGTAATAGGATACATGAAGATAACTGCACCAGTGATTCATAACCGTCTTATACCTCTTTTCAAAAACAACGGTTTACAATGAAAGTAAAGTCGGAAATCTTTTCGGAAAGAAGAACCGTTCAATTCTCAAAACTCAAAAGCCTTTCAAAACGGTTTATCTATGCGGAACCAAAATAGCCTTTCATAATTTTATTCCAAACCAGAAACACAAAACCGGAATCATCAGTTCATCTCTTTCCAACCACGGCCCTAGGCCCAAACAATCCAACCAACAACCAATCACCACAATCCAACAGAGTACCAGATGCAAACACAGATAGGAAGTTCAAGCACAAACAAACAGTTATTACAAGTAGAACAGTTAGCAATTAATCACATAGGCAAACCAAGTATAATATGCACACCCAACCAATGTCACACAAATGCATATAATGCATGCCTGTCCCTAGTGGCTGATGATATCATCTGTCGGTTATAGAGCCAACCCGACAAGTCCTGGTAGCTAACCATTGGACTGTCCCTCTGTCGTGCATCCCCAACTCGAGTTATACTCATCATAAACTTGATCATAATCATGATCCATATCCATCACCCTCACTGGTGAATATTTATGGGGGCGAGCTTATCCGGGCTTTCACAGTGCCCGGCCACACTTACGACATAGGGTCAAAAGAGCTTCGAGTCTCAACCTGGAGCACGTGGTGGCTAGCCACTGCTCCCTCCCAGGGAAACTCTTATCTCCGATAGTGGAAGTGCAACATTCTCATTTATCAATGATTCAGCATAAACATGCAATCAATCTCATCCATGGATCAACATCCATCTCAGCCATCCGGCTCACGGTTCATTCTAAAACCAGCCAATATTCATATCATACACAGCCATTCCGGCTCATGGTTCAATCCAGAACCAATCAATATGTATAAACATAGACAGCCATTCCGGCTCTCAACAAAACAGCACTTCCACATTCAAAATCATCAAATTCATGAAATCGGCATTTAAGCCATAAATCATTTTCTCAATTCATTTCACTTTGAAATCAAGTTTCAACTCTTTTCAGCCTTGGCTTTAAAGATCTCGTTTCTCAAATTATCTCAGGCTCATAAGCCAATTTTTACTCAAGGTAAATTTCCCTTTTAAAACAATGCCACTCTCGGCATCCTCATTCCAAAACTTCCATAATCATGGTAAGTTAAAAGCCTCTTTGAGATATTCAAAATCACCCATCCAACAATGGGATTTTATAACAAACGTTCCTTGGCAGAGTCCCAAGTCCTTAGGGGAGAATAACATAACTCATTTTGCCAAATTCATTTAAAATTATTAAAACCTTGGCTTTCCGAATTGAGTAATAAAATAAGATCTAAGCCAAACCGAGTCATGTAATCATTTACTTCTTTCAAAGCCGTTTCCTTTACTTAGGCAAAACCAACTTCGACCCCCATGATAAATTCTAGAATGTTTCAACTGTTCAAATTGTTTTAGTCTTGCAAGAATTCAGAATTCAAAGAGTACTTAAAACCTTTCTCAAAACATTTCAAAATGAAACTTGTCAATAGACATTCAGGTTCTTTCAAAGTCATTGAAACTTCTTTAATTGAAACCCCCAAGTCGAATTCAAAGGCATAAACCCTTTTCACATCCAAACAGCTTTAAAACACAAGTTTCATCTAAAAAAACCTTCTCCTGAAAGAGATACAATGCCTTTCTTAAGAAGCAAGACTAAATCACAATTTCCTCTTTATTAATTCATTTCGAAAGCATGAATCATCCTTTTCTCGATAATTCAAATAAAATAGTAGAAGTCTTTAACTCATCATTTTCCAGACAACATTTCAATAAAGACTCGGATTTTATAGAAATTTCGGCAGCACCTCCCCTAAAACTTGGACTTTTGCCACCCGGTTCGGGTCCCAACTAAACCGTTTCTCATTCCTTTTCAACAGCTCAAAACCAGAAATCAATTCAAAAGCAAGCTAAATCCAACAGTCGCCTCAATGGCATACCTCAAGGAAACCATTTCAAAAATCAACTCAATATCAACCGATTTAACTCATTTATAAAGCTTTAAAGAATCGGTTCAGCAATAAATCATTTATCAAAACCAGAGCAATTAAAGCAACCCAGGCTGAATTTCAAGAGCATTCTATCTTTTACATCATCAAAATAATTGAATCAATTCAAACCAATCCTCAACGGATTAAACTCATTTCAAATATTTAAAGAATCAACTTCAAACATTACATTTCACGAGCCACACAACAATTCAGCCAAACCAACATCCATAGTCATTCGAGTCAATCAATTGATACATAAGGCAGATACAATCACCAAATACACAATATCTCACATCAGTACCCATATGTAATAATTCCAATAATAAACTATAGTTTTTGGAAAGCGCCCCTACCTCAAAACGCAATTCCATAATCCAAACGCCTCATCAAGTCCATTTCCGCCTCAACCCGAACTGACGGCAACCAAATCCTCAGCTCCGCTTGTTTTCCTCAATAGAAGAAACAACCTCAACGCCACAAGTAAACTCGGATTCTAATCCCTAGAACCGTCAACATCATAAACACTTTATTACACGGAATTGAACACTAATGCAGGGCTTTCGAAACAAAAATACTGACTAAAAAGGGCTTTTCGAAATGAGCCTGCTTACCGCAACAAGGGAAGAACAACTACACCGAGTAGCGGCAGTTCCGATGGTGTTTCCAGTAACACCCGTGCCACCACCGGCGGTCGGAAATGCAGAGCCACAGGTCCTCCGGCAGCGACAACGTAACATATGACAGCCCCTTTATTAAACACAATAGTTTCAGTGACAGCTTCAAACAAATTGAATTGGCGAAACTAAGAACCAGAAACAGGGCAAGCTCACCAGAACGGCAGCAACCGGAAATTCTGGCAGCGGCAGAGCAATTCCGGTGGCATAAACCGCAGCAACGGCGCGGATCTCCCTTCCTCCAGCGGTGACGCAGGTGGCTTCCGCGGTGACGACACCAGCCACAACAAGGACGGCGGCAGTGAGACCCCCACAGCGACGAGTTTTCCGGCGACAGAACAAGCAGAACTGGCGACGACAAGGAGGCACGGCGACGGCGACCCAGGTGGCGATGGTCTCCCCTGTCGCGCTCTCCCTCTCACTGCTGTGCAAACTCCCGTCTCCCTCTCTCTTCGTGCTCGCCGGCAGAGGCAAGATGGCGGCGACTCAGCAAGGATGAGCTCCTCTGGTTCGGTGACAGATGCGCGGCTCAGGCTCCAGGGACAGGACGGCGGCAGACCCTAGTAGCAGCGGCAGCAGGTGTGGCTTCGACAACACCCAAGCGCGGTGAGGATGCAGCAGAGCCTTGCGACGGTGACTGGCGGCGACGCTCCTCCTTCCCCTCTTCACCGCAGCTTAGTCCCCCTCTCCCTCTCTTCTACCCTTTCCGACTCAGCCTTCCCTTTCTTTTTCTTTTCTTTTGTTCAAGAAGAAAAGCAAGCTGCGCTTGCTACTGCTGCTGGGTGAGGGAAACATTGTGGGTGTTACGGCTGGGTCTTGGGGGAAAACGGGTCGGGTTATGGTTTTTAGGGTTAGGGTTTCATTTTCAAAAATTAAGGTTAGGGGTAAAATGGTAATTTCAAATGAAATTAGAGATAATATAGTAATTAGAAATAAATTCTAGTCCAACAATAATAATGTATAAAAATATTATTTGCTCCTCTATTTTTACAAATTACTTTCAATAAAATGCCCAAATCAAATAATTAGAAATAATATCCTTAATTTCTTCATTTTTCCAAAATAGCAATAGTAATATTTAAAATATTACTTACCTAATCCAAATCATATAAAATCCTTATTATTTCATAACTCACAACTTTATAATTTAAATATAGAAAATATTCCAATAATTATAAAATTGGATAAAGATCATATCTCATCTCAAATCCAATAAATCAAAATTTTCCTTAATTATGTTTAAAAAAATAATTTCTGAAATTAAGGCTATAAATAACTGTAGGATTTGAGACTTGATCATAATAAGACTTTTCAAAGATTCTGGGTCTTACAATCTTTAAAGCTCAACAAGTTTCTTCGAGACTTGGTAGATAACAGTGCGTTATTTATTATAAATTTTGTTCCTCCAGGAAACAAAATTATAGCTCTTCCGGAGCCTTCTATCACATTGCCTGAGCCAATAATGGTGTTAACATATTCCTCTTTTGGCACAAGATGGGTAAAATATATATCACTTTTGAGAATAGTGTGTGAACTTGCACTATCTGCAAGGCATACATCTTCATTACATATCCTTGCCATTCTCTTCAAAAACAAATAATAATTAAATGAGTAGTATGCACAGTTAAATTGAATACTTGATCAGAATTATTTTTCTAAGAAACACTGTACATAAAATAATGTCATATACTGAAATTTTATTTTAAAATTTGACACAACTAATAATTTCAAAATTCATAAATATTAATATTTCATTATTTATGTACATCACATTTGAAACTTAAATACATAGAAAATAAAACTTAACAATAAGTTCTTTACATTATTTATTTACATATATACTTCACAATCCCACATATTAAACTATTCCATCATTGATCAAATGACCAATATTTCCTTCAGGATCCTCAAAGAAATCAGATACATCATAATGAGTGGTGGAGTTCTTAGCATCATTTGAAACAAAATTTGTTTCCTTTCCTTTGTCGTTCTTTTTCAAAGATGCCTGGTAAAGATCGACTAGGTGCCTTGGGGTACGACAGGTACGTGACCAATGGCCCTTTCCACCACAGCGGAAACACTTCTCCACAGTTAATTTATTCTGCCCGATATTCCTTTCTTTGTCCCACTTCTGGTGAGATCCTCTCTTTTGAATATAATTCTTTTTCCTTCCATAATTTTTTTTGTTATTAAAAGCTTGCCATTTACCTCTTCTGGGGTAATGATTTCCCGCATTTACTTCAGGAAATGGGGCGGCGCTAGCTGGGCGCGCTTCATGATTTTTCAATAACAACTCATTGTTGCGTTCGGCAACAAGAAGGCAAGAAATTAACTCAGAATATTTTTTAAACCCTTTCTCTCGATACTGCTGCTGCAGGAGCACATTCGAGGCATGGAAGGTTGAGAAAGTTTTCTCCAACATATCATGATCAGTTATTTTTTCCCCACACAATTTCATTCGTGAGGTGATTCGAAACATTACAGAATTATATTCATTTATAGATTTAAAATCTTGTAAACGCAAATGCGTCCATTCATATCGGGCTTGAGGAAGTATCACCGTTTTCTGATGATTATACCTTTCTTCAAGGTCTTTCCAAAGATCTGCAGGATCTTTTAATGTAAGATATTCATTTTTCAATCCTTCGTCAAGATGACGACGAAGAAAAATCATGGCTTTAGCTTTATCCTTCTGGGATGCATTATTTTCAGCCTTAATGGTATCTCCAAGATCCATTGAATCAAGATGGATTTCAGCATCTAGTATCCATGATAAATAATTGTTTCCAGATATATCAAGAGCATTGAATTCAAGATGAGAGAGCTTCGACATAATGAAAATTTGTTACCTGAGTCTTCCTAAAAATTTGATCAGAGTCTCGTGCTGATAACGTGTTGTAAAATAAAAGATATATATATATATATATATAATAAAGTTGTATAAATAGAAGACTCTAGTATTAAAATAATTAGCTCAATAATAATTTATATATATATAATAAAATTATATGTTGTATTGTGTATATATATACAAAGATAGAAAGAAGTATTAAAAATAAAGAGAGGGAGAATCGCATTTGTTTATTGTTACAATCTCAATATAATAAAGATGATTAATAATGCTATTAATATTATATGTAAAGAGTAATAGAAAATAGAATTTAAAATACTTATAAAATAAAAGAAGAGAAAGAATTGTAGTAGAAATATAAAGAGAAGAGTATTTGATTGCAGCATAAAAGAGGATTGATTTATTTGTATGAAAAGGAAGGGAGAATGGTATTTTGTTCTATTGTTATGTGTATATTCCTTTTGCCCGTACATCCTTTTATAGGCATACAAAACTTGCTTTTTCAAACCTCATTAATGTTCTTCAATATAAAAACTTGTTCCTCTCGGTATAGAAAAGATGAATTGCTCATTAATGGACATCCATTCTTATCCATAGTATCCTCGTCATAACAATTTTTTCTATTTTTTAGTTTATAAAATACTTTCAGTTCGAATCAAATTTTCTTGAAAATAAGAGGATTTGATGTTAAATATGAAAAAATCTTCTGTAAATTCCAAACACATCCTAACACACATCTATAACTCAGCTTAAGGTGATTGCTTGTGCCAAAACCCAAGCTTTACCCCATGTATGATCAGCGTTATAAACTTTTATGTATCACAAATTGAATATATAGAAATCATCAATTACAATATTACGTTGACTTGAAATTCTATTTTGATTTATGATAATTTTAATGGAATGCTGAGTCATAAATTCATAATTGTGAAGTTGAAACTGTAAATGATGGCTAAATTATAGAAACTACTGTTCATGCTTAGCTTGTTAACACTACTCGACACCAACCAATTATTACCACATGTATCACGCCATATACATGATATAAGTTAACCCATGTTCTGCCTTTGTTGTCCTTAGACAAATTAGCATGCACAAGTTACGTTGTAAGACTTTGTCATTAATGATGTGCTTAATGTTAAAATTCAAATTAAATGGACTAACGCGTAACATGGTGGTCTCTGAGCTGGTTGATTCCTTAATAAACAAACCATTTAATTGTACTATATATTAGTTTATGTTTAATTTCATGTAACACCATCTCGCCTAGGTTATCTAAGTGTGGTAGAAGATGTCAAGATTAGCACACAAATTAAAGGAAGCCCGGAAAAAGCATTCTTAGTAGTTATATTCCTATTTTAGAAAGAATACTGTAGCACCCACTCCTATATACTTGACTTTTACTAATATTTAAAAAATATTACTAAATTATATTAAAATATTATCTATATATATTAGTAATATTTTAATAAATATTAAATATATTTTATATTACTAAAAAATTTTAATATTTTTTTTAAAAATTTAATAACATTTAGCAAAAATATTATAAAAAATATTTTATAGTAATATTATGAGAAATGTTACAATAGACCATTTATGACAACACTTAAAAAAATATTATAATTGATATTTTTTGTAACACTTAAATAAATGTTATCATAGATATTTTTGTAATATTTAAAAAAATGTTACTATAAATATTTTTTGTAATAGTTAAAAAACTATTACCATAAATATTTTTTTAGCACTTAAAAAATGTTACAATAGATTTTTAGTAATATTTTTTAGTTATATTATACTATTTTTTTATTTTATATTATACATAATATAAATATACTAAAATTAATTACTATGTTACAACATGAAATATTTTATTAAATTCACAAATTCACAAAATGAAATTTTTATAGCCTCTTTCATTAATCAATAATCATTGTACAAGTTTGTCTCTTTCATTAAATTCACAAATTCACAAATTCATCTCAATATTACAAGCACACCACTTTCTTCTTTTTTAATCTTTTCTTATGCTGGTCATGCTTCATTTTCTCTATTTTCAAGTCAAGAACCTCTTGAGTAAGAGAAGAATATAGAGTCTGCAAAAAGATAATAACTATTTTAAGGCACAAATACCAATATTTTCAAAATAAATCTCAATATGATTATTATAAAGTATGAATTATAAATGCCACTACAAGAAAATGAAGCATTTGTAACAAAAAATTTGTATCAAATTTAAAATTATTACAAATGATGATTTTAATATTTAGTTATTGTTATAAAATAAGAATATTTTGTAACAACGTGATTCCTTTTGTTATAAATTATGTTGGCTTTCGCATCGAATCATTGTTTTATTGCAAAATGTTATAATGTTTTGTAACATTATATTGTTGCAAAACTTTAAAATATTTTGTAACAAGTTATTTATTTTTCACAAAATTCAAAGATCTTTTGTAACTAATAAAAAATTTTATTTCAACATACTAAATGTAAGACTTCAAATTTTTAAAAATTAACATAATGAATTCTTTATGATTTATTATATTTATTTAAGATTTTATATTCAAAATTTTATTTTACTAAAAATATTTAAGTCAAATTAATGATACTTTGAGTTTAAAAATATTTTAAAAATTAAATAATAAATCATTTATGATTTATTATATTTATTCAAAATGAATTTTTAAAGATTTTTATATTAAATGGGGTATTTTTTATTTATAATTTAAAGTTTTAGTAATTTAAAAAAATATAAAAATTTTATATGATTTGATTTAAATATTTAAAATTTTTGAATTCAATACGTTAACTTTTATAAATAAAAAAATTTAACTCGATTATCTCTAATTTTATTTTAATTAGTGTTTATTTAAAAATAATTTATAAATTAATAATAAAATAGTATTTTTAAGAATAATTAGTTTAATTTTCTTTAATTCTTAAAATTAGTGTATTTATTTAAAAATACTTTGAGAATTTATAGTTAAATAATATCTTTATATAATTATTATTAAATTAAAATTAATTTTCAATTACTATACTACCCTTATTTTTATTAAAAATACTTAAATTATTCAAACATTAACCCTAATATAACTCTCTCTCACCGCACCCCCTAAACCTAGCCGCCATCCCTCCCCCTTTCCAAAACACTTGCCCAGCAAAAAGAAAAAAAAGAAAGAGAAAGAAAAACAGAAACAAGGAAAACTGAAAAAGAGGAAGAAGAGAAGGAGAGGAGGAAGGAGGGGAGGACGACACCGGCGGGCATCACTGCCGCCGCACCGTCGTGTCACACCCAGAGGAGAGAGGGCACCGTCGGGCAAGGGCCAAGGAGAGAGAGAGCGTCGCGCCTACCATGAGCCCGATGTCGGAGGAGTCGTCGTCGCGCCGAGCCACCATCATCGCTGTTCAAGCCGTCGGACTGCCGCATGTAAGGAGCTTCCCGTTTCGCCTCCGTCTTGCCTCGCCAGGAGAGAGAGCACCGTTGAGAGAGGAGACACCGTGACAGAGAAACCGTGCTGTGAAGGATGAAACCGTTGTCGCCGAGGCTCCGCCGCCGCCCAGCCGCCGTTGCCGAAGCCGTGATGCCGTCTCTGCGCTAGCAGGGGAAGCAGCCTTTGAGTGTGTAAACCCCGATAACCCTTCCTTTCCCATTTAATATCAACTTTCTTATTGTTTTCAATTTTTGAGGACGGAATTTCTTTTGTGATTTAAAGACCATAACTTTAATTTCTACTGAACATTTCGGCTGTAAGTTCTAATTCATGCCATTCTGAAGAATGAGTTTATTACTGATGATGAGTAGTAAACATTATTGAAGATTATTGAACTGTTATTATTACTGTAAGGCCCAGAATCTTTGAAAAGTCTTATTATGATCAAGTCTCAAATCATATAGTTATTTATAACCTTAATTTCAGAGATTATTTTATTAAAGATAATTAAGGCAAGTTTTGATTTATTGAACTTGAGATAAGTTATGATTATTATCCAATTTTATAATTATTGGATTATTTTCTATATTTAAAGTATAAGGTTGATAGTTATGAAATAATAAGTATTTTATATGATTTAGATTAAATAAGTAATATTTTAAATATTATTACTGCTATTTTGGAAAATGAAGAAATTAAGTATATTATTTCTAATTTTTAGATTTGGGCATTTTATTGAAAATATTTTGTGAAATTGATGAGCAAATAGTATTTTCTATATAGAATTAGTGTTGGATTTAATTTGGGTTTCAATTACTACATTATTCCCAATTTCATCTGAAATTACTAAAATGCCCCTAACCCTAATTTTTGAAAATGAAACCCTAATCCTAAAACCCAAACCCAGTGACCCGGTTCCTTTCTCACCCAACCCAGCAGCAGCAACACAAATGTTTCTTTTTTTCCCTCAAACCCACACGCAGCAACAGTAGCAGATCGGAGGAGTGGGGAAGAGAGGAGGGGCGACGATGGCTGGGGCCTCATTGCCGCCGCCGTCCAGCTCAACGCCGCCGCACCCTACCTGTTTTCCTTCCTCCCCTCATTCACGCGACACATAGCAGCAACAGCTACCAAACGAAGCAAAGAAAGAAAGAGGGAACGGAGTGCGGCAGGGAGAAGGAGAGGAGACGCGTCGGAGCCGCGGGGCCTCACCGCCACCGTCGCGTTGTGCCGCCGCATTCCACGCCTTGCCGCCACTGTTGTACACCGAAGGGAGAAAGAGAAAGAGACACGGAGTCAGCGTCGCGCAGAGAAGGAGTCGCTGCCAGCTCCATCGTCCTCACTGCCTTGCCACCGTCGAGCTCGCAACCTCGGAGGGAGCACAACGCCGCCGTGAGTCCTGACCAGAAGAGAACGAGAGACCAAGAGAGGAATATGGAGTCGGCGACGCACAGGGAGGCACTCGCCGCTGCCGTCGCGCGCCGTCGCCCGTCTAGGTTGCTCTGCCGCCGTGAATCTCCTCGCTGTTGGGGTCTCACCGTCGCCGTCCCTGTTGTGGCTGGTGTCGTCACTGAAGACCCACCATTGCTGGAGAAAAGAAGAGAGTCAGAGGAGGAGAGCCACGCCGGAGAAGAACTGCCGCGGAGCTGTCCCTGCCGCTGCGCCCAGCAGCTGTCGGGAGCTTTGTATCCGTTCATGGGGTGTGCCGGTAAGCTCATGCCGTCGGAAAACCTCGCTGCCATCACCGGAAAAGCCACTGCTGGTAAAGGTCTTGTCATTAGCCTCTGTCCTTTTGAATTCCGAGAATATTATGGTCGCTGCATGTTGGTTTCAGTTGTCGTGATCGGAATTCGTTGCCGCTGCCGCTTGTGGTGGCTGTTGGGGCTACCGCCCAACCGGTTCAGAGGTCGTTGCTGTTCGGTTCGGCCGTTCTTTCTTAGTTTCAGTAAGTATTCCGGTTTCGAGAGCTCTGCGTTAGTGTTCTGTTCTGTGTAATAAAATAATCGTAATGTTAATGCTTTTAGGAGCTAGAATCCGGTTCGCTTGTGCCGTTTGGGGCTGTTTCTGCTTTTGAGAGAGCGGGCAGAGCCGAGATTTTGATTGCCGGTGATTTCGGGTCGAGATAAAAGGAGTTGGGTTGTGGTTCCAATGTTGTGAGGTAGGGGCGCTTTCCAAAAACTATAGTTTATTATTGGAATTATTACATATGGGTACTGATGTGAGATATTGTGTATTTGGTGATTGTATCTGCCTTATGTACTATTTGATTGACTCGAATGACTATGGATGTTGGTTTGGCCGAATTGTTGTGTGGCTTGTGAAATGTAATGTTTGAAGTTGATTCTTTAAAGATTTGAAATGAGTTTAATCCGTTGAGGATTGGTTTGAATTGAGTCAATTATTTTGATGATGTGGAAGATAGAATACTCTTGAAATTCAGCCTGTGTTGCTTTAATTGATTTGGTTTTGATAAACGATTTATTGCTGAACCGATTCTTTAAAGCTTTGGAAATGAGTTAAATCGGTTGATATTGAGTTGATTTTTGAAATGGCTTCCTTGAGATATGCCACTGAGGTGACTGTTGGATTTAGCTTGCTTTTGAATTGATTTCTGGTTTTGAGCTGTTGAAAAAGAATGAGAAACGGTTTAGTTGGGACCCGAACCGGGTGGCAAAAGTCCAAGTTTTAGGGGAGGTGCTGCCGAAATTTCTATAGAATCCGAGTCCTTATTTGAGATGTTAATTGGGGAATTTTGAGTTTAATGCCTTTCCTATCTATTTTGAGGATTGTGAAATTATGGTTTCTTTATTACCTTTACTTAGAGCAATTAAGAAAGCGATGAAGTTATGCTTTGAAAGAATTATTGAAAAGAGAATCATGATTTATCCTTATTTTCCAAGAAGAACAGTATGTCTTTGGGTACAAGTCATTTGAAAGAGAATTTTGCTTTGAGGCTGTTTTAAAAGGTAAAATGGGTTTATGTTTTTCTCTATTAAACACAAAGATTGTCCCTTGGGAGAGTTTTCGTGATTTTAAAAGGAATTGGATTTCGATTGATGAGCCTCATTATTTTGACGTTTTAAATAAGATTCAAAGTATCTTTTGAACTCTAGTTTAACACAACGAAAATGATTCTCTTATCAGTTTGAAACGCTTCAGATTTAATTATGGAATTGAAGCCGGTTTTGTTTAAGTAAAGGAAATGGTTTTGAAAGAAGTAAAGGTTACGTGACTCGGTTTGGCTTAGATCCTATTTTCTTACTCAAATCAGAAAGCCAATGTTTTAATGATTTTAAATGATTTTGGCGAAATGAGATATGTTATTCTCCCCTAAAGACTTGGGACTCTGCCGAGAAACTTTGTTATAAAATCCCATTGTTGAATGGATGATTTTGAGTGTCTCCAAAAAGAATCTTTAACTTGCCATGGTTATGGAAGTTTGGAAAGAGGATGCCGAGAGTGGCATTGTTTTCAAAGGGAAATTTACCTTGAGTAAAAGTGGCTTATGAGCCTAAAATGATTTGAGAAATGAGATCTTTAAAGCCAAGGCTGAAAAGAGTTTAAACTCGATTTCAAAGTGAAATGAATTGAGGAAATGATTTATGGCTTAAATGCCGACTTTATGAATTTAATGATGTTGAATAGTGGAAGTGCTGTTTTGTTGTGAGCCGGAATGGCTGTGTATGATTATACATATTGGTTGGTTTTGGATTGAACCGTGAGCCGGAATGGCTGTGTATGATATGAATATTGGCTGGTTCTGGACTGAACCGTGAGCCGGATGGCTGAGATGGATGTTGATCCATGGATGAGATTGAATGCATGTTTATGCTGAATCATTGATAAATGTGAATGTTGCACTTCCACTATCTGAGATACGAGTTTCCCTGGGTAGTAGCAATGGCTAGCCACCACGTGCTCCAGGTCGAGACTTGATACTCTGTTGACCCTATGTCGTAAGTGTGGCCGGGCACTGTGAAAGGCCCGGATGAGCTCGCCCCCATAAATATTCACCAGTGATGGTGATGGATAAATATTCACCAGTGAGGGTGATGGATATAGATCATGATTATGATCAAGTTTATGATGAGTATAACTCGAGTTGGGGATGCACGACAGAGGGACAGTCCAATGGTTAGCTACCAGGACTTGTCGGGTTGGCTCTATAACCGACAGATGATATCATCAGCCACTAGGGACAGGCATGCATCATATGCATTTGTGTGACATTGGTTGGGTGTGCATATTATACTTGGTTTGCCTATGTGATTAATTGCTAACTGTTCTACTTGTAATAACTGTTTGTTTGTGCTTGAACTTCCTATCTGTGTTTGCATCTGGGACTCTGTTGGATTGTGGTGATTGGTTGTTGGTTGGATTGTTTGGGCCTAGGGCCGTGGTTGGAATGAGATGAACTGATGGTTGATTTCGATCTTGTGTTTCTGGTTTGGAATAAAATATGAAAGGCTATTTTGGTTTCGCTTAGATAAACCGTTTTGAAAGGCTTTTGAGTTTTTGAGAATTGAACGGTTCTTCTTTCTGAAAAGATTTCCGACTTTACTTTCATTGTAAACCGTTGTTTTTGAAAAGAGGCATAAGACGGTTATGAATCACTGGTGCGATTATCTTCATGTATCCTATTACAGTAATTCCTAAAAACCCTCTACTGAGAACCCTTTCGAGGATGATGTTCTCACCCCCCTACATTTTTCCCCTTTCAGGATATGGGCGCAGAAGTTACGAAGAGCTTATTTAATTGTTGTTGTGATGCTCTGTATTGTTTTAGTTATGGTTTATTGTACCCTCGCCTTTATCTTGATATATTCTGTAAGAGGGATAGGAATTGTATTGGATAATGCTTATAATATTATCTATGTATATAAGTGTATATATGTATGTACCCTTTATGAGTTTTTGTAAGTTGTATGGTATTTATGGATGTACGTTATCGAACGAAAGTATTTTTGGGAGCGGTATTGCGGTTTAAAGTTTCAAACAGGCTCATATTTTAGTATTAAGTAGTATAAGTGTCGTCGTAATGTCCGAGCTATCAGAGTCGCGCAGCCGAAAGTGTGAACTTTGGTAGTTAGGGCATTACATTATGGTATCAGAGCAGTTCTTCCTATAGAGCCTGAGGAATGGACTGACTATGCTTCAATTGCATACTCTGAGCGTTTGTCATGTATTAGGTCTTGTTGAATGACGAGAATTAGAGCTTTATGCACATGGCGGTCTATTGATTAACGCTGTTAGTCTTGCATTGCATAATTCCTGATATTAAGTTTGGCCAGCTTAATACTAGTGGATTTTGTATATGAAAGCACTGATGGGTTATCATAGATGAAATACGAGTTTTGGGTAAAGCGAATCGCGGGTTTTGAGAACGCTAGAAACTATTTCTCGAGGCTATTCAGTTTTGTGTCTTGAATTTCATTTGAGTCGACCTGTTCTTTCATGTCCTAACTTGAAGTTCTTAATTGCTGATCCTTTTGAGGAGTAGTTTGATTTTTAAACTTTATTCCTCTATCCATATGCATTCTTGAATGATCTTAGGTGCATATGCTTGTTTAGAATCCTTGATGCATCTGTCTTCCTCTGTTTGAGTTCTTCTTGATTCAAGTATTTTTTTTATATAGTCTTGAACTTGTCTTAATGTGTTGTGACTTTTAACTCTGGGTTCCGAGTTCATTCTTAGAGAACTTGTTGATTCAGTTTTCCTCTTATTTGACAGTGATTACAGCTAATTTTGGGATTTTTATAAAAATTGCTGTTGATTAGATATACACTTATCTATATGTGGAACTTTGAAGATTTCTTATACAGTTTAACAACTATTTATTTCTAATGCCTCGCCTGTACCTTTACTGGTTTATAGAACTGCACCTACTTAAAATACAAATTGACTTTCTAGTAACTTTACTATAGTTCCAATGGACATCTTTATTTGATTGTGTATTTGGATATTTTCCGAAATACTGGAAAGAAAGGATTTTTCGCTTTTATTCCGGTTGAGTTTCATTTGATAAGCTTTACTTAACTATTTTGAATTGAGTTTGGTTTAGCATACTACATGGTTTATGCCATTGTTGTTCTTTTGAAAATGTTGGATTCATAGCTTTCTTCTTATGAACGGACTGGTTCCTTCTTAAGCTTTTCACCTCTATGAATGTCATACGTGATTCTGTTTTTAACTAATCTTTTACATCTTGTGAACATTACCATTGATCTTGGTTTGTCCCCTCTTGTGAATCTCATCCTTATGTGGGTCAGTTGATTCGTTTCAAGATAGTGCATTGTTTACTCTCCCATTATCTCTACAAGAGTTTTTAGTTAAAGATTTATCATTGAAAAATTACAAATAATTGAGTTGTCTTTTCTATGACTTTTGTATTCTTTTGGATCAATTTAAAACTTGTTTGATATTTCATGTTTAGTGGATCTTGTTTGAACTACTCTAATTTAAGATCCTTTCTTGCAAAGCTTGACTCCTTTTTAGTACATCTTAGACTTCTTGAATGTTCTTCCGAGATGGTGATTTCAAGAACGCTTTTGGAGTCTTGTTCTGAACCTTTTAAAGAAGTTTCGAATTCTCTTTGACGAAATATTAAACGGAATTTATTTTCTGTTGTTTGATTGAGATTAAAACCATTGTCCAATTTTGACGAAATTAATTTAAAGTTGGCATGCGCTATTTTAAATGAAGTTTTGGAAAGCTTCCTTGTTTAGTGGAA
The DNA here is from genome assembly GCF_003086295.3 of Arachis hypogaea. NCBI lineage: Eukaryota > Viridiplantae > Streptophyta > Magnoliopsida > Fabales > Fabaceae > Arachis > Arachis hypogaea. Next base: position 26,538,627 of record NC_092046.1, read on the forward strand.
ACCGGTTTGTTTGTAACACACCACTTATTTCCTTACCAGATTGTGTGCAAATTTTTACTTTGGAGTTTCTTTTCTAAAAGGAGTTTAATTTTCCCTTTCATCCTTGCTACGAATGTTATACACGCTTGTTTGAATGTGAACTTTGAGAATTTTTGAACAAGCCTTTGATTTCTCTCCCGAGTTTTTATGAACTGCTTTTGGTTAAGTTGTGCTCTAATTATCCTTCTAAAATATTTGAGGAAATATTTTAGCTCTTAGCCAAAGTTGTGTGCATTTTGTTTTTGGAACTCTACAAAATCTACTTCAACATGAAATTGTATTAAAGTAAAGCCACGTTTATGTTTTTGTTACTCCCTTGAAGGATGTTTGTTGTTTAACTTCTCTTTCAGACTGCGAAGTGATATTTTTACAAGTTTTCGATTCTTTTAAGAACAACGTATTCGGAAGTATTTCAATTATGCTCTTGAGTTCTGTGAGCTTTGTCTTGGGTTTGAGAGATTCTCCTCTATAAACTTCATACTTCTTCGACTCACCTTGAATTTGTTTCAAACTAATGCGCTGATCCTTCTCCTTGTTGATCTTATTGGATTTCTTTGATTCAAGGGTTATCTTTGAGGTGGTCAATTGAATTGTGTCTAGTAAACTTCATTGCTTGAGTATCCTTGGTTATCTGGGATTGGATATATTCTCTCAAATCTATTATTGCTATCCTTGACAGTTGACTCTCCTTTCTAAGATCTTGCATTCTTCTGAGTAGACTCGAGAATTGTTTTGAGATCATGTACGACTTGTAGACGTAGTAACGCGATGCGTTAGTTAAGACGTGATATGTGTATATGGAAGTCGAAGCGGTAGGTGTGCAACGTATGAGCTATGGGCGTTTGTTTCCTTGCGAACGGATTTGTGGTCGTCAGGCTTGTGATCGAATTTGGGGTTTGTAAAGTGCTTGATGGAGTCAGAAAGTTGAAACTTTGAGGTTGATATGAAATTAGCGTGCGGATGTTAAGCACATCGTTTTAACTCCATCCTATTTGATAGCCTCTGATGCCTTGCCCTTCTACCACATGATTGACCCATGTTATCTTTCGCATGGAGCCTACCTTGTAACGTTTGCTTTGCAATCACACTCCTACCTTCACATCCTTATGCTTATGACAATCAAAGTATTTGAAAATCGTATATATGATTATATTCTGAGATATTTTTGCTTCTTCCTTAAATGTGTTCAAGGGTGAACTGTTATGGAATCTCTTTCATTTTGTATCAATTTTCGAGGGCGAAAATTCTTATAAGGTGGGTAGAATGTAAGGCCCAGAATCTTTGAAAAGTCTTATTATGATCAAGTCTCAAATCATATAGTTATTTATAACCTTAATTTCAGAGATTATTTTATTAAGGATAATTAAGGCAAGTTTTGATTTATTGAACTTGAGATAAGTTATGATTATTATCCAATTTTATAATTATTGGATTATTTTCTATATTTAAAGTATAAGGTTGATAGTTATGAAATAATAAGTATTTTATATGATTTAGATTAAATAAGTAATATTTTAAATATTATTACTGCTATTTTGGAAAATGAAGAAATTAAGTATATTATTTCTAATTTTTAGATTTGGGCATTTTATTGAAAATATTTTGTGAAATTGATGAGCAAATAGTATTTTCTATATACAATTAGTGTTGGATTTAATTTGGGTTTCAATTACTACATTATTCCCAATTTCATCTGAAATTACTAAAATGCCCCTAACCCTAATTTTTGAAAATGAAACCCTAATCCTAAAACCCTAACCCAATGACCCGGTTCCTTTCTCACCCAACCCAGCAGCAGCAACACAAATGTTTCTTTTTTTCCCTCAAACCCACACGCAGCAACAGTAGCAGATCGGAGGAGTGGGGAAGAGAGGAGGGGCGACGATGGCTGGGGCCTCATTGCCGCCGCCGTCCAGCTCAACGCCGCCGCACCCTACCTGTTTTCCTTCCTCCCCTCATTCACGCGACACATAGCAGCAACAGCTGCCAAACGAAGCAAAGAAAGAAAGAGGGAACGGAGTGCGGCAGGGAGAAGGAGAGGAGACGCGTCGGAGCCGCGGGGCCTCACCGCCACCGTCGCGTTGTGCCGCCGCATTCCACGCCTTGCCGCCACTGTTGTACACCGAAGGGAGAAAGAGAAAGAGACACGGAGTCAGCGTCGCGCAGAGAAGGAGTCGCTGCCAGCTCCATCGTCCTCACTGCCTTGCCACCGTCGAGCTCGCAACCTTGGAGGGAGCACAGCGCCGCCGTGAGTCCTGACCAGAAGAGAGCGAGAGACCAAGAGAGGAATATGGAGTCGGCGACGCACAGGGAGGCACTCGCCGCTGCCGTCGCGCGCCGTCGCCCGTCTGGGTTGCTCTGCCGCCGTGAATCTCCTCGCTGTTGGGGTCTCACCGTCGCCGTCCCTGTTGTGGTTGGTGTCGTCACTGAAGACCCACCATTGCTGGAGAAAGGAAGAGAGTCAGAGGAGGAGAGCCACGCCGGAGAAGAACTGCCGCGGAGCTGTCCCTGCCGCTGCGCCCAGCAGCTGTCGGGAGCTTTGTATCCGTTCATGGGGTGTGCCGGTAAGCTCATGCCGTCGGAAAACCTCGCTGCCATCACCGGAAAAGCCACTGCTAGTAAGGGTCTTGTCATTAGCCTCTGTCCTTTTGAATTCCGAGAATATTATGGTCGCTGCATGTTGGTTTCAGTTGTCGTGATCGGAATTCGTTGCCGCTGCCGCTTGAGGTGGCTGTTGGGGCTACCGCCCAACCGGTTCAGAGGTCGTTGCTGTTCGGTTCGGCCGTTCTTTCTTAGTTTCAGTAAGTATTCCGGTTTCGAGAGCTCTGCGTTAGTGTTCTGTTCTGTGTAATAAAGTAATCGTAATGTTAATGCTTTTAGGAGCTAGAATCCGGTTCGCTTGTGCCGTTTGGGGCTGTTTCTGCTTTTGAGAGAGCGGGCAGAGCCGAGATTTTGATTGCCGGTGATTTCGGGTCGAGATAAAAGGAGTTGGGTTGTGGTTCCAATGTTGTGAGGTAGGGGCGCTTTCCAAAAACTATAGTTTATTATTGGAATTATTACATATGGGTACTGATGTGAGATATTGTGTATTTGGTGATTGTATCTGCCTTATGTACTATTTGATTGACTCGAATGACTATGGATGTTGGTTTGGCCGAATTGTTGTGTGGCTTGTGAAATGTAATGTTTGAAGTTGATTCTTTAAAGATTTGAAATGAGTTTAATCCGTTGAGGATTGGTTTGAATTGAGTCAATTATTTTGATGATGTGGAAGATAGAATACTCTTGAAATTCAGCCTGTGTTGCTTTAATTGATTTGGTTTTGATAAACGATTTATTGCTGAACCGATTCTTTAAAGCTTTGGAAATGAGTTAAATCGGTTGATATTGAGTTGATTTTTGAAATGGCTTCCTTGAGATATGCCACTGAGGTGACTGTTGGATTTAGCTTGCTTTTGAATTGATTTCTGGTTTTGAGCTGTTGAAAAAGAATGAGAAACGGTTTAGTTGGGACCCGAACCGGGTGGCAAAAGTCCAAGTTTTAGGGGAGGTGCTGCCGAAATTTCTATAGAATCCGAGTCCTTATTTGAGATGTTAATTGGGGAATTTTGAGTTTAATGCCTTTCCTATCTATTTTGAGGATTGTGAAATTATGGTTTCTTTATTACCTTTACTTAGAGCAATTAAGAAAGCGATGAAGTTATGCTTTGAAAGAATTATTGAAAACAGAATCATGATTTATCCTTATTTTCCAAGAAGAACAGTATGTCTTTGGGTACAAGTCATTTGAAAGAGAATTTTGCTTTGAGGCTGTTTTAAAAGGTAAAACGGGTTTATGTTTTTCTCTATTAAACACAAAGATTGTCCCTTGGGAGAGTTTTCGTGATTTTAAAAGGAATTGGATTTCGATTGATGAGCCTCATTATTTTGACGTTTTAAATAAGATTCAAAGTATCTTTTGAACTCTAGTTTAACACAACGAAAATGATTCTCTTATCAGTTTGAAACGCTTCAGATTTAATTATGGAATTGAAGCCGGTTTTGTTTAAGTAAAGGAAATGGTTTTGAAAGAAGTAAAGGTTACGTGACTCGGTTTGGCTTAGATCCTATTTTCTTACTCAAATCAGAAAGCCAATGTTTTAATGATTTTAAATGATTTTGGCGAAATGAGATATGTTATTCTCCCCTAAAGACTTGGGACTCTGCCGAGAAACTTTGTTATAAAATCCCATTGTTGAATGGATGATTTTGAGTGTCTCCAAAAAGAATCTTTAACTTGCCATGGTTATGGAAGTTTGGAAAGAGGATGCCGAGAGTGGCATTGTTTTCAAAGGGAAATTTACCTTGAGTAAAAGTGGCTTATGAGCCTAAAATGATTTGAGAAATGAGATCTTTAAAGCCAAGGCTGAAAAGAGTTGAAACTCGATTTCAAAGTGAAATGAATTGAGGAAATGATTTATGGCTTAAATGCCGACTTTATGAATTTAATGATGTTGAATGGTGGAAGTGCTGTTTTGTTGTGAGCCGGAATGGCTGTGTATGATTATACATATTGGTTGGTTTTGGATTGAACCGTGAGCCGAAATGGCTGTGTATGATATGAATATTGGCTGGTTCTGGACTGAACCGTGAGCCGGATGGCTGAGATGGATGTTGATCCATGGATGAGATTGAATGCATGTTTATGCTGAATCATTGATAAATGTGAATGTTGCACTTCCACTATCTTAGATACGAGTTTCCCTGGGTAGTAGCAGTGGCTAGCCACCACGTGCTCCAGGTCGAGACTTGATACTCTGTTGACCCTATGTCGTAAGTGTGGCCGGGCACTGTGAAAGGCCCGGATGAGCTCGCCCCCATAAATATTCACCAGTGATGGTGATGGATAAATATTCACCAGTGAGGGTGATGGATATAGATCATGATTATGATCAAGTTTATGATGAGTATAACTCGAGTTGGGGATGCACGACAGAGGGACAGTCCAATGGTTAGCTACCAGGACTTGTCGGGTTGGCTCTATAACCGACAGATGATATCATCAGCCACTAGGGACAGGCATGCATCATATGCATTTGTGTGACATTGGTTGGGTGTGCATATTATACTTGGTTTGCCTATGTGATTAATTGCTAACTGTTCTACTTGTAATAACTGTTTGTTTGTGCTTGAACTTCCTATCTGTGTTTGCATCTGGGACTCTGTTGGATTGTGGTGATTGGTTGTTGGTTGGATTGTTTGGGCCTAGGGCCGTGGTTGGAATGAGATGAACTGATGGTTGATTTCGATCTTGTGTTTCTGGTTTGGAATAAAATATGAAAGGCTATTTTGGTTTCGCTTAGATAAACCGTTTTGAAAGGCTTTTGAGTTTTTGAGAATTGAACGGTTCTTCTTTCTGAAAAGATTTCCGACTTTACTTTCATTGTAAACCGTTGTTTTTGAAAAGAGGCATAAGACGGTTATGAATCACTGGTGCGATTATCTTCATGTATCCTATTACAGTAATTCCTAAAAACCCTCTACTGAGAACCCTTTCGAGGATGATGTTCTCACCCCCCTACATTTTTCCCCTTTCAGGATATGGGCGCAGAAGTTACGAAGAGCTTATTTAATTGTTGTTGTGATGCTCTGTATTGTTTTAGTTATGGTTTATTGTACCCTCGCCTTTATCTTGATATATTCTGTAAGAGGGATAGGAATTGTATTGGATAATGCTTATAATATTATCTATGTGTATAAGTGTATATATGTATGTACCCTTTATGAGTTTTTGTAAGTTGTATGGTATTTATGGATGTACGTTATCGAACGAAAGTATTTTTAGGAGCGGTATTGCGGTTTAAAGTTTCAAACAGGCTCATATTTTAGTATTAAGTAGTATAAGTGTCGTCGTAATGTCCGAGCTATCAGAGTCGCGCAGCCAGAAGTGTGAACTTTGGTAGTTAGGGCATTACAATTACGAGTAATGATTTTCTTAGATTTTTTTGTTATGAGTAATTTAGATTATTTTGTTGTACAGTAATTATGGAACTGTTCTTGTTGTTCACATGTTGTATTTTTTTATTTAATCATGGAATTGTTCTTGTTGTTTTTATTCAGTGTTGTGTTTATTTAATGAGTAAAGTATCGTTTTTGTCCCAACGTTTGGGATAAGTGCCAAAATTGTCCCTAACGTTTATATCGTCTTATTTACATTCCTAACATTTCAAAATTGACTTAATGTTGTCTTGCCGTTAGAGATCTGTTAACAAAATCGACGGCAGGACAAAATTGAGACGATTTTGAAAAGTTAGGGACTTAGATAGGACGAAAACATTGGGGACAAAAATGATACATAGAAATAAATTTTAATTTTATCCTTCAATAATATCAATTTTTTACAGTACATAGTTATTCAATTATTTTTTAATTACATCTAAGTAAATTACAAATAATCACATTACTTTCATTCTAAATAAAATTATTTTTTTTATGTAATCTTACTCTTAAAGATTTTTCTCATAATGAAATATATATAAAATTACTAGAATCACATTATTTTATTGTATATGTATCATTTTTTTCCAAGTTTATGTACTACTCATTCTACCAATATTTCACGATGAGTAAAAATATTTAAGAGTAAAATTATAAAAAATAAATTTATTTAGAATAAAAGTAATATGATTAAGTGTAATTTACCTAGATGTGATTAAAAAATAATTGAATAAATATGTACTGTAAAAAATTGATATTATTGGAGGATAAAATTTAAATTTATTTTTATGTATCATTTTTGTCCCTAACGTTTTCGTCCTAGTTAAATCCCTAACGTTTCAAAATCGTCTCAATTTTGTTCCGCCGTCAATTTTGTTAACAGAACTCTAACGGCAGGACAACATTAAGTCAATTTTGAAACGTTAGGGACTTAAATAGGATGATATAAATGTTAGGGACAATTTTGGGACTTACCCCAAAATGTTGGGGACAAAAACATTGGGGACTTCTCCTCCAGTCCTCCTCCACTTCCACTTGGCTTCAGGTGTGATACTTTCTCCTTCTCTGTATAATCTATTGCACTTAAGAGTTTATCCATCTCTGTAATTTATTGCAAGTTTTTGTGCTTGTGTCCTAGTATATAAATCATAATCTGTGCTTCTATGTATAATCACTTTCTCTGTATAAATCTTAACCTTTCTCGCACCAGGTTGGTTATATTTCTTATTGTTGATTATTATTCTTTTATTTCTTTACTGATGGATTCTGCTATTTTTTTTAATTATAGTGATGATTTAGGGTTTTATTTTTGTTTTGTTTATTTTTTTGCTCCGTTTATTTTTTGTTCTGTTTATTAGGGTTTTTATTTTTTTAATTCTATTTTGAATTTCTATTTTTATGATTCTAATTCTTGATTTTCTGTTTGTAGGTTTGTTGTTACAATTCTGATGTCTGAATCAGTTCTATTCTGATTTGTTTTTTGTTCTGATTTTATTTGTTCTTTCTGATTCAGTTTGGTTCTATTTCTAATTTGGTCTCTTACTTTTTTTGCTTCTTGATTTTTTTGAGTCAGGTTGATTATGGTTCCATTTGCTTTTGCTATGTTTGCAAAATTCTTAATGATTTTAACTTGTATGTGCTTATGCTAATTTGTGCTACGTGGCGTGTGGAAGCTCTGTTGGGCGGTTTGACCCTCTTCGATTCGTTCCTCCTATCGTCGCTGTCGTAGGAAGATCTCCTCTCATCCAAGTGCTCTCTCTCTCTATCTTTGCCGGCAGTTCCCATTCCTCCATTACCGTCACAAAGGTCAAGCGTGGCATCGCTGAGCCCAACGGCCTTACTTCTAGCTCTCTCTCGCTCTTTCCGTCCGAGCTCACTTCCTTTTCTCTGTCGCTGTCATTGCCCATTCCTCCGTCACTGTCATTACCCTTCCTTCCTCGCGTCGGTAAGCTCTCTATCTTCAATTTATTTATGCTTGTTTAATTATAAGTTGCCAAGTTAGGTTTAATTGTGAGTTGCTGGGTTTAATTTTGAGTTGCTAAGTTAATAATAATGATTTTTTTTATGTTTGCTTATTCTGAGTTGTTGATTTTCTGAAATGTTGTTGCTGATTATGGGAAATGAATGACGATGTTGCTGATTTTTTTATGGTTAAATTTTTTTGGTTGTATGTTGAACATTATGTTTGTCATTTACTTTCAATTTGATCTGCTTGGTTAATGAGATTCGTTCACGTGAATATGTAAGAACATGAAGATTTGGACTTTTTATTTCATCCACGGATAACTCATGGTTTTAAAATAGTCATAAAGAGAATGAGCGAGGGTGTAAGAGTGGGAATTTAAGGGAGTGGGTGAGGGTCAGGGAGGGCATTGAGAAATTGGAGGATATACTATATAGATGATAGTGATATGGAAATGTACTGATCTTCGCCTGTCCCAAAGGATAGAGGTATTGATTAGTTGATTGCATTATTATTGACTTTTGTTAAAGCCAATTCTTTTCTGCCTTTTCCCCTTCCTTATGTTATTTTTTTCTTGTTTATTTTTTTAAATCATTATGTATTGTTCTAATTGATACTCATACAAAGTAATAGCAATTATTCTGTATTGTGGCATGAACCTTCTTGTTTATTTGCGTATTCATTCATGTTGTTTGCAAGTAGCAAAGATAGTGGAATTTTTATTATTATTGGCTAATTGCATTTAATTAATTATAAAGTTAGAATTAAGGTAATAGTGGATGATGAAATGCCTGAAAATGAAGAAGATTCGGCTCAGAAATCGAAGAAAAAGAAATAGGAAGCTCAGATGAAAGAGGAAGATAACAAAAAGTTCTCAGCTTCCAATAGTTATTAGGGGTGAGACTGGCCATCCTGTTTCGAAACGTGAAGAAGATGATAGGGAAAGTGAAGATGAGGATGGTTTTCCCATTTCTACTGCTGAGAAAGGTAAATCTGAAGTTAAAGGAAACAAAGCACATAAGACAGCTGAGGAAGCTGGCAAAAATGCAGGTGTTAATCATTCTCCAAGCTTAAAATGGAAAGTCAAAAGTGCTGATAGAGATGAATCGCAGCACCAAGACAGGTGAGATAAATATACTGATTTAGTGACATCTTACATCTTCTCTGTGCCAACTAGCCTTTGTTTTTTTTTAAAAGGGTCACTGAAAAAGAACACTTTGTGCCTTTTGTTTAATTTATACTAACTGTTTTGCACTTCTTTTTCTCTCCTGATAATGATTTCATATAATTTTCAAGAAACAGAAGAAGAAAAAGAGCAAGTTGAAAGAACCTAGTAAAGGGAAAAGTGCTCAGGCACCAGGCAAAAGAGTAGCTCCTGGAAAGAAGGTTAACATCCTCTACTAATTGAGTTGGTTGAACTTGCACAAATTACTACTATAGACTGATGTTATTGAACCTATTTTCTAATGCAATCTCTTTTAATGGGAATCAAATGTTTGGTTTCAGGTCAGTGTTAAATACTCAATTATTTTACTCTCTCTTTTTTCAATGTCTCTTATCAATTATTCAACTATTTGCTGGCTCATGCTATTTTCAACTCACCCTATTCTCTTCGGTTGAGAGGAGCTGAAAATGAATTATGTTTGTGTTTATTAGTAAAGTTTCTGCTTTAATTTCTCATCTTGCTTTCTTCAATTTGATTCTGTTGTTTATCTTGATTAATTTCTTTTGCAATGCAAACAAGAATCACATGATGTGTAGTGTAGTACAGTACCTTTGATTTTGACTGTTGTTAGATTCTTTATGATTATGAATTTCTTTTCTTTTCTTTTTTGTTGAATCTCTTGCTATTTTTTTGGTGATCATTTTCTATGAATTCATTTGTGGAATTCTGCATCATGGGTTAGTTTGGTTTATAATTCTATGACCTCATGTATGGACAAAATTTTTCATTTCTCTATTGATTTGTGTTGCTTTTTTGTAATATGTAGAACTGATCAGGTAATCAACACTCAATTGATGGTTTCTCAGTAAATTTACCAAAAATGGGTCATGCATTTTTCTCCATATTTCATCTTGAAACAAAGGTGGTTATAGCTTATTGGCATTACATTCGCATTGTGTAAATTAAATTATTAGTTTTGTTATAGAATTGTAATTTTTTAATTATAATTATATCATGTAAATAATTATGTAAATCAATAAAAAATCAATTCTTTTTATATTTTCTTGTTTTCTCCTTTCAAAAGCATGGGTGTATGTCTCCTATTGGCAAAGCGTAGCCAAAACCAACTTAACGGCATGTTTTTAAAAGCGTGGTTGTATCGCCACTTTTTGGCACACTTTAAAAGCATGGTGAAAAGATATCGCTACACTTTTTTTGCATTTTAAAGCGTGGCAAAAGTCAGTTTTTCTTGTAATGTGAGATACTTATCGATTTGTTACTAATTTAAAAGGAATTTTTTATGACATTTTGCGATAGTATTGCAACTAATTGGCTACATATTATTTCCTAGCAAGTTAGCAACTACTTCAAAACTTTACTTTATCATTTAGCATAGCTTTGGTTTAGCGACAAAATTCCTACAAATTTGATTAAGGATTTTCAAAGATTAGCTATATATTTGCTACAAAATATGACAGATTTGCAACTATATTAGCGGACAACTTGCGACGAGTTTGGTTTGGAAAAATTCTTCATTAATTAGCGTCAACTAAGCATTCCATCTATGAAGTTAGCTTGCATTTAGCGATGAGTCTGCTGCAGCAGAGTTTGTCGCTAATTAGCGACTATCGTTTAGTCTATTTCTTCTATGGAATTAGCTTTTACTTTAGTGATGGATTTGCGACTATTTATTCGGTAGCTAAAAAATTTTCTGATGAATTAGCGACTGTTGTGTTTGCCTCACTGATCTGCGACTTGTAATTAGCGAGGAAAGCATTAGTTTCTAGGTGGTAGCTAATCCTTCACAAATTATATTTTGCATCAGATTAGCGATGATTTTACGACCCTTTTGTTGTAGCTAATAAGCCATATTCTTGTAGTGATATTAAGTTACTGGATAAGTAATCAGCATATATTATATATTGTTATAATTGTGAGATGATCGATTTTGTTGTCATCACAAGTCAAATCTGTCTTATGAAACTTTATAGTATGATTTTGTAAAAATATGGGAAAAATCAAATTCTATAGTTCATCTTATTCGTATTCCCATTCTCATTTATGTTTCTGTCAACCATCCCACCTTGGCTGCTTTGCACAAAGTGATAAAGAGCTTTTGTTTGAGGGAGGGGGATGATTTACATTATTTGTTTACCTGAAAGGACTTTGATATTGCAAACATGTTGACTTGTGTGTTTCTTAGCTTTCTTTTCCTTTATTAAGTGTACACTACGAAGCTATGCATCTTGTCCTTATATTATGCTGCTTTATGATAAATATTTGTTATTGAGAATAACATGTTATTTTTCTTCTGATAGTTTGTAATATTATCTTTCACATCTTGTCCCTAATTTATCTACATATTTTTAACCTTGAAGAAGGTCTAGTATATCTATTTTGTTTTGCATGAAAAACTTAGTACAAGGGAGAAGTTCGCTAGACTTGACATTATTTTGAAGAGTTCTCAAATTATGTTTTGTGTGGAGAGGTCATAAAAACTGTCCACTGTCTCTTTTTTCAGATGCAAGATTTCATGGAGTATTTTAGGAGCAGCATTGAAGGAGAAAAATCTGGTGTGGCTATGGTTAGGAAATACTTTGCCATGTTTTGAAACATGGCTAGAACTAAAAATGCCAAGTAAAGTAAAAGAGGTATGGTGCTTTGTCTTTTATTCTATAATTTGGTGTGTGGAATGCTAAAAATAGTTATATCTAAAGGAAGTAGATTACATTTGGACGACATGAAAGGAGAAATAACGAGTTTAAAATTTGGTTTAAAGGAAGTAATTTAAATTTGGATTAAATTTGATTTCTTTTGGTTGTTCTGCATGTTCTTGTTCTTGTGTTTTGATATGAATCTCACTTTTCTTGTATGGAACTTTGTGAGTGTAAAAGCATGAAAAACATTATTGGAGTTTACATTATGTTATTTTGCACGTTTGATATTGTGTTCATGGTGTCATGGAGCAGAGTTTCTGTAATGTTATGATCGGGTTTGTCTATTTTTTGGGGGAAAAATGTTGGACTGGGTTTCTTGAGGGGTAAATTACTGCAATATGCGGTATATGGGAGTTTATGGGGAGGGGGTAAAGGATGGAATATAAGCTTGACAGTGTATTGGATTTTCTATTAGTGCAACATAGATTGAGATTCGGAAAGTACAAGAGAGATTTGTATTCTTTGCAAAAGGAAGAGAAAAACTTGCAGGCCGTGTGGAGCCCTGATGGCAAATTAATCGCCATTCTTATAAGTTCCTTTGAATGTTGATATGTGCATAGTAAATTAGTGAGCATTTTGAAAATATTTTGATCATACATGTTTGATTAAGAGATAATAAGTAATCCTGCATATTTGTTAATGATTATGAAATGTGGCTTACAACCTTTGGAGGATGTATGCAAATAAAAAATGAAGCTGCCAATTAGGATTCATATTATCTGATTGTTAGTAGGCTATATTGTGAAATGAAAAATGCTGCTTACTTAGTCTATTCTAGATTTAGAAAGCTTGTTGGATTAGCCTTTATATCCAAAATAAGAACAGTTAAAACCTTTATGGTTACTTATTTTTTCATGTCTATATCTAGGTACTAGTGAGATATCATACGTTCAATTTCATCTAGGGTCTTTTTTTTTTCCCAAATTCACAATCCTAGTAACTTGTGCCTTGAAATTACTATATTGTGTATTGGCTGAGAAATAAGTAATGAATTGGCTGTTTTTTATGGAACCGTAGATGGTGGAAATATCCACGTTTTAGGGGAGGTTTTGCTAAAATTTTTCTAAAAATTTTGAATAAAAGTTAATGGAAAAAATTATAATTGGTGTTATATCTTGTTTTTAATTTTTTGTTTCGGTTTTTCTCATTTACAGGAGTGCTAAAATGGTGACAACATGCTACCTAAAGAACTCAAGAATATTTTGATTCATAGAGACACTAATCTATGTTACACTTTTAACTTTTGGTTGAACTAGTGTAAGAAATATAACTTGTAGAACTAATCAATGTAGACACTAATGTTATTTTGTTTTAAAAAAAATTTAGTTAAATGAAGTATGTTTGAATTATCTATATGTTTACATATTATATAAATATCAATTTACTCAGTAAAATACTTAATATATCAGTTAATTAAAAAAAATAATTTGGTAAATTATGCATGCAATTTGTATTTAAAAAATAAAAAAATTATTATAAAATAAATATTGTGCTTTTGTAACTAAAGAAAAAAAATGTTACAAAATCAAGTTATATTTTGTAACAAAATTTTATGATAGGAAAAAATATTTTGAAGATCAAAATTTGTTATCATTTTTGTAACAAATTTCGGTTTTTGTATCAAAAAAATTTGTTACAAAATATTACTTTGAATTGTAACAGTTCTATTTTTTGTTACAAAAAACATATTGCAAGACCTTTTTTTGTTATCTTTTTGTTTCAAAATTTTGGTTTTTTGTAACAATTTTTTTTATTACAAATATTATTTTTTCTTGTAGTGTGCTATTTTAACTTCTTCAATTTTAGGTATAAATATACCTGCTTCTTTCTAGGTGAAAGAATCACACTTCTCCCTTGTTTGAGGTAATGACTTAGCATGATACTTAGAAACACGTTCTGTTAAAGTAGATGATTCTAGAATATTTTTATTATCTGACTTTGATTTACTTGGAACCTAAAATATAAGAAAAATAAAATATTATTAGACCACCCACAATATAGATGACTTTGATTTACTATAACTGTTGAGGGAGCAATTAATATACATCTGTGCATAATGATACATATGCATACAGCTACAAAGTGTAAATGCTCTGTGTGTGCATGCATCTATATATTTTATATTATAGCTAAAATCAACAATTTTAATTTAGACAAATTTTAACTTATTTTCAGGCATTATGTTTTAGCCAAAAAATGATAAAATCAGAGTATCATAAACAGATATGTCACCTGACATAACATTCACTACCAATCATCAAATATTCTTCCTAAAGTCTACTTCGACCTTTTAAATTCTCCAGAGAAACAAGACTTATTTATCCTTTAACCATAATATAATTAGAGAATATAAATGCATTGCTTTGTCTATGCAATCCATTTTTTTGGGTCTTGGTAATAAAAGTATTAGAAGAAAACAGAGTACAAAGACCATAGAGGATATAAATGCATTGCTTTGTCTATGCAATCCATTGTTCTCAAGAATTATTGATTGCATAGGTGATATTTCACTTCTATTTCATCTTCTTTTCGAATCTAAACTTTTCAGGATTTTAAGGTTCCACCACCTATTATTGTTCGGCAATCTCCTCTAACTTCAAGTCACTACAAAAAATTCTGGTTAAAACGACAATTTTTTTGGATATTTACGGCGGTTTAAACTACCATTATTACCAAGAATAACGGTTTTAGAAAGCGACGTAATTCCGGGTGCCATTCTGGTTATTACGGCGGCTTTCACAAATCTACCACACATTTTCTGGGTTAAAACGGCAGTTCAAACCGCCGTTATTTCCAAATAAAATGACAATTTTTGGTTGGCCGCCGTTATTTCCATGGTAAAAATGGCTTTCTTTGATTGGTTAAAATGGCATTTTTGAACCGTCATTTTTACCCTAACAAAGTGACATTTTTGTTAGTTAAAACGGCATTTTTGAACCGCCGTTTTTATCCTAGCAGTGACGTTTTTATTGGTTAAAACGGCATTTGGAACTGCAGTTTTTATCGGGTCAAAATGGTGTTTCATGTTGTTTAAAATGGCAGTTACAAACCGTCTTTTTTACCGGATAAAAGTGATATTTTTTATCTTTTAAAAATACAGTTTTTACTGTTGTTTTTATCATGCTAAACAAATAATTTTTTTATTAAAATTCCACAATAACAAAATCATAATCCATAGACAAAATATTATATAACTCAAAGTATTAAACATAATATATGATTTTTTAGTATTGCAAAAAAAAAAAGTAATAACTCCTATACAAAGTATCAAACTAAGAAATATTATTAGTTCTATTACATTCGGAGTTTTCCTAGAGATGCTCAAAATGTAACACCCTAACTATCAAAGCTCACGCTTCCGGCTGCGCAACTCTGATAGCTCGGACATTACGGCGACTCTTATACTATTTAATACTAAAATATGGGCCTGTTTCAAATTTTAAACCGCAATACCGATCCAAAAATACTTTCGTTCGATAACATACATCTATAGATACCATACAACTTACAAAAACTCATAAAGAGTACATCTATATATATGTAGTATTACCAGCATTAGCCAATACAATCCCTATCCCTCTTACAGAATATATCAAGATAAAGGCGAGGGAACAATAAACAATAACTAAAGCAATACAAACATCATGACAACAACTAGATAAGCTCTTCATGACTTCTGCGTCCATATCCTGAAAGGGGAAAAATGTAGGGGGTGAGAACATCATCCTCGAAAGGGTTCTCAGTAGAGGGTTTTTTGGGAATTACTGTAATAGGATACGTGAAGATAAACCGTACCAGTGATTAATAACCGTCTTATGCCTCTTTTCAAAGATAACGGTTTACATTAAAAGTAAAGTCAGAAATCTTTTCTGAAAGAGGAACCGTTCAATTCTCAAAAACCCAAAAGCTTTTCAAAAAGGTTTATCTATGCTGAACCAAAATAGCCTTTCATGCTTTTCCAAACCAGAAACATAAAACCGAAACCAACCATCGGTCCACCTCATTTCAGCCACGGCCCTAGGCCCAAACACTCCAACCAACAACCAATCACCACAGTCCAACAAAGTCTCAGTCGCAAACACAAATAGGAAGATTCAAGCACAAACAAACAGTTATTGCAAGTAGAACAATTAGCAGTTAATCACAAGTAGTCACAAAGGCAAACCAAGTATAATATGCACACCCAAACAATGTCACATAGATGCATATGATGAATGCCTGTCCTAGTGGTTGATGATATCATCTGTCGGTTATAGAGCCAACCCGACAAGTCCTGGTAGCTAACCATTGGACTGTCCCTCTGTCGCGCATCCCCAACTCGAGTTAATCTCGATCATCATCATGATCATAATCATAATTCATATCCAACACCCTCACTGGTGTATATTCACGGGGGCGAGCACATCCGTGACTTTCACAGTGCCCGACCACACTTACGACATAGGGTCAACAGAGTCTCGAGTCTCCACCTAGAGCACATGGTGGCTAGCCACTGCTTTCTTCCAGGGAACTCGTGTCTCAGATAGTGGAAGTGCAAAATCACAATTATCAATATCTCAGCATATATGCATTCATTCTCAGCCATAGATTAACATCCATCTCAGCCATCCGGCTTAAATTCATAATTCATAATTAGCCATACGGCTCATAATTCATTCGGCAATCAGCCATAATTTAATAGCATACACAGCCATTCCAGCTCATAACAAAATAGCACTTCCACCATTCAACATCATCAAATTCATAAAATTAGTATTTAAGCCATAAATCACTTTTTCTCAATTCATTTCATTTTGAAATCAAGTTTTAACTCTTTTCAGCCTTGGCTTTAAAGATCTCATTTCTGAAATCATCTCAGGCTTATAAGCCACTCTTACTCAAAGTAAGTTCCCTTTTTAAAACAAAGCCACCCTCAGCATTCTCTTTCCAAAACTTCCAAAACCATGGCAAGTTAAGGATTTATTTTGAAACATTTAAAATTATCCATCCAACAACGGGATTTTATAACAAAAGTTCCTTGGCAGAGTCTCAAGTCTTTAGGGGAGATCAACATAACTCATTTCATCAAATTCCCTTAAAATCATTAAAATCTTGGCTTCCTGATTTGAGTAAAAAAATAGGATCTAAGGCAAACCGAGTCATGTAATCAATTACTCTTTTCAAAGCCATTTCCTTTACTTAAACAAAAACCAGCTTTAACCCCATGGGAAGTTCTAAAGCGTTTCAACTGCTCAAAAATTGTTTTAGTCTTGCAAACATTCAGAACTCAAAGAGTACTTAAAACTTTTTCCAAAACAGTTTAGAATGAAACTTGTCAATAGACGTTCAGGTTCTTTCAAAGTCACTGAAACTTCTCTAATTGAAACCCTCAAATCAATTCAAAGGCATAAACCCTTTTCACATTTAAAACAGCCTTAAAGCATAAGTTTCATCTAAATGACTTGTTCACAAGGGAAATATAATACTTTTCTTAAGAAACAAGACTAAATCACAATTTCCTTTTTAATAATTCATTTCAGAAGCATAAGTCATCCCTTTCTTAATAATTCAGAAAACATAGTAGAAATCTTTAACTCATGAGTTTTCGAATAATGTTTTAGTAAAGTCCCAGATTCTACCGGAATTTCGGCAGCATCTTCCCTAAAACTTGGACTTTGCCACCCAGTTCGGGTCCCAACAAAACCGTTCCACAATCCTTTTCAACAGCCCAAAATCCAAAATCAGTTCAAAGGCAAGCCAAATCCAACAGTCACCTCATTTCCATATTTCAAGGAAACTGTTTCAAAATCAAATCATTATCAGCCGAATAAACTCATTTCTAAAGCTTTAAAGAAATGGTTCAGCAACAATCATTTATCAACACCAGATCATTTAAAGCAAACCAGGCTGAATCCAAGAGTGTATTCTATTTTTCACATTTTCAAGAAAATTAACTCAAATCAATTCTCAACGGATTAAACTTGATCTCAAATCTTTAAAAAAATCAATTTGAAAAGCATTATCTTTCACAAAACCGCACAACAATCCAGCCAACAAACATTTATTATCATTTGAGACAATCAAACAATACATAACACTGATACAATCACCAAATACACATTGTCTCACATCTGTATCCATATGTAATAATTTCAATACATAAAACATAGTTTTTGGAAAGCGCCCCTACCTCAAAACAAAAATCCAAAACCCAAACATCTCACAGAGTCCTTTCCGCCTCAACCCGAACTGACGGCAACCAAAACCTCAGCTCCCAGCCACTTTCGCAATAACCATGGCAACACTAATCGCAACATACAATAACTGAGACTCAATCTTATAGCAATTAACACCACAAAACCTCAGCGTATGATAACAAAACAATAACCAAAAGGGCTTTCAAATCAAAAACGCTTATCGAAACTAAGAAAGAACGGCCAAATCAAGCAACGGTAGTCCCGGCGGTGGTTCTGGTAACAACCGCGCTACACCCAATGACCAGAATGGCAGCAATCAGAACTCGAACCTATGTTACCAAGCCTCAAAATCTTTAACCAAGCATAACAGAATACTGACTAAAAAGGATTTCCAAAATGAACATGCTTACCGCAACAAGGAAATAACTACACCGAGTAGCGGCAGCCCCGATGGTGGTTCCAGCAATACCCGCGCTACTCCCGGTGAGCAGATCGTTGGAAGCAGCGATGCAGCCGCTCCGAGTGGCAAGCACGGCGACGGACAACACCAGCGGCGGTGAATGGCAGTAGCTCCGGCGTGGGTCCGGCGGCGGCAACTCACGATAACTCCTAGCACAAACAGCCTCAGTACAACTCTCATGGCAGAGATGAATTTTAACGGATAAGGAAGCTGAAGACGGTTTAGTGCTTACCAAACGACACCGCTTCAGTGGCGGTTTCCAGCAGACAGGCACAGCGGCGTAGCTCCAGACGGCAGAGGCGACAACAGCACCTTCCTCCACCCCGCGTGTGCACTCTTGGTTTGTGAGCCGCCAAGGACAGCGACGAAGGAGGCCTTAGCAGCGACAACGACGCGGCTCCAAGGTGGCGGCAGGAACCTCGAAGGCGTTCAGACTCCACCGCAATGGCGGGCTCGTGGCGGGCACGGCAGTGGCTTCTCCTTCCCAGTCCTGGCTCGCGCTCGTCACCCTCTCTCATGGCTCGTTTCGATCTCTCTCTCTCTCTCAGCCTGGTTCAGCGACATCAGCAGCGAGACGGACTTGACGGAAAGCAGAATGGCGAGGCTTATCGCAGAAGGCGTGACGGTGACTGCGGCGTTGGTAAGCCCTGGCTGTGGCGCTGTCCCTGCCTCTCCGATTCCATCTCCTCTTCTATGATGTTTTCCTCTATGCGTGTGTGTGTTGCTACGCTGAGGGAGGGTGAGGCTGCTGCCTGATTTGGGGGAAAGGGTTGCGGCGGCTAGGTTTGGGAAGGATTAGGGTTTTATTTTCAAAAGTTAGGGCTAGGGGCATTTTAGTAATTTCAAATGAAATTGGGAATAATATAGTAATTGAAACCCAAATTAAATCCAACACTAATTGTATATAGAAAATACTATTTGCTCATCAATTTTACAATTTATCTTCAATAAAATGTCCAAATCAGATAATTAGAAATAATATAATTAAATCCTTTATTCTTCCAAAATAGTAGTATCAATATATTAATTGTTTAGTCCAAATCATATAAAAATTCTTATTATTTCACAACTACCAACTTTCTAATTTGAATACAGAAAATAATTCAATAATTGTAAAATTAGATAATAATCTTAATTTATTTCAAATTTAATTAATCGAAACTTGCTTTAATATTCTTTAATAAAGAAATTTCTGAAATTAAAGCTACAGAAATATTGAATTTGAAATTAGCTCATGATAGCCCTTTTTCAAAAGTTCTGGGTCTTACACAAAAAGTTTGCTACAAGTCTTTCCAACATTTTCATTGTTCATGTCCGTGTGAATAAATATTACCTGCAAAAGAAAATTAAACGTTAGAAATAATTAGTTGCTCAAATAAAGAATAAACTACCAGCATTTTGAAGAAGAGAAAACTAAACCAGCAACCTCACAAGAAATATGCTATTTGATAAGAACTCATTATTAATTAGGAGTAGCTATCTTTTTAACCTCTTTGGCTCCATCTTGTTTGTATGTATCTGTCATTCTCTTAACTTTCTCAAAGTTCAAGAACTCACTTTGCAAGACACTCAATTACTATCTACTCCACTAACAGTATTAATAATAAATCAAATACAACTAACTAGCTATCTAGAGAGATATACATACTAATAATTAGTACCTGGTCTTGGCTTAATCTGGCTCCCTTTGCTGAGAATATAGACCAAAATGAATAACCACTCCAGCCTTAAATATTTGCAAACTCAGTTTATCAAACAAATTAGATAGTTTAGTATATTTTCATTGTAGGAAGAAATCTTAATATATATTCTCCTTTTAAAAATATACTGAACTAAAAAAACTAACTAACAAATTTGGAAGTGGCAAGGAATATAATATTTCACATTTGTCGATATATTAAGATGTTGATTAATATTATTAAATCATCTCTTTTTTAAGTATTATTTCATTTTAACATCAAAATTAAATATAAAAGTAAAAATGCTTGTTCATTAGAGCCTGTGATAAAATCTAAGAGTAAGTATGCAAAAAATAAGGCAATGTAGTTCACAAATATCTATAACCAGCATTAAAAAGACGCTCATGGGGGGAAATGGCAAGTAATGGAAGCAAAATTAGACAGATTTGGAAATTCACGAGGTGGTCTCCTGTCCGCCTCCTTGAGAATCGATGCTGTAAAAGATTCCGGCAGGCTTTCCTGCTACTGCCTATGTACGCCATAGGCCTCCAGTTGCATCCAAGAATGCCTTAAACTGAGCAACCATGAGTCCAAATCTCGTTGGGAATCCAAGTAATAAACCATCAGCCTAAGGTAGCTCATTGGGTGTAATAATCAGCAGATCACTCTTCGGAGGTGCTCCCATCTTCCCAAGTACCTATTCAGGTAGTGTTTTAGGTACCTGCATGTGTTAACAATATTATAACTGCAGCATGCGAATTCCCAAAAAATTCTCAGAACAATGAGTTCTAAAGAAAAGACTTATAACAAGATAGATTTTTCAATACAAACCTGCTAAAGTTTTGCTTCTACTCCTTCCATGGAAGCAGCCCCCTTTTTAATCTCTTCAGCTAACTTCTCAACATGGCCGTACATGGAATAGTAACTAAATATGCCATACAGTTTTAATCAGATTTATGCCAGTGCCAGATCATAATACTACACATATAGTATGACTCACTTTCAATCACTATTAGATTGGGTATTTCACCTACGTGGTTTGTATTGTAAATATATCCCCTAAATCAACATTTACCTATTCAGGATTATACTAATGCCAACCACTAAAGCATGAACAGAGGGTTATGGTGGCACTAAATATCTACAACATAAGAAAGAATAGAGATTAATGCACACAAACAAAGTGACAAATAGGGTGGGTTTAAGATCACAATCACAGGAAGGGACAAAAAAAATAATACATGTAAATAATATCAACAAAATAAAATCTTATAAAACTTTTACCTTCTCAACCAAAAGGCAATTTATGTTAAAAAAATAAAGAGGGAATCTCATAATTAAAGTTTTACCTCTCCAGCCCCAAGGAAGAGGAACCTGTGATCAACTAAGTTTCCTCCGACCAATTTCAGGGCCGCGACAAGTTTGGCGAGGACCACCAACGCTGTTCCCTGCAACAAACCAGAGGTAATTATAAGAGATGATTGAAAGAGTATTATCATCAGTTAGGAATTTCACACAAATAATTCCGTTGTAAGTATAGTTCCCAACCAACGAATAACTCTCAATCAAATTTTAATGTTTGGTTGTCACATGTACAAACTCCAATGAAAATTAACCGAAGTATTCAAACCTCGGGTCGTCTCACAAGGAATTGCAATGAAGTGATCAATTATTGGATATGAAGGGGCAAGGGGGGTTTGATTTATTGGTTTGACAAGAAAAGTAAATAACAAGAAAGTAAATGACAAATTAACTAATAAAGGAAAGAAAAATAACTCTTGGCTAGGCATAGGAATTAAGATCACCCATCCTTGTCTACAAACCATGTATTGACAATTATGAGGGACCAACCCATTTAGTCTACTTCTATGCTTGAAGTACATACAATGTCTACTTCAACGCTTGAAGTACGTCAAATAGGATTGATCAACATCAATCCATAAGTTCTAACCTAGCTACTAATTGACTTAGTAGTAGGATAGCATTAATGGTTATCAAATTGACCACATAGGGTTCTCAAATCACCAATTCAATGAGACCCAATGACTCAAGGTCACTCAATTTCCTTAGCCTAGGCCAAGAGTAAAGAAAACTACTCAAAAAATAGTGAAAATGTTTTATCAAACACCTAGAGTGCAATAAAAGTAAACATCATAAATTGCAAGAATTAATAAAACCCATAACTAACACAAGCAAGAAATCAACAATAGCAATTAAGATCAACATAAAAAGACATGGAAACATAAAATTGCATTAAAAGGAAATTAAAATCTAACAAGAGTTCATCAACATAAAAGAGAGCAAAATAAGAAATTAACAAGAAAAGTAGATAAACTAAAGTGCTAGAACAAATAAAAGTTAAGGAAAACTAAAATGAAAAAGATTAAAATCTAGATCATAAAGAAAATTGAAATAAGAACCATAAAATCTAGAGAGAAGAGAGAGCCTCTCTCTAGAATTCTATCCTAAAACATGATGAAAACTCTACTATGACTCCTCCCCCATTCCCTTGCAGTCCTTGGGTTCAAAAGCATCAGAAATGAGTTGGATTTGGGCCTCCTTGAACTCAGAAATCACCCCCAGCGTATTGCCTTTAGTGAGGTCACGTGCCGCTTGTCACGCGTACACATGGGTCACGCATATGCATCGCATTGCAAAAGTCCTCTTCATGCGTGCGCATGGGTGACGCGTGCCCGTCGCTAGCAAATCTCCTTATCACGCGTACGCGTGGGTGACACGTGCGCGTGGCCTTGAGTTCAGCAAACCCTCATCTCTTTATGAATTCTCCATTTTTGCATGCTTTTTCTTCTTTCCTTCAACCCAATCTTTGCCTTCTAATCCTAAAATCATTTAACAAACATATATCAAGGCATCGAATGAAATTAAAGCGAATTAAAATTAGCAATTTTAAGGCCTAAAAAGCATGTTTTTACTCTTAAGTACAAATTAGGAGAAATTCACAAAACCATGCTATTTCATTGAATAAATGTGAGAAAAACTGATAAAATCCCCTAAATTCAACACAAGATAAACCACAAAATTGGGGTTTATCACTGATCATTTGATTAACACAAGTAGCATCATCTTTGTTTGACTTTGACTAGTTTTCTTTGATTCTACAAGCCTGCATAGGCCTTTCAATTTGGATTGCTTCTTTCCCCAATTGCCAACAATATTTTCCAAAAGTTCCTATACTAATATGAAGCCTAAAATCTATCCTAAATAGAAAGCTCATCTCCAACATGTTTAATTCAGATGTGCTTACTCTTCCAACTCTTGCATAGTATGCATTATTGAAGAATCTGCAAAAACAGCAGAGAGCTTAATTAAAACACTACCTGCTGAGTAATAAATGTTGACTTTTAGAAATTGAACCAAATATGATGTTTTCTTATCTCAGCGATACCAACCAAGAACCTTATGTTCGTTGAAGCTATTAAATTATTCATTTTTCATGTTAGTTTTGTTAAGATATTTCTATACAATATTTCTCTTTATTTTTCTTAGTGTTTGGGAAATTAGTTTTGGTGTGTTTTTCGTATTTCAGAAAGGCCATCATAAAAGATCTCTAGCCTGGTCTGATCTGAAATCATGTCGGGAGGACATCTCCTGATCAGCTGCTTGTACCTCTCCCAAGCCTCACAGAGGGACTCTCCCTCTTTCTGTCTAAAGGTCTGGACTTCCAATCTAAGCTTGCTTAGCTTCTGAGGTGGGAAAAACTTGGCCAGAAATCCAGTGACCACCTTATCCCATGTGTCCAGGCTCTCCTTGGACTGAGAATCCAACCACAACTTTGCCCTGTCCCTTACAGCAAAAGGAAAGAGCATGAGCTTGTAAACCTCAGAGTTCACTCCATTCGTCTTAACAGTGTCACAGATCTGTAGGAAGTTAGATTTGAACTTGTTGGGGTCCTCCTGCGTGAGTCGATGAAACTGACAATTCTGTTGCACCAAAGTGACCAATTGAGGCTTGAACTCAAAATTATTAGCACTAATGGCAGATACTGATATACTGTGCCCATAAAAGTCAGAAGTGGGTGCAGTGTATGAGCCAAGCACCTTCTTTGCTTTCTCTTCAGCATTCAGATTAGCTGCCATAGTGGTCTCTTCAGCTTCCTTCTCAAACATTTCCGTGAGATTCTCTCCGGCTTTGTAAGCTTTAGTTTATTGCAAATTCCACCTTAAGGTCCTCTCCGGTTCAGGATCAAAATCAAGAAGGGGTTCTTTGTCCCTGTTCCTGCTCATAAACAACAAGAACAAAGAAAAGGTAGGAGTCTCTATGTTAGAGTATAGAAAACTCCAAGTGAGATATCCAAAAAGAAATAAAACAAAATAAAGTAAGCAACTAACAAGAAATTTTGAAAAAAAGAATATAAGAATTAACCTAAAAATTTTCGAAAATCAGAAAGAAAAGGATTTAAAAAGAAAGGAAAGACACTAAAGGGACACCAAACTTAAAATTTGAAATTAAATGAAAATAAAATAACTAAAACAAAAATTTGAAAATAAAAGGGAAAGATAAATAAGATAGAAATAAAAAATCAAGGAAGATAAACAAAGATGAAAATCAAAAATTAAAAAGCAAAATAATTATTCAAAAACTAATAAAAATACCTAATCTAAGCAATAAGACAACCGGTAGTTGTCAATCACGAACAATCCTCGGCAACGGTGCCAAAAACTTGGTGCGCGAAATTGGAACTCACACAACTTGACTGGCAAGTGCACCAGGTCATCCAAGTAATACCTCAGGTGAGTGAGGGCCAATCCCATGAGGATTGTCAGACTGAGTAAGAAATAGCTATCCTGTTGGACTTAGTCAGGCAAACAGTAAAAGGAGTTGTTGTTGAAAATGCATGAAACAAGATAATAAAGAAAGCAATGAGAAATTGGTGTAAAATCAATATAAGAAAACAGTTAAGGTCTGGGAGATGTTTATCTTTCTGGATTAAAACTTCTTACTAACTATTTTAACAATGAATGATTCATTCTATGGCAAATTGTAAATGATTAAACCCTAATCCCTTAGTGATTTAATCTCCTCTGATCCTCATCAGACGCCACTCCTGTGGTCATCCAATTTGGATTGGAGGGTGAAGTTCAGAAAACTAGTTTATACCACAAAGGCCTTAATCACCCCAGATCCTGGCTGAACAGATGTTGCTTGTCCCCAACAAGTTGTGGATTAGCCGTCTAGGAGGTGTGTTCTCAAGCTGTGGTTCAAACGAACTCTCCCAAAGATCACAAGAACCCATGTAGAAAAAGGGGTTATACTCCCATTCCACCCAGTTTCATAAGATTAAGAATGAAAACACACCTTAGAATTGAATCAAACATATATTAAAATAGAAGAATAATAATCTTAATCCACAGAAATAAACAGAGCTCCTAACCATAACTAGGAGGTTTAGTTACTCATAATTTAAAGAGAAAACAGGGTTCTGAAAAATTGTGGAACGAAGAAGATCCTAAACCTAATTGATCCTTTCCTTTAAATACTAACCTATTAATAAATGCTAATCCTAAAAGATATTATTTTAAAATAAAAATTACAAAGATAAAATAAGATAAAACTAATAAGTGCTAAGTCCACTTGGAAGCCCAATTGAGTGTGATTCGGGTTGCATGCTGGCGTTCGGCACCAGTTTGGGCGTTGAACACCCAAGGAGGGAAGCTTGCATCCTGGTTTATGCCCCCCTGCTGGTGTTGAACGCCAGGTGGGCGTTCAGCACCCAGGGAGGATGCTACTAGCATTTTTCTTTCTTGCTCCAGACCTCTCCAAACTACTCTGAATTTCACCTAAAATCATAAAAATATGAAAAAAAAAACTCAAAGTAGCATCCAAAGGTGATTTTGCACTAAAATCAGTAAAAAACAAATAAAATCTAACTAAAAACAATATAAAAACAACTAGAAAAAGGAATAAGATGCTCACGTTTCATTGTGCTATTTCTTGTTGTTTATGGCTTTCCATGCCAAGTATTCAATTATATGCCTCTATGTCTATTGTGTGTTTTAACTTGCATGTTGTAGCTACTATGTGATTTAGGATGTTTGAATTTATTTGGCATGATTAATTAAGTCAAATTATGACAAAGGATTGTAATGTGCTGAAAATTTTTCATTAATTGAGTTTTGAGTATATTTGTTGTGTGTACATGCCATGTTGATTTCTTTGAAAATTGAATTTCAATTACAACATCACACACTCTGAAACTCTTCTTTTACACAATGCATCACAATTGCATCAATTCTTTTAGTGCCTAAGTGTTTTTGAGATCTTTTGACCTATTTGTCTATTTTAACTTGTTCTCTTTGAAACACATCTTAGGCATGCTAAATTGAGAAAATTGAATACTTGAGTGGAGTTTGTGGCATACTGCTTTTAAGTGACTAGTATATGTATTCTAAATTGCGCACACATTTAAAATACACACATTGCCTTCTTTCATGTCACATATTCACAATTCACCTCATTTTAGTGTATTGTAACTTCACTTTTCCTTGCATCAATTTTTACCTTAAGTATTGCCTTGCTTAATTGGTGCACAAAACTGACTCCGCACTTTTTGCACAGATAGACCGGCAAGTATACCGGGTCGTCTAAGTAATACCTCAGCTGAGTGAGGGTCGATCCAACAGAGATTGTTGGTTTGAGCAAGCAGTGGATACCTTGCAGATCTTAGTTTGGTGGATAGAAAATATAGTTGTCACAAGAAAACGCATAAAACAGAAAAATAAATAAAACGTTACTAGATAGGTGTGAAATCAATGGTATGAGAACGGTTGAGGCTTCGGAGATGCTTCTTCCTTCTGGATCAACTTTTCTCACCATCTACTCCAATTTCTGATTGATTCATTCCATGGTAGGTTGTATATGATTAACACCGGGTCAGCGATCATTAATCTACTCTACTTCAGATTAAACGCCGGGTCAGTGATCATCCAATCTGAACGGGGGTGAAGCTCCAGCAGTCCATTCCCTTGGTGATCTTACTCAAAGCTTCACAAACAAGGTTGAATCTTCTGGATCAGAGAACGCTACTCCTTTGGTTCTAGCCTATACCACAAAGGCCCTAATCGCCTCGTACCTCGGCTGAACTGATGTCTCGAGAAGTCCCCAACGAAGCCGTGGATTAGCCATCTAAGAGATGTATAATCAAGCTTGTGGTTCAATACTATCCCGTAAAAGACTCACAAGAACCCATGTAGAATGAAGATGATTGTCACAGGTCATCTGATTCATAAGGTTGAAGAACGAAGATACATCTTATAATAGAATCAAGCATAGATTGAAGTAGAATAGTGATATTATTAATTCATAAGAATTAGCAGAGCTCCTAACCTTAACCGTAGGAGGTTAGTGACTCATACTATTCAAAGAAACAATGTAATTAAAAAATATGGCCTAAAAGTTCTGAACAATGGTGATCCTTATTCTATATATACTAATCTAATAACTAAGGATTACAGAAAATAAGATAAACTAGTTTTGTAGTGCGAAAATCCACTTCTGAGGCCCACTTGGTGAGTGTTTCGGCTGGGCTTGAGAAAAATCCACGAGCTAGACCCTTCTTGGGTGTTGAATGCCAACCTTGGACTCCGTTTTGGGCATTTCAATGCCAGCTACTCCCCTTTGGGCGTTGTTGCACGCCAAGAATAGGGCTGGTGGCTGGCGTTGAACACCAGTTTTGGGCCTTTATTTTCAAAAATAATGTGAAAATATAATAGAACTTAAACAAAACATAACAAAAACTATGTGAAAATGATGCCAAAAAGTGTATAAAATATCTGCTCATTATGATTTAAATTGTTATATATTCTGAGACACTTGCAATTTAGAAATAATTGAGGAGTAGATTTGTTACTAGATTATGCTTACCTTTTCAATTATGATTTTCTTGTCTTAGAATGTTCTCATCTTACTTGCTTAAAATGTGTTTATGTTTTCACATACGTTTTGTGTTTTTAGGATAGGCTGCAAAGGGAAAGAGTCTGTTGCTCCTTCATACACACCATCGGGGACTAGCCAATCAACTTCTAACGATCGCCCAAGTAACACTCCAGATACCTTCTACAATTGGGAGGCAGAAAAAAATTTAATGACGGCTATTGACGAAGTCCACACAAAGAGAGCAGAAACTTAATATGCCAGAGCAGCTGGCACTATTTAAGCATGATTGAGTTACCTACTATTGGTAGGGATTTCTAAAGAGTGACCCAGTGGAAGTCATCAAGATGATGGTTCGAGAATTCTATGTGAACTTCTACCACCTTGTCTTAGAAATCAAATTTTTCTGGGGGAAGCAACTAGATGTTTCTTAAAGGGCAATTGAGACATTCTTAGGTATTCGACATCTGCCACCAAGTCAAGATGCCTACCAGAAGATAATCATGAATTACAGGAAAGGGAAGCTCCAACTCAACCAAGTGTTAAAGAGGATCGCCCATCCTGGAGCACAATGGGTCATCAGTATTGGCAAAAATCTTGTGCCAGTGAGCATAGCAAAGGGAGTCTTGATCCCTGAGGCCAGGGTGTGGCAATAGATACATGTTGCCAAGCACCCATGTGACATACATTAGGTTGGAAGTGGCAATTTTGGTTTGGGTGATCTTGGAAGGGAAGAAAGTGTATATTCCACGATTGATGCGAGAGTTGATGTGGCAAGTAAACAAACTGAAGAAATACAATCTCATCTTCCCATCCTTCATCATGAAGTTGGCAGATGCAACAAGAATACTGATGAGGGACAGAAGTTGATGAATTAAAAATTATTAAAATAGTTACGTTGCAAGTATAGTTCTTAACTCACCGAAAATCTGCCTATCAATTTAGAAATATGTCACAGAGAGTTTAAATTAAAAATTAATGGGAGTTTAAGTCCCAGGTCGTCTCCCAACGAGTTACAGAAAAGTGTGCTATTTTATTAATCAGATGTTCCAAGAAGTTGAGTTAAGTAGAGGGAAAATTAAAAAGGGGAAATTTAAATAATATGAATAAAAGCCTTGACTGGGAGTTGATTAGTTGGAATCTCTATTATTGATGGAATGATCTCAAGATTAATTTATAATTAATGGTTGTTCTGTTTAGTTATCCTTTACTAGGTAAGGGAAAGTCAAACAAGTTGGAATGCTAGATCTATTCACGAGTTGCAACCCACTTAGTTCAAAGGGATTGGTGTTAGTGATTAGCTAACAATTCAACAGTTAACCCAATTACAATTTTTTTTCAATCCTTCCAACTCAAGAGTTCCTTTCAATCAACTCCCCATCAAGTGAGGGAACTACTCACTCATTGCAAACAATAAATCCATAACACATGAAAGTGAATTAAAAGAAGACATGATTATTGGAATGGAGAAATAAATTAAAATGGAAGAAATAATCCTTGTATCAAATAATCATGAAAGTATTCTAATGACAAAATTGAACAAAACAAAGAAGATGGAAGAATAAAACCAAGTTAAGAGAACGAACTAGAATGACGAGGTCTTGATGAGGAAAAATAACTCTTCTCAATGTTCCAATGCTAAGATCAATTCTCAAAATTGAAATTCTAAAACCAAGAGAGAAAAACCTAGAGGAGGAGAAAAACTAGATCTAAAACTATAAACTATCTAGAATGAATGCTGTCCTTTGTTTCTGCATATTCTCTGGCTCTAGTCTGCTGTTTCGGGCCAAAAACTGGGTAGAAATGAGGTCCAAAATTGCCCCCAGCGAAGTCTGCAGATTATGCAGATGGCACATGTCACGCGATCGCGTCATCCATGCGGACGCGTCATTCGCGCTTTTCCTTGCCACGCGTTCGCGTCGTCCACGCTACCGCGTCGCCTGAGCTTTTCCAATCCGCGCGGCCGCGTAAGCCATGCGGCCGCATCACTACGATTCGCTCTCCTTCACGCGGTTGCGTGAGCCATGCGACCGCATCACTTCTCGCTGGTTATCTCCTCAAATTCTTGTGTTCCTTCCATTTTTGCTAGCTTCCTTTCCAATCTCCAACTCATTCATGCCCTATAAAGTCTGAAACACTCAACACACAGATCACGGCATCGAATGGAATAAAGGAGAATTAAAAATAGATAATTAAAGTCTCTAGGAAGCAGTTTTCAAACATGTTATAAATTCAGGAAAGGATTATAATTTCATGCTAATTTAATGAATAAGTGGGTAAGGATCATGATAAAACCACACAATTAAACACAATATAAACCATAAAATAGTGGTTTATCAACCTCCCCACACTTAAACATTAGCATGTCCTCATGCTTAATTGAAGG
This sequence comes from Arachis hypogaea, assembly GCF_003086295.3. Classification (NCBI taxonomy): domain Eukaryota; kingdom Viridiplantae; phylum Streptophyta; class Magnoliopsida; order Fabales; family Fabaceae; genus Arachis; species Arachis hypogaea. The sequence goes on from NC_092046.1 coordinate 26,569,078, forward strand.
AGATAAGGAAATAAGCATGAACATGTAGAAACTCATGAAATGCAATGCAAGCCTATATATAAATAAATGCAACTATATGATTCTTGCCCACTTGATCAAAAGTAAATAAGCTCTTCAAAACAATTACAAGTCAAATTCCACTAATTCTATCATTATACAATAAAACAGATAAAGGTGCAAGAAGATAACTCATGAAAGAAGGGAACATGAAAATTCAAGCATTGAACCCTCACTGATAATGTATGTACGCTCTAATCTCTAGTGTATAGGGTAATCACTCTATCCTTCTCTAATCATGCTTTCTAACTTTTGTTTTTCTCCTAACCAATCAACAACAGTTAATATACCAATGCAAACATCATGAGGTCTTTTCAAGGTTGTAATGGGGCTAAGGTACAGGTGGGGGTATACATTTGGTCAAGTGAGCTAATAAATTGAATCTTTAATTAACCCAAGCTTCAACCCAACCTATATATTTTTAATGTAATCTTAAAGTTCATACCTAGCTACCCAGAATTCCCTTTTTTCATTCATACTCATGTATCAACTTTATATTTGATTTTATCATATGTGCATTGATCTTTGAATTCTGAATTTAACATTGGAGTAATTTTGTCCCCTTATTTATTTATATAAATAAAAATATTTATTTATTTATTTATTTATTTATTTATTTAACATTAAAATAAATATAGCTTATCAATGCACATAGATTTTTAATTCTTATAGTTTCACATGAGTAGGTATCCAAATTCCCATTAAATTCTCATGACACATTTCCTTAACAACTTTTGTTCCCACAATTTCCCATACTTAACTAGCACACACAATTCTATCTTAAGTTAACCAAAGATTCAATTTGGGATATACGATTGTTTTTCAGCTTAAGGTTAGTAATGTGGTAAAATATAGAACAAATTGGATTTAAAGGCTCAAAGTGGTTAACAAAGGTAATTGAAAAGGGTAGGCTTAATTTGGATAAGTGAGTTTAAACAAATAATGGCCTCAATCATGTGCAAGCATGTAAATATAATAAATATTGGACATATAAGATAAAACAAAATGTAGATTACAATCAAAGAGAAGTAAACACACAAGAATGAAATAATTATGGTTAAATAATGTAACCATGCATAAAGGCTCAAATCCTTACAGGTTGTGTGTTCTTTAGCTCAAAAATCATGTTCCAAATACAACTCAAGCAAATTTATCATAAAAATTTTGAAAATTTAGTGAAATTTTGTTCCAAAGATGGAGTCTTAAAAGAAACTTATTGTCTTTTCAATCAAGTAGAACATGCATGCAACTATCCTAACCTATGCAATTTATTCTATTCTATAAAAGAAAGAAAATCTAACTAAAATATCCTAATTATTGGTGCTAGAGAAGAGAGATTACCTCAGGAAGTCAGGTACTGACCGACCTCCCCACACTTAAGGCTTTGCACCGTCCTCAGTGCCGTCTGTCAGGAACAGGGGTGGGCTGGTAGCAATATCTCCACAATCGGGACCGTCATGGCTCCCTGTGCTGGTAAAAGAGGTGGAGTCCGGGGTATCCGAGTCCCTGAAGTATCCCTTGAGTAGTTCCTTGATGTGTTTGAATCGGCGCTCGTTACGGCGCTCTCTCAACTTAGCTTTGTGTTCTTGCCGATCTAACCTTTCGATTATCTGCTGGAGCAATTCATCAGTTGTGGGTGCTTGTGGTGTTGAAGAAGGATTATCTTCAACTGGAGCAGTAGAAAGACTTGTAGTGGCTGCTGGAAGTCTGAGGTATTTCCCGTTAGGGACATACTAATCATCCCGTGGAAGCACGGCTTTGGTGTCCCCAGCTCTGTAGGAGACTCCGGCTGCTGAGACAAGATCTGAGATCAAGGCGGGGAAAGGTAAGTTGCCCGTAATTTGTACGTGTCCCATAGCATTCTGGATATGTCTTGAGAGATTCAGAGGTTGGTCTGCAAGGATGCACCATAGTAGAACGGCCATGTCCGCAGTGAAGGAGGACTCATGAGTGCTCAGAAAGATGTAATGGGACATAATCTGTGCCCATATGCGAGCCTCCAAGGTAAGTGCTGAAGCCAAGATTCCCTTAGGGCGGGTACGGTGGTATCCGTAGATCCAACGGCTGCCAGGTAATGCGATAACTCTGAGAACGGAGTCACAGTCAAATTGGTACCTCTAGCGCTTAAGTGTAGCTTCTTGGAAGGCGTCCATTCCTTCTGGAATAAGGGGAAGACTCAGAGCTTGCTGAATGGCCTCTTCTGTGATGGGGACTTGTTTCTGCCGGACATAAACAGACTGCAGGGTTGGCATGTAGAAGTTAGAGTAGAACTCAACTACCCAAGAAAGATTGACCTGCCTTGGCTGTCTCCGTAGGAAACCCCATTGTCTTCGTTCAATTTGCGGCTCAACAAAGGTAGCAATATTGGACGGGAGGATAAGAAGGTATTCATTGTTATAGTTTCTTTCCGCCAGGATAGGGAACATATGCTCACAGTAGCGATTGGGAAATCGCGCAGTGTCCTTTGCTGGAAAAGCTTTCTCCTTTTCATCAATCTTTATTATCCTTTTAACTCTTTTTGTTGAGGGCTTGACTGCGGTTGAAGAAGGCTCTGCCACTAATGCTTTTTTAGTTCCTCTTCTTGCTGGTGGTTTGGAAGTAGCTTTCTCTTTTCCTTTCTTGGTGGCCATCCTGAAAGAAGGGAAGAGAAAGTAAATTAAATTCAAAAAGATATACAGCCAGGAAGGAAACGGAAAAGAGGGTGATGGATGCACATTAAGATATACTGACATTATCACATGCTCGCGAGTACATGTGAAAAGCCAACAATGGAAAATAGCTAGTGCATATAAAGACAAGTGACTGCAAGGTGTTTATTGGCATGCCGACAAAGGGCATGAGTAGCATAGACCAAGCAAGACTTTGTAACAAACCATCATGTTTGTATTGACAATTAAATTCAATTAATACAATAGTAAAGGAAAGTTGTGAAAAGCAAGCATTGAATAGTATAACAACATAGAGAAGTGCATAATGCCATTTGAGCTTTTTCACAAACACATAGCATGCATGATGAATAAGGTATAGAAAATATGAAGGTGAACATGCAAGCAATCCCTTAATTAGAATAAAAATAATTGTCAAACAATTTGCAACAATCCACAAGCATATAATGAGGGATAATGACTCAAAAAATTTCTAACACCATGTAAAAAGGAAAAGAAAAAGAAGGAAAATATGAATAATGAGAAGAAGAATAATATATAAAATAATATATAAAATGATAGAAAAGAGAAGAAGGAAGAAGAAAATAGAACCTTGGTAATGGAGATGAGAAAGAGAGAGTGATAGGTGAGATTGGAAGAAGAAGGGAGAAGGAAGAAATAAGGAGGGAAAAGAAAAATTAAGATTTGGAGGAGAGAAAGATAAGATATGTGGCAATTTATGGATGAGCTGTGCGGCGCATGCGACGCGATTGCGTGGGGCACGCGTTCGCGTGAATGCGCTTTAAGTAAGGTGACGCGATCGCGTCGGTCACGTGGTCGCGTGACCCATATTATGCGTCTGGCGCGAGTGCAGCCTCGCTCCAGCACAACTCTCTGTTTAAATTAAATTGTTTGCCAAAATTGGGACGGCGCGATCGCGTGGGTCACGCGATCGTGTGAGTGTGCGCCAGGAGATGGATGACACGGCCGCGTCAGCGACGCGGTCACGTGATAAGGATTGTGCTTCCAGCACCAATCCAGCATCACTGTCGCACAATATTTCATTGTGCACCCTTTAACGTCGAAAACTTCAGGGCACGCGGTCACGTGGGACACGCGGTCGCGTGGGTTGATTTGTGCCATTGGCATGCCTCCAGCCACACTCCAGCGTAACTTTCTGTTCATTTTTATTTTTCTTTACTCTCCCTGTGACGCGGACGCGTCGCTGATGCGATCGCGTCGCGTAGGCGAAAAAACTTTTTTTTTTTAAATTATTGTGTAGATGCAGATGCACGAAAGTACTACAAAAGAGAAGAGTTATTGAATAGGAAAAACTATAAATAAAGAAAAGAACGATCATACCATGGTGGGTTGTCTCCCACCTAGCACTTTGCTTTAACGTCCGTAAGTTGGACATTCCACTAGCTCAATCTTCTACTATGTGGGGATCTTCCAAGAGGAAGATCTCAAGCTCCTTGTTTCTCTGTACCTTCTCGCCATGGTATGGCTTCAGGCGTTGTCCATTAACCTTAATAAGGTCAGAGCTTGAAGGATGGCTTAGGTGATAAACTCCGTATAGTTTGGCCTTCTCTACTCTGTATGGACCTTCCCATCTTGATCTCAACTTGCCTGGCATGAGCCTCAGTCGAGATTTGTAAAGGAGGACTAAATCCCCAGGTTGGAACTCTTTCTTCTTGATGTTTTGATCATGTATAGCCTTCATCTTTTCCTTGTATATTCTGGAGTTTTCATAAGCTTCTAGGCGAAGGCTCTCTAGTTCCTGCAGTTGCAACTTCCTTTCAGCTCCGGCTTTCTCAATTCCCATGTTGCACTCCTTAACTGCCCAAAAGGCTCTGTGTTCTTCAACTGGGAGATGACAAGCTTTTCCATAAACCAAGCGGAAAGGACTCATCCCAATGGGTGTCTTGTATGCTGTTCTGTATGCCCAGAGTGCATCTTGTATCCTTGTGCTCCAGTCTTTTCTATGAGGCTTTACTATCTTTTGCAAGATACGCTTAATTTCTTTGTTTGACACCTCGGCTTGCCCATTAGTTTGGGGATGGTAAGCTATTGCAACTTTATGAATTATCCCATACTTCTTCATTAATCCTGTTAGTCTCCTGTTACAAAAATGGGTGCCTTGATCGCTCACGATTGCTCGTGGTGATCCGAAGTGACATATAATATGGTTTCTCACAAAGGAAACAACAGTGTTGGCATCATTAGTGTGGGTAGGAATTGCTTCCACCCATTTGGAAACATAATCCACAGCTAACAATATATAAAAATATCCGTTAGAATTTGGAAATGGACCTATAAAGTCAATGCCCCAAACATCAAAAATTTTACAGAAAAGCATAATTTGTTGAGGCATCTCATCCCTCCTGGATATATTACCAAATTTCTGGCATGGGAGACAAGATTTACAGAACTGAGCAGTGTCTCTAAAAAGGGTAGGCCACCAGAATCCACAGTCTAAGATCTTTCTAGCTGTCCTTTGAGGACCAAAATGTCCTCCACTCTCAGATGAGTGACAGGCCTCTAAAATAGACTGGAATTCTGATTGAGGCACACAACGTCTAATTACTTGATCAGCGCCACATCTCCATAAATATGGGTCATCCCATATGTAATATTTAGACTCGCTTTTCAGCTTGTCTCTTTGATGCTTAGAAAAATTTGGAGGAAATGTGCGATAACTAAATAATTAGCAACAGGTGCATACCAAGGGACTACCTCAGATACCGCTTGCAGGTTATCAAAAGGAAAATTATCATCTATAGGAGTAGAATCATCCTTAATATGCTCAAGGCGACTCAAGTGGTCTGCCACTAAATTCTGATTACCACTCCTATCCTTTATTTCTAAATCAAATTCTTATAACAGCAGTATCCAACGTATGAGTCTTGATTTGGATTCCTTTTTAGCTAATAAATACTTTAAAGCTACATGGTCCGAATACACTACTACTCTAGTACCAAGTAAATAAGCTCGGAATTTATCCAGAGCAAAAATAATAGCAAGAAGCTCTTTCTCAGTAGTAGTATAATTGGACTGGGCAGTGTCTAAAGTCTTAGACGCATAAGTAATAACGAAAGGATCCTTACCTTCATGCTGAGCCAGCGCTGCTCCTACTGCATGGTTGGAAGCATCGCACATGATTTCAAATGGCTGGCTCCAGTCCGGTCCTCTCACAATTAGAGCTTGAGTCAGAGCAGTCTTCAGCTTATCAAACGCTTGTTTGCAATCTTCACTGAACTCGAACTCAATATCCTTCTGCAGTAATCTGGATAAGGGAAGTTCAACCTTACTAAAGTCCTTAATAAATCTCCTGTAAAAACCTGCATGGCCAAGGAACGAACGGACTTCCCTCACAGAAGAGGGGTAAGGTAAACTAGAAATAACATTCACCTTTGTTGGGTCTACAGAAATGCCATTATTGGATACCACATGTCCTAATACAATTCCTTTTTTTTACCATAAAGTGACATTTTTCGAAATTTAATACAAGGTTTGTATTAACACATCTATCTAATACTCTAGATAATCCATTTAAGCAAAGGCTAAAAGAATCACCATAAACGCTAAAATCATCCATAAAAACTTCCATACAGTCCTCAATAAGATCATAAAAAAGACTCATCATGCACCTTTGGAAAGTAGCTGGTGCATTGCACAAGCCAAAGGGCATTCTCTTATAAGCATAAGTCCCAAAAGGACATGTAAAAGTAGTCTTTTCCTGATCCTCAGGAGCTATATGAATCTGGAAATAACATGTGTAACCATCTAAAAAGCAATAATGTGATTTACCTGACAGGCGATCTAGCATTTGATCAATGGATGGAAGTGGATAGTGATCCTTACGGGTAGCTTGGTTGAGACGCCTGTAATCAATGCAGACTCTCCAAGCATTCTGAACTCTAGTTGCTATGAGCTCTCCATGCTCATTCTTCACTGTAGTGACTCCAGACTTTTTAGGCACCACTTGTACTAGGCTTACCCATTCACTGTCTGAAATGGTATATATGATACCGGCTTCCAATAGTCTGGTCACTTTCTTTTTGACAACTTCCAAGATGGTGGAATTCAATCTTCTTTGGGGTTGATGACAGGTCTTGCTTCCTCTTCTAAAAATATTCTGTACTCACATCCTTGAGGGTTGATGCTTACTATGTCTGCCAAGCTCCACCTAATTGTCTTCTTATGCTTCCTCAGCACATCAAGTAATTGCTCTTCTTGTTGAGAAGTAAGTTCTCTTGCAATGATAACTGGAAACCTCTGCTCATCTTCAAGATAAGCATATTTGAGATGTGAAAGGAGGGGTTTCAATTCTAACTTTTGATCATGGGCAGGCTCTGGATTATCTAGAGCTTGTGAATATGACGAAGTGCCCTCATTGTCAGTTAAGAGGGTCCCCACACTTGGACCTTGTCCAGTGTGCCTCTCTTCTAACTCTTCCTTGTGAACTTCAGCTACACTTTCGTCTATGACATTACACTGAAAGATAGAACGATCTTCTGAGGGATTGTCAATGACTCCATTCAGATTGAAGATTATTATGCGGCCATCTATTTCAAAGGAGTATGTTCCTGAAAAAGCATCCAATTTGAATTTTGATGTCTTCAGGAATGGTCTTCCAAGTAGGATTGATGATGGCTTATCTGAATCATTATGGGGCATCTCCAAGATATAAAAATCAGTGGAAAATATAAGTCCTTTAACGTTCACCAAAACATCTTCAGCAACTCCAGCCACTGTAATAATGCTTTTATCTACTAACACAAAACGAGCTGCCGACCTTTTTAAGGGAGGGAGCCTCAAAATATCATATATAGACAAAGGAATTATACTGACACATGCTTCTAAATCACACATGCAATCATAAATTACTACACCACCAATAGTACAGCTAACTATACAAGGACCTGGATCACTACATTTTTCAGGTAATCCTCCCATTAAAGCAGATATAGAACTACCTAAAGGAATAGTTTCTAATTCATTAATTTTGTCTTTATTGATACATAAGTCTTTTAGAAACTTTGCATATTTAGGTACCTGCTGAATAACATAAAAAAGAGGAACAGTTACCTCAACCTTTTTGAATATTTCTACCATTTTGGGGTCGGGTTCCAGCTGCTTCCTGGGCTTCCTTGCAAGTTGTGGAAATGGAATTGGAGTAGTGTTCTCTGTGGTGTCTGCGCCTTTTGGTGCTTTCTCATGTAGTTGAGCTATTTCTTCTTCAGCTATGTCCTGTATGTCCTCTTCCTCTTCAACATCTTCTATTTCTACTACCTCTTCAGCTGAGGTGTGTTCTGATGGGCTTGGTTCCTCCTGATTCCTCTCCTGTAGTGTGGTTCCAGACCTTAGGGTGATTGTATTAATGCCTCCCTTTGGATTGGGTAATGGTTGAGAGGGGATTCCAGTGGAGCTTGAAGGTTGGTTACTGGAATTTTGCGTTGATCCAATCTGTGACATAAGAGCTTGAAAAGTAGAGGTGAGACCATTCACTGGCGTTAATACTATTCATGTTATTTTCCATGGTCTGTTGTCTTCGCTCAAAAGATTGTAGTAGCTCTTCATTAGGAGATAAAGAAGAATGAGTAAATTAGGATGTCTGCTGTTGATTGTTCTGTGGTCCTTAGTTTTGCCTCAGGTGAGGTGCTCTGTAAGGTTGATTCTGCTGCCTGTTGTTGTTATTATTCCACCTCTGATTTCCCTGATTATCTCTACCTCCTCTGTTATTGTTGTCCCTCCAATTCTGGTTAGAATTGTCCTGCCATCCATGGTTATTATTTCCACTTTGATTGTACCCTTGGTTGGGGCGGTCATAGAAGTTATGAGTGGATGCCACCATATTGTCTTCTTGTTGGAGCTGCGGGCATTCATCAGTGTAATGGCTGTAATCAGCACAGATTCTACAAATTCTTTGTGGGACTAATTGTTGGTTTTTATGTGGTGGAGGAGCTTGCTGAGCTTGTTGTTGATTCAATTGCATCTGCTTCAGCAAGTTGGTCATCTCACATATACTCTGAGCTAGAGCAGCAGTCTCTCTATTAGAGGATACTTCTGCAACGGCTTTTGAACGGCCTTGCTTTTGCCTGTGGTTCCTAGTAGATTCAGCTAAATCACTGATCAATTGCCAAGCCTCATCGGTGGTTTTGTACTTCTTCATAGACCCATTGCTAGCACTTTCCAATGTGGTCTTATCTTGGGGCCTCATGCCCTGTGTGACATAGCTAAGTAATACTATCTTGTCAATCCTGTGGTGGGGGCATGCTTCCAGAAGATTATTGAAGCGCTCCCAGTATTCAAAGAGAGTTTCATTGTCATCCTGAACAATTGTGGAAATATCCTTCCTCAGTTTATCAGTAACTTCAGATGGAAAGAATTTCTCCAAAAACACCTTTCTGAGTGTATCCCAGTTGGATACATTTGCCATGGGTTGAGTGTAGTACCACTCTCTTGATTTTCTCTCGAGAGAAAACGGGAAAGCTTTCAGCAAAATTGAAGTTTCATCAGTACCATCACGCCTGACAGTAGAACAGGCTACCTGGAAATCTCTCAAGTGCTTGATAGGCTCTTGAGCAGGTAGGCCATGAAACTTGGGCATCAAATTTAGCAGTGTGATCTTTATTTCAAAATCTGTAGCTACCACTGGATGATGCGCTTGAAACGGTTGCATTGTAAAATCAGGGGCTCCTTCCTCCTGGATGTAACTCTCCTAGCTACCATGTCTTGTGCACGTAAAACAACCGAATCAGTAGAACGGGGGCTGGTTTCTTCCTCAATTTCACTTTCAGATCCGCCCTCAGAGCGGACTAACCGACGCTGTTCTCGCCTTATTCGTGAAATAGTCCTTTCAATTTCAGGATCGAATATTAGCAAGCGCGGATCAGGAAGTGAACGCGTCATTTGACGGAAGAAACATGCAGCTCATAGTAGCAAAATAAAATAAAATGCAAGTATATAAATTCTAATTAATAACTTTAGCACTCTATTGCAACTCCTCGGCAACGGCGCCAAAAATTGATGAGGGACAGAAGTTGATGAATTAAAAATTATTAAAATAGTTATGTTGCAAGTATAGTTCTTAACTCACCGAAAATCTACCTATCAATTTAGAAATATGTCACAGAGAGTTTAAATTAAAAATTACTGGGAGTTTAAGTCCCAGGTCGTCTCCCAACGAGTTGCAGAAAAGTGTGCTATTTTATTAATCAGATGTTCCAAAAAGTTGAGTTAAGTAGAGGGAAAATTAAAAAGGGGAAATTTAAATAATATGAATAAAAGCCTTGACTGGGAGTTGATTAGTTGGAATATCTATTATTGATGGAATGATCTCAAGATTAATTTATAATTAATGGTTGTTCTGTTTAGTTATCCTTTACTAGGTAAGGGAAAGTCAAACAAGTTGGAATGCTAGATCTATTCACGAGTTGCAACCCACTTAGTTCAAAGGGATTGGTGTTAGTGATTAGATAACAATTCAACAGTTAACCCAATTACAATTTTTCTTTCAATCCTTCCAACTCAAGAGTTCCTTTCAATCAACTCCCCATCAAGTGAGGGAACTACTCACTCATTGCAAACAATAAATCCATAACACATGAAAGGGAATTAAAAGAAGACATGATTATTGGAATGGAGAAATAAATTAAAATGGAAGAAATAATCCTTGTATCAAATAATCATGAAAGTATTCTAATGACAAAATTGAACAAAACAAAGAACATGGAAGAATAAAACCAAGTTAAGAGAACGAACTAGAATGACGAGGTCTTGATGAGGAAAAATAACTCTTCTCAATGTTCCAATGCTAAGATCAATTCTCAAAATTGAAATTCTAAAACCTAGAGAGAAAAACCTAGAGGAGGAGAAAAACTAGATCTAAAACTGTAAACTATCTAGAATGAATGTTGTCCTTTGTTTCTGCATATTCTCTGGCTCTAGTCTGCTGTTCCGGGCCAAAAACTGGGTCGAAATGAGGTCCAAAATTGCCTCCAGTGAAGTCTGCAGATTATGCAGATCGCACATGTCACGCGATCGCGTCATCCATGCGGACGCGTCATTCGTGCTTTTCCTTGCCACGCGTTCGCGTCGTCCACGCTACCGCGTCGCCTGAGCTTTTCCAATCCGCGCGGCCGCGTCACTGCGATTCGCTCTCCTTCACGCGGTCACGTGAGCCATGCGACCGCGTCACTTCTCGCTGGTTATCTCCTCAAATTCTTGTGTTCCTTCCATTTTTGCTAGCTTCCTTTCCAATCTCCAACTCATTCATGTCCTATAAAGTCTGAAACACTCAACATACAGATCACGGCATTGAATGGAATAAAGAAGAATTAAAAATACATAATTAAAGTCTCTAGGAAGTAGTTTTCAAACATGTTATAAATTCAGGAAAGGATTATAATTTCATGCTAATTTAATGAATAAGTGGGTAAGGATCATGATAAAACCACACAATTAAACACAATATAAACCATAAAATAGTGGTTTATCAAATACCTACGAGGCCAAACAGTGTTATGGTCCGTGTGCCAAGTGAAAAGCAATTCATTCCTTACGACAAATGGGTAACGCAGGAACTGCAAGGTTCGGGAAGGAAGAATGTGAGTGAGGCTTCTTCATTAGCACTACCACCACTAGTAGTGATAAACCCTATTTTTAGGGTTTATTTTGTGCTTAATTTAGGGGATTTTATCACCTTTTCTGAAATTTATCCAAGAAAATAGCATGGTTTCATGATTGTCTCCTAATTTGTGCTTAAGTATGAAAACATGCTTTTTAGGCCCTTAATTGCTAATTTTGATTTACCTTTGATTCCATTAGATGCCTTGATATGTTTGTTAGTGAATTCAAATTGGAAAGGCTAGGAATGGATTAAAGGGATGGAGAGGAAAAGCATGCAAGTGGAGAACTCATGAAGAAACAAGGATTCGGGATGCTGAGATCGACGCGCACGCGCAGCAGACGCGCACGCGCAGCAGACGCGCACGCATGGAAAGTGACGTCGCAAGGTGATGTGTATGCGTACATGACGCGTACGCGTGGATAGAAAATTGTCAAGCGACGCGTACGCGTGACCCACAAGTATGCGTCGATGCTCGCACGTGACTCATTTAGAGGCAAAATGCTGGGAGCAAATTCTGGGCTTCCCAGGCCCAGATCCAACTTATTTCTGAGGCTATTTAAGGCAGAATTCAAGAGGGAGTGATGCACGGAAACTTGTCTCTCAATAATTTTCCTTCAGCAAGTATACCGAATTGTCGTCAAGTAAAAACTCACAATAGAGTGAGGTCGAATCCCACAGGGATTGATTGGTCAAGCAACTTTAATTAGAGGAATGTTCTAGTTGAGCGAAGCAGAATTTGATTTGAGATTTGCAGAAAATTAAATGGCGGGAAAGTAAATAGCAGAAAATGTAACTTGCTAGAAATAAAGGGCTGAATGTAAATGGCGGAAAGTAAATTGCAGAATCTTAAATGGGAATGGGGAAGATGCTCATAAAAGTAAATTGCAGAAATTAAAGAGAATGGGTAAGATCAGAAATGGGGAATTCATTGGGCTTAGGAGATGTTGCATTCTCCGGATCAAGTTCATTTTCATCTCTTCCTCAATCAATGCATTCATTGATCTCCTTGGCAATCTTAAGTGATCGAATTACAATTCCTTGTAATTCAATCTCTCAAATCTTGATCTATAGCCAATTTCTTGGTCAATTGCTCATGATAAGAGATGAAGTATGGTCACTGATTATACCACATGCATTCCCAAATCAAGTGTTGGTAGAATTATAGTCACCATATCCATCCAACCCCAATTTGGTCCAACATGAGAAAGCATTTCTAGTATGATCTCTTCATTCCTCTTCCAAGGTTCAGAAGAGATCCAAGTATGAATAGCTTCTTTTCCAAGATAACTACCCAATTGGATGAAGATTGAAAGCTTTCTAGTAAAATCAAGAGAAAAGATAGAAGAAGAATAATGAAAACTAATATTGATCCATCAAATTACAACAGAGCTCCCTAACCCAATGAAAGGGGTTTAGTTGTTCACAGCTCTGGAAATCGAAAACAAAGATGGAAAATACATTATGAAAAGTAAAACTAGAAGTGCAGAAAAAGTAAAATTATACAGAGGGTAGTTCTCCAATTTCCAACTCCCCTTCAAAAGCTCCTCTCTAATTCAAAACTACCCCTATATATACTAACTACTCTTCTGATCTTCTAGTTGGTTCTTCAAGTCTTGGATATGGGCCTTTGGATCTTGAGTTTGAAGCAGTTATCCTCTTCAGTGGGCTTAGCTTTACTTGCAGAGAGAAAGTGTGAAGTAGGCAGGGTGTTTAGCTCAGGACGTTAGTGGCATTAACGTTAAGTGAGAGTGTGGGTTCGAGAACGTTAGTGACAATCACCTTTTTCACTAACATTCCTAACCCAAGGATGATCCACGTTAACTTCAACGTTAGTGGTACCAACGTGACCACTAACGTTGCCTCTTGGTCCTTCGCACACGTTATTGGGACTCACCTTTTCCAATAACGTTGAGAGTCCTCCCTTCCCCCTACGTTAGAGTCTACGTTAACTTAGTTAACGTGGCTCTTAACGTAGGCTTGCCAATCCTTCGAGAATGTTAGTGACACTTACCTTTGTCACTAACGTTCCAAGATGCCCTTACTTCCCACGTTAGACTCCATGTTAACTAGGTTAACGTGGCTTCTAACGTGGTGTTGATAGCCATCTCCAACGTTAGTGACAAAGGTGAGTGTCACTAACGTTGGCTCATCATCTCCTTTATCCACGTTAGCTTCCACGTTAACTAAGTTAACGTTGGAGCTAACGTTGCTCATAGTGGATTGTGGTGGTACATCCCAACGTTAGTGACAAAGGTAAGTGTCACTAACGTTGGCGATCACTTGCTTTCTCCACGTTAGCTTCCATGTTAACTAAGTTAACGTGGCAACTAACGTGACTTATTGTGGCTTGGCCAACGTTAGTGACAAAGGTGAGTGTCGCTAACGTTGGCTTCTCTTTTGCTTCCCAACGTTAGAGTCCACATTAACTGAGTTAACGTGGCTCTTAACGTGGCCACTTATGAGTTTGGTCCAACGTTAGTGACAAAGGTGAGTGTCACTAACGTTGGCCTTAATTTTTTCTTCCACGTTAGAGTTCACGTTAACTTAGTTAACGTGACTCTTAACGTGGGCTATTATGGCTTTCGAGGACGTTATTGGCGATTATTTTTCTCATTAACGTTGCAAGTTAGCTCCCATTCCACGTTAGTGGTCACGTTAGTTAGACTAACGTGGCTGCTAACGTGGTTCTTCCTTGCTTCCTTTGTCCTAAAATCAAACAATAAAGTGCATCAAAGTTCTAATTCAAGTCATGAGACATGCATCATCCAATTTGTCATATAATTCATGCAAAATTCTCATGAAATCATGTAAAGTACACCATGTTTGCTTGAATCAAGATGTAAGTGAAATTTTACCCAAAACTTGCTTATTTCCTAAGAAAATGCATGAAACTACCATAAAACAGTAAAGAAAAGGTCAGTGAAACTGGCCAAAATGCCCCAGCATCAGGGAGTCAACACCTTCCATCACATTAGTTTTAGTTTAGTTTAGTTTTGGAGGGAAAATTAGTTTCTAGAGAGAGAAGCTCTCACTTCTCTCTAGAATTAGGATTAGATTAGGATTTTAGTTCTCTTCTCTTATATCTAGATCTACTTCTTCTCTTGCTTCAATTTTCCTTTTGCCTTATGAATTCTTATGTAGATTTCCATTTACCTTTCAATGTAATTTATGAATTCCATGTCATTTCATGTTTGATTTAGTTTTTTATTATTGATATCTTGCCATTGTAGTTAGATCTCTCTTTAATTCTTGCAATTCATGTTGTTTACCTTTATTGCCTTTTATATGTTTGATGAAATGCTTCTTTTAGCTATGAATTATATTTTGTTCCTAATAGCTTTGGTTGAGTAATTAGTGACTCTTGAGTTATCTAATTCTTTTGTTGATTGATAATTAGAAGTTGCTAATTGACTTGAATGCCACTAAAGCTAGTCTTTCATTATGATTAGATTAGGACTTGTGGACTCAAGTTAATTCATCCACTTGACTTTCCTTCATAGTTAGAGGTTAACTAAGTGGGAGAAATGGACAATTCTTATCACAATTCAGGAGGATAATGAGGATAGGACTTCTAGTTCTCATTCCTTGCCAAGAGCCTTCTTAGTTATTAGTTTACTTCTTTTGCCATTTATATTTCTTGTCTCTTAATTCAAAAACCCCAAAACATACTTCATAGCCAATAATAAGAACACTTTATTGCAATTCCTATGGAGAATGACCCGAGGTTTGAATACTTCGATTATTATTTTAGGGGTTTGTTACTTGTGACAACCAAATTTTTGTATGAAAGGATTATTGTTGGTTTAGAAACTATACTTGCAACGAGAATTCATTTGTAAAATTCTATACCATCAAAAATCTATTCATCAAGTAGCAGCACTTCCAGCCCAACCATTGTACTGCATGGTCCAAAAGCTCCTTTAAGAGGTTTGCCAAAATGAGTACCGCAATTTGCGGTGATTCTAGTGGATTACGGCAAAGATTAAAGGTGGAGATCCTGGATCAGCCCCTGTTGATTCGCCAAAGGCCATGGAGGATGAATCCAAGGATGAGAGTTAGGCCATGGATACAAATGCAGAGGATGCATGTGATAGATAACTTGATCAAGTAAGCACGCACACAGTGGACCGTGCAACATTCAAGAGTGGTGGAGGCATAAAGCAAAAGTTTTGTTATAAAACTCAATTCCTTTTCCAAACATTTCCTTTACTTTTCTTGTTATGAATTTTAGACTTTTTGTATCTACTTAACTATCTTGAATTCTTTTTTAGTTAGTTGCAATTTTATTTTGGTATGTACATAATTTGGATTTTTTTTAGTCTACTTTCAATTTATCTTGGTTTGTGCATATTTTCTCTTTCTTTTTCTTATTTATAGTTGTTGAATGAATGCAAAGAATAGGATTCAGGTTTTTCCCTTATGCATGTTAAGAATAATGTATCATAGTTGAAATAATGAAATATGAAAAACCTTAGAATTACTTCATCCAACCTCTTTTGAAAAAAAAATCTTTCTAAGCAACTTGGTTAAAATAATAAGTCTCAAAAAAAGAAATTTTTTTAGGACATTCCATTGATTTGAGTTAAATTTTTTCATTGGACTTGCTTGAATAAGGATTGCGGAACATCGATTAGAGTTAAAACACACAACATAGTGAGATTTGAACCTTAATATGTGTTTGCATATCTTTTAACCACTATTTCATTTTTGTATGTTATTCTCTCTATAATTACACTCTTTGACTTGTTTGATTCTTGATATCCAATATTTCATGTATGTAAGTATTTATATGATTAATGCCATCATTCTTATCAACTCACTTACCCATATAACATTACTCTATTAATCTACCATTGTTATCCAATTTTAAGCTTAATGAACTTCCCTTTATTCTTAATCTTTATCACAATAATCCCCTAAGTAAAAAACTATGAAGGTTCCTAATTTAATTTTTGATTATCTTAGACTAGTGGATATTGAATCATTTAAGTGTAGGGAAAAAAAGAAAGCATTGGTGGGGAAAAAGAGTGTATTGATTGAAAATTTTGGAATTAGACAAACACATACATACATTAAATTGTAAAAGCATATACATTTATTCAGAAAAAAGAAAGAAAACAAAAAAATTGTGTATAAAAAAAAGAGAGAAAAAGAATTTTGAAAGCAATAAATATTGTCCCATGTGGCATTCTTAGGAATAATAAGTACATTTTTATGTGAATTAATTAAGAATGTATGGATGTGTGTGAAAAGTAAAATATAATTGACCAAATACATTCTCACCTTTATCGTAATCCCATTACAACTCTCTAAAGTCTTCATGATATTTTTATACATGCATTAAATATTTGTTGATTGTTAGAAGAACAAGTTTTGGAAAGCAAGATTAGAAGAGAATTGAGTGATTTAACCATATGCACTATAGCGATAAGAGAATAAACAAATTTAGGTGAGGGTTCAATTGCTCAATTCTATATTCCTTCTTCGAGCGCCTTTGCAGCAAGAGTGACATGCACTTTATATTTATTATAAGTTTTTTGTTTTTCTATGAAAGAATTCTCAAATTGTGCATATTTCACTTCGCTCCTGCTCTGTTCTTCTTGTAGTCCTCGAGTTTGTTATGAAAAATGAATAAATTATTGGCAATCTTCTCAAATTTTTTCACTTGTTCATCAAACTTGATAGACACTTGATATTGCAGAACTTTGGAAACTTTGGGGTCAAGAACTTTGGAAACTCAATTTCAGATGGTTGATTTATCGATAAAGCCATTGGCTTTTCTTCTATCTTATGTGATAGCTTTAATATTGTAGAAAAAAGTTCTTCTAGATCAGCCTCTTTTGGGCTGAAAGTTTTGGTTAGCTCAAATCCTTCGGTGGAGGCAATTTTGTTAACGGAATCTTGTGCTGCATTAACTTGTGAATTATCTTGCAAAGTAGGGACTCTTGCTTTATCATGCTCCATTGCTGGAATGGTTTTTATAGGAGAAAATGGAAGAGTTGTAAGATCGACAACACTTTTCTTTTGAGCAGGTTCTTTTTCAATCACAATTTTTTACACCGAGCCTTCTTTGAGTTTACTATTTTGAGCAAATTCTCTTTCAACAGTTTGATCTAATTCTTTTTTCTCACTTAGATAATGGGATAATATATGCCCACTCAATGAAGATGTAGTGGGATTCTATTTTGTTTTTAGGAAGAAGGTTTTGTTTCAACTATAATTGCTGTCGGAATCGGAAGAGGATATTTTATGTGAATCTCGACCTGGTGTATTAAATCAATAGACATATTAAAAAATATATATAATAAAATAACAAATAAATAAATAAATAATGATGATGAAAAAGAGGAAAGTGTAGTCGAGATACTTTAGCCCTCTTAGAGCATGATGATTGCAAGGAACTTGATGATGTGTCATCAAAACTAGAACTGCTCAGGCTTGCAAAGGATTCATTTAAATCGACAAGAGACCTTTTTGGGGGAGAAGTGGTAGATTTTCTAGTTACTTCATGAGTTGAAGAATTACTCTGAGTTGACTTCTAGCTAGATTTATGAAAAGTATATACATGTGTAAGTATATATGAGTGCATAATGAAAGTGATAATGAAAAGGGAATAACATTCAAGATGAAAAGTTACCTCAATCAGTCACGTAGTAGTAAATGATACTTTTGATAGTTTGGTCGGCCATGGATGCTTCGATGAAGGTTGTTCAAATGACTCAGGCAAGGTTTTGATTAAGCTTTTAAAGATATAGTCCAAAGATCAATCATAGCGAGAGTAATAAGCAGTTCACCAATCGATAAAGGACTTATTTACATAACTGCTTCGAATGAAAGGGAGAGGCTCATAGTAACCTTAACACTTTTCATTGTTCTCAAGACATCTGTCAACTTCCTTTTTTTGGTCGAAGTTAAGTTGACAAAGAGGAGGTAAATTGCTTGGAAAAGGAACTGAAAGAGCTTGAGAAAAGTCTATTTGTCTTGCAATATAATGAGGGGTATAAAGAGTGATTCAATATTTATCCTTTATGTATTGGGGAATGCCCGTTGATAATATTTGAATGGCAACAAAATTAGACTGTATGTTATCATTTTGACATTGTGCCTTCTCATCTTCATCTTTACGTACTATGGGTCGTCAAAACCATGTGGGTCAATACTTGCGATCGACAATGGAACAAAATTAAGGTCATCATTTTAGAAGTGTGAGGCTAAGCAGAGCTTTGAAAAAGTTTCCCAAAAAGTTTATTGGTTGAACTAGAGTAGGTAAAGTTAGGCTTCAAGGTGATTAGGTAAGCCTTTCAATATTTTGTTTGTCAAAAGGAGCCACACCATCATGCTTCATGTGTTTTTCGAACACTGCATTCAACCAGAGTTGTACTAGCAAGAGAAGTCTTCTGGCACTAATCGAAGACTTGTTTCAAAGACTATTGACCGTTTGACCCAATTCATGATAGAGATTTTCTAGAAGAAGTTTAGCCAAACAATGTTTGTGTTTGTTTAAATGAATGAGAGCAACTAAGGGAATATAATTTTTGCATGGTAACACTCCTCGAGCAGAAGATTATATCATTAAGCCAGTAGTAAAAAAACACTATATGCTTGTCATCAATAATCGGGCTTCCTTTTTGCCAATATTATTTTTGATGAACTCCCCATAAGAGCTTTTGAAGTTGATATTATATTCCTTTTCAAGGCTAGGTCAGAAGTAGTTACAGTCGCACTTGGAAAAAGCCCAGTGATAGCATCCACATTGGAAAGAGTAGGGCCAACTATTCCACATGGAAGATGAAAGTTTTGTGTTTTGCTCCAAAAATATAGCATGACCCTAATCATTCAGTGATATATTGAAAGGTCAAATTGAGAAAGCCTGAGGAGATCATAGATTCCTCGACAATGTTAAGCGTGTTTCTTGAAGGGTTCCATTCATTTATACCACACAAGGAAGTTTCCATTCTTGAAAGCAATCTTTGGGTGTTACAAAAAAGTCAAGCATGATCAACGAAAGGGGCAACAAACAAGTCGTTCTTGATTAGAATATCTTGCCTTTCATTACATGGGAAGTAATAATGGGAAATGCTTCTTGCCTATTTTGGAAAATTCAAGGGACTTAGAAAATAATGTAATTTGTCCTCGATGGAAAATGATAACAAAATCTTCTCATCATTAATAGTATCGATCGGGTCTTCGATGACAACGTCGAAATCTTTTGACAAAATGGCTAATTTGGGATTTTCAGTGGATTCCTCGATTGGTCATTTTCCTTTAGCTTTGGTAGGGGAAGGTTTGCAAGATGAAGGAGATGTCATTCCTGCAAATTGGGATTAAAATTAGTCAAACAAACATAGAAAGTTGTAATCTTTCCACCATCATAATATGAACAGTGTAAGAAAAACCTATATGAAAATGTGGTAAAACTACCGATGATTAGGTAATTAGTGATATTGGAGATGAATGGAAGAGGGGTTTTCTGCATCCTAACAAGGTGTTTTCTTTAGAAGAACCCATAACTGCCGATTCATTGAAAATAGAATAAATTCTTTCTCCTTTATGAATAATTAAGAACATGTAAACGAGCAGAGTTCAAAAGAAGAAGAAAAACAAGTAGTTAACACAAATGATGTAGAACATATTTAGTTTTAAATGGTAGATGAAAGCACTATGAAGTTTGAAGGTTGAAAGATGGCAATGGCGGCAATAGCAATAATGGTAGAGATGTCTCTTTGGAGAGGAACAAAGATTTTTTTGGAAATAAAAGTTTAGAGTGGAAGATGAAAAGAAACATTGGACTTTCATATGCGTGTCTTGGGAGTTGAAAATTTGAGAAATGTAAGAAGCGCGAAAAGACTGATGGAACGTGGAAGGACGTGAGCGTATTTAATGGAGTCATGATGATTGTGGCAGTTACTTGGGAGGTGAAAGGCTATTTTATTAGAATTAAATTTGATTGATGGTTGTGTAGGATTGATCATCCTATCTAGAAATAAAATCTCGATGAGTTTGATGATCTTAGGAGGCAATTTATTAGTCGATAAAGTTCTCTTTAACAAGCGAGGTATTCGATCAATAGGCGTCGATTGGTGATCCCTTCGAGCAAGATTCAAATTAGTTTTGAAAGTGGATGAACATTGTCTAGAACGGTTACCAAGCATGCATTTCACGGAAACGATTATTTATGAGTTCTCGTTGAGACGGACACATGATAGTATGGGATTGGTCGAAGATGCCTATAAATAGAGTGGTGAGATATGAACAAGGGATTGAAAATTCTCTACAGAAACACACTCACATAAACTCTCACATCCCAACGACTTTTTGAGACATTATCTTGAGTCAGTTTTCTGTAGGTTTTCTTCCATCTTTTTCTTTATCGTTCTTTACAAATTCTATACTTTATGTTAATGCATTTTTCTTTTATTGCAAAGTTAATTTTGTCTCTTTTGTACTTTATTAAGTTCTTCATTTTGATTGAAACCTTTAAAATTCTATGAATATTCTTTTCATTGTATGTTTGTAACATTCTGGTTTTTGCAATAGATTTGCGTATGCGAGTTTTATGTTTTGTTCACATAACGTCTATGATAACTTTTTCTACGATCCTTAAATAAAATGAATAATAATGTAATATTAATATTATGTTATTATTTAATTTTATTTGACGAAGGACGGTTGATGAATCCATATTTGACGATAAATTTTGGATTGACTTGAGTGAATTTCATCATATAAACCCACATTTATTCATTCAAATAGCATACTTTTGTGTTCTCTCCCTAAATTGAGCTTAATTGTGAAAACATGCTATTTTGTGCTTAATTTAACCAATTTTATTCCACTTTTGTTCCATTCGATGCCTTGACAGTTTTGATGAATGATTCAGGTATAATAGGTTGGAATGGCTTGATGAGAGTGAAGGAGAAGCATGCAATAGGGAGAAAACATGAAGAAATCAAAGAAGAAGCACACAACCATGTATGCGTACGCACAACATCTGTGCGTACGCACGAATCAGCGCACATGACTCACTTAAAGGAAAATGCTGGGGGCGACTTCTGGGCCTTTAGAGCCCAGTTTTAGACTTTTTGAAGCTGATTGAGTGCTATATCAAAGGGGCATCACTCCATATCAAGTGGAGAGCAATTAGGTTAGATTAGAAACATGCTTTAGGTCATATTCTAGAGAGAGAAGGCCTCCATTCTCTCTAGAATTAGGGTAGATTAGGTTAAATCTCTCTTAGATTTAGGTTTAATTCTTGTTTTCATTTAATTTTCCTTGCCATTTATTGTTATTGCATCTTTGTTCTTTGCTTCAGCTTGTTATTTCCTTTCTTTTGTTCCTTTATATTTATGACACATTGTTACCTTTAATTTTAATTAATGCAATTCATGTTTTATGTTTTCTATTGTTTAATTTAGTTGTTATTATTGTTTTTCTTACAATTGGTAGTCGTAGAATTTATTATCTCTTGTTATTTTACCTTGCTTCTCTTTTATACCTTCCAAGTGTTTGATAAAATGCTTGGTTGGATTTTTGCCTAGTTTTTCACACTCTTGGTTGGGAAATTGGGTAATTGGATGAACTTGAGTGGTGGATGTCTATTCCACATTGTGTGAGGATTGTTAGTTGATTTGGTTTCTACTAACTCTAAGCCTTCTATTAATAGAGTTGGCTAGAACTTATGGATTGATATCAATGATGCTCTTTTGACTAATTGGGATTAATTCTACACAATTACCATGTTTGTGGTCCATAACTATGATAGGAATCCTTAATTTCCCAATTGTTGTCAAGATCTCTTTTTGCCATTTAATTTTCATTTTCATTGCTTTTACTCGCTTTCCATTTAATTACTTGCCATTTTAATTTCTTGCCTCTTATAATCAAAACCCCCAAATCGCCCATAGCCAATAATAGAGCATTTTATTGCAACTCCTAGGAAAGATGACCCGGGAGTTTAAAAACTCTCGGTTTATATTTGTAATGATTGTGGCATCTTTTGAATTTAAAATTTGATTTGAGCATTACTTGTCGGTTTGGAACTTTACTTGCAACGAAGTTATTTTCCCTAACCGAGAAGAAAATTCTAAGCCGACAGTTTTGCTCTTTCAAATTTTTGGCGCCGTTGCTGGGAAGTTGCAATGGTGTTATATTATTGGCTATTGTGAATATGTTAATATGTGAATATCTTGCTTTTGTTTGTTTTCTTGATTTTTTTTGTATAGAAGGTAAATTTTGGGAGCTCATAGCTTGTTGGAAACTCCATCAAAGCTTGGTGCAATCAATTAAGAATTTTGGAGACTCAAGCATTGTTGGAAGTTCCAAGATGAATATAAGCAAAAGTCTCCTTGATTAGAGCTCTTCATAAGTCCAACTTAAGGACAATAAATAAAAGTGCTAGGTGGGAGACACCCCACCAAGGTAACATTGTTCTTACCTTCTCTTTTTGTTTATAATTTGACTTTATTGCATTTTGCTTATTTTAGTTAGCTTAGAATTAGTTTAATTTTGAGATTTCTTAGGTTAATTTCTGTATGGATCATGAATTTTTGAGCTTTTGTTGAGCTAAGGCTTAGTGCCTTGGTATTTGAAGAAAAATTTTTGGAAAAGCAGGGCACTGTGCGTGTGCACACCACTGTGCGTACGCACACAATCACTAAAATTCGCGTCTTGTGTGTGCGCACCCACCTGTGTGCACGCAGACCAGCCTGTATGCCCTCTGCTGGGAGCGCTCGCACGCCTTGTGCACGTGCCTCTCCCTTTGTTTTGCGCTTTGTGCGTGCGCACGCCCTTGTGCATACGCACGCAGCCTTTTTCTTGCGCACGCTATGTGTACGCACCACCATGTGCGTACTCGCACTTCCTTACACTCCTTCTGTTAAAAGCGCTAGCACAGCCTGTGCGCATGAAACCCTGCAACTTTTTCCCCTTGTGCGTGCGCACGGACCTGTATGCGCACACACACATGACCTTTCCCCAAGTAAAAAAAAAGTGCTCTGTGCGCGCATACACGCCTGTGCATATGCACACTTCCTAATCCCCTCTCTGCTCAAAGCGTTCGCACACTCTTGTGCGTCCGCTAACTTCCCCTGTTTCACCTAGTGTGCGTGCGCACACATGTCTATGCGCACGCATAAATGTTGTTTTGGGCAACATTTTCATTGCACTTTGAATTAAGCCCAAACACACTTCCACCCCTCCATCCCTCTCTTCTCTTGGTTTTTTCATGTTTTTCTACTTGTTTTACTTAGTTTTCATTGCATTTCATTTTTCATTTTAGTAATTATATGAGTTTTAGTTTAATTGTTGTTAATTGAATAAATTGCAAGTGTTTGATTGATGTTGATTGGGTTGCTTCTTGCTTAAATTTTGGTTTAATTTTTTATGAATATATGCACTGAGCATTAAGTCCTTGTTCGGTTGCATGCATTTCACGGAAACGATTACTTATGAGTTCTCGTTGAGACCGACACATGATAGTATGGGATTGGTCGAAGATGCCTATAAATAGAGTGGTGACATATGAACAAGGGATTGAAAATTCTCTACAGAAACACACTCACATAAACTCTCACATCCCAACGACTTTTTGAGACATTATCTTGAGTCAGTTTTCTTCCATCTTTTTGTTTATTGTTCTTTACAAATTCTATACTTTATGTTAATGCACTTTTCTTTTATTGCAAAGTTAATTTTGTCTCTTTTGTACTTTATTAAGTTCTTCATTTTGATTGAAACCTTTAAAATTCTATGAAGATTCTTTTCATTGTATATTTGTAACATTCTGGTTTTTGCAATAGATTTGCGTATGCCAGTTTTACGTTTTGTTCACGTAACGTCTATGATAACTTTTTCTGCGATCCTTAAACAAAATGAATAATAATGTAATATTAATATTATGTTATTATTTAATTTTATTTGATGAAGGACGGTTGATGAATCCATATTTGACGATAAATTTTAGATTGATTTGAATGGATTTCATCATATAAACCCACATTTATTCATTCAAATACCATACTTTTGTGTTCTCTCCCTAAATTGAGCTTAATTGTGAGAACATGCTATTTTGTGCTTAATTTAACCAATTTTATTCTACTTTCATCCCATTCGATACCTTGATGGTTTTGATGAGTGATTTCAGGTATAATAGGTTGGAATGGCTTGATGAGAGTGGAGGAGAAGCATGCAATAGGGAGAAAACATGAAGAAATCAAAGGAGAAGCCCACAGCCATGTGTGCATACGCACAACATCCTGTGCGTACGCACAAGGGAAAAATTTAGCACGTGTGCGTACGCACACATCTGTGCGTACACACGAATCAGCGCATGTGACTCACTTAAAGAAAAATGCTGGGGGCAATTTCTGGGCCTCCAGAGCCCAGTTTTGGACTTTCTGAAGCTGATTGAGTGCTATATCAAGGGGCATCACTCCATGTTAAGTGGAGAGCAATTAGGGTAGATTAGAAACATGCTTTAGGTCATATTTTAGAGAGAGAAGCCCTCCCTTCTCTCTAGAATTAGGGTAGATTAAGTTAAATCTCTCTTAGATTTAGGTTTAATTCTTGTTTTTATTTAATTTTCCTTGCCATTTATTATTATTGCATCTTTTTTCTTTCCTTCTACTTGTTATTTCCTTTCTTTTGTTCCTTTATGATTATGATACTTTGTTACTTTTAATTTTAATTAATGCAATTCATGTTTTATGTTTTCTATTGTTTAATTTAGTTATTATTATTGTTTTTCTTGCAATTGGTAGTTGTAGAATTTATTATCTGTTGTTATTTTAACATGCTTCTATTTTATACCTTCCAAGTGTTTGATAAAATGCTTCGTTGAATTTTTGCCTAGTTTTTAACATTCTTGGTTGGGAAATTGGGTAATTAGGTGAACTTGAGTGGTGGATGTCCATTCCACATTGTGTGAGGATTGTTAGTTGATTTGGTTTTTGATGCACCACTATTTCGTGGTATATTTTGTGCTTAATTTAGGTGGATTTCATCCATTATTCCCACATTTATTCAATGAAATAGCATGGTTTTATAAATTCTACTTAATTTGTGCTTAAGTGTGAAAACATGCTTTTTAGGCCCTTAATTTGTTAATTTTAATTCACCTTTGATTCCACTAGATGCCTTGATGTGTTTGTTAGTAAATTCAGGTTGAAAAGGCTAGGAATGGATCAAAGGAATGAAGAGAAAAGCATGCAAAGTGGAGAAATCATGAAAAATCAAGGATTTGGGATGCACTCATTGACGCGCACGCGTAGCAAACGCGCACGCGTGGAATGTGAAGTCACCTGGCAACGCGTACGTGTACATGACGCGTGCGCGTGGAAAGAAAAATTGCCAAGCGACGCGTACACGTGACCTACGTGTACGCATCAACGTTCACACGTGACCTCATTAAAGTGAAAACGCTGGGGGTGATTTTTAGGCCACCCAGGCCCAAATCCAACTGTTTCCAGAGCCTATTATATGTAGAAATCAAGAGGAGTCAAAGGGGGGGGGGGAAGTCAAAGTTTAGTTTACATCATATTTAGTTAGTTTTTAGAGAGAGAAACTCTCTCTTCTCTCTAGAATTAGGATTAGGTTAGTTTATGATTTCTTAGATCTAGGTTTAATTCATGCTTTGATTTATTTTTCCTTTACAATTTCTTGTTCCTCTACCTTTGCTCTCTCTAGCCTAGCATTTAATTCTTGTAATTCTCTACTTTGTTATTGATGTACTCTTGTTTTTCTATTTTCCTTTTATGCAATTCATGTTTTGATTTCCTTTATTATTGATTTGCTTTATTGTTATTAATTTCCTTGCAATTAGTAGTTGTAGATTTACTTTTCTTGCAATTGTATCTTACTTTCCTTTTGTGCCTTTCAAGTGTTTGACAAAATGATTGGAAGGATGCTAGAATAAATTTTTCTCCTCTTGGCTTTGGTTGAGTAATTGGAGACTCTTGAGTTATCAAACTCTTTTGTTGATTAATAATTGAAAGTTGCTAGTTGATTTGAATTCCACTAAAGCTAGTCTTTCCTTAGGAGTTGACTAGGACTTGAGGAATCAAATTGATTATCTCCACTTCACTTTCCTTCATAGCTAGAGGTTGACTAAGTGGGAGCAATGGACAATTGATGTCACAATTGAGGATGATAATGAGGATAGGACTTCTAGTTCTCATTCCTTGCTAAGAGCTTTCTTAGCTATTAGTTTTATTCTTGCAATTTACTTTTCTTGTTCCTTATTCAAAACCCCAAAATATACATCTCACAACCAATAACAAGAACACTTCCCTGCAATTCCTTTGAGAGATGACCCGAGGTTTGAATACTTCGGTTATTATTTTTATTGGAGTTTGTTACTTATGACAAACAATTTTTTGCATGAGAGGATTATTTGTTGGTTTAGAAACTATGCTTGCAATGAGAATTTATTGTGAAATTCTATACCATAAAAAATCCGCTCATCAAAATGGTGCCGTGGCCGGGAAATTGCAAATGTGCGCTTGTTATCTGTTATTGTTATTGGTTATTGTACATATGGAGGTTTGGAATGCTTGGTTTAGTGCAAAAACATGGAAAAAATTTTGAAAAACAGAACACCAACCCACGCGTACGCGTGCCTCACGCGTACGCATGACACAAGCATTTTCGACCATCCACGCGCACGCGTCACCCACGCGTACGCATGGATACAAAAATTCCACCCCCCATCCAGAAACCCGAGAGTTGCGCCTGCACTGCGTGAACACTGTGCCTGAGGCACAAGTCAACTCACACGTACGCGTCAATACACGTGTACGCATCACTCTCGGATTTGCCATGCACGCGTACGCGTCGCTTCTATTTCACCATCACCACGCGCACGCGTCACTCCACGCATACGCGTGGATAGCTTTCTTTCATCATCTTCTTTTCTTCTCTTATTTCCATTTATTTCCTTCTCCTTTCTTCTTCCCTTCTCTTACCCATCATCCAACACTATCAAACACTATCTAATACCATTTCTTTTAGTTAGTTAGTTAATTAGTTAGTTAGTTAGTTTAATTTTCATTTCATTTTCTCTTTTTCATGATAAGTGTCGAATTATTAATTATGTCTGCTATATATTGCTCCTTATTATTGACTGAATGCTATTTTAGCATAATTGTTTTTGATATTCATTGTTGGGTCATTATTGAGGTTATAATTTGTTACTTGGTTTTGAGTTCTTCATGCTTAATTTTGTGAACACCAAGTACGTGTGACATTGCCTTCAAGCTTTTAAATTTTTTGAATTGCATGATTTGGCCACCATGTGATTTGATTTCTATTGTTTGATTAGGCAATTTCTTGATGGATGATGTGCATTTCTCTTAATGCATTGTGCTTCTTGATCATATGCATCCATATGTTTTTGGCTTGAATGCTTTCAGGCTTCCTTATTGCTTGTTTGATTGTCTTAAACTACAAGTTTAGAGCATCTCAAGCACACTAGAACGAGTGAAGTGCATGTTCCACTTTTGTATAATTGTGACATAGCTTTTTATGTTAGTATGTGTGTTCTAAACTGCGCGAACTTAGAATGCATACTCACTTTTATCCATCTCACACTAATTCACTCACTCAATTCTAGTGATTTACCTCATTCCAACAATTTATACTTCCTTACTTTTGCATTTACTTTTCTTACTATCCTGCCTTCTAATTTCAGGATGAGTCATTATAAGCAAAAATGGAAGTGGAAGAAAGAACACGCAGCAGCCGGTTGATCTACCAGCTGAAGGTAGCAATCCGAAGAGTCGCCGTACCCCCTTGCTCATCTTTGAATGCACCGAGGACGGTGCAAACTTTTAAGTGTGAGGAGGTTGTCCGACTAGTCGGTGCTTTTGGGTGACAAACTTCTAATCCGAACACTCTTGCATCTCATTTTTAGGTCTTTTAGGATTTTTGTTGCATTTTCTTATTTTGCATAATAAGCTTAGCCAAAATAATGAAATTTTTCTAGGAATTTTATCTATAGGGCACCCCAATTGATTTGAGTAAAAATTTCTCATTGAACTTGCTTGAATTATATCTTGTGGATAATGTTTTTGAGCTAAGAACACAAGCTTGTGAGTTTTGAGCCTAATGGTGTGGTTACATCTTATAACCACTTTATTTCCTTCTTGTGTGCATTATCCTCTTTCTATGATTGTAATCTTTGATTTGTTTGATTCTTTATGTCCATTATTTTGTGTATTCATGCATTTATATGATTGAGGCCACTGTTTCATTTAGCTCACTTACCCAAAAAGCCTACCTTTCATCAACTATTGTTAGCCAACTTTGAGCCTACGATTAACCCACTTGTTCTTAATTTTAGCACATTACAAGCCTTAAAGCGAAAAATAATAAATATCCTTTATTTGGATCTTTGATTAGCTTAGGCTAGTGAGTGTGTATCATTCAAGTGTAGGGAAACTTGGGACATTGGTTGGGAAAAGGTGTGTGTTGTATCTTTATTGAAGACATTGGGAATTGGGTACATACTCATGTGTAATTAAATGTAAAACCATATGCATTGATGCTCTTGTATATACTTTATTGCAAAAAGAAAAAAGAAAGAGGAAAAATAAAAAAAATACATATACAAAAGAAAAAAATGGAAAAAGAAAGAAAAAAAAAGTAATAAAAAGGGGACAAAATGCCCCAAAGTGAAGCTTAATAATAATCAATGCATATGAGTTGTAATAAAGAAAAGAATGCATGAGTATGTGGAAAAAAAAAAGTGAAGAATGGGTAGTTAGGTTAGCTTTGAAATTGTATAGGTTGTCATAGGTTAGTTGGGAAGTTTAAGTTAATCAAAGATTCAAATCTCAAGTCCACTTGACCATATGCATCTTACCTTTACCCTAACCCCATTACAACCTATTGGAAAGTCCTCATGATATTTGTATGCATGCATGAAATAACTGTTGATTGTTAGATGAAAAACAAATCTTGGAAAGCATGATTAGGAGAGAATTGAGTGGATCGACCCTATACACTTGAGCGACTAGAGTGCAAACACTTCCGGTGAGGGTTCGATTGCTCAATTACATGTTTTCACCTACAATCATCACTTTTTTTTGCAAGTTTGTAAAACCTTTAATAACTCATTTCAATTGTGGTTTGGCTTGGTTGTCAGTACCTTTAGCCCTTAAGCTTATATATATATATATATATTCTTGGGAATTGATTTATGTTGACCAAGCAATTGCATTCATTTAGATAGTTGCATGTAGGTAGATTGCATATAGTTAGTTTACATTTCAATAAATGATAGTACATTTTGACTCTATCTTGATTAAGCATGAGGACATGCTTGGTCTAAGTGTGGGGAGATTTGATGCACCACTATTTCGTGGTACATTTTGTGCTAAATTTAGGTGGATTTTAACCATTACTCCCACATTTATTCAATGAAATAGCATGATTTTATAAATTCTCCTTAATTTGTGCTTAAGTGTGAAAACATGCTTTTTAGGCCGTTAATTTGTTAATTTTAATTCACCTTTGATTCCACTAGATGCCTTGACATGTTTGTTAGTGAATTCAATTTGAAAAGGCTAGGAATGGATCAAAGGAATGAAGAGCAAAGCATGCAAAGTAGAGAAATCATGGAAAATCAAGGATTTGTGATGCACTCATCAACGCGCACGCGCAGCAGACGCGCACGCGTGGGATGTGAAGTCGCCTGGCGACGCGTACGCGAGACCTACGCATACACGTCGACGTTCGCATGTGACCTCATTAAAGTGAAAATACTGGGGGTGGTTTCTGGGCCACCCAGACCCAAAACCAACTGTTTCCAGAGCCTATTATATGCAGAAATCAAGAGGAGTCAAAGGGGGAGGGGAGTCATAGTTTAGTTTACATCATGTTTAGTTAGTTTCTAGAGAGAGAAGCTCTCTCTTCTCTCTAGAATTAGGATTAGGTTAGATTAGGATTTCTTAGATCTAGGTTTAATTCATGCTTTGATTTACTTTTCCTTTACAATTTCTTGTTCCTCTACCTTTGCTCTCTCTAGCCTAGCATTTAATTCTTGTAATTCTCTACTTTGTTATTGATGCACTCTTGTTCTTCTATTTTCCTTTAATGCAATTCATATTTTGATTTCTTTTATTGTTGATTTGCTTTATTGTTGTTAATTTCCTTGCAATTTGTAGTTGTAGATTTACTTTTCTTGCAATTGTATCTTACTTTCCTTTTGTGCCTTCCAAGTGTTTGACAAAATGCTTGGAAGAATGCTAGAATGGATTTTTTTCCTCTTGCCTTTGGTTGAGTAATTGGAGACTCTTGAGTTATCAAACTCTTTTGTTGATTAATAATTGAAAGATGCTAGTTGATTTGAATTCCACTAAAGCTAGTCTTTCCTTAGGAGTTGACTAGGACTTGAGGAATCAAATTGATTATCTCCACTTCACTTTCCTTCATAGCTAGAGGTTGACTAAGTGGGAGCATTGGACAATTGATGTCACAATTGAGGATGATAATGAGGATAGGACTTCTAGTTCTCATTCCTTGCCAAGAGCTTTCTTAGCTATTAGTTTTATTCTTGCAATTTACTTTTCTTGTTCCTTTTTCAAAACCCCAAAATATACATCTCATAACCAATAACAAGAACACTTTCCTGCAATTCCTTTGAGAGACGACCCAAGGTTTGAATACTTCGGTTATTATTTTTATTGGGGTTTGTTACTTGTGACAAACAATTTTTTTGTATGAGAGGATTATTTGTTGGTTTAGAAACTATGCTTGCAACGAGAATTTATTGTGAAATTCTTTACCATCAAAAATCCGCTCATCAGTTTCCACTAACTCTAAGCCTTCCATTAATAGAGTTGGCTAGGACTTGTGGATTGAGATCAATTATGCCCTTTTGACTAATTCTCGATGTTAGGATTGACTAATTGGGATTAATTCTACACAATTACCATGTTTGTGCTCCAAAACTAGGATAGGAATCTTAATTCCCCAATTCTTGCCAATAGCTCTTTTTGCCATTTAATTTCCATTTTCATTGCTTTTACTTGCTTCCCATTTAATTACTTACAATTTTAATTTGTTTCCTCTTATAATCAAAACCCCCAAATCCCCCAGAGCCAATAATAGAGCATTTCATTGCAACTCCTAGGAAAGACGACGCAGGAGTTTAAATACTCTCGGTTTATATTTGTGTTGATTGTGACATCTTTTGAATTTAAAATTTGATTTGACATTACTTGTCAGTTTGGAACTATACTTGCAACGAAGTTTTTTTCTCTAACCGAGAA
The DNA here is from genome assembly GCF_003086295.3 of Arachis hypogaea. NCBI lineage: Eukaryota > Viridiplantae > Streptophyta > Magnoliopsida > Fabales > Fabaceae > Arachis > Arachis hypogaea. The sequence goes on from NC_092046.1 coordinate 26,600,682, forward strand.
GAAAAATTCTAAGCCGACGGTTTTATTCTTTCAACGGTCACTTAATATTGGACCCGAAAGATTGTAAAGTTCCACTTTACTAATGTCATTTACATTAGTAATTTACTCAATCCTTATTTTAATTAATTACCACCACTTGAGATAATTAATTGATTTTTTATCATGCCCAATTACCTTAATTACCTTCCAAGATATTTAAAAATTAACCTCGCTGAGTCAACGGTTTAAAATTGCGACACGCAGCACTTAATGTACCACCTATCGTGACGCATGCCTCCTTCCCCTTGATTAAGTGACACTTAGTCACTAATCAAGCTATATACAAGTACAAAATTCTCTCTCTTTCCTCAAGGAATAGCTGAGGCATGTATGGAGAGAAAAGAGAGGATTTTAGTTGATTTTTGACTTTCCGAGCTTGATTTCTTGAGATCCGTGACCCACACAAAAATTTTGATCCAATAGATGTAAAACCCGGTCAAAACGTACTTTATTAAATAATAAATTAAATAGGAAAAAATATTGTTAGAAAATATAGCAATCGGAATTTGATAATTTAAATATGATATTTGGACTCAGTGGATTTTTCTGAGTCGAAAAACATAGTTTTCTGGGTAAAAACACGCACTGAAATTTTGACTGGCAGTACCGGCTGAGATCTGTCTGGTACTGCAGCTGAAAAAATTGATTATAAGTAAATAAGGTTAATAAACTAGGATTTATAATTAGGGAAAGTAGAAATATTTAAAATACGATTAAAAACTCTAATCTTAGAGGTTTTGGCCCAAAATTGGGCCAACGGACTAACATAAGTGAACCGGGCCCAAGTGGGCCCAAGACCCAACATATATAAATATTAGTTATGAGAATTTCAGCTCATTTACCCTAAAGAAAGAGGGTAGGGGCGCAGCTTTGGAGAAGAGAGGAAGAAGAGAGAAAATCCTAACTTCATCAAACTTCAAATCATCATAACTTTCTCTCCGGAACTCTGATTGACGAGCCGTTTGTGGTCATGCATCGCTCTTCTCATCCTCTACAATTGTATCTAAGTTTTATGGTGAGTATTCCATTCATCTCTGCCCAGTTTTTGAAATTCCCACTGTTACGTATTTTTGGGTAGTTAGTGTTAAAATCTTATGATTTTGGTTGTTTAAGGATACTCTAACATGGATTCTAAGTGGGTTTTATCCCTATTTCATATGGGCTGAGGTAAGAAGTATTCAAACCCTTGTGATTTATCAATTTCATGAACCCTAGGTTGATTATAAGTGTGAAAATTGATTATGTTAGAATATTGGATGATTTTGGTGCACAATTGGAAGATTGATATTGCTTGAGGAAATTTAGTGAGGCTTGGAGCTAAGGATTGGTGGAGACTCTCAAGAAGAAGTTCAATTATTTTGGCTACAAGAGGTACAGTTTAAGTTTCATTTAAGTATCGTGTGGTGTGATGAGAATTCCTAGGCTAGATGCCCCTAGGATAAGTTTAGATTGTGCAAATGGTTGGTACTAATATGCATAGTTAATATGTAATGTGAATTAATGATTGGGTTGAGAATTGTGTGAATTTGTATGTTTGGTGTGTTGAGAATTTGATGAATTAGATAATGAATAATGGTTTGTGGAATATGCATTTAAATTTTGAATTTGGGTCGGAGGCCGTGAATCTTGGGCCAAAGGCCGGAAGAGGTAAGGAAGGTAAGTTGATGTGTGTATTGTGTGATGATATAAGAGATTGGATGGATTTTTGATATTGAATGTGTAAATAATTGGTTTGGTTATTGAATAATAAGATTTGAGGAGTTGAGGTGTGGAATTTGATAGTTTTGGGTGAAATTGTGTAGATGAGGTAGGTTTGGTCTTGGTTGAGTGTAATTATGTGAATGTGGTTGGGTTATAGTCATTTGAATGAGTGGAAATGAATTTGGCTTGTGAACATTGGTAAAATTGGTGATTTCTATTTTGGGTAAAAACTAATTTTTGACCAACTTTGGTGGTTCATAACTCGGTCCACGGAGTTTGGGAATTCTTCAAAATTATGAAAGTTTATTCAACGATCTTTCCAATGGTTCAGAAATGGTTGAAAAAGGAATTTTGTAGTAGAAGTTATGTGTGTTGGCAGTTTGGGGTTTGAAAATGTAATTCTGCAGTTTTTTAACTTAGTAAAAATTTTGGAAAATTGTGCTTCCACGCGCACGCGTCAGTCTTGATTTTTAATCACCCATGCGTGTGCCTGGCCGACGCGTATGCGTCGATGCACTGATGCAAATGCCCAGTAGAAAATCCAGAGAGTTGTGCTGAAATTGTGCTGGATTTGTGCGAGGAGCACAAGACGCACCCACGCGTACGCGTGGCTGACGCGCACGCGTCACCTTACTTTTCTACCATCCACGCGTGCACATGGGCGACGCGCACGCTTCGCTCTATTTTTCTGACTTCCATGCGTGCGCATGGGCGACGCGCACGCGTGACCTTATTTTCACCAAAAGTTGATTTTTGAGTTTTTCAATCCGAATTTCAGACTTTTAAGCCTCTGTTTTCATCCTCTAAGTCCTAAATTTTTATAGTATGCCTAGTAATGAAAAGAAGCTAGGATATGTGGTAACTTGTGGATGAAGTAAAGTGAGAATCAATGATGAATGATGATTAATGATGATTGTATGAGTTGCTGAGGATGATGGTGAAGGCACTGTGTATGTTATGAGCCAGATGGCTGTGATAAGTATTGAATTATGGATGAGTATGTATATGTATATGATTAATGATTAAATGATTATGAATGATTGAGGAGGCTTGAACATGTGGTGAGTATGCCGGAGATGCATATATGATTAACGAATGAATGTGGTAAATGAATAGTGATGGAAAATGTTGAATGTGAGGTGTGACCCGGGTAATAGGCAGTGTTGTTGTCCACTTACTCCGGGTATGAGGCGGAAAAGGAGGATTATGATAAATGAGTTTAATTATAGAGTTTTGAATGAATGTATTTGTGATAGCTGGGTAGTAGCAAGAGTCGTGGTTCGTCCCGCTTGCTCCAGGTCATTGTCTGAAAATTGATAATAGTAATAATAATGAAGGGTGATTATAAATAAATGTGTATTTGTGATACCTGGGTAGTAGCAAGGGTTATGGTTCGTTCCGCTTGTTCCAGGTTAATGTTTGAGATTTTATAACAATGATGATTGATTTTAAATTGAATGAATATATGTTTGAGATACCTGGGCAGTAGCAAGGATTGTGGCTCGTCGCGCTTGCTCCGGGTCAATGCTTGAGATACCTAGGTAGTAGCAAGGATGGTGGTTCGTCCCACTTGCTCCGTGTCAGAGATTGTGACGCCTGGGTAGTAGCGGCAAATGGGTGTTTCTGTCCATGGTTAGCTACCAGGATGTGTCGGGTTGGCTATATAACCGACAGATGATATCATCAGCCATAGGGCAGGCATACATCATTTGCATATGTTTGAATTGTTTGGGTTTGTCTATTTGTTTGGATTGCTATATCATATATGCTATGTTACCTGACTATATGCTATCTGTTCTACTTGTACCTTATTTGTGTATTACTTGTCTGTATTGATTGTGTTTGTACAACTGAGAGGTCCCTCATGCTGGTGTCGGTTGACGCTGAGGGCTGTTCTTGTTGAAATGGAATAATGATATGATTAATTTAAAATGATGATTTTTGAATGAGATAATTTGAGTTCCCTGGGTAGACGTAGTAAAGTGAGTTAACTTGCTCCAAGTTGATAATGAGATCATATGAGTTCCCTGGGTTGACGCAGTAAAGTGATTTCACTTACTCCAAGTGAGAATATGAAGTATTGATATAGAATTGCTGAGACAAATTAATTGGTGACGGTTTGGTTTATGATTCTGTTTCTGATTTGTCAGAGAGTTAGAATGTTGGGAAGCATGAGGAATATGAATTAGATTTAGCTTTCCCTTATGACAGTTGCCTATTTATGGATTAGCGAGAATATGGGATGAATATTTGGTGAAAGGAAGTTTAGGATGCTTAGTGAGTTTTTATTACAATGAATTGTATTTATTTTGGCACTTTTACCGTACTGGGAACCCATGGGTCGGGGGTTCTCATTCCGTGTATATCTCTTGTTTTTCAGATACAGGTCCAGGTGCTCAGAAGTGAGTTGTGGTTCATCTGAGAGATGCTAAAGATCTTTATATTCTCTACTTTATATTTTGCTTAGAATCTCTCCAACTTTACTTTGAAAAACTTATATTATGTATTGAACTCTTTTGAACTTGCCTATAGAGGCTCTTATGTTTCTTTTGGGAGAGATTAGGGGATACTGTTGTCAACTACTGTTATACTGTACCCTAGCCAGCCTAAACTCCGCGGGTCGTGACTAGTGACTATTTACTTATGTTATATATCTATATAATATCTTTCTCTTACTCTCCTTCATACCTTTATCTGTATATGGTTTTCGACTTCACGCTTTATCTTTAGTTATTGATGCGTGAGTGATATGACTTCGCGATTTTATTTTTTACTCTTTTCAGGCTTCTCGATTAATACTCCCTTCAATTTTACTTTTAACTATATATTAAAATCCACCTTGAGAGTCGTACCACCTTATTATCATTGACTTATGACTCGAGCATAAGGATTTGAATATTAGGGTGTTACAATAGAAGTGACCGTATCTTCCTTCTCTACATGGTGACGTGCTCGGCCGAACTAAGGGAGGAGAAGAACCACCGAGTTTTTGATGTTTTGGTTCCGTTTGACCAATCAGAAACCTCCTCTGATATCTTGTGTGTGTTTTGTACTTTACAGAGGTAGGGTTTGACTCTTCAATCGGTTAAAATTATGAATTAATTGATATACGTGGTTGGAATGTTCTCTGTTGATGTCTATTATTCAAATTTGTGATTGTTGGCTGTTGAAATTTTAGTTGAATTGTTGCTGAAATTATTGTTGTGATTCGACCATGTTGAGAAACCAAGATCTGAGATGTTGTTGTTGAGTATTTGGCTGAAATCTGAGTTATATAATAGTATGTTACTGAGTTCTGTTGGCCGGAATTGATTTGGAACTAAATATAACTAAAACGAATATTTTGAATAGATATTTCAAGTAAAAAGGAGTAGAGGCTTGCATTTTGAAAAAATTTAATGAATAAAAAAATAATAATATATTTTTATTTTAAAATATATGAAGTTTATTAAAATTAATTAAGTTTGGTTTTTGAGGAAAAATAATTGGCTTGCAATAAAGGGTTTAAAGTGGAAGACGGGAGAAAAAATACAACTCTAATTGAACGAAAAAGATTTTATTTTAAAAACAATAGAACCGTGTCCAATTTACTTATTTTAATGAAGTTTTGGATATTTGAAAATTTTTACATTATTTTGAATAATTTATAAAGTAACCAGTAAAGACTATGTCTCTTTTGTAGAAGTTCAGAGTTATTTAGAGTAATTTTAAAGTATGTCAATTTAATTAAAGTAACTTGCAAATATGTCATTTTTCAAAGTTTAAGCATATTTATGTATTTTAGTCTAGTGGGCATATTTATGTATTTTTAAAGTATTTATAGAATTTAAGAATTTAAGCATAACTCTGAGATATTCGGAAAAGTGATTCTAAAGTTAAATCTCATAACCCGCTCTGTTTCAGTTGATTATTTTAGAGAAATTGTGAAATTCTGGATAATGAATTATTATATCTTGAAAGGTATTTGATTATGTGATGAGATAATTGTATTTGGAAGTGCTACACTAATGACTCTTTTGTCATCGATTTATCCAGCGATTTGTCGAAGAGCGGTAGAGGCGCTATAGCATGAGAGTGTGACCGTCATTTAATTGTGGGAGCGGTACGGGTGCTATACCCCAAGAGCGTGCAGATGCTATAACCCAAGAGTGTACTGGGCACTATACCCCAAAGTGATGGCAACGAAAGACAACGTCGGATGTAATGTCAGGCACGGGTCAAAAATCGACGGATGAGCTCATTACCTACATTAGAGCTAGACATGCATCATACTTGTTTGCGCATATCTCTTGTATGTTTTGAATTCGTTCTTGTAGTTGTATATGTTATGTTGCTATTGGCTTTTGTTTGTTGTTTGCCTGTGTTCCTTTGTTGTGGTCGGTTTGATCTAGGACACATGGCCGTTATATGAAAAGCAAATTAACTTGTTTCACTCTGACCCTACTAAGAACTCACCAGTTATTACCCCCCTTATCTTCCTACCCCTTTAGATGGAGACGGGTGTCATCTTATATGAGCTCAAGCAGCCTTATGTGTACAAGGATTCTATCATTCGCAACTTCTATGTGGTGGCCGCAGAGCCTCGAATTCGTAAGTACATAGTTAGAGATCATCCCTTTCAGCACCTACTAGCTTCACCTCTCTTTGATCCTGATGCATCGTATGCTTTTTCGCTATCTTGGTTACATCCTGATTCTGTCCATCATCCTTTTTATCACATGCATGGAGGTCCTGTTCTAGCACAGCAGGATGGTCAGGCGGTGCCTGAGTCTGACCTCATCGTCGATGACTACATCCCTGAGTCTCCTCTAGTAGGTTTGGATATGTCAATAGAGTCTCTTTCTACTCGTTCCTCTGACCCTTTCACCATAGAGCCTATCAGGACTTTTGCTGCAGTTTCTGGTCAGCCCTCAGCAGTTGAGCAGATTTCTTTTAGTGGTATAGTTTTTGCAGGTAACAGCAATGATGGTAGTCCCCAGAGTACATCAAAGGTCATCGTTATTTCTGACGATGAGGACATCGAGGAGATAGAGAATGTGGATCTGACTTCTGAGGACAATGAGGATCCTAAGATGGATATAGAGATCGTGGACTTGACTTCTGACAGTGATTAGTGATAAACCCCGTTTTGACGGTTTATCTTGTATTGATTTTAAGAGATTTTATCACCTTTTACCCACATTTATTCAATGAAATAGCATGATTTTGTGATTGTCTCCTTATTTGTGCTTAGATGTGAAAACATGCTTTTAGACCCTTAATTTGATGGTTTTAATCCCCCTTTGATTCCACTAGATGCCTTGATATGTTTGTTAGTGATTTCAGATTGAAAAGGCTAGGAATGGATCAAAGGAGTGAAGAGGAAAGCATGCAAAGTGGAGAAATCATGAAAAGTCAAAGAAGTTGAACTCACCCATGGACGCGTACGCGTGCTGTGCGCGTACGCGTCAGTGCTGGTTTATGATTTTTTAATGAAAACGTGACCAACGAATTCTCAAGGGTTGTGGGGCCCAATCCCAACCAACTTTGGCGCCAAAGATGCTATTTAAAGTCAAGGATTGAAGAGCAATGGGGATGCCAGTCATACACACTCATTAGGATTAGTTTAGAGTTAGTTTCTAGAGAGAGAATCTCTCTCTTCTCTCTAGAATTAGGATTAGGATTAGGTTTAGTTCTTAGATCTAGGTTTTAATCTTTGCTTTCTTCCACTTCTATCTCTCAATTCCTTGTTTCTACATTCAATCTTCTTCTATTCTTTTGTTGTAATTTCCTTTATGTTGTTCTTATATTTTGTTGTAGATCTAGTATTGTTCCTTCTACATTCTTCCAATTCAATAAGAGGTAATTCATAATAAATATGTCTTCTTTGCTTTTCTATTGTTGATCTCTTGTTTTTTTGTAGTTGTAGATTCCTTTAATTCTTGCATTTAATAATGTTTACTTCTATTGCACTTTATGTGTTTGTTGAAATGTCTCTTTTAGTTTTAGTGTAGATTTTGTTCCTCTTGGCCTAGGTAGAGTAATTAGTGACACTTGAGTTATCTAATTCCTTTGTTGATTGATAATTGGAGAGATTGCTAATTGGTTTGGAGTGCACTAAAGCTAGTCTTTCCTTGGGAGTTGGCTAGAACTTGTGGCTCAAGTCAATTCATCCACTTGACTTTCCTTTATTTAGTAAGGGTTAACTAAGTGGTAGCAATGAACAATTCTCATCACAATTGAGAAGGATAACTAGGATAGGACTTCTAGTTCTCACACCTTACCAAGAGCCTTTTATAGTTGTTAGTTTACTTTTCTTGCCATTTACAATTCTTGTCAAAAAATCCTAAAAAAAAAACCCCAATTATAACTCACAACCGATAACAAGACACTTCATTACAATTCCTAGGGAGAACGACCCGAGGTCCAATACTTCGGTTTATAAATTTTAGGGGTTTGTACTAGTGACAAACAACTTTTTGTATGAAAGGATTATTGCTTGGTTTAGAAACTATACTTTACAACGAGATTTCACTAGTGAATTTCTAAACCGTCAAAAATCCAAATCATCAAAAATGGCGCCGTTGCCGGGGAATTGCAATGGTATTATGTTATTGGTTATTGTACATATGTGAATAGTGTGAATATCTTGCTTTTTGCTTTAGTTGCTAGTTGTAGAATTTTATTTCTCTTATTTTCCATTATCTTTTGATTTTTGTTTTCTCTTTCCATTATGAATTCGCATTTTGGCTATGAGTGTAGTTACAATTATGTTGTAGGTGATGAGGACTATAATGGATATGTGTATCAAGGATGGAACAATCAAAGGTGGGAAGAGCCATATGCTTATGATCAATCCATGGGGTGATTCGCAGGTGCGCGCAAGCGCCAGGTGCGCGCGCGTGTCCATGGGCGAGTTCAACTTCTTTGACTTTTCATGATTTCTCTACTTTGCATGCTTTCCTCTTCACTCCTTTGATCCATTCCCAGCCTTTTCAATCTGAAATCACTAACAAACACATCAAGGCATCTAATGGAATCAAAGGGAGATTAAAACCATCAAATTAAGGGTCTAAAAGCATGTTTTTCACATCTAAGCACAAATAAGGAGACAATCACAAAACCATGCTATTTCATTGAATAAATGTGGGTAAAAGGTGATAAAATCTCTTAAAATCAATACAGGATAAACCATCAAAATGGGGTTTATCAACCTCCCCACACTTAAACCAAGCATGTCCTCATGCTTAAACCAAGAATGAAGCAAAGGGCATGGCATTTATTCAATGGAAACTAATTAAATGCAATCTACCTATATGCAACTATCTAAATGAATGCAATTGCTTGGTCAAAATAAATCAATTCCCAAGAAGTATATATGCACAAGGACTAAGGACTAGCAAGCTTAATCCACAATTGAATTGAGTTATTAAATATTTTTACAAACTTGCATGAAAAGAGATGATCATAGGTGAAAACATGTAATTGAGCATCAAACCCTCACCGGTAGTGTTTGCACTCTATTCGCTCAAGTGTTTAGGGTCGATTCTCTCAATTCTCCCCTAATCATGCTTTCCAAGATTTATTTTTCTTCTAACAATCGACATACATTTCATGCATGCATACAAGTATCATGAGGTCTTTTCTTTAGGTTGTAATGGGGTTAGGGTCAAGGTAGGATGCATATATGGTCAAGTGAGCTTGAAGTTTGAATCTTTGATAAGCTTAGACTTCCCACCTAACCTATGACATCCTATACAATTAAGTTCTAACCTAACTACCCATTCTTCACTTTTTCACATACTCGTGCATTTTCTTTTTCATTTCGCAGCACTTATGCATTGATCTTATTGAGCTTCACTTTGGGGCATTTTGTCCCCTTTTTATTATTATTATTATTTTTTTCTCTTTTTTTTCTTTTTCTATTTTTTTTTCTTTTCCATATTATTTTTCTTTTCTTTTTCTTTTGTTTTTCTTATTTTTTTTCTTTTTATATACAAGTACCTCAATGCATAAGATTTTACATTTGATCAATATATGAGTATGTACCCAATTCCCAATATTTCCAATAACATTACAAAACTACCCTTTTATTCACCCAATGTCCCAAGGTTCCCACACTTGAATGATACTCACACACACTAGCCTAAGCTAATCAAAGATCCAAATAAGGAACAATTATTGTTTTTCGCTTCAAGGCTAGTAATGTGCTAAATTAAAGAATAAGTGGGTTAAGCGTAGGCTCAAATTTGGCTAACAAAGGAAGATAAAAGGTAAGGCTATTTGGGTAAGTGAGCTAATGAAATGATGGCCTCAATCATATAAATGCATGAATACACAAAATAATGGGTATAAAGAATCAAACAAATCAAAGATTACAATCATAGAAAGAGAATAATGCACACAAGAAGGAAAAATAAGTGGTTATAAGATGTAACCACACCATTAGGCTCAAGACTCTCTTGCTTGTGTTCTTAGCTCAAAAACATGATCCACAATATATATAATTCAAGCAAGTTCTATGAAAAGTTTTTACTCAAATCAATTGAGATGCCCTATAGATAGAAATCCTTGAAAAATTTCATTATTTTGACTAAGCTTATTGTGTATACATATGCAAAAATAAGAAAATGAAAGTAAAAATCCTAAAAACCTAAAATGAAATGCAGAAGTATTGGGATTAGAAATTTGTCACCCAAAATCGCCGACCGGTCGGACGACCTCCCCACACTTAAAAGTTTGCACTGTCCTCGGTGCACTCAAAGATGAACAAGGGGGTACGGCGACTCTCCGGATTGCTATGTGTTCTTTCTTCCGCTTCCATGGTTGCTTGTGGTGCATTCGTTATGAAAAACAAAAATATAACACCATAAGATGAGAAGATATAAAAGCAAGGAAGCATACATTGTTGGAATGAGGTAAATCACTAGAATGAGGTGAGTGAATTAGTGTGACATTAAGAAATATTAGGTGTGTGAATTCTAAATAGCGCGGTTTAGAATACACATTAGCATAAAGAGCTATGTCACAAAAGAAGCATGCACGTCACTTATCCTAGTGTGTTCGAGATGCTTTAAGTAAGCTTGTAAGGTAAGACAAGCATTAGAGAAGCATGAAAGCATTCAAGTCAAACATATGGATGGATATAATCATGAAATACAATACATTAAGGTAAATGTTCAACATCATCCATCAAGAGATTGCCTAATCAAAGAATACGGTTCAAATCACATGGTGGCCAAATCATGCAATTCAAAAGAATTACAAGTTCGAAGGCAATTCTCATCACTTGGTAGTTTTCAAAAGGTAAGCATGAAAAACTCAAAACCAAGTAGCAAAATATAACCTCAATCATAGGATCTAACGAAGATTATCAAAAACATTCATGCTAAAATAGCATTTAGGCAATAAGGGATATATCAATGTATAGTAAACAAAGTCAATACTCCAACACTTATGATGAAAAGATAGAAAATAAAATGAAAACTAAACTAAAACTAACTAATCAACTAACTAACTAACTAATTAACTAACTAACCAACTAACAACCAACTAAAATAAATGGTTATCGATGGTGTTTGGAAGTGTTGGATGAGGGGTGGTAGGAGGGAAGAAGAAAGGAGAAGGAAAGAACTAGAAAGAGGAGAAGAAAAGAAGTGGATGGGAGAAAGGGTATCCACGCGAACGCATACATGGCGCGGGCGCGCGGGTGGTGGAATAGAGAGAGAGAGGCGCGGATGCATACTCTGCGCTCACGCGTAGATGGGGATGTGGGCATGGGCGCGGACGCGTACCTTGCGCGTCTACGTGGATGGCTAGCCAGGCCGGCGGCCTAATGTTGGCTCAGAGTTGGCACAACTCTCTGGTAAAAGTACCAGGAGTGCAGGTGGCCTAATCGACGCGCGCGCGGCATGTGCGCTTGCGCGTGTATTGCGAATTCAGCATGATGGGCGCGTACGCGCCAGGTGCGTGGACGCGCGGATGGTGTTGGGCCGAGGGCTCAACATTCGCACAGTGAAGGCCTAACTCTCGGGTTTGCTAGCTGGGAGTGGAACTTCTGCATCTACGCACGCGCGCTATGTACGCGGACGCGTAAATGGTCGAAAATGCTTGAGGTGCACGTACGCGCCATGTACGCGTGCGCGTGGATGGTGCTCTGTTTTTCAAAACGTTTTTGCTATGTTTTTGCACCAATACAAGCATTCCAAACCTCCAAACAGCTACCAAAATACCATAAAACCTTATTTAACATACTAAACTACCAATTAAACTCAACTATCTGAACAAAACATGAAATTAAACTAATTCTATCAATATGTCCAAAAGGGAAAATGAAAAGAATTTACCATGGTGGGTTGTCTCCCACCCAGCACTTTTGTTTATTGTCCTTAAGTTGGACTTATGGGGAGCTCCTCATCAAGGTGGCTTGTGCTTGAATTCATCTTGGAACTTCCACCAATGCTTGGTTCTCCATTGTGCCCCAAGATTCTTCATGGATTGAGCCAAGTCTTGATGGAGTTCTTCACAAGCTTGGGGCTCCCAAAGTTGATCCTCTTCTTGTAATCCGGGATCCCACACTTTGTTTTCACACCCGTCTTGAGGTTGATCATCATTATTAGTCCAACCGGGTGGTGAGTAAGGTGAATTCTCTATATAGTGGCCAACAATCCTCCTAGACCCATCTATTTGAGCACTACTCCAACCTTTATATCTCATGTTTGATGCATCAACCATAATGAGCCTTGATGTGCAACGCCAACCACGAAACATCTTTCGCTTACGCTTCATCCCACAAAGGATCCTAAGTTGACCATCCGTTTCAAGCAAGCCATACTCAAGTGGGACAATAAAGCTAATAGAAATGAATTTTACCCACTCAAATGAAGGAGTAGATGGCCACCTAGGCAAAGATGCTTCCAAAGATCTTGACAAAGCATAACCAACCCCCGTTCTTCTATTTCTAGGGACTTCCACCTCTTCACAAGATTTCTCTAATTCAATCCTTTGTTCATTAATAATCAAACTATCTAAGCCTTTTCCCTTAATCAAACTATAATTGGGAGGGTGAAAGGAGTTTACCTCCGCAACATTTTCAAATGCGCCGGGAGAAGGTTCTTCAAGTTCAAAGGATTCTCTACCACTAGGACTTGATGCTTGCTCTTCATTGCCATGGGAACTCAATTCTTGCTCTATCCCATCCAAGTCTTCATATGGAATATGCCTTGGAAGGTGTGCACTTTCCTCCCTAGCATCAATTTCAATCATCTTGGAGGGGTTTTCTTCAACTCTATGTTCCCATGGAGGCTCCGCATCTCCTAAGTCTTCTACCACTTCTTCCTTGTCTTCAACAATTAAAGCTTCCTCCAATTGTTCTAATACAAAGCAACTTCCTTCATTTCCCACCGGAGTTTCCAATCTCTCCTTCATGCTATGTTCTTCATTTGATTCTCCACATGTATCCATGGGAGTTCCTTGAGTGTTCAAGCATTGGGAGGCTAATTGATTTGTTACCGCATCCAAGGTGGCCATGAAATTTTGCACATCCCTTTTCATCTCTTCTTGCCCTTGAACAAGAACACCAAGGATGTTATCCATTGGAGGTTGGGGTGGACGGAAGGATTCATCATTTTGGGGGAAGGGTTCATAGTAGGAAGATGGTTCTTCTTGGTAGAGTTGTGGTGGTTCAATATTCTCCACTCTTTCCACTTGTTGCACAACATACTCCATGGTTGCTTGAAATTGATCCAATGCTTCCTTGAGACGATCCCTCGACTCTTGTTCCTCTTGGATAATATGATTAGGATCACGTGGCTCTTGGTTCAATGGATATGAGTATTCTTCCATGGGAAGTTGTGGTGGAAAGTAGTATTTATCTTGTGGTTGAAAATTTTCATATATTGGAGGTGGTTCATCTTGGTAATAATGTGGAGGAGGTGGCTCTTGAAAATATTGATGTTGGAATTGTGGTGGCTCTATATGTGGTTCATATGGCTCATATGGTTGTTGGTAGGATGGATATGGATTAGGGTCATATGAAGGTGTTTGTTGAAAATAGGCTTGTGAGTGTGGTTGAGGGTCATGTTGAGGATATGACTCAGGCATATGGTGGTGGTTCTTGGAAATCACAAGGAGATTCACCATAGCCATTTGATTGATATGCATCAAAGAATGGCTCTTCCTCATAGTGCATTGGTGGAGGTTGTTGCCATGAGGATTGATCATAAGCATATGGCTCTTCCCACCTTTGATTGTCCCATCCTTGATACACATCTCCATTATAGTCCTCATCACCTACAACATAATTGTAACTACACTCATAGCCAAAATGAGAATTCATAATGGAAAGAGAAAACAAAAATCAAAAGATAATGGAAAATAAGAGAAATAAAATTCTACAACTAGCAACTAAAGCAAAAAGCAAGATATTCACACTATTCACATATGTACAATAACCAATAACATAATATCATTGCAATTCCCCGGCAACGGCGCCATTTTTGATGATTTGGATTTTTGACGGTTTAGAAATTCACTAGTAAAATCTCGTTGTAAAGTATAGTTTCTAAACCAAGCAATAATCCTTTCATACAAAAAGTTGTTTGTCACTAGTACAAACCCCTAAAATTTATAAACCGAAGTATTGGACCTCGGGTCGTTCTCCCTAGAAATTGTAATGAAGTGTCTTATTATCGGTTGTGAGTTATAATTGGGGTTTTTTTTTTAGACAAGAATTGTAAATGGCAAGAAAAGTAAACTAACAACTATAAAAGGCTCTTGGTAAGGTGTGAGAACTAGAAGTCCTATCCTAGTTATCCTTCTCAATTGTGATGAGAATTGTTCATTGCTACCACTTAGTTAACCCTTACTAAATAAAGGAAAGTCAAGTGGATGAATTGACTTGAGCCACAAGTTCTAGCCAACTCCCAAGTAAAGACTAGCTTTAGTGCACTCCAAACTAATTAGCAATCTCTCCAATTATCAATCAACAAAGGAATTAGATAACTCAAGTGTCACTAATTACTCTACCTAGGCCAAGAGGAACAAAATCTACACTAAAACTAAAAGAGACATTTCAACAAACACATAAAGTGCAATAGAAGTAAACATTATTAAATGCAAGAATTAAAGGAATCTACAACTACAAAAAAATAAGAGATCAACAATAGAAAAGCAAAGAAGACATATTTATTATGAATTACCTCTTATTGAATTGGAAGAATGTAGAAGGAACAATACTAGATCTACAACAAAATATAAGAACAACATAAAGAAAATTACAACAAAAGAATAGAAGAAGATTGAATGTAGAAACAAGGAATTGAGAGATAGAAGTGGAAGAAAGCAAATATTAAAACCTAGATCTAAGAACTAAACCTAATCCTAATCCTAATTCTAGAGAGAAGAGAGAGCTTCTCTCTCTAGAAACTAACTCTAAACTAATCCTAATGAGTGTGTATGATTGGCATCCCCTTTGCTCTTCAATCCTTGGCTTTAAATAGCATCTTTGGCGCCAAAGTTGGTTGGGATTGGGCCCCACAACCCTTGAGAATTCGTTGGTCACGTTTTCATTAAAAAATCATAAACCAGCACCGATGCGTATGCGCACAGCACGCGTACGCGTCCATGGGGTGATTCGCAGGTGCGCGCAAGCGCCAGGTGCGCGCGCGCGTCCATGGGCGAGTTCAACTTCTTTGACTTTTCATGATTTCTCCACTTTGCATGCTTTCCTCTTCACTCCTTTGATCCATTCCTAGCCTTTTCAATCTGAAATCACTAACAAACACATCAAGGCATCTAATGGAATCAAAGGAGATTAAAACCATCAAATTAAGGGTCTAAAAGCATGTTTTTCACATCTAAGCACAAATAAGGAGACAATCACAAAACCATGCTATTTCATTGAATAAATGTGGGTAAAAGGTGATAAAATCTCTTAAAATCAATACAGGATAAACCGTCAAAACGGGGTTTATCAATTAGATAGCGTCATCAGCATCTTCTTTTGGCAGCTCTCCAGTTTAATGTTTCTTTTGTCTTAGACTCTCACTTTTGTTTTTTGAGAGATCAAGTTGAAAGACTAGACTAGTCTGGGCGTCAAATTAAATTAGGAGCCTCCTATATGGACCAGACCCCGAAGATGTTTTGAGTTGTATATATGTACATAACTGTAAGGGAGTAACTAACTTTTCATCTTTTAGGTGCTATAGATATATTATAGTATATTATCCTGTTCGTGTATGTATCTGTTTATCTTTTTAATTTGTGTAATCTCGCGTTTCTTTTTATTTGTGAATTATCTTTAGGAAGTTTTTTTTTTTAATAAAAATCGAGTTCCGTTAACTCGTTTACAGACTTGATATTATTAATAACATTGTCAGTATAGTTTCAAGTTGGTAACATTTAATATTTTAGTATGAGCATGCCATACTAAAATTTGGATCATTACAATATTCGTAGCATTTTAAAATTTTGAATAGTGTTCTTCATATTAATTTTTTCAAGTAAAATTTTATTTTATTAGTTAACTCTAGGAAATTCTTTCTTCTTTATCATTGACAAAATAAAGATTTTTTATGCACATAAAACTAAGTAGATTTCACTTCAAAATATTAGATTTCGAACTACTTTAATTATTTGCAACCGTCAAGAACATTATTTGCATTTGATTGGTTAATAGTTCGCATAACAATTATATTTAATAGAGAAATATTAAAAATTAATATTTTTTTATCAATAGTAGTCAATACCTTAGATAAATATTAATAAGTTCTAAAAAAAATAAATATTGCAATCTTTTTTAAATTCTAAAGTCTAGTTCTTAAATCTTAAAATTTGTTAAAATTTAAATTTTTCGGTTAAAAGTTTTATCAGGTTGATTTCGGGCATTACTCGATATATTCTATTATTGTCCTTATTAGTTGGAATTGGAAGTTAATGATGATGTAAATAACAGGTCACAGTTTCGTCATTCTAGTATTCCATTATTCCACTCAACAACCGAGCTGGATTTACTGTTTTAGCTTGCTTATGGTCAAAACTTTAAAGGACAGCGATTAAAAATATTTGCTATTCATCACGATGAACAACGAGCAAGGATAGTGATTTTCAAATGATAATCTCAATAGATGCACGCCAATTATATCTCAAGTGGTAATTAGTCCACCAAATAATGTTGCTTCTAAGTTTTTCCCCTATAAATTGAATAAATAAAAAATGAATGTTTCGTCCTCAAACGAAACCAAGGGTTGTGGTACATTGGATAATATTTTCTTTTAATCAATACTTTACTATATATTGTTCATCGTCCATTTTGAATTTTTGATGAATTTGTTTCTACCTAGAGAAATTAATGTGCATGTTAATTTATTTATTTTTTATTTAATGAGTTGTCGGAAAGGTGGTGGAAGGAATTAATGGAACAAAGTTTAGTTAATGTTTTGAGAAAATATTTTGTTTGTTCCTAAAATTATATTCGACTCTCAATTTAGTGTTTGAAGTTTCAATTGTTTTAATTTAGTCCTTAAAATTTTTAAATTTTAATCACGTTAGTTTCTGTGTTAGTTTCTGTCATAGAGTCAATTAAAAAGTTTAGGGACTAAATTGAGACAATTAAAACTTCAAAAATTAAATTTAAATTCGAGTGTAACTTTAGAGATCAAAATAAGTATTTTCTCTTCTGATTTTCATACTTGAGGTATCAACAAGAGAAGATAATAGACGAGATATATTTGTTGTAGATATTTGTCCAATTATATAGGTAAAACTTTTCTTAAAAAAATTATTAGATACAAATATATATTTTTTTTGTTTTCAGTTGGTCAATAAATTATTATATACACAAAATAAAATTTAAATTTATAATATTTAATTAAATAATGGACGAATGAGCTGATTATTCGAACAACCAAGTTGATTTCAAAGCTTCTTTGATAGGGTTATTGCAACGAGAAGAACGGTGTTGGTGTTAGGTCATTATTGCAACCAGGGACGGACTTAAAGGGGGGCGAGTAGTGGCCTCGGCCCCCCAAAATTTTTAGAAACTATATTTATACATGAGATATGTATTTAAAAATATAAAAAAATATTATATAATTTAGTATTTTTATATGTATTATTTTTTATTATGTGATAGATTTATGTCTTAATTATTTAATTTACTAATATTTTTCACTTAACTAATTTAATATCATATCCTCAAGTTTTTGTAACTTTCAAATTAGTTTTTATATAATAATTTCTATATTTATTTAAAAAAATTCATTTATTTATTTTATATTAACATATTTAAAATTTATATTATTATATTAATAATAACTTACGTAGTTATATTTTGGTAATCACATTATGTACTTTAGATATTCTTTTCTTATAAAAAATACTTATTTTTTTTCTAAATTTACGTTGTTGAAAGAAAAAATTTTATAAAAATATCTTATATCTTATATTCTATAAAGGTATTGTATCTTTCAAATAATTAATAATTTATCATTTATTTTCAAATTTTTAAAAATTTTTGAAAGAATTAATTTTAATTAATAAGATATGTAATCATTTTTAACTAAACACGCTATAAATTATTGGTACTTTATAATTTTATAATATACTATTGATATTGTTATATTTTTTTTATGTAACTATCGTATTAAAAATAAAATTGTAAAAAAAATTTATAATTATATATATATTTTTGATAAATTTTTTAAAAAATTAACTCTAATAACTATATGTTAATTATTTTTATGAAATGAAAAAAATTTATCTAAAATTCGGCCCCTCCATACTAAATTTTCTGGATCCGTCCCTGATTGCAACCGAATGGGGTATATAAATATTAGTATTATTGTTATTATTTATATATAATAAATAATATCAAAATCATTATTGGAAACTCTATGAAGTCAAACGAGGAATAATACAAGAGACTGTAGAAATTGGACTGGAGCTAGTACGCGTTAAGAAAGGCTATTATATAACCTACGACAGTTGAATGACGAGGTAACTTATTAACATTATTATTAAAGATGAAAGAAATAATCGTGTGATTCAATCTAGCAACTTTACAATGAGCATAAGTTACAAATGGAGATTAAAGATGTGACAATTATATATAATTCATAAAACCAAACTTGGTTTGATAGGCAACTTAACAGACTAGCTATTGTGCTTCCTAACAGTTGTAACTTTGGTTTCGGAGTCAGGTTGATAAATCTTTTTATTTTTTAAAAATAATTTATTAAAATTAGATTTTTAAAAAATAGTTTTCTAAAAATTATAATGTCTATATTTAATAAATTAGATTAAAAATAATTTTTAGTAAGTATAAACAACAACGATTATATTTAATAAAATAATTTTAAAAATTTAAAAAGACAATAATAAATAAAAATATAAAAATAAATTTGAAGACATATTAATATATGACATTGGATTAAATTTTTTAATTTTAATAAATACAAGCTAACTTAAAAAAAAATATATAAGTATAAGTAGATGATATTTTTTATTCACCAAATATAAAACAAAGAACTTGTACTTTTAAGAGATTTTATGATGACCAAAAGATTAAGATTTAGAATCCAGTGTGATAACTTTTATAATGGAAAAAAAAAATTAGAATTCGATTTTCGTTACAAAACATATATATAAGCATAAGCCAAACTAAAAATGAAAGAAAAATATCTATGCACAATTCACGTTTTTAAGTCCAAAAGAAATTTTGACGTGAAATAACATATTAGAGACATATATTTATAATAGTTTTTCTTAACAACTTAAATTTTTTTTGTGAGTAATTTTGGAGAGATCAGCAGAGAGCAAAAGGGATGAAATTAAATTATTTGAAGTATAAAAGTTTAAATTTTAATATTACAAGTATTTTCTTTCCTTTCAAATTTCTAATTCACAGAATAAATCTGAAGGAAAATTGATTTCTTATACGGAATTGATATCTAAAGCAACCTAATTGATTGACTCGCTTTTAATTAAAGTGATTTTGTAACAATTTTAAACTAAAATGACACATAAAATTTTTTTTATATCAACCACTCCATGCTTGACCTAGCCACCACGCTTCTTTCCAATTTTCATGCATTCCATTCCTATTCCTCGCTGTCGTACAATAACGCCGTACTTTTGGACCAGGAAAAAAGCCACACAAAAAACAATAGGAATAATAATAAATTTTAAAAAAAATTAACAATCATTAATTTTAATTTATATTGGTACGTATTTTTAGTCAATTATTTAACTCTTTAGTTCAATAATTTAATAGTATAATTTTAATAAATACTTTTAAATATTATTAACTAACTGCTATCAAAAAATAATAAATTTTGTTAATAATATTTAGTATTATTGTTTAAAAAAATAAAAAAAATTACGAAAACAGTTTTGTTAGGTAGACAGTAATTTTTGTTAATAGTATGAACAATGAATTTTAGAACTGACCCAGTAAAATAAAAAAACATTTAATTTTTAAATTACTTCCTAAACTTTAACATTAGAATAACTATACACACTTAGTGAATTTGAATATCCAATCATTATTAATTGTGCATGAGTAAATCAAATAAAAAAAGTAACCATTCAATTAAAAATAATAAACATAATCATCTACATATCTATTGAATTGAACATTCAACATATCCACACCTATACTTTTGCATACGAAAATAAAAAGTTATTTGAGATTCCTATTGTCTTGCGGTCGCATACCTTTCCTTCCGTACACACATAGGTAAAGTAATCGTGATATATCTTCATGAAGATGACAAAGTCAACCCTTCCCTAATCTTCGTTCTATTCTACCTGCTTTATATATGAAATTTCTTCGTTCCTCTAATGTATCTTTTTCACTCCTATCTTTTTAATCATTAATTATATGATCAACAATAATAATGCTCCATGCATGCCTTTAATAATATGTTATTATAATTTTTTTCTTATTTTTTTCTCGGTGCCAAACGACGAAAATTTTTAACCTGTAAACTTCAAATAAAAGCTTATATTGTTAAAAATATGTATAATTATTCGTGTATTTTTTTTTATGTATTATTTTAAGTTGTTGAGATAAATAATTTTATAATATAATAAGAGTTTTATTACTATAAACATATAGAATTTAATTTTTATTAATTTGTCAAAAATATAATTTTAAAATAAAAAATCTATACAGATTTAGAGAAAGCCAAAAAAAATTCATATAACAAGACAAATGAAAAATATAATTATTAATGTATCGTTATTATTAGTTTAAATTTTTAGAATAAACAGTATTATAACCGATACATTTAAGCTTTGCATGGCAACATTATAAAGAAATTAAATTAAAAAGGTCAGAAAGAGATCGAGAAAAAGAAAAGGTGCAAAGGTTGAGGGAGAAAAGAAAGTCAAATTTGTTCGTAAACAACAGATAAAAATCAGATAAAGATGGAAAAGAAGGAGTAATTTATTCTTAAAATCCGAAGTGAAACATCATATGGGATTTTCAGGTTACATAAAATTATAATTGCTGATTAGATAGATAGGAGAGGAAGAACCAAGTATTTGTTGAGAAAATTCAACAAAAGTTTAAACAAAAACTTGTTTAACAGTGAAAGCATCAAAAATAATTTTTTTTTACAATTTATGCGATTAAATAGGCAATACCAAAGATACTCCAAACAGTAAATATAGAGGAGTGTTAGGGGGCCAGCAATTTTTGGTATTTGTAGCCATCAAATAGCTATCAATGATGATTTTAATTGTGTGAGATTGGTGTGAGATTTCATCCAATGGCTCACTTTTCCTTGCTGGTTACATGCTGGCTTTGGAAAAGTTGTTGGCCCTTAGATTTTTCTAGCAAATATAATGACAAAAATTAAATAATCAGACACCAGAATTTTAACATGGAAAAACTCCCAAAAGAGAGACAAAAAATCCACGGGACCTAGTCCAATAAAATCTTCCACTATCAGAATAACGAGTATACAAACAGTATTTCTAGTGACACTAGGGCATATCAACAATCAACAAAATACATCATCAAAACTGATGGAATCAACATAAACCCTCCACAAAAGTGGGTATCTCAAATCAGGCAAAAGAGAAGGCAATACAACTAGCAAGTTATATCCTAATGTTCATCTCTACACCAGGAATAACAGAGTAAAATTTCATAAGAAATAGAGCAAATTTACCAGTTCAATCGGATCAAAATGGCATTGTTCCTCCCCCTCCAAATTCTTCTTCTCTTCGGCGCAGTAACTCTCCTCACTCTCTCTGTATCTTTTGTTACAAAAGGTGAGGGTTTCAACATCTCTCTCCCTCTCACCGTGGCTTTTGCCACTTTTTTTATTTATTTATTTTTATTTTTATTTTAAAGGTTGTGTGGGCCCCACTTGAGATTGGGGACCCACCAACAAATCTTTCTTTCACTAACTTAAGTGGGGATGGGCTACTCCATCAAGCCCACCTTCTCTTTGCAGGAATCAAACTTCACTGCAGGTAAACTCTTAGTCATCATACACTACAAGAAAACAAGCTTTTTGCTACGCTTTTAAAGCGTGGCGAAAAGTCAAAAAAAGCATAGCGATAGCTTTTCGCCACGCCTTTTGAGCTACCGGTACGCTTTTAAAAGGATCACAACTGCAAGGTGCCGGTTCCTCTATCGCCATGCTTTTGGTGACCTATCGCCACGCTTTATTTTTTACCACGCTTTTAAAGATCGCCACGCTTTAAAAGCATGGCCATATGTGCCAAATATGGCTACGCTTTTAAAGTGTGCCAGCAGCAAGATATGGCTACGCTTTAAAAGCGTGCCAATAGAGACATATGACTATGCTTTAAAAGCGTGCCAATAACGAGATATAGCCATGTTTTTTAAGTTGTGTGCCTAGATACAAACCTATTGCCACGCTTTTAAAGCGTGGCTATAGCTAAATTAAATTTAAAAAAAAATCTGCTAAAAGCCTATATGGGAGCACTCAAATTTATGTTCCTTCATTCAATACTTGGCAAAAGCCTGCAACAATGTCATCTGTATACATGCAACAGCCGCGTACATAAAATTTACAAGCATTAACAAAAATGAATTTCTAAGAGAATTAAGAATTATACAAGACAGATTTTACAAACTCTGACTCTAATGGCTTTACTTTCTTTAGATATTTCCTTCACTCCTCGGTTCTATCACCTAGTTGACCAAAGTCATTAGCCTCTGAAAAATATCATAAGAGTGTTAAACTCTTATCACTTCTATATTTTTTGAACATTTAAAGTAGTGACCAGACATTGCAAATAGCAAACCAACATTGTGATAGTGTGAACCAAACAATGTAATGACCAGAATTTGTTCTCCAAAATAATGCCCTGACACTTCTACATGAGTTCTTTTGGCAAAGTTCCTATAAACTTTGCTTCCAAAGTAGTCCCACTTTTTTTGTATGCATGAGCACATACATAGCAACATTATACTTGCCACAAGTATCTCATCAAAATCCAGAGGAAAGACAAACAACTATTTCATAATCATGATCCATATTTTTAATTTCACAAAGTTAACAAGAGACACGGGTAATGCACTAGATCAGAGACACAGGTAATGCACTAGATTTGCATGAAGTGATGAAAATATACTAAGATATCCTATAAAGATGGATATCTCAAATAAGTAATCAACAGAACTGAAGTAGTTTAATAGCAATCATTATTCAACTATTCATAAGTATTTGTGCTGTTTGTATATACAAGAACTTATCAGAAATGGCAGATCGAGTTACATTTGAAGTTAAAGTTATCTCTAAACGAATAATGAAAATCCTTATACAGAGCAAACTGATCTCAATAATAAAAGGAAAAGAAATGTGGTTAGCTATGTCCATATATTTCATCTATTGTTGTTTTCAATTTTCAAATAAAAAATGTTGGTAGATCTAAAAACATAAAGATGTTTAAGAAATTGCAAACCTCTCTTAGCCTGAAGAAGATGGCGAACTGTATGTGCCTGAGAATAAAAAATTGTGTCTGTAATTAGAAAACCCAAACGTTAGAAGAAGAAAAAAAAAGGAGTCAGCAGGAGCTTGAAAAAGAGAAGGAAAATGCAGGATCTAATAAAATGCAGCTAAAGAACATCATCCCTAAACTAGAAAATGCAGGATCATAAAATTTGAGTTAAGGAAGAACAAAAAGACAAAGTTGACATGAATTACTTGTACATTTGCAGCTAGTG
Source organism: Arachis hypogaea (assembly GCF_003086295.3). Lineage (NCBI taxonomy): Eukaryota > Viridiplantae > Streptophyta > Magnoliopsida > Fabales > Fabaceae > Arachis > Arachis hypogaea. Next base: position 26,624,608 of record NC_092046.1, read on the forward strand.
GCTAGCAATATCTAATGCTAGTAAGGGACAAAAAGATGAAGCCAGGCCTTTTCACAAATTCAGCACAAAAGCCAGGTTTACATGCCCATGCTTAAATGACAGCAAATTATGAACAATTAAAAAGGAGAAAAATGTTACTTTTAAACTTGGGAAACAACAACAAGTAGATAAGCAGTGTTAATTCTGATATTAAGAAAGCCACATTAATTCAAAGAACACAAAAATGAAACAATGTAAAGAACTATAAGTTTAACAATGCATTCTTTGGCTTGCAGAAACAGAAAGAGATAGGGATAACTTGTTTGTAACCATGTCCAGAACAGCTCTGAAGGTCGACACTGAATCAAGAAAATTAGGTTGATATTTATTTATCAAATAGACTAATTACCTTTTTAAACTAAACAAGTTAGTATAGAGGAAATGTTATCCCATTCTGTGGTCAAGACATGCCACAAAGCCCCTAAGTCTGAACCCAATATATTTTTAAAACAATGTCTAATCATACCAGTTCAGCAAAACTTTACTAGAAAGAGATAATGTGTACCTAACACTCGTCAAAGAATTATATAAACAGATAGAATAAAATTGGTATGACTTCTACAAGAAAGCTTATACCTTGATTGAATTTACGAGTGGCCCAACCATCCACAGCATCACATACGAAGCTGGTAACAGAAAATAGCTATATTATGCTCCAGATCCCATATCATTAAAGAAGAGAAAGTTCAAAAATAGAAAAAAAGTGCATAAAAATTGTATCCCACCTGAAAAATTAGAGAATAAAGAACAATATTTTGTTTGTAAAACATACATGGAAAGTTTGTGAGGCTTCAAAAAAGACATACATTAAAGAAAAAGAAAGCAAAAGGAGAGGTTTTAAAAAATCAAAAATAAAAAAAGCAGAGGCAGTAGCTGAAAAACTAAGGATTTTCCTGTTTCAGACACAGAAACATGATCCCAAAACCTGTTATATTTGTGAACTTATGTAACAAAACAAAACATATTTTAGGCTAGATAAGTAACAAGGATCAAATTCTTTGTAACAACATTACATGCATATTTAAACCAAATGCCTATTGACTGCTAGGAAAGAGTTAAAACAGTAGTATTAACTTGGATCATAGCTGTAACTTCAATTTTACGTGATAAAAAACTGCATACCTCACAGTCTCGTCTGAGTGGATACCAACAAGAAGAAAATCTCTGAGCTGCCTAGCCTTCTTAAGTATCTGAGAGAACAGGAAATACTGAATTAAGACAGCCATATCAAATAATGCTATTTGACTGTTGCACCTATAGAAAACTCATGTATACCCCAATGTGCCCATCATGGAAGAGATCAAATGCCCCATCAATGTATATAATACGAGCATCAGGTCCAGGCCCCTAAAAGAGGATGAAGCCACAATGAATTATCATGCAAAATATTTCCAAAAACTAATGAGCGAATTTGCTCAAAATATTTTCAACTTGAAACCAATGATTGTGGCATAAATTTCAAATCAGTGTCTATTGCAGCAAGTCAAGATATACAAGCATTGATCATCAAAATACCCTGCCATTTGAAAACTGTACAATACGTCGGGAAGTTGGTAGGAATTGGGACAAGTGGGAAACCTTTGGCTTGCTTTCTTCTTGAGGTTTTGCATCAGTACCATTAAGATCTTCGTGAGTGGTACACGAAATTGTGATTCACACTTTTCACAACTCCGCACAACTAATCAGCAAGTGCACTAGGTCGTCCAAGTAATACCTTACATGAGTAAGGGTCGATCCCACGGAGATTGTCAGCTTGAAGCAAGCTATGGTTACCTTGTAAATCTCAGTTAGACGGATTCAAATGGTTATGAGATTTTGATAATTAAAAGATAAATAAAACATAAAATAAAATAAATATACTTATGAAATTTATTAGTGGGAATTTCAGATAAGTGTTTGGAGATGCTTTATTGCTTCTGAACCTCTGCTTTCCTATTGTCTTCTTCCAATCATGCGTGCTCCATTCCATGGCAAGCTGTATGATCCTCTCGGATGAAAAATACCAGGTACGATCTCTGCACGGCTAATTAACTGTCGGATTTCTCATTTCGGATGAAAAATACCAGGTACAGCTACCGAACGGCTAATCATTTGTCGGTTCCCGCTAGCGTCGGAATAGGACCCTTATCCTTTTGCACACTGTCATTGCACCCAACATTCGCAAGTTTGAAGCTCGTCACAGTCATTCCTTCCCAGATCCTACTCGGAATACCACAGACAAGGTTTAGACTTTTCGGATCTCAGGAATACTGCCAATGGTTCTAGCCTATACCACGAAGATTCTAATCTCATGGAATCGGTCCGTGTATTAGAGACCCAAGAGAATATACTCCGACTGTCATCCAATGACTACGTTGAACATCATGTAGACCGCTTTGTGGTTGTCAGGCACGCGGATCTTGGCTAAGCGAGTAACGAAGATAGTGGGTGATTGTCACGGGTTACCCCTTCATTCTGACTTAACTGAATTAAGTACGAGAGTATATCTTGGAGAAGAAGTAAGCGTGAATTGAAAGAAAAACAATAGTACTTGCATTAATTCATGAAGAACAGCAGAGCTCCACACCTTAATCTATGGGGTGTAGAAACTCCACCGTAGAAAATACATAAGAGAAAATAGTCTAGGCATGGGCGTGTGGCCAGACTCCAATTCCAAGGATGATAATCTCATAATCCCCTAATACAATAGTAAAAAGTGCTATTTATACTAAACTAATTACTAGGGATTACAGAAAATGAATAACTAAGTGCAGATAGTGTAGAAATCCACTTCCGGGGCCTACTTGGTGTGTGCTTGGGCTGAGCATTAAAGCTTTCACGTGCATAAGCCATTCTTGGAGTTAAACGCCAGCTTGGGAGCCAGTTTAGGCGTTTAACTCCAGTTCTGGTGCTAGTTTTGGCGTTTTACTCAAGAAAAGGGTCTTTGGTGGGCGTTTGAACGCCAGTTTGGGCCATCAAATCTCGGACAAAGTATAGACTATTATATATTGCTGGAAAGCCCAAGATGTCTACCTTCCAAAGCAATTAAGAGCGCGCCAATTGGGCTTCTGTAGCTCCAGAAAATCCATTTCAAGTGCAGGAGGGTCAGAATCCAACAGCATCCGCAGTCCTTTTTCAGCCTCTGAATCAGATTTTTGCTCAGGTCCTTCAATTTCAGCCAGAAAATACCTGAAATTACAGAAAAACACATAAACTCATAGTAAAGTCTAGAAATGTGATTTTTTCATAAAAACTAATAAAAATATAATAAAAAGTAACTAAAACATACTAAAAACTATGTAAAAACAATGCCAAAAAAGGTATAAATTATCCGCTCATCACAACACCAAACTTAAATTATTACTTGTCCCCAAGCAACTAAAAACAAAATAGGATAAAAAGAAGAGAAAATACAATAAATCTCAAAAATATCAATGAAGATTAGTTTTAATTAGATGAGCGGGACTAGTAGCTTTTTGCTTCTGAACAGTTTTGGCATCTCACTTTATCCTTTGAAGTTCAGAATGATTGGCATCCATAGGAACTCAGAATTCAGATAGTGTTATTGATTCTCCTAGTTCAGTATGTTGATTCTTGAACACAGCTACTTTATGAGTCTTGGCCGTGACCCTAAGCACTTTATTTTCCAGTATTACCACCGGATACATAAATGCCACAGACACATAGCTGGGTGAACCTTTTCAAATTGTGACTCAGTTTTGCTAGAGTCCCCAGTTAGAGGTGCCCAGAGCTCTTAAGCACACTCTATTTGCTTTGGACCACGACTTTAACCGCTCAGTCTCAAACTTTTCACTTGACACCTTCACACCACAAGCACATGGTTAGGGACAGCTTGGTTTAGCCGCTTAGGCCAGGATTTTATTCCTTTGGGCCCTCCTATCCATTAATGCTCAAAGCCTTGGATCCCTTTTTTTTTACCCTTGCCTTTTGGTTTAAAGGTCTACTGCCTTTTTTTGCTTGCTTTTTCTTTTTCTTTCTTTTTTTATTATTTTTTTCGCAAGCTTTTGCTTTTCACTGCTTTTTTTTTTTTGCTTCAAGAATCAATTTTATGATTTTTCAAATTATCAATAACATTTCTCCTTTTTCATTATTCTTTCAAGAGCCAACAATTTTAACATTCATAAACTTCACTATAAAAAATATGCACTGTTCAAGCATTCATTCAAAAAACAAAAAGTATTGCCACCACATCAAAATAATTAAGCTAATTTCAAGATAAATTTCGAAACTCATGTACTTCTTTTTCTTTTTCAGAAAATATTTTTCATTTAAGAAAGGTGAATAATTCATAGGACATTCATAACTTTAAGACATAGACACTAGACACTAATGATCATGTAATAAAGACAAACATAGACAAAACATAAAGCATAGAAACCGAAAAACAGAAAAATAAGAACAAGGAAATTTAAGAACGGGTCCACCTTAGTGACGGCGGCTAGTTCTTCCTCTTGAAGATCCTATGGAGTGCTTAAGCTCCTCAATATCTCTTCCTTGCCTTTGTTGATCCTCTCTCATGGCTCTTTGGTCCTCTTTGATTTCATGGAGGATAATGGAGTGCTCTTGTTGAGGTCCATGAGTGGGCTCTCTTGTTTGCTCCATCCTCTTTCTAGTGATGGGCTTTTGAGATGACTTTATCCATCTCCCATGACTCGGAGTTGGAAGCAACTGCCTTCTCTTTCCTCTTCCTAGAGGTTTCTCCGGCCTTAGGTGCCATTAATGGTTTTGGAAAAAAAAGGAGAGCTTTTTCCACACCAAACTTAAAAGGTTTGCTCGTCCTCGAGAAAAATAAGACAGAAGGGAGTAGAAGAAGAATGATGCAATTAATTTTGAAAACTTATTACTGTATACAAGAGAAATTAAAAAGAGTTGAAGAGAATTTGAAAAGATATGTAAGTTTTGAAAACGTTTTGGAAGGAATTGAAAAGAATTAAAAAGAGAATTAAAAAGAATTGGAAAGATTAATAATATTTGAAAATAGAAATTGAAAGATGAACGTTTAAAATATGTTTGATGCAAAAAACTATGAATTAAAACATGAAAAATTGAAAAAAAAAATCGAATTGGAAACAAAATTACCTCCCTTGTGTCATCCTAGCGTTTAACGCCCACTTGACTGCCTATTTGGGCGTTTAACGCCCAGCCAGATACCCTGGCTGGTGTTAAACGCCAGGATTCCTTCTTTACTGGGCATTTTTGTGAACGCCCAGAATGCTGCCTGCATGGGCGTTAAACGCCCATTCTGCTATCCTTACTGGCGTTTAAACGCTAGTAAGCCTGTCCTCTAGGGTGTGCTATTTTTTATTTTGCTTTAATTCTGCAGCTATTTTTATGATTCCCCATTATCATCAACCTAAAGAAAATATAACATGGCAATGGAAAACAAATGTCTATAATAAATATATTTAAATAACATTGGGTTGCCTCCCAATAAGCGCTTCTTTAATGTCAATAGCTTGACAGTGAGCTCTTAGAGAGCTTCACAGAGACTCAGAGCTTAATGGTGGCCTCCCAACACCAAACTTAGAAGTTAAGTGTGGGAGCTCTGTTTGACTCTGTATTGAGAGAAGCTTTTCCTGCTTTCTCTCCATGGTTACAGAAGAAGATCCTTGAGCCTTAAACACAAGGTAGTCCTTATTCAATTGAAGGACTAACTCTCCTCTGTCCACATTAATTACAGATCTTGCTGTGGCTAGGAAGGGTCTTCCAAGGATGATGGATTCATCCTCATCCTTCCCAGTGTCTAGGATTATGAAATCAGCAGGGATATACAGGCCTTCAACCTTCACTAAGACATCCTCTATAATTCCATAAGCCTGTTTTCTTGATTTATCTGCCATCTCTAGTGAGATTCTTGCAGCTTGTACCTCAAAGATCCCTAGTTTCTCCATTACAGAGAGTGGCATGAGGTTTATTCCTGACCCCAGGTCACACAAAGCCTTCTCAAATGTCATGGTGCCTATGGTACAGGGTATTAAGAACTTTCCGGGATCCGGTTTCTTCTGAGGTAATTTCAGTTGAACCAAAGCATTCAGTTCAGTGATGAGCAATGGAGGTTTATCCTCCCAAGTCTCATTACCAAATAACTTGGCTTTCAGCTTCATGATTGCTCCTAAATACTGAGCAACTTGATCTTCAATAATATCTTCATCCTCTTCAGAGGAAGAAATACTTATCAGAGCTCATGAATGGCAACAGTAAGTTCAGTGGAATCTCTATGGTCTCTATATGAGCCTCAGATTCTTTTAGTTCCTCAATAGGGAATTTCTTAGTGGTCAGTGGACGTCCATTGAGGTCTTCTTCACTGGAAATCACTGCCTCTTCCTCCTCTATAGTTTCGGCCATGTTGGGTATATTTATGGCCTTGCACTCTCTTTTTGGATTCTCTTCTGTATTGCTTGGGAGAGTACTAGGAGGGATTTCAGTAACTCTTTTACTCAGCTGACCCACTTGTGCCTCTAAATTTCTGATAGAGGACCTTGTTTCAGTCATGAAACTGAGAGTGGTCTTAGATAGATCAGAGACTATGGTTGCTAAGTCAGAGAGGCTCTGCTTAGAATTCTCTGTCTGTTGCTTAGAAGATGATGGAAAAGGCTTGCTATTGCCAAACCTATTTCTCCCACCATTATTACTATTGAAGCCTTGTTGAGGCTTCTGTTGATCCTTCCATGAAAAATTTGGATGATTTCTCCTTGAAGGATTATAGGTGTTTCCATAGGATTCTCCCATGTAATTCACCTCTTCCATTGCAGGATTCTCAGGGTCATAAGCTTCTTCTTCAGAGGAAGCTTCTTTAGCACTGCCGGATGCAGCTTGCAAACCAGTCAGATTCTGAGAAATCATATTGACTTACTGAGTCAATATTTTATTCTGAGCCAATATTGCATTCAGAGTATCAATCTCAAGTACTCCTTTCTTCTGAGTTACCCCATTATTCACAGGATTTATTTCAGAAGTATACATGAACTGGTTATTTGCAACCATCTCAATGAGTTCTTGGGCTTCTGCAGGCATTTTCTTCAGATGAAAAGATCCACCAACAGAGTGGTCCAATGACATCTTGGACAATTCAGACAGACCATCATAGAATATACATAAGATGCTCTATTCTGAAAGCATGTCAGAAGGACACCTTCTGATCAATTGCTTGTATCTTTTCCAAGCTTCATAGAGGGATTTACCTTCCTTCTGTCTGAAGGTTTGGACTTTCACTCTAAGCTTGCTCAAATTTTGAGGTGGAAAAAATTTGGCCAAGAAAGCATTGACTAACTTTTTCCAAGAGTTCAGGCTTTCTTTAGGTTGTGAGTCTAACCATATCCTAGCTCTGTCTCTTACAGCAAAGGGGAAAAGCATAAGTCTGTAGACCTCAGGATTAACCCCATTGGTCTTAACAGTGTCACAGATTTGCAAGAATTCAGCTAAGAATTGATGAGGATCTTCCAATGAAAGTCCATAAAACTTGCAATTCTGCTGCATTAGAGAAACTAATTGAGGCTTAAGCTCAAAGTTGTTTGCTCCAATTACAGGAATTGAGATGCTTCTTCCATAGAAATCAGAAGTTGGTGCAATAAAGTCACCAAGCATCTTCCTTACATCTCCACCATTGTTATTATTTTTGGCTGCCATCTCTACTTCTTTTTCGAAAATTTCTGTAAGGTCCTCTCCAGAGTGTTGTGCTTTAGCTTCCTTTTCAGAGTCCTTTCAGGTTCAGGATCAGCTTCAACAAGAATGTCTTTATCCTTGTTCTTGCTCATATGAAAAAGAAGAGAACAGAAAAGAAGAGGAATCCTCTATGTCACAGTATAGAGATTCCTTTATGTGAGTATAAGAATAGAAGAATGAGGTAGAGAGAGAATAAGAAGAATTCGAACACAGAGAGAGGGAGAGGGTTCAAATTTTAAGAAGAGAAGTGTTAGAAAATAAATAAAATAAATAGAAAGAGATGAGAGGGAAAGAGTATTCGAATATTAACTAAAAGACAAGAAAAAATTTTTGTTTTTATTTTAATTATAAGTTAGAATTCGAAATTTAAGAAAAGAAATAAAACAAAATTAGAATTTAAAATAATTAGTTAATTAAAAAGAATTTTGAAAAAGTGGTTAGTGATTTTCAAAAATTAGAAGTGGAAAAGTAGTTAGGTGGTTTGAAAAAGATAAGAAATAGTAAACTTTTTAAAATTAAAACAAACAAGTCAAGTAATTAGTTGAAAAAGATTTGAAAATAAATTTTGAAAAGATAAGAAGTTAGAAAAAGATTTTGAAATTAAGTTTTGAAAAAGATATGATTGAAATTTATTTTGAAAAAGATTTGAAAAAGAAATTTAAAAATATTTGATTTTGAAAATTAAAATTAATAACTTGACTAACAAGAAACCAAAAGATATGATTTTAGAATTTAAAGATTGAACCTTTCTTAAAAGGAAAGTAACAAACTTGAAATTTTTGAATCAAATCATTAATTGTTAGTGAAGTTTTCGAAAATATGAAATAAAAATAAGAAAAAGATTTTGAAAATTTATAAAAAAAATTTTGAAAATATTGAGAAAAAAAATGAAAAAGATTTGATTTTTGAAAAAGATTTGAAAAGATAAAATTTTTAAATTGAAAATTTGACTTGACTAACAAGAAACAAGTAAATTTTAAAAATTTTTGACTAAGTCAACCCAAAATTTCAAAATTTATGAGTAAAATAAGGGAAAGATATTATTTTTTATTTTTTTGAATTAATAAAGAAAGAGAAAAACAACAAAATGACACAAGACATAAGAATTTAAGATTAAAACAAATAATGCATGCAAGAACACTTTGAATGTCAAGATGAATACCAAGAACACTTTGAAGATCATGATGAACATCAAGAACATATTTTTGAAAATTTTTAAGGAAAGAAAGACATGCAAGACACCAAACTTAGAAATTTTTAATATTTAGACATTATGAATTCGAAAATGCATATGAAAAACAACAAAAAACACAAAACAAGAAAAATTAAAGATCAAACAAGGAAAATCATCAAGAGCAACTTGAAGATCAAAGAAGAACACAATGCATGAATTTTCGAAAATTTTTAAGAAAAATAAAAAACATGCAATTGACACCAAACTTAAAATTTGACACAAGACTCAAACAAGAAACATAATTTTTTTTGGTTTTATGATTTTATTAAATTTTTTTGTATTTTTCGAAAATAAAAAAAATAAAAAGCTTAAACATAAAATAAAATTACCCAATCTAAGCAACAAGATGAACTGTCAGTTGTGCAAACTCGAACAATCTCCGGCAACGGCGCCAAAAACTTGGTGCACGAAATTGTGATTCACACTTTTCACAACTCCGCACAACTAACCAGCAAGTGCACTGGGTCGTCCAAGTAATACCTTACGTGAGTAAGGGTCGATCCCACGGAGATTGTCGGCTTGAAGCAAGCTATGGTTACTTTGTAAATCTCAGTCAGGCAGATTCAAATGGTTATGAGATTTTGATAATTAAAAGATAAATAAAACATAAAATAAAAGAAAGATACTTATGTAACTCATTGGTGGGAATTTCAGATAGGTATTTGGAGATGCTTTATTGCTTCTGAACCTCTGCTTTCCTATTGTCTTCTTCCAATCATGCGTGCTCCATTCCATGGCAAGCTGTATGATCCTCTCGGATGAAAAATACTAGGTACGATCTCTGCACAGCTAATCAACTGTCAGATTTCTCGTCTCGGATGAAAAATACCAAGTACAGCTACCACACGGCTAATCATCTATCGGTTCCCTCTAGCATCGGAATAGGATCCTTATCCTTTTGCACACTGTCACTGAGCCTAACATTCGCAAGTTTGAAGCTCGTAACAGTCATCCCTTCCCAGATCCTACTCGGAATACCACAGACAAGGTTTAGACTTTCTGGATCTCAGGAATGCTGCCAATGGTTCTAGCCTATACCACGAAGATCCTAATCTCACGGACTCGGTCCGTATATTAGAAACCCAAGAGAATATACTCCGGCTGTCGTCCAATGACTACGTTGAACATCATGTAGACTGCTTTGTGGTTGTCAGGCACGCGGATCTTGGCTAAGCGAGTAACGAAGATAGTGGGTGATTGTAACGGGTCACCCGTTCTTTCTGACTTAACTGAATTAAGTACGAGAGTATATCTTGGAGAATAATTAGGCATGAATTGAAAGAAAAACTGTAGTACTTGCATTAATTCATGAAGAACAACAGAGCTCCACACCTTAATCTATGGGCTGTAGAAACTCCACCGTAGAAAATACATAAGAGAAAATAGTCTAGGCATGGCCGTGTGGCCAGCCTCCAATTCCAAGGATGATAATCTTATAATCCCCTAATACAATAGTAAAAAGTGCTATTTATACTAAACTAATTACTAGGGATTACAGAAAATGAATAATTAAGTGCACAAAGTGCAGAAATCCACTTTCGGGGCCCACTTGGTGTGTGCTTGGGCTGAGCATTGAAGCTTTCACGTGCATAGGCTATTCTTGGAGTTAAACTCCAACTTGGGAGCCAGTTTGGCCGTTTAACTCCAGTTCTGGTGCCAGTTCTGGCGTTTTACTCCAAAAAAGGGTCTTTGGTGGGCGTTTGAATGCCAGGTTGGGCCATCAAATCTCGGGCAAAGTATGGGGTATTATACATTTTTGGAAAGCCCAAGATGTCTATCTTCCAACGCAATTGAGACCGAGCCAATTGGGCTTCTGTAGCTCCAAAAAATCCATTTCGAGTGCAGGAGGGTCAAAATGCAACAGCATCTGCAGTCCTTTTTCAGCCTCTGAATCAGATTTTTGCTCAGGTCCCTCAATTTCAGCCAGAAAATACCTGAAATTACAGAAAAACACACAAACTCATAGTAAAGTCCATAAATTTGATTTTTTCATAAAATCTAATAAAAATATAATAAAAAGTAACAAAAATATACTAAAAACTATGTAAAAATAATGCCAAAAAGGGTATAAATTATCCACTCATCAGTGAGCTTTTTGATCTTTTAACGAAGACATAATTCTTCTTGTATAGAAATAGAGAACATACACATAATTAGCTTTTACCTACCACCCAATTTTTATCAATATAACACTTGGAACAAGAAAATTAACTTTATCCATCAACAACACAAGATTTCTGCTATCTTCGAACATAAGAAGAGATAAATCTTACCAACAATATCTGTGCTGGAAACTCCTTCAATACATTTAATTTGCTTGTATCGGCCAGCTTTCTTTGCTGTAGCATAAGCATCTGTTCCATCTGGAAGTAGGCAACAGTCATCCCCATGTATGACATAGTCAATGTTGTATTCATAGAAAAGACGATTCAAGAATTCCTCAGTAATTGCATAAGGAGCATCAGTTATGACTTCGTCCACCTATTTCAATCCACTAACAAGGGTCATCCTGGAAGACAAAATACATTCTCAACATTAATTCTTTTACAATGTTGGCACACTTGAGTTATTCAAACAAACAAGTTTATTCCCTTGCTGCAAAGTCTCTAGTCTTATGTTTAAGCTGAATTAGATTATGTCTAAGAGAAAATCAATAGGAGCAAAATAGAAAAGGACCAACTATTAGTACCTCTCCTCCATGGACAAAACAGGCGGGCTTTTATTGGCGAGGATCTCCTCATCACTCACCAGACCCACAACCAATTCATCTCCTAGAACTTTTGCCTGTCTGAGTGCATTGGCATGGCCGTAGTGCATCAGATCAAAACAACCATCCATGTAAACACGAACATGCCTCTTACCGGATCTCTTCTTAGGGAAAATCTCCAAATGAGACCAGGAGTTGGTCATCCCCCCAAAGTAGCTCGTCGACAGTCCCAGCAAGGCTGCTGTAACCATTAGACCACCCAACACGTGGGTGGTTGTATACTCTCCCCCCCCCCCCCAAATCCAACTATTACTGTCATAATCCATATGGTCTTCTTTCTTTCTCTTTTGGTTTTGTTTTGTTTTATTTTGTTTTCTTATCAGAAACAAGATGTTTCTGTGATGTATGAAGAGGCACGGACCTGCAACAAGGCAACCATCACGGCAAAATGTGAAATCCCAAAAATAATATTAACAAAAAAAAATCAATTCAACTAGAACATTCAACACAAAACAACCATAACCAACTTATATGCACCAGTTTGATTAAGACGAGGAATAAGACAAGACTTACAAAAAAGCAAGAAGTTAAGATCGATGAATGCCTACAGAGTCTAGTTTCTTCCAAAGCTAAGCAGGAAGGGAGCGACGCCGAAGGGATTAGGGTTTGTAGAAACGGAAGGGAGCGGCGGCAAAGGGAGCATCGATGGCGGGTTTGCGACGGCAACTGAGCGGAGGGAGTCACCGTCAGAGAGAGTCACCGCAGAAGGAGGGTTAGGGGTTTCGGAAGAGGGATTGCCGGCAGAGGCATTACGAGCGTAGCTATGTTCTTCACAGAGTGTCATCGGAGTAGTTCTTCATCGGAGTGTCGTCATCGCAGGAGTGGTTCGTCGTCGCGGAGTGTCGTCGGAGTTAGGGCTTAATGTTTGAAGAAGGAAGAGTTAGGGCTTACGGCGCGGGTCTTTGAATGAAGAAGGATATACGAGCTTCTGAAGGGTATACGAGCTTCTGAATCTTTAATTTCAAAAGATTAAGTTATAAGACTCAAACATTTTAATTTGAAGGGTATACGAGCATTTTTAAAATTTTTTTTCTGGAGGAACCTTTTGGCCACGCTTTTGAAGCTTACCAAAAGGCTTTGTAGGAAACTGCTATGCTTTTCGAATGCCATAATAATAAAACCCTGTTGCCACGCTTTAAAAGTGTGTAGATATCTCTCTATGGCTATGCTTTATAATCGTGGCAAAAAAACCGTGGCTAAATCTCGCATCAACTGCCACCCTCATAAAAGCGTGGCCATTGACCTTTTTCGCCACGCTTTTGAAGCATAGCAAAAAAAATATGGCCAAATCTCTATTCAAGCGCCACCCTCACAAAAGCGTGGCCATAGACCACTTTTGGCCACGCTTTTAAAGCTTAGCAAAAAAAGCGTGGCCATATGCCTTTTTTCTTGTAGTGATATCTAAACCATTATCATCAGTATGGATCTTCTCAAGTGCATATGACTTCATCTCAAGCGCTTGACGTATCAAATGATACCTCACCTCTATGTGCTTCGATCTGAAATGAAACGTCGAATTCTTGCTAAGATCGATAGCACTCTGATTGTCACAAAATAACACAAACTTCTCTTGATTGATGCCTAACTCTTGTAGAAACTTCTTCATCCACAAGAGCTCCTTAGAAGCTTCAACAACAGTAATGTATTCTGCCTCTGTAGTAGACAAAGCAACACATTTCTGAAGTCAAGATTGTCACGACACAGCTCTCCCTGCAAAAGTCATCATATAACCAGAAGTAGACTTCCTTGAATCAAGATCCCCAGCTGTATCCATATCTGTGTAACCATCCAACACAGGTTGGCCACTCCCAAAGCATAAACAAACTCTGGAAGTACCATTAAGGTATCTGAGAATCCACTTCACTACTTGCCAGTGTTCTTAGCTAGGATTAGAGAGAAACCGACTAACAACTCTAACAGCATGAGAAATATCCGGCCTGGTGCAAACCATAGCATACATCAAACTGCCAACTGCAAATGCATATGGAATCTTCTTTATTTTTGCTTTCTCTTTCTCACTTGTAGGACATTGCTACGAACTCAGCTTGAAAGGACTAGCAAGTGGAGTACTAACAGGTTTGGAATTACTCATGTTAAACCTCTCTAAAACCTTCTCAATGTACTTCAGCTGTGACCACCACAGTTTTCCATTCTTCCTGTCACGAGTGATACTCATGCCAAGGATTTTCTTTGCAAGACCCAAATCCTTCATAGTAAAGGATCTGTTCAAGTCTTTCTTAAGATTTTCAATCTTCTTAGTGTCATGACCAACAATCAACATGTCATCAACATAAAGCAAGAGAATTATAAAATCACCATCAGAGAATTTCTTAACATACACACAATGATCAGAAGAAGTCTTACTATATCCATGACCTTCCATGAAGGAATCAAACTTTGTGTACCACTACCTTGGCGCTTGCTTCAGCCTATATAAGCTCTTCTTCAACTTGCATACAAGGTGCTCCTTTCCTTTAACCTCGAAACCCTCTGGTTGCTCCATATAAATTTATTTATCTATGTCACCGTGAAGGAAAGCATTCTTCACATCAAGCTGCTCAACCTCTAAATTCAAGCTAGCCGCCAATCCAAGCACAACTCAAATAGCGGACATCTTCACAACTAGAGAGAAAATCTCCTCAAAATCAATACCTTTCTTTTGCTCAAAGCCTTTCACAACCAATCGAGCTTTGTACCTTGGCCATGAGATATTTTCATCCGCTTTCAATTTGAACACCCATTTATTCTTGAATGCTCTCTTACCCTTCGGTAGCATCACCAATTCAAACGTATGATTCTTAAGCAAGGATTTCATTTATTTTTGCATTGCCTTCAACCAATATTCCTTATGCTCATCAGACATAGCTTCCTGGTAGCTCTCTAGCTCCGCAGTCTTAGTATTCATCACATACTCATGAGGAGAGTATTTATGATAAGGATGACGCTCTCTAGTAGATCTTCTCAATTCAGGCTCATCTGGTGATTCAGGTGGAACTTTAACATCTAGCACCTCAGGTTGAGGTGTAGGTTCATCATGCAAATTGTCACCATCATTATCAACTTGTACATCTCCCCCATCAATACTAGGTCTAGTGGAAGGACCAGGTTCATCATCAGCAGAACGTCTAGCAGTTATTGTAGGCTTATCTGTCTTCTCAAGGTCTTCAATAGTTTGGTCTTCAAGAAAAATCACATCTCGGCCTCTAATTATCTTCTTACTCACCGGCTCTCATAATTTGTAACTAAAGTCTTCGTGACCATAACCCATGAAGATACACTGCTTTGACTTTCCATCCAGTTTAGACCTTTCATCTCTTGGAATGTGAACAAAAGATCTGTAGCCAAACACTCGCAAGTGACCATAGGAGACATCTTTCCCTCTCCAAACTTTCTCTGGAACATCACCATTTAGTGGAACTAAAGGAGAAAGGTTGATCAGATCTACTGCAGTCCTAATCACCTTACCCCAAAAGGATTTAGGCAACTTTGTATGAGAGAGCATACATCTGAATCTATCATTGATAGTGCGATTCAGTCTCTCTGCAACTCTATTATGTTGAGGAGTCTTAGAAATCATCTTCTCAAGCTTGATCCCATGTCCTTTACAATACTCTTCAAACGGACCCCTGTATTCTCCACCATTATCTGCTTGAACACATTTCAATTTTCTTTCAGTTTCTCTTTCAACACTTGCATGAAAGTGTTTGAAGATACCGAGCACCTGGTTTTTAGATTTCAAAACAAAAGCCCATACTTTTCGAGAATAATCATCAATAAAAGTAACAAAGTATGATGCACCACCTAGTGTCTTAGCATCCATAGTGCAAACATCAGTGTGAACAAAATCTAGAACATGTGATCTCCTATGAGGTCCAGAATTATGAACTGATACTCTAGCATGTTTTCCTAGAAAATAATGAGTACAAGTTTTTAAAGTTGTACCTTTCACAGGAAGTGATTACTTCTTGGCTAAGACGCTTAGTCTTTTCTCGCTCAAGTGACCAAGACGTATATGCCACAAATCAGAAGAGGAATCATTAGCTACATTCATTTCTTCTTTGCACAACTTTGCTTGCAACCAGTAAAGAGTAGTGAGACTATTATCTTTAGCAACAATGAGAGCCCCTTTAGTAATGTTGCATTTTTCACTACCAAAGGAAGTACAATACCCCTCTTGATCCAATGCCTTCACTGAAATGAGATTGAACCGCATATCTGGTGCATGCCTAACTTTCTTCAACTGCAACTTGCATCCCATGTTGGTTTCAAACCACATGTCACCCATACCAATGATATCACACACTCTTTTATCTCCCAATTTGATCTTGCCAAAATTTCCAACAGTATAAGAAGTGAAAAATTCACGCCTCGGAGTGACATGACATGAGGTACCAGAATCCATAATCCAAGTGGAATCATCACAGACAAGATTCACATAATTTTGATCATATGTGATAAGAACATCTTCATAAACAATAGCAGCAGTTTCTTTATCACTATCTTTACATTTGTCTTCGTTTCTTCCCCTTGATTATTCTCTTTTCAAGAACCTACAATACCTCTTGATATGCCCCGACTTGCCACAATGGTGACAAATGAACTCCTTTCTTGGCTTGTACTTTCCTCTTGACTTGCTTCGACTCTCTGACTTGTCAGAACTGTGAGGTTTTTTTCTTTGACTTCTCCCCCGTGACTCTGAAACAAGTGCTTCTAACTGGGAGGAGGCATTAGTCAAACCCGACTCTCTTCTTCTAGCTTCTTCATTCAACATACTCTCTTTAACCATTGCTAACGTCAACTTTCCATTTGGAGCTGAGTTAGTCAGCGTCACAACCAAAACTTCCCAACTATCAGGCAAAGAGCTCAACAACAACAAGGCTTGCAACTCATCATTCAAAGTGGTTTCATTATTTGTCAGTTTGTTCACCATCTCCTGAAAAATGCTCAAGTGCTCCGGCATTGATTTACCTTCAATAGACTTCTTATTGGCCAGCTTCCTAATTAAGAATGCTTTGTTTTTCACATTCTTTCTCTCATATAACTCCTTCAATTTGTTCCACATCTTCTCGGCATTCGTTTCGGTGTCAACATGTGGATACACGCTAAGATCAAGCCATTGCCTAATCAAAACAACTGCCTTTTGATTCAGCTTCTTCCATTCAGCATCGGATTTAGTACCTTAGAATTTATCCCCCTCCACAGGATCATACAAGTCCTTACTATACAACATATCTTCCATGAGGGTCTTCCAAATTGAATAATTTTTGGAATTAATTTTGACCATATTTGGACCATGAATATTTTCTTCATTTAATCAGCACAGAGATAAACAACTAGAGTTCTGATACCACTTTGTAGGGAAAACTCAACAACGGTTCAAATAAGAACCTGTCTAACAGCAAAAGCACCAAAAATAATTTTTCCACAACCTACGCGATTAAATAGGCAATACCAAAGATACTCCAAGAAGCATATATAATAGCAGAAATTTAATAATCAGACACCAGAATTTTAACGTAAAAAAATCCCCCCAAAAGAGGGACAAAAAACCCACGGGGTCTAGTCCAGTAAAATCTTCCACTATCAGAATAATGGGTACACAAACAATCTTCCTAGTGACACTAGGACATCTCAATAATCAACAAAATACATCATCAAAACTGATGGAATCAACATAAATCCTCTACAAAAGTGGGTATCTCAAATCAGGCAAAAGAGAAGGCAATACAACTAGCAAGTTATATCCTAATGTTCATCTCTACACCAGGAATAACATAGTAAAATTTCATAAGAAATGGAGTAAGTTTACCAATTCAATCGGATCAAAATGGCATTGCTCTTCTCCCCCCCTCCCCCCAAATTCTTCTTCTCTTCGGGGCAGTAACTCTCCTCACTCTCTCTGTATCTTTTGTTTCAAAAGGTGAGGGTTTCAAAATCTCTCTCCCTCTCACCGTGGCTTTTGCCACTTTCTTTATTTATTTATTTTTATTTTTATTTTAAAAGTTGTGTGGACTCTACTTGAAGTTGGAGACCTACCAACAGTATTCATGACTTCTTATTCGTCTGTATAATTTGTGAAATAATATTATGTTGATTCATAATAAAGTATAAACTATTAGCTTCTACTCATAATTAAAATAGACTCAAATTATATTTTAAATTAAATAAATAAAAATATTATATACATATAAAAAATCAATTATTATGTATTTGTATATAAATATATATATTATTTAATTTATTTTTAATTTATATTTTATATTCTGGTATATATATTCTGTACGAGTAGTTAATTTAATAACTAATTTTTTGTGTATAATAACATAATTGTTAGATGAAATATGAGTTTGCAGTATAATGAAAATTATTTTTAGTGGCGGTAATAACATAATGACTATTATATATTACAATAGTAATTATATATTTTTTGTAGTCACTAAAATATCTTTATCAGTAATTATATAATTGCAACTAAAATCTTTTAGCGATAAAACATAAAATGATTAATGTCTAATTGTCGATAAATATATTAACAATTATTTTTATTAACGCCACAAGCAAAATAAATACCCACTAAAAACGATTATTCTAATAGTGTTAGTAGCGGTGTTCTATATAATAAATTATGGCTATGAAGACGTTTAGTAACTACATGATTCTTATTAGATATTATGTATATAAAGAATAATGTTAGGCAACTAATTCTTTTTAGTCAGTATCAATTAATTTTTTTAAAATTATTTTATTTAATTTAAATTTTAGATCATAAATCACAAGACTTTAACTTAAATTTTAAATTATAAAATTAAATACTAAAATTGAATAATATTGACTAACTAAAAATTAGTTTTTTTTTATATTTTTTTATATATAAAATTTAAATTTATGTCCTAAAACACAGAATATAAAATATAATAATTCTCTTTTAATTTGCTCCAAATAAAGATATTTCGGTAAGTTTTTCTTAAAATACGCATATCATGTGCCAATTACCCAACACAGCCTACAAGTAATCAAGTAGACACGTACATCACAACTCACTTTATTTAATTTTCTTTGAGGGATTCTTCTTTAATGAGATTGTGATGACAAAAACATGTAAACGCAATCAGAGCTTGCATTGAGACGTATGTATGAAGACTTTAGGTAAAAAGAATTAATTAATTATTACACACGTAATGCTTAGAAAGGTAGCTGAAATTAAATTAATGGCGAAAGTCATGTGGTACAGGCAGTATATGCATAATTCCTGTATAATGGGAAGAGTGAACAGAGTTAAGGATATGGCATCTCGTCATTCATGAACATGGACGATGATTTGATAGTGGCAAGTGGCAGTGTAATCTTTACTTAGTTTGTCAAAGCTTCTAGACTGATTTAGTTGTTATCATCATATCAACAGTTTCAGAAATATTAAAACGTATTAGTATATGTTGTTAGAAAAAAATTAGTTATTAATTAATTGTTATATATTCGTGTATATTTATATGTTATTTTTTAGAACTTTTTAAATTAAATATTATATAACTAGAATAGTTAAATGTTTCACAACGAAATAGTTAAATTATAGATTGGTATTGTTTCAGTTCCAAAAATTCTTACTTATATTCAAAATCGTCCTAAATAGTTTTTTTATTTTTAAAATTGTCCCTAATATTATAATTATTTTCATTTTCAAAAATTTCCAAACAAAGCTATTTTTTTTTTCAAGCATCTTCGCCAAGAATGGATCTCAGAAGTTACTATTTGAGAATTAGAGTAGATACCATATCAAATTTAGCTATGTAGCTTAAGCAACGAAAAATCTGATAAAACTTACTGAAGAGACACTACAAAAAAATTTAGTAATTACGGTAGTTTTTTAGAGATTTTATGATGGTTTGAATTGTCATTATTACTTTGAACGGCGTTTAAAAAAAATCGCCCTAATTTGAAATGTCATTTGGTTATTACGGTAGTTTTTGAGTTGGGTTAAAACGGCGGTTCAAATCGCCGTTATTTCCAAATAAAACGGCATTTTTTGTTAGTTAAAACGGTAGGTCAAACCGTCGTTATTTCTAGACAAAACGGCACTTTTGTTGGTTAAAACGGCAGTTCAAACTGTCGTTATTTTCAAATAAAACGATTTTGGTTGGTTAAAATGGCGTTTCATGTTGTTTAAAACAGCATTATTTATTATTTGAAAGTGATAGTTTAAAGCCGCTTTTTTTACTGAGTTAAAATAGCGCTTTAATTGTTTAGCATGGCAATTACAAGCCGGCGTTTTTACCGGATAAAAATAACATTTTTTATCGTTTGAAAATATAGTTTTAACCATCATTTTTATTATGTTAAACAAACAATTTTTTGTTTAAAATTTTACAATAACAAAAAATCATAACCCATAAACAAAATATTATGTAACTCAATATTATGTGACTCAAGAAATCATAATTAAATATTGAAGATTGATTTATAAGTTAATTAACATATTCTTAATGGTCACAATGATGCATTCTAAATTTTTAAAATGCCCTTCAGAACGACCAACTCTCATTAGAGCAAGGCTTCTCTTGCTCTTCTGCTAAAGTTGTTCTTCAATTATTTAATTATGACACTATATATAGAATTCATAGAATATCCATAACGATGATCATCATCATCTACTTTGAGGTTGTTGAACTTGTTTCTCCGATCTTTGGGATGAAAGAATGGCATCAATGGCTTCTTTTACTTGAGAGATATCAGAAATTTTTCCACCTTGAACAGGCCAAAATTCATTAACTGCCAACACCTTCACCATCAACAATAATAACAGAGAAAATTAAACATGTCAGTGCCTATTTCAGTTCATATATAGCACTTAAGAATTCATGTATTAAGACACTATAAGTCTCACCTTTACTTGAAGCTGAAGAAACTTCACATAGCTAATTGCTTTCTCCAGCATTGTAACCAAATCAACCTTAAAAATTCACTTCTAGAGTTAGAATACTTTGGAGCCATTGAAAACTAGTTCTTGTAGTATCTTGAGCCGCTCACTTATCCTCTCTTTTGTATCCTGTGAGACAAATATTCTAATAATCAACACTGAATCTCATCATATTTTAATCTTTGCTTAATTTGCAATTAAAATTGTATCTAGCTAAAATAAATTGACTTAACATTGAAGCAAACCTTAGCAGCAACACTTTGAGGATCCTTGAATGTTCCTGACTTGTTGGATTTTGGCATTTTACTCTCATCTGTGCATTGCTTCTTGGAAGCTTTCATTTTCTCAGTTTGCTGCAAATTAAACACAAAAACTGACCTCAATCTCCATTCAAATTTCACAAAGTTTCTATAAGAACTAGTTTTGAAAATGAAACAGAAAATAAGAGGCCTTAAAGAAGCAATAATTAATACCATTGAAATTCACTTTTTGGATAGTGGTTCTTGAAGTGTAGGGTCTTGGATGCTATGAGCAGGTATAGTTTGTTGAGAGTAGAGCCAACCATATGATGAACTCTCACCATGTAATTGCTTCTCTTTTGCATTGTTGACTATAGTGTTGTAGCTACTACTAGAAGACTAGAAGCAACTTGAATCCTGCACCGATCGTAGCTCTGAAGTGCTTCTTAGACTAATCTGACTCCATTGATGATGCAGATTATTGTCCCAAACATTAGTGTCATCTTTCATGTAGCTGTTTACCCATAAACTTTGTAACAAAGTTCCTAAAGCAATTTATTGTTGTAAAGTTTTTGGTTCAATCTATTAAATTATAAAAAAAAGTTTAGAACTTTTTGTAACATTAAGATGTTTCAAAGGACTTGAAAAACACAATTTTATTCAAACATAGAGTGCAATAAGTGCATTATTACTAAATGTTTGTAAAAAGAAACTGTTCACCCTTCCAGTCCAGTCTCTTGGAATGGAGATTTTATAATAATATATTAGTTCTTGAAAATGATGATTTCAAGTACAAAATGATATTATAAATAGCACATACTTCGCCATCATTAAGAAAAATGCTAGAAGCATATAAAAAAGTAATAGAAAACAATAATAGCAAAGTGACTGACTATGGAATAACTTAAACAGATGAAAAAGGGTAGCAGTCATATACCTTTGACTTGCTGACATCTGCGATAACAATACTAGGAATGCCAATAAGGACGAATACAAAGATGATCTAAAATATAGATCTAGATATCTGTAGTAGTAGACATCTCAGATTAAATAATTACAAAATTCTTATCACCAAAGTAATATATAATAAAAAATATATTATTCAGATTATTCTCTAATTGAAATTAGATTTCAAGCAAGATTTACTGTTAAGTAAAGACAACTAACCTCCAACAGTTTAAGTTGAGCTGTGAATGCTTAATGAGCGGATATTTTATACACTTTTTGGCATCACTTTCATATAGTTTTTAGTAGTTTTTATTAAGTTTTTATTGAGTTTTTATAGGTTTTAGTGTTAAAATCATATTTCTGGATTCTACTATGAGTTTTTGTATTTTTGGACAATTTCAGGTATTTTCTGGCTGAAATTGAGGAGCTGGAGCAGAAGTCTGATTCAGAGACAGAGAAAGCACTGCAGATGATGTCCAAATCTGACCTGCCTGCATTCAGAAGAGCTTTTCTGGAGCTACAGAAGTCTAAATGGAGCGCTCTCAGTGGCTATAGAAATATGACTTCCAGAGCTTTCCAGCAATATATAATAGTCCATACTTTGCTTCGAATTAGAAGGCCCAAAACTGGCGTCCAACGCCAACTACCTACCCCCTTCCAGGCGTCCAACGCCCAAAGTGCAGAGACCAATGTACAAATGCCCAAAGAGGACCTCCTAGCTGGCGTTCCACGCCCCAGAGACCTCATAGCACGTGGATCTCATCAAAGCTCAGCACAAACACTCACCAAGTGGGCCTTAGAAGTGGATTTTAGCACTAAATAAACTGTTTTACCCTTACTAGTCATTTGTTTAGTATTTAAGGGATTTTATTTATGTAATTCAGACAATCTTCAATTCAGGAGAGCATCATACACGTTTACATTGTGTTTTATCTTTAGTATGAGTTTCTAAACCTCCTAGGTTCAGGGGAGGAGCCCTGCTGAGTTCTATGAATTAATAAAAGTATTACTGTTTCTTCTTCGATCCATGTTTGATCTATCTCTAAGATGTATAATCCGATCTTCATCGGGTGAATATGATGATATGACAAATTAGCACTGTTCATCACATTAAGACGAACGTGCCTGACAAACACTCGTGTCTACTTGGGTTCGTGTGAATACGTGACTGGAAAGCACGATCCAACATCTATGTTTATGCATCTCTTAGACGGCTAATCCACGACTTCGTTGGGGACTTCTCGAGACATTAGTTCAGCTAATTTCTGGGGAGATTAGGGTCTCCGTGGTATAGGCTAGAATCCTTAGAAGCAGCATCCTCTAATCCGGAAGATTCGACCTTGTCTATGGCATTTTGAGTAGGATGGCCAAGAGAATGGACTGCTATGCGCTTCACCCTTCGTCAGATTGGATGACCATGGCCAATGGCGTTCAATCTGTAGCAGAGGAAATCAATGACCACGGCCCATGGCGTTGATCACATATAGCCTACCATGGAAGAAGATCATTCACAAGCAAAGAAGACAGTAGTACCAGAGTTAATTCAGAAAGACAAAGTAACTCTAACTCTCAACTCTATTCCTATTACTAATTTTTAATATATACAATATATTCCTTTCATGAATTGCCCTTGCATCAATCCAACAACCTTCTGATCTGCCTGACTAAGACCTGCAAGACAACCATAGCTTGCTTCAAACCACAATCCTCGTGGGATCGACCCTGACTCGCTCAGGTATTACTTAAACGACCCAGTGCACTTGCTGGTACAACAGTACGAAAGTGTGGGGATTCGTGCTACCAAGTTTTTGGTGCCGTTACCGGGGATTGTTGAGTTTGGACAAACTGACGGATTGTCCTGCTCCCTAGATCAGGTAATTTTTATTTTTGTTAAGTTCTTGATTTTGATTTTCTTTTTTTCAAATTTTCGAAAAATTTTAAAAATCTTATTCAAAAATATTTTTCTTTTCTTTGTTCAATTTTTGTTCTTGGTATTGAGTCTTGCATGTTCTTCTTTTCTGTTTTTCAATTACAAAAATTTTAAAACTCTTTCAAAAATCTTTTTTCATATAGTTTATTTTTGAGCTTCCTTAGCTTTCTGTTTGAGAGTCTTTGTTTGTGTTCTTGATTAAGTCCTTTATTTTCTTCTTCAATTTTTGAAAATCATAAAACTTTTTCAAAAAATATTTTTATTTTTCTTGTTTAATATTTGTTCTTAGTTTGAGTCTTTTTGTTTTGTTCTTGTTGGGTTTTTCGTCCCTTTTGAGTTTTTCTTTCAAAAATTTTCAAAAATACTTTCTTTGTTTAATTCTTGTGTCAAGTCTTTAAGTTTGGTGTTTTCTTGTTATTTTTTATTCAATTTTTGGAAATATTTATTTGGTTTTCTAAAACTTTTAAGTTTGGTGTTCTTTTTATGTTCTTGTGTTCTTTGAGTCTTTGAATTTTGTTCTTTGTGTTCTTGTGAGTCTTCAAAATGTTCTTGAGTGTTTTTTGTGTTTTGATCTTAAAATTTTTAAGTTTGGTGTCCCTTAGTGTTTCTCTCAAAAAATTTTCGAAAATCAAGGGTGCTAGATCTAAAAATTTTAAGTTTTGCGTCTTTGGTGTGTTTTTCTCTTTCATCATAAATTAAAAAAATTAAAAAAATATCTTTTCTATTTTTCTTTTCACCTAATTTTCGAAAATCTTAATAAAAAAAATTCAGATTTCAATTTTAAATTTTTATCTTATCATATCTTAGTTGTCAAGTTTTCAAAAATCTAATCTTTTTCAAAAATCTTATCCTTTTCTTATCTTTTTCAAAATTTAAAAATCTTATCTTATCTTTTTCAAATTTTAAAATTTAAGAATTCAAATTTCAAATTTTAAAAATCATATCTTTTTCAAAATCGAATTTCAAAATCTTATCTTTTTTTAAAACCTTTTTCAAATCTTTTTAATTTCATATCTTATCTTACTTCTTATCTTATTTTAAATTTAAATCTTTTCTTGTCTTCTATCTTATTTGTGTTTTAAATCTTTTCTTAATTAATATATTATCTTCTCTCTCTTCTTTTTCAAAACCTCCTAACTAAATCTTCTCTTCTTAATTTTCGAAAACAATATCTTATCTTCTCTCTCTTATTTTTCAAAACCTCATAACTAACTCTTCCGTCCTTAATTTTTGAAAATAATATCTTCTTCTTTCTCTCATCTTTTTCAAAACCACCTAACTAACTCTCATCTCTCTTAATTTTCAAAAACTTCTTCATCTTATCTCTCTTCTATTTTCGAAAATTCACTAACCAATTTTAAATTCTTTTTAAATTAATTAACTTAATTTTTGAAAATTAAATAAATAAATAAATAAAAATAAAAATATTTTAATTCTCATTTACTTTTTCTATTTATACTTCTCTTCTTCTCACATCTCTATTATTCGACTTCTCACCTTCTCTCATCTTCCATATTCACTTTTTCTATCTTCTTTTATTTACTCTTATCCACTATTTCCAAAGTATTTTTCTTCTACTTCTTTTACTTCTTTTCTTTCTTCTTCTTCTTTCTTCACATCTGACTCTAAAGAGGAACTTCTTGTCTATTGGCATAGAAAGTCTTCTTCTTTTCTATCTTTTCTTTTTCTTCTTGTTTATGACCAGGAACAGGGATAAAGAACCCTTATTGACTCCTGATCCTGAATTTGAGAAGACTCTGAGGAGGCGTTTACAACAAGCTAAAGCACAACACTCCGGAAGAGACCTTTCAGAAAGTTTTGAACAAGAAACAGAGGACATGGCCGAACCACAAGAGGAGCCTAGAAAGGTCCTTGGTGACTTCTCTATGCCTACCTCTGACTTTTATGGCAGAAGCATCGCAGTACCTGCCATTAGAGCTAACGATTTTGAGCTTAAGCCTCAGTTAGTCTCTCTTCTGCAGTAGAACTACAAATTTTATGGATTTCTATTGGAAGATCTACATCAGTTCTTGGCAGAATTTTTACAGATCTGTGATACTATAAAGACTAATGGAGTTGTTCCTGAAGTCTACAAGTTGATGCTCTTTTCCTTTGCAGTAAGAGACAGAGTTAAGCTATGGTTGGATGCCCAACCTAGAGAGAGTCTTCACTCTTGGAAAAAGCTGGTTAATGCTTTTCTGGCTAAATTCTTTCCTCTTCAAAGGATGAGCAAGATTAGAGTGAAAGTTCAAATCTTCAGACAAAGAGAAGGTGAATCCCTCTATGAAGCTTGAGAAAGATACAAGTAGCTGATCAGGAAATGTCCTCCTGACATGCTCTCAGAATGGTCTATCATAGGCGTGTTCTACGATGGCCTGTTTGAGATATCCAAGATTTTCTTAGATAGCTCTGCAGGTGGATCCCTCCACTTGAAGAAAACACCTGCAGAAGCAAGAGAACTCATTGAAATGGTTGCTAACAACCAGTTCATGTACACTTCTAAAAGAAATCCTGTAAACCATGGAATTTCTTAGAAGAAAGGAGTTCATGAAATTGAGACTCTGAATGCCATCTTGGCTCAGAATAAGATCTTGACCCAACAGGTCAACATGATCTCTCAACATCTAACTGGGATGCAAACTGCAGCTGGCAGTACTCAGGAAGCTTTTCCTGAAGAAGAAGCTTATGATCCTGAGTAACCCACCATGAAAGAGGTGAATTACATGGGAGAACCCTATAGAAACACTTACAACCCTTCATGGAGGAACCCTCCCAATCTTTCATGGAAAGATCAACAGAAATCTCAGCAAGGTTTCAATAACAATCAAGGTGGTAGGAACCATAATAGGTTCAATAACAGACTACCATTCTCATCTTCTCAAGGGAATATGGAAACCTCTAAGCAGAGCCTCTCTGACTTAGTTACTCTGGTTTCCAACCTCTTTAAGACCACTCATAGTTTCATTAATGAAACAAGGTCCTCCATTAGAAACTTGGAGGTGCAAGTTGGTCAACTGAGCAAGAGGATCCCTGAGATTCCTCCTGAAACTCTTTCCAGTAATACTGAGGTTAATCCTAGAGAAGAGTGCAAGGCCATAACCATGTAAGACATGGCTGAATCAGAGGATATTGGGAAGGCATTGAACGCCAGTGAAGAAGCCTTCACTTGGCGTTCAACGCCCACAATGGCAGCAAGCCTGGCGCTGAACGCCAGTGAGGAAGCCCTCACTGGGCGTTCAATTCCTATCCTGGCAGCAGAGCTGGCATTGAACGCCAGCCAGGGAACACTGGCTGGGCGTTCAACGCCCAAACACCCAGACTTCCTAGTGTTGAACGCTAGTGAAGAACCCTCACTGGGCGTTCAATGCCCACTTACCCAGGGAAGCTGGCATTGAACGCCAGCAAGGACATCCCTGCTGGGCGTTCAACGCCCAAAATGCTAGAGAGACTGGCGTTTAACGCCAGTCAGGGTGGACAGCAAGGGTGTTCAACGCCCAATAAGCTGACAGAGCTGGCGTTGAATGCCAGCCCAAGCACACCCTTTAAGTGCCTGAATTCCACTCAAGAACCCTCTAGCCTAGAACCAAAGGAAACCATAAAGACTATTGAGGTTCCTTTGAATGTACTTCTACAGTGCATGAGTTCTAATGACTACCCATCCTCAGGTGAGGATGAAGATACTAGGGAAGAGCAAGTTGCTCGGTACCTAAGAGCTCTTATGAAGATGAATGCCAAGATATTTGGTACAAAGCCTCTGGAGGAAGAACCTTTACTGCTTACCAAAGAACTCCATGCTTTGGTTCAGCAAGAGCTACCTCAGAAGTTTCCAAATCCTGGACGCTTTCTGATTCCTTGCACCATAGGCACCATGATCTTTGAAAAGGCTCTGTGTGACCTAGGGTCAAGCATTAACCTCATGCCACTCTTTGTAATGGAGAAACTGGGCATCGTTTAGGTGAAATCTGCAAACATCTCACTAGAGATGACAGACAAGACAATAAATAAGCCATATGGCTTAGTGGAGGATGTCTTGGTTAAAGTTGAAAACCACGACATCCCTACAAACTTCATTGTCTTGGACATTGGAGAGGATGAAGATGACTGTATCATCCTTGGAAGACCCTTCTTAGCTATTGCAAAATCCATGGTTAATGTAGCTAAGGGAGAAATGGTTTTCCAATTAGGATAGGACTATATCTTATTCAAGATGTTCAATCCCAATTTTCCCGCTGATAAGAAAGAGACAACTGTACAACACCTAGTGTTCCAACCCTCTCTTTTTGTGCAGAGCTTTACAGATCTCCCAGACATCAATTCTAAGTTTGGTGTTAGGCAGCCATCAACAAGCTTTAAGCACAATGGTACTAAAATGAAAGTACCTAAAGGATGGAAGGATAAGAAAGTTCCAACTGAATGCTTCTCACCCGACATGAGAGTTGTCTTCACTAAGAAGCCAGTCCTACCACATACAGTGAGTAGTGTCCTGTCTTTAGAGCATGTGGAGCTCATTCATGAGAGGACAGGAAGAAAATTCACTGTAAGGGGTGAAAATCTGAGCCCTTACTCACCTCCTTAAGGAGCTAAAGGTCAAGCTAGTGACGTTAAAGAAGCGCTTGTTGAATATATATATACCTAAGTGTCTGTCCCGTGCCAAAACTTCAGCAGCTTTCACCCATATCTGTGCAGAGACATTAATCAATAATTTGGATAAATGACTTCTTTACAATGCCTCAAATATTCCAATTTTAATGTAAAATCTTTATAACTCATCAACAAAATTATGTTGATTATGGATAAAAAGCCTTTTTTCTTGAAGTCTTACAACTAAGGAGGACGAAACACTTAATTATGCTTCCACTAAAATTTAGAGCATGCTAGGTTGCTAGCCATTGCAGACTCACTTCCTCCTTACATTCTCCCTATGAAAAATTTTGATATTTCTTAATTGCTAACATTAGAAAAATGGTGACTAAAATTTGAATAAAAAGGAGTTCTAGTTTAAATGGCTAATACAAGCAGACACACAAAAACATAAGGAACCCTAGGAACATTGGTCTTAACGGTCTTACTGAAGAGAAACTTCTCAAAAGCAAGCTTCACACTATTTGTTGGCCAGTCATCTAAAAAATATTTGAATGCCACATGCTTTCCATCAGAATCCAAAAGAAGAATATTCTTTATCACCGGACACAAGACCTAAAGATCAAACCATATATGCAGATGATATCAATCACCAACAATTTCACAACATTATCCAGATTCACATTATTCAAGGCCATATATAGTCCATCAAAATTTATGATATAATAATTAATCTTGTCTAATAAGACCTGTAGCATTCAATGAAATCTATTCCTTCTATGACCAAATTAACAAATTGTTTGGCAAAGATCAATAAGAAAAAGACAACCTAAATGGATCTGAAATGAAAATCAGTTACAAAACTAAGAATCTATGATTGGAAATATATTAGCAACAGATTCGTCAGCTTTATAGACATGAACCAGATCAAAAAATATGAAGATCTAATTATAAAAATTCAAATAAGAAGCTGAAGTAGATCGAATTAGTAATTAGTAATTCACAAAGAAGAAAAACCAAATCGCAGAAGCACAATCGGAGGCCAGCAATAACAACGTCGCTTATGGTAGTGGCAAACATCAGATCGAGACCGAAGAACCAAGTCGCAAAAGCTCAATCGGGGGCAACAATGACTTTGCTGTGGAGATGAACGGTGGCGCGATTGTTAGGGTTCTATATACTCTCACTCTCATATGTTTAAAAACATCACTTCCTCTCACTCTCATGCTCTTTTAGTTTTCTTATAAAAGATAATAAAACAAATTGAGAGAGTGGCGGGTATAACAAATTCCAAAATTTATCGCTTTTAACATAGACATTATGGCATAAGAGGAAAATGTTGAAATGAGGGAATAATACGGCGGTTATCCTAAACTGCCTTAATATTAGTGCCATTTTAATCATATTTTTTTGTAGCGAGATGCACAAGAAGAAGGCGACTTTGATCAAGCTAGACTTCCAAAAAGCATACGACAGGGGTGAGATGGAGATTTGTGGATATTGTGCTACAAAATATGGGTTTTGGTCTTAGATGGAGGACATGGGTGAAAGAATGTGTGACTACAGTGTCTATGTCGGTTTTGATTAATGGGTCACCAGCGAAGCCCTTTAGGATGGAAAGAGGACTTAGACAAGGAGATCCTCTTTCTCCTTTCCTATTCATTCTTGTCGTTGACGTCTTGCACAGGATGGTCGGTGATGCAGTCAGGAATGGACGCATTTCTCTGCTGCTGGTTGGAAGGGAAAACATAGAGTTATCGCATCTCCAGTTTGCAGATGACACAATCTTATTTTGCCCTCAGGAAACGGAGACAATAGTGAATTATAAGAGGCTTTTGCGTTGTTTTGAGTTGATGTATGGCCTCAGTATTAACTTTGATAAGTCAAATTTGATTGCGATTAATTGTGAGCAAGAATGGGTAACAAATATGTGTGGTTTATTGGGATGTGGGGAAGTTGCTTTACCTGTCAGGTACTTAGGGATTTCTCTAGGCACAAATCCTTGGTTGGTGAAGACTTAGCAACCGATCATAGACAAGGTGGAAGATAAGCTCAGCTTATGGAAAGCGAAGTCACTCAACAAAGCTGGTAATCTGGTTCTCATCAAATCCGTCCTTAATAGCTTGCCAGTCTACTACCTAAGTCTGTATAAGATACCAAAGGCGGTTGCAGAAAAGCTGATTGAGTTACAGAGAAGGTTTTTGTGGAGTAAAGAAGATGGGACCAATGGTATACCACTTGTAAAATGGGAGGTGGTTCAAGCTCTAAAAAAGCTAGGTGGTTTGGGGGTGGGAGATGCTTTGATCAGAAATGCATCGCTTCTGTTTAAGTGGTGGTGGTGATTTTCGAAGGAAGATTGTCCGCTATGGAAGAAGGTTGTCTGTTCTTGTAATCATTTAAACTCCAAGGTATTGTTGTCAAAATAGCCTCTATCATCAAGAGGTGGTCCGTGGAAAGATATTTTTCAGCTCAATATTCAAGAGCAACATGTAAGAGATAAGATGATCAGTGGTTTATCTATGGCGGTGGGAAATGGAAGACGTATTGGATTTTGGGAGGATGATTGGTTACAATGTGGCTTCTTGAAAGCCAATTTTCTGAGGCTCTTATCTGTTTCAAATCAACAAGGATCTGTTATAGGGGACTGTGGGTTCTGGGATGGGTTAGAATGGGTATGGAACTTCCATTGGAGGAGAGATTTATTTCAATGGGAGTTAGAGCTTCTCAATCAACTTCATGACCAGATATGACTAGTTAGATTATCGCCTAATAGAGAGGATACAGTTATATGAAAATTTGATAGAACAAGTATTTTTTCTACTAATTCGTATGTGCAGGTTTTGCAGAATGAGACTCTCTCAGAGGACATCATAAGCTACAGTTTCACGAGCACCATATGGAAAGGATTGGCTCCTCTAAAAGTTGAACTTTTTGCATGGTTTGTTTTAGTAGGCAGGGTTAATACTAAAGAGAGGCTGAGTAGACTAGAAATTATTCATTATAGTGATAATGTTTGTGTGTTGTGTAAAAAAGATATAGAATTTGTGCATCATTTGTTTCTTGGCTATGAGTTTACATGGCAGGTGTGGTGTACTTCGTTGACGTGTGCTGGTAAAGGTTGGGTTGTTCCAGGAACTATCGAAGGGCTTTTTGAGAGTTGGATTGGAGTGCCTGATCGTAAATCTGAGTAGAAAAAGTGGCTGGTAGGGTTCTTTGCGGTTATTTGGAACATCTGGTTAGAATAAAATAGCAGAATATTCCAGAAATCAGAGACAGGTGTTGACAGTATTAAGAATAGATCATTTTTGAGTTATAAGGAGTGATATGGTGTTGATCTGTTTGATTGTTGATGGCAATGCCGAAGATGACAACAAATTATACCCCTTTTTCTTGATTTGTGTTGTATTTTTAATTCTTTCATGCTCCACTTAATTGTGTTGAGCTTTTTTCGTAAAAAAAAAAAAAAAACTTACTGAAGAGATAGAAGAACAATTGCTAAAGGAAGATGATGGTTACTGATGAATAGAAACGAATTTTTATTAATTCTGAAAGAAGAAAAGAAGCTCTCTTATCATGTTACAAGGCTTTGCTACTTATCAGTTGCAAGATTTATTATTTCCTCTTCTAGCTTTTTTGTTTTGTTAGTTATAATTTGACTTTTACCGCTACACTTTACAACCTCTGCTTAATTGTTGTTGGCATGAAATACGAATTAAACTGATAGTTTAAATACAACCGGATCTGACCCTTCGATGAGTATTTCAGCCTTGATTCTGTTTGTATTAGACAATTTCTCCATGTGGAGACTCCAACACTTTTGGAGAAAGTCTGTAGTCCCCAAATTTCATTTTGGAAAGGTCTGTAGTCCAACGATGAAGTGCTTCATTCAATGCATGCATTTTGTTTGCTATCATTCCTTCATATTGGATGCAGTATTCTGATAAGCCACTATTTTTTTGCGAGATCTTGCTTCTGCAAAACTTGTTGGATTGGTTGTCTTGTTTTGACCAATGCATTCGCCAACTTCTCCATACGCTAATGATATCTACTACAAAAAAAATCAAAATGAAATTTATATTATAACGATTTTAAAAAATTGCCATAATATTTGGATATTACGATATATTTTGTTGCTGTCGTAATTAATTTATATTTAGCGGCAATTTTGGTAATTATGGTGGTTTGAACCGTCGTTATCCCTTATGTATAAAAAACAAAATTAGCAATCCCTAATTTTCAAAAACACAGTTGCTGAAACACTTCGCGTTCGAGCAACGCTGTTGCCCCTGTGCAACGATCTCTAATCCTCTTGTGTTCTCTGACAATCTCCTCTAACAACGATCTTCTCTGATGAAATCTCCTTCGGTGGCAATCTCCTTCGACGACATTTCCTCCAGTGGCCATCTCCTACAGTGACGTCTCCTCCAGCTTCCTCTCCTTACAGTCCTCTGTGTCTTTTTCGCCAAAATCCTCAATGCTTCTCTTTCGTTTTGGATCGGGCAGGTTAGCTTGCTGCTTTTTTACATTCTAGGTCAGCTTATAAATTATTTCTCTTTTTTTCGCTACTGTGATGAGTCTCTGCCTTTAGTAAGCCTCTCCGATTTGGCTTTGCCTTCTCTATCACTTCTAATAGGTAATCTACTTCATCTTCTTTTGATTTTTCCTTCCTCTTCATACTTTCAGATTTAGTTCATGCTCTAGTAGGAAGAAACAGAGAATGTTTGTTCTTTTTTTTATTGTGTATTTTTTATCTTCTGCGTTGCTGTTCTTGTTGATGAGGGTGCCTGTAAGAACTGTGAATCAATTAACGGATTAATTAACATAAAATAATAATAATTTAATTGCCCATAATAGGATCCAAAAATTTAGAATCGAAAATCGAAAATCGAAAATTAATTTCAAAGGTTTGGCCCGAAATTGGGCCAAACGGACCAAAAATGCTAATAGGTTGGACTGGGCCCAAATTAGGCCCAAGGCCAACATATATAGAGCCATTTAAGTGGCCATTTCAGCCACTTTCCAACACAACAAGCAGCAGCAACGTTGATTGAGAGAGGAGAGAGCAAGGGTTTTAAAATATACTATTCTCCATCTTCTTCATTCAACCATAACTTGAGCTACGGTGCTCCGATTCACGTGCCATTTGCGGCTACGCAAAGCTCTCACCGAGCCCATCATTTCTACCTAAGTATTACTGGTAAGAAATCATGTTTCACACTCCCTTTCTCATCCCTAACAGTTTTCAAGTTTTTAGGTTTGGATTTTGAAGGAGTTTTGTGATTTTGATTGTTTAAGGGTGATCTAGGTTGGAGTATTGTTGTGTCTCACCACTGTTTCCTTTGGGTAAGGTGAGTTGCTTCAAAACCCTTGTGGTTTGGTATTTTGTGGATCCTAGATATTCATTTTGGGTATATTGCTTGTGTATAGCTTTAAATTGATATTGTTCGTGTTGATTTGGAGCATTGGATTTGAATAGGTGGATTATTGGTGATTGAAAGCTTGGTTGGTATCAAATTTTGGTATTTTACATATTGAGAATCGGCCAAGGTATGGTTTCAATTTTCTCTATGTAATATATAATATTTCTGGACACTTAGGCTAGTAGACCGTAGGATAGGATTGAAATGGATTGATGATAATTATGATGTATGATGATTTTGATGATTGTGATATTGTTGTTGATTATGGAGTTGGAAGTCGAATGATGATAATGTTGAGTAGTGATATTGGTTTTGTATGCTTGTGGATGTTATGGAATGATGAGGTTGGTGATGTGGATAGAGAATGGTGGAATGATGTTTATGTGATGTATATTGTTGAGGTTTGAATTTTACAAGTAGAATGTGGTGTATGGAATGGATGATCTATGTGTTGCTAAGTTATAGAATGATGAAAGTGTATATGAATATGAATTAGGTACATTAGGACTGTTTTGAATGTGGAATAAGTGATTTTGGATTGAAAATTTGTTAAAATTGAGGTTTTGAGATTTTTGGTGAACTTTGAATGATCATATCTTGAGCTGCAGTTTTTGAAAATGAATGAATTTTATATCAAATTAAAGATAATTTAAAGATCTTTAAAATGATATAGATTTTGAAGAAATCTGAATTCTGTAGAGAAAGGTATTATCATTGGAAATATTTGTCAGAAATCTAAATTCTGTGATGTTGCAGAATTTATGATTTCTGGTTTGTGTGTGCACGCACACTGCTGTGTGCGTGCTCTGATCAGTGGCTATTTTTGACTTGTGTGTACACACAACCTTGTGCGTACCCATACCCTATGAAATTTTGAAAACATGCATACGCACACTCTTGTGCTCACGTACACACAAGGAGGTGCCTACTGTTGGGAGCGCTAGCACACTCTGGTGCGCACGCACACGCTGGAAGAGGCAGTCTGTTTAGGGGGATCGCACAAATCTGTGCGCGTGTTTAAAATGAAAACTTTTACCTTCTGTGTATGCACTTGATTCATGGAATTAATGTATCACTACAGAAATTCCTTCGGCAAGTATACCGAATTGTCGTCAAGTAATAACTCACAAGAATGAGGTCGATCCCACGAGGATTAACGGATTAACCAAGCAATAGTTGATTAATTATTCTTGTTAGATGATTCAATTTTGAGTGATAAGCAACAAGAAAAGTAAATGACATGAAAGTAAAGGAAAGCAATAAAGTGCAAGAAAAGTAAATGACAAGAAATTAAAGTGCTAAAAATTAAAGTGCAAGAATGTAAATTACAAGGAATGGAAAGTACAAGAAAGTAAAGTACAAGAAAGTAAATGACTAGAAAGTAAAACCAAGTGAAGCATTTCTACAAACACTTGGAAGGCACAAATGTGCAAAAGTAAAGAAAGTCACAAATGTGCATAAGTAAATAACAAGAATTAAAGACAAAAAGTAAATAACAAGAATTAAGAATAAAATTAACATGGGATCAAGAGATATTGCATTCTTAGGATCAATTGATTTCATCTCATCTTCAATCATGCAACTCATTGACCTCTTGGCAATCATGAGTGATTGAGTCCTAATTCCTTGGTGACTCAATCTCTCAAATCTTGATAATCAGCCAATTCCTTGGTCTAATTGCTCATGAAGAGAGATATGCTTGGTTCTTGATTATACTACACATCCTTGTAGATCCAGAATAGAGGGTGGATTATATGTCACCATATCCAATCACCAAAACCCAGATCTACTCAAATGTGAAAAGGGATTTCAAGCATGGTTCCATGTTTCCTTTTCCAAGGTTCCCATGAAACCCATTTTGCATTCAACCTCCTTCCCAAGTTGATTGAACACTAGCATTAAAATGAAATTCATTCTAGCAAATCAAAGAGAAGATGAAGAGAAGAAGAAATTCACTATCATTAATCCATCAAGTACAACAGAGCTCCCTCTCTCAATGAGAGGGAATTTAGCTACTCATAGCTCAGAGAAAAGTACAAGAGATGGAAGAGATAATGTGAAGAGTAAATCTAACTATACTTCAACAAAACTACTACCCAACAACCCCTTCTCAGTACTTTCAGGGATTATTTATACTATTCCTAGCACTAGAATAAAGAAAATACAAAAGAGAAAAGAAAATTACATTTGAAGGGAAAAGAAAACTCAATAAACATGACCTTCCAGCTTGGCGTGTGACAAGCGTTTAAGTGGTGTGCCACGCCTAGCTCTTCAAGTGGCACGCACCATGTGTTGGTGTCCCTGACGTACCACGCCTTCGATACCAAGTGGCATGACCAAGTGGTTGTCCCTTATGGATTGATGAACTGGCATGCCACGCCCAA
The DNA here is from genome assembly GCF_003086295.3 of Arachis hypogaea. NCBI lineage: Eukaryota > Viridiplantae > Streptophyta > Magnoliopsida > Fabales > Fabaceae > Arachis > Arachis hypogaea. The sequence continues at coordinate 26,660,723 of NC_092046.1, forward strand.
TCGTTCAAGTGGCACGCCTATAATGGGTGATGGACTTGGCATGCCACGCCCAGCTTGGCGTGCCACGCCCCTTTTGTGGCCTTCATTATTGCTTTCTAGAAAACTATACTGGCATGCCACGTCCAGCTCCTGGCGTGCCACGCCCATATAAAAGATTCAATCTTGCTCCTTTGGAAATCGTTACTGGCGTGCCACGCCCAGTTCCTGGCATGCCACGCCCATGTAAAGGCTTTGAGGGTTCTTTCTGGAAATCAATACTGGCGTGCCATGCCCAGCTCCTGGCGTGCCGCGCCCACACATTTTCATGACGTTTGTTCCAAGTGGCACGCTAGTTTCACACGCACAGCTTTGTTTTGTTATTTTCTTCCCTTTTTGTTGCTATTTTCACCTGAAATTCAGCACAAACCCATTTCAAAGCAATTTACCATAATATTCATCAATTAGTTCATGAATTGCAATGATCAAATGAGATTATGCTCTTTTATGGTCCTTTTTAGGCACAAAAAAAGGGTAAATGATGCAAGTCATCAGCACACTTCTATGCGTACGCACACTTATTGAAAATCCTTCTGTACATGCGTATGCACAACCCTAAGCATACGTAAATTGCCCTGTTTTTCAATAAAAATATTATTTTTGTCTGTTTTATCTTTCTAGCAAGCTTGTAAACTTCTGTAACACTTATCTAAGACCCTTTAGCTTGTTTTTAGGTGTAAAAACATGAGGGATGCTTTGGGTAAGTTTAACTAGATATTTTTCTTGTAAAAAGTTTAGAAAACGGAGACTTAGGTTTCTAGAGTACTGAGGATGGATTTGGTTGAGTGAGAAGGCGGAGTATTGTGTTGATGATTACTAACTATGAATTGTGAAAATTATGAATTGACGATGGTTGAGACGAGTCTGGGACTCGGAATGGAATGATGGATCACTGATATACTGAAAAATAATTTCTGAAAACCACTGAATTACTCTTTTACACTGATATTGTTGAGACGCTATGCGCCTGTCAGGGATGGCAGTTGGATCCCGCCTGTCGAGGTTGCAGTGGCATAAGGTCCCGCTTACGTTGAGATGTGAGGTCCGTGGCAAGAGTATCCCGCTCGCATCCCTTTGGAATCACTATAGTGTGCAGGCACTAACATCTTGGACCGTGATCCGGGCACGATATCTCGGGAATTCCCATTATGAGACCGAAGGGCGACATCTCCCTAGAGGTGTGTCGGGTTGGCAGTTGAACCGATGATGTGATATCCAGCCAATAGGACAGGCATTCATCATGTGCATCTTCTATCTGATTGCTTGCTTTGCCAACTTGAATTTTTTGCCTAATTGTATAACATGCTTAGTTGCTTCCTGAATTACTTGATATACATGCTTATACTTGTGCTTTACTTGCATTGCTATTACTCGTGTTTTCTACTGGGATTGAGGAGGATCGGAAGGCGGTGGCAATGGGATTGCATGGCGGTTAGGCTGGTGAATGCTGTGGGACAGCGGTGAACTGATAGTTAGAAATCCCTTAAGTTTGTTTACCCCTTTTTATAATGGTTTTAAGGTTGTGGTTTTAAATTTTAGTTATGTTTTAAGTTGAATCTTATGAATGATATGAAGCTCTAGGATTGCCTCTGGCGTCCAGGAGTCTTATATCTTACATCACTGAGCACTGTTACCATATTGAGAACCTCCGATTTTCATTCCATACTTTGTTGTTGTTTTTCAGATGCAGGTCGTAACCCACCTCGGTGAGTTACGTGATGGTGACAGAGCGGAGGACTGTTATCCCATTTTGGAATCTTTTGATTTCTTTTGTTCAGAATTCTCTCACTTTTGTATTTATTTTGCCTAGAGGCTAACTTTGAGAGGAAATTTGTATAAGCTCTTGTATTTTTCAAAACTCTGTATGTCTGCTTACACCTAGTCGACTTAAACTCCGCGGGCGGCGGCTAGACTCTTATGACTATTATACTTTGATATATCTATATATATGTCTTGATATCTGTATGTATATCTTGTGCCTCGAGTAGTGTAGCTTCGTGTGAATGATTCACGCTTTTGAAACACTGTTTTGAGCTTATTTCTTCATCGAGCTTCTAGAATTATTATTCCTTTTTATATATATTTATGCATATGCCTTAGAATTGTCGTAACCTTTGATTAAACTTTGCTTTACGGCTAGAGGTAAGACTTACGATAATTAGAGTGTTACAGTGCTAGATGTGGTGGAATTTTACCACACGTTGATGAGGAGAGAACTATTGCAACCGTCTTGGCACGAATGCAACTGCAACAGAATCGTGGAGGCATTGGCAGCTTCGGCAAATGCACGTGACATGGTTGATGAGATCGAGAACTGCTATTCTCACTTGCTCGTGGTAAGTGCTCTCTATTTTTTTTTCATCTTTTGCTAAAATTTAGAATTATGCCCCGTGATACTGGTGAAAATCAACTAGTCAAGTCAAGTTTTAATTTCACGGTAAGGTGTTAGGGTTTTGATTCTTTGATGCATGAGTATGAGGTTGATGGATGAGGTTGAGAAGGAGAAGGAAAAGGTACTGGAAGAGGTTCAAGATCAATGGTGTGAAGTGGTGAATGCTAAATTCTCTTTGCCGAAGAAATTCTTAATTGTTGGTTACGATCTTAATTCGAAGAAGATTAAGAGCTTTAAGCTTGAAAGTTTAGCTAGATAAAACAAAATAACAATAACAATGATGATGATGATGATGAAATAAAAAAAATAAAAGAAATAGGAAACAAAATATGAAAGAAGTTTGTTCTGTGAATTAACAGTTTCCAATTTTCAGTTTCTACTTGGTTCTTGTTGTTTTATGTAATTAATAATTGTGTTTACATTTTGCTTGGCTTTGTGCCTTGTCACTCACTTTGTTCACTCAACTGTTACATATGATAGAAAGGCGATTCTTATCAATTGCAAGAGAAACTAAGGTGTTTTAATATTTCTAGTCATTGATTTTTAATCATAAATATACAAATAATTAAGATCAATGACTAAAAATACTTAGAACACCTTAGTTCCTGATTTATGGATGAATGTAGAACCCATGGGATGATTTTTTAGATTTAGTTAATCATATGCTAGAAATTTCATCTGTTACATTTGCTATTAAGAGATGTAGTAAGATCTTTTCCATTTAGTGATTGCAGACACATTTAGTGCGGGTGGTTGAAGTGAAAAGGGCCATTGAATAGATTTTGAACAACTATGATGGTCATTATGCTATTGATTCTGTTACTGCTGCAATTGCTCATGGTGCTATAACTGCAGAAACATCAAATGAAAGCAATATTCATGGTCATACATTATTGTCACATTCACCACAACAAAATGGTGCAAGGGGTTCGTTTCAGGAAAGAGTAGTTGATGCTGCAAGCTCTGCAAACATGTCAAATTAAATCTAGTCTCTTGATGTTATAAGCTTGTTGAAAAATCTTTTCTTTTCTAGGTCCTTTTCCAATCCTTTTAAGCTGCAAATTCAGGAACTATTTGAAAATTCAAATATTTTTATCTTCATATTATGCCTTTTATTAATCATTTAGCTGTCTTAGAGGTGCTTAGGTGCCTTAATATTCAGATTAACTGCTGAATTTCTTTTTGCTGTTCCTTATGGCACTTAATGAATGTCCTCTAAAAAGAGAACATGATGCGGAATTCACTAGCTACTTCTTACACTTGTTGACATAAAAAAAAAGAAGATGGAATTAGATATTTATTTGATTTTCCATGTAATTTGTCTGACGTTCTCATAGAATTTGGTCCTAAACAGAGTTGATTTATTATGAGAAAACGCAGAAGCTGTATTTGCAGCATGTGATGCTGCTCATGGAAGATGGGCCAAGCTTCTTGGGGTCCGTGTTGTTTTCCATCTAATACTAAAATTACAAGTATTTTTGAACATATATAACATCATCCAAGAATATTACTGCTATAGAAAAAGTACTTATTAGAGTATTATTCAGATGAAGCATATAAGCTACTGAGAATTTTTGTTTTCCTAGATTACTACTATGACTACTACTTCTTCGACCAGGTATACAAGCAAGGTTTCCTAGGTTATGGCATTATTAGGATTGAAAGGCAGTTCAGTACTCTTTAAACTATTTGAAGCTTATTCAAATGGACCTGACTAATGAGATTGCTAGGAAACTGATAAACCCCATTTTTAGGGTTTATCTTGTACTTAATTGAGTGAATTTTATCCACTATTCTCACACTTATTCATAGAATTCGCATGTTTTACATTTTCCTTCCTAATTTTGTGCTATGATTGAAAACATGCTTCTTTGGCCTTAAATGTGCTATGTTCAATCCTCTCTTATTACCATTCGATGCCGAGATATTTTTGTCAAGTGTTTTCAGGGTTTATAGGACAGGAATGACTTAGAGGATGGAAAGGAAGCATGCAAAAGTGGAAGGAATACAAGAAATTGAAGGAATTGCTAAGCTGTTAAGCCTGACCTCTCCGTACTAAATCGATCATAACTTGAGCTACAGAGGTCCAAATGAGGCGGTTCAAGTTGAGTTGGAAAGCTAACATCCGAGGCTTTGAAATGATATAGAATTTTTCATAGTTGCCATGCTATTAGGTGACGCGTACGCGTGACCTTGAGAAAGTTCAATCGACGCGTACGCGTGGACGACGTGTACGTGTGACATGCGCCACGTGCAGAAATTGAAGAATTTGCTGGGGGCAATATCTGGGCTCCTTTTGGCCCAGTTCCAAACCCGAAAAACATAGATTAGAAGCTGCAGATTGGGGGAATCATTCAGCATTCATTCATTCATACGACTTTCATTCACATAATTTTAGGTTTTAGATGTAGTTTTCTAGAGAGAGAGGTTCTCTCCTCTCTCTAGGTTTTAGAATTTTAGGTTTAACTTTTCTTAATTTTAGATTTCTACTTTATTTTAATTTAGTTTTCTTCTACTCTTATTAGTTCTAGCACTTTAGTTTATCTATTTCTCTTGTTGGTTTATTTGTTTCCCCAATTTGGTTTATGAACCCTTCATGTTAGATTTGATTTTATATTTAATGCAATTTGAGGTATTCCATGTTTATTGCTTCTTGCTTTAATTGTTATCATCGGCGCTTGCAATTGTTGATTTTAGATTTTACATTCCCTATTAATTTTATATGTCTTGATGTTATGCCTTCCAAGTGTTTGATAAAATGCTTGGGAGGGTTTTGAGCTAGATTTTTATATTCTTAGTTTTGGTTGAGTAATTGGAGACTCTTGAGTTATCAAACTCCTTTGTTGATTGATAATTGAAAGTTACTGGTTTATTTGGATCCCTCTAAAGCTAGTCTTTCCTTAGGAGTTGACTAGGACTTGAGGAATCAAATTGAATTGTCCACTTGACTTTCCTTCATAGTTAGAGGTTAAGTAAGTGGAAGCAATAGACAACTCTCATCACAATTGATAAGGATAACTAGGATAGGACGTCTAGTTCTCATATCTTGCCAAGAGTTTTCTTAATTGTTATCTCATTTTCTTGTCATTTACATTTCTTGTTCAACCTTTCAAAAACCCAGAAATATACTTTTCCATAACCAATAATAACTACACCTCCCTGTAATCTTTGTTGGTTTAGAAACTATACTTGCAACGAGATTTCATTTGTGAAATTCTTTACTAGCAAAAATCCGTCATCAAAATGGTGTCGTTGCCAGGGAATTGCAAACGTGTGCCTTATTATTGGTTTTTGTGAATATTGTGAATAATTTTGCTTTTTCGTTTCTTTGTTAGTGTTTCTAGTTTTAGGAGTTTATTTTCATTAATTCTTATTAGTTTTTATTTTTACTTGTTACTATGAATTCTCACCCCTTTGGCTATGAGTTTGGATCAAATTATGTTGTAGGGAATGGAAGCTATAATGAGAACATGCATCAAGGTTGGGACAATCAAAGATGGGAGGAGCCACAAGGATTTGATCAACCTTTTCGGCAACAACCTCCTCCAATGTGCCATGAGCAACAACCATTCTACGATGCACCCCAAGACAATGGTTATGCTAGACCCTTTCGTGACAATCAATCTCCACCAATTTACTATGAGCAAGAGCCATTCCAAGGTGCGTACCAAGACAATGGATATGGTGGACCCCCTTGTAGTTACCAATAAGCCCCACCATATGCATATGAATCCCCTCCTCAACATAGCTTTGAACCACCACACTCACAATCTCCTTTTCACTATTCACCTCCATATGACCCTAACCCTTATCCACCACACCAACCACCATACGAACCATATGAACCATACCCAGAACCACTACCTCAATATACACCATCTCCATACCCTTAGCAAGAAGAACCACCTCTGTATTATGAGCCTTTTCTTCCAACAGATGAACCCTCCTATCCACCCCAGATGATAGCTTTAATGTTATTCGCCAAGGGCAACAGGAGCTTCCAACCACACTTATCTCTACTTTCATTAGTCTCACCTCTATTCTCCAAGCTCTTATATCTCGTATGGATCCATCCTTTACCCCCCAATACTCAACCCTCAAGCTCTGGTGCATCAATCCTAGAGCAACATGATCCCGATTATGCTATTGACATGGAACAAGAGAGAAGGGATCGTCTTAGGGACGTAATGGATCGGGTCCACGCATACATACTTCAAGAGGAGCAAGAGGGGGCCCAAAAGAGGGAGGTAGGAGAGACCTTTGAAGAAGTTATCAAGAGGTGGAAGTCATCAAGGAGGAGCTGGATTTTGTATTAGAACAAGCGGAGAAAGCCGAAATTATCAAAGAAGAGGAAGTGGTTGAAGACTTAGGAGATGCAGAACCTCCATGGGAACCTCCAGTTATAGAACCTCCCTCCAAGAAGCTTAAAATTGATGTTGAGGAGGGTGTACAACCTCCAAAGCATATTATAGTTAGAGAACTTGAAGAGGTTGATCAAGAGATGGATTCAAGAATCAATGAATTTCTATCCACAATTGAGTCCTCTCCCATTGAACTTGAAGATGAGGTTAATGTTGAAAAAACATATCAAGAGGTGGAGACCATCAAAGAGGAGCACAAGGGAGTGGACCTTACTTTGTCAAAGTGTGGGGAGGTCCCCCTTCCTAAGTCACCATCATCCTTTACACCATTCAAGTGGGTAAATCTCTTATCTCTAGGCTTTCTAATTCTACTTGAGTGTGGGTTGCTTGAAACGGATGGTCAACTTAGAGCTCTTTGCAGATTGAAGAGTAAGGGAGAATTGTGTAGTGGTTGGAAACATCACTCTAGGTTCATGATGGTTGCACGCTCAAGGTTTGATAACAATGGTTGGTATAGAACCAAAGTGAATGGGTCCAGGAGGATGTATGGGTGCTTACACGAGAATTCCAAGACTAAACCACCCGGATGGAATCATGATGATCAACTTTAAGACGGGTGTAGAAACAAGATTTGGGATCTGGGAATACATGAGGATCAACTTTGGGAGCTCAAAGCTTGTGGAGAACTTCATCAAGGCTTGGTGAATTTACTTGGAGATGTTAGAGCTTATTAGAAGTCCAAGCATTGGTAGAAGTTTCAGGATGAGTTCAAGCACAAGCCACCATGACAAAGAGCTCACCAAATGTCAAACTTAAGGACAATAACTGAAAGTGCTACGTGGGAGACAACACACCATGGTATGATCTTTCATTTTTATTCTCAGTTTTATTTTATTTTATTGTTATCAGTGTTCATCTATAATTTCTACATCATCACCTGCATTCTGCATAAAAAAATGCGAACGACGCGTAAGCGTCGATGACGCGGACGCGTCCCATGGAAGTTCGCAGTATTAATAAATGGGGCAGAGAGTTGCGATGGAGACGCGCGGGAGGGTGCGTGGAGCACAAGCCACCCCACGTGTATGCATGCCCCATGTGCACGCGTACCCTGTAGAAATTTCAACCCACGGGTAAGCGTCAGCGACGCAGACGCGTGGGCATGAAAATTGGTATAAAGAGCGAATTGAACAGAAAGTTGGGCTGCCACTGTGCTAGAATCGCGCGAGTTGTCACGCGTACGCATGATCGACGCTCGCGCGTCACTTTTCTTCTTCGGGCACCCACGCGTACACGTGGACAACGCTTACGCGTCGCATGGCCATTTCAGTTTGCACGCGTACGCGTGATGCGCGCGCACGCGTCGCACCTTGTTTTTCAATTCTTACTTCTTTCTTCTCTCCTTTCTCCTTCTTCCCTCCTCCCTTCTTACTTTCTTCTTCTTCATTTCTTTAACTTCTCATCCTTATTCTCTTTCATTCTATTTTACTTAATTTATTTGCATATTTTCATTCATTGTATTTTAATCTTGTGCATGTTTTATTTTCTTTTCTACGTTTATTATTTTCTCCATTGGTGTTAAATTTTCTTATTCAACTGTTGCATCTTTTCTTGAATTATTTTGGTGCTTCGTGACTTGTTTTAAATTGTTGGGTATTATTAATTACACGTCAATGCTAATTTTTATGCGACTTGTATTCCATTTGCATTGACATGCACTTATACTATCTTGCATTACCCACACTCTCTCCCCCATTGTCGCAATTTTTGCACTATTGATATGCCATTTGCTTCTATTGTTTTCTCACTTGCATGTTGTAGCTACCATGTAATTGAGACCCTCATTATTTGGCATCAACCCACCCATACTTTATTTGTCTTCTTATCTTTATTTCTGGGTTACTTTTCTTCCTTTTCATCTTCTTTCAGGATGCCTACCAAGAAGGGAAAGGGAAAGCTTCTCAATGGGGCAACCGACAAGTCCATCTGCACAATCTTTGGAGAAAAGCATCAGTTGGAGCAACCCGTCCACTTGCACATCTTAGCATGCACCGAGGACATTGCAATCTTTAAGTGTAGGGAGGTCGATACCGACTTCCGTGGGTTAGTTATTTCCTATTTTAACACCAATGTTTAATTTTTCTTGTTAAATTAGTTGTTGTATTTGCATGTTTGATTGCATGATTGTTTGATTTCGAGCATATTTTACCACTAGTTGGTTGAAGTGATAAATTCTTTTCAAAGAAATTATTTTATATAATTTTACTAATTTGAATTAAAAATTTTTATTGAACTTGTTTGAAGAAATATTATATTGGAACATGGTTAGAGCTCGAACACACAAAACCTGTGAGATTTTTGAGCTTATTTGATTGGTTGTATTTTATCAACCAATATTTTAATTTTGGTGTGTGTTGTTCTCTCTAAAATTGTGATCTTTGTCTTGCTTAATTCTATATTTTCATTGTTTGATGTATGCATGCACTTACATGATTGAGGCCTTGTTTCACTGAGCTTACATACCCATATGGCCTTAACCCTTTTCATTATCCTTTGTAAACCAATGTTGAGCCTTTTAACCCCATTTATTCTTTACTTTAGCTCATCAATAACTCTAAGCGGAAAACAATAATGTCCTTAATTTAAATCCTTGGTTAGCTTAGACTAGTGAGGGTGTTCATGATTTAAGTGTGGGGAAGTTGGGTTTGGAAACATTTGGTTTGAGAATTGGGTGTTGTATACTCTTGTGAAAATGTGCAAAACAATAGTCGAGCACATATTATTGCATTCAATAATTTAATCATATGCATTGAGAAAAATAAAAAGAAAAGAAAGATGAAAAAAAAAAGAGAAAAAAGAAAAGAAAAAAAAAGAGAAAATAAATAAAAAAGGGGACAAAATGCCCCAAAGCAAATGGTAATAGCAATGCATATGAGTTGTACTAAAACTGGAATGCATGAATATGTGGAAAAACATAGTTAATGGGTAGTTAGGCTTTATATTCTGATTACATGGATTGGCTTAAGTTAGGTGGAAAGTTTAAGTTAATTAAGGATTCAGCTTTTAGTCCACTTGACCAAATACAATCCTACCTTGACCCTAACCCCATTACAACCTTTAAAAGACCTCTTGATATGTGTATTTGTGCATCAAATTATTTGTTGATTGGTAGAAGAAGAGCAAGCCTTAGAAAGCAAGGTTAGTAGAGAATTGAGAGAATCGAACCTTAAACACATGAGTGATTAGAGTGTATACACTTCTAGTGAGGGTTCGATGCTCGATTTTTTGTTCCCAGCTTTCATGAGCTATTTTCTTCTGCAAGTTTACTTGTACTTTATTTTGTGATTTGAATTAGTGGAATCCAGTTTATGTTTGTTTTGGAGAATTTGTTTACTTTTAACCAAGTAGGTAGAGGTATTTTTGCATATAGATGCATTCATATAGATAGGTTGCATTTCATACTTTCTACCATTCCTCTTCACTCTTTTGGTTCTTCTGAGCTTAGCATGAGGACATGCTAATGTTTAAGTGTGGGGAGATTGATAAACCCCATTTTTAGGGTTTATCTTGTGCTTAATTGAGTGGATTTTATCCACTATTCTCACACATATTCATAGAATTTGCATATTTTACATTTTCCTTCCTAATTTTGTGCTACGATTGAAAACATGCTTCTTTGGCCTTCAATGTGCTATGTTTAATCCTCTCTTATTACCATTCGATGCCGTGATATGTTTGTTAAGTGTTTTCAGGGTTTATAGGGCAGGAATGGCTTAGAGGATGGAAAGGAAGCATGCAAAAGTGGAAGGAATACAAGTAATTGAAGGAATTGCTAAGCTGTCAAGCCTGACCTCTCCGTACTAAATTGATCATAACTTGAGCTACAAAGGTCCAAATGAGACGGTTTCAGTTGCGTTGGAAAGCTAACATCTAGGACTTCGAAATGATATACAATTTGTCATATTTGCCATGCTGTTAGGTGATGCGCACGCGTGGATCACGCGTATGCGTGACCTTCCGAAAGTTCAATCGACGCGTACGCGTAGACGACGCGTACGCGTGACATGCGCCACATGCAGAAATTGCATAATTCGCTGAGGGAAAATTCTGGGCTCCTTTTAGCCTAGTTCCAAGCCCGAAAAACACATATTAGAAATTGCAGAGTGGGGGAATCATTCATCATTTATTCATTCATACGACTTTCATTCACATAATTTTAGGTTTTAGATGTAGTTTTCTAGAGAGAGAGGTTCTCTCCTCTTTCTAGGTTTTAGAATTTTAGGTTTAGCTTTTCTTAATTTTAGATTTCTACTTTACTTTAATTTAGTTTTCTTCTACTCTTATTAGTTCTAGCACTTTAGTTTATCTATTTCTCTTGTTGGTTTATTTGTTTCCCCAATTTGGTTTATGAACCCTTCATGTTAGATTTGATTTTATATTTAATGCAATTTGAGGTATTCCATGTTTATTGCTTCTTTCTTTAATTGTTATCATTGGCGCTTACAATTATTGATTTTAGATTTTACATTCCCTATTACTTTTCTATGTCTTAATGTTATGCCTTCCAAGTGTTTGATAAAATGCTTAGGAGGGTTTTGAGCTAGATTTTTTTATTCTTGGTTTTGGTTGAGTAATTGGAGACTCTTGAGTTATCAAACTCCTTTGTTGATTGATAATTGAAAGTTGCTGGTTGATTTGGATCCCTCTAAAGCTAGTCTTTCCTTAGGTGTTGACTAGGACTTGAGGAATCAAATTGATTTGTCCACTTGACTTTCCTTCATAGTTAGAGGTTAACTAAGTGGGAGCAATAGACAATTCTCATCACAATTGATAAGGATAACTAGGAGAAGATGTCTAGTTCTCATACCTTGCCAAGAGTTTTCTTAATTGTTAGGTCATTTTCTTGTCATTTACATTCCTTGTTCAACCTTTCAAAAACCCAAAAATATACTTTTCCATAACCAATAATAACTACACCTCCTTGCAATTCCTTGAGAGACGACCCAAGGTTTGAATACTTCGGTTTAATTTTATTGGGTTTGTTTTAGTGACAACCAAATTTTTGTATGAAAGGATTCTTTGTTGGTTTAGAAACTATACTTGCAACGAGATTTCATTTGTGAAATTCTTTACTAGCAAAAATCTGTTCATCAGAAACACTAGATGGCTGCCAGTTGCAGTCATTGGGATTTTCATGGCTAGGATTGTTTGGCATTTTTCCAGTTTTCTTTAGTGTCACGACTTGCTAGCATAAAGCTTAGGAATTTTTTATCGTCCACAATAAAAGGCCACTCTATGGGTTCAGTCTCATTTGGTGCTCCCTAAGGCAAGGGAAAATGATGTAGAGATCTAAAACTAAGTTTTCCTCCATCTTGGTTTTGACCAACATATCATCAATATAGACTACTAACATGTTCTTGGTTAAATCATGAAAGACTCTATCTATGAGTTATTGATATGTTGATTCCACATTTTTAACTCAAATAACATGATTGTAAAATAGTATTTTTTTCATTGGGATGATAAATGCACTCTTCTCCACACATCGGTGTTGCATTGGGATTTGGTTATACCCAAAATAAATGTCCATAAAAGACAATATATAGTAACCAATGGTACTATCAACCTAACCATATATGTTGGGCAATGGATATGAATCCTTGAGACAAGCTTTGTTTGAGGTGGTATAATCAAGGTTGCGAGAACCGAACCGGTCAATGAACCGGTAGAGTGACTGGTTCACTGGTTCACTGGTTCGACCGGAATTCAACCGAGGTTCAACCGATTTTATTAAATATTAAATAAAATTATTAAAAATTAAATATATAACTTCAAATATTTAAAAAACATCATCAATCATCAATAAAATTAATTCAAAAAATTTAACAAAATACCTAAACTATCATCCATCAAAATTTAACAAATCACGTTCTTGAAATACAGTTGTCTTTTGTTGGATATGATCATCGATTTGAAGCACATGATTATTTCCAATGTTAATTTTGTTGAGAAACCATTTTGAGAGAGATCAATGATTCGAAGTTGGGGAAATGTGTATTTCAATGGACACATTATAGCTCCGTAAAATTGATTATCACGTAAAGAAAGAACCTTTAACTTAGGAAGAGATCCTAACCAGAAAGGAAATGAGTCATTAAAATGGTTATGTCTCACATCAAGAAACTCTAGCATTCTGCAATTGACAAGTGCTCTTGGTAATTGACCATACAACTTGTTAGAACTAAAATCAATCCAGTGAAGGGCATTTCCTTTCACATAAGTTTGAGGAATATTGCCAGTCAGTTTGTTCCCTGCGAGCGACAAATATTGAAGAGATTGACTAAAGCTTCCCAAACATGATGGAATCATGCCAACTAAGTAGTTGGAAGATAAAAACAGCAACTCACCCCAACTCAGAACACAATAGAAAAAAATAACAACTCAAGAATAAAATTTCAGAAAATTATGAACGAAATTAACTCAGCAAACTCCACAGTAAAACTTAAATCAACAAACAATAACCTCAGAAAATCCAGCTAATAAGCAAATTAATTTGAAACAAATAACAAGTAATATCAGAAATCATTGCTAAACCCTAAACCAGCAAGCAGATGACGAGGAGATGGATGTGAAGTGCGAAACTGCGAACAAAGTATTACTTACCGGCGGCGAGGTGGAAGGCGAGCAAGGCAACGACAGAGGACGCAACACCGGCGAATAGAGAGAAGGCGAGCTCAACAATGACAACGCCGCGGTGGCTGCGGGATGCTGTGGCAGTGGGATGCAGTGGCTGCGCGATTGGAGGCTGCGGTGGCTTCTATGGTTCTCAGAGAAGAGAGGAGAGGAAATGAGTTTGTGGCTCTATGAAGAAGAAGAACAAATGGGGGCTGCAACGGCAACAATAGAGGACGCAACACCGGCGAATAGAGAGAAGGCGAGCTCGGCGATGACAACAACGCGGTGGCTGTGGGATGCTGTGGCGGCGGGCTGCGGTGGCTGCGCAATTGGGGGCTGCGGTGGCTTCTATGGTTCTCAGAGAAGAGAGGAGAGGAGATGAGTTTGTGGCTCTGGGAAGAAGAAGAACAAATGGGGGCTGCGTTTGATTTAGGGTTCACTACTTCAGTTTTGCCGTTTTGTGTTTTTTTTTTTTTAATTTAAGGGACAAAACGCCGTATTTAGGAGGGTTTATTTCCGAACCAGAAACCCTCTAAAAAACCAGACGATTCTGCCGGTTCACCGGTTAACCACCGGTTTGACCGGTTCTGTAACCGGTTTTTTGCTATGCAGTTTTTAGGCCTAACCGGATCGGCTTGGTGACTGGTTCCCGGTTAATCCTGTTGAACCGGCTGATCTGGTTCGGTTTTCAGAACCATGGGTATAATTTACATACATGTTCCATTTTCTATTACTTTTAGAGACCATGACTATGTTGCTGAGTTAAGTTGGATACTTTTCCTCCCTGATGAATTCAATTTTTGAGGAGATTTTTTTATTGTTTATTAGCTTCTTTCATCTTTTTAGGACTCAGACGCCTATGCTTTGTGCTACCAGCTTGTTTCTTAGAAGGATAGAGAGTCGATGGCTTGCAAATTCATGATTAATCTTGGCTATATCTGCAACCATCTAGGCAAATAAGTCTTTGTTTTGCCAGAGTTGGAAGGTAAGATTTTCCCTTGAGGAAGATGTTTGGCGATCATGGTAGTATAATTCTATTGGCTGTCAATCTAAACCCTTTCAAGTTCTCTTTTCGGTTTAGTCATTATGCTTGCTTTTTTCAAGGATGTCCAGTTCTACAAGGTTCCCTTGCTCGTCTTTTCAGGTTTCTCGCTCTTCTAGAGATGTGTGCTTCTTCTTCCAAAGAGAATGGCATTCTAGAACTTTTCTCTTTCTAACTCGTCTCCTTGTATAGGTCCTACTAAGCCTTTCACTATGATGTACTATCATGAGGTGATAGTTATCCCAAAGATCCCATCCTGGGATGGTCTTCCGATAAAGGTGTTATAAGTCGAATTATAGTCAATTACAAACCGCTTCACCTTAACTATTTTGCATTCAATAAGGCTATCAATTGTCACCTATAACGAAATATACCATCCAGCATGATCCCTTCTCTAAAGAATCCAATAAGTTCAATATTGTGGAGCTCATTATCTTTCTCTAAGAGACCTAATGCATTAATACACCATTAGAAGATGATGTCAAACTGAGCTACCTTGATCCAAGAATTGTGCACTTTAGTGTTCACCATTATTAATTTTATCACAAAGGCTTGGTGGGCGATGTCAGAAACCTCCTGGATCTAAGAATTGAAAAGATAATTGGTAGAAGGGGATGGTTGTACAAAACTTTGGGCATAACTTCAACGTCAAAACATTGGGATTGGCTTCTCTTGGCGACTATTGAGGACGTTGTTTTTCCATCCTCCAGAAAAGCCTCCCAAAATCATTGCAATCTTTTTCTAGCCAGTTTGTACTTTTTGCTCCTCTAGATAGTTTGGCATTGGGTGCATTTAGTATTAAATTAATATAAATTTGGCATTGGGTGCATTTAGTATTAAATCGATATGAATAATCTCTCAAAGATTTCTGATTTTTGGACAATAAAGTACAATTAGGATAGATTTTTTATAGACTTCTCTTAGTGGTGAAGTTATTTAAAAAATACTTGGACAATTGCTAGAATATGAATATGCACTTTAGGAGAAGAGAATTAAACCAAGTCATCGCTGATTTCTTTAGTGTCACAAGAAAATAATTTTGTTGCAGGGTGGAAGCACCTTCTAGAACAATAAAATTTTTAAAAGCATTCAGGTGGTATTGCGAGTTTGAATTACCATCATAAGGCATCCATGTCAGAGAGGTGATAAAACCTCTGCAGAATGGCCTCATCAAGAATTTTCACAAAAATGTGTGTAAGTCTCTTCCTCTTTCTTGTGGGGTTTTTCGCATGATTTTATTAGGTATACAGGTGGCATCTGATCTGGCATGGGAGTATCATAGGACTATAAACCGGACAATGGCGTCAGACTTGGATGGAATATGGACCCCTTAGGAGTGGAAAACAACTTGAAGTTGGGCGCCGGGTTTGAGTGTTGGGCACCCATGTTTTCGACTTTACTAGGAGTTGGACTTGGGGCTTTAAAGTAGGGTGCCAGCCCTTAAAGCACCATTGAAGGCGCTAGGCACCCCACTTAGGTGTTGGGTTTCCTCCTTGATTTCTTAGATTGCTGGCACTGGACTTCAGATCCTTGAAGTCAGGTGCCAGCTTCTTTTTATCTCCTGGGAGTTCAATCTTGTGTTTTCTTATTTGTTTCTCTTATCCTGATTACTTTGAAACTAATCCTGAAGACACAATAATTCTAAAACAACTCCAAACATATGATTAGCTATGAAAACTTTATCAAAAACATAAAAACTTTAAATTAAACCTAAAAAAACTACTAAAAAAGATATAAAAAATCACTAAAGATGTCAAAACATCACAACACCAAACTTAAAACTTTGCTTGTCCTCAAGCAAAAAGAAGAATAAATAGAGGTGATCTTATTGATAAGAATTGAAGAGTTTGTTAATTTAAATCCAAGTTAAAGTAAAAGTGGAGTTTATAATCATCTATATGATCGCATGTGGACTTTTCTTATCTTGATGAATCTTGCATACTTAAGAAGTAAGAATATTCAAAAACTCTAATCTGGATTATATTATGAGAATTCTTTCATAAAATGTTTTTTACCTTGGAAGCATTTTACTTTTCAAAAAGTCTTAACAATTTTTTTTATCTAGGAAAAATACTTCAAATTTTTTACTCTAAGTGTCTTGTCTCAAGGCATCTCTTAATATAGATTTTCAATCGATAATCCCCCGAGCCAGTTGGCTCAAGTTATCGGGTGATAAAGCACCCCTTGGATCTAATCACCCAAGCCTCTTCTCGACACAATCAACACCACAAGTACATAACTAAGAAGTCTTTTTATTAATCCAGACATAAGTGCTTAGAGCCTCTTTGGACTTTAAATATTTTATCTCACGGTAACTCTTAATATAGGTTTTCAGTCATAATTCTGAGCCAGTTGACTTAAGTTATTGGGTGATGATGAGGCACCCCTCGGATTTACTTACCCAAGTATCTCCTTGATACAAAAGCATCACAGACACATAACTGGACTCTAATCATTAGTGCTCAGAGCCTTTTTCTTTTGTTTCCAATCTCCTCTTTTTTTATTGCATAAAGTATCACTACTTCAAAGGTTGGATGTTGAATTCTCATAATACTTCCCTTTTTTAGGACGTTGAATTCTGCTTGCTGCCATTGCCTCTGAGCTTCTTCCTCTTTCCAATTGTAATCCTATATTTTATCCATTTGTTCGAAGGGGAGAACTTATAGTGGATGTGTCCTATGGGGGCAACACAAAGATATTCCATTCTTTTAGTCATGTCCAAGTGAAATTGTTGAAATTATCCGTTAAATTGTTGCATGTCAACTTTTTGAGATTGATTGGTTCCCGTTTAAGGCTCAGGTGCAGGAGGTGGAGGATGCTGCTATTGTGGCTCATATCCTTGAGCTTATCTATGGTACCTTCTTGCTGATCTTTTCGACACTACCACAGAGATTGGCTTTGCAAGTTTATTAGGGATATCTTGCTCAATGGACACCCTAGTAGCTTGACAAAGACGGTGGATAATATCCAGGAATCTGAGTTTTGCTCTTCAATCTGCACTTTGAGCCATGGCTTATATGTGTAGGAATTAGATTTTCTACACTTTCAAAGTAGGAATAATGGAGTGTTAGATAAAATCTAGCCAATCTTTAATAACAGGGATGAGCTCAGTCCTCCTTAATTGGCTCGGTGCTCCCTTGGCATTGAGCTTTCATTGTGCCTCTGGGACACAAATGTCACAAATCACCTCATATTCTCTTTTGTCATTCCTCATCCTCACTTCATAATCATAATAATCAAAATTAGAGGAGCGACGTAGAAGAAAGAGATAGAGAATCCTTTGGATATTCTGAGATCCAAAGTTAATGGGATGACCTCAGACATAGCTCATGAAGCTGGGCTCTTCGGGTTCTTGGATTTTTTTCTCAAGGGTCATCCAAGCATTGGCATAAAATTCATGAACTAATGTGAGTCCCATCCTTCTTGGTGGATTGCCCAAGATGCTTTACTTCCTTTGGGATAATTCGGCTTGAATACTCGGATATTCATCCGGTTTCAAGTTTAACCTTACGTCAGGAATGACCGATTTTTTCGCCATTCACATGCTATATTGGTCTTCATGAAGCTTGAAGCAGAACCGGTTTGTGTCATATGAAAGAGTGACCGGTTCCTTTTCTTTTTTCTATTTGAACAAAGACATATTGATTCATTGAAATAATACTTCACAGTATGCAAAAATACTTCCAACCTCAAACTTAGAGTTTGGACGTATAAGTGAGAGAATAAAATATAAAGTGAAGTGAATAAAGAAGAATATGAATGTGTAAGTGATATATGATATGTGTAGTGTGTATGTGCATTTATAGTGTAGTGAAGCATGAATTGTGTAGTTGTAAATTGATGATGGTGTGTGTAGTATGCATGTGTGTAGAGAGCATTTATGTAAAATAAAAGCTAAATGACAAAATAAAAAACCTTGAAAGTTGAAAAAATATAGGTATAGAGGTAATATATGGCTGCATGCTTGCATGCATGTGAATTATGACAAAACTAAAATTTGGGAAGAGTAATGTGCATGCATGCTAAGGTGTTTGCATGAAGTGATGTATCGTGCATGTATGATAATGAATCTTGGGAAGACAAATAATTCACAATAGCAATTGTAAAGTAAAAACAAAAGGTAAATATGCATGTAAAATGTTTGAAAAACTTATTACTTATAGTTAAAAATCATTAATGAAAATAAGAATTAAAGGTAATTGCGAGGAGATTCATCGAAGGTGCTGGGCTTGCCTGGCACTGGGCGTCAACCTTGAAGTCAGGCACTACCCTTCAAAATTCCATCGAAGGCGCCATACTTGAGTCTATGGCACTGGGCTTGATGAGCACTCCACGCCAGACTTGAGTACTAGGCTCATTGGGCGCCGATACTTTATATTGTGCCCTGGGCGTCTCTAACACATGGGCACTAGGTGCCAGTTCTTAAACCCCATCGAAGGCACTAGACGCCCTCTTTAGACACTAGGTGCCACTCCTGCCTTTTAAAATAAAAAGAAAAAGAAAAAATGAAAAACACTTTACTAAAAAGGGAAGGAAAGGAAAAGAAAAATACTTTAATGCAAAGTACTTCAATGACAAAGAGAAGAAAGAGCAAAATACTTTAATGAAAAAGAGAAGAAATGGATACTCGTCGTGGTTGGATTGCCTCCCAACGAGCGCTCTTTTAACGTCACTAGCTTGACGCATAGTTCTGCTAGGTTGGAAGTCGGGTCGCTTCATAGCACCTTTTTCCAGTGTCATCCTATATTAAATAGGCATCGTCAAGGTCTTTTTCCGTTTCAGAATTTATGTACTGTAGAGAGTCCTCAAGGGTTCCTTTGTCAACAATTTTTTGGACTAAGGAGTCAATTAGATCAATTCTCATACAGCTTTTTGATTCACTAGAGTGTTGCGTTACTTTGAAGACATTGAAAAATATTTGTTTATCATGCACCCTTAGTGTTAACTCACCTTTTTGGACATCTATGAGAGCTCATCCAGTGGAAAAGAAAGATATTCCTAAGATGATGGAGGCATCATCATCTTCTTTCATGTCAAGAATCATGAAGTCAACTAGGAAGATGAGCTTTCCAACTTTGACCAATGAGTTTTTCACTATCCCATGTGAAGATTTGATTGATCGGTCGGCTAGTTGAAAGGATATTCTTGTTGGCTTTATTTTTTCAATTTGTAGCTTTCTCATCACAGATAGGGGCACCAAATTAATGCTTGCCCCTAAATCACAAAGAGCTTTTCCAATGGTGAATGATAAACCCATATTTCATGAGTTATTTTGTGCTTAGTTTGACTGATTTATTCAATTCTTCACCCACTTATTCATATTAATTGCATGGTTTTACTTTCCCTTCCTTATTATGTGATGTATGTGAAAAACATGTTTCCTAAGCTTTAAAATTAATTATTTTAATTACCTTTATTTTTATTCGATGCCGTGATTAGTGTGTTGAGTAGTTTCAGATTTTCTAAGGCAGAATGACTTAAAGGATGGAAAAGGAAACGTACAAAAATGGAAGGGAAGTGCGAAACGGAGTTCCTGAAGGAACTGGCATCCACGCGATCGCATGACTGACGCGATCGCGTGCCAGAAGCAAAGAAGTAGCGACGCGGCCGCATGACTGACGCGACCGCGCGCCTTAAGCAGAACGTATATGACGCGGACGCGTGACTGATGCGACCGCGTGGCAAAGAAATGCTCCGAATGACGCGACCGCGTGACCCACGCGGACGCGTGACCCACGCGGACGCGTGACAGAGGCCACGTACCAGAATTCACAGAATACGCCCCTAGCGATTTCCAAAGCCCTTTTGGCCCAGATCCAAGTATAGAACACACAGATTAGAGGCTATAAAGTGTAAGAATGCATCCATTCAAAGGGAGCTCGCCAATTTTCACTTTCCATGATTTAGATTTAGCTTGAGAGAGGTTCTCTCCTCTCTCTCTTAGGATTAGGATTTAGGACTTCTCTTAGTTCTTAAGAGTAACTCTCGATCCAGGTTTAGTATTTACTTTAATTTATGTTTCTATGCTACTTTTACTTTAATGCTTTTATTCGTATCTATAAATGTTACCAATTTGGCTTATGAACCCTTTCCATGTTATGATTTGAATTAATGATTATTTGAGGTATTTCAGTTATTGATTGCTTTCTCTTTAATTTGTGTACCATTGCTTTCCATCTAAGGACATTTTTATTCCAGCAATCTTACTTTTTCCCCTTTTGGTCTTGGTTAAGAAATCAGTAACTCAACATTATCAAACTCAATATAACTGATAATCGCTATCTTGCTAATTGAACTGAACTTCAATAATCCCAACTTTTTCTTAGGAATTAAATAGGATTCGAAGGTCAAACTAATTAGTCCCTTGACTTTCCTTTGCTTTAGTAAAGGTTAACTAAGTGGAATTTAGATTCAACTTTTATTATTGTTGAGAGAGATAATTAAGTTGGACTTCCAATCTCTCTTACCTTGCCAAAAGTTTGCTTTATAGTTTTATTTATTTTAATTGCCATTTACTTTACTTGTCATTTAAATCACTAGTTTCTCACCCTCTAAACCCCGATTATAACCTTTATAGCCAATAATAAGAACATACTTCCTTGCAGTTCCTTGAGAAGACGACCCGAGGTTTGAATACTCGGTTAACAATTTTTCAGGGGTTTGTTACTTGTGACAACCAAAACGTTTGTAAGAAAGGTTGATTGCTTGGTTTAGTAACTATACTTACAACGAGTATTCGTTATAACTTCTAAACCATCAATCTCCAAGTTCTTTCAAAATGGCGCCGTTGCCGGGGAACTGCTAACGTGTGCCTTATTATTGGTTATTGTAAATATTTTTCTTTTACTTGTTTATTTGCTTATTTTTATTTTTATTTGCATTAGTTACCATGAACTCTCACCCCTCTCGCTTTGAGTTTGGTTCTAATTTTGTTGAAGGAAATAGAAGTTACAGCAGGAATGTGCATCAAGATCAGACCAATCAAGGATGGATGGAGCCAAGAGGATCTAATCAACCCTTTAGGCAACAACACCCTCCGAGATATCATGGACAAGGACCATTCTACAATGCATACCCAGCTGAAAGATATGGTGGACAACCTTGTAACTACCAACAAGCCCCACCCCATGCCTATAGACCATCCTTTCAACATAACCTCGAACCACCACACTCACAAGCTTCTCTTCACCATTCACCACCATATGATCCTTCCTTACCCCGATTCCAATCCAATCACTCCTAACCACCACCACTTTCCTATGTATCATGTCCAAATCCGGCACCCCGAGAAGCAGAGGTTCGCCTAAAGAAAACAGTAAATAAACTTCAAACAACCATTCGACAACTGGAGCAAGCAGTAATTCAATGGGTTTCTAGGTGCTCAAATATTCAAGGACCAACCACAGCCCCATGTGGACAATCTAATGAAGAGCGTAGCATGAAGGAGACACTAGAAACTCCAGTGGACAAGACAGAGCATGAATTCGTACTAGAACAAGTAGAAGGAGCTGTCATTGTACAAGAAGAAGAGTTGGTTGAAGATTTAGGAGACGCTGAACCTCCATGGGAATCCAGAGTTGAGGAGAACTCCGTCAAGGACGTTACGGTTGATGCTAAGGAGGATAGTGCACAATCCCTAAGGCAAGTCATTTATGAAGAATCAGACGGAATAACCCAGGAAACAAATTCCCTTGATGATGATAGTCACAAGTCTGGCTTTCTTAGTAATGAACTTGCATCCGCAAGTGAATTTTCTGAGATCGAAGAATCTTCCCCAAGTGAATACAAAGACGATGTGGAGGTAGATTTTTCTCAACCTCCAATCTATGACTCAAGTGATGAGGAAGACATAGAAGACTTTGACCAGGACACAGATATAATTGTAGAACCTTGCAAGGAAGTGGAAGAATTCACAGAAGAGCACAAGGGAGTAGAACTTACAGAACCACTGGAAACACCTACCCCAAGGCCATTACCACCTAATACAAGCTTCAAGTGGGTACAATCCTTAACCTATAACTTTACTTTTTCACTTGAATATGGTTTGCTTGAAACAGATGGCCAGCTTAGAGCTCTTTGCGACTTTAAGAGTAAGAGGGAAATGGCTCGTACTCAGAGTTGGTGCACAAGGTTCAATAAGGTTCCACGCTTCACCTCGAAGTACACGGATTGGTATCATGCTCAACTGCATGGATCACAGAGAACGTTTGGTCACCATGGTGAGATTCTACTCTTTAAACCGCCCGGATAGAGACATGTAGATCAAGACGGAGGCGGATTTAAAAGCAAGGCTTGGGATCCTGGAGTTTATTCTGACATTTGTCACCCCAGGAGCCTAACAATCTGTTTGAAGCTATTTAGAAGCTTTACATGCCTAGTTTGGGATTCCGGAGGCTATTGGCATTCCAAGCACTGGTGGAGATTTTTGGACGAATTTAAACATAAGCCGCCATAACAAGAAGCTCCTCCAATGTCCAACTTAAGGACTTTAACTAAAAGTGCTAGGTGGGAGACAACCCACCATGGTATGGTCGCTTCTTTTTTAGTTTATTTCTTGTTAATTGTTTTTGTTTTTATTTCCTTTTTATTTTACTTTATTGAACCTGGAATCATGCATAGCACTCATATTAATCATTGCATTCTGCATTTATCATACACATAAAAAAAAGGGGTGCACGACGCAACCGCATGCCCCATGCGATCGCGTCATATTGCGAAAATACTATCCACGCGACCGCGTCACCCACGCGGCCGCGTGCCCTGGAGATCGGCGTAAAGATCTAACGTCCAGAAAGTTAGGCTGGAATCGTGCGGCCCTTGTGCGTTTTGCACAAATTACCCATGCGATTGCATGCCCCATGCGATCGCGTCACATGCATAAAACCAATCTCACGCGACCGCGTGAGCGACGCGATCGCGTCGCATGGATTGCACAACACCCTAGGAGGAGACAGAGAGTTGCGCTGAAACGACGCTGGAGTCGTGCGTCTAGCACAAATTCCAGCGACGCGATCGCGCGACCCACGCGATCGCGTCACCCCCTCTTCTACCCCCTCCCATGCGATCGCGCGACCCACGCGATCGCGTCACCTCCGTTTTCACCCCCACCACGCGACTGCGTGCCCCACGCGGCCGCGTGGATTTCAAAGTATAACTCCCCCCAGCCACGCGAACCCTATCCATCGCACAGCCCCCCCAACCCTTTCCCCCCCTCTCCTCTGATGACAAGTCATCTTAGCCTAGTTTCACTAGCCTTTTGCTTTTGATTTCAATTGAATTATGCACTTTCTTGAGCCATAAGCTAGCCAATTGGGTAGATTTTCATGCTTCCACTGATTTAATCAACCATGTATGAATTCATGCTATTTCGTGAGGTTTTATGCTATAATTGTCACATATTATGAAAGAATGAATATCTCATGGTTTTGAGCATAGCTTTGATGTGTTTGGTTGATTAATGATAGGTGAAGAAAGCTTGGAGAAAGGTTGAAGCAAGAAGGAATGGCTAGGAGGAAGAGAGGACAAAAAGTTTGAGCAAAAGTTTGCCTCAAACTTTAGCTCAAACTTTTGGATTAATTGAAAATGAACCAGGAAGCAAAAAGCTGGACCAAAAGTTAGCCTCAAACTTTTTGGCTAACTTTTGGGCAAAAAGCTGGAGCAAAAGTTAGCCTCAAACTTTTTGGCTAACTTTTGGGCAAAAGCTGGAGCAAAAGTTAGCCTCAAACTTTTTGGCTAACTTTTGGCATCACAAAACACACCCTGGAGAGCAAAAGTTTGCGCCAACGTTAGCCCCTAACTTTTTGGCTAACGTTGGCGCATGAAAAATACACCCTGGAGAGCAAAAGTTTGCGCCAACGTTAGCCCCTAACTTTTTGGCTAACGTTGGCGCCATGAGTATGCAAGGGGAGGCCAACGTTGGAGCAAAAGTTAGACCCCTAACTTTTGCCCCAACGTTGGTATCAGCAAAGAAGGGTGCTGATGTGAAAAGTTGGAGTAAAAGTTAGCCTCAAACTTTTACTCCAACTTTTACTCAAGCTTTCATGATTCCAACCCAGTTCAATTCGGTTCTTCTCCAAACTCCAAGAGCAATCAACCAAGGCCTCTATCAACCCAATTCCATCAAGAGCAAAGGCCCAATTGAAGGCTTGAAGACCATTTGAAGAAAGTGTATAAATAGCATAGGATTTAAGTTTTTCAGAGAGCTTCCCTTTTAGTTTTTCAGAATAGCTTTCTTTTCGGTTTGCTTAGAGCTCACTTTTACATTTCTTAGCATTGTTGTTTTAATTCAAGAGAATTTGGGAGGAGAATTGATCTCTCTTCTTCCTTGTTCTTGCCATCACTCTTTACTTTTCTTGTCTTGGATTTTGGGTGGAGAATTGAAGAAATTCTGTTTCAATCTCACCTTGGGATCTTGTTTAATTTTCTGCTTAATTGAATTTCAGTTTCGGTTACTTGCTTCTTCATCTACTTTCTTTGCAATTTACAATTTCCTTTGCAGTTGTGCTTGTTGGATCTAGGAAGGCATTGAGATCTAGACTTGGTTATCTAGTCTCTTGGGTCCTGAGATCTGAATTCTCATTTTACTTTCTCTGTTTAACGTTTTTTTCATGCTCATTTACTTTTCTGTTTTAAGATCCGGTTCAATCCAAGTCATCTTCTATTTCTCTGTTTGTTGAATTTTACTTTTCCTTGTTTAATTTCTGCAAATCCAACTCCCAATTCCATTTACAATTCAAGCCATTTACATTTCTTGCTCTTTAAGATTCTGCAATTTACATTTCTTGCGTTCTAAGCTTCTGCCATTTAATTTCTTGCTCTTTAAGATTCAGCACTTAAATTTTCAGTTATCTTTAATTTCATGCAATTTACCAATGCCCTTTACTTTCCATGCAATTTAAATTCTGTTAATCACAAATCTCTCAACCAGATCTTGATTCGCTTGACTAAATCAACCACTAAACTAAAATTGCTTAATCCTTCAATCCCTGTGGGATCGACCTCACTCCCGTGAGTTATTATTACTTGATGCGACCCGGTGCACTTGCCGGTTAGTTTTGGGTGTTTTGGAGAAATTCGTTTTTCCACGAAAATATCCCATCAAGTTTTTGGCACCGTTGCCGGGGATTGATTAGATTGACAATGATTAAGTGAGGTGGTAATCTAGATCTAGCATTTTTATTTTCTGTTCCTTTAATTTTCAATTAACCCACTAACTATTTGAATTTTTGCTTAAGCTAACTAAAACTTCATTCTAGCAGTAGATTGAAGTGTCACTGGTTTGTGTGTTTCTTATGTTCTGCTTGTATGTCAGGTACAAGAAGAAATACACCCATCTTTCATGAACAAGACGAAAGAACTCTTAGAAGGTTAAGAAGAGCTGAAAGAGGGAAAAATATTGTTGGAGAAGAGGAATCAGAAGAAGAATTCCAAGATATGGAGGAACATTCAACCAATCCACCAGGTGGAGCAGACAACAACAATAACAATCCACCCCAGAGGAGAGTTTTAGCTTCCTATACTTTTGCAAATCCTAGACATTGTGGAAGTAGCATCTTAACTCCAAATGTCAATGCAAACAATTTTGAACTAAAGCCACAACTCATCACTTTGGTTCAAAACAATTGCTCTTTTGGTGGAGGACCACTTGAAGATCCGAACCAACACTTATCCACCTTCTTGAGGATTTGTAACACTATTAAAACTAATGGTGTGCCTCCTGATAGCTATAAGCTATTGCTATTCCCATTTTCTCTCAGAGACAAGGCCACTCAATGGTTGGAATCCTTTCCAAGAGACAACATCAACAATTGGGATGATTTGGTAACTAAGTTCCTTGCCAAATTTTACCCACCTCAAAGGATCATAAGGTTGAAGACTGAGGTACAAACATTTACACAAATGGAGGCTGAACCCATCCATGAAGCATGGGAGAGATACAAGGCTCTAATCAGGAAATGTCCTCCTGAAATGTTCACTGAGTGGGATAAGCTGCAGAATTTCTATGAGGGCTTAACATTGAAATCTCAAGAAGCTTTGGATCATTCAGCTGGAGGTTCCTTGCAACTCATGAAAACTGCAAAGGAAGCTCAAAATCTCATTGATATGGTGGCTAACAACCAATATTTCTTTGCTCATCAAAGAAACCGCCAACCATCACAAAGAAGAGGAGTAATGGAGCTAGAAGAAGTGGACTCAATCTTGGCTCAAAACAAGATGATGCAGCAGCAAATTCAACAACAATTTGAGCAAATGGCCAAGAGGATTGATAGTCTCCAAGTTGCAGCAATTAACACTAGCCAACCATTAACCACATGGGGACAGAATGAAGAAACTCAAGAAGAACAACAACAAGAGCAAGTACAGTATATGCACAACCAAGGACCAAATGAAGTGTATGGTGATACATACAATCCATCCTGGAAGAACCACCCAAACCTCAGATGGGGAGATAATCATACCCAAAACCAACAACTATGGCAGAGGAACTCAAACCAAAACAACCCAAGAAGCAACCAAAACCACAACCAGCAGCAAACTAACCAAAACCCCTACAAAAAACCTCAAAACAACTACCCCAACCCCAACCAGTACTAATCTAATAACCAACCCACCAACCAAAATGCCTACCATCCACCACCCACATCTCATAACCCACCTCAAGTATCACCTGAAGCCCAAAGAATCACTAACTTGGAGGCCGTGATAGACAAAATATTGAAACATCAGGAAATGACAACCAAGAATCATGAAGCATCCCTGAAGAGCCTAGAGAGACAGATGGGGCAAATCTCCAAGCAGATTTCTCTTGAGAGACCCTCAAGCTCTCTGCCGAGTGACACAATTCCAAATCCTAAGGAAGAATGCAAGGCGATACAATTAAGGAGTGGGAGAACATTGATGAGCAATAATGACACTACAAAGAAGCAAGCAGAGAGCAGCAAAAGTGCAATAGAAGATGAGGAGCAAACAAAGGCAAATGAAGCCAAGGATCAAGTTGTGATGCCAAACAAGAGAATTGAGAAACTCAAAGAGAAAGACAACCAGCCACACGGTTCAACAGAAGTGACTCAGGGACAGCAGCAAATAGGAAAGAGCATCACACCTCCACTGCCATATCCCCAGAGGTTCAACAAAGAAACCAAGGACCAGCATTTTCACAAGTTCCTTGAGACTTTCAAAAAGCTGGAAATCAATATTCCTTTTGCTGAAGCACTTGAGCAAATGCCTCTGTATGCCAAGTTTTTGAAGGAGCTTATCAACAAGAAAAGAAGTTGGCTTGAGAAGGAAACCGTGTTACTCACCGAGGAATGCAGTGCTTTGATTCAAAGGGGCATTCCACCAAAACTCAAGGATCCAGGAAGCTTTGTAGTCTCATGCACCATTGGCAGAATAATTCTCAACAAAGCTCTCTGTGACTTTGGTGCCAGCATCAACTTAATGCCTCTCTCAATGATGAGAAAACTTGCTATAGAAGAGCTTAAACCCACCAGGATGTCATTGGTCATGGCTGACAGATCAATCAAAACACCCACTGGAATTGTGGAAAATCTGTTGGTGAAGGTTGGGGAGTTTATTTTCCCAGCAGATTTTGTGATTTTGGATACTGAAGAGGAAGGAAACAATTCAATCATTTTGGGAAGGCCATTTCTAGCCACAGCAAGAGCCACTATTGATGTAGAAAAAGGAGAAATGATCTTCAGGGTCCACAATGAACAAATGGTCATAAACGTCTTCAAGTCAATGCAACACATTCCTGAGCAAGAGGATTATGTGAGAGTGGACATGATAGAGAGTTTGGTGGAAGAAATGCTGGAAGAAAGTCCTCAAGAGCAAGAAGGAAATCAAGGGGCAACAGAGGAACAAGTAGCTGAGACTTCTATTGAGCAAGATGAAAAACAAGACAAAAAGGAAGAAGTACGAAAACAAGAACTGAAACCATTACCCACCCATCTCAAATATGCATTCCTTGGCACATCGGAGAGCTTCCCAATAATCATTAATTCATCCCTGACAAAGAAGGAAGAAGGAGAACTTCTTGATGTACTCAAAGCTCACAAAGATGCTTTAGGATGGACCATTGATGACCTGAAGGGAATCAGCCTTGCAGTGTGTATGCATAAGATCCTCTTGGAAGATAATTCCAAACCAGTAGTTCAACCACAAAGAAGGCTAAATCCCACAATGAAGGAAGTTGTCCAGAAGGAAGTAATGAAGTTGTGGAATGCAGGGATAATCTTCCCAATATCTGACAGCCCATGGGTAAGCCCGGTTCAAGTTGTACCAAAGAAAGGAGGAATGACGGTCATCACTAATGAGAAGAATGAGTTGATCCCTACTAGAACAGTGACTGGGTGGAGGATGTGCATAGAGTATAGAAGATTGAATGATGCCACCAGGAAGGACCATTTCCCTCCCCCATTCATTGATCAGATGCTGGAAAGGTTGGCCGGCCATGCCTATTATTGCTTTTTGGACGAATATTCTGGGTATAATCAAATCGTGGTGGACCCCAAGGACCAAGAGAAGACTGCCTTTACATGTCCATTTGGAGTCTTTGCATACCGGAGGATGCCCTTTGGGCTTTGCAACGCCCCTGCCACATTTCAAAGGTGTATGCTCTCCATTTTCTCTGATATGGTCGAAAAGTTTTTAGAAGTCTTCATGGATGACTTCTCTGTTTTTGGTGATAATTTCAATGCTTGCCTAAACCATTTAACCCTTGTTTTGAAAAGGTGCCAAGAAACTAATTTAGTTTTGAACTGGGAGAAATGCCATTTCATGGTACCCGAAGGGATTGTTCTTGGCCATAAAGTTTCAAGAAAAGGGATAGAGGTTGATAAGGCAAAGGTTGAAATCATAGAAAAACTCCCTCCACCAATTAATGTGAAATCTGTTAGAAGTTTCTTGGGGCATGCCGGATTCTACAAAAGGTTTATCAGGGATTTTTCAAAAATAGCTAAACCTTTGAGTAATCTATTAATGCTTGATAACCCTTTTGTTTTTGATGAAAACTGCCAGCAAGCCTTTGAAACTTTAAAAAACAGACTCACAACAGCACCAATCATCACACCTCCAGATTGTGAGTTACCTTTTGAACTCATGTGTGATGCAAGTGACCTTGCAATTGGTGCTGTACTTGGGCAAAAGAAGGGAAACTTACATCATATCATATATTATGCAAGTAAAGTGTTGAATGAGGCCCAAAGAAATTACACCACAACGGAGAAGGAGTTGCTAGCTGTAGTTTATGCTTTTGATAAGTTTAGATCATACTTGATAGGATCCAAAGTTGTGGTTTATACTGACCATGCTGCACTTAAGTATTTGATGTCAAAACAGGATGCTAAACCAAGACTTATCAGGTTGATATTGCTCTTACAAGAGTTTGACATTGAGGTAAGAGACAGGAAGGGCACTGAAAACTGGGTTGCTGACCATTTGTCGAGGCTACCACATGAAAAAATTCAACAAGCATCTCAGCCCATGAACGAAAGCTTCCCAGATGAGCACCTTTTGCAGATCCAGCAAGCACCTTGGTTTGCTGACATAGCAAACTACAAAGTGGGAAGAAAGATACCTCAAGACTTTTCTAAGCAACAAGTGAAGAAGTTAATCAATGAGGGAAAGAAATTCTTATGGGATGAACCCTTCCTGTTCAAGAGATGTTTTGATGGAGTAATTAGAAGGTGTATCCCTGAGAGTGAAATAAGGGATATCCTGTGGCACTGCCATGGTTCAGCTTATGGTGGACACTTTGGCCCAGAGAAAACAGCTGCAAAGATATTGCAGAGCGGCTTCTATTGGCCAACTATCTTCAAGGATGCCAGAGAATATGTTCACCAATGTAATGAATGCCAGAAAGCAGGAGGATTAACAAGAAGGAATGAGATGCCTCAAAACTTCATCTTGGAACTGGAATTATTTGATCTATGGGGAATTGATTTCATGGGGCCCTTTCCCCCTTCCTTTTCTTTCAGATATATCTTAGTCGCAGTGGAGTATGTCTCAAAGTGGGTGGAAGCCATAGCTACGACCACCTGTGATGCACAGATTGTCCTCCAATTCTTTAAAAAGCACATTTTCACAAGATATGGAGTGCCCAAGAGTCTTGTCAGTGATGGTGGTAGTCACTTTTGCAACAAACAGATGGAGAAGCTCCTCCACAAATATGGAGTAATCCATAAAGTGGCTACACCTTACCACCCTCAGACTAATGGCCAGGCTGAACTAGCAAATAGGGAATTAAAGAAGATCCTAGAGAAAACAGTGGGAAGCACAAGAAAAGATTGGGCTAGGAAGCTAGAAGATGCATTATGGGCATATAGGACAGCTTTCAAAACTCCTATTGGCAAGTCACCCTTTCAGCTATTGTATAGCAAATCCTGCCACCTCCCTGTAGAGCTTGAACACAGAGCTTTTTGGGCCACTAAACTCCTCAACCTTGATTCCCAAGCTGTAGGAGAAAAAAGGTTGTTGCAACTGAATGAGTTAGATGAATTCAGGATAGAAGCTTATGAGAGTGCTAAGATATACAAGGAAAGAGCTAAGAGGTGGCATGACAAGAAGATCACAAAGAAGGAATTCAAGCCAGGGCAGCAAGTGCTCCTATATAACTCAAGGCTTAAGATCTTCCCTAGCAAACTTAAGTCTAAATGGACTGGCCCATACTCGGTGACAAAGGTTTTTCCTTATGGGAGCATTGAACTGCTAGATGAAGCAACAAAGAATCAATTCACAGTAAATGGTCACAGAGCAAAGCTGTACTTGGGAGGACAATGGGATAAGGAAAAAGAGGTCCAGAACCTACAGCCGTCCTGAAAGGAATTGAAGGATGTCAAGCTAGTGACAATAAAAGAGCGCTTGTTGGGAGGCACCCCAACCTGAGGTAGTTTTCTTTTCATAGCTTTTTCAATAAAAATGTTGAATAATTGACATGTATTGCAAGGAGCTAAGTTTGGTGTTGCACACCAAAAACATCTTAAGGGAGAATGGAGGATTCTAAGTTTGGTGTTCCACCAAAACCTCATTCAAAAGCACATTCTAACTTCCTGCACATTGTTAGTTCCAAGCAATCGAACAGATTATTCAACCACTTAACTGCCTTTTAGTCTTAACTTCATAACCTTTAGTAAGGACACAAGATTTTGCCTAGAGTTAACCTGCTGTATCCAGAGAAGTGGCAAGAACTCAAGTTTGGTGTTCCCACACCAAATTAAATCCACAAGCCACACTCAATTCATGCATACTAACTGGTCATCTAAGGGCTTGAGAAGCAAGCAACTTTTGAGAATTATGCAGGGAATTCACCACCATTTGAAGACACTATGCATCATAACTCAAAAGGGCACAACAGAAGAAAGGACAAAGGAATTGCAAACCAATAGGTTGTATTTATACTTAATTCTTACTGTTGAAAAATGTTTTGACTTGTGTTTTGATAAAGTGTTCATCTAATACAAGTAGAATTTCTCTTAGAATAAGTAAGCTAGTCTATGTGTGTGCTTGTGTATTTACTTTCACTTAACAAAAAGCATGCTTTGTCCCCTGCATTTTCAATTCAATAAAAGAAATGTTTGAATGTGAAGTGAGATAGTTCTCTGTTAGATAGAAGTAAAATAAAAGTAAGTGGTGGTATGTGTGTGATTGTATAATAGCTCACCTTTAATGAATAAGAACACTAGGATGTCTCCTCTTAAGTAGAAAGTAGCTACTGTCTATGAATCTCAATCAAATAAAAATCCTTGGTTAGAAAGAAAAACAAAAAGAAAGAAAAAAGGGGAGAAAAAGAAATAGCCAAAAAGTGGCAGAACAAAAGAAAAACAAAAAGAAACAAAGCTGGACACCAATAGCTTGAACCTTAGAATATATGCCTGTGGTGTCTTTGTATTAGGATCTGCTTGGATTATTAAGCTCTTTGGAGTGCATCAACACTTGATGACTTGGGTTAACTAACCCGGGATCATCAGCTGAAAGTCCACTATCAAGAGCAACCTAACTACAAGGCATTTAGTAGCCCAAAGAGGTGCTGGGCATCAATGTTCTAAGAAGGAATGTAAGCCAAGTGTCTATAGTGAATAATGTGTCAAGTATAAAGAAAAGGAAATGAACTTGCTACACATGACACTCAAATAAAGCTTATGAACAAAATAATAGCCAAGGATAAAGAAATAATGAGAGGTCATAGCAGTATGTTACTTGAAGCTTGAAGGAGACTTTCTAGGCTTAAGAGTCAATAAGAGGTGAGTGTTTACATATCCACATAAAACCCCATGAACTACCAATAACACTCTACTAGCATGAACATCCTCTTCCATTTCATTCTTTCTTCTCAATAAATCATTTCTTGCTTGGGAACAAGCAAGCTTTAAGTTTGGTGTTGTGATGACAAGTCATCTTAGCCTAGTTTCACTAGCCTTTTTCTTTTGATTTCAATTGAATTATGCACTTTCTTGAGCCATAAGCAAGCCAATTGGGTAGATTTTCATGCTTCCACTGATTTAATCAACCATGTATGAATTCATGCTATTTCGTGAGGTTTTATGCTATAATTGTCACATATTATGAAAGAATGAATATCTCATGGTTTTGAGCATAGCTTTGATGTGTTTGGTTGATTAATGATAGGTGAAGAAAGCTTGGAGAAAGGTTGAAGCAAGAAGGAATGGCTAGGAGGAAGAGAGGACAAAAATTTTGAGCAAAAGTTTGCCTCAAACTTTAGCTCAAACTTTTGGATTAATTGAAAATGAACCAGGAAGCAAAAAACTGGACCAAAAGTTAGCCTCAAACTTTTTGGCTAACTTTTGGGCAAAAAGCTGGAGCAAAAGTTAGCCTCAAACTTTTTGGCTAACTTTTGGGCAAAAGCTGGAGCAAAAGTTAGCCTCAAACTTTTTGGCTAACTTTTGGCATCACAAAACACACCCTGGAGAGCAAAAGTTTGCGCCAACGTTAGCCCCTAACTTTTTGGCTAACGTTGGCGCCATGAGTATGCAAGGGGAGGCCAACGTTGGAGCAAAAGTTAGACCCCTAACTTTTGCCCCAACGTTGGTATCAGCAAAGAAGGGTGCTGATGTGAAAAGTTGGAGTAAAAGTTAGCCTCAAACTTTTACTCCAACTTTTACTCAAGCTTTCATGATTCCAACCCGGTTCAATTCGGTTCTTCTCCAAACTCCAAGAGCAATCAACCAAGGCCTCTATCAACCCAATTCCATCAAGAGCAAAGGCCCAATTGAAGGCTTGAAGACCATTTGAAGAAAGTGTATAAA
Source organism: Arachis hypogaea (assembly GCF_003086295.3). Classification (NCBI taxonomy): domain Eukaryota; kingdom Viridiplantae; phylum Streptophyta; class Magnoliopsida; order Fabales; family Fabaceae; genus Arachis; species Arachis hypogaea. The sequence continues at coordinate 26,694,491 of NC_092046.1, forward strand.
TAGCATAGGATTTAAGTTTTTCAGAGAGCTTCCCTTTTAGTTTTTCAGAATAGCTTTCTTTTCGGTTTGCTTAGAGCTCACTTTTACATTTCTTAGCATTGTTGTTTTAATTCAAGAGAATTTGGGAGGAGAATTGATCTCTCTTCTTCCTTGTTCTTGCCCATCACTCTTTACTTTTCTTGTCTTGGATTTTGGGTGGAGAATTGAAGAAATTCTGTTTCAATCTCACCTTGGGATCTTGTTTAATTTTCTGCTTAATTGAATTTCAGTTTCGGTTACTTGCTTCTTCATCTACTTTCTTTGCAATTTACAATTTCCTTTGCAATTGTGCTTGTTGGATCTAGGAAGGCATTGAGATCTAGACTTGGTTTTCTAGTCTCTTGGGTCCTGAGATCTGAATTCTCATTTTACTTTTTCTGTTTAACGTTTTTTTCATGCTCATTTACTTTTCTGTTTTAAGATCCGGTTCAATCCAAGTCATCTTCTATTTCTCTGTTTGTTGAATTTTACTTTTCCTTGTTTAATTTCTGCAAATCCAACTCCCAATTCCCTTTACAATTCAAGCCATTTACATTTCTTGCTCTTTAAGATTCTGCAATTTACATTTCTTGCGTTCTAAGCTTCTGCCATTTAATTTCTTGCTCTTTAAGATTCAGCACTTAAATTTTCAGTTATCTTTAATTTCATGCAATTTACCAATGCCCTTTACTTTCCATGCAATTTAAATTCTGTTAATCACAAATCTCTCAACCAGATCTTGATTCGCTTGACTAAATCAACCACTAAACTAAAATTGCTCAATCCTTCAATCTCTGTGGGATCGACCTCACTCCCGTGAGTTATTATTACTTGATGCGACCCGGTGCACTTGCCGGTTAGTTTTGGGTGTTTTGGAGAAATTCGTTTTTCCACGAAAATATCCCATCATCCTCCTCCAAGCACCAACCACCACCAAGCCACCTCCGCGCCACCACCCGGAAGCCGCCGACCACCCAGAGGCCACCGCCACCTACCCCCCTCCCTCCTTTCCCCTTCTTTCTTCTTCTTTCTTTTTCCTCCATCCTCCTCTGCCACTGTTTTCCCCCCGCGCCACCACACGACACCGCCACCGTCCAACCGCACCCCCTTTCAACCAGCAACACCACCCCTTTCCCCCTCCCTTCCCATACCCCCATCACTCTCTCCTTCCCCCTACCAAACAGCCGCATCGCCATGCCTACCACCGGACGCTACCATCACCACCACCCAACAACCTTTCTGCCTACTCTCATTATTCAGCCTTCCAGGTTCCGCAACACGCAATCCCTTTTATCCGTTCGCAGTTATTCTTATTTTTTTCGTTTTATGTTCATGTTTAGGCTAGTTAGATATGCATGTTGTAGTGGATTTTAGGTTGTTAGGTAGCTTAGCCTGTGGTTAGTGGATTTAGGTCTGTTTACTTGCACTGTTCCTGTTTTTGTTTTATCAAATCTGCAATTCTGCTGTTACTGTGACCTTGTTCGTATGCTGTGATTTCCTGCATTTGTTGCTTGTTACTCTAAATTTTCATGTTTATATTAATTATAGGTAACTGCAGCAAGTTTTTTTAATTCATATGACCTGCCTTGTTGTTGTTTATTTTCCGGGATAATCCAATTTTAGCCGGAATGCTGCCCAAATTTTTTGTAAAATGTTGTCATTCATGTTTTGGTTTGGCAATTTGAACTCAGTTGTCTTCCGCTTTAACCAAACCATTTCATGAATGCCATGGCAGACTTTCTTATCCTCTTTGATTTCCCGGTTTATAAACTGTATTTGTGATATTCTGATTCCAATTTTTACTTTCTTTATTCCAATTTGAATCAACATCACCCTGTTTTCCTTGTTCGGTTATGACTTATTTCTAGTCATAATTGTGAATCCTTGTTCCGTGGAATATTTTCTTTATGCCACTTACTTTAACCCACATTTTACTGCCTCACTAATTTTAATTTACTAACTCCTCTTTCAAATTCTAACCATACTAACTTTTTAAAATCTCTTTTCTGATTTTTTTTTTCACCCTCCTCCAACTTTCTAACCATGGCATAATAACAATTTTTCTATTTAACTTAAATTCTGATACATTTTGGATTGTAAATTCTTCCTTTCAAACTTTTAAACTACTATACAATCCTTAATGCACATTTACTTAACTCATTTACCTCATTCTAATTCTCCCTTGCCACTTTGTGTTTTCTTTGACTATATGCCTACTTGCTTTCCTATTTTTATATATCCTAGTTTTCCATCTTTCAGGATGTCTGCCTCACAGAGAAAAGGCAAAGGCAAGGCTACTGGCAAGCGCAAAAGAGGAGATTCCTCCCAGTCCATCATTGACCTAATGCATGATTCCTCATGGCGGGAGAAGAACTTTACACAGCAGGAAAAAGTTGACCAGCTGCTCCCTGCAAATGATTCAATAAAATTTGCAAACCGATACTATGAGCTGAAGTATCCGGCATTTGCAAACTCCAGGAACCTATACCTGGAGAGAACTCTGAAGATTCCAGAAGTACTCCAGCAGTACACCACTGAGCAAATCAAGCAAAGAGGCTGGTTCTTTCTGGAGAGAGCACTGACAGAGGTCACTGCATCTTGGGTCAGGGAATTCTACTGCAATTACTACGTCACTACCCTAGATGCAGTGAACCTGAGAGAAAAGCAAATTCTGGTCACTGAGGAGGCCATAGAGGACATTCTCCGGCTCCCAGCCAAGTCTGATCAGCCTGATGGTTATCAAAAGGTTGAGGAGGACATGCGCCTGATGCGGTTTGATTGGGATGCTGTGAAGGCACGGATAGCTCTCGACCCGACTGTTCCTTGGGAGATGGGTCAGGACACCACCATGCCTAGAGGGATCAAGAGGGCGTACTTAAATGAAGAGGCTCGGTTATGGCACCAGATCTTGAGCAACTATGTGATGCCGAGTACTCATGAGACGGAGATCCCGGCTGCTATGATCACCCTCCTATGGTGTGTGATGGAGGGTAAGGACCTTTATCTGCCACGCTTTATCCGGCATTATATGGCTAGGGTCCATGTCCGAGGCACCCTCCCTTTTCCTTATCTGGTTACACAGCTAGGCCGTCGAGCTGACGTGCCATGGGAGGATGCCGACGAGAGACCACCAGCGGCGGACTGCAGGAAGATCATTCCTCACAACAGGAACTTCCTAGTTTTGGGCTACAGACCACCACCCTTCACTGCTACTGATGAGACAGCCCCACCGTCTGCTGGACCCTCTTCATCCACAGCTGCCCCTGCTGTCCCCGCTGCCACCACTGCACCTCCACCTGCCTCTGAGCCCGTATACCGCCTCGTGCACCGCCTGTTCCGACAGCTTGATCAGATGGAGCGCCGTAACCGGCGCCGGTATGAGAGATTGGAGCATCGCAGCCAGCGACGCTATTCGCATCTAAAGCTGATGATCCGATAGGGTGGTGACATCCCCTCCGAGCCCGACACACCATCAAAGCCATCAGAGGAGGAGGAGGATGAGCACGAGGAGGAGACTCATTCCCAGGCGGAGACCCATCAGCAGGCAGGCACAGAGCAGGCTGCACCACATCAGGAGGTCCCACATCAGATTGAGGCTGCAGATCCAGAGATCCTGATCCAGTTAGCCCCTCCTCTACAGCAGCCAGATCCTCAGCCCACCACCACCTCAGAGCCTCCAGCTACCATCCCTACCAGTGATGACACCCTTCACACCCGGCTTGACTGAGCATCAGGGACGATGCTTCATTTTAAGTGTGGGGAGGTCGCCATCTCTGGCGTTTTATTTTGGTGAACCACTACATCTCTTTTTTCTTTTTTTTGGATATTTTTCTTTTTACTGTTATTTTCTGAGTACTTATACATTGCTACTTTTATGTATTTTTACTCTATTTCTGCATTTTGCATTTTTAGTTTATATTTTAGCTATTTAGTTTATTTTAGTTATTTAGTTTAGTTTGCAATTCTGACTTAGTGGATTAATTAGTATAGTTTACCCTTTTTAGCATAAGATAGCATAGTTTAAATTGAAAAATATAAAATGGTAGTAAGCTAGAAAATTGAACATAACAGATTTAAATCCATAAACCTTATATATATAGCATTACATCATATAGTTAAGCTGACAATATTTCATCAAGGAGGAACATTAAAACTTTAAAGGCTACCCTAAATAATTTTTTTATGAGAATAATGGGAATTTTTAACTAAACCTGCATAACATATATGAATGATATATGATGCTTGAGTTAGAGAACACACAGCTTGTGAGTCTTGAGCTTAATTGTATGGTTACATTCAAACCATAATTTCATTCCTGTGTGTTTCGCTTCTTTTTATTCTGATGTCCTTTACTTTGCTTTAATCTATATGTCCAATTATAGAATATAGAATATAGAATATAGAATATAGATACATACCAAAAGAATGATTGAGGCCATCATTTGATTTTAGCTCACTTACCCCAAAATAACCTACCTTTCACATCACCCTTGTTAGCCCCCTTGAGCCTTTAAAATCCCTTTTATTCTATTTAGCCACACTACTAGCCTTAAGCAGAAAAACAAAATAAAATCCCAAGTTGAATCCTTGGTTAGCTTAAGATAGAAAATTATGAATAAATTAAAATGTGGGAAACCTATTGGGAACATAGATGATAGAAACAAAAGGTAGAAAAAGTTGAAAGAAATAAAATAACTCAGAAACTTTGGGAAGCATGCTCATGAGAAATCAAAGTTAAGTCACCATATGCATAAAAAAAAAGAGAAGTTATTTTTCGGCAATTAATAAAAGGGATACAAAATTCCCCAATGCAAAATAAATGCATATGGGATAAAAATAAAAAAAATTGAAGCATGAGCATGTAACAACAAGTGGAAAAATATGGGAAAATAGGTAAAGAAGTTATGTTTTACTAAATATGTATATTAGGTGAGATCTTAGTCTAATTAATGATTCACTTATTAGCTCACTTAACCTTATACATATATCCTTACCTTTACCTTAGCCCCATTACAACCTTAAGTAAAGACCTCATGATTTTTGGTATGACTGTACTCTATAATTATTGATTGGTTAGATGAAGAACAAAGTTATAGAAAGTAAGAATAAAAAGAAAAGTAGAGTGAATAAACCCAATAAACACTGAGTGACTAGAGGGTAAACACAAAATCCAGTGAGGGTTCAATAGCTCATCAACATATATCTGTGCTTAAATTACTAATTGTTTTGCAAGTTTGTACAATATTTTTCTTTCCCATCTCATTTGCAGAAGTGCTTTATTATTTAAGGGTTGGCTATATATATATATATATATATATATATATATATATATATATATATATATATATATATATATATATATATATATATATATATATATGACTCCTTGAGAATGTGAATTAAATTAACTATATGTAAGCTTTATATATGAGTGGATAAATTAGAATTGCATGACTCATTTAGGTAGATGCATTTAGAATAGGTTGCATTGCATAACATTCCACCACTTTAACCTTACCTTATTCTTTACCTTGGATTCAGCATGAGGACATGCTATTGTTTAAGTGTGGGGAGGTTGATAAACCCATATTTCATGAGTTATTTTGTGCTTAGTTTGAGTGATTTATTCAATCCTTCACCCACTTATTCATATTAATTGCATGGTTTTACTTTTCCTTCCTTATTATGTGATGTATGTGAAAAACATGTTTCCTAAGCTTTAAAATTAATTATTTTAATTACCTTTATTTCCATTCGATGCCGTGATTAGTGTGTTGAGTAGTTTCAAATCTTCTAAGGCAGAATGACTTAAAGGATGGAAAAGGAAACGTACAAAAATGGAAGGGAAGTGCGAAACGGAGTTCCTGAAGGAACTGGCATCCACGCGATCGCATGACTGACGCGATCGCGTGCCAGAAGCAAAGAAGCAGCGACGCGGCCGCATGACTGACGCGACCGCGTGGCAAGGAAATGCTCCGAATGACGCGACCGCGTGACCCACGCGGACGCGTGACAGAGGCCATGTACCAAAATTCACAGAATACGCCCCTAGCGATTTCCAAAGCCCTTTTGGCCCAGATCCAAGTACAAAACACACAGATTAGAGGCTATAAAGTGTAGGAATGCATCCATTTAAAGGGAGCTCACCAATTTTCACTTTCCATGATTTAGATTTAGCTTGAGAGAGGTTCTCTCCTCTCTCTCTTAGGATTAGGATTTAGGACTTCTCTTAGTTTTTAAGAGTAACTCTCGATCCAGGTTTAGTATTTATTTTAATTTATGTTTCTATGCTACTTTTACTTTAATGCTTTTATTCGTATCTATAAATGTTGCCAATTTGGCTTATGAACCTTTTTCATGTTATGATTTGAATTAATGATTATTTGAGGTATTTCAGTTATTGATTGCTTTCTCTTTAATTTGTGTTACCATTGCTTTCCATCTAAGGACATTTTTATTCCAGCAATCTTACTTTTTTCCCTTTTGGTCTTGGTTAAGAAATCAGTAACTCAACATTATCAAACTCAATATAACTGATAATCGCTATCTTGCTAATTGAATTGAACTTCAATAATCCCAACTTTTTCTTAGGAATTAAATAGGATTCAAAGGTCAAACTAATTAGTCCCTTGACTTTCCTTTGCTTTAGTAAAGGTTAACTAAGTGGAATTTAGATTCAACTTTTATTATTGTTGAGAGAGATAATTAAGTTGGACTTCCAATCTCTCTTACCTTGCCAAAAGTTTGCTTTACAGTTTTATTTATTTTAATTGCCATTTACTTTACTTGTCATTTAAATCACTAGTTTCTCACCCTCTAAACCCCGATTATAACCTTTATAGCCAATAATAAGAACATACTTCCTTGCAGTTCCTTGAGAAGACGACCCGAGGTTTGAATACTCGGTTAACAATTTTTAAGGGGTTTGTTACTTGTGACAACCAAAACGTTTGTAAGAAAGGTTGATTGCTTGGTTTAGTAACTATACTTACAACGAGTATTCGTTATAACTTCTAAACCATCAATCTCTAAGTTCTTTCAGTGACCTCTCCAATTGTGCAAGGGATTTGGAAACTCCCAGGATCTTTCAACTTCTGTGGTAGTTTTCTTTAAATAATGGCTCTACACAACTTAGTGATTCTCACTGTCTCATCTTTCTTGAGGGTTCTTTTCTTGGACAGTAACTCTTTTATGAATTTGGCATAGAGTGGCATTGGTTCTAAGACTTCTGCAAAAAGAATGTTGATTTGCATCTTTTTGAACACTTCCAAGAATTTGAAAAAGTTCTTTTCCTGATTCTGCTTCTGTAGCTTTTAAGGATATAGAAATCTTGGTTCATAGGCTTTCACGTTCTCCTTCTTGATTTCTGTTGGTGCAGGAGTTTTCTTTCCCTCTAGTTTCTCCTCCTTTTTCTCTTCTGAAGGCTCTTCGACTTTTTTTCTCATTCTCCTGAGGATCTCCTTGATAACTAATCTTCTACTTCTTAGGGAGATAGCCTTGCATTCCTCTCTAGGGTTTGGTATTGTATCACTCAGAAAGGAAATTGCCAGTTTCTTTGCCAATTGCTTGACAATTTGTCCCACTTGCACCTCTAGATTTTGATGGAAGCTTCTTAATTTTTGAAGTTTGCTCTTATTTCTTGCATGAAGCTTTAGGTTTTTTGCACAAACAAGGCAGTAGATTGGAAAAGTTTCTCTATTGTTAGCTTGAACCATGGGCCTTACATGCTACTTCTGTAGCTATCAATGGTAGGTGTGGTGTAATCACCAAGGGTCCTTCTCACATTGTTGTTCTTCTCTGCCATTCTCTATACTTCTTCTCTCCTAGCCTTTGATTTCTTTCTTAATTGTGCAAGTGTTCTTTTTATTTCAGGATCAAAGAGTGTGCAATCTTCTTTCCCTTGCATGCACAAAAACAAGAAAGAAATAAAACCCGCCGTGTGGAATAAAAGAGAAGAATAAAGAAGAAAAGAAGAGTAAATAGAATAATAAAAATAAAATAAAATAAAATAAAATAAAGATCTAATTTAGTGATTCAACCAGATGTATGTTGTTAATCTCAGTTAATCCCCAAGAACGACGCCAAAAAACTTGGTGAGCCAAAAACTTGATACAGCTGAATATTGGCAAGTGCACCAAATCGCTCCAAGTAATACCACAATGAGTGGATATCATTCCCACGTGGATTAAAGGATTGAACAAGCAACTTCTAATTGAATCTTCTAATTAGATCGATCGAACCCTTTGCAAGAGAAAGGATGTGAACTTTGGAATAGTAAAGAATAATAAAGGAGAGTGTTTGGTGTGAATAAAAGAATGCTTATGAACTTGAAGAGGTAAATAGTGAATGAGATATTAAAGGTTTCGGAGATATTTAACTTTTAGAAACAGAACTCCTCATGTTTATTTTCTTTAATTCATGCAAGATGCTTTCACGACAAATCATATATAATCAAATTCCTATTTCTTGGCAATGCAATTTCTTTTATCTTATTTAATCGCCAATTCCTTGGTCAACTAATTAAGAAAAGATATTAAGTATAATTCCGATTTAACGTCACACAACTTTTAAAATACTATTCCTAATCAAGTTGAAAATTATGAGAAAGAGTTTCAAGCTAATTCTGATATTAAATTTTCCAAAGTAATAACAAAATCGAAGACAGAATTAGAATATTTTTCAATACTTCTAACCATTAAAGATGAAGAACGAGACTCAATCTTAAAAACGTATCAATGCATACATTAAAATAAAAGAAACAATCACATTATCAATCCATAAAAATCAAACAGAGCTCCTAACCCTTAACAAAAGAGAGCTAGTTACTCATGATAAATAGAAAAAAAAAAGCTAATGAATGAGATGCTAGATGATTTAGTGATCCTATGATGATATGATGTTATCTTCTTTGGGAACCATCGTTCACTTTATATCCTAAGTCCAATCTAGAATTCAAATTTAAAAACTAAATCTAATCTTATCTTTGGAAGGATAAGATAACTAAAACAATAATTTAAATCTAAACTAAAACTAAATCTTATCCTTCTAGAAGAAGTTATTAACAACTAGCCATTCAAATCTTAAATCTTCGGGAGAGCTTTGGTTGAATTAAAAACATCCTTGGAGAAGATCATCGTCCTGGCGCTAGCGAAACTTCAGCCAATGGTGCCAGACTTGGATGAAATTCCCCCCTCCCCCCAAGAGTGGAAAACCACTTGAAGTTGGGTGCCCATGTTGTGGACTTATTTCTTGGTTACTTTAAAAACTAATTTTAAAAATATAATAATTTAAAACAACTTCAAATATACGATTAGTTATGAAAACTTCATAAAAAAAATATAAGAACTTTAATTAAACCTAGAAAAATTACTAAAAAAATTATTTAAAAAAATCACTAAAGATTCTGAGACATCACCTTAATTGATCTTTAAGGAGAGAGAGAAACTTCCAATAAGCAGCAATTCGTGAGTCGGATTAAGAGACTTTTACAATTAAGTCAATAATCGCTAAAGAAGTATAAAAATTAAGGAAATAATTGCAGCATACATGAAGGTGGTCATTCCACCTCGTATTTATAATACATTTGTATAGATATAATATTTGTATCGAATTCTACCTCTAGGTGCGGTTTGGTTCGGTTTTTGAAGGAAAAGCCATCCGATCCGATCGTTTAATTAAGCTGCGGTTCGGTTTGGTTCGGTTTTTTTCAAGGTCATCCGAACCAAACCAAACCAATTAAAATCGGTTTGGTTCGGTTCAGTTTGTTCGGTTTTTCGATCAAATAAAAAAAAATTCTACCATACTATTATGCAATGTCATAAGATTGAAATCAACAAGCCAAAATACACAATAGCTAACAAAGTCTTGATCTAATGAAATATAACGACAATAGAATTCAAATACGACAATTAAAGAAGTTTAATAGCTCAACACTCAACACAACTGAAAATAAAAATAAATTATCATTAAACTGATAGCAAAGTTATGGTGTCTTCTCCAACAAAATAGCTAAAACTTCATAATGCAAACCAACCTGAAATAAAAAAAAAAAACAGTTACATAATAAGAACAACAAGAACAACAACAACAACAACAACAATAATAATAATAATAATATAAGGAGAACAATTCATACCATAAAACTTAACAAGATGTACTTTAATCAGACTCAACACCAAAATCTTCTTCATTGGGAATAGGAACTGGAGGCAATCCAGTGTCGGAGATCTGATGCTTGTTGATTCATTCGGAATAGGAACTGGAGGTAATCCAGTGTCGCCCATATTCTCACTTGAACTGACGTCAAACTACATAAACAAGCAATAACCATTAACCAGCAATAAACAAGCAATAAACAAAACAGAACAAAACTTGATAATCTGAACAAGCAATGAACAATTAAACCAGCAATAAACAAGCAATAACCAGCAATATTCAAGCAATAACCAGCAATAAACAAAACAGAACAAAACTTGATAATGTGAACAAGCAACGAACAAATTGAACTTGGCAAATTAAACACTAAACAGAACAAAACTTGATAATTTCAAATTAAACCAGCAATGAACCAAACAAGCAATAAACAAGCAATAAACCATTATACCAACAAATTAAACTTGGCAATAAACAGCAATAAACCAAACAATAAACAAGCAATGAACCAGCAATAAACCAAACAGAACAAAACTTCATAATGTGAACAAGCAATGAACAAATTGAACTTAGCAAATTAAACACTAAACAGCAATAGCATTATACCAACAAATTGAACACTCTGACTTGGCAAAAACAATATGAAACATACATGAAATGGTAAACATTACTTATAAACTATTTTTCAGGTTAAATTATGTTAATGATTAATTGATTATATTAAAATTGAACTAGATCCCTAACATCATTTTTCAGGTTAAATCTATTCAATTCTATCAATCTTTATATTAAAATTGAACTCCTAGATCCTAACGTACAAAAAAAGATGATTAAACTAAAGTATAAAATTTTGAAAGAATCTATTGTCGATATTCAAAACATGGGATCCGAGGCAACAATAACCCTAACCTGAACAAACTGAACATTGAACAATAACCAGCAAGCAGCAATACCAACAAGGGAACAATGCATCAGTAAGGTTTACCTGAATAGATTGCTCGGGCTCCATATGCACTTGAATCGGTGGCTGGGTGGGAGACTTTCTGGGTGGAGGAGGCGAGGTCGGAGGTGGTGAGGTGACCCTACAGAACCCAGAAATGCTGCTGGGTGGAGGCTTTCTGGGTAGAGGCGGCGAGGTCGGAGGTGGTGAGGTGACCCTACAGAACCCAGAAACGCTGCTGGGTGGAGGCTTTCTGGGTGGAGGCGGTGACGTCGGAGGTGGTGAGGTCGGAGGTCCTGTGGGTGGGTGGTTGACTGGGTCTTCGTCTTCGTCTTCGTCTTCGTCTTCCTTTGCGGAGCTGGCTTCGACTTCGAGTATCAAGGACAAGGAGTGAAGAAGGTGAGATTTGGAGGAAGAGGAAGGCTTCGGCCTTCGAGTATGAAGGAGGTGGGTGGCTCAGGCTGGCTCCGTGCGGGGTCTGGCCGTCTGGGTGAGTGGGCGAGATGTGGTGACTCCGATCTGGGGTTTGGGCGGCGAGGTTAGGTTTCCATGGGGGGAGGGGGAGCGGGGAGGGACTCGCGCAGCAAGGTAACACGTTTGGGGGGGGGTGGGGGTCTAGGGGGTGGGGTTACTGGGTTAGGGTAGTTTTAATTTTAGGGTTTTGCTAAGAACCGGTTCGGTTTGGTTGGTTAGGGTTTTGGTGGCAAGAACCGAAAATCGAACCGAACCGCAAAAAAACTGCAAAACATCACTTTTTCGGTTTTTTCGGTTTTTATTTTTTCGGTTCGGTCTATCAGTTTAGTTCGGTCCGAATCGATTTTAAACACCCCTAGATCTTAGGCTCAATTAGAATATTATTGAACCATAATAGAAGTACTTGGTTAAACTTAGTTATAATTTACAAATACAACTTACTCCCACAATATTCACAAAAAAGTATTTGGAGATGTACCATTATTACTGCTTGAATATTGAGTTTTCGGGTTGGTGGTCATTGATTTTGGGATAAAGTACTATACTATTATTGTTAGTTTTAGATCACATTCAAAAATATTATTATTCTTTGGAAGCATATTATTAATAACACTATTTTTCTATTGTAACATTAGCTTAAGGGTAAACCATAAAAAAATCACCGAACTATTAAATGATGACAAAAATATCCTTTAAATTTGTTAACGATAAAAAATATATCTTTAAAATATTTTAAAACAAATAAAAAATAACAAAAAAAAATATATCATGTTTTTATAAATTATAAATAATTTTTATATTGACAAACTATTTATATATTTAATTTAAAATTTTTTAGAAATATTTAAATAGCTATTTAAAAAATATATGCTAAAAATTGGATTAAAATTCGATCTGTTAATTCTTTTTTTATTTTTTTAAATAATTTTTGCCATTGACAAAAAATTGCAAAAAATATCTACTTTGTGTAAATCATCAATTTTAACGATAAAACTGTCTCATTTTTTTAAATCATGCTATAAACAATTATATCAAAATTCAATTTTTAATTTTTTTTTGAGAATATATATATTTTCTGTTGTTTTAAAATATTTTAAAGATACCTTTATTATTAACAAATTAGGAGATACTTTTATCAATAATTTGATAATTTATAGACATTTTTAGTGGTTTACTCTTACCTTAATGTAGCACTACGAAAAATTATGATGGTACCGTATTATGTACTAAGCTTTTAACGATAATGAGAATTGTCTGTAAGAACAACTCCAATACTATATTTCATTTTAAGTTTATTTTAGGTCCATAAAATATCACAAAATTATTTATAAAATCACATTTTATAAATAATAATTTAAAATTAGATGTAAGATTTGTTACTCTATATATATTAAATTTTATGTTATATTTATTTATTTTATTAAGATATATATACAAATGACAAAATTTTATTATTTTTTATTAAAATAATATCATTTCATCAATTTTATTTTATTTATCAATTTCAATACAAATTTTAATTTTAAATTTTATAAATATCAAAAATAATATTTTAAAAATACTCTATTAGAGTTACTCTAATAAATACGCCAGTAACAAAAATATCATTGAAAAGTGTTAGTATATTTCTAGTAGCAAATGCAACTCTAGTAAAATGATAACATATTGATAATAAGTTTTAAAATGGCGATGACAACTGAGTACTTTCTACTGTGTGCATTTTGTGGTGCCGGAGGCAATGGCAAAAGTGTGTTTTATGGTGTTTTGGGTTATCTGAGCTTTTCTGAATATGTAATTTAGCAGCGTATTTTTGCACTTGAATAATAAATTTATTTGCGAATTTTTACTTGATTTTTTACCTCTCTACATTCAACCTTGTTTGGAAAGGATAAATTATTATGATGTAAATATGATTCTAATTCTAATAAAAGTAAAAATTCTGATAGACAACAAAATCCTTCGCTGGTGTGTGAGCTAGCTTTTTGTCTAAGAATGAATTATTAAAATAAACAGTAATTTTGTATTAATTTAATTAATTTTGAAGCAATCTTTGGGGGATTCTAAGCGCGGGATATCAGCTGGTCAACTCGTTTCTGCATGGCCCACTCGCTCTTCAATCCCAACTCAACTCGTAGTCAAATGCATGTTATTCACGTGTTGTATTCTACCAAGCAATAACGTTTAACGTAACCTACCTCGCTTAAATTATTATTTTTCTTTCTATATTTTACAATTGATAACTTTGGGTGGTTCTGGTCCTGTAATTATCTTGTCAGTTGTTACTAATTTTTATTATTTCTTATTATTTATTATGACTTGATATTGGGCTCAAAATAATGTATATCGAATTATCGATCACTTGATGTGCATTTTAATCAAAGTTCTAAATATTGAAGCAACGTATTTTAGTTATTGATTTGCTAGTTTAGAGGTTTAACTGATATAATTATGATTTAATTGAAATAATTAAATTACAATAAAATAATATATAAAATTATAAATAAACACAAAAATATATAAATATATTTTAATATAAATGTTAAAAATATGCAAATTAAAAATATAATGCCAACTAAAATCTCATAATCTCATATAAGTCGAGATACAAAATAGTAAAGCTCAATAAATTAACCATTAGTTCAATTAATTAATTTACAAAAAAAATAGTCTATTGTCATGTTTTTAAAATGTGTCGAAAAGTAGAAAAAATGTAGCAATAATTTCTCGTCATATTTTTTGAGCTATCGGCACACTTTTGAAAGAGTCACATCACGAGCGTGTCGGTTGCTCTATCGTTATGCTTTTGTCGATCTATTGACACCCTTAATTTTTTTCTACACTTTTATCTATTGCCACAATTAACACTACAAGAAAAATGCTGAGTACCGTCAGATTTACCGTCGAAATTTGTGTTGGTTTTAATCTGACAGTATAAATCTCGCCGATAAATTTTTTCCGTCAGATTTTGTTGTCCGATGGTAACTTGTAGCGGATTTAGTTTTTTAAGCTACGAATATCTGGTGTAAGTTACCGGCGGATTTTTTTCAACTGTAACTTTGGCGCCAAATAATTTTGTTCCGGCATTTTTATCATAAGATATTTCCGCCGGAGAATCCGACGGTAAGTTCAACTTTTTTTAATATTTTTTGAAGAAATTAGTGGTGAAATTCTAATTTTTTTTATTTAAATTTACTTTTTGCACAATTCATAGTCGAATTCTAAATAATAGAAGCCAAATATGTTAAATTATCAAGTGTACAAATAAAATGAAAAGTCAAATAACAAAGGATATGATGCACTCTCACTGAAAGTCGTCGTCGTCATTGTCCCGCTAGTCCTGCTGCTGAGGTGGCGGCTTAGGTGATGATGTATGTGCCCTTCTATCAACGCCGCTACTACCAGCAATGCCGCTGCCACTAGCGCGCATCTGATCTTCGTACGGCGCCATGTGTCGCTCCATCCGCTGAAACCACTCTGGCTCTTGCCTCCACTCCAGCCTTTGGTCATCTATTTCTATCATGTGTGAGAAGATAGCATGATACCTCTCCTTAGACCCCTGCAGCTGCTGAGCCTGTTGGTGAAGGCGTCGGGTAAGAAGCAACACATGTTCCCTCAATTCGACGACGTCGTCAGGATCGACGGGCTTACTGGTGGCCGAGGCGGATGAATGTCTCAATGTGGACATGTAGAGGTTGTCGACAAAAATGATCCGAGCCTATACACGTGATTCTGGTACGGCTCAGATGTGGCCTCGCGCCAAACCTAATCAGGATCGACGACTGATGCAGTGGAGTTGTTGCCGCCATCATCTCCACTACGCTGAGATTATTGGGTTGTGGCCTCCAATCTCTGCGTGTAGGGATCCTGTGTAACACATTTTATGATTAGGTTTGCAGTTAATTTAAAAGTGCTATGTTACATGATGTTTACTCAAGTAATGATTCGCGACCCGCTGATCTGCAAATCTCTCATTGTTCTCGTTCAACGTTTGAGTATACTTGAAGGTCTCCATCATCATCGCCTCGCGATCCAACAACTTTGACTTCGCATTTTCACACCACATGTTAAGTCAAGTAATAATGACATTATATTAAGACTAAACAAACTTAACAACAAAATGAAACAAGTTACTTACTAGCCTGGACTTAGTCATCATGAAAGTCGTTGACCCACCGGTATACTTCGACAACCTGGCTGATGTCCTATTAGCTCTATTGGTGAAACGTCGACGTTTGAACTCCTCATCAATCTCCTAATGGACGTACAGTAACTTCTTAATGTCAGGGAGAAGCCAAATAGTGAGGTGGTCGTGGTGCTCACGTACGTCCTCCAACATCTGATAAAGCTACCTAGCTATTCGATGGTCGAAGATATTTTTTACCATGAGATCGTGAGTCTTGTCCTATATAAAGTTCACTTACAGAAATAATATTTTGCACGAATTAATCAAAATTAAATACATAATTAAACAAATAGAAGATATAAACTAACACTAAGGTTTGAATTTGTTGAGGTCTTACCGTCTACTTTTGAAACCATCACTCTCTAGTATCAGCTGGGATCTTTTTGTAGCTTGGTCATGGGTGGTCGTACATTAGCTTTATGATATTAGTACACTCATGTGTACATGCATTGTAATTTGGCACAAACCTATGAATGAAAAACTTAGTTTTAGTAGTTTACTAAAAAATACTTCGAAGTTATCTATAAACTTCAATTATATTTATATTATTTTTTTAGAAATTTCAGCAGAGTTTTATCTATATCTAGAATGCACCAAAAATTACATCCATCAATAATTCACTTAAACAGCAACATCTATCAACAATCAACAAACAAGAATCAAGAATCAAGCAGTTCAAACCTACTAAACTAACTCGAACCTATCTTAACAACCTAAATTCACTAAAACTAGTAAAATTGAGTGTAACTAAATTAAACTGACTAACTATAGTAGTTTTCATATAAAAAAGTTAAAATAGTACTCATGCTGAAGTCCCATTAGGCCAAATCGTCATCCGTATGATGGAAGGTGGTGAGGGGCATCTGGCTGGGATTCGTGAAAGAATTCCAACACCGCAGTGTCTGTCGCTGGAGGCGGCGTCGTCGAGGTAGTGCGCTGCTGAGTGGATGGAGGTGGTGGAGGAATCTAATCTGATGATGAAGCAGACGACGAATGACTTCTTGGTTGCGGGGGTGGCGAAGCAGTAAGAGCCACGTAGTTGGAATTAGGGACTATGATAAACAGTTGGTCATGTGCACTCATTGCCTGTGACTTCACAGGAGTAGTCGGCATAGAGGGGGACGACTGAGAAGTCCTAAGGGTTCCAGTAGAATCCCTCCCTTTACCACGACAACGTGGTTGATTCGTGACACCTCTACCTCTCGTCATGTCTGCAAAGAGAATATCAATTAACACTAGTAAAAAAACAATGTAATAGCAAAGATAAAATTTATAGACACTTTAAATCACATAAATCAGCAAATATAACACAAATCTTGTGTACACCTATATTATTTGAAAAATATTTTAGATGAGCGGATAATTTATACGCTTTTTGGCATTGTTTTTAGTATATTTTTAGTAGAATCTAGTTACTTTTAGGGATGTTTTCATTAGTTTTTATGTTAAATTCACATTTCTGGACTTTACTATGAGTTTGTATGTTTTTTTGTGATTTCAGGTATTTTCTGGCTGAAATTGAGGGACTTGAGCAAAAATCAGATTCAGAGGTAGAAGAAGGACTGCTGATGCTGTTGGATTCTGACCTCCCTGCACTCAAAGTGGATTTTCTGGAGCTACAAAATTCAAAATGGTATGCTTCCAATTGCGTTGGAAAGTAGACATCCAGGGCTTTCCAGCAATATATAATAGTCCATACTTTGGCCGAGTTTAGATGACGTAAAAGGGCGTTGAACGCCAATTCTACACTGCTGTCTAGAGTTAAACGCCAGAAACATGTTACAAGCCAGAGTTGAACGCCAGAAATACATTACAAACTGGCGTTCAACTCCAAGAATGACCTCTGCACGTATAACATTCATGCTCAGCCCAAGCACACACCAAGTGGGCCCCGGAAGTGGATTTATGCATCAATTACTTACTTCTGTAAACCCTAGTGACTAGTTTAGTATAAATAGAACTTTTTATCATTGTATTCGAAGTCTTGGTTACTCCGGTTCCCTTCTGGGGCCGAGACCAATGAACTCCATTATCACTTATGTATTTTCAACGGTAGAGTTTCTACACTCCATAGATTAAGGTGTGGAGCTCTGATGTTCCTCATGAATTAATGCAAAGTACTACTGTTTTTCTATTCAATTCAACTTATTCCGCTTCTAAGATATTCATTCGCACTTCAACCTAAATGTGATGAATGTGACAATCATCATCATTCCCTATGAACGCGTGCCTGACAACCACTTCCGTTCTACCTTCGATTGAATGAGTATCTCTTGGATCTCTTAATCAGAATCTTCGTGGTATAAGCTAGATTGATGGCAGCATTCATGAGAGTCCGGAAGGTCTAAACCTTGTCTGTGGTATTCCGAGTAGGACTCTGGGATTGAATGACTGTGACGTACTTCAAACTCGCGAGTGCTGGGCGTAGTGACAAACGCAAAAGGAGGGTGAATCCTATTCCAGTATGATCGAGAACCTCAGATGATTAGCTGTGCTGTGACAGAGCATTTAGACCATTTTCACAAGAGGATGGGATGCAGCTATTGACAACGGTGATGCCTCCAGACGATTAGCCATGCAGTGACAGCGCATCAGACCATTTTCCAGAGAGGATCAAAAGTAGCCATTGCCAATGGTGATGTCCTTACATAAAGCCAGCCATAGAAAGGAGTAAGACTGATTGGATGAAGACAGCAGGAAAGCAGAGGTTTAGAGGAACGAAAGCATCTCTATGCGTTTATCTGAAATTCTCACCAAGGATTTACATAAGTATTTCTATCCCTATTTTATTATTTATTTTCAAAAACTCCATAACTATTTTATATCCGCCCGATTGAGATTTACAAGATGACCATAGCTTGCTTCATACCAACAATCTCCGTGGGATCGACCCTTACTCGCGTAAGGTTTATTACTTGGACGACCCAGTGCACTTGCTGGTTAGTTGTGCGAAGTTGTGATAAAAAGTTGAGATTACAATTGAGCGTACCATGTTGATGGCGCCATTGATGATCACAATTTCGTGCACCAAGTTTTTGGCGCCGTTGCTGGGGATTGTTTGAGTTTGGACAACTGACGGTTCATCCTGTTGCTCAGATTAGGTAACTTTCTTTTCGTTTTCTTTTCAAAATGTTTTCAAAAAAAAAATCTTCCAAAAATTTCTCCTTTGTTTTCGAAAAATTTTAAAATATGTTTTCAAAAATATATTTTTCTTCAAAATCTTTAAGAATGAATTCTAGTGATTCATGAAGCATGCTAAAACCTGGCTGGCTGTAAAGCCATGTCTAAATTCTTTTGGACTGAGGTTTTGGCTTAAAATTGAATGAATTACTCACATATTTTTGCTGAAGCTTGGCTGGCCATTGGCCATGTCTAGTGTTTTGGACTGGAGCTTTCATTGAAAGCTTGGCTGGCTAGTGAGCCATGTCTAATTCCTGGACTGAAGCTTTAGACTAAGAATGCAAGATTCCTGGAATTCATATTAAAAATTTTGGAATCCTTATTTTTCTTTTTCAAATTAATTTTCGAAAAACCCAAAAAAATTTTAGAAAATCATAAAAATAAAAAATTATTTTTGTGTTTCTTGTTTGAGTCTTGAGTCAAATTGTAAGTTTGGTGTCAATTGCATATTCATCTTGCATTTTTCGAAAATTGCATTCATGCATTGCATTCATCATGATCTTCAAGTTGTTCTTGATAAACCTTCTTGATTGATCTTCATATTATATTGTTTTGTGTTGTATGGTGTTTTTCATATGCATTCTTGAATTCTTAGTGCCTAAGCATTAAATACTTCTAAGTTTGGTGTCCTGCATGTTTTCTTTGCATTAAAAATTTTTCAAAAATATGTCTTTGATGTTCATCATGATCTTCATAGTGTTCTTGGTGTTCATCTTGACATTCATAGCATTCTTGCATGCATTCATTGTTTTGATCCATAACTTTCATGCATTGCATCATTTTTCTTGTTTTTCTCTCTCATCATAAAAATTCAAAAAATAAAAAAAAATTATCTTTCCCTCTTTTCTCTCATAAAATTCGAAAATTTGGATTGACTTTTTCAAAAAATTTTAAAATTTAGTTGTTTTTATGAGTCAAATCAAATTTTCAATTTAAAAATCCTATCTTTTTCAAAATCTTTTTCAAAAATAAAATCTTTTCCATTTTTCTTAGTTATTTTTGAAAATTCCAAAAATATTTTTCAAAAATATTTTTCTTAATTTTACATCATATTTTCGAAAATAACGTCATCAATTAATGTTTTGATTCAAAAATTTCAAGTTTGTTACTTACTTGTTAAGAAAGATTCAAACTTTAAGTTCTAGAATCATATCTTGTGATTTCTTGTGAATCAAGTCATTAATTGTGATTTTAAAAATCAAATCTTTTTCAAAACTAATTTCAATCATATCTTTTCAAAAATATCTTCTCATCTTATCTTTTTCAAAAATTTGATTTTAAAATATCTTTTCTAACTTCTTATCTTCTTATCTTTTCAAAATTGATTTTCAAAATTTGTTTCAACCAACTAACTAACTTTTTGTTTGTTTCTTATCTTTTTCAAAACTACCTAACTAACTCTCTCTCTCTAATTTTCGAAAATATCTCCCCTCTTTTTCAAAATTTCTTTTTAATTAACTAATTATTTTAATTTTTGATTTTAATTTTCGAAAAATTACTAATCTTTTTTCAAAAATAATTTTCGAAAACCCTTCCCTCTCATCTCCTTCTATGTGTTTATTCATCTACTAACACTTCTCTTTATCTCACATCTCTGCTCTCCTCACCCTTGTGTTTCTTTCATTACATTACATTCTTTTCTTCTCCTTTTCTTCCACTCACCTAAAGGGAACCTCTATACTTGGGTAAAAAGGATCCCTATTATTATTATTTTTCTGTGCCCTCTTCTTTGTCATATGAGCAGGAGCAAGGACAAGAACATTCTTGTTGAAGCAGATCCAGAACCTGAAAGGACTCTGAAGAGGAAACTAAGAGAAGCTAAATTACAACAATCCAGCAAGCACCTTTCAGAAATTTTTGAACAAGAAGAGGAGATGGCAGCCGAAAATAATAATAATGCAAGGAGGATGCTTGGTAACTTTACTGCACCTAATTCCAATTTACATGGAAGAAGCATCTCCATTCCTGCCATTGGAGCAAACAATTTTGAGCTAACACCTCAATTAGTTTCTCTGATGCAGCAGAACTGCAAATTCCATGGACTTCCATCTGAAGATCCTTTTCAATTTTTAACTGAATTCTTG
Source organism: Arachis hypogaea (assembly GCF_003086295.3). Lineage (NCBI taxonomy): Eukaryota > Viridiplantae > Streptophyta > Magnoliopsida > Fabales > Fabaceae > Arachis > Arachis hypogaea. The sequence continues at coordinate 26,715,522 of NC_092046.1, forward strand.
CAGATCTGTGATACTGTTAAGACTAATGGAGTAGATCCTGAATTCTACAGGCTCATGCTTTTCCCCTTTGCTGTAAGAGACAGAGCTAGAATATGGTTGGATTCTCAACCTAAAGACAGCCTGAACTCTTGGGATAAGCTGGTCAAAGCTTTCTTAGCCAAGTTCTTTCCTCCTCAAAAGTTGAGTAAGCTTAGAGTGGATGTTCAGACCTTCAGACAGAAAGAAGGTGAATCCCTCTATGAAGCTTGGGAGAGATACAAAGGACTGACCAAAAAGTGTCCTTCTGACATGCTTTCAGAATGGACCATCCTAGATATATTCTATGATGGTCTATCTGAATTAGCTAAGATGTCATTGGATACTTCTGTAGGTGGATCCATTCACCTAAAGAAAACTCCTGCAGAAGCTCAAGAACTCATTGACATGGTTGCTAATAACCAGTTTATGTACACTTCTGAGAGGAATCCTATGAGTAATGGGACGCCTCAGAAGAAGGGAGTTCTTGAAATTGATACTCTGAATGCCATATTGGCTCAGAATAAAATATTGACTCAGCAAGTCAATATGATTTCTCAGAGTCTGAATGGAATGCAAGCTGCATCCAACAGTACTCAAGAGGCATCTTCTGAAGAAGAAGCTTATGATCCTGAGAACCCTGCAATAGCAGAGGTGAATTACATGGGTGAACCATATGGAAACACCTATAACCCCTCATGGAGAAATCATCCGAATCTCTCATGGAAGGATCAAAAGCCTCAACAAGGCTTTAATAATGGTGGAAGATACAGGTTTAGCAATAGCAAGCCTTTTCCATCATCCACTCAGCAACAGACAGAGAACTCTGAACAAAATACCTTTAATTTAGCAAACTTAGTCTCTGATCTATCTAAGGCCACTGTGAGTTTCATGAATGAAACAAGGTCTTCTATTAGAAATTTGGAAGCACAAGTGGGCCAGCTGAGTAAAAGGATCACTGAAATCCCTCCTAGTACTCTCCCAAGCAATACAGAAGAGAATCCAAAAGGAGAGTGCAAGGCCATTAAATTGATCACCATGGCCGAACCTGTAAGGGAAGGAGAGGACGTGAATCCCAAGGAGGTCAATAAGGAGCTTCCCTCTGAGGAACCAAAGGACTCTGAGGCTCATTTAGAGACCATAGAGATTCTATTAAACCTCCTTACGCCATTCATGAGCTCTGATGAGTATTCCTCTTCTGAAGAGAATGAGGATGTTACTGAAGAGCAAGTTACTAAGTACCTTGGTGCAATCATGAAGCTGAATGCCAAATTATTTGGTATTGAGACTTGGGAAGATGAACCTCCCTTGTTCACTAATGAACTGAGTGATCTGGATCAACTGACATTGCCTCAGAAGAAACAGGATCCTGGAAAGTTCTTAATACCTTGTACCATAGGCACCATGACCTTTGGGAAGGCTCTGTGTGACCTTGGCTCAGGGATAAACCTCATGCCCCTCTCTGTAATAGAGAAACTGGGAATCTATGGGGTGCAAGCTGCTAAAATCTCATTAGAGATGGCAGAAAATTCAAGAAAACAGGCTTATAGACAGGTAGAGGACGTGTTAGTAAAGGTTGAAGGCCTTTACATCCCTGCTGATTTCATAGTCCTAGATACTGGGAAGGATGAGGATGAATTCATCATCCTTGGAAGACCCTTCCTAGCCACAGCAAGAGCTGTGATTGATGTTGACAGAGGTGAACTAGTCCTTCAATGGAATGAGGACTCCCTTGTGTTTAAAACTCAAGGATCTCCCTCTGCAACCATGGAGAGGAAGCATGAAAAGCTTTTCTCAAAACAGAGTCAACCAGAGCCCCCACAGTCAAACTTTAAGTTTGGTGTTGGGAGGCCACAACCAAACTCTAAGTTTGGTATTGAACTTCCATATCCAAACTCTAAGTTTGGTGTTGGGGAGTCTCAACAATGCTCTGAAAATCTGTGAGGCTCCATGAGAGCCCACTGTCAAAGGTTGGGAAGTTCTAACAAACCCCATCCAACAAGTCGGCATCCTAATGGTTCAAGAGTTCTATGCCAATGCATGGATCACTAAGAACCATGATCAAAGTAAGAACCCGAATCCAAAGAATTATATTACAATGGTTTGGGGGAAATACTTAGATTTTAGTCCGGAGAATGTGAGGTTGGCGTTCAACTTGCCTATGATGCAAGGAGATACACGCCCCTACACTAGAAGGGTCAACTTTAATCAAAGGTTGGACCAAGTTCTTATGGACATATGTGTGGAAGGAGCTCAATGGAAGATTGACTCCAAGGGCAAGCCGGTTCAACTAAGAAGACTGGACCTCAAGCCTGTAGCTAGAGGATGGTTGGAGTTCATCCAACGCTCCATCATCCCCACTAGCAACCGATCTGAAGTTACTGTGGATCGGGCCATCATGATTCATAGCATCATGATTGGAGAGGAAGTAGAAGTTCATGAAGTCATCTCCCTTGAACTCTACAAAATAGCAGAAAAGCCCTCTTTTGGGGCAAGGCTAGCTTTTCCTCATCTTATTTGCCATCTATGTTACTCAGCTGGAGCTTCCATAGAAGGAGACATTTCCATTGAGGAAGAGAAGCCCATCACTAAGAAAAGGATGGAGCAAGCAAGAGAGGCCATGCATGGATCTCAAGAAACGCATGAAGCTCATTGCCATGAGATCCCGGAGATGCCTCAAATGCATCTTCCTCCACAAAACTATTGGGAGCAAATCAACACCTCCCTAGGAGAATTAAGTTCCAACATGGGACAATTAAGGGTGGAACATCAAGAGCACTCCATCATCCTTCATGAAATAAGAGAAGATTAAAAAGCAATGAGGGAGGAGCAACAAAGACAAGGAAGAGACATAGAAGAGCTCAAGGACATCATTGGTTCCTCAAGAAAGAAACGCCACCATCACTAAGGTGGACTCATTCCTTGTTCTTACTTTCTCTGTTTTTCGTTTTCCATGTTAAGTGCTTATCTATGTTTGTGTCTTCATTACATGATCATTAGTATTTAGTAACTTTGTCTTAAAGTTATGAATGTCCTATGAATCCATCACCTCTCTTAAATGAAAAATGTTTTAACTCAAAAGAACAAGAAGTACATGTGTTTCGAATTTATCCTTGAACTTAGTTTAATTATATTGATGTGGTGACAATGCTTCTTATTTTCTGAATGAATGCTTGAACAGTGCATATGTCTTTTGAAGTTGTTGTTTAAGAATGTTAAATATGTTGGCTCTTGAAAGAATGATGACAAGGAGACATGTTATTTGATAATCTGAAAAATCATAAAAATGATTCTTGAAGCAAGAAAAAGCAGCAAAGAACAAAGCTTGCTGAAAAAAAAATAGCGAAAAAAAATAGAAAGAAAAAGAAAAAGCAAGCAGAAAAAGCCAAAGCTCTTAAAACCAAGAGGCAAGAGCAAAAAGCCAATAGCCCTTAAAACCAAAAGGCAAGGGTAATAAAAAGGATCCCAAGACTTTGAGCATCAGTGGATAGGAGGGCCTAAAGGAATAAAATCCTGGCCTAAGCGGCTAAATCAAGCTGTCCCTAACCATGTGCTTGTGGCATGAAGGTGTCAAGTGAAAACTTGAGACTGAGCGGTTAAAGTCAAGGTCCAAAGCAAAAAAAAAGAGTGTGCTTAAGAACCCTGGACACCTCTAATTGGAGACTTTAGCAAAGCTGAGTCACAATCTGAAAAGGTTCACCCAATTATGTGTCTGTGGCATTTATGTATCCGGTGGTAATACTGGAAAACAAAGTGCTTAGGGCCACGGCCAAGACTCATAAAGTAGCTGTGTTCAAGAATCATCATACTGAACTAGGAGAATCAATAACACTATCTGAACTCTGAGTTCCTATAGATGCCAATCATTCTGAACTTCAATGGATAAAGTGAGATGCCAAAACTATTCAAGAGGCAAAAAGCTACAAGTCCCGCTCATCTGATTGGAGCTATGTTTCATTGATAATTTGGAATTTATAGTATATTCTCTTCTTTTTATCCTATTTTATTTTCAGTTGCTTGGGGACAAGCAACAATTTAAGTTTGGTGTTGTGATGAGCGGATAATTTATACGCTTTTTGGCATTGTTTTTAGTATGTTTTTAGTAGAATCTAGTTACTTTTAGGGATGTTTTCATTAGTTTTTATGTTAAATTCACATTTCTAGACTTTACTATGAGTTTGTGTGTTTTTCTGTGATTTCAGGTATTTTCTGGCTGAAATTAAGGGACTTGAGCAAAAATCAGATTCAGAGGTAGAAGAAGGACTGCTGATGCTGTTGGATTCTGACCTCCCTACACTCAAAGTGGATTTTCTGGAGCTACAGAACTCAAAATGGCACGTTTCCAATTGCGTTGGAAAGTAGACATCCAGGGATTTCCAGCAATATATAATAGTCTATACTTTGGCCGACTTTAGACGATGTAAAAGGGCGTTGAACGCCAGTTCTACGCTGCTGTCTGGAGTTAAACGCCAGAAACACGTTACAAGCCAAAGTTGAACGCCAGAAATACGTTACAAACTGGCGTTCAACTCCAAGAATGACCTCTGCACGTGTAATATTCATGCTCAGCCCAAGCACACACCAAGTGGGCCCCGGAAGTGGATTTATGCATCAATTACTTACTTCTATAAACCCTAGTGACTAGTTTAGTATAAATAGAACTTTTTATCATTGTATTCGAAGTCTTGGTTACTCCGGTTCCCTTCTGGGGCCGAGACCAATGAACTCTATTATCACTTATGTATTTTCAATGGTAGAGTTTCTACACTCCATAGATTAAGGTGTGGAGCTTTGCTGTTCCTCATGAATTAATGCAAAGTACTACTGTTTTTCTATTCAATTCAACTTATTCCGCTTCTAAGATATTCATTCGCACTTCAACCTGAATGTGATGAACGTGACAATCATCATCATTCCCTATGAACGCGTGCCTGACAACCACTTCCGTTCTACCTTCGATTGAATGAGTATCTCTTGGATCTCTTAATCAGAATCTTCGTGGTATAAGCTAGATTGATGGCAGCATTCATGAGAGTCCGGAAGGTCTAAACCTTGTCTGTGGTATTCCGAGTAGGACTCTGGGATTGAATGACTGTGACGTACTTCAAACTCGCGAGTGCTGGGCGTAGTGACAAACGCAAAAGGAGGGTGAATCCTATTCCAGTATGATCGAGAACCTCAGATGATTAGCCGTGCTGTGACAGAGCATTTGGACCATTTTCACAAGAAGATGGGATGCAGCTATTGACAACGGTGATGCCTCCAGACGATTAGCCATGCAGTGACAGCGCATCGGACCATTTTCCAGAGAGGATCAAAAGTAGCCATTGCCAATGGTGATGTCCTTACATAAAGCCAGCCATAGAAAGGAGTAAGACTGATTGGATGAAGACAGCAGGAAAGCAGAGGTTTAGAGGAACGAAAGCATCTCTATGCGTTTATCTGAAATTCTCACCAAGGATTTACATAAGTATTTCTATCCCTATTTTATTATTTGTTTTCGAAAACTCCATAACTATTTTATATCCGCCCGATTGAGATTTACAAGATGACCATAGCTTGCTTCATACCAACAATCTCCGTGGGATCGACCCTTACTCGCGTAAGGTTTATTACTTGGACGACCCAGTGCACTTGCTGGTTAGTTGTGCGAAGTTGTGATAAAAAGTTGAGATTACAATTGAGCGTACCATGTTGATGGCGCCATTGATGATCACAATTTCGTGCACCAATAACCTCCCCTAAAGATGGACATATATCCACCTTTATAGTTCACACAAATCCAACTAACCTCAATCATGAATTAAAATTACAAACAGCAACAACAATATATCCAAAATAACTTAACAATTAATTAATTAGGTAAGTTCATGACTACTTAGGTATTTTAATTTGTTCATAATCAAACTAATAACTTAATCAACAACACCTCAAAATATGTTTTAATTAGAATTAGAACAAATCAAAACCAAATAACGAACACAAAATTATAATAACAAATCACAACCAAAATTATAATAACAAATCAGAATTAAATAAGAATACAAAATTATAATAATAAACCACAACCAAAATTATAACTTATAATAACAAATCAGAATCAGAACCAAAATTATAATAACAAATCAGAATCAAATAACGAATACAATTATATTCACAAATTAGAACCAAAAGTATAATAATAATATAAAAAAAACTCAACAACAGTAAAAGGACAAGAAAGGGACCAAAGACATGCTTTCATTTGAAAAAAGGAGATAGCAAGGGAGCAAAGATAGACCAGAACTGAGATAATAAAGCAGTGTAACAATGGCGAAGATGACAGCTAGAATGCATGATGCAGGAGGAGACGAGGATGACGAGGCCTATAAACACAATGCGAGATGGCAACTACGATGACCAAATTGATGTAGAAACATCCTAAACAAGCGACTCACTACTAATAGGAGAGGGAGAAGCGATTGAAGATGAAAAGGTGAGAATTTGGGAAAGACTATTAGGAATTAGGGACTATTCACAATTAATTGGTTCTTTTGTCAAACAACTTAAAAAAAATAGTCTATTTTCAGTTTGGTTTGCTGGTTTTTAGCCAGTTTTTCTATTTGCCACTGATTTTTTAAAAAGGATGTTTTGTTTAAGAATCGAATTGGCTTAGCATTCAGTCCCATTTCAACATGTCAAACCAACTAATTCGATTCAATTTACAAAATTATGATATGAACACAATAAATCTCTTAACATTATTATATAAAAACTAATAAATTTATTACACTTTCAATAAATTCTTTATAGAATTGCTTGATATAAAGATTTACTATTCCTACGGGAGGCAACAGTGGGAATTTTTTTACAATAGACAAAATTCTGGAAAAATGTCACATGGAGGTAGAAGCCTACGAATTGTGAACTTCTTTTTTCGAAGAAGAAGCAATGATGGTATTTGGAAAATAGGTATCGACTAGCTCAGACTGTAAACTATTATTTTGATTTTAAAATAATTAATTTTTAACAAAATAACTCCCAAGAGAAAGAAGTATATTTTGGCTCTTAAAAATTATCTTAATATGATAAAATGTTACATTTTTATAAATTGAAATGACTTGAGCATTTGGTCTAATTTTTTAAAAAATATGTGTACAATTGTTTAGAGGATAAATAAAATAATTGAGCAAAAGTGAATATTTATACCCCTTTTTAATTTTATTTTAATTTTCTACTTTCACATAAATATATCAGAACACAATCTACTTAATATAAAATCACTAATTCGAATAATAGAATGATCTAAATTCAAATAATAAAATTATCTAAATTTTTTAAAGTAAATTGAAATTAACCGCATCGAAATCTGATTTCTATAACCTATTTAGAATGTATCTCCTCGTATTTAAAACTTAATGATTAATTTGTATACTGATGATCAACCTAATGCTCCTTTCATCTTAAAAGGTACCTTTCCTGACTTGTCAGATGAAGATTGTGATCTGATTGGAAGGAGCTTTAATCTTATTGAAATTAAAGATGCTTTGTTCAGTATGGGGGGCCTAAAAGCTCCGGGTATTGATAGTATTCAAGCTATCTTCTATAAGGATAAATGGGATACTGTTGGTGTAGATCTTTGCCATCTGGTTGAGGAAGTCTTCCGGGATCCGTAGGTGGTGACCAACATTAACGAAACGCTTATTACTCTGATTCTGAAAGCTGATCAAGTATCTTCCCTTAAATAGATGCGGCCTATAAGTCTTTGCAATGTGTCCTACAAAGTTATTACTAAGGTTCTGGCTAGAAGGATTCGGAGTTACATGGAAAAGTTAATTAAGCCGATTCAATCTAGTTTTGCAGGGAGGCAGACTTCTGATAATATTGCCATCACGCAAGAAGTGATTCATTCCATGAGGAATAAGAAAGGGGTGAAGGGTTGGATGGCCATCAAGATCGATTTAGAAAAAGCTTATGATAGGCTTAAGTGGGGTTTCATTAGAGACACTCTTCATGATATTGGCTTCCCTCAACACATTATTCATCTGATTAGCGCCTGCATTTCCACTGCAAAGATGAGGGTGTTATGCAACGGGGAGGCTTTAGAAGAATTCTCCCCTACTAGAGGTATTCGGAAGCGGGATCCTTTATCACCCTACATTTTTGTTCTTTGCTTGGAAAGGCTCTCGCATCTTATTAGTGTGGTAGTGGATCTTAATATCTGGAAGCCTATTTGTCTTAATCGTGATGGGCCTAAGTTCTACCATTTGTGATTCGCAGATGATCTTATCCTTTTTGCAAAGCCAACATGGACTAGGCGCGAGTTATCAAGCAATTGTTGGACGAATTTTGTGCTAGCTCTGGACAGAAAATTAGTAGAGAGAAAACCCGTATCCTCTTCTCTCAAAATGTGGGAAACAGTGTCAGGGAAGAGATTAGTGAAGCCCTCCAGTTCACTTGAACGAATGATCTCAGAAAATATTTTGGTGTTTGTATCCTTCACAAAAGGGTTAACAAGAACACCTATAGTGGTATTATTACAAAAATGAAGTCCAGATTAAATAGTTGGAAGGCCAATTCTCTCTCTTGCCGGACGATCAACCTTGGTGAAATTTGTTCTTTCACCTTTACCTTCTTATACTATGAAAACTTCTCTCTTGCCAATATCTACTTGTAATATTATTGATCAAAATTCCAGAAATTTTATCTGGGAAGAGACTGACCATAATAAAAAACCTCATTTGGTAAGCTGGAGCAAATTAAGGAAACCAAAAAACTTTGGGAGGATTGGAGTACGCCATGCTAGGGAGTTGAATCAGGTGTACATGATGAAAATTGGGTGGGGTCTAGTTGAGACGAACAACAGCCTTTGGGCCAAGGTGCTTAGGTCTAAGTACAAGTGTGGAAGTGATATTCTCCCTATTGTCCGAAGAAGGAGTAAGGATTCGAACTTATGGAAGGGGGTTTGCTCTTCTTGGGATAAAGTGGAAAGCAATAGGATCTGGAGGATAGGGTTGGCTTAAAAATTGATTTTTGGAATCACCAGTGGGTTCCGACTGTGGGGCGTTTTAAACATAATGCTCTTCAGGTAAGTGGTGAGTTCAATTCCAATTTATCTACTAATGACTTTCTCTCGGTTTCAGGTGTGTGGGATGAAAGGAAGCTCAGGGACTGGTTGCCGGAGGATATTGTGAAGAGAATAATGGCCATGGCTCCTCCTTCTCCTTGGAGAGTCGTTGATCAGATTGCGTGGAGGCTGTCGCAAGATGGATCCTTTAGCCTGAAAACAGCTTACAATTCCTTATGTGAAGAGTTCCCCCCTCCCAATTTGCTGTTCAACCATATTTGGAGGTGGAGAGCGCCAGAAAGGCTGCGTTACTTTCTCTGGCTGGTGGTAAATGATGCTATTTTAACAAATTACATTAGAAAAAGAAGACATATGACTATGTACTCCTCTTTTTCGAGATGTAATGCAACAGACGAGACAACTTTGCATGTGCTTCGATACTGTTTTTTTGCCAAAGGGATCTGGGGTCGTCTCATTCCTCAGGAGTACAGAAATACTTTCTTTACCCTTGATCTTTGGCTTGGTTGACTTCTAATCTGTCCAGAAATAGCAAAGTGGGAGAGAGGATCTTCGGTATTACTGTTTCGCCCCTATGGTATGCAAGAAATTTGCTGATTTTCGAAGGGGAATACACCTCGCAGTATGCGTTGATTCACTCCATCCAGGCTCGGTCAAGGGAGATAGAGAGTACATCTTCTAAGTTACTAAAGCACAGGAACTTAAACACCAATACAAAGCGTTTGATTGGATGGGAACCACCTCAAGAGATGTTTATCAAGATTAATGTCGATAGGTCCTTCTATAACCATAACAACAATGCGGCTTGCGGTGGCGTTCTTAGAGACTCCTTAGGAAGATTTCTGAAAGGTTTCTCCTACAACCTGGGAAGTTGCTCCATAATGCATGATGAATTATGGGCAGTGATAAAAGGGTTGCAATTAGCTGTGACAAATGAATTGAATCACATTATTATTGAATCAGATTCTCAGATGGCTATCAACATGATTAAGAATGGGTGCCCGTCTAATCACCCCTGCTTCCCCCTCATCTAGGATATTCTTGTTTTGTCTCACCGCATACAGGAGATTAATTGGCGTCACAACCTTCAGGAAGCAAATTTGGTGGCTGATTATCTGGCTAAGCAGGGTCAGAGTCTACCGTTAGAGATTCATATATATGATACCCCTCCTTTTACTATAGTTTATTCTCTTATTTCTAATTGTATCGGTGTTATTAGGACAAGGGACTCTGCCTAGGCTTTCCTTTGTTTTTCTTTTTTACTGTTTAAGGTCCTGACCCCTCTCTTTCCACCAAAAACAATTATCAATGTTAAAACATTTTACTTTGTAGCAAACCACATAATATAGTAAAACATAAAACAAAACACATAATATAGTTAAATATGTAAGCAAATTGTTCTATAGAAGTTCAACATGTGGGTAACTAAATATTGTAGTTATTTAACATAAATAGTCTTGCAGTTCAATTTAGTTAACTAAATATTCGGCTATCATGAATATAGTTTAAGATTTAGGGGAGTAGTTTTGAAGTTAAACAAGAATAGCTATTATAGTTTAAAAAAATTACAAGAAACTAACTTTTTGTTAATCAATGTTAATCAATTTTAGATTTTATATTTATAATTTAAAATTTAGCATTAAAATTTTATAATTTAAAATAAACAAAATTAAATTATAGTTTAAAAAATACAAAAAACTAACTTTTAGTTAATCAATGTTAATTAAATTTAAAGTTTATTATAATAATTTAATATTAAAATTTTATAATTTAAAATTTATAATTTAAAATAAACAAAAGTACATTAAAACAGTTGGCTAATATTAAATGCAAAAATGCTCTACAACATCCATGTAAAAAATGCATCCAAGTTATCCAAGTCTTTTTTGACAGACACGCCTCCCCCATCCCCTCACTCGTTTGTGATTCACGCGTCACATATAATGTAAACCTTTTTTGAGTTGCAAGCTAAACCTTTGCTCAATGTAAACCTTCTACTGCAACCTAAACTTTCTTCTCTGCTCGCGTTTTCTTCCTCTTCTTCTTCTTCTTCTTCTTCTCTGCTCGCGTTCTCCTTCAACATAGTAAGCTTTGTCGTTTTCCTCTGGTCGCATTCATCTTCTTCATTTTCTACTTTAGATCTGCTTACATTACATTTATCTTCTTCCTATTGTTCTTCATTTTGTTCTTCGATCTGCACTTCTGAATCGAAAAAATGAATGTCTCAACTTCAAATCAGTTGAATGAGAGCGATTTGCATTCTTCTTCTGAAACAAATCAAACTGACGATGTTTGGATTATTCAACTTTGAATTGAATTGAATGGAATGCAATTGCTAATTTGAATTGGATTGAATTGAATTGAATTGAATTTGAATTGAATGGATGATGCATGAGCATCTTTTCTATCTTTTCCTAGTGAATTTGTATTTGAATTGTCAAGTTTAATCAAGATTTAAATGCTCTTTAGCCACAATAAATGCTACTTTGAGTTGTGTGCAATTTTGTTTATTTTAGGTAGCATTCGGATGGAATTGACAAGGTTTGTGTAGAAGAAAAAGGTGAAAGTGAATGATGCTGTCAACCCTGACCTCCCTGCACTCCAACAAAAATAAATTGAGCTACAGAGGCCCAATTGACACGGTTCCAGTGGCATTGGAAAGCTAACTTCTAGAGTGTTCCAACGATATATAATAGTGTACCCTTCTTCTCCATTTTGTACGGCCAAGGTGGCGCCTAACTTGGAATTTTCCAAGTTAGGCGCCATATGAAAGAGAAAGGGCACAATCCATTCTGCCACAGTCATACCTAACTTGGAATTTTCCAAGTTAGGCACCAAGCAAACCAAAGCCAATGGTCCCCATGTTGATAAGGATGCATTCGAAGATTTGGTTTTATTTTTATTAAAACTTTTATTTTATTTACAAATAGGAAAAGATATTATTTAGTTTTAGAAAATATATTTTATATTAATTAGAATTAGATATAAAAGAGAAAAGTTTCAGCCCTTTGAGGACTTCTCTTTTACACACCTCATTCTACAGTTTACAATTTTTTTAGAATCCTAGTTTTCTCTCTGAGTCATGAGCAACTAAACATCTATTGTTAAGGTTAGGAGCTCTGTTTATTTCTATGGATTGAAATGATTGCTTTTCAATTTTAATTAATGTATTGATTCAATTTCAAGGATTACTTTCGTACTTAATTTTATGAATCTGGGTGGAACGAAAATATGACCCTTATTCTAGATGCGTTCTTGTGACCCTTGGAAGAGGTCTTTTATCTGAATATAGCTTGAAAGTAAATTCCTCCTAAAGTACTAATTACATGAACTAATTGGGATACGTGACATATAATCCTGTTAGCTTTGGGTAATTAGGATTTTTTTGGTACATAAACTAGAATTGGACTTAAACCTTTAATTGAAATTAAGTGACCAAGGAATTGGCGGTTAACTAGGTTAAAAGAGACTAAATTGCTAAAGAATTAGGATTTAGTCACATATAGTTTGCCATGAATTAAATCTTGCATTATTAAAATAGTTGGTAAGAAATAGAAATCCGGAAGATAAACAACTCCGAAACCTTAACTGTTTTCTCCCATATTCTTCACACTAATTTACTGTTTGCTTTTCTAATCTTCTGAATTTACTGTTTAATGCAATTGATTCTCAAAACACCATTTTCTGCTTGTCTGACTAAGCCAATCACTCAATCATTGTTGCTTGATCCATCAATCCTCGTGGGATTGACCTTCACTCACCTGAGGTATTACTTGGTACGACCCAGTGCACTTGTCGGTTAGTTTGTGGGCTTTAAATTCCGCACCAATGGATGGAGGTGTACTGAATTGAATTGAATTGATAATCTGTAAATTGTAGGTAGAGCTGTTTGAATTTGATTTTATATAATGGATTATGTTTCGTTCACTCAGCACTATACAATTGTTTCACCATGAGTACGTGTTCGGTTCATTATGCAAAAAGCTTTTGAATTTGATTTTATATAATGGATTATGTTTTGTTCACTCAGTACTATATAATTGTTTCACCATAAGTACGTGTTCGGTTCATTATGCAGAAAGCTGTTTGAATTTGATTTTATACAATGGATTATGTTTCATTCATTCAGTACTATACAATTGTTTCACCATGCGTACGTGTTCCGTTCATTATGCAGAAAGCTATTTGGATTTGATTTTATATAATGGATTATGTTTTGTTCATTTAGTGTTGTACAATTGTTTCACCATAACAACATGTTCAGTTCATTCTGCAGACCAGGTGTGTTGTGGATAAACAATTTATCCCCAAGGTCAGAATGATTTTCAAGACATTAGAAAAAGCAGGAAATTTCTACAAAAATTATTCCAAACTTGCCAGTTTTTCTACCAAAATAAGGAATACAACTCGGGATGGAGACAAGATTAAGAATCAACTAATTGTATGCAGCAGAGAGAGGATGTGGAAATCAAAGATATCTCCTACTCTGAAGACAAATCCCTCAGCCGGCATAAACTGTCTAGCCAGGATATACGTACACATATTGATGGACGTAGGTCTTTGGACAATTTTCAAATTTGTTCTGAATCACTCACACCCCTGCTATCCAGACCGGGCAGAGATGCTCAAACAACACAGGGAGCTAAGCATGTTTGTGTGTCACATCATTTAAACCAACGAGGAAGCCGGCATCAGACCTAGAAAAACTTATCAATCATTCGTAGCAGCAGTCGTCAGTCACCGTGAACTAAGTTTATAAAAAATGATGTGAGGAATTACATCACACGGGAAGTACGGAATGTGTCCGAATAAGATGACGCCAAAGAATTTGGGAAGTACCTATTAAGAATAAAAGAGAAGAACTAAATTTTTTTTCTAGCTCAACCTCGAAGGGGATCAGTCCATCAAACATGCATTCTGGGCCGACGCAAAAAGTAGGGCGGCATGCGAATATTTTGGAGATGTCGTTTCTTTCGACACCACGTACAACACAAACAGGTATTCGGTCCACCCAAATTAAGTCTTCACGTTCAACATTTGTACATATTTCGGTTCACCAATTTGTTAGAGTGTGCATTTATGCATGTACAATCTAGCTTTTGGTTCTTTTGTGGGCGTGAATCACCACGATCAGTCGACACTTCTCGGATGCACGCTGATGAAAAACGAGGACATCCAATCATTCAAATGGCTATTCGAGTGTTGGTTCCATTGCATGGGAGGGAAGGCACCAAAAGGCATTCTCACCGACCAATACGCATCGATGCAAAGGTTCATCGAGATGTGCATGCCAACAATAATTTACTGCTAGTGCATCTGGCACATCATGAAGAAGATCCTAAACAAACTAAATGGCTACAAGCGACATAAAGAAATGAAATAAAAGATAAGCCACGACGTTTGGAACTCGTTCACAAAAGAGTCATTCGACAGAAGCTAGAACGATTTTCTCACAAAGTATGGCCTCGGAGGCAACAAGTGGCTCTCAGGTAACCGAGGTTTTAATTTGAATTATTTTTAGGTCAAAACATGCACAAATTTTGGTTCAGTGCAGCTCATTGGTTCGGTTCATTCTGCAGATCTGTACGAGGATTGACATATATGGATTCCAGTTTACTTGAATCACTACTTCTGGGTCAGGATGAGAAGCACACAAAGGATCAAGAGCATGTACGCATTTTTCAACAAGTTTATCACACGCAACAGCTCTTTGAGTCAATTCGTAAAGCAATACGACAATTGCCTAGCAAGTAGATAGCAAAGAGAGAGAGAATTCGATGTTGCAAATTTTCACACCGTCATACCATGCGCAACAAAATCAAAAATAGAGGCGCAATTTCAGCATGTGTATACCCACGAGAAGTTTAGGGAAGTTCAAGCACAATTCAGAGGAAAGGTGAACTACATCACAAGATCAATGTATTCCACACAAGGTTTCACAACATACGAAGTCGTAGAGTAGGTTTCCGACTCCAGATTCAACAAGTATTTCATCACCTAAGACGCAGTATCACAAGAGGTAAAGTGCCAGTGCCTGCTGTTCGAGTCAAAGGGCACACTATGCCGCCATTCACTAAGCGTCATAAGCTTCAATCGAGTGGATAACGTGGCACCGAAATACATACGGGAGCGTTGGAGCAAAAACATAAAGAGGAGGCACACACACATCAAGAGCAGCCAAGACGAGTCTCTACTAGAGCCGAAAAGCATGAGATTCGACGATTTGGTGTTTCGGTCACACAATATATGTGAATTTGCATCCGAGTCCGAGGAGCTGACCAGAATTCTACACCGGGCATTTGACAATGTCATGGCCGAGATGCAAGAATATCAAGCGAGAAGCAAACGAAAAATTTTGTTATCCCACGAAGAAGCGACGTTGAGCGACGTAAACGACCTTCAAAGCCCGCCACGTGTCAGAACAAGAGGCTAGCCCAAGAGTAGACTTGGATCAAACCTGAAAAAAGATCTCTAACGCCACGAAGAAAAAGAAAAAGACAGCTCCAAGCGAGGTAAAATTGATTTGCTTTTGATTAGGCAAACATTCATTTGTGCATTTTGCTAATATACGATTTATTTTCTCTTTTTGCAATTCTTTTTTATGGCGGACCTACAATTCAGCCAAGTTAAAGCTTTTATAATGCACCAGATATGAATTATCCCAGAAAGGGTTATACAAGTTTTTATTAACATAAATTTTCTTTCATCTATGAGAACATTTCAATTCACTGAAGTTATAGGAGGGTTAATTTGTGACTATTGTTAGTCTTTATTGAATAGTCACTTTTTTTGTTTTTGATATTAGCTTTTGTGAAATTCTTTATTCAATAGTCACTTTTTTTCATTTGTTGAATTGTCAATTTATTGTACTATGTCAGAGTTTAGGTGCTTATGAAACTGAATAGTGATATATACTGAATAATGAATAGTCACGTTTTCGGTTCACTGGTTGTATTAATTTCGATTCATTTGTTTATTTGTGGTTCGTAATGTTTGGTAAACACACTGATTCCATTCACTGTGATTCTGGAACAAAACAGCAGCCAAATAGTTCCAACAGATATATACATCTTGAATCAGATATATATGTTAACATTAGATATATACATTAACATTAACATTAGATATATACATTAAGATTTACATTAATATTTAGATATATACATTGAAAGAAGGAGTGCTTTTTTAAACAAAATAGTGTTAATTACAACCAGTCAAACAAACTATATCCTATTTACTACTATATATATCCCCAGATGTGAATTTACAAAAATGGCTAGAGAGGGCAGCAGATAGCTTCGGGAGTCTTATTGCTTTACATGCCCGAATGATTTGGACTTTCATTTTGTTCAGTTTGTGGAAGATAATATTTGGACCATATTCAAGCCTGAAAGCATCAATCTCTTTCTACATTTCAATTGAAAAGAATTAGTTACATAAGAATTGAATCCAACTCAATAAGACTTTTATTTTATTAATTTAGAAACTACTTACTTGTGTCCGAATTTTATATTGATATCTCTTCCCGCTTTTGATCTTTCGAGGATCAATTGTTTCAAGCCATTTCATGACGTATATGCCACAATCATAGCTAAGCAAGAATTTAAGTAAAATACAATTAATAGTATACAAAATAAAACACATTAAAAATAGCACTATAGAAGTGAAAGATTTTTACCTTGTACATTGACCATTGAGCCTGATATACTCTGCTTCTTTTCTAACTCCGTCCTCCATTAAGGGTTCTGCCCCAGCGTAAACCCACATCTGGGATATTATTAATCCCTAAAAGTGATAAAAATATTGACTTAAAATTAGATGAATCAAAATCATGAACTTCACTGAACCGAACACAAATGATGACTTGAATAAAACATCATAAAGATTGAATCAACAAGGGAAATATTTAAATAACTTAAAATAAATTTGTTCAGTTTAATCCTCAAATCAGGTATTTCTTTCTTTTTCTTGTTCACAGGGTCAAGCACATAGAATGCCTTTTTCCGGACATCGGCAATCCACAACCACCAGTGCCCTCCATTGCAAATCAACACAAACAGCTGAAGTTTGGAAAAATGATAGAATATCTCAGTTCAAACGATAACAAATGAGAGAATTATCAAAGAAGGTTTAGAAATCACAACTTACAAATAGATGCGATGCGAGTTTTCTTTTGTCAAGAACCTGGCGTTGGTGTGTATATCGATCGACATCGAACCGGTAAGCCTTCTTGGTCTTTGGATCAATGTAATTCTCGCCATGGTTTCCCAACATAAACATCTACAAAACAAACCTCAATTAAATCACAAAAGAACCAGTAAAAGACCATTCATCTTTTGAATAAAAGGATATAACTGAAGACACTAACAATCAAGTGAATGAAAATGACAAACTCCACTGAACCGAACGCAACTCATGTACTGAATAAAATGTGATACACATTTAATCATCAAGAAAAACATTTTTTTCCATGCAAAAGGACATAACTGAAGACACAAACAATCAAATGAACGAAAATGACCAACACCACTGAACCGAATGCAATTTATGTGTTGAATAAAATGTTATACACATTGAATCAATAGGGAATAAAAAATTTGGCTTTCCACAATATCCGTTGGCACACAGTATATATCTTTCTCAAACTGGGGACATTTCATGTCGTTGAGAATCATGCAATGTGTATTGACCACCTCCAAGAAAAAAATTTACGAGATATCGGTATTAAAGTCTCTAGAAAAATCATTAATGTTAAGGCAATAGGCAAAGAATTTACCGTGCTTTCCACTTGTTCTCCGGGCATTAGAGACATGAAGTGATGTCTAAGCCCCTCAAAATTTGCTTTATGGTTCAAGATGAATAAGGGGTCATATTCATCGGTACTATCTTTGGTTTCTTTGACATGTGTCATCAAATGATAAGACTTCTCCTTCAACTCCTCCGTGATTTTTTATTCTTTCTCTGGAGTTTTGTAAACTTCAACAGCTGTGAAGCTCGGCTCGGCACTCGTTGCTTTAGCAAACTTCAATGCTGCCGTCACCACAGCATCTACCACCACGTCTGCCAAGATTTCAAGGTCTAACACCATCGGCTCAGAGGGTTGAGTTGGTTGAGTCATTGCCACTTGAGACAGGGGAGTTTGTTGAGATACTGGGGGACTTATCCCAAGGCTAAAGGAACGCACATCATCTTCCCATCGCCTAGGATGAGCAGCACTGCAAGACGACACAGAGAGTAATTCATTTATGGATTAAACAAAGTAGTAAATGGAAATAAAATAAAACAATGAACCGAAATTATCCAGATTTGAACAAGCAGAAAACTTACAAATCAGGTTGTGCTTCTTCTTCCAATTGCAATGCTGCCGGAGCTTCTTGGCATGGTAGTTGTTGTTCTTCGAAAGGGCTGATGCATTAAACAGAAAAGAGTTAACGACCCAGAATTATTATCCTATACCATTAAAACTAATAAAAAGAATTCTAATTACAACATAAAGGAACAATGAAAAAGCAGTATATAACACATAAGATTATAAAAAATGATATTAATTAAAACTTACATATTCAACGGAGGTTGTGGCTCCGTCTTCCTCGGGGAAGATTCCTCCGCGGCCTGCTTTTCTAGTCCCCTAGGGCAGCTAGAAGAAATAGAAGAGAGTCCAAAAATAAGAACACATTGAATTCATTTTTGGATGCAACTGAACCACAACTAAACTATGTAGTGAACCGAAATTATCAAGATTTGTACAAGCAGTAAAACTTACACATCAATTCAATTCAATCATCCAGATTTGAACAAGCAGAAAACTTACAAATCAGGTTGTGCTTCTTCTTCCAATTGCTGTGCCACCAGAGCTTCTTGGCATGGTTGCTGTTGTTCTTTAGGAGGGCTGCTGCATTAAACAGAAAAGAGTTCAATAATAACCCAGAATTATTATCCTATACCATTAAAACTAATAAAAAGAATTATAATTACAACGTAAAGGAATAATGAAAAAGCAGTATATAACACATAAGATTATAAAAAATGATATTAATTAAAACTTACACATTCAACGGAGGTTGTGGCTCCGTCTTTCTTGGGGAAGATTCCTCCGTGGCCTGCTTTTCGGGTTCCCCAGGGCAGCTGGAAGAAACAGAAGAGAGTTCAAAATTAGGAACACATTGAATTCATTTTTGGATGCAACTAAATCACAAATAGACCATGCAGTGAACCGAAATTATCAAGATTTGTACAAGAAGTAAAACTTACACATTAACAGGTGCTTCTTGTTCCGATTGCGGTGCCCGTGCTTCTTTGCAGGGCTGCTGTTGCATTTTCAAAGGGCTGCTGCATTACACCGAAAACAGTTCAATAATGACCCAAATTATTACCCTATACCATTAAAATTAATAAAAAGAATTTTATGTTCAACTTACTCATTATCAGAAGGGCTATAGACATAGTCATCTTTTAGTAACTCTTCCTTAAGAGAATTCGGAAGAGATACCGCAATAGGATCTCTAAGGAATGTAAAGAAGGAAGAAGTTAATGTTGAATAATTAGAATAGGGTTTGAGAAACCAAAATTTGCACATTGAAAAACTCACATTTTCAAAGGTTGAGAACGAGTTTCTTCTTGAACCTCAATTATTTGTAGGTCAGAATTAGGTGTAGTGCTACTGACATTTAAACACGATTTCCGTGTGATTAATTAAATAAAATTTATTACCTAAATCTAAAAGAGCAACATAAATATTTTTAATTTACACTAGTGGAGTTTTAAAACTCTTCTTTTGATGGGTTTTCTTTCTTCGAAAAACTTTTACCGGGGTTTCCGAGTTATTTTTTCTAATAAAAAAGATACCAAATTAAAATCAGCAACCAAGATTAAAAGCGGAGGTCTAGAAAGACATGAAATTCATTTCTAGAACCCACTGAACCGAAAGTAAAGTCTGCAATGAACGAATTTACCTGGTATTGTCCGGGGCATTCACAGATAGTGTGAAGCTTACTTGAGTCTGTAGGATAGGTTCACTACCCAGATTTACAGTCGGCAGTCTAAGCAAGATAAATAAATATTACTCAATGAATCCAGAGGAATGAAGAAGTTCTAGCAAATGTTAGCAAACAAAGAAAAAGAACTCAATATAAGAAACCAAATCTTACGTCTCAGAGAAATCATTTCGTCCCTCTGTGGAGTCAAACCTATCTGGAGCAACATTTTCTGTCTGAAATCCTTCATTTGTTCTCTTTGATCTCTTTTCTCTTAACATCTCCAACGCATGTCTTCTTCTTTCTGCAGCACTGTCCTTTTCTTGTTCAATTTTGAAAATTCATAAAATAAGTATCAATGAACCTAAAACGAAAGCATGAATAACCAAAAATATGATTCGAGAAGCTTACTCCTTGTCAGATTCAGCTTTGCTCTCTAAATCTGTGGAAACAAGCTTTCCTGATTTAGTTTTTTTTTTTCCACCCTCCCCGGTTGTTTTCTTTTTACTATGGGTGTTTTTTCAATTTCTTTTTCTCTACAACACAGACAAACACATCAAATTTATACCGGAGACAAATATCAGCAAGAAAAACATTTCTAATGCGAAAGGATCCAACTAAAGACACTAACAATCAAGTGAATGAAAATAAGCAACACTACTGAACCGAACGCAATTCATGTGCTGAATAAAACATCATGCACATTCAATCATCAAGAACAACATTTTCTGCATGCAAAAGGACAAGTGAAGACACTAACAATCAAGTGAACGATAATTACAAAGCCCACTGAATCGAACACAATTCATGTGCTGGATAAAACATGATACACATTCAAATATTAAGAGAAAACATTTCTGTATGCAAAGAACTCAACTGAACAATTGACAATCAAATGAATCAACTTGACTAACTCCACTGAACAATATTATATTTGTAATTTATTTAAGAAGCATACATAAACAATTTTTAGCAAAGAAAAGCAAAACTAAACCAGTTCAATATCATACAATCACATAAATGAACATTAAACCGATACTTACTAGCTTTTAGATTGGCTTGTGCTCTCTAAATCCGTTGGCACAGGCTTCCTTGTTTTGCTTTTTTTTTTGTAACCACCTTCTGTGGTTGTTTTATTTTCTTTGTTACTGTTTTTTCAATTTCTTCTTCTCTGCAATACATAAGAACAAGTGCCTAAGAACAATTTTAACCAAATATGAGTAAAACGAAACCTATATGAACATCAAACTTACTGATTTTCGGATTCACTTCTGTTTTTTAATCTGTGGGACTGCTTTTAGTTTCTCTTGTTGTTTCTGAATCCTTCTCAACAATCTTTTATTTTTTAACCAGTCCCTGTTGTCTTGTTCTCCTAGCTAGCGGTGTTTTGTCGAATTCGGATTCAGATTCAAATTTGGAAAATGTGTCTTCTTCCAAAGAATAATCCAAATCAACAATTTTCTTTTCTTCTTTCTTCCCTTTTTCTTTCTCTTTCCCCTTCAAAAAAGTTTGTTTCTTCTCCAGCTCCTTTCTTTTTGTTTTTTCCTCCTTTATTTGCTTTCTATACAGAAGTCCCCAAAATACAAACTTATTTAGTTAGCAGAGTATTTTAAAAGCTTTTGAAACGAGAAAATACGATAACAATCAGGTGAATCAAAATGAGCAAAAATATTGAACTGAACACCATTCATGTGATGAATAATACGTGATAAACATTTAATCAACAAGAAAAGTATTTTTGCAACTAAGAATCAGGTGAATCAAAATTACAAAACCCACTAAACGAAAAAACATTCATGTGGCGAATAAAACATGGTAAACATTTAATCATAAAAAAAACATTTTGTGTGCACTAGGATTCAAATGAACACACCAATAATTAATTGAATTAAAATTAGAAATTCTACTGGACAAAAAGAAAATAAGAACACATTTCTGAATAAGTTGATCTACTAAATGAAGCAACTCAATCCAATAAACTTAAAATGCAACTAGGAGAAATTTTAGGGGAAAATTTTGTTAAATTTACCATTGTGTCCGTTGATTCTTGAGTAATTTGGTCAAGCATCATCTTCTTTGTCCAGTGGGCCACCCACGGTAGTGGGGGAGCATCAGGTCCATCCAAGCGAGGGAACTTGGTTTCATGGAAATAAATAAGCATCAAAACAAAAACACAACCGTCAACGGACTGTTTCTTTCCCTTTCTTTTATTCTCGATTCCCTTCCTCAAGAAGCTGAGCACATGATTTGCCCAATCCCACCGTCGGATATTGTCCACATGAAAGATAGGCGGCTTATGGATCAGGGAGGCCATGCTTACTGTTGTTGGCAGCAAGAGGCACTTCTGTATGAAGACAACAAAAGTCTTTCAGAATTTTTGCCGGTTCTCCTCCCCTTCAACACTCACATACAGGATAGAATTTGTTAAAGACACCAATGTAACACATTTAAGGCTATCAAATATTGCCTTTTCTGCTTCATTCAGTTTGCCATACTTAACCTTTTCAGGAAAATAATTTCCTATAATATTTTAATCGCAAGAAATCAGCCAAAAAGGCTCAGTTTAATTTTCTGTAACCAAATGAACCAAAATCAAAGGAACCAATGAACCGAAAATAAGCAGAAAGTGAAAAGTGTATTACTGTCGTGGTTTATGCCCAATGCAGCTGCTATCTTGCGAGGTGTTATGTATATTTTTCCATGGAGATTTTTTAGGTATCCATGGTATTCATTATAGCAATCAATTAATTCTCTCAAGAGGGCATGAAAAACGTTCGTTTTCGGGATATGTGCCAGGGCACCGAATCCCATTTCTTCAACTATATCTTTCTTTTCCTGACTCAAATTCTTGAACGTTGTTGCTATTGCCTTTTGTTTGGCATATGCAATCATGAGTTTTCTACAAGATTTCAAAACATAATGTCATAATATATTCATAATACAAAATAATTTTATTCGAATGAAAGCGGATAAATGTATTTAATGTGCTTACGTTGTAGCGTGGCTTCTCCTTCTTTGTCACCGTTGTCTTCTTCATTTTTGCTGTAAGGACGTTAAATTTGGTCAATACTTCATTCAATATACCGACAAGCACAAGCATGCATATCTTAATCAAGTGAATGAAAATGTCCCAGCCCACTGAATCGAACTCACTTGATGCACTGAATAAAACATGATAAATTATGAAATAGCTAGAAAAGCATTTCTGCATGCAAAAGAAGCTACCTGAACAAACTAACAACCAGGTGAATCAAAATTATCAACTCCACTGAAAAGTGATAAACATTCAATCATCAAGAAAATCATTCATGCATGCAAAAGGACCAAACTGAACACACTAACAATCAAGTGAATGAAAATGGCCAACTCTGGTAAACCGAACGGCATTTATGCATTGAATAAAATTTGATAAATTATGAAACACCTAGAAAAGTATTTTTGCATGCAAAAGAAGCTACTTGAACACACTAACAACCACCTGAATAAAAAATTATCAACTCCATTGAAAAGTGATAAACATTCAATCATCAAGAAAATTATTCATGCATGCAAAAGGACCAAACTGAACACACGAACAATCAAGTGAATGAAAATGGTCCACCCCACTGAACTGAATGCCATTCAAGTGTTGAATAAAACGTAATAGACATTGAATTAGTAACAAAATCATTTTTGCATACAAAAGGACCCAATTGAACACATTAATAATTAAGTGAATGAAAATGACTAACTCCACTGAACTGAACACTATTCATGTTGTGAGTAAAACGTGATAAGCATTCAATCAGCAACAAAAGCATTTTTGAATGGAAAAGGACTCAACTGAACACACTAACAATCAAGTGAATGAAAATAACCAACTCTATTGAACCAATTGCAAATGCCATCCATATGCTGAATAAAACGTGATAGCCATTCAATGATCATGAAAAATATTTCTGCATGCAAAAGGACTCAACTGGACACACTAACAATCAAGTAAATGAAAATGAGTAACTCCGTTGAACCGAGCAACATGTATGTATTGAATAAAATGTTATAAACATTCATTCATCAAAGAAGTCAAGTGAACATACTAACAATCAACTGAATCAAAAATAGCAACTCCACTGAACTGAATGAAAATAAGAACACATTTCATTTCAAGCCCTAGTTACTCTGTAAAAATGGAATCAGAATGCGTTGATCTACTAAACGAAGCAACTCTATCCAGTAAACCTAAAATGCAACTAGGAGAAACGCGAGATTGTAATATTTAAAATGAACAGTAGTTTTCTCCTACCTTCCTCAGTCTCTGTTACTGTGGTGGTTCGTTTTTTGCTTTTTCCTTGCAAAATCTTCTCGCGATTCTTCTCTAGTAGTGGTTTTTGCAAAAAACGTGAGTGAAGTTAGAGTGTTTTAAAGTTCGTGTGTTTTAAGCGCGTGTATTTCACATTTCATTTAATGGTATTGAGTTTTTTTGGTGTTGGGACAGCTTAAATGAATTTAAATACAAAATTACATGATGTGTAGCATGACTATATTAAATGAAAAAATTAATTCCTTAACATTATTCTATAATTTATTTAAAAATCACGAATTTAAAAATTGAGCTCTTTTATAGATTTTAAAAAGATAGCATTAGTCATTTTTTCCGTCCTATTCTTAAAAAATATATATATATATATATATATATATATATATATATATATATATATAGGATCCGAAAAGTATTTCAACTAAGAGAATTTTTTGGAGAACAAATTAATTGTCCAATATATTATATCTGATTTATTAGAATTTAAATTTAATTGTTTCATAAATAATTTTTTATTTTTAGGTTTGTCATTTTTTGATCTACATTATCTTCTTTGAGCATAATTCATACAACATTTTCAAAAGACTAATATTATATCAATACGACTTAGATAACCAATAAAATTGAATGTTTATTCGGTCAATGACTATAAATATTAATTTAAGAGATCCACTCAAATAAAGATATTTAAAACGTTTTTTTTAAATATTTTTTAGTAATTAAAATTTAGTATATATAATCGATTAAATCGTATTATTTTTGTTAAAATTAGGCCAAACAAATTAATTTGATCGAAAATATGGTGAATCAAATTTTGAATCAATCTAAATTTAATTTTTTATAGAAAATGACTATAATATCCTCATTATAGAAAATAATTAAAATACTCCTTAAGATATTTATAATATTATAATATTAGATTGTATTTAGGACGTTTATAATATTATATATAAAAATATTTTTTGCTAACCATTATATTTATGTAATTTATCCAAAAAAATTATGTGAAACAATATGTATATAGACAAATATAGCATAAATATTTACTTATGAAGTGTTTTTGTTTTTGTTTTTCTTTCTTCTTGTTACACTTATCCTCACTCCATCAATATATTAATTGAATTTTTTTAGGAAAATAAAAATATAGAATTTAAAAAGTAAATATTAAGGATGGAATAATAAACATATACTCAACCTTTCAAAAAATGTTATATATAATCAACATATATTACATTACTATACATTCAAATATTTCATATATATAACTTCCTCTTGTTGATTGAGTTGTGTCAATGTATTTATCAAGGATTTCTGTTGTTTTATACTAGCATATGTATTTATGTGGCAAATGAAAGAGAAGATTTAGCTAGAAGCCAAAGAACCCACTATTTGACCAAATAC
Organism: Arachis hypogaea; assembly: GCF_003086295.3. Taxonomy (NCBI): domain Eukaryota; kingdom Viridiplantae; phylum Streptophyta; class Magnoliopsida; order Fabales; family Fabaceae; genus Arachis; species Arachis hypogaea. The sequence goes on from NC_092046.1 coordinate 26,741,272, forward strand.
TCTCTACACTAGTGAAGACAGAGGAGCGCCCACCAAGAAAAATGAAAGAGAAGTAACAATCCTAGAAAATGGGATATGACGCATTCACACGTGGGTTTTATAGCCAAACGGGTATGAAGCGTGTTTGTCATACATGACTAAACTCCTACGGTCCTGCCCCCTCTCTCTCTCTCACACACACTTTCTCTCTATAAAAAAGGTTTGCAAATTTGTTGCAACTTGTTCCCATTCCTTGGAAGAAACAAGAATCATCCCCACCTTAACCACTCTCTTCATTATCATCTTCGCCTTCTTCTATATATTACTGTTACTTTTCGATCTAGTTAAGGTAACAACATCATCTTACACTTATTTCTTCACACTGGTACTCCACTTCAGTCTCCATCTTGGGATCTATTGAAACCGCAGCTATATATATATATATATATATATATTCTGATTTTATTTCCTCCTTAGCTTTTTCAGTGTGACTCCAATTAATTTCTAAGGAAGCAAAGATTATTAAAGATGATGCAAATCTCCACCACCAACAAGTACTTGCCTGAATTTGTAAGCATACCAACCCTTTTATTTTGGGTCAATGTTTTCATTTGTTGCATAAATCTGATGAAAATTTCTGACCCTTTAATTTGATTTGAGCTCTTCATAGGGAATGGATGAGTCGGTTTTCTTCCATAATCAATACCCAATGATGGATTCATCAACAATCACATCATCTCCAACACCATGGCCGCAGATTAATCTTGATGATATTGACTTCAACCAAATCCAAGAGTCCTTCTCTTCAGCCTCATCCCCAAAGAGCTACACCTCAAACAAGCGCTTCAACTCTTCTTTCTCACCAATTGAAAGACCAACTAAGCAACAAAAAAATGCTTATAGCCATGGGATTAGTACTAATACCACTACTACTACCAGCAATGAATTCATGGTTCCCAAAGCTTCTTCCTCTTCTTCTTCCCAAATCATCTCGTTCGAGCAGCACTCGAACGCTTCTTCGGTTGCTTCCTATAACCACCATCATCAGCAACTCTACAATAATAACCCTTCTTCAGATCAGGGTAACCATGTTTTGAAGCCCAAGACTGAGAGTGTGTGCAGTGAGAATTTGGATTTTGCCAGTGTGGTTTCTCAAGCTGATAAGGCCAATAAAGGTTCCGCGGGGGCGGCCACCACCAGAAACCCAACTCAGGCCCAAGATCACGTCATTGCCGAAAGAAAACGAAGGGAGAAGCTCAGCCAGAGGTTCATTGCACTTTCCGCCATTGTTCCTGGACTCAAGAAGGTACTATTTTTATTTTTGTCTTAAATTGCACAAGTATCGCTCCTATTTGGTAGAGATATAACAATTCATGTCCTTTATCTTGGAAGTAGTATTACATACGAATGTAGAACCATTGATAATTAATAGCATGATACATGAGAGTTGTTTCTACTACTAAAACGTTTAGAAACCATTCTTAATAATGTTCCTAGTTTTTAATTTCAAATAAAAATAAAATTTCAGCAAGGAATAAACTAGACTTCATAAAACCCCAGAATTCACAATTTAAAACCATGCATCTTCTATTATTGACATTTGGTGCATAAAATATATGTTATTAGGTCACCTCAAAATCTTTGTGAATTGACCAACTGATGAACACTCGCAACAATAAGTCAAGAACCATAGTCATGATCAATAATCTAGAATGAATTTCATAACAACTCACTTAGCTAGAAATTCGCAACATTTGGATACAAATACAGATCTAACTTTACTTAAACCATGTAATTAACCATAAAATTACATGTATATAACATAATATATTTGAACATTTTTTATTAGAAGGATGAATTATTCAATGGGTTTCATGCAGATGGACAAGGCTTCTGTATTGGGAGATGCTATCAAATATCTGAAGCAACTGCAAGAAAAAGTGAAGATTCTAGAAGAGCAAGTTGCTGAAAAAACCGTAGAATCCGCAGTTTTCGTGAAGAGATCCATCCTCTTCGCAGAAGACAATGGATCTTCTTCGGAAGAGAACCCGGAGATAGAAGCAAGAATTTCAGGCAAAGACGTTCTCATTAGAATCCACTGTGACAAACACAGTGGAATAGTGCCAAAAATAATCAACGAGATTGAGAAGCATGATCTCAGTGTTCAAAGTAGTAGCTTCTTGCCCTTTGGGAACAACTCACTTGACATCACCATTGTTGCTCAGGTAAATATAAATTTCAACTTCAGCTTAATTAATTTATTGTAGATGAATAATAATGTTCATTCATTAAATCAACTTCAAATTACAATTAGTTAGTTAATCACAAATAACTAGAAATAATACCACAACTTTTGATTCAAAATATATAATTGTTCAATTTGGATATTTTTTTTACAATTTTAAATATTTTGAGGGTAAAAATGAAAATAGTAAGTAATATTTATTATTTTAATTTTTTTATAGAAGTTCATAAAAATATTTCAAAAAATAAAAACATTAAAATAAAAGAGACTCATATTTTTTATTCATAATTGCATATTTTAGAAATTTTAATGGAAAATAAAAAAATTCTAAAACAAAATCATGCCTTAAATTAAAGAGCTTAAATTTTAATTATCATGATTTAATCTATTGGATATATTTTCCCCTCCATTATAAATTTTCACACATTAATTATTTTTTGTTACAGATGAAGAAGGAATGCACCTTGACAGCAAAAGATATAATAAAAGGCTTAAATCAGGCTTTGAAGCAGCTGAGTTGATATTGATGACTACACCAAAAATAATGAATAATAATAAGCTTAATAATTAATTTCACAGTAACCATTTTTTTCATCGCAGTGCTTTCTTTAATTTTTCTTCTGTGATATGTTGACTATTCTGGTGTACCTTAATTATTTCTCCATACACAGTTTACTTGGATCAGTGCTGAGTTCAACAGAGATAAAAGGCCAATGTGGTTTTTTTGCGTAGTTGATATGTATAGAGGAATACTATATGGTAGGCTACGTTAATATACGCCCCCACCACAATGGCATTTTCAATGTTCATATCTTAGCAACTTTATCTTTTTTTTTTTTTTTTATGAGGGAATTTTTTAGAGGATTTGACTATTGTGATAGACCTCTTTATTCCCTCTTCCACGTTGTGAATTATAATTATAGAGCAGGCTGTGTTTTTGTATTGGTCCCATTTGTGTCGGTTTGTGCCTCTGTCACTTTTGTATAAAATTACTTTCAATTATTGATTGGATATTGGGTACTCTAGAACCATTTTAAAAAGATAAATTGCGTTCTAAAAAGATATCATGATTAAATTTTTGTTGACTATGTTAAAAAAAAACGTTAAATTTTTATTGATGGCTCAGCCGTCGTAAAATTAACTCGTCGAAAAAAAAAATTTTTCCAGCCAAATTACCAAAGCTTCATAGTTTAGCTACGGTTTATGGTCGTTGGTAACTTATCATTTATGATGAGCCGCCAATAAAGCTGAATGTAATGGACTAATTTATAGTATTGTTATATATGTATACTATTTTTACTATATAATTCTTTGACAATAAGATTAAGTATGATTTATAGGTGTGTTTATAGATCAGATCGGATCGATCCGTATATTCGCAGTATTTATCTAAATTGGATCCGAAAATTGTGGATATAGATACGATCCACAAAGATATTGATTGGATCAGATCAGATCAGATTCGCACAGTGATAGAATCGGATTGCAGATTTTATGTAGGTATCCGTATATCCGCGAATCCGTAAAAATAAATAAATAAATAAATAAATATTTTTTTTATGTTTTATTTTAACTAATAATTATTATATATGTAGTATTATTTTATTTTTTTATTTAAAAAAAGTATATTTAATACTATTTTAAAAATAAACATGTTTAAAAGAGTAAAAAAAAGAGGTGTTATTGATTTTTTTAAATAAAAATAAACTTTTAAAAAGTATTTTTATGTTTTGCAGATATATCTAATATCCGATCCGATCCGCAAATATGTGGATGGATCGGATCCAAACTAAAAAACTCGGATATTGAATTTGATCTAATTCGATAATTTTAATATGGATCGAATCGAGATTTTGGTTATATCTAATCCGATGGAATTTGCGTTCACCCCTAAATTGATGTATGATGTTTCATTACTTTATAAAATACTCTTGTTTGCATATCAATCTATCTCACAACTAATACAATCTATATAACTAGGGACGTCATGATCAAGTTATGTTGATGATAAAGATAGATAATGTTTTGCTCAACAGGTATCAAACATTATTTTTTATTTAGTTTATACCAAAAATAATAGTATGAAACAATATCATTGAATGTCAATAAATGTAAACTTTGATCTACTTGGAAGAAACTGCATACGTATATATATTTTTAATTAACTACAAGATCAGCAAAAGATCTCATTAGGGTTTGATAATGAAGTGTTTCTTTTATTAAATTGAAAGAGAACAATAATAATAATAATGTGATGACATGGGCCCCATGATTCGCTTGCAATGTCAACAATCAACAATGATAATCCGCCTGTTTTCCAAATAAACTTATATATATATATATATATATATATATATATATATATATATATATATATATATATAAGTTTTTTAAAAATTTTAACATTTACTTTATTTTCGAATTTTTTTTAATTTTTTTAAACTTATTTCAATAATTAAACCCGTTGTTGGAGTTAACAGAAATGAAGACATATCAATTATGTAAAGCGCTTCTCAACATGAAATTGACCTATTACCCTATATCAATTTTAGAGATAATTGAAAACATATTAAATAAAATGTTTGTGGATAAAATTAAAAATAAATGTTATGGTTGGAGATGAAAAGAAAACTCCAGCAACTATTTTTGTGAATAAAAATTTTATTATGCTGAATACTTTTTTCTGTTAAAACTAATGAATACAACAATTTTTTAATTAAAAATAAATATTAAATGATAAAAAATAGCTAAATGTCATATATTCTTATGAATAATTATATAAAAATATTTTTAAAGGAATGTGACCTATTTCTATATAGTAAAAGTATAGTAGGTTTAATCATTTAATTTACTATGTAAGTATGTTTTGACTTTTGAGAGTATCCTTAATATGGTTTTTATTTTAAAAAAAATTACCAGTTATAAATTTCAGTTTGTATAATTACTAAATGAGAATTCTTAACATGTTTTGAGAGTATTCTTCTGGGTGAATTTTTAATTTTATTATTTATTTTAAATTTTTTCTACATTTTGGTAAATTTTAATTATATTTCTAAACTTATGTATAATGTAGTTTAGGAATCATGTATTGTGATACACGTCAACTTAGAATTAACACTTAAGTATCTACGTTATTAAAGACACTTTTATAATCTATCCAAGTTATATAACCATAAATGCCCTTGTTAGAAAACTAATTTAAATATTTACTCGTATATATATGATTATGTTTTTCCTATTTACTTTTTTTAACACCTCCAATTAAATGATTAAGAAGCAAATGCACGTGGTCATAAGGCAAGATATATCACCTCCAAGTTCCAAGACAGTTGTCACGATTGCAATTATCACTAAATTTAAGCTTAATTTTCTTTCATTAAATTTAATTTAATCACTTTTAGTATATTATATACACTTATATGATCAGATAAATGCACGTGGTGAATTCTACCAAAAATGCACGTGGCTATAATAAGAAAAATACTGCAAGACAGTTGTCACGATCAAAAGGTATAGGTTTATCAAAAAGTGGAAGTGATTTTATTTTCACTAATTATTTTTTTATTTAATGGATAAATTAAAATGGTATGGTACATTGATATGAGTTAAAATAAATGTATTTTATAAATATGATACATAATATAAATCGGTACTTCGATTTGTATAACAAAAAATCATTATTTACGACTTTATAAATTATAATTTTTAATTAATAAATTTAAATCATGACTCATATTTTTTTATTTCTTTTATTCTATCTGAAATTGTGATTCACAATTTTTGTTTATTTTTTTAATTTTTGTCTTATTTAAAATTGTTATGCACAATTTTTTTTATCTCATACCACTGTATTACATAAAAATATTATAATATTAATAAAAAATACTAATAACAACTCAATATAAAAAAATTAGTCTCTTATTTTGTGTATTATATTTTCTATTCTTTTGCAAAATCTTTTTTTTTTAAATTCATTTTTAAAATATCATTCATTTTCTAATTTTAACTTTGAATTTTTTTAATTAAATTCATCCTTTAAAGATTTTAAGTTAGTCACATTAATTTTTCTGTCATTTTTGTTACTATTAACATTAAAATTTGTGGATATAACAATTTTAGTAACACCAATAAATTTATGCATTAAAATTTTTTGATTCAAAATTAATTTGATCTAATTTCATAAACTTATCATATTAACAGCCAATTAAGATTATCAAATATATATTATAGTGTCATTTAACGTATAATATTAATAAACTTTAATGTCATGAATAGCAAAAATAACAAAATAACTAATATAATCAATTTAAAATTTTTAAAAAAAAATTTAAATAAAAATTTTTTTTATAAATTAATTTAAAAAATAAATAATCTTTTATTAGTAAAAGTAATCATTTACTCATTTATATGAATTATTACAAAAAAAATAAAAAAAGAGACGGAATCTGGATAAGCAAATAGATAGAAGACAAATTATATTAAATAATAAGTATACAGGCCAGAGGTGAGCCCTACTAAAAGAGTTGGTAACAACATTAAATTTTGGTAGATTTTCAAATTTTTCTTTATTCATTTAGTTTGATGAAAATCCAATATGAACATTTAGGATCCAATCCCCGAATAGCTGCGGCAACGTCCCTTTCGTTATAAACAAGTGAACTAAATATCGAGTAATAAATACTCAAGCAAATCCTTCTCAAATTGAATTTCTAGAATCATCAAGTTAAAACAATATTTTTATCAGAAGCCCTAAATTAGTTGAGATCGAATAAGATCGTAATAATAATATTTTTAAATTATGTTCATTCAATTTAATATTTTTCTCGTTTAAAATTAAATATCATTTAAGATTTTAGTAGGCCTATAAAAAAAATTAAAATTACGCACTATGTAAGAAACAATTATATTATTTTGATATAAATTTAAAACTCTTTCATAGTAATTTATGAAATGATCATAAATTAACAGGAACCGCTTTTAGAATTGATCGGACCTAAATCAATTAAAAAAACTAGTTCAACGGATAAAAAATGTCTTTCACTTATAAATGATAACTATAGGACATAATACAATCCCATATACATTAGATCAACCAAAAAATGAGGCTGATTGTTTTACATATAAAAAAAAATATTGGTGATACATATGAAATGGATATATATAAAATATTTATACTGGTATGATATTCATGCAAAATGCAGGCTATAATTTAATTTTATCTTTTTTTTTTTAATTTTAATCCAGCAAAATATAGGTTACAATTAGCGTTTTAATATTTTTAAAACATACAACCTGCAAAATGCAAATTGTATTTTACCCTTTTTTTTCGAACTTCACAAAACGCAGAAATATTATTTTTTTATTATAAAATTTGCAAAACTCAAGTTGTCTTTTATAAAGTGCAGTTTGGATTTTGATTAAATAAAATATTTTAATTCTGAGAACTTTGTCTATAAATATCATTGTCATTCATCTCTCTTTTGTATTTATAATTTTTTTTGTGATAATTAGTAGTGTCAAAAAAATTTGAGTAAGATGAAATTGAGATTATGAAAGGTATTGCAAATTTGCGAGTGTATTATAATGGTGAGATCATACCAAACAGTCAAACATATACGAGGAAATAACTTTTATTTGTTAATGTCAGTTTTTTTTTTTTGTTATTCCATGCACCATGAGTTTTGTAGAGTTATAAAATAGTCTTTGTGAAAACATATAAAGTCATATTTCAAAGAGGGTGAGCAACATTTTATATAGGAATGCTGTACAAGTATTTGGTGGGATACAGTTTCAAATAATGTCCATCACTGACGACGCATGTATGCAGAAGATGTTCTATATTCATCAACAAACTCAATTTTACGTGTCGATGATAGAGTTGTACTTTGAGTTTGAACAACATTTAGGGCCGGACACGGTTGGCGAGGAGGTAAATATTGATGAACTCGGAGATATAGATTGGGAAGAAGATAACAACAATAGTAAAGAGGAATTCGAAACCAACTACAAAGTCGATGATGAAAACGATGACAAAAACGAGGCAGGCGATTTGGCGATGCAAAATAAAGCAGATGCAGTTGTCAACCAGCACCCTTTTGGTGTTCCCTCTTTTATGTGAACTCTGGATCTCACAGCCATGCATGCTTCGGAATTTTCTGAGTATGCGAATTTGGATAAGTTATGTTTCTTAATTGAAGTTAGCATTATTGTTTCTTTGTTTAGCCTTGACCGACTAATGGTGGTTCGCATTTCATAGGTGAAGGCAATGTTGCAGTGGAAAATGGTGAGTTTAGTATTGGAATGGAATTTGGTTCTAAAGAGTCGGTGATCTCTACAATCAAAAGATACACTATTTCTAGAGGAGTTGATTACACTGTGTATGAGTTAGAGCCGCAGACATTCTACGCAAAATGCAAGGGATATGATACAGGATGCGATTTACTTATCCGAGCTAGCTTGATTCGGAAGAAAGGTTATTGGGAGATCAGGAGATACAATAGCAAACACACGTGCACCATGGGGATGATTTCACAAGATCATGCATGCCAAGTTGGAGTCAGACATGATTGCAGATGCTATCAGGTAGTTGGTTGAAGTAGACCCATTGATAAATGTAAAATCTATTATTGCAGAAGTTCAATCTAGGTTCAATTTCATTGTAAGTTACTGCAAGGCTTGGTTGGCAAAGCAAAAGTTCGTTGCAAAAGTTTTCGGGGTTGGAGAGCGATAAAATCTGGGGTTAAGGTTGGAGGCGCCACCAAGCTGCTTTGGGGGCTAGGGTTGGAGGCGCGACCAAGCTGCTCTGAGGTTAGGGTTACATTGGAGGCGCGATGAAGAAGCAGGGTTAGGGTTGAAGGCGCGATATGATGAAGAAGTTGTAGTATGATGAAGAGTGATGAAAAATGTGTAAGTATTGGTGTTAATATATAGTGAAGTGTTTTTGCTCAATATATTAAACATACTCTATTGGCACGCTTTACAATTGTCACCGTATGATTGCTCTATTAGCATGCTTAACAAAAAATATGGTTAAATCTCTAACCAATTGCCACCCTCATAAAAGCATGACCATTGACCCTTTTGGCCATGCTTTTGAAGCGTGACAAGAAAAAGCATGTCCAAATCTCTAATCAATCACCACCCTCATCAAAGCGTGGACACTTTTGGCCACACTTTTGAAGCGTAGCATGAAAAAAGCATGGCGACAAGCCTTTTTTCTTGTAGTGAAAATTCAACTAACGTGATATAATTATTTCCACCATTTTTTAGGCATTTTGAATAAACTTAAGTAGTACAAGAGAAAATTATTAAAAACTAACTTGATTTAAACAAGCTTTTTAGTGTTAAAGAGACATTTTTTTTCTAACATTTTAGCCTCCTTTCCATTTTCTTGATGACCAATGCTCAAGTCTCCACATTCTTGAGATTTACCCTTAAAAGATTACCTGAATAGCAGATGGGAAGCTCAACCTTATTACATCCCCAGAACGCAACATGGTTGGTCGGTGGCCTCCTTGTCACAATTCATATCAATGATCACTGATTTTTGAATCTGATCTTCAATCCCAACATAAGTTCAAACCCCTTCAATAATCTCCTATAGTTCACCACTAATATCAGATCACATGACTTTATTGCGTCCTACCTCCAAAGTCTTTGTATCTTTTTGTTCAAAACTTCTCTAACTAAGACAAGGAAAAAAGGTGGCAATGGGTCTCCTTACCTCAGACCATACTCCAACCTAAAAGGTTTTATAGGCACCCCATTCACCAGAATTGACATCGAGATTGTCAAAGGACACACCCCAATCCACGATATCTACTTCTCCTCGAAACTCATCTTCTAAAGAAAAAAGTCCACAAAGCTCCACCTTATCTTATCGTAGGCCTTTTGAAAGTCAAGTTTAATAAGCCATGTTCGATACTTCCTCTTTTTCACCCAAAAAGATAGTTTCATACGCTATCAAAGTCCCATAAAAAATAAATCTTTTTTCCTCTCACAAATGTTGACTAAACCTCCCCCACTAGCTTTCACATAAGAACCCGCAATCTGTTTGCTAGTAACTTCAATATCACCTTATATAAGTAACCCAACATGCTTATAGGTTTGTAATCCTTCAAATCCTCTATCCTTCCTAATGCTCTTGAAATTGAAGTCATTTGGTCTTGCCGCTCTAGGACCACAATCCAAATTGCACTTTTAATCTCTTCATAATCGGAGGGTCCTTTTTAACTAAGTTGCTTTCGAACTAGCTATTGAATTTACAAGAGTAATATCAAAATCAATGTTAAGCTGCTATTCTTTTGAGTATAGCTTCCTGAAGAACCTCCTAATTTCCCTTTTCACCTTCTTAGGCCCTCTAAACTTTCTATCACTAATCTGAAGCTCCTCAAAAATCCTTTTCCTTTTTTCGGACGTCACAATAACATGGAAGAATTTTGTTTTTGTCCATGCTATCCGCAAACTTTGAACATAACAACTGCTTTCAATACAATTCTCTTCTAACATACCAACCTTCGTCCATTGACCTAAGGATCATTCTTCTTGCTAACGAGCATTCATCTACTTTTCCATCTTTGTTAACTTGTCAATTTTCTCAATCTTTATCTCTAACATTTCAATTTTATGCTCATTCACCCCAAATTTGTCCTTGTTCTAAATCGTTAGTTGCTTCCTTAGGCTCTTTAATTTTTTCATAAACATTTATCTCCTCAAATATTGGTCATTCATCTGTACCACTTTCACAAAGTTATCATGAGTTAACTACGTGCGTCTGATGCCCTAAAATGTTTAGGACCTTTGTCAATATCATCAGTGTGCACTACCAACAGGCAGTGGTTCGACAATTTTCTAAGCAGACCCTTTAAGTTGAGGCTACCATAAGCTTTCAAACACTTCGGATCCACAAAAATCCTGTCAATACAAACACCGAATTTTTCACCAACCCACATGAATTTCTGTCCCTTTAATCCTAGTTCAATCAACTCCATATGGTTCACTCAGTCTCTAAAACTCACATTGCTCTAAGAAAGCGAATTGATGCCTTTCCTATCATCCATCTCCAACACTTCATTAAAATTGCCACCAAACAGTAGTGACACATCACAAACCCTTTTTAAATCCTATAATTCTCCCCAAAACAGCTCTTCCTCTTCCTTTGATGTGGCCCATCGACTACACAAATTGCACAAACCAACTTTATCCCCTTCATCCTACCTATAACTGCGAGCCAACTTCATCTTCCTTTAAGAATTCTCGCTAACTCTAAAAAGCTACAACACCACCTAGAATAATACCCCCTTTCATAGTTAATCCATTTCTCCCCGCCCAATCAATATCAACAAGATCAAGACTCTCTACGTTCGCATAAAAGTCTCACCATCTCTAATTTTTCTTTTTCTCTCCCTCAAACCCTTAAAATTCTAGAATGCATATGTTTCATTTCAGAAAAATAAAAACACCTTATCTCAAGAATAAAAACAATGACGAATGCTAATTTATTTTGAATAAAGTAAGAAGTCACTAAAAAAAAAAACGGTTAAAATGGCATTTATATTAAGGCGGTTTTAAAGAAACGCCATAATATCGAAACATTATGGCAATTTTTACTACTGCCATAATTGGTTTTATATATTTTGGCGGTTCTGGTGATTATGGCGGTTTTGAACCGCCGTTTTCACACGCATATAAAAAGAAAGAAATTGTAATCCCTAGGCTCATTCAACGCCGTTCTTCCTTTTAGCTAGGGCTTCTCCTCTCTGAACATACGATTGATACGACGCTCTCATCTCTTCCGTGTTAAGAAGCTCTCTGACCACGCCGTTCTTCCTTCTAGGGCTTTTCTTCTCTCCGGCAGTTACGATCTCTCCAGGTACCTCTCCCTCTCAAGTTAAACTGAAACCGAAACTGAAACTGAAACTGAAATGCTGTTTTATTTTGTTTTTTCTTTTGTGCTATGGAGACGAAGATTCCGGCAAGAGGCAAGGCTCTAGTGGCTACTGACCTCAGCATTTCGATTCCAGAAGGCACCGATTTCTTTGTTTTTGTTTGGGTTAGGGTTTCAAAATTGCTTTTGGTGCTGATTTTTGGGAGTTTTTGTTTCTCTGCAGCTTTATTAGGGATTTTTGGGTCTTCCGTTGAAGCATTGGATTAACGTTGGTGCGGGGGTGATTGACGACGATCTCAGGTCTTCTTTCGTAACTTTACCCCCTCCTCTCTCTCTCTCTCTCTCTCTCTCTCTCTCTCTCTCTCTCTCTCTCTCTCTCTCTCTCTGAACTCAGATCTTCTATTGCTTACTTCTATTAAGGTGTTTCTCTGATCTCCGATCTCAGATCTTAGATCTCAGAAAAAACTGCTCCAATCTCAATTTCTCTATTTGCCTCTTTGGTTCTTTTAAGCAAAGCTATAAATGAGTAATCTCTGTAGTTATTTAGCTCTGCTGCCCTTGCTCTGTTCAATGTTTTTTGCATTAACTGAACCCTTGAATAAACCATGCTATATATGCTATATATGCTTTATTGAATAAACTTCCAGTGGTTTTTGTTTCGAATGGGACCGAAAGAAAGTGAAGAGGTTTCAAAGAGTGTTGCGGTCCAATCACCTTGAATGTAGAAAATTAGTTGACTCAGCTCAAAACAGATTAGTTAGAATGAAATTGATTATGGATGGTTGTGGTTTATATGTAAAAGAAGATTTTTTCTTTGAGAAAAAATTCACCACTTTTTTGTTATTTTGATGTGTGTATTGGACACTGGTTGAGCTATTTTTTTGATTTTGGACTTGCTTCTTAGGTACTTGGAACCATTTTGTTTTGCAGATTGGAAACTAGTTTATGAGGCAATAACTGAACTATGTTTGCTCTGTTTTGCTTACTTCTATTTGGTTCTCTTTATTTCTCAAGCAAAAGGAAGCAATTCAAGTAGTGTAAAGGTGTTATTCAAATTGTGTGTGTTTTTTCTTCTGAAGTTGATATGTTTTGCTACTCAATTTTGTCATAAGTTGTTGAAATATGAGTGATTATGTTGCAGTTTGTGTAGTATGTTCTGATGGTGAGTTGGTCATGATAGGTCTTGGCATGCCTTCGCTCGCTTATCCGAAAATGCACTTATCAAAACTTTGCCAGCAATGAGCTTGTGAAATTGTTTCCTCCTGATCTTCCACTAGACTTACAGCAAGGTTTGCAGGTTTGCAGTTCATCACTTTTTTCTCTTTGGTTCAACATCTGCATTTTGTTATCGTCAATTTATGTCTTAATGGTATTTTGTACCGTCCTACAGCAATGTTTTGATCATGTCAATTTTTTTTGTTGTTCTCCTATTACTGAGTTGTTATGGAAAACAATCCTAATATCCAGGTATTGATCTTATTAATCCACCGAAAAATAGAATATCAATTCCTTTGTTCTTGTCAGGTTTGAAATTCATCACTTTTTTACTCTTTGGTTCAACCTCTGCATTTTGTTCCTTTGTTCTTCTTAATTTGATTCCTCAATGCCTCTGTTCTATTATGGAGCTATGACCTGTTACTTTCCTAAGAACTTCAATCACTCTTCCTAATCTTTTTTTGTGTCTTAGATTTTCTGTTCTGTGTAGCTGATAATGAACTTCATTTTATGATCTCTTTTAGATTGATCAATCCTGTAGTTGTATCCCCCACTATTGCTGCTGTTGGACTTTCATTTTTCAGGTATGGTTTTCCAATAGTTGGTACATGTCTTGAGATTGGTGCAATACAGATATTGGTAGTGGTTGTTTTTCTTCTTGTAAGTTGTTGAGTTCATCTTGAATTTTTATATCATTATTTTATTTCATTATTTCTGCTGCTGTTCTCATTCACTAAGAGAGGAAGAGGGTTTAGGACTGTGGAGTGTGTCACTGCTCATTCTGGCTCTCCTGAAAGAAAGACTTGAAATGATTAAACAATGAATATTTGTAAAGGAATTCAGAAATCGTTATTGTTGTCCTTTGATATTATTTTTGAGGTCATTTTTTCAATAATTCAAATACAGAGAGAGAAAATACTTATTAATAAATGAACATTATTAAGACTAAGAGACTTGTTTTTATCCTAATAATATAAAGGAGAATTAGAGTCCTAGACAAAACTACCGTCAAAAAACTAAAAAGAAAACTAAAGGTGAAGGATAATATAATGGAAATTTGGTGCACTAATACTTGGCACTTATTTTTTTTCTTTTTATTGTTTATTAGTAGTATTATTTTTCGGCCTTTAGAACATGGTGGAAGATATTGTATAATCCTAAATAAACACGACAATGCAAGAAATTAGAAAGTAGAGAGATTCGTTAATTTTTATTGCTAGTTGCTCTCATCATGATATGCTTTTCATGAGATTAACATTTATAATTTGTTAATTTTTTTCCTTTTGTGTCCACTAGTATTAGCTTTTCCTAATAATCAAGTTACCAATTTTATTTGTTCACTGCTATTAATCATTACTGTATCTATGAGTTCCTAATTAAATTAGATATTTCACTAGCCGACACTATTTATGAATAATAATTTTTATCAAACTCAAAGGGAATAAGTTGAGGTTAGTAGGCATTCACTTCACTAGTTATCTACAAAAATAATGAGAAGATTAACTAGCAGTCTTAGTAAGGATATTATTTCTAATATTATTTGTTATCTGCCTCTGCGCTGAAATCTTAACCACTTGTTCCATAAAATTGATCATCTTATGTTACTTTTTGCAGGGATCTTGATAACTCTAATCTATCTGAAAATTTGGTATCTAAACTTGAATGATAATGTTCTGTTATAACTAAATTTTGGGTTTTATTTTGTCCTTCTCTGTGAGGTAATGTAGGCCATAATTGCTTCTTCTTTTAACTATCTTTCTCTTTTCTAAAATTTAAATGCCACAAGTAGTACAGAGGCAACAATAAATATATATTGCTGCTGTATATAAGATGCAAACTAAGCAATTAGAGTTAGTAAACCATATTCAATTCTTAAAAACATTTAGTAATATTATATAGGATAAACAATTCTTAGAAATTTTATTATAGTAGATTGTAATAGCAGTTTTAGGATTGTACAATGAAGTTGTAACACAGCTTGATTCTTATTTCTTTTTGCTTTTGATGTTGCAGTCCATGAAAGGATACTTAGGACATATGATGACTTTGTCTGGCCTGTTGATACTTCATTCATTGGTTGCTTCATTATTGATGTTGAATTTCTTGACTTGAAGATATGCCCTCTGAATGTGAGTTCCTATCCCTGAATAGTTTAACAATATTTGATATTAAAGTAGTTAAACAATATTTGATATTGGAGTTCCTGTCCCTGTAGTCAAGTGTTGGAGTCAAGTGTTGCTTAGCCTTGATTTATTTCTGGTACCTTTTTAGGGCAACTGGAGATGATACTCGCAGTTTGTCCACCACAGTTTGCAAATGGACATATCTTGGTCATGCTCACATGCAGCATATCAATGATAAAGACTCCTGGGATATGGCTATGCTTTTTGGATCATGTATGAATTAAAAATTTTGAATCTTAAATTCTAATTAGAAATTCTAAATTATAAACTTTAATCTAAATAATTGATATAAAATATAATCTGATAAGATGCTCATTGAAGAAGTTCAGAGGCTGAGAGCTGAGGTAACTTTTGTTTCAATGTTCTACATGCTGCATTTGTGACAAAGAAACAGTTAATAAAAGCTGGTTTGTAGCAAAGGAGGAAGCTGCTAAATCCAAAGCAGCAAGAGGTCATAAAAGCTTTGGCTGTAAGGGTAAGTTTTCTTATATTGTTTTTGTTTTGTTCATTTACACAAAGGCTTCCGTACAAGAAACATATGTTGTAGTAGTCCTTATGATATGGCCTTAACATTATATTAATTATCACCACTGCAGCTTCATACAATATCAGTAAGGTATTTGAATTGTTTTGAATATAAAGGATAAAATCATTCTGATTCCAGGTTTATACTCATTACTATTTTCTCAAAGAGGAAATCATGGTCCACACTACAATTGGGTTTTTGAGACAATGGCTGAAAGCAATGCCATATATATTTAGAATAACAGAAATTTCATCTGAATTGCTTTTCACTTTTAGCTTCAAACCAAACATAACTAGATGCTATGTTACTAAATATTACAAGTTTCTCTTTTGTTAATTTCCATTCCTATGCATTGAAATTCTAGATGCATTGCTAGAAGGGAACCTGGAATCAATATAAGAATAACCATATAGTTTCTTTTATTAGTATTTTTTATATTTTATATTAGATCCTGAGATTTAAGCATAGATTTCTTTTTTTACATCATTATATATATATATATATATATATATATATATATATATATTTTCTTCAACTGTACACTAAATGAAGATTGACACTAAATATCCCTAGACTAGAAACAGTTAAACACACTAAATGAAGATTTTCTTCAACTGTACACTAAGTTACTAACTCTTAGAGAACAGATTCTTATTCTTGCAGATGAATCAGTGGAGGACTCTGTTGCCCATTCTTATTCTTATTCTTCAACTGTACACCAAGTTACTAACTTGTATCACCTTGTTTTGTGAACTGAATTCTAATAAAAATAAAATCGCCTCTTTTGTTTTTGTAGTCAAGACGACTTCCATGCAGAGACTCAACATCGTCTTTAAGGTTATCGGGGTTCTCTCACAGCTCTTGGATCCGCGAAATGCAGCAAGCTTCAGATAAATCAATTATAATCAGTGAAATCTTGGATTCTAGGACTAGAAATCTGGTGTCTGTGTCCAGAATCAGTGACTATGTGTTATCAAATGAGTTTAAATACATATTCATATTTCGTTTAAATACATTATTAGATATTAACATAGTTTTGGGAACTAGACGGTAGATTTGACTGATTAGTGTTTATTGCAATGCTTGTATTTTGGTAAGTTTAGTAAGACAAGATTTTGCATAGGAGTTATTACTTTTGATTTTCAATAATAAAAAATTATATATTATATTAATCTTTTGTTTATGAGTTATATAATATTTCATTTATGGATTATGATTTTTTGCTATTGTGAAATTTTAATCACATTTATTTAACGCGATAAAAATGACGGTAAAAATGATTTTCTTAAACGATAAAAAATGTCAGGGTAAAACGGCGGTTTAAAAATGCCATTTTAACCAATCAAAATGCTACTGTCAGGGTAAAAATGGCGGTTCAAAAATGCCATTTTAACCAATCAAAACGCCACTCTGTCAGGGTAATAATGGCGGTTCAAACTGCCGTTTTAACCTCGCAATTTTAACTCTGGAAATAACGACGGTTTGAACCGCCGTTTTAACCAACCAAAACGTCAATCTGTCAGGGTAATAATGGCGGTTCAAACTGCCGTTTTAACCTATCAAAGAACCGCCATTTTAACCCTGGAAATAACGGCGGTTTGAACCGCCGTTTTAACCTATTCAAAAACCGCCGTTTTAACCCAAGAAATTGTGGCGGTTTTCAGAAAACCGCCGTAATAACCAGAATGGCGCCCAGAATTCCGGCGTTTCTTGGGGGCGCCATTTTCGGTAATAATGGCGGTTATAACCGCCGTAATTACCTTAAAAAACTGCCATTTTAACCCTTTTTTTTTGTAGTGAGTGTAGTACTTCTTAAACTCTCTTTAAAGCCTAAATTCTAAATCTTAAATCATAAATACTATATATATATATATATATATATATATATCTTAAATTTTAAATTTTAGTAATTAATATAAAATATAATAAATTAAAAATTAAGATTTGTTTAATTGATAATGAGTCCAATACTCCTTAGTAAAGAATATATAACGATGAACCACAAAAGTATATATATATATATATATATATATATATATATATATATATATATAGTCCTCATTGCCTATTTTCCAGACTTCGTCACTGTTGATGAGTTTAGGCTCCTCTTCAGCAACTACTCCATTTTTCCCAATCGTCTTTTAACATATTATTAAATAAAATAAAAAATTAAAAATAATTAATTGTATCATTTTAAAATAACATTGTTTCAAAATTTAAACCGTGTATCCGATAATTTTTTAGTTGAGACGTAGATACACATATATAATTTTCCAAACTTTTATATTCTAGATTGACAGAGTAATGATTAACTCAGACAGTTAAAGTTTCAGTTAGATTCAGTTAAAGTCAGTTAGAGCTTGCTGTTATGAGTGCCAGGCTGGACTTTAGTTAGTTGGACAGTTAGTCAGTTAGCTTGTATCAGTTAGCTAGTTATTTACCCTGCATTGTCCTTGTATAAATAAGACTACATAGTGTACCTAAAGTAACTTGATGAAGCAGTAATCAATCATACAAGATTTCACTCAACTCTACTCTTCTCTCTTCTTTCTTTCTTCCTCTCTTCTTCTCTGCTCAGGCCTGGTACCTTTCATGGTATCAGATCTTGAATCTGCTATCATGGCTAAAGAACAAGATGCACCGCAACTAAGCTTCACATCCTCTCCGATCTCAATGAAGCTCAATGAAAATAATTTTTTACAATGGAAGGATCAAGCCGAATCTACAATTAAAAGACATAATTTGCTGCATCACATAACTGGAGAAGGGATACAAGTAAGATTCAAAGAAAATAGTAAAGTGAATCCAGAATTCTCAGTTTGGAAGAGAGAGGATGCTCTGCTGAAATCGTGGCTCTTGGCTTCAATGACAAATCCTTTCACCACCAGAATAGTTGGCTGTGTCTATGTGTATGAGGTGCGGAAACATCTAGATGATCATTTCACCTCTCATATAAGAGCAAAGATTATTCAATTAAAGCACATACTAAGCAATATCAAGATCGGGAGTTCGGTAAACGAATATGTACTTGTATTGAAAAGCACCATAGATGCATTGGCATCTGTTAGAGAACCAATGAGAGAAAGCAATCATGTTAATGTAATTCTAAATGGCTTAATAGAAGATTATGAATCTGTAATTACATCAGTAGTTGCAAGACTAGTAAGCATCACAGTTGGTGAACTTGAAGCACTTCTTCTAATGCACGAAAGCATGCTTGAAAAATTCAAGAAACCATAATCGTTTGTTCAAGCTAATCTTTCTCACATAAAAGGCGGATTCAGAGGAGGATTTCGGGGTGGAAGATCAGGCAGAGGAGGCAGATTTTCATATAATGACAACAATAGGTTCGATTCAAGACAATTTCAGAACAGCAACTTTCAAGGTAATTGTTCCGAGGGTTACCTGAAACTGTAGGTCGATCTCGGACGAGATCTTCTGTACTGGTCGGAGCTGTTGTGTCCGACTGGTTGAACTTGTTAGTGATGCTGATCCTTTATCACCGGAGGGTGGTGGTACCTGCAAGGGACTCCGATGCTTAAGTTAGCAAGGTTATTAAGCAGGTTTTTAGTAGAATCAGAGTATGAGTTATACCTGAGTGCTCCAGTATATTTATAATGGTGAGGAGTGACCTTCTTGGAGATAAGATAGTTATCTTATCTTATCTTATCTTTGAGTGAAGTCATCTTATCTTCAAGGGAACTGCCCATCTCTCTATAGGCTTGGGCTGCCCTTGAATTTGGGTCGTGTTCCTCTGTTTGGGCCCCTTTTTTGGGCTTTTCTGGTGATTTGGCCGAGCTCTGGGAGAAGAGGTCGGATAGTCCTGACCTGAAGAGGTCGGTCGGCTTGTCGTCGATCATCCCGGGTCGGACATCTCGACCCAGGGTATGAATAGTAATCATCTCCAGAACAGCAATTTTCAAAACAACAATTTTCAGAATAGCTCAAGATTTGCTGCTCAATACAATGACAATTCAAGATTTACACAAAGAGGCTACAATGAAAATTCAAGATTTATGCAAAATGGTGATATGAACAATAGAAGAATGATAAATGGTGAGAGACCTGTGTCAAGTCCGTGATAAGGTTGGTCATACTACCAAGAACTGCTGGTAAAGATATGAAAGGGACAACTGTTATGGAGGAGTTGATTCAAGACCTGATATGCTCAATTCACAAAACTCACAAGCAGGCACTCAATATCCTCATGCACTGCTTGCAACTCCTTCCACAATTCATGATCCAAATTGGTACCTGGACTTGAGGACAACTTATCACATGACTTCAGATCAACAAAATCTGATGGAGGAACAAGTCTATGAAGGATCAGATCAAGTGATTGTAGGAAATGGTTCAGGTTTGCAAATCAATCTTGTTGGAAAATCTCTTTTTAAATATGATTATAGCAATAGGGAGTTTATTCTGCAAAAATTGTTACATGTGCCTGATATTACTAAAAACTTGTTAACTGTGTATCAATTTTACTGTGACAATGCAGTGTACTTTGAGTTATATTCTGACAAATGCTATGTAAAATCCCAAGGAACCAGTGAAGTAGTCATTCAGGGAGAAGTTGAAAATAGAATGTACAAATTCCTCAATTTCAAACCATCAATCAAGTCTGCTTGTTTTTCAACTCTGTGCAGTAAGGATAACTTCTTGCTTTGGCACAATAGGTTGGGGCATGCCTCCAATAGTGTAGTAGCCACTGTCCTAAAGTCTTGTAATAGTAATGTCCATTTTGATTCGAATAAGTCAGTATGTGAAGCCTGTTGTGTAGGAAAATCTCATCAATTACCTTTTCCCATTTCTGAATCTGTGTATAGAGCACCACTTCAACTAGTGTATTCTGACATTTGGGTCCTGCCCCTACACCTGACACTAATGGAAACTTCTTTCATTGATGCATTCTCTAAATTTTTCTAGTTGTACCTCATCAAAGCAAGGTCTCAGCTCAAATTAGTTTTTACTTCTTTCCAATGCATGGTTGAATTGCAATTAAATACTAAGCTAAAAATGCTACAAACTGATAATGCTGCTGAATATACTAGTTTAACTAAAGAATTACAGGCACAGGAAATTATACACAGGTCCTCATGCCCTTACATACACTAGCAGAATGACAATGTTAAAAGAAAGAACAGACATGTAGTAGAGAAAGGACTGTTAATGCTTGCTGGAGCTGGCATGTCTACAAAATACTGGGGAGAAGCCTTCTTATCAGCAGCAAATCTAATCAACCAACTCCCTACACCAAATCTGGACAATTCCTCGCCTATGGAGAAGCTCTTTAGAAAGAGGCCGAATTATGACACTCTAAGAGTGTTTGGCTGCCTTTGTTTCCCCCATCTAAGGCCTTACAACAAGCACAAGCTAGACTTTCGCTCTACTCCCTTTGTGTTCATAGGATACAACTCAGCACACAAGGGCTATAAATTCCTTACACAAAGTGGCAAGATAGTGGTGACCAGAGATGTAGTCTTTGATGCAAACACATTCCCTTTCAAAGAGGGAAAATTCTTGATCAACAAGTTAGAGAAGGAGAATTCAGACACCAACAATCATACTCCACCAAGAATACCTCTTCTGCCAAGTTTCATGCCTCAAGGACAACACCCTTCAACACAATTGCAACATCAAACTCCACCTCATCCAACCACATCAGACACCAGCCTAACAACAACCTCAATTATAACACCTAACACCTCAACCCTACAACCTACCCTGCAACCTAACTCTCCCATACAACACCCTATTCCTTTAAACTCACTAAATCAGCCAATATTACCTATGAATCACACATCAAAACCTGAAATTTCTATACACCAGCCCATACCACAACATATAGCACCATCCAGCATTGCAATTCCGATTCTCATCTCTGACTTAAAGGTTGTCTTATCTTCACTACCAGATGATACTGCTCAGACAAGAACCAGCAATAAGCACCCCATGATCACAAGGAGTAAACACGGCATCTTTAAGCCAAGAGCCCTACAAGCCACTGTTGAGCCAAGAAGTGTCAGAGAAGCATTAGCTCATCCTGAATGGAAGAAAGCTATGGGCAGTGAATATGAAGCATTAATAAGCAATCAAACATGAAAACTGGTACCACTGCCACAAGGGAGAGAAGCCATTGGAAGTAAGTGGGTGTTTAGAGCCAAGTACAATGCTGATGGTTATTACAGAAGCACAAGGCCAGGTTAGTTGCACAGGGATTCTCCCAAAGACTTGGTTTTGACTTTGATGAAACATACAGCCCAATAGTGAAGCCAACTTCGATAAGAGTGATTCTAATAGTAGTACTGTCAAATGAGTGGAGTATTAAGTAGCTAGATGTTAATAATGCATTTCTTTATGGTGACTTAAGTGAAGATGTCTACATGAGGCAGCCTCAAGGATATGTCATTAGAGATAGCAGCCTAGTTTGCAAACTCACCAAGGCATTATATGGGCTAAAACAAGCACCCACGGCCTGGTACTACAAACTTTGCACAGCACTTAATCACCTGAGCTTCACTGCTACAAAGTCAGATATTTTAGTGTTTTCTAGGTTTACAAAAGGGACTAGCCTATTTGTTCTAGTCTATGTTGATGACATTATCATCACAGGAAGTTCAAATGAAGAAATCAATCAGGTAATTCAACAGCTAAACAGCAAATTTGCACTCAAAGACTTATGTGATCTGCACTACTTCCTAGAAATACAAGTCTAAAAAACTTGTAATGGTGGACTGTTGCTCACTCAAGAAAAGTATGTTAAGGACTTACTCATCAAGGTTGGAATGGTTGGATGCAAGCCTTGCCAAACTCCCATGCCCTCATCAGTCAGAATCTCAAAATTTGGAGGAGCTAGCTTCGAAAATCCTAAATCATACAGGTCTGTGGTTGGAAGCCTGCAATATCTAACTATTACGAGGCTAGAATTGGCCTATGTTGTAAGTAAAGTTTCACAATTCCTTCATAATCCTCTAATTGAGCATTGGAAGCTAGTGAAAAGAATTTTGAGGTACATTAGTGGGACTTATAACTATGGATTACATATGCACAAGAATAACTGCATGTAATTCACTGCATATAGTGACTCAGACTTGGGTGGTGACCCAGATGACAGGAAGTCTACAAGGGGTTTTTGTGTGTTCTTGGGCAAAAATCTCATCTCTTGGAGTGCAAAGAAGCAAACTGTTGTAGCAAGGTCCAGCATTGAGGCTGAATATAGAGCCTTAGCAGATTTAGTAGCTGAACTAATATGGCTCAAAAATCTGATGATTGAATTAAGAATTGACATTCCAATTCCTCCCTTGATGTACTATGATAATCTCAGTGCAGTCTTACTGGCAGCAAACCCCATCTTACACTCGAAGTCAAAGCACTTTGAAACTGATCTCCACATTGTTAGAGACTATGTAACAAAGAAAGTGGTGGCTGTTAGTCATATTCCTGGTTCAATACAGGAAGTAGATGTGTTCGCCAAAGCACTCCCCAATGCTTCATTCCTGCAATTTCGATCAATGCTGAATGTAAGAGAGAACGGGCCAAGCAGTGAAGAAGGAAGACTGAAGTTAGAAGAGCCAGAAAACGGGAGTCACAAAGAGAAAACTCAAAATTGGTGGAAGAAGCAGAAGAATCTGAAAGCAGGGAGCATGATAGAATAATGATTAACTCAGACAGTTAAAGTTTCAGTTAGATTCAGTTATAGTCAGTTAGAGTTTGCTATTATGAGTGCCAGGCTGAACTTCAATTAGTTGGAGAATTAGTCAGTTAGCTTGCATCAGTTAGCTAGTTAATTACCCTGCATTGTCCTTGTATAAATAAGACTACACAGTGTACCTAAAGTAACTTGATGAAGCACTAATCAATCATACAAAATTTCACTCAACTCTACTCTTCTCTCCTTCTTTCTTTCTTCTTCTCTTCTTCTCTACTCAGGCCTGATACCTTTCATAAATCTTCATTTTTAAGCATAAAGAAATTAAAAACGTTTGAAATTTACATCTAGTCACAAATCCCAATAGCTTTTATAAAAAAAATTAGTGGATTAATAATAATAATAATAATAATAATAATAATAATAATAATAACGACCAAGACGATTAAATAAGAAAGTAAGTAATTTTTTTAGCATCTTAAATTAAAATTTTAGGAACAAAAATATGTTTTTATAAATAAATATATAAATACGATTATTACTTTTTGGGTCCAAAATGTCGTACTTAATTTATGCCAATAACTCCGAATAAGATGAAAGTACGAAACATGAATATATTTATGTCCACATTATAAATTGCCATAATCAATACACCAAAATTATCCAATTCGAAAAAAGACATGTAAAACATGGACGGCATCTGAATTATTGGCGTCTTATAATTAATTAAGTTTCGTGTTTTTTCCTTTAATTTCCCTATACGTGTCAAGGACTCATTCACCAAAATAATTTTGTTCAAAACTTCATTTACCGCCTATCATGACTTTGATGAGACTCTTGACTCAACTATTATTAAACATGGTCGGTGATCTTACATTATTTCTCCAAATTCCCAGGAATAGCAACAATTTCCATGTAAACACAATGATTACTATTCCTCCTTTAATTCTCCCTTTTCTCACTGACTTTCTTGCTAATGACTTTTGCACATCAACTTTGAAGATGAAACATAAAGACCCTAGAATGTGAAAATTCCACTAGTAATAACAATAATAATGTGCCACATCCCCGTGTAGATGCAACGACATTTCCCATATGTATTATTTGTACTATAGTGCTACCTAAATCTCTATGTAAATAATGGACAAAATAAAATGTGAACAAATTAAACTACTCTATACAATACTGTACTATACTATATAAAATGGATAGGATAGCTGATAGCGGTATTTGAACTATGTAATTGAATTTAATAAATTTATTGTAGTTGTGCATTTGTCCCAATTCAAGTTGGTTATAGATGTGGATAGCAACAACACAATCCTATGTTAAGCTTCTATGTCTCCCCACCTTCTTCAACAAGCAGAAAAATATTTGTATATTTTTGTTATAGATTTAATAATTTAATTTTAATACATTGTCAGTATAAAATAATTTTATACGTATATTTAATTAAATAATATTATATTAATAAAATAATTATTTTTTATTTTGATAATATGGATAATTATTTAAAATAATAAATATAATTAGATGATTGTATAAAAGTCTAGATTTAATACGCATTTTAATACTAACTGTATCTACTACGCAGTTTCATTTTTGTATATGATTTTTAATAATTCTAAATAAAAGAATTCATTATAATCATTTTTAAAATATAGTTTAAATATACGTTAAAGTGACATGCAAATATTTGTCAACTTATCTATTCTTTAATCCTTCTTAGGTATTTTATCGGTCTTGCATTTTTGTCCTTATGCGCTGACATTTATCTAATTACTCGAAACTTTTTGAAACTAATTAATTTGGTGGGGATGGATATCTTTCCAAATCTAAATAAATATGTAGAACAACACATACTAAAGCAATGCAGTATACCTGGATTGATTGCAAATTGCATTATACAATCATGCTTGACTTTTTTTAGTGACTCTTCTGTTTCAGGTTTTCTTTTTTAAGTTTAGTTTCTGTCTTGTATTTTTATTTTTATAATTAAATAGCATAAATTATGTATGTACCCCAACTAATATACACGGTGTATGAATCTACATATTTTGTTTAGGAGTTAGTACATACGGTTGTATGTTATATTTTTTCTATAAAAATTGAAATAAATATTGTCATGAAAGCACTACTTATATCAGAAGTTTAAGGTTTGAATTGATAAAAATTTCTTACTGAGGTGCTTTTGCATCTCAGTTTATTTGTATTTAACAAATAAAAAAAATTATATGCCTGTGCTTTTATTTCTAAAAAGTTAAGAATATTTTTAAAAATATTTATGAAAACATTATTTAAAGCTAGTTTGTGTTTTTTCTAAAGTTAAAAAATTAATATAATATATTAGTAAATACCTACATTTATTCTTATTCTTTATTATATTTATATCTATTAAAATTATTTTAAATGTTAACAGTAGTTTTATCAAACACAATTTTTTAACTTGTGTTTTGCTAAAAGTAACCTATTTTAATTTATCAAACATAAGTTAATATGTAAATGAACATGAAGAATTATATATTTAACAGATATTAATATTGTTTTCAAATTTCTTTTTTGTTTTATTTGAATCTTAATGGTTTTAAAAGTGATTCAAAAATTTTATTTTAAAGTTAACTCCGTCAAAAATTCTTAATAAATGTGTTAAAGAACCGTGAATTGAGGTGAAGCAACTCTCATCATCTCTGTCGTGTAATCTTAGATGTGAAGAGAAGTGAAAAATGGAGGAAGAAAACTAAAAAAATCAAGAATGAGTGAAAAAACCAGAAGAAAGTTCTAGAAAGTAGAAGAAAGAGATGGAAGAAGAAGTTCGGTTCTCAGAGAGAAAAAGCATGAGCATTGGCATCTGCAAATGAGAGAATGAACCCATGCAAAAAACCACCTACTCAGGCTCTATCCAATATATATGCTTACAATTAAAAACTAACAAACTAACCTACTGTACAAATTTTTACAAACTAAGTTTAACTAACTTAATTATCATCTAGCAAACTTAGTGTACAAATGTATTCTTAAACTAAATGTATAATGGCTATTGATCATGTAACACCCCCTCTCAAACTTGGAGTGCAAATGTCCAATAGTCCAAGTTTGTTATGACAGTTTCTAAACAGGCTAGGTGCAAAAGCTTTAGTTAAAATATCTACTGTTTGATCAGCACTTGTTACTGGCAGCAACTTAGTGACCCCCTCTTGCCATTTATCTCTTGTAATATGACAATCTACTTCAATATGCTTTGTCCTCTCATGAAAAACAGGATTAGCAGCTATATGTAATGCTGATTGGCTATCACAATAAATCATCACTGGTCGTTATTGGTCAATCTGAAGTTCCTTCATCATGTAACGAAGCCATTGCGCCTCTCTTGTTGCTGAAGCCAATGCCCTGTACTCTGCTTCATAAGATGATGCTGCAACTGTATCTTGCCTTTTTCTCTTCCATGAAATTATTGAAGTGCCCAAGAAAAAACAATACCCTGTGATAGATCTTCTAGAATCTAGGCATGTTCCCCAATCACTATTTGAAAATTCAGAGAGAGTGAGGTCAGTGATTGAAGAAAAGAATAAACCCATTGCTGGTGCTCCTTTGAGATATCTCAACACTCTCAATGCTGCTTGAAAATGTTTATCTATAGCACAATCTAAGAATTGACTTAATCTAGATACTGCATAACAAATTTCAGGCCTTGTATTTGTTAGATATAAGAGTCTTCCAACAATTCTGCGATATTCTGAAGTTGAGGCTAGAGGGGTTCCCGAGTCCTTTGACAAATGAGTGGTATAATCCATAGGAGTGGATATTGGTTTGGCAGCAAGCATTCCATAATCCTACAATAAGTCGAGGCAGTATTTTCTCTGACAAATGGAAATGCCCTTCTTGCTTCGAGCTACCTCCATGCCAAGAAAGTATTTGAGCTCCCCAAGATCTTTAATTCTGAACAAGTTATGCAAATAAGTCTTGATGTGAAGAATTTTCTGTAAGTCACTGCCTGCAACCACTAAATCATCAACACATATACCAAGATAACAGTGAAACCCTTCGAAGTGTTCTTGGTAAACATGCTATAGTCATGCCTAGATTGAGTGTAGCCAGCCTTAGTTAGAGAGCCAGCAAGCTTTGTGTTCTATTGTCTGCTTGCTTGTTTTAATCCATAAAAGGATCTATCTAATCTGCATACCAGACCTGGTTTGTGAATTTTGAGGCCTGGTGAAGGTTTCATATAGACAGTTTCATTGAGATCTCCATGTAAAAACGCTGTATTGATGTCTAGCTGGTACAAATGCCAATTCTTTGATAGCCGTAATAGCCATAACTATCCGAAACGTGTTCATCTTTACTACAGGGTTGAAAGTATCTTTGTAGTCAACACCCTTAGTTTGAGAAAAACCCTGTGCCACCAAACGTGCTTTGTGTCTCTCTATAGATCCATCCGGGTTCAATTTGAGTTTAAAAACCCATTTGCAACCCACTGCTTTCTTTTCAACAGGCAATTCAGTAAGTGTCCAGGTCTTATTCCTCTCCAAAGCAGAAAGTTCATTATTAATAGCTTCTTTCCAGTTCGGATCCTTAACAGCTTCATCATAAGTTTTGGGTTCTAAATGCATGGATGCAGCTAGTGTCAATGCTTTGTGCTTTGGGGACAACGACTCATATGAAACTACTTGTGAGAGGGGATATTTATGTGTGGTGCTGGTAGTAGCTGAACTATTGGAGGAGGCAATCATGCAATGAAAGTCTCTCAAATAAGACGGTGGTCTCTTAGGGCGAAGTGACTTTCGTGTCTCTAAATGCAATTCATGGTTTTCATGTAATGTATGTTGATGAGGTATTATTTGGGGTGCTGAACCTCTAAGAGTAATTTCCAATTGAGGACTATTAGGTGCAATTTGATTAGAATTGTCACTGGTTAGCTCAATGGATGCAGAGGTGTGTTGAGAGTCATGAGATGCATGCTGAGTACCATCAAATTGTGTGTGATTTGTGTTATTGCTGATGATATTATGATGAGGTGAGTCAAAAGGATCAAAAACTGTATAGTGTATAGGTATGCAGGGTGTTGCATGATGTTGTAATGATGATTCAAGTTTCTCAGTTTGCAAAAAAGGTAGTACATGTTCATAAAAACTGACATTTCTTGACAAAAATACTTCTCTATTTGACAAATCATATAAAAGATATCCTTTAACTCCAATTTTATGACCAAGATGTACACATTTTTTGGCTCTTGTATCTAATTTCTTCCTATGTGTAGTCAATGTAGATGCATAGGCAAGGCAACCAAATACTCTCAAGTAAGCAATTTCAGGTAATTTATTTTTTAAAATTTGATAAGGACATGATTCATTGAGAGACACACTAGGAAGCCTATTGATTAAATGGACAGCATGAGCTGCAGCAAAATGCCAAAAACTTTTAGGTACATTTGAATGAAACATTAATGTTCTAGTAACTTCCAAAATATGTTGGTGCTTTCTTTCTACAATTCCATTCTGTTGAGGTGTCTCAACGCAATTTTAAACTCAAGACCATTGTTGGTTCTAATTTTCTTTATGGTGCTGCCATATTGAGTTTGTTCAAAATTGACAAAATTTTGCACATGGAAAACAGTTTCAGCTTTAGAGCGCATGAGATGCAACCAGGTATATCTACTTTTATCATCTATTATTGTTAGAAAATATTTGTGACCTTCCATGGAAGGTATTCCAATGGGTCCCCATATGTCCATGTGCACATGGTCAAATATAACTGAAGATTGAGAGAAACTATGCGAAAAAGCTATCCTTCTTTGTTTGGCAAAATAACAAGAATCATAGGGATCCATAAATCCTTTATTTGTCAAAAATTCATATGATTTTTGCATTACATTTATTCTTTGAAATGGTATATGTCCTAGTCTAAAGTGCCATAAGGCTCCTGCTTCATGTTTATTGGAGTTGTGAGGCCAACTCAGAGATGTTAATGCTGTATGCAGTTTTGGTGATGCAATAGTTGTCAGACTCTCAAATGCATATAATCCTCTTCTTTGTTCAACTACTCCAATCGTCTTCTTGGAGAGACAATCTTGTATCTCACAAGTAGAATCATTGAAAACGAATTCACATTTCAGATCAGTAGTCAATTTTGATACTGAAATGAGATTGAATTTAAAATTTGGAATGTATAATGCATGTACTAGATGAAATGTGTTGCTAAACTCTACTATTCCAGCTACATCAGTAACTGTTTGAGTACCATCAGGCAAGTTAATGCGTATAGGTTTTATGTGATACAAATTTTTGAATGATTTTAATGAAAAAGAAACATGTTCACTAGCTCCTGAGTCTATGACCCAGGAATTTGGACTAAATGTGGCCAAAGACATAATGAATGCAATACCTTGATTTGATGGTAGCGAAATGGTATGATTAGAACCTGTGTTATGACTCTGCTATTGATTATTCTCCCTTTCAAGAAGTGCCAATAATGCTGCTCTCTGATCTGCAAAGAATTGAGCCTCTAACTTGCTAATTGCTTCTTGAGTGTTGTTACTGATGTTATCACCATTCAAATTAGTAACCATGTTGATGACTCCACTACCACCGCCACTCCTCATATGAGGTGGGTATCCATGCTTTTTATAGCATACATCCTCAGTGTGTCCACTCTTACCACAAAATACACACTGTTTGTAAGTTTGACCTCTGCCTCCTCTTCCATTTAATCTACCCCCTCTGCCTCTAAAGCTCCTACCTCTTCTAGTGGCCATATTGATATGAGGGTTAAAGCCTTGATTGGCTGTAGTGTCACCCGTGGTTATCAATGCTTTTCCTTCAATGATATCTACATTTTGTCTCTCTTGCTACAACAAAAGTGAGAAGGTTGCATCTACCGTTGGAAGCAGCTTCATCAACATGATCTGGGACCTCACTACGGCAAACTGATCATTTAGTCCCCTGAGGAGCCTCACTACATTGGTATCTTCTTGGTAATTCCTCATCACATCTAAACCACAATCACAAGTTCCAGTGCAGTACTTACATGCTGGAATTGGGCGAAAATTATCTGACTCTTCCCAAATTTCTTTCAATTTAGTGAAGTATGCAGTAATATTGAGGTCTCCTTGCCTTATGCCAAACAAGTCTTCTTGTAACTCAACTATTCTGAAAGAGTCTCCCTGGTAATAGAGATGTCTCAAACTATGCCATATGTCTGCAGCAACGTCCATCCACACCACACTGTGTGCTATCTCTGGACTTAAAGACAAATTCAACCAAGACACCACATATGTGTTGCATCTATCCTACGCATCAAACAGTGAATCATCCTCCGATGGTTTTACTAAAGTTCCATCAACAAACTTTAATTTATTTTTAGATCTCAACGCTCTACACATAGCTCTCTCCCAAGCATGATAGTTACTGGGACCTAAAATCACAGAAATTAAAGGAGTTCCTGGACTCTCACTAGGATGCAGGAAATACGGACTCATTAGATCCATAATTGGACTTGTGTTTGCTCAATTTGCTGCCGATTGCAATTGATTAACCTGATTAACGAGGTTCGCAAGAGTTTAAATGTCGAAATTCGAGGTTTGGTTGGCCATTCTTTCTGAAAATTAGGGATTCAACTCAACGATCTTGTAAGTTTCAAGATCCGGATGCCAGAAACTACAAGTTTGATTAAAACTTCAAATCTGTTAGATCTTTCACATCAGTGCTCATGATCGGAGCCTTTACCTCGAATCCACGCTCACCGCACCATGTTAAAGAACCGTGAATTGAGGTGAAGCAACTCTCATCATATCTGTCGTGTAACCTTAGATGTGAAGAGAAGTGAAAAATGGAAGAAGAAAACTAAAAAAATCAAGAATGAGTGAAAGAACGAGAAGAAAGTTCTAGAAAGTAGAAGAAAGAGATGGAAGAAGTTGGTTCTCAAAGAGAGAAAGCATGAGCATTGGCATTTGCAAATGAGAGGATGAACCCACGCAAAAAAATCACCTACTCAGGTTCTATCCAATATATATGCTTACAATTAAAAACTAACAAACTAATCTACTGTACAAATTTTAACAAACTAAGTTTAACTAACTTAATTATCATCTAGCAAATTTGGAGTACAAACGTACTCTTAAACTAAATGTATAATGGCTATTGATCATGTAACAAAATGTGTTAAAGTATACAATAAATGTCGAATGTAGTAAGTTTTGATTATGTAGCGGTGATGAATAATAAATCCAACAAAATTTAAAAAATTAAAATTAAAATAATTATAAAAAAAATAAAATTATAAAAGATTGTAATATGATAATCATTTTTTTCCCTTCCTATTTTCATTGTTTTCTATGTATTTTTCTTATCACAATATACCCCATTAATAAGATGATTTTAGGTGCACAATTATATTTTTTCCTTTGACAACAGAGAAATTTTATTTTCAAAGATAACAATAAAAGTTAATTTACATTATTTAAAATGTCATGTATACTATTTAAATACGAGCACATGATTCGTTGAAGACACAAATATTCATGTATAATTAGTAGTTTGAATTTTAGTTTCTTGAGTTTAGAGTTGATATTAACAAATATAGATGATGACAAATATTAGTTGGATTAATAGTCTAAATATGATTTAATGTATGTGTATATAAGTGTTATAGGCTGAAAACTAAAATATAATCAAATAACGATACGTCCAAAAAATAAATATAAGTGGTGTTAATATATACAGGTAGAATTTATTAAACAGATTGTCAAAATTGCTAGAAAAGATTGATCGGTTGAGATTTTGAACTCGTTAAATTAAAAAATTTGCCAAGCTCGTATTGCTAAATCCATGACTTTGGTAAGGCGGGATGGATTGCTCTGACGAGTTAAACACTTTTTTTTAAAACAAGGGTATTTTAGGTAATTTATCAGGTAAATTAGGGTTCTTGAATTTGAAAATTTCACATTTCTCTTTTTTACAGAATTGTCGTTTAGCACCTGTTTCCCTTACTTCCAGTCTTATCCAATCTTTTCTTATCCTCTCCCTCAAACTCTCAACATCTCAAGTTTCAACCAGCCGCCACCACTCTTTCAATCCCCTCTTGTATCCTTCCTTCCAATCTCAAGTTTGATGATGACACTCTCTTCTGTTGTTAAGTATGAGAATCAAGTTTGAAGCTAACATAAGGTTTAAAGATTGTGGTTGCTAAATATGCTACTAGGTTCTTAGGAGATATTCTGAATTTTTATTACTAATCTACTACGAAAGGAGAAGTGACCATGTAAACTCATCAAAGATGAAATTTTAAATAAAAAGATGAGAAGAAAGATTTAAAGTCCTGTGTCTTAATCTAAAATGTTAGTCACTGAAAAAAGTGAGAGAAATATTGTAGAGGTCCAAAGGATAAAGATAAAAGTAAGAGCAAATCAAACTTGAGATATAAAAATTTTGAATATCACTATTGTCTTAAAACGTGGGACATCTAGAAATATTATTTTCTTTGGAAAAAAAAGAACAATAAAAATAAAAAAGAAGAAGTAAAATGGTACACTACAAGAAAGTATCAGAATAGTGATCGATTTTAGCGATAAAAAAATTGGTTGCTAATAGCGACCGATATAGAATTTCTAGGATGAAAAAAATATTTGTTGCAAATCGGTTACTAATAGCAATCAAATTAGCGACCGATAAGGTTTTAATACAATTAGAATAAAGCTGGTCACTAAAATTGGTCGCTATTTTTTAATTTAGCGACCGATTTTGCAACTAATAGTGAAATAGGATTCAGTTGCTAAATTACTGGTCGCTAAATCGGTTGCTAATTGTTAAGTTAGCGACTGATTTTAGTGACTAAAAGAATCAGTCACTAATAGTCTGAATTAGTGACCGATTAATTTTATACAACTAGAATAAAAATGGTCGCTAAAATCAGTCGCTATTTTTTACTTTAGTGACCGAATTAGCAACCAAAACAAAGGATTGAATGTCCTTAGGATTCTTGGTTACAAAATCGGTCGCTATTTTTTCATTTAGCGACCGATTTTGCAACTGATCGATAGGTAAATAGAATGAAACGTGATATTGGTGGCTAATTCGGTCACTAAAATTGTGGTCACTAAATCGATTGCTAATTTTTAAGTTATCGACCGATTTTATAAACTAATCGGTCGCAAAAACAGTCGTTAATTTAAAAAAATTTATCTAAATTACTCTCATTAACCCTAATTCACCCACACCATTCTCATCTTCTCCGATCAGATACCATTGTCGTGTCCGAGTGCCATTGTCGTCTTCTTCACCACCGTCTTGTGCGTCTTGCCGCCGTCTCCTGAGGTCCCGTCGGTGTTGTCTTCTGCAGTCTCAGCGCCGTCTTCTGAGGTCTCATCACCATCTTCTTCTGTAGTCTCGGTGTCGTCGCCTTCTTCGTTGAGATCTCGGCGCCGTCTTTGTCGTCTTCAAGCAGGTAACCTCCTAATCGTCGTCTTCAAGCAGGTAACCTCCTAATTGCTGATTCTGATCCATTCTGTTAGGTTTGTTTTTTTTCCTCTGATTAGGGTTTTAGCGATGTGCTTCGTTGAATTTGCCAGATCTCTAAATTTTGTGAGGGATTTTGTTCTTGTTATGATAGGGAACGGGGCTGTTGGAGTGGTTCTTGTTGCCGCTCACATTCTCGTTTACCTCTTCCCTTCTTCTCTTACCTACTTTGCTCTCGTTCCTGCCAGGTTTCCTCCATTTTTCTCTTTACTAATGCTCCTCCAATTCATCGTATTATTTTAGGGAATAGTTGGTTGATTTAAGACATGGTTATCAAGGTAATCAAATTCACGAACTTA
The DNA here is from genome assembly GCF_003086295.3 of Arachis hypogaea. Lineage (NCBI taxonomy): Eukaryota > Viridiplantae > Streptophyta > Magnoliopsida > Fabales > Fabaceae > Arachis > Arachis hypogaea. The sequence goes on from NC_092046.1 coordinate 26,775,758, forward strand.
TGTAAAGTTCAATTGTAATCGTATACTTGATTTAGGGACTTCAAGTTGTAAAACTCGTTTGATCATGATGATGACCATGACGATGGAGGTGACTTGAGCTCCCTTAGTTTCAGATTGAAAGGAAACCTAATCTTATATTAGTAAGGTTTCACAACTTAAGCATTTTTTAGTCTTGTGCTTGTGCCTGTTGTTGCTTAAGTTTGAAGCTATTAATTGTTTTTTTTTTTTGCAGCAGCTCTACAGATTGTTACTGTTATGGTTTATCTTATTTTTGTCATGTCTTAATGGAAAAATTGCAGGAAAAATATGTGGTGCTAATATCCAAACATGTAAGTCTACTACTTAATTGTGACTGAAGCTACATTTCTTTACTTCCATTATAAGTTTTTAACAAAAAGTTGAAAATGTTTGCATCTATGTCTTGACTATTGATCTGTGGTGCTCTTCGCATGATCATACCATAAATAGTTCTTCTGGAAAAGGTAATGATGCATTCTTCTGAGCTAGTTTTCTGTCCTAGTTTTTGTTCATGCTACATCAAGACACCTTAATTTTATTTAATATTTGAACAGTCTAGAGTTGTCCAATGCAATGAACGTGAAAGGTCCTATCATATATTTTATCAGCTATGTGCTAGGGCGCCACCATCTCTAAGGGGTAATTGACTAATTGGCTTTTCTATCTTAGCTAACATATTTGTTGCATATTATGTATAGTTGTTCATTCTCTGTTATCTAGACCTTTTTATTTCAGGATAACCATGAAAACTATATGATTTCTTTATTATGAGTTTTTTGGTTACCATTTATTCTCACAGTAATTATCCATGTTTGGGCAGTATTTTGAGATCCATTTTCACCTATGTCTAGGACTCTAGGCTGATCTAGAATTAATTCTCAAGTATACCTGTTTTTCCTGATTTTCTTTAATGAATAAAGTTGTTTTGATGTTTGATGCATGCAATTGTCTTCTTCCTTTTTTTTCCTACGGAAATCCATTATTTAAGCCCAATGAGCATGTAGTTCTCCTTTAGTGTTCTATTGATGGGGATATTTTATGTAGCGTTTAATTTTTATGGTAGTTTAAGCTTTTTGTACTTGTTTGTATCTTCTAAGTAACCAAATTAGTGTTGTGTTGTTATATATTTTCAGATATTTGATGTTATGACTTAGAGAAGTTAAATCTAAGAAGTGTTGAAGACTACAAATATCTTAGGCAGAGCAATTATTACTCAATTATTGGTGTTAATGATGTAGAAGAATTTCACATAGTCATGGTATACATTTCCACTATTTATGGAGTATATGCTTCCATATAATTTTTTTTCCTTCTGCTTTGACTGATGGATTGCATTTGAAACTATTACTTGATATGCAGAGTACTTACTTATGCTGTTACTGATTTCCAAGAAGCACTGGATGTTGTCTACAGTGATTGATAATGAAAATCATGTTCAAGCTGTTGAAGATGAGGGTAAGAAATTTTCAGATGTCTACAGATTGAATTTACTAGATAGAATGTTTTCTGCGCGATAGATTTTAGATTATAAAAGCATATCTGTTTGGCTATCTTTTAGAATATGTGAACATTTTTAGAAGATCCTCTCTTCTGTGAAAGCATTGAAATTAGCATGAGAAAATTAACCTAAATCTACAAGTTACATTACTACATTTTCTCACTGTGAATGTCCCTGGATTAAAAAAACTTTCATGTTAACTTTTGTTTTTTTGGCGAGGGAGGGAGGGGGGTAAAGAGGTTTTCTCTTAATTTTTATTGGTGCACTTATGATGGAAACTTGGAAGAATATGACAGAAGTTCAACTCGAATAATTTTCATATTGTATAATTGTAATATGCATATGGGTATATGTTTCAACCATATCAATATTTCGTTTGCTTTCCTATGTTATAAATTAATCAATATATTGAAGATTAATTTTGTTTCCTGCTTTTTGAAGGGTTGTTTAGCGTTGCCAACTTGATTAGCTGTGACATTGAAGATCTCAAGTTTACATTAACAACTCACAAAATGAAAGTTGGCAACGATAATATTGTCCAAAAGTTGAAACTTTCTTAGGTAATATAAGTACTGTGTTGACAATAACCTTTATTTGTAACTATTGAAAATATCATTTTCATGTGAGGTAAAATCTTTTGATTATGAATGTGTTTTGTATTTCTGAATGAGTATATGCCAATTTTTGTCAATCAGCATTAATGTTCCTGCATAAACTGGCAACATTGAATTAAGCTTGTCTTAAATGTAACATGTTTTATGGTGTAGGCTATTGACCGGAGAGATGCTTTGGCAAAGTCAATATAGTCAAGTTTGTTTGATTGTTGACGGAAGAAAATCATCGGTTAGGAATTTCTCAAAGAAATTTTGTTGCAAGCATAGTCCAAACTAACAATTAACCCTCAATCAAAGTTTAATTTGTTTGTCACTTAAGTCAAACCTAATAAAAACTGAGAGTATTTAAACCTTGGGTCATCTCTCAAGGAATTGTAAGAAAGTGTGCATATTATTGGTTATGAAAAAGTATTTTTGGGGTTTTAGATATGAAAACAAGAAATTAAAACTAACAACAAAAAGACTATAAAGGCTAAAAGCTACTCAAGACAAGGACTAAGAGTCAAGGTATCCTATGTTGGATCATTGACCACAACATGGTGATTACAAAGGATTAACTCCACTTAGTTTTCCTCTAACATCGGAGGGTTAAGTCAAGTGGACATAATTGGTCCTAGAACTAATTAACAATCCTAAATCACCAATAGAATTGGATATCAATAATCTCAAGGGACCTAAGTCCTCAATCACAAGCCAAGAGTACCAAAATCTACTCTAAAATCCAACCAAATATTTTATCAAACACTTGGAAGGCATAAAAGGAAAGCATGGTAAATAGCAAAAATTAATAAAATCTATGACTACTCATTGCAAGATAACAATAATAACAACTCAAATAAATATCAATAAATAAAGAAACATCAAATTGCATTAAATGAAAATCAAAAGTAACAAGAGTGCATGAACATAAAAGTAACCAAAATGAGAAATTAACAAGAACTAAGAAGATTAAAGCAATGGAACAAGGTAAAGTAAAAAAAAATAAATCAAAACAAGTAATTTCACCTAAATCTAAGAGAAACTTAACTAATCTAACCTAATTCTAGAGAGAAGAGAGAGCTTCTCTCTCTAGAATATAACATAAAGCATGTTACTAAACTATCCTAATTGCTCTCCCCTTGTTCCTTCTTGATTTTGGCCTCAAATACTTCAGAATTGAGTTGGATCTGGGCCTGAGTGAGCTCAGAAATCGCCCCCAGCATGTTTCTTTAATAAGGTCATGTGATAGGTGTCATGCGTACGTGTCGCATGGCAGATTCTAAAACTTCATTTCTTCCTGAATTCTCCATTTTTACATGCTTTTTCTTCACTTCTTTGATCAATCCTTGCCTTCTAAACCTGGAATCACTCAACAAACACATCAAGGCATCGAATGGAATTAAAGTGAATTAAATTTAGCAAATTAAGGGCCTAAAAAGCATATTTTCAATCTTAAGCACAATTTAGAGAGAATTTACAAAACCATGATATTTTAATGAATAAGTGTAGGAAAAGTTGATGAAATCCACTAAATTTAACACAAGATAAACCACAAAATTGGGGTTTATCAATTGGATAGTTGAACAAATAAACAAATCCATTCTCTTTATCTATGTGCATTATCGTTGCTGTTATATATCACCATTTGGTTTAGATTTGATTGTGTATATATTGTAACGGTTTTGGTACAATAAACAAACCATTAGTATCTCCATGTTATACCTTGTATGACACCCATTTGTGTTTTATTTGAAAGTTGAAACCTTCTTCCTTGTGAAACTTGTGAGTTTTGAACATGATCTAAGACTTGAATTGAATTGGTTTAAGTGAGTTTCATTTATTTTCCATTTTCTTTCTTGTGACAGTGTTTTGGCAACCTTGGTGAACAACAAAGTTGTGCCTGATCCAAAATTCAAGATTAAGATTGCTTAAAGATTCTGTTGTAGTTTGTATTGGTTGTAGTTCCAAAAGCAGTAAAAAAATCAAAGAGACAAAACTAGTGCAGAAATTGTTGAACCATACTGTGGTTCATGAATAGAGCAAAGTTATATTATTCATGAATTATTTTTACCTTTAGTCTAGATTGTGGATCATAAATTTGATGTATTTAGAAATTTTTAATATTTTAAATTCTATATTTCTTTATAAACATTGTGAATGTTTTTGGTATTTATTTGAAAAATTGATCTATGTTTGATTCCTTTCTTATTTTGCGAAAATATAATTATTTATAAAATTAAGTTTTAATAGTGGTAAATGTGAAATTAGTAAAAATCTATAATTATAAGATTAGGAACAGTGACCGCTTTAGCGACCAATTTAGTTTTTTAGTTTAGGAATTAGCGACCAATTTAGCGATCGAAAAGTGGGTCGCCAATTAGCGACCGATTTACTTAGTGACCAATTTAGCGACGAATAATTTGGTCACCATTTAGCACGATTATGTTAACGACCGATACTCTTTGGTGAGGCTTTTGGTGGCCTTGTTAAAAAATCGGTCGCTAACGGTTAGCGACCGAAGTTGGTCGCTATTTTCTAATTAGCGACCAAGGTATTAGCGACCACCAGAATCGGTCGCTATTCCAGTAATTTCTTGTAGTGGTAATGATTATGTATCTGCTATTTTATCTGGGTAATTCATAGTGGCACCTCAATACAATTACACTGAAGAAATTCTTCACTTTTAATACTCCAAGTAATTTGAAGTGCTTAAGACGGATAGTGATATTTTGGCCAAGGTGATTGGCATATAAAACATTTGCTTAGAGAAAAATATGAAAATGAATATACTACTCAAAAATATTAAATACGCTTTAGATGGTTTGCTTGAAATTTGTTTTAGTTAAAAGGCTTGGTACGGAATGTGCTAACACTTTTGACTTGCATTGGGACAATTGGAGCTCATTAAAGGAAACATGATTGTGGGTTGAGAAAAAGGTACTTTAATTTTGTATGTGTTGCATTATGATTGCGAAAAGTAATATAAATATAGTTAAAAGTAAAGAAGTTTGTATCTTGTGGCAAAAAGTTATGGTCATATTAGTTAAAATGGATTTAGTTAAAAGTCTTGATAATAAAGATGTTAACACTTTCAGTTTGCATTGGGACAATAGGCGCTCAGTAAAAGAAATATGGTTATCAGTTGAGAAAAAGGTACTTCAATTTGTGTGTGATGCATTATGATTGCAAAAGGTAGTATAAATACGATAAAAATAAAGAAGTTTGTAGCTTGTAGCATGGAATGAAGACCTGGTCATATTTGTGAAAATGGATTTAATTATTTTTTTCAAATAGATGTAATTTTTGGTTTGTAGGATGCAGAGTTGGAGAAATGTAATCGATTAATGGCTAGAAAAAATAAAAGATTATACTTCAAGAAGTATCAACTTTCAAGAAAGTCAGATTTCTTGAACTTTGTGCACTCTGATATTTACAGTCCTTTAAAGGTAGATCTTTTGGTAGAGATCTTACTTTGTTACGTTTTTTTATGATCACTCAAAAAACTTTGGGCTTATACAATGAAGGCAAAGAACCAAGCTTTGGTCAAGAGACATACTGATAAGAAGCTAAAGTATATTCGCACTAATAATGGTAGTGAATTTTATAGACCCTTGGATCAGCTTTGCAAGTAGTAGGCTATTAGGCATGAAAGGATGCTTCCTAATATAGCTTAGCTGAAAGTTTTGATACAGAGGATAAATAGAACATTGATTAAGGGAGTTAGGTATTTGTTCATTGAAGCTAAACTACCTAAATCTTTTAGGGAAGAGCATTGCTTACAATATCTCATGTGATTAATGTAAGATCTAGAGTTTTTTTGGACAATAATGTTCTAGGTAATGTTTCTTTTCGTAAAGATGTCCTTTATGATCATTTGAGAGTCTTTGGATACAAAGCATTTGTTTATGTTTCAAAGAATAAGAGATCTAATGTAAAGATTAAGCAATGCATTTTTACTAGGTATGGTTAGGGTCCATTCGACTGCAAACTCTTATTATCTACTGAAGGCTAGACCATTGAAGACATTGATAAACTAGAGAAGAGTTAATTATAAGAAAGTAGTAATTTAATTGACGTAGATCTAGTTCAGCCATCGCCTACACTAGAATTAGTAGAGAATCACACTTAGAATCATATGCAAAAAATGAGCATTTGGATCTTGATGACCCAGATTAAAATCAATTTGGTTCTTTAGTTGACAATGGTATTAATGATCAACTTGAGTTACTTGAAGATTCAATATTTTTCACCCTAAAAGTTCCACTAAAGAGGCGATCCTTTAAACATGAATCTTTCTAATGAGAATGTGACCTTTAATTATGGGTATGTGATATTGACTGATAACAGAGAACATGGATGTTTTGAAGAAGCTACAAAAAGTAACGTGAATAAGAAATAGTTTGATAAAACTACAAGATGAAATTTAGTATTTGCATGATAATAAAACATTTGAGCTTGTGAAGTTGACAATATGACAAAAAACACTATAAAGTAGGTGGGTATACAGGTTGAAACATAAAAAAAATTATTTGTCTCTAAAGTATAAGGCTAGATTGGTAGTCAAGGGCTACATGTAAAAAGACGGAGCTGATTATAATGAAATATTTTCACCAATTGTGAGGATGTCTTTTATTATGACTCTTTTGAGTCTAATCTAAGAGATAGAGAAGATGAATGTGAAAACTATTTTTTTTCATGTTGATCTTAAGGATAAAACTTATATGAAACAACTTAAAGGTTTCATAGTGAAAGTCAAAGAGGATCATGTGTATAAACTGAAGAAGAGCTTATATAATTTAAAGTAAACTTTGAAACGATCGTATAAGAAGTTTAGAATCTATTATGTAAAAACAAGTCTAGAAGAATAATACTTCTAGTGATTGTGTATTTGTCAAATAGTTTTTTAGTCACAATTTCATTATCTGTTTTATAACTTTTATGACTTATTGTTAGCCAAAATTCTTCTAGAATAATTGACAGGCTCAAGAGGCTACTGAGTATGTCATTTGCTATAAAGGATCTTGGATAAGGAAAAGAGATTCATAGTATAAGAATTGAGCATGGTTGAAAGGAGAATAAACTTTGGTTGTCACAAGAGACATACATTATTGCTGCAAATGTTTCAAATAGAGAAAGCAAAGGCTTTTAGTTCGCCTCTTACTTCACACTTCAAGTTAAGTTACGTTGTAAGTAAAGTCTACCAAATGAAAGCAAGCAGAAAGATATGAAAAAGGGTTCCACATGCTTTAGTTGTATAGGTTGTTTAATGTATGCTATGATGTGCACAAGACTGGATATAACTCATGTTGATTATGGTAGTTATTTTATTTCCTACCCAAGAAAAGATCATTGAAATATGAAATTGATCATGATATATTTTTATGGTACATATAGCATATATTAGTGTCCAAGAAATAAAAAGCCTACTCAAGCTGGTTACACTCACTTAGACTTGACAGAAGATTTGGATTTAAAAAGGTCTGTTTCTAGCTTCTTAGTCAATTTTGGAGGTGGAATTGTGATCTACAGCAATGATTAAATTTCATTAACTTGTGATCCTTGTGTCTCTTGTAACAAAATTCTTGTATAAAAATTTTAAAAGTGTTGCAAATTATTATTTTTTTTTATAACAGGAGTTAGTTATTGTTACAAATAAGGATCTTTTATAACATGATGACAGTTTGTTACAAAAGTTTTTCATTTTTTGTAATATTATTTTTTTTTGTTACAAATTGTGTTAGTTTTTATATCGAAAAGTTTTTCTTGTTACAAAAATTTATAATATTTTATAACAAAAAATTAACTTGTAATAATTTGTCACAAAAATTAATATTTTTTTAATAAGTTATTTATTTGTCACAAAATTCAAGAATTTTTGTAACTAAAAATATTTTGTTTCAAAAATGTTAAAATTTTTTGTGTCAGAAAAAATTTTTCACAAACTTTTTTTATGGTAATTTTAATTTGTTCCAAAACTTTATTTTTTTAAAATAGTGTTTTGGTTAATTAAATAAATTTTTAAAAAAAAATTGAAGATTAGATTATATATTTAAAAAATTTAGAAATTATTTTCAGAAATCTTTGCTAAAAATTATCAATTTTAATAATCATTTTATAAATTAATTTCTCAAATAAAAAATATTTAAATAGTTAATACCTTGCTCTCTCTCTCTTAGTTAGTTGTTCTCTCGTTCTTACTGAGTCATGATCATCACAGTTTTTCATTTCTCCAACCCTAATACTTCATTAGTAAGGCTCTAGTCGCCGTATTGTTAACCTCCTTCTACCTTAACTCCACGTCAAATTTTTTTAATTAAAGGTAACTAAATCAAGTGTTTAATAATTTGAGTTTAAATTAATTAAAGTTCTCATATAATATTTATAATATTGGATATTTTCATATTTAAAATTTAATAATTTTAATAATTAAAAAATAATGAGAATTAAGTAAATTAATTTGAATAATTGAGGTTTAACATTTAATATTATAAATAAAGAAAATTAATGAGATTATTTCTAATTTTGAATTAAAATAATTTTTTAAAACTAATTAGCAAATTAAAAAATAAATATTTTTATGTTCTTAAACTAATTTTATTATATTATATATTTAACTCTAGATCTCTGCCTTATCTATTAACTTTATAGAAATTGAGAGAGAGAGAGAGAGAGAGAGAGAGAGAGAGAGAGAGAGAGAGAGAGAGAGAGAGAGAGAGAGAGAGAGAGAGAGAGAGAGAGAGAGAGAGAGAGAGAGAGAGAGAGAGAGAGAGAGAGAGAGAGAGAGAGAGAGAGAGAGAGAGAGAGAGAGAGAGAGAGAGAGAGAGAGAGAGAGAGAGAGAGAGAGAGAGAGAGATTGATTGTTGTTGGTAAAGGGCCTCCACCACAACTGGATCGCCGAGTCTGGGAAGAGAGATTGAGGGAAGAAGAGGAAGGGGAGAAGGGGAAATGGTTGCTGGTGAAGGGCCTCCACCACAACTGGATCATTGACAAGTTTCAGAAGAGAGAGATAATCGCACAGAGAGAAATAGAGAGCGATGAAGGAAGGAAAATAATCGAAGGAGAAATAGGGGAGAGAGGGCGACAATTGACGATGCAATTATCGCCACTGCTGCCATTACAGCTTCACCATATCCGCCTTGCCTTTGCCTTTCACCGTCGTTGAATCGTTGTCCATTTGTAGCCTAAATTTGCTCCTTGGCATCGCAGCCGCTTCCCCTTGTCGTCGATGCTCTCTACGCCACCAGGGGGAAGTAACCTTTGAGTGTGCAAACCCTGATAGCCCTTCCTTTCTCATTTTAATGTCTTGTTTTTCATTGGTTTCAATTTTTTGGAGGTGAAATTTCTATTGTGATTAAAAGGCCTAACTTTCTACTTAATTTTTTGGTTGCAAGCTCTTATTCATGTCATTCTGAAGTTCATTTGGATTGCATGTAAAAAGAATATAGACATATTGAACTATTCTCATTACATATACAATTCTAAATCCAACAAGAAGAGATATACTAAGTCTCATTTCTCTTAAATTAAAAGCATATTATTATTGTTTGTTTAGTTTAATGTCTTTTTGTTTGTACATTTCATTTTGGTATGTTATATTCTCTAACTCCAAGCCATATATGTATTTCACCTTGGGCAAAAATAATGATGAATTTATCCATTAAATTTTTATGTATGCATTTATATTGTCACTCGATGATGATGATGATGATGATGATGATGATGATGATGTTCAAAAAGTTATTAGAGATTATTATACAAAAAACTCGAGATTGAAATCATTTGATATTTTTATATTTAATATAACTTAGTTTGGTGTGATAGCTAGGAATTAAGTATAATCAACTTGATCACCGAATTAACAAATAACTCAAAAAGTTAACTAAATTTTTACTTCATAATAAATACCATATTAAAAATCAAATAGGTTTAACTTAACCGTAAAAATTAATTTGATTATAATATCTTGTACTTAAAGTCGCTGGTACGATTGTGAGATGGACTTGTCGGTCGAGGTAGTGACAGGACTGGATTTCTGGAGTGGCGGGAGTGGTACCTACAAAGACACACTACAAGAAATTACCAGAATAGTGACCGATTTTAGCGACTGAAAAAATTGGTCGCTAATAGGGACTGATTTAGCGACCGATATAAGATTTATAGGAGCAAAAAAATTTTGGTCGCTAAATCGGTTGCTAAGTTTCATTTAGCGATCAATTTTAGCAACCAATGAAATTGGTCACTAATAGCAACCGATTTGGTGGCCGATAATATTTTTCTTCGACCAAAATGAAATTGGTCGCTATTTTTTAGTTTATTGACCAATTTAGCAACCAAAACAGAAAATTTCATCTTTGGTTCTTTTGGTCACAAAATTAGTCACTAATTTTAATTTAGCGACCTATTTTTAGCAACTAACAAAGAAATAGGCTAAAACTAGTTGGTCGCTAATTCAGTCACTACGCTAAGTTAGCGACCAATTATAAAATGTTGTTTTAAAGATGTTGGTCGCTAAGTCGATCGCTATTTCTAAATTTAGCGACCAATTCAGTGATAGAAATACAAAAATAGTGTTATAAACTAATCAGTCACTAAATTAGTCTCTAGTATAAATAAAAGGAAGTTGCTGAGTTAATTTAACCTTAACCTAGCCACATAATCCTCAGATCCCTCACACATCTCACTAGCCCTAATGTGACTACCGCCGGAAGCACAGCACCCTCTCCATTTAAGCCGTCATCACTGTCGTCTACTACTTGAAGCCTTCAACCTTCTTTGTCACTGGCTCACCATCTCTCACCTTCTTCGTTGCTGGCTCACCGTCTCTCACCTTCTTCTCGCTATCAAGCTCTTACGATTTCTCTCACCTCGATCTCGATCTAACTCTAACAATCTCTTTCACCTTGATCTCGATCTCACTCTCCACTGCCGCTTCTAACTCACATTGCTATTCTTTATTGCTCCGTCGCAAGAAGGTATTCTCCTTCTCTCCTCGCCGATTTGAGTTTTGCTATATTTGATTTGTTTTCTGTGTGTAATTAATGGTTCTATTTTTACTGATTTTAAAATTGAACTTCGAATCAAAAAACAAGCATACAAATGTTGCTGCATACAATCTGAGGAAGGACTTGGTTCAGCATGGAGAATATGAGTGATTGTTGAACACTGTGGAAGCATGTGTCATTGATGCCTGGCCTCAGTTGGTAAGAAGTTAAGATATTAGAAATTCACCATTTGCCACCTAATACTGATTATATTATTGTTGATTAAAATTAATTAGATCTTGTTCCCTCTCTATTACTTAATGATTAAATATATTCTGATTGTCAATATTATGCCAAGTGTGACTTAAAGTACTTTAACAAGTCAAACGAATTAATAAATTGATTAGTGATGTTGTTAATTCCAACGGTGGGCATGTGTTCTTTTTATCGCCCATAGCAACTGAATTGTGTTGACTCTGATTGAGAATGGTCTCCTCCAAAGGATGTGGATTTTAATGCATATTGAATTCATCACATGCTTTTTATGCTTGGGTTGCTCTGTTGTCAAAATTAAGGATAATGCAACAATATTCTTTGAAACCTTGACCTTTTACTATGCATATTCTTTTCTATAATTCTCTGTTTTACATTATGTGGTTAACCTATATTATCTCTGCTCCACCTCCTTTCTTTCTTCAGTATTGCACAGTTTGAAAGAGAGTTTTGATGAGGATTCACGGAGGGATGATGTTAAGGCTATTGTTGTCACAAGTATTGGAACATGCTTTTGAGTTGAGCAACTTTTATCTTGGATGGAATGGCACTTTTATTATTTTATTTTATTTTTTAATTTTATAAGATAATCTTGGTTTTTATGCTAAGATATACCCTTGTTTATTTATTATTCCAATCATACATTCTTTTAATCACACTAGGATTTTCTAATTTGCTTTAGTTAGTGAGATCAATTTCTGATATTTTTTAGAATATCTTTGAGTGGTTTAGAGCAGCAATGCGATGTTATTAATTTAAAGGAGTATGAAGCATCCTTTATCTATGTAGTATAAGTATTTTAAGTTACTTTGACTATTGTTATATGAGTATTCAGGATCACACATTTGATTTTCTTGAGTTTAAGACATTCCTTCATCTATGTTTTTATGCTTATTGCATCATGCATGTGTGTCTACATTATATATGTTTACTCTAATATCATTTTCATCCAGTTTCTACAGAGCAATAACTGGCATTTACGCTCAGCTTCTATTTGGGTTATAGTTAATCTCACTCTTCCTAAAAGTCCTAATGCATTTGGTCGAATTATGATTTTGCGTAGATTTGGCAAAGTTTCTCAAATACAGAGGACGATCAATGATTCTCACATGGATGTGAAGGTATTTTATTCTTCATCCCAAATTGAATTCGTTTTACACGTTTGTTAAGTATTATGTTAATTTCCTTCTATTGTTGTAGCTTCGTGCGAGACATGCACTTGGGCAGATTATTACTTTTGGTGATAGCTAAATCTAATCAAATCATTGGATACAATTCCTTTGGCACAGGCAAAGATGGGAGATTTCAATAGAAATTATTTTCTTTTGTATTCACATCTTATGTATGTTGCATCCTGCATTCAAAATTAGCTTTCAATATGGTATATTAATTTTTTTCAGCAAATGATGTTCAATAAGACACTTTGTTTACTAGTTGCGGGTATCCCGAGAAGTTTTCTTAGAAGATGAGAGTTTTCTATTACGTCATATATCTGATTGTTTCTTTAATGTTTCCCTTTCCAAGTGTATCAAGTTGAATTAGCTTTTCTTTTTTAACCAGTCAGAGCAGTGTGAGAAGCTGACCACGTTACTTTCAGAATCTCATTTTCTTAACTGCACACAATATTATGTGCTATTTTTTGTAAATCAAAAGATCAATGTAGATTTATAGGCTTAGTGTTATAAGATATGAGTATTAAATGTATCATGTACCATAAATTTGGATTGTAGATCATAAATTTGATATATTTATGAATTGTCTCTTTTAATTTCTATATTTCGATATAGATATTGTGAATATTTATGAATTTTGTCTCTTTTAATTTCTATATTTCAATATAGATATTGTGAATAATTAGTAAAAATCTATAATTTGAAAATCAGTAACAGTGACCCATTTAAAGACCGATTTTAGATTTTCAGGTCAGACATTAGTGACCGGTTTTATTAGCAACCAATTTAGCGACCAAGAAGTTGGTCGCTATTGTAACACCCTTACTTTTAACACCTCATGATCGTACTAAAAGTTTAGGTGTTACTTACCTTTAATCCTTTATTTTGATACTATATTTATTTAATATTGAGCCTTCGTAAATATGAACCCAATTTTAAATTATGAAAGCGAAAAGTCTTTACTTTAAAAATCACACAGTCACATATCATATTCAAGTAATAATAATTACATAAACTTATCCAAAACTTCTTAATATACAAGTCCTGCCCCTCTAAATTCTCAAAATGACAGATGACGAGGGGTAAAATAAAATCTAAAACTAAATCATAAAACAGAAAAAGGAATATATATATATATATGCAAAGCTCCGTAGTTTGAATTGCGGCTTCGTGCCAAAGCTTATTGAACCTGTTACTGGGAAAGAAATTCTGTAGGGGGTGAGAACATCATCCTCGAAAGGGTTCTCAGTAGAGGGTTTAAGAATTGTTATAAGAAGAGAAGAATTGGTTTCAAGTGACAGGTTCAAGAAGCTTTGGTACGAAGCAGCATTGCATATATATATATATATATATATATATATATATATATATATATATATATATATATATATATATATATATATATATATATATATATATATTCCTTTTCTGTTTTATGATTTAGTTTTAGATTTTATTTTACCCCTCGTCATCTGTGATTTTGAGAATTTAGAGGGGCAGGACTTGTATATTAAGAAGTTTTGGATAAGTTTATGTAATTATTATTACTTGAATATGATATGTAACTGTGTGATTTTTAAAGTAAAGGTTTTCGCTTTCATAATTTAAAATTAGGTTCATATTTACGAAGGTTCAATATTAAATAAATATAGTATCAAAATAAAGGATTAAAGGTAAGTAACACCTGAACTTTTAGTACGATCATGAGGCGTTAAAAGTAAGGGTGTTACAACTATTTAGCGACCGATTTTCTCAGCGACCAATTTAGCGACAAAATAACTGGTCGCCATTTAGCGACCAATACAGTTTGGTACTAGTTTTGTAGCATTGGTTGAAAATCGATCACTAATATCGGTGACTAACGGTTAGCAACCGAAGTTGGTCGCTATTTTTAAATTAGTGACCAAGGTTTTAGCAACCACCAAAATTGGTCGCAAAGGGTTTAGCATGAATTGGTCACTATTTCGGTAATTTTTTGTAGTGACACTCCGACGCTCAAGTCATAAAGGATCTGAGAGGTATAACTGAGGGTTAGGAATGTGTAACGTACCTGAGGGAGCCTTTGACTCCCTTTATATAGTTTGCGATTGTTATTTTATCTTATCTTGTTGGCTAAGATAAGAGGAGTGTTTGAATTTTGAATGTTACTAGTAGTTTGTGGTTATTGGGCTTGTCTGGGCCGTGATGGTGGCCAGGCCAAGATAACCGGGTTTGGTGGCTGCTCCGAAGAAGGACTCGGAGATCGAGTCCGAAACATATCTACTAATATTCTTTTTCTAATAGATACTTGAAGAAGTTAGTAAGTCATACTGAAAAATAAACGGAGGACTGTTATATCTGATGGAGAAATACATTGAAAATTGATTTGAGTATTAATTTTTCTTGAGAACTAAAATTTCCGCTTTAAAATTTTTGGAGACTAATTCTAGTAATTACTATGCCGAAAAAGGAATTAAGGACTAATTTATCTGCCAGAATAAAATTTTGACTAAATTTTTGTATATTATTGTAAAAAAAAAAAAAACTAAAATATTCACTTTTAAAATTTTTAAAAATTAATTTAGATAATTACTATTTTTTTTACTGCTTTAATATGTTTTAACTGCTGCCATTACTCTATTTATGAGTGGATATTATTATCCCTTTTATTCTTACCCAAAAAAATTGTGTTTCCTAATCAATCATTACAAATAACACCACGTTTTCTTTTATCTTTTTAAATAAAAAGTGCTCAACACAACAAAGTGGAGCAACAGAACATAAGTAACAGGCTACTCAACGTACAAACCATTATCGGTCAACTCAATAAGTAAAGTACCCTCTAGTTATCTTTGACATTGCCATCAATAACCAAGAGGTTCACCACCAAGCCACTCGTCGGAGAGCATAAAGGACCTGTTTATTATTTCCATCACCCCCGAGCCTTTATTATTGAAGATTCTACCATTCCTTTCTAGTCAAATTGCCCAGATAATAGTAAAAAACCCAATCAACCACTGCCTCCGCTCATTCTTTCTTTGTGAAGCATTCGTCCAGCTCTCAAAGTGTTGTTCTAGTGTACCCGGCATAGTCCATATCCTTCCAAGAGCGAATAGCCATGCACACCACACCTGCCAAGTGATCTCACAGCCAATAAATAGATGAGAAGCAGACTCAACATACTTACAACATAAAACACACATATTATCATGCTGGTCAATGACACCTAATTTGCATAGTCTTTCCTTAGTGTTCACCCTCTCAACCAAAACAAACCACGAAAATAATTCAACCTTTGGCGGAGCGAATCCCCTCCAAATAGCACTAGTAAAGCTATAGCTCGTAATTTTCTCCGGGAGAGCTGCTTCCTGTATCACCTGCACAAAGTAGTTAGTAGTAAAAATACCAGTTTTATCATATTTTCAGACCACCCTGTCCTCCATCTCAGTTGTTAATCTTATTGACTGCAAGACCTCATGGAGTTGGTATAAAAGCTCTAGCTCCCACTAAAATAATTCTCTCCTCCACTGGAAACTCCAGATCCATTCTAACCCATCCCAAAACCCGCACTCCCCTATAACAGATCCTGTGAGGTTTGAGACCGAGAAAAATCTTGGAAACATCTCTTTCAACCTTCCACCAGGTAGCCAGACATCCTTCCAGAACTTGATTGTTCTGCCATTCCCTACATCCATAAATAAGCCTCTGATAATCTTTTCTCTTATTGTGGCTCCCTGATCTGGAGCTGACAGATATCTCTCCAAGGGCCCCCTCTTGTAGGAATAGGCTGACCACACAGCATCGCAGAGGGATTCATGCTATTACAAGAGCATACTACTCTCTTCCATAAAGGGCAGTCTTCTTTCGAAAACCTCCATCACCACTTGAACAGAAGGGCTGTATTCCTAACCACTGCATCTCCCACTCCTAATCTACCTGCCTTTCTAGGAGCCATCACTATCTCCCATCTCACTAGTGGCATCCCTATCTTCCCATCATCCTTGCTCCACAAGAACCGTCTTTGCAACGAGATCAACTTTTCTGCTACTGGCTTTAGCATCTTGTATAGGCTGAGATAGTATATAGGCAGGCTATTGAGGACGGACTTGATGAGAACTAGCTTGCCCACTTTATTGAGGGTCTTCGCCTTCCACAAGCTCAACTTTTCTTCCACCTTATCAATCACTGGTTTCCAAGTCTTAACTAACCTTGGGTTCGCACCCAGAGAGATTCCAAGGTATCGGACTGGTAGAGAGGCTTCCTTACATCCCAAAAGCTGACACATCTGTCTTGTCCAACGCTGTTCACAATTAACTGGAATGAAACTGGACTTCTCAAAATTGATACTCAACCCGGACATCGGTTCAAAGCAACGTAGTAAGCGCTTGTAATTCCTGATAGTCTCTTCCTCTGGAGGACAGAACAGTATAGTATCATCCGCAAACTGCAAGTGCGACAGCTCAATGTGATCTCGTCCAACCAACAGCAGAGAAATGCGCCCATTTGTTACCGCCTCTCCGATCATCCGATGAAGGACATCAACAACTAGCACAAACAGAAAGGGCGACAACGGATCTCCTTGTCGTAGACCCCTTTCCATTTTGAATGGCTTTGAAAGGGATCCATTTATAAGCACCGACATAGACGCAGAGCATACACATTCCTTAATCCAACCCCGCCACTTCTGGCCAAACCCCATCTTCTGCAGAACTATATCCAAGAAACTCTATTTGACCCTATCATATGCCTTTTGAAAGTCCAGTTTAATTATTACTGGGCTCCTTCTTCATGCCTTAATCCACTGCACAGTTTTACAAGCTATCAAAGCCCTATCATGAATTTTTCTGCCTTGCACAAAAGCACTCTGAGTCTCACTTACTAAGCCTGGCATCTCATTCCGCATTCTTCAAACCAACACCTTAGAGATAACCTTATACACACAACCCACCATGCTAATTGGCCAGAGATCTTTGATTTTTGTAGCTCCAACAAACTTTGGTGCCAAAACCACCCAAGTGACATTCGAATCCCTAGAGAGCCTAGCCGACCGAAAGAACCCCATGACTGCTTTAATGAATTCCTTCCCAATTTCATCCCAGCACTTCTTAATAAAATTCATGTTATACCCGTCACACCCTGGTGCCTTTGTTGACTCACAATCCCACACGGCATTCTTTATTTCTTCAGCAGTTGGCATCAACTCCAGCCCTGCTGCTTCTTCCTCAGATATCTGCCTTACCAGCCCATCCTGAAAACCTATATTAGGTGAGGTCTTCTGATGGTACAAATCCTTCTAGAAATCTCTTATAGCAACTTTAATTTGGGGTTGATTTCTAACTAATCTTCCATGAATTCTCAAGGCATCAATCCGATTGTTTCTCCTTCTTGCCGAGGCTATATTGTGGAAGTACCTAGTGTTTCTGTCCATCTCCTCAGCATGTCTGGATCGAGACATCTGCTTCTAATGGATCTCCTTCCTGATATACCATTTCTTACATGAGCTCACAAGCACCTTCCTCCTTGCTTCCGCTATTCCATCATGCACACCATTGCTCACCATTTCATCGACTTTCCTAATCTCCTCTTCAAACATATCAATCCTCCTATCCATATCTCCAAAATTTTCTCTATGCCATCTGCGCAGTGGAATCGTCATAGCCTTCAGCTTGTCCAAGAATTGGCTCTCCCCTATGCTCCTCCACTCTTCCTTCACCATCCTCAAGAACCCATCATGAGTAAACCAAGAGTCCAGACTCCGAAAAGGCTTGGGGCCCCCCCATCCTTGTGACATCTATAACCAACGGATAATGGTCTGACAACCCTCGTGGTCTTCCTCGTAATCTTGTTTCAGGAAACTCTTCCAGCCACTCCAAGCTAACTAGTACTCTATCAATACGACTATATGAATGGCCCCTGAACCATGTGAACCTACCATCAGATAAAATGAGATCCACAAGCTCCATATCTTGAATCCAAGATTTAAACTCAACAGCAGATACCGGCAGAGAAGTAGCCCCATTCCTCTCCTCTACTTGAATAATCTCATTGAAATCCCCCATAAAGCAGAAAGGTACTTGACAGAAGCCTGACATGAAGCTCAGCTCCTCCCACACAATAAGCTTTTCCTCCCTCATATGCTCACCATACACTAAACAGAAAGCACACCGAAAATTATTATTAACCAGCACTCCATCCACACATAACCATCTAGCTCCTTTATGACAATAGCTCATGTTAAATACCGTTTCGTCCCACATCAACAGTAGACCACCAGAAGCACCTTCCGATCCCACAAACTCCCACCCTACTACATCATTACCCCACATTTACACTACGTCAAATTTAGCCAGAACCTCTTTTTATGTCTCTATCAAGCCTAACATATGCAAATTAAATCTCCTCCTAAATTTCATCACCATACTCAATTTACCTATTCCCGCCAACCCCCTAACATTCCAAGATGAAAAAATCATTTTAAAACAGTTGTACACACCTTATTCCGATTTTTCGGACGACTTCTTCTAGCTTTTGCTTGCTGTTTGGCCTGCTTTTTCTTCAGTGCCAGTGCCTCATTCTGCTCCTGGAGTATCATCATAATATCGTCTTCCTCATCATATTGCACAGCTTCACACTCCATAGCTAGGTCCCACGCCTTCTGGTTTTCTTCCATGGCTTCTGCCCGTGTAGTTTCAGATGTCTCAAACTCAGCACCATTCGTAGCAACAACCCCTACTTCATCACCCACTGTATACATTGATTCACCAGCCTTCGCGTCTTCCACCACCAGTGGCTTCACCAGTCCCAGACCACCTCCATCGGGCTGCAAAATCGCAACCCCAAGTCACCAGTCACATCATACCCCGTCTTCCCCCCCTTCTCGGTCTATTCCAGCAAGAACCAGTTCTCGGTCACCACCGCTCCTTCGGTTCTTCCCTATCCGCAAATTCGGTCGCCCCTCAAGGATCACCGCCTCCATCGCCAATGATCTCGGCTCCCCAGCCATGTCATGGTTAACGCTCAGGCTTCCCGGTTCGGCAGAAGCTTCCTGACGTCCCAGCCCCCGGCGTACTACCTCGCCATCTGGAGCATCCCCTTCTTCCGACAAAGGAGCGGCACAGAATGACTGGGTTCGTCCCCCGCCGAAAACGTCTGCGCCGCCCTCGTGCATTTCATCGAAGACGTGCTCCAAATCCCCTTCCGCACAGGTTTCGGTTCGGATCATGTGTGGCACCCGATCCAGGAAGCAAGCAGCGCAGATTAGCCCATGTTTCCCTTCACTTCCAATTTGTGGGCCTGTGTATTTGAAGCCCAAAGGAAGCCCCATATCCTTGGATAAAAAATTTTGGACCCCAACTTCAGTGGGGCACGAACAAAACCTCTTAGCACTACTAGTAGCCTCTGCCCCAGCACATGTTCGCCCACCAGAGAAGTCCCATGACACAGTTCTATCTAAATCCGTTTCCCCATCATTAGTGCGGGATCCCCCAATATCCTCTTGTGATAAATTAAGATCAAATCCCTTAATTGTAGGCATTATCGTTTTGGAATTCAAAAATTCGTTATTCCACTCATTCAAATCTTCCGAGGAGATTACCACTTTACCCTTCACCTGTTCTTCCTCCCTTACCGTCGGCAGTATCACCTTTGCTGATATGTCCCCTGTGCCCAGTCGCCCATGACAGTTAGCAGCAACAACTCTTGTACTGCCCATTCCAGCAGAGCCTTTGCCAAGAGACAGCCCTTGGTTCCGTGCGACTGCGCCCCCCTCTGCACCGCTCAATGGGTCACAAGTCCCGCTCCTCACTTCCGATACAAATACATCAAATCTAGTTTTGCCTACGTACATGCATATCTTCTCATGAATAACATCAAACCTTGGCGTATCAATCAGCACACGACCGGTGCTAAACGACAAGCATGACATTGTTGCGTGTTCGCACACCACTACCTCACCCCATTGTTCACCAATCGCACGAAACGTAGCTTCAGACCATGTGTGTAACGGAACTCCGATACACTCGATCCATACTCGTCTCTTGTCACAACGATCATGCTCACTCCAGCGTCCTACTCGATGAAAAAACTTCAAGAGATCAGTCATGTGGATAGTGAGTGCCTCGTCCGCACTGTTTGTACTATCAAAAACTAACAAGGCTTTGTATGCTCCCAAAGCACAAACCTTTACGACTTTAGGCCATTCCGTTTGAGCTACGGTGCTTAATAACCGGAAATCAATAGCCTGCATAGTACTTCCAACAATGCTCCGCTTCAACCAATCCCAGTTATTCTCTGCCACCGAAGCCTGAATTATCCTTACCCCCGAGCCCTCTCCATCCTTCAGCAGACTACTTGCGTGCGGATCATTTACATTTTCCAAAGATTTGCTTCCACACGATTGGCTCTCAATCGAAACCATTCTTATCCCTCTAGCAACCACTCTATCTACCAGAGAACAACCATGTTCGACCTGAGATTTCCCCCTTCAATCTTCTTCTTGTCTAGTTCTCTCCTTGTATCTGCATTTTCCAGTGTCCTCTTTCCTTTAGAGATGTCCCTCCTGTACTTAGCCTCCCCTACGAAGATCTCCTTCCCCCGTAAGCACAAGCGATTCATTTTTGAAATTGCTTTCAAAGCTCCACCCTTTGTGGTATATCGGATGAATGCAAAGAGGTTGACCATCCCACTCCTCATCTTTCTGGAGAGGTAAATGTCATTAATCCTCCCTGTCCATGAAAACAAACCAAACAATTCTTGTTTCGATATGTCTATCGGTAGCCTGTCTACAAAAACGGTGAAAAAATTCTGTTCCAATCGAAGATACTCATCTCGGTTCCAAACCCTCGGATCTTTACCTAGAAATTGTTGTCGCGACCCACCCCATCCGGTGGTTTCCCACCGCCCTCTCTCTCGCCCTCTCTCTCCCATTGTTTCCTTCACTCCACAAAATTCAATATCTCCTTGAGTATACACCAATAACAAGCATGGCCCCGAATAAAGTACAATAATGTTTCACATTTCAATTATACACCACGTTTTCTTTTAACGCCATTCAATTGTCTGGAAGTTACTATCCTTATTCCTTAACATTGGATCTTTGTATTAAAAAAATAGCTCACTTTTTAGCACCAGAAAATTGACATATTGGTCTATGTCGAACCACAGATTGACATATGGGTCTATGTCTAACACCTGTCAACTATTATCTTGACAAATTTCAACTTCTTTTTTTTATAAATTATGCTTTTCATATTTGCATGTGAAAAAGGTGTTTCGCAGCATGAGTCAAAAAGCAACTTTAGCAGTAGTACAAACTGGAGTGGGGTGTTCGGATGGACAAAGGTTCACAAAATTTAAGACAGATAATCGCAACGGATTCTCGTAATTAAGATTTGTTTGAAAGTGAAAAATATATAAGTGGAAAAGAATATGAAGAAACAAAGAAAATAAGTAAAAGGAGGATTATTCCATTATTTTAACGTATAGAGAATTAATAAATAAAAACTATACGTACACATATATACAATTATCCGATATTTTCTAAAAATTAAAAGATAAATTATCTTCTATCATGTATTATTGTATGATAAATCTTATGATAGAATCATTTAATATGTACAATAAATTTTGTATATTTTATTTAAATATAAAATATCGTATTTAAATTGAATTCAAACCAATTTACTTATTACAATATTTTTATTCTTACAGAAATATTGTATTTAAACCAATTAACTTATTACATTATTTTTATTCTTATAAAAATATTTTATTTAAATATAAAATATTGTATTTAATAAATACTTATATTATTTAAAATTATGTTTAATGTGTACACCAAAACTTATTCGGTCAAAATTTTAACTACGAGTTGAATTAATTAGAGGTGTAATGCTTTTTGCATGAAAAAGGTGTGTATAATAACTTCATCTTGTAATTACACACATATCAGAAAATAATTTATTTTCTAATTCCTAGAGTATATGTATGTTTATACAAATATTCTGAATAGAAATTAGTTATCCGTTTACCATAAATAGATCTATATAAATCCAATCAAGCAAATTCTATTTAAGCATTTATATATAAATTAAATTAACCTAATTTAATTTAGCATAAATTTAAGTAAATTAAATTAGACCAATTAAATTTATTGATAAAAAAAAGACACGGTATCGTCTGAATTCAGGCTAAATTCTTTATTTAATCTAATGAATATAATTCGATTTATTTTTATACAAGATATACATAGTAAATTAAATCCATCTGATTTACATATTATGAAATATAAAAATCAAAAGAGAGTACAAATGTTTTTTTAATGTACTTATTCTCTTTTTACAATAAAATACTCTCTTTTTTCCAATCAAATCATGCATATTCATTTTTTTAGGACAAATTAAAATTATTTTATTTACATGCTTATTCTAAATTAATCAGATCAAATCTTATAACAATTTGATATTAAAATAAAATTAGGTAAAAAAAGTTTTTATCTATTTAAGACAAATATATAATTCATTTGTATTCAGGATATTTGCTTAAAATTGATCACCAATAAATTTATTAATATAAATTACTCTCTTTATTGATATATATATATATATATATATATATATATATATATATATATATATATATATATAAGAAGCGCAATCAGTGATGTGCCAGCGTGAAAAAATCCAATAAAATAATGTGAATTATAAAAAGAGGGTAAAAAAATAATCTATAAAAATTTAAGTTGACAAATGAGATTCAATAAAAAGTAAATTTAAGAAACATTTATAAATAAAATTTTATATATTAAAAGTTGATTAAGGTAATTGTATAATCATTAGTTAAGTATGTTGATTTATTTAAGAATAATTTTATTTACTCATATAATTTTAAATATTAATAAGATTCATTTTTTTGTTAATATATATTCATTTTGCTCTTGGATAATCATTTTATAGAAAAATGTTAAATTATATCATATACGTGAATACTTCATTGTTCGGATAATTTACTTATTTAAATCATTACATTTTAATTATATCATATATAGATTTTATAATTTATATTAAAAATGTAAGTATAAAATTATAGTCACTTTTAGAACAGTCTGATAATTTTGGTATTATAATAATTTAAATAAATAAATTATTCTCATTGTTGCTATATATAACGTGTGTGTTACTGTAGCTTTTTCTTCTATCATATCTCTCATTTTCATTTTTTAGTACAAAGTATTTTAAAATAAAGACATTAAATTATATCATATATTTTTCTATGAATTATTTATTTATTTTTAATTATCTATCATTTTTTTCTTTTTTCATAATATATATTTTTCTTATTTTTTCCATCCACTATATGTTTTTGAATTATTAATTATTATTTCTTTATAAGTAATAAATCCATTTAATTAAAATTACTCAAAAGAATTCTCTTTCTTATTTATTATTTAAATATTATTTAATAAGATTTGAATTACTTTTAATTTCGAGTTTTCTGATATATATGTATTTAGTAAAAAAATACTATGTGTATACACAAAAATCAATTTATATATAAATATATGTATTGTTTAACTTATTTAATTTTTATTGTATACCAGTGATTATTTTTTGTGTATAAATAGTATCATTGAGTCAAAATAATATATAAAAATAATTTAATGAAGCATAGTTTTTAAAATTGATTAAGATAAATTTTTATTTTATACGTTGTTAATTAAAAGCATATTTAATTCATATTACCACAAGAATTTATTTTTTTATTTTTATACCAAATTTTATATAATATAAATTAAAACAATTAGTAATAAATTAAATATCTATAAAGTATACGTTAAATGTGTTGTATAAAAATTTCAACCAATTAAAAAATTAACCCCCTATCTCTTTATTTCTTTAATATTGATATAAATTTAAGAAAATTAAGAAAAATTGGTAATTCATTTGTTTTTCTTAACTTTTTTGTTGCACCAAAGAGATGTAATTCACCACAAAAAGTTATTGGAATAGCAACCGAATTTAGCTATTAATATAAAAACTAGGCTGAAAATATTGTTGGTTATTAAATTGGTTACTAAGGAGTTGGTCTCTAAATCGGTCGCTAATGATAAAATTAGTGACCCATTCAGCAATTAGCAAAATATAAGATAATAAAGTAGTTAGTCACTAAAATTGATCACAAAATTTATCATTAGTGACCGATTTAGCGACCAACATAAAAGTTAGACTGAAAATTTGTTAGTTGCAAAATCGATCGCTAAGGAGTTGGTCTCTGAATCGATCGCTGTTGGTAAAATTAGTTACCATTTCAGCGACTAACAAAAAAAATAAGGTAGTAGAGAAGTCTATCGCTAAAATTAATCACTAATTTAACTCAACGATAAAAATAATCTAACTTCTAAAATTAGAGTTTCATTTTCACAAAAACACATGCCACTCACCTCTCTCTCTCTCTCTCTCTCTCTCTCTCTCTCTCTCTCTCTCTCTCTCTCTCTCTCCTCACTGATTGCTTGTCGTTGACTCTCTCTCCTCTCCAATTGTCATTCTCTCGTTGCCACTCTTCTCCCCTCGCCGCTGCGCTCTCCTCTCTGGTCGTCATCACTCACTCATTGCTCGCCAAAGCTCCAATGCCTGTTGTATATATAGGCCACTGTCTTATGTGCTTTGTAGATACAATTTGTCAAAGCTCCATGAAAAATTAGTTAAGTAGATCAAATTTTAGATTAGTTTCAA
Source organism: Arachis hypogaea (assembly GCF_003086295.3). Classification (NCBI taxonomy): domain Eukaryota; kingdom Viridiplantae; phylum Streptophyta; class Magnoliopsida; order Fabales; family Fabaceae; genus Arachis; species Arachis hypogaea. The sequence continues at coordinate 26,801,000 of NC_092046.1, forward strand.
ACTGCATACTACTTCATTTTATACTTGTATATCTTTGTCAATTTTTCTCTCCTGAAGATATTCTTCTTCTATTCTGTTAACTTGAGTTAACTTAATCGGTCGCTAATATGCTTATTTAAAAGTAAAATTGTTTATTTTCTAAACATTGTGTTTGGTCTAATTGTTAGGCTTTTATTTTGTTTTATCTACTTTATCTACTTTTAGTAACTAATTTATTAGTGATCGATTTAGTGACTAATATTGTTTGCTATTGATTTTGTAGCCTTGGTTGAAAATCGGTCACTAATATAGTTAATGACCGAAATTGGTTGCTATTTTCTAATTTAGTGACTACCAAAATCGATCACTATTCTATTAATTTCTTATAGTTTTAATTCAAATTTTGATAGAATTATTCATGAATATGAATATTGTAAAACCTCGATAAATGGTATATGATTAATTGCGAAAAAATGCGCATTGGCATTAGAATTAGCTGTACCAGTTTAAGTCTTTTTAGTACTATGTGTGAGGGAATTAAAACTGTGGAAATGACAAGAAAAATATTTAGAATAAAAATTCGGACACTTATCCTAAAGGTTTTGGTCCAAGATAGGGCCAACGGACCAAAAATCACAAACAGTCCCATGTTGAGCCCAAGTCCAAGGCTTAAAAGCCATTCACACTCAATATTTCAACTCATTCTCGACCCCAAAAAGAGAGAGCACAACGTATAGAGAAAAGAGAGTGAAGAGCAAAACTCTAACTTTACTATTCACATCAATCTTCAAATCCACATAACTTTCAAATCGTAGTTCCAATCAAAGACTCATTTGTGGCCATGCGATCACTTCGTCGTGCTCTTCAATTCTATACCACTTTTAAGGTAACTACTCCTAATAACCTTGATCTATTTTTGAGTTTTCCTTCTATTTTTCATTTTGGGTATGGAGTATTAAGATTTTTGTGATTTTACCGTAATAGAGAAGCTCTAGCATGGATTTTAGTAAGATTCCACCCAAGTTTTGAATGGGATAAGGTAAGGAGGCCATTTCTCTCTTTAAGTCTTTATTTTACATGAGTTCTAGATTGAGATTTTCGTGAATTTGAGTTCTATAGAGTTGATTGAGTGCTTGGCATAGATTGTTGCAAAATTGAACACTTGGGTTGCTTGTGGAATGCTCAGTGGAGGCGTAGATTGGAAAAATTGAGGCTTAGAACCATTCGGAGAGGAAATCAAAGAGTTAAAAAACCGCTATTATTAAGGTATGAATTTTGGTTTTGGGTAGACATTATGTAAGGTTATGTAAAAACCTAGGTTAATTGCCTCTAAGATAGTGTTGGATGATGGGTTATTATTGATGGTGATTGATTAGTGTAAATGCTTGTGTGAAATGATGTGAATTACTATGATTGTATAAATTGAAGCATTGTTGAGCAATATATGTATATGTGAATGAAATTGAATATAAAATTGTGGTTCATTGCCTATTAAGGCTATGAAATGAAAATTGGTCTGGAAGCCGTGATAGAGTGATGTATCCCCTATTTGATAAGTTACAGTAAGTGTTGTAAGTGCCATGTTGTGAATTGTGGTTGAAATGATAAGTTTGGATAGATAATTAATGAGTTGTGGTTGTAGTTGCAAATATATATTTCGATGGTTTATGTCATATGAGTTAAAAGTGGGTTGATTAGGCTTGACTGATTAAGAGGTGATTGAGTATTGAGAAATATGTGCTGTGGGTGTCTAGGAGTGGTTTGTGATGGTTTGAAATGAGATAAATTGAAGATTTTATAAAAATGACATTATGCAAATTTTTGGTAAAAATTGATTTTTAACCAAATTCGACGGGTCATAATTTGACACTCGGAGTTCGGAATTCGATAGAACTTGTCTTAAATTAAAAGTGATGATTAGAGATTTATAACCAATCAGACCGAGTGTTACAACTCATGCGTACGTATGAGGGGTGATGCGTACGCATAGATCCTATTTTCTTAAAGAAACTCTACTTTTGACTGTTTGGCTTTTTTGGCACACTTATAAACCCCTGTAATCCCTAAATAAAGTTTCATAACTCATTTTTTTAGTTCTGGATAGAGAGTAGCTAAGTCTAATGAATTAAGTTAAATTATTTCTAAATAAACGCTTGGTTAAACCGGATGACATAGTTGTAGAGATGGTGGTTCGTGCCATCCACAGTGAGGACGGTGGTGTAATCCATCTCACGAGAAACAGAATTGATTAATTAGTAGAAACTGGGGTTAATAAATCTAATAAGTTGTGAATTGATTTAAAAGTTAATGATTATTGTTTAATTACCTGGGTAAGATGCAAGGGTTGTGGTTTGTCCCACTTGCTCTAGGTTAGGATTTGAGGCACCTGGGTAAGATGCGAGGATCGTGACTTTGTCCCACTTGCTCCGGATTAAGTGGGGATGATGGCCTTGTGCCTCCCACAGTTATGACGGTGGTGTTATCCCACTCACGAGTTAATTGAATTGGTAATCTACCCTAAGATTGGGGTTAATGAGCTTAATAACTTATGAAATTACTAAAAGATCTTGATATTGGTTGATGGTGGCCGAATGGCTGGATTGGCAAGGATAGAGGTTTATCCTGCTTGTGTGTTTATGATTAATAATGGTTATATTTGGAAAAAGAGATAGATATGATGAGTTTAATAAGTCATTCTCCGATAAAGACTTGTTGTGTAAAGGATAGATATGATGAATTTAATGAATCATTCCCCAATAACGACTTGATTTGTAAGACACCTGCACCAGGTAGAAGTAAGGACGTGAGTCTTGTCCCGCTTACTTAGTGTTGCAGTGTAATTGTGGGAATAGAAGTATTGTTCTGCCCACGGTAAGGACAGTGATTTTATCCCACTCACAAATTTGAGTATGATTATGTGTGATTGGGATTACGATTAATCTAATTGAAAATATAATTAATGATTTTTTATTTTCTGCCTGGGTAGATACTGTAACACCCTACCATACAGAGTCTTATGCTTAAGTCATAATTCAGAGATGGCAAGGTATTACGACCTCTAAAACAAAAATTTAGTACGTATAGTAGTATGAATGATTGATTATAACTAGGAGCCTTGTAGAAAAAAAAGGATAAACAAAAACCGCAACTCAAAGCGCAACACTCCGATCACTAACACAACGAGCAAAGGATAAGCTAACGCAAGATCATATATATAAAGAGTATCAAAAACAGGAATATCAAGACTCAAAATCCGGCTGCGAAGATAACCGGTTCGAGCATAGCAATATATACATATAATAAAATAAGGAAAACCCCAAGGAAAACCCAAAGGGACATAAATACCGAAAACCTAATCTCCAAAATCCCCTCTAGAAGGAGTCATCACAGTTTGTATTATCTAATGGAGATAAAAGTATCTAAACAAGATATATAAACCAAAACAGAGTCCCGAGAACAAAGGATCTTCGCTAATCCAGAAGTCTCCAGCATGCCTCAACGAGAAGCCTCGCGTCCTGCATCTGAAAACCACAAAATCCGCATGGGTGAGAACCAGAGGTCCCCAGCACGGTAACAGCTTCCACATATATAATACATAATAATAGAGGAAAGCCAAAGGCAATCCTAGAACTTCCTCCAGATAATATCAAAGCTTATAAACAAGCTAAACCATATAAGGGTATCTGACTAAAGATTCTTCAGTCTAACTAATACTTCCCTTTCCAATTCCTTCAAACCTCCCAACCACCAGCAGGAGTATATTATAGCAAACACAGTTATATCAGACAAAGAATATACAAATAGGAGCAGTTAAGACATTTAGACAATTAGCAAGTAATATGCAGTCAAATAGGCAATCTCAAACAATTCACATAGTATGCATATGATGAATGCCTGTCCCTAGTGGCTGATGATATCATCTGTCGGTTATAGAGCCAACCCGACAAGTCCTGGTAGCTAACCATTGGACTGTCCCTCTGTCGTGCATCCCCAACTCGAGTTATACTCATCATAAACTTGATCATAATCATGATCCATATCCATCACCCTCACTGGTGAATATTTATCCATCACCATCACTGGTGAATATTTATGGGGGCGAGCTCATCCGGGCCTTTCACAGTGCCCGGCCACACTTACGACATAGGGTCAAAAGAGCTTCGAGTCTCAACCTGGAGCACATGGTGGCTAGCCATTGCTACTACCCAGGGAAACCCTCATCTCCAATGGTGGAAGTGCAAACCTTCACAATTCAATCAACATCATATATGCATTTATACTTGGCCATAAACATGGCTCCGCCGTAACACGGCAATAATCTAGCCATCCGGCTCACGGTTAAATCCATAACCAGCCAATTCATTAACAATTACGGCCCTTCGGCCCATGGCACAACAAGCACTTCCACCGCCATTCTCCGCATCTCACATAATCATCTTTGATCCTCAATGATCATTCATTTTTTTCCCTTGCTTCACTCGCAAGTTACCACATTCACTAGCCCTTTTTCTCATGCTAGGCATATCATAATGATTTAAGACATAAGTGGTGAGATCGGAGGCTTAGAAGTATGAAATTTGGCTTTTAAAACTCAAAAATCAACTTTGGGATGAAAACAGGTCCACGCGTACGCGCACTCCACGCGCACGCGTGGATGGCGCTTTCTCGAAGAACGGCGCGTACGCACCAAGTGCGCCTATGCGCGAGGGGTCATTCTGCTAAAAATTTTCTAAGTTAAAAGCTGCAGAATTTACAGATTCAAACCCCAATCTTCCGACGGACATAACTTCCTCATTTTAAATCGTTTTTCACTCGTTCTTCGAACGGCATGGACATCCTGGATCCAATTTCATTTCTAAACAGATTTGGCACAAATCAGAGATCCGTAGTCCAAGTTATGTCCCGTCAAAGTATGCCCAAAAACCATGTTTTCATACAAAACCACAAGGTGCCATTTTCAAAACAAGCCACTTTCAACTCTTTTCAAAATCAATCAAACATGCCAATTTCAATCCTTCTCTTTGAAATCATTCAAAATGTACCAAAATCAACAACAAGCCATCCTCAACTCACACATTGACACTTTACCAAGGTTTCCAAAACCACATCCAACCATTTTAACACTTCTCAATCAAATGGCTAAAGGACAAACACAATATCATGTCATACATCCTTCCTCATCCCAATTTCCAATAATACCATTTCCAATTAACCATCATTATACATAATCAACATCATACTCACCATCAACATGGTACCACCCATCAATTCAACCTCAATCATCCATCAAGCATATATCACAACACGCATTTCTCATATTTCACACAATCAAGGCATCAATATTCATAATCACATATATGAACACATCATATATTTCAACCATTCAACAACACCAACAATTCAATGCCTATCTTAGGACCTCTAGCCTAAGTATTTCCTACCACATTACATATTAGATACGGGAAACTAAAACCATACCTTAGCCGATTCCCCAAGCTCAACCGGAGCACTTCCAAACCACTTGTCCACAAGCTCTCAAGGTATCAACACCTCCAAGAATAGATTTTATCACACAAAACCCTCTTCCAAGCTTTCCAAAATCACCAATCAAGCTCCAATATTCACATATACACAACCTAAGCCACAATCATCATACCCATACACAACATCTCAAAACCCAAACATCATAGAACAACAAAATCACACTAGGGTTGAGAATCTTACCACACCCAAGGTCCAAGGAGACAACATTAACCTTCTCCTTCAAGAGAGTTGGGTCCTATAACATCAAAGAACCCAAAATCTCAACATTTTACCCATGAAACTCGAAAATAAGGGCTGGAATTTCGAACAGAAACACGTGGCTTACCTCAAGATTAGTTGTATGGGTTTTGTAGAGCTCTCCGCGGTGAACGCGTGGCCGCAAACAGAGCGGCAATCGGAGCTCTAGATCAAAAGTTATGGTGGTTTGAAGATCAAGTGAGAGAAAGAACTTGAGAGAGTGTTCTTCCTCCCCTCTCTTCAATTTCAGCGTGTTTGAGTGTGTTGTGAGGAGAGAGAGTGCTGAAAACTAGGGTTTTGGTTTAGTTATGTTGGGCCAAGGGCCCACTTTGGGTCCGGTTGGCCCGGTTTGGCCCGTTCGGTCCAATCTTGGTCCGATTTCTATAAAATTGGTACCGAAATTCTCGTCTCAATTTCCTCTATCACATTTAGCCATAAAAATAACATTTTTGGCTTTCTAGAATAAATTCTCATTTATGGGTTAATTAGCCGTTAATTAACTGGGTCTTACATTCTACCCACCTAATTGGGAATTTTGCCCACAAAATTCAAATGCAATTACCTGAGAATAAGTGCGGATAATCCGTTCGCATCTCCGACTCAAGTTCCCAAGTGTGTTCCTCAACACCGCCTCGACTCCAAGCCACTTTGACTAATGAAACCTCTTTTCCACGCAACCGTTTGATACTAGTATCATCAATTCTGACTGGAGCCACTGGAAGCGTCAAATCTTCTCTTAACTGAACCGATTCGGGTTCTAACACATGGCTAGCATCAGGAGTGTACTTTCGAAGCTGCGACACGTGAAATACGTCGTGCAGGTTTGAAAGATGAGGTGGTAGAGCCACGCGATACGCCACCGGCCCAATCCTCTCCAGGATCTGAAATAGACCAATGTATCGAGGATTCAACTTCTTTGCTTTAATCGCTCTACCTATTCCTGTGGTCGGAGTAACCTTAAGGAAAACATGATCTCCTTCCTCAAATTCCAAGGGCTTCCGCCTCTGATCGGCGTAACTCTTTTGGCGACTCTGCGCCGTAAGCATCCTATCTCGGATTTTCTTAACTTGTTCAGTAGTCTCAGCTATCATTTCCGGCCCCAACAAGCCTTTCTCTCCAGTTTCATACCAACATAGCGGAGATTGACATTTCCTCCCATACAATGCCTCATACGGAGCCATTCCGATGCTCATATGGTAACTATTATTGTATGCAAACTCCACTAACAGCATATACCAATCCCAACTTGCCGGTTGATCCAAAACACAAGCTCTCAACATATCCTCTAGTGTTTGGATCGTCTTCCCAGATTGACCATCTGTTTGAGGATGGTAAGCTGTACTCAAGCTTAATCGGGTTCCAAAAGCTTTCTGAAATGCACCCCAGAATCTCGAAGTGAAACGAGGATCTCTATCAGAGATTATAGTAGCAGGTACACCATGGAGTCTCACAATCTCCTTTATGTATAACCGAGCTAGCTCCTCAAGGGTGTAAGTCATCCGAATGGGCAAAAAGTGAGCTGACTTTGTCAGTCGGTCCACAATCACCCAGATAGCATCAAAACCAGTCCTTGGCAATCCCGACACAAAGTCCATTGCAATACTTTCCCACTTCCATTGCGGAATCTCTAAAGGTTGCAACATCCCGGAAGGTCTTTGATGTTCAATCTTTACCTTTTGACAAGTTAAGCACTTTGAAACATATTCCGCCATATCATTCTTCATACCCAGCCACCAAAACATCATCATGGTACATCTTAGTACTTCCCGGGTGAATGGAGAATCCGCTTTTGTGTGCCTCCTTTAAGATATCTTGCCTCAAAGTACCAACATCCGGCACAATGATCCTACCCTTGAATCTCCATAACCCATCTTTTTCTTCCGACACTCTCCACTATTTTCCTTGCTCGATAGCCGGTAACACCTTCCATAACGCTTCATCATTTTCATGAGCCTTTAGGAGTTCGGACTTAAAGTCACTTGAGATTTCTAATCGGCTTAAACACAAGGTTCCAGATACTTCTCGAGCACCAATTTTTAGACTCTCGAATCCCTTGAGCAACTTCTCCTCTTGAAGCATCATCCAAGACGCATATAACGAATTCCGACTTAACGCATCCGCCACTACATTTGCCTTTCCCGGATGGTAATTCAACTCAAAGTCGTAGTCCTTCAATAATTCCATCCACCTCCTTTGCTTCATATTAAGCTCTTTCTGATCAAAGAGGTATTTCAAACTCTTGTGATCGGAAAAGACTTGGAACTTAACCCCATAGAGATAATGCCTCCACACCTTCAAGGCAAATACGACCGCAGCGAGTTCCAGATCGTGCGTAGGGTAACTAACTTCATGAGGTCTCAACTGTCGTGAGGCATACGCCACCACATTATGATGCTGCATCAGCACGCACCCTAGACCCTTCAACGATGCATCACAGTACACCTCAAAAGACTCGTTCGGCTCAAGTAACACTAACACAGGTGCAGTGGTCAACTTTTTCTTCAATGCCTGAAAGCTCTCCTCGCACTCAGGAGTCCAAACAAACATAGTGTCTTTGCGAGTTAACTTTGTCAACGGCAAAGCTAATTGCGAAAAGCCTTTGATGAACCTTCGGTAATAGCCAGCTAAACCCAGAAAACTCCTTATCTCAGTTACTGTGGTTGGTTGCTTCCAATCCATCACAGCTTCTACCTTGGTTGGATCTACGGCTATTCCCTTCTTACTCACCACGTGACCCAAAAACTTTACCTCATCCTTCCAAAACTCACACTTAGACAATTTCGCATAGAGTTTCTTCTCCTTTAAAATTTGCAACACGGTCCGCAAGTGTTCCGCATGCTCTTCTTCGGTCTTGGAGTAAATCAGTATGTCGTCAATGAAGACAACAACGAATTTATCCAGAAACGGACGGAATACTCTATTCATGTAATCCATAAACACTGCAGGAGCATTCGTCAACCCAAAAGACATCATAGTATACTCGTAATGACCATAACGAGTCCTGAAAGCGGTCTTAGGGATATCCTCACCCCTTACCCTTATTTGGTGATAACCGGATCGCAAATCGATCTTAGAGAAAACCCCAGCTCCTTGTAACTGATCCATGAGATCATCAATCCTTGGCAATGGGTACTTATTCTTTATAGTGACCTTGTTCAGCTACCTGTAATCCACACAGAGCCGCATACTTCCATCTTTTTTCTTTACCAGTAACACTGGAGCTCCCCACGGGGAAACACTTGGTCGGATAAAGTTCTTACCCGACAATTCCTCTAACTGAGACTTTAGCTCGACCATCTCTAACGGTGACATCCTATAAGGAGCACTTGAGATTGGTCCCGCCCCAGGCACCAATTCAATAGCAAACTCGACCTCTCGGTTAGGTGGAAATTCCTCAATATCATCGGGAAACACTTCCGGAAACTCACACACTACCGGAATCTGATCCAACCTTTGATCATCACCCGAAACACCCGCGGTTAACAACAGGATACCCTGACATTCGGTTCCAGAACAGTTCACCATCATTGAATTCAAGTAATAATTATTCACCACAACCGGCCCTTCTGTATCCTCCGGCATAAAGTACACCGACTTGGTAGAACAATCAAGCAGGACATGGTTTTCGGAGAACCAGTCCAATCCCAAGATAAGATCAAGACCGATCATCGGTAAGCAGATTAGATTATGGACAAAATCACGCTGCTTGAACCTAAACGAAACTTTCGGGCATCCTAGTCTAGTTACCATAGCTTCATGGGTAGCATTATACACTTTTAAGTCATAACCTAAGGTTACGATCTTCAACCCTAACTCATGGGCTTTCTCAAATGCAACGAATGAATGCGATGCTCCCGAATCAAATAAAGCATTTAAAGTTTGACCAGCCATTTCACAGTTACCTCGAATGAGTGTCTCGGATCCCTCTGCACCCACAGCTGAGGTGGTGAACACCCGACCCGTCTGTTGTGCTTTCCCAGCACCTTGCTTTTGCTTCTCTGGACAACTTGTGGTTTTATGCCCCGCCTTTCCGCAGTTGTAGCACAAACCCCATCCGGCCTTGCATGGTACTCCCGGATGGTGACTCCCACGCCTAGTACAAGCTTGTTCATTCTGAGGTTGCTTCCCAAATTTCTTCCCTTGGAAATTGTTGTTGTTGTTGGGCCTCCTGAAAGAGCTCCCCCTCTTGAAAGACGGACCTCTAGGTGCAAAGCCCTTCCCTCGGTTCTGTGGAAATGAACCTTTGTGACTCCCTTTCTCAGCGGTTGCCCTTTTCACACACTCCTCAGCAACCCTACACTTGTTCACTAATTCGGAGAAAGTCCTAATCTCCATTGGTCCTACTGAACTGAAGATATCACTCCCAACCACCAGCAGGAGTATATTATAGCAAACACAGTTATATCAGACAAAGAATATACAAATAGGAGCAGTTAAGACATTTAGACAATTAGCAAGTAATATGCAGTCAAATAGGCAATCTCAAACAATTCACATAGTATGCATATGATGAATGCCTGTCCCTAGTGGCTGATGATATCATCTGTCGGTTATAGAGCCAACCCGACAAGTCCTGGTAGCTAACCATTGGACTGTCCCTCTGTCGTGCATCCCCAACTCGAGTTATACTCATCATAAACTTGATCATAATCATGATCCATATCCATCACCCTCACTGGTGAATATTTATCCATCACCATCACTGGTGAATATTTATGGGGGCGAGCTCATCCGGGCCTTTCACAGTGCCCGGCCACACTTACGACATAGGGTCAAAAGAGCTTCGAGTCTCAACCTGGAGCACATGGTGGCTAGCCATTGCTACTACCTAGGGAAACCCTCATCTCCAATGGTGGAAGTGCAAACCTTCACAATTCAATCAACATCATATATGCATTTATACTTGGCCATAAACATGGCTCCGCCGTAACACGGCAATAATCTAGCCATCCGGCTCACGGTTAAATCCATAACCAGCCAATTCATTAACAATTACGGCCCTTCGGCCCATGGCACAACAAGCACTTCCACCGCCATTCTCCGCATCTCACATAATCATCTTTGATCCTCAATGATCATTCATTTTTTTCCCTTGCTTCACTCGCAAGTTACCACATTCACTAGCCCTTTTTCTCATGCTAGGCATATCATAATGATTTAAGACATAAGTGGTGAGATCGGAGGCTTAGAAGTATGAAATTTGGCTTTTAAAACTCAAAAATCAACTTTGGGATGAAAACAGGTCCACGCGTACGCGCACTCCACGCGCACGCGTGGATGGCGCTTTCTCGAAGAACGGCGCGTACGCACCAAGTGCGCCTATGCGCGAGGGGTCATTCTGCTAAAAATTTTCTAAGTTAAAAGCTGCAGAATTTACAGATTCAAACCCCAATCTTCCGACGGACATAACTTCCTCATTTTAAATCGTTTTTCACTCGTTCTTCGAACGGCATGGACATCCTGGATCCAATTTCATTTCTAAACAGATTTGGCACAAATCAGAGATCCGTAGTCCAAGTTATGTCCCGTCAAAGTATGCCCAAAAACCATGTTTTCATACAAAACCACAAGGTGCCATTTTCAAAACAAGCCACTTTCAACTCTTTTCAAAATCAATCAAACATGCCAATTTCAATCCTTCTCTTTGAAATCATTCAAAATGTACCAAAATCAACAACAAGCCATCCTCAACTCACACATTGACACTTTACCAAGGTTTCCAAAACCACATCCAACCATTTTAACACTTCTCAATCAAATGGCTAAAGGACAAACACAATATCATGTCATACATCCTTCCTCATCCCAATTTCCAATAATACCATTTCCAATTAACCATCATTATACATAATCAACATCATACTCACCATCAACATGGTACCACCCATCAATTCAACCTCAATCATCCATCAAGCATATATCACAACACGCATTTCTCATATTTCACACAATCAAGGCATCAATATTCATAATCACATATATGAACACATCATATATTTCAACCATTCAACAACACCAACAATTCAATGCCTATCTTAGGACCTCTAGCCTAAGTATTTCCTACCACATTACATATTAGATACGGGAAACTAAAACCATACCTTAGCCGATTCCCCAAGCTCAACCGGAGCACTTCCAAACCACTTGTCCACAAGCTCTCAAGGTATCAACACCTCCAAGAATAGATTTTATCACACAAAACCCTCTTCCAAGCTTTCCAAAATCACCAATCAAGCTCCAATATTCACATATACACAACCTAAGCCACAATCATCATACCCATACACAACATCTCAAAACCCAAACATCATAGAACAACAAAATCACACTAGGGTTGAGAATCTTACCACACCCAAGGTCCAAGGAGACAACATTAACCTTCTCCTTCAAGAGAGTTGGGTCCTATAACATCAAAGAACCCAAAATCTCAACATTTTACCCATGAAACTCGAAAATAAGGGCTGGAATTTCGAACAGAAACACGTGGCTTACCTCAAGATTAGTTGTATGGGTTTTGTAGAGCTCTCCGCGGTGAACGCGTGGCCGCAAACAGAGCGGCAATCGGAGCTCTAGATCAAAAGTTATGGTGGTTTGAAGATCAAGTGAGAGAAAGAACTTGAGAGAGTGTTCTTCCTCCCCTCTCTTCAATTTCAGCGTGTTTGAGTGTGTTGTGAGGAGAGAGAGTGCTGAAAACTAGGGTTTTGGTTTAGTTATGTTGGGCCAAGGGCCCACTTTGGGTCCGGTTGGCCCGGTTTGGCCCGTTCGGTCCAATCTTGGTCCGATTTCTATAAAATTGGTACCGAAATTCTCGTCTCAATTTCCTCTATCACATTTAGCCATAAAAATAACATTTTTGGCTTTCTAGAATAAATTCTCATTTATGGGTTAATTAGCCGTTAATTAACTGGGTCTTACAGATACAATGATTGTGACTTAGTCCCACTTGCTCTGGATTATGGTTTGAGACACCTGAGTAGACGCAAGAATTATGGTTTGTCTCACTTGCTCCGGGTTAAAACTTGAGACACCTGGGTAGACATAAGGGTTGTGGTTTAGTTCCAGTTGCTCCATATTAAGACTTGCTTGGGTAGATGCAATGGTTGTGGCATTGTCCCACTTGCTCTAAGATGTGGTGAGAGGTACCTGCCTGGGTAGATGCAAGATTTGAGACATTGTCCCACTTGCTACGGGATGTGGTGAGAGGCACCTGCTTGAGTAGACGCAAGGGTTATAGTTCGTCCCACTTGTTCCGGAATGTGGTGAAAGGCACCTGCCTGGTAGATGCAACGGTTGAGGCATTGTCTCACTTGCTTCGAGTTGCGGTGTGAAGCATCTGCATGGATAGACGCAAGGATTGTGGTTGGTCCTACTTGCTTCGTGATGTTGTGTTTTATGTCTGGGTTAGCTATCATGTGCATTTGTTTGTAATTGTTTGGGAGTGCATAATTATTTGGTTTGCCTATTTATTCACCTATCTGCTACTTGTACTACTTGAACTAATTGCACTCTATTATGATTGACTTGTTTGTCTTGTTTGTGTTTGATTCTATTAAGAACTTAAGATTGAAAATATAAGAATGTGATAATGTATCGAGAATATTGAGACTATTAATAATTCTATGAGACTATTGGACTATTGAGATTTATTGAGACTAATGAAATTATTAAGATTTATGAGACTAACAATATTGATAAAAAGAATAACGATGATAATTTGATAATTGTCTGAGACTGCTAAGATCGAAAGGGCTTGATATTGAATAGAACAATTGTGATATTGAAAATAATTGAGGCTAGAGATAATTAATGGGGGCTGAGACTTAGTGAATAAACCCTGTTTGGATTAGAAAGAACCCTAGACTTAGTGAATATTATTACCCGTTGTCGGATTTTTGTTAATTTTTTAGATGTAACATCCTAGTTTTTTGTTAGAGTCGCGTATGTGAGTTTTACGTTTTGTTCGCATAACGTTTATGATAAGTTTTTCTGCGATATTTAAATAAAATGAATAATAATATAATAATATTATTATGTTATTATTTAATTTATTTGACGAAGGATGGTCACTTGGTATTGGACCTGGAAGATTGAAAAAGTTCGGCTTTACTAATGTCATTTACATTAGTAATTTACCCAATCTTTTTTTTAATTAAGTACCACTATTTGAGATAATTATTTGTGTTTTTACACTACCTAATTACCTTAATTACCTTCCAAGATATTTAAAAATTAATCTCGCTGACTCAGTGGCTTAAAATCACAACATGCAACACTTAATGCGCCACGTGTCGCGACTGATGCATCCTTCCTCTTAATTAGTGACACCTAGTCACTAATCACACCATATAAAAGGCACAAATTCTTTCTCCCTCCCTCAAGAACAGACGCGACATGCATGGAGGATTTTTGTTGATTTTCCAACTTTTCAAGCTCGATTTCTTGAGATCCGTTACCCCCACAAGAATTCTGATCTGATAGAACTGACAGTATCTTCCTCCTCTACGCGGTGACGTGTGTTTTTTTCGGTGGAATCGCGAAGTGGAGCTTCCCCTACCAAGAACCAATTTGGTCGAACCAAAGGAGGGGAGGAACCACCGAGTTTTTGATGTTTTTGCTTCGTTTGACCGATCAAAAATCTCTTCCGGTATCTTGTGTGTTCTGCACTTCACAGAGGTAGGGCTTGACTCTTTAATCAGTTAAAATTATAATTTAATTGATATATGTGATTGGATTATTGTCTGTTGATGTCTGTTGCTCAAATATGTGATTTTTAGCTATTAAAAATTTAGCTGAATTGCTGATGATTTTGTTGTTGTATTTTGGTCATAATGAGAAATAATGCAGTGAGATGTTGTTGTTGAATAATTGGCTGAAATCTGAGTTATATGATAGTCTGCATCTGAGTTCTAATGGTAAGATTTTTTATTTGAAATTAATTATAACTAAATGAGTATTTTGAATGGAAGTTTCGAGTAAAAAGGAGCAGAAGCTTGACTTTTGAAAAAGATTTAATGAATAAAATTATTTATTTATAAATATATGAATTTTATTGAAATTAATTGAGTTTGATTTTTGAAGAAAAAATAATGGATTGCAATAAAGGGTTTAAAGCAAATTAAAATACGTTTTTTTGGAGAAATATGATTTTAATTGAATGAAAAATGTTTTATTTTGAAAACGGAAGAACCATGCCCAATTTACCTATTTTAATGAAGTTTTGGATGTTTGAAAGTTTATAAAATATTTTGAATAATTTATAAAGTAACCAGTGAAGACTAGGTCTCTTTTAGAAAAGTTCAGAGTTATTTAGAGTAATTTTTAAAGTACGTCAATTTAATTAAAGTAACTTGTAGAATATGCCATTTTTTAAATTTAAGCATATTTATGTATTTTATTCTTGTGGGCGTATTTAGGCATATTTTTTTAAAAAATATTTATAGAATTTAAGAAAAACTCTGAGCTATTTGGAAAAGTGATTCTAAAGTTAAATCTCATGATCCGTTCTATTTCAGTTAATTATTTTGGAGAAATTGTGGTATTATAGATAAAGAATTATTATATCTTGAGAGGTATTTGATTATGTGATGAGATGATTGAGGTTTGGAAAGGCAATACCAATGACTTTTCTTATCATCGATTATTCGGCGGATTGCCAAAGAGCGGTACGGGCACTATAGCCCAAGAGCATGTAGGCGCTATAATCCTAAAATGTACCGGACACTATACCCCGAAGCGATGACAACGAAAGACAACGTTTGTACTGATGTAATGTCGAGCGTGGGTCGAAAACCGACGGATGAGCTCATTACCTGCACTAGGGCTAGACATGCATCATACTTCTTTATTTCTTGTGTGTGTTTTGAACTTGTTCTTATGATTGTACGATAAGTGCTGCTTGCTCTTGATTGTTGTTTTCCCTATGATCCTTTGTTGTGGTCTGGTTGATCTGGGACACGTGGCCGATTTATAAAAAATAACTTAACTTGTTTCACCCTGACCCTACTAAGAACTCCCCAGTTCTTACCCCCTATCTTCCTCCCCCCTTTAGATAGAGACAGGTGTCATTTTCTATGAGCTCGAGAAGTCTTATGTGTATGAGGATTCTGTCCTTCACAGCTTCTATGTGGTGGCCGCGGAGCCTCGAGTTCGTATGTACATAGTTAGAGATTATCCATTTCAGCACTCGTTAGCTTCACCCCTCTTTGATCCTGATGCACCGTATGCCTTTCCGCTATCTTGGTTACATCCCAATTCTGTTCACCATCTTTTTGATTTCATGAATGGAGGTCCTGTTCCAGCACAGCAGGATGGTCAGGCGGCCCTGTCATCGATGACCCCAACCCTGAGTTTCCTCCAATAGGTTCGGATATGTCGATGGTATCTCTGTTTACTCACTCCTCTGGCCCTTTTACTACAGAGCCTATCGGGACTTCAGTCACTGCGTCTAGTCAGCCTTCAGCTGTTGAGCAGATTTTTCCTAGTGGTACAACTTTAGTAGGAGGTAGCAGTGATAGTAGCCCCAAAGTACATCTGAGGTCATTGTTATTTCTGACGACGAGGACACCGAGGAGATAGAGATTGTGGATCTGGCTTCTGAGGACGATGACGATCCTGAGATGAATATAGAGATCATGGATTTTACTTCTGATAGCGATTAGGCAGCGATACTAGCACCTTCTTTTGGGCAGCTCTCTGATTTAGCGTTTCTTTTGTCTTAGACTCTCACTATTGTTTCTCGAAAGATCAGGTTATAAGACTAGGCTAGTCTGAGCGTCAGATTAGGGGCTTCCTATATGGGCCAGACCCCAGAGATGCTTTGAGTTGTATATATGTACATAACTGTGAGGGAGTAACTAACTTTTCATCTTTTGGGTGCTGTATATGCATATATATTATAGTGTATTATCTTGTTTCTATATATATCTGTTTATCTTCTTAATTTGCGTAATCTCGCATTTCTTCTTGTTTGCGAATTTTTTAAGGAAGGTTCTTCATAAAAATTGAGTTCCGTTAACCCAATTACATGCTTGATATTATTAATAACAGTGTCAGTGTAGTTTCAAGTTGGTAACACTTGATGTTTCGGTATGAGCATGCCATACTGAAAATTGGATTCTTACATCAGATACAGTATGCAACACACCTTGCTGAGCATGCAGGATCCCATGTGGCAAGCAAAGGCTTTACTTTTGGAATTATTTTGCTTTATGTAGTACTTTTTTCTACTTTTGAAATGTATTTATATATTTCCTCTTAGAGGTTTGTTGTATAGAGAAATAGGATGTATTTTATATACTAAAAGTCGTAATATTATTTAGCCAACTTTTTTTTTGCAGGTCGAGACTAGTACTAGTTATGTATCTATTTTGGATCCTATATATATTTCTGTATCCTGTACTGTTTATCTTTAACATTTTGAGTGGGAAGAATTATTTTTTATTATACTTTTTCACAGGCTTCTAGTTAACTACATTTCTTCAAAGTATTATGTATATATTTTTGGTTTTTAGGTGTCGTAATACTTCATCACCTCTGTTTTACGACTATAATGTAAGACTTTGTTTAGTAGAATGTTACAAATATCCAATTTTCTCAACAAAATTTATTTATAAAGCATTTAATTTTTAGATATCGTGATCACTCGTAATTATCGTAAACCAATTTTTTTTTTTTGGTGACTGAAATAAATTAAACAAAGAAAAACAAAAGAAACAAAATAAGGAACTGCTTAAATAGAGGGACAGTCCCGTTTAAGACTACTCTTAAACTCCTCCCAAGGTGAAAGAAGCTCCACATGCGAAAGTTGTAACTTCATCGCCATCTTTGCCATAGTATCTGCCACCGTGTTTGCATCTCTCATAATCAAACGAAAGTCAACACGCCAATTCCAATGCATGATATCTCTTATTTTGAGCACCAGTGGATCAATAAACCCAAAACCATCTTGAGTAACAAGATTAAATGCTTCCACACAATCCGTCTCACAAATAACATCTCGTTGACCCACATCCCAAGCTAAGAGATATCCTCTCCAAATAGCAAACAATTTTCCTTGAAGAATACTATTACTCTCAATCATTCCCAAACACCCCCTTTGCCAGCTCCCATTACAATCTCTAATAACACAAGCAAAACCAACACTATCACCCGAACCAAAATAACTAGCATCACAATTAATCTTAAAAGTACCAATGGATGGGGGATTCCAAAAACCATTTAGAGTAGAGGGAAGGGACATACGTTGTAATTCAAAAATATTTCTAAGCTCCTTTTCTGAAGTTAATGCCAGACAAATGACTTTTTCCGGAGGCCAAGTTTCATGGGGATTAAAGATGTCGTTATTCCTTGCTCGCCATATCCACCAAAGTCCCGAAAAGAACTTGAACGGGTGCTCTCTGCTATGATACAAGAACCAGTTCTTCAAATCCAAAGGATGACAAGGAATATCCAACCTTTGCCAGACAAGCTGAGCTTTTGGACAATCCCGAATACAATGTATAACTGATTCCTGGCTAGAAAGACATCTTGGACACCTATCCGATGACGACATCCCTCTTCTAAAGCGAAAACTTGCAGTAGGAAGAGCCTCCTTAAGACACAACCAAGCCAAAAACTTATGTTTTTCCGGAACAAGCTGAATTATCGTAAACCAATTAATAGATAAATAATGCAAACTATGTCTTGAACGAATAAAAAATTCAAAATACCGACCTATCAATTTAAATTAAATTTAATTAGTTTTTTTTACTTTTATAATCTTAACATTTAGATTTAATTTAAATAATATATAATCTATAACATTAGATCGATATGATATTATTATAACAATATTATCACTACACATGAAAAAAAATTAATCTAGTAAAATCTTTAGTTAACAACTGTGATGAAAGAATAAGATAAATTTAAGAAAAATCTAAAAGTAAAATATTATATGAAAATCTAATTGAGATAATTGAATAATCACGAGTTAAACATTTTCATTTACTTAAGAACAGTTCTATTTACTTAAATCATTTTAAGCATTGCTAAGATTCACTTTTATATTAATATGTATTTTTTTTGTTTTTGAATAATTTTTTAAAAGAAATAGATTAAATTAGATCATATAAGTATATACCCCATTGTTCCTTTATTATTAGTTACTTTAGCATTTTGTTCTAAAATATCTCTTACTCTCGTTTTTCTATACTGATATATGTGTATACATTTTTATTTCTAGACAAGTATGTTTAAATAATAGAAGGATTAAGTTATATCATATATTTTTTATATATAGTCCAATTTTTTATTGTCACTTTAGATCTTTATTTCTCTTTCTTTCTTCTCCCCCCCCCCCATAATATCAATGCTATTTGTCATTGAATGATCAATCATGTTATTAAGAATCAAATCCATTTATAATTACTCATCTAATCTTTTTATTCAATATTAATTAAATATTGTTTAATATTTTTTTAAATTACTCTTAATTCTAGGTTTTTCTAGTATACATAGATTTAGTTAAAAATAATAGATAAAGAGAAATGGGTGGAGTACATTTTATAAAATAATAGATAATTTTTTTCAAATGTTCTTAATTAAAATTATCTTTAATTCATACTACAATATTTTTTTCAAATTTTTGCGAGAAATATTTTTTGTCACTAATCCGTCACTAACTTGCGAGGAATTAGTGACGCATTAACGACAAAATTAATGAGCGGTCACAAAATACCCGAACTTGAGAAAAACGACTGATTAGCGAGAGATTTACAAGTAAGTTTGTTTCTCGCAGATTGACTTTTGTAGCTAAAAAAAGAGCGAGGAAAATTTTCTCGCTAATTTCTCACAAATTAATTAGCGAGTGACAATGTTCTAGCAAATCAGTCACTTAGGGGTTCAATCGAATAAAAGTAAAGTAGCGAGGAATATTATTGTCACTATTCTGTCGCAAGTGTTTGATATACAATTAGCGAGAAACAATTCACGCACTAGTTCGTCGCTAAATAAACTTTGTGTGAAAAGGCTAATTAGTGAGGAACAATGTCCCTAGCTAATCCGTCACAAAGACTTGAAATGCATTCTGCGATGGACAAATTCCTAGATAATTTGTCGCCAAAGTTTTTATTTTTAGCGAGCAATTTGTTTCTCGCTAATTTGTCGCATAATATTGTAAAATTCAAAATTAGGGTAGCGACAGAAAATAGTCGTCGCTAACTCGTCGCAACAGATAAATCATTTAGCTAGGAAAGTGTTCCTTGCTAATTAGTCGCTAAAGTGGAAAAACAGATATTGAGTGCCTATGACTTAAGTAGCGAGAAATTTGCGACCGTTTAACAACTGACACACTTCGTTCGCTTATTTCAAGTCGCTGATTAGCGGGCGAAATACATGTGTCGCTAAGTTGTCGCAAGTTTAATTTAGCGAGCGACTTGGCAACTGCAATCTTGTCGCAAAGCAAAAGATATATCCTACCTATTTTGTAGCAAATTACTCGCTAACCTCGTTGGAAATCAGTCGCAAAGTTATAACAAATCCAAAGCTAATCGAGAAAATTTCAGAAGTAACTAGTCGCAATTGAGTCACTAATCAAAAGCTTATTTAGTGAGGAATTAGCGACCGCTTAACAACTGATAGACTTTTTTCGCTTATTTCATGTTGCTACTAATCACTGACCTCAACATAAATCCACGGAAAATTCATGAAAAGTTTGAAGCAATTTTTGCCAAGTACGCTAATGTAATTTGTCACAATTTTGTCACTAATCTAAAACTATTTTAAATGAGAGAATAATTAAAGTCTCAAAGTTATGACTAATAATTAGCTAGCTAATTTTTAATAACTAATAATTTATAATATTCTATCAAGATGTCAATTCTCAAAAATTTTACAAACAGCTCAAATCAAAAGCTTTTCTTAAGAAAGATTTTTTCCCTATTAGATCACAAATTTGTCATTATTTTTAATGGGAAGTTTATTGTTAATTTGAATTGAAGTTTAAAATTAATATATTTTAAAGACAAGTTTAAAAATTCAATATTTTTAGAAAATGAGAGCATAATGTTGATATTTTTCATCACAAAATATACTAAAAAAATATATAATAGATAAGATAATTAAATTGTTATATATGAGAATTTATTTGTATATGATCGTACAAGTTTTATTATTAATTAGAATCATTTTGGAATTCATTCAATAAAGATTAATTTGAGCTAGCTCTTGAATTAATTAGGATCGCCAAAATGAGCCAAATCCGCCGAACTAGCTTGTTTACTTGACTTAAATAGATGGATATTTGACTCTAAAATCAAACTCGTAGAAATGCAAGTCTAAACAACTTAGCCATAGTTATCAGAACTGGACCGACTGGTTCGACCAAAAAACTAGTGAACCGATGTCCTATCCGGTTCGGTTCATTATTAAGACTGGATTTGCAATTAACTTGGTCAACGACGGTCAAACTGTTAAAAACCGAATGGTTTTGTCATGAACCGGATTCGGTTTAAGCAGTTGACCCGCACTACTTCCTTGACCCGCGTGCACTACACGTAGACCAGCGATGTATGGATCACTGTAGGAGCATCTATTTGAATCCCTTTCAAAAGTGGCATCTCTAAGGTTCGATCCTTAAAACTGAGAGTGAGTAAAAGATGGATATTTGACTCTAAAATCAAACTCGTAAAAAATGCAAGTCTAAACGACTTAGCCATAGTTATCAGAATCGAACCGGACCAGATCGGCTGGTTCAACTGAAAACCAGTGAACTGATATCTTATCCAGTTCAGTTCATTATTAAGACCGGACTTACAATTAACTCAGTCAACAGCGGTCAAATAGTTGAAAACCGGACAGTTTTCTCGCGAACTGGACTCTGTTTAGACAGTTGACCTGCACTTCCTCCTTGATCCGTGTGCTCCACGCATAGACCAGCGGGGTGTGGATCATTGGAAAAGAATCTATTTGAATCCCCTTCAAATACTTATCGACTCAAGCGTTGGAATGTCTTTTGCAGGTACCCACCCTCTTGTTTACTCAGTGCCAATGTATACCTCATCTTAACGAAGAGCTTACAACTTACAAACATTCACCAGCGAAGGAGCTATACATCGGTTAAACTCAGCAAGAACATAAAATATTTTTGTTAAACTAAATATATTATGGTTATAAATATAATATATTTAATTTTGTTTTTATATGGATTTTTAAATCAAATTAGGTTTTAATGTTGAAAAAATGACATGCATATAATTTAATTTGAGTTCGACTAAATTCACTAGAATAACGACTATTAGATATAGTTTTTATTTTAATTAAAATAAAAACTTGACTTATCCATTTTTATGAGGCAAACAACTCAATTCGTGAATTCCAACTTATTTTAACGGCTCTAACTTTTAACAAATTATAAAATATATATCATTTTAAATAATTCAAAATATTAATTATAAATAATAAAATTTTTCTTATAAACTATAAAAAATAAAAATATAATTAATATAAAAAGAATGATTTAACTTATTTTTGTGTATCTATTTTAATATAAAGTCATGATATTTATATAAACTTTTTTGTATTTATTAAAAAAATCTAAACTCTCTTTTAAAAGATTTTGTAGAACTTAAATCTTTGTTTAAAGAAAACTGATATGAATTTGAAACAAATTGAAAAACAAAACACGCACTCTTTTTCTAGCAAAACAGAATTGTAGCCTCCATATTTTAAATGAAAAATTTTAAAACCCTTCTATTCAGATCCTGCCACTACCATTGAGAAACGAAAAGTTGCTGCTTTTGCCACTGCCAAAGAAGCGAGGTCCACCGCCATTGAGAAGGGAAGGTTGCTGCTGTCGCCACTATCGAAGGAGCGAGGTCCACCGCTGCTCTTTGCTTGGTTCAACAAAATCGCAGGTTTTTTTTTCTTCCTTGGTTGCTGTTGCTGTCAATTGAATAGTGATGGAAGATTAGGATGAAGAAATTCAAAATTAGGTTTGATTAATTATGGGATTTGGATTTGATTAAAGTTTGAAAGTACTTTGTTATTAGATAATGGGTACCCGCATCTTGCATTGCTTTTCTTAATTTGTTTTTAAGAATCAAAATTTTTTGATTAAGATGATTTCTTTGCTGGTCAATTGTATGATTTAGTTTACTCATTATTGTACTCTATATGTATTAGTATCTGAAGTGGTAGCTTAAGTTCCTAATTTTGTTTTTTACAATTTGTTTGGAATCAATTGAGTTTGTAGGTTGTTAGATATTATGTTTATGCTTTGGTTAAAGTGATGTATGAATTGAGAATTTCTTGGTGAATGTTTGTTGGGGATTCTATTCTTGCTTGTTGGCAGTGTATTGATCGTTGAATTGATTTTCGATAAGCTATAGGTTTGAACTTATGAATTATAAAAATATCGTAGATCGATTGACATACTGGTTTGGAGGAAACCTTTAAGGGTGGTTATGTCCACTTTTATGCTACAGGACAGTTACGGTACGGTAATTACCCTTTATCGATATGTTGTGCCTAGAAATTTATGATTCATGATTTGTTGGAAAGCTTGTTTCCAAAAGAACGTGTTGATATAAAGTTTGTACATTTTCTTATCATTTGCTCTGGTTTCAATAGCGAGTAACTTACTTTATTCTCAAGGTTAATCTATCAAAATGTAAAAAGTTCATGTCAAGTCCAGCCATGGCTATTTCTTTTTTTCATATAATTGAAGGTATTACTGGCTTTATAATTCAATTTTTCATGTCAACCAAATGTGAGTATTGACCATTAATAGTGAATTTGAAATCCATTAAGTAACCCATGTCTTCCATCATATTGTCAATTTGTCATGTCTTCCATTGAAGTTCTTTAAAGTTAAGATTGTTTCTGTTTTTTATTTCTAATGTGGTGATTTCCCTTCCATTTGTTTAAACATAAGATTGTTTCTTTTTTTCATTTCTAAAATTAAGTTTTGACCATTAACTTGTGTTCTATTTTGCTTTTGCTTTAACGTTTGATTTTCCTTCCAATATTTCTTACAGTATGTTATTATTTGTGTTATTTATGTTAGTATTTGACCACAAGCCACTTGCTTACACTCTTTATTTTCTTAAACTCCCAAATGTAGTCTCATTATAGAACATGCATTTTGGAAGGGTGTAATTTGATACCAAAACTACGAGAAGTTGCCGTCCTACATTATAATTCATCAACTACGAGGTTCTTTATCAGTTTTTTTTTCTTTTTATAATTATAATTCTTCCATTCTCTTAAATTTTTATTATATTAAAAGATACAGAGTAAATTATTTCACCATATGGCTGTGTAAGGGATACTGCACTTTTCTTGTGATGAGCATTATTATTTTTATTTTTTAGGCAACAAAATCTTAAAATAAGGTGTAGTAAACATGTTTGTTATGGAGAAAAAAAATATTTTTTTGCCATGACTAAAGCAAAAGATATTTTACTAATAATAATAATAATAATAATAATAATAGTAGTAGTAGTAGTAGTAGTAGTAGTAGTATAAGAGATAACAAAACAATTATGCTTCCATGATCCATCATTAAGTTACAACTATGAACATATGAAGCAAAGAGACCTTTAAACTTCAAGATAACTCAAATAGCAAGATTAAATAGGTGCTATGCCGGTGCTCAATGATTCCAGCATTCTAACTCGTATTTGTCTTCTCAGGTCTGAGGTGTACTGGAAGTATTCAGCAGCCATAAATCTGTTTGTGAGCATGTTTTGGTGTTTGTGCATAGAGCAAAGTGTCAAAACCCTGTTTGATTCTTCATTTATAAGCCAAAACCTATTATGTCAGGCATTTTCAGAATTTAATAAATATTATGCCATTCATTATTCTTGTTAGTAATGCATGTGCTATATTTATGCTTTAGTCTTGCACTCTCAAGAGTTTTATATTCTTATGATTTATGTTATTTTTATGAATTATTTTGAAGCTATGAATAGTATAGTTGAGCCTACAATTTGTTGTTGCTTTGATGATATTGTTCTTGATGATTTATGTTGTTCTGTGTTAAACTATTTTTGATAATTTTGTATTTTTTTAAATATAGAAACAGATTTATAGATCATATGGTAGCTCGTGACATCACAAAGAATTTGTTAAGTAGGATGCCTTCTCCAGCGTCAAGATGGTGTGAGTATTGGCCAGACATGAAGGACGAGTTATTTAAAGGTTTTCTGGTAAGTGATTATAATGTTGCTTCAATGCGATTTTTACAGATAATTGGCTTGAATAGTTGCTAAGTCTTTCCCTCTCTAAATTTAGGAAAAATATGAATTTGCATCAAATTATGATAAGATTATGGCAAGAACGGTCTGGAATAGGACAATGCATGATTGCTATCCTGATATTTTAAAAAGAACAAGGGATAGAGTTTTTAAGGAGGCAAACTCTCATAGCATTGTTGATATTAAGGGTCATGGACCTAAAGCAATGAAAGTTGATATTTGGAATAGCTTAGTTGATCACTGATTAGATTCAAAGTGGCAAAACAAGTCTGTAGCTAGTCAAAAAAATAGGACTGCTATGTCTGCTCATAAACTACACATTTAGAGTCTATCAATTTTGGTGACCACAAGAGAAGAAAGGTATAAAGAAAAATATTGCCTATCAAATGAGTTAAATTGATAGTATATTCTAATGAGTGTTGTTACAGGAAGTTAAATTGAAGCGTCGTATATCTTTTCTTGAAGTATATGATGATGTTCATGAGAAAAAAAGTGGAGAATATGTTTTGAAATATCCAAGGAAATCATTGTAAGTGTTTTTAATTTTGTAGTATAATTAAGTTTTAGTTTTCTTAATAATATGTCATTATTTTTCTGCTGTAGAACTTATATGGAGAGACAATATCACAAAAATATGGAGAAGATTTAATAGATCAACCTGAAGTTAATTCTGACGTGTGGATAGAAGTTGCATGAGCCAACAAGAAAGGACAAGTTCATGGATTAGGCCGCAGTCTAAATATTGGTATTCGTGATCATAGAGATGTGCCATTACCAGAAGATACATGTGTTTCTACAATCAAACCAATTTCACAAGCAAACACCATTGAAGCTATTAAAGAAGCATTGCTTAGTGCTATAAATGCAGTGTTGCCTAGGTAAATGAAGCTATACAGAGTAGTTTATTGTCTCTCCTTTCTAAGATTCCAAGATTCTCCCAAGAAAACAATGCAAATTTAGGTAGGGTTAATGAAAATGACCATTAGAGTGATTTTGCTGGCAATAATATTGATTAGGTGGCTTATGTTAATGTATTTTGTTAGGCTTAGCTTATTTAGGTAGTTTATTTGTTTGATTGATAATTGATTGGACAATTTGTTTAATTTTCAGGTTTTATAGAAGTTAGCTTACTCTTTTTTTTGGTAGTTTACTTAATTAGTTGATAAATAATTATTTGAATTGTTAGATTTAGCTTTTTTAGTATTTTATTTGTGAAGTCTATATGTTGGAGATGTTACATTAGACTTTTATTTTAATACATATGTTGAATTTGAATTTTTTTAAACATGTATAATTTTGATGAACTAATTTTATTTGTGTGCATTATAATCTTTTAATTCAATCACTAAAATAAAAAAATAATATGCTGTTTATTTTAGTATAACGACAAAATTGGCATTCTAACTGATATTCTAGAAAAATTAGCGACATACTTGTTGTTGATGATGGTGGCAAATTAAAGACTCCATTGCGACTGAAACATTTGTGAGATACTTATCAATTTGTTACTAGTTTAAAAAGAATTTGCGATGACATTTTGCGATAGTATTGCAATTAATTGACTACGTATTATTTCCTAGCAAATTAGTGACTACTTCATAACCTCTTCTTTCTTATTTAGAATAGTTTTGGTTTAGCGAGAAAATTCCTACAAATTTGAGTAAGGATTTTCAAAAATTAGCTATAGATTTGTAACAAAATGTGACAGATTTACGATCATATTAGCGGACAACTTGCGACGAATTAGGTTCGGAATAATTCCTCACTGACTAGCGTCGACTAAGCATTCCATTTTGTCCACGAAATTAGCTTGGAATTAGCGATGAGTCTGCTGCAGTAGAGTTTGTTGCTAATTAGCGACTACTTTTTAGTCTATTTCTTCTATGGAATTAGCTTTTACTTTAGTGATGGATTTGCGACTATCTATTCGATAGCTAAAAAACTTTCCGATGAATTAGCGACTATTGTGTTTGCCTCACTGATCTGCGACTTGTAATTAGCGAGGAAAGCATTAGTTGCTAGACGGTAGCTAATCCGTCACAAATTATATTTTGCGTCAGATTAGCGATGATTTCACGACTCTTTCTGTGGTAGCTAATCAACCATATTCTTGTAGTGGGTAACCCTTATTCGAAGCAACATTTAACAAAAGTTGCCTTAGATAGGCAAAGACAACATTTTTGACGAGTTACCTTTGAATAAGGCTAAGATAACAAAATTTTTGGCCACCCACAAAAATAGTTGTCTTTGATATCTAAAACAACACTAAAAAAATGTTACAATATAAAACATTTAAGACAACATTTTTAAATAAAAATACAACATTTTATAAAGGTTATTAAAAAAATTAAATAAATAACATTTATAAAAAATTGCCTAAAATTATTCACAGTTACAAATTTTAGAGGAAAACTTTTCATATTCCCACCAATTATTTTCCAATAAAATCACTTAGAAAAAAAAAAGGAAAGAAAAGGCATAGTTGCTTCATCAATTCATCATTTCCTTCATCATCACTTAGCTTCATCATCACTACATCACTATACGGTAACCCTAACATTTGAAACGAACGACAGACGGCCACACACCCTCCATCGATCGCGGCTCTCCTCCACAATGACCGTAGCTCTCAATTGCAGTGCTGTCAACCCCAAACGACGACGGCGCGGTGCTCCCTTCCACGGTCGTCGGCTCGTTTCTCTCCTCCACGGGTGTCGGCGCGGTGCTCTCCTCCACGGGTGTCGGCGCGGTCATCTTCTCCACGCACGCTGTTCCACGGATCCTCCTCTTCCTGTCTCGGCTCCACGTACACGGTAGAAACTCCTCTCCTCCCGCTTCCTCTTCTTCCCCCATCTTGCCTTCTCCGATCCTCTTCGCAAGTTCTCACAGCACTATACGCAGCTGTAACTCCCCCCTCTCCTCCTCTGCTTACTGGTAAGAGAGCTTCTAAATTTTGGGGACTTTTTAATAATTCTGATTTTAGGGATTTTATTAAAATTTTTCTGAAGTTTCCATGGTTCTGATTGTTGCTTCGTAGGGTTTTGTAAATTTTTCTGCATTTTGATTATGAATTTCTGAATGCATTGAATCTTAATTTTTGTTGCTGTTTTATAATTCTGATTTTAGGGGTTTTATTTCAATTTTTTTTGTAGTTTTCATGGTTCTGATTGTTGCTTCTTAGGGTTTTCTGAATTTTTTTGCATGTTGATTATCAAATTCTGAATGCATTGAATCTTAATTTTTGGGGCTTCTTAATAATTCTGATTTTAGGGGTTTTATTTCAATTTTTCTGGAGTTTTCATGGTTCTATGATTGTTGCTTCTTAGGGTTTTCTGAATTTTTCTGCATTTTGATTATGAATTTCTGAATGCAATGAATCTAAATTTCTGGGGCTTCTTAATAATTCTGATTTTAGTGGTTTTATTTTAATTTTTATGAAGTTTTCATGGTTGTGATTGTTGCTTCATAGGGTTTTCTGAATTTTTCTACATTTTCAGTATGAATTTCTGAATGCAATAAATCTTAATTTTTGTTTCTGTTTTATAATTCTGATTTTAGGAGTTTTATTTCAATTTTTCTGAAGTTTTCATGGTTTTGATTGTTGCTTCTTAGGGTTTTCTGAATTTTTCTGCATGTTGATTATCAATTTCTGAATGCATTGAATCTTAATTTTTGGGGCTTCTTAATTTCATTGTCTTTAAATATGTCATTTAATTTTAAGTTTAAGAAATTGAAAGAATAAACTCTCAATTGCTGCTATTTTACAGGCAGAGTTATTAAGCAAGAAATACGAGGAGGAGTACAAAAATTGTAGCAAAAATAACATCCAAATTGATTGTTAAAGAAGCTAAATTTCATGATATACAGGTAATTAGAAATTTGCATTATTATTTGGCAAATAGTAAAAGGATTTTAGGAAGAATGAATTGTTATTAGCCTTGCTTAATAGATATAAAGGTAATTATAAAGGTAAGAAGAATGAGATTTTGCAGCGGGAAGGGAGAGAAGAAAAGGATTTTTTTTGTGGTCTGAGATTCTTCTTGTGAGGATTTTGCTCCTACTTAATTGGTCTACTTAAAGAGCTTTTGTTTTTAGTAATTGACTGTGTGGGATTGGCTTGGTTTTTTCTAGTTTTGAAATTTTGCTAAAAATGAAGCTTTCTTCAGCTGATTTTTGTCCTCCACCCCCGGAAGGTATGTTATGTATACACTCTTGTTTACATATTCTTCCTAGTTCATCTCCCTTTCTATTCTCCACTGTTTTGGAGCTAGTTATTGTTGCATACCAGTGTTAAGGGTGAAAATGCTATTCTCTTTTAGATCTTGATGGACTTTGGTTGCTGAGAATTTTGTGTATAAAATCATATGGTTACAGGAGGAAAGAGGGACTGCACAGAGATTCAGTTTAAGACACCTGGGTGTTGGGTTCCACTTCCATGATTGAAGGTGGTCAAGTTAGCCATCTTCACATTCTTCTTGTGTTATGCACTCTTCCTCTTAGCTGTCTTTTTTTGTCTTTACCTTTATTTCACTCAATTCTTTTACTTTCACAATTAAACTTTATTAATACCTACAACTTTCCAGATCTTGACTCTCAATATCTATTTACTTTGGTATTCTTCAACTAAATGACTTTATCTATTAATACCTACAATTAAACTTAATGTCATTTCCAAAACAGTTTGTGAAAACAAGTTTTTGAATAAATAATAGAACTATAAACTATCTAAACAAAATTAACTTTATTTATTACTTTTCTTTTTGGGGTGTCAAGAAACAAAATTAACTTTTAATAACATCACTTTAGAAATAGTGAGGAATTGATGGGAATTGGGGATGGTATTTGTCGCCAAAAAAGATAGTACAATTCTCAAAGTCTTAGAAGTCATTTATTAAAAAGAAATCTTAACAAAACATTATTGTTCTTTCATAACCACCACACTATTTGTTGTTACTTGTTTCCCACTTTGCCATACTTGTTTCCCACTTCTTTCATAATTCCAATTTCATTATATTATTATTGTAGTTGCAGGAGGCATAGCTAGAAAGATAGAAAGGGCTCCCTGTTGTGACAAGGTGGGACTCAAGAAAGGCCGCTGGACAAAAGAGGAGGATCAAATCTTGATCAACTACATTCAAGCCAATGGAGAAGGTTCTTGGAGGGCTTTGCCTAAGAATGCTGGTATATATGCATGCTTCCATCTCTATTATTCTTTTCATTTAAAGTGTCGCCTCTTTTGATTTGGCTTGTCATAATATAGGTTTAAGTTCAAGTACTTGTAAAATGCTATCAACTAGATCTAAATTTTTTATGTTCAAGCGTAGCTATGTTGCTTGCTTGTTTTTACTTTTGAAAATTTTGTTCTTAGACAAATCATGATGGCCTTCACTAGACTTTTACAATTTTTGTTGTTGGATTAAAGTGGTTCAAGTATCTATTTCAAAGTTTCATGCAATTTCGATAACAAATTTCAGAGAACTTCTAAAACCACTTTTTAATGAGGTAGCAAGAAAAGTTGCCGAATTTGGTCCTAAATGATAAGAAATCATGTTTTATAAGAATTAAGATAGTGACTTGCTAGTTTTGCTTTAACAAATATTCTATTAGAAAAACTACAAAAAACACTGGTCATGAATATATATTTGTTAAGGCAAATACACAATTTAATATTCATATATAAGAAACATCTCAAGAGGTGAGGTCCTGTTACCTTTCACTCTTGTTGTTTAGAAGGAGTTTTTTAGACCTATTTATTGCTTTTATATCTATAGTATTTAATATCATAAAGAAATTTTTATTATAATTTTTCAGTTTTAATGATAAGTTGCTTATTTTTTATTGTGTATTATTTGCAGATTTAGCATATGGGACAAGTCAAGCATGGATATAAAATATGCAAGTAGATTGATATTTTTTGATAAATATTAATTACTATTTTGTTATGACAATTATTGTTAGACAAGAATTTTATTATTTTGTTGAGAATTATTGATGAAGATGTATTTGAAATACTAATTAAACTTTTTAATATCTATGCAAATGTTAAAAACAAGTATATTTTATATATTTGTTTATTATTTTGCTTACTTATGTTTATTATTTATTTGACTTGGTAACTTAGCAAGTATGTTAATTGGCACTTGAAAGACAACTTAAAAAAGGACAACTGCAAATAAACTTACATAAGTGTTGCATTAGCTCTATAAAAAAAGACAACTTAAAAAAACCTGGATAAGTGTTGCTTTAGCCTTTAGGTATATGAAAAAGGCAACTTAAGAAAATCTGGCCAAGGGTTGCTTTAGGTATATGAAAAAATAACTAGAAAAAACTTGCACAACTGTTGCTTTAGGTATATGAAAAGGCAACTTAAAAAATTCTGGACAAGTGTTGCTTTATGTATTAGAAAATACAACTTGTAAAAAGTATTGTCATAACGTCTCATCTAAAGCGTTGTGTTTGGGTGCTCTAAGGCAACCCTTTCGCGGAGTTGCTTTATTTGCCAAAAAGGCAACATTTTTTGAAAGTTGCCATAAAAAGGGTTCCCTTTAATACACAAAAGCGTTGCCTTAGACCAAAGGTAACGGCCGTATAGCCAACCCCCCAAAAAGCGTTGCTTTTTGTCGGAAAGTATTGCCTTTGATAAAAGGCAACACTTTTCCTTATTATAGGCAATGTTTTTAAAGGGTTGCCTCAGCCCGAATTTGTTGTAGTGATCATGTTATTAGAACTATGTATTTATTTATTATTTTTGCACTACCTTTTTATATTATAAATTAAACTAAGTGGTCATAAATATTTTTAAAAGATACCTTAAATATGCTATAAGAGTGATACAAAAATTTCTTCTAACTAAGAAATTGGCTATCTATTCACTATAATGGAGGTGGAAAATAGCAACTGTTATTTTAGCATTTTGTGGCATTTTTTTTAATCTATTTTTCTCTTGTTTTTGTTAGCTTTGTAATATAAAGAGATATAATTAAATGAATTGCTTTTATAAAATTATTAATACAAGTAAATATCAATTTTTGTAAAAATGTTATTTAATTTGTATATAGTTGTAAGTCAAATAAATTTGTAGATAAATTATTCTAATAATCACTACATGCATTGCATGAATAATATAAATATTTTCATACCTTGACTCAAATGCAACATTCATTGATTTAGCTTAGGAAATAGACATTGTACTGATGATAGACTCATAAACAGTCAATTGGAGAGACTTAAATTCCAAAGAACTTGTTAAAGCCCTTGTAACTAGTAGTGTCAATTTAGCCCAAATTTTAGGGCTAGCCCTCAACCCTCTAAAATAATTCTAGTCCACAATCCCAAAAATTACAAAATCATATTTTGTAAGTCTAGTCCTAATTAAGCCCTCCCAACAAAAATTAAAATAGGGCTGGCCCTACAATCTTTAAAAGCCCCAAATCTGATCCCCTCATCCCTGACCTCAACGTTTGCCATTCTTAACAGCACTGTGCTTTTCCTCCTCCTCTGCATTCTACTTCTGTGTTTTGCTCCACCTACGACGGTGGCTGACTTCTGCGCTCTGCTCCTCCTACGACGGTGGCTGTACCCAATGGACAACGCGGTGGCTGCTCCTCTTCCCTAATACGGTGCTCTTCCTTCTTGACGCAGTGGGCGGAATCAGTGGCTGCTTCTCCTCCCCCACGCGGAATCAGCGGTAGGTTTCTTCATTTTTTGTCCCTCTCTAAGTTTCTTTTTTGCTTGTTTGCATCACCCATTTTAATTCTCTTGTTAATAAACTGAGGTGGGTGGTCTATGGCCACCTTTTCTCTGTCCCTCTCTGTGATTTCAAAATGGTTGAACTATGACTTGTGAACTGTGAATTGGAACTGTGAACTATGAACTTGTTTTCAATTTCTTCCCAAAAGGGATACCCGTTCCACCTTCAGGACCTTCTAAGAGGCACAACTCTGCGGTAGATTCAACACCTCATAATTAATCATCATTTCAAACTATATGTACCCTTAACTACTACTCAGTTCCAAGGTTTAGGTGTGATTGCATTTGAAGCACTCTTGTGGCTTATCGTCGTTGGTCAATTTCTAGGGTTTTTCATCATCAATGTGCTTATATCATTGGTTACATTGCTCTGCTACTATGACTCCATCTATGAACTTGTCACCATGTGTTATCGAGAGATGTTTGGCTTCATAGAACAGCCAATTGTAGATGAAAATTAAAGGAAACCAGGAAAGACATCAACCCTTTAATTTGGAGGATTATTCCTTTTTCCTCCTAATTACACTTTTTAGTTCTGTCAATTTATCTTAATCAATTACTTGTAGTAATAAAGAAAATGAAAAAGAAATAATGCATAGAGTGCAAAAGTAGTTTCATTTTGAATTTTCCCTTTGTTAGTTAGGATTATCTTTAAGAGAAAGTTACTTACATTTCCTGTTGTTTGCTATTACCATATGATTGTTTTATACAAAGGATTGAGTGTCCACTTTCTATATATATGTATATTGGAATGTCTGTAATGTCTTGAATAATGCATCTTATTTGTTCTTTAAGAGAAATAATGCATCTTATTTCTTGAATCTTAATTTGTTTTATTTATTCATTTGTGTTTGCAACTATAGGCCTATAGGCTATAGTATATTTGAATTCTAAAACATTAAAATATGTCAGATTTTTCATTCAAATTAAGCACACATTCTCATTCAGGTATATACGTGTAAAGTGTAACATTGACTTGTGGCGAAACTTCAATTCATTAGCAATTAAAATAAAAAGTCATTAGCATATGAATCTTTTTTTTTTTTGGTAACTGTAGCATAAAAAGGCAATAATTGAATGCTAAAGCCTAAATTACAAAGTCTTTCAAAGTATGCCTTTTGGACATAAATGATAATGATGATGAGTGTGTATCTTAGCACCCATTTGGCTTTTGAGACTTCCACTCAATAATATGAAAGAAAATAAAGCTTTATTTTTATTCAAAACTTTGTTTCCTGCTACAAATGACCTATGCATTATTTAAGAATGTTGTTGTTGCTGAGAGTGTTTCTGAATATGATTAGAAAATTTATATATGATTAGAAAATTTATAAACATGGATGATGAGAGTGTTGCTGAGAGTATTGCTACAAATGACCTATACACATTATTTGAATATGATTAGGAAATTTATAAACATGGATGATGAGAGTGTTTCTGAGACTACTATTCAATCTTCTGGTGGTGTTGATTCCGGCAAAAAATCTAATGTTTGGAGGTTTTTTAAGAAGATTGGAAAAGACAGAGATGGTATTAAAAAGGCCCAATGCAATTTTCGTAATCATGAATACAAAATTGAAAAAAATCCGAAAACTAAGAATGGTTACGGGACTTCTCATCTGAGTCGTCATATAGTTTCTTGTAAATCCATACCACTCAGTATTAGATTTGATGATGATATAGAGGGTCTTCCAACCAAAATTGATCAGAATATTCATCGGAAAAAACTCGCTCAGGCTATAACAAAACATGATCTTGCGTTTAGCTGTGTTGAGTATGAGGGTATTAGAGATTGGATTAATTACATTAGTCCAACGATTGTAATGCCTTCTAGAAATACTTTAGTTTCAGATCTTAAAATGATTTATTCAATAGAGAAAGAGAAATTGAAGCAGAAGATGTCTAGGATACCTAATAGAATTTGTTTGACATCTGATGTGTGGACAACATCTACCAGTGAATGATATATTTGTCTGACAGCTCATTTTGTTGATGAGAATTGGAGACTAGTGAGTAAGATTTTGAATTTTTGTCGAATGATTCCTCCCCATACTGGAACTGATATGGAAGCAGTCTTATTTAATTCTTTAAAGCAATGGGGTATTGATAAGAAAGTATTTTCTATTACTTTAGATAATGCTTTTGCAAATGACAACATGCAAAACATCTTAAAAACTCATCTACGTAAGCAGAATAGTTTGCTTTGTGATGGAGAATATTTTCATATACGTTGCTCCGCTCACATTTTAAATTTGATTGTACAAGAAGGGTTAAAGGTGGCTGCTGAAGCTTTATTTAAAATCAGAGAGAGTGTGAAATATGTGAAAGCTTCTGATGGGAGAATGGTGAAATTTAAAGATTGTGTGCAGCGAGCAAAAATTGAAGAAGGTATTGGTCTACATATATGATGTTGGAAAGTGCAATTAAATTTGAAAAAGCATTTGACATCCTTAGTGTTGTAGATGGAGCTTATAAAAATTGTCCGACAAATGAAGAATGGAGCTTAGCAAAAAAAATGTGTGAATTTTTAGAGCCATTTTATGAAGCTACAAACCTCATTTCGGGTTCATCATATCCGACATCAAATTTGTATTTTATGCAAGTTTGAAAAATTGAATGTCTTTTGGAAGACAATCAAATTTGTGATGATGTTGTGGTGCACGAAATTGTGATCTCAACGGCGCCAAAAACTTGGTACGCACGTTCATAATCTCAATTCTTTTTCACAACTCCGCACAACTAACCAGCAAGTGCACTGGGTCGTCCAAGTAATAAACCTTACGTGAGTAAGGGTCGATCCCACGGAGATTGTCGGCTTGAAGCAAGCTATGGTCATCTTGTAAATCTCAGTCAGGCAGATTTCAATTGGTTATGAGGTTTTGATAATTAAAATATAAATAAAATATAAAATAAAAATAGAAATACTTATGTAATTCATTGGTGAGAATTTCAGATAAGCGTATGGAGATGCTTTGCTCCTTCTGAATCTCTGCTTTCCTACTGCCTTCATTCAATCATTCATACTCCTTTCCATGGAAAGCTGTATGTTGGGCATCACCGTTGTCAATGGCTACTTCCCATATTCTCAGTGAAAATGGTCCAAATGCGCTATCACCGCACGGCTAATCATCTGTCGGTTCTCGATCATGTTGGAATAGGATCCATTGATCCTTTTGCGTCTGTCACTACGCCCAACACTCGTGAGTTTGAAGCTCGTCACAGTCATCCCTTCCCAGATCCTACTCGAAATACCACAGACAAGGTTTAGACTTTCTGGATCTCAAGAATGGCCGCCAATAATTCTAGCCTATACCACGAAGGTTCCAATCTTAGATTAGAAACCTAAGAGATACACATTCAAGCTTGTTTGCATATAGAACGGAAGTGGTTGTTAGGCACGCGTTCATAGGTGGGAATGGTGATGAGTGTCACATAATCATCACATTCATCATGTTCTTGAGTGCAAATGAATATCTTGGAGAAGAAACAGGCTTGAGTTGAATAGAAAAACAACAGTACTTTGCATTAATTCATGAAGAACAGCAGAGCTCCACACTTTAATCTATAGGGTATAGAAACTCCACCATTGAAAATACATAAGTGATGAAGGTCCAGGCATGGCCAAATGGCCAGCCTCAAAGGTCTAGGGACTAAACATCCAAAGATGAAAATACAATAGTAAAAAGTTCTATTTATACTAAACTAGTAGCTAGGGTTACAGAAATAAGTAAATGATGCAGAAATCCACTTCCGAGCCCACTTGGTGTGTGCTTGGGCTGAGCATTGAAGCTTTCATGTATAGAGACTTCTTTTGGAGTTAAACGCCAGGCTGTAGCCTGTTTCTGGCATTTAACTCTGGTTTGTACCCTGTTTCTGGCGTTTAACTTCAGAATAGGACAGGAAGTTGGCGTTTGAACGCCAGTTTACGTCGTCAAAACTTGGGCAAAGTATGGACTATTATATATTGCTGGAAAGCTCTGGATGTCTACTTTTCAACGCAATTGAGAGCGTGCCAATTGAGATTCTGTAGCTCCAGAAAATCCATTTCGAGTGCAGGGAGGTCAGAATCCAACAGCATCTGCAGTCCTTCTTCTGCCTCTAAATCAGATTTTTGCTCAAGTCCCTCAATTTCAGCCAGAAATTACCTGAAATCACAGAAAAATACACAAACTCATAGTAAAGTCTAGAAATGTAATTTTTATTTAAAACTAATAAAAATATACTAAAAACTAACTAAATCATACTGAAAGCTACTTAAAAACAATGCCAAAAAGCGTATAAATTATTCGCTCATCATGTTGTTATTATGAACATGGCTTTCAGAATGAAGATGAATTTTGATAAATATCAGACGGATTATAGCACTGTCTTGGCTTTTGGGGCAATTCTCGATCCTCGATTAAAGTTAAAGTTCTTGAGGTTTTGTTACAAAAAACTAGATCCTTCAACCTTTGAATTGAAGGCAAATGAAGTATTGGAGAAATTTAAAAGGTTGTATGGAGAGTATATAAATACTTTTGGTGGTTCAATAATTTCTCAAAGTAGTAACCAATCTCCTAAGTCACCTAAAGAAGGAAGGCTTACAAAGAAGAGAAAAATGGTGATGAAGGTATTTAATTTTAATATAGTATTATTTTTCTCTTATTATGTTTATTCGTTACTTAAATAATCTTTATACTACATCTTTTAGGACTTCAGAGAATTTGACTGTGAAACCCAAACTTCCAAAGATAAAGATGAATTAGAGATTTATCTAAAGGAAGGTTTGATTCACACCAATGATGATGATTTGAAGTATGATGTGTTGAATTTTTGGAAGACTAATGAGGATAGGTTTCCCACTCTGTCAGTTATGGCCAGAGATGTTTTAAGTATTCCCATCACTACGGTAGTATTTGAGTCTGCATTCAGTATTGATGGACGTATTTTAACAAAATACAGAAGTTTCACTCTTCATGAGAATGTCAAAATGCTTATTTGCACAAGAAGTTGGTTACGTGGATTTGTTCCAAATCATGATGGTAAATATTTATGCTATTTTTTTCAAATAATATTTTAAATTGAGTTTCTAACTGTTTTTTAATTCGTTGATTTTAGATGATGAAATTGGTGAAATTCATGAAGAAGAAGTGTCAATAGAAACGATGCATCCCCCTTAACATTCATGATTTTAAATGATGAATTTTTGTGTCAACTTTATTTTTATTTTCTAGAGATATTATTGATGGTAGATACTAAAGAGTAAGGAGAAGGGTGATGAGATAGTGAATGTCATGTTTGATTTCTTGATGTATATAGTTAAAAGTTGGATTTAATATGATTAATGCACATTATTAACATTTATTTTTCAATTTCTTTATTTTTTTACGTATAAAAATGACAAAGGGATAGAACAAACTAATGACTTTTAATAAGTTTTATGTGTGTCGTTGAGATAGAGAATATATAAAAAAAAAGAGAGGATTAGGTGGCCCGTGGGTTGGCCCTAGGGCTTTTGGCCCATAATGGCTTTTGGCCCTGAGGGCGTTTTAAAAATTTGACTCTATTAGTTATATGGCTTTTTATTCTTCTGGCCCTATAAAGTAGGGCCAAAGCCCTATAGGGCCAAACATATTGACGCCATTACTTGTGAGCACGGTGGGTGTTGATCAAAAAGAGCTGAAAGCAGATGTTGAATGAAAAAAGAGAACAACTTCAATAACTGATACAAGTATGTGAGATGAGATGGTTGATGTAAGAGGAGGTTAAGTTGATATATGAGGTAAGAGATTAATTAGGAGCCACATCTAAGGAAAAGGTGGTATGGTGTACAGAACAACTGAGGAAAGAATTAAAAGAAAAAATAGTTTCGTTAAAAGCTTTTCTAGTGTGGAAACACATTAAAGAGAGGGTCACACTCTCATCAAGCTCTATCGTACAAGTCCAAGAATAGAGGGTGTAGAAATTGAAGATGAGGAATTAAGCTTCATCCATGGTGAAGCAAGATGAGAAAGGATGTGATGAGAAATAGTGAAAGAAACGGTGGTTGAACTCAGAGTGATGTAAATGTGAAAAATGCTCAATTGGTTGGTGCATTAGTTTCACATAGTATTTATATACAAGTTTTTACAAGCTGTTTTGAATAAAAGGAATGAGAGTCATTAACTTAACCACCTAGCTATAATCTCTAACTAACTATGCCAGTTGGTATTCCTAATTTCTATTTACAAATATGCGATGAGTCTAGCTGCCAAGATTCCTATTCGAGTTACAGCCTCCCACAAACTAGGACAGTAAATGTCTAGAAGGCCTATGATGAGCAGATATTTTATACACTTTTTGGCATCATTTTCAGATAGTTTTGAGTATGTTTTGTTTAGTTTTTATTAAGTTTTCATAGGTTTTAGTGTTAAATTCACATTTTTGGATTCTACTATGAGTTTTTGTGTTTTTTTACAATTTCAGGTATTTTCTGGCTAAATTTGAGGAGTTGGAGCAAAAGTCTGATTCAGAAACAGAGAAAGCACTATAGATGCTGTCCAAATCTGACCTCCTAGCCCTCGGAATTACTTTTCTAGAGCTACAAGTATCCAAATCGAGCATTCTCAATAGCTATGGAAAGCTCACTTCAAGAGCTTTCCATCAATGTATAATAGTCCATACTTTGCTTCAGAATTAAAGGCCCAAAACTGGCGTCCAACGCCAGCCTCCTGCCTTATTCTGACGTCCAACGCCCACAAGGAGGAGACCAGCGTCCAAACGCCCAAAGAGGACCTCCAAGCCAGCGTTCAATGCCCTAGAGGTCTCCTAGCATGTGAATCTCATCATAGTTCAGCCCAAACACTCACCAAGTGGGTCCCAGAAGTGGATTTTAGCACTAAAAGACTGTTTTATCCTTTCTTATGTAATTCTTAGTCATTAGCTTAGTATTTAAAGAACTTTTACACCTCTCATGAAGGGAGGTCTGCCATATTTCAAATTCACCATTGTTTTTCCATCAGTATGAGTTTCTAAACCTCCTTGGTTGAGGGGAGGCGCCCTATTGAGTTCTATGAATTAATAAAAGTATTTCTGTTTCTCTTCAATCCGTGTTTGATTTGATTCTAAGATGTTTATTTGTTCTTCAACATGATGAATAGGACGACCAGTGACAATCAGCTCTGTTCATCATACTAAGACAGCGTACCTGACAACCACCCGTGTCTACTTGGGTTTGTGTGAATACGTGACTGGAAAGCACGGACTGCCAGCTTGATTATACATCTCTCAGACGGCTAATCCACGACTTTGTTGGGGTCTTCTCAAGACACCAATTCAGCCAATTTATGGAGAGATTAGGGTCTCTGTGGTAGAGGCTAGAACCCAAAGATGCAGCATTCTCTAATCCAAAAGATCCGACCTTGTCCGTGGCATTTTGAGTAGGATCATTAAGGAG
The DNA here is from genome assembly GCF_003086295.3 of Arachis hypogaea. Taxonomy (NCBI): domain Eukaryota; kingdom Viridiplantae; phylum Streptophyta; class Magnoliopsida; order Fabales; family Fabaceae; genus Arachis; species Arachis hypogaea. Next base: position 26,841,158 of record NC_092046.1, read on the forward strand.
AATGGACTATACGAGCTTCACCCTCAATCAGACTGGATGCGCACTAACCCTGGTGTTCAGATCTGGGGGAGCATTGACGACCTCTCAAGAAAGGCGTTGATCACATACAACCTGTGATAGAAGAAATCATTCACACTTGAAGAAGACAATAATACCAGAAGTTAATCCAGAAGGATAAAGCATCTCTAAAGCTTAATCAAGTCCTTATCCTTGTTTATAATTCAATTCACAAAGTATTTTACACCCTTTTTTATTCCTTTTATGATTCTCTATCAAACAGTCAAACCAATAACTCTTCTATTCGCCTGACTAAGACCTGCAAGATAACCATAGCTTGCTTCAAACCACAATCCTCATGGGATCGACCCTGACTCGCTCAGGTATTACTTGGATGACCTAGTGTACTTGATGGTACAGTTGTACGAAGTGTGGGGATTCGTGCACCATGTTTTTGGCACCGTTGCCGGAGATTGTTCGAGTTTGGGCAACTGACGGATTAGCTTGTTCCCTAGATCAAGTATTGTCTTTAATTTTGTTAGCTTCTTTTATTTTCTTCTTCTTTTTTTGAAAAACATTTAAAAAATTTTCAAAAAATTTTTTTTTTCTTTGTTTAATCTTTGTTTTTGGTTTGAGTCTTTTGTTTATGTTCTTGGTTAAATTTTCAAATTCTTTGAGTCATTCTTTCTAAAAATTTTTAAAAATAGTTTCTTTTGTTTAATCTTGTGTCAATCTTTAAGTTCAGTGTTTTCTTGTGTCTTTTCTTTATAATTTTCGAAAATTTTATCTTTGGTTTTCAAAAATTTTAAGTTTGATGTCTCTTGTTTGGCTTTATTGGCTTGAATTTTTCAAATAATGTTCTCGGTGTTCATCTTGACCTTCAAGTTGTTCTTGTATTTTCTTTTTCTTTTGATCTTAAAATTTTTAAGTTTGATGTCTTTTGGTGTTTTTCTTTTTCAAATCTTTTTAATTTATTATCTTATCTTTTTAAATTCAAATTTTAATTTCAAATCTTTTCTAATCTTCTATCTTATCTTTTTTTCAAATATTTTCTTAATTAGTTACTTATCTTCTCTCTCTTCTTTTTCAAAACTTACTAACTACTTCTTCTCTCTCCTAATTTTTGAAAATTCTTCTTCTCTTTCTCTCTCTTTTTTTTCAAAATTCATAATTAAATTTTCAATTCTTTTTAATTAATTAACCTTAATTTTCGAATTTAATAAATAAATAAAATAAAATCAAAAAAATATTTTAATTCTTGTTTATCCTTTCTACTTCCATTTCTTCTTCTACTTCTTCTATCTTCATTCTTCTTTCTCTTCTCTTACTTTTCTTCATTATGAACCCAAATGGGAATGAGGAGTTTAGAAGAACTCTGGGGTCCTATATAAACCCCCCTGCTAACTTCTATGGAAGAAGTATTAGAATACCTCTGAGAGCAAGTAGCTTTGAACTAAACCCTCAACTCATAACTATAGTGCAGCAAAACTGTCAGTATTCTAGACTTCCACAAGAAGAACCTACTGAGTTTTTGGTAGATTTCTTAAAGATTGCTAACACAGTACACAATGAGGGAGTAGACCAAGATGTCTATAGACTATTGCTCTTTTCTTTTGCTGTAATGGACCAAGCAAAGAGGTGGTTAGATAACCAGCCCAGATCTAGCTTAAAAACTTGAAAAGAGTTAGTAGACAAGCTTTTAAATCAATACTTCTCTCCAAGGAAGATGATCCAACTGAGGCTGGACATCCAGGGCTTCAAACAAGGAGATAATGAATCTCTTTATGATGCATGGGGAAGGTATAGGAGGATGCTAAGGAAATGTCTCACTGAAATATTTTCAGAATGGGTACAGTTAGACATCTTCTACTTTGGACTTTCAGACATGGCTAGAATGTCTTTGGATCACTCTACTTGTGGTTCTATACATATGAGAAAGACCATTGAAGAGGCTCAAGAGCTTATTGAGACAGTTGCTACTAATCAACATCTGTACTCATCTGCTAAGACTTCTATGAAAGGAGAGGTTAAGGTGATATCTACTGAACCTAACCCTCCAGAACAGGATAGCCCATTGACTCAGCAACTACACGCCCTTGCCCAGCAAATACTGGAATTGCAAGAGGCTTTGTGAGAAACTCGGGCTTCTAACAGGAATGTAGAAGCCCAGCTGAGTCAAACAAGGCAGTAGTTATCTAAGCAGATAACTGAAGAATGTCAGGTTATTCAACTGAGGAGTGGAAAATCCTTAAACCCCAAACCTCAGTACAACAGGAAAGAAAAGCTAACAAAGGAATATCAGACTGATGTCCAGGACGTCTCTAAGGGTACTAAATGCCCAAAGAGGAATGTCATTGGCATTCAACGCCAAGAAGGAGTATCCATCCCTGGCATTGAACGCCCAATTGAGGACACCGACAATGGAGTTGAACACCCAACAGGGGGCAGTGTCCCTGGCGTTGAACGCCAGGAAGGGGGCAGCAATATGGGCGTTAAACGCCCAAGCAAGGGAGGCCAGTCACATGCTGATAACAACCCTCCTAAGCAAGCTAGTAACCCCCCTTCCAAGACACAAGGTACTCAGTCTTCATCAACCAAGATTGATGAGTACAAGGCCAAGTTATCATACCCTCAACGACTCCAGAAAGCAGAAAAGGATAGGCAATTTGCCAAATTCTTAGAAACTTTTAAGAAGCTGGAGATCAAAATCCCCTTTGCAGAGGCTCTTGAACAAATGCCTTCATATGCTAAGTTCATGAAGGAAATACTGAACAACAAGAGGGATTGAAGAAAAGTAGAGACAGTAGCTCTCACTAAAGAGTGCAACGTAGTCATTCAGAGGAACCTTCCTCAGAAACTGCAGAGACACCCTAACATTCTTCTCAGAGATACAGAAGTGAATCCTAGAGAAGAGTGTCTAGCCCTTATTAGCACCAAGGAGGCTGAGCCTCAGATGGTACACACTATTGAAGAACTAAATGAAGAAGAGATTCAAGAAGAGGCCAGAAGCTAATTGTTGCACGCCCCTCTTATGGGAAGAAAGCCTGAAGTACCACACCCTTACAAGACCGAAAAGGAGACCAAGGACGAGCACTGCTCACAGTCCTTGGAAGGATCTAAGAAGTTGTACATCAATATTCTTCTTACTGAGTTGTTTGAGGAAGTGTATCCCTATAGGGCCCTCACAGAAAGCCTGATGCTCTCTGGGAAGGAGACCTTAAAAGAAGGTGAGATAGTAGTCTTCACCAAGGAGGCCGAACCTCAGGAGCCTGCTACTGAGGGACTGAAGGCAATCAAGATCCAGGAGAACCCTGAGAATGCCAGTGAGTAAGCCCCTACAGAGGAGAATGAACCTCAAGTTGATTATTCTCTGAGCGTACAAGAGGAGCCTATGATTCCCACAGAGCACGCCCTTGCAGAGGTGGAAGAGCCTCAAGAGCTACCCTTCCTAGGCATGCAAAGAGAACCAGAAGATGAGCAACTGGCTCATCTCCAAGCGACATTCAAGAAGCTGCAAGTAAATATCTCTTTTACAGAGGTATTTGAAAAGAAGGACCTAAGGGGAGATGAAATAGAGGTTCTTACTGAGAAGTACAGTATCCTAATTTAGAATGAGCTGCCAATGAAGATGCCAGATCCAGGAAGCTTTCAGATCCTATGGACTATTGGAAAGCTCACTTTTGACAAAGTCCTGTATGATCTTGGCTTAAGTTCAAATCTGATACCTTCATCTGTGATGAAGAAGCTGGGAATCTAAGAGACACAAGAAACAAGGATTACCTTGCATAAGGACTGGATGGTGTTCAAGGTTCTTGACCCTCCATTACCCCCTGACAAGGGAGGCACTTGCATAAAGGATTTAGCATTCAAGCCTCCTCCCTTGGATGAAACCAATTCAACCCCTCCTAAGATCAAAATTAAGTTTGGTGTTGGATGTACACTATCCACAAAGGAGGAAGGCCTCAAAAGGAAGATGCCTAGGGGCTGAAAAAACAAAAATATCCCTACTGAAGGCTTGTCACCATGAAAGATGGTAGTATTCACTTATCTCATCATGGTATTTGCCATGAAAGAGGGAAGTGGCAAAAAGGGATACCAGCATATTGCTGCAAGCCCAACCCTGCCTCAGGCAGTGAAAAAGATCCTGTCTCTTTCATGGTATTAAGCTAATCCATGAAAGCACAGGAAGGAAGCTCCCAGTAAGGTGTAAGAATTTATTCCTCTATGACTATCTTCCTCCTTGAAATGAGCTGTCCGTCAAGCTAATGACATTAAAGAAGCGCTTGTTAGGAGGCAACCCAACCCTAATTAATTATTTTTATTTCTTTTAATTCCTTAATATTGTTTTTCTTTAAGTTATTTTAGGTTCATGATCATGTGCAACAGTCAGAATAGTGACAGAAATATTCAGCAGTAAAAATAGAACACTTTGGATGGAGTGTTGTTGGAGTTGAACGCCAGCCAAGGAGCAGACCTTGGGCGTTCAATGCCAGTACAGAGGGCAGGGAATCTGAATTCCCTAGCCTCTTAGGACCAGTAGGTCCCACAGTATCCCCACCTATCCCACCTATCATATTTGCTCCAGGACGAGCAAAACTATTAAGTTTGGTGTTGCAAAAGCTTTGCTTTTTGACTTCTACCACTCCTGCAAAGAGCCATGAAGGAAGAACAACAGAGACAAAGGAGTGACATTGAAAAGATCAAGCACTACATTGGATCCTCAAGGAGGAGCACTAGCCGCCACCATTAAAGGTGGATTCATTCTCTTTATCTCCTTTTCTTATGTTATTTTTCTGTTTTCTGTATGTTTTGTTGTCTGTTCTCTTGTTCTTACTGCATAAGCATTTGCATTTATGTCTTAAAGATATGAATTATTCCATGCATCTCTCACCTTACTTAAAAGAAAATTTTATTTGAAAAAGAAAATTAAGTTGCATGAATTTGAAGTTTATAATAAGAATAGTTCAATTATTTTGATGTGGTGGCATTGCTTTTGTTTTCTAAATGTATGAATAAACAATGCATATTTGAAGTTGGAATTTTAGAATGTTGGCTCTTGAAAGAATGATGAAAAAGGAAAAGTATTATTGGTAATATGAAAAATCTCAAAAATTGATTCTTGAAGCAAAAAAAAGCAGCAAAAAGAAAAAGAAAAAGCATGTTGCAAAAACACGGACAGCTCTAAAATAAAAAAATAAAAAAAAGAAAAAAAGTAAGCAGAAAAAGCCAGTAACCCTTTAAACCAAAAGACAAGGGTAAAAGGATCCAAGATTTTGAGCATCAATGGTTAGGAGGGCTTAAAGGAAACAAAATCCTGGTCTAAGCGGCTCAACCAAGCTGTCCCTAACCATGTGCTTGTGGTGTGAAGGTGTCAAGTGAAAAGCTTGAGAGTGAGCAGTTAAAGTCATGATCCAAAGCAAAAAGAGTGTGCTTAAGAATTCTAGACACCTCTATATGGGAATTCTAGCAAAGCTGAATCACAATCCGAAAGGGTTCACCCAGTTAAAGTGTCTGTGGCATTTATATATCCGGTGGTAATACTGGAAAACAAAGTGCTTAGGGTCACGGCCAAGACTCTGAAAGCTGTGTTCAAGAATAAAAAAGAACTAAACTAGGAGAGTCAATAATATCATCTGAATTCTAAGTTCCTAAAGATGCCAATACTTCTGAGTTTCAATGGATAGTGAGATGCCAAAACTATTCAGAAGCAAAAAGCTACTAAGTCCCGCTCATCTAATTGAAACTGAGCTTCATTGAAAACTCTGAACTTTATTGTATCTTAATCTTCTTGTTATCCTACTATGTTTTTAGTTACTTGGGGACAAGCAATAGTTTAATTTTGGTGTTGTGATGAGCGGATATTTTATACGCTTTTGGCATCATTTTCAGATAGTTTTTAGTATGTTTTGTTTAGTTTTTCTTAAGTTTTCATAGGTTTTAGTGCTAAATTCACATTTTTGGATTCTACTACGAGTTTTGTGTTTTTATGCAATTTCAGGTATTTTCTGGTTGAAATTGAGGAGCTGGAGCAAAAGTCTGATTCAGAGACAGAGAAAGCACTGCAGATACTGTCCGGATCTGACCTCCTTGCACTCGGAAGCTCTTATCTGGAGCTACAGAAGTCCAAATAGAGCGTTCTTAATGGATATGGAAAGTTCACCTTCAGAGCTTTCCATCAATGTATAATAGTTCATACGTTGCTTCAGAATTGAAGGCCCAAAACTGGCGTCCAACGCCAGCCTCCTGCCCTATTCTGGCGTCCAATGCCCACAAGGAGGGGACTAGCGTCTAAATGCCCAAAGAGGACCCCCTAGCCAGCGTTCAATGCCCTAGAGGCCTCCTAGCACGTGGATCTCATCAAAACTCAGTCCAAACACTCACCAAGTGGGCCCAAAAAGTGGATTTAAGCATCAAAAGACTGTTTTACCCTTTCTTATGTAATCCTTAGTCATTAGCTTAGTATTTAAAGAACTTTTACACCTCTCATGAAGGGAGGTCTGCCATATTTCGAATTCACCATTATTTTTCCATCAGTATGAGTTTCTAAACCTCCTAGTTTGAGGGGAGGAGCCCTGCTGAGTTCTATAAATTAATAAAAGTATTACTGTTTCTCTTTAATTTGTGTTTGATTTAATTCTAAGATGTATATTCGTTCTTCAACATGATGAATAGGATGACCAGTGACAATCAGCTCTGTTCATCATACTAAGATAGCGTGCCTGACAACCATCCGTGTCTACTTGGGTTCATGTGAATACGTGATTGGAAAGTACGGACCGCCAGCTTGATTATACATCTCTCATACGGCTAATCCATGACTTCGTTGGGGACTTCTCGAGACACCAGTTCAGCCGATTTACGGGGAGATTAGGGTCTCTGTGGTAGAGGCTAGAATCCAAAGATGCAGCATTCTCTGATCTGAAAGATCCGTCCATGTCCGTGGCGTTTTGAGTAGGATCATTAAGGAGAATGGACTGTACGAGCTTCACTCTCAATCAGACTGGATGCGCACTAACCCTGGTGTTCAGATCTGGAGGAGCGTTGACGACCTCTCAAGAAAGGCGTTGATCACATACAGCCTGCCATAGAAAAAATCATTCACACTTGAAGAAGACAGTAATACCAGAGTTAATCTAGAAGGACAAAGCATCTCTAAACCTTTACCAAGTCCTTATCCTTGTTTATAATTCAATTCACAAAGTATTTTATACCCTTTTTCATTCCTTTTATGATACTCTATCAAATAGTCAAACCAATACCTCTTCTATCCACCTGACTAAGACCTACAAGATAACCATAGCTTGCTTTAAACCACAATCCTCATAGGATCGACCCTGACTCGCTCAGGTATTACTTAGACGACCCAATGCATTTGCAGTACAGTTGTACAAAGTGTGGGGATTCGTGCACCAGCCTAGTTTGGCAATGTTGCTATTGAATGGTGTTGGCACTAGAGCTTTAGTGGGAAAATCGGTGAATTGGTTAGAGGATGAAATTGGCATCAGGTGAGTAAGGCCCAAAAATGTTGATTCCTAGCAGTGTGACAGTCTACTTCGATATGCTTGGTTCGTTCGTGGAAAGTTGGGTTGGTGGCGATGTGAATGACAGATCTGTTATCACAAAAGAGTGTAATTGGTTTCATGATGGGCATTCCAATATCTTTCATGATGTATGAGATCTACTGTGCTTGGCAAGTTGCAAGTGCCAGTGCTCGATACTCAGCTTCAGAGGAGGATCGCACGACTGTGCTCTGCTTCTTGCTCTTCCAACTAATCAACGACTTGCCAAGATAAAAACAGTGACCACTAATTGACTTGCGAGAGTCAGCAAATGTTGCCCAATCTGTATCCAAAAATCCAGTAAGAGTAAGATCATTGTCTGCTAAGAAAAGAAGGCCAACAGCGGGACAACCTTTCAAATATTTCAAGACAGAATAAGCTGCTTGCATATGAACATTAGTGGGACAATCGATGATCTGACTGAGCCTTTCCATGGCATAGGCAATGTCTGGTCTGGTGTTGATCAGATATAGAAGTTATCCAACTAATTGTCTGTATTCAGTTTTATCTTCCAATGGAGTCCCACTCTCCCTTGATAACTTTGGGCAGTAGTGTAATCCATAGGTGTGCTTACTGACTTGCACTCCAAGAATCCGAAGTCTTTGAGGATATCCATGGTATACTTGCATTGGCATAGATGAACACCCTTCGAAGATCTAGCTACCTCCATACCCAAAAAATACTTGACATCACCCAAGTCTTTGATTTTAAACTTCTGATCTAGCAGTTGCTTGATAGACTCAATCTTAGCAAGGTCGTCTCCTGTGAGTACCAAATCATCTATGTATACCATAATAATGGTGACACCGTGAGTGGTGAGCTTAGTGTACAAAGAGTGATCAGATTCTGATTTGATAAAACTAGCAGATTTTAGAGATTTGGTTAACTTTAAGTTCCATTTCCTGCTTGCTTGTCTTAGACCATACAGGGACTTCTCAAGCTTGCACCCTGAGTTTGGGCTTAGTCCTGGTTGCTGCAGTCTAGGGAAAAGCTTCATGTATACTTCTTCATTCAACTCTCTATGTAAGAAGGAAGTGTTTACATCCAACTGCTTGATGTGCCACTGCTTTGCTACAGCCAAGGCCAACACAACTCTTAAGGTTGATATTTGAGCAACAAGGCTGAAGGTGTCTATAAAATCAACTCCCTCGATTTGTGTGAAGCCCTTTGCGACTAGTTTGGCCTTGTGGCGTTCAATCGTCCCATCGGGGTGATATTTGATTCAGAACACCCACTTACAGCTAATGGCTCTCTTGATAGAGGGGAGTGTGGTGATTTTCTAAGTATGATTTCTTTCTAGCACTTCCAGCTCACATTGTATGGCTTCTCTCTAGAAAGGGTGAACAACAACTTGCTCATAGTCACTGGGAACAATGTTTGAAGAAACGGCCAAAGAAAATGCTCAATGTTTTGTACTAAGAGCATCATAAGAAATGACTTATGACATAGGATACCTGCAAAGAGAATTGGTAGCAGTGGTATTTATGTGGCATTGATAGTCATTGAGATAATTTGCCACTTTTCTGATTTTCACAGATCTTCTAACAACACTTGAGTTGAAATTGGATGCAGATGGTTCATGATGAACGCTAGATGCATGTAATGCATGAGGATTGTTGGAATGTGATATGGTTTGTGAAGCAGTGGCAATTGCAGAATTGTGTTGTGATGAATTTTGTTGTATTGATGCGTGATCTATAATAGATGGATTTTGATATATATGATGAGATGAACTAGGTGTGTCGTGTGATGAATGCATGAATGAGTTGTTTGTGTGGTACTTGTCATAGGTAAAAGGATCGTCAAAACTATGTTGAAAAAGCTGTGATTTTTATGATTGTTGAATGAGTTCAGCATTTGATGTTTTTTTATCATTGGTTGAATCAGATTCTGAAGTAGAGTATAGAAAGTGGTTTTCAAAGAAAATGACATTTCTAGATGTAAACATGTTTTTGGATTGTAAATCTATGAGAGTGAATCCTTTTGTCCCTTCTTTGAAGCCTAAGAAAGCACATTTCTTGGCTCTAGGATCCAATTTTGTTATGCCATTAGTAAGGGTTGATGCATATGCTAAATATCCAAATACTTTTAAATTAGTTAAATCTAGTATTTTGTTAAAAATAATGTTGAAAGGAGAGTTATTTTTAAGAAATTTACTTGGCTGGATATTGATTAGGTGCACAGCATGTTTGACAGCAAAATTCCAAAAAAAATTTTGTCATAGATGAATGAAATAGCATAGCTCTTGCCACCCCTAAAATGTGTTGGTGTTTTCGCTCCACAATGCCATTTTGCTGGGTTTCAACACAAGATGTGTGATGCAAGATGCCATGAGATGCATAGAATAATTTTAAGAGAAATTCAAGGCCATTATCGGTCCACACGCATTTTACAATTTTGTTAAACTGGATTTGAACCATTGCAATGAAATTCTTAACAAGGTCAGACGCTTCAGACTTGGCTTTCATGCAATGTATCCAAGTGTATCGACTTTTGTCATCCACAATGGTTAAAAAATACTTGTGACCATGAATGGAAGTTGTTGATATGGGACCCCAAATGTCAAGATGCAATAAATCAAAGTAGCTAAGAGATTCAGAAGTACTATATGAAAATGGTAATCGTTTTTGCTTTGCTAAATGACAAGAATTACATGGATTTATTTGTTCATTATAATTGATAAAGGGATGAGTTTTATGAATTATTTCTAGTATATGATATGGAATGTGACCTAGTTTAGTATGTCATAAAGCATTTATGATATTTGTGCAAGCTACAGAATTGTCATCAATGGTGACAGTTGATGTGAATGCAAGTGATGAGTGCCTGGAAGTGTGTGTGAAGTCATTTTTTTTAGCTGTAGAACAGAAAAATTTCTTATCCAATGTATAGAGACCATCAACACATTTAGCTACTCCAATCCTCTTCAAAGCAGCTTGGTCCCGTATCTCACATAAGTTGTTAACTATAAGCATTTTGCACTTTAATTTGTTGGTTAATTGTGACACAGAAATTAATTTGAAATCAAAGTTTGGAAGAAAAAGCACATTTGAAAGATATAATTGATTAGAAAACCTTATGGTACCAATGATGCTACTAGTCGTATGGCTACTATCAGGCATTCTAACAATTATGGGACTGATTTCTTGATATGATTAAATATCGTCCAAATTGAAAGTGACATGATCAGTTGCCCCTGTGTCTATAACCCAAAGGTGAGATTAGCAGTAACAAAGGATGAAGTGTTGCTACTGTATTTTAAAATGATAATGTTACCTTGACTCAATGGAGTATTGTTTATGGTGGATTGAACCTGATTTGTGACTTGAGGTTGTTGTCGAGCCTCTTGTCCTTTGAGAAACTGCAGAATTGCATCCTTTTGGTGTGAAGAGAGTTCATAACTTGTGGAATCACTAAATTTCTTCTAGCTGTTGCTTAGGCTGCATTGGCTAAGATCATCAATTTTCTTCTCAGCAGGTGCCTCAGCAGCAATGTAGTTGATGCTGCTGATTTGCCCTTGCCTCAAGTGAGGTGGCAAACCAAGCTTTTTATAGCTTGTCTCGATGGTGTGGTCGGGTTTGTCACAGAATGTGCACTGCACTCTGCTTCCTCTTCCTCTTCTAGGAGTCTGGTGTCTACCTCTCCCTCTGCCTCTCCCTCGATTTCTCTCAAGCGTTTGACTACATGGTTCTGTTAAAGAAAATATTGGATTCATTGCATTCATTGAATTGTCATTCTTGTTGTGTTAACATGGAAAAGGCAATATCAATATCAGGTGTAGGGTTCATTAGGATTAGTTGTGATCTGACATTAGCATATTGGTCATTCAGTCCTCTCAGGAACCTTGTGGTGCAATCCTCTTGCCTATGCTCTCTAAAATTGTTGAAATCCTCCCAAATGGACCTTAGCTTTGTGTAATAAGCCGTGATAGTAGCTGATGAGCGGATAATTTATACGCTTTTTGACACTGTTTTTAGTATGTTTTTAGTAGGATCTAGTTACTTTTAGGGGTGTTTTCATTAGTTTTTGTGTTAAATTCACATTTCTGGACTTTACTATGAGTTTGTGTGTTTTTCTGTGATTTCAGGTATTTTCTGGCTGAAATTGAGGGACTTGAGCAGAAATCTGATTCAGAGGTTGAAGAAGGACTGCTGATGCTGTTGGATTCTGACCTCCCTGCACTCAAAGTGGATTTTCTGGAGCTACCGAACTCGAAATGGTGCGCTTCCAATTGCGTTGGAAAGTAGACATCCAGGGCTTTTCAGCAATATATAATAGTCCATACTTTGGCCAAGAATAGACGACGTAAACTGGCGTTCAACACCAGCCTTCTGCCCAAATCTGGCGTCCAGCGCCAGAAAAGTATCCAAAACCAGAGTTGAACGCCCAAACTGGCACAGAAACTAGCGTTCAACTCCACAAATGGCCTCTGCACGTGCTACACTTAAGCTCAGCCCAAACACACACCAAGTGGGCCCCGGAAGTGGATTTATGCATCAATTACTTACTCATGTAAACCCTAGTGACTAGTTTATTATAAATAGGACCTTTTACTATTGTATTAGGCATCTTTGATCAGTTGTATGCTATCTTAGATCACAATAGGGGGCTGGCCATCTCGGCCATGCCTGGACCTTCACTTATGTATTTTCATACGGTAGAGTTTCTACACTCCATAGATTAAGGTGTGGTGCTCTGCTGTTCCTCAAAGATTAATGCAAAGTACTACTGTTTTCTATTCAATTCTTCTTATTTCGCTTCTAAGATATCCATTCGCACCCAAGAACGTGATGAAGGTGATGATTATGTATGACGCTCATCATCCTTCCCCCTTATGAACGCGTGCCTGACAAACACTTCTGTTCTACATGAATTAAGCTAGAATGAGTATCTCTTAGATCTCCTAACCAGAATCTTCGTGGCATAAGCTAGAATGATGGCGGCATTCAAGAGAATCCGGAAGGTCTAAACCTTGTCTGTGGTATTCTGAGTAGGATTCAATGATTGAATGACTGTGACGAGCTTCAAACTCGCGAGTGTTGGGCGTTAGTGACAGACGCAAAAGGAGGATGAATCCTATTCCAGCATGATCGAGAACCGACAGATGAATAGCCGTGCCGTGACAGGGTGCGTGAGCATATGATTCACTGAGATGAGGGGATGTAGCCACTGACAACGGTGATGCCCTTGCATACAGCCAGCCATGGAAAGGAGTAAGACTGATTGGATGAAGATAGCAGGAAAGCAGAGGTTCAGAGGAACGAAAAGCATCTCCATTCGCTTATCTGAAATTCCTACCTATGATTTACATAAGTATCTCTATCCCTTTTATTGTTTATTTTAATCTAATAAAGTATCATGTTTAAATCCGCCTGACTGAGATTTACAAGGTGACCATAGCTTGCTTCAAGCCAACAATCTCTGTGGGATCGACCCTTACTCGCGTAAGGTTTATTACTTGGACGACCCAGTACACTTGCTAGTTAGTTGAACGGAGTTGTGTCCACACATAGTAAAGAGCCATAATAATGATTCCATACAATAACAAAGAGTACTACATTAATGTGATCACAATTTCGTCCACCAAGTTTTTGGCGCCGTTGCCGGGGATTGTTTGAGTTTGGACAACTGACGGTTCATCTTGTTGCTCAGATTAGGTAATTTTCTTTTTATTTTATTTTCAAAAAATTTTTTCAAAAATATTTCTAAAATTTTCTCATCTGTTTTCGAAAAAAAAAATAAATAATAAAAATATTTTCAAAAAAAAAATGTTTTCAAAAAGAAATTATTCTATGGTTTCAGAATTTTTAAGAATGAATTCTAGCGTTTCATGAAGCATGTTGAAGCCTGGCTGGCTGTAAAGCCATGTCTCAATCCTTATACCCAAGAGAAGAGCTTCTTTATCTTTCTTAGCCAATTGGCTGTTGAATGTAAGGAATGTCAGGCGTGTCATGTCTAAGTTACATACTAAAGCTTGGCTGGCTATTAAGCCATGCCTGACCCTTTGATTGGAGCTTTAGAGCATAAGATTCCTGGAATTCATATTAAAAATTTTGGAATCCTTATTTTTCCTTTTAATTTTCGAAAAATATAAAATAAAAATCCAAAAAAATTTAGAAAATCATAAAAATCAAAAATAATTTTCTGTTTCTTGTTTGAGTCTTGAGTCATATCATAAGTTTGGTGTCACTTGCATATGCATCTAGCATTTTTCGAAAATATCATGCATTCATAGTGTTCTTCATGATCTTCAAGTTGTTCTTGGTAAGTCTTCTTGTTTGATCTTGATGATTTTTTGTTTTGTGTCTTTTCATGTTTATCATATGCATTCTTGAATTCTTAGTATTCTTGAATTCTTAGTGCGTAAGTATTAAAGAATTCTAAGTTTGGTGTCTTGCATGTTTTCTTTGCATTAAAAATTTTTCAAAATTATGTTCTTGATGTTCATCTTGACATTCATAGTGTTCTTGGTGTTCATCTTGACATTCATATCATTCATGCATGCATTCATTGTTTTGATCGAAAAATTTCATGCATTGCATAATTTTCATGTTTTTCATAAAAATTTCAAAAATAAAAAAAATATCTTTCCCTTTTTCTCTCATCAAATTCGAAAATTGAGTTGACTTTTTCAAAAATTTTTAAAATCAAGTTGTTTCTTATGAGTCAAATCAAATTTTCAAATTTGAAAATCTTATCTTTTTCAAAATCTTTTTCAAAAAATCAAATCTTTTTCAAAATTCTTAGTTATTTTCGAAAATTCCAAAAATATTTTTCAAAAATCTTTTTCTCATTTTAAATCATAATTTTCGAAAATAACTTAAACAATTAATGTTTTGATTCAAAAATTTGAAGTTTGTTACTTGCTTGTTAAGAAAGATTCAAACTTTAAGTTCTAGAATCATATCTTGTGATTTCTTATGAATCAAGTCATTAATTGTGATTTTAAAAATCAAATCTTTTTCAAAACTAATCCTATCATATCTTTTCAAAATATCTTCTTATCTTATCTTGTTCAAAAATATCTTTTCAAAATATCTTTTCTAACTTCCTAACTTCTTATCTTTTCAAAATTTGTTTCAACTAACTAACTAACTTTTTGTTTGTTTCTTAACTTTTTCAAAACCACCTAACTAACTCTCTCTCTCAATTTTCGAAAATATCTCTCCCCTTTTTCAAAATTTCTTTTTAATTTATTAATTATTTCAATTTAAAAAAAAATTTCGAAAAAAAATACTAACAATTTTCAAAAAAACAATTTTCAAAAATCACTAACTCTTTTTCAAAATAATTTTCGAAAATTATTCCTCCCCCATCTCATTCTATTTATTCATTCATGTCCTAACATCTCATCTCACATTCCAATCCTCACAGTTGTGTTTCTTCCTTTACATCACATCCTTTATCTCCCCCTCTTCTTCTACTTACAAAGGGATCCCTATACTGTGGTATAAAGGATCTCTATCATTATTATTATTTTTCTGGCCATTCTTCCTTGTCATATGAGCAGGAGCAAGGATAAGAACATTCTTGTAGAAGCAGATCCAGAACCTGAAAGAACTCTGAAGAGAAAATTAAGAGAAGCTAAAATACAACAATCCAGAGATAACCTTTCAGAAATTTTCGAACAGGCAGAGAAGATGGCAGCCGAAAATAATAATAATGCAAGGAGGATGCTTGGTGACTTTACTGCACCTAATTCCAATTTACATGGAAGAAGCATCTCCATTCCTGCCATTGGAGCAAACAACTTTGAGCTGAAACCTCAGTTAGTTTCTCTAATGCAGCAGAACTGCAAGTTTCATGGACTTCCATCTGAAGATCCTTTTCAGTTCTTAACTGAATTCTTGCAGATATGTGATACTGTTAAGACTAATGGAATAGATCCTGAAGTCTACAGGCTCATGCTTTTCCCTTTTGCTGTAAGAGACAGAGCTAGATTATGGTTGGATTCTCAACCCAAAGATAGCATGAACTCTTGGGATAAGCTGGTCACGGCTTTCTTAGCCAAGTACTTTCCTCCTCAAAAGCTGAGCAAGCTTAGAGCTGATGTTCAAACCTTCAGACAGAAAGAATGTGAATCTCTCTATGAAGCTTAGGAAAGATACAAACAGTTGACCAAAAAGTGTCCTTCTGACATGCTTTCAGAATGGACCATCCTGGATATATTCTATGATGGTTTATCTGAGCTATCAAAGATGTCACTGGACACTTCTGCAGGTGGATCCATTCACCTAAAGAAAACACCTGCAGAAGCTCAAGAACTCATTGACATGGTTGCTAATAACCAATTCATGTACACTTCTGAAAGGAATCCTGTGAATAATGGGACGCCTATGAAGAAGGGAGTTCTTGAAGTTGATACTCTGAATGCCATATTGGCTCAGAATAAAATATTGACTCAGCAAGTCAATATGATTTCTCAGAGTCTGCATGGAATGCAAGCTGCATCCAACAGTACTCAAGAGGCATCTTCTAAAAAAGAAGCTTATGATCCTGAGAACCCTGCAATAGCAGAGGTAAATTACTTAGGTGAACCTTATGGAAACACCTATAACTCAACATGGAGAAATCATCCAAATTTCTCATGGAAGGATCAAAAGCCCCAACAAGGCTTTAATAATGGTGGAAGAAACATGTTTAGCAATAGCAAGCCTTTTCCATCATCAACTCAGCAACAGACAGAGAACTCTGAACAAAATGCTTCTAATTTAGCAAATCTAGTCTCTGATCTATCTAAGGCCACTGTAAGTTTCATGAATGAAACAAGATCTTCCATTAGAAATCTGGAAGCACAAGTGGGCCAGCTGAGTAAAAGGATCACTGAAATCCCTCCTAGTACTCTCCCAAGCAATACAGAAGAGAATCCAAAAGGAGAGTGCAAGGCCATTGACATAAGCGCCATGGCCGAACCTGAGAGGAAAGGAGAGGACGTGAATCCCAAGGAGGAAAACCTCCTGGGACGTCCAGTGATCAATAAGGAGCTTCCCTCTGAGGAACCAAAGGACTCTGGGGCTCATCTAGAGACCATAGAGATCCCATTGAACCTCCTTATGCCCTTCATGAGCTCTGATGAGTATTCCTCTTCTGAAGAGAATGAGGATGTTACTGAAGAGCAAACTGCCAAGTTTCTTGGTGCAATCATGAAGCTGAATGCCAAATTATTTGGTATTGATACTTGGGAAGTTGAACCTCCCTTGTTCATCAATGAACTAAGTGATCTGGATCAACTGACATTGCCTCATAAGAGACAGGATCCTGGAAAGTTCATAATACCCTGTACCAAAGGCACCATGATCTTTAAGGCTCTGTGTGACCTTGGTTCAGGAATAAACCTCATGCCCCTCTCTGTAATAGAGAAACTGGGAATCTATGGGGTGCAAGCTGCTAAAATCTCACTAGAGATGGCAGACAGCTCAAGAAAACAGGCTTATGGACAAGTAGAAGATGTATTAGTAAAGGTTGAGGGCCTTTACATACCTACTGATTTCATAGTTCTGGATACTGGAAAGGAAGAGGATGAATCCATCATCCTAGGAAGACCTTTCCTGGCCACAGCAAGAGCTGTAATTGATGTTGACAGAGGTGAAATAGTCCTTCAATGGAATGAGAACTCCCTTGTATTCAAAACTCAAGGATCTCCCTCTGCAACCATGGAGAGGAAGCTTGAAAAGCTTCTCTCAAAGCAGAGTCAACCAGAGCCCCCACAGTCAAACTCTAAGTTTGGTGTTGGAGAATCTCAACAAAGCTCTGCACATCTGTGAGGCTCCATGAGAGCCCTCTGTCAAGCTATTGACATTAAAGAAGCACTTGTTGGGAGGCAACCCAATGTTTATCTAATTCTTATTTTTAGTGTTTTTCATGTTTTCTTAGGTTCATGATCATGTGGAGTCACAAAATAAATAGAAAAATTGAAAACGGAATCAAAAACAGCAGAAGAAAAATCACACCCTGGAGGAGCATCTGTCTGGCGTTCAAACGCCAGAACAGAGCATAGTTCTGGCGCTGAACGCCCAGAATGGGAGCATCCTGGCGCTGAACGCCCAGAACAAGCATGGTTCTGGCGTTCAACGCCAGAAATGGCAGCAAATGGGCGTTGAACGCCCAAAATGGCCACCAACCTGGCGCTGAACGCCCAGAGTTGTGTACAAGGGCATTTTACATGCCTAAATTGGTGCAGGGATGTAAATGCCTTGACACCTCAGGATCTGTGGACCCCACAGGATCCCCACCTACCTCATCATCTCTCTTCCCATTCATGATCATCCCTTCTGTTTTCCATTTACCACTCACATCCATACAACCACTACCTTCAAAATTCAACATCCCTCTCCCACCCAATCCCACCCATATGGCCGAATACACACATCCATCCATCTCCTCCATATCTTCTTCTTCTTCTTCTATTCTTTCTTCTTTTGCTCGAGGGCGAGCAACATTCTAAGTTTGGTGTGGTAAAAAGCATAGCTTTTTTGTTTTTCTCCATAACCATTGATGGCACCTAAGGCCAGAGAAACCTCTAGAAAGAGGAAAGGGAAGACAAAAGCTTCCATCAAGGGTCTATAGCTCAGTGGTAGAATATTTGACTGCAAATCAAGAGATCCCTGAGATACCTCAGGGGATACATTTTCTTCCACACAATTATTGGAAGCAACTAAGGGTGGAACATCAAGAGCACTCCATCATCCTTCATGAAATCAGAGAAAATCTAAAAGCAATGAAGGAGGAGCAACAAAGACAAGGAAGAGATAGAAGAGCTCAAGGACATCATTAGTTCCTCAAGAAGGAAACGCCACCATTACTAAGGTGGATTCATTCCTTGTTCTTATTTCTTCTGTTTTTCGTTTTCTATGTTATGTGCTTATCTGTGTTTGTGTCTTCATTACATGATCATTAGTAGTTAGTAACTATGTCTTAAAGTTATAAATGTCCTATGAATCCATCACCTCTCTTAAATGAAAAATGTTTTAATTCAAAAGAACAAGAAGTACATGAGTTTCGAATTTATCCTTGAACTTAGCTTAATTATATTGATGTGGTGACAATGCTTCTTGTTTTCTGAATGAATGCTTGAACAGTGCATATGTCTTTTGAAGTTGTTGTTTAAGAATGTTAAATATGTTGGCTCTTGAAAGAATGATGACTAGGAGACATGTTATTTGATAATCTGAAAAATCATAAAAATGATTCTTGAAGCAAGAAAAAGCAGCAAAGAACAAAGCTTGCAGAAAAAAAAAAGAAAAAAAAATAGGCGAAAAAAAATAGAAAGAAAATAGAAAGAAAAAGAAAAAGCAAGCAGAAAAAGCCAATAACCCTTAAAACCAAAAGGCAAGGGCAAATAAAAAGGATCCCAAGGCTTTGAGCATCAGTGGATAGGAGGGCCTAAAGGAATAAAATCTTGGTCTAAGCGGCTAACCCAAGCTGTCCCTAACCATGTGCTTGTGGCGTGTAGGTGTCAAGTGAAAACTTGAGACTGAGCGGTTAAAGTCAAGGTCCAAAGCAAAAAAAAGAAACAAAGAGTGTGCTTAAGAACCCTGGACACCTCTAATTGGGGACTTTAGCAAAGCTGAGTCACAATCTGAAAAGGTTCACCCAATTATGTGTCTGTGGCATTTATGTATCCGGTGGTAATACTGGAAAACAAAGTGCTTAGGGCCACGGCCAAGACTCATAAAGAAGCTGTGTTCAAGAATCACCATACTGAACTAGGAGAGTCAATAACACTATTCGAAATCTGAAGTTCCTATAGATACCAATCATTCTGAACCTCAATGGATAAAGTGAGATGCCAAAACTATTCAAGAGGCAAAAAGCTATAAGTCCCGCTCATATGATTGAAGCTCTGTTTCATTGATAGTTTGGAATTTGTAGTATATTCTCTTCTTTTTATCCTATTTGATTTTCAGTTGCTTGGGGACAAGCAACAATTTAAGTTTGGTGTTGTGATGAGCGGATAATTTATACGCTTTTTGACACTGTTTTTAGTATGTTTTTAGTAGGATCTAGTTACTTTTAGGGGTGTTTTCATTAGTTTTTGTGTTAAATTCACATTTCTGGACTTTACTATGAGTTTGTGTGTTTTTCTGTGATTTCAGATATTTTCTGGCTGAAATTGAGGGACTTGAGCAGAAATCTGATTCAGAGGTTGAAGAAGGACTGCTGATGCTGTTGGATTCTGACCTCCCTGCACTCAAAGTGGATTTTCTGGAGCTTCAGAACTCGAAATGGCGCGCTTCCAATTGCGTTGGAAAGTAGACATCCAGGGCTTTCCAGCAATATATAATAGTCCATACTTTGGCCAAGAATAGACGACGTAAACAGGCGTTCAACGCCAGCCTTCTGCCCAAATCTGGCGTCCAGCGCCAGAAAAGTATCCAAAACCAGAGTTGAACGCCCAAACTGGCACAGAAACTAGCGTTCAACTCCACAAATGGCCTCTGCACGTGCTACACTTAAGCTCAGCCCAAACACACACCAAGTGGGCCCCGGAAGTGGATTTATGCATCAATTACTTACTCATGTAAACCCTAGTGACTAGTTTATTATAAATAGGACCTTTTACTATTGTATTAGGCATCTTTGATCAGTTGTATGCTATCTTAGATCACAATAGGGGGCTGGCCATCTCGGCCATGCCTGGACCTTCACTTATGTATTTTCATACGGTAGAGTTTCTACACTCCATAGATTAAGGTGTCGAGCTCTGCTGTTCCTCAAAGATTAATGCAAAGTACTACTGTTTTCTATTCAATTCTTCTTATTTCGCTTCTAAGATATCCATTCGCACCCAAGAACGTGATGAAGGTGATGATTATATATGACGCTCATCATCCTTCCCCCTTATGAACGCGTGCCTGACAAACACTTCTGTTCTACATGAATTAAGCTAGAATGAGTATCTCTTAGATCTCCTAACCAGAATCTTCGTGGCGTAAGCTAGAATGATGGCGGCATTCAAGAGAATCCGGAAGGTCTAAACTTTGTCTGTGGTATTCTGAGTAGGATTCAATGATTGAATGACTGTGACGAGCTTCAAACTCGCGAGTGTTGGGCGTTAGTGACAGACGCAAAAGGAGGATGAATCCTATTCCAGCATGATCGAGAACCGACAGATGAATAGCCGTGCCGTGACAGGGTGCGTGAGCATATGATTCACTGAGAGGAGGGGATGTAGCCACTGACAACGGTGATGCCCTTGCATACAGCCAGCCATGGAAAGGAGTAAGACTGATTGGATGAAGATAGCAGGAAAGCAGAGGTTCAGAGGAACGAAAAGCATCTCTATTCGCTTATCTGAAATTCCTACCTATGATTTACATAAGTATCTCTATCCCTTTTATTGTTTATTTTAATCTAATAAAGTATCATGTTTAAATCCGCCTGACTGAGATTTACAAGGTGACCATAGCTTGCTTCAAGCCAACAATCTCTGTGGGATCGACCCTTACTCGCGTAAGGTTTATTACTTGGACGACCCAGTACACTTGCTGGTTAGTTGAACGGAGTTGTGTCCACACATAGTAAAGAGCCATAATAATGATTCCATACAATAACAAAGAGTACTACATTAATGTGATCACAATTTCGTCCACCAGTAGCGTCTCCCTGTTTCAATTGAAATCATTCTTCCTGCAATTCTGCCACCCGAAACTTGTCACCATGATAGTATCTATTCCTCAGTTCCTTCCAAATGTCTGAGGCTTTATTGTTCCATATCACGCTTCTTGAAATTTCAGGACTCAATGAAAGTGTTATCCATGACACTAAGTAAATGTTGCGTTTCTCCCAGGCTTCAAAAAGTACATCATTTTTGTTTGGCCTCATGATTGATCCGTTAATGAACTTGAGTTTGTTCTTCGATTTCAAGGCCAACAACATAGCTCTGCTCCAAGCACTGTAATTGCTCACAGTCAAAATAACTGAAATGAGAGGAGTACCAGGACTTTCACTCGAATGAAGAAAATAAGGTTTCGCGGGATCTTGCCATGGATTGAATGAGTTTCTCGCCATCTGAGCTTGAATTGCCGACATTTGTTTCAAGAAATTCGCAATTGATTGAGCATCCATCACATTGGGATTCAACGGTTTTGTATTGTCCATTGCAATTTAGGGATTAAAGAAAACGAGAAGGGGATCTTTCGAGATGAAAGGAATTGGAGATAGTTTCACAATGAGGAAAGAAAGGAAACAAAATTCATGAACATAGTTGGTGAATCGATGAATCTGCTTGGTTACCAGATTCAAATCTTCTATTCTCGGTTTCGTTGATCGGAACAGTGACCTCTCTTTCACACTCACCGCACCATGTGAAACGCATTAAAGAGAGGGTCATGCTCTCATCAAGCTCTATCATGCAAATCCAAGAATAGAGGGTGTAGAAATTGAAGATGAGGAATCAAGCTTCATCCATGGTGAAGCAAGATAAGAAAGGATGTGATGAGAAATAGTGAAAGAAATGGCGGTTGAACTCAGAGTGATGTAAATGTGAAAAATACTCAATTGGTTGGTGCATTAGTTTCCCATAGTGTTTATATACAAGTTGTTACAAGCTGTTTTGAATAGAAAAGTCTAGGGGGCCAGCAACTTTTGTGTTTTCTGGCCAGCACTTAACCATCAAAACAAAAGTGAGTGATCTCCCACCATTAGATATAATCTCACACCATTAAAAATATTATTGATGGCCAATTGATGGTTACAAAACACCAAAATTGCTGGCCCCCTAGCATTCCTCGTTTTGAATAAAAGGAATGAGAGTTATTAACTTAACCACCTAGCTATAATTTCTAACTAACTATACCAACTGATATTCTTAATTTCTATTTACAAATATATAATGAGTTTAGTTGTCAAGATGCCTATTCAAGTTACATCTAAAAATAAAAATTTTACAATCTTTTCTTAAACATTTATATATATATATCTTTTTTTATTCACAACCAAACCAATTAAGACGCAAGGTTGTGATTAATAATCTAATTTATTATGTCAGTTGTAGGAAGCCAGGAAGATGAGGAAAACAAAACATCCAAAAACTGAAAGTAAAACATAACAAGGTAGTGGCTGGATGAAAAATTATTTCAAAGGGAGATTTCTTAGCTGTGGTGAGAGAAGATTTTGGATTGAGAAGATACATAGTGCTCCATTTATTTATAAGCATGAAATACTAAGTTAGATATAGATATAGAGAATTAAAATTATATTTGACAGATGAGACATGATTATAATGATTGTGTTTTTAAATACTGAATTAATGTATTTTGTGTTTTTCTTAATACAAAAATCATAAAAATATTATTAAGAAATATAACTTAATTTTTTATTTTATTTTCATTATTTTTATCCATTTTTTATAATTACATTTTTATTATTATATTTTTTTAATTTTTTTTGTGTGAAAAAAATACAAAAATACTAATTTTTGTGTATTTCTCTTTTATTTTTTATTCTCAACGTCATGTGTGATTCTGTTTTTAAAACCAAAGACAACCTAGTTGTTGAGAATGCCGCATCCCATAGATTCAAAGGAAGAGAAGCAAAAGCCAATAAGACTAAACTAGTCTCAACTATAAGTTTATGCTTTATCTCAGCCAAACCATTTTGTTGTGGACTGGATGTACATGAAAGTGAGCTAAAATATCGGTGAGGCATTAAAGAGACACTTTTCTATTATCATTTTGTAAGGCTTTGGTAGAGAACCCAGTTTAATATATGATCTATATTGTTTAAGGACCTGAAAAACCTGTTAAGTCTATAAAAGAAAAATGCTGATGTGTCTCAAGAAAACATCAAAATATAGTACTTATATCCATTATGAGAAGTAATTGGGACAGATCGAATTCAAGTGGGGTGTGTATACTTGTGAGATGATAATTTATGTGATTTGGTCATAAAACAAAATAAAAAAATAGAAAGAGAATGTGAATCTATATTAATAGCAAAGTTACAATGTGATACAAATGATTTCACAATATCCATAAAGGGATAACGAAATTGTTTATGATATAAATTTAAAGAAAGAAATTGAACAATCAAAACAATAAGCGTAATGCTAGATGGTATAGCAATTCCTTCAAGTTTATACATTCCATTCTTAGCTTTACCTCAAAAAAACACCTCCTTGTAGCCTAACTAAGATTTCACCAAGAAAATGTCAATCCAAAAGGAAAAATATACATGGTTATCTCTTGATATCCTTGAACACTAATAAGATTTTGACTAACACATGGTACATGAAGCCCATAGTAAAACTTATAATGTTTATAGGCAGTGACGACGGATTTAAAAAATTTTAACATTGGATCGGAAAAAATATATGATGGTTATCAGTGGCTAAGAGAAGGGGGTTGAATCTTAGCCCCTTTTCGCTTGACAATATTTGCTGGCCTTAGAAATTGCTTCTAAAAACTTTTTGTCTTTTTATTTCGTCACTAGCCACGAGACTTTTTATTTTGTCTCGTCCCCAGCCACGAGACTTTTTTTTTTGTCTCGTCAATCAGCACGAGATATTTTTGGTTTTATCTCCTGTTGCAGCAGAGACAGAAATGGAGTAGAAGAAAGAGAATATTACACCCAGATATATCCTGGTTCAGCTGCTAAGTGCAGTGCAGCCTACATCCAGTCTCCATCACAACAATGATGGAATTTCACTATAATCATCCTTGATTACAAACACCAATTCTCCCTAGGAACTACCCTTCCTATCCGGGACAAGTCCAGAATCTAAACCCAAACTGAACTTGACTTGGTCACTGCCAAGCTTTCAACTGTAAAGTGCTAACCCAACTTACAAAGGGATTCCCACAGAATCATGAAACACAACACAGATGTACAAAGGAACTCTAAGGATATCTATGGCTTTTTCTTTTAATTTTGCACTCTCTGTCTTTTTTCGCTCTATGGCTTTTTCATACAAACCTCACTGTTTGCCTTTTTCCATGAGAGTCAAGACATGACAAAATTAAACAGAAAAATACAAAACATAAAACATTGAAGGAGAAGAAATTCTGTTAGCTTGTGTTGCTATGAGAACTCTGTGCCTTGCATTCTCACTCCTTGAATCAACCCTAACTGTTCACCCTTACTTATAGGAAGAACCCTCCAAGGTTGAAACCAAACAAACCAAGCCAATCTTCTTCTTCTTCAAATAGAACTGGTTCGGCCAGAGAGAGAGAAGATATAACACATGCAAAACCCAACATGCAATTACCTCTAGTCCTTCCTTGGTCACCAATCTTCATCAATCCGAGCCCTTCATCCTTGCCTTGCTCTCCAAGATGAACTTCTGGCCCTTGATGCTTCATGATGATGATAGCTTAATCTGCTCTAATCTCTGCCTCTTCCATCACGTAGCCACTGTTGCAACTTCCTGTGTTGGTTGAGCAGAATCAGAGACAAGCCATCCTCTCCAAGATTCTTCTTCTCTGATCAAGATCTTCACTTCCATTTTTGGTATGGAGGAGCCAAGATCTCATCACTAAATCTTACCACAAGTGAAAGAAGATCTTAGCCACAGCATACTTTTAGTTTGCTTTTTCTTGCCATCATTGTGATGGTCTTGTTGCTTGCTCTATCATCTTTTCGGTGGCTAGGTGTAGCTTTCATGGTTGCTAGGTAATGACCGAAAGAGAAGAAGAAAAGATGAGAGAGAAGATGAAGTTAGAAGAAAAGCAATTAATTGAAATAGAACAAATTAATTAAAATGAGGTTGCTTTTACTTCCCTTTCTGAGTGGCGTGTTGCATTAAACCAATCAATCATGTCAATCATACTTTTTCTCTCTCATTTATATTTCCAATGCTAGCAAATTAAATTTTGAAATCCATCCCTTAACAAGAAATGGAATCCGTTGGAGGCATGAAACCAATTTGCTTTCTTTCAATGGGTTTCGGACCAAGCATTGGATTATTGGTTTAATATGGGTTTAATGTTGATGTTAGTAGAAATTGGCCCAATTAAACACAATTTATATCTGCCATATAGTATGCCATACGTTGAACAAGGCTTAATTCTTAAAAGCATATTGGGCTTGTAATAATAAATCAAACTGGCCCATTAAAATAAATCAGTCAACACAATCATATTGACATCAAAGCTGAAGGTTAGTTTGCAACAATTTTCTTTTGTATTCGGTCCAAACAGAACTTGCATAGCAAAAATAATTTTCATCACATATATGGATTAATATTTTTGCATTTAATTATATTAATAATGTTTAGTCATCATAAATGTTATTTTAGAGTTTTCCAAACTCATCAATCTCCCCCTTGATGACAAACATTATTAAAATTGAAATGGAAAGAAATTAAAGATTGAAGTATAGAATACTCCCTTTGAATATTTGAATTTCTCCCCCTTTCTAATTGTCACATGGCTCCCCCTTGATGTATGCTTATTTTACCAAGGAAAGCTTCATACCTGTAACAATTTTTATCAAGCCTAAGGCAATAATGTTATTCAACATATTCAGTATGCAATGTTGAATGGCTTGATTTATGAGCAGAAGTGAATGATAATCAAAACTTATTTGTTATCAATAATTTGATTTTCTGCTCAATCATACAAAAGCAAACAGCATGATGTTTCTTTTCTAATCAAAACAAGGCAGATTGATCATAGCAAAAGAAAGTTTTCTAATCATTCATGATCATCTCAAACCATAGTAAAATTCATAATTTTTAGTTTAATGAAACTGCCAAAAATAAATCCAAAACAGCAATCATTATATCAAGGTAAAACAAATGCTTCATAATTATAATCAACAATCAGCCAAGCATTTTACCAAGATAAACATCAAGCAATCAACAACAATCATGACAAAACAACTGCATTATCAATATGCATTATCAAGCAAGCATAAACAAGGGTGATCATGAACTCTCAAAAGAGTTTCATCCCCTGTTTTCCGTTTTCAATTTTCAGAACCATTCCTCCCCCTTTTGGCATCAAGGGACACCTGCAAAAAGAATATGACATAGCAAACATAATATCCAAAATATTTCCAAAAGTGTCCACAGAGTATCACAAAGTTATAGTACTATCAGTAACAAGCCAAAACAGAGTATCAAATTGAGCCTAAGTGTGCCAATATCTAACACTGAACAGAAGTTTTAATCATCAGAGAATTGAAGATCAGATGCTTCACCCCCTTCTTCACTCGCCATTCCCGGATCCTCATCAAGACTCTCCAGCATCAAACTGATTTTATCTTTGCATCTTATCCAAGCTTTCTCGTTTTCATAGGCTAACTTGCGTCCTGCTTTATGAAATTGAATCATGAGTTCGGACATATTTGAAAATTCTGTGAGAATTTCTTTAGTGGATTCGTTCGCCTTGGAAGATTCGAGCCGACTCTCATAGTCACTTTCCGAAGCCCCAAATTTCTTGCCCTTTGTTCCCTTAACCGCTCCACCTCCCTTGATCATTGACACTTTGTTCTCTATAGCCTCATTCAAAAGGTCAACTTTAAAGTATTCAAAGATGCTGGTTAAGAACATACCATAGGGCAGATTTGCCTTTTTGGTGCTCTTTACCGATTCCCACATATGTCGGATCATAAGATAACCAAAAGATATTGGAGTAGATGTAACAAGTGCAAAGATGATTAGAGAATCAGAGAGTGTTACTCTATTGTGGGAGCCGCTTTGAGGAGTCAAAATATGTGTGATAATCCTGTGAAGCAAGGAGTTGGTTGGTCCGAGGGCTTTGTGGGTAAGATTAGTGCCATCCAAACCAGAGAGATTCTCACAAATGTGTTGAAGAACAACTTTATAAGTGACTCCGAACTGTGAGTCCCACTTTTCGGCCATTGGTGCGCAGAAATTGTGATTACACTTTAATTATGTAAAATTCATCGCTCTTTCTTTCCCTGGTAATGGCGCCAAAAACATGATGTCAATACCATGGTTCACAACTTCGCACAACTAACCAACAAGTGCACTGGGTCGTCCAAGTAATACCTTACGTGAGTAAGGGTCGAATCCCATGGAGATTGTTGGTATGAAGCAAGCTATGGTCACCTTGTAAATCTCAGTCAGGCGGATATAAAATAGTAATGGGGTTTTCGAAAATAATATAATAAAACAGGGATAGAAATACTTATGTAAATCATTGGTGAGAATTTCAGATAAGTGAATAGAGATGCTTTCGTTCCTCTGAACCTCTGCTTTCCTGCTATCTTCATCCAATCAGTCTTACTCCTTTCCATGGCTGGCTTTATGTAATGCATCACCATTGTCAATGGCTACTTTCGGTCTTCTCTCGGGAAAATGATCCAAATGCCCTGTCACGGCACGGCTAATCGTCTGGAGGCATCACCCTTGTCAATGGCTTCATCTTATCCTCTCAGTGAAAATGGTCAACGCACTCTGTCACGGCACGGCTATTCATTTGTCGGTTCTCGATCATGCTGGAATAGGATTTACTATCCTTTTGCGTCTGTCACTACGCCCAGCAATCGCGAGTTTGAAGCTCATCACAGTCATTCAATCATTGAATCCTACTCGGAATACCACAGACAAGGTTTAGACCTTCCGGATTCTCTTGAATGCCGCCATCATTCTAGCTTACACCACGAAGATTCTGATTAAGAGATCTAAGAGATACTCATTCAGTCGAAGGTAGAACGGAAATGGTTGTCAGGCATGCGTTTATAGGGAATGATGATGATTGTCACGTTCATCACATTCAGGTTGAAGAGCGAATGAATATCTTAGAAGCGAAATAAGATGAATTGAATAGAAAACAGTAGTACTTTGCATTAATCTTTGAGGAACAGCAGAGCTCCACACCTTAATCTATGGAGTGTAGAAACTCTACCGTTGGAAATACATAAGTGATAATGGAGTTCATTGGTCTCGGCCCCAGAGGGAAACCGGAGTAACCAAGACTGTGAATACAATGATAAAAAGTTCTATTTATAATAAACTAGTTACTAGGGTTTATAGAAGTAAGTAATTGATGCATAAATCCACTTCCGGGGCCCACTTGGTGTGTGCTTGGGCTGAGCTTTGAGTGTTGCACGTGTAGAGGTCCTCCTTGGAGTTGAACGCCAGTATTTGTTCCAGTTTGGGCGTTCAACTCTGGTTTTGGATCCTTTTCTGGCGCTGGACGCCAGAATTGGGTAGAGATCTGGCGTTAAACGCCGGTTTACGTCATCTATTCTTTGCCAAAGTATGGACTATTATATATTTCTGGAAAGCCCTGGATGTCTACTTTCCAACGCAATTGGAAGCGCGCCATTTCGAGTTCTATAGCTCCAGAAAATCCACTTTGAGTGCAAGGTGGTCAGAATCCAACAGCATCAGCAGTCCTTCTTCAACCTCTAAATCTGATTTTTGCTCAAGTCCCTCAATTTCAGCCAGAAAATACCTGAAATTACAGAAAAACACACAAACTCATAGTAAAGTCCAGAAATGTGAATTTAACATAAAAACTAATGAAAACATCCCTAAAAGTAACTAGATCCTACTAAAAACATACTAAAAACAATGTCAAAAAGCGTATAAATTATCCGCTCATCACAACACCAAACTTAAATTGTTGCTTGTCCCCAAGCAACTGAAAATCAATTAGGATAAAAAGAAGAGAATATACTATAAATTCCAAACTATCAATGAAACATAGCTTCAATCAAATGAGCGGGACTTATAGCTGCTTTTTGTCTCTTGAATAGTTTTGGCATCTCACTTTATCCATTGAAATTCAGAATGATTGGCATCTATAGGAACTCAGAGTTCAGATAGTGTTATTGATTCTCCTAGTTCAGTATGATGATTCTTGAACACGGCTATTTTATGAGTCTTGGCCGTGGCCCTAAGCACTTTGTTTTCCAGTATTACCACCGGATACATAAATGCCACAGACACATAATTGGGTGAACCTTTTTAGATTGTGACTCAGCTTTGCTAAAGTCCCCAATTAGAGGTGTCCAGGGTTCTTAAGCACACTCTTTTTTTTTGCTTTGGACCTTGACTTTAACCGCTCAGTCTCAAGTTTTCACTTGACACCTACACGCCACAAGCACATGGTTAGGGACAGCTTGGTTTAGCCGCTTAGACCAGGATTTTATTCCTTTAGGCCCTCCTATCCACTGATGCTCAAAGCCTTGGGATCCTTTTTATTTACCCTTGCCTTTTGGTTTTAAGGGTTATTGGCTTTTTGCTCTTGCCTCTTGGTTTTAAGAGCTTTTGGCTTTTTCTGCTTGCTTTTTCTTTCTAATTTTTTTTCGCCTATTTTTTTTTTCTGCAAGCTTTGTTTTTTGCTGCTTTTTCTTGCTTCAAGAATCATTTTTATGATTTTTCAGATTATCAAATAACATGTCTCCTAGTCATCATTCTTTCAAGAGCCAACATATTTAACATTCTTAAACAACAACTTCAAAAGACATATGCACTGTTCAAGCATACATTCAGAAAACAAGAAGCATTGTCACCACATCAATATAATTAAACTAAGTTCAAGGATAAATTCAAAACCCATGTACTTCTTGTTCTTTTGAATTAAAACATTTTTCATTTAAGAAAGGTGATGGATTCATAGGACATTCATAACTTTAAGACATAGTTACTAACTACTAATGATCATGTAATGAAGACACAAACATAGATAAGCACATATCATAGAAAACGAAAAACAGAAGAAATAAGAACAAGGAATGAATCCACCTTAGTGATGGTGGCGTTTTCTTCTTGAGGAACCAATGATGTCCTTGAGCTCTTCTATGTCTCTTCCTTGTCTTTGTTGCTCCTCCCTCATTGCTTTTTGATCTTCTCTTATTTCATGGAGCATGATGGAGTGCTCTTGATGTTCCACCCTTAGTTGTCCCATATTGGAACTCAATTCTCCCAGGGAGGTGTTGATTTGCTCCTAATAATTTTGTGGAGGAAAGTGCATTTGAGGCATCTCCGGGATCCCATGGTAATGAGCTTCTTGCGCCTCTTGAGCTCCATGAATGGGCTCTCTTGCTTGCTCCATCTTTTTCTTAGTGATGGGCTTGTCCTCTTTAATGAGGATATCTCCCTCTATGTCAATTCCAGCCGAATTGCATAGGTGGCAAATGAGGTGAGGAAAGGCTAACCTTGCCATAGTGGAGGACTTGTCAGCCACCTTGTAGAGTTCTTGAGGTATAATCTCATGAACTTCCACCTCTTCTCCAATCATGATGCTATGGATCATGATGGCCCGGTCTATAGTAACTTCAGACCGGTTGCTAGTGGGGATGATTGAGCATTGAATGAACTCCAACCATCCTCTAGCTACAGGCTTGAGGTCCAATCTTCTTAGTTGAACCGGCTTGCCTTTGGAGTCAATCTTCCATTGAGCTCCTTCTACACATATGTCCATGAGGACTTGGTCCAACCTCTGATCAAAGTTGACTCTCCTTGTGTAGGGGCGTGCGTTCTCTTCCATGTTTGGCAAGTTGAACGCCAACCTCACATTTTCCGGACTAAAATCTAAGTATTTCCCCCGAACAATTGTAACATAGTTCTTTGGATCCGGGTTCTTACTTTGATCATGGTTCTTGGTAATCCATGCATTGGCATAGAACTCTTGAACCATTAGGATGCCAACTTGTTGGATGGGATTTGTTAGAACTTCCCAACCTCTTCTTTGAATTTCATGTCGAATCTCCGGATACTCATTTCTTTTGAGTTTGAAAGGGACCTCAGGGATCACCTTCTTCTTGGCCACAACATCATAGAAGTGGTCTTGATGGGCTTTGGAGATGAACCTTTCAATCTCCCATGACTCGGATGTGAAAGCTTTTGTCTTCCCTTTCCCCTTTCTAGAGGATTCTCCGGTCTTAGGTGCCATCAATGGTAATGGAAAAACAAAAAGCTTATGCTTTTACCACACCAAACTTATAATTTTGCTCGCCCTCGAGCAATAAAAGAAAGAATAAATGAAGAAGAAGAAGAAATAGAGGAGAGGGAGAGTGGGAAGTGTTTCGGCCAAGAGGGGTGTGTTGTGTGAATTTGATGAAGAATGGAGGGCTTTATATAGGGAAGGGAGGGGGGTTAAGGTTCGGCCATATGGGTGGGTTTGGGTGGGAAATTGGTTTTGAATTTTTGAAGGTAGGTGGAGTTTATGAGGTAGGTTTATGGGGAAGAGTGGATGGATGTGAGTGGTGAAGATTTAATAGGGAAGAGGGATGGAGGTGATAGGTGAAGGGTTTTGGGGAAGAGTGTTTATGGGATTGTGTGAAAAAGGGGTGAGAAGAAGTGAGTGGAGGTAGGTGGGGATCCTGCAGGGTCCACAGATCCTGAGATGATCCTGTGGGGTCCACAGCTCCTGAGATGATCCTGTGGGGTCCACAGATCCTGAGATGATCCTGTAGGGTCCACAAATCCTTAGATGATCCTGTGGGGTCCACAGATCCTGAGGTGTTCAAGGATTTACAACCTTGCACCAAATTAGCCATGCAAAATGCCTTTGCACACAACTCTGGGCGTTCAGCGCCAGGTTGGTGCCCATTTTGGGCGTTCAACGCCCATTTGTTGCCATTTCTGGCGTTGAACGTCAGAACCATGCTTGTTCTGGGCGTTTAGCACCAGAACCATGCTCTGTTCTGGCGTTGAACGCCAGGAAGATGCTTCCTCCAGGGTGTGATTTTTCTTCTGCTGTTTTTGATTCCGTTTTCAATTTTTATATTTATTTTGTGACTCCACATGATCATGAACCTAATAAAACATGAAAAACAAAAACAAAATTAGATAAATAAACATTGGGTTGCCTCCCAACAAGCGCTTCTTTAATGTCAATAGCTTGACAGTGGGCTCTCATGGAGCCTCACAGATGTTCAGAGCATTGTTGAGACTCTCCAACACCAAACTTAGAGTTTGGATATGGGAGTTCAACACCAAACTTAGAGTTTGGTTGTGGCCTCCCAACACCAAACTTAGAGTTTGACTGTGGGGGCTTGGGTTGACTCTGCTTTGAGAGAATCTTTTCATGCTTCCTCTCCATGGTTGCAGAGGGAGATCCTTGAGTTTTAAACACAAGGGAGTCCTCATTCCATTGAAGGACTAGTTCACCTCTGTCAACATCAATCACAGCTCTTGCTGTGGCTAGGAAAGGTCTTCCTAGGATGATGGATTCATCCTCTTCCTTTCCAGTATCCAGGACTATGAAATCAGCAGGGATGTAAAGGCCTTCAACCTTTACTAACACGTCCTCTACTTGTCCATAAGCCTGTTTTCTTGAATTGTCTGCCATCTCTAATGAGATTTTAGCAGCTTGCACCCCATAGATTCCCAGTTTCTCTATTACAGAGAGGGGTATGAGGTTTATTCCTAAACCAAGGTCACACAGAGCCTTAAAGATCATGGTTCCTATAGTACAAGGTATTATGAACTTTCCAGGATCCTGTCTCTTCTGAGGCAATGTCAGTTGATCCAGATCACTTAGTTCATTGATGAACAAGGGAGG
This sequence comes from Arachis hypogaea, assembly GCF_003086295.3. Lineage (NCBI taxonomy): Eukaryota > Viridiplantae > Streptophyta > Magnoliopsida > Fabales > Fabaceae > Arachis > Arachis hypogaea. Next base: position 26,874,138 of record NC_092046.1, read on the forward strand.
TTCATCTTCCCAAGTTTCAATACCAAATAATTTGGCATTCAGCTTCATGATTGCACCAAGAAACTTGGCAGTTTGCTCTTCAGAAATATCCTCATTCTCTTTAGAAGAGGAATACTCATCAGAGCTCATGAAGGGCATAAGGAGGTTCAATGGAATCTCTATGGTCTCTAGATGAGCCTCAAAGTCCTTTGGTTCCTCAGAGGGAAGCTCCTTATTGATCACTGGACGTCCCAGAAGGTCTTCCTTCTTGGGATTCACATCCTCTCCTCTCCTCACAGGTTCGGCCATGATGCTTATGTCAATGGCCTTGCACTCTCCTTTTGGATTCTCTTCTGTATTGCTTGGGAGAGTACTAGGAGGGATTTCAGTGATCCTCTTACTCAGCTGGCCTACTTGTGCTTCCAAATTTCTAATGGAAGACCTTGTTTCATTCATAAAACTCACAGTGGCCTTAGATAGATCAGAGACTAAGTTTGCTAAATTAGAAGTATTTTGTTCAGAGTTCTTTGTCTGTTGCTGAGTGGATGATGGAAAATGTTTATTATTGTTAAACCTGTTTCTTCCACCATTATTAAAGCCTTGTTGAGGCTTTTGATCCTTCCATGAGAAATTTGGATGATTTCTCCATGATAAGTTATAGGTGTTTCCATAAGGTTCACCTAAGTAATTCACCTCTGCTATTGCAGGGTTCTTAGGATCATAAGCTTCTTCTTCATAAGAAGCCTCTTGAGTACTGTTGGATGCAGCTTGCATTCCATTCAGACTCTGAGAGATCATATTGACTTGCTGAGTCAATATTTTATTCTGAGCCAATATGGCATTCAGAGTATCAACTTCAAGAACTCCCTTCTTCATAGGCGTCCCATTACTTACAGGATTCCTCTCAGAAGTGTACATGAACTGGTTATTTGCAACCATGTCAATGAGTTCTTGAGCTTATGCAGGCGTTTTCTTTAGGTGAATGGATCCACCTGCAGAAGTATCCAATGACATCTTTGATAGCTCAGATAAACCATCATAGAATATATCCAGGATGGTCCATTCTGAAAGCATGTCAGAAGGACACTTTTTGGTCAGCTGTTTGTATCTTTCCCAAGCTTCATAGTGGGATTCACCATCTTTTTGTTTGAAGGTTTGAACATCCACTCTAAGCTTGCTCAGCTTTTGAGGAGGAAAGAACTTGGCTAAGAAAGCCGTGACCAGTTTATCTTAAGAGTTCAGGCTATCTCTAGGTTGAGAATCCAACCATATTCTAGCTCTGTCTCTTATAGCAAAAGGGAAAAGTATGAGCCTGTAGACTTCAGGATCTACTCCATTAGTCTTAACAGTATCACATATTTGCAAGAATTCAGTTAAGAACTGAAAAAGATCTTCAGATGGAAGTCCATGAAACTTGCAGTTCTGCTGCATCAGAGAAACTAATTGAGGTTTCAGCTCAAAGTTGTTTGCTCCAATGGCAGGAATGGAGATGCTTCTTCCATGTAAATTGGAATTAGGTGCAGTAAAGTCACCAAGCATCCTCCTTGCATTATTATTATTTTTGGCTGCCATCTCCTCTTCCTGTTCAAAAATTTCTGAAAGGTTATCTCTGGATTGTTGTAATTTAGCTTCTCTTAATTTTCTCTTCAAAGTCCTTTCAGGTTCTGGATCTGCTTCAACAAGAATGTTCTTGTCCTTGCTCCTGCTCATATGACAAAGAAAAAGGCACAGAAAAAATAATAATAATAATATGGATCCTTTATATCACAGTATAGAGGTCCTTGTGTTAGTAGAAGAAAAGAAGAAGAAAATCTGAACTCAGAGAGAGAGAGAGGGTTCGGATTTTTGGTGATGTGAGGAAGAGATGTTAGTAGATGAATAAATAAATAGAAGGAGATGAGGGAGAAGGATTTTCGAAAATAATTTTTGAAAAAGAGTTAGTGATTTTCGAAAATAGTTTTGGAAAAGGTTAGCAGTTTTTCGAAAATTCAAATAAAAAAATTTTTAGTTAATTAAAAAGAAATTTTTGAAAAAGGGGGGAGATATTTTCGAAAATTAGAGAGAGAGAGTTAGTTAGGTGGTTTTGAAAAAGAGAAGAAACAAACAAAAAGTTAGTTAGTTAGTTGAAACAAATTTTGAAAATCAATTTTGAAAAGATAAGAAGATAGGAAGTTAGAAAAGATATTTTGAAAATCAAATTTTTGAAAAAGATAAGATAAGAAGATATTTTTGAAAAGATATGATTGAAATTAGTTTTGAAAAAGATTTGATTTTTAAAATCTCAATTAATGACTTGATTCACAAGAAATCATAAGATATGATTCTAGAACTTAAAGTTTGAATCTTTCTTAACAAGTAAGTAACAAACTTGAAATTTTTTTGAATCAAAACATTAATTGATGATGTTATTTTCGAAAATATGATGTAAAAATAAGAAAAATATTTTTGAAAAATATTTTTTTTTGAATTTTCGAAAATAACTAAGAAATTTGAAAAAGATTTGATTTTTGAAAAAGATTTTGAAAAAGATGAGATTTTTAAATTGAAAATTTGATTTGACTCATAAAAACAACTAGATTTTTAAAAATTTTTGAAAAAGTCAAATCTAATTTTCGAAATTTTAAGAGAGAAAAGGGGAAAGATATTTTTTTTATTTTTAAATTTTTAATAATGAGAGAGAAAAACAAGTTAAATGATGCAATGCATGAAATTTTTAGATCAAAATAATGAATGCATGCAAGAATGCTATGAATGTCAAGATGAACACCAAGAACACTTTGAATGTCAAGATGAACACCAAGAACATGTTTTTGAAAAATTTTTAATGCAAAGAAAACATCCAAGACACCAAACTTAGAATTCTTTAATGCTTAGGCACTAAGAATTCAAGAATGCATATGAAAAACAAGAAAAGACACAAAACATGCAAATGCAAAGATCAAACAAGAAGACTTACCAAGAACAACTCGAAGATCATGAAGAACACTATGAATGCATGAATTTTCAAAAAAATGTAAGATGCACATGCAATTGACACCAAACTTATAACATGACTCAAGACTCAAACAAGAAACACAAAATATTTTTGATTTTTATGATTTTATGATTTTTTTTTTGTATTTTTCAAAAATTAATTGAAAAAGGAAAATAAGGATTCCAAAATTTTTAATATGAATTCCAGGAATCTTGCATTCTTAGTCTAAAGCTTCAGTCCAGGAATTAGACATGGCTCACTAGCCACCCAAGCTTTCAATGAAAGCTCCGGTCCAAAACACTAGACATGGCCAATGGCCAGCCAAGCTTCAGCAAGATATCAGAATATACTGCTCATTACTTATCAAATATGTAACTTGCCTCTATGCTGATGGTTTGGAAGCCTCAGTCCAAAAGAATTTAGACATGGCTTTGCAGCCAGCCAGGCTTCACATGCTTCATGAAACACTAGAATTCATTCTTAAAAATTTTGAATCTAAAAAATATATTTTTTTTCGAAAACAGGTGAGGAAATTTTGAAATATTTTTGAAAAATTTTTGAAAAGAAAGCAAAAAGAAAATTACCTAATCTGAGCAACAAGATGAACCGTCAGTTGTCCAAACTCGAACAATCCCCGGCAACGGCGCCAAAAACTTGGTGCTGTTGCCGGATCAAACTTGGCACTGATGTTACCGGACCAAAAGCTTGCCGAAAACTCGAACAATCCCCGGCAACGGCGCCAAAAACTTGGTGCGCAGAAATTGTGATTACACTTTAATTATGTAAAATTCATCGCTCTTTCTTTCCCTGGTAATGGCGCCAAAAACATGATGCCAATACCATAGTTCACAACTTCGCACAACTAACCAGCAAGTGCACTGGGTCGTCCAAGTAATACCTTACGTGAGTAAGGGTCGAATCCCACGGAGATTGTTGGTATGAAGCAAGCTATGGTCACCTTGTAAATCTCAGTCAGGCGGATATAAAATAGTAATGGGGTTTTCGAAAATAATATAATAAAACAGGGATAGAAATACTTATGTAAATCATTGGTGAGAATTTCATATAAGTGAATAGAGATGCTTTCGTTCCTCTGAACCTCTGCTTTCCTGCTATCTTCATCCAATCAGTATTACTCCTTTCCATGGCTGGCTTTATGTAATGCATCACCATTGTCAATGGCTACTTTCGGTCTTCTCTCGGGAAAATGATCCAAATGCCCTGTCACGGCACGTCTAATCGTCTGGAGACATCACCCTTGTCAATGGCTTCATCTTATCCTCTCAGTGAAAATGGTCAATGCACCCTATCACGGCACGACTATTCATCTGTCGGTTCTCGATCATGCTGGAATAGGATTTACTATCCTTTTGCGTCTGTCACTACGCCCAGCAATCGCGAGTTTGAAGCTCGTCACAGTCATTCAATCATTGAATCCTACTCGGAATACCACAGACAAGGTTTAGACCTTCCGGATTCTCTTGAATGCCGCCATCATTCTAGCTTACACCACGAAGATTCTGATTAAGAGATCTAAGAGATACTCATTTAGTCGAAGGTAGAACGGAAGTGGTTGTCTGGCATGCGTTTATAGGGAATGATGATGATTGTCACGTTCATCACATTCAGGTTGAAGAGCGAATGAATATCTTAGAAGCGAAATAAGATGAATTGAATAGAAAACAGTAGTACTTTGAATTAATCTTTGAGGAACAGCAGAGCTCCACACCTTAATCTATGGAGTGTAGAAACTCTACCATTGGAAATACATAAGTGATAATGGAGTTCATTGGTCTCGGCCCCAGAGGGGAACCGGAGTAACCAAGACTGTGAATACAATGATAAAAAGTTCTATTTATAATAAACTAGCTACTAGGGTTTACAGAAGTAAGTAATTGATGCATAAATCCACTTCCGGGGCCCACTTGGTGTGTGCTTGGGCTGAGCTTTGAGTGTTGCACGTGTAGAGGTCCTCTTTGGAGTTGAACGCCAGTATTTGTGCCAGTTTGGGCGTTCAACTCTGGTTTTGGATCCTTTTCTGGCGCTGGACGCCAGAATTGGGTAGAGAGCTGGCGTTAAACGCCAGTTTACGTCGTCTATTCTTGGCCAAAGTATGGACTATTATATATTGCTGGAAAGCCCTGGATGTCTACTTTCCAACGCAATTGGAAGCGCGCCATTTTGAGTTCTGTAGCTCCAGAAAATTCACTTGAGTTCAGGGAGGTCAGAATCCAACAGCATCAGCAGTCCTTCTTCAACCTCTGAATCTGATTGTTGCTCAAGTCCCTCAATTTCAGCCAGAAAATACCTGAAATTACAGAAAAACATACAAACTCATAGTAAAGTCCAGAAATGTGAATTTAACATAAAAACTAATGAAAACATCCCTAAAAGTAACTAGATCCTACTAAAAACATACTAAAAATAATGTCAAAAAACGTATAAATTATCCGCTCATCAGCCATGTATGCTCTCGGCCCTTCCTGCTTGTAGCCCAAGGCCATCCCAATGGTGGCAGTGTCAAGAGTGATGTGAACTCTCTTCACATATAAATGGATGGTGCCATCAATAAGTCTCATGTTGGCGTAGAACTCTCGAACTAAACTCGGGTAAACTGGCTTCTGGATGTGAAGCAGAGGAGTCCATTGAAGCAGTTCAAAAAGAGGAGAAACATTTATCCCCTTGCTGGTGAGAGAGTCCAGGTTGACAAGGTAGGTTGCACAGAGATGATGCTTTTCCAGGACTTCTTTATGGAATTCATATGAAGCACAGGAGTTGAATCGGGCAGGGTCATAGTGAGAGTGTGTCTTGCTGAATTTGTTCTTGAAGTCCAAAGATTCTAGGTTTGCAGGTTCCTTGGTGTTGTGCAGGGCAAATCCTTTTGATTTCTGGCCACTCTTCCCGAGTGTGGCTTTCTTATGTGGAGATGGTGGTGGAGACGGAATGGGTGATGTGTGAGACTCTTCCTCTTCTTCCACGGGAACTCTTTCTTTCTTCTTCCTTGAATAAGTTTTTGTAGTTATGACCTTCCTACGCATGGTGTCGGTTTGCTTTGAAGGAGGTGATGGAGAAGATGATGATGTAGAGTGAATATGGATGTGAGTATGAGATTGTGTATTGGACGGTTTTTTAGAGAAGAGAATGCGTTCGCTTTTCCTGGGAGCAGTTTTCTTTTTCATGGTAGTGAAAATGGAGAAGTGGAATATGAGGGGATTGAGTAGAAACCGAATGGAGTGAGGGAGGAGGGAGGTTAGAGAAGCAATAAATGTGGAGTGGAGAGAGAATTAAGGGGAATTAAATGTCCATTAAGTGGCGGTTAATACCCAAGGAGTTTCTCTTTTATTTGAAATAAATTGAAAGGTGGTTTCCTAGAATCAAGGAATTAGGTGAAGAGAAGGATTTGATTTGACAATAACCACTTTCAATAAGATTTGATGAGACAACAAAAAGACATTTTGATTTTCAGAGAGAGAAACTAACAAAATGGTCAGAATGGGGTCAAAGAAATTTGGTGGGTCCCATGAGAATTTTTTTTTTTTTTTTTGCGCTGTCTCCCCTTTGATCACAGCCCTTCCAACACTTTTATTTTTATCTCGTCCATTCCTACGAGACAAAACTGAGCAGAATCAATATTTCACAAGTTATCAATAAAACTTAAATCAAACATTCCCAAACTTTTTCTCAAAGTGCAGAATCTGTCTTCACAGAGGGGTTTAGTAAAAATATCAGCAAGTTGGTCTTTAGATTTTACAAATTGAATATCAATAGTACCCTTTTGCACATGCTCTCTAATGAAATGATATTTTATCTCAATGTGCTTGGTTCTTGAGTGCAAAACAGGATTTTTTGAAATGTTAATAGCACTCATATTATCACAAAATAAGGGTATACTATTGATCTTTAATTTGTAATCTTCCAACTGCATTTTTAACCAAATTAATTGTGAACAACAAGCATATGCGAAAATATATTCAGCTTCGGCTGTAGATAAAGCCACTGTGACTTGCTTTTTTCTTGACCACATGTTGAGTAAGCTTCCAAGGAAGCAACACATGCCGGATGTACTCCGTCTATCCACCCTATCTCTCGCATAATCTGCATCCCAAAACCCTACTGCACAAAAGTTATCAGATTTAGGATACCACAAGCCATAATCACTAGTCCCCTTAATTATCTAATGATGCGCTTAACGGCCGAAAGATGAGATTCTTTTGGTTGAGATTGAAACCTTGAGCATACACCCACACTTTGAACAATATCCGGTCTAGAGGAGGTAATGTACATAAGTGAACCTATCATTCCTCTATACCTTGTTTCATCCACATCTTGGCCATCATCATCCTTTTCAAGTTTTGTGTTAGGATGCATTGGTGTTCCCATTGGTTTGGAACTTTCTAGGCCAAATTTTTGATAAGTTCTTTTGCATACTTTCCTTGGTGAATAAAGGTACCACTAGGAGTTTGTTTAATTTGGAGGCCAAGAAAGAAAGTAAGCTCTCCCATTAAGCTCATCTCAAACTCACTAGTCATGAGTTTTCCAAACTCTTCATACAAGGTCTCATTGGCCGAACCAAACACAATGTCATCTACATAAACTTGAACTAGGAGAATATCATCATTAGATGCTTTAATAAATAAAGTAGTGCCGGTGGTACCCCTTTGAAATTGATTTTCCAACAAGAAGGCACTAAGCCTTTCATACCAAGCTCTTGGAGCTTGTCTAAGACCATAAAGAGCCTTATATAGTTTAAAAACATGATTTGGGAAATCTTTATGTTCGAAACCGGGGGTTGTGCCACATACACTTCTCTATCAATAAAACCATTAAGGAAAGCACATTTAACATCCATTTGAAACATTTTGAAGTCCTTATGGGCAGCATAGGAAAGAAGCAACCTAATTGCTTCCATTCTAGCTACCGGAGCAAAAGACTCATCAAAATCTATACCCTCTTCTTGATCGTAACCTTGGGCCACTAATCTAGCCTTGTTACGAACAACTTGTCCATCCTCACCAAGTTTATTTTTAAACACCCACTTAGTACCCGTAACTTTCTTACCATCCGGATGAGGTACTAGTGTCCAAACCTCATTCTTGTCGAATTGAGCAAGCTCTTCTTGCATTGCTTTGACCCATGATGGATCTTCAAGAGCTTGTTTGACATTGTTGGGCTCCATTTGTGACAAGAGGGCAAAATTGCTTGGTTTGGATTGCCTTTTGGTTGAGGATCTTGTTATTACACCTTGAAAGGGATCACCAATTATAAAGTCATGAGGATAACCCCTCATAGACTTTCATTCTCTAGGCTTCCAGAGTGGTGTTGATCTTTGATGAGTTTCTGGTGGTCTCACTGTTTTAGTTTCTCGTGTCTGCTCAGGAGACAAAGTAGAAATGTCTCCTTCAATCTGACGAGACAAAACTGGACTGGCAGATTCTTCATTTTGAGCAGTTTTGGGATTTTCTTTACTTGTTCCAGCTTCTTCACAATCTGAATCATTATCTATCACAGTACTGGGAATTAAATTAGAATCACAAAAAGTAACATGTATGGATTCCTCTATGGTCCTATGCTCTTTGAGATAAATTCTATAAGCCTTGCTTGTGGTGGAATATCCAACAAACATTCCTTCATAGGATTTTGGATCAAATTTGCCAAGGTTTTCTTTATTGTTAAGTACAAAGCATTTGCATCCAAAAACATGAAAGTACTTAAGATTTGGAGGGGTTCCTTTCCATAGCTCATAAGGAGTTTTCTTCAACCCTTTCTAATAATTGTCCTATTCAAAATATAACAAGCTGTATTTACAGCTTCAGCCCATAGAAATTTAGGAATCTTATTCTCACAAAGCATGGCCCTAGTCATATCTTGAAGGCTTCTATTCCTTCTCTCAACCACCCCATTTTGTTGAGGGATTCTAGGGCATGAAAAGTTATGAAAAATTCGAAAGTCATCGCAGAATTTTTCAAAATCTTAGTTTTCAAATTCTCTTCCGTGATCACTTCTCAAATGGGCAATTTTTAAATCTTTTTCATTTTGAATTTTCTCGCAAAGAGTTGCAAAAGCATGAAAAGCATCATTTTTATAAGCAAGAAAAAGTCCAACCAAATCTAGAGTAATCATCTACCACCACAAGACCATAGTGTTTACCTCCTAAACTTTGAGTTCTTGTTGGACCGAAAAGATCAATGTGTAACATCTCTAATGGCCTTTTGGTTGAGATTCCATCTTTTGGTTTAAAAGAGGATTTTACTTATTTGCCCAATTAGCAAGCATCACAAGTAAGATCCTTATCAAATTTGATATTTGGAATTCCTCTAACCAAATTTTTCTTAACTAGCTTAGAAATTTGGTACATGCTAGCATGACCCAACTTTATATGCCATAGCCATTTTTCATATTCAAGAGAGGTAAAATATGTTACATTTTGTTCTTTCAAGTCCTCAAGAGTCAATCCATACACATTATTGCACCTTTTAGCTTCAAATAAAATATCCCCAGTTTTCTCACAAACAACCAAACACACAAACTTTCTAAAAACAACTTCAAAACCTAAATCACACAATTGGCTAACACTAAGTAAATTATGTTTCAAACCATTTACAAGAAGAACATCATTTATACAAGATGAAAAGATTTTACCAACTTTTCCAATAGCCACTATTTTTCCTTTTGCATCATCACCAAAAGTGACAAGTCCTCCATCATATTCATCAAGCTTTATGAAGAATGTTGTCTTTCCGGTCATATGCCAAGAGCATCCGCTGTCCATATACCACATATTCTCCTTCCGTTTGAATGCTAGGCACACCTGTTCAACGTAGTCAGCCATAAGGCATGGTTAAGGCTTTGTTTCAGATTCTTCATCGTCTTCAGAATCATTTTCAAGATCTTCCCATGATGCCATTAGTCCCTTTTTCTTTCCTTTCTTCGGCTTTTCTTCCCTTTTCAACTTAGGGCAGTCAGATTTGAAGTGCCCTGTTTCTTTACAGTTGTAGTAAGTCACCTTGCTAAAATCTTTCTTCTGTTTTCTTGAGCTCCCTCCTTTGCCTCTCTCCTTGAGCTTCACCATTTTCCTGAATTTTTTTGCAAACAACACAAATTTATTTTCAGATGAGTTATCACTGGATTCATCATCCAGAGGGTTAGTAACAGATGAGAAAGCTATTCCTTTCTTTTTTGAATCTTTTTTTAAATAGGTATTTTCAAAAGCAAGTAAATTTCCTCTCAAATCATCATAGGTCATGGAGTCAAGACCACAACTCTCAGAAATAATTAAAGCTTTTGTTTCCCACTCTTTTGTGAGACATCTCAACACTCTTCTCACTAGCACAGATTCAGGATACTTGATTCCCATAGCATCCAAGCCAACAATAATGGTGTTGAAGCGCTCAAATAGCTCATCAATGGATTCTCCTTCCTTCATTGCAAACATTTCATATTCTCTGTTTAACATATCTATCCTGGTCTTCTTTACAATGGTGGTTTCTTCATGAGTGACTAGGAGTTTGTCCCATATTTTTTTTGCTGTTGTGCATCGTGATACCCGTCGGTACTCCTCAAAGCTGATAGCACAGTTGAGCAAGTTGATAGCCTTGGCATTGAGCTCAACCTTCTTTCTGTCTTCTTCGGTCCAGCTTGCTTCTGGTTTAGAAGTGACAACTCCTTCGGCACTTGTGACGGTTAGATATTGAGGACCTTCAAGGATGATCTTCCAGAGTCTGTAGTCCAGTGCTTGCACAAAGATCTTCATCCTCTCCTTCCAATAGGTATAGGTTTTCACATTGAAAGGAGGAGGTCTGTTGCTTGATTGCCCTTCGGTCAGATTGTAGGACACTAGATTTGAGCCACTGTTCTCTGCCATATAGATCTTTACTCCAAGCTGCAAAGCTTGATCTCTTTGAAACTAAGCTCTGATACCAATTGATGGTTATCAATGGCTAAGAGAAGGGGAGTTGAATCTTAGCCCCTTTTCGCTTGACAACACTTGCTGGCCTTAGAAATTGCTTTTGGAGACTTTTTGTCTTTTTATTTCGTCACTAGCCACGAGACTTTTTATTTTGTCTCGTCCCCAGCCACGACACTTTTCTTTTTGTCTCGTCAATCAGCACGAGATATTTTTGGTTTTATCTCCTGTTGCAGCAGAGATAGAAATGGAGTAGAAGAAAGAGAATATTACACCCAGATATATCCTGGTTCAGCTGCTAAGTGCAGTGCAGCCTACATCCAGTCTCCATCACAACAATGATGGAATTTCACTATAATCATCCTTGATTACAAACACCAATTCTCCCTAGGAACTACCCTTCCTATCCGGGACAAGTCCAGAATCTAAACCCAAACTGAACTTGACTTGGTCACTGCCAAGCTTTCAACTGTAAAGTGCTAACCCAACTTACAAGGGGATTTCCATAGAATCATGAAACACAACACAGATGTACAAAGGAACTCTAAGGACATCTATGGCTTTTTCTTTTAATTTTGCACTCTCTGCCTTTTTCCGCTCTATGGCTTTTTCATACAAACCTCACTGTTTGCCTTTTTCCATGAGACTCAAGACATGACAAAATTAAACAGAAAAATACAAAACATAAAACATTGAAGGAGAAGAAATTCTGTCAGCTTGTGTTTCTATGAGAACTCTATGCCTTGCACTCTCACTCCTTGAATCAACCCTAACTGTTCACCCTTACTTATAGGAAGAACCCTCCAAGGTTGAAACCAAACATACCAAGCCAATCTTCTTCTTCTTCAAACAGAACCGGTTCGGCCAGAGAGAGAGAAGAGATAACACATGCAAAACCCAACATGCAATTACCTCTAGTCCTTCCTTAGTCACCAATCTTCATCAATCCGAGCCCTTCATCCTTGCCTTGCTCTCCAAGATGAACTTCTGGCCCTTGATGCTTCATGATGATGATAGCTTAATCTGCTCTAATCTCTGCCTCTTCCATCACGTAGCCACTGTTGCTACTTCCTGTGATGGTTGAGCAGAATCAGAGACAAGCCATCCTCTCCAAGATTCTTCTTCTCTGACCGAGATCTTCACTTCCATTTTTGGTATGGAGGAGCCAAGATCTCATCACTAAATCTTACCACAAGTGAAAGAAGATCTTAACCACAGCATACTTTTAGTTTGCTTTTTCTTGCCATCATTGTGATGGTTTTGTTGCTTGCTCTATCTTCTTTTCAGTGGCTAGGTGTAGCTTTCATGGTTGCTGGGTAATGACCGAAAGAGAAGAAGAAAAGATGAGAGAGATGAAGTTAGAAGAAAAGCAATTAATTGAAATAGAACAATTTAATTAAAATGAGGTTGCTTTTACTTCCCTTGCTGAGTGGCGTGTTGCATTAAACCAATCAATCATATCAATCATACTTTTTCTCTCTCTTTTATATTTCCAATCCTAGCAAATTAAATTTTGAAATCCATCTCTTAACAAGAAATGGAATCCGTTGGAGGCATGAAACCAATTTGCTTTCTTTCAATGGGTTTCGGATCAAGCATTGGATTATTGGTTTAATATGGGCTTAATGTTGATGTTAGTAGAAATTGGCCCAATTAAACATAATTTACATCTGCCATATAGTATGCCATACTTTGAATAAGGCTTAATTCTTAAAAGCATATTGGGCTTGTAATAATAAATCAAAATGGCCCATTAAAATAAATCAGTCAACACAATCATATTGACATCAAAGCTGAAGGTTAGTTTGCAACAATTTCCTTTTGTATTCGGTCCAAACAGAACTTGCATAGAAAAAATAATTTTCATCACATATATGGATTAATATTTTTGCATTTAATTAGATTAATAATGTTTAGTCATCATAAATGTTATTTTAGAGTTTTCCAAACTCATCAATATATATAATATAATAATAATTTTTATAATAAAAATTAGTTATCAAATTATTCGTTAACTATGATGTATTTTTGTATAAATATATGTATTATTTAACTCATTTTTAATGTATATCTTATATTTTAATATGTATTTTATATAAATGATTATTTTTTATGTACATATAACATGATCATTGTTATAATTATATTTTGTTAAAATATGATTAGTCTTCAAAATATCTAATTTACAAATTACAATAATAAAATAATAATTTAAATAATAACATATAATTTAGAATTTTATTATTTAAGTTTCATATTTTAAAAAATTAAGTCACTTTTTTCTTAACAATACAATCCAAATATCTCTTTTTCTATATATATTAGTAAATAATTATTTAAAAATTTACTTCTCATAAAATTAGAAGCCAACTTTTATTGATATTTATAGTTGAAAAAATTCTTTCAATTAATGCATTTGTTACAAAAAAATTAAAGCTAATATAAAAATAAATAAATAAAACTCTTTCGAGTCGATTTCTAAAACAAAAAAGCACAAATTTTATTTTAATTGAAAAATAATAATTCTAATAGACATCTAATATAAAATTCTTAAATCGACTATTAAATATTGAAAATTGAGTAAAAATTATTGTAGAATCAAATTTAATAATTTAAGAAAAGCAAATAAATTGACTATGTAGACATGTTGTTAATCTTGGTATTTATTGGTCTAGAGAAGAATAGATTGAATGCATCATGTGTGCAGTGATGTGCTGCTTCAAAATCGACATGCCAAAAAGAATCAGCTATAAAAGAACGGGAAGCAATCGTTCTTTGGGATTACGGAAGTTGGTTGTTTAAGGGAAGGCATTGTGTGCAGTATTTGTTAAAGATTGTTATTGAGAATTTGGTACGAAAAAAACTCCCATGACAAACTCATTGTCCCACAATTTTTTTTTTTTTTTGAAAAGTGTAATGTTAAAGAATCAATTTTTCAATTAACATTAGTCAATTTTTTAAAAATTATTATTTATCTTAAATTCTATATTTCGAATCATAATCCCTACCTATAAATCTTAAATTATAAACATACACTCTAAAATTGACTAATGTTAGCTAACAAAATTCGATTTCCTATATTTTCTCTTCTTAAAAATGCCAATAACACCTTATGAGCATATAGCTCTAATGATGTGCCTAAGTCATACCCCGAAAAAAAAAATTAACAATTGATTGAGAAATAACTTGATTTTTGTGAAAATGATTAATAATGAAGAAAACAAAACTAACAGAGAACTTAAGAATTAATGATTGGTTAAAAATACTGATCCAAGAAACTTTACCTATGGCTAAGTTGTCACAATAAGTTCCATAACTTTAACTATTACTGGCTTGTGAGGTATTGAAGGTAGCAGCAAATCAACCACTCTCAAATTCTTGCCATTAACAAATTTTTATCTTATTGAAAGGTTCACTACTATCCCTAGTGGACGTGAGACTCACCAATATTTCCAATGAATAATAAACACGGTTAGGATTAAAGTTCACTATTATCTTCTAATTAATCTAGATTCATTTCAAACCAAATAGTTAGCATAAACACGGAAATTTAATTATAATCTGTCACAACTAACTCAATTAACCCTACTAACCTTCAAGCCGTTATAGATGACCTCTTATATAGATATAGATTAATTGTAATAACTTTCAGATTAATCAAGATACATTAAGGTAATTTATCATACTAAGTTTAGAATAGAGTAACCACATTAATTAGAAGAGTTTAGTAATGCTCTTGCTATTAACTTTCCTATGACTTAAGCATAAGTAGTTAATGGCGAGGGTGTTACAGAGAATATATGTTGAAGTTAGTGGACTGCACAACACGTAACAAATTGTGTTGGTTTGGTGCAATTGCTTCAATGAAAATAGAAATTAAGTTTTTGCATCTTGTTGCATTATAATATTATTATGATCTTATAAAATAATCTTATCTCCCTTATAGATATCCATATATTAGTGGTTACTAATAGCCACTAGCTAGGAACCAAAGCACTTTTCAGTGCTTAGCAATAACATTATCCTAAGTGACTTGTAAATACAAATAACATTATAATATTCCTCCACTACTTGACTTGTATTTATACAAGAGATGTCTTCTCCACCTTGATTTAGTTGCTATGACAAATTTTTGTTATAGTTTTCTACTTATTTCTTAGTAGAATTACAGAAAATTTTGATTGATTTTTTTTATTGAATTAAAAAAAAATAGAAAAAAAAACACAAAATTTGAAATACAGGATAGAAAATTGGAGTTCTACTCCTAAGTTCGCGTAAGGAGCTTTGGCATCTATTTCTGTTTCAGTGATTTTTTGCTCTACTTCTTTTCTCCTTTTTCTCTTTTCTTATGTAGTGTTATTTTTTATTTAAAATAATCACTCCTATACATTAATTATTCTCATAAATGATCATACAATCTGTTTAATTATTTTCTACTTAGAGTTTCATGTCTCATCTTTTTTTAGAGTAATTAAAAAACAAAAAAGAAATCTTTGCTTTCCTAATAATGGACTCATTTGTTGTCTTTTGTTTTTTTTTTATTCCTTTTTTTACATTATTTTTTTGTATGGTATTCAACAATATCTTCCCCTTGAAGAGCTACCTTGTCTTCAAGGTGAAAAGAGAGAAGATCTTATGAATTTCAGTGCCTAACTCCCATAAAATTTTAAATTATGATAAATGTTACCATTTGATCAATACTTTATCAAGCTGTCTTGCTACATTGGTGTTAACCTCGAGGACTTCTTCTGGTTGAGTCTGAAGTTCCCATTCTTTTAAAATAGTTGCTGGAAATGGTTGCAGATGGATATTCGTTCTAGTGTATTTTTTTAACAGGAAAACATGAAAAACTGGATGAATTCTAACTGTTTCGGACAATTTTAGTTGATATACAACTTGCCTCACTCCTTCTAATATCTCAAATAACCCATAGAATCTTGGGTTAAGCTTTTGATTGACTCTTTTGACAAGTTCTTGCATCTTATATAGTTGCAACTTAAGAAACAACATCTTTCCTTTTTCATAGGTCACATCATGCCTTTTCTGATCATCATATGTTTTCATTTATTTTTGGACTCTTTCAAGCGAAAATTTGAGCTTATCGATCATCTGATTCTTTTCTTTTAAAAGGACTTGAACTTTTTATACTGTTGTTCTCTACCATAAAGGGCTTTAAAAGGGACTTTAAAATAATGGAGCCATAATAGTTGGTATTATATGAATATTTTGCCAATATACTAACTATTTAGACCATTGTCTTGGCTTAAAACTTATAAGACACCTTAAATAAGTTTCCAAGCATTTATTGATAGCCTCACTTTGTCCATCTGTTTATGAAAGATAAGTAAAACTCATCTTGAGGGTGGTTCCAACTTCCTTAAATAGCTCACCCAAAAAATTTCTCATGAATAATTTATCTCGATCTAAAATAATTGAGTTTGGAAAATCATGAAATCGCTCCACTTCTTTGATAAATACATCAGCTACTTCCTTGGCCGTGTAAGGGTATGCTAGAGCAAAAAAATTGGCATATTCAATCATTGTATCTACAATTACGAAGATATTTCTCATTCCCAAAGCCTTAGGCAATCCTTGGCTGAAGTCCATAGATACAGCAGATCAAACATTTATACGAATTGGTATTGATTGTAAAAGGCCAACATGCAATAACGTTTAGCGCTTATTCCTTTGGCACACCTCACATTCTTTTATGGATTGCTAAATTTTTCTTTTTCAATACATCATCGCGGATATTCTCTTGTAGGTTCGAAAGTGTCTAGAATGTTCAACCACCTTTATATCATGAAATTCTTTCAAATTTTTGTAATCACCAATCTTCCCTTGTAATATAGCTTTCCATGTGTAATCCCTGACTGAGTGTATTTTCCTTGCAAAAGCTTATGAATAATGCCTGAGTTTGTCATTAGCTTGTATGTCATCTTCCCATTCATTCCACTTTGCTGTTATTGCTGTCGTATCGTGGTGAGGGATGAGTATTGGATTTTTTTTCGACAATACATCTTTCACCATATTCTCAGCCCTAGTTTTATACTTGATGTCAAAGTCATATTCCAACAATTTTATCATCCATTTCTGTTACTCTTCTCCTACTATTAGTTGATCCAATATATATTTAAGACTTTTTTTTGTTAGTGTGCACAATAAAATGCTTCCCCAAAAGATAATGTATCTACCGTTAAACTGCCAACAATATTGCCATGATTTCTCTTTCATAGACAGACTTGACATGTGCTTCCTCTAAAATTTTTCTGCCAACAATTTTCTCTAATTTTTATTTTTTTGAAAAATTAGTTTCGATGATAAAATGTTTGGAGAAAAGCACTAGTAGGATAGTCATTGCCTTCTTTAATTCTTCAAAGGCAATTTCAGCCTCCTCCATACACTTGAAGTTAGTGGCCATGCAATCTTGCCATAATTTTTCACAGGTCGCCCATATTATCCGGTTAATCCTAAAAGTCTTCTTAGGCCCTTCAAATCAAATGACTTGGGACAATATTTCATGTTTGCAATCTTCTTAGGATTTACAACTTCCCCTCCTGTTGAGATGATATACCCCAAGTACTCCACCTATGATTGCTAAAAAAATGCTTCTTTTTTTATATCAAAAATAGCTTATTATTCTTGAGAACCTCAAAAACCAGCTTTAAGTGTCGCAAGTGGGCTTTATGTTTGGAGCTGTAGATTAGAATATCATTAAAGAACACTAAGACAAACTTTCTCAAATACGGTTCCAACACTTTATTCATTAGTGTTTTAAAGGTAGATGCGACATTTGTAAGGCTAAAGGACATTACTAAGAACTCGTAGTGACCTTCATGAGTTTTAAATGTTGTTTTAAGAACATCTTTAGCCTTTATTCTAGTTTAATGGTAGCCAAATTTTAAATCCATTTTAGAGAAGTGGTGAGCTCCTTCAATTTCATCTAGAAACTCATCATTGACTAGTATAAGAAATTTATTTGCAATTGTCACCTTATTTAAGGCTCAATAATCCACACAAAATCTTCATCCCCATCTTTTTTTTTTAACCAAAATCATTGGACTAGAAAAATGGCTAGTACTTGGCTGAATAATTTCAAACTACATCATCTCCTTAAAAATTTTCTCAGTTTTATTCTTTTGATTGTGAAGGTTTCTATAAAAGTAGATATGAGGGTTCACAAGGCCTTCTTTTAATACAATAGCATGATCTTGTTTTCTTTTCGGTGGAAGACTTTGAGGAAGCTAAAAGAGATCTTCATAATTATCAAAATGCATTTTATATCTTTTAATAATTCTACCACTTCAATTTCGATCTCTACTTATTCCTCTTCGTCACCCATAAGAAATATCTAATAGTTTTGACGTTGACACACATCTGCATGTCCCAATTTTTTCCCACAGCAAAAACATAACACCTTCCATTGCCTCTTGGTCCATTCATGGTTTGAAAGCTTTTTCACTCCAATAGGCTTATTATCCACTGACTCGTGATGGTTAGTTTCTATAATTTGGGGGAGTTTTGGGACTCCATTACTTGTTGTTTGGACTTTTTTGGCTTGGAATCTAAAATCTGATCTTGATCCACCCCTTTCAAATCCTCCTGGGCTTTGCTTAACCCAATCCGAGCTTCAATTGAAGGATGATGAGCTTAGAAATTTGGAGCTATCTTTTTTCTTTGTGGATTCACTCCACAATCACACTACGTCATATTCCTATTCTCGATTGAGAGAGCTAGACTCATCATTTCTTCCAAGCATTTAAAATAAAGAGAAAAGGACAAATAGGTCCCTGACTTTTTGTCTCGTGGACATTTTTGTTTCTGACTATTGAAAAATACTTTTAAGTCTTTGACCTTCACAAAATTTGAACGGATCAGTCTCTGACGGAGGCATTTGGACGGATCAGTCCCTGACGGAGGCATTTGGACGGATCAGTCCCTGACGGAGGCATATGGACGGAGAGACTGATCCGTCCAAGTTTTGTGAAGGTCAGGAACTTAAAAGTATTTTTCAATGGTCAGGGACGAAAATGTCCACGAAACAAAAGATTAGGGATCTATTTGTCCTTTTCTCTAAAATTAAAGATGAAATTTCTACTCGTATATTTTTCTTCATCCCATTCATGAAGATACACATCAATGTATCTGTTCACAAATTTTATTGGGTTCAGGTTCTAGCTCAAATTACAAGCAGTAATCAATTACGATTCTATTTTTTCAGATAGCCAAAAGAAGTCCTATTAGGTTTGCTATCATACTTGGTTGGAATTACTTTACGATGTCTTGTTTAAATTGCACCCATGAATGGAAGGGTGTCTACTCCTCCCACTATTCAAACCAAGTTAAGACTTCTCCTTCTAGTGCCATTACAATGATATCAACCTTCTTTGTAGTGAAAACTTGAATGACATAGAAATAATGCTCAATCGTTATCAACCACCCACACACATCACCTAAAAATTGCATATACCACCCATAGAGCTCCTTGAATTGAGCTCTGATACCAGTTGTTAAAAAATGTTATCTAAAATTCTGGTTGCACAATTTAATATCAATCAACAAGTAGAGATATTAGGCGAAACTAATGGAATTTCATCTTCTTAATTAATTTCTTTTATTATATTACATAAATAGAAAGAACATAATTAGAAATAAAAGATAGGTAATTGTAAAATTCTATCAACTCTCCTAAATTCTAGGCATAAAGATTCTTTCGACTTCTATTTTAGTTTTAGTGATTTTTTGGTCTATCTTTTCTCTTTTTTCTCTTTTTTTATATAATCCTATATTTTATTTAAAATAATTCACTCCCATAATCTAATCATCCTTATGAATCATCATACAACTTGTTTATTTTCTATCCACAACTCCATGTCTCATTATTTTCTTTTATAGAATAATTAAAAGAGAAACGAAAAATTTTCTCATCCCTAATTATGGACACATTTATTCTCTCTCATTTATCTTTTATTCTTTTGTGCATTATTTTTCTTAGGGTATTCAACAATCTTGTTTGGAATTCAGGTTAAAAGAGTGGCATAAAAGTATAAGTAGAAAGTGTAATGACATGAACAAAATGATACGAGAGAAATTTATATAGTTTTGTAAACAGTGAGAAATTAATAAATAATTAACTAATAAATTAATTATATTTAAAGAAATTAGAAAATTAAATTTTATAGTTTGAGGAGTAAAAATATTTAAAATATAAATTTTGACACTAATTTTAAAAATTTTGACTCAAAATTGAATCAACGGACTAAACCGATTGAACCGAACCCATATTGAGTCCAGGGCCCAATCCATTACCACTTAATGAAGTGGCTTCAGCTATTTCTTCTCTTCCTCATATGCATTTCACGCTGAAACACAAAGGGGAGAAGGGGAAGAAGAGCAAACTCTTGTTCTTAATTTCAATTGACGAGTCGTTTGCGGCGATGCGTTCGTTTTGCAGTCCTCTTCATTTCTATTCGAACAAAGTACTAAAAAACTTTATAATTTATGCCCAGTTTTCTTCCCCTTTTGGATTCGTGTTTTAGTACGAGTTTTGAGTGATTTTGATGATTTTGGTGGTTTAGGTGCAATCTAATATTGGATAATTATTGGATTTTACTCCAAGCATCAATGGATAAGGTCAAAAAATTCTAAACCCTTGTGGTTTGTTCAATTTTAGTATGCCCTAGTACTAATTTGAGTGAATTGTATGAACTAGCTTGAGTTTATGTGGAATGGGAGTTGAATTGGCAAAATTAAAGCTCTTGTGGCAAAGCTTTAGTGGCTGGAATTTTGGTTGAATTGATTTGGAGTCTTGAAAACTTGAATTGTGGCATTTTGAGTTTAGGAAAAAATTGGCCAAGGTATGATTTTGGTTTCTCATAGATAATGTGTAATGTTACGTGAGAACTTAGGCTAGTTGACTTTAAGATAAGTTGAATTGTGTGTTTGGTGCATGCTTAGTGGAATAAGTTAATAGATGTTGAATGGATATGAATTGTAGTTGAAGTGAGTAAGTGGTATTGAAGAATTATATGTTGAATTGATGTGGTGTAGTTGAGTTGATGAAATTAACTATTATGTATATGCATGAAAATGGTAAATAAGATGTTGAGTTGACGATGAAATGTTGGTATTTTGGATAATTAAATGGCTGATGCATAATGAGTTGGTGTTTGATAGGTTATGATAATGTTTGAGATGGTTTTTTATAGGATTGGGTTGAATTTGGTTTGAAAAACTTGAGTTTTGAAGTTTTGGTAAAAACATATTTTTAACCAATTTCGACGGGTCATAACTTGAGTCTCGGATTTTGGGTTTGAATGGATTTTGTTTTCATTTAAAGATAATTTTATGAACTTTAAAATGGTCTAAAGATTATGGAAATAAAAGTTTTATAGACACTACAAGAAAAACACCCATTCAGGTACACTTGAAAAGTGTAGCCAAAAGTGAAAAAAAATTATGCCTTAGGCTACGGCTACGCTTTTTGGGCTACAGCTACGCTTTTTGAGGTGATTCCTATTCGGCCGTTGCCTATTCTCAAAGGCTACGCTTTTCTGCACCAAGGGCTACGCTTTTCAAGTGATGCTGTCGAGGACCAAAGGCTACGCTTTTCAGCTTTCATTTTTTCAGAATAGGCTACGCTTTTCAACACTACTGCATCACTTGTAAAGCGTAGCCACATTGTATACCATAGCTACTTTTTATAAGCGTAGCCTTAGATCCCTCTTTTTTTTTTTGTATACTATAGCTACTGTATATAAGTGTAGCCTTAGGTCCCTCATTGTTTTTTTTTTATTTTCTATATATATATATATATATATATATATATATATATATATATATATATATTCTAATAATTTTTTTTCTAAAACCTAATATTTAGTAATATGATTATATATATAATTCTATTTTTTTAATTAAATTAGTTAAAAATTATAAAATAAAAATAAATACATAATAATACCATACAATATTCTTTAAATAATAAAAATTATCCTTTAACAAAATATATTTATAATAAACTAAAAATATTGGGATGATCATAAATGAGTATTCATACATCTCACTAAATTAAACATACCCATATCAAAATATACATTAGACCACTTAGAATTTACTACTAATAAACTATAAAAAACCAAAATATTGTATCCTACATAAGTATCTTCTAATAAAAGTTATTAACCTTCTGATAGAAGAGAAAAAAATCTTGTTATTTAAATATCTTGTTCGACGGAAGATCGTATTTGGGAGATTTCTGATTCTTCATCTGCCTCAAATCTTGTTCTGTAGGTTCTGGCAACTACAAAAGAAAAAAATCAAAATTATATAACACTTACTAAACCCCTTAAGGCTTAAATTTGAAAGCATACATAGCACAAAAATGGAAAAAAATAAAATTCACAAACAAAATCAGAAACAAGGTAAAGAAGTGTATATCATACCATTAATGGCCCTGCACAACCTCCATAGCTCTTTAAACAAATCATCACCAGCCCCATCTGCCACAAAACAAAACACAAACATGTTGGAAACTTTGCATGGTTTTTTTCAGACCAAAAGTTGAAAACTTTTTTCTCTCATTTTTGCATTAAGCTCTTCCTTAGTAACCTCCATGTTCACAAGGCAAAAAGGGTCATTCACTTCATATTGAAAAATTAAAGGAAAACATTAAAAATGAAGAGTCCAACAACATTAGTCAATTGCTAAAAGAATAGAGACATTACTCTTTTTCAGCTCAACACTCATATTAACCAAACATGGTAACAACAAAACCACATAAAAATAAATAAATAAGTGGGAGATATTGAGCAGAGGAAGAGATATTATTAGATCCATTAAGACTTAAAAGAGTCAACTATCTAAGGTAAAGAGTCAACCATAGTCTCTTGAAACTCAGCTCCAAGATAGCCACTAGAAACATGGAACCAGTTATCCAATAACAAGTAGTTTGCCACAGTACCAGAAATATATAGATAATAATAAGAGACAATCAAGAAGACATGAAAGGAGAGAATGAAGGGCACAGACCTCATTTTGGATCCTGTTGCATAAAGATTCAACCAATTAATTTCTGTCAAATCCCATATTAACCACTTCCTGAAGAAGCTCTTCGTCAATCTGCAAAACCATGATATTGGTGGATTTTGTAAGTGAATAAGTGTGAGTATCAAAATTGTTTAAGGTGGAGTTAATGTCAAAAATAAAAACCAGGCAAATTGATAAGCATAAGGACATTATTCTATTCTTTATCAAAAGGTAAGATAAAGAACAAATATGTTCCTTTTGCTTCACTCAAATTTTAACTCCAGTTGGCACAGTCTCAGAGAAAGAACAAACTTTGAAATGCTGAATTCAATGATAGAAATATTTAGGAACATGAAGCTCAATAGTTGACAATAGTTGATAAATTGCCATGAGCCACGAAAATACTGCAGCATATATAATCCACATGCAACAAAAATAATTAACATGAAATCAGTAAACTACTCTAGACAAATGAATAATAGTCCCCATTAGTACTTAATTTTTGTTTATTAGAACATTACCATTTACCACTACAAAGTAAACTGCTGATTAAGAAAGCAACAATCATTCACATACAGATCCAAGAATCAAGCAGCTGACTGGTCAATAAATATATTATGTAGCCTAACTTATTTGAGAATAAGCATACTCAATGAAAAGGTTTCTGCCATTTAATCACCAAATACAGCTAAAATCAATATCTAACTATTCTAACCCTTACCTCTTTGTTGATCAAATACACAAGACTTGTCCCTGTTTTTCTCTTGAGTCCAAACCTTAACCGTTCCAAGAACCAGAATTTTGGTTACATTTCACAAGGCCATTCGACCAAATTAAACACAGAGGAGAGAAAATCACTCACCTCTCTTTGCTTGTGGTGGTAGTTGTGTTAAAAGAAATTGAATAAACTGGAAAAAATGGAGCAAGAGAATTATCAGAAATTTGAATTAGAGGAGAAAAGAAAGAAGATGAAGTCGCTGTCCTCACCTAGCAAAGAAACTCGAAGAACAGTTGGGTGAGTGGAATGCAGCTCCCTCTTAAGCTTCAGTCAGCTCCCTCCTTGGCCATCATTCTCTTTCTCTTGGTGCTATGATTGATGAAGAGCCAAAAACTTGAAGAACGCTCCTGTTTTTGCTCCCTGGTGCTTTGGCTATTCCTCTGTTCCTTGCCCTCTGTCTGTGAATTCATGAGGGAGACAGACAGAGACACAATGTTATGTTATGATTATGGGTATTTTTCTTGTAGTGAATTCTCCTAATTTCGTCCGTTCAAAATGCAGCTTGAATCTACACAAACAAAAGTTACATAAGAAGCTTATCGGAGATATAATTCTTTGCAGAATAAATTCAAACACAGATGATTAATAAAAATGCTTCACCATGTGAGAAAATGAATCTTGGAATTACTTTAATTGTCTTTGTTTCTTTTTTTAATTCTTCAATTTTATAATAAGCTCCACTATAAGTGTTGAGCTCTTTCTTTCTTTCAAAAAGAAAAAACCTTGGAATTATAAAGAATGAAGTACTTGATACCATTGTCTATATTCTTGATTGAATAAATATCTTAGGAGTATATTTTCAGTACTTTAAGTACACAAATTAAGAAAGAAAAAGAAATCACCAAATTTACTTTCTAGTTTACATTGCTGAAATGTACTTGTCCTGTTCTAGTGGAAAATATCAGATAGCATATGAATTACCAAATTACTTTAGGTGCGGAAATTGTAATTTCATATCTAAAGGTGCGAAAATTGAATTACCAACTTACCTCCTACTGCAAAGCCTCATCAAGCTCTTGCTTATCATCAAGAGTGATGTCTTTGGCGTACAGCTGAGATAAACAATTCCGGATCCTAAAGAAAGCATTAAAATTCAATTTTAACCATTCTAATTAAGGAGGAGGAGGAGAAAATTAAGAAGCAAATTAATAGATAGATTTGAACCTATTCCATCAAGGGTGATTTGTTTAATATGCCACTAAACAAGTCAATCGGTATCTAAATAGACATGTTACTTGTGCAACTTGGAAGGAGGAGCAAATTACAAGCAGAATGCAAACATTCAACTGAGATTGAAGTGCTTGAATAAACTCCAGAGGTACTTACTTGAGAGGATCCTCAGTGCTTTCCCCAACATATGCAACAGCAGCAAAGTGCATCACAGCATCAAACTTATTCTCCAAAAATATTTTATTAACCTGGTAACCAGTTAAGTAGAAAATCTTTCTTGGGTATTCTCCACATACGTTTCAATCAAAGTTAAAAATATGACAACAAAATATTTCTAGTGATGAGGAAAGTGGGTAAGGATACAGATGTCTGATCTCCCAAGTCAGCATATATAAATTGAAGCCTTCCTGGTTCTGGAAATAAATTTTGAAGAACTCTGACGGCACCCATATTTCCTCGTAACAGATTGTCCTGCCAAAAAGGAAAAAACAATGTTATGCCTGTCGCAACCACACTGATAAGTGCATTTAATTTTGTCAGAGAAATATTTCATTTTTATTAATAGACATACTACTATAGTGACACGATAATTTTCCTTCAGAAGCCGAAGCGTAGCATGTGAACCAATGTAGCTTGCACCGCCTGTTACTAAAACATGAGTTACCCCAGGTTCGCGAATGGCAAACTGGAAAAGGGGGAAAACAGAAACGAAAATGATAAATTAGCTTAAATAAATAAAGAAAATTAGCTTTAGAGAAGGCAAACTCTTATATCAGGATAGTTCAAAGAAAGAAGAAAACTACAACTGAAAAATATATATATATCTTGTCTTTATAATTTTTCCCTTACAAACTATCCCCTTTTCTCCTTCTTTCAACTATCTAGCTGACAAAAGTTGTGAACGGTAATTAAACATAATCAAGCTTCACTCTTTATGGACAAAAAATTAAAATAGTTCATATCATTCATCAATTCATCTCTATCAACAATCTACCACTTTTAAGATATCTTTCAAAGGGTAATAATCAAACAGCTATGAAACTATAATGAATATGCACATCTCTGGTGTGGAGGGGACAAAAAAAGGGGAAAGAAGCAAAGACATAAAAAGCTCTCAAAAAAAACATGTGTAAGATGACTAGCGATTACCGGACTAGTGGAACTCAAAGATGGAGATTGCTTGATCATGATAATGCATAATGCTGTTAATCCAGCAGCAAGAAAAACTTTTCCAAGAAAATTGCCTTTCCTTTTCGGGTCAGCATAATCCAAGCCTAAAAGATAGAAAAACATAAACAGGAGAAATTAAATTGAAGATGCCACACCTATGATAAGCTTAACAAATCCAATGGCATGAAATAAACTACAGAACTAGACAATGATTCGTCATAAGCAAAAAGTGAAATTTAAACAAGAAAAAATCAACAAGAACAATAACAAAAATAAGAATAATAATTCAGTTGACACATAGTGAAATTTACATTGGTGATTTTAGTTTTGATCTGGCAGCCCACAGATAAATAACGCAGAATACAGAAGCTAAAACCCCAATTAAAACCCTAAAACCAAAACCCAAAACCTCCCAAATTTCACAGAACCATCATCATCATCGGGCGCTTACCTCGCTTGTTAGGGATCGATGCTTTGCCTCATTGGAAACCTTGATGCTTCACAGTAGAGCAGAGAAGAGGTTGCTAGAGAGCATACAGTTTCTTTGACACTGCACAGAGAGGGCGAGTGAGAGAGAGCGAGTAAGAGAATGAGCGAGAAGAAAAGAACGAGGCACAGAATGCTTACTTGGTGAGCGCGGTGATGAATGGCAACGGTGAACAAGAGATGAGCGACGACGAATCGAAGGTGAAAACCCTTGAAGAAGAGATGAGCAGCGGCGACGAATCGAAGGAGAAGGCGCGCGAGTTTGTACAGGTAGCGTGAATTGGTGACGAATCAAAGAAAAAATATTCATTAAGCTCAGTATATAGCGCAGAGATGAGGGTTACTCGATTGAATTGAAAGGGGAAGGACGATGAGAAGCGCAGAGATGACGCTGGTGAGGGCGGCGTAGCAACGAGGAGGAGGGCGAAGAGGAGCGACGATGAGTGGTGAGTGAGAGGGTTTCTGTAGCGAGAGAGTTTCTTTGCGATGGTAAGCTTTGAAGGGTTTCTTCGATGGTGACAGGGTTTCTGAAAGGGGATTGAGATGAAGGCTGAGATGAAGGCTAAGTGTGAGTTTTGGAGGGACAAAAATTCCACTAAGTATGTGAGTTTTGCTTTCGGGAAATTAAGGAATAAAATTTATCAGTTGTCAAGTTTTTTGCTTTAGATACATTAGGCATCACTTTTGAAGTGCACCCAAAACTTAACAAATAGGCTACACTCTAAAAGCGCTTCCTTAGATATAAAAAGTGGACCCATAAATATCAACATTCGGCTACGCTTTATAAGTGATTTCTATAATACCTAAGGCTACACTTTTTAAATGATGCCAAAATTGTGTTTCTTTTTCTCTTATAAAAAGGCATCACTGAGAAAAGCGTAGCCTATTCATAGAATAGGCTACGCTTTTCAAATGTAGCTTAAAAAAAGTGTGGCTGAATGGGTATTTTTCTTGTAGTGAGAGGAAATTATGTGCATTAGAAGTTGGATACAGAAAATTGAATTTGGCTAAGTCACAAAAAATCAAGATTTCTGGTGTGTGTGCGCACGCACGGACCAAAGCATATGGTTGAGGGTGTGCGTACGCATGAGGAGGTGTGCGTAGCACACCCTGAGGATTTGCAAGTTGTGCATACGCATAGGCATGGGAAGGTCGTCTGGTGCGTATGTACGCATACTATGATGCGTATGCACATATTAAGAAATTTGGGTGGTGCGTGCGCACGCATGCATGATGCGTACGCACGATACTCTATTTTCATTGTTTGACCTTTTTGGCAAGCTTGTAAACCCTCCGAAACTACTGTTTTGATGAAAATTAACAATTTTTGAATTATCAACCATTCTTCTGGTTTTTCAAACCTCTGAAAATTCTGTTTAAGGTCCAATAGCTAGTGTTTAAGCTTTTGGGGTGAGCAAGAGTGTACTAGTAAAACAAAAGAGGTAGTTTCTATTTTATATTTAGAGCGGAAGACTTAGGGATCACAGAGTGTTATGGGTAGGTTAACTAGAGTGGTTTAATGAAGTGTATTAAATTGATTAAAGAGAAGATATCAGAGTATTAGGGGAGATAAGTTTGAGAAACTATATGCTAATTATAAATAGGATTAAGTACTGAAATCGTCCCTAAGGTCTGGGGTAAAAATCAAAATCATCCTTGACCTTTTTTTGTTATTAAAATCATCCTCAACGTTACAAAACGTTATAAAATCGTCCTTTTCCACTTCAATTTTATTTTTTTTTACCATATTACCCTTCATTATTAATAAAAATAATTAAAAATAATATTAAAAAATTAAAACAAACCTCCCCCCCCCTTACCCCTCCCATAACTTCCTCACTCACCCTAACCTCCTCAGCCCACTCCCTCACCCCTCACCCCTCACCCCTCTATCATCAGCATCATCATCATTACAAATTCACAAGTGCTTACCAAGTTCAAAGCACTTACATGGACCACCATAACCTTTGGGGAAAGAGAAGTACATGGAAGCAAGAAAGAACATCTCAGTGTCAGTTACACGGTCAAGGCCAAAAGCGTAATTTTCATTTTCCTCCTCAGAACCATTAAAAACCGCGTGAAGCTTCTACAGCACCCCCTTCCTCATTCTCTGAACAACCTCATCATCATCAAATCCAAGTCTCAAAGCTTCTCTTTCTTCTTCACCTTCGATTGGTTTTCTGCAACAGCCATCACCCCAACCAAGAACAACACAATCTTTTTTGAATTTGGACTGTGAAAACTGCCAGAAGATTGTGTAGTTCCAACTAAAATTGTTCAAGTTGGGGCGTTCAACAAGATCAGAGAGCTTGTTCTGAAGATTCTCAAAACTCCCTGTTGCCATTGAAAGTACAGATATATCAAGAAACTAAATGAGAAGCACTAAGTACGAAAATTTTGTTTAGGAAAACTATGGCGAAGCTTCTTGACGATTACCACATTTTACACTCTCGTAACAAATTTCACGCGCTCTGTTCTACTGTTGGAGGAGCCAGTATGCTTTATTACCAGCCCCCTGCCTTCCCCAAGTAGAACCACACTGTTGATTCAACACCTGCTCTTGAGAAACCTGAACACAATGGAAAAAGATTATTAGATTCAAGTTCTTCAGAAATGCCTTCTTCCCAAAGACGATTTTGTTACCTGAAGAGCGTGGTTATAGAACGAGCGGCATACGGTGGTGTGGAGGTTCTTCGGTGCTGCTGCAGTGGTGCGTGCAGAGTTAAGAAACCCTCTGTTGCTCTGAGACACGTGGTCGTTCAGCTTCATCCTGGCCACTTGTCCTGCGGCTTGGTATATAACCTCCCAAGGGTCGTTTTGGTTGGCAAACGGCGTCATCGAAGGGGAAGGAACACGGGAAGATCCGTTCGGTGTTCCTTCGCTGGAAACTAAGCTACGGCCGGACCAGCTTCCGATTCCGCTAAGGGTAGACTGAGGCGAGCCGCCCATACCGCGAGTTTTGCATGCCTGTGAGGGTAAGGGGTGGGGGTGGGGTGGGGTGATTTTTTTAAATATTTTTTATTTTTATTGAAAGGGCAAAATTGTCCAAAAAATTTTATTTATGGACAAAAGGACGATTTTATAACGTTTTGTAACGTTGAGGATGATTTTACTAACAAAAAAAGGTCGGGGACGATTTTGATTTTCACCCCAGACCTTAGGGATGATTTCACTACTTAACCCTTATAAATATAATATTGGGCATAATTTGATTACAAATATGATTGTTTTATCTCGAGCACTCTTTCTCGAAAGTGCGACCCAAATGAGATGATGGAAGATGAGGATCCCCTTCTTTGTTTCTATTGGTATTGTAAAATTGCCTCCAGTGAGATGGTGGGAGGTTAGGATCCCCTCCTTTGTTCCTCCTAGACTTATGAGAACGTACCTCCTGGATAGCGCAAGGGTTGTGGTTCGTCCCACTTACTCCATGTTGGTTAGTTGAGGCACCCCGGGTAGATGCAAGGGTGAGGTTTGCCCCACTTGCTCCGGGATGAGATGATTTTGAGCTTCCTGGGTAGATGTAGTGGTCGCCCTACTTGCTCCAGGATAGTATTTATGATTGATCTTAGTCTCCATGGGCAAACATAGTGATTCGCCCCCACTAGTTTTAGGTTGAGATTTGAGATTCCTTTGATCCAGCCACACGATGGACGATTGATTATTTATATATATGCATATGCTTTGAGCTTCGCATCGCTGGGACTGTCCAGGATTTGCTACCGAACATGTCGGGTTTGACTGGATAACCGATAAATGATATCATCGATCATAGGGCAGACATGCATCATGTGCAT
Organism: Arachis hypogaea; assembly: GCF_003086295.3. Lineage (NCBI taxonomy): Eukaryota > Viridiplantae > Streptophyta > Magnoliopsida > Fabales > Fabaceae > Arachis > Arachis hypogaea. Next base: position 26,904,422 of record NC_092046.1, read on the forward strand.
TTGTATGTTCTGTTTGAGTATGCATATTTTAGTTTACCTAATTGTTTATATATGTCTATATGCTACATGACTTAACTGCTGTAGTTGTTTCTTTAATTGTGTATTACTTGTATGCTTTGTTTGTCTTTGCAACTGAGAGATCCCTTATGCTGGCAGAAGTGATGCTAAGGATAGTTCCACCAGTGATTAGGAGGTTTGGGTTGACAGGAGGTGAAGAATTAGATTAGAATTAGAATCTCCTTAGATAGGTTATTGAAATTCTGGTTTAGAATTAATTTTAAGTTTAAATCTGAGTGTCAAAATTCTAGGAATACCTCTAGTTTTTTTGAGACCTTATATATTATTTATGTGGGCACCTTTACCATATTGAGAACCCTCGATTTTCATTCCATACATATTGTTGCTTCGCAGATGCAGCACGTGAGACACCTCGCTGAGCATGCTAGATGACTCTTTCTGAAGCGAAGATCTACTTTTGTGGGGTTTTTATATTATGTACTTAGCTTATATATATATATATTCTCTAGTGTTGTATAAAACTTGTATTTGTCCCTCCTAGAGGTTGAGCTGAAGAATTAGGACTTATATATATATATATATATATATATATATATATATATATATATATATATATATATATATATATATATATATATATATATATATATATATTCTAACCGGCCTTTGCTTCGCAGGTCGAGTCTAGAACTTGATTATACGTATAAGTTGAAATTCTATATATATATATATGTCTTTTAGTTTTTTGTATAAGTTTTCTACCTCATCATTTTTCGTGAGCGATGTATCTTCGGTTTTATATATTTTGATCGTACCTTTTTTCAAGACTCCTAACTATATTATCCTTGTTATGTATGTACATATTTTATTTTTAGAGGTCTAGCGTCTCACCACCTTTGATTTACGACCTAAGCGTAAATATCTATGTGGTAGGGTGTTACAAGTTCGGCTTAAAACTTATGTCCACTGACAAAACAAAGCCAAATATTTCACATAAAATATGACAAATATACAAAATAGTTGACAATCCTACCTATCCAAATATTTCTAACAATGAGATATCAAATTCCATACAAACCCAAAATCTCAAATATCAAATACACTTAAAATACCTATTGGTACTAAACTAATTAATGTATACGACCAACTCAACCTTTACAAATAGACAAAGACACCAACGCTCAATATTTACCAAAGAGCGAGAGAATTTGAGAAGCCACAAAAATAAATACGCGGCTTCTATTATGTGATGGTTTAGTGCACTAGATGTATCCATGAGACCTTTAATTTATAGGAATAGAGAAATGCACTACAGATAATGCCAGTCACATACACTTTTGAGACATAAATAATTGCTCCAAGTTATTCGACATACCAAGTTATTTTAAGTTGCTCCATTTTTCTTCAACTTTTGGTGTGGGTTATGTTAAACAAATAAAAAGAAATCAAAGCTAACCTAACAAATCTCCACCTAGTTTTGTCTTTTTATATAAATTAGAACAAAAAATAATTATACTAAAATAAAAGAAGGAAATTAAATTACACAACTAGAGTGAGAAAACCTTAATTAAGAACCCCAACATGTCATGTCCAAAAAAATTGATATTAAAGTAAAGCTTCATCATATTTGGTAATTTTATCTTTACTGTCAATTACAACTCTAACATCGTTTTATGTAAGAAATGAAATCATACAAATATTTCACACCTCAAAGTTGATGCGACTATCAAATTGTTTAATTTTAAATTTCATTGTGAAAAATACATTCAAAATAATTTTTTTTCGAAATTCTTGTGAGTTCTGATACCACTTGTTAGCAATTTAAGTAAAAAGAGTGGTGTGAAAGCTTAATAAAATGAACAAAATGCACAAAAATAATTTTTATGTGGTTTAACTTAAAGCTTACATCTACAAATAAAAAAACTGCAAAAATATTTTACTATGAAATATAACGAAGATACAAAATAGGTGACAACTCCACCTATCCAAATATCTCTAGCAACAAAATATCAAAGTGACAATATTCCAAATGTACTTGAATCCTATATATTAAATACACTCAAAATATCTATTAGTACTAAAAACTCAACCCTCACAAATTAGACAAAAGGACACCAACACTCAATATTTAATAAAGAGAGTGAGAATTTGAGAAGGTATGAAGTTAAATACATTGCTTCTGCCTTATGATGGTTTGATGCACTAGATGCATATTTGAGAGCTTCAAGTTATAGAAATAGAGAAATACACCACAGTTAATACTAACCACGCATTCTTCTAAGACATAAATAATTTTGTAAGTTGCTCTACTTTTCTTCAGCTTTTGGTGTAGAATATATTAAACAAATAAAAAGAGATTAAAGCCAATCTAATAGACAGTCTGTATTATATACATGGCACCATATCAATATATCACATGCCACTAATTGGCATGGTATCACATCATCATGAAAGAAGAAATCATATTGTGATATGTAACACTATTAAATGTCCTCCTCATAATGCGATATCAGTACACCGTTAACAAAAAAATACCTAAAAGACTAAGTTGAGTCAAGGAAGCCAGTTGCAAGGACAATTTTGATGTAATTGGAGAGTCGAGAATCAATTTGATTCCCAAGGTCAATATCAAAGATTACTTTTTGAAACTTTATTTCAGACTATATGTTTTAGTAGCTATCAACACATAATATAAGTCCAAAATTTTTAATTTCGAATAAAAAGAATGAAAAAGTATAATTTTCAATTGATAACAGAGAATTTGATCCAAAAACAAAAAAAGAGAAACCTGAGATTTTTTCTCTATAAACTACATCCATGCTCTACTTTAATGGAGGAGGTTTATTCTTGTTGCCTTTCCTTAGCTATGTTGACATTCTCTTCCTCGACCGGCTCCTACATCTCTTCCTGCTCTCCCCGGTAAGACTCTGAGCATTTGAAAATTTAAAATAATGAGTTAATTATGATTTATTATATTTGTTTAGGATTTAATATTCAGAAAATTATTTCACTAAGAATATTTAAGTCAAGTTGATGATACTTTAAGATTAAAATTATTTTGGACTCATAAATTCCATAATAATTTGGTATTTTTTATTTACAATCTAAAATTTTAGCAATTGAAAAATAATAAAGATTTGTTAATTTAATTTGAATAATTAGAATTTAGTTCAATTTTATAATCTAACAGAAAATTAATTATATTATCTCTAATTTTAAATTAAAATATTTATTTGAAAATAATTTGTAAGTTAATAAAAAATAATATCCGTAAAGATAATTATATTGAATTATATTTGGTTTTAAATTACTGTTCTACCCTCTAATTTTATTAAATTTTTTGCACTACCCTTATCTCTTTTTACCAAACCGTAATTCCTAAATCAAAACCCTCTCCTAACCCTAACAAACACTCTCTGTCGTACACAACACACACACCCGAAGAAGGGATGCAGAGAGTGAGAGAGTTGCAAGGAAGAAGAGAGAAAATAGGGGACAACACCGACTAGGGTCCCGTCATCGTCGCTATCGTCGTCACAGCTGCGGGCATGGAGGACCATCGCCATCGCAGAAGGGAGTCACAGGAGAAGAGGGAGTGGAACGCGCGAGAGAGGAAGAGACATGAGAGAGAGAGAGAGAGGAGGAGGAGGAGTAAGGAGGTGCTGTCTCGCACTGCCGTTCCTTGTCTCCATTGCCGCTAACGCTTCGACCGCTACTTTTAGGGCTTGTCGCCATCGCCGAAGCTCCCATTGCCATCGATTGGAAGCCGCTGCTATTGACACGATGAACAGAACGCGAGAGAGGTTCGAGTTTGAGCTTGTTCCTATCGCCGTCAAGCTGTTGTCATCTTGAACTTGAGGATTATGAAAGCTTGATTTGTTAGCCTATAAAGTAAACAATTAAATAATATTGTGATGAGATTGAATGAGCAAAATATTATGTGTTTAAATTAGATAGAGGTTGTTTATAGATGATTATGTTGTATTTGAGTTAGTTTGCAACATTAACCTGCCTCGAGTCTAGAGTATTATATTTGACACCTCATACCCGCAAGATGCATGTAACGGCCGAAGCCTAACCCGGTAGAACCTAAAGTGTGAAGTAGGAAGTGGAAATGTGTTGACTGGTATGATGTGATTTATATTTGTTATGTGGTTATTGATGAAAAATGAGTTTTTGATTTGAGACTTATGACAAAAGTGAGATTTATACGAGGCTTATGATGAGAGATGAGATTAGGTTGAAATATATGTAAGAGATGATGATATGATTAATAATGATATTGATTATGATTATATATGATTATGACGATTTTGGTTGATGAGGATTATGATGAAAATGATTATAAATGTGATATGAGAACTGAATTGGTAAGGACGGGGGTTTTGTCCCGCTTGCGTTATTGATATTGTGGAGATGATGGTTCATCCCGCATCACGGTGAGGATAGTGGCTTTGCCCCACTCACAGATAGACAAGTGAAGTTGAGGATTCCCTCTCTTGTTGTGGTGGACGAGTAGGGATGAGGATTCTATCTCTTGTTGCATCGGAGAATTGGATAGAAGGTTGAGAATTTCCTTCAATTCAATTTTTTACTGTGGTGTGGACGAGTTAGGTTGAGGATTCCCTTTTTGTTGCATCACATTCTCTCTCTAATTGCTAAGTGTGGCCGGGCACTATATCCCGGACAATGCTACCTCCAGGAGAAGGTAGTAGGGCACACTCCCCCAATTATATTCCTCCTGCGGGTGCCCGACAGAGAGATGATGTCCGAGTTAGTTACAGGATGTGTCGAGTCTGGTAGTATAACCGACACGTGAGTTCACGACCAGTAGGACAAATATGCATCATATATATTTATTTGAATTGTTTGGGTGTGCATTTTATTGTTGTGTTGTTCTTATGTGATTGTGTGCTATTTGTTATATGCTTTATATGTGTTTGCTTTTATGTGATTGAATTGTTTGATTTGATTGTATTTGTTGGTGTACGGAGGTGATGGAGGTTAAGTAGGAGGACTTCAAATTGTTCTTGGACTAGTTTATGTGTTTAATGTATAAGGAAGAGAGATAGTAGTTTATTAGGTAGAAAATCTTTAGGTGAGTCTTTGAACCCTAAAAAAAAAAAGATTTAAAGATTTTTTTTTCAAAACATGTATGACTAAGAAGTTTTTTTAAGGTTTAATTACTCTGTTGGTCCCTATAGTTTTGCGAAATTTTTAATTAGGTCCATATACTTTTTTTCTTTTTAATTGAGCCCTTGCACCAAATTTTTTTTTAATTGAGTCCCTACACTTTTTTTTCTTTTTATTTGAGTCCCTGCACCAATTTTTTTTAGTTGGGTCCCTATACAATTAAACCAATTACTACCAAGAGGGACCTAATTGAAAAAAAAATTTGGTATAGGGACCCAATTAAAAGAAAAAAAGTATAGGGACCTAATTGAAAAATTTTGCAAAACTATAGTGACCAACAGAGTAATTAAACTTTTTTTTTAAATATGCAATTGTATAAGTGAGTGAAAATGGGTTTTTGAAAATAAAGGAAAAAAGACCGTAAGCTTTTATAAAGATAAATTTTTTGAGATATATGTTGACTAGGTGCATTTATTTCTATTAAATTTGTGGCATTTTCTTCTCTTACGGAGGACCGTGTGATTTGGTTCTCACCCCTTATATCTGATGCGTGAGCATCTTTTCTATCTTTTCCTAGTGAATTTGCATTTAATTTTTTGAGTTTAATAAAGAATTAATTATCTTTTAGCCAATATGGATGCTACTTTGAGTCTTTTGCAATTTTGTATAATTTAGGTAGCATTCGGCGGAATTTGATGGAGTTTCTGCAGCGCAAGAATCAAAGGAGATGGCAGCGAGGAGCGACGCGTACGCGTGACTGACGCGTACGCGTGATTTGAAGATTTGCACGGCGATGCGTGCGCGTACCTGACGCGTCCGCGTGACTCGCAGAAAAGACCATCGACGCGTACGCGTGACTGACACGTACACGTGACATGTGCCACGTGCAAAAAATGCAAAAAAACACTGGAGCGATTTCAGGGCTGTTTTGACCCAGTTTCCAGCCCAGAAAACACAGATTAGAAGCTGTATAATGGACAAAACAAGTGGTCCCCACCCATCAACTGAAGACTTGTTAATTAATTCAAATTTAAATTCAAATATTATTTTTAGGAAAAGATATTATTTTAGTTTTAGATAATAGATTTTTAAATTATTAGGATTAGATATAAAAAGGGATCCCAACAGGGGAATTTCAGACTACCACAACATTATTCCATTCCAATTTACAATCCTTATTTTCTCTTTACCATGAGCAACTAAACCTCCACTGTTAAGGTTAGGAGCTCTGTCTATTTGTATGGATTGATTTTATTACTTTTTCTATTTTAATTTATGTATGGATTTATAATTTAAGAATTGTTTTCGTTCTTTATTTTATGAATTTGGGTGGAACGGAAGTATGACCCTCTTTCTAACTGCGTTCTTGTATAACTTGGAAAAGCTCTTTACTTGAACAACATCTTGAAAACATATTCTCCTAAATTTTAATTATCTGAATTTAATGGGATACGTGACATATAATCCTTTTATTTTTGGGTAATTAGAGTTTTTGTGGCATATAAACTGGAATTTGATCATGTAGCTTCTAATTGGAATTAATTGACTAAGGAATTGGCAGTTAATGAATTTTAGAGGAGACTAGAAAGGTCTAAGGAATTAGGGTCTAGTCACATATAGTTTGCCATAAATTAAATCCTACATAATTAAAATTGTTAGTAAGAAAAGTAAATCCGGAAAAATAGATAACTCTGAAGCCTTAACTGCCTTCTCAATATTTTATTCCCAATTTATTTATCTACCTATCTTTAATATTCTAAATTTACTGTTAATGCTTTTAAACTTCCAAACACTATTTTTTGTTTGTCTAACTAAGCCTATCAAATACTATTGTTGCTTAATCCATCAATCCTCGTGGGATCGACCCTTACTCACGTAAGGTATTACTTGGTACGACCCGATGCACTTGCTGGTTAGTCTGTGGTTAAAAAATCCGCACTAAATTTTTGGCGCCGTTGCCGAGGATTGATAGTGATTAACAACTATCAGTTGTTTGATTGCTTAGATTAGGTGTTTTAGTTTTAATTTTATTTAAATTTTTCCTTATTATTTTCGAAATTTTTTTTTAAAAATTAGTATTAATATTTTTCGTAATTTCTGGAATTAAGTTTGGTGTTACCCAGTTAATTTTATTTTATTTTTTCTATTTATTTTTCCTTTTAAATTTTCAATTTTTTTTATTTTCAGTTATTATTTTTGAAATTTTTATTTATTTATTTATTTAGTATTTTTATTTTATTATTTTATACAGGTTACCACACAGGGACTTCTCTGCACTCTGACGTAGAGAGTCCCATCTTTTCTTGTCTTCTGTTTGTTTATGCACAGGAACAGAGACAAAAAACATCTCGTAGACTTTGATCCTGAACCTGAAAGAACTTTCAGGTGGCGTTTACAACAAGCAAGAATTTACAAGGCTGCAGAATCAGCTATGGATAATAATAATGGTTAATGGCAATGTGGCAAATCCGAATAGAAATGAGGAACAAAAGAGAGTACTTGGCTCTTATTCTTCTCCTACTGCAGATCTGTATGGGAAGAGCATCGTGATGCCTCCTATAGCTACAAACAACTTTAAGTTGAAGCCACAACTGGTCACTCTGGTGCAACAAAACTGCCAGTATCATGGTCTTCCTCACAAAGACCCAAATCAATTTATATCTGATTTTCTGCAGATATGTGATACTGTGAAGACAAATGGAGTGAACCCAGAGGTGTACAGACTCATGCTTTTCCCGTTTTCTCTGAGGGATAAAGCAAAGCTATGGCTAGATTCCCAACCAAAGGAGAGTCCGAATACTTGGAAAAAGGTTGTTACTGAGTTTCTGACTAAATTTTTCCCACCAAAGAAGCTAACTAAGCTTAGGTTGGAGGTTCAGACCTTCAGGCAGAAGGAGGGTGAAACTCTTTATGAAGCTTGAGAGAGATACAAGCTACTGACTAGGCAATGCCCTCCAGACATGTTCTCCAAATGGACCCAACTAGATATATTCTATGAAGGCTTGGGTGAGATGTCCAAGATGAGTTTAGATACCTCTGCAGGCGGTTCACTGCACAAGAAGAAGACACCAGAGGAGACTATTGAGCTGATTGAGTTGGTTGCAAGCAACCAATATCTATACTCATCTAACAGGAACCCTGTGAACTCTGAAACCTCTCAGAAGAGAGGCGTGTTGGAAGTAGAAGCTGTAAATGCTCTTTTTGCTCAGAACAAGCTTATGTCATAGCAGATAAATCTACTTACTCAACAGATGGGTGGCATGCAAGTCTCAGCTATCAACACTCAAAATCCACCACAGGAAACCTCCTATGACTTGGCAGGTAACTTTGTGCAAAATGATAATTATGATTATGCTCAACCCTCTTCTGAACAGGTCAATTACATGGGGAGTGGTCCGAGGAATCCCAAAAATGATCCATATTCTAAGACATACAATTAGGGGTGGAGGAATCACCCAAATTTTGGATGGAAGGACCAACCTCAGAGACCTCAGAACTTCAACAATAATTCTCAGGGCGGTTTCCAATAGAACAATTACAATAACCGCCAATTTCAGTCTCAGCAGCAACAACCACCTCAGCAGGCAAACTCTAAGTCCCAAGAAGATTCTAATTGGGAGCTGATGAGGAGTTTTATGCAGGAAACCAGAGCCTCCATTAGAAACTTGGAAGTGCAAATGGGCCAATTAAGCAAGCAAATACCTGAGAGGTCTGCAAGTACATTTCCAGGTGATACAGTGGTGAACCCAAGAGAAGATTGCAAGGCTATTCAATTGAGAAGTGGTAAAATAGCTGGATCTGAGACCAAGGCCAATGAAGAGCTAGTTGAAAAAGAAGCTCCAGAGGAGAAGAAGGGAGATATAGAGCACGCCCCTCCTAAACATGCAAACAACCCATTTCCTGACTCTCTTGACACTTATCCCACCGTGCCAAAGGCTCCTGAATACAAGCCAAAAATACCATATCCTCAGAGGCTTCAGAAGGCGTCCAAGGAAAAACAATTCTCTAAATTTTTAAATGTCTTCAAGAAGCTGTAGATTAACATTCCTTTTGCAGAGGCTCTGGAGCAAATGCCTCTCTATGCTAAATTTATGAAAGAATTGTTGACCCACAAGAGGAATTGGAAAGAACAAGAGACAGTGGTGCTAACCAAGGAATGTAGTCCCATAATTCAACATAACCTTCCTGAGAAGATACCAGACCCAGGGAGTTTTGTCATTCCTTGCACCATTGGAGATGTTGGCATTCAGAGAGTTTTATGTGATCTTGGAACTAGTATCAATCTAATACCACTTTCAGTGATGAAAAAGCTTCAAATTGAGGAGGTAAAACACACTCGTATTTCTCTTCAACTTGCTGATCTTTCTATTAAATTACCTGTGGGTGTGGTTGAGGATTTACTTGTTAAAGTAGGACCATTTATCTTCCCTGTTGATTTTGTTATATTAGACATGGAAGAGGAGGTAAAACCCTCTATTATACTTGGTAGACCCTTTTTACCTACAGGTAGAGCTCTGATTGATGTACAAAAGGGTGAATTAACCCTAAGGGTCAATGAAGAACAGGTGGTCCTAAATGTTTTTGAAGCCCTCAAGCACCATAATGATTCTGAGGGGTGTATAAAATAGATGTTATTGAACCACTTGTTCAAGAAGTACTGGAAACTGAGGTACTTGATGATGTTCTGGATCCTATTTCGGAGTACGAATTAGTTGAAGTTGATGATTCACCACCCCAAAAGGGGCTGATGAACACGCCAATAAAGGAGGAGGAAGTCCCCAAGCTTGAGCTCAAACCTTTACCTCCTTCTCTGAAATATGTGTTCTTGGGTGGAAATGATTCATATCCAGTGATTATTAGCTCTTCTCTGAAGCCTGGAGAAGAAGAGGTGCTTATTTCAGTACTCAGGAGCCATAAAACAGCTCTTGGATGGACCATTAGTGGTTTGAAAGGGATTAGTCCAACCAAGTGTATGCACAAGATCCTCCTTGAAGATGATGCTAAACCAGTTGTGCAACCACAAAGGAGAGTTAATCCAACTATGAAAGAGGTGGTCCAAAAAGAGGTAATGAAGTTATGGGAAGCAGGTATTATTTATCCTATTTCTGATAGTCCTTGGGTAAGCCCTGTGCAGATAGTTTCCAAGAAATGAGGGATGACAGTGATCAAGAATGAAGAGAATGAGCTTATTGCTACAAGAACAGTCACAGGATGGAGAATGTGTATAGACTACAAGAGGCTCAACACTGCTACAAGGAAGGATCACTTCCCCCTACCTTTCATTGATCAGATGCTTGAGAGGTTAGCTGGTCATGCTTTTTATTGCTTCTTAGATGGATATTCTGGATATAATCAAATTGCAGTGGACCCTCAAGATCAAGAGAAGACAGCATTCACATGCCCCTTTGGAGTATTTGCCTATAGGAGAATGCCATTTGGACTTTGCAATGCTCCAGCAACTTTTCAAAGGTATATGCTTTCAATTTTTTCTGATATGGTTGAAAATTTCATTGAGGTATTTATGGATGACTTTTTTGTTTTTGGTAATTCTTTTGAATCCTGCCTTAAGCATTTATCTCTTGTCTTGAAACGGTGTCAAGAATCAAACCTTGTTTTAAATTGGAAAAAAATGTCATTTTATGGTTACAGAAGGTATTATTCTTGGACACAGGATTTCAAGTAAGGTAATTGAGGTTGATAGAGCAAAGGTGGAGGTAATTCAAAAATTACCACCACCAACTAATGTTAAGGTAGTCAGAAGTTTCTTAGGTCATGCAGGATTTTATAGAAGATTTATAAAGGATTTTTCTAAAATTGCTAAACCTTTAAGCAACCTGTTAGTTGCTGATGTTCCTTTTGTCTTTGATTCTGATTGTCTGCATACTTTTGAAACTCTGAAAGCAAAATTTACCTCTGCTCCCATTATAGCTCCCCCTGACTGGGATTTACCATTTGAATTAATGTGTGATGCCAGTGACTTTGCTATATGAGCTGTTTTAGGACAGAGGCATGGTAAGCTTGTACATGTCATTTACTATGCCAGTCGTGTGTTAAATGATGCTCAAAAGAATTACACAACTACAGAAAAGGAATTATTAGCTGTTGTGTATGCTGTTGATAAGTTTAGGTCCTATTTACTTGGTTCTAAGGTTATTGTTTATACTGACCATGTTGCTTTGAAGTACCTTCTAACCAAACAGGATTCTAAACCAAGATTGATCAGATGGGTGTTGCTCCTTCAGGAGTTTGATATTGAGATAAAAGACAGGAAAGGGTCAAAAAATCAAGTAGCTGACCATCTCTCCAGAATTGAACCTGAAGCAGGAGAACAACCACCCACAGCTGTGACTGAGACGTTTCCGGATGAGCAATTGTTCCTCATTCAGTAGGCTCCATGGTTTGCAGACATTGCAAATTATAAGGCCATGAATTTTCTCCCAAGGGAGTACAGCAAGCAACAAGTAAAGAAGCTGCTGACTGATGCCAAGTATTACATTTGGGAGGAACCATACCTTTTTAAAAGGTGTTCAGATGGTATAATCAGGAGATGTGTCCCAGATGAAGAAACATAGCAGATTCTTTGGCACTGTCATGGTTCTGAATATGGAGGCCACTTTGGTGGTGAAAGGACAGCTACAAAGGTCCTTCAGAGTGGGTTTTACTGGCCTACTCTCTTCAAAGATTCAAGAGAATTTGTGAAGCATTGTGACAGATGTGCAAACACCACAAATCTCCCTGCCAACCATGAAATGCCACAGCAGGGGATTCTTGAGGTTGAATTGTTTGATGTATGGGGTATTAATTTTATGGGACCTTTCCCACCCTCACATTCAAACAACTATATTCTAGTGGCAGTTGATTATGTGTCCAAGTGGGTGGAAGCTGTGGCTCTACCCACCAATGATGCCAAAGTGGTAATGAGCTTTCTTCAGAGGTACATTTTTAGCAAGTTTGGTGTCCCAAGGACACTCATTAGTGATGGTGGAAGCCACTTCTGTAACAGATAGCTGGACTCTCTTCTGCATAGATATGGAGTCCGTCATAAAGTGGCAACCCCCTATCATCCTCAGACAAGTGGACCGGTTGAAGTTTCCAACAGGGAACTTAAGAGGATTCTAGAGAAGACCGTCAGTGTTTCAAGAAAGGACTGGTCTAGGAAGCTTGATGATGCTCTCTGGGCATACCGGACAGCTTACAAGACTCCTATTGGCATGTCCCCTTATCAGTTAGTCTATGGCAAAGCCTGTCACCTGCCAGTTGAGCTGGAGCACAAGGCTTACTGGGCAATCAGGTACCTGAATCTTGATTCAGAAGCTGCAGAAATTAAGCGGATGCTTCAGTTGAATGAGCTGGATGAATTCAGATATTCAGCTTATGAGAATGCCAAGCTCTATAAGGAGAGAACCAAGCTACTGCATAACAAGAAGATTGCCATCAGAGTCTTTAAGCCAGGACAGAGATTGCTTCTATATAATTCAAGGCTCAAATTCTTTCCCGGGAAGCTGAAATCTCAGTGGTCAGGAACGTTTGTGGTTACCAGAGCTTCACCATATGGTCATGTGGAAATACAGGAAGAGAATTCTGACAGAAAATTTACAGTGAATGGCCAGAGGCTAAAGCACTATCTTGGAGGTGAGATTGATCGCCAGAGGTCCACTCATCTGCTGAACTAGCAGAACTGACCGTCAAGCTAGTGACGTTAAAGAAGCGCTTGTCGGGAGGCAACCCGATAATTTCGTATCCTTAGCTATTTTTCGTAGTAGTAGTTTTCTTCCCTAATTAATTTTTTACTAAGTTTTTACCATTTTTCAGATCATGCAGCTATCTTAGAACAGGAGCCGGACAATTCTCTGAAAAAAAAAATGGCACACGACGCGCAAGCATCGCTGACGCGTACGCGTCAAATGGGTGTGCGTGAAAAATAAATTTGAATAGAGAGTTGCGTGGGAGTGGCGCAGGAATGATGCCTCTAGCACAAATAAACCCACGCGTACGCGTCGTCTGTGATTTTAGCTATCCACGCATGCGCGTCATCGAAGCGTATGCGTGACCTGCAAAGTCGACGTAATAGAGTGTTTGGGCAGAGAGTTGTGCTGGCTTGGGGCAGGAAGTCTGCTAGAAGCACAAATTTGGTCACGCGGATGCGTCCCTAATGCGTACGCGTCAATTGCACATATGGCCATCCACGCGTGCGCGTGTATGACGCGCACGCGTCGTATGAAATTTTTGGATCTCAAGCCACGCGAACAGAGAGTTGCGCGTGCGCGCGGCTGGCTTTGCACGAATCGCACGAAACCCAGGGCACGCGGACGCGTGCCTGACGCTTCCACGTCATTAAGAAAATCTCGCGACTCACGCGTACGCGTGCTGTACGCGTACGCGTCGCCTGCGCCGCACACCTCCACCAGTTCGCCGCCAGTTTTTAATTTTTTTATTCTCTCTCCCAAATCCTAATTCTCTCTTGTTCTTTTATCCTTTTATTCTTATTTCAGTATAATATTTGTTTCTTTTTATTTTCAGTTCTTCTTTGCTTGAGGACAAGCAAACCTTTAAGTTTGGTGTTGACGCTTCGCTTATAGGTTTTCTGTCTATTCTTATGGCACCAAAGGGAGGTGAATCATCTTCACAAAGGAGCACAACCTGAAGAATAAAACAACCGCTCGGATAACTAAGGTGGTTGAGTTCCTTTCATTTTTTTTCCTTCCCGCTTTTATTATGTTATGTTCTGGTTCCCTGCTACTTTGTTTTGGTTATTGCATGATCCTTTATTAGTAGATTCATAGGTTCTAGTTTAATTTTCTGTTAAGTGCTTTAATTATGAAAGATATCTCATGTATTGCCCACTAAGCTTGAAATAAAAAAGAAAGAAGAACAGATATAGTGCATGAGAATTTGAGTTTAATTTTTAGAGTAGTCTCATTTATTCAGATATGGTGGTATTTTCTGTGATTCTGAATGCATGACATGAACAGTGCATATTTTTTATAGTGAAGTTTATGAATGTTAAAATTGTTGGCTCTTGAAAGAATGATGAAAAAAGAGAAATGTTATTGATAATCTGAAAAATCATAAAATTAATTCTTGAAGCAAGAAAAAGTAGTGAAAAACACGAAGCTTGCGGAAAAAAAAAAGCAAGTAGAAAAAGCCAATAACCCTTTAAACTAAAAGGCAAAGGGTAAAAAGGATCCAAGTCTTTGAGCATTAATGGATAGGAGGACCCAAAGGAACAAAATCCTAGCCTAAGCGGCTAAATCAAGCTGTCCCTAACCATGTGCTTGTGGCGTGAAGGTGTCAAGTGAAAAGCTTGAGACTGAGCGGTTAAAGTCGTGGTCCAAAGCAAAAAGAGTGTGCTTAAGAACTCTGGGCACCTCTAACTGGGGACTCTAGCAAAGCTGAGTCACAATCTGAAAAGGTTCACCCAGTTATGTGTCTGTAGCATTTATGTATCTGGTGGTAATACTAGAAAATAAAGTGCTTAGGGTCACGGCCAAGACTCATAAAGTAGCTGTGTTCAAGAATCAACATACTGAACTAGGAGAATCAATAACACTATCTGAATTCTGAGTTTCTATGGATGCCAATCATTATGAACTTCAAAGGATAAAGTGAGATGCTAAAACTATTCAGGATTACAGTTGTAAACCCCACTATAAGAAGAGACATGAGCTTAATCGAACTCTCATTCCCATGCAAATTCACATCCTAAGCTTATATTAGTTTTTGGTTGCTTGAGGACAAGCAACAGTTTAAGTTTGGTGTTGTGATGCGTGAGCATCTTTCCTATCTTTTCCTAGTGAATTTGCATCTAATTTGTTGAGTTTAATAAAAAATTAATTATCTTTTAGCCAATATGGATGCTACTTTGAGTCTTTTGCAATTTTGTTTATTTTAGGTAGCATTCGGCGGAATTTGATGGAGTTTTGCAGTGCAAGAATCAAAGGAGATGGCAGCGAGGAGCGACGCGTACGCGTGACGGACGCGTACGCGTGATTTGGAGCTTTCCATGGCGACGCGTGCGCGTACGCGTGACTGACGCGTATGCGTGACATGTGCCACGTTCAGAAAATGCAGAAAAATGCTGGGGGCAATTTCAGGGCTGTTTTGACCTAGTTTCCAGCCCAGAAAACACAGATTAGAAGCTACATAATGGACAAAACAAGTGGTCCCCACCCATCAACTGAAGACTTGTTAATTAATTCAAATTTAAATTCAAATATTATTTTTAGGAAAAGATATTATTTTAGTTTTAGATAATATATTTTTAAATTATTAGGATTAGATATAAAAAGGATCCCAACAGGGGATTCCAGACGACCACAACATTATTCCATTGCAATTTACAATCCTTATTTTCTCTTTACCATGAACAACTAAACCTCCACTGTTAAGGTTAGGAGCTCTGTCTATTTGTATGGATTGATTTTATTGCTTTTTCTATTTTAATTTATGTATGGATTTATAATTTAAGAATTGTTTTCGTTCTTTATTTTATGAATTTGGGTGGAACGGAAGTATGACCCTCTTTCTAACTGCGTTCTTGTATAACTTGGAAAAGCTCTTTACTTGAACAATAGCTTGAAAACATATTCTCCTAAATTTTAATTATCTGAATTTAATGGGATACGTGAGATATAATCCTTTTATTTTTGGGTAATTAGAGTTTTTGTGGCATATAAACTGGAATTTGATCATGTAGCTTCTAATTGGAATTAATTGACCAAGGAATTGGCAGTTAATGAATTTTAGAGGAGACTAGAAAGGTCTAAGGAATTAGGATCTAGTCACATATAGTTTGCCATAAATTAAATCCTACATAATTAAAATAGTTAGTAAGAAAAGTAAATCCGAAAAAATAGATAGCTCAGAAGCCTTAACTGCCTTCTCAATATTTTATTCCCAATTTATTTATCTGCCTATCTTTAATATTCTAAATTTACTGTTAATGCTTTTAAACTTCCAAACACTATTTTCTGTTTGTCTAACTAAGCCTATTAAATACTATTGTTGCTTAATCCATCAATCCTCGTGGGATCGACCCTTACTCACGTAAAGTATTACTTGGTACGACCCGGTGCACTTGCCGGTTAGTCTATGGTTAGAAAATTCGCACCAATATCCAATATTTTTTAGGAAAATAGACCAAGAAGACAAATATTGGACGCGCTTTATTTTGTTTTATTAGATGTTCTCTCGTTTTTGTTAATGTTATTTACATTTTATAAAGAGGGATAGAAATTGTAATTATATATATATTATTTGTGTAAATTATTGTAAATAAAAGTGTGGCACGAATTGAAATGTATTTGTATATATATGTATGCATGTTTGTATTAAAAATATATATACCAGTTTATTTTAAAAAAAAAAGTTAATACGAATTTTAAGTAAAAGTTTTTACTTATTATAATTATATATAGGTTGTAATATTTTACTATTAGAATGGCGCAACTGACAACGTAACATTCTAGTAGTGAAGGTGTTACGTACTTCCCTTCTCTTCTTTCTCTTTGCTTCTTGTTCTCTCTTTCTACTTAGATACAACTGTCATATACCTTTCTCTAAGGTGGAAACTTTTGTTAGAAGAGTGGCACTAATCAAGTAATCATTATATAGATAACCTATTACGATTAGTCCTTTTGGGTTGACTGTACTAATTCTCAATGAGACCATGATTATTGTGAGTTAGGTATTTTGTTAAGAAAACAAAAAACTCGATGCGAGACTTATAAACAATAAGGGAATGCTTAGCACAAGAGCGAAAAAACAAAAAATTTGGTTGTCCTCGGTTCACTATCTTTTTTTGGCTGTGAACAAAATCGGATTTTTTGGGCTCATGTCTTACAAAGTTGGATGGTGATGTGGGGGTGGCCGATTCTCTTTCGTGCTTTGAAACTTAGTGTGGTAGGAGTGTGGCAACTCGCAAGGAACAATAGAAAGAGATGGTCTTGGTGTATACCGAAGGCAAGAAATAATAACATTTTCAATAGGGCTTGATAGACATTTTGAGTGCGAAAGTTAACTGGAATTTGACACGTATTCAAGAGTACAAAACCCAATATTTAGGAATGTGTTTTAGAAGGACATCACGAAAAGAAATATAATTATTTCTCCAAATATAAAAATGTAATTCATAATGAAAGAAATTATACATAACAAATATAAATGTAATTCCATTGAGCTCGTAAACCCATTCAACTACCCCACTATACCCGTTCCTGTGTACAAGATTAACGGATTTCAGTTATTTTGATTGTTTCACAATAACACAAGATCGACATTGATCCCGCTAGAGAAACCATTCATCCATTTCCTCTAACCTTTGTGATCGGAACAGGATGAGGAATGCGGTGGTGGTAGCGGCAGCCGTGGGGACCGCGGTGGCGGTGGTGGCAGCAGGGGCATTAATTAAAAGATGGAAGCTTATGAAAGAGCAAAGATTGAAGCATGCAAGGAACATAATTCGGAGGTTCGCAAGGGAATGTGGCACCCCAGTGTCAAAGCTATGGCAAGTTGCTGATGATTTGGTCTCTCACATGAAAGCTTCTCTTGCTTCTCCTTCTTTAGATGAATCCTCATCATTGTCCACACTTAACATGATCATTTCTAATGTTACGTCCCTTCCTAATGGGTAATATTCATCAACTCATACATCTTAATTTGAAAACTACTTTATCCAAATTAAGAATATAATGAATGCTTTGGAAGCTGTTGGCAGAGATGAAGAAGGATTCTTTTATGGGGTGAATTTGCATGGGACAAACTTGTTGTTCTTGTGTGCGCGGCTTGGTGGAAAGAACAAACCTATATCTGATCTTCAAAGGGAAGAGGTTTCCATCCCTCCACATGTCTTGGCTGGTTCTTCCATGGTACTTTTACTATCAGCTAATTATTATGAGTTGAATATATGTCTATCAATTTTCTTTCTATATCTTACAACTATTCTAAGCTTAATATCAATACACTTATAACAAAAAGGAAAGCTCAATCAAGTGGTGCGGTTCGATTTCTTATTCCTATGAATAAATAGCATTATCTAATCAACCATGTAAAATTAATTGGGGTTTCGTACCAGAAAGAGAATAATTACTACTGCTAGAGGTGGATAATATTCTGAAAACTCAAAATTACAAAAATGGTGGATATAATTCTTTCTTCTTTATGTTTTTACTCATATTACAATTGTTAGTTGTCAAGCTAGTTTTAGTTGTTAAAATAATATTCTTAAAATGAAAATAAAAAAATAACACTCTGCTCACCCCTTTAATAAGGAATTGCAACAATGACTCTTCCAGCTCCATCATATTGGCCACATTTCATGACCCTGCAAAGGTGAAATTAACTACCTAGCAAAATAAAATATGTGAAAATTCACGTGCAATTGTATTTATATGAACTTAATAGTTGAAAATTATTATATGAAAATTTAGTCAACATATTAAATTAAATTATTTAACTATTTTTAGCTATCAATTTCACATCTGCATATAACTTTCTATCAATAAAACATTACTATCACCATATAAATATCCCCCAACTGCAAATTTTAGCATATCATCACCTCTATACGAAGTTCCTTGGGAACATGTCCATTTTTTTTACAGCTACATCATTTCCATGCATTTTTCTCGAATATTTCCGTAGTTTCCATCCATTATCATCGATAAGCATCCATCTTTCTTTGTTTCTCTTTCCTTTTCATTTTTTAGTTTCTTAATTTGATGGATATGATTTAAACGTACACATGATTATTATACTTTAATTACTATAATGTGGAAGTTGGTTGTTTGTGACAGGAAATAACTGACTTTGTGGTTACGGAGATAGCAAACTTTGTGTCATCTCACCCTGTGATTGATGAGGATGATAACTCAAAAAGGAAAATGAATTTGGGCTTCACTTTATCTTTTCCAGTTGATGATGCTCTTCCTTTCACCGGCACTACATTTCAAAGAAAGAACTCCAATGACCCGGTTCAGTTTCTTCACCCATCTCTCTTCTCTTCATAATGCATACATATATTTAAGGTTTAAATATAATGTGATGCGTAAATACCAAAAAGAAATATATAATGTGATGCATTAATAATAAAACTTATTTTTAGTGTAATGATAACTATTTAAATTAAAAGTGTACATAAAAGTTAGTTAATATTTCTTAAGAGAATCCATGCTAATTACCAACACTTGAGCATTATTCAAATTGTAAAACCAGGTTCGCAAAGGATTGATGAAAGATCTTAATAAAGCGCTAAAGAATCTTGGGACCAAAATGCATGTTTTTGCACTGGTTAGTAGCTTTGCTCTCTCTCTCTCTCAGTCAATTTTGTTTGTAAATGTACATTCTCTGTTTATCTATACACGTATATAAACAGAGAATTGAGTTACTTTATTTTTTTTATTTTTGGTTTCTTCTTATATTTTAAAGAAAAATCCTAAAATTTTAACCCAAAATCATTAATTATAATATTTAAAAAAATTTGTCTTCACTAATATCAATGACTATTTCACAAACTAATTAAAAATGACAAAGAAACGAAGTTAGTTTGTATTAACTAATATTAACTTGTATATATATTTTATGTCCAAAAAAGTTATTGGATTAAAGAAATTAATTAGCAGTGAATAGGTTGATGAAACAATTGGAGGTTTGGCCGGAGGTAGATATTACAACAGGGACAGCGTGGCTGCAATTACTCTAGCTATGAGAACCAATGCTGCTTATACAGAACCATCTGAAGATCCTAATTCTCCTGAGCTGGTTAGTCACACTATATCATAATTTATTCATAAGCTATATATAACATCATATGTATTATTCACTAGGTGATTACTCTCGTACAGTACAGAAATACAAAAAGAGGAATAAAGTGAAAGGAGCATATAATTTATATTATGAGTCTCCTATTAGTGATTCACTTATTCACTACACATATTATTGCCTGTTTTTTTGCCGGTTGTTATTAAAAAATTGTCACACACATACACGTGCATTATACATCAATTATGAATAATTAAGCAATTTAATTAATAAAATTGGACTGTAGTATTGCAGGTAATTAGCATGGAGTGGGGAAACTTCAGATCCCCTCATCTTCCATTGACATCATTCGACACTAGATTAGATTCGGAAAGCTCAAATCCTGGTAGCGGGGTATAGTAATTAGTAGAGCTACTGAAATATCATTTAATTAATTACTTTTTGTAATATATTTTGTATGACGACAGACTCATTAATCTCTGTTTATTTATTTTTTGGACCATATATAGGTCTTTGAGAAGCTGATTTCAGGAATGTATTTGGGAGAAATTGTGAGACTTGTCTTGTTGAAGCTGGCTCACGAAACAGCTCTATTCGGTAGTAAGGTGCCTCCAAAATTGATGATTCCCTATGGACTAAGGTATACTAAAATAATAATACAGTATGTGATCCAACCAAGCCAAGCACAAGTCTCCTCTGTTGGTAAAAAGATTGACTATGTTATGTGTACATTAAAATTAACCACTAAAATCAGTTATTATTTATATAAAATATATGTTGTAATATAAATATACATTGAAAATAAATTAAATTACATATGTATTACAAATACATTGGTGACTGATTTAGTAGATGAATATCATTTTTGTAAAAAATATATATTTAAGGGGATAATAAAAAATTAATTTAAATTAATTTAAAATTATTTTATTTTTTTTATTTTCTTTATTTTTTATATTTTTAATGACCATTAAAATAATCGAATAATATTAAATATAATAAATATATAATTTTAAAAATTATATATAAAAAATTATAGATATTAAAGTAAATAATAATTTTAGGTTGATGTTTTCCTAATAACATTATTGAAGAGTGAAAATATTACTTCTTTTTCACGTTGTTATTCACGTATAATTATTCATGCACGTTAATGAGGTTTGGCAACCTAAAATATCTACATAACAGAGTATAAAATTAAACTAATTCTATTAATTTGGTTAAAAGTGAATTAGCTTAATTATTATATACTCTTTGGATATACATCATAAAAATCTATCACAAATAATCTGTCTCATCTATCACAAATGATTCATGCAGTTCTCCTGATATGGCTGCTATGCATCAAGACACATCAGAAGATCGTGAAGTAGTGGGTGAGAAGCTCAATGAAATTTTTGGGGTAAGAACCTTTATCATCTTGCATTGAAATTTTATATTTAGAAGTTTAACTTTTATGCATTTGATCGCGGAATTTGCAGATAAATAACAGCAGCCTTGTAGCACGTGAACTGGTTGCTGAGGTATGTGACATAGTGACAGAACGAGGTGCCCGCCTAGCCGGAGCAGGAATCGTTGGAATAATCAAGAAGCTTGACAGGATAGAGAATCGAAAGAGTGTTGTGACTGTGGAAGGAGGTCTTTATGAACACTACCGAATTTTCAGGAACTACCTTCATAGTAGTGTGTGGCAAATGTTGGGCAAGGATTTCTCAGACAATGTAATTGTGGAACATTCACATGGCGGCACTGGAACTGGAGCTTTATTTCTTGCTGCCGCTCAAACTCACAAACCTCCTTCGTTGGATTCTTGATGAGTCGGCTATATATGTTAGTTACCAAGTCCAAAAGAATATTCTTTTTAAATTCAGTTATTTTTATTTATTTATGCTAGTGAATGCTAAATTATTTCATTGATTAGTCTATATCATTTCCTTTTTCATTGATCAGTATTAATTATGTTTAGTATGTTATACTTAAGAAATGCTTGGAAAGATCTAACATGAAATTAACATTTTTATTGACTTGCTGTTAATAAAGTTAATATAGAATTGAAAGATAGGTTAACATGATAACATCTCTTCAGAAAACAAATATCCAGTGAACTATAATTTTATGTTGAGTATGTTTTTTCAACCCATGAAACTATCAAAAGAGTATTTGAAAGTTCACATGATGACAAAAATAATTTCAAAAGATACTAATGATAGATAAGTTCCCAAAAAATAAAAAAATATGATAAAAAAATTAGATATTAAATATATATTCTAAAAATGATTTTAAATATTAGATTTTGATATAAGTTTTTGTAAGAATAAAATCTTCTCATTCTTAAATTTTGGTAATTTTATATTATTTTTTAAAAAAATATTATTGTGAATGACTACATTGTTTTGAAAAATAAAAAAATCTAGAGATCAATTTTTGCTCTAAATTTTTTTGTACAACTAAATATTGCCAAAATTTAGATAATGTGAATAAGTAGTTTGCTAAATATTAAAGTTTTTTTGTGGGTTATAGAAAATATAATATTTATTAATTATTTTTGTCATATTTTCAAATTATTTAAAAATTATTTTGTCGATAGTATTTTTTAAATACTTTTTATCAGCATTGAAACTTTTGGGTACTAAATTATTAGTTAACTCTTTTTAATATAAATAAAAAAGTTGAAGTGATAAATAATTTTTAGAAAAATGTGAGAGGCAACACTTTTATCAATGTTAGTCAACACAAAGACTAACATTTTATATTTGTACTATTATAATTTATGATTTAGTATTTAGAATTTAAAATTTAGTCCTTAGTATTTAGAACGGTTCAAGTGTTAAAAGAATAAATAAATTTTATTAATCATATAACATTACTCTAATTTTTAGTTATTTATTGAGAGATAGAAAAATTTTTTATTGTTAAGATTTTGAAAAGGATTAAGGAATAGGAACAGTATAATAATATATTGAAAAATAAATCAACTATGAGAGATATAAGCTATAATTAAAAATCAACCATCAAATTAACTATTTTAATAAATGCATGTGTGGTGACTAATTTTTTTATGTCAATAATATTTTAAAAAATGCATATAATTAAATATTTTACAATATTTTTAAATATACAAAGTTTAAACTTTATAATTATTTTGAAAGCTTAAACATTATGACAAATGTGAAACAACCACCAGTTGATGTATGTAGATCAATTTCTTCATCTTGCTATTGTTGTTATTGGATAGAATTGATGATAATGCCAGTTATCTCATACTGGTGTTGAAATTGGAACATAGAAGTGTTCATAGAATTGACTTATAAAACGATGGAAGTGTTTGTGGATTTGATGGAAGGAAACTATAAGACTGACGGTATGTAGTTTGTTATAGCCAACTTTTGTTGGTGTGGATGTATTTTAAAATAGAAGGGTCTCCAAAATTGTGCTCAAAATAGGATCCCATAGCTATTTAAGATGATAGAGGTTTTCTTTAGTGTTTGTGTCAAGGGAAAAAAAGGATTGAAAAGCTTATTTTTTTCTGATCCATATTAATCCTAAATTTCAATTTTATAGTAATAATGAATTGATTTGGTACACCAATATTTTCTCACTCTTTCTACTCTTTTAATTCAATGTTTACTTTCTCTCGCTGATCCTCTAGCTCACTAGTTTAATTTAGTTTTAAAGTGTTTTAACTTTTATGTTCTATTTAAGACTTCGGATAAATATATTAAACTACTTCCAGCTTCCTATCCACATTCCAAAGGAACTAAAAAGAAGAATATGTATGCATTTACCTCTGATGCAGTGGAACAACGTACGCTCAGCGGAATCAACAGCACGATGATTAACTGTCCGCTCAGCGACGCCATCTAGAACTGCAGCCCCAGCCTCATGGGCCGCAATAAGACATCAGTACAAGAACAACCTCTTCGTCTGCACGTTGATTATTATTCAGATCCCGTGTAACAGGAAAAAGGGGCAGTAATCTTGGATGTACATCAAGAAGGGTACCCCAATTTGAAGAATGTCTTGACCTAACCCATCAGAGTGGTGACCATGAAGAGTCTCGGTAGGTTCAATAATGCCGTGATTTTCAAGAACTTCAACAACATGAGCAACAGTAGCATTGTCTTCAAGAACATGGTCAACATCATCAAGAATCGCGCCTACGGCTTCAAGAACATGAGGAACTTGTTGTTCTCTATTCACACAATTTACCCCGCAAGCACAGCTGTTAGTGCACCAAATATTATTCTTTGGGCAACCACATAATTTTTTGCCGCAATTATGTGTTTTGCACGAATATCTTCTGATTCTGACGGTAACATTGCAGCAGGGGTGGTTCTAATCTGTTCCTGTTCTGGCATGTGTTAGCCGAACAATGACAAACTTCGTTACATGGGTTTTTTTTGAGTCAGAGCACATGCAAACTTTGATGCATCACTCCTACAAATGCACCACCGCCAGCTCCTAGTTGAAGCTCCACATTTATTTGATTGAGATTCATCGTTTTATTTTGAAAACGATAGCATAGAGGGATTACAAAGAAATATGAATACAAAAATTGATAAAAAAAAATAACTAAAAATATTAAAAGACTAGGGAAAAACAGTATCTTATTCTAAATCTTGGACAAAAGAGGGAAAAACTACCGCCCAAATCAGTTAATTTTATTAAAAGACAATTAAAAGTAATAAAGACAAAATAAATAAAACAAAAATGATATATTGAAATTGAATAAAAAAAAATTTATGTTCTATTTAATTTATTCATATAGTAATAAAAAAAATTTTCAAAGTCTCAAACTCACTTATTCATATTGTAGTTTAGGATACATTAAAATAGAACGAAAGCAAATCACATTACCTTATATTAATATATTCAATTTTTTGAAAATTTCACTTATTCATAATATAAATTGGGATAAATTAAAAATTAATATAAGAGAATCACCCTATCTTCTATCTTATTTTTTAATGCAACAAAAAATAGACACACTTAATTTCATTGGTACATATTATAATTTGGCAAAAATACTATTTATTCTTTAAAATTTAATCTTTGATCCGTCTTTAATATTATTTAATTATTTTTTAATTAAAATACATTTTTATTTTTCAGATATACATTGTTAATTAGATTTAATTTAAATTTTATCAACTAAAATTTTTTTAACTTTTTAACAAAATAAAACAATTACTTTTACTTTATCTTTCATTTTCTCTCTCTCTCCTCCGAAATGTCGTCATCACCGTCCCTAAGCATCACGAAGCCAAGCTCCTTCCTTGATGGCCGAGGCACAACATTACTTTAGGTAAGGAAAATTAACCTTTTTTTATTTTTTTATTTTTTTATTTTTTTTACCAGAGATAGGAAACTCGAACCCGCAACCACTTAATTGAGTATAGAGAGTCTATGTCATTTGAGCTATTACTCATTGGCAACCTTTTTTTATTATAATTATTTTTTTATAATAAATAATAAATAAAATATTTTTAAAATACATTAGAAAATATATAATATAATTTTTTGATAAAATTAAGTAAACATATCTAAAATAACAAATAATAAACTAAATATTTTATAAATACATATAAAATTATCAAAAATTATAAAAAATGAATATTATCAAACGTAAAGATATCAGTTATTATGTTTATTTATCTATAATAATTTTAAAATAATTTTTACAAAAATAAGACTTTCTCCTTTAAATATAAATAAAAACATAGAATAAAAAGATAGAATATTTTACTAGAAGAGGCATAAAAAATGAAGAGTGTGTTATTTGTAGTTTTTTTAGTATTGTCTTTTGAAAAAAATGATTTGATTTATGGTATAATTTTTTAATTATATTCAACATATCAAAAATAATAAATAATAAATAAAATATTTTAAAACACATCCGAAAATATATCTAATATAATTTTTTTTAGTAAAATTAAGTAATTAAACCATCTAAAATAATAAATAACAAACCAAATATTTTATAAACACATCCAAAATTATCAAAAATCATAAAAAGATAGATGTAAAAATAGCAGTTATTATGTTTATTATTTATCTATAATAGCTTCAAAGCTATTCTTACAAGAACTAAGCTTTCTTCTTCAAATACAAACAAAAACATAGACTAAAAAGATAGAATTTTTTACTAGAGGAGGCAGAAAAGATAAAGAGCGTGTTATACATCCAAATTTTAGCAGAAGAAATGAAGCTGACAGAGGAGCGCGGTGAAAATGGGAGGAGCAAGAAATAGGGAAAGAGCGCGATATGACGGAAGAGGGGTGGGTGAGGAGTGCGAGGGAGGAACGCGGTGCAGAGGAGGAGTGTGGCAATAGAGGAGGAGTGTGAGGCACTGCAGATAGGGGTGTTCATAAAAAAATCAAAATATGGTTAACCGGTTAAAAAACCATAACCACATTTTGGTTAACCAGTTTAATAAAACAATTTTAAAAACCATATCCATATTTTTTAAAAATGGTTAACCAAAACCAAATTTAAAAAACCGGTTTTTAACAGGTTAACCAAAACCAAAACCAAAACCAAATTAAAATCAAAACCTAATTTCAAAACCAAATTACATGCTTTTTCTCTCCTTCCTCTCTCTTTCTCTCTCTCCATCCCTCTCTCTCTCTCTCTCTCTTTCCCTTCTCTCCCTCCTCTCTCTCTCATTTTCCTCTTTCTTCTCCTTCTCTTTGTCCTCTCCTTCTCTCTCTCTCTCTCTCTCTCTCTCTCTCTCTCTCCCTTCTCTCTCACTCATTTTCCTCTTTATCTCCTCTCTCTCTCTCTCTCCTTTTTCCCTCTTTCTCTCCTCCGCTCTCTCCCTTATCTCTCTCTTTTCCTTTCTTCCTCTCTTTCTCTCTCTCTATCTCTCTCTCCACCTCGTCTTTCTTTCTCTCTCCCTTATCTCTCTATCCTTCTCTTCCTCTCTATTCCCTTTCCTCTTTCTCTCTCTCCTTCTCTCTCTCTCTCTTTCTCTCCTTATCTCTCTGTCTCTCTCTCCTTCTCTTCGCTCTCTCACTGCCTCTCTCTTTTTTCTTGCCCTCTTTCTCCCCCTCCTTTCTCTCTCTTCCTCTCTCTCCTCCCCTTCCTCTCTCTAATCATTTCTCCCTTTTTCTATCTCTCCTCCTCTCTCTCTCTCTCCTCTCCTCTCCTTCTCTCTCTCTCCCATATCTCTCTCTCTCTCTCCTTTCCCTCTCCTTTCTTTCTCTCTCTTTTCTTTTCTCTCTTTCTCTCTCTCACTCCTCTCTCTTTCTTTTTCTTCTTTCTCTCTCTCCCATTTTTCTCTCTCTTCCTCTTCCACTCTTCTTTTTCTCTTCTTCTCCTCTTTCTTTTTTTACTCTCTCTTTTCTCTTTCTTTCTCAATCTTCTCTCAATTTCTATCCCTCTTCTATCTTTTTTCTCCTCTTCTCTCTAAAGTAAGAGAGAAGAGAGAGAGGAGGAGAAAATAAAGGAGGAGAAATAAAAAAGAAGAGAGATAAGAAGAGAGTAGAAGGATAGGAGAAAGAGAAGAAGAGAGAGAAATAGCACAAAGAGAGAAAAAGAGAGAGGGGAGAGAGAAAAGATGGGAGAGAAAAGGAGAGAGAGAGACAGAAAAAGAGAAGGAAAGAGAAAAAAGAGAGGAGGGGAGGAGGGAGAGGAGGAAAGAGAGAGGGAAGGGGAGAGAAAGAGCATGAGGAGAGAAAGGGAGAGAAGGATAGAGAGAAAGAAAGGGGAGGAGGAGAAAGAGTGAAAAAGGAGAGAGAAAGAGAGAGAGAGAGAGAGAGAGAGAGAGAGAGAAAGAGAAAGAGAGAGAGAGAGAGAGAGAGAGAGAGAGAGAGGAGTGGGAGAGAGAGAAAAGAAAGAGAGGAGGAGAGAGAAAAATGGGAGAGAGAGAGAGAGAGAGAAGTGGAGAGAGAAATGGAAGAGAGGGGAGAGAGAGAGGAAGAGAAAGAGAGGGGAGGGGGAGAAAGAGGGGAAGGGGAGAAAGAGAAAGAGAGAAGGAAGAGAGAAGAGGAGGGGGAGAGAAAAGGAGAGAGATGGATAGAAGGAGATAAGAAAAAGTTACTTGTATCATTTAGAAAGAAAATATTTATATTAGAAAAAATTATTTATAGAAAATGCTGAAAAGAGATAAGAAAGAAAAAGGAACGAAAGCAATGGAAGGGATTTCATTATTTACAAATGTTACTCGTATCATTTAGAAAGAAAAAAATTTTAGATTAAAAAAATTCAATTAAAAAAAGTTCAAAATTTTGGGTTTTTATATGTAAAAATATTAATTTGTGTAAAAATCTATTTTTACATGTAAAAACCAATTTTATGGTATAAAAACTAATTTTTTAGTATAAAAATCGATTTTTTGGTGTAAAAACCAATTTTTTTGTGTAAAAACCGGTTTTTAATGTAAAAACCAGTTTTTTAATGTAAATAAAAAACCGATTTTTATTTTAATAACCGGTTAAAAATCGGTTTTAAATTTCACTAACCGGTTAATAACCGTTTTCATAATGTAAAACTAATTTGGTTAATTAACCAATACTATATTTTTTGTTAACCAAAAAACTAGTTTGATTTTTAGATTAACTAAACCATGAACACTCCTACCTGCAGATCTAGGTTTTACGGAAGTGAAAGGTTTAATGGAGTGAAACCTGTGCTTTGGGATATTTAAGGATTATTTTGGGATGTGTTAAAGTTTAAAAAAATTAAAATTGAATTGTTGAATTTTAGTTTTATTTAAACTCTTTTGAATTTGTATTTTAAATTAAAAAATATTAAATCTATTTGGATGTGTTTGTTTTAATTTTTCTAAATGAGTATAATAAAAGGTTATTTAAAAGATAAATTTAAAAGATATTTAGTCGTATTAATAATTTGGAAAGATAATTTACTTATTTAAACTAGTTGAAATTAGATACTATCATATTGTTCTATAAAACCAAATGCACTACAATATTGGTAATTAGCTAGGTTTTATATCATTAAGAAAAACTTATAGGTATACCACGATTTATATAAAAATTGTAGTGCATTCAGTTTTAGGATAAGTAAATTATCCTAATTTGGGATAAACTGAAATTGAATGGAAGAGAATTATTTTACCTTCAATCTAATTTTTTGATGTAATAAGAAAAAGATATACTCAATTTTACTTATGCACATCATAATTTCATCACAAATTTAAAAAGAATTTTTTTTTCATTCTCTAATATCTCACAGCTACAATAGCTTAGGAGGTACTAATACCTTTCATATTAGATTAAAGAAATACCTAATACGAGGATGATTAGTACGATTCTAAGTGAAGATGGTGTTAACTCAATAATTTCTTAGGAATTATTTTGAACATTAACAAACACAAATATAATTTAGTAATTTTATTAATGTGCTATTTGACGATTTCTCAAGTGTATTAATATATTAGTTAACTTTCCTTAAATAATTAAAGCACACTCGGTACCTTCTGAATTTAAGTAAATGGAAACTAAATGAAAACAAACAAAGAATCTAAGTTGAGGAACCTGACTACCTTAGAAGCTGATTAGCTACCTCAGAAACAAGATCGCACACAGCAAAAAGTCGACTATTCCACTTCCACTTGTGAAATGATTGAGAGTAGAACATCATTTAAAAAAGTGTCCCTAGTTCTATTGTTCAAATTTAAAATATATTCAAGAAGTTAAGTCATTTGGAGAAGTGGATATGGGCTCACTTTCCTTCTTTTCTCTCATATGATTCAGCAGCTTGCAATGAAACAAAGTTTGGTTATGTTTAATATGATAATGGACCAGAGTGTGTGTATGTCTATGTGAGCTTGTTCATGCTTAATGGGCCAGTTTCATTCTTTTTTAGCCCATTGGATCAAATCACTATTTTGCACACTAAACAGAATACATCAAACAACCAATTTGATAATTATCCCAATAATGATTAGACATCACTTTAATCATGGTTTAGTTTTCTAAACTCAACAATATCTTCCTTGATGACAAACATTATTAAAATAAATTGAAAGAAAAGGAGAATAGATTTAAGAAACTTCCCTTTGATGTTTCTTTTGACATTGAGCTCCCCCTTTTCTTTGATCTTTAAGCTTCTCCTGAATATTTGCATTTTGTAACCTGATACTAACAAACCATACACAGAAAAAGGCTTCCATCTAAGCTATTATTAACCAACCTTGAAACATACATAACCTGAGCTAGTCTAATATCACAACACAAAACAGTAAGTTTCCACAAGTTCAAATCAAAGGCAACTGAGGCAACCATCAATTTCAATTCATTTTTCTTCATTTTTCATTTTTCCCATTTTGTTATCAATGAGGAAAACCTGCAAGAGTTAGATAAAAAAATATGCTAATATATCAAAATGAACAATCATGGAAATCAACAGAAATAGTCTAACTCTATTACAGTTATCTAAAAACAAGTGTTCAGAAAGATGAAAAACAGCAAAGTGGAGTGTCAATTAGAACCAGAAGTAACAATAAATTATAATCTCTCAGCAGCAGTAGGAGACAAAGACCAAGCATTAGAATCCTCATCTTCAGTGTCCAAGATTTCTTCCTTTTACTCAGACAACACTTGATCCTTATCCAGCGAGTCAAGGCACTTGAAAAGTACTTCAACTCTGTCTTGAGACTTTAGCAAGAATTTCTCGTTTTGGAGAACATGTCTGCGAGATTGTTTACCAGAGTAGACTCCCTACTTGGTCATATTAACAAACTCCTGAAGTACATCTTTAACTACTCTATTGATCAAGTATTTGTGAGAGCTAGAGGTGCCAGCAACTGAAGGAGGATGGAGGCTTTCATCTTAAGTTTCTTCTAGAACCGGATCATTAGTGGCCTTAGAGATTTTTTCTTTGGTTGGCTTTACTGCACCACCGCCCTTAAGTGATGAAATTTTGTTCTATACAGCCTCATTATTTAGATCAACAGAAAAATGCTCAAAAACATAAGTTAAAAATATTCCGTATGGGAGTGAGACATTTGTATCACTTGTAACACAGTCAATCATATGACACATCATGAAATATGAAAATGAGATAGGAGCGAGATTGAGGATAGCATAAAGAACCAAGGTGTCACAGATGGTGACCCTTTGATAGGAGCCACTTTGAGGCAGGATAATGTGGGTTATGATGTGGTGAAGCTAGGTTCGGACAGGACCTAAAGCTCTGTGAGTGGGTGTCATACCATCCATGAGAAAAAAAATTTCACATATATTAGCCAGAGCATCTTTATATGATATGCCCAGATTATTGTCTCATTTACCAGATACAAAGGCTATAATCAAGAGCATTACTAAGGGATTGTTTGTTCAAAATGATTTGTCGTCCCTTAACATATGAGTGAATGTCTCCATCATGATACAAGATATTTGCATAAAATTTCCTAACCAATTTAGGATACACAGGCTTTCGAATTTTGAAGATGTTTTCCAATTTTAACAGATGAAAATTGTCTTTAAAATCTATACCCTTGTCAGCCAGGGCATTTAAGTCAGCGACATAGGATGGACACAGACTGCGATTGGAAACAACCTCTTTGTGAAACTCAAAGTTCATGCATGAAGAAAATCTAAGAGGATTATAGTGAGAATGGGATAGGAGCTCGTAGCTAGCGTTCAATTCCTCTAAGGAGTCCTAGCATGTGGAGAAACCCTTAGCTCAGCCCAAACACTCACCAAGTAGGCCCGGAAAGTAGATTTTTGCACTACAAGACTAGTTTATCTTATTTGTGTAATTCCTAGTTAACAGATATATATATATATATATATATATATATATATATATATATATATATATATATATATATATATATATATATATATATATAGAGGAGAAGATCAACCATGTTTAGAATTTCTCGAGCATATCTTTACTTTTCACGTTCTACATTATGTAGAGTATGAGTCACTAACCTCCTAAGGTTAAGGTTAGGAGCTCTGCTGATTCTTATGAATTAATAATATCACTATTCTACATCAATCTATGCTTGATTCTATTCTAAGATGTATCTTTGTTCTTCAACCTTATGAATCAGATGACCCGTGACAGTCATCCTCATTCTACATGGGTTCTTGCGAGTCCTGGACGGGATAGTATTGAACCACAAGCTTGATTATACATCTCTTAGACGGCTAATCCACGGCTTCGTTAGGGACTTCTTGAGACATCAATTCAGCCGAGATGCGAGGCAATTAGGGCCTATGTGGTATAGGCTAGAACCAAAGAAGCAACGTTTTGAGTAGGATCACCAAGGGAATGGACTGCTAGAGCTTCACCCTCATTCAGATTGGATGACCGCTGACCCGACATATGACCTGAAGCAGAGGAGATTAATGACCACTGACCCAGCGTTAATCATATACAGCTTGCCATGGAAAGAATCAATCAGAAGTTAGAGTAGATGGTGAGAAAAGTTGATCCAGAAGGAAGAAGCATCTCCGAAGCTTCAACCGTTCTCTTACCATTGATTTCACACCTATCTAGTAACGTTTTATTTATTTATTTGCTTTATGCATTTTTCACAACAACAATCATCTTTTCTATCTACCTGACTAAGATCTACATGGTGTCCATTGCTTGCTCAAACCAACAATCCTCGTGGGATCGACCCTCACTCACTTGAGGTATTACTTGGACAACCCGGTATACTTGCCGGTCTATCTGTGCGAAACGTGCGAAGTCAGTTTTGTGCGCCAAGTTTTTGGTGCCATTGCCGAGGATTGTACGGATTTGACAAACTACCGGATTATCTTGTTGCTTGGATTAGGTAATTTTTACTTTTGTTCGAGTCTTTTGTTTCTTTTTCAAAAACTTTTCAAAAATCCATCTTTTCATTGTCTTTTGTTTGAGTCCACTGTCAGTTCTTAAGTTTGGTGTCCTTTGTGTGTTCTTTATTTTCTTTAAACTTTCAAATTGTTCTTAAATGTTTTTCTTAGTATTCAAGTTATTCTTGTTTCTTTTCTTGTTTTGATCTTAAAATTTTTAAGTTTGGTTTCTTTTAGTGTTTTTTTTTATTTTCAAAAAAGCTAGTGTCTTTGATCAAAAAATTTTAGTTTGGTGTCTTTTGGTTGTTTTTCTCTTTCTTCATTAATTCCAAAGATTTCAAAAATTCCAAACTAAAATTCAAATTTTAATTTCAAATCATTATCTTATCTTATCATAATTTCAAATTTTAAATCTTATCCTATTAAATCTTTTCAAATCTTTTCTTTTAATTTGATTCTTTCCTATCTTATCTTTCTTTTAAAATTTTAAAAAAAATAAAAACTTTTTCAAATCTCTATCTTATCTTATCTTAATCTCAAATTTCAAAATCAAATCTTTTTCAAAAATTAAATTTCAAATCTTATGTTTTCAACTTATTTTCAAATCTTTATCTTATCTTGTTTCAATTTCAAAATTCAAAATTAAGTCATTTTCAAATCTTTTCAATTCTTATCTTATCTTGTTAACTTTTTCTTTCAAATTTTAAATTTCAAAATCAAATCTTTTTCAAATCTCCTATCTTATCTTATTTTCAAATCTTTCTTAATTAGTTACTTGTTTTCTCTTCCTTCTTTTTCAAAACTTCCTAACTAATTCCTCTCTCTTCCATTTTCGAAAATTTCTTACTTCTTTCTCTCTCTTCTTTATCGAAAATCAGCTTTCAATTTTCAAATCTTTTTAGTTAATTAGCTTTTAATTTCCTTCTTGTTTTTTGAATTCAATTAATAAATAAAATAAAAACAAAAATATTTTAATTATAGTTTTCCTTTTTGTTTCTTAATTTTCAAATTCTTTTATCCCTCTATTCGAATTCTTCATCTCATTTCTCTATCTTCATTCTTCTTTCTTCTTCACATCTCACAGAGAGTTCTCTATACTTTGACATAGAAACTTCCATTCTCTTTCTTTTTCTTGTTTATGAGCAGAAACAGAGATAAAGAACCTATTTTTTATCCTGATCCTAAACTTGAGAGGACCCTAAGGAAGCGTTTGTAAGAAGCTAAAGCACAACACTCCGGAGGAAACCTCACAGAGCTATTCGAACAAGAAGCTGAAAACATAGATATGGCAGCCGAACAGAATAATAAAGGAGATGCAAGGAAGGTTCTTGGCGACTTCACCGCACCCACTTCTAACTTCTATGGAAGAAGTATCTCTATACCTGCCATTAGAGCAAATAACTTTGAGCTTAAGCCTCGGTTAGACTCTCTAATGCAACAGAATTCCAAATTTCATGGACTTCTACTGGAAGATCCACATCAGTTCCTATCAGAATTCTTGCAAATCTATGACACTATCAAGACCAATAGAGTGGATCCTGGGGTCTACAGGCTTATGCTTTTCTCTTTTGCTGTTAGAGACAGAGCTAGGATATGGTTTGATTCTCAACCTAAGGAAAGCCTAGACTCTTGGGAAAAGTTGGTCAATGCTTTCTTGGCCAAGTTTTTTCCACCTCAAAAGATGAGCAAGCTCAGGGTGAAAGTTCAAACCTTCAGACAAAAAGAGGATGAATCCCTCTATGAAGCTTGGGAAAGATACAAGCAACTGATCAGGAGATGTCCTCCTGACATGCCTTCAAATTGGACTATCCTAGGAATCTTCTATGATGATCTATCTGAGATGTCCAAGATGTCCTTGGACCATTCTGCTGGTGGATCACTCCACTTGAAGAAAACACCTGCAGAGGCACAAGAACTCATTGAAATGGTTGTAAACAACCAATTCATGTATACTTCTAAGAGAAATCCTGTGAACAATGGGGTAGCTCAGAAGAAAAGAGTTCTAGAAGTTGACACTCTGAATGCCATATTGGCTCAGAATAAGATCTTGACCCAACAGGTCAATATGATCTCTCAGTACTTGACAGGAATGCAAGCTGTAACTGGCAGCACTCAAGACATCTCCTATGAAGTAGATGCTTATGATCCAGATCAACCCACAATGGAAGAGGTGAATTATATGGGAGAACCCTATGAAAACACCTATAACTCCTCATGGAGAAATCATCCTAACCTTTCATGGAAGGATCAACAGAAGTCTCAACAAGGCTTTAACAATAATCAAGGTGGAAGAAACCAAAATAGGTTCAACAACAGACCACCATTCCCATCTTCTCAGCAACAGATAGAGACTTCTAAGCAGAGCCTTTCTGACTTAGCAACCATAGTCTCTGAACTCTCTAAGACCACTCACAGTTTCATAACAGAAATTAAGTCCTCCATCAGAAATCTGGAGGTACAAGTTGGTCAGCCGAGCAAGAGAATCCCTTAGACCCCTCCTAACACTCTCCTAAGTAACACTGAAGTAAACCCAAGAGAAAAGTGCAAGGCCATCACTGTAGAAGCTGAGGCCGAATCTGAAGGGGATACTCTGGAATTGAACGCCAGTAAGGAAGACCTTACTGGGCGTTCAATGCCCAAAGAAGCACCATTTCTCGCGTTGAACGCCAGCAAAGGGATACAAGTTGGGCGTTCAACGCCCAAAGAGACATGAGTTCTGGCGTTGAACGCCACAATAGGAGTAGTTGGATATCCAAAGTCCACTAAGGATCCTCCTATTGAAGAACTGATAGAACCCAAGGTTCATGAGGAACCCATTGAAGTTCCCTTGAATGCTTGGTTGAAGATCATAGAATCTAAAGAGTACTCTTCCTCTGATGAGGAAGAGAAAACTAAGGAAGAGCAAGTTGCTCGGTACCTAGGAATTCTGATGAAGCTGAATGCCAAGTTATTTGGAACAGGGACTTTGGAGGAAGAACCTCCAGTGCTAACCAAGAAACTCAATGCCTTGGTTCAGCAAAAGTTACCTCAGAAGAAACCGGATCCCGGACGCTTCCTAATTCCTTGCACCATAGGTACCATGACCTTTGATAAGGCTCTATGTGACCTAGGGTCAAGCATAAACCTCATGCCTCTCTCTGTAATGGAGAGGCTGAGAATCTTTGAGGTGAAAGCTACAAGAATCTCACTAGAGATGGCAGACAAGTCAATGAAAAAGGCTTATGGACTAGTAGAGGATGTCTTGGTAAAGGTTGAAGACCTTTACATACCTACTGATTTTATGATCCTAGATACTGGGGAGGAAGAGGATGAATCCATCATCCTTGGAATACCTTTCCTAGCTACAGCCAAGGCTGTGATTGATATAGACAGAAGAGAACTAGTCCTGCAATTAGATGAGGACTATCTTGTGTTCAAGGTTCATAAACCTCATTCTACCTCAGTTGAAGGAAGCACCATTAACAAACATGAATTGCTTTAACCACTTCTCTCAGTATAGAACCTAACAGAGCCTCCAGACACCAATTCTAAGTTTGGTATGGGACAACCATCATCAGGCTCTGAGAGGAATGGCAGTAAGAAAGTGCCCAAGGGCTGGAAGGATAAGAAAATCCCCACTGAAGGCCTCTCACCCGGCATGAGAGTTATCTTCACTGACAATCCAGTCATTCCACACACTGTGAACAGGATCCTGTCTCTAGAACATGTGAAACTTATCCATGAGAGCAAAGGCAAGAAGTTCACTGTAAGGGGTGAAATTCTGAGCCCCTATCCATCTCTGTAAGGAGCTAACTGTCAAACTAGTGACGTTAAAGAAGCGCTTGTTGGGAGGCAATCCAACCATAATTAAAGTTATTTCTATTTTTCATTAAGTTTATTTCAGTTATATCGGTTTAATTTTTATATTTGTTTAAGTTTGTGATCATGTGCAGTAGTTAAAACAGAAACAGAAACAGTTAGAGATGGAAACAAAACACCCTGGAGCAGGTACCTTGCTGGCGTTGAACACCAGACAAGGGGCCAGAGTGGTCGTTCAACGCCCATGAGAAGTAGCATTGCTGGCGTTGAACGCCAGCCAGGGAGCATGAAGCTGGCGTTGAACGCTAGCCAGGGGGCAGAGACTGGGCGTTCAACGCCCTAACAGAGGCACAAACCTGGCGTTGAGTGCCATGAAGGAGGCCCCTAATGGGCGTTCAAAATGCCCACAAGGGATAGAAAATTCGAATTCCCTAGCCTCTCAGGATCAGCGGGTCCCACAGAATCTCCACTTACCCTACCTTCTTCTCTCTCTTACCTTCACTCTTCCCCACACACTCTTACCCATTAACCCTCAACCAATCACATCCATATCTCTTCCCAAAACCATCATAACTCCCACCAACCCCCACCCACTTCAAATTCAAAATTTTCCATCCAATTCCCACCAATTCTTTCGAACCCCAACATATCCCACTCCTATAAATACCCATTCTTCTTACCCTTCATACACACACCATTCATACACTAAAGCCCCACTTGACCGAACTCCTCTCTCCCTCTATCTTTCCTATTCTCTTCTTCTTCTACTCTTTTCTTTCTTCTTTTGCTCGAAGACGAATAAAGCTTTTAAGTTTGGTGTTGGAAAAGCCTTACTTTTTGCTTTCCATTCACACCTATGGCACCCAAAGTCAGAGAATCCTCTAGAAAGAGGAAAGGAAAAATTGTTGCTTCCACCTCCGAACCTTGGGAGATGGAGAGATTCATCACCAAAGCTCATCAGGACCACTTCTATGAAGTAGTGGCACAGAAAATGGTGATTTCTGAAGTCTCCTTTAGGCTAAAAAAGAATGAGTATCCAGAGATCCGACGAGAAATCCGGAGGAGAGGTTGGGAAGTTCTAACCAATCCTATTCCGGAAGTTGGAATCTTGATGGTACAAGAGTTCTATGCCAATGCATGGGTCACGAAGAACCATGATACAAGCGTGAAACCAAGTCCCAAAAATTGGCATACCATGGTCCAAGGGCGTCTCTTAGATTTCAGCCCGAAAAGTGTAAGGTTAGCGCTCTATTTGCCAATCATGCAAGGAAACCCACATGCTTACACTAGGAAAGTCAATTTTGATCAGAGGCTGGACCAAGTCCTTTCAGAAATTTGTGTGGAAGGAGCTCAGTGGAAGAGGGATGCTTAAGGCAAGCCTATCCAACTGAGAAGGCTTGACCTCAAGCCCGTAGCTAATTCATCCAACGCTTTATCATCCCTACTAGCAATCGGTCAGAAGTGACCATTGACAGAGCCATCATGATTCATTATATCATGATTGGAAGTGAGGTGGAGGTACATGAGGTAATACCTCAAGAATTGTACAAGAAGGCTGAAAAGTCTTCCACCTTAACAAGGTTGGGATTCCCTCACCTTATCTATCACCTATGTAATTCAGCTGGAATTGTTATAGAAGGAGACATTCCCATTGTGGAAGACAAGTCCATCACTAAAACAAGGATGGAGCAAACTAGCGAGCCTACACATGCACCTCAACAAGAGCATGTGGAGATGCCTCAACAAGAAATCCCTGAGATGCCTCAAGGGATGCGTTTTCCTCCCCAAGGCTATTGGGACTAATTGCATACTTCTCTAGGAGAATTAACCTCCAGCATGGATCAGTTAAAGGATGAGATATCAAGAGCATTCCACCATCCTCTATAAAATAAGAGAAGATCAAAGGGCCATGAGGGAAGATCAAAGAGTTATGAAGAAAGAACAACAGAGGCAAGGGTGTGACATAAAAGAAATCAAGCACTCCATTGGATCCTCCAGAAGGAGTAGTAGCCACCATCACTAAGGTGGATTCGTTCCTTTAATCCCCTGTTACCTATGTTATTTTTCTGTTTTCCATGTATTTTATCTTATTGTCTGTTTCAAGTGCATGATCATCTTTATGTCTTAAAGCTATGAAATATTCCATGCATCTCTCACCTTGCTTAAAAGAAAATTTTAACTGAAAAAGAAAAGTAAGATGCATGAATTTCGAGTTATATATTAAAAATAGTTCAATTATTTGATGTGGTGGCATTGCTTTTATTTTCTGAATGCATGAATGAACAGTGCATATTTGAAGTTGGAGTTAAGAATGTTGGCTCTTGAAAGAATGATGATAAAATTGAAGTATTATTGGTAATTTGAAAAATCTAAAATTTGATTCTTGAAGCAAGAAAAAGCAACAAAAAGTAATAAAAGAAACAAAAAATATATGCGAAAAAAAAGAGAAGCAAGCAGAAAAAGAAAGAAAAAGAAAAAGCCAATAGCTCTTTAAACCAAAAGGCAAGAGCAAGAATCCAAGGCTTTGAGCATCAATGGTTTGGAGGGCCTAAAAAAAACAAAATATTGGCCTAAACAGTTTACATGAGCTGCTTCCCTAACTATATGCTTGTGGTGTGAAGGTGTCAAGTGAAAAGCTTGAGACTGAACAGTTAAAGTCGTAATCCAAAGTAAAGAGTGTGCTTAAGAGATCCAGACACCACTGGCTGGGGATTCTAGCAAAGCTGAATCACAATGCTAAAGGGTTTACCCAGTTAAGTGTCTGTGGCGTTTATGTATCCGGTGGTAATACTGGAAAACAAAGCGCTTAGGGTCACAGACAAGACTCTAAAGAAGCTGTGTTCAAGAATAAAAAAAAACTAAACTAGGAAAGTCAATAATATCATCTAGATTCTAAGTTCCTAAAGATGCCAATCATTCTGAGCTTCAAAGGAAAGTGAGATGCCAAAACTATTCAGAAGCAAAAAGCTACTAGTCCCGCTCATCTAAATTGAAACTGAGCTTCATTGAAAACTCTGAGATTTATTGTATCTTCTATTTCTTTTTAATCCTAATTTTTTTGGTTGCTTGGGGACAAGCAACAGTTTAAGTTTGGTGTTCTGATGAACGGATATTTTATACGCTTTTTGGCATCATTTTCATATAGTTTTTACTATGTTTTGTTTAAGTTTTATTATATTTTCATAGGTTTTAGTGCTAAATTCACATTTTTGGATTCTACTTTAAGTTTGTGTGTTTTATGATAATTTTAGGTATTTTCTGACTGAAATTAAGGAGTTTTGACAAAGTCTGATTCAGAGACAGAGAAAGGACTGCATATGTTGTCAGGATCTGACCTCCATGCACTCGAAGGAGCATTTCTGGAGCTACAGAAGTCCAAATTACGCACTCTCAACAGCTATAGAAAGCTAACATCCAGG
The DNA here is from genome assembly GCF_003086295.3 of Arachis hypogaea. Taxonomy (NCBI): domain Eukaryota; kingdom Viridiplantae; phylum Streptophyta; class Magnoliopsida; order Fabales; family Fabaceae; genus Arachis; species Arachis hypogaea. The sequence continues at coordinate 26,944,302 of NC_092046.1, forward strand.
GCTTTCCAAAATTATATAATAGTCCATATTTTGCTTTAGAAATGAAAGACCAAAAATGACGTTCAACGCCAGCCACCACCCCATTTCTGGCGTCCAACGTCCAAAAGGGAGCAGCCGGCGTCCAACGCTCAAAAAGGAGTCCCAAGCTAGCGTTCAACGCCTCTAAGGAGTCCTAGCACGTGGAGACACCCTTAGCTCAGCCCAAACACTCACCAAGTGGGCCCGGAAAGTAGATTTTTGCATTACAAGCATTGTTGTCAAACTCTTGAGTTAACTCGTAAACTCGTACGAGTTTACGAGTTTAGATATGGAATCGAGTTGCCTCAAACATAGACTCTATCTTGAGTAAACTCGGCTAGACTTGGCTAGACTCGGTCAAACTCGGACAAACTCGTGAGTCTAGGACCGAGTTAGCGAGTTTGTATTTTTCTTCATTTTTGCTTAAAAAAGCGTCATTTTCAAACCAAAAAAATACTTTTTTTTATTAGGGTTACGATAACACTCCCAAAGAATGAAAGAAAATTCACTCACAACTCACTCATCTACGTCGTTTCTCTCAAGTCTCACTTTCTCCATGTTCTGCCGCAGTCGCCGTTCCCCGTCGAGCTGCCGTTGTTCGCCTGCGTCTGCTACCTCTGCTCTGATTTGCGCAATTGTCTTTTTGAATTTTACCTATGTTGCCCTCTGCTTTGTATTTATTCACATCTCCACTATCTGCAACTTCAGTGCTATCACCGTTCACGAGTTCGACTACTTCTCCTACAGTCCTATTTCTGCTCTGGTTTGCACCGTCGTGAAATCCATGACTATTTGTCGCCGTCATTTCGTGCTGTTGCTGCACCCTCACCATCGCTGCCTGCTGCACCCTTGTATTCGATCTGCTATTGCTGGGACTTTGCCCCTTCTTTTCTTCTGTATCCTCTATTTTTTGTATGCCTTTTGCCCTTTCTTTGCGCCTTTGCTTCTTGATTTAGTTTTTTTTTTTTTTGCTTTTAAAATTTTATTGCTTCTAATTTTAGCCTATTGCTTATCGTTTATGTTAGATGGCCAGATGGTTCATCCCTTCATCGCTGATTAGTAATTAATTATTTTCATTAGAGTTAATTTGATTATTTGATATTATTCAATATTCAATTAAAGATTTAGTATTACAGATTTAGAATTTTTAATTTTGTGTGTTCTATGTTGTATTTGTATAAGAATAATTATAGAGGATTTGAATGTGTATTTTAACGTATTTGTTATAATGTATGCTATTATTTTAATTTATTATGTGCTTTAAGATTGATATTATTAATTTTAAAGGGTTAGAATTGAGTAAATATATGTATATATTATATATATATATACTTCATAACAGGTGAACTCGTACGAGTCTACGAGTTAACTCGCGAGTCGAGTTTAGGTCAGTTCCACGAGTTTACTTAGACTCGCGAGTTTGACAACATTGATTACAAGACTAGTTTATCTTATTTCTGTAATTCCTAGTTAGTAAATTAATATATATATATAGGAGAAGATCAACCATGTTTAGGATCTTTCAAGCATATCTTTACTTTTCACGTTCTATATTATGTACAGTATGAGTCACTAACCTCCTAAGGTTAAGGTTAGGAGCTCTACTGATTCTTATGAATTAATAACATCACTATTCTACTTCAATCTATGCTTGATTCTATTCTAAGATGTATCTTCGTTCTTCAACCTTATGAATCGGATGACCTGTGACAATCATCCTCATTCTACATGGGTTCTTGCGAGTCTTTGACGGGATAGTATTGAACTACAAGCTTGATTATACATCTTTAGACGGCTAATCCACGGCTTCATTGGGACTTCTCGAGATATCAGTTCAACCGAGGTGCGGGGCGATTAGGGCCTTTGTGATATAGGCTAGAACCAAAGAAGCAGTGTTCTCTGATCCGGAAGATCCGACCTTGTCTGTGGCGTTTTGAGTAGGATCTCCAAGGGAATGGACTGCTAGAGCTTCACCCTCATTCAAATTGGATGACCGCTGACCCGACGTTTGACCTGAAGTAGAGGAGATTAATGACCGCTGACCCGGCGTTAATCATATACAGCCTGCCATGGAAAGAATCAATCAGAAGTTGGAGTAGATGGTGAGAAAAGTTGATCCAGAAGGAAGAAGCATCTCCGAAACCTCAACCGTTCTCTTACCTTTGATTTCACACCTATCTAGTAACGTTTTATTTATTTATTTGCTTTATGCGTTTTTCACAACAACAATCATCTTTTCTATCCGCCTGACTAAGATCTACAAGGTATCCATTGCTTGCTCAAACCAACAATTCTTGTGGGATCGATCCTCACTCACCTAATATATTACTTGGACAACCCAGTATACTTGTCAGTCTATCTATGCGAAACATGCATAGTCAGTTTCGTGCACCACTTTTCCATCCATACTACTAAAAAATTATATAATAATAATAATAATAATAATAATAATAATAATAGAAGATAATAGATAAAGTACACAATTGATTTGAACAACATATTAAATAGTAAAAGATGAAATAAACAAACTAATTTGTAATTTTATTAATATTTAAATAGACAGAAATATAAATTTAAGAGTACTAGGATTGCTTGCCTTTAAACTTTTGGGTATATAGGAAGATTTTTTAAATAAGAAACTGTTATGTCTATTTTCTTTAAATATGGGTGTATTTTGCTAAATTTTAAAAATATGGGATTTGTTATCAGAAAAAGCAAATTGTTAGTGCCATTTAAAAAAAATAATAGAAAAAAATTGTGATTCACGATTTCATTTAAATTAACTTTTAATTTTTAAAAAACAAATCACTAGTAGCAACGAAAATTAAAAAACAAATTATAAATTTAAAATACTAAAATCGTAATAGACGATTTCATAAAGAAAAATAAAATCAGCCCGCTGATTTCTTTTCTTCAAATTTTGACAAATGATCACTGCGTACAAATGTAAAAACAGAAATGGCTAATAAAAAGAAAAATTAGAAGAAGAAAAAATGTCATAATTTCGGTTCTTCCCCAATAACCCCCCTCCCCAAACCAACCCCCGCCCCCTTCTCTATATTCTTCTCTCTTAATTATGCAAAACAAGTTCCAAATTAGGAACAAATTAAAGTGATCTTTTTCTTTGTTTTTGCACAATAAGTTAAAGTGATCTTGTCCACATAAAAAATTTGCCAATGACAAACATGAAGAGGAGTGTGGCCCATTATATTTTTAAAAAAAAAAAAAACAACAATAATTATATGCCAATTGCCATGATGACTTTGTGCCTGGCTGCCTGCCTTTTTTTTTACCCCACTACCCTCATTCATTCTCACTCTAATCACATAGGTTTTCTCAATCTCACACACATGGATACCTTCACAAAATTCCTCCAAATTGAAAAAAGCAATTAAGCAGGGTAGCTACGTGTTTACACCAAAATAGAAAAGCGATGGATTTAGCGAGCGAAAACCCACAACCGTTCTTGCTTGGGATCATGGTTCTGAAAACCGGACCGGACTAGCCAGTTCAACCGGAAAATGGGAACCGGTTATCTAATCGGTCCGGATAATGTGAAAAACTGTCTGGTAAAAAACCGGTTGAACTGGCGGTTAACTGGAGAATCGGAAGAATCGTCCGGTTTTTTAGCGATTTAGTGGTTTACAACTTCACTAGCCAAACGACGTCGTTTTGGCTTTAAAAAAAAAAAAAAGAGAAAGGCGTACGCGAAAGTCCCAAGCTCCTAACCTAACCCACTATGCCAATTGCCACAGCACTAACCCTAATCTCCCATTCTCCCCTTTCTTCCCCTCTCCAAGTGCATTCGGCGCCAGCCTCCATTCACCCACGAAGGCCACGAGTGCCACCCACAACCACCCACAGCAGCCGCGACCACCACCGGCCGAGCCCGCCTCCTCGTCGCCAAATGTCACCTAGCCCGCCTCCTCATTCGCCACCCACAACCATCCACAGCAGCCGCGACCACCACCGGCCGAGCCCACCTCCTCGTCGCCGAAAGTCACCTAGCCCGCCTCCTCATTCGCCACCCACAACATTCCACAACAGCCGCGACCACCACCGGCCGAGCCCGCCTCCTCGTCGCCGAACGTCACCTAGCCCGCCTCCTCATTCGCCGGTAAGACTCTGTTCCTGTCTCCTCTATGCTGCCTTCTTGATTTTGGATTTTGATTTTTTGAGGTTCTGTGAGCTCGCCTGTTCTATGATGCGTTCTTGATTTTGGATTCTGATTTTCTGATGTTTTTTATTTTGAATATGTTTTGCTGCTTCATGAATGATGATGAATATTTTTTGCTGCTTCTTATTTTGATTGCTGTTTCATTATTTTCATGATTGCTGTTTTTGATTTTGAATATGTTTTGCTGCTTATGTTAGCTGCTTCATGAATCATGATGAATATGTTTTGCTTCTTATTTTGTGAGCTCGGCTGTTTTTTTATTTTGAATATGTTTTGCTGCTTCTGTTTTGCTGCTTCTGTTAGCTGTTAGCTGCTTCTGAGGTTCTGTTAGCTGCTTGCTGTTTCATTATTTTCATGATTGCTGTTTTTGATTTTGAATATGTTTTGCTGCTTATGTTAGCTGCTTCATGAATCATGATGAATATGTTTTGCTTCTTATTTTGTGAGCTCGGCTGTTTTTTTATTTTGAATATGTTTTGCTGCTTCTGTTTTGCTGCTTCTGTTAGCTGTTAGCTGCTTCTGAGGTTCTGTTAGCTGCTTGCTGTTTCATTATTTTCATGATTGCTGTTTTTGATTTTGAATATGTTTTGCTGCTTATGTTAGCTGCTTCATGAATCATGATGAATATGTTTTGCTTCTTATTTTGTGAGCTCGGCTGTTTTTTTATTTTGAATATGTTTTGCTGTTTCTGTTAGCTATTAGCTGCTTCTGAGGTTCTGTTAGCTGCTTGCTGTTTCATTATTTTCATGGTTTTATGAAGTTGTTTTCTGGTCTTTGATTTTCTGATTGTTATAGATTGAATTTATATACTTAAGATTATTTTAAATTTTTTAATAATTTTATTTAATATTTAATTAAACCGGTTGAACTCCGGTTGAACCCCAGTCGAATCAGTGAACCATTGAACCAGTGATCTCACTGGTTTATTAATCGATCCGGTTCTCGCAACCTTGCTTGGGATACAAATAAGTTTAGTTTTGGTCACTCTCAATGCATATTCACCAATATTATCCCAACGAATAAACTAATTTTAATTTCACAAGTTTTATCCGAATACTTCAAATTAGATCGCATATATATATATATATATATATATATATATATATATATATATTTTTCCACGACCTTTAGCCCAACAGGCTAAATATTAATGCATATCGAATTTGAGCTCTTTTTAAAAATTTATTATTAGTTAATAAATTATTATATATATAAAATAAAATTTAAATTTTTAATATTTACTTAAATAAATAAATAAACTGATTATTCGATCAATTTAAGTTAGTTATTAAGTTAATGAATATCATTATAGTGTATAGTCTATAACCAATCAATTGTTATATTTATTGCTATCCATAAACAAAAGTATTTGAGAAATAATAAAAAATTAATTTAAAATAGTCTAAAATAATCTTATTTTTATATTTTTATTTAATTATCACTTAATTTATTTTACATTCCATAATTACAATATTATTAGAATAATTGAATAATATTAAACATAATAATATATAATTATAAATATTTATATATAAAATTTTAAATATTAAATTAAATAAAATAAATTTGTATTATATCTCGCTAAAAATAGTCATCACCAAAATATTTATAATTGACTAGACGGTTTAAATGATGTCAAAGTTATAATTTAATTGAATGATATTGTAAAACTAACCGAGAATTATTTAAGAACCTAATAAAATAAATCTTTACTCGTAAATTAATCTTTTAAATATTTCAAATATTTTTGTCGCCTCACTCTCTCATTTCAATATTTTAATTTTTGAAGGACCACCAAGCAAGTTATTTTTAGTTTGTTAGAGATATAATTATTAGTATTATTTTTTTATATTAACTTAAATTTTTGAAATGAATAATTTTATGATATGATATTAGAATTTTATGTTCAAAAAATTAAGAGTCAATTATGGGTGAATCCCAAAAAATAGAAAAATAGCATAAGACAAATTAAAAAAAATTATAAAAAAAATTTGTTTAAAAAAACATATTAAAAATATAACTATTAATATTATTTTCTTTTATTAATTTAAATTTTTAAGAAGGGTAATTTCATGACACAGTGAGTTCTATAAGGAGCGAAAGAGCTTGTAGGCATGTCAATAATGGCATAATTACTTGCGTGCGTGAAGAAACAAAATATGGATCGGAAGTGCAGAAAAAACGTAACGGATAATGGTTTTTATTACTATTGTCTTGCTACATGGGCAAACACATGATGCATGACAGCATGAGTGCCCTTAGCTACTGCAATCTATTCGTTTAGTCAGATAAAATAATTTTTAAAGTATATTTAAGTTGTATTGAGAGATATAGACACTGAATATAGTGTTTTTGAGATATTTTTAATAATTTTTTTTTGTTTATAGTTATTTTTTATTATCTTTTTTTATTATTTTGTGAAAAATTTTATTCATTTTATTAGATAGATCTATTTTAATAATTTTACATTATATTTTAATCTTATTTATATTTAACCAAATATAATACTAGATATTACATTAGTATCTTGTCTATTATATCCAAACACAATACATAAAAAATAATTTTTAGTATCTCTGTCTCAGTATATGTCTTGTCCTGTCTAAAAAAATAAACGCAGTCTAAGAGATTGAAAATTTTAAATGGAAATTAAAACTTTAATAATATTTATTTCTAAAATTATCATCACCAAATTTAACTCCATTTTTACTTTTTCAATAAGACATTGAAACATTATTTAATTTTGTACACTTTATACCAAACATAATACAGAAATTTAATTTAATCTTTGTCTTTCCTTCTCTATCTTTTAGTTTCAGATTCTCTTCTAAATACAGTTTTAATACTTATAAATACTCTTATATATTGTATTATCTTACTAATTTAAATATATAATATTTTTTTAATTGCTATCTCTTACCTTTTTAACAGTAATTAAGTTCTTATATTTTAAAAATTTTTAGTTAGATTCTTACACTAATTTTAAATTTGTAATTACATTTTTATTATTTTAAAAATATTTAACTTAACATGGTAATTACATCCTTATTATTTTAAAAATGTTTAACTTAACAAAATATGTTAAGACATATTTGTTAATGATATGAGATAAATAAAAATATTGTTATAATGTTTATTATTAAAAATAATCTAATTATAAATTAAAAAATAGTATAAAAATTTAATTAAAAATTTTTAAAATATAAATATTTAATTATAAATTTAAAAAATTTATAAAAATTAACGAAAATAATTTAACAACGATGAAAAGAAATACATAGAGTTTAATTTTGCATAAAACGTTTTATTAGTAGTCTTGTCGTCAATTCTTTTTAAAATTTTAAGTTATTGTTTAATTTAAATAATGGATGTTAAAACTATACCAAAATAATCTCTCGTAAAGTTTAGATGCTAGATGAAAGAGTATAAATAATTTTATATTTAATACATCATTTTAAATAAGTAATTTTCTTTTGAGATATTTTTCAGTTTTTAAAGTATTTTTTAACCACTCAATTAACGAAACTTAATTCTTTTGATGTTTAAGACGTAAATAATACTCACAAACAAGACAGATTTACTTGCAAGTATATGGGCGCAATTGCTCTCATTGAATTTTTATAAACAAATAGTAAGTATATCTATAAGTATAAAATGTCCCCCTAAAATAATAGGTGTGTCCCTATATTCAATTTTTTTAATGTATGTGTAAAAAATCTAGGTTATTAAATAACAATACAATGATAAAAATGATCGAATTATATAAATTTAATCTATTTATATTAGAAAAATATATAAATATGCACAAATAAATAATAATAATTTAATTAATTAATTATCCAGAGCCAAATTTAGTTTGTCAAATAAAAATGAGACTATTAGTATTTAATAATTTTTTAATTTAACTGAAATAATATATATTATATATCGTTTATTTATTTTTACTATTTATTTAATTTAGTTTTGGTATTATTGTATAAAAATTATTTTCATCAAAAATTTTTTACCATGAATATTATAGTGTCAACTCTGCAATTAAATGACAAAAAATATTTGAATAATTACTTGAAAGAAAAAAAGACATTATTTATATTTATATATTAAAAAAAATTGTAGTTGTTTGATTTAAATTTTTTTTTTTGCAATTATTTTGTGTTTCTTTATTTAATCTTATATTTTTTTATAGATTCTTTAATTATTGAACTATAATTTTTTGTATTATATAAAAAATAATCAATAAAATATGAATTAATAGATACAGAAGATATTTGAATAAAAAATACTTTTAAATTAATATAAAAATTAAAAAAATACATTTAAATTAATATAATTTTTGATGTGTTAATTAAATTATTTAAAATTTGACTCATATATTTTGAATTTTCAATATCTAAATATATTTATGTTAAATTTTATTATTTTTATATATTATTTTTGCTCTAATTACTAAAATTTTTTGGATCCGCGGCCGTCACGGCTCACAAACTCATCCTTCCAGCTTTTAAGTTGAAATTTTATTTTTATTTGTACAAACATAATATATAATTAGAAATTTATATAATTTTTTTTATACAACAACGGCAATAATGTTTAGAAATTAAATCCGAAAAATATAAGGCACGAATAAGTAGAGTTGATAGGTTTGCGTGACTTGATTTGTAGTTAAGAGATTCTTTCCATTTTCAATGACTATTTACATCAACTGAATGAAATAATGAAACGATCACCCATTATTACACTCAAGAGTGGTGCAGTGACTTCACTACTAGCTAGTATTGCATTATTGTATGCTTACCTCAACAAATTAAATACTTCTTCTCGAGTAAAGGTATGTGGATTATCCTTTTAAGTGCCTCAGCCCACAGGCCACAGATCAGATTCTATAACTTGATTATTATGCAAACAAACAAATTGGTAATAATTTATCGTATGTATGTGAAATATTTCAAATATTCAATAATAACTATCGTATTTATTTATTTAAATTTGAATTTATGATAAATTTATTAATTATTATCATGTTAAACAGTTCGATTAGTGGTCTAGTTGGTTGAACAAGTGACTTAATATATAACTTAAACAATTTATTTTAATAACTTTCACCAGTTGAATTTGAGACATGATGTTTACACAATACAAACAATTATTTATAGTGTCTCAGTTTTTTTCTATTTATATTTTTTTATAGTATCTCTTAATTCGACATGTCAAAGATTAATTTATCATGAATTTAAATTTTATTTAAAATTTTATTATTGACCAATAAATTATTACATATATAAAACATAATTTAAATTTTTGATATTTATTTTAACACACATATTATCACATATAAATTAACTATTAGAGTAATCTAAATTGGTACTTCATTTAAGTCACTTAATAAAATTGTTGAGATCACAGGACTCAAACAAAGTTTCTGGCCCAGCAAACATCACTTTTCTCTCTTTCCACTTTCTGTATGTCTAAACCAAATATATATAAAAACGAAGGTCCACTATAAAGATAGATATATCACGGCTAATGATCAATCACGTCTATGCCACATTAATAATTATAATGTCCATGCTATTGCTATCTCTCCCAAATTCAATCTGATGCTTTATTTAAGAAAGGTGTAAAAGAATGATGTGCACTTGTTCCTTTCTAGGCCTAGACAAAGTTAGTGGGGGTTGACACAATTGATAGACATTAGAGAGGAGAGGGTCACTACTTCTTCTATAGGGATACATGACAAAGTCAATTTGATGGGTTAGCAATAGCAAATGCATTAAATCTAGTATTGCCTCCATTTTCTTCCTTTTTTTTTTTTTGTCATTTAAATTTAAATGATGTTATTCAACTATCATTAATTCGTTATCATCATATTATGTGTTACATGTCATAAATCCAATGTTGAATAAGGGTGATTTTACCTACATTGGAAACTCATTATATTCCTTTCGAGATAATACTCAATTTAGTCTTTCAATTTATACGCGAACCTCAATTTAGTCCCTAAAATTTTAATTACCTCTATTTAGTTCACAAATTTTATAAATGTAACTTATGTTAATCCCTAAGTTAATTTTCGATGCACAAACATTAACAGATCATTGATGTGAATCGCCGAATGCTATGTTGAATTCTGTAAAACAACATTTTTTGTTTTAACACTTCAATAGTTCAAAAAAAACTATAAGTGGTATTTATTGAAATTTTTTCTCCTAAAACAAGTGATCCGTCATCATTTTTGTACTATTTAAGCGTCAAAATTATAACGATGTCGTTTTACAAGTTTCATGATATTTAGTTGTCCATATCAATACTTCATTTAACGTTTTTGTATCGAAAATTATCTTAGAAACTAATGTAAATCATGCTTGTAAAATTTGAAAACTAAAAAAAAAATTAAAATTTTAAAGATTAAATTTAAATTTATTATAAATTTAAAGATTAAATTAAATATTAACTCTATTTTGTCTAATTATATATGCAAATGGTGCGTTTGCTCATTAGATAATAATGATTGAGGGAAAATGATTGAATTTGATTGAAAATATTTGTTAAAATACATGAATCACAAAATTTCACTGTTATTATTGCATTGTGTTTATGTTTCGAAAACATTCAATAATAACACTCTTTTAACACACCGTCTCTCATGTTTGTCGTATATAAATAAAAAAATATAAAAAAAATTCAAATACATCTAAACACATCTTAATAAAATCAGGTGTGTGCAAACATCCAATCTGGTATTGAATTCTTTTACTTAAATAAAATAAAGAAAATTCAGAATTACATGAATCTTTTAAATTGAATTTTAACACACAATTTTTTTTTTTATATTTATATAAATAGTCTAAGAATAGTTAGTTAGTTTTAAATTAATTCGTTAAACATTGCACTTTAGCTATAGAATGATTCGTATTTGAAATTTCTTTTAAAAAAATTTCTTTTAAATTTTAATTTTATTCCTCTTTAAAAATAATTAAATTAGGATTTTTTTTTCTTATATTTATCTTAAACCAAATAAAATATTAAAACATAATTCAATTTTGTACATCCTAAATTAAACACAATACAAAAATTTAATTAAGTCTCTATTTCTCAATTTATATTTCTCAATCTCAGTCTTCTTTTCAAATGTAATCTAAAATCTATTAATTCTAAATATACAACTTTAAATTATAAATTCTAATTAAAAAATTAAAATATTAGTTTAAAATATGAAATAATATTAATAAAAAATATTAGTCCTAATAATTCTGTCTTAAGAAAATAATTTGGAGACCAATTTTATGTATCTTTACTCTTCAAATATTTATTGGAGCCATGCTCTTCTCTTTTCTTTCTAACTTTTTAATGAAATTCTTTGTTTTTCTTTTTCTTTTTGCGCTTGTAAAGTAAAGTAATCAACCCCCAAGTAATTATCCTTACTTTCACCACATATTTTGTGCTTTTATTAAACCTTGCGGGGCCAATATATATGTTGTCCCTTAGCTTATTGATAGGCTATTATAATTCATACGTCTCTAACGGAAGATATATTAATATATTATACTCAATTTCGGTTCACCTTTTAGCTTAGTTTTTATAATAGAGTATTTTTATAAGGTAGAAAGTGAAACATCGAAATAATAATTATTTTCTTATTGATTAAAATTTATAAATAAATTTTATGAGACTAGCTAATCAAAGTAGATTGGGTTAATTAATAAAATTTTTGGTAATTGAATTTGAATAATGATGATTCAGTTGGACAAAAAAGCTAACCTCTTTGATATAAAGCATAATTATTTAGTATTTATTATTTCGAATCGGAAATATAAAGATAAATTGTAAAATTAGTAAAGTTAATTTTATGGAATGAAAAAAACTAACCCTTATTATTAATCATAAAATTTTAATGGATGAAAAAGAGAGAAATTAATTATTTTATGTTATAGATGATAGCACTATTAAAGAGATACTCACTATTTGATAAATTTATATTTTATGGTATTTATTTTTTTTAATTGGATGTATTTTATTGACTTCTCATGTATTTATTCATTAAAATAGCATAGTTTTGTAAATTTCTCTTAATTGTGCCTAATGATGAAAATCATATTTTTTATGCTTAAAATTGTTAATTTTAATTTTACTTCTATTCCATTCGATATTTTGATGTGTTTGTTTAAGTGATTAAAGTTTTATAAGACAATGATGGCTTGGAAGTTGGAAGGATGAAGGAAAAGCATGCAAAAGTGGAGAATTCATGAAGAAGTGAAGGATTTGTAGAGCTGTCAATCCTGACCTCTTCGTACTCAAGTGATAATCACTTGAGCTATAGAGCTCCAAATGAGGCAATTCTAGTGGCATTAGAAATCTAACATCTGGAGCTTCTAAATGATATACAATTTTCTATGGTGGACGTGTGTTAAGATGTTCGCGTACGTAGCCAAAGTGTCGTGTACGCGAAACACAAAAAATGTGACACACTTAAGGCAACACGTGACCAGCGATTTCTGAAGCACTTTAGACCCAATCCAACCTATTTTTGATGCTATTGAACTAAGGATTGAAAGGGAAATGAAAAAAGTAGTCATAATTTAGTTTTAGCCATGTTTTTAGGTTAAAATTCTGAAGAGAGAAGCTCTAACTTCTCTCTAGAATTTAGGGTAGTTTAGGTCAAATTTTCTTAGATCTTAGTTTTAATTCTTGCTTTAGTTAAATTTTCTTTATATTTTCTTGTTCTATTATTTTAATTTTCTTAATTCTTCTTGTTAATTTCTCATTTTGCCACTTTTTGGTTCATGAACATTCTTGTTGGATCTTGATTTTCTATTAATGCAACTTGATATTTTTATGTTTATTAATGTCTATTTGAGTTGTTGTTATTGATTTCTTACATTTAGTAGTCTTAGATTTTATTATTCTCGTAATTTACAATGCTCTTATTTTTATGCACACCAAGTGTTTGATAAATTGTTTGGCTTAGTTTTAGAGTAGATTTTAGCACTCTTGGCTTGAGATTAAAGACTTAGGTTCTTTGATGTTATTGATATCCAATGTAATTAACCATTTGTAATTACCATGTTGTGGTCAATGATCTAGATAGAAAGCCTTGACTCTTAAATCCTTGCCATGAGTGTCTTTTAGCAATTGATTTCTTTGTTTGATCTCTAATTTCATGCACATTTACATTTCTCGTTCATCATTCCAAAACCCCAAAAATTCTCATAACCAATAATATGCACACTTCCCTGCAATTTCTTTGAGAGACGACTCAGGATTTAAATACTCTCGATTTTTATTGGTTTGCATTATGACAAACAAAATTAAACTTTGATTGAAGGTTCATTATTGGTTTGGATCTATATTTTGACGAGATTATTTTGTTAAAATTCTAAATCGACGATTTCTCTACGTCACTATTCAAATAGATGAGAAATACAAAAAAGAATTTCTCTTTTCTGACGCAAAACTAGAGCACGATGAACAAGAACTAGAAAAGGCCAATGACATAGAAGTTTGTCGATCCAATCGACAAACATAGAATACCATCATTGTACTCAGATTATGTTATGACAATCTATGATGCATATTATTTTCTAACAAACACTACAAGAAAAACACCAATTCAGGTACACTTGAAAAGTGTAGCCAAAAGTGAAAAAAAATTATGCCTTAGGCTACGGCTACGCTTTTTGGGCTATGGCTACGCTTTTTGGAGTGATTCCTATTCGGCCGTTGCCTATTCTCAAAGGCTACACTTTTCTGCACCAAGGGCTACGCTTTTGGCGTTTGAAAATAGGCTACGCTTTTCAAGTGATGCTGTTCAGGACCAAAGGCTACACTTTTCAGCTTTCATTTTTTCAGAATAGGCTACACTTTTCAACGCTACTGCATCACTTGTAAAGCGTAGCCACATTGTATACCATAGCTACTTTTTATAAGCGTAGCCTTAGATCCCTCTTTTTTTTTTGTACTATAGCTACTGTATATAAGTGTAGCCTTAGGTCCCTCATTGTTTTTTTTTTTATTTTCTATATATATATTCTAATAATTTATTTTCTAAAACCTAATATTTAGTAATATGATTATATATATAATCTTTTTTTAATTAAATTAGTTAAAAATTATAAAATAAAAATAAATACATAATAATACCATACAATATTCTTTAAATAATAAAAATTATCCTTTAACAAAATATATTTATAATGAACTAAAAATATTGGAATGATCATAAATGAGTATTCATACATCTCACACTAAATTAAACATACCCATATCAAAATATACATTAGACCACTTAGAATTTACTACTAATAAACTATAAAAAACCAAAATATTGTATCCTACATAAGTATCTTCTAATAAAAGTTATTAACCTTCTGATAGAAGAGAAAAAAATCTTGTTCTTTAAATATCTTGTTCGACGGAAGATCGTATTTGGGAGATTTCTGGTTCTTCATCTGCCTCAAATCTTGTTCTGTAAGTTCTGGCAACTACAAAAGAAAAAAAATCAAAATTATATAACACTTACTAAACCCCTTTAAGGCTTAAATTTGAAAGCATACATAGCACAAAAATGGAAAAAAATGAAATTCACAAATAAAATCAGAAACAAGGTAAAGAAATGTATATCATACCAATTCAATGTGACCCTGAGGGAAATAGAAAACTCTGTCTTGAACACAAGGAACATCCATTAATGGCCCTGCACAGCCTCCATAGCTCTTTAAACAAATCATCACCAGCCCCATCTGCCACAAAACAAAACACAAACATGTTGAAAACTTTGCATGGTTTTTTTCAGACCAAAAGTTGGAAACTTTTTCTCTCATTTTTGCATTAAGCTCTTCCTTAGTAACCTCCATGTTCACAAGGCAAAAAGGGTCATTCACTTCATATTGAAAAATTAAAGGAAAATATTAAAAATGAAGGGTCCCAACAACATTAGTCAATTGCTAAAAGAACACAGACATTACTCTTTTTCAGCTCAACACTCACATTAACCAAACATGGTAACAACAAAACCACATGAAAATAAATAAATAAGTGGGAGATATTGAGCAGAGAAAGAGATATTATTAGATCCATTAAGACTTAAAAGAGTCAACTATCTAAGATAAAGAGTCAACCATAGTCTCTTGAAACTCAGCTCCAAGATAGCCACTAGAAACATGGAACCAGTTATCCAATAACAAGTAGTTTGCCACAGTACCAGAAATATATAGATAATAATAAGAGACAATCAAGAAGACATGAAAGGAGAGAATGAAGGGCACATACCTCATTTTGGATCCTATTGCATAAAGATTCAACCAATTGATTTCTGTCAAATCTCATATTAACCACTTCCTGAAAAAGCTCTTCGTCAATCTGCAAAACCATGATATTGGTGGATTTTGTAAGTGAATAAGTGTGAGTATCAAAATTGTTTAAGGTGGAGTTAATGTCAAAAATAAAAACCAGGCAAATTGATAAACATAAGGACATTATTCTATTCTTTATCAGAAGGTAAGATAAAGAACAAATATGTTTCTTTTGCTTCACTCAAATTTTAACTCCAGTTGGCACAGTCTCAGAAAAAGAACAAACTTTGAAATACTGAATTCGATGATAGGAATATTTAGGAACATGAAGCTCAATAGTTGACAATAGTTGATAAATTGCCATGAGCCACGAAAATACTGCAGCATATATAATCCACATGCAACAAAAATAATTAACATGAAATTAGTAAACTACTCTAGACAAATGAATAATAGTCCCTATTAGTACTTGATTTTTGTTTATTAGAACATTACCATTTACCACTACAAAGTAAACTGCTGATTAAGAAAGCAACAATCATTCACATACAGATCCAAGAATCAAGCAGCTGACTGGTCAATAAATATATTATGTAACCTAACTTATTTGAGAATAAGCATACTCAATGGAAAGGTTTGTGCCATTTAATCACCAAATACAGCTAAAATCAATATCTAACTATTCTAATCCTTACCTCTTTGTTGATCAAATACACAAGACTTGTCCCTATTTTTCTCTTGAGCCCAAACCTTAACCGTTCCAAGAACCAGAATTTTGGTTACATTTCACAAGGCCATTCGACCAAATTAAACACAGAGGAGAGAAAATCACTCACCTCTCTTTGCTTGTGGTGGTAGTTATGTTAAAAGAAATTGAATAAACTGGAAAAAATGGAGCAAGAGAATTATCAAAATTTTGAATTAGAGGAGAAAAGAAAGAAGATGAAGTCGCTGTCCTCACCTAGCAAAGAAACTCGAAGAACAGTTGGGTAAGTAGAACGCAGCTCCCTCTTAAGCTTCAGTCAGCTCCCTCCTTGGCCATCATTCTCTTTCTCTTGGTGCTATGATTGATGAAGAGCCAAAAACTTGAAGAACGCTCCTATTTTTGCTCCCTGGTACTTTGGCTATTCTTCTGTTCCTTGCCCTCTCTCTACTGTCTGTGAATTCATGAGGGAGACAGACGGAGACACAATGTTATGTTATGATTTGTGAATTCATGAAATAATTATAATTTAGCAAATTAAGTCAAGTCACAAGATTCCTCGCCTCAAGCCTTGGATTCACTACGGGCAATTCTTTATCTGTAGAACATATTTGACTATATGCTTAATAAGATCAGCATCACCCCTATCATAATATGAAAATAAACCAGAATTAAAAAGCATACTAGATATACTTATTCTTTTGCTAAAAGAAATCTAAATTGGAGAAAATAAGAGTTTCACACACAACTCAACTGCCATATTAAACCGACTGACTTATTTTTAATTGAAATAATAATTTTTGTATTTTATAAAAAACCGGGAGAACTTCCTGTCCTTTTTATTTTCTGGTCTCTAATATCTTGACCAATTCATACAAGCACCACTCGCTGGAAGCATAGTCCTGTGAGAAAATAATAATAGATACATGTGAACTTTTAATAGCCTTTGAGAGTGGAGGCCCTATGCTCTACCCCTTTGGGAGATCCTCATCTATGACCACTTTGACTTGCTGTTCGTTGTTCAGAGCTTCGCGGAGATGAATCACGAAGTTGGTGCGCGTGTCGTTGCCCCTAAAGAGAGGAAGTATCAAGTCAAAGAGTGATCCAGCTGACCCAAGAAAGAAAATGAGCTCAGATTCAATGTAAGGTCCATGCTGATGCACGTGTGGATAAAGATCGCACGAGGCAAAACCTGCATAGCAGTTATATTGGCCGGCTAGCCAAGATTAGCGGAATGGAGCTTGGCTGACGACATAGGATCCAAGAACTAGTTAGTTGGTTGGTATAAATAGGACTCGGTCTCCTCCCACATTCTCGGATTTATGTTTTTTCTTTCTAGCCTTCTTTTGTTTTTCATTTCAATCTACATATTTAGTATGCTTTTTAAAAAAAAAAAAAAGAATAGTTTAACAAGATTATGATTTTCTTCTAAGGATTTATGGTGATCATTGCCAAGTTGCTGAGTACCCCTCTTGACATTAATCATATAGTAAAGGTAATCATGAAGAGTGAGTTTCGGACAGTTTCTTGTTTTGAAATTTAATCAATTCAATTTTAACCAAACAATAGTTATGCACATATATCATTAACCAACCCAGCAAAAAGCAGAATAAAATTGCCACCCTATTTCTACAAAAGTGTAACATACTGTGGTTTGATCCGTGAATTAATAACTTTTTCAAAATAGTAAACACCAACACCAATTTTGTTCCATTGATGTAGAAAACCTTTACCTCATTAGCCAACAATGTTCCTTCAAGTTATAATTTAGCAAATTTTCCTCCAATTGTTAATAATAAGCTATGGGTTTGAAAAAAGCTGAAATGTAGGAATAGACCAGCATTTCAAGAATCATTAGAGCTAACTCAACTCAATGGTGGAAATTAATTAGCCACTTACAACATTCTTGCATTGTGCTCCACATGAGGTTTATATTGAACTATCACAACAAAGTTCATGTCATAACAATTTTTTCAAACCTAGCACAAACCCTCATGCCAATAACTCACAGAATAAACAGAGTTCAGCAAAAAAATAAATAAATAACAAATAAAAAATCAAACACAAATAATTTTAAACCACAGGTTCTAGCAGAAAGTCAATTACCGCACTAACATTTTAAAAGAAAAAAAAAAGTATCAAAGAGAAACATTTAATTAAGTACAAAAACTTTCAAAACAAAAAGTGTTTCAATATTACACACATAACACATTAAATCATTCACCTATTCAAGAAATCAACTTCAGTCTCAGAAAAGAATTACCATAAGAATCAGCAACTGAGAGAAAAATTGTAGTTTTAGTCAAAAGGGGTATAAGTAACTATAATGTCCCCATTTTTATAGATGAATACCTAGATTTCTACAATGGAGATGTCAAACAATCAGATTTCTACAACTGAGGCATCCTAAACCCAATTCATACCTGAAATAGAAGATCTTGTACTTGAAAAAGATGAAGAAGTTGCAGAAGACAAATTAAACTCTCTTTGGGGTTATTGCTGAGAAGCACCTGAGATAATATTTATTCTGATGAGGACACCATAAAACTAGCAAAGAATCAGACAAGCTTTTAAATATATCAGTATATTAATATTTTAATAAATTTTAATTATTAATTTTAATTATATATATTATAGCTTAAATAACATAGTCTTTTTATATTTATTGGTATTTACAAGGTTATTGCCTTTGTTGAAGGCTCACCTGATATGGCTACATAAACAGGATTGTATATGATTGGTTTTCATGTTAATCAGATTTATACTTTCAATTCAATTTACAATTCAGCTCACCTTTCTTCTTCCTCTTCTACTTTTTCTCTACTCCTTGTCTTATTTTCATGCTTTACATTCTTCACACCATTTCTATTTCTGGCTAACCAAGAAACCGTTCAAACTACAAGAACTCTGTTAGAAACAGGAAGCTGAAAACAGAAAAACAGAAGCCAACTTATTCATTGAGAAATCACAGAAACAAAAGCTTATTAACGCTGCATTTGGATTCAGTCTCAGAAACAAAAATACAGAGAAAATAGACAAGCTGTTATTAAATCACAGTTCACAAACCCTAAAATACCACACATCTTCATCAACAACAGCATGCATGTTATCAAATTACAATTCACAAACCCATATTTCAGAGATTAAAAGCCCCAAATTAAAATCCTTAAAATAGGAACCCTAAGCCACTGATCAATTTCAGAAGCAAATAGAAATCAATACATACCTATTCAATGATGTGAGCACAGCGAAGACGATGATGAGAAGTACAGAGATGATGATGGTGAGAGCGGCGCAGCGATGATGGTGAGGGCTGCACAACGATGATGGTGAGGGCGGCACAGCGACGATCAGTGCAAGCGATGGCGAAGAGGAGTGACGACGGTCAATGTGGAGAGTAGTGCAGGTGAGTCGTGAGTGGGAGGCGACGACTCTCAATGGCGACTGAGCTATCGAGGGTTTACGAGGATGAAGGTGACTGAGCTATTGAAGGTGACTGAGACTCAAGAAGTTTGCTAAGTTTTACTAAGTGTTAAGGTCATCACTCATCAGTTTGCTTTCAGGAAAAACAAGGAAAAAAATTACTAAGTGTTAAGTTTTTGGCTCTAGAGACATTAGGCATCACTTTTAAAACGCACCCAAAACTTAACAAATAGGCTATCCTTTAAAAGCGTCTTCTTTAATTTGATACGAAAAGTGAACCTATAGATATCAACCTACGGCTACGCTTTATAAGTGATATCTTTAATACCTAAGACTACGCTTTTTAAATGATACCGCATTTGTGTATCCTTTTCTCTTATAAAAAGGCAACACGGAGAAAAGCGTAGCCTATTCTATGAATAAGCTACGCTTTTCAAATGTAGCCTAAAAAAAGTGTGGATAAATGGGTATTTTTCTTGTAGTGAAAAGAATGTGAGCTAACAACTTTTATGAATGTTAGAAGCATTTTAGATGCTTCTATGTAGATGACAGCAATACAGGAAGAAATCGGAGCATTATATAGGAACTATACTTGAAAACTTGTTACACTTTCAGTAGGTCAAAAAACTATTAATAATAAATGGGTTTATAAGATCAAGAGAGATAGTAATAATCAAGTGGAGTGATATCGGTTAAGATTGGTTGTCAAAGGATATATTTAAAAAGAAGGAATTGACTTTAATAAATATTTTTTTTTCTGTAGTAAAATTAACTACTATTAGAATAATTTTAAATTTTTGACCATGTATGTCGAAAATAACTTGTACCTTAAGTATTATAACAGCCACCATATTACTTGTACGTTAGAGAAAAAATAAGATGTAGTTATAACTTATTAAAAAAATTTTAAATGTACTTAAAACACTAATAATTTTAATTATAAAAATATATAATATATATTAATTAAAATTAATGATTAAAATTATTAAAATATTATTATTTAATCAAACACTAGTGTTATACACTTAAAATTTTTCATAATTTATAATATTGAGAATGAATTTTTTTCAGTAAAAAAATAAATAATAAATGATGTTAATTGTTTAATTTTATTTTTTTATTTTTTTATATTTATTTTTTATTTCACTTATAAAATTAATGATGAGAGATTTTTGAAAAATAGAGCCACAAAAGATGAAATGGATTGTGAGTTTCCAAAGGTGAAACCAGACAAAGGGAACAGAATTCGATACAGACATTTTTGTTTTATAACATACGAGAAATTGGATACAACGTGTTTTATGGGACAGAAAAAGGCTTCGGGCTCACAAATTTTGTTCAACACTTAACACAGACTTTCTTGTTCCTAGTGAAGTCTATTGCAATTACAGCTAGCGATTCTTGCGTCCCCACACACAATTTTTGTATACACCTATATATAGTTATGGAGATAATATTTAATTTGGTCTTTAAGTTTGTATATGAGTTTTAATTTAATTTTTAAAATTTTAATTGTTTTTATTTAGTCTTTAAATTTTACGAATATGATACATGTTAATTTTTAAAATAATTTTCAATGTATACATGTTAATAGAACGCTGTCATAGACAAGCAGATGCCACACTAGATTCTGTAAAATGATGTTGTTTTAGTGTTGACATTCAAATAATCAAAAAACATTATAAGTGGTGTTTATTGAAATTTTACCTAATAAAACAAGTGAATCGATATTATTTTTGAGCTATTTAAATACTAAAACTAAAACTACATATTTTACATATTTCAATGTGATATTTGATTGTCTATTTTAACACTCTATTAATATTTTTTAACTAAAAATCTTCTCAAGAACTAATGTGAGACAAGTTTATAAAATTTGGGGAGTAAATAGAAATAATTAAAATTTTAAGAACTAAATTAAGACTCGCGTACAAATTCAAGAACCAAATTGAATATTAACTCTATAATTATATATACTAGATGATATAGTGATATACTATATTCATCCACATATATACCACATAAGCGTATAAGCGTGTAAGTGATCAAGTAATTTAATTCTCATACAATGATATAAGCCCTGTATACTAATAATATATAGTTCTTGTAAAATAGCCCATGTTTGGTTAGGAAGAATAATTTTTAATATAATTTTATAAATTACGGATATAATTATAACTCATCAATAATAAATTTTGTATAAAAGATATTATTATAGATGTTGTAAAGAGAAAAAAATAAATCAAAATGTCAGATAAAATAAAACGGATCATATTTCTTATAAGAGAAAGTATAATAAGAAACCAACTTTTGGTTAGTTATTAACATTCGTCAATTTTTTTTTAATGTTAAAATTTTTTATTTTTTGAAAGATTTACAGTTTAGAATGTAATTTAGTTTTAAAATTAAGAATCTATAATTTAAAATTTAAAATTAATAAAATAATATTAAAAATATTAACTGATGTTGACTAAAAAGTTAACTCCCTAATAATAATGTTAGTCATGAGGGCAAAAAACAGAAATAAGCTAAGGGAGAAAATAATTTACGTGAATAAGTCAAAATGAAAACTGCTTCATGAATCTACCAACGCACGTTTATATGTAGTTTGAACCAGTTTGGTTCGAACTCCATTTCTACATAATTCGAATCACCTTGGTTCGAATTATACACAAACACATGCACACACATAATTCGAACCAGCTTGGTTCGAATTATTACACACATCATGGTATAATTCGAATTATGCTGTTAAAAAATTAATAATTTATTAAAAAAATTTATTAAAAAATTTATTAAAAAATTAATAATTTAAAAATTAAAAAAGTATATATTTTTATTTCATACGTTAAAAAAAACTAACAAAATATTTAATTACGAGACTTCTTTAAAATATTAATGAGTTATCAATTCGAATTCCATACAATACTTTTCTGTCCATTTTTAATAGTTTATGAATATTTTTTAATAAATTTTTTTAATAAAATTTTTTAAATTATACTACAAAAAATATTTTATCCTATGCAAAATAATTTAAAAAAAAATGACTTAAAAATGTTAGGAGTACTATAAAAATTTGTAATGTTATAATAACTTAGGTAAATACATGCATGTACTCAAATTTTAAATAAAATATTCTACATAGTCAATAATAATTTAGAAATGAAAGAAAATATTTTATTTCATACAAAATAATTAAAAAATATATTTTATTCTATACAAAATAATTTTAAAAAATGGCTTAAAAGATGTTATGAGTACTATAAAAGTTTGTAATATTCTAGTGATTTAGGTAAATACATGATAAAAATATTTTTTCTTTACTTTCTAAATTATTAGTGACTATGTGGAGTATTTCTTTAATATCCTAAGTCATTAGGACATTACAAATTTTTATAGTACTTCTAACATCTTTTAAGCCATTTTTTAAATTATTTTGCATAGAATAAAATATTTTTTTGTGGTATAATTTAAATAAATTTATTAAAAAATATTCATGAGCTATCAAGAATGGGCAGAAGAGTATTGTATAGAATTCGAATTGCTCACCATATAATTTGAATCAGTGTAATTCGAACTTCCCTATGCGTAATTCGAATCATGTAATATCTCACCATATAATTTAAATAATTTTATTAAAAAATTATCATGAATATTTTTTAATAAATTTATTTAAATTATACCATAAAAAAATATTTTATTCTATGCAAAATAATTTTAAAAATGACTTAAAAGATGTTAGAAGTACTATAAAAATTTGTAATGTCCTAATGACTTAAGACATTAAAGAAATACTCCACATAGTCACTAATAATTTAGAAATTAAAGAAAAAATATTTTTATCATGTATTTACCTAAATCACTAGAATATTACAAACTTTTATAGTACTCATAACATCTTTTAAGCCATTTTTTAAAATTATTTTGTATAGAATAAAATATATTTTTTAATTATTTTATATGGAATAAAATATTTTCTTTCATTTCTAAATCATTATTGACTATGTAGAGTATTTTATTTAAAATTTGAGTACATGCATGTATTTACCTAAGTTATTATAACATTACAAATTTTTATAGTACTCCTAACATTTTTTAAGCCATTTTTTTAAATTGTTTTGCATAGGATAAAATATTTTTTGTAGTATAATTTAAAAAAATTTATTAAAAAATATTCATGAACTATTAAAAATAGATAGAAAAGTATTGTATGGAATTCGAATTGATAGCTCATTAATATTTTAAAGAAGTCTCGTAATTAAATATTTTGTTAGCTTTTTTTTAACGTATGAAATAAAATATATTTTTTTAATTTTTAAATTATTAATTTTTTTAATAAATTTTTTAATAATTTTTTTAATAAATTATTAATTTTTTAACAGCATAATTCGAATTATACCATGAATTATTGTGTGTGTAATTCGAACCAAGCTGGTTCGAATTATGTGTGTGCATGTGTTTGTGTATAATTCGAACCAAGCTGGTTCGAATTATGTGTGTGCATGTGTTTGTGTATAATTCGAACCAAGCTGGTTCGAATTATGTAAAAATGGAGTTCGAACCAAGCTGGTTCGAACTACATATAAACGTGCATTGATAGATTCATGAAGCAATTTTTGTTTTGGCTTATTCACGTAAATTATTTTCTCTTGGCTTATTTTTGTTTTTTACCCTTAGTCATGATCTCATTATTAAATTAGCTACCAATAATACACAGTTGGTTTCCTTCTTCTTAAAAACTAATAATCATATATGAAGTAATATTTATATATATATATTCAGGAAGCCATGCCCATTTGGTATTTCCTTCTTCACTTTAATTTTTTAAATTAAATTAAAATTTTATAGCCACCTATTTTATTAATAACATTCAAAACTATAACTAACTAGCAGCTAGGCACCTGCATGGATATTTAATGCCGTTATAAATTTCCTTAGTTTCTTTTTTTTCCCCTTCTTTTCTAAAGCAAAATACTCAATTACTTATCCTGAATCTCTCATTTCCTCCAAAAAAAATAATTAAAGGAGCTGAAAGAATTAGGGGTGAGCACGAGTAGCGGGTACTCAATTATCCATTCGAACCAATTAAATTGGTTCTGAAATCAACGGATAATCGAGTTCAATCCGAATCAAACCGATGACTTTTATTAGTGATTGGTTCAGGTATCGATACCCGAATCAACTCGCAAATTCGATCATATATTAATTAAATAAAAAAATAAAAAAATATATATGGCTTTTTTATTAGATAATAATTATTCATTATTAATATGTTTGGATTTTAATGAGTTTAGTTTTTAATGTATTTGGTGACAGTGTTTAATATGTTTAGATTATTTCTATTGATGTTACATGTTTATTGTACTTGTTGAATTTTTAAGATAAAAATTTGTTTTTTTTTATGAATTTCAAAGTTATCGGATACCCAATTACCGAACCAAACCAATCTGTTCTTAATCGGTTTGGTTTGGTTCGGATACATGTACAAATAAATACAAATCCGAACCAAACCGAACCAATTATATTTTGATTGGTTCGATTTTAATTTTACCATAAACCTAAACCAAACCGACCCGTACTCACCCTAGAAATGATTCCTTAAAAAAACAATATAGGTAAATAATTTCTAGTCAGGTAATACGATTACAATTAATAATTAATAATTTTATATTTTTTTAAAAATAAAATTAAATAATTATTAATTAATAACAATTAATTAATATAAAATATAATTTAAAAATATTTATTAATTTATTATTGACTAGACTTCTATTAATTACCAAATGGGATTATTTCTAAAATTTCCTCTATAAGCTAGCTATAACCCTAAAATCTTGTTTGCTTTCGAGTCATACAATCACATTATGCATGGTAATTTGCAATCGACATCACCTAAATAAGATTAATCTGACTTTGTTGCCTTATCATCATAATTAGCCTGGTTAATAGGTATGGTACGTAGAATCGAGCCCCTAAATATTTAATATTTAATAATTAACAAAAAAAAACTACCTCCTTTTTTAGAGTCATAACTAATTAGATTTTTTTATTTAAATCAATTAAATACTTTATTTACATAATTGTGCAACGTGTAAGATATTTATTGTTATATATAATGTGTCATATCGCAGATACATTGAGATTCCATGCTAATTAAAGTTATATCTCGAATAATATGTACTCGTGATAAGTAACGATCATTTTTTAACATAACCAGAATGCACACAGGATATATAATAAACGCTATTCGGGTGGCGAACATCCAAAATGTGGTAGAAGATTTTCTACTTTCAGCATCCAAGATCAGCACAATTGTGCCTATATATAGAGTGCAAATAAGATGTTTTTGGCATTTGGAAACATTTTGAAAAATTTTGGAGAGTTTCTTTGCACATTTTTTAAATTCTCTCAAGTTTTGAAAGCATATAACATGCCGATAATACGTGCGCTCAAAAGACATCACCCGTTTGAATGTGATGTTGCACCTAACCGATGCATTAGATTTTGAAGTTAGTTTGTCTTTCATTTTTTTACTATATGTGGGGATTATTAAATTATTTAAATAATTTTAGTTAAATTGCATGTATATAGTAGAATATTAAATTAATTTATTTAAAAGACATTTTAAATTATTTTAATTCAATTAATTAGTTAACATGTTAGGAGATTTTGATTTAGTTAATTAGAAGACATTAGACTATTGATATTTTAGATTATTTTAATTTAATTAATTAGTTGTCATGTTAGGATATTTTTATTTAGTTAGATAGGACATGTTAAAATATTGATATTTTAGAAATAAAAGTTAATTAATGTACTTATTGAGTCTCACTTGCTTACTACTTCTGAACTTATTGAATTAGATCAAGTTTTACTAGGTAATGGAACAGATACTCGTATCTTTCATATAAGTCATGGTCTTGTTTCTCTTGATAATCATAAAAAATTCTTGCTTAAAAATCTTATTTATGCACCTAAAACATCTCATTAGTGTACAAAAACTTGTTGAGAATAATAACTGGTTTTTTGAATTCTATGTTAACTATTATTGTTATGTTAAATCTGAGGACGCTCATTATATTCTGATCAGAGAAAAGCTTAAGAATGGAGTTTACCAATTTCAACATGTAGTTATAGTTAAATTCCATGATGCTAATTGTGATTCTTTGATATCTGTTGAGTTTTGTGTTAAATGTAATTCTGTAAAGATTGTTTTATCTGTTTTACCTATACACTATAATTCTTTAGTTTTTTATTCTTCTTTTTCATCTGATCCTCGAGTGTTCAGTGCAAAATGATCTTCTTTTTCTCTTTGGTATGATAGGTTAGAACACCTTGCAACCAAGACAGTAAATATTTTTGTATGGGTAAAATGCATACATTACTTTTTGTTAGGGATGATTACTAGTTTAATATGCCTCTTGAAATTATCTATATTGATATTTTGGTCCATCTTCAACCTTATCTCATCATTTTTTAGTTATTTTCATCTCTTTTATGGATGCCTATATAACTATATAAGATACACTTTTATTCTCTTGCATTTTAAGTCTCAGATTTTTCAAGCTTTTGTATAATTCAAAAATCAAATTGAAAATCATACTAGTCTTCACATCAAAGCTTTGTAATCTTATATGAGAAGAGAATATCTCTCACAATTCTTTGTTAAATTTTTAGCTCAGAATAGTATATCACACAAGTTTGGAAGACATTTTAGAATATTATTTTGATTTAATTAATTAGTTATCATTTTAGTGATAGATGAGCATTTTAAGTACTTTTCTTTAGTAATTCTTAGAAAAAAATTGATGATTTTTTGTTTGGTTATTATGTGATTTTTAAAGTTATTCTATTAATACTTTGAGTGTTTTGATTTCTTGTTAATTGTAGAAAAATAATAACAAAAAAAAAAAGCAAAGCATAAACAAAAGAACACAACCAAAAAAACATCCTCCAGAAGACAGAGAACTGACGTGCAACACACCAGAAAGGAGGGCGTGCAACACGCTCATACAAACCAAAGCAGAGGACCTGGCGTGCAACACGCCAGTATAGGGGTGTGGCACGCCAGGCCAAGGATCCAAGGTGCCAAATTTTTGCACCAAGTGGGCGTGCAACATGCCAGCCCCTGGGCGTGCCGGCACACCGAAAATGTGCCTTCCAGGAGTGATTTTGGTCTTAGCATGCAACACCCCAAGGATATGGCATGTCACACGCCTAAAGAAGGAGATTCAAAAAAATTCAAGAGGCCGGCGTGCCATATGCCAAGACAAGTGCATAGCACGCTGGGCCAACTTTTCAAAGGCTCAAATTCAAGAAAATTTAAGGTAACAAAAAGGGCATGCAACACGTTAAGATTGGGAGTGTCACACGTCTAAGAAAGAACTCTCAAAATGAAAATCAAAAGTGGCATGCAACAAAGCATGCTTCCAGGAGGCCAAAGTTCATGGCGTACGCTAATGTGAAGGAGCATATCGTTTTGGCACATCTTCAAAGGGGCAAGCGTGATACATAACAGGTTGAGGGATTTTCAGTTTTTTAAGCAACTATTACGCTGATATTTATTCAGTCTAAGCTGTTGTCATGCATTGCTCTATATTCAACTTTCGTACTCGATCAACTGATTTTGGACTATTTTTCACACTTCTAAGTTATCAAATTGCTTTCATATAAACACAGTACTCACCAATCAATTGTCAATCATCTAGATCACCACTCAAATCAGCATCTGCATAGGTAAGTAAACAAAAATCGATACATTTTTTGAATACAATACCATGGTCTACTGCCGGTGGTAGTGGTGGCTGGCGGCGGCAGCAGTATAGCGGTAGTTGGGACGAGAGCTATAGGATGAAGGATTTGGAAGGTTGTGGTGAAGGGTTAAGAATTAGGAGTGAGGTGCGTTAGGTTAAGTTTGGAGTGGTGATTTAAAAATTTTAAATAAGTTTTAGGATTCGTATAGTTTTGTTAACCACAGTTTATCATTTGAGTACAAAGTCAATTTTATTTTTCTGTAAATAAATTTATGAGTGCTCTAAATATTCGTGTGGCAAAAATAATAATTTACTCCCGATAATAAATAGGAGAAGTAATTAATCTATAAATGAATATAAATAATAAACAACATTTCTAAATGAATATAAATAATAAATTATATTAAAAAAATACACTTAACTTTAAATGCCTTAAATTTTTCAAATATTTTAAATAATTTAAGACAAAAAAATCTCATTTTTGTTTATATCCAATCAGACAATTAAAATATATCATATGATATTATTTTAAATTTTTTATAAATAAATAGAATAAATTAATTGTTATTAATATATGTTTTTTTAATATATATTCATATTTTTTATTTTAATACTTATTTTATTGAAAATGCAAACTAAATACTAATACACATATTTCGTAAACTTGTTGGAATAAAGATATTCTATAAGTGTTTTAAAAGTGGTTCGGTGTACCAAAGAGATAAATAATAAAAAAATATTACACTATTTTGATAATGTAAACGAGATATGTTAAAAAATATTACAGTATTTTGATATTACAGTATTTTTAACATGATATGTTAAAAATGATATTAAATGTATTTTGTATCTACTAACAATAAGATAAGACTATATGTTAAAAATAATATTAAATGTATTTTGTATCTACTAACAATAAGATAAGACTATGTTAAATTATTATTACAATATTTTTGGCCTAAGGTAACCCTTATTCGAAGCAATATTTAATAAAAGTTGCTTTAGATAGAAAAATACAACATTTTTTAAGAGTTGTCTTTGAATAAGGCAAAGATAACAAATTTTTTGGCCATCTACAAAAATTATTTTCTTTAATATCTAAAGTAACACTTAAAAAATATTACAATAT
Organism: Arachis hypogaea; assembly: GCF_003086295.3. Lineage (NCBI taxonomy): Eukaryota > Viridiplantae > Streptophyta > Magnoliopsida > Fabales > Fabaceae > Arachis > Arachis hypogaea. The sequence goes on from NC_092046.1 coordinate 26,973,793, forward strand.
AAAACATTTAAGACAACATTTTTAAATAAAAATACAACATTTTATAAGGGTTATCAAAAAAATTAAATAAATAACTTTTATAAAAAGTTGCCTAAAATCATTCATAACTAAAATGAGGAAAACTTTCATCATATTCCCCCCAATAATTATTTTCCAATCAAATAACTTAGAAAAAAAAAGAAAAGACCTTTAGTTTCCTTAGATCATTTCTATTTTCTACTATTGCTTCAGTTCATCACTACCCAGCACCCATCATAAGCCCTAACTTTCCTAATCAACCCAAACGGCGACACAAACGGCAGCCGGTCTCGTTCGCGGTGCTGTCCACCCCAACCGACGACGGCGCGGTGCTCCCTTTCATAGGCGTCAGCGCGTTGCGGTGCTCTCATCCAGGGGCGTCGGCGCTGTGCTCTCCTTCGCGGTCGTCGTCTCCACACACGCTGCTCCACGGCTTCTCCTCCTCCTGTCTCGGCTCCACGTACGCGGTCACCTTCGAGAAACCCCTCTCATTCTTCCTCTTCTTCCCCTGTCTCGCCTCCTCCTCTTCGCAAGCTCTGACAACACTACATGCAGCTGTGATCCCCTTCCTTTTCCTCTGCGTATTGGTAAGAAGTTTCTATTTTTTACTATGGAATGGAATTTCTGAATACATTGATTCTGAATGAAGATTGAAAATGTTCTAAATTTTAGTATGAAAATGGAATTAAATGCATTTCTTCTGAATTTTCGCCATGGAAATGTTCTGAATGTACTGAATTTTAGTAATACATAAAACTGTTATATCATGAGTTTCATGTTGATGCTGATTTAACAGATAGGAAGATTCAAAAGAAGGTGACAAAATCCTCCTAAATTGATACTTTGGCTATAGTCCAAAGTTTCATTCATTTGATATGACAATAATGTCAACATTTTTTTATCCACTGCTTGATAGAATGTTTACAGCTAAGTTTTATTGTGTTCAACAAGAATTCCTTTTATAAAAATTATTGTGTACAAAATATTGAGAAACCAAGTTTTTTCAATTCTTAGTACAGCTAAGTTTTTACAGTTAAGTTTTTTTATCTACTTCTATTTAATTTGTTGACTTTGTTATGACTAATCTTGACGTGGCGGAAAAGTACCGATTAAGAATTTATAGTGAGAATAGCGTTGTAAGTACAGTTCTTAATCCACAAAAATTCCGCTTATCAGTTTAGAAAGAATTGTCACAATTTGAGAATAAAATACTGGGAGTAAAAATTTTAGGTCGTCTCCCAAAGAGTTGACAAAAGAGTGCTATTTTATTGATCAGGAGTTTTTCGAGAAATTTTAAGAGTTGGAGAACAGAAAAATAAATGATTGTAAGTTAAAGTAATGAAAATTAACGAGAGAATTTATATAATCAAAATAAAAGCCTTGACCGAGAGAAGATTAATTGGAAGTTCTATCCTTGTTGAATTTTTCCAAGTGTAATAGTAAGAGGTTGTTTTTCTACTTAGTTATCCCTTACCTGATAAAGAAAAGTCAAGTAACTAACAAACCAACTCTGAATCCCAAGTCCTAATCCTCTCCTAAGGAAGGATTAGAGTCAGAGACTAGAGAGCCAGCCAACAACGTCCAATTCCCAATTAACACTTGAGTATTTCAACTCAAGAGTCTCCTTTTAACCAACTCCCAAGTCAAGTTGGGATTCTACTCCATTGACATGAATACCATTCTTATAGACATATAAAGGGAATAAAGAGAAGATATGGAAATTCAAATAAAGTAATAACAGAAATTTAATTAAAGGTAAAAATAATTCTTTGCATTAATAAATTGTAAAACCATAAATATCCATATCTGAATAGGGTTAATAGGTAATTAAAAGAGTAACGGAATAAAGAAACAAACTAGAATAGTGAAAACTTCAACGGAGGTAGTAACTCTTCTCAATATCCAAATCAAAAGCATAAAATCCTAAAAACTATGAATGTGAAGGAAACCTAGAGGATGGAGTATTTTCTCTCTAAGATTCCAATCTAAAACTCAAAACTATGCGAATGAGAATGTGTGTTGAGTCTCTGCTTGTCCCCTGGCTAGTTTCTGGGCCGAAAACTGTGTCCAAACTCAGCCCAAAATCGGCCCTAGCGTCTTCTGCGTTTTCTGCACGTGGCGTACGTTACGCGTACGCGTCAGTCACGTCTACGCGTTGATGGTCATCTTCGCGTGTCACGCATACGCGTCACCATGTAATGTGCCGAGTCACGCGCACACGTCAGGTACGCGCACGCGTCGTTCCTCGCTGGTCATCTCCTTAGTTTCTTGTGTTCCTTCCATTTTTGCTAGCTTCCTCTCCATCCTCTAAGCCATTCCTGCCTTATAAAGCCTAAAAACACTTAACACACAGATCACGGCATCGAATGGTATAAAGGGGGATTAAGATACACAATTTAAAGGTTTAGGAAGCAAGTTTTCAACCATAGAACAAAATTGGGAAGGAATTGTAAAATCATGCAAATTGTATGAATAAGTATGCAAAGACTTGATATAAACTACTCAATTTAGTACAATATAAATCATAAAATAATGGTTTATCAAACGAACGGATTTTTGACGGTCTAGAATTTCACAAATGAAACCTTGTTGCAAGTATAGTTTCTAAACCAATAAAGAATCCTTTCATACAAAAATTTGGTTGTCACAAGTAACAAACCCCTATAAAAAATAATAACCGAAGTATTCAAACCTCGGGTCATCTCTCAAGGAATTGCAGGGAAGTGTACTTATAATTGGTTATGAGATTGTATCTTTTTGAGGTTTTGAATAAGGAACAAGAAAAGTAAATTGCAAGAATTAAACTAATAGCTAATAAAGCTCTTGACAAGGTATGAGAACTAGAAGTCCTATCCTAGCTATCCTTATCAATTGCGATGAGAATTGTCCATTGCTTCTACTTAGTTATCCCTTACCTAATAAAGGAAAGTCAAGTAACTAACTAACCAACTCTGAATCCCAAGTCCTAATCCTCCCCTAAGGAAGGATTAGAGTCAGAGACTAGAGAGCCAGCCAACAACGTCCAATTCCCAATTAACACTTGAGTATTTCAACTCAAGGGTCTCCTTTTAACCAACTCCCAAGTCAAGTTGGGAGTCTACTCCATTGACATGAATACCATTCTTATAGACATATAAAGGGAATAAAGAGAAGACATGGAAATTCAAATAAAGTAATAACAGAAATTTAATTAAAGGTAAAAATAATTCTTTGCATTAATAAATTCTAAAACCATAAACATCCATATCTGAACAGGGTTAATAGGTAATTAAAAGAGTAACGGAATAAGGAAACAAACTAGAATAGTGGAAACTTCAACGGAGGTAATAACTATTCTCAATATCCAAATCAAAAGCATAAAATACTAAAAACTATGAATGTGAAGAAAACCTAGAGGAGGGAGTATTTTCTCTCTAAGATTCCAATCTAAAACTCAAAACTATGCGAATGAGGATGTGTGTTGAGTCTCTGCTTGTCCCCTGGCTAGTTTCTGGGCCGAAAACTGGGTCCAAACTCAGCCTAAAATCGGCCCCAGTGTCTTCTGCGTTTTCTGCACGTGGCGCACGCCACGCGTACGCGTCGATGGTCATCTTCGCGTGTCACGTGTACGCGTCAGGCATGTAATGTACCGAGTCACGCGCATGCGTCAGGTACGCGCGCGCGTCGTTCCTCGCTGGTCATCTCCTTAGTTTCTTGTGTTCCTTCCATTTTTGCTAGCTTCCTCTCCATCCTCTAAGCCATTCCTGCCTTATAAAGCCTGAAAATACTTAACACACAGATCACGGCATCGAATGGTATAAAAGGGGATTAAGATACACAATTTAGAGGCTTAGGAAGCAAGTTGTCAACCATAGAACAAAATTGGGAAGGAATTGTAAAATCATGCAAATTTTATGAATAAGTGTGCAAAGACTTGATATAAACCACTCAATTTAGCACAATATAAATCATAAAATAGTGGTTTATCAAATCTCTTAGCCAAATAAATGTCTTAATTGAAAGTTATGCCATGCTACAGGTGCCAGAGGCTCAGCTAGCACAGTAGAATTACATCTTGGTTGTTGGAGAGCAGGAAGCAGAAACTGGACAGGTGCTTCTTATTTTCGCTTTGGATGCTGCATTAACAGTTCTCACTTTTAGGTACAGTTGTTTAGTTGAGTTATATTGAATCCATTTGATGATATTTTGGTTGTTGTTATCTGCTTAATCCATGCAATGGTTTTCAATAAGAATTGAATTCATGCACTTTAGCTTGTCTATACTTTATAGTAGCATTTAGTGATGCATTATTAAGCAAAGTTGCTCTTATAGTCTCTATGAATTTGATTGTTTTCCTCCACCTTAAATTGAGAAAGGCAAAAACAATGAATAATAATTTTTTTTATCATGTTGAAAGTTAAAACATATTGCAACTATTGTTTGGAGATTATTCTCTGCAGGTCCTTGTTTGTTAGATTATGTTACTTTTCGGTTGCAGGATTTTAAAGTAGTTCGTATATTAGAGCTCTCGATATTTATTGAAGCATATGTCCTAGTTCTTTGAAGTTATTATTTGGAATCACAGGCATCTTACGTTTTCGAACTAATATTTATGCGAGCCTGCAATTTTTTTCTATCTATATTCTTGGTGTTCCTTTTCTTCTATTTTCTTGCCTCCTCCTCTTTGCGAACCAGAGATTGCAAAACCGTAGCAAACCCTGTTCCATTGGCGAGCTCTAACACGTTCCCGTGACCACCCCTCCGTGTTCTATTGCTCCAGTGACACTACAGCGTAGCTGCAACCTCCTCTCCCCTGCCTTCTTATTTCTCTATTCTTCTGTTTTTAAGTTTTTGCAAAATCTCGTTTTGATATTCTTCATTTTAATTCATTACAGTTTAATTAGGGTTTAATTCTTACTTAGTAATATTTAGTCAAACTAGTTTTTAAAATTAGGATTCTCTTATGAGCATTTATCTTAGTTCATTGGTAATTAAGCATGCTATTATGATTCTTAGGTCTGGAATTTCAATTTGTTTGGGCTGGCTTGATTGATTTTATGTTAAATTTCAGGTTCTCCTTGTCTTCTCCACTGATGGTGAACTCTAATTAACCAAGTGTTCAGCTGGAATATCTTTACTGTATATTCTAACCACTCACATGTTACTTCTTTGTGTGCTGCAGCCATTCCTTTGAATAAGAAATGGTATACACTAAGCTATGTTTGATAAACATCTGGAGCAGCAACATTAGTATTTTCAGCCTTCTATACAATGATATTATTATATACTATGAAAATTCTAGTTGCCATTGTATCATGATAGTGATAGATAAATCTTGTACATTGGATTATTGCATTGCATGTTGATATTTGCATTGGAGCTTGAAACTATGGTTCATGCCTTTTAAATGGATTGGCATGAATGCCATGTTTGTATACATTATGGCAGCTGAGGGTATCAAAGGTAAGATTATTAAGTAGGTAATCAAAAGAGTGGTGGTTGCTTTCTAATATATTGAAGCACTTAAAAAAAATTATTTACTTGCAGATAAATACAGTTGCACATGACGAGGGTCACCACATTACATTGGAAAAAAAACTTATATTGAAAGATGCTATTTCTGACCTTTCTCTGGTATATTTTAATTTTTTATTTATCCTTTTATTGTCTTTATGTTTTATGATAATTTGGTTGTTGATGAATGTTATTAACTTATATTGTATTACGTTTACACTATATAGTTGTTTTCTTTAGTATTGAATATGGTTTTATTCTTTAATTAGTATTTTATATGATACGAAGATGTTTAGGTTAATAGGTTACTTGTTGTTTGGTAACTGGTGAGTATAGTTGGACTGCAAACAAGGAGAGGATTATGAAGGCACAGGCCTTGAGAGATAACGGCATGACTGGCTACATATCTAGTAAGAAGACTATGGAGATCAACCCTGACATACATCCGCATTATGGAAGAACTGACGAAGAGAATGGAAGATGATGAAATTAGGCTTTTTTTTTGTTTTTTTTTGTTTTTGTTTTTTGTTGAAGTTCATGAGAAAACATATATTTTTTTTGGTTTAGTCATGTGTATTTTGATTTAAATTGGCAATTGCAAGTATATGTAATTAAAATTTACTTAGTTGGATTTGAAATAACTTTTTAATTTAAATATATATGCAATATATTAGTTTATTAGCTTATTTTTTCTTTCTATTTATTAAATTTAGTTTAAATAATTAAATTAAATTTAGTTTAAATAATTAAATTTTATTAAATTGTGCTATATATCCTTTTAAAAAGACAATTCCAAATAAATTTAAATAAATGTTGCTTTAGATATATGAAAAGGCAACATAGAAAAATTTAGGTAAGTGTTGCTTTAGGTTTATGAAAAAAGTAACTTAAGAAAAATCTGAACAAGTGTTGCTTTAGGTATATGAAAAGGCATCTTAAAAAAATTTGAATAAGTATTACTTTATGTATTAGAAAATACAACTTGTAAAAAGTGTTGCCATAAAGTCTTATCAAAAGCGTTGTGTTTGGGTACTCTAAGGCAACTCTTTCATGGAGTTATTTTTTTTTTTGTAGAAAATACAGCGTTTTTTGAAGGTTGTCATAAAAAGAGTTCCCTTTGATACACAAAAACGTTACCTTAGACCAAAGATAACGGCCGAATAGCCAATCTCCCAAAAAGCGTTGTGTTTTATCGAAAAGTGTTGCCTTTAATAAAAGGCAACATACACTTTTTTTTATTAAAGGCAACGTTTTTAAAGGGTTGCCTCAACCCAAATTTATTGTAATGTATTATTTAGATAGACTTATAAAATAAAATTGACATAATTTGTTATGACTTAAATGGTATTGGTTTAGTTTTTATTTTCAATCTAATCTAATTTTATCCAAAAGATTTGTGATTCGAATTGTGTTGAATTAATTTTTTTTTATAGTCCAATCCGATTTATTCGATTTTGAATGAGATATGTATATTAGTATCTTGTTGGCACCATCCACCACTACTACATAATTGATTTTTACTAACATTTAAAAAATGTTACTAAATCATATTAAAATATTACTTATGTACATTAGTAACATTTTAACAAAAGTTAAATATACCCTATATTATTAAAGAGTTTTACTAATATTTTTCTAAAAATTTAATAACATTTAATAAAAATGTTACAATAGATCTTCTATAGTAATATTATGAAAAATGTTACAATAGATCGTTTTTAATAACACATAATAAATGTTACAATAGATATATTTTGTAACACTTAAAAAAATGTTATCATAGATATTTTTTGTAATACTTAAAAAATGTTACGATAAATATTTTATGTAACACTTATAAAAATGTTATAATAGATATTTTTTGTAACACTTAGAAAAATGTTAGCATAGATATTTTTTGTAACACTTAAAAAATGTTACAAAAGATCTTTAATAACATTTTTTAGTTATGTTATACTATTTTTTATTTTATATTATACACAATATAAATATACTAAAATTAATTACCACAACATGAAATATTTCATTAAATTCACAAATTTACAAAATAAAATTTTTATAGCCTTTTTCATTAATCAATAATCATTGTACAAATTTGCTTTGTGATACAAATAAAATGAGAAAAAAAAAACTTTCCCATGTAAAATTTCAATTCAATCAAATTGTGTTCTCCACTTTTACCCTGCAGAGTGCAATGGTCATGAATTCAATTCAACAAAATTTCATGTTCCGTGCTAAAATATTTTGAACTTGAACTTGCTGCAATAACTAAACTGTTGCAACGAGGTTGAATTTTCAAGAAATGGAGTAACATCGTGTGTAATACACTATGATGACAATTTTGTGTGTTTTTTTTTTAAATATAGATGTTAGTTTTTTTTTTAATTTTAGTTAATAAATCTGAATCCTCATATTTGATTAGTAAAATTGTTAAAGAAATTTGATCCACCAATTTTATGATGACAAAAATTTTGAATTTTAGTGGAATACAAATAGAACTTTAATTGTACATATTCTACACTTATAAGAAAGGAGAATCAATTTTAAGAATAAAGGATAAAAGGACCTAACGACACTAAACACATTTACATAATTCACAAGATTAATATTGTACATGCATGACAACTCACACTACAACATTTTCAGGCTGAGGCAACATTTAAAAAGTGTTGCCTAAAAGCTGACAAAAAGTTGCTTTTGATCTATGGCAACACTTTTAGACCTAAGGCAACGTTTTTGGGCGGCGTTGCATATGCAGCCGTTGCCTTAGATCAAAGCAACACTTTTTTGTTTCAAAAGCAACGCTTTTGAGAGCAACACTTACCAAGTGTTGCCTTTAGTTGAAAAACAACAACACTTCAAAAGTGTGTTTGAGACAACACTTTTGCAATGTTGTCTTTTCTCATATTTTGACCACTACTAAAAAATGTTACCTATTTGTAATAAAATACAACCTTTTTATATGTTGCTTATAAGTTTAAATTTGTAATACTTTAAAGTGTTGCCTTATAGTTTTGAATATACAACCTTTTAAAGTATTGCCTTTTCTTTTAGATATACAACTTATACAAGTGTTGCCTTTTCTTTTGGATATGCAACCTATACAAGTGTTACTTTTTCTTTTGGATATGCAACCATATAAGTGTTGTCTAATATACAAAATATGCAACTAATAGAAGGGTTGCCTTTTTGGTAAAAATAAAAATTACTTTTGTAATAAAAATACAAAAAAAATAAAATATACAATAAATTTTTTTGTTCATACATGTGTAATTATTTTAATTAATAAATAAATTTATGTACAATAAAAAAAATATAAGAGACAAAATAACTAATAATAAAATTCTAATTAAAATATATATTAAAAGTTCAATTAGTATTTTAAATATATGATCTGTAAAAACAGTGATAGATACAGAATTATATATAGAATTAATTGATTGAAGTGAAGCATCAAGATACATAGAGTAAATTACAGGAAAATTGGTAGTAGTGGATGTCCCCCAATACTTTAATGCAGCCAAATCATAAGCCCTAGCTGCTTTATCTTCTTTATCATATCCACCTACATATATATATATATGCATACAAATTAAATAAACTAGAGTCTCCCTAAACACATAATAACAAGAAGGAATCAAAGAGAGACTCTTACCCAAATACACTGAAGGAAGAGAGAAGTTGCATTGCATTCATGAAAATCACAAGAGAAAAGTCATAAAAACCTTGATTGAATGTAAAAATAAAATAAAATAAAATAAAATAAAATAGTAGACACACACCTTGGCGACCTTTTCTTGATTGTCCTTCCCTTCTACAGCTATTATCCCAAAGATGAGCTTCATATCTTCCAGTCCATCTATGTCTATTTATTTATTTCTTTCATCAATTAATATATTGGAATATACAAGGCAGGAATTTCCAAATTAAACACAATAATGAAATTGAAACCTTGTTATGCCACGGTATATTGAAGTTCTCTGGCCAAAGGTATCTAGAGTTCTTCCATTAGAAGGTGGGGCTTCAATAATGCTGTTAATTTAGTCCTTACTCATATTCTTTCTTTCTTTCTTGACCAAAATCCATTGGCCTATAAGGCTATAAATCATAGTACAAATGCTATACATTTTCTAGGAAAGAGCCATTTCTTTTCCCTCTAAACAGTTTCCATTGGTGGGGTATGTATGCTACCTATTAATTAATGACGTGTTTTAATGTTCAAGATCTGAGAGAAGAAGAACACATTACCCTGCATTCTCTTTACTAACATCTGAATCTGAATATGGATCTTGTAATGAGAAGACACATGATTTATGTGTCATTGTCAGAATCAGAATCTATTTATAATAACTGAGAAGCCATAACCAAGTTACCTTCATGTTTGTTGTTGCCAAAACAGATTTCAAGTTGTGGTTGGCTTTTTCCAAGTCTATATTTCTGCAATGACCAGAAAAACAAAGAAAATATGTTGGTAAAAGAAAAGAAGTCCATGATATTTGGAATAAGTGAAAGCAAGAATAAAGGGAAATGCCTATAAATGGCTCTTGAGATGAATTTGCAAATATTATAGCTATGAAAGCAAACCTACAAAATTTTCAAAAAGAGAGAAGCAGAAAAAAAGAAGTGAACGTAATTGGAAGCATGGCGAAAAACTTAGCGCTAACTCAATTGAACTGAAATATAGCCCAACAAAAAGAGAATTTCAATTCCAAACTCAATAAAGAAATAAAGACCATACATCTGCCAAGATGGTAGGGTGAGCATTGTGTATGCGAGTTTGATCTTATTGGCAACTCCCGAAAGGGATTTAAAATTTGCAGCTGCCTTCCTTACGGCCAAGGATTCAACAGGGTGCTGCCAAGCCCATTCAAACTGCAATCCCCCAATCAAAATGTGTTAAAATCTGGCTATAATCCCCATTTTTTTTATTTCTTCATGTATCAATATAATATACCCTATTCATATAAAATTACTCATATGTCATATATTTAAATGTCCTAATATTTGTAACAGAATCCAATTTAGAACATTTGCATTATTTCATAACGAGCTATTTATTTTATTTTATTTGGGTAAATCAGAAGGTATATTATAGCTCTATCATATTCTAACATTTTTCTCTTTTCCTTCACTCCTTAACTTCTCCTTTCTAGCTTCTCCTTTCTCTTTCATTAATCCTTCCACAATTATTTTCTATTTTAAATTCTTGGATTTCCAGCATACTTTCATATTCAGCAGAATCTAATTTTCTGTTTTCAAATCTTCAAGTGAAATATTTTCAGTTAGTACATTAACCAATGATCTTAATAACAACCATCACAATGCCATGAATATCCAACAGAATGTTCATAACTGCCACCTAAATTCGTCAAGAGCACTAAATAATTTTGGTATATTCATTAGCAAAACCATTATCTTAATAAACAACAAAAGGCTTGGCGCTGAGCAAATCAAACCAAATCACGTTTGAGAAACAAAATTCTCAGCAACCAAAGTCCATCAAGATCTAAAAGAGAATAGCATTCTCAACCCCCTTAAGATAGTTTTGGTTTATGCAACCGAAAGTCCTAAAGCCTCAAAAAATGGATCTAAATGGAATTCTTTCATATATAGCAACGTACCTTGAATGTTTCCCAACCTGAAGCAGAAGCTGAAGTACAGTTGGCAACAAGATCAGCTCCTCCTCCATTTTCTGCAGCGAGATATTTCTGGAACTTAGTGGCATTAGCTGCACTTGAGTTCCATCCTGAAATCATAAGGAGTTCTATTAAATTTGCAAATGAAGTGGACCTTAATAAAGAAAGAATCATAACAAGAGACCTTTGTTGGCATTTCCATCAAAGAGAAAAGGTTTCATCCATCCCTCAGCAAGCAACCAATTTCCTAGATTCACAGCTTTGTATGGCAAATTTTGTGCAACAAGAACAGAATGAGGAGGGTGTGAGAGGCATAAAGCCAACAAGAAGGCAAACAAGTATCTAAATGCCATTCTAAATTGTTTCGTGGATAAGATTGTAAAGAATCACAGAATTTATAGCCATGGTTTGTAAATCAATATCATACAATAAAGCACATTAAGTTTGTATTAAAAGAGGAAAGACAAATTGTAATGACTTGACCCAAGTGTTAACCAAATTTAGATATTCATATTATTAATTACTAATTAGACACCGGTATCATAGGCACTAATAGAGCCACTACCATAGTCAAATGTGGATATAATCACATCTAAATGCATAATGAGTGAGAAAGAATATCACGAAGAATCAACCCATAGAAATATCTTACGAGGTTATGACGCAACAGTTTGCTATATACACACAATTTGCACTTAGTGTTCACCAAAGATCCATAAATATATTTTTTTATCAATCTCCTTCAAGATAAAAATAAAAGCCAAACACCAAGCACAGGGGATAGAGACAAACTCAGGGCATAAATTAATAGTATGAACACTTTAATTATCTTATATGAGACAAAAGACACTAAAACAGGGACTGGCGACAAACTCAGGACATAAATTAACAAATTGAGGAACGACAGCCTACCTGGAGGACTACAGCAACAAGCACAGAGGCAAAGATGGCGACAAACACAGAGCAGTAGTTAAGAGGCAAAAAGGCAACAACAACGGCAGAGAAATAAACATTTATGAGACTTGTAATCCAATTTGTGTTTTTTATATGGCCTTAGAACATGAAGTATCTAAAAGGATAATAATTAAATAAGCTATCAATTCAGATCATGAAGTATTTATCAGCGGACCTAGCTAGCTAAACCAAAATTACTTTAATTTCAGGATGATAACCGTAAATACATATAGAATTAGGCTATAAAATATGCAGTTATATCATATGATCCAATAAACAAGTTTATATAATAGAATACAACAATTGCTAAGGGAACATTACAAGTCAACCAAGAGTAAAAGTTCAATTTACCAAATAAGAAAGAATACTAAAATGCTGAAGTTAAAGTTCACAACTCCATATTTCATAATCACAAAATCTGACCAAACCCTTAAATTTACACAATAACGTTCAATATTAAATTCTACAGAGAGATTTCAATCCAAATAAACACAGTGAGAGTAGAACCAATTACTTTTAATTTGTAGCTACACACCGTGAGAGTAGCTACCTCAAAACTAACGTGCACAAGTTTCATATAACCAAAAATTAGGATTCAAAACCAAAAAAATGCTAAAATAGGAAAGAAAAACAGAGGCAGAATCATCAATACCTGCAGAATAGTGACTGGCAATGGTGAATACTAGCAGAAGAACACCGGCAAATTGGAAGAAATCAGAGATGAAGGGCGAGCAGTAATGATCGAACATGAGAATCTCAAAATAGAGAAGCTCAAAGCACGAGCAGAAACGCGAGCACTGATAATCGAGCATGGCGATGGCGATTAAATATCACCAAAAAGCTATAATAGCAACATCAACATTATTAAAATTAGGATTTAAAGCGCGAAAAAGAAAAAGAAAAAGAAAGAGGTAGAATCATAGGTACCTGCGGAACAGTGACCAGTGGTGATGAACAAACGCCAGTAAAATCGAAGAGTTTAGAGATGAAGACAACGAACAGTGATGATCGAAGCTCAAAACTAAAGAAGAACACGAGCAAAACGATGAACATAAGCAGATTAGGGCAAACCGCGAACAATGATGAACGAGCAGAGAAGAATGCACATCAATGTCTCTATTGCCATAATCGAATTTGAGATTGTGTTTAGGGATTGTGTGTTGGGGTTAGGGATTTTGTGTTTGTGTTTCGATAAAGAGAGGAACACGAGGTAAACTGTGTTGAAAACAGAAATGAATGAAAAAAATAGCTCAGCAGAAAAAGAAAAACTCAACTAAAAAATATACTAGCTGAATTGATGCAAGCTAACAAGGCGAGAGCAGGAACGCGAGCAAAACAAGGCGAAGAGAAGAACCTGACTAGCATGACGAACCGCGAGTAGAGAGGAACACGAAGAGAGCACAACAAGGCAAGTAGGGACAAACACGACAAACTGCGACTAGGGAGGAACACAGAGAGGGAATGCTTCTCCGCGAGTAGAGAAGGAATCGCGAATTGCATTGATTTAGGGGTTAGGGTTACCAGTAGCATTTTGTTTCAACATTTTGTTTGGAATTGAATGTGAAGATGATGAATGAATAAAAGTTTCTGTATTTCAATCATTTGGTTTTCTATTGATATATTTAGCGGAAAAATTGAAATTTTAACCAAAAAAAAAATACTTATATATTTTAGACAACACTTATAATGAGAAAGCTTATTAAAACTTTTAAAGCAATTCTAAAAAAGTGTAATTTATGTACATGGTAAGCGTTGCATGTGTATTTCGCTGAAGCAACGCCTTTCACGTGTTGTCTATCTAATCAAAGGGAACACTTATGTAGTGTTAGTTAAAAAAGTGTGGCGATAGCAATATTTAATTGCAACAAATATTAAGCATTGTTTTTGATCATTTTAAACAACACTTTTTAGGTGTTGCTTACCTTACATGTTGCAATAGGTCAAAAATGTTGTAGTGTCAATGATACCTCGCAAATTAGATTGCAAAGAAACTGTAGCTTGATGCAATTCAAAGAATTCCTTCCGTGCAACATGGGTTCTTATTTGTCTCTGAATGATTCTTTTGGCTGTACTTCCAAGAACTTATGCTCTTCTTGCATCCAACTCAGCCATTTAACCAGCTCTCAAGAAAACCTTTGTCTTGACTATCTATCAAACCACAGTAACTTGCATGACTTTGGAGTTTACAAATCCATTTGCCTATATAAACTTCCTTGTGTTCCACTAATTTACCAGATACAAAAATTAATCTTCAAAGAATAAGGATAAAGGGGAAATAAAAATACAGAGTTTTGTGAGGCATACTTACCAGATACAAAAATTAATCTTCATTTTGTATATTCTCAAATCATACTCTCTTAAATTGTACTATGTCCATGTTCCTCTAAGATATAAGATATATAGTAACATAAAGTTCTATGAGGCATTTCTTCAAACACCTTAAATGCACTTCCAAAAGAGTAAAGAACTTCCATTAAAAAAACTCGTACTAACAAAATTTGGATTCATCATCATTCATCAAACACAACATATGCATTTCTTGGCATAACAATGAAAATTCATTAACTATAATTTTTTAGCTATAATTGATAAGCCAAATGAATAAACGAATTCAACAAAAACTAAGAGAAGTTGCTTGTGCTGTTAGTTTCTCGTTTTTGATCTGTAATAAAAAACTCCATTGCATGATGCTAATGAATCGCTCAAGGTACAATCAGGTAACAAAACTAGCATGAAAGACTTGTGAACCTATCAAATCAACCTTTCCATTTTTAAAATGATTGAAATGAGTAGTGAAGCATGAGATTAACAAAAGGCACAATTTCCGGAAGACATGGATTCAATTCAACTAGATTAACTTTAGACACAAGAACACAAGCATAAAACAATAGATTATGTGCTAAGTGCCTTGAGAGTTTCCAATTCAGATCCTAGAGTAGAGAACTCACGTTGACGGTGACGATGGTGCGACGGAGGTTTCGATGACAGGGGCGAAAGAGAAATCGAAGAGTCAGAGCAAGAGATTGAAGAGGATTAAGAGGTGAATTCAAAATTTTAGAGCAGAACACGCAATTGTGGTTTCCATCTTGAGAAGAGATTAAAGAGACGGAGCAAGAAATTGAGGAGGATGAAGACGAACTTTCAGGTTTCAAAGCACTAAGAGTGAGAGCGAGGGAATGTGTGGTTTCGATTTTGAAAACTAATTCAAAATAGAATAGGTAACACTTTTTGTAAGTTTTTTAAAAAAATTAAATATATTTACTAACATTTAAGTATAAATGTTACTTAAATTTAATTTTATAATAATTACTAACATTTTAACAAATATTAAGAGATAAATGTTACTAAATATTTAAAATGTAGTAGTGCACGAGATAAGCAATAAAAGAAAATATAAATATTGTTTAAAAAATATTTATCACTAAATAATCAATTTATTTTTGTTTTAAAAAGATCCAATATCTCACTACAATTAATTCAAAAATTATTCCCGCCATAATTTTATCTCCAAATCGAACTTATTTCCATCCACTGTTTTCTGACTCTTTCTTCTTTCCTTTTTGTTCAGTAAAGTTTGTTGCCTTTTGTTTTTATTTTTCTTTTAAATTGTTTTAAATTTACAAATATAAATAATAAAATAATTTTTATATATCTTTCTTTTTTATTTCAGTTTTTAGGTTTTTATTTTAATTAGAGGTGATATATTAAAGGGATTTTAAGGGGTTTTAACTCAAAAAGATTTAAATATTTATGAAAATTGACTCACTTTTTAAAAAATGTCTCTGAATGTGTTTTAGAAGAAAATAAATTCATCACTTTTATTTATATCATTTAAAAATTTTGAAATATCTTATATCAAAATCCTTCTTTTATTTTATACATAAATTTTATAATTTAATAAATAGTTAAATTTTTTAATTAAATTATGAATTTACCATCAAGATGTCATAACAAAAATTAATGGAAGAAATATTTTTTATTTTGCAATAAATATCAATTAGAAAATCAATTAAATGAACAATAAATTTAAATAATTTTATAATATTATTAGGGATATAAATACTAATTTATAAAAAATATTGTATATATAAATATAACCTAAACAATTATAGTCTTTTAAAGTTTTGCTATTTTAGAGAGGATCAATCACAAATCTAAATATCTTAGAAGGTTAGGTTTTTCTTTTAAAAAATTATTAAGTGACCAATATTTTCCTCTTACATTAATCTTGTATTTAAACTAACATTAGTCCACTTTTCATTTTTCTTTTTGCTAAAAATGTTGGTAGTGTCCTAACTCCTAACATTGCCCTTTCTTTTATCCTTTATTTATCCAGTAAAAATATCAAAATTTTAGTTAAAATATAAATTTATTTTATAGATAAAAATATATTTTAAACGATGATGTTACACATACAATCCTTTTATAACCAAATCCAATTACATTGATATAAGTTTCTCACCAAAAAAAAAAAAACCCACACATACATCACACTCTTTTCTTTTTTTGCGCTTTTTTAGCATAAAAATTTTTGTTAAAAAGCACAAAAATTTATTGATGTATGTAGTACAAAAATTTTTACACATAATATATAATTTATTGATATATATAACACATAAACTTTTTATGCAAAAGTATTTTGTTAGTTGGGTGAATCAATGTCATAGACATATAATTTTTCAAAAATTTTTTTATTATACATCAAAATTTTTATGTTGTATACCAAAATTTATGTCTTATACAACAAAATTTTTGTGTTATCTACATTTTATTGGTTAAGTCTCAATATTTTGGAAATGTGATTTTTTAAAAATTTTTATGCTATGTATCAAAATTTTTGTTCTGTGTACTGAAATTTTTGTATTAGATGTATTTTTAATTTGTTGGTTGAATGTCAATATTTTGGATAGGTGATCTTTCAAAATTTTGGGTTAAGTAATTTTACTTAACATATGAAAAAAAGAAGTGCATGCGAACAATAAGTGGGATTTGGTTAGACTTAGTTGAAAAATTATTTGATCGTCTAATTTTATTATATTTAAAATACTAATTTCTCTGAAATAGATTAGCTCAATTTTTTTTTTTAAATGAAGAGGTAAAATGTGATTTTTAATCTTTTAATATTTTTTTAATTCTACTTATAAAATATACTGTGAGTATCACACTTTATCTCTCAAGTAAAAAAAAAAAATTTTCCTAATTTTTCCTGTTATGAGAACTATTTTTTTTTATGGAAAAAGTTTAAGTGCTAGTAATTTTAATTTATATTGGTTAACGCTTTTAGTATATAATCCAATATTTTTTTAGCCCAATAGTTTAATATTATATTTTTAGCTAATATTATTAAATATTATTGACTAATTGATGTTTAAAAATAATAAATTTTGTTGATTTTATAGTATTATTTCTTTTATTTCCCTGGTTATAACGCTATTATTCTGAATAAATCTTTCTGGTTCAAACGTCTTCCATTTTTACATTTTAAATATTAAGTACAATAAATATTGAAATATTTAGACTATGATTTAATGATTAAAAAAAGCCTTTTAATCACATTTACATTGTGATAGTGTGAACCATGGAGTATATCATGGACTAATTAAGAGGATATAACGACAAACATGACCTCGTTCTGAAAATGTATGTAGCCAGAAGAAACCTGAAGTGGAATTAATGAATTATACATCTTGGATTCATTTCAAGAATAAGACCTAAACTAGGGTTCCAAGATTAATGACAATAATTAAGAGGCCAAATTCAAAAAGGCACCGCTTTATAGACACTGCTGGGGCCTGGGGACAGGGTGGTGATAGTGATTGTGATTGCTTAGAAGGGTATCTACCTAATTAATCTCCGTTCAATAATGTCCGCATCTATCATGCTAGCTAGCTAAGTAGTACAGTCCTCACTACGTAATTAAGATCTTTGAATCTCGGAGTTGGACTAGTCCACACTCCACAGTAATAAATTTGGTAAAATAACAAATCACTCACATCATTTTCAATGTGGAGTTTTAATTTTATTTTATTTTAAATTTTACAAAGTATCACATAAATATTTTGAGATTTTATATTATAAAATTTAATTTAAAATTTATTATTTTAATATTTAATTTTATTTTAATTTATACTTAAACTTATTTTTAATTATTTCATATACTTTTAATTAAATCATCAAAATTTAACTAAACTAAAAAAATATAGAATTATAAATTAATATTTTTGTAGATGTAAAATTTGAAAATTTTGTGTATTTAGATTTGAAAAAATTAGAATTTCATAAATAATTAAACAAATTAATTTGGATCTATTTTTATTAAATTGATAAAAAATAATAAAAAAATAGAATAATAAAAGATAAGAATACACATCTAATTTATTTGAGTATATTTTAATTGAATTTTTTTATAATATTACAATAATAAACTACGACGTTTAATTTATTTAATAGGAATTTAATAAATTATATAAATAAAAGTATTTTATTAATATTTTTTTAAAATAATATAGTATTCACTATTATTTTAAAAATAATATCCAATATAAATTTTAATTTTAAATTATTTTAATTACTGTAGTAAAACTCAAAAATAATACTCAAAATTAATTTTATTAAAGTTGCTTTTATATTCACACTTGTGGAAATTATTGAAACCAATTAAAAGGATTCAATAGATCCTCACTGTAATTGCCAGTGGTTTCAGAGTCTTTAAAGTCAGTCATCAACAACGTAATCCGCGCGAGGTACATATATCATTCATTGGCTTTTCGAGTTTTCGGTGCCAATTGGGAAATAGAGTTCTTAACTTCTTATCCATCCATTAAGGTGTTATTACTCAATGAAAGTTATCATAATCAACGGGAAATATTTTGATTATAGAACAACCACATTAAAAAAAAAAAAAAATTCTGAAATTCAGAATACAAAAGCGGTGTTAAGTCGATCTAACAATAATACTAGTAAATCAATTTAAATCGATCTAATAATTAGTTTATTAATTAATTTTTTAAAATAAATATCAGAAATTTAAATTTTGTCTTATACATAAAATAATTAATTAATTAATAATAAATTTTAAAATAAAATTTAGATCCATAAATTAATTTTTAATCTTTCGAATCAGAAAATATGCTTTAAAAAAAAAAAACAATAATACTAGTAATATAAGGTTTACCCAGCTAAGGAATCACTAGAGATAATATCAAGAAATATTATAAGCTGATACATCACTTAAATGGATTGTCAATTATTCGTTAATAAGCTGAATTTTTTTTTACATTTATTTTAGGGGCTGCCATGTCTTATTTAGACAGAAATTAAATTCAATACTTTAAAAATAAAAAATATAAAAATATAAATTAATAGATATGAGATTATGAAAACAATAGCAATATAATATAATATTTTAATTACTAATTTAAAGTTAATCGATCTTATTTTTGTCATAATTATATAATTTTCGTAAGTAAATTAAAGTTGATTCGGCTTAATTAATCGTAAATTCGTAATCCTCAATTCTCTGATCTTCATAAGAATCTAATGGGAGGGCTTCTTTTGCAACAAACAATGCATGCAGATAGTGGATTTCTATCCTCCGGTGTCAGTCAGCAATGTTTGACTGCCTTGGTCCAACCCAACAAAATTATTGTGTTTAATAATTACCCATTGTTGTTGTTTTCCACTGCTCAGATTCCCTAATCTCAGTTATTTTATTTTACGAAAATATTTAATAATAAAAATTAATCAAAATTTTTTTATTTAATATTTATTAATTATTATAATAATTAATAAATATTATATAAAATAAAATCTGATGGTTTATTTTGTTTTTCTAGTATTACCGTTTATTTTAATTTGTTTTTCTCGTTTAACTATATTAAGGAACTTTGTGGCCTTTTTTTTGTGTTGGTTTGACTAGTGTACCTTGATAATATGATTTTTGTCCTAGTCATGAATTTTTTAAAAATTCTTACCACCGTATATCACATTACTTATATAATAATATTTAAGAGACAAATCAAACAATAAAAAATTAATCTAAAAATTAAAATTATTTTATTTTTTATTTTTAATTATTATTTATATTTTTTATTATTGCAAAAAATAATAATTAAGAAATATTAGAGGTAAGAAAAATGATTAAAAATTTTAATAAATATTTTTTATTTTTAAATAAAAAGGTTTTGAACTTTTTTACATTTTTAATGTTTTCAAAAAATAGTATATATATATTTAAATTTTTACCTATTTATATTAAATATTAAGAGAATAACAAAAAATAAAATTTTTGCTAATGAATCTTTTTTTAAAAATAATTTTTTTTTTAAAAAATAGATAAAGTTAACATTAGTTAATACAAAAAGTTTAAAATGGATTAAAGAAAAAGGTTTTTAAAAATTAAAAAGGAAGAGAATGTCCATTTATAAAATAGAAAGAAGAGAAGTGTCATTTTAGCATCTCGCATGAGAAGGGAGTGAAATTTTCTCATATAATAAACATACATACTTCCCTAATTTGTCCCACGTAGGTCTATTAAGATTTGTTTTTGTAATATATTATTTTTGTAAATAAAGAAAATTGAGATTTTATTTAGACATCAATTCTCACTATAAGGAAGGCAGAAATTAACAGCGGTTTTTTTTAGGTTTTGTGGTGGTTTCAAGATCACCACCCGTTATTCTTCGATCTCTCTTTTTTTCACCTTTAACTTTGGAAAGTATCTTAGATTTATTTTGATAAAATTTTTTTAAAAAAATCTTGTATTTTTTAAAAGTACAAATGATTTATTTTGTATTTGGTAAATTAAAAAGATCATATTTTTGTATTTGTAGCTTATAAAAATAAAAATGTTTTTGAAAACACCTAAAGTAGAATTTTCTAAAATTAACTTGTACTTATCAAAATTAAAAAGTTTAATATAATCTCATATATTAATTAATTTTAAAAACAAACTTATATCTATATCTATTATAGTATTTTAAAATTTATTTTATCAAACATAATTATTGTTGTTTATACTTATTAAAAATTATTTTTAATTTAATTTACTAAATATAAATATTATAACTTTTAAAAATTAACATTTATAAATTATTTTTAAAAAATAAAAATTTTACTAAACCAAATCTTAGTTGACTCTAGCTTTTTGGTTGAAAAAATATTTATATATTTTTATTAAAAAATAAGATAAAATAATACAAGTTAGTAGAATAGAATAAAACGGATAAATGTTTATTTTATTATTTAAATACCAAACAATAAGATGAATAAAGTTGTGCACCAGATTACTTTAAACTTTAAAGTACAAAAGCAGATGAAAATATAATGTTTTTAAAATATACATATAATTCTCAATTAATGATTTTGAAAATACGGTAATAGAAATTGAGATGGCATTAAATTAATTCTACCAAGCTGCATAGTAGTCCTGATGTACATTATTTAGTTAATCTAAATTTATTAAATTAAATATCATATCATTTTATTATTTTAATTTGTTCCATTGCAATTCTCTACTCCAAAACCCAATCTTTAGAATTCTCTTGCATGCTCTTTGGTGTGGCCGTGTGGGGATGAAAACAGAATACAATGACATTATTTGTGATCATGTCTTGTTTTCTTCTCATTATAATGGTAAACAGTGTAACACAGTGGCAGATGTGGGCCCCTTTCTCCAATTTCTGCTTAGTGCATCACATCGATGGGTCCCAATTAATTCTCAAAGAATAAGACACCGCATGATTGCCAATAAGTAAAACAAGCCTACTTTTTGAGGAAGCCAGAGAATTATTTAGTAGAAAGAGTAGTGAGATATGCATATCCGGCTTGGTATGGATTTGTGGTCTTTGTAATTTGTCTGACCAATTAATCACCATTACTCTATGCTAATGTGATGTATAGATATGACCGTCACCATCAAATCTTCCTATTGACCCTTAAGACATAATAATAGTATACAAACACAATAATCAATTGAATTCACAATTTCATATTACTATTTGTACAATATGTCACTAGTTCAGGTGGTAAAATGGATCAGAGATTCATTGGTTTTCGGTGATGATGGAATCGAATCTTTTTAGAATAGTAGGAGTAGTACCAACAAAAACACTCCGATATTCAAGTGAAAATGAATATGAGAGATATAAATAAGAGTTAAGAATTCATCACGTATTTAAAAAAGTAGTTTGTGGTCGCTATCTTATCTTATTTTATTGATTAAAATAAGAGGGATATTCGATTTTAAATGTTGGTTAGGGTTTGAAATTACCAGGCCGATTTTGGGTCGTGAGGGAGGCCTGGACTCAGGTAACCCAGTTTGGAGACTGTTCTGGCGAGGGAACCCAAAATCGAATCCAAAATAGTTGCCCCCGAAGCGAGAGAGTGAATGTGCTTGGTCTCATCGCCGAAGAAGCTTTTGATCTTTGCCATGTAGCTATGAACCTGACAGGAAGGGCAACGTCCAGATTTCTTAGTTGAAGTCGGAAGTCTGGGGAATGCTTGGTCATCCCATTACTTGTCCGTTGCTTTTTCCGAAGAGGAATTTTATCAATTGTGGTTACCTAGACATCATAAATGATGCTTTAATGCGAAGAAGTTTTGGTTTTCTTTGCCAAATTTACCCTTCGCTCTTATTTATTTTAAAAATGTTTGGGATTCTGGGCTTTTATTTCTTCTTGCCTTGTTACTGTTATTGCTCACTTCTCTCTTTCTTTGAAAATTCTTTACCTGTGACTGCCCCTTCTTCTTCCTTTTTACTTGAGCGTCTTTTCGTATCCCTTTCCTGAAGTTACTTTTAGCTGCGTTTGCTGGTGCTTTGTTAGACTTCTCTCGTTCATTTTTTTTCCAAAATTAGGTTGGTGTTAACTTTGTTGCTTCTATTTTATTTTGTTTGCTTTAGTATTATGCTTTGTGCTTTCTGAGTAGCGGTAGTTAGGAAACTGAGGGGTGCTGTAACGACCCAATTTCCAGTACGTCATGATCATACTGAAAACCGAGGGTCACCAATTTGCTTACCAAAAACTTTAACTATTTACTATTAAGCCTGTAATCGTATTAGTGTACTATCGAATTTTTGGAAAAAAGCTTTTACTTTATAAAAGATTTGCGAGGACAGCTAATTAAACATACACAAGCCATAATAGGGAATCAAATAAAACATACACAAGGCCACATTATATATAAACATGACATATAGCATGGATCATACATACATATAAAGGTACTGTCATATATATATATATATATATATATATATAGGCCCTGGTCCATACAGAAAATCCCTAAGCTGACGCCCGAACTAGCCTAGTCAACTATGTACACCCTACTTTCTCAGTGAGTCCAATCAAAAGTGAGAGATTAATCAAAAGCTAGGCTAATACAAAAAACTATAAAAAGGGCACATCCTCAGCTCTCAAGCATTAGCTATCATCGTCAGAGGAGATCACAATCACGTCAAAACAATCCTCAGGATCCTCATCCTCATCATTAGATATCTCGAAATCTCTGGAGGGGTACTGGCACTCGTGCTACTGATCTGACCAACACTCGTCGGTCTACTAATGGAGGCAGAGGCGACTCCTCAGAAGATGGCTCAGATAAAGATACTGAGATCTGCTCTACTAGGATATCCTCCTCTGGTACAGGCTTTGGAATATGCTTCTCCATTGGCTCAGACTCAGGGTCCACCTGATCTGCAAACTGACCGCGATGCTGATGAGGCACCGGTCCATCATGGAACGGGTGAAATGGAGCATCCGGGTGGAGCCACTGCAATGAAAACTCGTAGGGCATATCGAGGTTAAACTGTGGAGTGTTAATCGAATGACTGAAGGGGTGATCACGCAGAATGTATATACGAGTCCTAATCTCCACACCTACTACATAAAATCTATGCTGTACAATATCCTCATATATATAGGGAGGGTCCATCTTGAAAAACAGAACTCTGGTCTCCATCTGAAGGGGATGAAGAAAACTGGTAAGAACTGGGAGTTCTTAGTAGGGTTAGGGGTAGTTAGTTTAGTCAGGATTACCACAGTTCAAGTAATTCACAATGAAACATACAAGTGTCACCGAGAAGTATCTAATCACCACAATTCAGAGAAATAGTAAGGAATGCATAAACACAGGAAGACAATCACAAACAATTTCACCGTATCAAGTAAAATGCTAATGCACAACAAGAATGATGCATGGCTAGCCCCATTGCAGGTAATAAGCTCATCTGTCAGTTTTGACTCGCTCCCGACGTAACTCAGCAACCTTTTTCTGAGTTTGGTTTCCAGTGCCATAACCTCTGTAAGCAACCTTTGTTTTACAAGTGAGGCTCTCTTTGGCCAATATATGTATCGATAACCTCTGTAAGCAACCTCTGTCTTACAGGTGCGACCATCCCCTAGATTGGCCAATGTATCTCTGGAAGCAAATCTCGATGGACTCACCACCATATCTCTACTCGTTTTTAGCAGGTACATAATCATCTCAGCTCGTTCTCAAGGCCAAATAGTACTTCTACTTATCCTCTTTTCGTTTCATTCTTTCTTTAGATTATTTTAATCTTTGCTCTCTGCTCTTTTGTGGCAGAGGTTTCTTTAATATTTTTCTTTCCTTTTCTTTTCTTTCTTCTTCTTTCTTTCTTATCGTTCATAATATAAACCATCCTCGCATTATTCCTTTATCTTTCCCTAAGTGTCTTAAATAAAATAATATCTTTTAAATAAAATACTAATATATTATAATGATACACATAATGCTAGTTTTAAGAATAAAAGAGTGTTATTATTACTATTTTTATATCAAAATCTGCTTATTAACATTCTATTCTTTAAACTTTTAAATATTTTACTTTTAATCCGATATTATAAAAATTATTAATTTAATTTCGTATTTTCTAAACAT
Organism: Arachis hypogaea; assembly: GCF_003086295.3. Taxonomy (NCBI): domain Eukaryota; kingdom Viridiplantae; phylum Streptophyta; class Magnoliopsida; order Fabales; family Fabaceae; genus Arachis; species Arachis hypogaea. Next base: position 26,998,794 of record NC_092046.1, read on the forward strand.
AACTCGATATTTTATTAAACTACATTTTTATATTAAAATAATAATAATAATATTTAAGTTGCTGACAAAAACTCTTTCAAAATCAAAATATTTTCTTGTGACTGTTCAAAATATATACTTGATTTTAAATCTATTTTTTGAACTTTTTCGGTTACCAATTTTTTTTTCACAATTTTTAATTTAATTTCTCGGCCATTAAACCTCACCTATTTTATTCAAAACTAACACAATGACAGCCCCAAATTATTCTCATTATTACGATTTGGGTAGCATAAACATAACCAAATCACAAGCTTAATCACATATGACAATATATCCACAAAATTCAATATAAAGTAGCCAAACTCCATCAATAACCACAACAATTATTCACTTATCCAACTCAAATTTAATCAGTGAGAATTTACCAAAACTCTACCTTCGTACGAAATTAAAATATTCAAAGTTTCGTGAAAGCTTTCTGACCAAGCTGCCGAAGAAGAAAACGTCCGGAATCATCTGTGCCTCCTAAAACTCCAGTTGGCCGATCTCAAAGAATAGGGGAGCTACGTCACCGTCAACTTCCACCGATCAAAAGTGATGCCAACACGTAGAGGAGGATACAAATACTTTTACCGGATTAGATTTTTAATTGGAGTTACGGATCGCAAGAAATCGAAGCCAAAAGTTCGGTGGGATTACGGTTCTCTCTCTCGGTTACTCTTCTCTTCTTACCGTGCATGAAATGAAACCAAATGAAATTAGTTGATGATGATTAATATGATATAAAATGATTAGGTGTCATGCTTACAATAATAAGTGATTAGGTGTCGCAAGCTTCTTTGTTTTTTTTGTTTTTGTTTCTCCATTTTGTTTGGTCACTTGGGAAAAGAATTAAGGGATATGCTGATGATAATATATGATGATGATTAAGGTTGTGTTTAATGAAATGCCATTGTTTAATGTGATTCCATGTTTCTTTTCTTTACTTCGTAAGGCATTCGACCACCTCCCCCCCTTTTTTATTTTTTTTCTTTTAAATAATAATAATAATAATAATAATAATAATAAATATGTAAGGTTAAATATATATGAGTTACTAACATAAATGATATTAGTAACTTAGGAATATAAAGATATTTGATAGAGTTTTAGCAACTTTAAGTTCATCAAGAAATACTAATAATTAATTTTATTGGCAAAAGTCAGATTTGATAATAATATTAATATTATTATTTAGACTCCATTATAATTAAAGCAATTAAAATAAATAAATAAGAGAATAATAAAATTATATTACCATCTATTTTATTTTAGGATTCGAAATCGACTCGTCATAATAAAACTAATCGCTTTAAAATATTATTTAAAAAAAAAAAACTCGCATTAGTGCAAAAATTAGAGTTGTTACATGATAAACCCCGTTTTAGGGTTTATCTTGTGTTGAATTTGGAGCATTTTATCAACCTTTTCCCACACTTATTCAATGAAATAGCATGGTTTCGTGATTCTCCCTTAATTTATGCTTAAGTGTGAAAACATGCTTTTAGGCCTTTAATTTGATGATTTTAATTCACCTTTGATTCCACTAGATGCATTGATTTGTTTGTTAAGTGATTTCAGGATGAAAAGGGATAGGAATGGATCAAAGGAGTGAAGAGAAAAATATGCAAAGTGGAGAACACGTGGAAAAGCCTTAGATTTGAGATGCACCATCCACGCGCACGCGCAATGTACGCGCACGCGTGGATCGCAAAACTTCAAGGGACGCGCATGCATGCAGTACGCGTACGAGTCGATACTGGCATGTGATTTTTTTAGTGAAAACGTGCCTAGCGAATTCTCAAAGGCTGTGGGGCCCAATCCAAACCAACTTTGGCGCCAAAACACTTAAAAGGACCAAGGATTGAAGGGGAGAGGCATCTTTTACTCATTTCATTCATTCCAACATTAGGATTAGTTTTAGAAGTAGTTTTAGAGAGAGAAGCTCTCACTTCTCTCTAGGATTAGGATTAGGTTTAGGTCAACAAGCTTAGATCTAGGTTTTAATTCATGCTTTCATCTACTTCTACCTTTCAATTCTTTGTTATTACATCTTGTTCTTCTATTCTTTTGTTGTAATTTCCTATATGTTGTTTCTATATTTTGTTGTTGATCTACTCTTGTTCCTTTTATTTTCTTTCAATTCAATTTGAGGTAATTGATGTCAATAATATTCTTTTTGATTGTTGTTGTTAATTCTTTGCAATAATTGTTGTTAGATTTCATTTTTGTTGTCAAATTACTATGCTTTTCTTTTATACCTTTCAAGTGTTTGTCAAAATGCTTGAGAGGATGTTAGAGTAGGATTTTACACTCTTGGCTTGGAAAGGTAACTTAAGAATTCTTGAGTTGCTAATGTCCAAGTAATTGATAGTTGGTAGCCATTAACTCTAGCTCTCATTAATTCAATTAGTGAATAGCTAGGAATTATGGATTTGGATTGATATAGCTCATTTGACTTTCTTCTACTTGTTAGAAGATAACTTAGTGGGATCGATCCTTGTAATTATCATATTATGGTTAGTGATAAGGATAGAGAGCCTTGACCACCAAACCTTGCCAAGACCTTTTTGTCATTTGATTTCCATTGCCATTTACTCTTATTGTTTCTCATCCAAAACCCCAAAATATACATGTCCATAGCCAATAACAAGAACACTACCCTGCAATTCCTTTGAGAGACGACCCGAGGTTTAAATACTTCGGTTTATAATTTTAGGAGTTTGTACTTGTGACATACAATCTTTTGTATGAAAGGATTAGTATTGGTTTAGAAACTATATTGCAACGAGATTTTATTTTAGAATTCTAAATCATCAAAAATAAATTCATCAATACATGTGCCATAGTTCGTGTTTTGTAGGAATTAGTAGAGGAAAAGAGGGGGGAGGATGCCCTTTCTATTTAGGCGCGTTAGCATAGAATTTGTATGGTTTTCTTGCTCCGGAAAGTGGGTTGAAAGTGGTGCCCCTTTTCATTTTTAGGTATGGTTCGTCGGAGAGCTGAGGGCGCTAGGGCTCCCGTTGTCCTGGCTGGGAGCATTCCTAACGCTTATTATTAGGTTATCTCTGACGTGTGAGGGACGCCCTCGCGGGTTACGGAGGAGAATCTCCAGAAGTTGCATGATGATGGCATGATTTGTGAAGGTGGCGAGACGGAGCGACAATATGAGCTTTCACTTTTCGGGATGGATGAGAGGGTCTGCTATATAAACCCTGACTCCTCGAGTCACTGACTGGTTGTGGGTCTATGAGTCAATATTTACACAGTTGGGGTGCAACTTCCCTTCTCCCTGTTTGTTCAGGCCTTGCTGAATCGATGTTCGGTGGCGTCGTCTCAGCTACATCTTAATAGCTTGATGGCCATCCAAACTTTCAAATTAGTTTGTGATTACTTGGAGCTCCTGACTCGCGTGGAGGTCTTATATTTCTTCTTATGCACTGGTGCTTACCGGATCGTCGGTTAGGAAATCTCTTTCTCATAAGGGAGGAAAGATGGGATTTAACGTTGCATGTATAGTCCCAACTAACAAAATGACTCACAACCAAAGTTTAGATTAGAGATGTCACAATTTAAAACTAATTTAATCCAAGAGTAGAATCCTGGGTCATCTTTCCAAGGGACTAGTGACCACAAGTGCACAATTTTAGTTGTGAAAAGTAAGGGAGTTTTCAATAACAAAGCAAACAATTGAAGGAATAAAAGAACAATCAAAATTGTAACTAATGAACTAATAAACCAATTAAAGAACTATCTATGTAATATGAAAAAGTAATGTTTGAAAGTGATTGATGTGTATGTATGATTCAAAACATAAATGGAATCTTGGCTTGGGATAAGCTAGGGAATCCTTTCCTTGTTGTAACTACGACTATGACAATTATGATGAATTAATCTCACCTAGTTAATCCTTAACATCGAAGAGTTAGTCAAGTGAGCATAGTTATTCTTAATCCACAAATCCTAGCTCACTTACTAATTGTCTTACTAAAAAGCTAGCGTTAGTAGAAACAAAAACAATTAACAGTCCAAGAATTATCACTAAATGTTGGACATTACAACTCTAGTACCCCATATGCTCATTTTTTCCAAGTCAAGAGGTGAAAATTTACCTCATAATCAAAATTGACATTTCCACAAATACTTGGTGGGCATAATCATGAAACATGGCAAAATTGAAAAAATGCTTGAAACTATGAGCAACAAATAATCAAAATCAACAATAGTAATTCAACCAAGCATATAATAATTATCAATCATCAAATTCATCAACTAGGAATCAAAATTACAAAAAGTATGTATATATTAACAATATGTCTTTAACTACAAGAAAGAGTATAAAAAATGTGGTAATAAAAGGGAACAATCAAGTGATACTTACAATGGCGGCAAGCAAAAATCCAAGATCAAAATGGAAATATCACTTTGCAATATAAACTCCAATTAAAACCCTAAGAAAGTTGAGAGAAAACTTAGAGAAAAACTAAACCTAAAGCCTCCTAAAACTATCTAATACTACTCCTAATGATAACCTATGTTTCCTCAAGTGTTGCCCCCTCCATATAAGCTCTAGGCCATTAGATTTGGGCCTGCAAATCCTTCAATTCGCGAGCCACATGACTTTTTAATGAAGTCATTCGCTGGTACCTGTGCGTACGCACAAGAGGTTTTGGACACGCACACTTCGCAAAGCTTTTCTCCTTTGTGTCTTCATGTTTCCTCCCTCTTGCATGCTTCTCTTCCATTCTTACTAAGCCATTCCTACCTATTACATCTGAAATTGCTCACAAAAAATATCAAGGTATCGAATAGAATGCAAATGGAATAAAATTAATTAAATTAAGCACAAAAGAGCATGTTTTCACAATCAAGCAAAGTTTAGGAGAAAAACTCAAAAGCATGCTATTTAAGGGAATAAATGTAGGTTTATATGATGAAATCCACTCAATTCCAACAAAAAATTACCATCAAATATGGATTCATCAATTCTTCCACACTTAAACACTAGCATGTCCTCATGCTAATCTCAATCAAAGGAGACGAGTGAAAGGGCAAACAACTTATTTAATTTACTAACTACATGCATGCAACTATCCTAGATATTACCTACTCATATCTACTCTAAGGTCTCTACCGAAATCAGAAAAAACAAACACTAGAATTCCAATCAATCTAAAGCCAGCCTTAGGGCTAAGGCAAAGAGTCAATGTAATATGATCAATGTCCAAAGATTTGATTTGAATTTTTTTTCAAAAATTAATTTCACAACTTGTAAGAAAACCAAGATGAAAGATGAAAGCATAGGATTAAGCAATTGAGATTCTCACCGGATGTGTATACGCTCTAATCGCTCAGTGTTTAGGGCTTAATCACTCAATTCTCCTTTAATCATATTTTTCTAGGATTTGCTCATCTAAGAATCGACAAATACTTGATGCTTGAATACAAATATCATGAGGTCTTTGGAGGGTTGTAATGGGGTTAGGTTAAGGGTAGGATTAATATGGTTAAGTGGACTAGAAGATTGGATCTTTGATTAACTCAAGCAATCCACCTAATCCTATATCATTCCATGTACACATAAGAAAACAACCTAACCTCCTATTTATCTCCTTTCTCACATTTACTCATGCATTTTCTTTCCAAGATACATACATATGCATTCTTTATTTAACTTTTTATTTCATATGCTATTATGCACAAAATTTCTTTATTTTTATCAACAAAAAGAAATGCAAATGTTTTAAACAATGAATGCATGAGTGTTCACCTATTTTTCTAAAATTTTCTTAATGAAAACCCAATGTAAATTCATCACCAATGTTTTTCAACAAATTTCTCCCACACTTAAGTAACACACACTACTCAACCCATGCTAATCAAAGAAGCAATTCATGGACATTAATAGTTTTTCGCTTCAGGGAGAATGATGTGATTAAAATCAGAACAAAAAGGGGAATTAAAAGGCTCAAAAGTGGGTTACAATGGTAAATGTAAGAGTTGGCTATATCGGTTAAGTGAGTTCGATTTCAAAAAAATGGCCTCAATCATACTAAATGCATTTAAAACATCAAATATAGGACATAGATATTCAAGCAAATCTAAGATCACAATCATAAAGGAGTACAACACACAAGAACAAAATTTGTCGTTGAAAAAGTGCAACCATCCATCAAAGCTCAAATCTCACTAGGTGTTTTGTTCTAGCTCTTTTCTATGTTCCATAAGAAGAATATTTCAAGCAAGTTGAAAAATAAATTCTCAAATCTAATCAATGGAACGCCTTAAGAGATTTTCTTGAAAATTCCTTTATTATTTTTACCAAACTTATTTCCTATACCATGCAACATGGAAATGCAAATATTTACTACCATAGAATTATAAGTAACTAAGATATATGAGGCAAACTAAGTAAAGTGCAATAAAATAAAATTCTAACCAATATTCACAAAAACAAAAAGAAAAAACTAAATTACAAAAAACTAGAAAGTATTGCAAAGTATTTAGAAAGAGAACTTTACATACCCAAAGTTGCGAATCCTCCCCTACACTTAATCGATGAACAGTCTTTCGTGCATGCACGCAATCCGGAGGATAAGAATCTAAGAAGCTCCACCTTTAGCTGGTGGATACTAGGGCTCGGGTTGATCATCTTCACCATCATCCTTCCCAACCAGCTCAGGTGAGGCTATTGGAATTGGGCCAGGATGTCTTCCTTCTAGTCTTGCTGCCACCCAGCCAAAACGCTTGTGATTAAGGCACTCAATATGGCGGATATCATGCAACAAGTCCTGGACCATATCTTAAAGAGGCCAGATAAAAGGTGTTGGTACTGATGAAGTGGTGGTCTTAATGATGATGCCTCAGGTGCTTTCCTCTTGAAGGGTGGCTTCTTTGCGGACCTATCCGAATCTCCACTTGGAATGAATTGGTTACCAATTGGAATCTTGAACATGATGTCCGTAGGTCGCCTCTCTACCCCCACTAGTATAGCAAATCTCATCACAAGCGATGGAAAGGGAATGTCGAATCAGGGGCAAGACAACTATCTTCTTACCTTCCAGAATAGCCCAAAGCAATACATCGGTTTTAAGTCGGATATGGATAGCATGGGTGCTGGAAAGTATATAATCGGCCACTATTTGTTGCCAAATGCGTGCTTTGGTGGTCAAATCAAAATAAGCAATGCTAACGGGAATAACTTTTTCTCCCTTGCTATATTCCCAAGATGCACCGGGATAGCCGATTTTCTTCAGAATTGGAGCCAAGGACATCCTCCACTTAAGCACATCCACTTTGATTCTTGAGTATGCATCCTTAGTAGGCGAAATGTGGAAAATCTTCAAAAGAGCTTCGAAAGCTTTGTTGGAAGTATCCAACGTCTTCCCTCAGAGGAATACGGTCTCCTCTTCCCAAGCTTGATAGTTAGCATAAAACTCCCACACTATAGACTCATTTATTTCAATGGGGTCTTGTTCAAGAAATCCTCAATGAAGTGAGGCAATTCTTTTATGGATGAGCGCCGCATATTTATTTGGAACCTTGAGCTTCCGCTCCCAATGGATTGACCTCTTTTCAAGCTTGTCATATTGGAGGTCGGCTCTTCGATTGGAAAAGGTGTTCGGTTTTTCGCTCCGATGATCGGAGGGGCACGGAAGAGTATTTTTTGGATCCACCGGTAGTGAAATCAGTTCTTTGCCTTTTCAGTGCATCCTGAAAAGGATAGATAAAAAAAAAAGATTTCAAGATCATATGGTAACAACAAAACAAGAACAATGAGGAAGCACGAACAATGTCAAGAAAATTCAAATGCTTAATTGAGGATCTTTTCAAAAATGGGTATTGGAGTTGTGGAAATGAAAGCTCATTGATATGAAGGTACACAACAACAATAACCATTTAAGCCAAGTTGGATATTATTTGTTCATCCGGAAAATGCGAGAATCACGTAAACAATGTGCTTGAGTTAAAGCAAAAGATGTGTGATCAAGACAACAAGGAGTGAACACTTGTAATATGATTACTTTAATTCAATTGCTAGGATGAACAATGAAAAATTGAATCCAATTAATATTAATGTATTCCTAAACAAGTCACCCATTAGCAATAAAGGAAAATTATGAAACTCATGGGTGTTTGAAACTTCAAGTTCAAGAAACAAGGAAATGCATGGATAATTTCAGGTTTAACATCATCAAGAATCATATTTGATGTTGCACAAATCATAGAATATGCCAAACAAGAAGATGTTGAAAGCATATGATGGCCATTTCATATGAATCAAACAAAAATTTCACTTAGGTATTTCATCGAACACTTAATGTACATTGCACAAACTTATCACATTCAGGCTCAAATTCAATCAATAACAACCCAATAATTCATAGATCAAATACTTGCAATACAATGATAATTAAACAAAGCAATAAACTCAACCTAATTCATTCAACTGAATTTAAAACAAGCAAACAAATTAACACAAAAAGAAATAAAACCTGAAAATAAAAGGATGAAGAATGCAAGAGGAGATGATGAAAAAGTGGCACTTGTGATAACCACTGCGAGGTCATGGCGGTCAGCTTCACCAGAGACACACCAGAGCTCTACAGAGGATAGAGAAGCTCATCGGAGAAAGCGGAAGAAAAGAAAAGAAGAAGAAAGAAAGAGGGTGGTGGCGGCGGTTGAATGGTGGCAGTGTGCTGGCGGCAGCGCGCTGGCGGCAGCGCGCTGGCGGTAGGGTCTCCAGGAGGGGTTGGTCGGACTGGAGCACAGTAGCAAGGAAGGAGAAGAAGGTTTGAAACCTGCTGGCTTGACAGGGTTATCTCCCTGATTAACGCCCAGATTGACATTTTTTGTGCGTACGTACAAAGGTTCGTGCGTACACACAAGAAGCGAAAATAGAGGGGATGCGGATGCACAGAGGCATGCGAGCGCTCCCAACAGAAGGGGTGTAAGCTGGTGTGTGGACGCACAAAGTTGTGCACTCGCAAAGAAGGCAAAATCTCTCTCCCTTTTTTTTTATAACTTGGGGAAGGATCATGTGTGCGTGCGCACACCTGTGTGCGTACACACACCCTTGTGCGTATGCACAAGAGAAAAAAATGCCAGGGTTTATACGCATAGGGCGTGCAAGCGCTCCCAATAGAGGGAGTGTAATCGAGTTGGCGTACGCACAAGCGGGTGCGTACGCATACAGTGCGCGAAAAGGGGTGGTGTACGTCTGCACAAGAGGGTGCGCACGCAAGAGCGCGAAACATAATGAGGTGCACACGCACAGAGGGGTGCGAGCACTCCCAACAGGGGCTGCACAGGCTAGTGTGCGTACGCACAGGTGGTGCGCACACACATGATGCAAAATTTTGTGATTGTGTGCATATGCACAAGGGTGTGCGTACGCACAAGGGTGTGTGTACACATGATGCGCTGTTTTTTTTTCCAAAAATTTCTTTCTTAAAATCTAAGGTATTAAACCTTATCTCAACCAAATTTCAACCCCAAACATCCAAAAAATTCATACATTCATGATCCATATTCAAATTAACCTATCTATGCTCAAAGATTAAACTAATCCTATGTGAACCATCATAACAAAAAGTAATTAAGTCAAAATATAAACAAAAAGAGAAGGGTTAGAACAATGTTACCACGGTGGGGTGTCTCCCACCTAGCACTTTAGTTTAACGTCCTTAAGTTGGACATGCATGAATTCAATGATCAACATTTGGAACCACTCCAAGGAAGAAGATCTCTAACTCCTTGGCATGCTTGGATTATGTATGCTCTAATGACTTAGGCTCCTTGACAACCTTTTCTTCTTCATGCTCCTCATTAAGCTCAATTAGTTGCTCTTCAATTAGGTCACAACCAAAGATAGAGTATACTTCAAGGGTTGGTTTTTTGGATCCATCCAAAGTGAATTTCACTACTTTCCCTTCGACTTCAAATGAGTAAGCTCCCGAAAATGCATCCAACTTAAATCGAGATGTCTTCAAAAATGGTCTCCCAAGGAGAATAGAGGATGGCTTGTCCGAGGTAATTGGAGGGGTCTCCAAGATGTGAAAATCCACCGAGAATAGCAACTCTTGAATATTTACCAATACATTCTCCGTAATTCCCACAACCGAGACAATACTTTTGTCCGCCAACACAAATCTTGCTCCGGACCGCTTCAATGGTGACAAGTTCAACTTTTCATAGATAGGGAGGGGTATAATGCTCACACAAGCTCCCAAATCACACATGCAATCCATGAACTCCATCCCACTAATCACACAAGTCACCAAACAATGACCGGGATCATTACTCTTTTTCGGAATGAGAGAAGAAATAGAGTCATTCATCGGACTTTTATCTAGCTCACCAATTTTCTCCTTCTGAGTGCAAACACCCTTTAGAAATTTAGCGTACTTTGGAAATTGTTGGATGGCTTGAAAAAGAGGGACGGTAACTTCCACATTCTTGAAGATCTCCACCACATTGGGGTCAAAAGTCCTTATGTTTCTTAGCCTTTTTAGCTACCGTTGGAAAAGGAATTGGTGTAAGCTCTTCAAGGGGATTTTTCCTTTTGGGTTCCTTGACCTTCAATAGATCCTCTTCTTTTCTTGCAACATCCTCCCTCTCACCTCCAACCACCTCCACTTCTTCTTCTATTTCTTCATTATGGGGTTCGTTGCTCAAAATTGTAGGTTAAAGACCAACTTTATCTAATTTGGTACCACTCCTTAGGATAATAGCATTAATGCTTTTCTTGGAGTTTGGTTGAGGTTGAGAAGGTAGACCACTAGAAGTGAAAGCTTGGTGGGTATTGTGAGTGTTTGAAGGAGAAAGGGTCAAACGGGATAAGGCTTCGGCAATGGTTGCCATGTACGTTTCTTGCTTCTTATGGAACTCCCTTTGCTCTTGCATGAAGCTTTGAAGTGCATCATTCATATGAGGTTGGTTTGAAGAGGAAGGTTGATTATTTTGAGGGAGGGTAGGCTTAGTGTGTGGTGGTTAATATCTTGCTTGAGGTTGGGAATGTGATTATTGATTGCGTTGGGAATGAGGTGGGCTTTGGGGTTGATATGATTAGTAGTGAGGTTGTGGTGGTTGATGGTAAGGTTGTTGGAATTTAGAAGGTTGATGATAATAGGCTTGTTGGTTGGAATAAGGTTGAGCTTGAGATGGTTGATTCCACCTTTGATTGGAGTTGTCTCTCCACCCTTGACTTTGTTTTCCTCCATAGTAGTAAGATCCTTGATTGCCTTGGTTGAAATTGGACCTTTATGGATAAGGATATGCCACCTCTAATGTGTTGTCCTCTTGGATTTGAGGACACTTATCGGTGTAGTGACCATTTCAAACACAAATAACACAAGATCTAGAAGGCCCTTCAATTCTAGGAGGTTGGGGTGGAGGTAGCAACATTTGTGGAATTTGTTGACCTTGAGTAATTTGCCTTATTAAGACCGTCATTTCACCAAGCGTCTTAGTCAATATAGCATCACCGGAAGGAGAGACTTCACTTATGGCCTTCGGTTGGGTATTCCTTGTCCTTAAATATTGAGTTAAATCCGCCAAATTCGCAATGACCTCCCAAGCCTCTTTTGTGGTTTTGTTCTTAGTGAGAGATCATCCACTTGAGGCAACAATAAGAAGCTTGTCTTGAGGGACCAACCCTTGGCAAAAATAGCTTATGAACACCAATTCATCAATGCGAAAGTGAGGACAAGATTCCAACAACTTCTTGAACCTTTCTCAATATTCATAGAGGGTTTCTCCATCTCTTTGCATAATGAATTAGTGCTTTCTCTTCCTGTGGATTTAGAACAGAGCTTATGATCACTGGAAAAGTGTCACCCTCTCCCAGAAATGCATATTTTAGGGATGGTGGTAGTGGTTTGAGCTCAGGTTTAGGAGATTTCTCCTCTTCCTGAGGGATTTTCAGAGGTACTTTTATTTCCTCTGATTCCTCCAGATCAGGCTGAGCATCTTTAAGGATGTCTTCTAGCTCTGATTCAAGACTCTCAGTCATATTGATCTCTTCCACTAAAGAGTCAATAATATCAGTGCTCATGCAGTCATTTGATGTGTCTGGATGCTGCATAGCTTTGACAGCATTTAACTTGAACTCATCCTCATTGACTCTCAGGGTCACTTCCCCTTTTTGTACATCAATAAGAGTTCGTCCAGTTGCTAGGAAAGGTCTTCCTAGAATGAGAGTTGCACTCTTGTGCTCCTCTATTTCCAACACTACAAAGTCAGTGGGAAAGGCAAATGGCCTAACCTTGACAATCATGTCCTCAATTATGCCTGATGGGTATTTAATGGAGCCATCAGCAAGTTGAAGACATATCCGGGTTGGTTTGACTTCTTCAGTCAACCCAAGCTTTCTGATAGTGGATGCAGGTATTAGGTTGATACTTGCTCCAAGGTCACATAGAGCTGTCTTAGTACAAGCACCCTCTATTGTGCATGGTATCATAAAGCTCCCTGGATCTTGAAGCTTCTCTGGTAAGCTTTTCAGAATGACTGCACTGCATTCTTCAGTGAGAAACACTTTTTCAGTTTCTCTCCAATCCTTCTTATGACTTAAGATCTCAATCATGAACTTAGCATAAGAGGGTATTTGCTTAAGTACCTCTGTAAACGGGATCTTTATTTCAAGAGTCCTGAGATAGTCTGCAAAGCGGGCAAATTGTTTATCCTGTTCCGCTTGGCGGAGCTTCTGAGGATAAGGCATCTTGGCTTTATATTCTTCAACCTTAGTTGCTGCAGGTTTATTCCCTACAGAAGTGGTTGAAGAAGCCTGCTTAAGGGGGTTGTTATCAGCACTTGCAAGTGTCTGGCCCCTTTGTGGCGTTTGAACGCTAGGATTGGATGCTTTTTGGGCGTTTAACACCAGATTGCAGCCCTTTTCTGGCGTTTAAACGCCAGATTTGGCTTCCCATTGGGCGTTTAACGCCACTTTCTTACCCTTTTCTGGCGTTTGAACGCCAGAGTTATTCCTCTCTGGGCTCTTGATGTCCTCAGAGGGATCTTGGGTAGTGGTTTGGTCATCCTCTCTCATTTGTTCCTTTCTTGACTTTTTTCTATTTTGAGCTAAGTTATTCAATGTCTTCCCGCTCCTTAGTTGGACAGCTTGGCATTTTTCTGTTATCTGTTTAGATAGCTGCTGTCTTGTCTGATTCAATTGTGCTTCTATATTCTTGTTAGCATTTTTAGTGTCTTGGAGCATCTCTTTGAATTCTGCTAATTGTTTTGTCATAAGAAGTAATTGCTGATTAAGTTCAACAATCTGTTCTTGAGGATTGGGATCAGTAGTTACTGCCATAGCCTCTTCTTTTATGGAGGACTCACTGTTTGAGTACAGATGTTGATTTCTAGCAACTGTATCTATGAGTTCTTGAGCCTCTTTAATTGTTTTTCTCATGTGTATAGATCTACCAGCTGAGTGGTCTAGGGACATCTGAGCTTTTTCTGTAAGTCCATAGTAGAAGATGTCTAACTGTACCCACTCTGAAAACATTTCAGAGGGGCATTTCCTTAGCATACCTCTGTACCTCTCCCAGGCATTATAAAGGGATTCATGATCCTCTTGTTTAAAGCCTTGGATGTCCAGCCTTAGCTGTGTCATCCTTTTTGGGGGGTAAAATTGATTCAGGAATTTGTCTGATAACTGTCTCCATATTTTTATGCTTGCTGTGGGTTGGTTATTCAACCACCTCTTAGCTTGATCTTTTACAGCAAATGAAAACAGTAATAATCTGTAGACATCCTGATCCACCTCTTTATCACGTATTGTATCAGCAATTTGTAAGAACTGTGCCAGAAACTCAGTAGGTTCTTCCTGTGGAAGACCGGAATACTGGCAATTTTGCTGCACCATGATAATGAGTTGAGGATTTAGCTTAAAGCTGCTTGCTTTAATGGGGGGTATACAGATGCTACTCCCATATGCAGCTGTAATAGGGTTGGCATATGACCCCAGATTTCTTCTGGACTGCTCATTCCCACTTAGGTCCATGATGGAGAAAGGGAGATGATGTTGATATTTTTTTTTGTTTTTATTTTATTTTAATTAAAAGTAACCGAAATTAATAAAATAAAATAAATAGAAAATAAAATAAAATTTTGAAAACTAAAATAAAATAAAATCAAAGCAAATTGAAAACTAAATTAATTAATTGATTAAAAAGATTTTGAAAAGAGCAATCAAAAAGATATGATTGAAAATTATTTTGAAAAAGATTTGATTGAAAAGGTATGATTGAAGAAATTAAAAAGATTTGATTTTTTTGAAAAAGATTTGAAAAAAAAATTAATTTTTTTTTGAAATTAGAATTTTGACTTGACTAAAAAATATGATTTTGAAAATTTTTGACTAAATTAATGCAAAATTTCGAAAATTATGAGAAAAAAAAAAGGAAAGGATATTTTTTTGATTTTTGAATTTTAATGAGGAAAGAGAAAAACAACAAAATGACACCAAACTTAGAAATTTTGAATCAATATAGAGAAAACAAACAAGAAAACTTTGAATGTCAAGATGAACACCAAGAACACTTTGAAGTTCAAGATGAACACCAAGAACAAATTTTCAAAACAAAATTTTTAAGTAAATAAAAGCACAAAAGACACCAAACTTGAAATTTTTAGAAAATCAAACACAAATTTTCGAAAAATTAAAGGAAAACACAAAGAAGACACCAAACTTAAAATATGAAACTAGACTCAAATAAAAGACTCTAAACCAACAAAAATAAAATATTCCTAATCTAAGCAACAAGATAAGCCGTCAGTTGTCCAAACTCGAACAATCCCCGGCAACGGCGCCAAAAACTTGGTGCACGAAATCACAATCACACTTTTGTAATTCCGCACAACTAACCAGCAAGTGCACTGGGTCGTCCAAGTAATACCTTATGTGAGTAAGGGTCGATCCCACGGAGATTGTCGGCTTGAAGCAAGCTATGGTTATCTCGTAACTCTTAGTCAGGATATCAATAACTCTGAGATTTAATTGTAAAAAGTAGAAGAACATGAAATAAATACTTGTTTTGCAGTAATGGAGAACAGGTTGAGGTTTTGGAGATGCTCCATCTTCTGAATCTCTGCTTTCCTACTGTCTTCTTCTTCAAGCACGCAAGGCTCCTTCTATGGCAAGCTGTATGTTGGGTTTCACCATTGTCAATGGCTACCTCCCGTCCTCTCAGTGAAAATGTTCAACGCGCTCTGTCACAGCACAGCTAATCATCTGTCGGTTCTCGATCATGTCGGAATAGAATCCAGTGATTCTTTTGCGTCTGTCACTAACGCCCAACACTCGCGAGTTTGAAGCTCATCACAGTTATTCAATCCTTGAATCCTACTCAGAATACCACAGACAAGGTTTAGACCTTCCGGATTCTCAAGAATGGCCGCCAATGGATTCTAGCTTATACCACGAGGATTCTGATTAAGGAATCCAAAAGATACACACTCAATCGAAGGTAGAACGGAGGTGGTTGTCAGGCACACGTTCATAGGTGAGAATGGTGATGAGTGTCATGGATCATCACATTCATCAGGTTGAAGAACAAGTGGTATCTTGGAATAGAACAAGCATGATTGAATGGGAAAAACAGTAGTAATTGCATTAATCCATCAAGACACAGCAGAGCTCCTCACCCCCAACCATGGGATTTAGAGACTCATGCCATAGAAGATACAAAATGAAACGTGTAATGTGTCATGAGGTAAAGATACAATAGCAAAAAGGTCTTATTTATAGAGAACCAGTAGCCTAGGGTTTACAGAAATGAGTAAATGACGTAAATATCCACTTCCGGGCCCACTTGATGTGTTCTTGGGCTGAGCATTGAAGAATTTTCGTGTAGAGACTTCTCTTGGAGTTAAACGCCAGCTTTTGTGCCAGTTTGGGCGTTTAACTCCCACTTTTGTGCCAGTTCCGGCGTTTAACGCCGGGAATTCTGATGCTGACTTTGAACGCCGATTTAGGCCATCAAATCTTGAGAAAAGTATGGACTATTATATATTGCTGGAAAGCCCTGGATGTCTACTTTCCAACGCAGTTGAGAGCGCGCCAATTGGGCTTCTGTAGCTCCAGAAAATCCACTTTGAGTGCAGGGAGGTCAGAATCCAACAGCATCTGCAGTCCTTTTTCAGCCTCTGAATCAGATTTTTGCTCAGGTCCCTCAATTTCAGCCAGAAAATACCTGAAATCACAGAAAAATACACAAAATCATAGTAAAGCCCAGAAAAGTAATTTTTATTTAAAAAACTAATAAAAACATAATAAAAACTAACTAAAATATACTAAAAACATACTAAAAACAATGCCAAAAAGCGTATAAATTATCCGCTCATCAGCAAGGTTAGCCTTTGCTCATCTCATTTGTACCCAATGCAATTCAGTTGAAATTGTCATAGAGGAAGACATCCTCATTGAAGGAGACAAGCCCATCACTAAGAAGAAGATGGAGCAAACAAGAGAGCCCACTCATGGACCTCAACAAGAGCATGAGGAAATTCCTCATCAAGAAATCTCTGAGATACCTCAAGGGATGCACTTTCCTCCACAAAACTATTGGTTGCAAATCAACACCTCCCTAAGAGAATTGAGTTCCAACATGGGGCAACTAAGGATGGAGCACCAAGAGCACTCCATTATCCTCAATGAAATCAGAAAGGACCAAAGGGCCATGAGGAAGGAGCAACAAAGGCAAGGAAGAGACATAGAGGAGCTCAAGCACTCCATAAGATCTTCAAGAGGAAGAACTAGCCGCCATCACTAAGGTGGACCCGTTCCTTAATTTCCTTGTTCTTATATTTTCTGTTTT
The DNA here is from genome assembly GCF_003086295.3 of Arachis hypogaea. Classification (NCBI taxonomy): domain Eukaryota; kingdom Viridiplantae; phylum Streptophyta; class Magnoliopsida; order Fabales; family Fabaceae; genus Arachis; species Arachis hypogaea. The sequence continues at coordinate 27,015,635 of NC_092046.1, forward strand.
TTGATTTCCATGCTTTATGTTTTGTCTATGTTTGTGTCTTTATTACATGATCATTAGTGTCTAGTGTCTATGTCTTAAAGCTATGAATGTCCTATGAATCCTTCACCTTTCTTAAATGAAAAATGTTTTTAATTACAAAAGAACAAGAAGTACATGGTTTCAAATTCTATCTTGAAATTAGTTTAATTATTTTGATGTGGTGGCAATACCTTTTGTTTTCTGAATGAATGCTTGAACAGTGCATATTTTTGATATTGTTGTTTATGAATGTTAAAATTGTTGGCTCTTGAAAGAATAATGAAAAAGGATAAATGTTATTGATAATCTGAAAAATCATAAAATTGATTCTTGAAGCAAGAAAAAGCAGTGAACACAAAAGCTTGTGAAAAAAAAGAGAAAAAGAAAGAAAAAAAAAGCAAGCAGAAAAAGCCAATAGCTCTTTAAACCAAAAGGTAAGGGTAAAAAAGATCCAAGGCTTTGAGCATTAATGGATAGGAGGGCCCACAGGAATAAAATCCTGGCCTAAGCTGCTAAACCAAGATGTCCCTAACCATGTGCTTGTGGCGTGAAGGTGTCAAGTGAAAAGCTTGAGACTGAGCGGTTAAAGTCGTGGTCCAAAGCAAAAAGAGTGTGCTTAAGAGCTCTAGGCACCTCCATCTGGGGACTCTAGCAAAGCTGAGTCACAATCTGAAAAGGTTTACCCAGTTATGTGTCTGTGGCATTTATGTATCCGGTGGTAATACTGGAAAACAAAATGCTTAGGGTCACGACCAAGACTCATAAAGTAGCTGTGTTCAAGAATCAACATACTGAACTAGGAGAATCAATAACACTATCTGAATTTTGAATTCCTATAGATGCCAATTATTCTGAACTTCAAAGGATAAAGTGATATGCCAAAACTGTTCAGAGGCAAAAAGGCTACAAGTTCCGCTCATCTAATTGAAACTAATTTTCATTGATAAGTTTGGAATTCATTGTATATTCTCTTCTTTTTATCCTATTTTATTTTTAGTTGCTTGGTGACAAGCAACAATTTAAGTTTGCTGTTGTGATGAGCGGATAATTTACACCCTTTTTGGCATTGTTTTTACGTAGTTTTTAGTATGTTTTAGTTATTTTTTATTATATTTTAATTAGTTTTTATTCAAAAATTATATTTCTGGATTTTACTATGAGTTTGTGTATTTTTTTGTGATTTCAGGTATTTTCTGGCTGAAATTGAGGGACCTGAGCAAAAATCTGATTCAGAGGCTGAAAAAGGGCTACAGATGCTGTTGGATTTTGATCCTCCTACACTCGAAGTGGATTTTCTGGAGCTACAGAAGCCAAATTAGCGTGCTCTCAATTGCGTTGGAAGGTAGACATCCTGGGCTTTCCAGCAATATATAATAGTCTATACTTTGCCCGAGATTTGATGGCCCAAACTAGCGTCCAAAGACAGCCTAAAACATCTTGGCGTAAAATGCCCAAACTGGCACTAGAATTGGAGTTAAACGCCCAAACTGGCACCAAAGCTGGCGTTTAACTCCAGGAACAGCCTATGCACGAAAAAGCTTTAATGCTCAGCCCAAGCACACACCAAGTGGGCCCCAGAAGTGGATTTCTGCACTATATGCACTTAGTTACTCATTTCTGTAACCCTAGGCTACTAGTCTAGTATAAAAATTACTTTTAGAGATTTATTTTACGTCTTTTGTTAATATTATTTTCTCATAGACCATTGTTCATGTTTTGGAGGCTGGCCTCATGGCCATGTCTAGACCTTTTCCACTTATGTATTTTCTACGGTGGAGTTTCTACACCCCAGAGATTAAGGTGTGGAGCTCTGCTATTCTTCATGAATTAATACAATTACTACTGTTTTCTATTCAATTCACGCTTACTTCTTCTCTAAGATATACTCTTGTACTTAATTCAGTTAAGTCAGAATGGAGGGGTGACCCGTAACAATCACCCAATCTTCGTTACTTGCTTAGCCAAGATCGCGTGCCTGACAACCACAAAGCGGTCTACATGATGTTCAACGTAGTCATTGGACGACAGCTGGAGTATATTCTCTTGGATATCTAATACACAGACCGAGTCCATGAGATTAGTATCTTCGTGGTATAGGCTAGAATTATTGGCAGCCATTCCTGGGATCCGAAAAGTCTAAACCTTATCTGTGGTATTTCGAGTAGGATCCGGGAAGGAATGACTGTGATGAGCTTCAAACCTGTGAATGTTGGGCGCAAGTGACAGTGTGCAAACGGATCAATGGATTCTATTTCGACGCTAGCGGGAACCGACAGATGATTAGCCATGTGGTAGCTGTACCTGGTATTTTTCATCCGAGACGAGAAATCCGACAGTTGATTAGCCGTGCAGAAACCGTAGAGGACCATTTTCACTGAGAGGATCTTACAGCTTGCCATGGAAGGAAGTAACGCATAGTTGGAAGGAGGCAATAGGAAAGCAGAGGTTCAGAAGCAACAAAGCATCTCCATACGCTTATCTGAAATTCCCACAAAGGAATTACATAAGTATCTCTATCTTATTTTATGTTTTATTTATATTTTAATTATCAAAACCTCATAACCATTTGAATCCGCATGACTAAGATTTACAAGGATGACCATAGCTTGCTTCAAGCCGACAATCTCCGTAGGATCGACCCTTACTCACGTAAGGTATTACTTGGATGACCCAGTGCACTTGCTGGTCAGTTACGCAGAGTTGTGAAGAAGTGTTGAGATCACGATTCCGTGTACCACCAGGCCTCTTTCTAAGGATTTACTTTTTATAAATTTTGTTGTTGTAATCGACTGGTCTGACTTCTTTATGTTGGTCCGTCTTTAAGTTATTTTTAGCAACCCATTTTTATTAAGACCTCGTCAGGTCCTTTCTTATGGATCACTTTTTGATAACTTGTTGCATTATTCTGTTTTTGCCGCTTTTCATCTTGCCGATTTTGTAGAAATTGAGTTTGATCCTCGCTTGGTCGACCTTTGATGAATTCGGTTTTCATCTTTGTTGGTCTTTACCGTGATCGAGCAGTGAATTTGATTTTCTCTTTCTGCCGATCTGTAGTTTTATCTTGATCGGGCAATGACTTTTTGCGTTTCAAATTAATGCGTCTTGATAAAAGGATTTGTAGAAAATCTGAAAAAACTTTTTTTGAAATAGAAAATATGCAAATATATACATGTGGGCGCTTTACCCTTCTAAGTTAGGTAGTTCATAAATCTTGGCTTGGCGCCTCGTTAAAAAACTTTTTCAGGAAAAAGAGTGCACCTTGACGTAAGATCTTTATTACCTCTAACTATAATACCTTCTTAGGTTGCAGGCATGCCACGACCTTGGTAGCTCTCACCCTTCTAGTTCGGACACCCTGTAGTAGCCTTTTCCTAGTACTTCTCTGACTCGGTAGGGTCCTTTCCAGTTAGCCGCTAGCTTCCCCGCTCCCGGCCGACTTGTTCCGATATCATTTCGGATTAAGATGAAGTCATTGTTGGCAAAGCTTCACTGTACTACCTTCTGATTGTATCTTGAGGCCATTCGACGTTTTAACGCCTCTTCCTTGATCTGAGCTCTTTCTCGGATTTCTGGAAGTAGGTCGAGTTCTTCCCTTTGAAGTTGGGAGTTGGTCTCTTCACTGTAGTGGATCACTATGGGCGATCCTTCTTTGACCTCCACTGGGATCATTGCCTCCATTCCGTAAGCTAATCGGAAAGGTGATTTCTTTGTGGTGGAATGTGGAGTTGTCCGATATGCCCATAGGACTTGTGGGAGCTCTTCAGCCCAGGCTCCCTTTGCGTCCTGTAATCTCCATTTTAACCCAGCCACTATGACTTTGTTGGCAGCTTCTGCTTGTCCATTAACTTGGGGGTGTTCTATGGATGTGAATTGGTGCTTTATTTTCAAGTCGGCCACCAATTTTCTGAAGCTTGCATCTGTAAACTGAGTGCCATTGTCTGTGGTGATGGAGTGTGGAACCGTAAACCTTGTGACAATGTTTCTATTTAGGAATTTTCTACTTCTTTGAGCAGTGGCGTTAGCTAGGGGCTCTGCCTCAATCCACTTTGTGAAATAATCTACCCCAACGATGAGGAACTTGACCTGTCCCGATCCTTGGGGAAGGGCCCAAGGAGGTCGAGTCCCCATTTTGCGAATGGCCAGGGTGAGGTTACACTGATGAGTTCCTCTGGTGAGGCAATGTGGAAATTAGCATGCTTCTGACATGGTGGACATGTCTTTACAAACTCTGTAGCTTCCTTTTGTAAGGTCTCTCTCAGCTTTCCGTTGATACTCGACCTCTTTTTCGAGTTATTTTGGGCGATCCTGAAGTGCCTCTATGGCTCCCGTGTTTGGTGAATTCTTGTCTTTGTTAGGTTGAGAAGTATCGTCTAGTGTGACCTCCGCGTTCTTATGTGGCGTTCTGTTATCCAAATCAGAGTTGTGGTCATTGTCAAGGTTGTCCGCCATGATGATGGGATGACTTCCAGGTTCTCCGGCAATGGCGCCAATGTTTCGAGGGTTACCTAAAACTGTAGGTCTATCTCGGACGAGATCTTCTGTACTAGTCGGAGCTGATGTGTCCGACTTGATGATGGTGGCCGGAGCCGCTGTGTCCGACTTGTTGGACTTGGTAGTAGTGCTGATCCTTCGTTACCGGAGGGTGGTGGTACCTGCAAGGGACTCCGATGCTTAAGTTAGCAAGGGTATTAAGCAGGTTTTTAGTAGAATCAGAGTATGAGTTATACCTGGGTGCTCCAGTGTATTTATAATGGTGAGGAGTGACCTTCTTGGAGATAAGATAGTTATCTTATCTTTATCTTTGAGTGAAGTCATCTTATCTTCAAGGGAACCGCCCTAATCTCTATAGGCTTGGGCTCTTTTTTGGGCTTTTCTGGTGATTTGGCCGAGCTCTTGGAGAAGAGGTCGGATGATCCTGACCTAAAGAGGTCGGTCGGCTTGTCGTCGATCATCCCGGGTCAGACATCTCGACCCAGGGTATGAACAGGAAGGCTTTGCAACAGGTTGCGTTTGAGGCATCCGTAAGGTACATCCGGCTTCTAAAGTAGCTGAGGTGATTACTTGGGTCAGACGTACCATCATATGGGGTCATGATAGGGGATTTGAAGTCCTTCGGGACTTTAGCCTTCATGATTTCTTTTGTGAACGGGTCTTGGTACTTGTGGGGGCTATCTTCGCAGTTGGACCGAGCGGTTTTAGTTTTGAGGTCGGCTTCGAGCTTCAAAAGTTTGTCTTCCAGTTCTCGTCGCCATCTTGTTTCTCTCCGGAGATCTCGTTCGGCTTTGCGCTGACGTTCAGCTTCTTGTTTGAGCTGCTTGAGATGATCCTGCTGTTCACGAATGGCACCTAAAATTTCTGTGTTCTGAGTCTGCTTATCTCCCTTGGATTGGTGTGTGTCCTTTAGGGAGTTTGGTGTGGCATTCGTGTTCTTAAGCGGCGTTCCTTCTTCTAATCCAGAGTTGAGGTCGTTGCCAGGATTGCTTGCTATGGAGATGGGATGACTTCCAGGGTCCCCGACAACGGCGCCAATGTTCTGAGGATTACCTGAAACAGAGAGGTTGATCTCGGATGAGATCTTCTGGACTAATCGAGGTTGCCGCGTCCGACTTGTTGGAATAGGAGGCGCTGCTAGTCCTTCATCCCCGAAGGGGGAGGGGTACCTACAAGAGACTCCGATGCTTAAGTCGATATGGGCTTTAGGTAGGTTTTTAGTAGAATTGGAGTATGAGTTATACCTTGGTGCTCCAGTGTATTTATAGTAGTGTTTGATGATCTTCCTTTGAGATAAGTTTGTTATCTTATCTTATCTTTTGCGGGCGAGATCATCATCTTTGGCCAACCACCTTTCTAATAGGCAGTGATCCTTCTTTTCGGGCCTCCATGGGCCTTTCTTAGGTCTCCTATGGCGGTTTGCCCGACCTCTTTGTAGAAAGATCGGTGGTCAAGTAGAAAAAGGTCGGCCAGTTTGTCTAAGTCCGGTCCGGACCTTGTAGTTTGGATCGGGGTTTGTATACTAGCGTTAGTGGAAACAAGAACAATTAACAATCCAAGAACTATCACTAAATATTGGACATTACAACTCTAGTGCCCCATATGCTCATTTTTCTCAAGCCAAGAGGTGGAAATTTACTTCATAATCAAAATTGACATTTCCACAAGCACTTGGTGGGCATAATCATAAAACATGGCAAAATTGGAAAAATGCTTGAAACTATAAGCAACAAATGATAAAAATTAACAATAGTAATTCAACCAAGCATATAATAATCATCAATCGTCAAATTCATCAACTAGAAATCAAAATTGCAAAAAGTATGTATATATTAACAATATGTCTTTAACTACAAGAAAGAGTATCAAAAGTGTAACAATAAAAGGGAACAATCAAGAAATACTTATAATGGAGGCAAGCAAAAATCCAAGATCACAATGGAAATAGCACTTTGCAATATAAACTATAATGAAAACCCTAAGAAAGTTGAGAGAAAACTTAGAGAAAAAAGAAACCTAAAGCCTCCTATAACTATTTAACACTACTCCTAATGATAACCTATGTTTCCTCAAGTGTTGCCTGGTGCACGAAATTGAACTCAGCAAACTTCACACAGATGAACTGGAAAGTGCACCGGGTCGTCCAAGTAATATCTCAAGTGAGTGAGGGTGGAATCCCACAGAGGTTGTCGGATTGAGCAAGCAATGACTATCTTGTAAATCTTAGTTAGGCGATTAGAGAAGATGGTTGTTTGTTTGAAAGCATAAACGAAATAGTAAAGAACGAAATACCAGATTGATGTTGTTCCGAGGGTTACCTGAAACTGGGAGGTCAATCTCGGACGAGATCTTCTGGTTTTGACTAGAGCTGTCGTGTCCAACTTGTTGAGTTGGGAGGCGCTGCTGGTCCTCATCACCGGAGGGGGTGGTACCTGCAAGAGACTCCGATGCTTAAGTCAGTACGGACTTTAGGCAAGTTTTTTGTAGAATTGGAGTATGAATTATACCTGGGTGCTCCAGTGTATTGATAGTAGTATTTTGGTGATCTTCCTTTGAGATAAGTTAGTTATCTTATCTTATCTTTTGTGGGTGAGATCACTTATCCTTTGGTCAACCGCCTTCTGGTGGGCAGTGATCCTTTTGCTTTGGGCCTTCTTGGGCCTCCGAGGCGTTTGTCCGAGTTCTTTGCGAAGAGGTTGGAAATAGGCCAACCTTTCATGAGGTCGGTCCCTTTGTCTTCATTCAAGTTGGCCCTATAGCTCGGACCGATGTATGAATAGTGCCCCTGCTTGAGCTTCGACCTTCCCATGAGGACGTGCTTTTAAGCTTCGACCTCTTTAGGAAGTCGTGCTCAAGTATCTTTCTTTGGCGATGTCCGGTATGCTTCTTTTTATGCGAGTTTAGCGTCTCTTCAGTGTCATTTAAAAATGCGGAGCATTTTTTACCTTCACTCCTTTACTGCAGTATTGCTTTCGAGGGCGTTAATTTCTTGGGAATGTACGAGCGTCTTTAAATCCTATTGATTGGGCTTTTAATCATCTTTCCATTTCTTTTCACTCTTTTCCTTTGTTTGAAATAAAAGAAATTTGGTTTTTTCAGTTCTTTCTTCAACCTTCGTCTGTTTCATTTTCATTCTTCTGAAAAGAACACCCTTCTTGCCCAAACTTTGCCCCCAAGCTTTTCTCCATTCTTTTGAAGTTTTGAAGCTTTCGTTTGGACCGTTCGTGCTTTCGCTACGCATCCGTCGCTGTTTCTCGTTCTCCTTTGCAGGTTGGTGCTTTGCTTCATATCCTTTTCTCGTCTTTATATGTTTTAATTATTGTCATTCTTCGCGCTTTACTGCTTCATGCTTCCATTTTGCACAAAGTTTTGATCTTGCTGAATCTTATTTTGAAAAGGTCAAAGCTTTCTTATATGCCTTTGTTTCTTCAGAGTTTGCAATCTGTTTTGCTATTTTTTGTGAAGGAATGTTGGTGTCTGGGTTTTTGTTTGCCTCCTTGTATTTTCTTTTGTTTGAGAGGGCTAGGGCTTTGACTTTTCTTTTTCTGTATTCTGCTCTGTTGCCTCCAAAGGGTGCCCCTGAGATTTTGGTGTTGGATTTTTCCTTTTGGTGAATCCTAGGGAGCCCTTTGTTGCCTTACCTATTGCTTGTCGGTTGTTTTCTTCCTTTTTGGTTTCCGTTTGAGTTGTTTAGTGGTGACCCTTTTTATTCTCTTACTGTAGGTGTAGTTGCTTTATGTCTTCTTGTAAGAACATTGTCGAGATTTCCACAAAGGTCCCTGCTGGTATGGCTGATTGGTTAGATTCTATAGTCCTGATGTGTGTTATAGTAGCTGACCGAGAATACTGTAAGAAGCTTAGAAGATTTCATAGGGTTTGTAAGCGTAGAGAAGATGAGAATTATGAACTGGTGTCTCCTGACCCTGAGGAGAGGGTTAGTTTCCCTCCCTTAGATCGGACAGAGCGTCCTTTCTTTTACGCCTATGACTATTTCTTTAGCCAACTAGGTATTACCTTTCCTTTTATTGCCTTTGAAACCGAGCTCTTGTAGAACTGTAATGTGGCCCCTTCACAGTTTCATCCGAACTCTTGGGTCTTTATAAAGATTTTTCAGTGGTTATGTTAAGAACTAGGTGTTCAACCTTCCCAGCCCCTTTTCCTCTACCTGTTTGTGCTGACCAAACTAGGAGTGGCCAAGAAGAAGGCTTCTTGGATCTCCTTCCGGGCTACCTAGGGGAGAAAGGTTTTTTCCATGTATGATGGCTCGTTTTGTGACTTTAAGAACTTCTATTTTAAAGTCTGAGCTATTGAAGGTGCTCGTCCCATTTTTTTGGATGAGAATGATGAGCCGACCTTTCCTTTATGGTAGCAAAAAGACCCTGTAGTCCTAAAAAATCTTTGGAAAAGTTTAGATGAAGTGGAACAGGCCTTTGTAAATGTTTTAGAGGATCATTGGGGGGAGCCTCCTCATCTGGACACTAAGAGATTTCTAGGAGATCGTTCCCTCCTCCGTTCTGAACTAGGTAGTGTCCGACCTTCTTTTCATATTAGTTTTCTTTTATTGATTGTGATATTGTCATTCTATTGTATGACTATTTTGCTTGGCTTCTTTTCAGAGATGGTGTCTTCTTATGATTCTATGAAAATGTTCCGCAAAGCAAAGAAAGCCGTGGCTGCTCAGAACTTGTCAAGGAAGACTTCAGGGGAGGTTTTTCGGAGCAGCTGCCTCCGAAGAAACCAGTAATCGAGTCTCAGGGGCCGAGGAAGATTATCTCGACCCCACGAGTTCGGCCGGCCTCCTCTGAACCACCTTATTCGACCTCGGGTGATGCCTCCTCCCCTACTACTACTGGTCCCCCTCCTAAGAAACCAAAGATTGTTGGGACTTATAATCTGAATGATAAAAAATTTAATGGTGTGGCTTTTGCCATGGAATTGATTGCTCCGCATGAAAGGGTTCCTCTGGATGACGTGTCAATCCTTCACCATCTTGATTTTATATCAAGTAATAGTGTTCGGATAGCCAATCTCAGTGCGGCCTACTAAGGCCTTTCTGGAGGATGCCAAATCTGAGTATGATAGGAATAAGGCTTTGAAGGATGAGTTGGATGCTGGTGTGCGAAATCGTGATCTTTACTTCCTTGGTAACGGCGCTAAAAACTTCATACGCACGTTCATATTCTTAATTTTGTTTCACAACTTCGTACAACTAACCAGCAAGTGCACTGGGTCGTCTAAGTAATAAACCTTACGTGAGTAAGGGTCGATCCCATGGAGATTGTTGGTATGAAGCAAGCTATGGTCATCTTGTAAATCTCAGTCAGGCGGATTAAATTGTTTTAAGAAATTATAGTGGATGAAAATAAATAAAATATAAAATAGGATAGTGGTACTTATGTAATTCATTGGTGAAAATTTCAGATAAGCGTGTAGAGATGCTTTCGTCCCTCTGAACCTCTGCTTTCCTGCTGTCTTCATCCAATCCTTCCTACTCCTTTCCATGGCAAGCTGTATATTGGGCATCACCGTTGTCAGTGGCTACATCCCGTCCTCTCTGTGAAAATGGTCCGATGCGCTGTCACTGCATGGCTAATCATCTGGAAGTTCTCGATCATACTGGAGTAGGATTCACCATCCTTTTGCGTCTGTCACTACGCCCAGCACTCGCGAGTTTGAAGCTCGTCACAGCCATCCCTTCCCGGATCCTACTCGGAATACCACAGACAAGGTTTAGACTTTCCGGATCTCAAGAATGGCCATCCATGGGTTCTAACTTATACCACGAAGATTCTGATTAAGAAATCCAAGAGATACTCATTCAATCGAAGGTAGAACGAAAGTGGTTGTCAGGCACACGTTGATAGGGAATGATGATGAGTGTCACGATCATCACATTCATGTTGAAGTGCGAATGAATATCTTAGAAGCGAAATAAGTTGAATTGAATAGAAAAACAGTAGTACTTTGTATTAATTCGTGAGGAACAGCAGAGCTCCACACCTTAATCTATGGTGTGTAGAAACTCTACCATTGAAAATACATAAGTGATGAGGTTTAGGCATGGCCGAATGGCCAGCCCCCAAACGTGACCTAAAGATGAAACTAAAGATGTAAATATAATAGTAAAAAGTCCTATTTATACTAAACTAGTTACTAGGGTTTACAGAAATGAGTAAATGATGCAAAAATCCACTTTCGGGGCCCACTTGGTGTGTGCTTGGGCTGAGTTTGAAGCTTACACGTGGAGAGGTCATTCTTGGAGTTGAATGCCACTTTGTGACGTGTTTCTGGCGTTGAACTCCACTTTGCAACTTGTTTCTGGCGCTGAATGCCAGACTGCAACATGGAACTGGCGTTCAATGCCAGTTTGCATCATCTAAACTCGAGCAAAGTATAGACTATTATATATTGCTGGAAAGCCCTGGATGTCTACTTTCCAACGCATTTGAAAGCGCACCATTTGAAGTTTTGTAGCTCTAGAAAATCTACTTTGAGTACAGGGAGGTCAGAATCCAACAGTATCTGCAGTCCTTCTTCAACCTCTGAATATGATTTTTGCTCAGGTCCCTCAATTTCAGCCAGAAAATACCTGAAATCATAAAAAAACACACAAACTCATAGTAAAGTGCAGAAATGTGAATTTTAATTAAAAACTAATAAAAATATACTAAAAACTAACTAAATCATACTGAAAACTATGTAAAAACAATGCCAAAAAGCGTATAAATTATCCGCTCATCAGATGCCAAAGTTGCTAAATTGGAGATTGATGTGGAGAAGGAGAAGGAGCGTGCTACTGTGGCAGAGGCAGCAGCTAACCTGGCCAAGGAGACTGCTAAAAAATATAAGGAGAGCTATAGTTGAACCTATGTCGAGCTGCTGGAAGCTAAGGAGAGGCTTCAGTCTGCCCAGGATGATTATGCCGAGCTTCAGGGACATATGATGGGCTGTATGACCGATATGTATGAAAATATGAAGGCCCAGGTTTGGGTTCTTGCTCCCGAGGTCGGCCTCTCTTTATTTAGCATGGACAATGTGGTGGAGGACGGCAAGATTGTGCCTGCCCCTGACGATAATTATAAGGGTCCTCCTCTTATGCCACCACCTAAGGCTTCCTCAACTTCTACTACTGCAGCTCCTTCTGCCAAGGTGGTCCCTCCTGAGTCCAAGCCAGACCTGGAGATTCTGAATGGGCCAGATAGAGTTGTCAATGCCACCCCGATCTCGATCATTCCTCCTCCTCCTCCTCCTAAGGATGTTGCTACTGGGGCGAATTTGGATCCCCTATGATGTTTCTTTTTATATGTTGCTATTGGTGTTTTGTTGGTCTGACTTGTGGGCCTTGTAACTTTTGTGAATGACTTTGGCTATGGCCTTTTGACACTTTGCTAGTTGCTTTCCAGCAACTTTTATTTAAAAACAAACACTTTATACTCTTGGGCTGCCGTTTAGGCAGCCTTTGAGTCTTTAATGTTTTAATCCTTGCTTTGTTTGTATGATGGCTTGTATTTGGAGGTTGTTTTTCAACCTTTGTTTGGAGGTAGTTTTTCAACCTTTATACTTTTATGGCGACGTGATCCTTTGTGGTTTCCTCTATACCTTGGGACTCCTTGGTTCGTTGCCTTTTTCAAGGCAGTACGACCTTTTGTTTCTTAGATCGTGCTTTATTGATGTCGACCTTTATGGCTCCATTGTCCGGGCTTTTTAACCGGTTCCCAACAACTTTTTTGGTAGTGTTCTTACATAGAACCTTTTCTTTGTAGTTTGTTGGGACGACTTTCTAGCTCCGTCTGGAGATTGTGCTCTTGCTTTTAGTTACATTCCTTTCAGGACTTTGTACCTTTTTAGCTAAGCACTTTGGGCCCTGGGTTTTTTTTAACCTTTCTTTGGCCTTTGCGAGATGTTTTTTCCCCTTTCAGTGATCCTTTCATTGGTCCGACTTCTCTGTCGAGCCTTCTTAAGTTATTTTTAGTAATCCCATTTCTAGTTAGACTTCGTCAGGTCACTTTTTCTAGGTTACTTTTTATAACTTCTTGCATTAACTTGAGCTTCTATCGCTTCACCTTGCCGACCTCTCTTAATCGAGCGATGAATTTTGCGTTTTATGAGCGTAAATTAATGCGTCTTGGTAGGAAATTTTTTAGAGAATTGATAACTTTCATTCAAATAATAATCAGATAAATTATAAATAAAAAGTGTGTACATGTGAGTGCTTACCCTTCTAGGTCGGGCAGTTTTTTAGATCTCGGCGTGGCGCCTCATTAAAAAACATTTTTAGGAAAAAAAGAGTGCGCCTTGGCCTGAGATCTTTTTCTAACTATAGTACATTCTTAGGATACAGGCGTGCCATAACCTTGGTAGTTCCCGCCTTTGGAGGTTGGCCACCTTATAGTAACCCTTTCCTAGTACTTCTGTAACTCGGTATTGCCCTTTCCAGCTGGTTGCTAGCTTCCTTTCTCCTGACCGACCTGCTCCGATATCATTTCGGATTAAGATGAGATCGTTGGTGGTGAAGCTTCGCTGGATTACCTTCCGATTATACCTTAAAGCCATTCGACGCTTTAGCGCTTCCTCTCTAATCCGAACTCATTCTTGGACTTCCGGAAGTAGGTCGAGCTCTTCCCTTTGAGCTTGAGGATTGGTGTCTTCGTTGTAGAGGACCACTCTAGGGGATCCTTCTTCTATCTCTACAGGGATCATTGCTTCCACTCCATAAGTGTTCTGAGGGTTACCTGAAACTGAAGGTCGATCTCGGATGAGATATGTTGGGGTGGCCGGAGCTATCGTGTCCGACTTGTTGGATCTGGTGGCCGGAGCTATCGTGTCTGACCTGTTGGATATGGTGGCCGGAGCTGTCGTGTCCGACCTGTTGGATCTGGTGGAGTTGGAGATGCTGCTGATCCTTCGTTACCGGAGGGTGGTGGTACCTGCAAGAGACTCCGATGCTTAAGTTAGCATGGGCTTCAAGCAGGTTTTTTAGTAGAATCAGAGTATGAGTTATACCTGGGTGCTTCAGTGTATTTATAATGGTGTGGAGTGACCTTTCTGGAGATAAGATAGTTATCTTATCTTATTTTATCTTTAAGTGAAGTCATATTATCTTTAAGGGGAACCGCCTTTAGCTTTCTAGGCTTTAGCTGCCTTTAGATTGGGCTGTGTTCCTTCGTTTAGGCTTGCTTTGGGCTCTTTTGACGATTTGGCTGAACTCTTTGTGAAGAGGTCGGTAATGGGCTAGCTTTCCAAGAGGTCGGTCATGGGCCAACCTACTAAGAGGTTGGTCATGGGCCAACCTTCTAAGAGGTCAGCCAACCCTCTAAGAGGTTGGCCAACCCGGTCCTTTATAGCTCGAACCGATGTATGAACAGTGCCCTGCTTGAGTTTGGACCTTTCCGTGAGATCGTGCTTTCAGAGCTTCGATCTCTTTGGGGAAGTCGTGCTCAAGCATCTGTCTGGCTTGTTTCTTCATTGCTTTGCAATCCTTGCAGATTTTTTAGAGTTTTGGTACTTCCTAGTCCGACCTCCTTTGAGGGGGTAGTGTGGGTTTTCTACCCTTGCCTTCTGGATCACGCCTTGCTTTAAGTTTGTGTTGACAACCCTCTGCTTTGGCGAAGTTATCCTTGCGACTTGATATTCGGGCTTTTAGTGACTTGTCCAATGACTTTTTAGTGTTCTTTATATAGAACATTTTTTAGTCTCGGATGGCGTTCGTAGCCATGTTTGAGATTGTGCTTTCTTTGAGTGGAGTTGTATCCCTTTTAGCTAAGCACATTTGAGCTTTAAGTTGTTTCCCAACCTTTTGGCTTGTTCTTTTTTGAGATCGTACTTGCGCCTCTTCTTAGCTGACGTCGACCTGTACGACTTTGCCCCTGCTTGAGTTCGGACCTTTCTATGAGATCGTGCTTTCAGAGCTTCGATCTCTTTAGGGAAGTCGTGCTCAAGCATCCTGACTTTGGTCGATCTTGAGTAGTTTCTCCTTGTGCGAGTCTAGTATTGCACTTTTTAGTTTGTTGAGAGGACTTTTCAGCTTTATTGCGACTTGTTTGTCTTTGCTGCTCAGGCTTTTTTAGTCATAATCAAACAACTTTTTTGGTAGTATTCCGATGGGGAACCTTTTTATAGTTTGTTTGGACGACTTTTTAGCTCCGTCTTTGAGGCTGTGTTTTTCGCTTTTTAAGTAGTGTCTTTTTTCAAGACTTCGTATTTTTTAGCGAAGCACTTTTGGCTTTGGTCTTTTGACCTTTCCTTGGCCTTTGTGAGATGTTTATAGAGTGTTGGTACTTTGCTGTCCGACCTCTTTTTGATTAGATCTTTTTTAGTCCGTCTTCTGTTTAGGCGGGATGACCTTTGGGGCTAACTTGTCCGACAACTTTTTAGTGTTCTTGGTAGAACCTTTTTAGTTGGTCTGAACAATTTTGATAGCCTTGTCGTGGAGCCGTGGCTTTTTGGGCGGAGCTATGTCCTTTTTAGAGCACGCTTTTCATTGGTCCTACTTCTCGTATCGATCCGAGCTGTAGCTTCCGTTGGTCGACTCTGCTTGTCGATTCTTTCTGAGTTATTTTTAGTAATCCATTTTTAATCAGGCTTCGCCGGATCTCTTTTTTATGGATTTACTTTTTATAACTCTGTAGCTTTAATCGGCTTGGGCCGACTTCTTTATGTCGGCCTCTTTTAAGTTATTTCTAGTAATCCATTTTTAGTTATACCCTTTGCCAGGTCTCTTTTATGGATTACTTTTTATAACCTTGTAGCTTTGGGCCGACTTCTTCATGTCGGCCTCTTTTAAGTTATTTCTAGTAATCCATTTTTAGTTGGACCCTTTGCCAGGTCTCTTTTATGGATTACTTTTTATAACCTTGTAGCTTTGGACCGACTTCTTCATGTCAGCCTCTTTTAAGTTATTTCTAGTAATCCATTTTCAAGGCTGGCCAGGCCTATTTCTTATGGCTTTACTTTATAACTTTTGGTCTCTTTGATCAGGCTGGTCTGACTTCTTTATGTCGGTCCATCCTAAGTTATTTTTAGCAATCCACTTTTTCTAAGACCTCGTCAGGCCTCTTTCTATAGAGAACTTTTTTATAACTTTTGTGGCTTTGACTGATTCGTCCGAGTTCTTCACGTCGGCTCAGTCCGAGTTATTTTTAGTAATCCCTTTTTATGGGTTACTTTTTATAACTTCTGGTATTAATTTATCTTTATCGCATTTTCATCTTGTCGATTTTGTAGAAATCGGGCGGCCTGTTTGCCTTGCCGACCTTTGTCGAAATTGGACGATGAATTCATTTTTCATCGTGATCGGGCGGTGAATTTGGATTTCACCTTGTCGACCTATCACTTTGTAATCGGATGATGAATTTGGTTTTCATCTTGCCGACTTTGTCGTGATCGGGTGGTGAATTTGGTTTTCACCTTGCCGACCTGTCGTAATCGGGCGTCTTGGTAGGAAACTTTTTAGGGAATCTGCAAACTTTTAAACAATAAAATGAAGATATGAATAAGAGTGTGTACATGTTAGTGCTTACCCTTCTAGGTCGGGCAATCTTTTAGATCTCGGCCTGGCGCCCTTCTTAGATTGCAGGCATGCCATGACCTTGGTAGCTCTCGCCCCTCGAGGTCGGACACTTTGTGGTGACCTTTCCCTAGTACCTCTGAATAACTTGGTATGGTCCTTTCCAGTTGGCTGCTAGCTTCCCTTCTACTAACCGATCTTAGGTCCCTTTGATGCTTTAGTGCTTCCTCTCTAATCCGAGCTCTTTCTCGGACTTCTAGAAGTAGGTCGAGCTCTTCCCTTTGAGTTTGAGAGCTCTTCCCTTTTGATGCAAAGCTTTGACTTTATATTTGGGTTTTTGCTCTGAAGAACTTTGGTTCTTTCTGCAAAAAGTTTGCGTCTTTGATAATTTATTGTGACTTTTCTTTTGTCGTTTGCCTTTGAGAAGAATGTGTGCTTAGTGTTTTGTTGCTGTTTCCTGTTTCTTTTCATTGTTGCCTGACTCCTTTTGTACAAAAGTTCTAGCTTTTGTTTTGACCTTTTATTTGAGAGGTGTTTGGGTATAGATTGTTGACTTATCTTCTCTGTGTTCTTGCCCTGTTGTTGCCTCCAAAGGGTGCCCCTGGACTTTCGTGTGAGTCCTGGGGTTTTCCTTTTACTACTGTATCTGACACTTGATGTTTTGCTGTTATTGTCCCAGTTGCTTCCTTATTTGCCCGAGTTATTTGGTAGTATCTTTTCTTACTGTAGGAATATTTGACCTATGTCTTCCCGCAAAAATATTGCTGAGATGTCTACTAAGATCCCGGACGGCATGTCTGACTGGCTGGATTCCATCATTTTAATGTGTGTTCCTGAGTACTGTGTGCGACTTAGGAGTTTCCATAGAATTTGTAGGGATAGGGATGAGGAGAAGAATCATGAGTTGGTGTCGCCGGACCCTGAGGAGAGGGTTTGTTTTCCTTCCTTGAATCTGGGGGAACGACCCTGACCTGATATGGCTAGGACCTTTTCTCCCTCCGAGATTGATGGATTTTGCAGAGTTTCTTTGATGGGGCTTCTATTATTGCCCCCTTGTTTGTTACTAGCTAGTATTGAAAATGCATCAGCTGGGGCATTCTATTTCCCGAGGTATGTGTCGGACCTCATATCCCTCGAATTGTTCGAGCTGTTGGTGGTTGTTCCGAGGGTTACCTGAAACTGGAGGTCGATCTCGGACGAGATCTTCTGTACTGGTCGGAGATAGCGTGTCCGGCTGGCTGACGGCGGCCGAAGCTGTTGTGTCCGACTTGTTGGACTTACAGCACTGCTGATCCTTGGTCACCGAAGGGTGGGGGTACCTGCAAGAGACTCTGATGCTTAAGTTAGCATGGGTATTAAACAGGTTTTTAGTAGAATCAGAGTATGAGTTATACCTGGGTGCTCCAGTGTATTTATAATGGTGTGATAGTGACCTTTTTAGATAAGATAAGTTAGTTATCTTATCTTATCTTTATCTTTTGAGTTGAGGTCAGCTTATCTTCAAGGGAATCACCCTTATCTCTATAGGCTTGGACGGCCTGTGGATTTGGGTCGTGTTCCTCTATTTGGGCCCTTTATTGGGCTCTCCTGTTGATTTGGCCGACCTCTTTGAGAAGAGGTCGGGTAGCTTGACCTGAAGAGGTCGGTCGCTTTGTCGTCAATCATCCCAGGTTGGCTAGCTCGACCCAGGGTATGAACAGTACCCCTGCTTGAGCTCGGTCTTTTTGTTGAGGTCGAGTCTTTGACTTCGGTCCTTCTCTGACGAAGCCAAACTCAAGCATTTTGTCGATTTCTTCCTTTTGTAGAATCTTTTGAATGTGGAACGTTTTCTTCTAAAAACGCGCGCTTTTATGATAGCGCTTTGTTCTTGGGAACGTGAGAGGGTTTAATACCTTCATTAATTGGTATTAATTGCCCCATTTTCTCTTGGCTTTTTATTTTGAATTTCTCAAAAAACAGTTTCTCTTCTTCGTAACTTCTCCCTTTACTCTCTCATTTTCTGTTTCTTGCCTGGAGTTCGTAGTTCCGTCCCGCATCGTCTGTTATGATACTGCTTTCTGTTGAAGAGGGGTGATTTCCAGATTTCTCCTTCCATCTTCGCAGTTTTCCGCTTTGAGGGGTGGCTTTGTTGCTTCTGCTCTTCAGCTTTCTTTCGAGGTTTTCTTCTATTCTTTTTTCTTTCTCTGTTTCTTTATATGTCTGGTTTTGAGAAAGTTTTAATTTTGCTTGGAGAAAGTTTGGATCTTTCTGCTTTTGTTGTGCCAGATTTCTGTTGTAATGTGTGTTCTGGGCGTTTCTTTGTCTTTTGCATGAACCTTTTCGTCTTTCCTCTTTATTTGATGCTTGCACGTTTACCACCATTTCTGTTTGTGCTTTTGATTTTGAAGCTTTGTAGTGATGATTTTGTTTGATTTCTGAGAAAAAGGTTGTGTCTTTGACGATTTCTGCTTTGGCATGTTTGGTGTTGGTGATGCTCCTTGCTGATAGACTGTAGGAAGATAGTGATGACTTTCTATTTTTCTTTTTCGAAATGTTTGCTATTTGGGATCTTCTTTTCTTTTTTGAGAAATGTCGGGACGTAAGCTGTAGCTTTTTCCTGAAACCTTGCTCTGCCTCCAAAGGATGCCCCAGGACTTTGGTTTGAGTCTTGGGGTTTTCCTTTTCTGTTTGTTCGTCTGTCGAGTTGTTTTGCCCCTCGTCTGAGATGTTTCTTAGTAATCCAATCTTCTTTTCTTATTGTAGGATTTAGTTGGCCTCATGTCTTCTCGCAATAACGTTGTAGAGATGTCTTCGCAGGTTTCCGAGGGCATGGCCGATTGGGTGGACTCAATGGTTCTTATGTGTGTCTCTTTGGTTGATTCCGAGTTTTGCGCCCAGCTTAGGCAGTTTCGTAGGGTCTGTAGTAATCCTGGTGATGAGAAGAATTATGAACTTGTCCCTCCCTCTTCTAAAGAGAGAGTTTGTTTCTCTACTCGGGTTGTTAGAGATCGCCCTTTTTTTTATGCTTATGACTTCTTCTTTGGTCAGCTGGGTATCACCCTTCCTTTTACTGATTTTGAGAACGACCTATTATGGTCCTGTAATGTTGCTCCCTCTCAACTTCACCCTAATTCCTGGGGTTTCATAAAAATTTTTCAATTGTTGTGTCATGGTTTTGGTATTCCTGCCTCGCAATCTCTCTTCTTCTATCTATTTGTCTTGACGAAGCTTGGAGTGGTAAAAAAGAAGGCAGCTTGGGTCTCCTTTCAATCTTCCCAGGGAAAGAAGGTCTTTTCCATGTTTGACAAATCGTTTCGTGATTTTAAAAACTACTTTTTCAAGGTCTGAGCTGTTGAAGGAGCTCGGCCCTTTTTTCTGGATAAAAATGATGAGCCCGCCTTTCCCTTGGAATGACAAAAAGATGTGAGAGTGTCCAGATACACGTGGGAAATGTTGGATGAGGCTGAGCGGGCTTTTGTGACTGCCTTGGAAGAACACTGGGGTCAACCTCCCTATCTTGATACAAAGAAATTTTTTACCAATCCCTCTCTTCTTCAAACTGAGTTGGGTATTTTGCGTTCCCTTTATTATCTGTTTATATTGCTTGTAAATGCCTTTCCGACTTGCAGCTTAATTTCTTACTGTTGTGTTTTATTTGCAGAGGCAATGAAGAATAATGAGTCTATGAAGGTTTTTAAAAGAGCATAGAAGGCGACTGCTGCCAAAAACATCTCGGCCAAAGCGGCTGGGGAGGGATCTTCCCAAGTGCGTGTGAGGCCGTCCATGCCGAGTTCTCCTGGGGCGAGGAAGGTGATCCCCACTCCCCGAGTTCGTCTGGCTGATCCTCCCCTGCCTTCTGTCGCTCCTTCTGGCGTTCCTCTCAATAAGAAACAGAAAATAGCTGAGCCTTTTAACCTTGATGCTCCCGACTTTAATGCAATTGAATTTGTGGATCAGCAAATTGGTCCCTATGGTGCCCTTCCCATGGATGATGTGTCCATCCTTCGCCATCTGAAATTTATGATCCAAAACAGCATTAAGATGGCGTATATGGGAGTTGCTCTGTACCGAACTGCCCAGAATCTTCCTCTCCATGCCACCAAAGAATTTATGGAGGAGGCAAAGTAAGAGTTTGATCGGATGAAGGGCCTTAAGAAGGAGCTTGAGATAAAGGTTGCCAAGTTGGAGAAGGATTTGGAGACTGAGAAGGTGAGTTCCCTTTCCCTGGCGGCTTCTGTGAGGCTGGCCGAGGATACGACTATGATGCATAAGGATAGTTACGTTACGTCTTATCGGGAGGTGATGCACCTGAGGGAGGAGCTGGAGAGTGCCCGGGAAGATTATTCTGAGCTTCAAGGTCATCTCGTTGGCAGCGTGACTGCTGCTTACGAGAACCTGAAGGAGCAAGTTTGGGTCATTGCTCCCGAGGCCGACCTTGCCCTCTTCAGCCTGGATAATGTTGTCAGGGATGGCAAGATTGTCCCTGATGACGAGGGTGATGATGATGTTGATCCCTCCTGCGTCCTCTGCCAAGGTGTCGACCTCCTCTGCTCCTCCGGTTGTGTCTGATCCGGATTGCCAGATTCTGAACCGGGAGGATGGGACTATAGATGCTGTGCCTATTCAAACTCGCCCTCCTTCTCCTTGTCCTGATGCTACCAAGAAGGCTCCTGATGTTTGCTGATCTCTCTCTGGATATTTATGCAGTTGGCCCGGCTTGTGGGCTCTTATACTTTGTTTTGTTAATTGCTGACATTTTCTAGTTGCTTGCATAGCAACTTTTACTTTGAAAAACAAAAGTAGCTTGCTAGCCTTTTTAGGTAAATTTTGGTGGCCTCTGAAGCTTTATAACTTTGTAGATTTATCATGCTTTTTTGCGCTTGACTTGGTATCTCTTCTATTTTCTGAGAGTGTTGGAATCTTGCGGCTTGACCTCTTTGGATTGCTTTGTACTTTGTAGCTTGGATCCTTTGAGGTTGTGGGTCCAACTTGCTTTTTCGGTTTTCTTGCTCTTGCTTGTATTTTTAGCACTTCATAACCGATTTCTTTGCATTGGTCCTCTTTCCAGTTATTTCTGTAATCCTCTTTTTTGGACCTTTGTCTGGTCTCTTTCAGGGATTACTTTTATAACTTGGTTTTTGTAGGAGGCCGACTTCGTTAGGTCGATCTTTTCTAAGTTATTTTTTGTAATCCTCTTTCTTGGACCTTTGTCAGGTCTCTTTCAGGGATTACTACTATAACTTTTGTTGTAGGAGACCGACTTCGTTAGGTCGATCTCTTCTAAGTTACTTTTGTAATCCTCTTTCTTGGACCTTTGTCAGGTCTCTTTCAGGGATTACTACTATAAATTTTGTTGTAGGAGACCGACTTCGTTAGGTTGATCTCTTCTAAGTTATTTTTGTAATCCTCTTTTTTGGACCTTTGTCAGGTCTCTTTCAGGGATTACTTCTATAACTTGTTTGTAGGAGGTCGACTTCTTTGCGTCGTCCTCTTTCTAAGTTATTTTTGTAGTCCTCTTTTTTGGACCTTTGTCAGGTCTCTTTCAGGGACTACTTTTATAACTTTTCATTTCAGACTAACTTTGTCATGTCAGGCCCTTCTAAGTTAAAGTAATCCTCTTTAATAGGGTTGGTCAGACGTCTTTCCAGGGTTTACTTATAACTTGGGTTGACTTGGTCCGACTTCTTAACGTCGGCCAGTCTTTAAGTTATTATTTAGCAATCCATAAGACCTCGTCAGGTTCTTTTTCGAATCACTTTCGATAACTTCTTACATTATTCTGTGTTCCTCTTTGCCGATTTGTAGAAGGTGGTTGCTATCTTTAGATCGTCTTTTGAGTGAATCACGTTTTCACCTTTATCGGACGATTGTCTTTATCGTGATCGTGCAGTGAAATTGTTATTCACTTTCTGCTGATCTGTTGCTTTATAATCGGACGATGAATGCTTCAGATTAATGCGTCTTGAAAACTTGTAGAATATCTAAAATATATATTTTATTCAAAGGAAAGTGCAAATATATACATGTGGGAATTTTTCATCCCTTTATGTCGGATAGTGTTTGAGTCTCAACTTGGTGCCTCATTAAAAAACCTTTTCAGGAAAAAGAGTGCATTCAATAGTGAGATCTTTTACTTTTTCTAGCTGTAGTACCTTCTTAGGTTGCAGGCGTGCCATGATCTGGGAAGCTCTCGTCCATCGAGTTCGGACAGTCTGTAGTAGCCCTTCCCAAGTACTTTTACAACTCGGTAGGGTCCTTTCCAGTTTGCTGCCAACTTTTCTTCTCCTGGTCGAGTTGTTCCAATATCATTTCGGATTAGGATGAGATCGTTCTCCGTAAAACTTCTCGGCACTACCCTTTGATTATATCTGGAAGCCATTCGACGTTTTAGTGCTTCATCCCTGATCCGAGCTCTTTCCTGGATTTCAGGTAGTAGGTCGAGTTCTTCCCTCTGAAGTTGAGAGTTGGCCTCTTCATTGTAGTGGACTACTCTGGATGACCCTTCCTCGATCTCTACTGGGATCATTGCCTCCACTCTATATGCTAGTCGAAAGGGTGATTCATTTGTCGTGGAGTGTGGCGTTGTTCGATATGCCCATAGGACTTGTGGAAGTTCTTCAGCCCAAGCTCCATTTGCATCTTGTAGTCTCCGTTTCAACCCAGCCAATATGACTTTGTTGGCAGCTTCGGCCTGTCCATTGGCTTGACGGTGTTCGACGGAGGTGAACTGGTGCTTTATATTCAAGTCGGCTACTAGTCTGCTGAAGCCTGCGTCTGTGAATTGAGTGCCATTGTCTGTGGTGATGGAGTATGGAACCCCGAACCTCGTGTCAATATTCCTGTATAGGAATTTCCGGCTTCTTTGAGCGGTGGTGTTTGCTAGGGGCTCTGCTTCAATCCATTTTGTAAAATAGTCTACTCCGACTATGAGGAATTTTACTTGTCCTGATCCCTGGAGAAAGGGTCCGAGAAGATCAAGTCCCCATTTTGCAAATGGCCAGGGCGAGGTTACACTGATGAGCTCTTCTGGCGGGGCGATGTGGAAGTTGGCATGTTTCTGATATGGTGGACATGTCTTTACAAATTCTATAGCTTCTTTCTGTAGGATTTGCCAATAAAATCCCGCTCGGAGTACTTTTTTGGCAAGAGCTCGTGCTCCGAGATGGTTGCCGGACATGCCGCCGTGTACTTCTTCTAGCACTTCCTTTGTGTTGTTGGTCGGCACACATTTTAGTAGTGGTATTGAGATCCCTCTTTTGTACAGGATGTTGTTTATAATAGTGTAGTACTGTGCCTCCCTTTTTAATCTTTTTGCCTCCTTTTCTTCTGTGGGGAGTGTTTTTGCTTTGAGGTAGTTAATTATGGGGGTCATCCATCCTTGGTCCTGACTTGTTATGGCTAGGACTTTTTTCTCTTCCGAGATTGACGGGTTCTGTAGCATTTCTTGGATGAGGCTTCTATTGTTACCCCCTGGTTTGGTGCTGGCTAATTTTGAGAGTGCGTCAGCTCAGGCGTTTTGTTCGCGGGGTATGTGGCAGATCTTATATTCCCCGAGGAGTCCGAGCTGTTCTTTGGTTTTATCCAAATATTTTTTCATGGTGGGATCTTTGGCTTGGTAGCTCCCCGTTATCTGTGAGGTGACTACTTGTGAATCATTGTAGATGTTGAGTTTTTGAGCAACAACCTTTTTGGCCAGCTTCAAACCAGCTAATAACGCTTCATATTCCGCCTGGTTGTTTGAAGCTGGGAACCCGAACTTGAGGGAGAGCTCAATTTGGGTTCCTTGGTTGCTTTCTATTATCACACCTGCGCCGTTTCCAGTCTTATTTGAAGAACTGTCCACATAGAGATTCCATTCTGTGGGAATTTCCAGGGCATCTGTGAATTCTGCGATAAAGTCGGCTAGATACTATGATTTAATGGCCGTCTGAGCTTCATATTGGAGGTCGAATTCTGATAACTCGACTGCCCATTGTAAAATTCTGTCTGCTAAATCTGTTTTCTGCAATATTCCTTTTATGGGCTGGTTGGTTCGAACCTTAATGGTGTGAGCCTGGAAGTACGGGCGAAGTCGTTGAGATGTTAGTATGAGAGTATAGGCAAACTTTTCTATTTTCTGGTAGTTCAGCTCGGATCCCTGTAGCGCTTTGCTAATGAAGTAGACGGGTTGTTGCCCACTTTCGTCTTCTCTGACTAGTGCTGAGGCTATTGCCCGGCTTCCTACTGCGAGATATAATATGAGCGGTTCTCCTTCTCGTGGTCGAGATAAGATAGGCGGCCATCCTAAGAACTCCTTAAAGTCTTGGAAGGCTTGTTCACATTCTGTCGTCCATTCGAACTGCTTTCCCTTCCTTAAAGTCTTGGAAGGCTTGTTCACATTCTGTCGGCCAATCTCCCGTTGAGTTGCTGTACTTCTTTGACACAGGTGGGGCTCTTCATGTTGAGTATGGCTTGGCATTTATCCGGGTTTGCTTCAGTTCCTCTTTGTGTGAGCATGAAACCTAGGAATTTGCCTGCTTCTACCGCAGAAGTTCATTTTACAGGATTGAGTCGCATGTCGTGCTTCCTTATAGTGTCGAACACTTGAGCCAGGTCGAAAATAATGTATCTTCGCTTTGTGTCTTTATCAACATGTCGTCCACATAGACTTCCATGATTTTTTCGATGTGGTCTGAGAAGACTTTATTCATCAGCCTTTGATAAGTAGCTCCCGCGTTCTTGAGACCGAAGGGCATCACAATGTAGCAGTAATTTGCTTTCGGCGTTAAAAACGAGGTCTTTTCTTGGTCTGGTGGATACATGGGGATTTGGTTGTATCCCGAGTATGTGTCCATAAACAAGACGTATCTATATCCGGAGGAAGCATCTACCAGAGCGTCGATACTTGGGAGTGGGTAGGGATCTTTTGGGCAGGCTTTGTTGAGATCGGTGTAATCGGTACACATTCGCCACTTCCCATTTGATTTTTTCACCAAGACGACGTTGGCTAGCCATAGTGGATACTTGACTTCTCTTATGAATCCTGCCTCCAGTAGTGCCTGTACCTGCTCTTCCACAGCTTGGGATCGTTCTGGCCCAAGTTTTCTTCGTCTCTGTTACACCGGCCGAGATCCTGGATAGACCGCCAACTTGTGGCACATTAGCTTGGGGTCTATGCCTGGCATGTCTGCGGCTTTCCATGCGAAGAGATCGACATTATCGCGTAAGAATTGTATCAGTAATTCTTTTGAGTCTCCTCTTAGGATCGTTCCGATATTAGTTGTTTTGTCCGAGGTGTCTCCGATCTGAACCTTCTCTATCTCGCCTTCTGGCTGCAGACGGAGTTCTTCTCGTCGCTGAACTCCGCCAAGCTCAATTGTATGAAACTCTTCTCCTCTGCCTCTGAGATTTAGACTTTCGTTATAACAGCGGCGCGCCATCTTTTGATCTGCTTTTATTGTAGCTATCCCTTCTGTAGTTGGGAATTTCATGCATAGATACGGGGTCGAGACTATTGCGCCAAGTTGATTTAGTGTGGTCTGACCTATTAGGGCATTGTAGGCTGAACTCACGTCGACCACAATGTAGTCTATCTTGAGTGTCTTGGATTGGTTCCCTTTTTTGAAGGTTGTGTGCAGTGATACGTATCCTAGTGGTTGTACTGGGGTATCCCCCAGTCCGAACAAGCTGTTTGGGTATGTCTTAAGCTCCCTTTCTTCCAAGCCGAGCTTGTCGAAGGCAGTTTTGAATAAGATGTCGGCGGAGCTCCCTTGGTCTATTAATGTGCGATGTAGATTAGCATTTGCCAATATGATAGTGATGACCATGGGATCGTCGTGTCCCGGGATGATGCCGGATGCGTCCTCTTTAGTGAATGTTATCGCAGGGATGTCGGGTGCTTCCTCCTTTCCCTCAACATGATATACTTCTTTGAGATATCTTTTGCGAGATGATTTGGAGATCCCACCTCCTGCGAATCCACCGTGTATCATGTGGACGTGTCTCTCTGGTGTCTGAGGTGATCGTTCAGTTCGTCCAGTATCTTCGTCCCTTCGTCTCTTTCTTTGGTCATCATCTCGGGTGGCCAGAAATCGATCTAATTTTCCTTCTCTCACCAACTTTTCTATGATATTTTTTAAGTCGAAGCACTCGTTGGTGGAGTGCCCTCGGACTCGATGGTATTCACAGTATTCCTTTTGGTTTACTCCTCCCCTTTTGCCTTTGAGTGGCCGCGCTGGGGGATTTTCTCTGTATGGTAGACTTCTTTATATACGTCGACCAGGGATGCCCTGAGAAGAGTGTAATTATGGTATTTTTTAATTTTCTCCCCTTGTCGATCTTCTTTCCTTTTGGATTCCTTGTCTTTATCTCGGTAGGGGGTCCTAGATTTTGAGATTTCTCCCAACCGAGCGTTTTCTTCCATGTTGATATATTTTTCTGCTCGCTCTTGTACTTCGTCTAAGGAGGTAGGGTACTTCTTTGATATAGGTTGGCTAAAAGGTCCCTCTCGTAGACCATTGATGAGTCCCATGATGGCGGCCTCTGTTGGTAAGCTTTGTATGTCCATGCATATTTTGTTGAATCTTTTCATGTAGTTGCGGAGGCTCTCCCGATCTCCTTGCTTGATCCCTAGTAAACTGGGGGCGTGCTTGGCCTTATCTTTCTGGATGGAGAATCTGGCCAAGAACTTTTTGGCCAGGTCGTCAAGGTTTGAGATGGACTTTGGAGGTAGGTTGTCGAACCATCTGATTGCTGTCTTCGTGAGAGTTATTGGAAAGGCTTTACAGTGAACGGCATCTGAGGCGTCGGTGAGGTACATTCTGCTTCTAAAATTGCTGAGATGGTGGTTGGGATCTGTGGTACCATCATACAGAGTCATGTCCGGGAGTTTGAAGTCTTTTGGAATTTTGGTTTTCATGATTTCCCTGGTGAATGGGTCTTGTTCTTTGCATGAATTTTCCTCAGGAGTGGCCCGAGGAGCTTTTGCTTTGAGATCGGCTTCTAATTGCAGTAGTTTGTCTTCCAGTTCTCGACGTCGCCGTACCTCTCTTTAAAGATCCTTCCCAACCTCTCGTTGTTGTTGGGTTCCTTTTTCAAGTTTTTTTAAGTGATCTTGAAGTGCTTCTATTACCCCGGGATTCGATGAGTTTTTGTCCCTGTTGGATTCTGGAGTATCCTTCAGTGTAGTGTCCGCGTTCTTGTGCGGCGTTCTATTTTCTAGATCTGAATCGTGGTCGTTGTCATGGCCGTCCGCCATGGTGTTGGGATGACTTCAAGGTTCCCCGGCAACGGCGCCAATGTTCCGAGGGTTACCTGAAATTGGAGGTCGATCTCGGACGAGATCTTCTGTACTGGTCGGAGATAGCGTGTCCGGCTGGCTGACGGCGGCCGGAGCTGTTGTATCCGACTTGTTGGACTTACAGCACTGCTGATCCTTGGTCACCGAAGGGTGGGGGGTACGTGCAAGAGACTCGGATGCTTAAGTTAGCATGGGTATTAAAGAGGTTTTTAGTAGAATCAGAGTATGAGTTATACCTGGGTGCTCCAGTGTATTTATAATGGTGTGATAGTGACCTTTTTAGAGAAGATAAGTTAGTTATCTTATCTTATCTTTATCTTTTGAGTTGAGGTCAGCTTATCTTCAAGGAAACTGCCCTTATCTTTATATGCTTGGACGGCCTATGGATTTGGGTCGTGTTCCTCTATTTGGGCCCTTTATTGGGCTCTCCTGTTGATTTGGCCGACCTCTTTGAGAAGAGGTC
Organism: Arachis hypogaea; assembly: GCF_003086295.3. Taxonomy (NCBI): domain Eukaryota; kingdom Viridiplantae; phylum Streptophyta; class Magnoliopsida; order Fabales; family Fabaceae; genus Arachis; species Arachis hypogaea. The sequence continues at coordinate 27,043,370 of NC_092046.1, forward strand.
GGGTAGCCTGACCTGAGAAGGTCGGTCGCTTTGTAGTCAATCATCCCAGGTCGGGTAGCTCGACCCAGGGTATGAACAGTGGTTTTGTCCAGGGTCCCCCGAATTGCCTGAGCTATTCTCTGGTTTTGTCCAGGGTCCCCCAAATTACCCGAGCTGTTCTCTGGTTTTGTCCAGGTTTACCCGAATTACCCGGGATATTTTTTCATGGTGGGATCCTTATCTTGGTGGCTCCCTTCTATTTGTGAGGGGACTACTTGTGAATCACTGGACACGGTAAGCTCCTACCTTCTTAGCCAGCCTTAAACCAGCTAGTAGTGCCTTGTATTCAGCTTGGTTATTTAGCTCGATTTGGGTTCCCTGATCATTTTCTATAATTACACCTGCAGCACTCCCGGTTTTGTTTGAAGAGTCGTCCACGTAGAGATTCTATTTTGTGGGAGTTCCCGGGGTGTCAGTGTACTCTGTGATGAAGTCGGCCAGATACTGTGATTTGATGGCTGTCCAAGCTTCATATCGAAGATTGAATTCGGATAAATCCACTGCCCACTGTAGGATTCTTCCGAGGGTTACCTAAAACTGAAGGTTGATCTTGGATGAGATCTGCTGTGGTGGCCGGAGCTGTCGTGTCTGACTTGTTGGATCTGGTGGCCGGAGCTGTCATGTCCTACCTGTTGGATCTGGTGGCCGGAGCTGTCGTGTCCGACCTGTTGTATCTGGTGGAGCTGGAGATGCTACTGATCCTTCGTTACCGGAGGGTGGTGGTACCTGCAAGAGACTCCGATGCTTAAGTTAGCATGGGCTTTAAGCAGGTTTTTAGTAGAATCAGAGTATGAGTTATACCTGGGTGCTCCAGTGTATTTATAATGGTGTGGAGTGACCTTTCTGGAGATAAGATAGTTATCATATCTTATCTTATCTTTGAGTGAAGTCATCTTATATTTAAGGGGAACCACCTTTAGCTTTATAGGCTTTAGCTGCCTTTAGATTGGGCTGTGTTCCTTCGTTTAGGCCTGCTTTGGGCTCTTTTGACGATTTGGCCAAACTCTTTGTGAAAAGGTCGGTAATGGGCCAGCTTTCCAAGAGGTCGTTCATGGGCCAACCTACTAAGAGGTCGGTCGTGGGCCAACCTTCTAAAAGGTCGGCCAACCCTCTAAGAGGTCGGCTAACCCGGTCCTTTATAGCTCGAACCGATGTATGAACAGTAAGCAAGGTGGAAGGGTGATTCCCCGGTCGTGGAGTGTAGTATTGTCCGATATGCCCATAGGACTTGTGGGAGCTCTTCAGCCCAAGCACCCTTTGCGTCCTGTAGCCTTCATTTTAACCCGGCCAATATAACTTTGTTGGCAGCCTCCGCCTGTCCATTGACTTGTGGGTGTTCCACGGAGGTGAACTGGTACTTTATTTTTAAATCAGCTACTAAGTTTCTGAAGCCTTTGTCGGTGAACTAAGTGCCATTGTCTGTGGTGATGGAGCATGGAACCCCAAACCTTGTGACAATCTTTCTGTATAGGAACTTCCGACTTCTTTGGGCAGTGATGGTGGCCAACGGCTCTGCCTCGATCCATTTTGTGAAATAGTCTACTCCTACAATGAGAAACTTGACTTGCCCTAATCCCTGGGAGAATGGGCTGAGCAGGTCAAGTCCCCATTTTGCGAATGGCCAGGGTGAGGTGACACAGATGAGCTCTTCGGGTGGCGCGATATGGAAGTTGGCATGTTTCTGGCATGATGGGCATGTTTTGACGAACTCTGATGCTTCCTTTTGCAAGGTCGGCCAATAGAAACCAGCTCGGAATACCTTTTTGTAATGAGTTCGTGCCCTGAGGTGGTTGCCGCACATGCCACTGTGGACTTCCTCCAGGACCTTTTTTGTGGCAGAGGTCGGGACGCACTTAAGGAGGGGTGTTGAGATCCCCCTTCTTTATAGGATGTCACTTACCAAGGTGTAGTACTGTGCCTCCTTTATGAGCCTTTTTGCTTCTTTTTTTCTGTGGAAAGTACTTTAGATTTGATATAGTTAATTATGGGAGTCATCCACCCTTGGTCCTGGTCTGATATGTTTAAGACTATTTTTTCTTCAGAGGTTGACGGGTTTTGTAGTGTTTCTTGGATGAGGCTTCTATTATTGCCCCCTGGTTTGGTGCTGGCTAGTTTTGAAAGTACATCAGCTTGAGCATTTTGTTCCCTAGGTATATGTCGGATCTCGTACTCCATGAATTTTCCGATCTGTTCTTTGGTTTTGTCTAGGTACTTCTTCATGGTGGGATCCTTGGCCTGATAGCTCCCCTCTATTTGTGAGGTGACTATTTGTGAGTCGCTAAATATGGTAAGCTTTTGAGCTCCTATTTCCCTAGCCAGTTTCAAACCAGCTAGTAAGGCCTCGTACTCGGCTTGTTTATTTGAGGCAGGAAACTTGAATCTTAAAGATAGTTCGAGTTGGGTTCCCTGGTCACTTTCTAAGATGACACCTGCTCCGCTTCCGGCTTTGTTTGATGAGCCGTCAACATAGAGGTTCCAATTAGCGGGGATGCCTGGGGTGTCAGTGTACTCGGTAACGAAGTCGGCCAAGTATTGTGACTTCACGGCTGTCCAGGCTTCGTATTTAAAGTCAAATTCAGACAATTCCACTGCCCATTGTAAGATTCTTCCAACTAAGTCGGTTTTTTGTAGGATGCCTTTTATGGGTTGGTTAGTCCGTACTCTGATGGTGTGAGCTTGAAAGTATGGCCGGAGTCATCAGGAGGTGAGTATTAGGGCGTAGGCGAACTTTTCTATCTTTTGGTAGTTTAGTTCAGCCCCTTGTAAAGCCTTACTGATAAAGTAGATGGGCTGTTGTCCATACTCATCCTCCCTGACCAGGGCTGAAGCTATCGCCCAGTTTCCCACGGCGAGGTAAAGGATTAATTCCTCTCCTTTCTGGGGTCGAGTTAGGATAGGTGGTTGTTCCAGAAATGTCTTGAAGTCTTAGAAGGCTTGTTCACATTCTGGGGTCCAATCGAAACCTCTTTCCTTTCCTTAATGTTTTATAGAAAGGAAGAGATCTTAGTGCCGATCCAGCTAGGAATCTAGACAGAGCTGCCAGTCTTCTGTTGAGCTGTTGTACCTCCTTGACACAGGTCGGGCTTTTCATGCTGAGTATGGCCTGACATTTATCTGGATTTGCTTCAATTCCTCTCTCGGTGGGCATGAAGCCCAAGAATTTGCCGGCCTATACCGTGAAAGTAAACTTTGCAGGATTTAGCCTCATCCCGTGCTTTCGTATAGTATCAAACACTTCGGCAAGGTCGAGCAATAGCTCTTTTTTTTTTCTGTGTCTTTACCAACATGTCGTCGATATAGACCTCCATCAATTTTCTGATGTGGTTAGCAAAAATTTTATTCATCAACCTCTGGTATGTAGCCCCTGCGTTCTTGAGCCTGAACGGCATAACTACGTAGTAGTAGTTTGCCTTTGGGGTTATGAACGAGGTTTTCTCTTGGTCGGGTTGATACATCGGTATTTGGTTGTACCCTGAGTAGGCGTCCATCAAGGAAAGGTATTTGTATCCCGATGATGCGTCGACTAGGGTGTCTATATTTGGGAGTGGATTGGGATCTTTTGGGCAGGCTATGTTGAGGTCGGTGTAATCAGTAAATAGTTAGAGATAAGTCATGATATACTCGAAGATTATGCACCTCACTACTTTTGAAAAAAATTCTTTTAAGCTTGATGTAGATACATTGTATATTTTATAACCAAAATAAAAGACATGGACACTAAAACTAGAAAAGGATAAGATGAGTGATCATGAACTTAAACAGAAAACAAAACAAAAGAACAAAACAGAAAAGTAAACATGGAGAAAAGGGGACTCAACAACCTTAGTGATGGTGGCTGCCGCTCCCTCTTGAGAATCCAATGGAGCACTTGACTTCTTCTATGTCATGCCCCTGTCTCTGTTGCTCCTCCCTCAAGGTTCTTTGATCTGTTCTTATTTCATGAAGGATGGTGGACTGCTCTTGGTGTTCCAACGTCAGCTGATCCATGTTGGAGCTCAATTCTCCTAGAGAGGTGCTCAGTTGATCCCAATAGTTTTAGGGAGGAAAATACATCCCTTGAGGCATCTCAGGGATTTCTTATTGAGGCGGCTGTACATGCTCTTATTGTGATGCGTGAGCAGGCTCTCTAACATGCTCCATGCTTATTTTCGTGATGGGCTTGTCCTCCTCTATGGGGGTGTCTTCTTCTATGACAATTCCAGCTGAATTGCATAGGTGACAGATGAGATGTGGGAATGCCAGCCTTGCTTGTGTAGAGGGCTTTTTTGCCATCTTGTACAGCTCTTGAGGTATCACCTCGTGTACCTCCACCTCATTTCCAAGCATAATACAGTGAATCATTATTGCTCGGTCTATGGTAACCTTAGAACGGTTACTTGTTGGGATGATAGAACGTTGGATAAATTCCAACCATCCTCTTGCCACGGGCTTGAGGTCAAGCCTACCTAGTTGGTATGGCCAGCCTTGCGCATCCCTCCTCTATTGTGCTCCTTCCACACAAATATCCGCTAGCACTTGGTCTATCCTTTGGTCGGTATTGACCCTTTTAGTGTAAGAGTGAGGGTCTCCTAACATTTGTGGTAATTTGAGCGCCACTCTTACACTATCCGGATAGGACTGGTTAGGACTTTCTAATCTCTTCTCCAGATTTTTTGTTAGGTTTCTGGGTACTCATCTTTTTTGAGCATAAAGGGAACTTCAGGGATCACCCTTTTCTTTGCCACTACTTCATAGAAGTAGTCTTGATGAGTCTTGGTGAGAAATCTCTTCATTTTCCAGGGTTCAGAGGTGGAAGCTAGGGCTTTTTCTTTCCTCTTTCTTGAGGACTCTCTGATTTTGGGTGCCATGAGTGTGAATGGAAAGCAAAAAGCTAAGCTTTTCCAACACCAAACTTAAGAACTTTATTCGTCCTCGATCAAAATAAGAAGAGAAGAAGAGAAAAGTAGAAGAAGGAGAAAAAATATGGAGAAGAGAGGGGGAAGAGGCTTCAGCCGTGTGTGGGAAAGAGAAGAAGAATGTAGAGTGTGAGAGAGATGAGAGGGATGTGGTTGTGTGTGTATGAAGGGGTGAATGAGGGGATATTTATAGGGGATGGTGGGTTAGGGTTCGGCTATGGGGGAGGGGAAATGGGTGGGAAAGGTTTAAATTTGAATTGGGTGGGGATTGGTAGCAGTTATGATGGGTTTAGGGAGGTGTGTGTATGGGGAAGAGAGAAAGTGGGGTAGGTGGAGATTCTGTGCAACCCACTGATCATGAAAAGCTAGGGAATTCGAATCCATGCCCCCTGGTGGGCGTTGAACGCTCAGCCTTTCTCCCTGGCTGGCATTCAATGCCAGCTTTTGCTCCCACGGGGGCGTTTGAACTCCCAAGGACTCCCTTCCTGGTGTTTAACACCAGGCCTCTGCTCCCTGTAGGGTGTTGAACAGTCAGAATGGTCCTATTCTGGCGTTCAACACCAGCTCCTGCTTCCTTATAGGCGTTTGAATGCCCATCCCTTTCCTTGTCTGGTGTTCAATGCCAGCAAGAAGGTCTCCCCAGGGTGTTCTGCTCGTCTTCTTCCTCTGTTTTTGTCTCTGTACAGTACATGATCACAAACATTAAAAAGTAAAGGAAAAAACTATAAACTAACAAAACTTAAATGAAAGCAAACTAAAAGAAAGAAAAATAGAAATACTCTACTCATGGTTGGGTTACCTCCTAACAAGCGCTTCCTTACCTCATTAGCTTGACGGACAGCTCCTTTACGGATAATGATAGGGGCTCAGAATTTCACCCCTTACAGTGAACTTCCTTCCTATGCTCTCATGGATGAGCTCCACATGTTCTAGGGACAGGTTGCTGTTCACAATGTGTGGAATGACTGAACTGTCAGTGAAGACCACTCTCATGCCAGGTGAGAGGCCTTCAGTGGGGATCCTCTTGTCCCTCCAGCCTTTAGGTACCTTCTTTTGAGTACTTTTATTCTCAGTGCTTGATGATGGCTTCCCAACACCAAACTTAGAGTTGGTGTCGGGGGGGGTTTTGTATAGCTCTGCACCGAGAGAGGGTTAGAACACTATGTGTTGCACAATTGTCTTTCCTTTGTTAGAGGGAGAGTTAGGGTTAGACATCTTGAACAAGATGTGATCTTTCCATAATTGTAGAACTAGCTCTCCCTTTGCCACATCGATTATGGCATTGGCAATGGCTAGGAAAGGTCTTCCAAGGATGATGGATTCATCCTCGCCTTCTCCAATGTCTAGGATTATAAAATCTGCAGGGATGTAAAGTTTTTCAACCTTTACCAGGACATCCTTCACCATGCCGTATGCCTTTTTTAGTGACTTGTCTGCCATCTCTAATGAGATCTTAGCAGCTTGCACCTCTAGAATTCCGAGCCTCTTCATTATAGAGAGAGGCATGAGGTTGATGCTTGACCCAAGGTCAAACAAAGCCTTTTTAAAGGTGATTGTACCTATGGTACAGGGAATCAGAAGGCTTCCAGGGTATGGCATCTTCTGCGGCAGCTTCCTTTGAACCAGAGCACTGCACTCTTGGATAAGTACTGGGGGTTCTTCCTCTAATGCCTTTGTTCCACAGAGCAACTTTCTCTTCTCTAGTTTCTTCTTCCTCATCATAGGAGGAGTATTCTTCAGACTCCATAATCTGCAATAGGGCAGTCAGGGGACCTCTATGGTCTCCTCATGGGCTCTGATTTCCTTTACTTCTTCAACAGTAGGGTTCTTAGTGGGTGTTGAATGCCCGCCCTCTTCCTTTGTGGTGTTCAACGCCATAACTTGCTTCTCCTTAGGCATTGAACGCCCAACTACTCCCTTGCTGGCGTTCAACGCCAGAAGCTGCTCTTCAGATTCTACCTCAGCTCCTACAGTGAGGGCCTTGCACTCTTTTCTTGGGTTTACTTCAGTATTACTTGGAAGAGTGTTAGAAGGGATCTCAGGGATCCTCTTGCTCAGCTGACCAATTTGTACCTCCAGATTTCTGATAGAGGACCTAGTCTCTATCATGAAACTGTGAGTGGTCTTAGAGAGATCGGAGACTATAGTGGCTAAGTCACAGAGGCTCTTCTTAGAAGTCTCCATCCGTTGCTAAGAGGGTGGGAGTTGTCTCTTATTGAACCTATTCTGGTTTCTTCCATCTTGATTATTATTGAAGCCTTGCTGAGGCTTCTGTTGATGCCTCCATGAAAAGATTGGATGATTCCTCCACGATGCATTATAGGTGTTCCCATAAGGCTCCTTTTTGGGATTTCTTGAGGAATTTCCCATATAGTTAACCGCTTTCATCATGGGTTGATCTGAATCATAGGCTTCTCCTTCATAGGATGCCTCTTGAGTGCTGTCAGCTGCAGCTTACAATCCAGTCAGATGCTGAAAGATCATGTTGATATGTTAGGTCAGGATCTTGTTCTGAGCCAATATGGCACTCAAAGTGTCAACCTCCAAGACTCCTCTCTTCTGAGCTACCCCGTTGTTCACAGGGTTCCTCTCAGAAGTGTATATGAATTAGTTGTTTGCAACCATGTCAACGAGTTCCTATGCCTTTTCAGGCATTTTCTTCAAGTGGAGTGATCCACCAACAGAGTGATCCAATGCCATTTTGGACATCTCAGAAAGACCATCATAGAAGATATCTAGCATGGTCTAGTCTGAAATCATGTTAGGAGGGCACCTTTTGATTAGTTGCTTTACCTCTCCCAAGCTTCATAGAGGGATTCACCTTCTTTCTATCTGAAGGTTTGAACTTCCACCCTAAGCTTGCTCAGCTTCTGAGGTGGAAAGAACTTGGTCAAGAATGCATTCACCACCTTCTCCCAAGAGTCTAGGCTTTTCTTGGGCCGAGAATCCAGCCATAACCTAGCTCTATCCCTTATAGTAAAGGGGAAAAGCATCAGCTTATAAATCTCTGGATCCACTCCATTAGTCCTGACAGTATCACAGATCTACAAGAAATCAGAGATGAATCTGTTGGGATCTTCCTGTGGAAGTCCATGAAAGTGGCAGTTCTGTTGAACTAGAGTGACCAGTTGAGGCTTTAGCTCAAAGTTATTTGCACCAATGGCAGGTATAGAGATGCTCCGTCCATAGAAGTCAGGAGTTGGTGCAGTAAAGTCACTTAGGACTTTCTTTGCATGTCCTCTGTCATTAGGATTGGCTGCCATGTCTGTATCCTCGGCTTCTTGTTCAAAAAGCTCTGTGAGGTTTCTTTCGGAGTGTTGTGCTCTAGCTTGTTGTAGCCACCTCCTTAGAGTCCTCTTAGGTTCAGGGTTAGGATCAAAGAGGGGTTCTTTATCTCTGTTCCTACTCATAAACAAGAAAAAGAAAACCAAGAAAGAGAAAGAATGGGAGTTTCTATGTTAGAGTATAGAGAACTCCCTGTGAGATATCTGAAGAAGAAGATGAATGAAAGTAGGAGATGAGATAGAATTTGAAAATAAAGAGGGAAGGAGAGATGAATTTTTCGAAAAAGAAGGGAGAGAAAGAAGTTAGGATTTTCGAAAAGAAAAAAGAGAAAGAGAAAGTAGTTAGGAAGTTTTGAAAAAGAGGAAAGAGAAAGGAGAAAAAAAGATAAAACAAGTAACTAATTAACTAACAAGATTTGAAAACAAAATAAAAGATTTGATTTTGAAATTAAAAGGAGAAAGTTTAAAAGAACATTTTGAATTTAAAAATTGAAAGAGAGAGTCAAACAAGGAAAGATAAGATTTGAAAAAGATTTGAAGCTAAGTTTTGAAATTTGAATTTTATATTTTTATTTTAAATTTTTTATTTTTGAATTTTGAATTCAAAACAAGATAAGATAAAATTTTAAAAGTTTTTAAAATTAAACCTAAAAAAAGAAAAAAGATAGTAAAGATTTAAAAAGATAAGAATTTAAAATTTAATTTTTTTTATTAAAAAAATAAGATAGGAAGGAATTAAAGGAAAAAGATATGATAAAGATTTGAAAAGATAAGATTTGAAATTTAAAATTTAAACTTTACTCACAAGGAAACACCAAACTTAAAATTTTTAAATCAAGATAAGATAAGATAGCAAGATTTTCGAAAATTTGAACAAAGATAAAAGAAATATTTTTTTGGATTTTCGAATTTCAAAGAAAAAGAAAAACAACTAAGAGACACCAAACATAAAAATTTAAGATCAAATGACACTAATTTTCAAAAATTAAAGGAAAAACAACTAAAAGACACCAAACTTAAAAAATTTTAAGATCAAACAAAGAAAAATATCAAGAACAATTCGAACACAATGAAGAACACTCAAGAACAATTTTCAAAAAAAACTTAAAAAAGAAAACAAAAGAGACACCAAACTTAAATATTGACACAAGACTCAAACAAAAGACAAAGATTACTAAAGAAAAAGAAAAGGTTTTGAAAAAAAATTGAAAAAGAAAACAAAAGACACAAACAAAATAGTAAATAAGCCTTGAAGAATACCTAATCTAAGCAACAAGATAGTTCGATAGTTTGTCAAACTTGAACAATCCCCGGCAACCGCGCCAAAAACTTGCTGCGCGAATTTAAACTCCGCAAACTTTGCACAGATGAACCGGCAAGTGCACCAGGTCGTCCAAGTAATACCTCAGGGGAGTGAGGGTTGAATCCCACGGAGATTGTCGGATTGGGCAAGCAATGGCTATCTTGTAAATCTTAGTCAGACGATTAGAGAATATGGTTGTTTGTTCGAAAGCATAAAGGAAATAGTAAAGAACGAAATACCAGATTGATGTGAAAACAGTGATAAAGATTTAGTTAAGGCTTCAGAGATGCTATTTCTTTCCGGATTAACTTTTCTTACGATCTACTTTAATAACGAATGATTCATTCAATGGCAGCCGTAAGTGACTAACTCATGTCCTCTCATCAAGTTAATCTCTTATAAACCACAACAGTCCACCATATCCAAGTAACTCATGTCCTCTCATTAAGTTGACTCATGGCTTCTCACTGTAGCCCAAGATGAAGCTATATGCAATCCACTCCCCTTTGCAATCCTACTCAAAATGCTACAGACAAGGTCGGAACTTCTGGATCAGAGAGTGCTGCTTTTCTGACTCTAGTCTTAGCGCCACTGAGACCTCAGTAACCCACGGTCAACGGGATTTCATGTCACGTATCCAAAGTTGCCCAGGTACTCTCTTGAAATCCACAATGCACTCTCTAGTTGTGATTCAATGCTATTCGGGTCAGGACTCACACGGAACCCATGTAGAACAAGGATGAATGTCACGGTTCATCCTCAATTCATGAGATGAAGAATGAGAAAGCATAAGAGAATAGAATCAGACATATTAAAATAGAAACAGTAATATTATTAATCTATTGGAATCAATAGAGCTCCTAACCCTAACATAGGAGGTTTAGTCGCTCATAGCTTACAGAAAACAATGTATTCAAAAATAAGGTGGAAGAAGATCCTAAACATGGGTGATCTTCTTCTTTAAATATTAATCTAATAACTAGAGATTACAGAAATAAGATAAACTGGACTCTTGGTGCGAAAATCCACTTCTTGGGCCCACTTGGTGAGGGTTTGGGCTGAGCTTGGGGTGACTCCACGTGTTGGGACTCCTCTTGGGATGTTGGACACCAGGCTTGCTCCCTTTTTGGCGTCCAAATGCCATCTTGGTCCTTCTGGGTCGTCCAAACGCCAGGCAGGGGGTCTGATGGGATTTCAACGCCCGTTTTGGGCCTTCATTTTTAAAGATAAGTATGGATCATTATATATTGTTGGGAAGCCCTAGATGTTAGCTTTCCAACGTCGTTGAGAGAGAGCATCAATTGTACCTCTGTAGCTTTAGAATGCCCATTTGAATGCACGGAGGTCAGAATCTAACAGCATCTGCAGCCCTTTCTCTGTCTCTGAATTAGAGTTTTCCAAAACTTGCTAGAATCACCCAAAAATCCCCTAAAATCATAGAAAAATAAAAAAAATTCAAAGTAGCATCCAAATAGTGATTTTTGCACAAAACCTACTAAAACTAAATAAAACTTAACAAAACGTAACCAAAACATTAAGAAAACAGTACTAAAAAGTGTATAAAATATCCGCTCATCATTGCCCCCTCCATATGAGCTCTAGGCCATTATATTTGTGCCTCAAAACCCTTCAATTCGTGAGCCACATGACTTTTTAATGAAGTCACGCACTGGTACCTGTGCGTACGCACACTGGCCAAATCTCAGCTTGTGCATACGCACAAGAGGTTGTGCGCACACACACTTTGCAAAGCTTTTTTCCTTTGTTTCTTCATGTTTTCTCCCTCTTGCATGCTTCTCTTCCATTCTTACCAAGCCATTCCTACCTATTACATCTGAAATTACTCATCAAAAAATCAAGGTATCGAATGGAACGCAAATGGAAGAAAATTGATTAAATTAGGCACAAAAGAGCATGTTTTCACAACCAAGCATAATTTAGGAGAAAAACCCAAAAGGATGCTATTTAAGGGAATAAATATAGGTTTATATGATGAAATCCACTCAATTTCAACTAAAAATTGCCAAGGAGGAAAAGCATAAGAAAGGGTATGTATATTTCCGAGCCCAGCCAAACCGGCAGATCTTCGGGTTGTTTGAGGATTTCTTTCACGGTTTTAAGGAGAAATACTTCAAGATCCGACTTGCTCAACGAGGAACACCATTTTTCTACATACTAGAATTTTGGTTCCAGTGCGTCAGACTTAACTCAGATCACATATGAGGGTTTATCTTCGGAGAACAAGGACATCACCGATGTTCTGTTGTCGATTTTTAGGGATAGACCGTTAAAGCCCCGGGACGTTATGGGAGACCCGGAGGCGTGCCGGATTTATTTTGGTGGGTTTTTGTTGTCTTTTGCTTTTGTTTAAGTTTCATTATATTTTCATAGGTTTTAGTACAAAATTCACATTTTTAGATTCTACTTTGAGTTGTTGTGTTTTCTAATGATTTCAGGGAATTTCTGGTTGAAATTGAGGAGTTTTGGCAAAGTCCAATTCAGAGGCAAGGAAAGCGTAGCAGATGCTATCAGATTCTGACCTCCATGCACTCAAACGAGCATTTCTGGAGCTACAAAGGTCCAAATGACACGTTCTCAATGGCATTGGAAAGCTAATTTCCAGATCTTTTCAGAAATATATAATGATCTATACTTTTCTTTGAAGGAGCTTGCCTATATTCGGCGTTGAACACCCAAGAACTACGCCCTTTTTGGCGTTCAACGACAAGGAACTCAAGCCAGCGTTGAAAGCCCAAACACCCCCTTTGGGGCGTTCAACACCCACCAAGAAGCATAAGACAGCATGGATTAACCCTCTAATGGGCGTTCAACGCCCATCCCTCAAGTTGGACGCCAAGCTAAGCACAAGTACTTAACCAAAGTGGGCCCAAGAGTGGACTTTCGCACCTCTAAGTCTAGTCTATCATATTTTTGTATTCTTTTCATTAGTAGATTAATATAAATAGAACAAAGATCACATTTGTTAAGGATGAAACTTTTGATCTTTGCCCTTTTGCACGTTTTACTATTACTATCTGTAAGCTATATTCAACCAAACCTTCTAAGTTAGTGTTAGGAGCTCTGCTGATTCTCATGGATTAATAATATTACTGTTTCTATTTTAATATGTTTGATTCCATTCTCTTGTACATTTTCGGTATTCATCTCATGAATTAAGGATGAACCGTGACATCATCCTTGTTCTACATGGGTTCCGTGTGAGTCCTGACCCGGAGAGCATTGAACCATAGCTAGAGAGTGCACTGCGGATCCAAGAGCATACCTGGACGACTTTGTCTGTGGCATTTTGAGTATGATCACGAAGGGGAGAGGATTGCTTAGGTCTTCACCTTTGGCTATAGTGGAAAGCCATGTGTTAACTTGATGAGAGGACATGAGTTGTTCGAATATGGTGGACTGCTATGGTTTAGAAAAGATTAACTTGATGAGAGGACCTGAGTTAATCACGTATGGCAACCATTGAAGGAATCATTCGTTATTGAGGTAGATAGTAAGAAAAGTTAATCCAGAAAGAATACGCATCTCCGAAGCCTTAACTGAATCTCTATCACTATTTTTACACCAACCTAGTATTTCATTCTTTGTTATTTTGTTTATGCTTTTAAACAAACAATCATCCTTTTTAATCGCCTGACTAAGATCTACATGATAGCCATTGCTTGCTCAATTCGACAATCTTCATGGGATTTGACCCTCACTCACCTGAGGTATTACTTGGACGACCCGGTGCACTTGCTGGTTTAGTTGTGCGGAGTTCAATTTCGCGCACCAGTTTCTTACTTCTTTATTGCTGAGTTTGTGACTTTACTAAAATTTTTCTACTTCTTTTCAGTTGAGATGGCTGGGGGCCTGACCATGCTTGCTCTGTTGAAGGCTGCTATGGCCCGGGATGTTGGGAGCGAGGGCAGTGAGGCTTCGCCATTGACCCCTCAGTCCGTGACTCAGCTGAATTCTCGCACGGTTTCTCAGGAGGTGGAGGTTGTGGAGGTTCCGATTTTTGAGGCTAGCAGGAAGTAGAAAAGGTTGTTAAGGGTAGTTCGGGGGAGAACTTGGAGGAGGAAGGACTCATGCCTTTCGTGATGGACTAGAGTTTCAATGCTCTGGCTTTTATTAATCATCATCTCCTGTCAGGTATCGAGGATTTTTTCGTGACTGTAATGTTGTGGGGTAGGTGAAGTCCGTATATCGTACTCTCCTCCATTCGGCTACCATTGTCCGAAAGGCGGAGCCCATATTGACTCAGGTGGCCCTTTTGGACGGCAAGCTCCGATAGTCCCAGGTGGAGTCTTGGAAGCTGAAGAAGTAGCTCGAGGTGGCCGAAATTGCTGTCTTAAGGTCTTGAAGGATGCCAAGGACGCTGGCTCAAAAATTCTTCGTCTTTTTGAGCTAGAGACCTCGCTTCTTTCTCAGCTGGCTTGAGAGCAGAAGCGAGTAGCTGATGCCGAATCGAGGGTTGCTGTCATTCTCGTCGAGGCAGAGTTGCTGAAGGCTGAGGTGGCCAAGCTGAAGAAGGAGAAAGAGCAGGAGGGATTACTTACGGATGCCAAGGATGTTATCTCAGTGACAGAGGATACGTTAAAGGCTTAGGTTCAAGTGCTGCCTCCTGATGTTGATGTGTCCGTCATAGGGGGCATTCCGAACCGTCATGGATGGGGAGATTGTGGACTTAGAATGACTTTTTTATGTTTTTATGAAATAAATTTTCTAAGTTTGTAAGTCATTTTGGCATAACAATTTCCGTTGTAGGCCATTTGATCGGCTTGCATGTTTTTCTTTTTGCGAACAATTTCCTTGAGTTGCCGTGCCCTTTTTTTCGGCAGATTTTGAACTGCTCTTAGTTGGCGTTTAGTGGGCTATTTTGCATAGGTATAAGTAGTGGGCCTCTTGGTGGGCCGTTTTACATACTTATATTTATTTTAGGATATCCGCTTATGTTAGCCTCAGCGGGTGATCGGGCCCTGGGGGTGGCCATTTATTTATTCTGTTCGTGTCGTCGGTTTGGTGAGAATGCAAGAAAAATGTTTTTGAAAAGAAAATATAAGAATGATTTTTATTAAGGATTGGGCCTTATTAAAACCTCCCGTTGTGGGTAGGAAAGAGTGTCCAACAAAGAAAACAGAGATAATGATACACGAAAAATGAAAAATAAAGGAAGATCATACAAATTGCAAAATAACCTTAATCCTGCTAAAGGTATCAGCTTGGCGGTACGTCCTTATGTGTAGTAGCATCGCATGTTCGTGACATTCCATGACCTCGGTAACTAGGTCCCGTTGAGTCGTTTGAGCTTGTAGGCTCCTTTCCCGATTTTAGACTTGATCTGGTAGGGACCCTCTCAATTAGGTGAGAGCTTTCCTTCTCCCGGGGTAGGGGGACCAATATCATTGCATCGTAAGTCGAGATCTCCCGGTTTAAAGTCCCATTTTGTCATGCCGTGGTTGTATCTTAGGCTTATCTTTTGTTCTAGAGCTAGCTCCGTAGGTTTGCTATGCTCCTTACTTCATCCGCGAGGTCCCATTTAATGTGTGAGTATCTTTCTTATCTTTTCTTAGTGAATTTGTATTTGAATTGGTTGAATTAAATCAAGATTTAGGTATTTTAAACCACCAAATGCCAGAAATCTCAAGTTTGGTGCCATTATGCTGAAAAGGAAGGGCTTTCACGTCATTTGCGCCGAATCTTAATGATTTAATTTGATTTCTTATTTAGTTTTATTCGATTAAAAAGAATGAAAGCTCGTTGCTTTTTGTTTCTCTATAATTGGAGTTGCCAAGTTCTATTCCTTTATTACTTAAACCCAACTAATTTTGTTCACGAATTCTGTTAATCCTAGATGAAAAAATAGTACAAAAAAAAATACTAGGTATAAATTGTATGCTCGCCCATGAAATATGAGCATTAAGAAAAGATATTTCTAAGTTTTAGAAATTATATTTTGCATTAATTAGCATTAGATATAAAAAGAGAGATTACTCTGACTTAGTCCTCTGCTTCTTCTCCTCTTCCACACCTCACACTTTTCTCTGCTAGGATTTTCACACCATGAGCAACTAAACCACCATTTTTAAGGTTAGGAGATTTGTTTATTTGGATGGATTAATAACTATTATTTTCTACTTCTAATTAATGCATTGATTTACATTCAAGAATCTGTTTCATTCTTCATCCTACAGATTAATCTCTTTTCTAACATGAATTCTTGTTGATTCTTAGAAACATTATCTCATCTGAATAACAGTTTGAAACTGAATTTTCATAACTCTCTAATTATCTAGATTTAATGTGATACGTAACATATAATCATAGCATCTATGGATTTTTAGGGTTTTGTGTGGCTTATAAACTAGGATTCGAACTTAAACCCTCTAATTAGATTAGGTGACCAAGGAATTGGTGTTTAATTGAGTTAGAGGATGATTAAATTACCAAGGAATTGGAGTCTAATTACTCAAAGTTTGCTATGAGTTGAATCTTTGCAAAATCAAAGTAGTTAATGAGAATTGTTAATCCTAAAATTTTAACATCACCAAAACCTTAACTATTTTCTCATATAATTCTTACAACCAATCACTGTCTCCATTTTTAATTTCTCTAATTACTGTTTAATGAATTTGAACTCAAAATTACTTTTTGCTTGTCTAACTAAGTAAATCACTCAACTATTGTTGCTTGATCCATCAATCCTCGTGAGATTGACCCTTACTCACTTGAGGTATTACTTGGTACGACCCAGTACACTTACCGGTTAGTTGTGGTTTTCAAAATCCGCGACCACCACTCTGCATCCTCGTCATGTCCTCCCACGGTTCTCCGTCTGTTGGGATCCTTGATCTTCATCGGAATGATGGACTCTATGCCATATGTTAACCAAAAGGGGGTCTTCCAGAGACCTTTGGCTTTTTCTAGTCATTTCTTGAGGCCTTTCACGATGATTTTGTTGGCCGCTTCTAGTTGGCTATTGGTTTGCGGATGTTCCACCGAGTTGAACCGTTGTGAGATGCCAAGTCCTTATAGGAACTCCTTAAACCGTTTGTCTGCAAACTGGGTTCCATTGTCTAAGTTTACAATATCGGAGATTCCAAAACGAGTTATGACTTGTCTCCAGAAAAACTTTCTGCATTGAGTGGCTGTGATGGTGCTAGTGCCTCAGCTTCAATCCACTTTGTGTAATAATCGATGGCGACTATTGAAAGAAGGTTACCGTCAGCTTAGAAATTTCTTCTTGATAAAAGAAATCGCTTCATTACAAGTATAGTTCAAACCCACAAATAACCTTCAATCAAAGTTTAATTTCGATTGTCACAAGTCCAACCCAATAAAAATAACCGAGAGTATTAGTCCCGGGTCGTTCTCCCTACGAATTACAGTTGAGTGCTCAATTATTGGTTACGAGTTTCACGGGTTGGGTTGATAAAGAAGCGAGAATTTAAATGGCAATAAAATAAAGAAAACAACTAAGGAATGCAATTATTAAAAAGAGGCATTCATGGCAAGGATTGAGAATCAAGGCTTTCTATCCTAGTCATTAATTATCATACAATAGTTGTCAAGAGCTAATCATATTTCGTCATATCCAACATTGAAAGAAGGTATAATGTTATCTTCACATTGAGAGAAAGTCAAATAGGACTAGTTAATCCTAATTTATAAGTAATGCTAATGGATATAAGACTAACTAATCACTCTAGATCACCAATCTAAATTGAGTATTAAGGACTCAAGATTGCCCAATTTCTCTTTCCAAGCTAAGAATCCTCAAAAACTACTCTAAAATCCAACCAAGCATTTTGTCAAACACTTGAAAGGCATAAAAGAAAAGCATGGTAAAAGGGCAAGAATAATAAATTTTACAACTACCAAATGCAAGAAATTAATAACAATAACTACTCAAACAAGCATTAAAAGAACATAAAACATGAAATTGCATTAAAGAAAATTGAAAGTACCAAGAGTTCATCAACATAAAAAGTAACCAAAATGAGGAATTAACAAGAAGAGCTAAGCGAATCAAAGCAATTGAACAAGGAAAAGCAAAAAAAAAACTAGATAAAAACAAGAATTAAAACCTAAATTAAAGAGAGTTTAACCTAAATCTACCCTAATTCTAGAGAGAAGAGGGAGCTTCTCTCTCTAGAAAACTACCTAAAGCATGGTTCCTACACTATCTAATTGCTCACCCTCTTTCTCCTTCTTCATTTCGGCCTCAAATACTTCAGAATTGAGTAGGATTTGGGCCTCAGTGAGCTCAGAAATCGCCCTCAGCATTTTTCCTTTAATGAGGTCACGTGCCGCTTGTCACGCGTACGCATGGGTCACGCGTACGCGTCACTTGGAAACTTTCTATATCACGCGTACGCGTCAGTCACGCGTACGCGTCGCCTTGACAAGTTTCTTCTTCACGCGTACACGTCGGTCTCGCGTTCGCGTCGGTCATGCGTACTCGTCGCCTTGAATCTTCCAAATCCTCATTTTCCATGAATTCTCCCTCTTGCATGCTTTTCTCTTCACTTCTTTGATCTATTCCTTGCCTCTTAACCCTGAAATCATTAACAAACATATCAAGGAATCAAGTGGAATCAAAAGTGAATTAAATTTAACTAATTAAAGGCCTAAAAAGCATGTTTTTAACCATCAAGCACAATTAGGAGAAATTCATGAAACCATGCTCTTTCATTGAATAAATATGGGGTAAGTTAATAGAATCCCCTAAATTCAACACAAGATAAACCACAGAATTGGGGTTTATCAAACCTCCCCACACTTAAACTAAGCATGTCCTCATGCTAAACCAATAACGAACGGATTTATGCTAGTAAAGAATTTCGCAAATAAGTTTTCGTTGCTAGTATAGTTTCTAAACCAACAAAGAATCCTTTCGTACAAAAACTTGTTTGTCACTAAAGCAAACTCAATAAAATTAATAAACCAAAGTATTTAAACCTCGGGTCGTCTCTCAAGGAATTGTAGGGAGGTGTAGTTATTATTGGTTATTGAAAAGTATATTTTTGGGTTTTTTGAAACGTTGAACAAGGAATGTAAATGATAAGAAAATAAACTTATAATTAAGAAAACTCTTGCCAAGGTATGAGAAATGAACGTCCTATCCTAGTTATCCTTATCAATTGTGATGAGAATTGTTCATTACTCCTACTTAGTTAACCCTTACTAAATAAAGGAAAGTCAAGTGGACCAATCAATTTGATTCCTCAAGTTCTAGTCAATTCCTAAGGAAAGACTAGCTTTAGAGGGATCCAAATCAACCAGTAAATTTCAATTATCAGTCAACAAAGGAGTTTAACAACTCAAGAGTCTCTAATTACTCAATTCAAGCTAAGAATGTAAAAAGCTAAATTAAAATCATAAATATGAAATACCTCAAATTGCATTAAATAAAGAAATCAAATCTAACATGGAGTTCATAAACCAAATTGGGAAAATAAATAAACTAGAATGCTAGAATAAATAAAAGTAGAAGAGAAACTAAATTAAAGGAATATTGAACCTGGAATTGAAAAGAAATAAACCTAAAACTAAGAGAAATCCTAAAACCTAGAGAGAGGAGAGAACCTCTCTCTCTAGAAAACTACATCTAAAACCTAAAATTATGTAAATTGATGAATGAATGAATGAATGAATCATTGAATAATTCCCCCACTTTGTAGCCTCTAATCTGTGTTTTCTGGGCCGAAAACTGGGTCCAAACTTAGCCCAAAATTGCCCCAAGCGTCTTCTGCACTTTCTGCACGTGGCCCATGTCACGCGTATGCGTAGGTCATGCGTGCGCATCGCTACCACCTTCTCAAAACTTAATTTTTCACGTTCCTTACACTTTTTCATGTTTCCTTTCCATCCTTTAACCCATTCCTACCCTATAAAGCCTGAAAACACTCAACACACAGATCACGGCATCGAATGTTAATAGAGGATAATTGAAATTAATAGTTTAAAGGCTTAGGAAACATGTTTTCAACTATATCATAGAATAAGGAAGGATTCGTAAAATCATGCAAATAATATGAATAAGTGAGCAAAGAATTGATAAAAACTACTCAAATTAGCACAAGATAAACCATAAAATAGTGGTTTATCAACCAAGAAAGACAAGAAAGGGGTGATAACATTTATTCAATGCAACTATCTAAATGCAAGCTACCTACATGCATCTAGCTATTCTAATTACTATATATATATATATATATAAGCATATATGTGGTAAAGTGAGTCAAATCTCCAAGAAATCATGTATGCACGATCAAGGGCCAAAATAATCATACCAAAATCAAATTCACAATTGAATTGAGTTATTCAAAAGAGCTCACAAACATGCAAGATAAGCAATGATCAAAGATGGAAATATGGAATAGGGCAATCGAACCCTCACAGGATGTGTATATACACTCTAGTCGCTCAAGTGTTTAGGGTTAATCCGCTCGAATCTCCTCTAATCATGCTTTCTAAAGTTTGTTCTTCATCTAACCAATCAACAAATATTTAGTGTACATATGCAACTATCATGAGGGCTTTTCAAGGTTGTAATGGGGCTAAGGGTGAGGATATATGTATGGCCAAGTGAGCTATCATTAGGGGTGGCAAGTGGGGAAGCCCTCCCCGCCCCGCCTAGTGAGGCGGTCCCAGAATCCCAGCCCGCCCCGCCTAATGGCGGGCTGGCGGGCTAAGCCTACCAAATATCCTCTTTTTTATTTACTTTTAACTATTAAATAATATATATAAAGGCGTAAAAAAATCTCTTTTGTTTTTTACTTTTAACTATTATAATTTTTAAAAGTATAAACAAATTATAATTTTTGTATTCACAAACATTAAAGTATTTGTAATTATAAATATTGTTCCCAAAGCAAAATAAACATAATCCAAAACATAATTATAAATATTGTCTCTAAAACAAAATAAACATAATCTAAAACACTCAATTTTCATCTTCATTCTCTTGTAAGTTGGGTTGGGGGAAGTTGAGTTTTGGCAAAAAAAAATTGTAAAAGTATCCCTTGCCAAAAAAATACTAAGCCCGGCGGGGAAGCCTGCCCCGCCCCGCCAAAGCTCGTGGTTTTAGCGGTGCAGGTTAGGCGGGCTTTCGCTATTTGGCGGTCCCAATTTTCTAGCCTAGCCCACCTTTTTTGGTGGGTTACGCGGGTCGGCCCGGCGGGTTTAGGCCCGTTTGCCACCCCTAGCTATCATTTAAATCTTTGACTAACCTAAGTTCTTACCTAACACATACACACACTCTATACAATTCTAAAATCAAACTTAGCTTCCCAAAATCTCACTTTTACATATATACATATACTCATGTATTGATAAACCACTATTTTATGGTTTATCTTGTGCTCAATTGAGTGATTTTTATCTACTCTTTACCCACTTATTCATACTATTTGCATGGTTTTACATTTGCCTTCCTAATTATGTGCTTTGATTGAAAACATACTTCTTTGATCTTATATTTGCTTATTATTAATCCTCTCTTATCACCATTAGATGCCTTGATATGTGTGTTAAGTGTTTTCAGATATTATAGGGCAGGAATGACTTGGAGGATGGAAAGGAAGCATGCAAAAGTGGAAGGAATACAAGAAGATGAAGAAGTTGCTAAGCTGTCCAGCCCGACCTCTTCGCACTCAAACGGCTATAACTTTAGCTACAGAGGTCCAAACGACGCGGTTCCAGTTGCGTTGGAATGCTAACGTCCGGAGTTTCGATTTGATATATAATATGCTATAGTTTCCCTGAGGCTAGGCGACTGGATCGCGTGATCCATGCGGCCGCGTCGCAGTGACGGAAATTAGTGTGTTTGAATTCTTCTCCAGCGATTTCCGGGCTGTTTTCGACCTAGTTCGCAGCCCAGAAAACACAGATTAAAGGCTATAAAGTGGGGGATTGAATCCATTCAAAGGGAGGCTCGAATAATTCACTTCTCATGATTTAGATTAGTTTTGAGAGAGGTTCTCTCCTCTCTCTCTTAGGATTTAGGACTTCTCTTAGTTTTAGGAGTGACTCTCAATCCCAGGTTCTTTATTTTTATATAATTTATGAACTCTTCCATGTTACATATAATTTTCTTAATTAATGTTATTTGAGGTATTTCAATTCATGACTTCTTTCTTTTATTTACATGATTACTGCTTCCCATCTGAAGACATTTTTATTCCAGTAGATTTACTCTTTTCCTTTTAGTTTTGGTTTAGAAATCAGTAACTCAGAAGTTATCCAATTCAACAGCATAATTGTTAATTGTTATCTTTCCAATTGAATTGATCTTCAATAATCCCAATCTTTTCTTAGGAATTACTAGGATTCAAAAGATCTAACTAATTAGTCGCTTGACCTTCCCTTGTTATAGCAAAGGTTAACTAAGTGAAATTAAGATTCAACCTTCATTATTGTTGATAAGGATAACTAAATCTGGACTTCCAATTTCTCATACCTTGCCAAGAGTCTATTTTATTATTATTATTTTATTTTATTTGTCATATAACATATTCCTACCTTACTTCCTAAACCCCAATTTACAAACTCATAACCATTAATAAGAACATACCTCCCTGCAATTCCTTGAGAAGACGACCCGAGGTTTGAATACTCGGTTATCAATTTCAAAGGGGTTTATTACTTGTGACAACCAAAACGTTTGTACAAAGGGATTTCTGTCGGTTTAGAGACTATATCTACAACGCGACTGTTTTTATGAAATTCTTTACTGGCAAAAATCCTAACGTCAAAATGGCGCCGTTGCCGGGGATTTGCAAACGTGTGCCTTATTATTGGTTATTGTAAATATTTTATTTTTGCTTGTTTATTTGTTTTTATTTTTGTTTTTTATTTTTGCTTTTTCTTAAGTTAAGAGGTTATTGGTTTTTATTTTAAAATTTTTATTTTATCTTATCTTATTTCAAAAATCAAATTTCAAAATTCAAATTTCAAAATTTAATTTTCAAATTCAAAATTTAAATAACCTTTTAATTTAAATTTATTTTTATTTTTGTTTTTAATTTTTATTTGCTACTATGAACTCTCACCCCTTTGGCTATGAGTCTGGTTACAATGATGTTGCAGGAAGAAGAAATTACAATGAGAACAGGCATCATGGTTGGAACAATCAAAGATGGGAGGAGCCACAAGGATTTGATCAACCCTCATGGCAACAACCACCTCCAATGGACTATCAACAACCACCACCATATGCCTATGAACCCTTTCCTCAACATAACTTTGGACCACCACACTCACAAGCCCCTTTCCGCCATTCACCTCCATATGACCCTAACCCTCAACCACCATACCAACCACCTTATGAGCCATATGAACCATATATAGAACCACCCCAATTCCAACCCAATTACTCACAAGAACCACCACTTCAATATTCACCATCTCCGTATCCATCAATCCAAGAGCACTATGATCCTATTTATAAAAACCGAGTACATCAAGAGACAAAGGATCGTTTCAAGGAAACAGTGAATCGATGTCATGCAACCATTCGTCAATTGGAGCAAGCAATAATGAGTCAATTAGCTTCCCGACGTTCGGACACTCAAGAAACCCCCATGGCTTCATGTGGACAATCTAATGAAGAACGTAGCATGAAGGAGATATTAGAAACTCCAGTGGACAGTACGGAGCATGACTTTGTACTGGAACAAGTAGAGGAAGCCGGAATTATTGAAGAAGAAGAAGTGGTTGAAGACTTAGGAGATGCAGAACCTCCATGGGAAAGTCTAGTCATAGAACCCCCTTCCAAGACATTTGAAATTGATGCTAAGGAGGATGCACAACCTCCAAGGCATATCACAGTTGAAGACTTGGAAGAGGTTGATCAAGAGATGGAGATTCAAGAAGAAGAAGCACAACCTCCCATGCCCTTGGAAAGCAATAAAGAGGAGATTGAATTGGAAGAAAGCTACCAAGAGGAAGAAGTTGAAATTGAAGAAGTTTGCAAAGAGGTGGTAATTATCAGAGAAGAACACAAGGGAGTGGAGCTTGCAATTTCATTAAAAATACCTCCCCCTAAGTTGCCATCATCCTTCACAACATTCAAGTGGGTAAAATTCATATCCCTTAGCTTTCTAATTCCACTTGAATATGGGCTACTGGAGACGGATGGTCAACTTAGAGCTCTTTGTAACATTAAGAGTAAGAGGAAGATGGCTAGTGGTAAGAATTGTCCTGCAAGGTTCATTATGGTTGGAAGCCTTAAGTTTAAACGCAAAGGTTGGTGTAGAGCTCAATTGAATCGGTCTAGGAAGCTGTTTGGTAGCTGCAGTGAGAATTCAAATTACTTATCACCCGGCTAAAAAAATACAAATCTCAATAAAAATGGGTGTAAAAGCAAGATTTGGGATCCTGGAATCTGCTCTGACAATTGTCACCCCGGGAGCCTAAGAATCTGTTTGAAGCTTCTTAAGGGCTTTACATGCTTAGTGTGGGACCTCGGAGCTTACTAGAGATACAAACATTGGTGGAGATTCCTGAATGAGTTCAAACACAAGCCACCATAACAGGGAGCTCACCAAATGTCCAACTTAAGGACTTTAACTAAAAGTGCTAGGTGGGAGACAACCCACCATGGTATAATCATTCCTTTCTCAATTTTAATTTTATTTCATTTTGTTTGTTTTGTTTTATTTTATTTTATTTTATTTTATTTTATTGAAGCTGGAATTTCGCATCACATTCATATTAACATTGCATTCTGCATTTTCTTTTCAAATTAAAAAAAAAATGCCACGCGATGCGACCGCATCAGCGATGCGTCCGCGTCGCAAGGAGAGGGGAGAAAAATAAAAACGAACAGAGAGTCACGCTGGAGCGTGGCTGGAGGCGTGCCTTTAGCATCATTTGACCCCACGCGACCGCGTCGTGTGAGAACTTTGGCCTCCCACGCGACCGCGTCACCCACGCGGCCGCGTGCCATGTAATTTGACGTAAAAAGGGTGCATGGCAGAAAGTTGAGCTGGAATGGGGCTGGACTCGTGCTGGAAGCCCAAACCCTCCCACGCAAACGCGTGCCCTGCGCGTTCGCATCGTTTTCAAAAGATGGCCAGTCATGCGACCGCGTCCCCCACGCGATCGCGTCACCCAGATTTTTGGCAAAAAGAGTTTCGAACAGAGAGTTGCGCGACCGCAAGGCTGCACTCGCGCCAATCGCACAAATCAGGCCACGCGATCGCGTGATCCACGCGTCCGCGTCACCTGACCTTATCGCGAACCACGCGACCGCGTCACTCACGCGTCCGCGTCGCCTGCGCCGCACAACATATCCAGATTAGCCAATTTTCTTATCTTTTCTTCTCTAATCCTTATTTTTCTTACCTTTTCTTGTTTCTTTCTTCTTCCTTTCTTATTTTCTTTCACCTCCATTCTATTTTATTTAATTTACTTACATATTTTCATTCATTTCATTTTAAATTTATGCATATTTTTATTTTCTTTTCTGAATTTTTTATTTTTCTATTGGTGTTAAAAAATTTTTTTTTTCAAACTGTTGCATCTTTTCTTAAATTTATTTTGGTAACTTGTTTTACACTGTGGGATGATATTAATTATCTGCCAATGCCAATCTTTTATGATACTTGCACTCCATTTGCATTGACATGAGCTTGTATTGATACTTGCATTACCCACACTCCTCCCCTATGTTACAAATTTTATACCACTGGCATGCCATGGCTTCTATTGTTTTCTCACTTGCATGTTGTAGCTACCATGTAATTGAGACCCTTATTATTTGGCATTAGCCCACCCATACTGTATTTATTTTCCTATCTTTATTTCTGGGTTACTCTTCTTCCCTTTTTCTTTCAGGATGGCCACCCGGAAGAGAACCGGAAGACGTTTACATGGGGAGACAGGCAAGTCAATCTGTACAATCTATAGAGAAAAGTATCAGTTGAAGCCACCCGTCCACCTGCACATCTCAGCATGCACCGAGGACGGTGCAATCCTTAAGTGTGGGGAGGTCGATACCGATCTCCGTGGGTTAGTACCTTCCTATCTCAACACCAATATTTTATTTTCTTTGTTTATTCATTGTTTGCATGTTTGATTGCATATTTGTTTGATTTTTTGCATATTTTACCACTTGGTTGAAGTAATATTTTCTTTTTCAAGAAACCTTTTAAGAGCATTTCACTAATTTGAATAAAATTTAATGTTACACTTGTTTGAAGAGATATTATACTGGAACATGGTTTAGAACTCGAACACACAAAACCTGTGAGATTTTTGAGCCTATTTGAATTGGTTCCATTTTTTCAACCAATATTTTATTTTTTTATGTGTGTTTTTCTCTCTAAAATTGTGATCTTTGTCTTGCTTAATTCTATATTTCCATAATTTGATGTATGCATACACTTACATGATTGAGGCCTTTGTTTCACTAAGCTTACATACCCATATGGCCTTACCTTTCATTATCCCTTGCAAACCAATTTTGAGCCTATTTTACCTCTTTGTTCTTTTTATTTAGCACATCATTAACTCTAAGCAAAAAACAATAATGTCCTTAATTTGAATCCTTGTTAGCTTAGACTAGTGAGAATGCTTATGATTTAAGTGTGGGGAAAGTGGGTTCGGAAACATTTGGTTTGAGAATTGAGTATGTTAGAATTTTCTGAAAATGTGAAAAAAATGTTTAGGACATGATTCATGCATCCAATAATTTAATCATATGCATTGAGAAAAATAAAAGAAAAAAAATACAAAAATATGTACCAAAAAAAATAAAAATAAAAATAAAAATAAAAAAAATAAAAAAAATAAAAAAAGAGAAAAAGAAAGGAAAAAAGAGCAAATAAGTAAAAGGGGACAAAATGTCCCAAAGTAAATGTTGGTAGCAATGCATATGAGTTGTACTCAAATCAGGATGCATGAATATGTGAAAAATATGGTTAATGGATAGTTAGATGTGGTATTTTGATTACATGGATTGTCTTAAGTTAGGTGGAAAAAGTTTAAGTTAATTAAGGATTCAGATTTTAGTCCACTTGGCCAAATACAATCCTACCTTGACCCTAACCCGGCCCATTACAACCCTTAAAAGACCTCTTGATATGTGTATTTGTGCATTAAATTTGTGTTGATTGTTAGATGAAGAACAAGCCTTAGAAAGCAAGGATAGTAGAGAATTGAAAAAATCGAACCTTAAACACTTGAGTGATTAGAGTGTATACACTACCAGTGAGGGTTCGATGCTCAATTCCTTGTTCCCGGCTTTCATGAGCTATTTTCTTCTACAAGTCTATTTGTACTTCATTTTCATGATTTGAATTAGTGAAATCCAATTCATATTTGTTCTTAAAAGATTTGTTTACTTTTAACCAAGTAGGTAGAAACATTTTGCATGTAGTTGCATTCATATAGATAGGTTGCATTTCATACATTCTACCATTCCTCTTCATCTTTATAGTTTCTCTTGAGCTTAGCATGAGGACATGCTAGTGTTTAAGTGTGGGGAGGTTGATAAACTACTATTTTATGGTTTATCTTGTGCTCAATTGAGTGGTTTTTATCTACTCTTTACCCACTTATTCATACTATTTGCATGGTTTTACATTTGCCTTCCTAATTATGTGCTTTGATTGAAAACATGCTTCTTTGATCTTATATTTGCTTATTATTAATCCTCTCTTATCACCATTAGATGCCTTGATATGTGTGTTAAGTGTTTTCAGATATTATAGGGCAGGAATGACTTGGAGGATGGAAAGGAAGCATGCAAAAGTGGAAGGAATACAAGAAGATGAAGAAGTTGCTAAGCTGTCCAGCCTGACCTCTTCGCACTCAAACGGCTATAACTTTAGCTACAGAGGTTCAAACGACGCGGTTCTAGTTGAGTTGGAAAGCTAACGTCTGGGGCTTCGATTTGATATATAATATGCTATAGTTCCCCTGACGCTAAGTGATGCGACCGCGTGATCCATGCGGCCGCGTCGCAGTGACGGAAATCAGCGTGTTTGAATTCTTCTCCAGTGATTTCCGGGCTGTTTTCGACCTAGTTCGCGGCCCAGAAAACACAGATTAGAGGCTATAAAGTGGGAGATTGCATCCATTCATAGGGAGGCTCGAATAATTCACTTCTCATGATTTAGATTAGTTTTGAGAGAGGTTCTCTCCTCTCTCTCTTAGGATTTAGGACTTCTCTTAGTTTTAGGAGTGACTCTCAATCCCAGGTTCTTTATTTTTATATAATTTATGAACTCTTCCATGTTACATATAATTTTCTTAATTAATGTTATTTGAGGTATTTCAATTCATGACTGCTTTCTTTTATTTACATGATTACTGCTTCCCATCTGAAGATATTTTTATTCCAGTAGATTTACTCTTTTCCTTTTGGTTTTAGTTTAAAAATCAGTAACTCAGGAGTTATCCAATTCAATAGCATAATTGTTGATTGTTATCTTGCCAATTGAATTGATCTTCAATAATCCCAATCTTTTCTTAGGAATTAACTAGGATTCAAAAGATCTAACTAATTAGTCGCTTGACCTTCCCTTGTTATAGCAAAGGTTAACTAAGTGAAATTAAGATTCAACTTTCATTATTGTTGATAAGGATAACTAAATCTGGACTTCCAATTTCTCATACGTTGCCAAGAGTCTATTTTATTATTATTATTTTATTTTATTTGTCATATAACATATTCCCACCTTACTTCCTAAACCCCAATTTACAAACTCATAACCAATAATAAGAACATACCTCCCTGCAATTCCTTGAGAAGACGACCCGAGGTTTGAATACTCGGTTATCAATTTCAAAGGGATTTGTTACTTGTGACAACCAAAACGTTTGTACGAAGGGATTTATGTCGGTTTAGAGAATATATCTACAACGCGACTGTTTTTATGAAATTCTTTACTGGCAAAAATCCTAACGGCATGTATCAATTCCAATCTCAACACATATGCATTGATCTTTTTATTGAACTTCACATTGGGGTAATTTTGTCCCCTATTTATTTATTTCTTTTTTTTCTTTTCTCCTTTTTTTTATATGTATGAAAGCATAATATATACACAGGACATCAATGCATATGGTTTCTATACTTTTGCATGAGTATACTCCCAAATTCTCACTTTTTCTCAATAAAAACAATACACACTTTCATCAACCAAGGTTCCCATATTTTCCACACTTAATTAACAGACACACTCACTATCTTAAGCTAACCAAATATTCAAATAGGACAATTAATTATTTTTTTGCTTAAAACTAGTGATGTGGTAATATAAGGAACAAAAGGGAATTAAACATGCTCAAAGTGTCAAACAAAGGCAAATGAAATGGTAGGCTATTTGGGATAAGGAGCTATACTCAAATGATGGCCTCAATCACATAATTGCATGAATATACACTAAATAATGGACATATAGAATGGAACAAACCAAAGATTGCAATCATAGAAAAGAAAACACACAAGAATCAAAATCATGGTTAAATGATGTAACCATATAATTAGGCTAAAAAACTCACAGGTTGTGTATTCTTAGATAAAAAACCATATTCCAAACTATATATATACATCATGCAAGTTTCAAAAAGTTTCAACTCAAATCAATTTGAATTTTAATGCCCTTTTATAAAAGGAATTTCTTGAAAATCCCATCAAATTGACCGATATTTATTTTAAATATACTAAATGATATGATGTGATTGTGAAAAGTTAAAAAGTTTTAGTTTAATTCCTATTTTCAACCAAATCAATTTTTCATATGCAACAGAATAAACTAAGCTCAATTATACGCATTTTTCCAATCACAACTAATAAACTCATATAACTATATATATACTACTAACCAAAATATGCAAATCAAATTAAAAATCTGAGGTATATACAAGCAAAAGTGAAAATACGATAAACTAAAAAGTATCCAAAACAACTAATATATACAAAAATCCAAAAGTGCAATAAAGTAAAAAATGCAAGTACTGAAAATAAAACAAAATAAAAGCAAAAGTGTCTGAAATGAAATGGTTCACCAAAATATAAACTCTGCCGATGAGGCGGCCTCCCCACACTTAAATGACAGCATCGTCCTTTGTGCTCCTCAGGTCAAGTCGGGTGAGAGGGGTCAACGCCTACATCTCTACCATCACCTGTGGGTGCATGTGCCTCCGGCTCTGTCTGCTGAAGCTATAGCTGGGGCTCTGGCTCCACAGAGGTCTGTTGCTCGGTAGGAGCCTCTGTCTGTACAGGGGCCTCGTTATGGGTCTCCTTTGACTGAGCCTCCTCCTCATCAGACTGGTCGGATGGGGTGTCGGGCTCAGAGGGGATATCAGTGCCGCCTGAAATCACAATCCGCCTCAAGTGCTGATAACGTCACTTGTTGTGACGTTCCATCTGATCCATGCGCTCAAAGAGACGTTGCACTAAACAGTATATCGGCTGAGATGTGGATGATGGTGCTGGTCTAGAAGGTGTTGATGGTGCTGCTGAAGGTCCTGCTGCAGCTGAAGAAGTAGCCGGCTTTGTAGCTGCGGCTATGGCAGGTCAATCTCGGCGTCGGGCTACTGGACAATCACCGAACCAATTCTCTCAAGGAATAACTTTCTCTTTTTTGCTGTGGACTACTGGTGTCTCATCCCCTTGCTCACAGGGTACCTCAGCCTGGTGAGCTAACTGCGTGATCAAGCATGGGAATGGCAGGTTGCCTCGGATGTGGGCCCGGGCCATGTATCTACGGATGAGTCTTGGAAAGTAGAGTTCCTTCCCCTCCAAGACACACCATATCAATGCAATCATATCGGCCAGAACCTCAGTCGCATGAGGGCTAGGCATGACATTAGTAGTCAGGATCTGCTGCCACACCTTAGCCTCCTGCGTCAGATACTCAAACTTGATGCCTTTGGGACCTAGTTTAGAATGACCATACTCCAAAGGAACATTAGGACTAATAGCAACAACCTGGCGCACTGCATCCCAATCAAAAGTCATACAATGCATTGCTTCCTCGACCTTATCGAAGTCATCTTTATCACTGACCTTCGGCTGGAAATGGAGGATCGCCTCAATAGCCTCTTCTGTCACTAGAATCTGTCTGTCTCTGAGGTGAACTGCATCAAGGGTCACCCGGTAAAAATTACTGTAAAACTCCCGGACCTAAAATTCGTTCACTCTCACCAAGTCTCTATCCAGAAATACCCAACCGCCTTCCTCAATTTGATGCTCAGAAAACTTCTTCATATCAAAGGGTACAACTAATTTCTTCTCCAGAATGAGTTTTTGCTACAGAAACTACAGAAATCTTAGCTGACAGTACAAATTGGCGAACTTGACTAAGTTGGAGGAAGGTGTAGCTTGGTCAGCCTTCTCCTTATCATTGAGCCGCTGCTCAGATAAAGCCACATTCGATGACTCATTAGGTGGTTGTGATCTCTTTTTCTTGCTAGAGGTGGCCTTAGCTTTGCCTTTTCCTCTGTCAGACATCCTGAAAAACAGAATTCACAGGTTACAGAATATCAAACAAAGCAGAGAAATGGAAAGACAACCAGTGTATCAATAATACAAATAGAAAATAGGAAACAGAGGGGTTAAAGCTAAAACCTGAAGTGAGTCAATAACATCACAATTAACTTGGAATGGACTGTAAAAGGAATTACAAATCGGTCAGAAATCATGTAACGACCCAATTTCTGGTACGTCATGATCATACTAGAAACTGAGCGCTACCAACTTGTCTACCTATTTATTATCTATTATTTATTATATGAGCCTGATTCGTTGTTAAAAGCGTAGTTATTTTACGAGGTACTTTCTTTTTTTTTTCCTGAAAACGTTTGGATTAATAGACGAAATCATTCATAAGCAATTCACAACTGATAACAGATAAAACAGTTATAAACAACCATACATAAATATATCACAAGCAGTTGATATCATTCGGTTATCCAGCCTTTATTAGAGTAAAGATCTTTAGTTAGGACACCCCTAGATATAACTAGATAATAACTGTATACATATATATACATACAACATCCCAGGTCCTGACCTGTTCAAGAAGTCCCTAAGCTGGCACCCAGGCTAGCCTAGACTCTATACTCACCTAGTCCCTCTAAACTACCTAAGCGAGGGAAAGTACGTTCTAGGTCTTCAAAACTCAAGTCAGGTAGATCGTCATCAAAAGGTGGAACATCATCTTCTACTCCTCTGCACGATCAGATATTGCCGTATGACATCACTCCAGTACCTCATCAAGTAGCCACATAACAAGAGTCTCGTACATAGGATTTAGGTTAAAGTTCGCGTACAAACGGGGTGCATACGTTGGCTGGTCTCACCGTATATACATATGAACAGAGAACAGAATTCACCCTAGACTCAGAAGACTACCTAGAGTGGAATTCTCTTTGCAGAACTGTCATTAGTAAACTACGGAAGGGTGCTCATGCTTCCATCTGAAGGGGGAAGAGAGAGAGAAGGGGTAAGAACTGGGGAGTTCTTAGTAGGGTCGGGGTTATTAGTTAAGTTCATTAATTTCGTGTAGCTTAGCAGACATATAGCAGAATACAGAGAAATAGTAAACAGAAGATGCAGATAAATAAAGAAACTAAGAAAGCAAAACACAAACAAAAGAATACAAGGAAACAAAACACAGACACAGAGAATAGAATGAAAACAAAGAAAGCATACATTCAAACAACAATCATAACAGAGGAAATGCGCAACCAAGTATGATGCATGTCTGTCCTATGCAGGCCATGAGCTCACGTGTCGGTTTACACCCTGCAGCCCGACATTACATAGGAACTAGTCCTAGATATGGCTTATTTTCTGTAGGTGAACTTCGTCCTACAGAAATAGCACTCCCGTAAGTGAACTTCGGCTTACAGGAATAGTCTAAACACAACATAACAACTTTCCATAGGTGAACTTCGGCCTACAGAAATAACACCTCTGTAAGTGAACTTCGGCTTACAGAAATAGCGCCCCTGTAAGTGAACTTCGGCTTACAGGTATCACAATTCTCTGTAGGTGAACTTCGGCCTACAGGAGCAACACCCTGAGATACACAATTGATATTCACTGCAGGTGAACTTCAGCCTACAGGAATAACAACTTACTGTAGGTGAACTTGGGCCTACAGGACCTCTAGGGCCAATAGAAAAGCATCAGATGAACATGTAATAGAATATCATGCCACAAGGCTTAACTCTTTTTTTTATACTCTTCTCCTCTATTCTCTTTGTTATATTACTCTTTTCTCATTATCATCATTCAATATCATTCTCATTATTCATCATCACTTTCACATTCTTATGCAGTACTTCTTTCTTTCTCTGTTCAATCATACTATACAAACTTTACAGCTTTTACTTTTACAACATCTCAACTCAAACCATTTCTCTTTATCAGATTACTCTTTTCTCTGTATCCCTTTATTCTACTCTGGTTATTCTGTTCTCTGTATCTCTTTACTTTTCTCTGGTTACTCTGTTCTCTGTGTTTCTCTACTCTGCTCTGATTTCTCCGTTTAACGTATGTATTTAAAGATTATGTAAATTTCGGTATGAATAGTTATCCTGTCCCGAGTATAGGTTCATTAAGTCTACACTGAAACAGTTTAACTTTTCATATTATACCTAACCCTAGTCACAACTCAAGGACTAACTATGTTGCCCTAGTTCGTTCACTAATTTCTGTCTGTTTTTTTGTCATTAAAACTTTACAGACTTTTCTTTGGTTTTTATCTTTTCTTTAACTTTTTATCTTTCCTTTATCTTTGCCTCACTAATATGTTCTTACCACTCCCTAAGTGTTTTATGAAGGTAATTATGAGATTCTGCGCTTAAAGTTGTCTTTCTAAAGCTTTTACAGAAAACTGCCTTTTCCGCATTATTTTATTATTTTTATTAAAATATTATTTTTAATTAAATATTATTATTTAATATTTTATTATTATTTATTATTTTATCATTAAATTTTCGAAAATTACCCCTTTTTAACTCTTAACCTTTAAAATTCACTTTTTACCACCCGTAACTTTTAATATTTCTACTTTTACCACCCTAACTTCCAGAAATTACAAAATAACCCCTTAAACACCAAAATATTTACTTCCTTACCCTTTTCAAGATCTAAAAGGTGTTCTTCATGTTCTTCACAAAATCTTCAGATTCTTTCTCTGTTTTTACCCGTTTTTCAGTCTTTTCAGCAACCGATTTTTACCAAAATTCAAAATAAAATTGCAGCCACTAAAACCCCATCTTTTCTACATGATTTTAACACAAATTGAACCCCAATTTAAGGACTAGGGTTCGTTTTTCCAGCAGCCATGAAGAACACAAATTCAAAGTTGAATATCATCAAATTTCATCAAATTTTCACCAAAATTTCAACAAGAATTACTCATATAAACAATAAATTTCAAGCATAACCAAACCATATCATAATCACACAACTCAAACACAATCAATCAAGATTAAATTCGTCAATCCTTACCTTGATTTGCTGCTCCAAATTCGGTTAGACTTTCAGGTGGTCCTTAAGCACTTTTTCCTCCTAAAACACATCAAGAACAACTTTAAATCCACAAACTCTCAACTAACCAAATCTCCCTCAGTACGTTAGGAAGAGATATCTCACCTTAGACTTGCTGAAAATTAATGTTTCTTGGCCCTCAAGTCAAGTTAAGCATGATTCCTAAGGAAGAACATCAAGAAAACACATGTTTTGCATGGTTTTCCTTGAAAACCGAATTGAAGAGGGAGTAAGACAGCCATCTCACCTTATTTCCAGCCTTGATAAGTCACATGGTTATGTAGAGAAAGAAGAGATGATCATTTTGGTGAAATCGGAGTTTTGATTTGAGTTTTAGTTCAGCAGAAATCAAGATTTGAAGATTTGGAACTAAGAACTTTTCTCTCTTTTTCTCTCTACCTATTTTCGGCCACAAAGTGAAAATGAGCCAGCCTTGGGGGTTTGGGGGTGTAAGGTAAGTTGTGATTGGTTGGCTTGGAGGTGGATTTAAATAATATTAAAATATCTCAGGTGTATAACTACTAAAACTAGATGTATCGGAACACTTGCAAAAATATCTCTAAAAATTATTTTCTGAGCTACTAGCATAAATGACACTAGTAAAATTTATTATGAGAATAAAACATGAATAATGAGGCCTTAGCATTGCTAAAGTCATCAGAGAGTGCTGGTGCTAAGCTGCACCAGTAAATTGTGAACCTGGTTAAACCGGTTTTCTGTTTTTAACTAAAACTGATCAGGTAACCTTATAATATCATTCAAGAGGCTTCTAATACTCATATAATGATGGTATTATCCTATTATCTCTCTTTTCTCATGAATCGAGTCCGGTTTGTCAAACTGAGACTATTTACGAAAAACCGAATCAAAACTCCTAACCGATACAGTTCAAAAACTAGGTTCTTCGCGACCGCGTTATCGAGCTTGTCTCGGAAAAGGTTCTAACTTAAATATGACATAATGACAATGAGGATTGAGATACTTGATGATATATCAGAGGTTTTCCCCTTACTGATCTTCCGGAGAAATTCGTACTTTCAGAAAAAATCTCGCGTACTCGAAAATCGGGGTTGTTACATTCTACCCTCCTAAAAGAAAATTTTGCCCTCAAAATTTAACATGCGCATAAGAAGTTATAGTATTATCTAGAAAAACCATAGTGTGGTACTCACCTCGAGTGGAAGAATTATATGCATTTGTGTTGCCAGCAGTTACGGTAAAAACCCTTCCTTGTTGTTTTGGCCTTGCTGGATCTCGAACAAACCTCCTTGGGCAAATCCTAGCTATGTGTCCAGGTTCTCCGCAAGCATAACAATGGTTTGTCCCATACTGACATGGTATGTTACCATGATCTTTCCCACACCATGAGCATACTGAAATATCCTGAATTTCCTGAGGTTGACCTCCTTCTTCTTCTCCCAAATTATTGTTGTCGTATTTGCCATTGTTACGAGCGAGAAAGTTACCACGCGTGAGTTGTCCCTTTTCTTTTTTTGAAGCACAAAAACAAAATTAAGCACTCTCCTAACCTATATACACTCTAGACCAACCAAAACTTAAACTAAACCAAAAATCTTTTAAGTTTTTGAAAAAGTTTTTCTAAAGAATATTCAAACAAAACTTGTAATTCAAATAAAATGCAATTCAAAACGACTAACCTACAACCTAAAGCATAAACTTAATCAAACAAACTAACAAACAAAACACTAAAACAAGAATGTGCAAAGAAGAAAACAATCTAACAATGGCAACTCAGTCACTCATCGATTATATTTATAAGAGAATGGAAATAGTTTAACATGGTGGGGTGTCTCCCACCTAGAACTTTTATTTATTGTCCTTAACTTGGACAATTGATGGGGTCCTTGCTATGGTGGCTTATGTTTGAACTCTTCCTTGAATCCCCACCAGTGTTTGCATATCCAATGTCCACCGGGATCCCAAATTAGGTGCATAAAGCTTTCAAGCGAATTGAAACAAGTGACAAGGCCCCAAAGTGGTTGATTCCCAAATTGTATTCCGTGGTCCCAAACTTTGTTTTTGCACCTGTCTTCTTGTTGATTACCATAGTTCATTCTGGGTGGCAAGACTTGTGAATTCTCATTGAAGGACCACACTCTCCTAGATCCTCTCAATCGAGTACTACACCATCCTTTGCACTTAGATTTTGGTGATTCAACCATAGTGAATCTTGAATTGTGATGCCTACCACTAACCAACTCTTGCTTTTCATTCCACAAAGATTCCTAAGTTGACCATCCATTTCAAGCAAACCATATTCAAGGGGAATAAGAAAGCTAAGGGATATGAATTTTACCCACTTGAATGGTGTAAAAAATGATGGTGACTTAGAAAGAGAGGCCTCCCCACACTTTGACAATGTGAGGTTCACTCTCTTGTGCTCTTCTTTGGTTACCTCCACCTCTTGACAAGCATCTTCCATGTTCACCTTTTGACAAGGTTCTTCACATTCAATCACTTCTTCATAACCTTTTCTAGCTCTTCTCCATCCTTCATGTCACAACTTGGAGGTAATGTGGAACTTACCTCAACATCAACCTCAATTTTAATGGAAGAAGACTCCTCAAATACCAAAGGACCATGTGTTGGTGTGGAATCATCATCAAGAAGAAGTTGTGTTGCTTGCTCAACTTCTTCCAATTCTTCATCATTCACCATATGCTTTGGAGGTTGCGCACCCTCCTTAACATTGCTTTCAAGTTCAATGGAAGAAGGCTCAATAGGATCATCGAGGTGATTTGTTAGTGTGGACAAGAACTCATTAATGATTGAATCCAATTCTTGATCAACCTCTCCTAATTCTTTAGCCACTCCTTCTGGCTCAATTGTCTCAACTTTCTCCTCTTGTTGCAATTCTTGCTTCAACTCTTCTTCTTCACCTTGAAGCTCTAAATTCACTCCCTAACTATGCTCTTTGGTTGATCCTCTACATTCATCAATGGGAGTGTCTTGATTGTATGAGCCTAAGTGGGAGGCCATGCGGTTAGCGGCTTCAGTCATGGTAGCCACCATGATTTCTATCTTCTTTAGCTCCTTTTATTGTTCTTCTTGCTTTTGGATATAAGAGCTAATATATCTTTGTTATTTTTGCAAGAAGTTATGAAGAGCTTCATCCATTGAAGGAGGTGGTGGAAGAAAGGGTTCGTTGTTTGGAAGAAATGGTTCATAATTGGAAGGTGGTTCATCTTGGTAAGGGTATAGAGGTGATGTTTATGGGATTGATGGTTCTTGAGAATATTGATGTTGGAATGGTGGTGGCTCTAAATATGGCTCATATGGTTGTTGGTATGGTGGATATGGGTTAGGATCATATGGAGGTGAATGGTGGTGTGGGGCTTGTGAGTAAGGTTGTTGAGGACTATGTTGAGGGAAGGGGTCATATGTATGTAGTGGTTGTGGTTGACAACCACAATGAGGTTCACCACATCCATTAGATTGGTAAGTATTAGAAGTTGGATTGTACCCATAAGAAATCGGAGGAGGTTATTGCCAAGAAGGTTGTCTATATACTTGAGGTTCCTCCCACCTTTGATTTCCAATTCCTTGATGCAATCCTTCATTAAAGCTTCCATTTCCTACAATATAGTTTGAACCAAACTCATAGCCAAAGTGATGAGAATTCATAATGAAAGGGGAAACAAAAACTAAAAACACAAGAAACAAAGAGATAAAACCTAACTACTAACTCAAATGAGCAAACCAACACAAAAGCAAACTATTCACAGTATTCACATATGAACAATAACCAATAACAAGCACAAATTGTAATTCCACGGCAACGGCGCCAAAAACTTGATGTAAAGGAAATCGTCGGCTTAGAATTTCTTCTCGATAAAAGAAATTGCTTCGTTGCAAGTATAGTTCCAAATCGATAAATAACCTTCAATCAAAGTTTAATTTTGGTTGTCACAAGTTCAACCCAATAAAAATAATCGAGAGGATTTCTCCCGGGTCGTTCTTCCTAGGAATTACAATCAAGTGCTCAATTATTGGTTATGAGATTCACGGGGGCTGGGTTGATAAAACAAGATATTAAAAAGGCAAGAATTTAAATGACAATAAAAGTAAATAAAACAATTAAAGATAACAAATACTAGAAAGATGTGACGAGTGGCAGAAGTTAGACCAATTAAGAGATTATAATATAATAGAATAGCGTTACGAGTATAGCTCTTAACCAGCAAAAATCCGCCTCATCCATTTAGAAAGGTTGTCAGAAAAAAGGTTTAGAATAAAAATACTGGGAGTATGAGTCCCAGGTCGTCTCCCAACGAGTTGCTAGTAAGGGTGCTAATTTATTAATCAGGTGTTTTCCGAGAGTTTTGAGAATTGATTAACAGAAAATAAACAATTGTAAATTAGTGCAATGAAAATTAAAAGGAATTTATATTATTCAAAATAAAAAGCCTTGACTGGGGGAATGATTAATCGGAAGTTCTATCCTTGTTGGAATTCTCTCAAGTGTAGTATAAAGAGGTTGTTATTTTCACTTAGTTAACCCTTACTAAATAAAGAAAAGTCAAGTGATTGAGCTAACTCTTATTCGCAAATCCTAGTCCTCTCCCTTGGGAAGGTCTAGTGTTAGTAAATACAAAATTAGCCAACAACTTCCAATTTAACTAAGCACTTGAGCATTCCAACTCAAGTGTCTCCTCCTATTCAACCCCCATGTCAAGTGGAGAGTTTACTCCATCGACATGAATGTAACGCTCACAAGAATATAAGAAGAAGACATGATAAATTAAATAAAATAAAGCTTTGAAAATTAATTAAAGATAAAAGTAATCCTTTGCATTAACAATCCATGAAAATAATCCAATTACCACTCTAAACAAGAATTAAGAATATGGAATAAATAAAAGAGTAAGTAAGGAAACAAACTAGAATAGTATCTTCAACGGAGGTGATGACTCCTCAATATCCGAAAGCAAAAGCAATAAACTAGGAATGTAAAGAGAACCTAGAGGAAGAGTAATTCCTCTCTAGATTTAGATCTAAAAACCTAAAAACTATCCTAATGAGAATATGTGAATGTGTATGTCTCTCCTGGCTTTATTCTGTGTTTCTGGGCCGAAAACTAGGTCAAAATGCAGCCCAAAATCGCCCCCAGCGTTTTCTATTAATTTTGCAGATCGCGCAAGTCACGCGTATGCGTCAGTCATGTGTGCGCGTCTTTTGTGCAGACTCCAATCCACGCGTACGCATCAGGCACGTGCACGCGTCGTTGCAATTTTCTCCATTCCGCGCGCTCACGTGAGCCATGCGTGCGCGTCGGTGCTCGCTGGTCATCTCCTTAGTTTCTTGTGTTCCTTCTATTTTTGCAAGGTTCCTCTCCATTCTCTAAGCCATTTCTACCCTATAAAACCTGAAACACTTAACACACGGATCACGGCATCGAATGGTATAAAGGAGAATTAAAATATACTAATTAAAGATCTCTAGGAAGCAAGTTTTCAATCATAAAACAATACTAGGAAGGGATTATAAAATCATGCAAATCATATGAATAAGTGGGTAAAGGCTTGATAAAAACCACTCAATTAAACATAAGATAAACCATAAAATAGTGGTTTATCAACCTCCACACACTTAAACATTAGCATGTCCTCATGCTTAGCTCAAGGAGATAAAGTAAATGAGTAGGGAAAAGTAAGACTCATATAATGCAATGCAACCTATGTATATGAATGCAACTATATGCTAAAATAATTTTTGCCTACTTGGTAAAAAAAGTAAATAAGTTTCTTCAAGACAAAAATAACTCAAATTTCACTAATTAAAATTTATACAGTAAAAATAAGTAAACTTGTAGGAAGACAGCTCATGAAAGCAGGGAACATAGAATTAAGCATTGAACCCTCACTGATGGTGTATATGCACTCTAGTCACTCTAGTGTATAGGGTAATCACTCTACTCTTCTCTAATCATGCTTTCTAAACCTTGTTTTTCACCTAACCAATCAACAAGTATTTAATGTACTAATGCAAATATCATGAGGTCTTTTCAAGGTTGTAATGGGGCCAAGGTAAAGGTGAGGATTATATATATATATATATATATGGCTAAGTGAGCTATAAATTGAATCCTTGATTAACCTAAGCTCTTACCTCTACATACACTTTTTATATTTTTAGAATCATGCCTAGCTACCCAAAATTTTTACTTTTACATTACATACTCATGCATCAACTTTTCTCTTACTTGTATCACACATGCATTGATTTTTCATTAAATTTAACGTTAGAACTGGGGTAATTTTGTCCCTTTTATTTATTTATTTAATTACTTAACTACTTGAATATTTTTTTATTTTTTTTGAAGCATAAAAATAAACATAACATTGCCAATCCACATGGGTGTTTAATTTTTCTAGTTTCACATGAGTAGGTATCCAAATTCCTAATATTTTATCAATTTGTAAGAACATAACATATTCCCTTCTTAACCCATGTTTTCACAGTTTTCCCACACTTGATTGACACACAATCTCTATCTTAAGCTAACCAAAGATTCAATTGGGGTATTTAATTATTTTTTCGCTTAAGGCTAGTGATGTGGTAAAATATAGAACAAATGGGATTAAAAGGCTCAAAGTGGCTAACAAAGGTAAATGGAAGGGTAGGCTATTTGGGATAAGTGAGCTAATAAACAAATAATGGCCTCAATCATATGCATGCATATAACACATTAAATATTAGACATATAGGATGGAACAAAATAAAGATTACAATCATAGAGAAGAAAATACACAAGAATAAAATATTATGGTTAAATAATGTAACCATGTAATTAAGCTCAAATCTCACAGGTTGTGTGTTCTTGGCTATCTTTTATGTTCCAAATACAACTTCCAACAAGTTTTAAAGAAAAGTTCTGATTTAAATTAGTGAAATTTTTTTTTTGAAATAGGGTCTTGAAAAGAAACATATTATTTTTCAACCAAATAGAACATGCATGCAATTACCTATTACTACGCAATTAATCCTATCCTAACAAAAGAAAAATAAATAAATATCCTATTCTATTGGTGTTAAGAAAGAGAAATTACCTCCGGAAGTCAGGTACTGACCAACTTTCCCACACTTAAAGCTTGGCACCGTCCTCGGTGCCATCAGTCAGGAACAGAGGGGGGCTGGTAGCAGCATCTCCACAATCGGGACCGTCATGGCTCCCTGTGCTTGTAAATGAAGTGGAGTCCGGGGTGTCTGGGTTTTCTTCAGGTGGGTGGTTACCAACAAGTAGCTCCTTGAGGTATGGAAATCTGCGCTTGTTACGGCGCTTTCTTTGCTTTCCTTGCCGGTCAAGCCGGTCCAATTTTTCAATTATCTGATGGAGCAGTTGGTTTGTTGAAGGTGCTTGTGATGTGGAAGGAGAAGGGATATCTTCTGCTGGTTCTGTGCTCCGGTTGATAGTAGCTGCTGGAGGTCTGATATACTTCCCATTAGGGACGTACTGATCAACCCGCGAAATCGTGGCCTTGGAGTCCCCAGCTTTGTAGGAGACTCCGACTGCTGAGACTAGATCCAAAACCAAGGCGGGAAAAGGTAGGTTGCCCGCAATCTGTACGTGTCCCATAGCATGCCGAATGTGTCTTGGTAAATTGAGGTGCTGGTCTGTAAGGATACACCAGAGTAGAACAGCCATGTCTGCAGTGAAAGAGGACTCGTGAGTGCTTGGAAAAACGTAATGGGACATAATCTGTGTCCATACTCGAGCCTCCAAGGTGAGTGCTGAAGCAAATATGCTCTTAGGTCGAGATCGGTGGTATCCATAGATCCATCTGCTGCCAATTTGTGCTATAACTCTGAGAACGGCGTCCCAGTCAAATTGGTATGTCTGGCGTTTGAATGAGGCTTTTTGGAATGCATCCAATTCTTCTGGAGCAGGAGGAAGATCTAAAGCTCGTTGAATGGCCTCTTCAGTTATGGGGACTTGCTTTTGACGGACATAGACAAACTGCATGGTTGGCATGTGAAAATTGGAGTAGAATTCAACTACCCATGAAAGGTTAACCTGCCGTGGCTGTCTCCGTAGGAATCTCCATTGTCTTCGCTCAATGCGGGGCTCAACAAGTTCAACAATGTGGGTCGGGAGGATGAGTAGGTACTCATTGTTATAGTTCCCTTTAGCCAAGATGGGGAACATCTGCTCACAGTAGCGGTTAGTGAACCGCGCAGTGTCCTTTGCTGGAAAGGCCTTTTCTTTTTGATCGACCTTGATGATCCTCTTGATTCTCTTTGTTGAGGGCTTTACTACTGTTGAAGATGGCTCTACAGCTAGTGCTCTTTTTGTTCCTTTCCTTGCTGGTTGTTTGGGAATCGCTTTCTCTTTACCTTTCTTGGTGGCCATCCTGAAAAGGAAAAAAGTAAGTAACTTTAAAACTAAGGGTTAGAGCAAGGAAGAGGATGGTACAATTGATAATCAATGCACGGTAAAAAAGGATGTCGTTAACACATGGTCGCGAATCCATGTGAAAAGTTCATTAATGGAAATATAGCAAGTGCATATTGTGGCAAGTAGATGCAAGATGTTTATTGGCATGCTGGCAAAGACATGAGTAGCATAGATCAAGCATTAAATGCCCAATTTGATTATCAAGTCTATTAAACTAACAACCTGTTTGTATTGACAATTATATTCAATCAATAATATATAAAAAAGGGTTTTGTGAAAAACAGGCATTAGAGTAGAAGAATAGAATAATTTAAAAATAATGCCCAATGCTATACAGGCTTTTTCACAAACACTTAGCATGCATGGTAAATATGTTATTAAAAGTATTGAATTTGAACATGCAAGCAACCCTTAAGAAGTAATATTAATTGTCAAACAATTCCTCAATGATCCACAAGCAAAATATAGAAGAAAATAACCCAATTAAAATTTTAACACCAATTAAAAGGATGTAAAAAGAAAAAGAAAGACTAAGAAAACATAGATAATGAAAGTAAAAAGAAAGAAAAAGAAAACATAAATAAAATAAAATAAAATAATAATAATAATAATAATAATAATAATAATAATAATAATAATAATAATAATAATAATAATAATAATAATAATAATAATAATAATAATAATAATAATAATAATAATAATAATAATAATAGAAAAAGTAAAAAGGGAAGAAAAGAAAAGAACCTTGATAATGGTTGTGAAAAAGAGGGGGGAAAAGTAAAAAAATGAAAAGGAATGAAGAAGAAAGAAGGAAGAAGAAAGAAATAAGAAGGAAAAGAAAAGATAGGATTGGGGAAGAAAAGATAAGATATATGGCGCTGATCTGGATAAGCTGTGTGTCGCATGCGACGCGGAAAAAATATTATTTCGTATAGGTCGAATTGATTATTTATTTTATATGGGCGCCTATCCAAAAATGGAATATGAATCTTCAGAATTGTAACCCTCCCATGGCATATAAACTACTAATATGTTTTTTCCCAAAGCAAGTACGCGTTCGCGTTGAGCACGCATTCGCGTGGAGCACGCGTTCGCGTGGTTGGCACGATTTTCAGATGACGCGGATGCGTGGGTGACGCGCACGCGTGATCTGATTTATGCTATTGGCGCGAGTGTAGCCTCGCGCACGCGCAACTCTCTGTTTCGTTCGCATATTGCAAAAATTCTGGGCGACACGTGCGCGTGGGTGACGCGCACGCATGAATGGCCCCTTTTTAAAAAATGATGCAGACACGTGGGGCACGCGTTCGCGTGATAGGTTTTTTGCTTCCAGCCCCACTCCATCATAACTCTCTGCCAT
Source organism: Arachis hypogaea (assembly GCF_003086295.3). Taxonomy (NCBI): domain Eukaryota; kingdom Viridiplantae; phylum Streptophyta; class Magnoliopsida; order Fabales; family Fabaceae; genus Arachis; species Arachis hypogaea. The sequence goes on from NC_092046.1 coordinate 27,087,190, forward strand.
ATACCTTTTTACGTCAATTTCGCAGGGTCACGCGTGCGCATGGGCGACGCGCACGCGTGGGAGGCTATTTTTCAAATGACGCGGATGCGTGGGCATGCTTGTGCCTAACGCACGCCTCCAGTCACGCTTCCGCGTGGCTCTCTGGTTATTTTCTTCCTTGTTTCTGATGCTCATATGACGCGGACGCGTCAGCGAAGCTTGCGCGTCGCGTGCTTTTTTTTATATATGCAGAATGCAAATGCAGATGCAGGCTATATATAGAGAATATGAGAATAGTCATTAACAGAAAGTAAAATTAAACTAAGACTGAAACGGAACAATCATACCATGGTGGGTTGTCTCCCACCTAGCACTTTTCTTTTACGTCCTTAAGTTGGACGGTCTTCAGGCTCATTCTGCTTCTATTTGTGGGTCTTCCAAGAGGAAGACTTCTAGTTCTTTGTGATCCTTAATCTTCTCTCCGTCATAGAGCTTTAGGCGATGACCATTGACCTTAATCTTCTGCAATTTTCTCCATTCCGCGCGCTCGCGTGAGCCATGCGTGCGCGTCGGTGCTCACTAGTCATCTCCTTAGTTTCTTGTGTTCCTTCCATTTTTGCAAGCTTCCTCTCCATTCTCTAAGCCATTCCTGCCATATGAAGCTTGAAACACTTAACACACGGATCACGACATCGAATGATATAAAGGAGAATTAAAATATACTAATTAAAGATCTCTAGGAAGCAAGTTTTCAATCATAAAACAATACTAGGAAGGGATTATAAAATCATGCAAATTATATGAATAAGTGGGTAAAGGCTTGATAAAAACCACTCAATTAAACACAAAATAAACCATAAAATAGTGGTTTATCAAGAGGCATTCATGGCAAGGATTGAGAATCAAGGATTTCTATCCTAGTCATTACTTATCATACAATAGTTATCAATCGCTAATCCTATTTCGTCATCTCCAACATCGGAAGAAGGTATAATGTTATCTTCACATTGAGAGAAACTCAAATAGGACTAGTTAATCCCAATCCATGAGTAATGTTAATGGATACAAGACTAACTAATCACTCTAGATCACCAATCTAAATTGGGTATTAATGACTCAAGATTGCCCAATTTCTCTTTTCAAGCCAAGAATGCTCAAAAACTACTCTAAAATCCAACCAAGCATTTTGTCAAACACTTGGAAGGCATAAAAGAAAAGCATGTTTGAAGGGAAAGAATAATAAATTCTACAACTACCAAATGCAAGAAATCAATAACAATAACTACTCAAACAAGCATTAAAAGAACATAAAATATGAAATTGCATTAAAGAAAATTGAAAGTAGCAAGTGTTCATCAACATATAAAGTAACCAAAATGAGAAATTAACAAAAAGAGCTAAGAGAATCAAAGCAATTGAACAAGAAAAAGTAAAATAAACTAGATGAAAATAAGAATTAAAACCTAAATAAAAGAGAGTTTAACCTAAATCTACCCTAATTCTAGAGAGAAAAGGGAGCTTCTCTCTCTAGAAAACTATCTAAAGAATGGTTTCTACACTATAATTGCTCTCCCCCTTTCTCCTTCTTAATTTCTGCCTCAAATACTTCAGAATTGAGTTGGATTTGGGCCTCAGTGAGCTCAGAAATCGCCCCCAGCGTTTTGCTTTTAATGAGGTCACGTGCCGCTTGTCACGCGTACGCGTCGTCTTGAATCTTCAAATCCTTATTTTTCATGAATTCTCCATCTTGCATGCTTTTCTCTTAACTCCTTTGATCCATTCCTTACCTCTTAACCCTGAAATCACTAACAAACACATCAAGACATCGAGTGGAATCAAAAGTGAATTAAATTTAACTAATTAAAGGCCTAAAAAGCAAGTTTTTAACCATCAAGCACAATTAGGAGAAATTCATGAAACCATGCTATTTCATTGAATAAATGTGGGATAAGTTGATAAAATTCCCTAAATTCAACACAAGATAAACCACAAAATTGGGGGTTTATCAACTATAAGGTACTTGAGTTGTTCGGGAGTCATGGGGAAGGGTCCCATTAGGTCAATTCTCCAGGCTCCAAAAGGCCGGTTTGTCGTTATTGTGTTGAGCCGGTGAGAGAAAGCCTGGTAAGAGTCGGCATCGACTTGGCATTTCTAGAAGCTTTTGACCAATTAGAGACAGTCTCTAATGATGGTGGGCCATAAGTACCCGACGCAGATGACCTTTTGGGCTAGGATTTGGCCTTTGACGTGGTGACTGCAGTATCCCTCGTGAATCTCACGAAGTATGTAATACATGTCACCAGGTTCTATGCACTTGAGGAGGGGTTAGGACAATCTCCATTTCTATAGTTGCCCTGTAATTTTGGTAAACTTCAAAGCTTCCCGCTTTACACGCTTCACCTCCTTTGGGTCCTCGGTTAGGCTACTGTCGAATTGGAAAAGTCCAGGAGTGTTGATTTGATATGGTGAGGTTTGTTGTGGTTGTGGCTGCGATGGATGGTGTCTTGATGACCTCCTGGATTAGTGATCGGTTCGCTGCGACTGTCTTGATACTTGCTAGCTTAGAGAGCAGGTCAGCCCTCGTGTTCTGTTCTTTAGGAATGTGCCGGATGGTCACCTCATTGAACTCGGTGGTTAGTTCCTTGAGTTAGGATAAGTACTGTTGTAGCAGGGTTCCTGTGTTTGGTAGTCTCCATTTATTTAGGAGCTAACTACCTGAGAGTCGCTGCAAACTTTTGGGGTTTTTGTAACGACTTCCTTGTCCAACATCAATCCAGCTAAGAAGGCTTCGTATTCGATAGAGATTTCGTTCTCGTTTTCTAGTATTATTCCTGCTCCCTCTGAGCTGGTATTTGATGAGCCGTCAAAATGGAGTTTTCGAAACTTCGTGGGTTCACTTCTCAGGGTTATTTCGGCAATGAAGTCTGCCATGGTCTGAGCCTTAATTACGTTTCTAGGCTCGAATCTAACCTCGTATTGTGATAGCTCGACCTATCAAATGAGTTTCCTAATCTGATGCCTTTCGTTTCTTATCAGCTAAAGAAACTACAACCTTGACACTTCGATCTTTGATTTCTTTCATCCCTTTTCGATGAAGTTCAAGTTCCACTGGAAAAAACTTGAATGGCAGTATAGTTACTCCATTTTTTGTCATGTTCACATTGCACCTTTTCATTGTTGTCTTTAGAAATTCTTGGTGTTCGAAACCAAGTTAGACCATATTTGCGGTCAACAAAAAGTGCAAAGTTAAGCTCTTTGTTTTGAAACAAGGTTAAATTTTATTTTTGAAGGGTAACATTGTATTTATATATAAAAAATCAAGGTGAAATTTGTAATTATATAAGTTTTTGGGTATTTTGAGTGATAACTAAAGTTCAGGGGTAAATGGATATTTTATAAAAGTTCTGGGTTATTTTTATAAATATGAAATAAGTGAAGTTTCAAATATAATTTTGTACAATATTGAAGTTAAAAATAGAATATTAAAAAGTTCGTGATTTAGAAAGTAATTAATAAAAGTTTAAAAATAAGATTTTATAAACTAAGTTTTATAAGTAGATTATAAATACTATTTTAAAACTTCTTTAAAATTACTCATTTATATTAAAATAAATTATTATAATAATTATTATTCATCAAAGACATTATCTCTGATGAGCGGATATCTTATACGCTTTTTGGCATCATTTTCATATTGTTTTAGTTATGTTTTGTTTAAGTTTCATTATATTTTCATAGGTTTTAGTGCAAAATTCACATTTTTGGATTCTACCTTGAGTTATTGTGTTTTCTGATGATTTTAGGTAATTTCTGGCTGAAATTGAGGAGTTTTGGCAAAGTCCGATTCAGAGGCAAGGAAAGCGTAGAAGATGCTATCAGATTCTGACCTCCCTGCACTCAAACGAGCATTTCTGGAGCTAAAGAGATCCAAATGACGCACTCTCAATGGCGTTGGAAAGCTAACCTTCAGATCTTTTAAGAAATATATAATGCTCTATACTTTTTTTCGAAGGATCCGGCCTATATTGGGCATTGAACGCCAAAGAACTACCCCCTTTCTGGCGTTCAACGCTCCAAAGGAACTCAAGCCAGCGTTGAATGCCCAAACACCCCCTTTGGGGTGTTCAACACCCACCAAGAAGCATAAGGAAATATGGATCAACCCCCTAATGGGAATTCAACCCCCATTCCTCAAGTTGGACACCAAGCTCAGCCCAAGTACTCAACCAAAGTGGGCCCAAGAGTGGACTTTCGCACATTTAGTCTAGTCTATCATACTTTTGTACTTCTTAGTTATTAGGTTATTATATATAGAACAAAGATCACCACTATTAGAGATCTTTTGCCCTTTTGCATGTTTTACTATTACTTTCTATAAGCTATGAGTAACTAAACCTCCTAAGTTAGGGTTAGGAGCTCTGCTGATTCTCATGGATTAATAATATTACTATTTCTATTTCAATATGTCTGATTCTATTCTCTTATGCATTCTCGTTCTTTATCTCATGAATTAAGGATGAACCATGACATTCATCCTTGTTCTACTTGGATTTCGTGCAAGTCATGACCCGGATAGCATTGAGCTAAAGCTAGAGATTGCATTGCGGATTCCAAGAGTGTACCTAGGCAACTTTGGATATGTGACATAAAATCTTATTGACCGTGGGTTACTGAGGTCTCTGTGGCATTAAGGCTAGAGTCAGAGAAGCAGCATTCTCAGATCCAGAAGATCCGACCTTGTCTGTGGCATTTTGAGTAGGATCGTGAAGAGGAGTGGATTGCTTAGGGCTTCACCTTCGGCCATAGTGGGAAGCCATGAGTTAACTTGATGAGAGGACAGGAGTTGCATGGATATGGTGGACTGCTATTGTTTAGAAGAGATTAACTTGATGAGAGGACATAAGTTAATCACGTACGGCTGCCATTGAAGGAATCATTCGTTATTGAGGTAGACAGTAAAAATAATTAATCCGGAAAGAATACGCATCTCCGAAGCCTTAACTGAATATTTATTGTTGTTTCCACACCAACCTGGTATTTCGTTCTTTACTATTTCAAACAAACAGCCATCTTTTCTAATCGCCTGACTAAGACCTACAAGATAGCCATTGCTTGCTCAATCCGACAATCTCCGTGGGATTTGACCCTCACTCTCCTGTGGTATTACTTGGACGACCCGGTGCACTTGCCGGTTCATCTGTGCGAAACTTGCGGAGTTCAATTTCGTGTACCAAGTTTTTGGCGCCGTTGCCGGGGATTGTTCGAGTTTGACAAACTACCGAACTATCTTGTTGCTTAGATTAGGTACTTTTTATGGTTTAGTTACTCTTTTAATTGTGTCTTTTGTTTTCTTCTTCAAAATTTTTTCAAAACATTTTCTTTTCTTTAGAAATCTTTGTCTTTTGTTTTAGTCTTGTGTCAGTTTTTAAGTTTGGTGTCCCATTTATTTTCATCTTTTTCTTTAATTTTTCGAAAGTGTTCTTAAATTTCTTTCTTCATATTCGAATTGTTCTTGGTAATCTTTCTTATTTGATTTTAAAAATTTTAAGTTTAGTGTCTTTTGGTTGTTTTTCCTTTAATTTTCGAAAATTAGTGTCATTTGATCTTAAATTTTTAAGTTTGGTGTCTTTTAGTTATTTTTCTTTTTCTTTAAAATTCGAAAATCCAAAAAAAAATATTTATTTTATCTTTATTCAAATTTTCGAAATCCTAGCTATCCTTTCTTATCTTGATTTAAAAATTTTAAGTTTGGTATTTTCTTGTTAGTGAAGTTTAAATTCTAATTTCAAATCTTATCTTTTCAAATCTTTTTCAAATTTTTATCTTGTCTTTTGTTTATCTTTCTTTAAATTTCAAATATATTATCTTATGTCATTTTAATTTCAAATTTCAAATTAAACCTTTTCAATTTTCAAAATTCTTTTCAAATCTTTATCATATCTTTTTACTTTAAATCTTCAAAACTTTAAATTTCAAATTCATATCTTTTTAAATCTTTACTATCTTTTAATTTTGATTTTCAAAATCTTTAAATTTTAAAATCTTATCTTTCTTATTCTTTTTAAAATCTTTATCTTATCTTTCTTTTTAAATTTTAAAACTTACTTATTTTATCTTCTTCTTAAATTTAAAATTTTAAATCTTTACTTTCTTTTAAATTAGAGTTTCACAATCTTTATTTGACTTTTTCTCTCTTTTATTTTTGAAAACCACTTTTAGAATCACATTTAATTTTCAAATATTTTTAGTTAATTAGTTGGCTTAGCTTTTAATTCCTTTTTCGAAATAAATAAACAAAAAAAATAAAACAAAAATATTTTAATTTTCTCTTTCCTCTAAAAATTCAAATTTTCCTACCCCCTCACATTCGAATTCCACCTCTTCCTCTACCTCCATTCCTTTTGTCTTCTCAAGACATCTCACTGGAAGTGCTCTATACTCTGACATAGAGAGACCCACCTTCCATTTTCTTGTTTCCTGACTGTGTGTACAGGGACAAGAAGAGTTCACTATAGACCCAAATGGAAATAAATAGTTTAGAAGAACCTTGGGGTCCTATACAGCCCCCACTCCTGACTTCTATGGAAGAAGTATCAGTATATCCCCTATTAGAGCAAGCAATTTTGAGTTAAACCCTCAGCTGATTACTCTGGTGTAGCAAAACTATCACTATCATGGAGTTCCACAAGAAGAACCTACAGAGTTCATTGCAAATTTCTTGCAAATAGCTGACACAGTACGCACTGAAGGAGTAGACCAGGATGTCTACAGGTTGCTACTCTTTCCCTTTGCAGTAAAAGACCAAGTGAAGAGGTGGTTGAACAACTGATGAGCGGATATTTTATACACTTTTGGTATTATTTTCATATAGTTTTTAGTATATTTTGTTTAATTTTTATTAAGTTTTCATAGGTTTTAGTGTAAAATTCACATTTTTGGATTCTACTTTGAGTTTGTGTGTTTTTATGCAATTTCAGGTATTTTCTGGCTAAATTTGAGGAGTTGGAGCAAATGTTTGATTCTGAGACAGAGAAAGCACTGCAGATGGTGTCCGGATCTGACCTCCTTACACTCGGAAGAGCTTTTCTGGAGCTACAGAAGTCTAAATTGAGCGTTCTCAACGACTATGGAACTCTGACTTCTAGAGCTTTTCAGCAATGTATAATAGTTTATACTTTGCTTTAGATTAGAAGGCTCAAAACTGGTGTCCAATGCCAGCCTCCTACCCCTTTTCAGGTGTCCAGCACCCAAGGAGAAGAGACCAGTATCCAAACATCCAAAGAGGATCCCCTAGCCAGCGTTCAACATCCTAGAGGCCTTCTAGCACGTGGATCTCATCAAAGCTCAGTCCAAACACTCACCAAGTAGGCCCCAAAAATGGATTTTAGCACTGAGAAGACTATTTTACCCTTCTATATAATCCTTAGTCATTAGTTTAGTATTTAAAGAGTATCTTACATAATCATACAGAAATTTTACCATATTTTCGAGTTTCATATTGTATTTTCTATCAGTATGAGTTTCTAAACCTCCTAGGTTGAGGGGAGGAGCCCTGCTGAGTTCTATGAATAAATAAAAGTACTACTGTTTCTCTTCAATCCGTGTTTGATTCAATTTTAAGATGTATATTCATTCTTCAACATGTTGAATGGGATGACCCGTGACAATCAGCTCCGTTCTTCATACTAAGACCGCGTGCTTGACAACCACCCGTGTCTTCTTGGGTTCGTGTGAATACGTGACTGTAAAGCATCAAACCGCCAGCTTCATTATACATCTCTTAGATGGTTAATCCATGACTTCATTAGGGACTTCTCGAGACTCCAGTTCAGTCGAGGTATGGGGAGATTAGGGTCTCTATGGTAGAGGCTAGAACCCAAAGGTGCAACATTCTCTGATTTAGAATATTCGACTTTGTCTGTGGCGTTTTGAGTATGATCACCAAGGGAATAGACTGCTAGAGCTTCACCCCCCGTTCAGATTGGATAACCGTGGCCATACAGCATTTGATCTGAAGTAGAGGAGATTGGCGACCGCGGCCATATGGCATTAATCACATACAGCCTGCCATAGAAGAAATCATTCACAATTGAAGAAGACAGTAATACCAGAGTTAATCTAGAAAGACAAAGCAACTCCAAGCCTTAACCATCTAAGATTTAAAATTATCATTGTAAATATATCAACCTAGTTCAGATCTCATAAATGCAACAACTCTTCTATTCGCCTGACTAAGACCTGCAAGATAACCATAGCTTGCTTCAAACCACAATCCTCGTGGGATCGACCCTGACTCGCTCAAGTATTACTTGAACGATCCAGTGCACTTGCTGGTTCAGCTATACAAAGCGTGGGGATTCATGCACCAATAACCAACCCAAATCTAGTTTGAAAATATGGAGTCAGCTAGTGAACAGGTTTTTGAATTAATACTTTCCTCCAAAGAAGCTTACCCAGCTAAGACTGGACATCCAACACTTCAGACAAGGGGATAGTGCCCCACTGAAATATTTTCAGAATGGGTGCAATTAGACATCTTCTATTATGGGCTCACAGATGTGTCTAGAATATCTTTAGATCACTTTGCTGGTGGTTCTATACACATGAGGAAGACGATTGAGGAAGCTCATAAACTTATTAAGATAATTGCCAGCAACCAGCATCTGTACTCAGCCAGTGAGACTTCAATGAAAAGAGAGGTCAAGGCAGTATCTACTATATTTAACCCTCCTGAACAAAATGGCCCATTAACTCAACAACTGCACTCCCTTGCACAACAGTTGTTAGAATTGCAAGAGGCTGTGCAAGAAACTCAAGCTTCCAACAGGAATATAGAGACACAGCTGAGTCAAGCTAGACAGCAATTATCTAAATAGATAAAGGAAGAGTGTCAGGCTATCCAACTGAGAAGTGGAAGGACCCTGAACACCCAGCCTCAAAACAACAGGAGACAAGGGGAAGAGAAGTTAAAAGAAGACGAACAGACTATAGTGCAATGCAACTCTGAGGGTGTTGAATGCTCAGGGAGGAGTGCCATTGGCGTTCAACGCCCAGAAGGGGATACTTCTGGAATTGAACGCTAGGAGGGGGCAGTGAGGGCGTTGAATGCCCAAGCAGGGGTGATCAGACACGTACGAGTGCTGAGAACACCCCTCCTAAGCCAGCTAGTAACCCCTCCTCAAGCACTATGGGTACTCGGCCTATATCAACTAAGGCTGATAAGTACAGGACCAAGATGCCATTTTCCCAGAAGCTCCGACAAGTAGAAAAAGATAAACAGTTTGCCCATTTTATAGACTATCTCAAGACACTAGAGATCAAGATCCCTTTTGCAGAAGCTCTTGAACAGATACCATCTTATGCTAAGTTTATGAAGGACATATTAAGTCATAAGAAGGATTAGAGAGAGGTAGAAACAATCTTCCTCACTGAAGAATGCAGTGCAGTGATCCAAAAGAGCTTACCAGAGAAGCTTCAGGATCCAGAGAGCTTTATGATACCATGCACCCTAGGGGATGTCTACACAAGGACATCCCTATGTGATCTTGGAGTAAGCATTAACCTGATGCCTACATCATTAATAAAGAAGCTCTGCTTAACTCAAGAAGTCAAGACAACTCGCATATGCCTTCTGATGGGTCTGTCAAGTTTCCATCAGGTGTGGTTGAAAACATGATTGTTAGGGTTGGACTCTTTGCCTTCCCCACTGATTTTGTGGTGCTTGAGATGGAAGATCATAAGAGTGCATCCCTCATTTTAGGGAGACCCTTCCTGGCTATAGGAAGAACCCTCATTGACGTGCAAAAAGGGGAAGTAACCCTAAGAGTCAATGAGGATAAATTCGTGCTGAATGCTATTAAGGCCATGCAGCATCCAGAGACCGCAGAGGAGTGTATGAGTATTGATATCATTGACTCCTTGGTGGAAGAAGTGCATGTAGTTAAGAGACTCGAAGAAGATCTGGATGACATCTTTTATTATGCCAAGCCTGACCTGGAAGCGCCAGAAGGAACTATAAAGACTTTAAAAGCTCCTAAAGAGGAGGCTAGGCCTCCCAAACTCGAGCTCAAGCCGTTGCTATCATCCTTGAAATAAGAATTTCTAGGGGATGGGGACACTCACCCTATGATTATAAGCTATGTTCTAGAGCCATAGGAAGAAGAAGCACTACTCAGAGTGCTGAAGACGCACAAGACAGCTCTTGGGTAGACCATAAGTGACCTTAAGGATATTAGTCCAACCCGATGCATGCACAAAATCCAGCTGGAAGATGACTCCAAACCAGTGGTGCAACCACAAAGGCGACTGAATCCAGCTATGAAAGAAGTAGTGCAAAAAGAAGACATAAAACTCTCAAAGGCTGGGATTATCTATCCTATTTTAGATAGCCCTTGGGTGAGTCTTGTCCAAGTTATACCCAAGAAGGGAAGAATGACAGTGGTTCATAATGAAAAAAATGAACTGATTCCCACAAGAACAGTTACAAGGTGGCGTATGTGTATTGATTACAGGAGACTTAAGAACGCCACAAGAAAGGATCATTTTCCTTTACCATTCATAGATCAGATGCTAAAGAGACTAGCTGGACATGCATTCTACTGCTTCCTAGATGGATATTCAGGTTACAATCAAATTACCGCAGATCCTCAGGATCAAGAAAAGACAGCATTTACATGCCCATATGGGGTGTTTGCTTACAGAAGAATGCCATTTGGCCTATGCAATGCACCTACAACTTTTCAGAGGTGTATGCTCTCTATTTTCTCTGATATTGTGGAGAAGTTCCTTGAAGTATTCATGGATGACTTCTTTGTCTTTGGAGATTCATTTGACTCCTGCCTTGACCATCTGGCCCTAGTTCTAAAATGATGCCAAGAAATAAACCTGGTTTTAAACTGGGGGAAAATGCCACTTCATGGTAATTGAAGGAATTATTCTTAGACATCGGATTTCAAACAAAGGGATAGAGGTGGATCAAGTTAAGGTGGAAGTAATTGAGCGATTAACACCACCTACTAATGTTAAGGCAATCAAAAGTTTTCTGGGACATGCAGGATTTTACAAGAGGTTCATAAAAGATTTCTCGAAAATAACAAAACCCCTGTGCAACTTATTAGCCATGGACACTCCATTCATTTTTGACAAGGAGTGCATGCATGCCTTTGAAACTCTGAAAGCCAAGCTTATCACTGCACTCATCATCTCTGCACCCAACTGGGACCTACCATTCGAACTGATGTGTGATGCCAGTGACTATGCTATTGGCGCAGTTTTGGGGTAGAGACAAGACAAGCTCCTGCATGTCATTTACTATGCCAGTCGTGTTCTAAGTGATGCACAAAAAAACTATACTACCATAGGGAAGGAATTACTTGCAATGGTTTATGCCATTGACAAGTTCAGATCTTAGTTAATAGGGTCTAAGGTCATTATCTATGCTGACCATGCTTCTCTCAAATACCTCCTCACTAAGCAGGACTCTAAGCCAAGACTGATAAAATGGGTGCTTCTTTTGCAAGAATTTGATATAGAAATCAGAGATAGGAAATGATCTAAAAATCAAGTGGCTAACCACTTGTCTTGGATTGAACCAGTAACAGGGACTTCCCCTCCCTCTATTGAAGTATCTGAAACCTTTTCAAATGAGCAACTCTTTGTAATTCGGACAGCCCCTTGGTTTGAAGACATTGCAAACTACAAAGCCATAAGGTTCATCCCCAAGGAATATAGTAGACAACAAGCAAGAAGACTCATACATGATGCAAAGTACTACTTGTGGAATGAACCATATCTCTTCAAGAGATGGTCGGACGGTATAATCTGCCGATGTGTGTCTAAAGAGGAGGGACAACAAATCATATGGCATTGCCATGGCTCAAATTATGGAGGACACTTTGGAGGTGAGCGAACAGCCACCAAGGTCTTTCAGAGTGGCTTTTACTGGCCAACACTCTTTCAGGACGCCCGAGAGTTTGTCCATAACAGTGACAGTTGCCAACGGGCTGGCAATCTCCCTCATAGTCATGACGTGCCTCAGTAGGAGATCCTAGAGATTGAGCTATTTTATGTATGGGAAATAGATTTTATGGGACCTTTCTCACCTTCATTCTCCAACATTTACATTTTTATGACAGTAGACTACGTGTCTAAGTGGGTTGAGGTAGTCGCATCACCCACTAATGATGGCAGAGTAGTGATGAAGTTCCCCCGGAAACACATCTTCAGCAGGTTTGCTGTCCCACGAACACTGATTAGTGATGGAGGCAGTCATTTCTGTAACAAACAGCTTGACTCTATTCTGCACCATTATAGCGTTCGCCATAGAGTGGCAACTCCATATCACTCGCAGACAAATGGACAAACTGATGTCTCCAATAGAGAACTAAAGAAAATCCTGGAAAGAACAGTAAGCACCTCCAGAAAGGATTGGGCAAGGAAACTTGATGATTCTCTCTAGGAATATAGGACAGCCTTCAAGACCCCTATAGGAACATCACCATATCAATTGGTCTATGGGAAGGCATGTCATTTTCCAGTGGAACTAGAACATAAGGCCTACTGGGCAACCAGATTCCTCAACCTTGATCCTAAGGCAGTAGGAGAAAAAAGGTTACTCCAGCTGAATGAGTTGATTTAATTCCGACTTGCTGCATTCGAGAATGCAAAAATCTATAAAGAAAGAGCCAAGAGGTGGCACGACAGGAAGATATCTTCCAGAGTTTTTGAACCAGGCCAGAAAGTCCTACTCTTCAACTCTAGACTCAAGCTATTTCCTGGAAAGCTCAAGTCACATTGGACAGGACCTTTTGTGATCACTAATGTGTCACCCTATGGACACATAGAACTCCAAGGTAAACACTACAACAAGAGGTTTACTGTTAATGGACAAAGAGTCAAACATTACCTTGGGGACAACATTGAGCAAGAAGGCTCTACACTGCTACTAAAATGAGTACAGTAAAGTCCAGCTAATGACAGTAAAGAAGCGCTTGTTGGGAGGCAACCCAACGATTAGTAGTATATTATCGTTTTCTATTCCCTTATTTTCATTTGATTTCATTTTTTTTCTTCAATTTTAATTGATTTTCATAGTAATTTGTTTTCTAATGTTTGTGATCATGTATACCTCTTAGAACAGAGATAGAAATATTCAGAATGGAAAACAGACCACCCTGGGGGAAGCCCCTTGCTGTTGTTGAATGCCAGACAAGGGGAAGGATGGGCGTCCAACACCCAATAGGGAGGAGCATTGCTGGCATTGAACGCCAGGGAAGGACCACCTTGGGGTGTCCAACTCCCTACTTGGAGCAAGAAGTTGGCGTTGAACGTCAGCTAGGGAGCAATGGTTGGGCGTTTAACGCCCAAAGGGGGATGGAAAGCTAGCGTTAAACACCAGTCAGGGAGCAATGGCTGGGTGTTCAACGCCCAAAGGGGGATGGAAAGCTAGCATTGAACACCGGCCAGGGAGCAATGGCTAGGCATTCAACGCCCATGTGGAGCATAATCTTGGCGTTGAATGCCAGAATAGGAGTATTTTGGGCGTTCAACGCCCCACAAGGGTAGGGAGGTTTGACTTTTTCAATCCATATCTTTTCCAAATCTTATCTTTTTAATCATCTTTTTTAAACAAGAATCTTGCAAGCATTATCTTTTAATTTCAATTTCTTTTCAAAGTCTAAAATCTTTTCAAATTTTTCTTAATTATTTTTGAAATCTTTTTCAAAATTTCAAATCTTTTTCAATTCTTTTTCATATCTTTTGTTAAACTTTCAAATCTTTTTCATACCTTTTAATACTTTATATGTTATCTTTTGTTTTATCTTTTTCATATCTTTAATGCTTTAACAATTTTAAATCTTATCTTTCTTATCTTTTACCAAGGATTAAATCATATCTTTACTATCTTTTATTTATTTAATTTTCGAAAACTACCCTCACGCCCCTATATATATCCCATTTGTTCCACACTAACTCCCTCATCCATCCTCCATTCGAAATTTTTTCCTCTTTTTTGTCTTCCTCTTCTTTTTCTTTTTACTCAAGGACGAGCAAAACTTTTATGTTTGGTGTGAAAAAAGCCTTGCTTTCTCCTTCAGTCAAACTCCATGGCTCCAAAGAGTGGAAAATCCACATCAAGAAGCAAGAAAGAAGACGACCTACCAACACCAATAGTTGTCTTCAAACCTTACAGATTCTACACCAAGCAGCATGAAGAACATTATTATAAAATAATGTGTAAGAAACAGTGATCCTGGAAGCCAGATTCGAATTGAAAGAAGATGAGTACCCGGATATTCAAGAACAAATTCGAATGAGAGGCTGGGAAACTCTGGCCAACCCTATAACCAATGTTGGAATAGTAATGATCCATAAATTCTATGCAAATCTGTGCATGACAGAAAAGCAAAAGAAAGATGGACAAGGATTCCATACATTTCGTACCATGGTCCAAGGAAAGACTCTCTATTTTCATCTTGACAAAGTGAGAGAGATCTTTAAATTACCCCCACGAAAGGATGACCCAGAATCCTTTAATAGGAGGGTACAAGCCAATCCAAAGCTGGATCAGGTTCTAGAGGATATATGTCTTCTTGGAACTCAATGGATCAATGACACAAAAGGCAAACCAAACTAACTGAGAAGAGTGGACCTCAAACCAGTTGCTAGGGGTTGACTGGACTTCATTGGGCATTCCATACTCCCTACTAGCAATCGATCTGAAGTTACTATTAAAAGAGTTGTGATGATTCACTGCATCATGATGGGGAATGAGGTAGAAGTTTACCAATTGATTCCCATTGAACTGTACAAATTTACAAATAGGATGTCAACTCAAGCCAAATTGGCCTTTTCAAACCTTATCTCTCGCTTGTGTAATGAGGCTGGAGTCCTGATTAACAGAGACTCATGTATCTCAATAGACAACCCAATTACCAAGGAAGTGATGGAAAGTTCCAGAACACTAGACGATCATCCCAAAAGGAAGACACTTGAGCCTCAGTAAGAACAGAGCAACCCTCCAATTGAATATTAGACTCAGCTGGCAACATCTATTGCACAATTGCAATCCACTTTAGATCAATTGAGAGAGGAGCAAAAGGACCAATCTTGCATGCTTTGCAAACTGGTTAAGGAACAAGAGAAGCAGGGGCGTGAACTAGAAGAGCTGAAGCGTCAGAAATTATCCCCTGAAGAGAATAATAACCACCATAACTAAGGTGGTTGAGTTTCATCCTACCTAAGTCTTACTCTAGTATTTTATTTTTCTGTTTTTCAATTTGAGAATTTTATGATCACTATTAGGATTTTAAATTTTTATTTAGTTATTTTTCTTCTATCAATTAGGTATAAAATATTCCTCTTATCATTCCATTGAACTTGAATAAAATTTTGATTTTTTTAGAAGAAGTAAAGTACAAGAAACTCGAGTTATATAATAAGAATAGTCCAATTATTTGAAGTGGTGGCATTACTTTTATTTTCTGAATACATGAATCAACAGTGCATATTTGATGTTGGAGTAAAGTGTGTTGGCTCTTGAAAGAATGATAGAAAAGATGAAGTATTATTGGTAATCTGAAAAATCCAAAATATTTTTTATTCTTGAAGCAAGAAAAGCAGTAAAAAGAAAAAAAAGAGAAAGAGAAAAGCGAAAAAAAAGAGAGAGAGAAAGAAAAAGAAAAAGACAAAAGCCAATAGCTCTTAAAACCAAAAGGCAAGAGCAAGGATCCAAGGCTTTGAGCATCAATGGTTAGGAGGGCCTAAAAGAAACAAAAATCTTGGCTTAAATATTTCAAATGAGCTCCTTCCCCTAACTAAATGCTTGTGGTGTGAAGGTGTCAAGCGAAAAGCTTGAGACTGAGCAATTAAAGTCGTGATCCCAAAAGCAAGAGAGTGTGCCTAAGAACTCTGGACACCACTGGCTGGGAATTCTAGCAAAGCTGAATTACAATCCTAATGGGTTCACCCAGTTAAGTGTCTGGTGGTAATACGGGAAAAAAAGACGCTTAGGGTCACGGTCAGGCTCAAAAAGAAGCTGTGTTCAAGAATAAAAAAAAACTAAACTAAGAGAATCAATAATACTATCCGCATTCTGAATTTCTAAAGACGCTAATACTTCTGAGCTTCAAAAGATAGTGAGATGCCAAAACTGTTCAGAAGTGACTAGTTACTAGCCCCGCTAATCAATTGGAACTGAGCTTCATTGAGAACTCTGAGATTTATTGTATCCTTCTTTTCTTTTTAATCCTACTTTGTTTTTGGTTTCTTGAAGACAAGCAATAGTTTAAGTTTGGTGTTCTGATGAGCGGATATTCCACGCTTTTTGGCATCATTTTCATATTGTTTCAGTTATGTTTTGTTTAAGTTTCATTATATTTTCATAGGTTTTAGTGCAAAATTCACATTTTTTTAATTCTACTTTGAGTTGTGTTTTCTGATGATTTCAGGTAATTTCTGGCAGAAATTGAGGAGTTTTGGCAAAGTCCGATTCAGAGGCAAGGAAAGCGTAGCAGATGCTGTTAGACTCTGACCTCCCTGCACTCAAACAAGCATTTTGGGAGATACAAAGATCCTAATGATGTGATCTCAACGGCTTTGGAAATCTAACATCCAGAGCTTTCCGAAAATATATAATAGTCTATATTTTGCTTCGAAGGAGCCTGCCCATATTGGGCGTTGAACGCCCAAGAACTACCCCCTTTCTGGCGTTCAACGCCCCAAAGGAACTCAAGCCAGCGTTGAACACCCAAACACCCCCTTTGGGGCGTTCAACACCCACCAAAAAGTATAAGGTAGCATGGATCCACCCCCTAATGGGCATTTAACGGCCATTCCTCAAGTTGGACGCCAAGCTCAGCCCAAGTACTCAACCAAAATGGGCCCAAGAGTGGACTTTCGCACGTTTAGTCTAGTCTATCATACTTTTGTACTTCTTAGTTATTAGGTTATTATATATAGAACAAATATCACCATTGTTAGAGATCTTTTGCCCTTTTGCATGTTTTACTATTACTTTCTGTAAGCTATGAGCAACAAAACCTCCTAAGTTAGGGTTAGGAGCTCTATTGATTCTCATGGATTAATAACATTACTGTTTCTATTTCAATATGTCTGATTCTATTCTCTTATGTATTCTCGTTCTTTATCTCATGAATCGAGGATGAACCATGATATTCATCCTTGTTCTACTTGGGTTCCGTGCGAGTTCTGACCCGGATAGCATTGAGCTAAAGTTAGAGATTGCATTGCAGATTCCAAGAGCTTACTTGGGTAATTTTGGATATGTGACATAAAATTCCGTTGACCGTGGATTATTGAGCTCTCTGTGGCATTAAGGCTAGAGTCAGAGAAGAAGCATTCCCTGGTCCAGAAGATCCGACCTTGTCTGTGGCGTTTTGAGTAGGATCATAAAGGGGAGTGGATTGCTTAGGGCTTCATCTTCGGCCATAGTGGGAAGCCATGAGTTAACTTGAGAGGACGTGAGTTGCTCGGATATGGTGGACTGCTATGGTTTAGAAGAGATTAACTTGATAAGAGGACATGAGTTAATCACGTACGGCTGCCATTGAAGGAATCAATCGTTATTGAGGTAAACAGTAAGAAAAGTTAATCCAGAAAGAATACGCATCTCTGAAGTCTTAACTGAATATCTATCACTTCACACCATCCTGGTATTTCGTTCTTTACTATTTCAAACAAACAACCATATTTTCTAATCACTTGACTAAGACCTACAAGATAGCCATTGCTTGCTCAATCTGACAATCTCCGTGGGATTCGACCCTCACTCACCTAAGGTATTACTTGGACGACTCGGTGCACTTGCCGGTTCATCTGGGTGAAACTTGCGGAGTTCAATTTCGCGCACCAATCTCCTAAGAATATCATAATGTGTATTATTAACGATAAAGCAAGCAAGCAGAGTAATCTTAAAAGCTTTAGAGAATGTATACTTAATTAAAGAACTTTATAATTCTTTTCCATAAGGTACTTGGTGGAAGATGAGAGAATAGTGCAAAGATAATTTATATTGTGGAATGATAAGAAAGAAAAAAAGAAGAAAGAAAAGAAAAGGAAATAAAAATATTAAAGAAATCTCTGCTACATGAGAGCAGCGCACAGAAAAAAAAAAGAATGTATTAACTAAAGGGATCCTTGCCACAGGAGGGCAGGGCACAGAAAAGAAAAGAAAGAAAGAACGAAATAAAAAGGAGATAAGTAGAGATATTGTTTGGCATTGAGAATGAGCTGAGATAATTGTTTACTTGCTGAAAATGAGCAGAGATATGGTAGTGAGTCCACCAAGATTTGCTTTCCAGAGATGCATCGGCCAATCCAGGGGATGGTCACACCTGTAAGACAGAGGTTGCTTACAAAGGTTATCAATACATACATTGGCTAGAGAGAGCCTCACCTGTAAGACCGAAGTTGCTTACAAAGGTTATGTTTGCATACATCGGCTCAGGAGAGTCGCACCTGTAAGACAGAGGTTGCTTATAAAGGTTATGACACTGCAAGCCAAACTCAGATAAAGGTTGCTGAGTTGAGTCGGGAGCGGGTCAAAACCGACAGATGAGCTTATTACCTGCACTAGGATAGACATGCATCATAATTGTTTGTGCATATTTTCTATGAATTATGTATTCTATGATTGTATATGTGTTGTTCTTGTTTCTCTTTATGTTCTTTAGTTATTATGTTTGTTGCGTGTTTTGGTTGTTGCTGACTGGGTATAGTATTAAAATAGACTTAACTAACTATCCCGACCTTACTAAGAACTCTCCCGCAGTTCTTACCCCTGCTCTTCCCCCTTTAGATGGAAACAGGAACTCTAGTTAAGATCACCCCTATAGATACGAGGACCTAGAGAAGGATATGAAGGTGATAGAGATCTCGCCTTTTGGCTGCAATGATTGATTAGAGACAGTAAGAGTTGGTAGCATGTTTTGGGTAGTGCCTTCAGTTTAGCGTAGGAATTTTGATTTAGTCTCTCATTTTTGGATTGATACATCAAGAGATTAGGAGTTGTAAAGACTGGCTAGGTTAGTTCGGGTTCCAGAATAGGGGATTTCTTTATGGGCCAAGGCCCAGAGCGTTATATATATAGTAATAAGCAGTATAAGTTGGTACACTGACTTGACTTCTGTATGACTCTTATTTATAATGTTTGTAATGTACATTATTATATTTATCTTGCTTGCTGCTTTATTCATTGGTTTTCGGTAATTCTATATGTGAATGTTTAAGTTTTCCAAAACCGACCGTTTTGTACAAAGATTTTCACGTATAAAGGAAAAAGTTTTCCAAGAAAAATCGATCTCGTGCTAATACAATTACAGGTTTAATAATAAATATTTAGTTAATTTTTAGGAAAGCAAGTTAGTGACGCTTGATTTTCAGTATGATCATGATGTACTGAAATTCGGGTCATTACATTGTGTTGCTTCGGACAATGTTGGTTTTATTATTTTGTTTTAAAAAATTTGGTTTATGATTATGTTTATTACATATTTATAGTTATAAAGACTTTAATGTTTGTAAATTTAGAAAATAAACTTTTTTTATGTCTTTAGAAATTATAAATTTATTGAAATGCTTGTAAAATTATATATATTGTTTAATATTTAATGATTTATAAAAAAAAGAGATTTGGCGGGCTTAGCCCGCTAGCCCACCATTAGGAGGGCGGCGGAGGAATTCAGGACTACCTCACTAGGTGGGATGGGGCGAGCCAGCCTACCTAATGGCGGGCTTTTGGAGGAGGCAGGGTGAACTTTCCCGTTTGCTACCCCCTACTTCCAGGTCCTGTTACACTACAAGAAATTATGATAATAGCGACTGATTTTAGCGACTGAAAAATTGGTTGCTAATAGCGACTGATTTAGTGACCGGTATAAAATTTCTAGGACCAGAAAAAAATTGGTCGCTAAATTATATTCAGTGACCAATTTTAGCAACCAACAAAATCGGTCACTAATAACAACCGAATTAGCGATCGATAAGTTTATTATACAACCAGAATAAAATCGGTCGCTAAATCGGTCGTTCTTTTTTAATTTAGTGACCGAATTAACAATCAAAATAAGAGAATAAATGACTTTGGAATTTTTTGTCACAAACTCAGTCGTTATTTTTTAATTTAGCGACCGATTTTGCAACTGATAGAGAAAGGGTGAAAATTTGTTTGGCCGATAAGGCAATGGTCACTAAATCGATTGCTAATTGTTAAGATATCGACCGACTTTGGCGATCAAAAAATTGGTCACTAATAGCAACCGAATTAGCGACCGATAAGTTTATTATACAACTTGAATAAAGTTTATTATACAACTTGAATATAGTTGTTCATGAATTATTTTTACCATATTTCAGTCTAAATTGTGGATCACAAATTTGATATATTTAAGAATTTTTAAAATTTTAAATCTATATTTTTATGTAAACATTGTGAATATTTTTGGTATTTATTTAAAAAATTGATCTATGTTTGATTCTTTTTATATTTTGTGGAAATATAATTATTTATGAATATTAAGTTTTAGAACAGGAACAACGACCGATTTAGATTTTTAGTTTCGGAATTAGCGACTAATTTGGCAACCGATTTTAGATTTTCAAATCAGGCATCGGCGACTGGTTTAGTGACTAATTTCATCGGCAACCGATTTAGCAACCGAAAAGTTAGTCGCTAAATAACAACCAACTTACTCAGCAATATAGGTTATGTTCTGATAATTTCTTGTAGTGTTATGTTCCTATCACTAAGTATTCTATTAGAAATATTATCATAATTAGCAATCCAAGATTATACATAAAAAAACTTGAAATATTTCTAGCAAGTTGTCAAAAACATCAACAAGACATTACATTATACGATCTAATGATACACAAAAATATGTTCAATGTCTATAGCATCAAACATTCAAAATCGTTTCATACATGATTATTAATTCATGAGAGAGTGTGCAAATTATTGCTAATTCATTTTTATTCTACTCTAGAAAAATCAAAATTACAATTATAAGTGCATATGATTTAAATTAGTGACTTACACCAGAGATACTTTCACATTTTATAATAGGCATACATTACTCATTTAAACTCAAAACAACAATTATTTATACAAATCCTAGGATCCTTAAAACTAGTATGTGCCAAATAAACAAACTAACAAAAAAAAGTCAATTTTTACAATAAAATAATAGAAAAATCCTATAGCAATGGTCACAATAACTTCTATTACTTTTTAGAAAGTTGAAATAGGTATATTATCAATCTCAAAATTTAGACAATTTTATGTATCAACTTAATTCTCACATAATAGCACCCAAAATTATGAATCCAATAACCTAAAATCTGGACAATTGTACAATTCAATATCACATGAAAGAAAAAAAGTAAGTCAAATTCACGAAATAGTAAATAAAACAAAAAAAAATTGCAGAATCCTCACCTTATTATGCATCAAAATGGCGCAATTAGGCACCAACTGATCCTTATACACCTTTTGCATGGCACCTCCAATCCCACTAATAAGACCAATCCAAATAAAAATTAAGTAACTAATTAAAATTCAGAGTTTAAAACGAAATCAAATTAGGGTTTCGATACTTTCAATTTTAGACTAATTAAACAAAACAAGTTACAGGTAGACAATGTAAACCTTGTGAAATTAGCGAATAATTAGTCAATAAATTAAATTTTAATATAGAAAATTAAAAATATAAATCTAATATTAAAATAAGATAGAGCTCGTTAAAACGAGAATTTTGACACCAATTTCAAAGAATTTGGCCTAAGATTGGGCTGAACGGGCCGAACCGGACGAACCTAGTCCAAAATGGGTCCAAGGCTCAATCCAGCCCATAAGATTTAGGCAAAAACAGCTTCTCTTTCACCCCTCTCCTCATTCAACGTTGCAGACCTTGTGGGAAAGGGGGAAAGAAAGACAAACCCTTGTTCATAATTTCCAACCACCGTAACTTTTGATTCGGAGCTCCGATCGCCGTACCGTTTGCGGCCACGCGTCCGCAGTGACGAGCTCTACAAAGCCTGGTACCTTTCAAGGTAAGGAAATCATAAACTCAGCCCTTATTCTCTCTTCTTCAAATCTGAAATGTTAGGATTTTTGGTGTGGTAAGATGTTGGTTAAATTGATGTTATAGGATCAAATTGAC
Source organism: Arachis hypogaea (assembly GCF_003086295.3). Lineage (NCBI taxonomy): Eukaryota > Viridiplantae > Streptophyta > Magnoliopsida > Fabales > Fabaceae > Arachis > Arachis hypogaea. The sequence continues at coordinate 27,109,347 of NC_092046.1, forward strand.
TTGAGGAATTGGTGGGCTTTGGTTTGATTGAGACACATACAAGGTAAGGTTTGTCAACCTTAGCCAATTTCAGTTCTAGTGTCTTAAATTGTTAATTTTGAGTATGTATGATGATATATGTGAAATTAGGTGTATAAGTGTACATGTTGGAGCTTGAATTATGAGCATTGGAACCTTGTGGAAGTTGGATATTTGAGCTTTGATGATTTTGGAAACTTGAGGGCCTGTGTTGGTTGGTGTTTTGCCTTGGACAACATGCGGAAATCAATCAAGATATGGTTTAGGTTTCGCGTATTTAATATGTAATACCCTGTGGAAACTTAGGCAAGAGAACTATAGGATAAGTTGAAGTGGTTAAACGAGTTAAATGATTAGTCTTCTTAATATTGATGGATAAATGGATGTTGGACATGTGTTGAGGAATATGGTGAATTTATGATGTTTCTTGGTGTTTGGTCATAATTGAGCAATTGACAATGTGAGTTGAATGTAATATATATATATATATATATATATATATATATATATATATATATATATATATATATATATATATATATATATATATATATATATATATATAGTATAATGATTTGGTTGAGATTTGGTGGTGTTTGTTTGACATTGTTGGTATTAAAATGATGTATAACAATGTGATGAGGGTAGGAGGATTTTATGAAGATGACAATATGTGTTTATAGAATAATTGTAGTTGTGATTAGATTTGTAAGTTGGATTGAAATAAGATGTTATTGAGCTAAGAAAATGATAGGGATGCAAGAATTGTTATGCTATTGTTGAGGATAAGTTGTATTGATGGTCGTGGTATGTTGGGTTGAGTGGAATTGGATTTTGGTAAGAAAATGTGATTTTGGATAAAAATGGAAGTTTGGTATAATTTGGTGAAACTTGATTTTTGATAAACTTTGGTAGTCCATAACTTGCTCCTCAAATTTTGGATAGAAATGAAGTTTGTTTTAAATTAAAAAAAGTTTTATAAGCTTGAAAATGATATAAGATTTGCGAAAAACCGAATTTTGTAGAGGAAGTTATGGACGCCGGAAATTCGGTGCTAAAAACTGAACTTTTAATGTTGCAGCAGGACTCAGAAAATTCTGGTCTGTGCCCACGCACACTGTTGTGCGTACGCACCTAGCAGAAAAAAAAACTTATCTGTGCGTACGCACGCCTTTGTGTGCACGCACACCTGGTGCTTTTTAGAAATGGTGCGTACGCACACCTTTGTGCGCACGCACACACCAGGATACGCTTTCTGCTGGTGGGGCTTGCACAGTTGAAGCGCACACACACCAAGTAATTCTGGGTTGGTGTGTGCACGCACGCACACACTATGTTTTTCCAGCACCTGTATTTTTATAATCTAAACATGATTTTGAACCCTAAACCCCTATTGTTACCTTGTTAACCCTAGATTTTGCTAGTGAGATTAGTAATTAGCAAAAGTTAGAAATTTGAGAAAATTTGGGAATGAAGAAAAGGGGTAAACAAGATGAATTGTGAGGGAAATGGTGTGAAGCTGAATGAATATATGTCGCTTTGGTTATATAGAATGAATGTAAGAACATGATGAGATTTAAGATGACTGTGTGTGGCCAAAATGGTCGGAATGGCAAGGTCTGGGTATAATCCCGCTTGCAATTTGAACCTGTGTTCGGATGGCAAGTTGAGGGTGGAAGTTTCCCCTCTTGTCGTGATGTTGATGTGGGAAAGGTAGAAAGGCACTCTTCTTCGTATCATATGCCCCACGTTCTTCTCTGGTTGCAAGGTGGAAAGACACACTCCTTCGATGTGAAAAGGCACTCTCCTTCGTATATCCTCTAGGAGAAGGTGGAAAGGTACACTCCTTTGATGTGGAAAGGCACTCTCCTTCGTTTATGATCCTCTTGGAGATGCGTAACCTAGAGACCAATGTTTGGGTTAGCTACCAGATGTGTCGGGTTCTGGCAAAGTAACTGACACATGAGCTCACGGGGAGTAGGATAGACATTCATCATATGCATTTGTGTGCTTTGTTTGCTATACCTTAATTGGGAATGCTTAATTGATTATACTCTGTTAATTATTGTAATTGTTACTTGAAAAATACTTGTTTCTACCTGTGCTTGCCTTGTCTATTTGTTTTGTTTGTGTAAATCATCGGAGATGGAGGTACGGAGTAAAGGTGGACAAGTTTAGAGTTAAGGTTAGAGTTTAAGCTAGGTTTAGAATTCCCTAGAAGACCACCATTGTTTATGACTTCTGTTTAGTAATTTAAGCTTTATAATTTGAGAGTCGGCGTTCTAGGATTGTCTCTGGCATTCCCAGGACCTTATATATTATGTGCGTGGCACCTTTACCATGCTGAGAACCTCCGATTCTCATTCCATACTGTGTTGTTGTTTTCAGATGCAGGTCGAGCGGCACCTCGGTAGGCGTTTGAATTTTCTGTGGCGAAGTGGTTTACCTTGGGATCCCCTTTTGTTCTTTGATGTATGTATATGTATAGTTTCTCCACTTGTATGTAATAACACCTTGTTTATGTACCTCTTAGAGGTTTTATGGAGAACTAGGGTTCTGAATATGTTCTTGTGGGTTATTATTATGTATATCTATGTACGTATATATTCTTCGGTCAGCCTTCGCTTCGCGGGCTAAGTTAAGAGTTTGATATTTTGTATTATTGACCCTCTACTCGTGTCAACTGTATATATTTTTGTTGTTAAGCTTTCGTTTCTTCTCACGCAAGTAACCACGTTTTCTAAGAATTGTGCTTTTTGATTTTACAGTTTTGTTTTACATATTTTTCAGGGCTCCTCGTTAAATATCTCTTTCGTTATATATATATATATATATATATATATATATATATATATATATTCTTACTTTTAGAAGTCGTAATACCTTACTATCTCAGTCTTATGACTTAAGTATAAGATTAAGTATGGTAGGGTGTTACATTATGGTATTAGAGCAGTTCGTTCCTATAGAGCCTGAGGACGGACTAATTATACTTCTGTGCATTCTCTGTGTTTGTGTCTATGTGCTATTAGGATATCTAACCGGTATATGTGGCACAAACGTCCATGAGCATGCATTTGGGACTTAAAGCACTGGACTTGAGATATTGAGAATGATCAACTTGATATCACTTGTTTGGTGTGTATAGGGACCAGATATCGAATTGCGGACATGGACGCGGGCGAGGTAGAGGTAGAATAGGCAATACTATGCCTGAAGTGACAGGGAACAATCCTCATAACCCTGTAGATTTCATGGCCTCTCTAGGAAATCTGGCCACGATGATGCAAGCGACAGCCAAAGCCGTGGGAAACCAAACAAACAATAGGAATAATAGCAACAACGGCGATGATGGTCCTATGACGCTTTCCTCCTTCCTGAAGGTTCATCTTCCGACCTTCAGAGGAACCTCGAACCCTACCAATGCGGATAACTGGATCCAAGCTATAGAGCGAGCATTACAGGCTCAACAGGTTCCTGAAGAATAGTGGGTTGAGTTTGGAGCCTATCAGCTGCAAGGTGAGGATCAGCATTGGTGGCAGGGCACGAGGCAAATTCTGCAGCCTGACGGGGTTGCGATCTCTTGGGAGTTGTTCTGAGAAGAATTCTATAAGAAATATTTTCCCAACTCGGTTAGAAATGCCAAAGAACTTGAACGGCTTTAGCTGAAACAGGGCCAGATGACCATTACTGAGTACACAAGCAAATTTGAAGAACTGTGCCACTTTTCATGCATTTGTCAGGGAGTTCCTGACGATTTTGCTGAGTGGAAATGTATCAAGTATGAGGGAGGCCTTCGAAGCGATATTCTGAGCTTCGTTGCACCCATGGAGATCCGGGTATTTTTTGAACTCGTGAACAAGAGCTGAATAGCTGAAGAATGTGTGAGAAATGCAGTCGTGGCAAAGAATGATAACCGGGAGTCCCACCGAAGAGATTACCATCAAGACTTGGAACCAAAGAGTCAAGAATTCAAGAGGACTGAGAACTATCGACCCAATAGGCAGCATAAAAACAAGCAAGGACTGTGTTATCGATGCGGATCACCCGAGCATCTAGTTAAGGACTGTCCTAATCCACGTGGTGGAAATTCATGATGCAGATAGATCACAATCACCAGGTTAAGGTAATTGCAATGATTGAATTTAAGGATCAATGAATCATTCTAGAATACTGTGATTACTCACAGCCTAAGATAAGGAAGAAAAACCTAGGTTAGAACTTAGAACCAAACTAAATCGTTTCGAATAGGGTACTGCCATCAAAGCCTGCAGAGTTTAGTGAAGTTTCTAGTTGGCATTGGACAAATAATCAAGACTTTTAGAGATAAGCGAATAAGGGGAAATGAGACAATAGTCTGTTCACGTAAGAGGGCCCAATATGACGGTGGGTCACAAGAAGGAAGAGGTAAACTGAAACTGATACCTAAAATTTTATTTGCATATAAGAAGTGAGACATCACACTAATCCATACTATCAAATATTTTTGGTTCGGTTTCCTTTCTTGAGATGCACCTAGATTCTTCTTCTTGTGCATTCTATTATTTTGATACAACTCTGATTGACCGCATATAAAACTCTTTCTATTTTCTCACGAACACTGTTTACACTATTCATTCGTCTTTCAAGCTTAATATTTCTTTGAAAATTAACTCGAGCCTACATTAGTATTGCGTATGAATCCCAGCTGCAACCAGAGAGAAGTTGATTTCTTAGAGCAAGACCTTTGAACGCAAGACGAACCTGTGACATTACGAGGGAATTTAGAGCATTAATCCTCACCAATCGTATCGCTCGTGACTAAATAGTTGCAATGAGGTGCACCGTGGGAATGAAATACCAGGATCCGATGAAAGCCTTCGAGCCATAGAAAGAAGATTGACCTTCATCCCAATGCTTGTATCACTTGAGCCTAACGAACCATTTAGGGAATGACTACGATGTATTATTGGAAGACTTAAGATGCGTGTGGATGCAACTTCGTGATGTTGTGATAGATGCCCTAAGTAAGAAGTTTCTAAGAGATTATTGGACGTTAATTCCAAAGGAAAAAATGTTAGATGAGTTAAAGTTCTAAGTTGGAAGAGTGAGAGTGCGGTTGGAAGTGTTGGTCTAAATCCATTGCTAGGTTACAACGTGGAATCGATGAGGTATGGGACGCATAACGAGATAATAAGGAGTCGCCAAAGATGTCAAAGTCTGGTAAACAAAAGGGAATTAAGAAGAGATTTATATGTCCAATGCCGAAATAGAGATCGTAGAGTCAAGGACTTAGGGAGCGCAATAATGGTGATAAGGAGCTACTAAGAGTATTGAAGCCTGTTGAATCATGAAGATACCAAGAGAGAGTTATGTGTCGAGATCGAAAGTTAAGATGAGAAACTATTTTCCGAAACTTATGAGAGAGAATTTTCAAACTTACCCTAAAACTGCCAAGACATACCATGAATCAAAGAAGATATTTTTGGGTAGCCAGAAATAAAGAATAAAGCATAAATCGGAATGCTGCAACCATTGAAGGTTCTACACCAGAAGTAAGGGAGAGTAATTACCGATTTCGAAATAGATCGCCGAGGACTAGGATAGAGGATGGAGCTTCACAAAGCACTAAATGTCCCTGTATTACTAGAGCATCGAATACCTTAGATCCTGAATTTAATAGCCGAGACAACGGAGAAGAGCTACGTAAATTCGAGTTAACATTCTCACTATGAAAAGCCGACAGAAGAGTTATACGAACCAAGGAAGTCCTGAACTCGAGAAGGTTACTTCAACAAGATGGAATCAATCAGTGAGTCAAGATTAAGGGATTGAAACCGAAGTGTTTTAGGACCTGGATTAATGGCAAGGACGGGCTTTTTCGAATTCTGAAGAGAATTAGGCCAGTGGCATACCAGGTAACTCTATCCCCACATCTTTCGAACTGGTGCGATGTATCACATCTTAGTTTCATGAGTACACCTCTGATGTCAATCACGTATTCGAACTTGAACCAGTGCAACTAAGGAAGGATCTAATGCTTCGAGTAACCTCGGTTAGGATATATAATAAGATACCATTGCCAAGTAGCTAGGCAGAGTAGAAGTTACATTAGTAAAGGATGCTAAAAGTGGAACTGGAAGTGGGAAATGTACATAGGAACTCGAATCAGACAGGTGGAAGGAATACCCACACCTCCTTTCAGATAACTGAATATGAATTTTGAGGGCAAAATTTCTAATTAGATGGGTAGGATGTAAATCCCGTAAAATTAGCGAATAATTAGTCAATAAATTAAATTTTAATATGGAAAATTAAAAATATAAATCTAATATTAAAATAAGATAGAGCTCGTTAAAATGAGAATTTTGACACTAATTTCAAAGAATTTGGCCCAAGATTGGGCCGAACCAGACAAACCGGGCCCAAAATGGGACCAAGGCCCAATCGAGCCCATAACATTTAGGCAAAAACGGCTTCCCTTTCACCCCTCTCCTCATTCAACGCTGCAGACCTTGTGGGAAAGGGGGAAAGAAAGTCAAACCCTTGCTCATAATTTCCAACCACCGTAACTTTTGATCCGGAGCTCCGATCGCCATACCGTTTGTGGCCACGCATCCACAGTGATGAGGTCTACAAAGCTCGGTACCTTTCAAGGTAAGAAAATCATAAACTCAGCCACTATTCTCTCTTCTTCAAATTTGAAATGTTAGGATTTTTGGTGTGGTAAGATGTTGGTTAAATTGATGTTATAGGATCAAATTGACTTGAGAAATTGGTGGGCTTTGGTTTGATTGAGACACATACAAGGTAAGGTTTGTCAACCCTAGCCAATTTCGGTTCTAGTGTGTTAGATTGTCAATTTTGAGTATGTATGATGATATATGTGAAATTAGGTGTATAAGTGTACATGTTGGAGCTTGAATTATGAGCTTTAGAACCTTGTGGATGTTGGATATTTGAGCTTTGATGATTTTGGGAACTTGAGGGGCTGTGTTGGTTGGTGTTTTGCCTTGGACAACACGCGAAAATCGGCCAAGGTATGGTTTAGGTTTCGCGTATTTAATATGTAATACCCTGTGAAAACTTAGGCTAGAGAACTATAGGATAAGTTGAAGTGGTTAAACGAGTTAAATGATTAGTCGTCATAATATTGATGGATAAATTGATGTTGGACATGTGTTGAGGAATATGGTGAATTTATGATGTTTCTTGGTGTTTGGTCATAATTGAGCAATTGACAATGTGAGTTGAATGTGTATAAAATAATATATAACAATGTGATGAGGGTTGGAGGATTTTATGAAGATGACAATATGTGTTTATAGAATAATTATAGTTGTGATTAAGATTTGTAAGTTGGATTGAAATAAGATGTTATTGAGCTAAGGAAATGATAGGGTTGCAAGAATTGTTATGCTATTGTTGAGGATAAGTTGTATTAATGGTTGTAGTATGTTGGGTTGAGTGGAATTGGGTTTTGGTAAGAAAATGTGATTTGGGTAAAAATAGAGGTTTGGTATAATTTGGTAAAACTTGATTTTTGATGAACTTTGGTAGTCCATAACTTGATCCTCAAATTTTGGATGGAAATGAGGTTTGTTTTAAATTAAAGAAGGTTTTATAAGCTTGAAAATGATATAATATTTGCGGAAAACCGAATTTCGTAGAGGAAGTTATGGACGCTGGAAATCCGGTGCTAAAAACTGAAGTTTTAATGTTGCAGCAGACTCAGGAAATTCTGGTGTGTGCCCACGCACACTGCTGTGCGCACGCACCCAGCAGAAACAAAAACTTATATGTGCGTATGCACACCTTTGTGCGTACGCACACTGATGAGGGAAAAACGATTCCCTACAAACTCACCGGCAAGTGTACTGGGTCGCATCAAGTAGTAAAACTCACAAAAGTGAGGTCAATCCCACAAGGATTGATGGATTTAGCAACTTTAGTATGGTGATGAATTTAGTTAAGTGAATTTTTAATGAATTGGGTGAAATTTGATCAACCGAAAATAAATTGCAAGTAAACTAAAGTGCAGAATGAAAATTTGCAGAATCTTAAAGTGCAAAAGAAGTAAATTGTAGAAACTTAAAATGCAAAAAATTAAAAAAGCTAAAACTTAAATTGCAAGAAAGGTAAATAACTGAAACTTAAAGTGCAATTTAAATTGTAGAATCTAAATTGCTAAGAAACTTAAATTGCATGAATAATAGAGGGAATTGGTTGCTGGGATATCAAAACAGAATTTAACAATGTAACTTGCAGTGAATCAGAGAAGAAAATGTAAAAGATGAAAACTAGAAATAAGACTCAGATTTGATTTAAACTTCTAAAAATAGAGAAGGGAAATTGCAGAAGAAAAATAATTAGAGAAGAGAGCTCAGATCAAATTCTCAATTCTTTTACAGGAAATTGAAATTGCTGAAGAATAAAAGAACAGAAAGAAAGATTGCAGAGCAAGGAAAGCAGAAAAGAAAACTCAGATCCGATCTCCAATTCTCAAAATCTAAAAACAATAGAAGAAAAATAACAGGAAGCTCCAGTACCCAAAAACAGAAAAGAAAATGCAGAAGATCAATCACAGAAGAAAAAGAGAAAGCAAACTAAACTTCGATCCCAGATTCTACCCAATTCCTAAAAGAAGAACTCCCAGAAAACTAAGAAGAATATCAAAATAAAAAGGAAAAAAAGGGTCCTAAGGAAATCAAATTTTCTCCTATTTATACACTTTCTAATTCTCTCATCAAGTACTTGGAGTGGGCTTTTTGGCCTTTGTTGCAGTGGGTCAGGATGGCACTTGATTGCAGCTTCCAGGGGAACGTTGCGTTCTCAAAGTGAGCGCAGCGTTTATTCACCCACGCGTACGTGTGCTTTACGCACATGCGTCCTTTTGTTTTTTTGTCCATCGACGCGTACGTGTCACATATGCGTGCGCGTCACTGCCAACTTCAGCCTCAGCCATGCTTGCGCGTTCCATTCACGCGTACGCGTCTTCGATAGCGTTCTCTTATTGAGCGCTACGTTCCCACCAACAACGCTGCCCATGCGTGCGCGTCCTCTGCGCGTGCGCATGGGTAGTAAAATATCAATTCCAGGCTTCAGCGCCCTCCACGCATTCGCGTGCTTTCTTCCAAATTTTCCATCGACGCATGCGCGTCTTGTACGCATGCGCGTCAGCTACGAAACGTCAATTCCAAATTTGATTTTCCCGAAAACGCTGACTTAACGAACGTAGCGCTCCTTTTGCAAATGAGCGCCAATCACTCCCACGCGTACGCGTCATGCACGCGTACGCGTCATGCACGCGTACGCGTCATGCACACGTACGCGTCATGCACGCGTACGCAAGGATCTTCAAAATTCGTTGCCTGACGCGTAAGTATCCTGTACGCATGCGCGTCGCAAGTTAGCGTGGCGTTCTTTATTTGAACACAACGTTATTCTGCAGTGCTTCTCTTTCTGTTCATTTTCTCACCTAAAATCAACCAAACAAGCAATCAAAGTCTCACCAAAATCACAAGATTTTGCATCATTCATAATAATCATCTAATTCTTGCATAAATCTCATGATTTTGTATAAAGTTAGTGATGTTTGATTGAATCAAGATAAACATAAAATTCCACTCCAATCACTTACTTATTGTGCAAGAAAGTGCATAAAACCAATTGAAACAAATGAAAAATACTTGTGAAACTAGCATAAGATGACTTGTCATCACAACACCAAACTTAAATCTTGCTTGTCCCCAAGCAAGCACTAGAACATGAGAAGAAATGAAAGGAAACAGGAAAGCATATATGTCCTTATTTAGCAGGTAATTGAATTTGGTTCATGGGGTTTTATGCAGATGTAAATGAAGCTCTACTTAGATTTCAGGATTGAAATGTCCCTTTAAGTGATAACCAAAGTTACTGCTGTGAACCTTGTTATTCATCCGTCCCTGGTGTTTTGATTTTCTTTTGTTTTTCTGCTGAGAAGTTACACTTTTATTCACAGCTAAGTGTTATATGGTGCAGCAGCATTTTAGATTTGTTTTTCAGTCAACACATCTTCACCACAGACACTTGACTCACAATTCATCCTGAGACATTGATGCCCAGCACCTCTTTGGGTAACTAAATGCCTTGTAACTAGGTTGCTCTTGATAATGGACTTTCGGTTGATAATTCCGGATTAATCAACCCAAGTTACCAAGTTTTAAAATACTCCTTAGAACCTAATTGTCCAAGTAGATCCTAGTACAAAAAGCACCACAGGCATATGTCCTAAGGTCCAAGCTATTGGTGTCTAGCCTTATTATTTGTTTCTTTCATTTTTGTTGCCAATTCTTGGCTTTTCTTCCTTCCCTTTCTTGTTCTTTCTTTTCCCAAGGATATTTATTCATTAAGAGTTCACAAACAGTAGTCTAGTTCATACTATAAAGGAACATCCTAACCTTTATCCTTTATTAGTGAGCTTACTTTAACAATCAAACATATATACCACCAATAAACTTTATTATTATTCCTACCACATTGGACAATCACTTTCTGCTTCAATATTTTCTCTTATTTATGCAAAAGCCAAGGGACCAGACATGTATTCAAGTAGATTGAGTGATGCAGACACTTATACTAGAACATTTATTTTGAGAATTAAGAAAAACAAAAGATAAAATGCAGGACTTATTCAAAACATAGAAGTGCAAAACATAAAATCTTAATCATAAAAACTGCATAACTTGGAAGGCATATCATTTTGCAGATATGCATCTTCCTTATCTACTAAGATTATGAAGGAACTCCACCACCTCTAATTTTTGTGCTCTTTTTCTTTGCTAGACTCTCCTTTCTTCTTTGGCTCCTACTTCCTCTTCTTGTTTGTTTCTTGTGGCTCTTCAGCAGGGCGTCTCTGAGGCCAAGACTGGTCTACCTGATCCCAGAGTCTAGCCTCCTTCAACCTTTGTTCCATTTTTTCTATATTTCCCAGGGCTCTTGATCTTTACTTGTTTACCAAATCCTGGCACCCGATGAATGGTTTGATCTCTCTATTTGCCACTGGCATGCCGCAGACTATGTAGTTTAGCTTTGCTTGAGTCTCTATATCATACTCAATCCTATCCATGTGCCTCTGCTCTCCAGCTGTGTGGTATATATTCTTCCATTGATAAAAATCTCGGAGGTACCTCTCCTGTTCAGCTCGTTGTTGAAACAATTTGTCAAACGAATCTTGAGAGTGACTAGATTGTTCCCTTTGCTGCTCCAAAATTCTTGCTTGGAATTCTCTCTGTTGGTCCATCATCTTCAGCTGGAAGTTTTCTTGTTGCTCCATCATCTTTAGCTGCCAGTTCTCTTGCTGCTCCTGAGCTCTCAAGTATTGCTCTTGTTGTTGTTCCTGTACTCTCATATATTGCTGAGACATTTCTTCAATGGCTCTTTGCATTTGGCTTAAGTCTATTGCGTCAGAAGCTTGTCCCTCTTCCATTTGTGGTCTCCTTCTTCTTCCTTGAGGTTTTCTCTCCTCCTGGGTGTCAGTGACACCTTCCGTCCTTTGCTTAGTGATTCCTCTGCCTCCCTTTACCTGATCTGTATCTGCATCCTCAAAGAGTACCCCTGCTCTATTACATAGCCTCAAAATGGTACTTGGGTGACCAAGTCTGCTTGATTTACTGCTATCCTCAGCCATCTCTTGGATGATGTCTGCTATGAGTTGTGGGACATTGATTTCTCCTCCTTTGAGTATGCAGTATGTCAGAATTGCTCTCTTTATTGTAACCTCTGAAGTATTTCCAGTAGGGAGTATGGATCTTCTTACTATCTCATTCCAACCTTTGGCCTCAGGTATGAGATCAATCCTCTTCAAGTAGCTTGGATCCCCATTTAAATCTCTTTTCCAGTATCTGCCTTCCAAGAATAAACCATTTAGTAGCTCATCAGGATCATTCTCACCCTTCATTCTTTCATCAAAGCTGGGTTCTCCAAAGAGTATCACTCTTATTTGCAAGACCCTCATAATGGATGATGGGCTGAAATCCACATCAACCCCCTAACATAGCTCTTGTAGGGAGGACTGGTTTTGCTTGGCCTTACAGCATTTGCATAGAACTCCCGTATCATGGTTGTACTTATGTCTGTGAGAGGTTCACACAGGAGTTCCCATCTTCTCTATTCGACTATCCTTCTCATGATGGGGTATTCTCCTTCTTTCAATATGAAACCAATCTCTGGAATGACTTCCTTCGCTTCCATCAACCTATGATATCGTGACTCATGAAATTGAGATTTAAATCTTTTTTCATCATAGGTTAGTGGTTCAGCTTCAACTGGTTGCTTTCCTTTCCTTCTTCTGGAACTTGATGAAGCCATTGATTAGGGAAATAGGGGGCTAAGTGGAGGAATGAAGAATGATGAGGAAGAGGGGATTGATATGACTCGTATGATGAGACTTTGGCTTACTGGTGAAGCAAGAATAAAAATTTAAGGAGACAAGTATGGTTTGGGGCATACAGAACATGGTTACTAGAGCTTTTCTTTAAGGAAACCGAAATATATTTCTTTTTTAATGCACGAAGTGTGAAAGCTTGAGTTATGAAGCATGGTCCAAGTGAAGCTATTTATAGCAAGCTTCAATGAAGATTGGAAGGTTAGGATGCCTTTTGAAAGGGTTGGAATGAACGGTGTGCATGTAAGGAAGGATGAGGACAAGGACCACCTCTTCATTGGTCATATGGTTCGGTCTCCTAGGTGCTGAACCCTTGCAAATTTTTGCTTTCTAAAAATCAATTCCCAAGCACATGTGACTCACTTTTCCTCCTTGTGACACCCGTACTTGCATGATTTTGTCCTTTCCTCAATCTTCTTCATATCTATCCATTTCAATCAAAGCAACAATAAGGAACAAAATTTGAATTTAGCACAATAGTGGTTAGCTAGTGAAAAGTATAGAAAAGCAAAAATAAAATCTACTATATGTTCCTTATTTATGAATAATCAACTATGCCCCTTTGAAATTGAAAAAAAATATTGGTGAACACCAAACCTGTTTTATGCCAATTGATTCATATGAACCCAATTAATTTCTGTCATAGTTAGTATATTCATTACAAGGAACATTTTATTTTTTACCTTAATAAAATAAATCCATAAAATGATGTTTCATGAATTTGAATCTTTAAACAACCGTGGCTTTCTAGAAATTCATAGCATATGTAGAACACCAAACTTAATGTTTGGCTATATACTTCACTAAAATGAATGAGTATATATCCTAAGATGGTTATATGATCATCATGCTTGGAAGGCCATTTTAGAGTGCCTTTAGGCACACCAAACTTAGGAATCATTCATATGCTTTAAAACGATATATGCAGCCATCAAATTTGCCCATGCAAGTTCAAATTTATGTTAGAAGAACCATTAATTATTGAAATTAAAACAAAAGCAAGAATATTAAATCTTGGGTTGCCTCCCATGGAGTGCTCTTTCACTGTCACTAGCTTGACATTGGTTCTTTGTTAGAGTGGTTGATGATTATGGTGCCTCAGCTTGTCCCCTCTCACTATGAACCTTCTTCCTGTGCTTTGATGGAAAATCTCTATATGCTCCAACGAGAGTATCTTATTGACAGTATAATAATCATCAGATTGTGGGGATGTCTCCAACTGTTGGTAGATCAGTTTCACTTTGTCTCCTTCTGAGAATTCCTCAGTTGGTATTTTCTTGTTTTTCCACCCTTTTGGAACCGTTTTCTTGCTCTTCTTTCCTTCTTTTGGTAACCCTTCTAATGATGTACAATCCTTTCAAAAAGTTGAATAGTTTTCTGTACTGGTAGTGGAAGTTGCTTGTCCCCCAAGCACTTGAAAAATGGTTAACATGCATAAATATTTGTAGGCTTTTGAACGTACTCTGGTATGTGAACACCAACTTAGTCACTTGCCAATACCTCTTATGCAACAAATCAACCATATATATGAAACCTTATGCCTTTGCTAAAGGGAGCAAGACTAAAAATTAGAAAACAGACAATGGTTGAGTAGTTTTCCTGATTGTTTGGAGCTAGTAACCATTTATGCAGAGGGTTGAAATGTGTTTTTAAATGATATTTTTAGTGGAACATCAAACTTAGCATCCTTTATTCACCCTTAAATTATTTTGGTGTGCAACACCAAACTTAGCTCCTTGCAATACAGATAAATCTACTTAACTCTTTTATTGAAATAGTTAGGAAAAGAAAACTACCTCTGGTTGGGTTGCCTCCCAACAAGCGCTTGTTTATCGTCATTAGCTTGACGTCCTCCTTCTTTGTTCATCCCAACTCATTAACACTCTCTTCTTTTTTCCAAGATCCTCCTAAATAATGCTTAGCTCTTTGACCATTTGTTGTGATTATGTCCTTTGTGACTTCATTCAGAAGTTCAAGGCTTCCATGTGGGAAAACCTTGGTTATCAAGTAGGGGCCATTCCATTTGGACTTGAGTTTGCCAGAAAAAACTTTGAGCCTGAAATTATATAGGAGCACTTGTTGTCCTGGTTTGAACTCTATTTTTAAAATTTTCTTGTCATGCCACTTTTTAGCTCTCTCCTTCTATATCTTTGCATTCTCATAAGCTTCTAATCTAAATTCATCTAGCTCATTGAGTTGTAGTAGCCTTTTCTCTCCTGCTGCTTGAGAGTCAAGATTGAGGAGCTTAGTGGCCCAGTAGGCTTTATGTTCTAGTTCCACAGGGAGGTGACATGATTTCCCATAGATCAGCTGAAATGGTGACTTTCCAATTGGGGTTTTGAATGCAGTTCTATATGCCCATAGAGCATCATCCAACTTTCTGACCCAGTCTTTCCTTGTGATCCCAACTGTCTTCTCCAAGATTCTCTTTAGCTCCCTATTTGCCAATTCAGCCTGCTCATTAGTTTGAGGGTGGTATGGTGTGGCCACTTTATGAATAATTCCATATTTGTGGAGTAGCCTTTTCATCTGTTTGTTGCAAAAGTGGCTGCCACCATCACTAATAAGGCATTTAGGTACTCCATATCTAGTGAAGATGTGTCTCTTAAGAAATTGAAGGATAATTGGTGCATCACAGGTAGTTGTTGCTATGGCTTCCACCCATTTGGAGACATATTCTACTGCTACCAGAATGTATTTGAAGGAATAAGATAGAGGAAAGAGGCCTATGAAATCTATACCCCAAAGATCAAATAATTCCACTTCCAAAATGAAGTTCTGATGCATTTTGTTCCTCTTTGTCAACCCTCTAGATCTCTAACATTCATTGCATTGGTGCACAAACTCTCTGGCATCTTTGAATATAGTTGGCCAATAGAATCCACTTTGAAATACTTTAGCTGCTGTTCTTTCTGGTCCAAAATATCTACCATAAGCTGAACCATGACAGTGCCAAAATATGTCTCTCATCTCATTTTCAGAGATACACCTTCTAATCATCCCATCTGGACACCTCTTGAACAAGAATAGTTCGTCCCATAAGAATTTCTTAGCTTCATTACACAACTTCTTCACTTGTTGCTTAGTAAACTCTTGAGGAATCTTCCTTCCCACCTTGTAGTTTGCAATGTCAGCAAACCAAGGTGTCTGCTGGATTTGGAGAAGATATTCATCTGGAAATTTTTCATTCACTGGTTGTGGTGTATCTTGGTTAGCTTCTTGTGATAGTCTTGATAAATAGTCTGCCACTTGGTTCTCATTTCCTTTCCTATCTCTCACTTCAATGTCAAATTCTTGTAGTAGCAACACCCACCTAATAAGCATTGGCTTTGAATCCTGTTTAGACATGAGATACTTGAGAGCAGCATGATCAGTATATACTATAACTTTTGAACCAATCAAGTATTGTCTAAATTTATCAAATGCATATAAAATTGGCAAGAGCTCTTTCTCAGTGGTGGTAAAATTTTTCTGTGCCTCATTCAACATCTTACTTGCATAGTATATAACATGATGCAGCTTATCTTTCTTTTGCCCCAATACAGCACCAATTGCAAAGCCACTTGCATCACACATGAGTTCAAAAGGCAGTTCCCAATCTGGGGGTGTGATGATTGGTGTTGTAGTGAGTTTTCTTTTTAAAGTTTCAAAGGCATGCTTGCAATTGTCATCAAAGATGAAAGGATTGTCAATCACTAGCAAATTGCTCAGTGGTTTGGCTATTTTTGAAAAGTCTTTGATGAATCTCCTATAAAAACCAGCATGTCCAAGAAAACTTCTTACTGCTTTCACATTAACGGGTATAGGAAGCTTTTCTATGATCTCTATTTTAGCCTTATCAACTTCTATACCTTTGCTTGAAACTTTATGCCTAAGAACTATCCCTTCAGGAACCATGAAATGGCATTTCTCCCAATTCAAGACCAGATTAGTTTCTTGGCATCTTTTTAAGACAAGAGTTAAATGATGGAAGCAGGTATCAAATGAATTGCCAAAGACAGAAAAATAATCCATGAAGACTTCTAAAAATTTTTCCACCATGTCAGAAAATATAGAAAGTATACACCTTTGAAAAATCATAGGGGCATTGCATAGCCCAAAGGGCATCCTTCTGTAGGCAAAGACTCCGAATGGACATGTGAAAGAGGTCTTCTCTTGATCCTTGGGATCCACCACTATTTGATTGTACCCAGAGTACCCGTCCAAGAAGCAATAATATGCATGGCCAGCCAATCTTTCCAGCATCTGGTCAATGAAGGGAAGAGGGAAGTGATCCTTCCTTGTGGCATCATTCAATCTTCTATAATCGATGCACATTCTCTACCCTGTCACTATTCTTGTGGGAATGAGTTCATTTTTCTTATTGAAGATGACAGTCATGCCACCTTTCTTTGGTACCACTTGAATTGGGCTTACCCAAGGGCTGTCAGAGATTGGGTATATGATTCTAGCATTCCACAGCTTCATCACTTCTTTTTGAACCACCTCCTTCATGGTTGGGTTAAGCCTTCTTTGGGATTATACCACAGGCCTTGAGTCTTCCTCCAGCAAAATCTTGTGCATACAGATGGCAGGGCTTATGCCCTTTATATCATCTATCATCCATCCCAAAGCTGTCTTGTGAGCTTTCAATACTTCAATCAGCTTTGTTTCTTCTTCCATGTTTAAAGAGGAATTGATGATCACTGGCAGGGCCTCTTCTTCTCCAAGAAATGCATACTTGAGATGAGGGGGGGAGAGGCTTTAATTCTTATTTTGACATCTCCTCTGTCTTGCCTTCAAATGAGATTTCTGCTACTCCTTCTTCTATGATGTCTTGTTCCACTTCTGTTTCCTCTTCTTGTTCTTCCTTATCATTGGCTTCAAGTAACTCCCCCTCTAATTCTTCTACCATTTCTGCCCTCATATGCTTTTCCTTCTCAGGGGGATGTTGCATGGCTTTAAAGACATTGATGATCATTTTTTCATCATGCACCCTGAGGGTCATTTCACCTTTCTCCACATCAATTATAGCCCTTGCTGTGGCTAAAAAGGGTCTCCCCAAGATGATCGAGTTGTGTCCTTCTTCCACCATGTCTAAAATGACAAAAGCAGCAGGGAATATGAATTCTCCTACTTTCACTAACAAATTTTTCATAACTCCATTAGGTATCTTGAGTGATCTATCTGCCATTTGAAGCGACATTCTGGTGGGTTTGACTTTATCTATTGTAAGCTTTTTCATCAGTGAAAGAGGCATCAAATTAATGTTGGCACCTAAGTCACAGAGAGCTTTTTCCAAGGTCATATTGCCTATGGTGCATGATATGATGAAACTCCCAGGATCTTTGAGTTTTGGTGGGAGCCCTTTTTGGATTACTGCACTGCACTCTTGGGTTAAGACCACTGTCTCCTTTTCATTCCAGCTTCTCTTCTTGTTAATGAGTTCCTTGAGGAACTTAGCATACAGGGGCATTTGCTCCAATGCTTTAGCAAGTGGTATGTTAATTTTTAGCTTCTTAAAAACCTCTAGAAACTTGGAAAATTATTGATCTTTGATCTCTCTTTGCAATCTTTGAGGGTATGGCAGAGGAGGAGTGTAAGGCTTTGCCTCCTTCCTCTGTTCTTGTAAATGCTCCTCCATAACTTGCTTTCTCTCCTTTGAGGTTTGTGGCTCTTCATCCTTCTCCTTGAGTTTTTCTTGATTCTTCTCTTCACTTGCCACTTCCTTCTTACTGCCAACCTTGTCATCCTCCAATGTTCTTCCACTCTTGAGTTGAATTACTTTGTATTCTTCTTTGGGGTTTGGAATGGTATTACTTGGGAAAGTGTTGGTTAGTCTTTCAGGCTGTTTGGACAATTAGCCTATTTGTCTTTCCAGGTTTCTTAGTGAAGCTTCATGGTTCTTATTAGCTAACTCTTGATGCTTTATCATCTTCTCCATCATCATTTCCAAATTAGAGATTCTTTGGGATTCTTGGGGTGGTTGTGGCTGAGTGTGAGATGAAGATGGTTGGTGGAAATTATTTTGGTTTTTTGATGAGTTATAGGGTGGATAGAAGTTAGAAGTGGGATAATTGTTTTGTGGTTTTCTGTATGGGTTTTGGTTAGTTTGCTGATGGTTCTGGTGGTTTGTGTTGCAGGAGTTGTTTTGGTTGGAGTTCCTTTGCCATGAATTTTGGTTCTGGTTGTCTCCCCACTTTAGATTGGGATGGTTCCTCCAAGAGGAGTTGTAAGTGTCTCCATGAAATTCATTCTGTCCAGCACCTTGGTTGTGCATATAATTAACTTGTTTTGGCTACTGCTCTTCATAGATTTCTTCATTATGTCCCCATCCAACTGATGGTTGATTTGTAGTGCCTACTGCTGCTATTTGAAGACCATCAATCCTCTTAGCCATCATCTCCATTTGCTGTTGGATTTGTTGGTGCATCACTTTGTTTTGTGCCAAGATAGTGTCTACACCTTCCAGCTCCAACACACATTTCCTTTAAGCTGGTTGGCGTTGCCTTTGATGACCATAGAAGTATTGATTGTTGGTCACAGTGTCTATGAGATTTTGGGCTTCCTCAGCTGTCTTCATGAGTTGTACTGAACCTCCTGCTGAATAATCAAGGGCCTCTTGAGCTTTCAGTGTCAATCCTTCATAGAAATTTTGAAGTCTATCCCATTCACTAAACATCTCTGGTGGGCATTTCCTGATCAAGGCCTTGTATCTTTCCATGGCATCATACAGTGATTCTCCATCCATTTGAGTGAATGTTTGCACTTCTGTCTTCAATCTAATGATCCTCTGAGGTGGGTAGAATTTGGCTAGGAATTTGCTCACTAAGTCCTCCCAATTATTGATGCTTTTTTTGCGGAATGTCTCTAGCCATTGAGAAGCTTTATCCCTCAAGGAGAATGGGAACAGCAGCAGTTTGTAGATGTCTGGATGCACACCATTTGTTTTGACAGTTTCACAAATCCTCAAAAATATGGATAAGTGTTGGTTTGGATCTTCAAGTGGACCTCCTCCATAGGAACAATTATTCTGTACCAGAGTAATAAGTTGAGGCTTCAGCTCAAAGTTATTTGCATGAACATTGGGAGTGAGTATACTGCTCCCACAGTTTCTTGGATTGGGGAAGGTGTAAGAAGCTAGAAATCTCCTTTGAGGTGGGCCATTGTTGTTGGCCACTTCCTTTGGTGGATTAGAAAGGTTTTCCTCCATCTCTTAGTTTTCCTTTTCTGATTCTTTGTCTCCAATAACACCCTTCCCTCTTGCTTCTCTCCTCAATCTAAAAAATGTTCTCTCTGGCTCAGAATCAAAGGAGGTGGATTCACCTCTTCTTCTTCCTGGCATACAACACAAATAAAACCAGGAACCAAAAACAAAGCACTCTACTGCTAGAGTGAAATTAAGGTTAGCTTAAACAAAATACCAGGCAGTTAGTATGCTTAACAAAAACAAAGAAAAGTGCTTAATCTAGATTATCACCTACTTAAACATTATCAATCTAAATCAATCCCCGGCAACAGCGCCAAAAACTTGATGAGGGAAAAATAATTCCACACAAACTCACCGGCAAGTGTACCGGGTTGCATCAAGTAGTAAAACTCACAAAAGTGATGTCGATCCCACAGGGATTGATGGATTGAGCAACTTTAGTATGGTGATGAATTTAGTTAAGTGAATTTTTGATGAATTGGGTGAAATTTGATCAACAGAAAATAAATTGCAAGTTAACTAAAGTGCAGAATGAAAATTTGTAGAATCTTAAAGTGCAGAAGAAGTAAATTGCAGAAACTTAAAATGCAAGAAATTAAAAGAGCTGAAACTTAAATTGCAAGAAAGGTAAATAACTGAAACTTAAAGTGAAAAAAAATTAAATTGTAGAATCTAAATTGCTAAGAAACTTAAATTGCATGAATAATAGAGGGAATTGGTTGCTGGGATATCAAAACAGAATTTAACAATGTAACTTGCAGTGAATCAGAGAAGAAAATGTAGAAGATGAAAACTAGAAATAAGACTCAGATTTGATTTAAACTTCTAAAAACAGAGAAGGGAAATTGCAAAAGAAAAATAAATAGAGAAGAGAGCTCAGATCAAATTCTCAATTCTTTTACAGGAAATTGAAATTGCTGAAGAATAAAAGAACAGAAAGAAAGATTGTAGAGCAGGGAAAACAGAAAAGAAAACTCAGATCTGATCTCCAATTCTCAAATTCTAAAAATAACATAAGAAAAATAACAGGAAGCTCTAGTACCCAAAAACAGAAAAGAAAATGCAGAAGATCAATCACAGAAGAAAAACAGAAAGCAAACTAAACTTCGATCCCAGATTCTACCCAATTCCTAAAAGAATAACTCCCAGAAAAGTAAGAAGAAGATCAAAATAAAAAGGAAAAAAAAGGGTCCTAAGGAAATCAAATTTTCTCCTATTTATACACTTTCTAATTCTCTCATCAAGTACTTGGAATGGGCTTTTTGGCCTTTGTTGCAGTGGGTAAGGATGGCACTTGATTGCAGCTTCCAGGGGAACATTGCGTTCTCAAAGTGAGCGCAGCATTCATTCACCCACGCGTACGCGTGCTTTACGCACAGGCGTCCTTTTGTGTTTTTGTCCATCGACACGTACGCGTCACATATGCGTGCACGTCGTTGCCAACTTCAGCCTCAGCCATGCTTGCACGTTCCATTCACACGTACGTGTCTTCGATAGTGTTCTCTTATTGAGCGCTACGTTCGCACCAACAACGCTGCCCACGCGTGCGCGTCCTCTGTGCGTGCGCGTGGGTAGTAAAATATCAATTCCAGGCTTCAGTGCCCCCCACGCGTTCGCGTGCTTTCTTCCAGATTTTCCATCGATGCGTGCGCGTCTTGTACGCGTGCCCGTCGGCTGCGAAACGTCAATTCCAAATTTGATTTTTCCCGAAAATGCTGACTTAACGAACGTAGCGCTCCTTTTGCAAATGAGCACCAATCACTCCCACGGGTACGCGTCATGCACGCGTACGCGTGGATCTTCAAAATTCGTTACCTGACGCGTAAGCGTCCTGTACGCGTGCACGTCGCAAGTGAGTGTGGTGTTCTTTATTTGAACGCAACGTTATTCTGTAGTGCTTCTCTTTCTCTTCATTTTCTCACCTAAAATCAACCAAACAGGCAATCAAAGTCTCACCAAAATCACAAGGTTTTTGCATCATTCATAATAATCACTTAATTCTTGCATAAATCTCATGATTTTGTATAAAGTTAGTGATGTTTGATTGAATCAAGATAAACATAAAATTTCACTCCATTCACTTACTTATTGTGCAAGAAAGTGCATAAAACCTAATGAAATAAATGAAAAATGCTTGTGAAACTAGCATAAGATGACTTGTCATCACACACCTGGTGCTTTTCAGAAATGGTGCATACGCACACCTTTGTGCACACACACACACCAGGATACGCTTTTTGCTGATGGCGCTTGCACAGGTAGGCGCACGCACACCAAGTAATTCTGGGTTGGTGTGCGCACGCACACTTGTGTGCGTCTGCACACACTCTGTTTTTCCAGCACCTGTATTTTTATAATCTAAACATGATTTTGAACCCTAAACCTCTATTGTTACCTTCTTAACCCTAGATTTTGCTAGTGAGATTAGTAATTAGCAGAAGTTAGAAATTTGAGATAACTTGGGAATGAAGAAAAGGGTTAAACAAAATGAATTGTGAGGGAAATGGTGTGAAGCTGAATGAATATACGTCGCTATGGTTATATAGAATGAATGTAAGAACATGATGAGATTTAAGATGAATGTGTGTGGCCGAAATGGTCGGAATGGCAAGGTCTGGATGTAATCCCGCTTGCGTAATCAATTTGAACATGTGTTTGGATGGCAAGTTGAGGGTGGAAGTTCCCTCTCTTGTCGTGATGTGGATGTGGGGAAGGTGAAAAGGCACTCTCCTTCGTATCGTATCCCCCACGTTCTTTTCTGGTTGCAAAGTGGAAAGGCACACTCCTTCGATATGGAAAGGCACTCTCCTTCATATATCCTCCAGGAGAAGGTGGAAAGGCACACTCCTTCGATGTGAAAAGGCACTCTCCTTCGTTTATGATCCTCCTGGAGATGCGTAACCTAGAGACCAATGTCTAGGTTAGTGATAAACCACTATTTTATAGTTTATCTTGTGCTCAATTGAATGGTTTTTATTAACTCTTTACCCACTTATTCATACTATTTGCATGGTTTTACATTTGCCTTCCTAATTATGTGCTTTGATTGAAAACATGCTTCTTTGGCCTTAAGTTTCCTATGTTTAATCCTCTCTTATTACCATTAGATGCCTTGATATGTGTGTTAAGTGATTTCAGAGATTACAGGGTATGAATGGCTTGGAGGATGGAAAGGAAGCATGCAAAAATGGAAGGAATACAAGAAGTTGAAAGAACTGCAAAGTTGTCAGCCTGACCTCTTCGCACTCAAACGGCTATAACTTTAGCTACAAAGGTCCAAATGATGTGGTTCTAGTTGCGTCGGAAAGATAACGTACGGGGCTTCAATTTGATATATAATATGCTATAGTTGCCCTGATGCTAGGTGACGCGACCGCGTGCTCCATGCGGACGCGTCGCAATGACGAAAAACCAGCGTGGCAGATTTCTTCTCCGGCGATTTCTGGGCTGTTTTTGACCCAGTTTTCAGCCCAGAACACACAGATTAGAGGCTATAAAGTGGGGGAATGCATCCATTCATAATCATGCTCTCATAATTCACAATTTTAGTTTTAGATGTAGTTTTTAGAGAGAGAGATTCTCTCCTCTCTCTTAGGATTAGGATTAGGATTTGGATTTCAACTTTATTATTTCAACTTACAACTTCAATCACAGGTTCAATATTCCTTTTTATTATTTTCTCAAATTAATTTATGAATTCTTCTATGTTACAGATCACTCTTTGAATTAATGTTATTTAAGGTATTTCAGTTTACAATTGCTTTCTTTTAATTCTGTTACTTTTATCCCCAATTTGAAGACATTTTTATTCCGGTAGATTTACTTTTTCCCTTTTTGGTCTTGGTTAAGAAATCAGTAACTCAGGAGTTATCAAACTCAACATGATTGATAATCGTTATCTTTGCTAATTGAATTGAACTTCAATAATCCGAATCTTTCCTTAGGGATTAACTAGGATTTGAGGATCTAACTAATTAGTCACTTGACCTTCCCTTGCTCTAGCAAAGATTAACTAAGTGGAATTAAGGTTCAATTTTCACCATCATTGATAAGGATAACTAGGATAGGACTTCTAATTTCTCATACCTTGCCAAAAGTGTGTTTTACAGTTATTTATTTAAATTACAGTCTTTTACTTACTTTAATTGCAATTTAAATTACTTGTTCCTCATCTTCAAAACCCCAATTTATAATCTTCATAACCAATAATAAGAACATACTTCCCTGCAGTTCCTTGAGAAAACGACCCGAGGTTTGAATACTTCGGTTATCAATTTATTAGGGGTTTGTTACTTGTGACAACCAAAACATTTGCAAGAAAGGTTGATTGCTTGGTTTAGTAACTATACTTGCAACGAGAGTTTACTATAACTTCTAAACCATCAATCTTCAGTTCTTTCAAAATGGCGCCGTTGCCGGAGAATTGCAAACGTGTGCCTTATTATTGGTTATTGTAAATATTTAAAAAACAAATTTATCTTATCATTCTTATTTTTAAAAATCAAATATTTTTTAAAATCATATCCTTTTCAAAATCTTTTCTTATCCTTTTTCAAAAATCATATTTTTTTCAAAATATTTTCTTTTTATTAGTTTTTGTTTTTATTTTCTCCTACTACTATGAACTCTCACCCCTTTGGCTATGAGTATGGTTACAATTATGTTGCAGGAAGAAGAAATTACAATCAGAACAGGCATCAAGGTTGGAACAATCAAAGATGGGAGGAGCCACAAGGATTTGATCAACCCTCATGGCAACAACCACCTCCAATATACTATCAACAACCACCACCATATGCCTATAAACCCTCTCCTCAACATGACTTTGGACCACCATACTCACAAGCCCCTTTTCACCATTCACCTTCATATGACCCTAACCCTTATCCACCCCAATTTCAACCTAATTACTCCCAAGAACCACCACCTCCCTATGCATCATATCCATCTCCATCACCCCAAGAATCAACGGAGCGACTCAAGAAAACATTTGAAAATTTTAATGCAACCCTTCACCAATTGAATCAAGCAATAAATCAATTATCTTCCCGACGTTCGGACACTCAGGAAACCCCCATGGCTTCATGTGGATAATCTAATGAAGAACGTAGCATGAAGGAGACATTAAAAACTCCTGTGGACAGTAAGGAGCATGAATTTGTACTGGAACAAGTGGAGGAAGCCGGAATTATTGAAGAAGAAGAAGTGGTTGCAGACTTAGGAGATGTTGAACCTCCATGGGAAAGTCAAGAGACTCCTTCCAAGACGATTGAAATTGATACTGAGGAGGGTGTACAACCTCCAAGGCATATCATAGTTGAAGATTTGGAAGAGGTTGGTCAAGAGATAGAGATTAAAGAAGAAGAAGCACAGCCTCTCATGCCCTTGGTGAGCAATGAAGAAGAGATTGAATTGGAAGAAAGCTACCAAAAGGAAGAGGTTGATATTGAAGAAACTTGCAAAGAGGTGGAAGTTCTCAAAAAGCACAAGGGAGTGGAGCTAGAAATCACTTTGCCAAAGTTATTGGAGACCCCTCCCCCTAAGTTGCCATCATCCTTCACAACATTCAAGTGGGTAAAATTCATATCCCTTAGCTTTCTAATCCCACTTGAATATGGGCTACTGGAGACGGATGGTCAACTTAGAGCTCTTTGTGGCATAAAGAGTAAGAGGAAGAGGGTCAGTGGTAAGAATTGTCCTGCAAGGTTCATTATGGTTGGAAGCTTTAAGTTTAAACGCAAAGGTTGGTGTAGAGCTCAATTGAATGGATCTAGGAAGTTGTTTGGACGCTTCAGTGAGAATTCTAAAGCTGAACCACCCGGATGGAATCATGATAATCAACAAGAAGACGGGTGCAAAAGCAAGATTTGGGACCCCAGAATTCATTCTGGCAATCAACACTCTTGGGGCCTTGTCACTTGCTTTAACTTACTTGAAGGCTTTCTGCGCCTAGTTTGGGATCCCGGAGGTTACTGAAAGTACAAACACTGGTGGGGATTCCTGGATGAATACAAGCATAAGCCACCATAACAGGGAGCTCACCAAATGTCCAACTTAAGGACTCTAACTAAAAGTGCTAGGTGGGAGACAACCCACCATGGTATGATCGTCCTTTTTTCAGTTTTAATTCTAGTTTGTTTTGTTTGTTTTTGAGTATTATTTTATTCTATTTCCATTGAACCTGGAATTATTCATAGCATCCACACTATCATTGCATTTTGCATCCTGCATGTTAAAAAAAAAGAGCACGCACGCGACACGGCAGCGTCGCTGACGCGTCTGCGTCACTAGTGCGTTTTGAAGAAAAGAGATTGAATAGAGAGTCACTGATGAGCGGATATTTTATACGCTTTTTGGGGATAATTTCATATAGTTTAGAGTATGTTTTAGTTAGTTTTTAGTCTATTTCTAGTAGTTTTTAGGAAAAATTCATATTTCTGGACTTTACTATGAGTTGTGTGTTTTTCTGTAATTTCAGGTATTTTTCTGGCTGAAATTGAAGGAGCTGAGCAAAAATCTGATTCAGGCTGAAAAAGGACTGCTGATGCTGTTGGATTCTGACCTCCCTGCACTCAAAGTGGATTTTCTGGAGCTACAGAACTCGAAATGGCATGCTTCCAATTGCGTTGGAAAGTAGACATCCAGGGATTTCCAGCAATATATAATAGTCCATACTTTGCTCAAGGGTAGACGATGTAAACTGGTGTTCAACGCCAGTTCTCTGCCTAATTCTGGCGTCCAGCGCCAGAAAAGGATCAAAAACTGGAGTTGAACGCCCAAACTGGCACAAAAACTGGCGTTCAACTCCACAAATGGCCTCTGCACGTGGATTGCCTAAGTCTCAGCCCCAGCACACACCAAGTGGGCCCCAGAAGTGGATCTCTGCATCATACATCATAGTCCACTCATATTTTGTAACCCTAGGCTACTAGTTTAGTATTTAAACAACTTTTAGAGACTTATTCTGTATCTCATGACATTTCAGATCTAAACTTTGTATTCTCTGACGGCATGAGTCTCTAAACCTCATTGTTGGGGGTGAGGAGCTCTGCTGTGTCTCGATGAATTAATGCAAGTATTTCTGTTTTCCATTCAAACACGCTTGTTCCTATCTAAGATGTTCATTCGCGCTTAACTGTGATGAAGGTGATGATTCGTGACATTCATCACCTTCCTCAAACCATAGACGTGTGCCTGACAACCACCTCCGTTCTATATCCGAATGAATGAGTATCTCTTAGATTCCTTAATCAGAATCTCCGTGGTATAAGCTAGAACTGATGGCGGCATTCATGAGAATCCGGAAAGTCTAAACCTTGTCTGTGGTATTCCGAGTAGGATTCAATGATTGAATGACTGTGACGAGCTTCAAACTCCTGAAGGCTGGGCGTTAGTGACAGACGCAAAAGGATAGTAAATCCTATTCCAACCGGATCGAGAACCAACCGGTGATTAGCCGTGCTGTGACAGAGCGCGTGAGTGTAGTTTTCACTGGAAGGATGGAAGGTAGCCATTGACAACGGTGATCCACCAACACACATCTTGCCATAGAAGGACGTGCGTGCGTGAACAAGAAGACAGAGGAAAGCAGAGATTCAGAAGACAAAGCATCTCCAAAACTCCAACATATTCTCCATTACTGCATAACAAGTAACCTTTAATTTATGCTCTCTTGATTATTCACAATTCAACTGATAAACATAATTGATTTCCTGACTAAGATTTACAAGATAACCATAGATTGCTTCAAACCAACAATCTCCGTGGGATTCGACCCTTACTCACGTAAGGTATTACTTGGACGACCCAGTGCACTTGCTGGTTAGTGGTACGCGTTGTGAAAAGTGTGATTCACAATTCGTGCACCAAGTTTTTGGCGCCGTTGCCGGGGATTATTCGTGTTTGAACAACTGACGAATTATTTTGTTGCTTAGATTAGGAAAAAAATCTTTCTTTTTGGTTTAGAGTCTTTTATTATTTATCCCTTGTTAAAACACTTTAAAATTATAGCTCAGTTAATTAGAACGTGGTGTTTATGTTCATGATAATTGGCTATCATATTTTTTTTAAAACCTTTTTCAAAATTAATTTTTCTATTAAATCCTGTGCCAAACTTTAAGTTTGGTGTTTTCAAAAATAATCTTTCTTAAAATTTTTGAAAGTCCCATAACTCGTTTGGCTAGAGCGTTAATCTGTGTTCTTGGTAATTGGGTTAGAGTCTTTTATATTCTTTTCAAAACCTTCTTTTTCATAAATAATATTTTCTCTATTAAATTTTGTGCCAAACTTAAAGTTTGGTGTTTTCTTGTTGATTTCCCTTTGGTTTTCGAAAATTTTGGTTTGGTTTTCTAAAAATTTTAAGTCTGGTGTTCTTTCTTCATGTTCTTGTGTTCTTGTGAGTCTTCAAAGTGTTCTTGAGTTTTCCTTGTGTCTTGATCTTAAAATTTTTAAGTTTGGTGTTCCTTGGTGTTTTCCCCCCAAATTTTTCGAAAACAAGGAGCATTAGATCTAAAAAATTTTAAATCTTGTACTATCTTATTGTTTTTCTCTCTCCTCACTAAATTCAAAAAAAAATATCTTTTCAAAATATCTCTTCTAACTTCCTAACTTCTTATCTTTTCAAAATTTGTTTCAACTAACTAACTAACTTTTTGTTTGTTTCTTAACTTTTTCAAAACTACCTAACTAACTCTCCCTCTCTCTAATTTTCGAAAATATCTTCCCTCTTTTTCAAAAATTTCTTCTTTTTTTTTAACTAATTAATTTCTTTTTTTTTTTACAAAAAAAAATTTTAATTTCAAAATTCAAATTCTTTTTAGTTATTTTATTTTATTTAAGTATTTACTTCTTATAAAATAAAATAAATAAAAAGGTAAATCAGTCCAAGTTATATCCATAGATCCATCATGGACATAAGTGGAAATGAACAGTCCAGGAGGACTCTGGGGTCATATTCTAACCCCTCTACTACTTCATATGGGAGTAGCATATGCATACCCTCCATTGGAGTTAGTAGCTTTGAGTTGAATCCTCAGCTCATTATCATGGTGCAGCAAAGTTGCCAGTATTCCGGTCTTCCACAGGAAGAACCTACAGAGTTTCTGGCACAATTTTTACAAATTGCTGACACAGTACATGATAAGGAAGTAGATCAGGATGTCTACAGACTATTACTGTTTCCATTTGCTGTAAAAGATCAAGCTAAGAGGTGGTTAAATAACCAACCTAAGGCCAGCATAAGGACATGGAAACAGCTGACAGAAAAATTCCTGAATCAATATTTCCCTCCAAAAAGGATGACACAGCTGAGGCTGGACATCCAAGGCTTTAAACAAGGAGATAATGAATCTCTTTATGATGCCTGGGAGAGATACAGAGAGATGCTACGAAAATGCCCCTCTGAAATGTTTTCAGAGTGGGTTCAGTTAGACATCTTCTACTATGGGCTTGCAGAAGGAGCTCAGATGTCTTTAGATTACTCAGCTGGTGGATCTATCCATATGAGAAAGACAATTGAAGAGGCTCAAGAGCTCATTGATACAGTTGCCAGGAATCAGCATCTGTATCTAAGCAGCAACCCTTCCATGAATGAAGAGGTTAAAACAGTAACTGCTGAATTCAGTACTGTAAAACAAGCTGCTGAATTCAGTCAGCAATTAGATTTTCTAACAAAGCAGCTAGCTGAATTCAAAGACAGGTTACAGGAGACAAGGATAGCTAATATACATATGGACGAACAGTTTAAGCAAACAAAGCAGCAGCTATCAAAGCAAATAGCAGAAGAATGCCAAGCAGTTCAATTAAGAAGTGGGAAAACATTAAACACCTCACCTCAAGGCATCAAAAATTCAAGAAATGAGCGACCCACCAAAGATTCCCCTGAGGACAGTAAGAGCCCAGGGAAAAATAATTCTGGCACTAAAACGCCAGAAAATGGGTGGAAGGCTGGCGCTGAACGCCCAGACCATGCCCAAAACTGGCGTTCAGCGCCAGAAACAAGGCAGGATTGGCGTTCAACGCCAGAAATGGGCAAGAATCTGGCGTTGAACGCCCAAATGGGGCAGAATCCAGCGTTGAACGCCCAAAATAGGCACATTTCTGGCGTTCAGGCGCCAGGAACAGACAGTGAGCTGACGTCTAACGTCACTCCAGCTTCTGACTCTGGCACTCAATTGCCAGTGAGGGATCAGACACACACAAGTGCTGATAACAACCCCTCTAAAAAGGCTTCTTTAACCACTAAGGTTGAGGATTATAAAGCCAAGATACCTTATCCTCAAAAACTCCGGAAAGAGGAGCAGGATAAGCAATTTGCTCGCTTTGCAGATTATCTAAGGACTCTTGAAATAAAGATTCCATTTGCAGAGGCACTTGAGCAAATACCTTCTTATGCCAAGTTCATGAAAGAGATCTTGAGTCATAAAAAGGAGTGGAGAGAAACAGAAAGAGTTCTCCTCACTGAAGAATGCAGTGCAGTCATTCTGAAAAGCTTTCCTGAAAAGCTTAAAGACCCTGGGAGTTTTCTGATACCATGCATATTAGAAGGTGATTGCACCAAGACAGCTTTATGCGATCTTGGGGCAAGCATCAACCTGATACCTGCATCCACTATCAGGAAGCTTGGCTTAACTGATGAAGTTAAACCAACCCGGATATGTCTCCAACTTGCTGATGGTTCCACTAAATACCCATCAGGCGTGATTGAGGACATGATTGTCAGAGTTGGGTCATTCGCCTTTCCCACTGACTTTGTTGTGCTGGAAATGGAGGAGCACAAGAGTGCTACTCTCATTCTAGGAAGACCCTTCCTAGCAACTGGACGATCCCTCATTGATGTCCAACAAGGGGAAATAACCCTGAGAGTCAATGATGATGAGTTTAAGTTGAACGCTGTCAAAGCCATGCAGCATCCAGACACATCAACAGACTGCATGAAAGTTGATCTCATTGACTCTTTGGTAGAAGAGATCAACATGGCTGAGAGTCTCGAATCAGAGTTGGAAGACATCTTTAAAGATGTTCAGCCTGAATTGGAGGATTCAGAGGAAAAACCTCCTAAACCCGAGCTCAAGCCACTACCACCATCCTTGAAATATGCATTTCTGGGAGAAGGTGACACTTTTCCAGTGATCATAAGCTCTGCTTTAAATTCACAGGAAGAGGAAGCACTTATTCAAGTGCTAAGGACACACAAGACAGCTCTTGGGTGGTCCATAGGTGACCTTAAGGGCATAAGCCCAGCTAGATGCATGCACAAAATCCTATTGGAGGATAATGCCAAACCAGTGGTTCAACCACAGAGGCGGCTAAATCCTGCCATGAAGGAAGTGGTGCAGAAGGAGGTCACCAAGTTACTAGAGGCTGGGATTATTTATCCTATTTCCGATAGCCCCTGGGTGAGCCCTGTTCAAGTCGTCCCAAAAAAGGGAGGCATGACAGTGATTCATAATGAAAAAAATGAACTGGTTCCTACAAGAACAGTTACAGGGTGGCGCATGTGTATTGACTACAGAAGACTCAATACAGCCACCAGAAAGGATCATTTTCCTTTACCATTCATAGACCAGATGCTAGAGAGACTAGCAGGTCATGATTATTACTGCTTTTTGGATGGCTATTCAGGCTATAATCAGATTGCAGTGGATCCCCAGGATCAAGAGAAAACAGCATTCACATGTCCATCCGGAGTGTTTGCTTATAGAAGGATGCCATTTGGGCTATGTAATGCGCCTGCAACCTTCCAGAGATGCATGCTCTCTATTTTCTCTGACATGGTGAAAAAATTTCTGGAAGTCTTCATGGATGACTTCTCAGTATATGGAGACTCATTCAGCTCCTGTCTTGATCACCTGAAACTTGTTCTGAAAAGATGCCAAGAAACCAACCTAGTTTTAAACTGGGAAAAGTGTCACTTCATGGTGACTGAAGGAATTGTTCTTGGGCATAAAATCTCAAACAAGGGAATAGAGGTGGATCAAGCAAAAATAGAGGTAATTGAAAAATTACCACCACCTGCCAATGTTAAGGCAATCAGAAGCTTTCTGGGGCATGCAGGATTCTATAGGAGGTTTATAAAGGATTTTTCAAAAATCGCAAAACCTCTAAGCAATCTGCTAGCTGCTGACACGCCATTTGTGTTTGACACAAAATGCCTGCAGGCGTTTGAAACGTTGAAAGCTAAGCTGGTCACAGCACCAGTCATTTCTGCACCTGACTGGACATTACCATTTGAGCTAATGTGTGATGCCAGTGATCATGCCATTGGTGCAGTATTGGGACAGAGGCATGACAAGCTTCTGCATGTCATTTATTATGCCAGTCGCGTTTTAAATGATGCCCAGAAAAATTACACAACCACAGAAAAGGAATTACTTGCAGTGGTTTACGCCATTGACAAGTTCAGATCCTACTTAGTAGGATCAAAGGTGATTGTGTACACTGACCATGCTGCTCTTAAGTATCTACTCACAAAGCAGGATTCAAAACCCAGGCTCATCAGATGGGTATTGCTTCTGCAAGAGTTTGATATAGAAATAAGAGACAGAAAAGGGACAGAGAACCAAGTGGCTGATCATCTGTCCCGGATAGAGCCAGTGGAAGGGACGTCCCTCCCCTTTCTTGAAATCTCTGAGACGTTCCCTGATGAGCATCTATTTGCCATTCAGGAAGCACCATGGTTTGCCGATATTGCAAACTATAAAGCTGCAAGGTTCATACCCAAGGAGTACAATAGAATACAAAAAAGAAATTAGTTACTGATGCAAAGTACTACTTGTGGGATGAACCCTATCTCTTTAAGAGATGTGCAGACGGAATTATCCGTAGGTGTGTCCCCAGAGAGGAAGCACAGAGAATCCTATGGCATTGCCATAGATCTCAATATGGAGGCCATTTCGGAGGTGAGCGAACAGCCACCAAGGTCCTCCAATGTGGCTTCTATTGGCCCACACTCTATAAAGATTCCCGAGAGTTTGTACGTAATTGTGACAGTTGCCAAAGAGCTGGTAATCTGCCTCATGGTTACGCCATGCCTCAACAAGGAATCTTGGAAATTGAGTTGTTTGACGTATGGGGAATTGACTTCATGGGACCTTTTCCACCATCATATTCAAACACTTATATTCTAGTGGCAGTTGACTATGTATCAAAATGGGTTGAGGCTATTGCCACACCCACCAATGATACTAAAACAGTGCTGAAGTTCCTCCAGAAACATATCTTTAGCAGGTTTGGTGTCCCTAGAGTATTAATCAGCGATGGGGGCACTCACTTCTGCAATAAACAGCTTTACGCTGCCATGGTTCGGTATGGAATTCGCCACAAAGTGGCCACGCCATATCATCCACAAACCAATGGGCAAGCTGAAGTCTCTAACAGAGAATTAAAGAAAATCCTGGAACGGACAGTAAATACCCGTAGAAAGGATTGGGCAAGAAGCTTGGATGATGCTCTGTGGGCTTACAGAACAGCATTCAAGACCCCTATAGGGACCTCTCCATACCAACACGTGTATGGTAAGGCATGCCACTTGCCCGTGGAACTGGAACATAAGGCCTACTGGGCAACCAGATTCCTAAACTTTGATGCCAAATTAGCAGGAGAAAAACGATTGCTCCAGCTAAATGAGCTAGAGGAATTCAGATTCACAGCTTTCGAAAATGCCAAGCTTTATAAAGAAAAATAAAAAAAATGGCATGACAGAAAGCTGTCATCTAGAATCTTTGAACCAGGACAGAAGGTCCTGTTGTTTAACTCTAGACTCAGGCTATTCCCCGGGAAACTGAAATCCCGGTGGAGAGGACCATACGTGATTACAAGTGTGTCACCATATGGTTATGTGGAGCTTCAAGATATTGATTCTGATAAGAAGTTCATAGTCAATGGACAGAGAATCAAGCATTATCTTGAAGGCAACATTGAGCAAGAATGCTCAAGGCTGAAGCTAGATTAAAAGCTCAGCAAGGTCCAGCTAAAGACAATAAAGAAGCGCTTGCTGGGAGGCAACCCAGCCATGGGGCATCAATCCTCTAAGCATTTTTGCCCTATTTTTTATTTTTATTTGTTTATATAAAGTTCACTGACACTAAGGTACAAAATCATTTGTATAAGTTTACAGGGTTACAGAAGGAATCAGCACACAAAATAGAGTAAAAGAGCTCAATGGCAAGAAAACGCCAGTAAAGGGGCATTTTGGGCGTTCAGCGCCCAAAATGGGCATCCACTAGGCGCTGAACGCCAGTAATGGCAGCATTTGGGCGTTCAACGCCAGAAATAGGCACCCACTGGGCGTTGAACGCCAGGAATGGCAGCAACTGGGCGCTGAACGCCCAGGAGATCAGCATTTGGGCGCTGAACGCCCAAAACAAGCAGTGTTTGGGCGTTCAAACGCCAAGAAGACAGGGAGGAGCCAAATCCATTTGCCCCACACGTATTTCCATCTTAATTTCAAATTTTATGCTTCAATGCATGATTTTTACATGAACATGTCAAGAACCCTGATTTCTAAAATCCTTAATTTCTAAAAATCCATCTTTCCAAATTCAATCCAACTCTTTTCAAAATCTTTTCTGAAAACAAATCTATCTTTTTCACTCAAAAATCTTTTCAACTAATCCATATCTTTTTCAAATATCCATATTATCTTTTTCAAAATTCAGAGTTATCTTTTTCAAATATCTATCATATCTTTTCAAAATTAAACTCTATCTTCTATCTTATCTTTTTCAACTCAATCTTTTTATCTTATCTCTTCCAATTTTTTTCGAAAATTCACCCCCCCCACCCCTTTAAAATTGGGTTCGGCCTCCCCCCTCCTCCATCAACAAGTGCACCTCGATCTCCTTCTATCCCTCTCCTTTCTTTTCTTTTGCTTGAGGACAAGCAAACCTCTAAGTTTGGTGTGTTTATCCGAGATCACTACTAAGATCATGGCTCCCAAAGGAAAACAATCCAATCCAAGAGGCAAAGAGAGCGTTCCAAAATCACTTTGGAATCAAGGGAAGTTCTTATCTAAAGAACATTCAGACCATTATCTTAAAGTAATGGGTCTGAGATCAGTGATCCCGGAAGTGAGATTCGATCTGAAAGAAGATGAATATCCGGAGATCCAGGAGCAAATTCGAATCAGGAACTGGGAAGTCCTAGCTAATCCTGAAACGAAAGTAGGAAGGAACATGGTCCAGGAGTTCTATGCTAACATGTGGCAGACTGACAAGCAAAGACTATCTGGAACTGCCTGCTACGAATTTCGGACCATGGTCAGGGGAAAGATTGTTCATACCACCCCTGACAAGATCAGAGAGATATTAAAGCTACCTCAGTTAAAGGATGATCCAGACTCCTTCAACAGGAGGATGATGAGAGCAGACATTGGCCTGGATAAGATTCTAGAGGACATATGTATCCCTGGAGCCAGGTGGACCACCAACACCAAGGGCATCCCAAATCAGCTCAAGAGAGAGGATCTCAAACCAGTTGTCAGAGGATGGCTGGACTTCATTGGGCGTTCTCTGTTGCCCACTAGCAACCGTTCTGAAGTCACAGTTAAAAGAGCAGTGATGATTCATTGCATCATGACTGGGAAGGAAGTGGAGGTTCATCAACTGATTTCCACTGAACTCTACAAGATAGCTAATAAAAATTCAAGAGAGGCCAGGTTGGCTTATCCAAGCGTGATTTCTCTGCTCTGCAAGGACGCTGGAGTCAAGATGGGAATAACTGAATATATCCTAATTGAAAAGTCAATCACCAAAGCATCAATGGAGAGGCAACAAGCACAGGAGGATCTTATCAAGAAGAGAGCACAGGAATTCCTCCCAGAGATTCCTCAAGCGGAATATTGGGAATATCTTGAGACGTCTGTCACCAAGATACAGGAAGCTATGGAGCAAATAATAAAACAACAGAAGGAACACAATCAAATGCTGACCCATATGCTTAAAGAACAAGAGGAGCAGGGACGTGACTTAAGGGAACTGAAGTGCCAAAAGTCTTCTGTAATACCAAGCCTCCCAAGGATCAGAGGAACCCCCATACCCCCAGAATAAAGGTTGTTAATTTCCAATTTCTGCCTTAACTCTGTGACAGTGTCCTTATAAAAAGTCTACCTTAGAATTCATATAATAGTAATTAGTATCTATTTGATTTTATCTCCAATTAAGCTATAGTTTATTTTTCTCATCATCATTAAACATGAATAAAATAGTAGATCTTTTGAATAAGAAGCAATAAAATTTCGAGTTTAAATAAAAGAAATTCTAATTGGTTAAATGTGGTGGCAATGCTTTCTGTCTTCTGAATGAATGCTTGAACAGTGCATATGTCTTTTGAATTTGTTGTTTAAGACTGTTAAATATGTTGGCTCTTGAAAGAATGATGAACATGAGACATGTTATTGATAATCTGAAAAATCTTAAAAATGATTATTGAAGCAAGAAAAAGCAGCAAAGAACAAAGCTTGCAAGAAAAAAAAAAGCAAGCAGAAAAAGCCAATAACCCTTAAAACCAAAAGGCAAGGGCAAATAAAAAGGATCCCAAGGCTTTGAGCATCAGTGGATAGGAGGGCCTAAAGGACTAAAATCCTGGTCTAAGCGGCTAAACCAAGCTGTCCCTAACCATGTGCTTGTGGCGTGCAGGTGTCAAGTGAAAACTTGAGACTGAGCGGTTAAAGTCAAGGTCCAAAGCAAAAAGAAGAGTGTGCTTAAGAACTCTGGACACCTCTAATTGGGGACTTTAGCAAAGCTGAGTCACAATCTGAAAAGGTTCACCCAGTTATGTGTCTGTGGCATTTATGTATCCGGTAGTAATACTGGAAAACAAAGTGCTTAGGGCCACGGCCAAGACTCATAAAGAAGCTGTGTTCAAGAATCATCACACTGAACTAAGAGAATCAATAACACTATCTGAATTCTGAGTTCCTATAGATGCCAATCACTCTGAGCTTCAATGGATAAAGTGAGATGCCAAAACTGTTCAGAAGCAAAAAGCTACTAGTCCCGTTCATCTAATTAGGATCTGAGCTTCAATCAAAAACTCTGAGATATTATTGCTTCTCAACCTATTAGTCTTCTATTTTATTTGTCTAGTTTCTTGAGGACAAGCAACAGTTTAAGTTTGGTGTTGTGATGAGCGGATATTTTATACGCTTTTTGGGGATAATTTCATATAGTTTAGAGTATGTTTTAGTTAGTTTTTAGTCTATTTCTAGTAGTTTTTAGGAAAAATTCATATTTCTGGACTTTACTATGAGTTGTGTGTTTTTCTGTAATTTCAGGTATTTTTCTGGCTGAAATTGAAGGAGCTGAGCAAAAATCTGATTCATGCTGAAAAAGAACTGCTGATGCTGTTGGATTCTGACCTCCCTGCACTCAAAGTGGATTTTCTGGAGCTAAAGAACTCGAAATGGCATGCTTCCAATTGCGTTGGAAAGTAGACATCCAGGGCTTTCCAGCAATATATAATAGTCCATACTTTGCACAAGGGTAGACGACGTAAACTGGCGTTCAACGCCAGTTCTCTGCCTAATTCTGGCGTCCAGCGCCAGAAAAGGATAAAAAACTGGAGTTGAACGCCCAAACTGGCACAAAAACTGGCGTTCAACTCCACAAATGGCCTCTGCACGTGGATTGCCTAAGTCTCAGCCCCAGCACACACCAAGTGGGCCCCAGAAGTGGATCTCTGCATCATACATCATAGTCCACTCATATTTTGTAACCCTAGGCTACTAGTTTAGTATTTAAACAACTTTTAGAGACTTATTCTGTATCTCATGACATTTCAGATCTAAACTTTGTATTCTCTGACGGCATGAGTCTCTAAACCTCATTGTTGGGGGTGAGGAGCTCTGCTGTGTCTCGATGAATTAATGCAAGTATTTCTGTTTTCCATTCAAACACGCTTGTTCCTATCTAAGATGTTCATTCGCGCTTAACTGTGATGAAGGTGATGATTCGTGACATTCATCACCTTCCTCAAACCATAGACGCGTGCCTGACAACCACCTCCGTTCTATATCCGAATGAATGAGTATCTCTTAGATTCCTTAATCAGAATCTCCGTGTTATAAGCTAGAACTGATGGCGGCATTCATGAGAATCCGGAAAGTCTAAACCTTGTCTGTGGTATTCCGAGTAGGATTCAATGATTGAATGACTGTGACGAGCTTCAAACTCCTGAAGGCTGAGCGTTAGTGACAGACGCAAAAGGATAGTAAATCCTATTCCAACCGGATCGAGAACCAACCGGTGATTAGCCGTGCTGTGACAGAGCGCGTGAGCGTAGTTTTCACTGGAAGGATGGAAGGTAGCCATTGACAACGGTGATCCACCAACACACAGCTTGCCATAGAAGGACGTGCGTGCGTGAACAAGAAGACAGAGGAAAGCAGAGATTCAGAAGACAAAGCATCTCCAAAACTCCAACATATTCTCCATTACTGCACAACAAGTAACCTTTAATTTATGCTCTCTTGATTATTCACAATTCAACTGATAAACATAATTGACTTCCTGACTAAGATTTACAAGATAACCATAGATTGCTTCAAACCAACAATCTCCGTGGGATTCGACCCTTACTCACGTAAGGTATTACTTGGACGACCTAGTGCACTTGCTGGTTAGTGGTACGCGTTGTGAAAAGTGTGATTCACAATTCGTGCACCAGTCACACGAAAGCATGGCTGAAGGCGTGCCTTTAGCACAGATTGTTCCACGTGACCGTGTCGATGACGCGTCCGCGTCATGTAGGAAAAAACGTCTCCCACGTGTCCGCGTCACCCACATGGCCGCGTGACTTGAAATTCGACGTGAAAAAGGTGCATGGCCGAAAGTTGTGCTGGAATGGGGCTGGACTCGTGCTGGAAGCCCAACCCCTACCATGCGACCGCGTGCCCCACGCGGCCGCGTTGTTTTCAGAAAATGGCCATTCACACGATCGTGTCAACCACGCGACTGCGTCACCCGGATTTTTGGCAAAAAGAGTTTCGAACAGAGAGTTGCGCAAACGCGAGGCTGCACACGCGTCAATCGCACAATTCAGGCCATGCGATCGCGTGACCCACGCGTCCGTGCCACCTAACCTTATCGCGCACCACGCGACCGCGTCACTCACGCGTCCGCGTCACATGCGACACACAGAATATCCAGATCAGCCAATTATCTTATCTTTTCTTCTTTAATCCTAATTTCTTCTATCTTTTCTTCTTTCTTTCTCACTTTATTTCTTTCACTTCTCATTCCTTTTCACCTTCATTCTATTTTACTTAATTTATTTGTATATTTCATTCATTGCATCTTAATTTTGTGCATATTTTTCTTTTCTTTTCTAAATTCATTATTTTTCCTTTGGTGTTAATTTTCTTATTTAACTGTTGCATCTTCTCTTGAATTATTTTGGGTGCTTAGTGACTTATTTTATTATGGATAGGTAATATTATTTATATTAATGCCAATCTTTTATACCTGTATTACTTTTACATT
This sequence comes from Arachis hypogaea, assembly GCF_003086295.3. Taxonomy (NCBI): domain Eukaryota; kingdom Viridiplantae; phylum Streptophyta; class Magnoliopsida; order Fabales; family Fabaceae; genus Arachis; species Arachis hypogaea. The sequence continues at coordinate 27,148,435 of NC_092046.1, forward strand.
GACATGAATTTATATTATCTCTCCTTATCCACACTCTCTTCCCTACTTTTGTAAATTTTTGCATTCTTGATTTGCCATGTACTTCTATTATTTTCTCACGTACATGTTGAAGCTTCCATGTAAATGAGACCCTTATCATTTGGCATTAATCCATCCATACTTCATTTATTTTCTTATCTTTATTTCTGGGTTACTGTTCTTCTTTTTCTCTTCTTTCAGGCTGGCCACCGAAGACGAAAAAAAGGAGAAACTTCTAAAAGGGGAGACAAACAAGTCCATCTGCACAATCCTTGAAGAAAAGCATCAGTTGGAACAACCCATCCACTTGCACATCTTAGCATGCACCGAGGACGGTGCAATCTTTAAGTGTGGGGAGGTCGATACCGACTTCCAGGGGTTAGTTACCTTCTTTTCAACACCAATACTCTTATTTTCTTTATTTGTTCATTGTTGCATCTGCATATTTGATTGCATGTTTATTTGATTTTGTGCATTTAGTTACTACTTGGTTGAAGTAATATTTTCTTTTTCAAGAAATTTTTATAGTATTTCACTAATTTAAATTGAAAATGTTTTGTTAAATTTGTTTGGAAGTTGTATTTGGAACATGATTTTTGAGCTAAAGAACACACAACCTGTGAGATTTGAGCTTATTTATATGGTTACATTATTTAACCATAAATATTTTATTCCTGTGTGTTTCCTTCTCTATGATTGTAATCTATATTTTGTTTCAATCTATATGTCCATTATTTAGTGTATTTACATGCTTGAATATGATTGAGGCCATTATTTGATTTTAGCTCACTTATCCCAAATAAACCTACCCTTTACATCACCCTTGTTAGCCACCTTGAGCTTTTTAATCCTCATTTGTTCTATATTTTACCACATCACTAGCCTTAAGCAGAAAAATAATTAAATATCCCAATTGAATATTTGGTTAGCTTAAGATAGGGATTTTGCAACAATTAAGTGTGGGAAAACTGTGGAAACTTGGGTTAATAAGGGAATGTATCATGTTTCTAATTTTGAATATTGGAAAATTTGGGTACCTACTCATGTAAAATAGAAAATTAAAAAAATTCCATATGCATTGATATGTTATTCTAGTTTTTATGTCTCTTAAAAAAAAGAAGAAAGAGAAAAAGAAAAAGAGCAAAGTAAATAAGGGGACAAAATTATCCCAATGTTAAGTTAATAAAAGATCAATGCATATGTGATAAAATTAAAGAAAAATTGATATATGAGTATGTAATGCAAAAGTGAAGACTATGGGTAGCTAGGCATGATTCTAGAGTTATATAGAGTATATGTATGTTAGGTGAAAGCTTAGGTTAATTAAAGATTCAATTTATAAAGCTCACTCAGCCATATACATATACCCTTACCCTTACCTTAGCCCCATTACAACCTTAAAAAGACCTCATGATGTTTGCATTGGTATATTAAATATTGTTGATTGGTTAGGTGAAGAACAAATTTTAGAAAGCATGACTAGAGAAGAGTAGATTAATTGACCCTAGACACTTGAGAGTTAGAGTGATATACACTACCAGTAAGGGTTCAGTGCTCAATTCTATGTTCCCTGCTTTCATGAGCTATCTTCTTACAAGTTTACTTGTCTTTTATTGTATAATTTGAATTAGTGAATCTGATTTATGTTTGTCTTGGAGAACTTATTTATTTTTAAACCAAGTAGGTAGAAACATTTTTGCATTTAGTTGCATTCATATAGATAGGTTGCATTTCATATTAATCTACCATTCCTCTTCATCTTTATAGCTTCTCTTGAGCTTAGCATGAGGACATGCTAGTGTTTAAGTGTGGGGAGGTTGATAAACCACTATTTTATGGTTTATCTTGTGCTCAATTGAGTGGTTTTTATTAACTCTTTACCCACTTATTCATACTATTTGCATGGTTTTACATTTGCCTTCCTAATTATGTGCTTTGATTGAAAACATGCTTCTTTGGCCTTAAGTTTCCTATGTTTAATCCTCTCTTATTACCATTAGATGCCTTGATATGTGTGTTAAGTGATTTCAGAGATTACAGGGTATGAATGGCTTGGAGGATGGAAAGGAAGCTTGCAAAAATGGAAGGAATACAAGAAGTTGAAAGAACTGCAAAGCTGTCAGCCTGACCTCTTCGCACTCAAACGGCTATAACTTTAGCTACAGAGATCCAAACGACGCGGTTCTAGTTGCGTTGGAAAGCTAACGTCTGGGGCTTTGATTTGATATATAATATGCCATAGTTGCTCTGACGCTAGGTGATGCGAACGCGTGCTCCATGCGGACGCGTCGCAGTGACGAAAAACCAGCGTGGCAGATTTCTTCTCCGGCGATTTCTGGGCTGTTTTTGACCCAGTTTTCAGCCCAGAACACACAGATTATAGGCTATAAAGTGGGGGAATGCATCCATTCATAATTATGCTCTCATAATTCACAATTTTAGTTTTAGATGTAGTTTTTAGAGAGAGAGATTCTCTCCTCTCTCTTAGGATTAGGATTAGGATTAGGATTTCAACTTTATTATTTCAACTTACAACTTCAATCACAGGTTCAATATTCCTTTTTATTATTTTCTCAAATTAATTTTTAAATTCTTCTATGTTACAGATTACTCTTTGAATTAATGTTATTTGAGGTATTTCAGTTTACAATTGCTTTCTTTTAATTCTGTTACTTTTATCCCCAATCTGAAGACATTTTTATTCTGGTAGATTTACTTTTCCCTTTTTGGTCTTGGTTAAGAAATCAGTAACTCAGGAGTTATCAAACTCAATATGATTGATAATCGTTATCTTTGCTAATAGAATTGAACTTCAATAATCCCAATCTTTCCTTAGGGATTAACTAGGATTTGAGGATCTAACTAATTAGTCACTTGACCTTCCCTTGCTCTAGCAAAGGTTAACTAAGTGGAATTAAGGTTCAATTTTTACCATCATTGATAAGGATAACTAGGATAGGACTTTTAATTTCTCATACCTTGCCAAAAGTGTGTTTTACAGTTATTTATTTAAATTACAGTCTTTTACTTACTTTAATTGCAATTTAAATTACTTGTTCCTCATCTTCAAAACCCGAATTTACAATCTTCATAACCAATAATAAGAACATACTTCTCTGCAGTTCCTTGAGAAGACGACTCGAGGTTTGAATACTTCAGTTATCAATTTATTTAGGGGTTTGTTACTTGTGACAATCAAAACGTTTGCAAGAAAGGTTGATTGCTTGGTTTAGTAACTATACTTGCAACGAGAGTTTACTATAACTTCTAAACCATCAATCTTCAGTTCCTTCAGTTAGCTACCAGATGTGTCGGGTTCTGGCAAAGTAACCGACACGTGAGCTCACGGCCAGTAGGATAGACATTCATCATATGCATTTGTGTGCTTTGTTTGCTATGCCTTAATTGAGAATGCTTAATTGATTATACTCTATTAATTGTTGTAATTGTTACTTGAACTACTTGTTTTTTACCTGTGCTTGCCTTGTCTATTTGTTTTGTCTATGCAAATCTTCGGAGATGGAGGTACGGAGGAAAGGTGGACAGGTTTAGAGTTAAGGTTAGAGTTTAAGCTAGGTTTAGAATTCCCTAGAAGACCGCCCCTGTTTATGATTTCTGTTTAGTAATTTAAGCTTTATAATTTGAGAGTCGACATTCTAGGATTGCTTCTGGCATTCCCAGGACCTTATATATTATGTGCATGGAACCTTTACCATGTTGAGAACCTCCGGTTCTCATCCCATACTGTGTTGTTGTTTTCAGATGCAGGTCGAGCGGCACCTCGGTAGGTGTCTGAAGTTTTTGCGGTAAAGTGGTTTACCTTAGGATCCCCTTTTGTTCTTTGATGTATATATATGTATAGTTTCTCCACTTGTATGTAATAACACCTTGTTTATGTACCTCTTAGAGGTTTTAGGGAGAACTAGGGTTCTGAACATGTTCTTGTGGGTTATTATTATGTATATCTATGTACGTATATATTCTCCGGCCAGCCTTGGCTTTGCGGGCTGAGTTAGGAGCTTGTTATTTTGTATTATTGACCCTCTACTCGTGTCATCTGTATATATTTTTGTTGTTAAGCTTTCGTTTCTTCTTACGCAAGTAACCACGTTTTCTGAGAGTTGCGCTTTTTGATTTTACGGTTTTGTTTTACATATTTTTCAGGCTCCTTGTTAAATATCTTTTTAGTTATATATATATATATATATATATATATATATATATATATATATATATATATATATATATATATTCTTACTTTATAGGTCGTATTACCTTACTATCTCAGTCTTATGACTTAAGCATAAGATTAAGTATGGTAGGGTGTTATAGACAAGAAATCATAAATTTTTAGTATAAATAAATTAACACAATCAAGACACTACTATCAATATTCTTATTAAAATTACTAAAGTCTCCACAGAAAATTTAATTATAACAAAATCAGAAAATAAAAACGATTAGATCATCATGAGTGAACAGTTTAACTAAGGTCATCACATCCAAGTAAACTGATAATACTAATTTTATAGGGATAAAAATAGGGGCAAAGAAGTGTAGGGTTAGAATTTAACAAATGCCAACAATGCCAAAAAAAATATGAAAGACGAAGGGTAGCATCGCAGTTGACGGAGGCAAACGACAGTAGCGGCAAACGATGGAGGCAGCAACTCACAGGGGAGAAACAAGCTCCTTCATGGCAAACACAAGCTCCATGTGGATGCTTCTCAACAACGACGATAGCTGGAGTTGTGGGAAGCGATCGACGACGAAGAAACGACAGCGAATGGGGGGCTGACAGCGAGAGAGAAAGAGAAAGAGGGAGAGAAGTGAGGTTGATGATGCTGAAGAAATGGAGGGAAATGACTCACAAATTCGAATTTAGGATCAATTTTACCAGCGGATTTAACGTCGCAAAAATCCGTCAGTAACGCACAGCTTGTGACCAAAACGGCGTATTTCATTACCTTACCATCAGTTTTTTTCGTTCCCCTAAATTTAACAGTAATGATCGCACCAATTTTCTTTTTTTTTCCTCTCCAATTATTATCGGAGAATTTACCAAAGAAAAACTAAATCCGACAGTAATTTTTTTTATTCGACGAATTTGTAGCCAAATTCACCGGTATATCTGCTGCCAACTTTCAATGCTAAATCTGATATTAAAACTGATAGTATTTAACGTTTTTCTTATAGTGAAAGAAATATTGAATCGAAGGGTAAAACAAAGAATATGGACAAAAAAATTAGGAGTAGATGTGAGACATATTGATGATAATAAGTATTCCTGGTCGTTTGAAGTTATTTACCATTTTTAATTTTTGTTTCATTTTTGTTTTGAATTTTTAACTTTTATTTTGAAGTTTTGATTTTATTTTATTTGATTTTTTGGAGTAGAACGTATTAAGAAATTTTGGATAGAGTGAAAATTTTGAAAAATTGTAAAAGAAAATCTCTTTTACAAATTACTGGGTTTATCATGCTTTTGTAATTTGGTTTAATTAACTAGAGTTAAAGAGATAATTAGCATTAATTATAATGATACAAATTAATTCTTCTACTAATAATTGAACAAGTGGATATCCAATCTTCTATTTGTGAGAGAGTTGGCTAGAAGTTATCTTATATTTATAAAAAAATTCTAGAAAATCAATTATAGCATAAACCAACTCAATTAAGTAGCTTATTTTTAATTTTGAAATTTAAAAATATAGGATAGTGGGGAGTTGTTTTATTTATTTATTTATTTTTTTATGTAAGTAGCTTGTTTTTCAATGAGTTGGCTATAATTAATTACCCTCAAGTTAGTTTTTCGGCAAAGTTCATATTTATATCGGTAATACTAGAAAGACAAAAAAAAAAGTCAGAACTTATCTTATTTAACATTCATTAATTATTACAACTATTAATATATACTAAATAAAATATATTTTGACTGTTTTTGACTAATTTATTTTAGTTACCAAATATTTCTGTAATTATATATACAAAGCAGGTAGAGGGGATATATATTAGGAAAATATTGGTGTCATACGTTGTTATAGGTTCATGGTGTGTTATTCTGAAGTGTGAAATTTGTAAAACGGTTAAGAACAAATTGAACCATCCGATTTAGAGAGGCCACAAATTAAAAGGTTAGTATTGAGCTTCTTAATTTTTTTTTTATTTTTTAAAACCTCAAAACTGACCCACCGATTTTTCAACCTTAAAAAAAAGAAAAAAATTAAATCGGAGGCTCTGATTTAGAACTCTCCGAATTCGACTGTCACTCCACAAATCAGAGCTTCGATTTTTCATACCTCTCAAAAACCCTGCCTCCGATTTATATTTTCAAATTAAAAAAAATATTGAAATGACAAATTAATTTATGACTTTTTGGTTTGTAGACAATTAAGTTTTTGAGTATTTGAAAATACATTTAAATTTTTAACTTCTTTAAAATTTGGACACATCGATCCTTGAATCTAATTTGTCACATTTTAAAAACTCTTCCACTTGAACATTCGTATTGGCTAGGTTAGTATAATGAGAGTTACGTTTAATTTTTTCATTGAGTCTAATAAACTCAAATGAATAATAAGATCAATGTGTTTAAATTTTGAGAAAGTCAAAAATTTAAATATATTTTTAAATTCTCAAAAATTTAAATATCTGTATACTGAAAAAATAAAAAACCTCTTTGTCCCTATATTATTTAAAAACACACCCATCATCTATATCTGTGCATAATCTCCAAAAACATAACAAAAAAAAGAGCCTATATATTAGCCTTAACCCTATAAATTTAAATAGTATCATCATTCATTCAAGGCATACAATTGATTGTAGTTTAATTTTTTTCAAATTCACCAACTAAGAATTAAAATTTTATTTAAACAAGTAAATAAATATTCTCAAAACTAAATAATTTTACTTTAAATTATAATTTAGAAATAAAAATAGATTATCTTTAAAGATAAATATCAAATAAGTCATAAATTTATAATAAAAAACAAATTAATTTCAAAGTCAATATTTTAATAATGAATTCAAAATTTTATATATAATTTAATTTATAAAAATTTGTGTACAAAATTATTATGTAAATTGTTAATCTCCTCGCGGGACATACACTAATTTGATAAATAAAAATGTTTGATAATTAAAAAAATTAATAAAAAAATATTATAATTTATTTTATTTAATATTTATTAATTAATAATTAATAAATATTAAATAAGACAAATTTTAATTTTTTTTTTCTTAGAATTACCGTTCAGTAAATAGGAGGAACTGAAGATGCGAAAAAGGAAACACCGCCATACCTACAAAATACATGATATATTGATCGATGAGAAATGAAATCCCTTATTTTTCCCCCCGTTTTCCTGAAGGAAGGATAAGATGACAAACAAACAAACACTGAACACTGAACCCTCTCGGTCTCAGTCTCAGTCTCGGTCTCACTCCCACGCCTCACTCTACTCACTCACTCACTAACTCTCTTCTTCTTCTCTTGTATTTGTATGCCTTCCATTCCATTCCATTCCACTCCCACTGCCAGCTAAGCAAAACCAAACATGCGCCTCTTCCTCTTCCACTTCCTCTTCTTCCTCCTCCGCCTCCATCTCACGGCCCACTCCGCCCACATCTCCGAGCGCCGTGCCTTGCTCTCCTTCAAAGCCGCCTCCATTACCTCCGATCCCACCTCCGCTCTCTCTTCCTGGTCCCCCACCTCTCCCTCCGACCACTGCACATGGCGCGGCGTCTCCTGCGACCACCACCTCCGCCACGTCACCTCCCTCAACCTCTCTTCCCTCTCCCTCTCCGGCACTCTCTCCGGCGACCACCTCTCGCTCCTCCCCTTTCTCACCAACCTCTCCCTCTCCGATAACAAATTCTCCGGCCCTATTCCCAGTTCTCTTTCCTCTCTCACAAACCTCCGCTTCCTCAACCTCTCTAACAACATCTTCAACGGAACCTTCCCTAATGAACTTTCCATTCTCCACAATGTTGAAGTTCTTGACCTTTACAATAACAATATGACCGGTCTTCTTCCCCTCGCCGTCACCGACATGACTGAGCTTCGCCACTTGCACCTCGGCGGAAACTTCTTCTCCGGCGAAATTCCGCGGGAGTACGGCAAATGGCAGAAGCTGGAGTACCTTGCGGTTTCCGGTAACGAGCTTGTCGGGAAAATCCCGCCGGAGATCGGAAACCTTAGCTCCCTCCAGGAGCTTTATGTAGGGTACTACAACACTTACGACGGCGGAATACCGCCGGAGATCGGGAATTTGTCCGAGCTTGTCAGGCTCGACGCCGCGTACTGTGGACTCTCCGGCGAGATTCCTGCGGAGATAGGGAGGCTTCAGAAGCTCGACACCCTCTTCCTCCAGGTGAATGCGCTTTTCGGTTCACTAACTACGGAACTTGGGAGCCTCAAAAGCCTAAAATCAATGGATTTATCGAACAATATGCTCGCCGGTGATATTCCCGCGAGCTTCGCGGCGCTGAAGAACATAACTCTCGTGAACCTCTTCCGCAACAAGCTCCACGGTGAGATACCGGAGTTCATAGGTGAGCTTCCGTCGCTGGAGGTGCTTCAGCTGTGGGACAACAACTTCACCGGAAGCATTCCTCAGAATTTGGGGAAGAACGGCAGGCTCACGATCGTTGACCTCTCGTCGAACAAGCTTACGGGAACTTTGCCACCGTTAATGTGTTCCGGTAACCGTCTTCAGACACTGATAACTCTCGGTAACTTCCTCTTTGGTCCAATTCCTGATTCACTCGGAAAGTGTGAGTCTCTGAGTAGGGTGAGAATGGGTGAAAATTTCTTGAACGGTTCAATCCCTAAGGGTCTGTTTGGGCTTCCGAAACTGACGCAGGTTGAACTTCAGGATAATCTTCTGACCGGAGAGTTTCCTGTTTCTGGTTCCGTTGCACCGAACTTGGGGCAAATTAGTCTTTCCAATAACAAGCTTTCAGGGCCGTTACCTCCGTCCATTGGGAACTTCTCCGGCATGCAGAAGCTTCTACTTGACGGGAACCGGTTCTCGGGCCGGATCCCGCCGGAGATTGGCAGGCTACAGCAGCTCTCCAAGATGGATTTCAGCAATAATAAGTTCTCTGGTCCTGTTGCTCCGGAGATCAGCCAGTGCAAGTTGTTGACATTCGTTGATCTCAGCCGCAACGAACTCTCCGGCGAGGTTCCAAATGAGATCACTGGAATGCGGATACTGAACTATTTGAACCTTTCAAGGAACCACTTGGTTGGTCCAATTCCGGGTTCTATTGCTTCCATGCAGAGTTTAACATCGGTGGATTTTTCTTACAACAATCTCTCTGGTTTGGTTCCTGGCACTGGCCAATTCAGTTACTTCAACTATACCTCTTTCTTGGGGAACCCCGAACTCTGTGGCCCTTATTTAGGTCCTTGCAAAGACGGTGTTGTCAATGGCCCTCGTCAGCCTCATGTTAAGGGTCCACTCTCTTCTTCCTTGAAGCTATTGCTGGTTATTGGGCTTCTTGTTTGCTCTATCTTGTTCGCTGTGGCGGCAATCTTCAAGGCGCGGTCCCTGAAGAAGGCGAGCGAGGCGCGCGCCTGGAAGCTCACGGCGTTCCAGCGATTGGACTTCACTGTGGACGATGTTCTGAATTGCTTGAAGGAGGATAACATCATAGGAAAAGGAGGTGCTGGAATTGTGTACAAAGGGGCCATGGCGAATGGGGATCAAGTTGCTGTAAAGAGGTTACCGGCTATGAGTAGAGGATCATCCCATGATCATGGTTTCAATGCTGAGATTCAAACTTTAGGGAGGATTCGACACAGGCACATTGTTAGGTTGTTGGGGTTCTGTTCGAACCACGAGACGAATCTTCTTGTGTATGAGTACATGCCTAATGGAAGCTTGGGTGAGGTTCTTCATGGGAAGAAAGGGGGTCACTTGCATTGGGACACAAGGTACAAGATTGCTGTGGAGGCTGCAAAGGGGCTTTGTTACTTGCATCATGATTGTTCGCCGCTTATTGTGCACCGCGATGTCAAGTCGAACAATATCCTTCTTGATTCCAGCTTTGAAGCCCATGTTGCTGATTTTGGGCTAGCCAAGTTCCTCCAAGATTCTGGAACATCTGAATGCATGTCGGCTATTGCCGGTTCATATGGATACATAGCTCCAGGTATTGTGTTGAAGAAAACTTTAGCTAATTCTGAGTTTGTTGAATTTGAATTTCTGTGACTAATTTCGTTTTCCCAATCATGTTTTCTCGAGTTTGTCTATTCAATTTTGACTCAACAATCATCATGGGTATTGCTCTATAACTGTTGAGTAATTAATTAATTAATATTGCTAAGATGCTAATGTTGTGATCTATTTTGACTTCTGTTTTTCTACCGAACACTGATGACCTCTTGATTGATTTGTCCGCATAACTACAGTTTGCTTCTAAACTATTACCAATTTACTACTAAAGAAAAATGGTAGGTAACTTTATTGCTTGCTTCTTGACCATAGTACTCAAGCTAATGATTAAATTAAATTAAATTAGTCATGTAGTTATAGATCATACATGTTCACAGTTGGAAACGGATGGTGACTGACACGGCATAATAATAAAACGGTTTATTAATTTTCTGTTGTTTACTTTCTCATATATTGACATTGTTTCATGGTTATTTATTGAAGTTGAGATTTTTATTGTTACAGAGTATGCCTACACTTTGAAAGTCGATGAGAAGAGCGATGTGTACAGCTTTGGCGTTGTTCTTTTGGAGCTTGTAACCGGAAGGAAACCGGTTGGTGAGTTCGGTGACGGCGTGGACATTGTGCAATGGGTGAGGAAAATGACAGACTCAAACAAGGAAGGAGTGCTTAAGGTTCTTGATCCTAGGCTTCCCTCAGTTCCCCTCCATGAGGTGATGCACGTTTTCTATGTCGCCATGCTGTGTGTCGAAGAACAAGCTGTAGAGCGACCAACCATGCGCGAAGTGGTTCAAATTCTCACCGAGCTTCCAAAGCCACCGGGATCTAAGCAGGGAGATTCGACAATCACCGAGTCCTCATCATTGTCATCATCAAACAGCTTAGAGTCTCCAATGGCCACATCATCGAAAGAGCATACTAAAGATAATCAAAACCCTCCGAAGTCACCGCCACCAGATCTTCTTAGCATCTAATCTGCATTTTAAGAATGTTTCATATCTATATTAATTTCCTTTCGACGTGTGGGGTTTTCTTTCTAACTTTATAAGTTGATGGTTGGGTTGGATATTACTTTTCTACTATCTTTTCTCTTTAATGGTTTTTGTAACCTGTATAGTAGGATTGGTGGGAGTATCTCTTTCTTCTTATATGAAGTCCTTTTCTTCTTTCTGTATCACTGAAACTTTTTTTTTCCCTCTCATGGCTTATTGCTGTGCTGATTCTGCACCAGGGAGCAGCGTAAACATCATGGGGAAGTCTTGTTATTTCAGGATACCAATGACAGGTTATAGTGAAAGGGACACACAAACTCAACAAACGGTGTTAACTACTTTCCTTCTCTTTTAACCTAAAAATGGCTTTATGTATCATCTATGGTTTATAACACTGTTAGTGAACCGTGAGTGAACATATTCACTTTCATGAGCACCAACTATAATTCATTGAATTATATGCTAAAACATAATAAAAGTAACTCATTGGCAGACTTTGTTGTTTAAAAGGATGACCATTGCTGTTTTATACTTTTATGTTGGGTAGATAACTGAAAAGAAAAGCAAAGCGAAAGGGATGAAACTTTAAGATTAATTCAGAGATTCATATAGGATAATCCTAAAGATAAAAATTATTCTCATTTTTCGAAAGTTAGGTGATAATATACAAATATTTTTTACTAGTCATCTTCTCTACACTTTTTTTTGGCTAGAGTTTACTCCTATATAAGAGATCAATTAACATTAGTTCTTCATAAATAAATAAAATAAAAAATAAAAAATAAAGAGTTAATAATATTACGTGTAATTCTGGGTTTTTGCCAAGATTTTGAAGTAAATGTTAAATAAATATATTTTTTCTATAATTTTTTAAACATTTTTCTACTTAATAAATATTTTAAAACAATTGTTAATAAAATTTTTATATTTTATTCACTTTATTATTTTAAGAAAAATAATATTTGAAGTTAGAACTTTATTATTATCTAAATTTTTGACCTCCAGACTATTTCAAATGGTTCAAGATTAAAATTTATATATCTTCTATCTATTATATATAGTCTTCTTCTATTATCTATCTATCTATCTTTTATCTTTTATATATATAATATAGATTGAAAGGGGATTGATGCACAATTTTTTCCCCCTAAAACACCTTTTACCATCTACAATTTATTAAAAAAAGTTGTTATTTTCAATAGTTAAACTCATAATCTTTTGGTTTTAGTATAACTTATCATTCTAGCTAATATCAAATTTATTATTATTTTTTATTTAACTTATAAAAAATAGATTAACAGACGCGTTTGGTGTCTATTAGTCCACTAATAAATTATAATAGTGGTATTACATGTTACAAAACTTAAATATTTAAAAATATGAAAAATGCTAGAGATTATAAAAATTTATTATTTTTTGTCATTATTTAGTTATCAACTCAAATTCTTTAATCTAGTTCCATTAGTTTGGTAATCCAACAACATACTTTATCTTATATTTTTAAATATTGATGGTTAATTAATGGCTAAAAACAATAAATTTTGATGAACTTCTAGCATTCTTCTATTATTGATGTATATTTTTACAATAAAGAAAAAAGTAATGTGTGTGACAATGTTTAATTTTTGGGAAATTCATTCTCAACACCCTAATCCTACCAAAGAAATCCACATGGAAAGTTTACTTGGGAGTAGCTTTTAGAAAGTGCTTAGCTTGATGTATATTATAAGGTGTGTTCACGTGGTACACGCAACAAACAAGCATTAGTTTGTTAAAGAACCAAATGAGATTGTTGTACAAAGTGGTTGTTGGCATTCTCGTACTATTTTAGGAGGGAGATTATTCATTCATCTTCCATGTCCAATTGTCCATACCCTTTGGCATGGGTATGGCCTAGCAAACTACCCAAAGGTGAGAAGGATCCAATATTGGTTGAGTTCGAAGTGAGTCACGGTGTGTGTGTTAGTGTTATTTGTTAGGGAAAGTATGAAGAGCCAATAGAATATTTATACAATGTGTACAATGGAAGTTTAGAGAGTATTAGAGATATAATTATTAGTGTTACCTTCTCTCATCAGTTGAAGCTTTTAGGATGAGTGGTATTATGCATGGTATTAAAGCGTGAGGTCCGAAAGGTCAAGAATTTGAGTTTTGGTGAACTCCAAAATTAGTTTAAGTTTTTTTGGGAAGATGTTTATTATCGCTAGTATTCGGATGGTTATTCTAGATAGTGATAGTATGGGAGATGTTCATTTTGTAACTCAATAGCCTATTGTACATATTGTACAAATAGTCCATTGTCTCCCTAGCGGGATCCTGTTTGTTACTAATGATAATGTATGATGACTGATGAGGTTGGCGCGTCATAATAACTTGTTAACTACTAGAGAAAAGAGAAAAGGACGTATTTGGAATTCAATTCAATAATATTGGGTCCAACTTGCCTTATGCCATTGCCTAAAGGGAAAATCTCCACTGACTGTTTGGTTGGAGTAGTTTCACTATGTGACTATCAATTCCATAATTATATATTAATATTAATAATAACCCGAAATAAAATAAAAAATAAAAATAGATAAATTGGTCAAAAATTATTTTTAATATAAAGATGATGAAGATATTTTAGTTGATGAATATTGACATTTAAGTGTATTACAGTATTGTAAATGTATAGAAAACGTGTTCAATACATATCTTACGTATTGACCAAAATGTTGATACATGTCCAACACGTACTTTGTATGTTGTCAGAATATTGAGACTTATTCAACATTTATTCTGCGTGTTAACTTTTACTTGCAAAATTTATCCATATGTAATTATACTATATAATTCTATTTAAAAAAAACCAATATTTTTTCTTCAAATAGGGTTCGTGAAGACCTTATATGGCAGTGGAAAAATAATGCGGGGATAAATAATGAAAAATTAAAAAGAGTTGTACACACTAGTTAATAGAGAACCAAACGCATAGTTATGTATGTACTTATATTCATATATAGCATATTAACATCACTACTAAGTTCATTGATTATATATTAGACATTATTGTATTAATTCACACACTGTTTACTATTTTAAGTAGGACATCTACCAAATTTAGGTGAGTTATTATATGCATGTTCTGTCTAGTAAATGTAATTCCATAATACGACGTTAAAACACCCTGTACATACACAATATATTTTCATTATATGTAAACATACGATATGACATACACTACTAGAACTTGTGTCATTTAATAGTATTATTTTTGTGAAAGTAAATTATCCTTTTTGGCATGCTGATAAATTTAATTATGGATGAACAAAATTAATTTTATATCGACAAAAATAGTCTTGTATGATAAGTAGAGTATCCGAATCTTAATTTTTTTTAGATAAATTTGTTAATATTTTTAACTTTTTATGAATAAAAATAATAATTTTTTTCCTAAAATATAGAATGCATTTTATTATTAAACCAAAAAACGACGATATACATTTCAATGCATGCAGAGTTGCAGACACATTGATTTTGCTTGCTAGGAGCACAATAATGATAGGTTGTGTTGATGTGCAAACGGGGTGGGACAAAAATGGGCCATTAGCAATGCAAGCTAGACAAACTGAGTGCGTATATGTTATGATGATGGAGTTCTATTAATTAGATCTAGCTTTTAATTTGAACTTTAGTGGCGTCAACAGAAAATTTTAATTCTTATTTGCAAACAACAACAGTCTATCTTGTAAGTTTTGTGTTACACATGAATGAAACCCACTTTGAAAGTAAGACTTTGGCTGATAAGGAATTACAGGTGTTATGTTAAGACTGGGTACTAATTTTAACTATGTACTCAAAATTATTGGAGAATATTGTAAAAAAAAAAAAAGAAAAAGAAAAAAAAAACCATTAAAAGCAACAAAAACGAGTCTTAATATTTTTCTGTCAATTTTTTTCTTAAAAGAATAAAAATTACCCCTTTCTAAAATTAAAATTCTAAACCATAAATTACAAATTATTACTATTTAAAATTTGACTAATGTAGACATTTTTATATGGGTTGTAAAAGTATCATTTTCTGAAGATGATATGAGTAGATAATATTTTAATAACTGTTACCTTTATATAGTATTAGTGAAAGCCTGAAAGAGCAATGTAATCTGCAATATTAAAATATTAGAAGAAACAAATCTTTAATGAACAATATCCGAAGTAGCTGCTGCAAAAGTAAACTGCTAAAAAATGTAAGGGATGCTCCTATAAAATGTAAGGGATGCTTTTATAAAGATGTAGAAAATATTTTTTTTAAAGATATTTTTTAATAATTAAAATTTAATATATATAATCACTTAAATTATATTATTTTTGTTAAAATTAGGTCAGACAAATTAATTTAATCAAAAAATAGTGAATTAAATTTTAAATTTATCTAAATTAATATTATTTTTTATAAATAATGACTACAATATTTTTATTATATAAAATGACTAAAATATTCTTATTATATATATTAATTTTGAGAATTCTAAATTCTAGCCATTTTTTTCTCTATTGTTATAGGGTTAGAATTTAAAGTTTTCAAAATGAATATATATAATAGGGATATTTTAGTTGTGTTTTATAATAGGAATATTGTAGTAATTTTTTATAAAAAATATTAATTTATACCAGCTCAAAATTTAATTTATTAATTTTTTTGTTAAATTGATTTGTCCGATCTAATTTTAATAAAAATAATACAATTTAATTTATTTTATGTGTTAAATTTTAATTTTTAAAAAATATCTTTAAAAAAAGACGTTTTTAACATCTTTATTTAAGTGGCTTCCAAAATATAATGGTTCTCGAATAATAATAATAATAATAATAATAATAATAATAATAATAAATGCATTATTGCATTATGATTTGGTAATTGAAAATTGGAAACATGGAATTCAACTCAGGTACCTCTGATGCACTAAACACACCACATACATAGGACAAAAATCCTTCGTAATTTGAAACTATAATTACGAGTGCAACGTATTTGAAGGCCAAAAATAATGAATGATCCTCGGTGTGGCTAAGGTAAAAAACAAAGAGTCAAATCCAAAGGGTAAAAAAGATCAAGACATTAAAGATAACCATATAGCTGACAAACAACTTTACCCGAATATCTATCAAAAGTTCAAAACAAAGATCAGTGGTCCAAATTAAAAGTTTTCTATATATATGTTTGGACCTACTGTGTTCTTCAATAATAATAATAATAATAATATGAATCCTGTACCTATCCTTGCTTGTCTGATATGAGAAAGTACGTAATATCCAAATCAGGTTTCAAGAATCAAGATTTTCGTTGGATCATAGTTGAAATTGATACGAATTTTAATCAATAAATTAATTTTTAATTTTTATTTGGTAGATAAATTAAAATTTTTATGTTAAATTCTCTTATTTAAGAGTATATATGTAATCAAATCATTTCTTATTATTATTTAAAAAAAATGCATATTTTAAAAGAATAATATTACGCATTTAAATTCTTTTATTAACTAACTCCAATTAAATTGGTCTAACATCAACAAAAATTAGTTATAACTAATATTACTTCAAGTCTTATTATTTAATTTAGTTGGACTAAATTTATAAAAATACTTGAATATGTAGCATTATTTATTTTAAAATTTTCATATCAGATTTTTTAATGAAATAAAATTTTAAAAACTAATTTAGTAATTAAAATTTCTTAAAAATAAAAGTTTTTTACTAAAAATATTTTAATTAAAAAATTATTTGAAATATTACTCGATATTAGAATTTTTTTTTTTTGTATTTATAGTTTTAGGTAATTGCTTTGATGATACTCTCTTAAAACTATAGGATAATTTATCCTCTACATTACATTATAGTATAGTCGGTTAATTCTATATACTTTTCATACACAAAATAATTATGTTTAACCAATTTAACACCTAGTTAATGTTTAGATAAAAATAAGATTTCAAAACATGCATTAAATATACTTTAATATTACTAAACTATTTCTTAAAATTTATTTTTCAGAATTTAATTCAAACAAGATATTTTAAATTCAAGTAACTATGCAAATGGATCTATTTTTGGTGTTAAATGCATATATACTTAATTTTATCATACAATAATGCATAATAAAGAGTAAATTATTATCCTCAATTTATAGATAGCAACAAAGTAATTTCTATTTTGTTAACAATGAAATAATTTTTTATTATTACCAAATAGAGCATAAATAAAGTAAAACTTTTTAATTTGGATTTGTTCATATTTTGGCCAAAAAATAAAGTCAGACTCAAAATAGATAAAGCTCAATTAAGAAAACTAACATGACCTGCACTGCATCTACCCGACCTTAAAGAGGTCGGATTTGACGATAAGAAAACCAGTTCTGCTTATTTGAATAAGTAACTAACTTCTAAGATATTGCCTACTACCTCTTCTTTTTATCTAAAAGGGAGATCTCAACAACTTCTCAAGATAAAGAAAACGACCATCCACCATCAAAGGTAGAACTACGCTAAAAAAGGTGGCTATTGTTTCAACTATAAATACACTAACAACCTCAGGTATATTCAGAATCCAATCTACTAAAACCTGCTTACACCCTTGCTAACTTAAGCATCGGAGTCCTTTGCAAGTACCATCCCCACCACCTCACGAGGAACTCGGATGGCAGCACCTCGATACTAGAGGAAGTCGGACACTGTCTCAACAGGAGTTTGGACCTCACATTCAGGCCTAAAAGCAACCCAGTTTCAGGTAACTCTCAAAACATTGGCATCGTTGTCGAGGAGTTGGGTAATCTACACTCAGTCACGATAGACAATCAATTCGAAGAAGGTCACACGGTAATCTAAGTTAGAACCAGAACCTCATAACAATGATCGAGCACTCATCATACCTCTAGAGCATGATAGAGCGAGTGGTTTTATCGGGGATGGAACATCAAAAAACACTCCACCTAGGAGAATCAATTTAGAAATACATCCACCAGAAAAATGAAGAGCCCCCGCATCTAACCGAGATCATGGGACTCATACACAGGCACCATGGCCAATTAGAGCAACTTGAACAGAAGATCAAACGACAAAGAGAAGCTGAAAGAGATTTGCGAAAGGAGGTACGTTGATGAAGAGAACTAGAAGAAAAGCTCTCGAAACTAGAGGCCGACCTTCGAAGTCGAAGCAACTGTGCGGATCGGGAGGAAAGCCCTTTTGGAGGAGAAGATATATTCATGTAAGAAATCATGAGGGCTAGGGTCCCCAGGAATTTTAAAAGCCCCGACACGGACCTCTATGACAGAACGACCGACCTAAGACACCACCTCAGTAACTTCAAAAGTTGGATGTACCTGGCCGACGTGTCCAATGTGACCCGTTGCAAGGCTTTCCCGATGACATTAACCAAAGTGGCGATAATTTGATAGCTTACCATCTAGGTCAGTAACCTATTTTGACAATCTGGCAAGGAAGTTCCTCACCATATTCTCAATTCAGAAGGACAAAGTCAATCATGCTCCAAGTCTCTTAGAAGTTAAACAAGAAGTCGGAGAAACTCTCCGAGCTTATATGGAAAGATTCAACAAAACTTGCTTGAAAATTCAAAATTTACCTCCAGAAGTAGTAATAATGGGATTAGTTAATGACCTCAGAGAAGGGTCATTTTCTCAATCCATATCAAAGCGACATCCGACCTATTTGTACAAAGTACAAGAACGGGCAGAAAAGTACATCAACATGGAGGAAAATTCTCGAATTAGAGAACCAACTCCAAGATAAAATCCTCCTTACCAAGCTTTGGATAAAGATAAAGAAGCAAAGAAAAAGGATGAATACAACTTGGACAAGCCTAGAAGATACCATAATTACACCCTGCTCCGAGTTTCTCTTGTCGACATCTACAAAGAGATTTGCCACACTGAAAAACTTCCACCCACTCATCCCATCGAGAACAAGAAAGCTGGAAGTCGGACAGAATACTGTGAGTATCACAAACTATATGGAATTTCAATAATGATTGCTATGAGTTGAAAAATGTGAGAGAAAAAATGGCCAGAGAAGGTCGGTTAGAAAGATATCTCGTAGAAAGATCAGATGATCCAGAAAAAAGGAAGAGGAGTGATGAAGATAGGGGTCAACGAGATCGGCCATCCAAACCCTGATAGGCACATCCACATGATAGTTGCCAAAAATATGCTAACTTCTATGTGGCACCCCTACAAGAGCTCATTAGGATCACCTCACCTTAGCCATTTTCAAAATGGGATTTAGACCTCCTCGGTCCATTCCCACAGGCATCAGGACAGGTAAAGTACCTTATAGTAGGTATTGATTATTTAACTAAGTGGATCGAGGCAGAACTTCTAGCAACTATCACAGCCTCAAAAAGTCAAAAGTTTCACTACAAAAATATTGTCACCCGGTTTGAAGTCCCACACTCCATCACCACGGACTATAGAACTTAATTTATTGATTCAGCATTCAGAAGCTTGGTGGAAAGCCTCAAAATTAAGCACATGTTCACGTCGGTAGAATACCCCCAAGCTAAGGGACAAGCAGAAGCTGCAAACAAGTCGTGTTGGCCGGGTTGAAGCACCGACTACAAGACGCAAAGGGAGCATGGGCTGATGAGCTCCCTCAAGTCTTATGAGCATATCGAACAACCCCACACTTAAAAACTGGAGAATCTCCTCTCTGACTTCCTTATGGCATAGAAGCCATGATACCTATAGAATCAATGAAGAATCTCTAAGAATTATATTCTATGATGAAGTAGGAAATGTTTGAGCTCAAGGAAGAACTTGATCTCCTCCCAAAAGTCTGAGAACAAGCTCGGATAAACGAAGAAGCGTTGAAGAAAAGAATGTCCCTAAGGTATAATAAAAAAGTCATCAAAAGAAGTTTCACCACGAACGACCTTATACTAATTCGAAATGACATTGGAGCACAAAAGTCGGGCAAAGAAAAGTTGGCTGCAAACTGAAAAGGACCTTACAAGATCATCAAAATCTTAGGAAAGGATTACTACAAAGTGTCTGACTTGAAGGAAAACGAGCTCCCAGGGTCGTGACATACATGTAACTTGAAAAGGTACTACAGTTAGAAAGTGCACCTTGTTCCCTGGTGTACACTTTTTCCCAACCTCATGGTTTTTTCTGAGAAGGGTTTTTCTGAAGGGGTTTTAATGAGACACCATAGCAAGGGCTAAGGGTTCATGAAAGAAAAACTTAGTAGCAAGAAAACTCATGTAAATTATTTTTCAGTGACAGTTCATTTCTTCATTAAATTTTCCCATTAAAATGCACTAATTTAAACTCAAAAAATTGCAAAAATTATTGTTCGACCTAAGTGGTCAACAAGATAAAACGACGAGGTCTAAATTAATGTAAGAAGTGGCAATAAGCAGATCATGGATTGACTTCGTTAAAGCTTAAAAACAAAAGAGGTGAGCTTAAAACTAATCACAAAAGTAACTTGTTAAAAGTGACTACTTAAAGTCAAAGCGAAATTAAGGGAAATACATAAATCCGACTTCGAAAGAAAGGTTCAAAAGAATGTCTGATATGCACTAAACGACATCGTCCAGCACTTAGAAATTTGGTTTCAAAGGAACAATTCAACTAAATATCAACATCAGACGATGCATTTCAAAGTTTTCGAAGTTACAAAAACTAAAGTAACTAAACTAGCCCAAACAAAATGACAAAAAAATCCATTAGAAACTACCACAGAACAAAATTGCGGAAAAAGTTTTTAAGAGAACCACAAAGCAAAATAAAGTATTCAAAATTACAACTATTACAAATTAAAGTGTTCCAATAAGACCCACATAACGGGCCATCAAAGATCATTAAACTAAGGAGAGGGGATCTGCTCACTAGATGTTTTGGAGGTATCTTCGAGCTGCGTAGAGGAGGTCGGGAAAGTTTCAGGATTAGTCGGAGAAGCGAGAGGCTCATCTTCCATCTGAGTAGCAAAGCTCTAAGAAGCTCTCGAAGTCTTAAGGTCAAGCATCAGAGTGTCTTCCTCATCGGAGGCAGAAAAAATCTTTCCATTAATCACAACCATGTCAGGATAGATAGGGGAGAGGTCTACCTCGGGAGCTATGACTTAAAACTGAGCCTTTAAGTTTCCAGCCAACTCATCCATTATCTGAGCCACAACCTCCTCCAGATTTGCATATTTTTCCTTTCACTTGGTGACTTTATCTATCAAGTCAAGCTTCTTCCCAAAAATCTTGGTATAACTTTCTTCAACTTTCTTTTTTAAGACCTCATCTATAGCAAAAGTGACTTCTGACTGCTTCACTCTTTCCTGGGATTTATCAAGGTCCAACAGAAGGATGATAAGCGGATAATTTATACGCTTTTTGGCATTGTTTTTACATAGTTTTCAGTATGATTTAGTTAGTTTTTATTATATTTTTATTAGTTTTTAATTAAAAATAACATTTCTGGACTTTACTATGAGTTTGTGTGTTTTTCTGTGATTTCAGGTAGTTTCTGGCTGAAATTGAGGGACCTGACCAAAAATCAGATTCAAAGGTTGAAGAAGGACTGCAGATGTTGTTGGATTCTGACCTCCCTGCATTCAAAGTGGATTTTCTGGAGCTACAGAACTCCAAATGGCGCGCTTTTAATTGCGTTGGAAAGTAGACATCCAGGACTTTCCAGAAATATATAATAGTTCATACTTTTCCTAAGTTTAGATGATGCAAACTGGCATTGAACGCCAGTTCCATGTTGCAGTCTGGTGTTCAGCGCCAGAAACAAGTTGCAAAGTGGAGTTCAACGCCAGAAACACGTTACAAACTGGTGTTCAACTCCAAGAATGACCTCTCCACGTGTAAACTTCAAGCTCAGCCCAAGCACACACCAAGTGGGCCCCGGAAGTGGATTTCTACATCAATTACTTACTTCTGTAAACCCTAGTAGCTAGTCTAGTATAAATAGGACTTTTTACTATTGTATTTTCATCTTTAGTTTCATCTTTAGATCACGTTTGGGGGCTGGCCTCTCGGCCATGCCTGGACCTTCATCACTTATGTATTTTCAACGGTAGAGTTTCTACACACCATAGATTAAGGTGTGGAGCTCTGCTGTTCCTCAAAGATTAATGCAAAGTACTACTATTTTTCTATTCAATTCAACTTATTCCGCTTCTAAGATATTCATTCGCACTTCAATATGATGGATGTGATGATCGTGACAGTCATCATCATTCTCAACTTATGAACGCGTGCCTGACAACCACTTTCGTTCTACCTTAGATTGAATGGATATCTCTTGGATATCTAATACAGGGGACCGAGTCTGAGTTATTAGAGTCTTCGTGGTATAAGTTAGAACCCATGGATGGCCATTCCTGAGATCTGGAAAGTCTAAACCTTGTCTGTGGTATTCCGAGTAGGATCTGGGAAGGGATGGCTGTGACGAGCTTCAAACTCGCGAGTGTTGGGCGTAGTGACAGACGCAAAAGGATAGTAAATCCTATTCCAGTATGCTCGAGAACCGACAGATGATTAGCCATGCAGTGACAGCGCATTGGACCATTTTCACAGGAGGATGGGATGTAGCCATTGACAATGGTGATGCCCTACATAAAGCTTGCCATGGAAAGGAGTAGGATTGATTGGATGAAGACAGCAGGAAAGCAGAGATCAGAGGAACGAAAGCATCTCTATATGCTTATCTGAAATTCTCACCAATGAATTACATAAGTACCACTATCCTATTTTATATTTTATTTATTTTCATCCACTATAATTTCTTAATACAATTTAATCCGCCTGACTGAGATTTACAAGGTGACCATAGCTTGCTTCAAGCCGACAATCTCCGTGGGATCGACCCTTACTCACGTAAGGTTTATTACTCGGACGACCCAGTGCACTTGCTGGTTAGTTGTACGAAGTTGTGAAACAGATAGAAGATCATGAACGTGGGTATTGAGATTTTAGCGCCGTTACCAAGGAATGGAATGATCACGATTTTGCACACCAAGTTTTTGGCGTCGTTGCCGGGGATTGTTCGAGTTTGGACAACTAACGGTTCATCTTGTTGCTCAGATTAGGTAACTTTATTTTAATTTTAACCTTTTTGATTTTATTATTCTTATTTTCGAAAAAATTCAAAAAAATAATTTCTTCTTTTTCGTTTTTCCGAATTAATTTTCAAAAAAAAAATATACAAAAAAAAAATTTACAAAATCATAAAATCAAAAATATTTTTGATGTTTCTTGTTTGAGTCTAGAGTCAATTTTTAATTTTGGTGTCTTGCATGTGTTTCTTTTTTCTCAAGAATTTTCGAAAATTCATCATATGTTCTTCATGATCTTCAAGTTGTTCCCAGCCAGTCTTCTTGTTTGATCTTCATATTTTCTTGTTTTGTGTCTTTTCTTGTTTTTCATATGCATTTTTAATTTGTTAGTGACTAATTATTGAAAATTTCTAAGTTTGGTGTCTTGCATGTTTTTCTTTTCTTAAAAAATTTTCAAAAATAAATCTTGATGTTCATCTTGATCTTCAAAGTGTTCTTGGTGTTCATCTTGACATTCATAGTGTTCTTGCATGCATCACATGTTTTGATCCAAAATTTTCATGCATTGAGTCAATTTTGTGTTTTCTCTCTCATTATTAAAAATTTAAAAATAAAAAAATATATTTTCCTTATTTTACTCAAAATTTTCGAAAATATGATTTGATTTAGTCAAAAAGTTTTTAAATTTAATTGTTTCTTATGAATCAAATCAAATTTTCAATTTAAAAATCTTATCTTTTCAAAATCTTTTCAAAAATCAAATCTTTTTCATTTTACCTTCATATCTTCGAAAACTTTTTAAATTTGATTTTCAAAATCTTTTTCTTATTTTATTTCTTAATTTTCAAAATCTTTACTAACATTTAAAATGATTGATTGAAAAATTTCAAGTTGTTACTTGCTTATTAAGAAAGGTTCAATCTTTAAACTCTAGAATCATATCTTTTTAGTTTCTTGTTAGTCAAGTAATCAACTTTAGTTTTTAAAATCAAATCTTTTAAATTTTATTTTCAAATCTTTTTCAAATTAAAGTTTCAATCATATCTTTTTCAAAATTAATTTCAAAATCTTTTCTAACTTCTTATCTTTTTAAAATTGATTTTCAAATCATATCTTTTTGTTTCAATCATATCTTTTTAAATTTCAATCATATCTTTTTCAAAAACAAATTTCAAAACTTTTTCAATCAATCTTATCTTTTTGTTTCAATCATATCTTTTTCAAAACTACCTAACTAATCCTCTCTCTTATTTTCGAAAATTCCCTCTCTCCTTTTTCAAATTTCCTTTTTAATTAACTAATTGTTTTAATTTTAATTTAATTTCAACTTTAATTTTCGAAATCTAACTTTCAAATTTTAATTTTTATTTTAATTAAATTTCGAATTTCCCTCTCTCTCATCTCCTTCTATTTATTTATTCATCTACTAACACTTCTCTTTCACCCAAAAAATTCGAACACCACCTCCCTCTCTGTGTTCGAGTTTTTTTCTCTTCTCTTCTTTACATTACATTCTTTTCTTCTTCTACTCACACAAAGGAATCTCTATACTGTGACATAGAGGATTCCATATTTTCTTTGTTATTCCCTTCTTTGTCATATGAGCAGGAGCAAGGACAAGAATATTCTAGTTGAAGCAGATCCTGAACCTGAAAGGACTCTGAAAAGGAAACTAAGAGAAGCTAAAATACAACAATCCAGAGACAACCTTACAGGAATTTTCGAACAGGAAGAGGAGATGGCAGCCGAAAATAATAATAATGCAAGGAGGATACTTGGTGACTTTACTGCACCTAATTCCAATTTACATGGAAGAAGCATCTCCATCCCTGCCATTGGAGCAAACAACTTTGAGCTGAAACCTCAATTAGTTTCTCTGATGCAGCAGAACTGCAAGTTTCATGGACTTCCATCTGAAGATCCTTTTCAGTTCTTAACTGAATTCTTGCAGATCTGTGATACTGTTAAGACCAATGGGGTTGATCCCGAGGTCTACAGGCTTATGCTTTTCCCGTTTGCTGTAAGAGACAGAACTAGAGTGTGGTTGGACTCTCAACCCAAAGATAGCCTGAACTCTTGGGATAAGCTGGTCACGACTTTCTTAGCCAAGTTCTTTCCTCCTCAAAAGCTGAGTAAGCTTAGAGTGGATGTTCAAACCTTTAGACAGAAAGAAGGTGAATCCCTCTATGAAGCTTGGGAGAGATATAAGCAACTAACCAAAAAGTGTCTTTCTGACATGCTTTCAGAATGGACCATCCTGGATATATTCTATGATGGTCTGTCTGAATTAGCTAAGATGTCATTGGATACTTCTGCAGGTGGATCCATTCACCTAAAGAAAATGCCTGCAGAAGCTCAAGAACTCATTGACATGGTTGCTAATAACCAGTTCATGTACACTTCTGAGAGGAATCCTGTGAGTAATGGGACGCCTCAGAAGAAGGGAGTTCTTGAAATTGATACTCTGAATGCCATATTGGCTCAGAATAAAATATTGACTCAGTAAGTCAATATGATTTCTCAGAGTCTGAATGGAATGCAAGCTGCATCCAACAGTACTCAAGAGGCATCTTCTGAGGAAGAAGCTTATGATCCTGAGAACCCTGCAATAGTAGAGGTGAATTACATGGGTGAACCATATGGAAACATCGATAATCCCTTATGGAGAAATCACCCAAATCTCTCATGGAAGGATCAACAAAAGCCTCAACAAGGCTTTAATAATGGTGGAAGAAACAGGTTTAACAATAGTAAACCTTTTCTATCATCCACTCAGCAACAGACAGAGAATTCTGAGCAGAATCCATCTAGCTTAGCAAATTTAGTCTCTGATTTATCTAAGGCCACTGTGAGTTTCATGAATAAAACAAGGTCTTCCATTAGAAATTTGGAAGCACAAGTGGGCCAGCTGAGTAAAAGATTCACTGAAACCCCTCCTAGTACTCTCCTAAGTAATACAGAAGAAAATCCAAAAGGAGAGTGTAAGGCCATTGATTTAGCCATCATGGCCGAACCCACAAGAGAGGAGGAGGACGTAAATCCCAGTGAGGAAGACCTCCTGGGACGACCAGTGATCAATAAAGAGTTTCTCTCTGAGGAATCAAGGGACCCTGAGGCTCAACTAGAGACCATAGAGATTTCATTGAACCTCCTTATGCCATTCATGAGCTCTAATGAGTATTCTTCTTCTGAAGAGAATGAAGATGTTACTGAAGAGCAAGTTGCCAAGTACCTTGGTGCTATCGTGAAGCTGAATGCCAAATTATTTGGTAATGAGACTTGGAAAGATGAACCTCCCTTGCTCACCAATGAACTGAGTGATCTGGATCAACTGAGATTACCTCAGAAGAAACAGGATCCTGGAAAGTTCTTAATACCTTGTACCATAGACACCATGACCTTTGAGAAGGCTCTATGTGACCTTGGGTCAGGGATAAAACTCATGCCCCTCTCTATAATGGAGAAACTGGGAATCTTTGAGGTTCAAGCTACCAGAATCTCATTAGAGATGGCAGACAACTCAATAAAACAGGTTTATGGACAAGTAGAGGACGTGTTAGTAAAGGTTGAAGGCCTTTACATCCCTGCTGATTTCATAATCTTAGACACTGGGAAGGAAGATGATGAATCCATCATCCTTGGAAGACCCTTCCTAGCCACAGCAAGAGCTGTGATTGATGTGGACAAAGGAGAGTTAGTCCTTCAACTGAATGAGGACAACCTTGTGTTTCAAATTCAAGGATCTCCTTCTGTAACCATGGAGAGGAAGCATGAAAAGCTTCTCTCACTGCAGAGTCAATCAAAGCCCCCACAGTCAAACTCTAAGTTTGGTGTTGGGAGGCCACAACCAAACTCTAAGTTTGGTGTTGAACCCCCACAATCAAACTCTAAGTTTGGTATTGGGAGGTTCCAACCTTGCTTTGATTATCTGTGAGGCTCCATGGGAGCTCACTGTCAAGCTATTGACATTAAAGAAGCACTTGTTGGGAGGCAATCCAATGTTATTTAATCATTTTTATTTTATTTTCTCTTTGTTATTTCATGTTTTATTAGGTTGATGATCATGTGGAGTCACAAAAACTAATGAAAAATTGAAAACAGAATGAAAAATAGCATTGAAAACAGAACACCCTGGAGGAAGGGCTTACTGGCGTTTAAACGCCAGTAAGGAGTATTTGGCTGGCGTTTAACGCCAGAACAGAGCATGGAACTGGCGTTAAACGCCAGAAACAAGCAGCATTCTGGCGTTTAAACACCAGGAATGCACCCCAAAGGAAAACTGGCGTTCAACGCCAGAAACATGCTGCAGACTGGCGTTGAATGCCCAAAACAAGCATGGAAGTGGCGTTTAACGCCAGAAATATGCTGCAATCTGGCGTTAAATGCCAGGATTGCCTACAGAGGGTGTTTATACGCCTAATTGGAGCAGGGATGATTAAAGTTCTTGGCCCCACAGGATATGTGGACCCCACAGGATCCCTAC
The DNA here is from genome assembly GCF_003086295.3 of Arachis hypogaea. Taxonomy (NCBI): domain Eukaryota; kingdom Viridiplantae; phylum Streptophyta; class Magnoliopsida; order Fabales; family Fabaceae; genus Arachis; species Arachis hypogaea. Next base: position 27,176,153 of record NC_092046.1, read on the forward strand.
CTACTTCTTCTCTCCTCTTCACACCTTTTCATAACTCTCTTCCCCAAATACCCCTCACCAATCAACTCAATCACTCTTTCCCATCACCTCTTCACCACTCACATCCATCCTCTCTTCCCCAAAAACCCCACCTACCTTTAAATTCAAAATAATTTCCCTCCCAAACCCAACCCTAAATGGCTGAACCCTAACCCCTCCCCACTCCTATATAAACCCCTCATTCCTTCTTCATTTTCATACAACACAACCCTCTCTTCTTCCCCTTGGCCGAACCCACCTTCTCCCTCCATCTCCTCCATTTTTCTTCTTCTTCTACTTCTTTCTCTTTTCTTTTGCTCGAGGACGAGCAACCATTTTAAGTTTGGTGTGGTAAAAGCATTACTTTTTATTTTTCCATAACCATTCATGGCACCAAAGGCCAGAGAAACCTCTAGAAAGAGGAAAGGGAAGGCAATTGCTTCCACCTCTGAGTCATGGGAGATGGAGAGATTTATCTCTGAGGTCCATCAAGACCACTTCTATGAAGTTGTGGCCAAGAAGAAAGTGATCCCTGAGGTTCCTTTCAAACTCAAAAAGAATGAGTATCTGGAGATTCGACTTGAGATCTAAAGAAGAGGTTGGGAAGTCCTCACCAACCCCATTCAACAAGTCGGGATCTTAATGGTTCAAGAGTTCTATGCAAACGCATGGGTCACTAGAAACCATGATCAAAGTGTGAACCTGAACCCAAAGAATTGGCTCACCATGGTTCGGGGGAAATACTTAGATTTCAGTCCGGAAAATGTAAGGTTGGCGTTCAACCTACCAATGATGGAAGAGAACGCACGCCCCTACACTAGAAGAGTCAACTTTGATCAAAGGTTGGACCAAGTTCTCATGGACATATGTGTGGAAGGAGCTCAATGGAAAATTGACTCAAAAGGTAAGCCGGTTCAACTAAGAAGGCTTGACCTCAAACCAGTAGCTAGAGGATGGTTGGAGTTCATTCAACGCTCAATTATTCCTACTAGCAACCGGTCTGAAGTTACTATAGACCGGGCCATCATGATCCATAGCATCATGATTGGAGAAAGTGGAAGTTCATGAGATCATACCTCAAGAACTCTACAAGGTGGCTGACAAGTCCTCCAACTTGGCAAGGTTAGCCTTTCCTCACCTCATTTGCTACCTCTGCAACTCGGCTGGGATTGACATAGAGGGAGACATCCTCATTGAAAAGGACAAGCCCATCACTAAGAAAAGGATGGAGCAAACAAGAGAGCATGGACCTCAACATGAGCATGAGGAGATTCCTCACCATAAAATCCCTGAGATGCCTCAAGGGATGCACTTTCCTCCATAAAACTATTGGGAACAAATCAACACTTCCCTAGGTGAATTAAGTTCCAACATGGGACAATTAAGGGTGGAACATCAAGAGCACTCCATCATCCTCCATGAAATTAGAGAAGATCAAAGAGCTATGAGGGAGGAGCAAGAAAGACAAGGAAGAGACATAGAGGAGCTCAAAAGCACCATTGGTTCTTCAAGAAGAGGAAGACGCCACCCTCACTAAGGTGGAATCATTCCTTAATCTCATTGTTTATCTATTTTCCTGTTTTTCAATTTTTATGCCTTATGTTTGTTTATGTTTTTATCTTCATGATCACTAGTATTTAAGTTTCTATGCCTTAAAGTTATAAATGTCCTATGAATCCATCACCTCTCTTGAATGAAAAATGTTTTAATTACAAAAGAACAAGAAGTACATGGTTTCAAATTCATCCTTGAAACTAGTTTAATTATTTTGATGTGGTGACAATACTTTTTGTTTTCTGAATGAATGCTTGAACAGTGCATATGTCTTTTGAAGTTGTTGTTTAAGAATGTTAGATATGTTGGCTCTTGAAAGAATGATGAACAGGAGACATGTTATTTGATAATCTGAAAAATCATAAAAATGATTCTTAAAGAAAGAAAAAGTAGTGAATACAAAAGCTTGCAGAAAAAAAAGAAAGAAAAAATAGCGGAAAAAAAAAAGAAAATAGAAAAAGAAAAAGCAAGCAGAAAAAGCCAAAAGCTCTTAAAACCAAGAGGCAAGAGCAAAAAGCCAGTAACCCTTAAAACCAAAAGGCAAGGGTAATAAAAAGGATCCAAGGCTTTGAGCATCAGTGGATAGGAGGGCCTAAAGGAATAAAATCCTGGCCTAAGCGGCTAAACCAAGCTGTCCCTAACCATGTGCTTGTGGCGTGAAGGTGTCAAGTGAAAACTTGAGACTGAGCGGTTAAAGTCAAAGTCCAAAGCAAAAGAAGAGTGTGCTTAAGAACCCTGGACACCTCTAATTGGGGACTTTAGCAAAGCTGAGTCACAATCTGAAAAGGTTCACCCAGTTATGTGTCTGTGGCATTTATGTATCCGGTGGTAATACTGGAAAACAAAGTGCTTAGGGCCACGGCCAAGACTCATAAAGTAGCTGTGTTCAAGAATCAACATACTAAACTAGGAGAATCAATAACTCTATCTGAACTCTGAGTTCCTATAGATGCCAATCATTCTGAACTTCAATGGATAAAGCGAGATGCCAAAACTATTCAAGAGGCAAAAAGCTACAAGTCCCACTCATCTGATTGGAGCTATGTTTCATTGATATTTTGGAATTTATAGTATATTCTCTTCTTTTTATCCTATTTGATTTTCAATTGCTTGGGGACAAGCAACAATTTAAGTTTGGTATTGTGATAAGCGGATAATTTATACGCTTTTTGGCATTGTTTTTACATAGTTTTCAGTATGATTTAGTTAGTTTTTAGTATATTTTTATTAGTTTTTAATTAAAAATCACATTTCTGGACTTTACTATGAGTTTGTGTATTTTTCTGTGATTTCAGGTATTTTCTGGCTGAAATTGAGGGACCTGAGCAAAAATCAGATTCAGAGGTTGAAGAAGGACTGCAGATGCTGTTGGATTCTGACCTCCCTGCATTCAAAGTAGATTTTCTAGAGCTACAGAACTCCAAATGGTGCGCTTCCAATTGCGTTGGAAAGTAGACATCCAGGGCTTTCCAGAAATATATAATAGTCTATACTTTGCCTGAGTTTAGATGATGCAAACTGGCGTTGAACGCCAGTTCCATGTTGCAGTCTGGCGTTCAGCGCCAGAAACAAGTTGCAAAGTGGAGTTCAACGCCAGAAACATGTTACAAACTGGCGTTCAACTCCAAGAATGACCTCTCCATGTGTAAACTTCAAGCTCAGCCCAAGCACACACCAAGTGGGCCCCAGAAGTGGATTTCTACATCAATTACTTACTTCTCTAAACCCTAGTAGCTAGTCTAGTATAAATAGGACTTTTTACTATTGTATTTTCATCTTTAGTTTCATCTTTAGATCACGTTTGGGGGCTGGCCTCTCGGCCATGCCTGGACCTTCATCACTTATGTATTTTCAACGGTAGAGTTTCTACACACCATAGATTAAGGTGTGGAGCCCTGCTGTTCCTCAAAGATTAATGCAAAGTACTACTGTTTTTCTATTCAATTCAACTTATTCCGCTTCTAAGATATTCATTCGCACTTCAATATGATGGATGTGATAATCGTGACAGTCATCATCATTCTCAACTTATGAACGCGTGCCTGACAACCACTTCCGTTCTACCTTAGATTGAATGGATATCTCTTGGATATCTAATACAGGGGACCGAGTCCGAGTTATTAGTGTCTTCGTGGTATAAGTTAGAACCCATGGATGGCCATTCCTGAGATCTGGAAAGTCTAAACCTTGTCTGTGGTATTTAGAGTAAGATCTGGGAAGGGATGGCTGTGACGAGCTTCAAACTCGCGAGTGCTGGGCGTAGTGACAGACGCAAAAGGATAGTAAATCCTATTCCAGTATGCTCGAGAACCGACAGATGATTAGCCATGCAATGACAGCGCATTGGACCATTTTCACAGGAGGATGGGATGTAGCCATTGACAACAGTGATGCCCTACATAAATCTTGCCATGGAAAGGAGTAGGATTGATTGGATGAAGACAGCAGGAAAGCAGAGATCAGAGGAACGAAAGCATCTCTATACGCTTATCTGAAATTCTCACCAATGAATTACATAAGTACCACTATCCTATTTTATATTTTATTTATTTTCATCCACTATAATTTCTTAATACAATTTAATCCGCCTGACTGAGATTTACAAGGTGACCATAGCTTGCTTCAAGCCGACAATCTCCGTGGGATCGACCCTTACTCACGTAAGGTTTATTACTTAGACGACCCAGTGCACTTGCTGGTTAGTTGTACGAGGTTGTGAAACAGATATAAGATCATGAACGTGCGTATTGAGTTTTTAGCGCCGTTACCAAGGAATGGAATGATCACGATTTCGCACACCAAAGGACATCCTTCTCCTTTTCTAATTCCAACTTGGTCTCCCTTAAAGGTGCCACCTCGGCCTTCAGGTCAGCCAAAGATCGCTGAGTAGCACCCAAGGGAGTCTCCTCCAGTTGCTTTGATAGCGCGAACACACTCTGACATTTTTCATCCCACCTCGGGGCAGGACTTGAAGGTGTTTTTTGAGAGAAACATCGTCCATACTAATATTACTATAAGGAAGGACGTATTTTTCACAAAAGGCCTCAACATCAAAGCCCTGGTCGTACATACTTTCCGACTCCAAGGTCTTACGTTTCTTAGGCTTGGACTCTGGAAAGGGAAGTGTAGGGATATTGACTGATTATCCATATCAACAGAAGGAGTAAGAGGAGGAGGAGTTGGATCAGGAGTGACCTTAGTGGAGGCAGAAGTGCCCGAGTCCGACTTGAAGGGAGAAGACAAGTCATCCAATTCGTCGGCCTTTTTCAGTTGTATACTTTGGGCAACCACGTTCTTCTTAGTCGAACAAAGAGTTTTCATAGTTGCTGACTTTTCAGCCATATTTTTTGCACGACATCAAAGTCAGATTACATTAGCCAACAAAATAATCAGTAAATTTTTACTACAAAATTAAAAAGAAATACTACCTAGCTTAGACGTTATTTAGCTTGGATTTCCTAAATACTTCTTGGTGTCCAGATTAGGAGCTCGACCCCAACACTCCTGGAATAGGGTGACCACACTCTACTCAACCTTATCCAAGTCCTCCAAAACATGCCTAACAACTAGAGGGTTCTCCTCCTAATACAATGGAAAAAAGGGCATCATCCCTCTCATCCAAAAATAAGGGTCACACACCCTCGACAGATCGGATTTTAAAGAAGTAATTTTTGAAATCATGGAAAAAATCATCAAAAATAGCAAAGATCTTCCTCCCTTGAATAGCTCTAAAGGAGACCCAGCCCTGTTTCTTAGAGCTAAAGGATTTTATAAGAACAAAAAGGTAAAAGAAAACTTTAACAGAAGGAGGGATGTCAAGTTCACGATAAAAAAGTTGATAAATTTTTAAAAAACTCCAAGAGTTGGGATGAAGCTGGGAAGGGGTAGCATTAAGGGTTTAAGGACCTCAGATTCAAAGTCAGAAAAAGGAAGGCTAACTCCCAATTTTTTGAAAAAACAATTATACACATATATAAAGTGGTTTTCCAACTTATCAAAACCCTTTCTTCAGGATCGACAACTACAATCTCATATTTTCTCTCATCATCCCGATTTTGACATAACCTATGATGCCTACAAAAGATATCGGCATACTCATTATCAATAACAGGGACGGGAGTAAGAACGAATATATCTACCCAGGTCAGGTCGGACGGGACTTTAAATGACATATTTTGAATTATTGAACGAGACATAAAAGCTATACCTACAATACAACAGAAAGAAATTCATTACTACAAGTCAGACAAAAGAAAAGCATTGAGACAAAATTGCTAGAGGTTAGGTCATTTTCAATAACACAAAGAGAACGTTATGGTATGCGAAACAAACACACAACATTATCAAGTGTGGAAATGGCGCCATCTTCAAGAACACAGAAAGGAACCATTTGGGGGAAACATAGAATAAAACTCCACATTTAGATTCACAACAACAACAATCAACATTCAAGTAAAAGAACAAATTTTCAAGATTTCTGATATTTAAGGGAAGAATACAAATCTCCAAACAATTACCAACAAGAAATCATTACCAACACCAATGGCAAAAAGGTTTCTAAACCGGAAGCACATTATCTAGTAAGTATACAGGTTACAGAAAATAAAGAACTAACCTTGAAAAGGAGGAGTAAGCAACGATGAAAATGCAAACAACAAGAACACGTACGATCTAAAATCTCCAATAAACGAACAAAAATTCTAAAACACATATTCAAGATAAAGAAATCTTGAAAAAGGGGGTCATGAAGAACTTTTAAGAGAAAACAAAGATGAAATGGTTCAGAAGAAGCGGAAAAGAAGAAAGAGAAAGAGTTTCGGTATTTATAAGGTACTAGGGGCAAGGGAGTAATTTCATATCCCCTCATTTATGACGCACGATTACCCAGGTAACCATAGAAATAACGTGCGTAGTACTACGAAAAGACGTAAAGCTTCGGATTTCAAAAACACGTTGATTACCCGACTTATCCCAAGAAGGCGACACACTCGACATGACATGCAAACACCCAAAGATAAGGAAAATCTACAAGTGCTCAAGTCCAAGATCATAAAAACTCGGACTCAAGTAGGAGCACTGTTTATACCCTGGCCCAAAAACAAAGCCAAATTGGCTCAGAAGAAAGGAGTTCTTGAAGTTGATGCTCTGAATGCCATATTGGCTTAGAACAAGATCTTGACACAGCATGTCAATATGATCTCTTAGCATTTGACTGGAATGCAAGCTGCAGCTGGCAGCACTCAGGAAGCTTTTTCTGAAGTAGAAGCCTATGATCCTGATCAACCCACCATGGAGGAGGTGAATTACATAGGAGAACCCTATGGAAATACCTACAACCCATCATGGAGGAATCATCCTGACCTTTCATAGAAGGATCAATAGAAGCCTTAGCAAGGCTTCAATAATAATCAAGGTGGAATGAACCAGAATAGGTTCAACAACAGGCCACCATTTCCATCTTCTCAAGGGAATATGGAGACTCTTAAGCAGAGCCTTTCTGACTTAGCCATTCTAGTCTCCAGCCTCTCTAAGATAACTCATAGTTTTATAACTGAAACAAGATCCTCCATCAGCAATTTGGAGGTACACATTAGTCAACTGAGCAAGAGAATCCCTAAGACTCTGTCTGACACTCTTTCAAGTAACATTGAAGTAAACCCAAGAGAAGAGTGCAAGGCCATCACCATAGAGGTAGAGGCCAAATCTGGAGAGAATGGGTTGGCATTAAACGCCAGTGAGGAAGACCTCGCTAGGCGTTCAACGCCCAAACAGACAGTGACTCTGGCGTTAAACGCCAGCCAGGGAGTACTGGCTGGGCGTTCAACGCCCATCTTGGCACCAGAGTTGGCGCTGAACGCTAGTGAGGAAGCCCTCACTGGGCATTCAACGCCCAAACAGGCAGGGACTCTGGCATTGAACGCCAGCCAGGGAGCACTGGCTGGGCGTTCAACGCCCAACTTGGTAAAGGAACTAGTGTTTAATGCCAATAAGGGTATGCATAATGGGCGTTCAACGCCCAAAGAGCCAGTAGAGCTGGCGTTGAATGCCAGTAAAGGCACACCCTCTGAGTGCTCAACACCTACTCAAGAAATCCTTATCCAAGAACTAAAGAAAGCCAAGGCTTATATAGAGACCATAGAGGTTCCCTTGCATGCACTCTTACAATGCATGAGTTCTGTGAATACTCATCCTCTGATGAGGATGAAGGCACTAAGGAAGAGCAAGTTGCTCGGTACCTAGGAGCTCTTATGAAGCTGAATGCCAAGCTATTTGGTACAAAGCCTTTGGAGGAAGAACCTCTAGTGCTTTCCAAAGAACTCAATGCTTTGGTTCAGCAGAAGCTACCTCAGAAGCTTCCAGATCCTGGACGCTTCCTAATTCCTTGCACCATAGGCACCATGACCTTTAAGAAGGCTCTTGGTGACTTAGGGTCAAGTATAAACCTCATGCCACTCTCTGTAATGGAGAAGTTGGGAATCTTTGAGGTACAAGCTGCAAACATCTCACTAGAGATGGCAAACAAATCAATGAAAAAAGCATATAGCTTAGTAGAGGATGTATTGGTCGAGGTTGAAGACCTTTACATCCCTGCAAACTTCATTATCTTAGATACTGGAAAAGATGAGGATGAATCCATCATCATTGAAAGACCTTTCCTAGCCACTGCCAATGCTATCATTGATGTAGCAAAGGAAGAACTGATTCTGCAACTAGGGGAGGATCACATCTTGTTCATGATGCCTCACCGCAACTCTCCCTCTGAAAAAATAGAGATAACTGTGCAACAGTTAGTGTTTCAACCATCTCTTTCAGTGCAAAGCTGTATTAAGCCCCCAAACATCAATTCTAAGTTTGGTGTTGGGCAGCCATTGACAAGCACTGAAAACAAAGGTAATCGGAAAAAAGTACCTACAAGCTGGAGGGACAAAAAAGTCCCCATTGAAGGCCTCTCACCTGGCATGAGAGTTGTCTTTACCAAGAAACCAGTCATACCACATACAGTGAGTCGTATCCTGTCTCTAGATCATGTGGAGCTCATTCATGAGAAGACCGGAAGAAAGTTCACTGTAAGGGGCAAAATTCTGAGCCCATATCCATCTCCGTAAGGAGCTAACCGTCAAGCTAGTGAAAACAGAGACAGAAAGGTTCAGCAGTGAAAACAGAACACTCTGGATGGAGTGTTGCTGGCGTTGAACGCTAGCTATGGGCATAGCCCTGGGTGTTCAACGCCCATGAAGAGGGCAGGGAACCTGAATTCCTAGCCTCTCAAGACCAGTGGATCCCACAGCATCTTTACCTATCCCACTTCTTCTTTTTTACTATCACACTTCTCCATACACTCTTCCCTATTAACCCTAGCCCAATCACATCCGTATCACTTCCTCGAAACCATCATAACTCCCACCAACCCCTACCCACTTCAAAATCAAATTTTCCTCCTATTTACCTTACCCATGACCGATCCCAACCCTAGCCCACTCCTATAAATACCCCTCATTCTAACCGTTCATACACACACCTTTCATACACATCAAAATCCCCCTTGGCCGAATTGCCTTCTACCTCCATTTCCTTCTATTTTCTTCTTCTTCTACTCCATTCTTCTCTTTTCTTTATTTTTGCTCGAGGATGAGAAAAGCTTTTAAGTTTGGTGTTGGAAAAGCGTTGCTTTTTGCTTTCCATTCCCACTTATGGCACCCAAGGTTGGAGAACTCTCTAGAAAGAAGAAAGGAAAGGCAGTAGCCACCACCTCCAAATCTTGGAAGATGGAGAGATTGACGTTAGAATTTTTGCCAGTAAAGAATTTTATAAAAACAGTCGCGTTGTAGCTATATTTTCTAAACCAACAGAAATCCCTTCGTACAAACGTTTTGGTTGTCACAAGTAACAAACCCCTTAAAAATTGATAACCGAAGTATTTAAACCTTGGGTCGTCTTCTCAAGAAACTGCAGGGAAGTATGTTCTTGTTATTGGTTATGGAGATTGTAAATCGGGGTTTTGAAGATGAGGAACAAGTAATTTAAATTGCAATTAAAATAAGTAAAAGACTATAAAATAAATAAATGACTGTAAAATAAACTTTTGGCAAGGTATGAGAAATTAGAAGTCCTATCCCAGTTATCCTTATCAATGATGATGAAGATTGAATCTTAATTCCACTTAGTTAGCCTTTACTTAAAGCAAAGAAAGGTCAAGTGACTAATTAGTTTGATCTTCAAATCCTAGTTAATTCCAAAGGAAGGATTGGGATTGTTGAAGTTCAATTCAATTAGCAAAGATAACAATTATCAATCATGTTGAGTTTGATAACTCCTGAGTCATTGATTTCTTAACCAAGACCAAAAGGGAAAAGTAAATCTACTGGAATAAAAATGTCTTCAGATTGGAAGCAACAGTAATATAAATAAAAGAAAGCAATAATAAACTGAAATACCTCAAATAACATTAATTCAAAGAATAATCTGTAACATAGAAGAATTCATAAATTAAATTGGGAAGTTAAATAGAAAGGAATATTGAACATGATAAAAAGAGATAATTCTGAAAGCAAAAGAAATCCTAATTCTAAATCCTAAAAGAGAGAGGAGAGAACCTCTCCCTCAAAACTACATCTAATTCACGAAAAGTAACTAGTTGGAGACTCTCTTCTGAATGGATGCATTCCCTCACTTCATAACCTCTGATCTGTGCCTTCTGGACTTGGATTTGGGCCAAAAAGGGCTTCAGAAATCGCTGGGAGCATTTTCTGTACTTTCTGGTGCGTAGCCTCTGTCACACGTCCGCGTGGGTCACGCGGTCACGTCATCTGAAGTTTTCCTTGTCACGCGGTCGCTTCAGTCATGCGTCCGCGTCATATGCGTTTCGCTTAAGGCGCGCGATCGCGTCACTACCATTTTGCGCTGGCATGTGGCCGCGTCGTCCATGCGATCGCGTCACTGCCAATTTCTTCAAAAACTCTGTTTTATGCTTTCCTTCGAATTTTGTATGTTTCCTTTCCATCCTTTAAGTCATTCATGCCTTAGAAGATCTGAAACTACTCAACACACGAATCACGACATCAAATGGAAGTAAAGGGTAATTAAAATAATTATTTTTAAAGCATAGGAAACATGTTTTTCACATACATCACATAATAAGGAAGGAAAAGTAAAACCATGCAATTTATATGAATAAGTGTGTGAAGGATTGAATAAATCACTTAAATTAGGCACAAAATATATCATAAAATATGGGTTTATCAGAGATTCATCACCAAAGCCCATCAAGACCACTTCTATGAAGTAGTGGCAGAGAAGAAGGTAATCCCTGAGGTCCCTTTTAAGCTCAAGAAGAATGAGTATCCGAAAATCCGAAGAGAGGTCCAGTGAAGAGGTTGGGAAGTCCTAACCAATCCCATCCAAGAGGTTGGGATCTTAATGGTGCAAGAGTTTTATGCTAATGCATGGGTCACGAAAAATCATGACATTAGTGTGAACCTAAATCCTAAGAATTGGAGCACCATAGTCCGAGGGAGAATCTTAGATTTTAGCCCGGAAAGTGTGAGGTTGGCGTTCAACTTGCCTTTGATGCAAGGAGACCCACATCCTTACACTAGAAGAGTCAACTTTGATCAGAGACTGGATCAAGTGCTCTCAGACATCTGTGTGGAAGGAGGACAGTGGAAAAGGAATTCCCAAGGCACGCCCATTCAACTAAGAAGGCTTGACCTCAAGTCCATAGCTAGAGGATGGTTGGAATTCATCCAACGCTCTATCATCCCCACTAGCAACCGGTCAGAAGTGACTATTGAAAGAGCCATCATTATCCATTGCATTATGATTGGAAGTGAGGTGGAGGCACATGAGGTGATCCCTCAAAAATTGTACAAGATAGCTGAGAAGCCTTCCATCAAAGCAAGGTTGGCATTCCCACAACTCATCTGTCATTTATGCAATTTAGTTTGAATTGTCATAGAAGGAGACATCTTCATTGAGGAGGACAAGACCATCACTAAGAAGAGGATGAAGCAAACTAGAGAGCATTCACATGAGCCTGTGCAGCCGCCTCAGCATGAGATTCTTGAGATGCCTCAAGGGATGTATTTTCCTCCTCAAAGCTATTGGGATCAATGGCATACTTCCATAGGAGAATTGAGCTCTAACATGAATCAGTTGAGGATGGAGCATCAAGAGCATTCCACCATCCTCAATGAAGTAAGGGAAGACCAAAGGGCTATGAGGGAAGAACAACAAAGACAAAGGAGTGACATTGAAGAGATCAAGCACTACATTGGGTCCTCAAGGAGGAGTACTAGCCGCCACCATTAAAGGTGAATTCTGATGACGAAAAATTGATTTTCGCACAAACTAACCGGCAAGTGTACTGGGTCGCATCAAGTAGTAAAACTCACAAAAGTGAGGTCGATCCCACAGGGATTGATGGATCAAGCAATTTTAGTTGGGTGATGAATTTAGTTAAGCAGACAGTTGATGATTTTAGTGAAAATCGAGTAACAGAATGTAAATGACAAGGAATCTAAAGTGCTGAATGTAAATTGACAGAATATTAAATGAAGCTCAAAGCAATAGAAATGAGAAATAATAGAAAGAAAGACTCATCATGGATTGGAGATATCATAATCCATAATGACTTAAATGGATCTCAACTTTTTTCTCAATCATATGAGTAGATCTATGGCAGATTGAAATTGATCGAATCCCAATTCCTTGGCAATCCAATCTCTCTAATCACAATCAATCTTACTAATTCCTTGATCTAATTATCATGATAAGAGGTTAAGTGCATGTCTCTTATCCATAAGCCACACAATCTCTCAGGATCTCAATTCCTCCCAAATAGTGTTGATCAAGAGAGTTGTGAAGGATAAAGTCTTAGTTCTAATGCCCATGATTCCCCTTCCGAGGTTCACATAAGCATTGAACAAATTTAAACCCCTTCCAGAATGAATAAACCTCAATCAAAACAGAGGGTATCCTATAGCTACTCAAGCAGATTGAGAGGAAGAAGAATTTCCTTCAATTTATATAAATCACAATAGAGCTCCCCCCTAATAAGTTGGGGTTCAATTGATCATCGCTCTAAGAACAATTGCAAGAAATCTAAATTGCGAAAATGTAAATCAAGCTCACTATAAACTGAATTGTAAAATTTGCAGAAAGGAAAATTGCAGAAGAGAATTATCAGAAACTGAATTTGCATTAACTAAACTAAATTTAATACAAAAGTGCAGAAGAGAGTAAGTGTATCAAACTATACTAAGCTCTCTGGAGTCTCTAATCCTCCAGCCTTCTATTCTACTCCTACTCCTACTGTATTCCAGCGCTCTTTTTTATCTATGAAACTAAAGCCTTTTATAGGCATTCCTAAATTACAAATTGAAATGAAATTGAAAACAAATTACAACTAAATGCGAAATTCCTATTCTAACTGTTTCTTGTGCCCTTGAGTGATGTCAATGGGCTCTGCTTGCTTTGAAGTTCAAATGGGCTTGGAATGAAGTTTAATTGAATCAGAATTTACTTCCAGGAGAGCGTAGCATTCATTTAGAGAATGGAGCGCTTTTACACCCATGCTACGCGTCCCATATGCGTGCGCACCATTTTTTCATTTTGGCACATCCACGCGTATGCGTCACCCACCCGTACGCGTGGCCTTCAACATTTTCCCTTGTGACGCGTATGCGTGCTATACGCGTGCGCGTCCATAGTAGCGCTCTCCAAAAGAGCGTAGCACTCGAAATAAGAGCGCTCCCCACGCATACGCGTGGTCTTCAAAAACTTCACTTCCACGCTGTGCTCAGCCCATGCGTTCGCGTGGATCTTCATGAATGTCACACCCACGCGTACGCGTCGTGCATGCGTACGCATGGTCTTTGAAAAAGAGCGTAGTGCTCTCGCGCCAAAAATTCTTATTGTTTTTAAATCATGGGCCACGCTTTTAAAAGCGTGGCTAAGGTTCCAAAGCATGCTCAAAATTCAAAGTGTGTCCAAAATTCTTCTTTTGAGCTTATTTTGCACTTTTTTTGCTTCTTTCTTGCCTGTCATTGATCAAACAGATACATCAAATCCTTGGCATAATCATCAAATCTTGCATCGTTCATATTATCAACTAAATCTTGCAAAAATCTCATGAAAATGCATAAAATCAACAATGTTTGATTGAATCAGGACAAGCATGAATTTCTCATCTAAGCACTTACTTATTGCCTAAAAATGCATGAAAACCAAGTAAAAACAGATAAAAATTGCTAGTAAAACATGCACAAAATGACTTAAAGTTATAATCTCCTCTTCTTATGTTATTTTTCTGTTTTCTGTTAAGCTTTATTGTCTGTTCTCTTATTTTTATTGCATGATCATTTCTATCTATGTCTTAAAGTTATAAAATGTTCCATAGGACTCTTACCTTGCTTAAAAGAAAATTTTATTTGAAAAGAATTTAGAGATACATGAATTTCAAGTTATATAATAAGAATTGTTCAATTATAATGATGTGGTGGCATTGCTTTAGTTTTTTGAATGTATGAATAAACAGTGCATATTTGAAGTTGAAATTAAGAATGTTGGCTCTTGAAAGAATGATGAAAAAGGAAAAGTATTATTGGCAATCTGAAAAATCCAAAAATTGATTCTTGAAGCAAGAAAAAGTAGCAAAAAGAAAAAGAAAAAGCATGTTGCAAAAGAAAAAACAAATAATATATATATGCATGCAAAAAATAAAATAAAATAAAATAAAATAAAATAAAATAAAATAAAATAAAATAAAAAGCAGAAAAAGTCAATAGCTCTTTAAACCAAAAGGCAAGAGCAAAAAGCCAATAACCTTTTAAACCAAAAGGCAAGGGTAAAAGGATCCAAGGCTTTGAGCATCAATAGTTAGGATGGACTATAAGGAATAAAATTATGGCCTAAGCGGCTCAACCAAGCTATCCCTAACCATATACTTGTAGTATGAAGGTGTCAAGTGAAAAGCTTGAGAATGAGCAGTTAAAGTCGTGGTCCAAAGCAAAAAGAGTGTGCTTAAGAACTCTGGACACCTCTATCTGGGGATTCTAGCAAAGCTGAATCACAATCCGAAAGGGTTCACCCAGTTAAAGTGTCTGTGGCATTTATGTATCCAGTGGTAATACTGGAAAACAACGTGCTTAGGGTCACGGCCAAGACTCTAAAAGCTGTGATCAAGAATAAAAAAGAACTAAAGTAGGAGAGTCAATAATATCATCTAGATTCCAATTTTCTAAAGAGACCAACACTTCTGAGTTTCAATGGATAGTGAGATGCCAAAACTATTCAAAAGCAAAAAGCTACTAAGTCCCGCTCATCTAATTGAAACTGAGCTTCATTGGAAATTCTGAGATTTATTGTATCTTACTCTTTTTTTTTATCCTCATTTGTTTTTAGTTGCTTGGGGATAAGCAACAATTTAAGTTTGGTGTTGTGATGAGCGGATATTTTATACGCTTTTTGCCATTATTTTCACATAATTTTTAGCATGTTTTGTCTAATTTTTATTAAGTTTTCATAAGTTTTAGTGTAAAATTCACATTTTTGGATTCTACTTTAAGTTTGTGTGTTTTTATGCAATTTTAGGTATTTTCTGGCTGAAATTGAGGAGTTAGAGCAAAAGTTTGATTCAGAGGAAGAGAAAGCACTGCAGATGCTGTTCGAATTTGACCTCCTTGCACTCGAAAGAGCTTTTCTGGAGCTATAGAAGTCCAAATGGAGCATCCTCAACGGCTATGGAAAGCAAACATCTAGAGCTTTCCAGAAATGTATAATAGTTCATACTTTGCTTCAGAATTGAAGGCCCAAAACTAGCATCCAACGCTAACCTCCTGCCCTATTCTGGCGTCCAATGATGAGCGGATATTTTATACGCTTTTTGGCATCATTTTCATATAGTTTTTAGTAGTTTTTGTTTAGTTTTTAGTAATTTTTTATAGGTTTTAGTGTTAAATTCATATTTTCGGATTCTACTATGAGTTTTTGTGTTTTTGTACAATTTCAGGTATTTTCTGGCTGAAATTGAGGAGTTGGAGCAGAAGTCTGATTCAGAGACAGAGAAAGTGCTACAGATGTTGTCCAGATCTGACCTGCCTGCACTCGAAAGAGCTTTTCTGGAGTTACAGAAGTCCAAATGGAGCACTCTCAATGGCTATGGAAAGCTGACTTCCAGAGCTTTCCAGAGCTTTCTAGAGCTCTCAACGCCCCTCACTGGGCATTTAACACCCATCCTGGCAAAAGAGCTGGTGTTGAACACTAGCCAGGGAGCACTGGCTGGGCATTCAACGCCTAAACACCCAGGCTTCCTAGCGTTGAACACCAGTGAGGAACCCCTCACTAGGCGTTTAACGCCCAACCATGCAGCCATCTTGGCGCTGAACGCCAGTGAGGAACCCCTCACTAGGCGTTTAACGCCCAACCATGCAGCCATCCTGGCGTTGAATGCTAGTGAGGAACCCCTCACTAGGCATTCAACGCCCATCACCCCAGGGAAGCTGGCGTTGAACGCCAGCAAGGACATCCCTGCTGGGCGCTCAACGCCCAAAATGCTAGAGGGACTCGCGTTTAATGCCAGTCAGGATGGACAGCAAGGGTGTTCAACGCCCAATAAGTTGACAAAGCTGGCATTGAATGCCAGTCAAAGCACACCCTTTGAGTGCTTAAATCCCACTCAAGAACCCTCTAGCCCAGAACCAAAGGAAACCATAAAGACAATTGAGGTTTCATTCAATGCACTTCTGTAGTGCATACGTTCTGATGACTGCTCATCCTCAGATGAGGATGAAGACACTAGGGAAGAGCAAGTTACTTGTTTCCTAAGAGCTCTAATGAAGTTGAATACCAAGATATTTGGTACAAAGCCTCCGGAGGAAGAACCTTCACTGCTCACCAAAGAACTCCATGCTTTGATTCAGCAAGAGCTATGACGTTAGGATTTTTGCCAGTAAAGAATTTTATAAAAATAGTCGCGTTGTAGGTATAGTTTCTAAACCAACAGAAATCCCTTCGTACAAACGTTTTGGTTGTCACAAGTAACAAACCCCTAAATAAATTGATAACCGAAGTATTTAAACCTCGGGTCATCTTCTCAAGGAACTGCAGGGAAGTATGTTCTTATTATCGGTTATGGAGATTGTAAATCGGGGTTTTGAAGATGAGGAACAAGTAATTTAAATTGTAATTAAAATAAGTGAAAGACTGTAAAGTAAATAAATAACTGTAAAATAAACTTTTGGCAAGGTATGAGAAATTAGAAGTCCTATCCTAGTTATTCTTATCAATGATGATGAAAATTGAATCTTAATTCCACTTAATTAACCTTTACTAGAGCAGGGGAAGGTCAAGTGACTAATTAGTTAGATCCTCAAATCCTAGTTAATCCCTAAGGAAAGATTGGGATTATTGAAGTTCAATTCAATTAGCAAAGATAACGATCATCAATCATGTTGAGTTTGATAACTCCTGAGTTACTGATTTCTTAACCAAGATCAAAAGGGAAAAGTAAATCTACTGGAATAAAAATGTCTTCAGATTGGGGATAAAAGTAACATAATTAAAAGAGAGCAATTGTAAACTGAAATACCTCAAATAACATTAATTCAAAGAGTAATCTGTAACATAGAAGAATTCATAAATTAAATTGAGAAAATAATAAAAAGGAATATTGAACCTGGTTAAGAGATAATCCTGAAAGCGCATAAAATCCTAAATCTAAATCCTAATCCTAAAGAGAGAGGAGAGAACCTCTCCCTCAAAACTAAATCTAAATCATGAATAGTAACTAAATTCGAGACTCCCCTTGAATGGATGCATTCTCCCACTTCATAACCTCTGATCTGTGCCTTCTGGACTTGGATTTGGGCCAAAAAGGGCTTCAGAAATCGCTGGGAGCGTTTTCTGTAATTTCTGGTGCGTGGCCTCTGTCACGCGGCCACGTGGGTCACACGGTCGCGTCAGTTGGAGTTTTCCTTGTCGCGCGGTCGCGTCAGTCATGCGTCCGCGTCAATCACGCGGTCGCGTCGCTGTTGGTTCGCGCTGGCATGCGGCCGCGTCGTCCATGTGATCGCGTCATTGCCAGTTTCTTCAAAAACTTCATTTTATGCTTTCTTTCCAATTTTGTATGTTTTCTTTCCATCTTTTAAGTCATTCTTGCCTTAGAAGATCTGAAACTACTCAACAAATGAATCACGGTATCGAATGGAAATAAAGGGTAATCAAAATAATTATTTTTAAGCATAGGAAACATGTTTTTCACATACATCACATGATAAGGAAGGGAAAGTAAAACCATGCAATTAATATGAATAAGTGGGTGAAGGATTGAATAAATCACTCAAATTAAGCACAAAATATATCATAAAATATGAGTTTATCAAGCTACCTCAAAAGCTTCCAGATCCCAAACGCTTTCTGATTCCTTACATCATAGGCACCATGACCTTTGAAAAAGCTCTGTGTGACCTAGGGTCAAGCATTAACCTCATGCCACTCTCTATAATGGAAAAGCTGGACATCATTGAGGTGAAAGCTGCCAACATCTCACTAGAGATGGCAGACAAGACCATGAGGAAGCCATATGGTTTAGTAAAGGATGTCTTGGTCAAAGTTGAAAACTACTACATCCCTGCAAACTTCATTGTCTTAGATATTGGAGAGGATGAGGATGACTGTGTTATCCTTGGAAGACCCTTCTTAGCTACTGCAAAAGCCTTGATTAATGTAGCTAAGGGAGAAATGGTTTTCCAATTAGGGGAGGACTATATCTTATTCAAGATGTCCAATCCCAATTCTCCCTCTGATAAGAAAGAGACAACTGTGCAACACCTAGTGTGCCAACCCTCTCTTTCTGTGCAGAGCTTTATAGAGCCCCTAGACATCAATTCTAATTTGGTGTTGGGCAGCCATCAACAAGCTCTAAGCATAAAGGTACTAAAATGAAAGTACCTAAGGGCTGGAGGAACAAGAAAGTTCCAACTGAAGGCCTCTCACTTGACATCAGAGTTGTCTTCACTAAGAAGCCAGCCTTACCACATATAGTAAATCGTGTCCTATCTCTAGAGCATGTAGAGCTCATCCATGAAAGGACAGGAAGAAGATTCACTGTAAGGGGCAAAAATCTGAGCCCATACTCACCTCCATAAGGAGCTAAAGGTCAAGCTAGTGACGTTAAAAGAGCGCTTGTTGGGAGGCAACCCAACCTTACTCAACTATATTTATTTTCTTTCATTTTGTTTTTCTTTCAGTTGTCAGAGTCATGATCATGTGAATCAGTCAAGAGACAGAATTTCACAGCAGTAAAAATAGAGCACTCTGGATGGAGTGTCAAAGTTGAACGCCAGTGAGGAAGCCCTCACTGGGCATTTGATAATGAGTTTTGTCGTGTGGTCTAGAATTTCTCTTATAGGAATAAGAACTTCGTTGTAAGCATATTTCTAAACCAACAAACAATTCCCACATAAAAAATTTGAGTTGTCACAAGTACAAACCCCAAATGAAAATTTACCGAAGTATTTAAACTCCGGGTCATCTCACAAGAAATTGCAATGAAGTGATCAATTATTGGCTATGAAGATGCAAGGGGGGTTTGATTTTGTAGTTTGACAAGAAAATAAATGGCAAGAAAAGTAAATGAACAATTAACTAATAAAAGAAAGGAAAAATACTCTTGGCTAAGACATGGAAAATTGAGATCACCATCCTTGTCTACATGCCAAATATTGATAATTGTGAGGGACCAACCCATTAAGTCTACTTCCAAAAGCTTTAAGTACGTAATATCTACTCCTAAGCTTGAAGTACGTCAAATAGGTTTGATCACATCAACCTATAAGTTCCAACCTATCTACTAATTAGATTAGTAGTGGATTAGTGTCAATGAGTATCAAATTGATCACCAAGGGTTCTCAAATCACCAAATCATTGAGATCCAATGACTCAAGGTCACTCAATTCCCTTAGCCTAGGCCAAGAGCAAAGGAAACTACTCAAAAACTAGAGGAAACATTTTATCAAACATCTAGAGTGCAAGAAAAGTAAACATCACATAATGCTAGAATTAATGAAACCCATAACTAACATAAGCAAGAAATCAATAATAACAATCAAGATCAACATAAAAGAGACATGGAAACATAAAATTGCATTAAGAGAAATCAAGATCCAACAATTGTTCATCAACATAAGAGAGCAAAATAAGAAATTAACAAGAGAAACTAAGAAGATTAAGACAATAGAACACTAAAATATAATGAGAATTAAAAACAAAACAAGAATTGAAAGAGAAAATTGAGAGTGATTAACCTAACTTTACCCTAATTTCTATCCTAAATCTAAAGAGAGGAGAGAGCCTCTCTCTCTAGAATTCTATCCTAAAACATCATGAAAACTAAACTATGACTACTTGGTTCATTCTCCCTTCAATCCTTGGGTTCAATAGCATCAGAAATGAGTTGGATTGGACCTAAAATGAGCTAGAAATCGCCCCCAACGAAGGGCATAAAGTGGACCCATGCAGCTCCATCAGTGCGCACGCGTACATGGCGCGTGCCCGCTCCTGAACGCAAAAAACCATGTGGCAAAGTTTATATCATTTTGAAGCCCCAGATGTTAGCTTTCCAACGCAACTAGAACCGTCTCATTTGGACCTCTGTAGCTCAAGTTATGATCGATTGAGTGCGAAGAGGTCAGGCTTGACAGCTTTACGGTTCCTTCATTTCTTCATGAGTTCTCCCACTTTGCATGCTTTTCTCCTCACTTCTTCCATCCAATACTTGCCTTATGAACCTGAAATTACTCAACAAACATATCAAGGAATCGAATAGAATTAAAGTGAATTAAAATCACCAATTTTAGGGCCTAAAAAGCATGTTTTCACATTTAAGCACAAATCAAGGGAGAATTGCAAAACCATGCTATTTCATTGAATAAATGTGAGGAAAGTTGATAAAACCACCCAAATTAAGCACAAGATAAACCACAAAATCGGGATTTATGAAATCTCTCCACACTTAAACCAAGCATGTCCTCATGCTAAGAATAAAAAAGGACAAGAAAAGGGGTATGAACATTTATTCAATGTAAATAAACTATGTGCACCTATCTATATAAATGCAACTAAATGCAAAATGATTCTACCTACTTGGTTAAAAGTAAATCAATCTCCAAGAACATATATGAACAAGTATGGCAAAGGTCATATGACGACTCACAAACTCTACCAATTCAAATATCAAAATGAAGTTCAAATAGACTTGCAAGAAGAAAGCTCATGAAAGCCGGGAACAAGGAATTGAGCATCAAACCCTCACCAGAAGTGTATCCGCTCTAGTCACTCCAGTGTATAGGGTCGATCACTCAATTCTCTTCTAATCATGCTTTTTATGATTTGTTTTTCATCTAACAATCAACAATTATTCAATGCATGCATACATTCATCATGAGGGCTTGTTCATAGGTTGTAATGGGGCTAGGGTCAAGGTAGGATGCATATGGTCAAGTGAGCTTGAAATTTGAATCCTTGATTAACCTAAGCTTCTGACCAAACACATATAACAACCTATACAACTCTAATACACAATCTAGCTACCCATGATTCCCACTTTTTCACATACTCATGCATTCTTTTTAATTCACATTCCATATGCATTGATTTTTATTGAACTTTACTTTGGGACATTTTTGTCTCCTTTTTATTTCTTTTTTTCTTATATATATATATATATATATACAAGAGTATCAATGCATATGGTTTAAACATAATTAATATATAAGCATGTACCCAATTCCCAAAAATCTTCAACAAAAATACAAAAACACACTTTTCTCTCAACCAATATCCCAAGTTTCTCATACCCAAATGATACATACCCTCACTATCCTAAGCTAATCAAAGATCCAAATTAAGGATATTTATTATTTTTCACTTAGGGGTAGTGATGTGCTAAAATTAAGAACAAAAGGGATTAAATAGGCTCAAATTTGGCTAACAATGATTGATGAAAGGTAGGCTATTTGGGTAAGTGAGCTAGATGAAATGATGGCCTCAATCACATAAATGCATGTATAGATGGAACAATGGACATAAAGAGTCAAACAAATCAAAGATTACAATCATAGAGAGAGAATAATACACACAAGAATGAAAATAAGTGGTTATAAGACGTAACCACACAATTGGGCTCAAAACTCACATGCTTGTGTTCTTAACTCAAAAACCATGTTCCAAAATAAGTTCTTCAAGCAAGTTCAACAAGAAAAAATTTTTCAAATTGGTAGGGTGCCCTAAAAATAGTTTTCTTGGAAAAAAAAATCATCACCCTAACCAAGTAGTCCTAACATAAAAAGAAATGATAGAAAATATATACAAATTATAACTAACATGCAACCTATTATGCAATGCAACAACTAACTAACAAAGAAAATCAAGAATTGGTGTTGAAAATGAAATTTTTACCCATGGAGATCGGTCGGACGACCTCCCCACACTTAGAAATTTGCACCGTCCTCGGTGCATGCAAAGAAAAGCAAGGTGGACGGGTTGCTACAATTGATGAGCTCTTTCAAAAGGTTGTGTGGGTGAGTGGTGCACGAAATCACAATCACACTTTTGCAATTCCGCACAACTAACCAGCAAGTGCATTGGGTCGTCCAAGTAATACCTTACGTGAGTAAGGGTCGATCCCACGGAGATTGTTGGCTTGAAGCAAGCTATGGTTATTTTGTAATTCTTAGTCAGGAGATTAGTAATAAAAGTGATTCAGTTTATGAAGATTAAATAGCATAAATTAAATAATACTTGTTATGCAGTAATGGAGAACAGATCGAGGATTTGGAGATGCTCTATCTTTCGAATCTCTGCTTTCCTACTGTTTTCTTCTTCACACACGCAAGGCTCCTTCCATGGCAAGCTGTATGTTGGTGGATCACCGTTTTCAATGGCTACCATCCGTCCTCTCAGTGAAAATGGTCCAAATGCGCTGTCACCGCACGGCTAATCATCTGTCGGTTCTCACTCATGTTGGAATAGGATCTATTGATCCTTTTGCGTCTGTCACTACGCCCAGCACTCGTGAGTTTGAAGCTCGTCACAGTCATCCCATCCCAGATCCTACTCGGAATACCACAGACAAGGTTTAGACTTTTCGGATCTCAGGAATGGCCGCCAATAATCCTAGCCTATACCACGAAGACTCTGATCATGAACCAAGAGGCTAAGAGATACACACTCAATCTAAAGTAGAATGGAAGTGGTTGTCAGGCATGCGTTCATAGGTTGAGAATGGTGATGAGTGTCACGGATCATCACATTCATCATGGTTAAGTACAAGCGAGTATCTTAGAACAGAAACAAGTGTGATTGAATAGAAAACATAAGTAATTGCATTAATTCATCGAGACACAGCAGAGCTCCTCACCCCCAACCATGGGGTTTAGAGACTCATGCTGTCAGAAATACAATATGAAACGTGTAAAATATTATGAGGTGCAAAATAAATCTCTAAAAGTTGTTTAAATACTAAACTAGTAACCTAGGTTTACAGAAAATGAGTAAACTACGATAGATAGTGCATAAATCCACTTCCGGGGCCCACTTGGTGTGTGCTGGGGCTGAGACTTGAGCTTTACACGTGCCTAGTCTGTTTCCAGAGTTAAACGCCAGGTTGTAACCTGTTTTGGGCATTTAACTCCAACTTGTAACCTGTTTCTGGCGTTTAACGCCAGAATGGAACATGAAACTGGCGTTAAATGCCAGTTTACATCGTTTATCTTTGAGCAAAGTATGGACTATTATATATTTCTGGAAAGCATTGGATGTCTACTTTCCAACGCAATTGAGAGCGTGCCAGTTGGACTTCTGTAGCTCCAGAAAATCTATTTCGAGTGTAAGCAGGTCAGAATCCAAGAGCATCAGCAGTCTTTTTTTCAGCCTGAATCAGATTTTTGCTCAGATCCGTCAATTTCAGCCAGAAAATACCTGAAATCATAGAAAAGTACACAAACTTCTAGTAAAATCCAGAAATATGAATTTTGCTTAAAAACTAATAAAAATATACTAAAAACTAACTAAAACATACTAAAAACTACATGAAATCACCCCCAAAAAGCGTATAAAATATCCGCTCATCAGTGAGCTTGTTTGTTGCCCCATTCAGAAGCCTTTCCAATCCTTTCCTTCTTGGTGGCCAACCTAAAAGGATAGAAAAAGAAAGAAAATTAAGCCTATAACAAAGATAGCGAAGCAAATAGAACATAGGCGGGGGCTAATGCCAAATAAGAGTAAGGTTCTCTACTACATGGTAGCTACAACGTGTGAGTGAGAAAATAATATAGGCAAATGACATATTAACTAACACTTGATGCAAGAGTAAAGTCAAGACATGAAGAGTACTCAAAAGCATCAAGTTCAAAGAAGAAAGAGAGGGTCATGAAAGACATGCAAGTTCATATCAATGCACAAAGAATATAAGAGTCATACAAGATTAAGCATTGATTTAAAAGTTTTATCACCTAACAATATCAAACAAGTCAAGAAGCACCAAGATTAATCAAGAGATTCTCAACAATTGAGTAAGAAAATTCAACACCATTATTCAAATAAAAAGCTCAAAAAGGAAAGTAAAAACAGGCTATAAAAACAAAATGAAAATGGAAAGAATAAAAGTATACGAATGCAATGGATAAAGAAAAATGGAAGATGAGAAAAAAAAACTCTTTTCTCTTTTTTATTTTTACCGGTGCGGACGCGTACGCGCCAATGCGCAGTTGGCCAAAGGGCGCGTACGCGCCAGGAGCGCACACGCGTGGGTTGCAGGCACATAATAGGCACAAACTGGGCATAACTCTCTGGAACATGTACCAGGAGGGCAGGTGACGCTATCGGCGTGCACGCGCATAGCGTGCGTCCGCGCGCATTGCACGATTAGCTTGAAGGACGCGTACGCGCCAGGTGCGCGCACGCGCGGGAGGTTTGTACTTCAGGCATGGTGCTGGCGCAGTGTAGGTGCAACTCTCGGGTCAATGTATGGAGGGGTGAGATTTTGCAATCCACGCGTCCGCGCACATGGTTCGCCTGCATGGATGGTTGAAAATGCTTGAGGCGCACGTACAACACATAACTGGGTGAACCTTTTCAGATTGTGACTCAGTTTTGCTAAAGTCCCCAGTTAGAGGTATCCAGAGCTCTTAAGCACACTCTTTTTGCTTTGGACCACGACTTTAACCGCTCAGTCTCAAGCTTCTCGCTTGACACCTTCACGCCACAAGCACATGGTTAGGGACAGCTTGGTTTAGACGCTTAGGCCAGGATTTTATTCCTGTGGGCCCTCCTATCCACTGATGCTCAAAGCTTTGGATCCTTTTTATTTTACCCTTACCTTTTGGTTTAAAGGGCTATTGGCTTTTTCTGCTTGCTTTTTTTCTTTTTCTTTCTTTTTCTTAATTTTTTTCGCCCCTTTTTTTGCAAGCTTTCTATTCACTGCTTTTTCTTGCTTCAAGAATCATTTTTATGATTTTTCAGATTATCAATAACATATCTCCTTTTCCATTATTCTTTCAAGAGCCAACAATTTTAACATTCATAAACAACAAATTCAAAAATATGCACTGTTCAAGCATTCATTCAGAAAACAAAAAAGTATTGCCACCACATCAAAATAATTAAACTATTTTAAAATTCGAAATTCATGTACTTCTTTTTCTTTTTCAGAAAACATTTTTCATTTAAGAAAGGTGATGGATTCATAGGACATTCATATCTTTAAGACATAGACACTAGACACTAATGATCATGTAATAAAGACACAAACATAGATAAAACATAAAGCATATAAATTGAAAAACAAAAAAACAAATAGACAAGGAGATTAAGGAACGGGTCTACCTTAGTGAGGGTGGCGTCTTCTTCCTCTTGAAGAACCAATGGTGCTCTTGAGCTCCTCTATGTCTCTTCCTTGCCTTTGTTGCTCCTCCCTCACGGCTCTTTGATCTGCAGTCAAATGCTCTACAACTAAACTATGGACCCTTGAGATGAACCTCTCCATCTCTCATGATTCGGGAGTGGAAGCAACTGCCTTCCTTTTCCTCTTTCTAGAGGTTTCTCTGGCCTTGGTGCCATAAATGGTTATGAAAAATACAAAAATCCACGCTTTTTTTTTCACACCAAACTTAAAAGGTTTGCTCGTCCTCGAGCAAAATAAGATAGAAGGGAGTAGAGGGAGAAGTGGAGGAGATGGAGGTGTGTGAATGGGTGGGTTTGGAGGGGAATGGTTTGAATTTGAATGGTGAGGTAGGTGGGGATCCTGTGGGGTCTACAGATCCTGAGGGGTCAAGGACTTCTCATCCCTGCTCCATTTAGGCGTGCAAAACGCCCTTAAAATGCAATTCTGGCGTTAAATGGTAGGTTGCAGCCTGTTTCTGGCGTTTAACGCCAACTTGGTGCTCTGTTCTGGCGTTAAACGCCAGCTTGTTGCTTCTTTCTGGCGTTAAACGCCAGCTTGTTGCTTCTTTCTGGCGTTAAAACGCCAGTAAGTCTGTCCTCCAGGGTGTGCTATTTTTGATGTTGTTTTTTATTCTGCTTTAATTCTGCAGCTATTTTTATGACTCCACATGATCATCAACCTAAAGAAAACATAAAATAATAATAGAAAATGAAATAAAAAAGTAATTAACATAGATAAATAAGATTGGTTGCCGCCCAATAAGCGCTTCTTTACTGTCAATAGCTTGACATTACTGAGCCTTATAGTTTGCAATGTTTGCAAACCACGGAGCTTCCTGAATGGCAAATAATTGCTCATCCGAAAAGGTTTCAGAGATCTCAGTAGGAGGGAGGGACGCTCCTGCTACTGGTTCTATCCGGGACAGGTGATCAGCTACTTGATTCTCTGTCCCTTTTCTGTCTCTTATTTCTATATCAAACTCTTGCATAAGCAACACCCATCTTATGAGTCTGAGTTTTGAATTCTGCTTTGTGAGGAGATATTTTAGAGCAGCATGGTCAGTGTACACAATCACTTTTGATCCTACTAAGTAAGATTTAAACTTGTCAATGGCATAAACCACTGCAAGCAATTCCTTTTCTGTGGTTGTGTAATTTTTCTGCGCATCATTTAAAACACGGCTAGCATAGTAAATGATGTGCATAAGCTTGTCATGCCTCTGTCCCAATACTGCACCAATAGCATGGTCACTGGCATCACACATTAATTCGAATGGTAATGTCCAGTTTGGTGCAGAAATGACAGGTGCTGTGACCAACTTAGCTTTCAGAGTCTCAAACGCCTGCAGACACTCTGTGTCAAAGATAAATGGCGTGTCAGCAGCTAGCAGATTGCTTAGAGATTTTGTAATTTTTGAGAAATCCTTTATAAACCTCCTATAGAATCCTGCATGCCCCAGAAAGCTTCTGATTGCCTTAACATTGGCAGGTAGTAGTAATTTTTCAATTACCTCTACCTTAGCTTGATCCACCTCTATTCTCTTGTTTGAAATTTTGTGCCCAAGGACAATTCCTTCAGTCACCATAAAGTGACATTTCTCCCAATTTAAAACTAGGTTAGTCTCTTGGCACCTTTTCAGAACATGTGCTAGATGGTCAAGACAGGAGCCGAATGAGTCTCTAAATACTGAGAAGTCATCCATGAAGACTTCCAGAAATTTTTCTACCATGTCAGAGAAAATAGATAGCATGCACCTCTGAAAGGTTGCAGGTGCATTACACAGACCAAATGGCATCCTCCTGTAGGCAAATACTCCAGATGGACATGTGAATGCTATTTTCTCTTGGTCTTGAGGATCTACTGCAATTTGGTTGTAACCTGAATAGCTATCCAAAAAGCAGTAGTATTCATGACCTGCTAGTCTCTCTAGCATCTGGTCTATGAATGGTAAAGGAAAATGATCCTTTCTGGTGGCTGTATTGAGCCTTCTGTAGTCGATACACATACGCCACCCTGTAACTGTTCTTGTAGGAACCAGTTCATTCTTTTTATTATGAACCACTGTCATGCCTCCCTTCTTGGGAACAACGTGGACAGGGCTCACCCAGGGGCAATCAGAAATAGGATAAATAATCCCAGCCTCTAGTAACTTAGTGACCTCTTTCTGTACCACCTCCTTCATGGCTGGATTTAGCCGCCTCTGTGGTTAAACCACTGGCTTAGCATCATCCTCCAATAGGATCTTGTGCATACATCTTGCTGGGCTAATGCCCTTAAGATTACTTATGGACCACCCAAGAGCTGTCTTATGTGTCCTCAGCACTTGAATTAGTGCTTTCTCTTCCTGTGGGTTTAAAGCAGAGCTTATGATCACCGGAAAAGTGTCACATTCTCCCAGAAATGCATATTTCAGGGATGGTGGTAGTGGTTTGAGCTCGGGTTTTAGGAGGCTTATCCTCTTCCTGAGGAATTTTCAGAGGTTCTTTTATTTCCTCTGGTTCCTCCAGATCAGGCTGAACATCTTTAAAGATGTCCTCTAGCTCTGATTTGAGACTCTCAGTCATATTGATCTCTTCCACCAAGGAGTCAATAATATCAACACTCATGCAGTCATTTGATGTGTCTAGATGCTGCATAGCTTTGACAACATTTAACTTGAACTCATCCTCATTGACTCTTAGGGTCACTTCCCCTTTTTGGACATCAATGAGAGTTCGTCCAGTTGCTAGGAAGGTTCTTCCTAGAATGAGAGTTGCACTCTTGTGCTCCTCCATTTCCAGCACTACAAAGTCAGTGGGAAAGGAAAATGGCCCAACCTTGACAATCATGTCCTCAATTATGCCTGATGGATATTTAATGGAGCCATCAGCAAGTTGAAGACATATCTGGGTTGGTTTGACCTCTTCAGTCAAGCCAAGCTTTCTGATAGTGGATGCAGGGATTAGATTGATACTTGCCCCAAGGTCACATAGAGCTGTCTTGGTACAAGTACCCTCTAATGTGCATGGTATCATAAAGCTTTCGGAATCCTTAAGCTTTTCTGGTAAGCTTGTTAGAATGACTGCACTGCATTCTTCAGTGAGAATAACTTTTTCAGTTTCTCTCCAATCCTTCTTATGACTTAAGATCTCTTTCATGAACTTAGCATAAGAGGGTATTTGCTCAAGTGCCTCTGCAAACGGAATCTTTATTTCAAGAGTCCTGAGATAGTCTACAAAGCGGGCAAATTGTTTATCCTGTTCCGCTTGGCGGAGTTTCTGAGGATAAGGCATTTTGGCTTTATATTCTTCAACCTTAGTTGCTGCAAATTTATTTCTTACAGAGGCAGGTTGAGAAGCCTTCTTGAGGGAGTTATTATCAGCACTTGCAGGTGTCTGATCCCTCACTGGCATTTGAACGCTAGAACTGGACATGGATTGGGTGTTTAACGCCAGATTCCAACCCTTTTCTGGCGTTTGAATGCCAGACTTATTCCTCTCTGGGCTCTTACTGTCCTTAGAGGGATTTTGGGTAGCAGGTTGCTCATCCTCTGTCAACTGTTCCTTTCTTGGCTTTTTGCTGCTTTGAGTTGAGATATTTAATGTTTTTCCACTTCTTAATTGAACTGCTTGGCACTCCTCTGTTATCTATTTTGATAACTACTGTTTTGTCTGATTCAATTGTGATTCCATATCCTTGTTAGCATTTTTGGTTTCTTGTAGCATCTCCTTGAATTCTGCTAACTGCCTTGTTATAGAAGATAGTTGCTAATTGAGTTCAGCAACTTGTTCCTGAGGACTAAAGTCAGTTGATACTGCCTTAGCTTCTTTTTTCATGGAGGATTCACTACTTGAGTACAGGTGCTGATTTTTGGCAACTGTATCAATGAGCTCTTGAGCCTCTTCAATTGTTTTTCTCATATGTATAGATCCACCAGTTGAGTGGTCTAGATACATCTGGGCTTTTTCTGTAAGCCCATAGTAAAAGATGTCTAACTGCACCCATTCTGAAAACATTTCAGAGGGGTATTTCCTTAGCATCTCTCTATACCTCTCCCAGGCATTATAGAGAGATTCATTATCCCCTTGTTTAAAGCCTTGGATATCCAGCCTTAGCTGTGTCATCCTTTTTGGAGGGAAATAGTGATTCAGGAATTTGTCTGATAACTGTTTCCATGTCCTTATGCTTGCTGTGGTTTGGTTATTTAACCACCTCTTAGCTTGATCTTTTACAGCAAATGGAAACAGTAATAATCTGTAGACATCCTGATCTACTTCTTTATCACGTATTGTGTCAGCAATTTGTAAGAACTGTGCCAGAAACTCAATAGGTTTTTCTTGTGGAAGACCGGAATACTGGCAATTTTGCTGTACCATGATAATGAGCTGAGGGTTTAGCTCAAAACTGCTGGCTCTTATGGGGGGTATACAGATACTACTCCCATATGCAGCAGTAGTGGGGTTAGCATATGACCCCAGAGTCCTTCTGGACTGTTCATTTCCACTTAAGTCCATGATGGAGAAAGGGAGATGATGTGGATTGTAATTAAAATATATTATTTTTTTATTTAGTTAAAGATAGATCGAATTAAAATAAAGAAACAAAATAATTGGAAAATAAAGTATAAGTTTCGAAAACTAAAAGAAAAAGCAAAATAAAGAAAATAAAAAAATTCGAATACTAAAATGGCTAATTAATTAAAAAGATTTGAAAAATTTTGGATATGATTTTCGAAAATTAAAGAGAGGGAAAGTGGTTAGGAAGTTTTGAAAAAAAAAGTATGATTGAAAAGAAATGATTGAAAAACAATTTAAAAAGATTTGATTTTTTTAAAATTGATGACTAATTTAATGCAAAATTTTCGAAAATTATGAGTGGAATGAGAAAAAGATATTTTTTTATTTTTGAATCTTAATGAAGAAAGAGAAAAACAATAAAAAGACACAAAACTTAAAATTTTTAGATCTAATGCTCCTTATTTTCGAAAATTTAGAGGAAAAATACCAAGGAACACCAAACATAAAAATTTTAAGATCAAAACACAAGAAAGACTCAAGAACACCTTGAAGATTCACAAGAACAAAAGTTCAAAGACTCAAAGGACTCAAGAACATAAAAAAAGAACACCAAACTTAAAATTTTTAGAAAACCAAAAATAAATTTTCGAAAATTAAATAAAAACTAACAAGAAAATACCAAACTTAAAACTTGACACAAGATTTAATCAAAGAAAAATTATTTTTGAAAATATTTTAGAAAGAAAGACTCAAAGGAGCAACTATTCACAAAAACATAGACACATTCAACAAATGCAAGGATTAAACAGAGAAAAACTATTTTTTTTTTTGAAAAAGATTTGAATTTTGAAATTTAAAACAAAGATAAGATAAAAATTTTAAAATAAAAATCTGAATTTTTAAAGGGAAATTTCAAAAATTTAATTAAAATAAAGGGAAAAAAATATTTTTGAATTTAATAAGGAAAGAGAAAAACAGTAAAATGACACCAAACTTAAAATTTTTAGATCAAAATAAGGAAAGCAAACAAGAAAACTTTGAATGTCAAGATGAACACCAAGAACACTTTGAAGATCAAGATGAACACCAAGAACAAATTTTGAAAATTTTTAAGGAAATAAGGACACAAAGGACACCAAACTTAAAATTTTTTATATTTTGGACACTAATAATTCGAAAATGCATAAGAAAAACAAAGAAAGACACAAAACAAGAAAGACTAAAGATCAAACAAGGAAAATAAACAAGAACAACTTGAAGATCAATAAAGAATTAAGAACACGTAATTTGAAAAATTGAAAGAAAAATAAAATCATGCAATTGACACCAAACTTAAAACATAAAACTAAACTCAAACAGAAGACTAAATTAAGAAGTTATTGGTTTTAAAAAAATTTCGAAAATAATTATAGAAAAAGAAAATAAGGATTTTAAAATTTTTAACTAAAAACAATAATAGAAGACTCAATGTTAATGACTCTAAACCAAAAAGAAAAAATTTTCCTAATCTAAGCAACAAAATAAACCGTCAGTTGTCCAAACTTGAACAATCCCCGGCAACGGCACCAAAAACTTGGTGCACGAAATCACAATCACACTTTTGCAATTCCGCACAACTAACCAGCAAGTGCACTGGGTCGTCCAAGTAATACCTTACGTGAGTAAGGGTCGATCCCACGGAGATTGTTGGCTTGAAGCAAGCTATGGTTATTTTGTAATTCTTAGTCAGGAGATTAGTAATAAAAGTGATTGGGTTTATGAAGATTAAATAGCATAAATTAAATAATACTTGTTATGCAGTAATGGAGAACAGATTGAGGATTTAGAGATGCTCTGTCTTTCGAATCTCTGCTTTCCTACTGTCTTTTTCTTCACGCACGCAAGGCTCCTTCAATGGCAAGCTGTATCTTGGTAAATCACCGTTGTCAATGGCTACCATCCGTCCTCTCAGTGAAAATGGTCCAAATGCGCTGTCACCGCACGGCTAATCATCTGTCGGTTCTCACTCATGTTGGAATAGGATCCATTGATCCTTTTGCGTCTGTCACTACGCCCAGCACTCATGAGTTTGAAGCTCGTCACAGTCATCCCATCCCAGATCCTACTCGGAATACCACAGACAAGGTTTAGACTTTTCGGATCTCAGGAATGGCCGCCAATAATCCTAGCATATACCACGAAGACTCTGATCATGAACCAAGAGGCTAAGAGATACACACTCAATCTAAAGTAGAACGGAAGTGGTTGTCAGGCACGTGTTCATAGGTTGAGAATGGTGATGAGTGTCACGGATCATCACATTCATCACGGTTAAGTACAAGCGAGTATCTTAGAACAGAAACAAGCGTGATTGAATAGAAAACAGAAGTAATTGCATTAATTCATCGAGACACAGCAGAGCTCCTCACCCCCAACCATGGGGTTTAGAGACTCATGCTGTCAGAAATACAATATGAAACGTGTAAAATGTCATGAGGTGCAAAATAAATCTCTAAAAGTTGTTTAAATACTAAACTAGTAACCTAGGTTTACAGAAAATGAGTAAACTACGATAGATAGTGCAGAAATCCACTTTCGGGGCCCACTTGGTGTGTGCTAGGGCTGAGACTTGAGCTTTGCACGTGCCTAGGCTGTTTCTGGAGTTAAACGCCAGGTTGTAACCTGTTTTGGGCGTTTAACTCCAACTTGTAACCTGTTTCTGGCGTTTAACGCCAGAATGGAACATGGAACTGGCGTTAAACGCCAGTTTACGTCGTTTATCTTTGAGCAAAGTATGGACTATTATATATTGCTG
Source organism: Arachis hypogaea (assembly GCF_003086295.3). Lineage (NCBI taxonomy): Eukaryota > Viridiplantae > Streptophyta > Magnoliopsida > Fabales > Fabaceae > Arachis > Arachis hypogaea. Next base: position 27,208,953 of record NC_092046.1, read on the forward strand.
GAAAGCCCTGGATGTATACTTTCCAACACAATTGAAAGCGCACCAATTGAACTTCTGTAGCTCCAGAAAATCTATTTTGAGTGTAAGCAGGTCAGAATCCAACAGCATCAGCAGTCTTTTTTTCAGCCTGAATTAGATTTTTGCTCAGATCCCTAAATTTCAGCCAGAAAATACCTGAAATCATAGAAAAGCACACAAACTCCTAGTAAAGTCCAGAAATATGAATTTTGCCTAAAAACTAATAAAAATATACTAAAAACTAACTAAAACATACTAAAAACTACATGAAATCACCCCCAAAAAGCGTATAAAATATCCGCTCATCAGTGAGCTTGTTTGTTGCCCCATTCAGAAGCTTTTCCAATGCTTTTCTTCTTGGTGGCCAACCTAAAAGGAGAAAAAAAGAAAGAAAATTAAGCCTATAACAAAGATAGCGAAGCAAATAGAACATAGGCAGGGGCTAATGCCAAATAAGAGTAAGGTTCTCTACTACATGGTAGCTACAACATGTGAGTGAAAAAATAATATAGGCAAAGGGCATATTAACTAACACTTGATGCAAGAGTAAAGTCAAGGCATGAAGAATACTCAAAAGCATCAAGTTCAAAGAAGAAAGAGTGGGTCATGAAAGACATGCAAGTTCATATCAATGCACAAAGAATATAAGAGTCATACAAGATTAAGCATTGATTTAAAAGTTTCATCACCTAACAATATCAAACAAGTCAAGAAGCACCAAGATTAATCAAGAGATTCTCAACATTTGAGTAAGAAAATTCAATACCATTATTCAAATAAAAAGCTCAAAAAGGAAAGCAAAAACAGGCTATAAAAACAAAATGAAAATGCAAAGAATAAAAGTATACGAATGCAATGGATAAAGAAAAATGGAAGATGAGAAAAAAAAAACTCTTTTCTCTTTTTTTTTTACCGGCGCGGACGCGTATGCACCAATGCGCAGTTGGCCGAAGGGCGCGTACGCGCAAGGTGCGCGCACGCGTGGGTCTCAGGCACATAATAGGCACAAACTGGGCATAACTCTCTGAAACATGTACCAGGAGGGCAGGTGGCGCTATCGGCACGCACGCGCACAGCGTGCGTCTGCGCGCATTGCGCGATTAGCTTGAAGGACGCGTACGCGACAGGTGCGCGCACGCGCGGGTGGTTTGTGCTTCAGGCATGGTGCTGGCGCAGTGTAGACGCAACTCTCGGGTCAATGTATGGAGGGGTGAGATTTTGCAATCCATGCGTCCGTGCACATGGCGCGCCTACGTGGATGGTTGAAAATGCTTGAGGCGCGCGTACGCGCCAGGTGCGCGCACGCGCGGGTTGATGCTCTGTTTTTCAAAATTTTTCCATGTTCTTGCACCAATCCAAGCATTCCAAACCTCCAAACAGCTACCCAAACACCCTAAAACCTTATTTAACCTACTAAACTACCAATTATACTCAAAAAACTCAACAAAACATGAAAATAAACTAATTACCAATATGTACAAAAGGAAAAAAATGAAAAGAATTTACCATGGTGGGGTGTCTCCCACCTAGCACTTTTGTTTATTGTCCTTAAGTTGGACTTATGGGGAGCTCCTCTTAAGGTGGCTTGTGCTTGAAGCTATCCTTGAACATCCACCAATGCTTGAATCTCCAATAAGCTTTAGTCTTCAAAGATGATAACTCCAAGCCTTGATGGAGTTCCACACAACCCATGGGCTCCCAAAATTGATTTTCCTTGTGCGATCCGGGATCCCACACTTTGTTTTGACACCCATCTTCAAATTGATCATCATGATTCTAATTGGGTGAGAAGTGATCCGAATTCTCAAGTAAACACCAAACCATCTTCCTAGACCCCTTTAGTTGAGAACTATACCAACCATTATACTTAGACTTTGAGCATGCAACCATCATGAACTTAGAATGGTATTTCCAACCACTACACAACTCTCTCCTACTCTTGACTCCATAAAGAGCTCTAAGTTGCCCATCCGTCTCAAGCAAACCATATTCAAGTGAGAAATTAGAGCTTAGGGATAAGAATTTTATCCACTTGAATGTTGTATTGGATGGTGACTTAGGAAGGGGTGGTTCTAATGATCTTGCAAGTTCCACTCCCTTGTGCTTTTCTTTGACTACCTCCACCTCTTTACAAGCTTCTTCAATTTCAACCTCTTCCTCTTGGTAGCTTTCTTCCAATTCAATCTCTTCTTCATTGCTTACCAAGGGCATGGAAGGTTGTGCATCTTCTTTTTTGATCTCAATTTCAAGCCCAATGGGAGAGGATTCAATTGTAGATAGGAACTCCTCAATGATTGAATCCATCTCTTGATTAACCTCTTCAAAGTCTTCAATCATGATATGCTTTGGAGGTTGTACACCCTCCTCAACATCAACATCAAGCATCTTGGATGAGGGCTCTCTAATTCTACATTCCCATGGACTTCCAACATCTCCTAGGTCTTCAACCACTCCTTCCGGCTCAATTATCTTAACTTCCTCCTCTTGTGACAATTCTTGCTTCAACTCCTCTTCTTCACCTTGAAGCTTTAAACTCGCTCCCTCACTATGCTCCTTAATTGCTTCTCCACATTCGTCATTGGGAGTGCCTTGGTTGCTTAGGCTTAGTTGGAAGGAGGCCATATTGCTAACAGCTTCTACTAGGATAGCCATCTTGGCTACTAGCTCCTTAAACTTCTTTTCCATCACCTCTTGTTGCCTTTGGAATTGAGGGTTAAGATCTCCTAGTTCTTGCATGGGGGCTTCATCGGGAGGTGATGGTGGAAGAGAATGTTCATTTTTTGGGAAGAAAGGTTCATAATTGGAAGTTGGTTCATCTTAGTAAGGGTATGAAGGTGGTGTATATTGAGGTGGTTCTTGAGAGTAATTGTGTTGGAATGGTGGTGGTTCCATGTGTGGTTCATATGGTTCATAAGATGGTTGCTATGATGGATAAGGATTAGGGTCATATGGGGGTGTTTGGTGGTATGGAGCTTGTGTGTAAGGTGGTTTAAAACCATGTTAAGGGGGTGGTTCATAGGCATGTGGTGGTGGTTGTTGACAATCACAATAAGGGTCACCACATCCATTAGATTGATATGAATTAGGATTAGAATTATACCCATAAGAATCCGGAGGTTATTGTTGCCAAGAAGGTTGATCAATCCCTTGAGGCTCCTCCCATCTTTGATTCCCAAATCCTTGATGCATATCCCCATTGAAGCTTCTATTCCCTACAACATAATTTGAACCAAACTCATAGCCAAAGTGAGGATGAGAATTCATGATAGCCAATAAAAACAAAAGCTATAAAGAATAAGCAATAAATCCTAGAGCTAACAAAAACTAACAAATAAGCAAAAGACAAACATATTCACAATATTCACAATAGCCAATAACATAACACCATTGCAACTCCCCATCAACGACGCCATTTTGATAATGAGTTTTGTCGTGTGGTCTAGAATTTCTCTTATAGGAATAAGAACTTCGTTGTAAGCATAGTTCTAAACCAACAAACAATTCTCACATAAAAAATTTGAGTTGTCACAAGTACAAACCCCAAATGAAAATTTACCGAAGTATTTAAACTCTGGGTCGTCTCACAAGGAATTGCAATGAAGTGATCAATTATTGGCTATGAAGATGCAAGGGGGTTTGATTTTGTAGTTTGACAAGAAAATAAATGGCAAGAAAAGTAAATGAACAATTAACTAATAAAAGAAAGAAAAATACTCTTGGCTAAGACATGGGAAATTGAGATCACCATCCTTGTTTACATGCCAAATATTGATAATTGTGAGGGACCAACCCATTAAGTCTACTTCCAAAAGCTTTAAGTATGTAATATCTACTCCTAAGCTTGAAGTACGTCAAATAGGTTTGATCACATCAACCCATAAGTTCCAACCTATCTACTAATTAGATTAGTAGTGGGTTAGTGTCAATGAGTATCAAATTGATTACCAAGGGTTCTCAAATCACCAAATCATTGAGACCCAATGACTCAAGGTCACTCAATTCCCTTAGCCTAGGCCAAGAGCAAAGGAAACTACTCAAAAACTAGAGGAAACATTTTATCAAACATCTAGAGTGTAAGAAAAGTAAACATCACAAAATGCTAGAATTAATGAAACCCATAACTAACATAAGCAAGAAATCAATAATAACAATCAAGATCAACATAAAAGAGACATGGAAACATAAAATTGCATTAAGAGAAATCAAGATCCAACAATTGTTCATCAACATAAGAGAGCAAAATACGAAATTAACAAGAGAAACTAAGAAGATTAAGACAATGGAACACTAAAATATAATGAGAATTAAAATCAAAACAAGAATTGAAAGAAAAAATTGAGAGTGATTAACCTAACTTTACCCTAATTTCTATCCTAAATCTAGAGAGAGGAGAGAGCCTCTCTCTCTAGAATTCTATCCTAAAACATCATGAAAACTAAACTATGACTACTTGGTTCATTTTCTCTTTAATCCTTGGGTTTAATAGCATCAGAAATGAGTTAGATTGGGCCCAAAATGAGCTGGAAATCGCCCCCAACGAAGTGCAAAAAGTGGACCCACGCAGCTCCATCGGAGGGCACGCGTACATAGCGCGTGCGCGCCCCTGAACGCGAAGCAACATATGGCAAATTTTATATCATTTCGAAGCCCCGGATGTTAGCATTCCAACGCAACTAGAACCGACTCATTTGGACCTCTGTAGCTCAAGTTATGGTTGTTTGAGTGTAAAGAGGGTAGGCTTGACAGCTTTACAGTTCCTTCATTTCTTCATGAGTTCTCCCACTTTGCATGCTTTTCTTCTCACTTCTTCCATCCAATACTTGCCTTATGAACCTGAAATTACTCAACAAACATATCAAGACATCGAATGGAATTAAAGTGAATTAAAATCACCAACTTTAGGGCCTAAAAAGCATGTTTTCACATTGAAGCACAAATCAAGGGAGAATTGCAAAACCATGCTATTTCATTGAATAAATGTGAGAAAAGTTGATAAAACCACCCAAATTAAGCAAAAGATAAATAACATAATCGGGGTTTATCAGCGTTCAACACCTCTCATGGGCAGCATTGCTGGCATTGAACCCCAGCCAGGGAGCAGTCCCTGGGTGTTCAAACACCAAGTGCAAGAGGGCAGGGAATCTGGAATTCCTAACCTCTCAGGACCTGTAGGTTCCACAGAAACTCCACCTACCCCACCTTCTTCTACTTTGCTCGAGGATGAGCAAAACTCTTAAGTTTGGTGTTGCAAAAGCTTTGCTTTTTTACCTCTACGACTCTTAAGTATGGAAGAAGAGGATGGAGCAAACTAGGAAGCATGCACAAGAGCCTGTGCAACCGCCTCAACAAAGACAAAGGGATGACATAGAAGAGATCAGGCATCACATTGGATCCTCAAGGAGGAGCACTAGAAGCCACCCTTAAAGGTGGATTCGTTCTCTTTTACACCCATTTCCTGTTATTTTTCTGTTTTCTATCTGTCCATTTATCTGTTCTCTTGTTCTAGTTGCATGATCATTTGCATTGATGTCTTTAAGTTGTAAAATGTTCCATATATCTCTCAACTTGCTTAAATAAAATTTTCTATAAAGAATTAAGAGATGCATGAATTTCAAGTTTAAAATAAGAATAGTTTAATTATGTTGATGTGGTGTCATTTGCTTTTATTTTCTGAATGTATGATTAAACAGTGCATATTTGAAGTTGGAATTTTAGAATGTTGACTCTTAAAAGAATAAGGAAAAAGGAAAAATATTATTGATAATCTAAAAAAATCTAAAAATTGATTCTTGAAGTAAGAAAAAATAGCAAAAGAAAAAGCATATTGCAAAAAAAAAATTATATGCATGCGAAAAAAAGAGAAAGAAAAATGGCGAAAAAAGAAAAAGAAAAAAAATAAAAAGCAGAAAAATCCATTACTGCCCAAAAGTGCAGGAAAAGGAGGGCAGATTGAAAAAGCCAATAACCCTTTAAACCAAAAGGCAAGGGTATAAAAGGACCCAAGGCTTTGAGCATCAATGGATAGGATGGCCCAAAGGAATAAAATCCTGGCCTAAGTGGCTAAACCAAGTTGTCCCTAACCATGTACTTGTGGCATGAAGGTATCAAGTGAAAAGTTTGAGACTGAGCGGTTAAAGTCGTGGTCCAAAGCAAAAAGAGTGTGCTTAAGAACTTTGGACACCTCTATCTGGAGACTCTAGCAAAGTTGAGTCACAACCTGAAAAGGTTCACCTAGTCAAAGTGTCTGTAGCATTATTGTATCCGGTGGTAATACTGGAAAACAAAGTACTTAGGGTCACGACCAAGACTCTGAAATCTGTGTTCAAGAATCAAAATAAGCTTAACTAGGAAAGTCAATAATATCATCTGGATTCTAAGTTCCTAAAGATGCCAACCTCTCTGAGTTTCAATGGATAGTGAGATGCCAAAACTATTTAGAAGCAAAAAGCTGCTATGTCCCGCTCATCTAATTGTAACTAAGCTTCATTTGAAACTTAGAAATTTATTGTATCTTAATTTTCTTTTTATCCTACTGTGTTTTTAGTTACTTGGGGACAAGCAACAGTTTAAGTTTGGTGTTGTGATGATCGGATATTTTATACACTTTTTGGCATCATTTTCATATAGTTTTGAGTAGTTTTTATTTAGTTTTTAGTATGTTTTTATAGGTTTTAGTGTTAAATTCACATTTTTAGATTCTACTATGAGTTTTTTGTATTTTTTTTACAATTTCAGGTATTTTTTGGCTGAAATTGAGGAGTTAGAGCAGAAGTTTGATTCAGAGACAGAGAAATCACTGCATATGTTGTCAAGATCTGACCTGCCTGCACTTGGAAGAGCTTTTCTGGAGTTACAGAAGTCCAAATGTAGCGCTATCAATGGCTATGAAAAGCTTACTTCCAGAGCTTTCTAGAAATATATAATAGTCCATACTTTTCTTTGGATTAGAAGGCCCAAAACTAGCGTCCAACGCCAGCTACATGCCCCCTTCCAGGTGTCCAGCGCCCAAAGAGTAGAGACCAATGTACAAACGCCCAAAGAGGACCCCCTAGCTGGCGTTCTATGTCCAAGAGATCTCATAGCACGTGGATCTCATCAAGCTCATCCCAAACACTCACCAAGTGGGCCCCAGAAGTGAATTTTAGCACTAAATAGACTATTTTACCCTTATTAGTCATCTGTTTAGTATTTAAGGGATTATGTTTATGTAAATCAGACCTCTTTATGCTATTTTCGAGTTTTACATTATGTTTTACTTCAGTATGAGTTTCTAAACCTCCTAGGTTGAGGGGAGGAGCCCTGCTGAGTCCTATGAATTAATAAAAGTATTATTGTTTCTTCTTCGATCCATGTTTGATCTATCGCTAAGATGTATAATCCAATTTTCATCGTGGTGAATAGGATGATCTAACCAATGAGCTCTGTTCATCACATTAAAATGAATGTGCCTGACAAACACCCCTGTCTACTTGGGTTCGTGTGAATATTTGGTCGGAAAGCACGAGCCAACAGCTATGTTTATACATCTCTCAGACGGCTAATCCACGACTTCATTGGGGACTTCTCGAGACACCAGTTCAACCGATTTCCAAGAAGATTAGGGTCCCTGTGGTATAGGCTAGAATCCATAGAAGCAACACTCTCTGATCTGGAAGATTCGACCTTGTCTGTGGCATTTTGAGTAGGATCACCAAGAGAATGAACTGCTAAAGCTTTACCCTCCGTCAGATTTAAGGACCACAGGAAATGGCATTTGATCTAGAGCAGAGGAGATCAATGACCATGGGCAATGGCTTTGATCTCATACAACCTGCCATAGAAGAAGATCACTCACAAGCAGAGAAGACAGTAGTACCATAGTTAATTCAGAAAGACGAAGCAACTCCAATCCTTAACCCTATTCCTATTAGTATTTTCTACCTCTTTTTCTTTATTTTTGCATTAAATAGTTTCTCTTTATGAATGAAAACATATAAACCTTCTGATCTGCTTGACTAAGACCTGCAAGATAACCATAGCTTACTTCAAACCACAATCTCTGTGGGATCGACCCTGACTCGCTTAGGTATTACTTGGACAACCCAGTACACTTGTTGGCACTGCTGTACGAAAGTGTGGGGATCGTACGCACCATCCAGCGCCCAAAGGAGAAGAGACTAGCATCCAAAGCCCATAAAGGATCCCCTAGCCAGCGTTCAACACCCTAGAAGCCTCCTAGCATGTGAATCTCATCAAAGCTCAGCCCAAACACTCACCAAGTGGGCCCCGAAAGTGAATTTTAGCACTAAAAGACTTTTTTACTCTTCTTAATATAATCCTTAGTCATTAGTTTACTATTTAAGGATTTTTACACCTCTCATCAAGGGGAGGATACACACTTTACACGTTTATGATTGTATTTTCTATCAGTATGAGTTTCTAAACCTCCTAGGTTGAGGGGAGGAGCCCTGCTGAGTTTTATGGATTAATAAAAGTATTGATGTTTCTCTTCAATCCGTGTTTGATTCAATTCTAAGATGTATTTTCATTCTTCAATTTGATGAATGGGATGACCCGTGACAATCATCTTCGTTCTTCATTATAAGACCGCGTGCCTAACAACCACCCGTGTTCTTCTTGGGTTCGTGTGAATACGTAACTGGAAAGCATTGAACCACCATCTTGATTATACATCTCTTAGACGGCTAATCCACGACTTCGTTGGGGACTTCTCGAGACACCAGTTCAGCCGAGCTATGGGGAGATTAGAGTCTCTGTGGTAGAGGCTAGAACCTAAAGGCGCAGCATTCTCTGATCCGAAAGATTCGACCTTGTCAGTGGCATTTTGAGTAGGGTCATTAAGGAGAATGGACTGCAGGAGCTTCACCCTCAATCAGAATGGATCCACACTAACCCTGGGGTTCAGATCTGGAAGAGCATTGACGACCGCGCCCGTACGGCATCAATCACATACAGCCTGCAATAGAAAAAATCATTCACAGATGAAGAAGACAGTAAGACCAGAGTTAATCCAGAAGGACAAAGCATCTCCAAGCCTTAACCACCTTCTTATCATAGTTTACACAACTTCTGAGTTTTGAGTAACCTTTTCTCTTTATTTTCTTTTATGCTTTTAAACAACATACCTACATCTCCTACTCACCTGACTAAGATCTACATGATAACCATAGCTTGCTTCAAACCACAATCCTCGTGGGATCAGCCCTGACTCGCTCAGGTATTACTTGGACGACCCAGTGCGCTTGCTGGTACAGTTGTACGAAGTGTGGGGATTCGTGCACCACTCTTGACTGTGTTACATATTTGTAGGAAGCTGGATATGTGCATGTTTGGATCTTCTTGAGGATTCCCACCAAAATTGACCTTGTTGCACCAATTGGATGAGCGAGGGCTTCAATTCAAAAATGTTCGCTTGCACATTAGGCCTGACTATTTGGATCGTCTGCCATCTTCTCCTCTTCTTCTCTCCTAGCTCTAGATTTATTTCTTAATCAAAATAGAGTGAGTTTTATTTCTGGATCGTACTGGAGAGGTTCCTTGTCTTTATTGCGTTGCATAAAAAATACATAAACAACAAGTGAAATTAGAATTCCCAATATCATAGTGAAGAAAATTTCAGGTGAGGTGAAAATAAAATAATAAAAGTATAACTTAGAGAATCATTTAACTGGTTTGTTGTCAATCTCAATTAATTCCTGGCAATGGCGCCAAAAACTTGATGGTGTAAAAACCAACTCGACAAGTGCACCGAATCGTATCAAGTAATACCACGGTGAGTGGGTATTGTTCCCGCGAGGATTAATAGACTGAGCAAGTAATGATTAATTGATTAGTAGTAATTAGACAATTGAAAACAGAGGAATCAGAAAATTGAAACGTGTAATAGAAGCAAGATAAGCAAGGCAATGAGATGAAAAACAATAATGATGTGAATGTTAAGGTTTTGGAGATGTTCACTCTCTAGGAAAAAAATCCTTATGCTTTATTTATTTCGAGGCATGCAAAGATCAATTCACGACAAATCATAAATAATCAAATTACAATTCCTTAGTAATTTAATTTCTCTTAACTTATTAATTAACCGCTAATTTCTTAGTCCATTATTCAAGAAAAGAGGTTAAGCACAATTGCGATTTATATTCACATAAAATTCAAGAGTGATCCTAGGTTGAATTATATGTCACTTATTCAAACTAGTTCTAAACCAATTGAAGATCATGAGAAATTATAAAGTCGCACATCTTTTAAAACACTATTCTTAGTTGAGTTTAAAAGTCATGAGAAAGAGTTTTCAAGCTAATTTCAATATTAAATTACCCAAAATAATACTAGAATCCAAAATGGATTTAGAATATTTTTCAACAATTCTAATCTTTAGGGATGAACAACAAAAACTCAATCATAAAATAAATCAAAGCGTAAACCTCAAAATAAAATGAACACTTAGATTAATACTCCATGAAAAGATAAACAGAGCTCCTAACCTTAACAGAAGAGAGTTAGTCACTCATGATGCAGAAAAAAAAAACAGAGATTAAAATTTAGATAAGCTAAGGTGGGATGTCCTTCGATGGAATTCCTTGGACTTATTTATATTCAAACATAAACCTAACTTTTAAATTCAAAACAAAATCAAATAAAATCTTTCCTAATCAATCTCAACTAAAGGTGATATTCTCCTTGAACTTGATATTCAAAATTCGACATTTGCTTTCTTGAAATCATGGCACTTTGTCTTGGGCTTGGAGAGTTGGCGTGAAACTTGGTGAAAGTGGAGTGGCACGCCAAGGTACATTGGTGGTCATTGGAGCTTGGCCCAAGGAAGTGAGGCATGGGCGTGGCACTTGGTAGGAGAGTGGTGCGCAGAAATCGTGATCGTTTATTCCTTGGTAACGGCGCTGAAAACTTAATACACACGTTCATAATCTTAATTCTTTGTCACAACTTCGCACAACTAACCAGCAAGTTCATTGGGTCGTCCAAGTAATAAACCTTACGTGAGTAAGGGTCGATCCCACGGAGATTGTCGGCTTGAAGCAAGCTATGGTCACTTTGTAAATCTCAGTCAGGCGGATTCAAATGGTTATAGAGTTTTAATAATTAAAAGATAAATAAAATATAAAATAGGATAGAAATACTTATGTAATTCCTTGGTGAGAATTTCAGATAAGCGTATAGAGATGCTTTTGTTCCTCCTGAACCTCTGCTTTCCTACTGTCTTCATCCAATCATTCCTACTCCTTTCCATGGCAAGCTTTATGTAGGGCATCACCGTTGTCAATGGCTACTTCCCGTCCTCTCAGTGAAAATGGTCCAAAATGCGCTGTCACTGCACGGCTAATCATCTGTCGGTTCTCGATCATACTGGAATAGGATTCAGTAATCCTTTTGCGTCTGTCACTACACCCAGCACTCGCGAGTTTGAAGCTCGTCACAGCCATCCCTTCCCAGATCCTACTCGGAATACCACAGATAAGGTTTAGACTTTCCAGATCTCAAGAATGGCCGCCAATAATTCCAGCCTATACCACGAAGACTCTGATCTCATGGAATGGAAGGCTCGGTTGTCAGGCGAGGCAACCATGCGTCATGAACCAGGAGGCTAAGAGATACGCACTTAAGCTATTGCAAGTAGAATAGAAGTGGTTGTCAGGCACGCGTTCATAGGTGAGAATGATGATGAGTGTCACGGATCATCACCTTCCTCAGGTTGAAGAACAGGTGTATATCTTAGATAAGAAATAGGCTTTGAATTGAATAGAAAAATAATAGTACTTTGCATTAATTCATGAGGAACAGCAGAGCTCCACACCTTAATCTATGGTGTGTAGAAACTCTACCATTAAAAATACATAAGTGATAAAGGTCCAGGCATGGCCGAATGACCAGCCTCCATGATCTAAGAACTAAATGTCCAGAGCTGTGAAAGTAATAGTAAAAAGTACTATTTATACTAAACTAGTTACTACGGTTTACAGAGATAAGTAAATGATGCAGAAATTCACTTCCGGGCCCACTTGGTGTGTGCTTGGGCTGAGCATTGAAGCTTTCATGTGTAGAGGTCTTCCTTGGAGTTAAACGCCAGTTTGTAACCTGTTTCTGGCATTTAACTCTGCTTTGCAACCTGTTTCTGGCGTTTAACTCCAGAATAGGGCAGAGAGCTGGCGTTGAATGCCAGTTTGCATCATCTAAACTCGGGCAAAGTATGGACTATTAAATATTTATGGAAAGCCCTGGATGTCTACTTTCCAACGCAATTGAGAGCGCACCATTTGGACTCATGTAGCTCTAGAAAATTCACTTTGAGTGCAGGGAGGTCAGAATCCAACAGCATCTGCAGTCCTTCTTCAACCTCTGAATCTGATTTTTGCTCAAGTCCCTCAATTTCAACCAGAAAGTATCTGAAATCACAGAAAAATACAAAAACTCATAGTAAAGTCCAAAAATGTGATTTTTATTTAAATACTAATAAAAATATACTAAAAACTAATCAAATCATACTGAAAACTATGTAAAAACAATGCCAAAAAGCGTATAAATTATCTGCTCATCACAACACCAAACTTAAATTGTTGCTTGTCCCCAAGCAACTGAAAATCAAATAGGATAAAAAGAAGAGAATATACTATAAATTCCAAAATATCAATGAAACTTAGCTCCAATCAGATGAGCGGGACTAGTAGCTTTTTGCCTCTTGAATAGTTTTGGCATCTCACTTTATCCATTGAAGTTCAGAATGATTGGCATCTATAGGAACTTAGATTTTAGATAGTGTTATTGATTCTCCTAGTTCAGTATGTTGATTCTTGAACACAGCTACTTTATGAGTCTTGGCCGTGGCCCTAAGCACTTTGTTTTCCAGTATTACCACTGGATACATAAATGCCACAGACACATTACTGGGTGAACCTTTTCAGATTGTGACTCAGCTTTGCTAAAGTCCCCAATTAGAGGTGTCCAGGGTTCTTAAGCACACTCTTCTTTTTCTTTGGACCTCGACTTTAACCGCTCAGTCTCAAGTTTTCACTTGACACCTTCACGCCACAAGCACATGGTTAGGGGCAGCTTGGTTTGGCCGTTTAGGCCAGGATTTTATTCCTTTAGCCCTCCTATCCACTGATGCTCAAAGCCTTGGATCCTTTTTATTACCCTTGTCTTTTGGTTTTAAGGGCTATTGGCTTTTTGCTCTTGCCTTTTGGTTTAAAGAGCTTTTGGCTTTTTTTCTGCTTGCTTTTTCTTTTTCTTTCTCTTTTTTTTTTTTCGCAAGCTTTGTTCTTCACTGCTTTTTCTTGCTTCAAGAATCAATTTTATGATTTTTCATATTATCAATAACATTTCTCCTTTTTCATCATTCTTCAAGAGCCAACATATTTAACATTCATAAACAACAAATTCAAAAGACATATGCACTGTTCAAGCATTCATTCAAAAAACAAAAAGTATTGTCACCACATCAAAATAATTAAACTAGTTTCAAAGATGAATTCGAAACCATGTACTTGTTCTTTTGTAATTAAAACATTTTTCATTTAAGAGAGGTGATGGATTCATAGGACATTCATAGCTTTAAGACATAGACACTTAAACACTAATGATCATGTAATAAAGATACAAACATAAATAAACATAAAGCATAGTAAACGAAAAACATGAAAATAAGAACAAGGAGATTAAGAAATGGGTCTACCTTAGTGAGGGTGACGTCTTCCTCTTCTTGAAGAACCAATGGTGCTCTTGAGCTCCTCTATGTCTCTTCCTTGTCTTTGTTGCTCCTCCCTCATAGCTCTTTGATCTTCTCTAATCTCATGGAGGATGATGGAGTGCTCTTGGTGCTCCATCCTTAGTTGTCCCATGTTGGAGCTTAATTCTCCTAAGGAAGTGTTGATTTGCTCCCAATAGTTTTGTGGAGGGAAGTGCATCCCTTGAGGTATCTCAGGGATTTTATGGTGAGGAATTTTCTCATGCTCTTGTTGAGGTCCATGATATCTTGTTTGCTCCATCCTCTTCTTAGTGATGGGCTTGTCCTCTTCAATGACTCAGAGGTGGAAGCAATTGCCTTCCCTTTCCTCTTTCTTGAGGTTTCTCTGGCCTTAGGTGCCATTAATGGTTATGGAAAAATAAAAAGCTATGCTTTTACCACACCAAACTTAAAATGTTTGCTCGTCCCCGAGCAAAAGAAGAAAGAAAGAAGGAGAAGAAGAAGAAAAATGGAGGAGAGGGAGAGAGGTGTGTATTCGGCCAAGGGGGAGAAGAAAGGGTTGTGTTGTGTGAAAATGAAGAAGGGATGAGGGGTTTATATAGGAGTGGGGGAAGGTTTAGGGTTCGGCCATTAGGGTTGGGTTTGAGAGGGAAAAGAGTTTGAATTTTGGAGGTAGGTGGGGTTTTTGGGGAAGAGAGGATGGATGTGAGTGGTAAAGAGGTGATGGGGTAGAGTGATTGAGGTGATTGGTGAGGGGTATTTGTGGAAGAGAGTTATGAAAAGGTATGAAGAGGAGAGAAGAAAATGTGGGGATCCTGTGGGGTCCATAGATCTTGAGGGGATCCTATGGGGTCCACAGATCCTGTGGGGTCAAGGACTTAACATCCCTGCTCCAATTAGGCGTGTAAAACGCCATTAGCATGCATGTCTGGCGTTAAACGCCAGCTTGCTGCTTGTTTTTGGCGTTAAACACCCAGATGTAGCCTGTTTCTGGCGTTTAACACCACTTCCATGCTCTGTTCTGGCGTTAAACGCCAGTCTGGTGCTTGTTTCTGGCGTTTAACGCCAGCTTGATGCTTCTTTCTGGCGTTAAACGCCAGCTTGATACTTCTTACTGGCGTTTAAATGCCAGTAAGTTCTTCCTCCAGGGTGAGCTATTTTTAAAGCTGTTTTTCATTTTGTTTTTGATTTTTCAGTAGTTTTTATGACTCCACATGATCATCAACCTAAAAAAACATAAAATAATAATAAAATAAAATAGATATAATTAAATAACATTGGGTTGCCTCCCAACAAGCGCTTCTTTAATGTCAATAGCTTGACAGTGAGCTCTCATGGAGCCTCACAGATATTCAGAGCATTGTTGGGACCTCCCAACACCAAACTTAGAGTTTGAATGTGGGGGTTCAACACCAAACTTAGAGTTTGGTTGTGGCCTCCCAACACCAAACTTAGAGTTTGACTGTGGGGGCTTTGGTTGACTCTGCAGTGAGAGAAGCTTTTCATGCTTCCTCTCCATGGATACAGAAGGGGATCCTTGAGTTTTAAACACAAGGTTATCCTCATTCATTTGGAGGACCAATTCTCCTTTCTCCACATCAATCACAGCTCTTGCTGTGGCTAGGAAGGGTCTTTCAAGGATGATGGATTCATCCTCTTCCTTTCCAGTGTCTAGGATTATGAAATCAGCAGGGATGTAAAGGCCTTTAACCTTTACTAGCATGTCCTCTACTAGTCCATAAGCCTGTTTTTTTGAGTTGTCTGCCATCTCTAATGAGATTCTGGTAGCTTGCACCTCAAAGATCCCAAGTTTTTCCATTACAGAGAGTGGCATTAAGTTTATTCCTGACCACAGGTCACACAGAGCCTTCTCAAAGGTCATGGTGCCTATGTTACAGGGAATTAGGAATTTTCCAGGATCCTGTTTCTTTTGAGGTAATTTCTGCCTATCCAATGCATTTAGTTCATTGGTGAGCAAGGGAGGTTCATCTTCCCAAGTCTCATTACCAAATATTTTGGCATTCAGCTTTATGATTGCACCAAGGTATTACTTAGCAACTTGCTCTTCAGTAATGTCGTCATCCTCTTCAGAGGATGAATACTCATCAGAGCTCATGAAGGGCAGAAGGAGGTTCAATGGAATCTCTATGGTCTCTAGATGAGCCTCATATTCCTTTGGTTCCTCAAAGGGAAACTCCTTATTGGTCACTGAGCGTCCCAAGAGGTCTTCCTTACTAGGATTCACGTCCTCCTCCTCCTCTTTGGGTTCGGCCACACCAAGTAAGGTAATGGCCTTGCACTCTCTTTTTGGATTCTCTTCTGTATTGCTTGGAAGAGTACTAGGAGGAGTTTCAGTGACCCTTTTACTCAGCTGGCCCACTTGTGCCTCCAAATTTCTAATGGAAGACCTTGTTTCATTCATGAAACTTAAAGTGGCCTTAGATAGATCAGAGACTATATTTGCTAAGCTAGATGGATTCTACTCAGAATTCTCTGTCTATTGCTGAGTGGATGATGGAAAAGGCTTGCTATTGCTAAACCTGTTTCTTCCACCATTATTAAAGCCTTGTTGAGGCTTCTGTTGATCCTTCCATGAGAAATTTAGATGATTTCTCCTTGAGAGATTATAGGTATTTCTATAGCGTTTCCCCATGTAATTCACCTCTGCTATTGCAGGGTTCTCAGGATCATAAGCTTCTTCTTCAGAAGATGCCTCTTGAGTACCGTTGGATGCAGCTTGCAATCCATTCAGACTCTGAGAAATCATATTGACTTGCTGAGTCAATATTTTATTATGAGCCAATATAGGATTCAGAGTATCAATTTCAAGAACTCCCTTCCTCTGAGGCGTCCCATTACTCACAGGATTCCTTTCAGAAGTGTACATGAACTGGTTATTTGCAACCATGTCAATGAGTTCTTGAGCTTCTGCAGGCGTTTACTTTAGGTGAATGGATCCACCTGCAGAATGGTCCAATGACATCTTTGATAGTTCAGACAGACCATCATAGAATATATGGGATGGTCCATTCCGAAAGCATGTCAGAAGGACACTTTTTGGTCAGTTGCTTATATCTCTCCCAAGCTTCATAGAGGGATTCACCTTCTTTCTGTTTGAAGGTTTGAACACCCACTCTAAGCTTGCTAAGCTTTTGAGGAGGAAAGAACTTGGCTAAGAAAGCCATGACCAGCTTATCCCAAGAGTTCAGGCTATGTTTAGGTTGAGAGTCTAACCATATTCTAGCTCTGTCTCTTACAGCAAATGGGAAAAGCATAAGCCTGTAGACCTCAGAGTCAACCCCATTGGTCTTAACAGTATCACAGATCTGCAAGAATTCAGTTAAGAACTGAAAAGGATCTTCTGATGGAAGTCCACGAAACTTGCAGTTCTGTTGCATCAGAGAAACTAATTGAGGCTTTAGCTCAAAATTATTTGCTCCAATGGCAGGGATTGAGATGTTTCTTCCATGTAAATTAGAATTTGGTGCAGTAAAGTCACCAAGCATCTTCCTTGCATTGTTATTATTTTCGGCCATGTCTCCTTCTTTTTCGAAAATTTCTGTCAAATTTTCTCCAGAGAGTTGTGCTTTAGCTTCCCTTAGCTTCCTCTTCAGAGTCCTTTCAGGTTTAGGATCAGCTTCAACGAGAATGTTCTTATCCTTATTCCTGCTCATATGAAAAAGAAGAGAACACAAAAGAAAATATGGAATCCTCTATGTCACAGTATAGAGATTTCTTATATGAGTATAAGAAGAAAAGAAATTTGAACGCAGAAAGAGGGAGAGGGTTCGAATTTTTAAGAAGAAGAGAAGTGTTAGTAGATAAATAAATAATTAGAAGGAGATGAGAGAGGGAAGAATTCGAAAATTAATTAAAATAAAAAAATATTTTTGTTTTTAATTTAAAATTAAAGTTAAAATTTGAAAATTTTAAAAAGAAAAATGAAATTAAATTAAAATTTAAATCAATTAGTTAATTAAAAAGGAATTTTGAAAAAGAGGAAGGTGATTTTTGAAAATTAGAGAGAGAAAATTAGTTAGGTGGTTTTGAAAAAGATATGATTGAAATAGAAAATTTTTAAAATCAAACAGAAAGTCAGGTAGTTAATTGAAAAAAAAGATTTGAAAAAGATAGAATTTTTAAATTGAAAATTTGATTTGACTCATAAGAAACAACTAAATTTAAAAACTTTTTGACTAAATCAAACCAAATTTTTGAAAATTTATGAGAGAATAAGGAAAAGATATTTTTTTTATTTTTGAATTTTTAATGATGAGAGAGAAAAACACTACATTGAAACAAAACATAAAAATTATGAATCAAAACAACTAATGCATGCAAGAACACTTTGAATGTCAAGATGAACACTTAGAACACTTTGAAGATCAAGATGAACATCAAGACTTATTTTTGAAAATTTTTAAGAAAAGAAAAACATGCAAGACACCAAACTTAAAAATTTTTAATGTTGAGACACTAACAAATTGAAAATGCATATGAGAAACAAGAAAAGATGCAAAACAAGAAAAATTAAAGATCAAACATAGAAAATCATCAAGAACAACTTGAAGATTATGAAGAACACATGCATGAGTTTTTGAAATTTTAAAGAAAAATTAAAAGCATGCAATTGACACCAAACTTAAAAATTGACACTAGACTCAAACAAGAAACATCAAATTATTTTTGATTTTATGATTTATTAATTTTTTTGGATTTTTTTTCGAAAATTATTTTGAAAAAAGAAAATAAGGATTTCAAAATTTTTAATAGGAATTCCAGGAATCTTGCAATGTTAGTCTAAAACTCCGGTCCAGGAATTAGACATGGCTTACTAGCCAGCCAAGCTTTCAGTGAAAGCTCCGGTCCAAAACACTAGACATGGCCAATGGCTAGCCAAGCTTCAGCATACATAGTTCAAGCATGTGAAGAAGAAGCCTCAGCCCAAAAGAATTTAGACATGGCTTTACAGCCAGCCAGGATTCAACATATCCCATGAAATTCTAGAATTCCTTCTTAAAAATTCTGAAGAACATAAATTAAATTTTTTTGAAAAATATATTTTTTTTTTGAAAATTTTTCGAAAATAAAAAGAATGAAAACAAAAACTTAAAATTAAAATAAAATTACCTAATCTGAGCAACAAGATGAACCGTCAGTTGTCCAAACTCGAACAATCCCCGGCAAGGGCGCCAAAAACTTAGTGCGCAGAAATCGTGATCGTTCATTCCTTGGTAACGGCACTGAAAACTTAATACGCACGTTCATAATCTTAATTCTTTGTCACAACTTCGCACAACTAACCAGCAAGTGCACTAGGTCGTCCAAGTAATAAACCTTACGTGAGTAAGGGTCGATCCCACGGAGATTGTCGACTTGAAGCAAGCTATGGCCACTTTGTAAATCTCAGTCAGGCGGATTCAAATGGTTATAGAGTTTTAATAATTAAAAGATAAATAAAATATAAAATAGGATAGAAATACTTATGTAATTCCTTGGTGAGAATTTCAGATAAGCGTATAGAGATGCTTTTGTTCCTCCTGAACCTCTGCTTTCCTGCAGTCTTCATCCAATCATTCCTACTCCTTTCCATGGCAAGCTTTATGTAGGGCATCACCATTGTCAATGGCCACTTCCCATCCTCTTAGTGAAAATGGTCCAAAATGCGCTGTCACCGCACGGCTAATCATCTGTCGGTTCTCGATCATACTGGAATAGGATTCAGTAATCCTTTTGCGTCTGTCACTACGTCCAGCACTCGCGAGTTTGAAGCTCGTCACAGCCATCCCTTCCCGGATCCTACTCGAAATACCACAGACAAGGTTTAGACTTTTCGGATCTCAAGAATGGCCGCCAATAATTCTAGCCTATACCACGAAGACTCTGATCTCATGGAATGGAAGGCTCGGTTGTCAGGCAAGGCAACCATTCATCATGAACCAGGAGGCTAAGAGATACGCACTTAAGCTATTGCAAGTAGAACGGAAGTGGTTGTCAGGCACGCGTTCATAGGTGAGAATGATGATGAGTGTCACGGATCATCACCTTCCTCAGGTTGAAGAACAAGTGTATATCTTAGATAAGAAATAGGCTTTAAATTGAATAGAAAAATAATATTACTTTGCATTAATTCATGAGGAACAGCAGAGCTCCACACCTTAATCTATGATGTGTAGAAACTCTACCGTTGAAAATACATAAGTGATAAAGGTCTAGGCATATCCGAATGGCCAGCCTCCATGATCTAAGAACTAAACGTCCAGAGCTGTAAAAGTAATAGTAAAAAGTTCTATTTATACTAAACTAGTTACTAGGGTTTACAGAGATAAGTAAATGATGCAGAAATTCACTTCCGGGCCCACTTGGTGTGTGCTTGGGCTGAGCATTGAAGCTTTTACGTGTAGAGGTCTTCCTTGGAGTTAAACGTCAGTTTGTAACCTGTTTCTGGTGTTTAACTCTTCTTTGCAACCTATTTCTGGCGTTTAACTCCAGAATAGGACAGAGAGCTGGCGTTGAACGCCAGTTTGCATCATCTAAACTTGGGCAAAGTATGGACTATTATATATTGATGGAAAGCCCTGGATGTCTACTTTCCAACTCAATTAAGATCGTGCCATTTGGACTCTTGTAGCTCCAGAAAATCCACTTTTAGTGCAGGAAGGTCAGAATCCAACAGTATCTGCAGTCCTTCTTCAACCTCTGAATCTGATTTTTGCTCAAGTCCCTCAATTTCAGCCAGAAAATACCTGAAATCACAAAAAAAACATACAAACTCATAGTAAAGTTTAGAAATGTGATTTTTATTTAAAAACTAATAAAAATATACTAAAAACTAATCAAATCATACTGAAAACTATGTAAAAACAATGCCAAAAAGCATATAAATTATCCGCTCATCAGAGAGACATGGCACTTGGAGGCTCACTAGACTTTGGCCCAGTGTGCCATTTCATGGTGTGGCATGGCACACCCACTCTCGCAGGGGAGTCAAAGGCGTGCCACTTGGTGTGTGCGTGGCACGCCCATGCTTGGTTTGGTCCCTGGGAGTTATCTTGAACTTGGCCTGGCACTCTGGGAGGGCATGGCACACCACCTTTTGGCCTTGCAATTTGGCTCCTAAAACTTGGCCCAGCGTGCCATTTTGGTAGAGTGGCATGGCATGTAAGAGCCAGAACTTTTGAAAAAGGGTTATCATGAGCTAATTCCAAATTCAATCTTCTTGTAGCTTTAATTTCATAAATTTCTTTATTAAAGATAAGTAAAACAAGTTTCGATTAATTGAATTTGAAATAAATTAAGGTTAGTATCCAATTTTACAATTATTGAATTATTTTCTATATTTAAATTATAAAGTTAGTAGTTATGAAATAATAAGAATTTTATATGATTTGGACTAAATAATTAATATTTTAAAATATTAATACTGTTGTTTTGGGAAAATAAAGAATTTAATTATATTATTTCTAATAATTGGATTTGAATATTTTATTGAAAATAATTTGTGAAATTGATGAACAAATAGTATTTTTATACATTATTATTGTTGGATTAAAATTTATTTCTAATTATTATATTATCCCTATTTTTATTTGAAATTACAAAATTACCCTTGTACCTAATTTTACCCTAATCCTAAAACTCAACACACACAACTCTAACCCTAATTTCCCTTTCTAGCCCCCACCCCATCAGCAAACACTCCCCACCCCCAAGCTTGAAACACGCGCAGCCACCCAAAACCCCTCCAATGCAATACACGCTTCAGAAACAGAAATTAGAGAGAAGAGGCAGAGAAGGGAGAATGGGGAATCGAGGGAGAACAGAGAGCTTGGAATCAGAGAAGAGGGAGTCACGCCTCCCGTCACCATCAGATTCATTGTCGCCGTTTGTGGAGCTGCGAGGAGCATCGTGGCGAAGCCATGCCGATCGTCACTGCCCAGTCGTCGTTCTGGCTTCCACCAAGCCCGTCCTACTGCTGACGTTGCCGAACAGGGGAGATCGACCACCACGAGGAGCCACCGCCGTCCTTGCTTGTCGTCTCCCTTGGAGTCGTCGTCGTCCTTGATCTTCGGTACCGCCGTGGGGGAGTGGAGCAGTCACCATCACCGAAGAGAGTGAGAGGCCGAACGTGGGGCCTTCGTCGTCCTCCCCGTCACCAACTAGCTCGCCGCTGCCGCTGTGGTGTTCGCGCCGTCGTCGTATTTCCCAGTTGTCCCTGCTGCCGCCGTATCACCGGGAAGGAGGTCGTCGGGTCGCACAGAGTGAGAGAGAGAGAGAGAAAGCACGAGAGCAGAGGAGAGAGAAGGGAGACCTGCACCATTTCTGGCCGCTTCTGTCGCCGGAAAAACACTGCCGTCGCCTCTATCACCAAAAACAGCCGCTGAGTCCTCTGTGTTGGTAAGCTCTAACCCTGCTTCAGCTTCCTTATCCGTTAAGTTCACCATTGCCATGAGAGTTGTTGCTAAGGCTGGTTGTGCTAGGAGTTTATCACGAGTTGCCGTCGTTCTGGTCACCGGCTGTGGCGTTGGTGTTGCTGGAACTGCCACTGGTGCTGCCGCTACTTGGTTCCCTCGAGTACGGTAAGCTTTTTTCTTTTAAAGAGTCCTTTAATCGCTGCTCTGTTATCATACGCTGAAGTTTTGCGGCGTTAATTGCTAGAACATTGAGTTTCGGTTGTTGTATGTCACGATTAGAGTTGTTGTGGTTACTGTGAAAGTGGCTTGGAGCTGAGGTTGTGGTTGTCGGTGATTTCAAGTTGAGAGAGAAGGTTCTTGTGACGCATTTGGGTTATGGTTTTCCGTATTGAGGAAGGGGCTTTTCTAAAAGGCTATTTTATATCTGGAATTGTTATAAATGGATACTGGTGTGAGAATTAAATACTTTTAGTGATTGTACCAGTCTTATTTATTCTTTGGTTACTTTGGATGAATATGATTATATGTTTTGATTAGATTATTGTTTGGTTTTTGATAAATAAATTGTTGCTGAACTGTTTCTTTAAAGTTTTGGAAATTAGTTTAATCGGTTGATAATGAGTTGATTTTGAAACGGTTTCCTTGAGATATGAAAATGAGGTGACTGTTGGATTTAGCTTGATTTTGAACTGATTTTGGATTTTAGACTGTTGAAAAGGATTGTGGAATAATTTAGTTGAGACCTGAACCGGGTGGCAAAGTCCAAGTTTTAGGGGAGGTGCTGTTGAAATTTCTATAAAAATCCTAGACTTTGTTTGAAAAGTTATTTAGAAAGGTTTGGATTTGAGAAATTGTATTATTTGATTTATTAAAAAAATATTTATGTTTTCGAGCTTAATTTATTTAAGTAAACTATATGTCTTGAGTTCAATTTATTTAGAAATGAATTATTTTACCATTTGAATCACTGAAGGACAGTATTATGTTTTAATATTGATTTTTAATATAAAAAGAACTTTTACTTTTGGTTAGACTTAAAGGTTTCGTTCAGAGGAGCTTTTAGTGATTTTAAAGGAAATTGGACTTTGACTGAATAATTACGTTTGTGACATTTTGGAAGAAGTCAGAGAATTGATTTTAAGGAGGAACCTGAAAGTGGTTTTAATTTAAATGAATCGGTTCCGTTTCAAGTGAATTGACTTTGGAATGGGTTGGGACTTGGTACTTTATATGATCCAATTTTATAATAAACTCTATTTTTATTTGCTTAAACCAAGGATCTATGATTTTAAGAATTTTAATGAATTTTTAAGAAATTCAGATAGGTTATTCTTCTGTAAAGTCTTGAGACTCGACTGAGAAATTTTATTATCGAATCCTATATTAGGATGAAAGATTTTGAATCCTTCAAAGGAGATTTTAATTTGGCCTAGTTTTGGAATTCTGGAAATACGATGCTGAGGGTGACTTTGTTTTAGAAAAGAGAAAGTTACATTTGAGAAAATGTGGCTATGAGCCTGAAAAGATTTGTGAAATGGGAATTTTAAAGCCAAGGCTGGAAAGAATTGATTTTCGATTCCAAAGTAAATTGAATTGAGAAAAAGTGATTTATGGCTTGAATGATGATTTTATGAGTTTGATGATGTTGGATGGTGGAAGTGCTTATATGTTATGAGCCGGAATGGCTGTATATGATAATGAATTATGGTTGATTGTGGAATATGTTATGAGCCGGATAGCTGAGTATGAATATGAATGATTTTGAGCTTATAAAGTGATTGTTGCACTTCCAATTATCTGAGATACGAGTTTTCCTAGGTAAAAGCAGTGGCTAGCCACCATGTGTTCCAGGTTGAGACTCGATAATCTGCTGACCCTATGTCGTAAGTGTGGCCGGATACTGTGAAAGTTCCGGATGAGCTCACCCCGTGAATAAACACCAGTGAGGGTGTTGGATGTGAATTATGATTATGATTGTGAATAACTCGAGTTAGGGATGCACGACAGAGGGACAGTCTAATAGTTAGCTACCAGAACTTGTCGGGTTGGCTTTATAACCAACAGATGATATCATCAGCCACTAGGACAGGCATTCATCGTATGCATCTATGTGACCTTGTTTGGGTGTGCATATTGTACTTGGTTTGTCTTTGTGATTACTTGTGATTAACTGCTAATTTTTCTACTTGCAGTAACTGTTTGTTTGTGCTTGAACTGTCCTATTTGTGTTTGCGACTAAGTCTCTGTTGGACTGTGGTGGTTGGTTGTTTTCTAGGTTGTTTGGGCCTAGGGCCGTGGTTGATTAAGAGATGGGCTGATGGTTGGTTTCAGTTTTGTGTATATGGTTTAGAAAAGTATGAAAAACTAATATGGTTCAGCATAGATAAACCTTTTGAAAGGCTTTTGAATTTTTAAGAAATGAACAGTTCCTCTTTCAGAAAAGATTTCAGATTTTCTTGATAGTAAACCTTTGCTTTTGAAAAGATGCATAAGGCGGTTATTAATCACTGTAACAATTTTATCTCGTGTATCCTATTATAGTACTTCTGCAACCCTATAGTGAGAACCCTTTCGAGGATGATGTTCTCACTCCCCTACAGATCTTTTCTTATCAGGTTACAGACGACGAATTTCAGAGGATATTATTTATTTTCTGTCAGACGATATTTTTATATTGTTTTAGTATTTATGTTTCCCTCGCCTTTAATTTTACAAGTCTTATATGAGGGATAGGATTTTGATATGAGATGTTTGTAAATTAATATATATATTTCCTGTGAGTATTGTAACTTATATTTTTAGTTTGGATGTTTGTTTTTTTTTTTTAAATTCGATTCAAGTTTTAAACAGGCTCATTTTTTAGTATTAAATATTATAAGAGTCGTCGTAATACCTGATCTATCAGAGTGGCGCAGCCGGAAGCGTGACATTTTGATAGTTAGGGTGTTACATTATGGTATCAGAGTGGTCCTTCCTGTAGAGCCTGAGGAATGGACTGACTATACTTCAATTGCATACTCTGAGCATTGTCATGTAGTAGGTCTTGTTCGGATAACAAGAATTAGAGCTCTATGCACATGACGGTCTATTGATTAATGCCATTAGACTTGCATTGCATAGTTCCTGATATTAAGTTTGGCCGGCTTAATACTAGCGAATTATGTATATGAGAGCACTAATGGGTTATCATAGATGATATACGAGTTTTGGGTAAAGCGAATCGTGGGTTTTGGAAATGTTAGAGACTATTTCTCGAGGTTACTCAGTATGTGTCTTGAAATTCTGTTGGAGTTAACGTGTTCCTTCCTAGCCTATCTTGAAGTTCTTGTTTGCTAATTCTTTTGAAAAGTAGTTTGATTTTTTTCAATCCTATTCCTCTACTCCTATGCATTCTTGTTTGATCCTAATTGCATATGCTGTTTGAAATCCTTGTTGTATCTATCTTTCTCTGTTTAAATTCTTCTTCTTGATTCAAGTACTCCTTGATTCATGTATTCCTTGATATAGCTCTGAATTTGTCTTGATGCGCTGTGCCTTTTAGGTCCTTTTTCCGAGTCCATTCTTAAAGAAATTGTGATTCAGTTTTTCTCTTATTTGACAGTAATTACAACTAATTTTGAAAATTTTACAAAAATTGCTGTTGATTCTATATGCTCTTATCTATATAAAACATTGAAAATTTCTTATGCAATTTTAAAACTATTTATTTCTAATACCTCACCTATTCTTCTACTGGTTTAAGGAATTATACTTACTCTAAATACAATTTGATTTTCCAAACAACCTTACTACAGTTCTTATGCATATCTTTATTTGATTATGTGCTTAGATATTTTTTAAAATTTTAGAAAGAAAAGATTTTCGCCTTTATTCCGATTGATCTTCATTTGACAAGTATCGCCTAATTCATTTTTAATTGAATTTAATTTAGCATGATACATTGCTTATGCAATTATTGTTCTTTTGAAAATATTGGGCTCATATCTTTCCTTTCTAGCATGGACTAATTCCTTAAGTCTTTGTTTCTATGGATTTCATACTTGACTTTGTTTTTAACTAATCTTTTACATCTTGTGAACATTACCATTGATATTGGTTTTCCCTCTCTTGTGAATATCCTTCTTATGTGAGTCAGCTTGATTCGTTTCAAAATTAGTGCATCGTTTATCCTCTCATTGTCTCTATTAGAGTTCTTAGTCAAAGATTTATTCTTGAGAAATTACTAATGATTGAGTTATCTTTTTCTATGACTGTTGTATTCTTTTGGATCAATTGAAAGCTTGTTTGATGCTCATGCCTAGTAGATCTTGTTTGAACTCCCTTAATTTAAGATCCTTTCTTGTGTGGCTTGACTCCTTTTTAAGTACATCCTAATCTTCTTGAGTGTCCTTTTGAGATAGTGATTTCAAGTATACTTTTGGAGTCTTGTTTTGAACTTTTTAAAGAAGTTTTGAATTCTCTTTGAAGAAATTCTAAACTAAATTTATTTTTCTGTTGCTTGATTGTAATTGAAACCATTGTTCAATTTTTGACAGTTGATTTAAAGTTGGCATGCGCTATTCTAAATGAAGATTTGAAATCCTTCCTTATTTAGTAGAAACCTGTTCGTTTGTAATGCACTACTTATTTCCTGTACCAACTTATAAGCAAATTTTTACCTCGGATTTTCTTTTCTAAATAGAGTTTAATTTCTTCTTCCGTCCTTGCGATAATTTTATACATGCTTGTTTGGATATGGACTTAGAGAATTTCTGAACAATCATTTGATTTTCTTCCGAGTTTTATGATTACTTTTGGTTTAGTTGTATTCCTGACTATCCTTCTAAAATATTTAAGGAAATATCTTTGCTCTTAGCCAAATCAGTGTTTATTTCGTTTTAAAACTCTACCTAATCTCTTTCGACATGAAAATTTTATTAAAGTAATGCCACATTTATACTTTTGTTATTCTCTTACAAAGTGTTTGTTGCGCATCTTTTCTTTGAAAACGTGAAATAGTTTTCGAAAGGTTTAACGCTTTTCATGAGCAATGCATTCGAAAGAGTTTCATCCATACTCGACTCTTGTAGGTTTGTCTTTGGCCTTGGATTTTCTTTTCTAAAAACCTCATACTTCTTCGAATCAGTTTGAATTTGTTTCAAACTAATGCGCTAATTTTTCTTCTTATTGATCATATTGGATTTCCTTGATCCAAGGGTTATCTTTGAAGTTGTCAGTTGATTTAGTTCTAGCAAACTTCATTGCTTGAGCATCTTTGTTTACCTGGAATTTCATACATTCTTTCAAATCTATGAGTATTATCTTTGACATTTGTCTCTCCTTTCTAAATTCTTGTATCCTTCTGAGTAGACTCGAGAATTATTTTGATGTCACGTACGACTTGTAGGTGTAGTAATGCGATGCGTTAGTTCTTTAAGATGTGATATGTGTATATGGAAGGTGAAACGGTAGGTGTGTAACGTTATGATGGGTTGTGGTAGTTTTGTTCCTTGTGAAAGAGTTTGTGGGTGTTAGACTTGTGGCCGGTTATGGGGTTGTTACGTGATTGATGGAGTTGGAAAGTTGAAGCTTTGAGGTTGATACGAGATTAGTGTGCAGATGTTAAGCACGTCGTTTTAACCCCACCCTGTTTTATAGCCTTCGATGTCTTGCTTTACTATCACATGTTTGAACCATGTCATCTTTTGCATTGAGCCTAACTTGTAACGTCTGCTTTGCAATCACACTCCTACCTTTGTATCTTTATGCATGCGACAATCCAAGTATTTGAAAACCATATATATGTTGAGATATTTTTGCTTCTTCCTTAAATGTGTTCAAGAGTGAACTGTTATGAAATTTCTTTCGTTTTGTATCAATTTTCGAGGACAAAAATTTTTATAAGGTGGGTAGAATGTAAGACCCAGAACTTTTGAAAAAGGGCTATCATGAGCTAATTTCAAATTCAATATTTTTGTAGCTTTAATTTCAGAAATTTATTTATTAAAGATAATTAAAGCAAGTTTCGATTAATTGAATTTGAAATAAATTAAGATTATTATCCAATTTTACAATTATTGAATTATTTTCTATATTTAAATTATAAAGTTGGTAGTTATAAAATAATAAGAATTTTATATGATTTGGAATAAATAATTAATATTTTAAAATATTAATACTACTGTTTTGGAAAAATAAAGAATTTAATTATATTATTTCTAATCATTGGATTTGAACATTTTATTGAAAAAAATTTGTGAAATTGATGAACAAATAGTATTTTTATACATTATTATTGTTGGATTAAAATTTATTTCTAATTATTATATTATCCATATTTTTATTTGAAATTAAAAAATTACCCTTGTACCTAATTTTACCCTAATCTTAAAACTCAACACACACAACTCTAACCCTAATTTCCCTTCCTAGCTGCCACCCTATCAGCAAACACTCCCCACCCCCAAGCTTGACACACGCGCAGCCACCCAAAACCCCTCCAACGTAATACACGCTTCAGAAACAGAAATTAGAGAGAAGAGGCAGAGAAGGGAGAATGGGGAATCGAGGGAGAACAGAGAGCCTGGAATCGAAGAAGAGGGAGCCGTGCCCAGCCACCGTCCAGCTCCGTCGCGCCTCCCGTCACTATCAAATTCATCGTCGCCGTTTGTAGAGCCGCGAGGAGCATCACCGTTGAAGCCACGCCGATCGTCGCTGCCTAGTCGTCGTTCTGCCTTCCACCAAGCCCGTTCCACCGTTGATGTCTCCGAACAGGGGAGATCGACCACCACGAGGAGCCGTCGTCGTCCTTGCTTGTCGTCTCCCTTAGAGTCGTCGCCGTCCTTGATCTTCGGCGCCACCGTGGAGGAGTGGAGCAGTCACCATCAACGAAGAGAGAGAGAGGCCAAACGTGGGGCCTTCGTCGTCCTCCCCGTCACGGACTAGCTCGCCGTCGCCGCTGTTGTGTTCGCGCTGTCATCGCATCTCCCAGTCGTCCCTGCCGCTACCGTGCCACCGGGAAGGAGGTCGTCAGGTCGCACAGAGTGAGAGAGAGAGAAAGCACAGGAGCAAAGGAGAGAGAGAGGAGACCTGCACCGTTTCTGGCCGCTTCAACCGCCGGAAAAACACTGCCGCCGCCTCTGTCACCGAAAACAGCCGCTGAGTCCTCTGTGTTTTTAAGCTCTAACCTTGCTTCAGCTTCCTTATCCGTTAAGTTCTCCACTGCCATAAGAGTTGTTGCTAAGGCTGGTTGTGCTAAAAGTTTATCGCGAGTTATCATCGTTCTGGTCACCGGCTGTGGCGTTGGTGTTGCCAGAATTGCCACTGGTGCTGCCGCTACTTGGTTCCCTCAAGTATGGTAAGCATTTTTGTTTTGAAGAGTCCTTTAATCGCTGCTCTATTATCATACACTGAATTTTTGCGGCGTTAATTGCTATAACATTAAGTTTCAGTTGTTGTATGTCACGATTAGAGTTGCTGTGGTTACTGCAAAAGTGGCTTGGAGCTGAGGTTGCAATTTTCGGTGATTTCGGGTTGAGAGAGAAGGTTCCTGTGACGCATTTGGGTTTTGGTTTTGCGTATTGAGGTAGGGGCTCTTCTAAAAAGCTATTTTATATCTGGAATTGTTATAAATGGATACTGGTGTGAGAATTATATACTTTTAGTGATTGTACCAGTCTTATGTATTGTTTGGCTACTTTGGATGGATATGATTATATGTTTTGATTAGATTATTGTTTTGTTTTTGATAAATGAATTGTTGCTGAACTGTTTCTTTAAAGTTTTGGAAATGAATTTAATCGGTTGATAATGAGTTGATTTTGAAACAGTTTCCTTGAGATATGAAAATGAGGTGAATATTGGATTTAGCTTGCTTTTGAACTGATTTTGGATTTTGGACCGTTGAAAAAGATTGTGGAATGGTTTAGTTGGCATCCGAACTAGGCGGCAAAGTCCAAGTTTTAGGTGAGGTGCTGCCGAAATTTCTATTAAAATCCTAGACTTTGTTTGAAAAGTTATTTAGAAAGGTTTGGATTTGAGAAATTGTATTATTTGATTTATTAAGAAAATATTTATGTTTTCGAGCTTAATTTATTTAAGTAAACTATATGTCTTGAGTTCGATTTATTTAGAAATAAATTATTTTACCATTTGAATCACTGAAGAAAAGTATTATGTTTTAATATTGATTTTTAATATAAAAAGGACTTTTGCTTTTGGTTAGACTTAAAGGTTTCGTTCAGAGGTGCTTTTAGTGATTTTAAAGGAAATTAGACTTTGACTGAATAATTGCGTTTGTGACATTTTGGAAGAAGCCAGAGAATTGGTTTTAAGGAGGAACCTAAAAGTGGTTTTAATTAAAATAAATCGGTTCCGTTTCAAGTGAATTGACTTTGGATTGGGTTGGGACTTGTGACTTTATATGATCCAGTTTTATAATGAACTCTGTTTTTATTTGCTTAAACCAAGGATATACGATTTTAAGAATTTCAAAGAATCGGCTGAGAAATTTTATTATCGAATCCTATATTAGGATGAATGATTTTGAATTCTTCAAAGGAGATTTTAATTTGTCTTGGTTTTGGAATTTTGGAAATACAATGCTGAGGGTGAATTTGTTTTAGAAAAGAGAAAGTTACATTTGAGGAAAAGTGGTTATGAGCCTGAAAAGATTTGTGAAATAGGGATTTTAAAGCCAAGGCTGGAAAGAATTGATTGTCGATTTCAAAGTAAATTGAATTGAGAAAAAGTGATTTATGGCTTGAATGATGATTTTATGAGTTTGATGATGTTGGATGGTGGAAGTGCTTATATGTTATGAGCCGGAATGGCTGTATATGATAATGAATTATGGCTGATTGTGGAATATGTTATGAGCCGGATGGCTGAGTATGAATATGAATGATTTTGAGCTGATAAAGTGATTGTTGCACTTCCAATTATCTGTGATACGAGTTTTCTTGGGTGAAAGCAGTGGCTAGCCACCATGTGCTCCAGGTTGAAACTCGATACTCTGCTGACCCTATGTCGTAAGTGTGGCCGGACACTGTGAAAGTTCCGGATGAGCTCGCCCCTGTGAATAAACACCAGTGAGGGTGTTGGATGTGAATTATGATTATGATTATGAATAACTCGAGTTGGGGATGCACGATAGAGGGACAGTCTAATGGTTAGCTACCAGGACTTGTCGGGTTGGCTTTATAACCGACTGATGATATCATTAGCCACTAGGACAGGCATTCATCATATGCATCTATGTGACCTTGTTTGGGTGTGCATATTGTACTTGGTTTGCCTTTGTGATTACTTGTGATTAACTGCTAAATGTTCTACTTGCCGTAACTGTTTGTTTGTGCTTGAACTGTCCTATTTGTGTTTGCGACTGAGACTCTGTTGGACTGTGGTGGTTGGTTGTTGTCTGGGTTGTTTGGGCCTAGGGCCGTAGTTGATTAAGAAATGGGCTGATGATTGGTTTCGGTTTTGTGTATATTGTTTAGAAAAGTATGAAAAACTAATCTGGTTCAGCATAGATAAACCTTTTGAAAGGCTTTTGAATTTTTAAGAAATGAACAGTTCCTCTTTCAGAAAGATTTCATATTTTCTTTTATAGTAAACCTTTGCTTTTGAAATGATGCATAAGGCGGTTATTGATCACTGTAACGATTTTATCTCGCGTATCCTATTATAGTATTTCTGCAACCCTATAGCGAGAACCCTTTCGAGGATGATGTTCTCACTCCCCTGCAGATCTTCTCTTTTCATGTTACAGACGACGAAGTTCAGAGGATATTATTTATTTTCTATCAGCTGATATTTTGTATTGTTTTAGTATTTATGTTTTTCTCGTCTTTAATTTTGCAAGTCTTATAAGAGGGATAGGATTTTGATATGAGATGTTTGTAAATTATATATATATATATATATATATATTTCCTGTGAGTATTGTAACTTATATTTTTAGTTTGGATGTTTTTTTTTTTTAAATTCGGTTCAAGTTTTAAACAGGCTCATATTTTAATATTAAATATTATAAGAGTCGTCGTAATACCCGATCAATCAGAGTGGCGCAACCGGAAGCGTGACATTTTGATAGTTAGGGTGTTACATGGCACGCCACTCTTCATTCTTCTTCATGCCTTGTGGAAGGCGTGGCACGCCCAAGGTGGCATTGCACACCACCCCTCTTTGCTTCATTGAGGGCATGGCACTCCAGAGTGGAGTTGCACGCCACCTTCCTCTGCTTCATGCTAGCTTCCTTTGCTTGTCTTCTTCCTCTTTGTTCTTGCTAACATTCTTTTAATAATCTCCTACAAAATAAAACACAAAGTACTCAAAGTAGCAAGATTTCAAGGAATATAAAGAAAGATCACTAACTTTATTAAGAGAATAATAAGGAAAACTACTAAAAGATGCTCATGCATCAGAGAGAAGTTACTTAAGAAGAGACTCAATGTCGAATGGAGGGGTTGAGAGAAGCAAAGTTGGTGGATTTAGAAGCAGCAATGGTGCACGAAATCGTGATCATCAATGGCGCCATCAACATGGTACGCTCAATTGTAATCTCAACTTTTTATCACAACTTTGCACAACTAACCAGCAAGTGCATTGGGTCGTCCAAGTAATAAACCTTACGTGAGTAAGGGTCGATCCCACGGAGATTGTCGGCTTGAAGCAAGCTATGGTCACCTTGTAAATCTCAGTCAGGCGGATATAAAATAGTTATGGAGTTTTCGAATATTAATAATAAATAGACAGAAAATAAAGATAGAAATACTTATGTATATCATTGGTGAGAATTTCAGATAAGTGTATGGAGATGCGTTCGTTCCTCTGAACTTCTGCTTTCCTGCTGTCTTCATCCAATCAATCTTACTCCTTTCCATGGCTGGCTTTATGTAAGGGCATCACCGTTGTTAATTGCTACATCCCATCCTCTTGTGAAAATGGTCCAAATGCTTTGTCACAGCACGGCTAATCATCTGAGGTTCTCGATCATACTGGAATAGGATTTACCCTCCTTTTGCGTCTGTCACTACGCCCAGCACTCGCGAGTTTGAAGCTCGTCACAGTCATTCAATCCCTGAATCCTACTCGGAATACCACAGACAAGGTTTAGACTTTCCGGATTCTCATGAATGCCACCATCAATCTAGCTTACACCACAAAGATTCTGATTAAGAGATCTAAGAGATACTCATTCAATCTAAGGTAGAACAGAAGTGGTTGTCAGGCACGCGTTCATAGGGAATGATGATGATTGTCACATTCATCACATTCATGTTGAAGTACGAATGAATATCTTAGAAGCGGAATAAGTTAAATTGAATAGAAAACAGTAGTACTTTGCATTAATCTTTGAGGAACAGCAGAGCTCCACACCTTAATCTATGGAGTGCAGAAACTCTACCGTTTGAAAATACATAAGTGAAAGGTTCAGGCATGGCCGAATGGCCAGCCCCCATGATCTAAGAACCAGGCGTCCAAAGATGATCCAAAGATCCTAAGATACAATCCAGGAATCAAAGATGTCTAATACAATAGTAAAAAGTCCTATTTATAATAAACTAGCTACTAGGGTTTACAGAAGTAAGTAATTGATGCATAAATCCACTTCCGGGGCCCACTTGGTGTGTGCTTGGGCTGAGCTTGAATGTTACACGTGCAGAGGCTCTTTTTGGAGTTGAACGCCAGGTTGTAACATATTTCTGGCGTTCAACTCTGGTTTGTGACTTGTTTCTGGCGTTTAACTCCAAACAGCAGCGTAGAACTGGCGTTCAATGCCCTTTTACGTCATCTAAACTCGTTCAAAGTATGGACTATTATACATTTCTGGAAAGTCCTGGATGTCTACTTTCCAACGAAATTAGAAGCGCGCCATTTTAAGTTCTGTAGCTCCAGAAAATCCACTTTGAGTGCAGAGAGGTCAGAATCCAACAGCATCAGCAGTCCTTCTTCAACCTCTGAATCTGATTTTTGCTCAAGTCCCTCAATTTCAGCCAGAAAATACCTAAAATCACAGAAAAACACACAAACTCATAGTAAAGTCCAGTAATATGAATTTAACATAAAAACTAATAAAAACATCCCTAAAAGTAACTAGATTCTACTAAAAACATACTAAAAACGTATAAATTATCCGCTCATCACAACACCAAACTTAAATTGTTTCTTGTCCCCAAGCAACTGAAAATCAAATAGGATAAAAAGAAGAGAATATACTATAAATTCCAAACTACCAATGAAACATAGCTCCAATCAGATGAGCGGGACTTGTAGCTTTTTGCCTCTTGAATAGTTTTGGCATCTCACTTTATCCATTGAGGTTCAGAATGATTAGCATCTATAGGAACTCAGAGTTCAGATAGTGTTATTGATTCTCCTAGTTTAGTATGATGATTCTTGAACACAGCTATTTTATGAGTCTTGGCCGTGGCCCTAAGCACTTTATTTTCCAGTATTACCACCGGATACATAAATGCCACAGACACATAATTGGGTGAACATTTTCAGATTGTGACTCAGCTTTGCTAAAGTCTCCAATTAGAGGTGTCCAGGGTTCTTAAGCACACTCTTTTTTTGCTTTGGACCTTGACTTTAACCGCTCAGTCTCAAGTTTTCACTTGACACCTACACGCCACAAACACATGGTTAGGGACAGCTTGGTTTAGCCGCTTAGACCAGGATTTTATTCTTTTAGGCCCTCCTATCCACTGATGCTCAAAGCCTTGGGATCCTTTTTGTTGCCCTTGCCTTTTGGTTTTAAGGGTTATTGGCTTTTTGCTCTTGCCTCTTGGTTTTAAGAGCTTTTGGCTTTTTCTACTTGCTTTTTCTTTTTCTTTCTATTTTTTCGCCTATTTTTTTCTTTTTTTTTTCTGCAAGCTTTGTTCTTTGCTGCTTTTTCTTGCTTCAAGAATCATTTTTATGATTTTTCAGATTATCAAATAACATGTCTCCTTGTCATCATTCTTTCAAGAGCCAACATATTTAACATTCTTAAACAACAACTTCAAAAGACATATGCACTGTTCAAGCATTCATTCAGAAAACAAGAAGCATTGTCACCACATCAATATAATTAAACTAAGTTCAAGGATAAATTCGAAACTCATGTACTTCTTGTTCTTTTGAATTAAAACAGTTTTCATTTAAGAGAGGTGATGGATTCATAGGACATTCATAACTTTAAGACAAAGTTACTAGCTACTAATGATCATGTAATGAAGACACAAACATGGATAAGCACTTAACATAGAGAAAACGAAAAACAGAGAAAGTAAGAACAAGGAATGAGTCCACCTTAGTGATGGTGGCGTTTCCTTCTTGAGGAACCAATGATGTCCTTGAGCTCTTCTATGTCTCTTCCTTGTCTTTGTTGCTCCTCCCTCATTGCTTTTTGATCTTCTCTAATTTCATGAAGGATGATGGAGTGCTCTTGATGTTCCACCCTTAGTTGTCCCATGTTGGAACTTAATTCTCCTAGGGAGGTGTTGATTTGCTCCCAATAGTTTTGTGGAGGAAAATGCATTTGAGGCATCTCCGGGATCTCATGGTGATGAGTTTCATGCGTCTCTTGAGATCCATGAATGGGCTCTCTTGCTTGCTCCATCCTTTTCTTAGTGATGGACTTCTCTTCCTCAATGGAAATGTCTCCTTCTATGAAAGCTCCAGCTGAGTAACATAGATGGCAAATAAGATGAGGTAAAGCTAGCTTTGCCATGGGGAGGACTTTTCGGCTATTTTGTAGAGTTCAAGGGAGATAACTTCATGAACTTCTACTTCCTCTCCAATCATGATGCTATGAATCATGATGGTCCGATCCACAGTAACTTCAGATCGGATGCTAGTGGGGATGATGGAGCGTTGTATGAAATCTAACCATCCTCTAGCTACAGACTTGAGGTCCAGTCTTCTTAGTTGAACCAGCTTGCCTTTGGAGTCAATCTTCCATTGAGCTCCTTCCACACATATGTCCATGAGGACTTGGTCCAACCTTTGATTAAAGTTGACCCTTCTAGTGTAGGGGCGTGCATCTCCTTGCATCATAGGCAAGTTAAACGCCAACCTCACATTTTTCGGGCTAAAATCTAAGTATTTCCCCCGAACCATGGTGAGATAATTCTTTGGGTCCGGGTTCTTACTTTGATCATGGTTCCTAGTGATTCATGCATTGGCATAGAACTCTTGAACCATTAGGATGCCGACTTGTTGGATGGGTTTTGTTAGAACTTCCCAACCTCTTCTTTGGATTTCATGTCGGATCTCCAGATACTCATTCTTCTTGAGCTTGAAAGGGACCTCAGAGATCACCTTCTTCTTGGCCACAACATCATAGAAGTGGTCTTGATGAGCTTTGGAGATGAATCTTTCCATCTCCCATGACTCGGAGGTGGAAGCTTTTGTCTTCCCTTTCCCTTTTCTAGAGGATTCTCCGGTCTTAGGTGCCATCAATGGTAATGGAAAAACAAAAAGCTTATGCTTTTACCACACCAAACTTAGAATATTGCTCGCCCTCGAGCAAGAAAAGAAAGAATAGATGAAGAAGAAGAAGAAATGGAGGAGAGGGAGAGGGAGATGTGTTTCGGTCAAGAAGGGGAAGAGAGGGTTGTGTTGTGTGAAAATGAGGAGGAATGGAGGGCTATATATAGGGAAGGGAGGGGGGTAAGGTTTCGGCCATATAGGGTGGGTTTGGGTGGGAAATTGATTTTGAATTTTGAAGGTAGGTGCCGTTTATGAGGTAGGTTTATGGGGAAGAGTGGATGGATATGAGTGGTGAAGTGGTGATAGGGAAGAGAGATTGAGGTGATTGGTGAAGAGTTTTGGGGAAGAGTGTTTATGGGATAGTGTGAAAGAGGGGTGAGAAGAAGTGAGTGAAGGTAGGTGGGGATCCTGTGGGGTCCAGAGATCCTGAGGTGATCCTGTGGGGTCCACAGATCCTGAGGTGTTCAAGGATTTACAACCTTGCACCAAATTAGGCATGCAAAATGCCCTTGCACACAACTCTGGGCGTTCAGTGCCAGATTGGTGCTTGTTTTGGGCGTTGAACGCCCATTTGTTGCCCATTTCTGGCGTTGAACGCTAGAACCATGCTTGTTCTGGGCGTTCAGCGCCAGCTCTTCTCCAGGGTGCAATTCTGGCGTTCAAACGCCCAGATGCTGCCCATTTTGGGTGTTCAGCGCCAGAACCATGCTCTGTTTTGGCGTTGAACGCCAGCCAGATGCTTCTTACTGGCGTTTAAACGCCAGTAAGGTCTTCCTCCAGGGTGTGATTTTTCTTCTGCTGTTTTTGATTCTGTTTTCAATTTTTATATTTATTTTGTGACTCCACATGATCATGAACCTAATAAAACATGAAAGAACAAGAAAAATAAAATTAGATAAATAAAAATTGGGTTGCCTCCCAACAAGCGCTTCTTTAATGTCAATAGCTTGACAGTGGGCTCTCATGGAGCCTCACAGATGTTCAGAGCATTGTTGAGACTCCTCAACACTAAACTTAGAGTTTGGATATGAGAGTTCAACACCAAACTTAGAGTTTGGTTGTGGCCTCCCAACACCAAACTTAGAGTTTGACTGTGGGGGTTCTGGTTGACTCTGTTTTGAGAGAGGCTTTTTATGCTTCTTCTTCATGTTTACATAAGGGTAACCTTGAGTTGTAAACACAAGGGAGTCCTCATTCAATTGAAGGACTAATTCACCTCTGTCAACATCAATCACAGCTCTTGTTGTGGCTAGAAAAGGTCTTCCAAGGATGATGGATTCATCCTCATCCTTCCCAGTATCAAGGATTATGAAATCAGCAGGGATGTAAAGGCCTTCAACCTTTACTGACACGTCCTCTACTTGTCTATAAGCCTGTTTTCTTGAATTGTCTGCCATCTCTAATGAGATTTTAGCAGCTTGCACCCCATAGATTCCCAGTTTCTCTATTACAGAGAGGGGCATGAGGTTTATCCCTGAACCAAGGTCACACAGAGCCTTCTCAAAGATCATGTTGCCTATGGTACAAGGTATTACGAACTTTCCAGGATCCTGTTTCATCTGAGGCAATCTCAGTTGATCCAGATCACTTAGTTCATTGGTGAACA
This sequence comes from Arachis hypogaea, assembly GCF_003086295.3. Lineage (NCBI taxonomy): Eukaryota > Viridiplantae > Streptophyta > Magnoliopsida > Fabales > Fabaceae > Arachis > Arachis hypogaea. The sequence goes on from NC_092046.1 coordinate 27,247,147, forward strand.
AGGGAGGTTCATCGTCCCAAGTCTCAATACCAAATAATTGGGCATTCAGCTTCATGATTGCACCAAGAAACTTGGCAGCTTGCTCTTCAGTAACATCCTCATTCTCTTCAGAAGAGGAATACTCATCAGAGCTCATGAATGGCATAAGGAGGTTTAATGGAATCTCTATGGTCTCTAGATGAGTCTCAGATTCCTTTGGTTCCTCAAAGGGAAGCTCCTTATTGATCACTGGACGTCCTAGGAGGTCTTCCTCCTTGGGATTCACGTCCTCTCCTTCCTTCACAGGTTTGGCCATGGTGATTAATTCAATGGCCTTGCACTCTCCTTTTGGATTTTCTTCTGTATTGCTTGGGAGAGTACTAGGAGGGATTTCAGTGATCCTTTTACTCAGCTGGCCCACTTGTGCCTCCAAATTTCTAATGGAGGACCTTGTTTCATTCATGAAACTTACAGTGGCCTTAGATAGATCAGAGACTAAGTTTGCTAAATTAGAGGTATTTTGTTCTGAGTTCTCTATCTGTTGCTGAGTGGATGATGGAAAAGGTTTACTACTGTTAAACCTATTTCTTCCACCATTATTAAAGCCTTGTTGAGGCTTTTGATCCTTCCATGAGAAATTTGGATGATTTCTCCATGATGGGTTATAGGTGTTTCCATAAGGTTCACCCATATAATTTACCTCTGCTATTGCAGGGTTTTCAGGATCATAAGCTTTTTCTTCAGAAGATGCCTCTTGAGTACTGTTGGATGCAACTTGCATTCCATTCAGACTCTGAGAAATCATATTGACTTGCTGAGTCAATATTTTGTTCTGAGCCAGTATGGCATTCAGAGTATCAATTTCAAGAATTCTCTTCTTCATAGGCGTCCCATTATTCACAGGATTCCTTTCAGAAGTGTACATGAACTGGTTGTTAGCAACCATGTCAATGAGTTCTTGAGCTTCTGCAGGCGTTTTCTTTAAGTGAATGGATCCACCTGTAGAAGTATCCCATGACATTTTAGCTAATTCAGACAGACCATCATAGAATATGTCCAGGATGGTCCATTCTGAAAGCATGTCAGAAGGACACTTTTTGGTCAGTCCTTTGTATCTCTCCCAAGCTTCATAGAGGGATTCACCTTCTTTCTGTCTGAAAGTCTGAACATCCACTCTAAGCTTACTCAGCTTTTGAGGAGGAAAGAACTTGGCTAAGAAAGCCTAGACCAGCTTATCCCAAGAGTTCAGGCTATCCTTAGGTTGAGAGTCCAACCATACTCTAGCTCTGTCTCTTACAGCAAAAGGGAAAAGCATGAGCCTGTAGACTTCAAGATCTACTCCATTAGTCTTAACAGTATCACATATCTGCAAGAATTCAGTTAAGAACTGAAAAGGATCTTCAGATGGAAGTCCATGAAACTTGCAGTTTTGCTGCATCAGAGAAACTAATTGAGGTTTTAGCTCAAAGTTGTTTGCTCCAATGGCAGGAATGGAGATGCTTCTTCCATGTAAATTGGAATTAAGTGCAGTAAAGTCACCAAGCATTCTCCTTGCATTATTGTTGTTGGGTTCGGCTGCCATCTCCTTTACTTGTTCGAAATTTTCAATAAGGTTGTCTCTGAATTGTTGTAATTTAGCCTCTCTTAGTTTCCTCTTCAGAGTCCTTTCAGGTTCTGGATCAGCTTCAACAAGAATGCCTTTTTCCTTGTTCCTGCTCATAAGAAAGAGAAGAGAACAAGAAAAAAGAGGAATCCTCTATGTCACAGTAAAGATGTTCCTTATTGTTAGTAGAAGAAGAAAAGGAATAAGGGTGAAGAAGAATGAAGAATCCAAACACAAGGGTAAGGATAGCAGCAGTGATGTGAGATGAAGAGAAGTGCTAGTAGATGAATAAATAATTAGAAGGAGATGAGGGAGATGGAGAATTTTCGAAAATAATTTTTGAAAAAGAGTTAGTGATTTTCGAAAATAGTTTTTGAAAACGGTTAGTAATTTTCGAAAATTAAAATAAAAATTAAAATAATTAGTTAATTAAAAAGATTTTTTTTTGAAAAAGAGGGAAGATATTTTCGAAAATTAGAGAGAGAGGGAGTTAGTTAGGTAGTTTTGAAAAAGATAAGAAACAAACAAAAAGTTAGTTAGTTAGTTGAAACAAATTTGAAAATCAATTTTGAAAAGATAAGAAGATAAGAAGTTAGAAAGGATATTTTAAAATCAAATTTTGAAAAAGATATGATTTTGAAAAAGATAAGATAGAAAGATATTTTTGAAAAGATATGATTAAAATTATTTTTGAAAAAGATTTGATTTTTAAAATCACAATTAATGACTTGATTCACAAGAAATCACAAAATATGATTCTAGAACTCAAAGTTTGAATCTTTCTTAACAAGCAAGTAACAAACTTGAAATTTTTTGAATCAAAACATTAATTGATGATGTTATTTTCGAAAATTAGGAGATAAAGATAAGAAAAAGATTTTTGAAAAATATTTTTAAAATTTTCGAAAATAACTAAGAAAATTGAAAAAGATTTTATTTTTGAAAAAGATTTTGAAAAAGATAAGATTTTCAAATTAAAAATTTGATTTGACTCATGAAAACAACTAGATTTTTTAAATTTTTGAAAAAGTCAAATCTAATTTTCAAAATTTTAAGAGAAGAAAAAGGAGAAGTTGAATTGAATAGAAAACAGTAGTACTTTGCATTAATCTTTGAGGAACAGCAGAGCTCCACACCTTAATCTATGGAGTGCAGAAACTCTACCGTTTGAAAATACATAAGTAAAAGGTTCAGGCATGGCCGAATGGCCAGCCCCCATGATCTAAGAACCAGGCGTCCAAAGATGATCCAAAGATCCTAAGATACAATCCAGGATTCAAAGATGTCTAATACAATAGTAAAAAGTCCTATTTATAATAAACTAGCTACTAGGGTTTACAGAAGTAAGTAATTGATGCATAAATCTACTTCCGGGGCCCACTTGGTGTGTGCTTGGGCTGAGCTTGAATGTTACACGTGCAGAGGCACTTTCTGGAGTTGAACGCCAGGTTGTAACATATTTCTGGCGTTCAACTCTGGTTTGTGACTTGTTTCTGGCATTTAACTCCAGACAGCAGCGTAGAACTGGCATTCAACGCCCATTTACGTCATTTAAACTCGTTCAAAGTATGAACTATTATATATTTCTGGAAAGCCCTAGATGTCTACTTTCCAACGCAATTGGAAGCACGCCATTTTGAGTTCTGTAGCTCCAGAAAATCCACTTTGAGTGCAGGGAGGTCAGAATCCAACAGCATCGGTAGTCCTTCTTCAACCTCTGAATCTGATTTTTGCTCAAGTCCCTCAATTTCAGCCAGAAAATACCTGAAATCACAGAAAAACACACAAACTCATAGTAAAATCCAGAAATGTGAATTTAACATAAAAACTAATAAAAACATCCCTAAAAGTAACTAGATTCTACTAAAAACATACTAAAAACAATGCCAAAAAACGTATAAATTATCTGCTCATCAAGCAGCAACAGTTTATGCAGGAAATTCTTAGAGTAGTCGGGATGAGATTGATACTTGTTCTAATCTGAACATGGTGGGTGAGTAAGACAGGTAGTAATCAAGTGTCCAAAGAGCTTGTTATAATGGTAGAAAAGTTTTGGATAAATGGAGTCAATGTGACCTTTCTGTTTGCATCTTTGACATTCAATAGAAGGACAATTTGAGAAGAGGTACCCAGAATGGTTATAGTTTCGACAAAATTTACCTTCTCTATCGATGGCAGCAAAGACAGTTTCACTCTTAAAGCGAATCAACCCCAAGAGTGTTTCTTCAGTCTTAAGACAAGGAAGCACGTCTTCAAGGCTAGGCAAGGGATTTTGATGAATAAGAGAAGCTCTAACCAACTCGTAGTCATCAGTTAGAGCCATGAGGAACTGTATGAGACGAGTTCGGTTGCGACAATCCTCATATGCCTTAGCATCAGTTGTATTTATAATAATAAGCTCACAGGAGGTCAATTGATCCCAAATAATTTTCATCTGAGCAAAAAGATCAAAGACTGCCTTTTCCACGTTCTTGCTTGAGGCTATGAAGCTCCTTTAGCAATTGGTACTGATGAGAAAGGTCAGAAATAGTGTAGTATTTTGTCAAATGATCCCATACCTCTTTAGTAGTTTCAAAATGCCCAAACCGTAAATGAATACCTGGGGTAGAAGTGTTGCAAAACTAAGTGATAATCTGGTGAGTTTTACTATCCCAATCTTCTAATTTTTTCACAAAGTCTTACTCAACTTACTCCTTAGATTTGGAGGTCCCATATTTTGATTTGTCAGCCACAATTGGCTTAATAGGACAAACAACATCACCAATAATATAGCACCACAATTTGCGCCCTTTAAGAAATCCTCTCATAGCTTCAACCCAATGAGCATAGTTGGAGCCATTGAGGATAACAGGAATATGTTGAAAAATATCTAATTATTTCATAACAATAGATACAAAGAAGGAAACTGCAAGATCATGGCAGAAATTGAGAAAACAGAGAAAAAAATCGAAAAGAGTACACCAAAAATTCTTAAAATGGGTCCTACTATATGCCACGTCAGCAGACATGTGGCAACGTCTGAGTAGAGAGGAAAGACATGTCAATGCTGAGTCAGTGAGGGTTGACATGCGGGTCAACGAAGTGGTCCGGATCGGGTCGAGGGACGGGTTGACACGCAGATCTGGGGGGAGGCGCTGCTCCAAGACGTGTACGATTCTGGACCGTTGATCATGGATGGTGATCAACGGTGTTGGGTGTAGGAAAAAGGGGAAACAGGCAGTGAAGGTTGCGGCGGCGCATGGTAGCGCGTAGGCAGTCTCCGGCGACGAGATTAGGTTTGTTGGACTCAGAATGGCGAGACGAAGATGATGGTGTAGTCGCCAACAAAATACAGCATCATGAAAGGATCGAAAACAGGAGCAGAAAAACATTGTCGAAAGAGAAAAATATAAATGGCTATGAACGAATTTTCATTGAAAAAAAAAAAAACCTAAACTCTTACTATCATGTTAGAAACAAGAGAGTTATCTAAAAAAAATATTTTTATGTATTATTCAATATAGAATAAATGATACAATATACAAAGATATATAAATACTAGATGAATCAAAACAATAAAAATATAATATCCTACCATACATACATACATATATATATATATATATATATATATATATATATATATGCTAAATAAATATAATTAATACTAAGTGATATTAATTAATGCTAATTATACTCTAACCCCCATTTCCTAGGCCATTTCGTACGTAACAGACCACTTCACATGAGCCAGTCAAGGATTGGCCCATTTTGGATGCATAGCAGGAAAAATGGGCACAAACTATTTGCATCCCATTTTAAACCGGGTGCATTTTGAAAATTAGTGTATTCTTAATATTTATTTTAATGAAGAAAGGCTTTATAGTTGTAAGTTGTAACTTAGTAAGATCAGTTGCTACTGATGATATAGTCAACGAAACTTTAACTGAGAGGCGAGAGCAATAAAAGGAGTTGACAGGGGATGAAAATTGAGAAGTACAAGTCCGCATTGTAGTTGAGCTGATTGATTATCCTGTGTGTGTGTGGTTCCCCACACCATTGCCATTGCCATTATTTGCATTTGCTTCTTCTCATTACTCTCCTTTGACTTCAATTAATGCTGCAGGCACTCAACTAATTATGAGATCCTGTGCACCCTGTCTTGGATCAAGTCCACGGTAACTCATCCTCATTAATCATTTTCATCTTCCAGATACAAACAAAAATCTTGCAGTAGTATCGTACTATACCACAGAGCCATCGTGTTAAATATTTTGTTGACTCAAATATATATAGAGTAAATTTTGACTAAAAGTTCTTGATATCTCAAATTTTAATTAATTCAAAAAGATCATATAAAATTAATTTTATGATTTAATTCCGTTTCTTAATTTCAATATTTATTCAAAATATTCCTCAAAATTTGATTATTTAGCTCAACTTATTCTCTAATTTTTTTATGAGATAACTTAATATAATTTTTTAAGGTTCGTTTTTTTACGCCACGTTATTATGACATCTATGAAATAATGGTTAAGAGACTGAATTAAATTATGACGCAAATTTAGAGGGTGAATTGAATTAAATTTTGATGAATCAAATTTTATTATAATGTTAAATTTAAATGACCATTTTAGGTTCATTAAAATATAGAAAAATGAATTAAATCTCCAATGAAATTTGAGGAACCAAATTAAAATTTTAAGGGTTTGTGTTGGACAACTGTAATTCTAACAATGATTTAAAATGATCATTTCATCTCATCTTTAATAAAAAAAATATGTGACAAATTAGTTTTCTAGACATATATATCAAGAAGGTCTAATATGTCTTTCTGTTTAGCAGGGAGGAATAAATTTGTCTTGTAACAATCTGTATGATTAAGTATTTGAAACGATATGAAAAATAGTGAAAGACAAAAGTTGTCTGACACTAGTTGCCAAAGATTAATTTAAAATTCATTCTATATTTTATTATTAGATAATGAAATATAAATATTTAAAATCAAATTTATAAGGCATTTAATAACAGTAAGACGTAAATTGATAATATTTTATTTAATATTTATTCATGAAACGTCAAAGAAATGGAAAAGAAAAAAAAAAGAAAGAAAAAATAATAAAAAAGTAATCATATAGCATTAAAGTTTTAGAAGACCAACAATTTAGTTAAAGAAAATCAACAATTGGTTAATATTCACTTAAATAAAAAATACTAATCACTTAGCGTTTCTAAATATTATAATATGTGTTCTCTTTTTTTTTTTTTTTGTTATATATTTTTTGAAAAAGTCAGTGTAAAATAGAAAGGTGATTGATACTGTAGATAAAGAAAGATATCAACTACCAAATGAAATAACAATAATAATTAAAAGTTAAAGCAAGTAAACGAAAGTAATCAAAGTTGATAAACTTTTCTTCAGCCAATTTTGGACGACACTTTTAGGGAATACTTTTAGGGAAAAACATAAATTCGCTAGTACTTTTGCTTTCACTTGGTTGGAAAATCGTAAAGTTGAATACAATAATAATGCAAAATTTCAAGTCAATTTCTTTATAATAATTGATTCTTTTAAGAGCCAAAAAGCTGGAAATTAAAAAAGAAAGGAAACTAAGAAAATAAAAGTGAACTATCAATCTAGTTTTTTATCTATTTTTTAAAATGATAATGCAATTCTTTAGGATAAAAATAATTCATTTTAGTCTCTATCTTTTATTTCTGTGACATAACGTGATTTTTATGGGTATTTTTTCGTTAACTCTGAACGAAAAATACTAATGTGTCAGATTCAGAAATAGATAGAGATGTAATTGTCTTTAAATTTAAATTAGTTAGTGGTTTATTTGTTCTCATTCTTTAAACAAGATCTTTTTTAAATTATATTTTTATTTATTATATTAATATTTTATTAATAAATTATTGAATATATAATATAATAATAAAAATTAATTAATAAATTATTTAAATTTAAAAATATCATTTATTATGAAACTAAATAAATAATTCTCAAATATAATTTTTAAATATATAAATAATAAATATTAAAATATGATTAATATATTAATAATAATAATTCTATGATATACAATATATTAGTATTATGATCTAGATAATTTTCACAATAAAGTGAAAACTAATGAACACATTATTTGATATATATATAGTAGAAATTTTTTTGAGTAATATATATATATATATATATATTATGTTTATTTTATTTTATTTAGTATTAGTAGTCTACTCATAGTGTATTTTAGTGTAAAGATATCAAATAGAATTATTAATTTAATTTAAAAAAATAAAAAATTAAATTTATTATTACTCAAAATTTTTTTACTATATATCAAATAATGTGTTCATTAGTTTTTATTTTATTGTAAAAATTATCTATATCATAATAATAATAGTATATCATAGGATTATTATTATTAATATATTAACCGTATTTTAATATTTATTATTTATATATTTAAAAATTATATTTAAAATTTATTTATTTAGTTTCATAATAAATAATATTTTTAAAATTAAATAATTTATTAATTAATTTATACTTATTATATCATATTCAATAATTTATTAAAAAAATATAAATATAATGAATAAAAAATAATTTCAAAAAAAGATATTTAAAAAAAATAAATCTCTAACCAATTTGAATTTAAAGACAATTAAATTTTTGTCTATTTTTAAATCTGATATATCAGTATTATCCATTTTAAAATTTGAAATGTCAGTATTTTTCGTTTAAAATTCATAAAAAAATACTCACAAAATTGTATTCTGTCACAAAAATAAAAAACAAAAACTGAAATAAATTGTTTTTATTTTAAAAAATTGCATTATAATTTAAAAAAAAAAAATTGAGTTGGTAGTTCACTGAAAAAATAAAGAAGACAAAGTCTGACTTGATTGATGCACATGGGCTCCAAAATATAAAACGAATAAAGCAGTCTCAAGTCTCAACGCTCATCCTTTCCGGCACACTATCAACTCATTCATAATTTTAATTGAGCAATGTTAGTAGGTGTACACTAAAATTAATTATTAAAATTAGTTATTAATATAAAATATATATTAAAATATAAATATATATTAAAAATAAATTAAATTATATATATATTTATATATAAATATATTAGTGATTAATTTTAGTAGTTAATTTTAGAATATAAATAATATTTTTTATTTTGATTTAAGAAATTAAGACGTCTAAAAATACGTTTTTTAATTTGAATATGGAAGTAAAGGAAGTGTTGGACTCACGTATGGGGAAGAGGGGTGCTTCACTTCGTTGTGGGATCAGAGGAAGCAGAACTCGGACCCTCCAAGCTGTGTCCCTCAAATGTAAAAAAAAAAAATTACCCAGAACAAGAGAAAATGAAAGATCCGAATTCTACGTTTCAGATTTCAAATTTCATCAGCCGCAAATTGGACCATGCGATTTGTGAAGCAAAATTTCATGACCAAAGAACTCGCATGGTCTGAGTTGTGTACTGTGAGTTTTTTCAATTTTTTAACACAAATCGGAGAGTCCGATTTGTGTACTCTGAATTTTTTTCAACTTTTTAAACACAAATCGGATCCTCTCTGATTTGTGTACTCCCACAATTTTAAAATACACTAAAAATTATTATATTAAAATATATCATTCATTTTGCTTTCATGTCAAAATTTTTTGCCCTAAAAATATTTATGAATTTTAGGAGATAGAAAGATAGAAAAACAAAGTTAGGAGAAGGAGGAAATAGTGTTATACCTTAATTATTTTTAATAGAAAATATTGAACCAGTTTGAGTAGTATTCTAAAAAAACATCTCGTTATACTTATTTTTAAAGATCAGATGTGACCAGAATCTTATAAAAGGGAATGGATATTATTGTTACTCTCTAGTTTTAATAATGTTACTTCTGATTTAATATAATAAATTTTATTAAAAATATATGTTTATATTAAAAATAAGATCTTTTAAATAAGAGTATCGTTATTAATGTAACAGTAATAATATATATTTATTGTCCTAATAAAACCAAATAAATTTAAAAGAAGTTTTTATTTAAAAAAATATTAAAAATATAATTTATTTATATTATTTTTTATTAATTTAAATTTTTTAAAACAATAGTATCATCACAAAAATTATAAATTAGTATCAATATAAAATTCACACACAAGTAGAAAATGCTCGGTTTTACTTTTATAGGATAAAGGATTGGTAACATTCATTTTTATTATGTTAAGGATAGCAATGGATAGAATAGAATATAGTTTAAAATTTGTTATAATTTTATTTGCAGATTTAAATTTTTTAACTTGCTTAATTTGTGTTGACTTTGCAATTATATATTCGGTCGCTAAATTTTTCTTCGAAAAATTAGCGACTGTTGTGTTTGCTTCACTAATTTGCGATTTATAATTATCGAAGAAAATATTAATTGTTAGGTGGTAACTAATTCGTCATAAATTATATTTTGCGTCAAATTAGTGATAATTTTACGATTATTTTTGTAGTAGCTAATCAGGTTTATTCTTCTAGTGCTAGTCAAATAAAATCTTTTACAACCAAAATAATGGATATACAATTAGTTTTTCTAGTAGGTCTAGGACATCTTAACAATTAACACTATATCAAAAAAATTGATGAAAATAACATAAATCCTTTACAAAGTGAATATCTCAAATCAAACAAAAGAAAAGACAATATAACTAGTAACTAATAATAATATCCTACTCTATACTAAGAATAACATATTAAACTTTTATAAAAAATGGAGCAAGTTTAGCAGTTCAACAAGATCAAAATGGCATTGCCCTTTTTCCTCTTTTTCTTCTTCTCTTTGATACCGATTTATCCTCTTTCACTATGTGTTTCTTTTCTTTTTTTTTTTTTTTTTGTGTGATGAATGCACACTCTCTGTTTTTTCTTTCACTTTCACGTGGCTTATAGCCACCTCTTTTTTTTATTTTATTTTTCTTGTATTCAGTTTGTAGGCCCTATTTGTATTGGAGACCTACCAATAAATGTCTCCCTCACCAAATCAAATGGGAATAAGTTATTGCTCCACCAAATTCTCCTTTTCTTGCAAGAATCAAACCCTTGACGTATTCAATAATATATCACCTCTATGTGCTTTGATCTGGAATGAAACATGGAACTCTTACGGAGATGGATAGCATTTTGACTATCACAAAATAACACAAACTTTTCTTATTTGATGTCTAATTCTTATAGAAATATCTTCATGCACAAAAGTTTCTTAAAGCTTGAACAACAACCATGTATTATACCTCTATAGCAGATAAAGAAACATATTTCTAAAACGAGATTGTCACGATATACATTTTCCTGTAAAAGTCATCATATAACTAGAAGTAGACTTCCTAGAATCAAGATCACCAGCCATATTTATATTTGTGTAACTATCCAACACAGGTTAACTATTTCCAAAGCACAAACAAACTCTGAAAGTACTATTAAGGTATCTGAGGATCCACTTTATTACTTACTAATGTTCTTTGCCAAGATTAAAGAGAAACCAACTAACAACTCCAACAGCATGAGTAATATCCAGCCTAGTCCAAACCATAGCATACATCAAACTGCTAATCACAGATGCATATGAATCTTTTTCATTTTTTTCTTTCTCACTTCTAGGACATTGTTATGAACTCAGCTTGAAATAACTAGCAAGTGGAGTACTAACATTTGGAATTACTCATGTTAAACCTCTCTAAAACCTTCTCAATGTATTTCTGCTACAACAACCACAATTCTGATTCTTCCTATCATGAATGATACTCAACCAAGAATTTTTTTTGTAAGACCCAATTCCTTCATAGAGAAGGATTTGTTGAAAATTTTCTTAATACTTTCAATCTTCTTAATATCATGACCAACAATCAAAATGTCATCAATATAAAGCAAAACAATTATAAAGTAACCGTCAAAGAGTTTTTTGATATAACACCCTTACTATTAGATTATCATGCTTAAGTCATGATATCATTAGTGGCAAAGAAATATACCCTATATTACTTACATATATAGGAGCTTTTAAGAATGAAGCTTAAAACTAAAAGCATTTTTTATACATATACATATATTTCATATTTTGACTATACAAGATAATCAACAATCAGTACAACTTAAACAGATAAAACAACCTTCATGAATAAAAATACATCTCATATACCTTTATATATATATTTGTATACATACAACAAATAATACAATTTTCTACTCCTTTTAAAAGAATAAATAACAGCGAGAAAAAAATAACTAAATACGTCGCTTTACAAATAAACTAATGCATGTCCAATGCTCAATAAACTCTTTAGAGGCTTCCTCGTCCGTTTTCTGAAAAATATTGAGATATAGGAGGGTGAGAACCAAGCCGCACAGTCTTAATAGAAGGGTTTTAGAATTGTCATAAAAGGATATAAAACTTAATTTGCCTTACGGCAGTTGATCAATGCTTGTTTTATGAATCTTTTTCTTGCAAATTTTCTTCGTCTTTTCAACTTTTAGGATTCAATTATCACTCTTTCCCAACTTATTCTTCAATACCATTTTCTTTTCTAAACTATTCTTTTCTCATAATTAACCAATTTAATTCCACTGTCATTTACTTTTCTTAATTTCGATCATGAGACATATTACTCATTTTTCATTCCTTTCAAGATTTATCGTCCAGTCAATCTCTTTCTTAAAAAACTACTAACCATGATTCTGAACCAACAATCTCAATCACAAGAAAAAAATAATCAAGCAAATAATCATAACACATTCCAATTACACAAGCATAGACAACAGAAAAATAATTTCAAGTAATATTCAAACAAATGCAGTATGATGCATGTCTGTCCTACTGGCCATGAGCTTATGTGTTAGTTAAACTGTCAGACCCGACACATCTAGTAGTTAACCCGGCTATCATCTTTCTATCATGCATCCCCAAGAGAAAAGTATCTCATGCATGTATAAACTGGTCTTGTAGGGAGAGTGCTCTGTCACCTTCTCTTGGAGGCTAGTTAATCCGAGAATTGTGTGTCGGGCCACCCTTACGAATAAAAAAAAATGGTACAACAAAAAAGAAAATCCTCAACCTAAATCATCCACACTACAGTTGAAAATTGAATCGAATGGAATCCTCAACCTTCTATCCAATTTCTTGATTCAACAAGGGAGGGAATTCTCAACCTCACTTGTCCACCGCAACACTAAGCAAGCAAGACAAAACCACCATTCTTGCCAAGTGCAGGTGTCTCATCACTAACGCAAGTGGGACAAAACTCATGTCCTTGCCAATCAGTAGTCATATCTCAATCACAATCATGCAAGCTGGACAAACCTCTGTCCATGCCAATTCAATGATCATATCTCAATCACAATCATGGAAGTAGGACAAATCTTCGTCCTTGCCAATTCAATTATTATATCATAATCACAATCATAATCAAACATAACCATAGGCATAACAAAGATCATAATCATAATCATAATTCTCTAAAATCACATAATTCTCCAAAATCACATTTTTCACAAGAACAGTCATCCTCAAACTATCAGTGGGACAAAACCACCATCTTCACTGTGGACGGGACGAAACCACCATCTTTTCCAAGTAAGTAATCAATATCATTAATCATTTCTCAATTAGAATAATCATATCTCATCATGCAAGCGGGACGAAACCCACGTCCTTACTAATTAAACAATCATATCACAATTCAAATAACATACTTTCTTTAATCATATATCGGACCTTTTCTTTTTAAAATGATACTTTGATCTTTACTTTCAATAATAATAATAATATATTAGGTCGACACCATGCCAGGAATCACATTCTTTACTCATTTATCCTTAAATTCACAATCGGGTTCACATACCCTTCAAAAACTCAATCAGATGTCATACTCTGTTATCAGATAATAAAACATATTATTCGCTTCCAAGCTTTCTCAAACTGACCCAAATAATGCTTAGGTTCATCCTAAGACTTAAATTTCACTTTAGGTCTTTAGTATATTTCTAAATTTAACCAAAGTCTCATTCTTTTAAAATAATTCTGAATAACAAAAATCTTAAACTTCAAAGGTCGTAATACCTCAACTGACCCAAGAAAAATTCACCATTCTTGCCTACTATACTTTCAAGCATAGTCTATGAACATATATAACAAATCACTAATTAATCATAATTATTATCCATATTAATGAATCACATCTAATCGGTCATAACTTTGTTTTTCAATCCTCAATGTCAATAAAAATCCTTATTTATTAATTCTTACCAAAATTCTTAATCTTAATAATTATATTATAATAAGAAACTCAACAAAAATCACAATCCTTAAGGAAATCACAAACCTTTAGAGATAGAATATTTAAAACTTATTAAGGTTTATGTTAATTACTCTCACTCGTAATCTTGAAAAAATGTTGACATAACCTCCTCTAAAATTGGGCTTAACCACCATTAAAGGTTCTCTCAAATCCAACTAATATCTCATACCATATATTCTACAATTCTCCAATATCAATCTAAACATCAATTTAGATCCTTCATTCTCATGCACAAAACTATAAACTCAACATAATAATCAACTGCTCAATTCCTTTTATTGAAATCATAACAACACACTAATAGCTCATCAAATTCTTATGAATTAGCCATATTTAATCCTTCAATTTTAATCTAAACATAACATGATTAATTAGGATTCAACTTACTTTTCAAGTTTTCATAGCACTAAATTATAGTAATTAAACCAAATTCATCAATTTGAAGCACAATATTCATTTCCACTGAAAATCAATTATAAAACTCATCCAATGGTCCAAGCAATCAAATAATTACAACTCATATTCTCAATTAAAATGCAAGATATTCACAATCCTAATCCACCTACCAAGAGGCTTCAACCATTGTTTCTAATCTATTTTATTACTTTAACATCTATCCTCATTTAACCAATTTCATTTCTCCAAAATAGTCTAATTTAATTCATAAGACTCACACAATCACTAAAATTATATTTTTCACATTGATATCGATATATAACAATTATTTGAAATAAAATAAGTTTAAGAAAAGGCCTCTACCTCAACTAGTCGGAACTCGTAGGAGTTGCTAAACGCGATAAACCTTCTTTCTTCTTTTAATTAACATCAGCTCCATCCTAACTGCGTGAAATCACCAACTCTCTCTCAAAGCAGTGATAATTACAGTCCACGGCTATAATAGCTCAGCCCTGAGATATTAATACCTGAAAATCCTCAACAACGTATAACAGAACAACGACTGTAAGGGTTCGGAACAAGAACAATTTACCGAAACTAGAGAAAAACCAAATAATAGAGTAACAGACAACAGTTCTAACGGCCTTTCTGGCAACCTCTTACTGCAATGGCAGCAACTACCACAACGGCGAGCAGGGTAGCAGAGGTAGCACCATGACAGATTAGGGAGGAAATAGTTGCAACAGCCATACAGGGGTTTAGCTCGGCAGAAACCTCCTTCGGCAACAGTGGTAGCAGCAGTGATCACCCACCACCGTCACCTCTCTTTCCCGGTGATGAGCTCCTCACGTTCTCTTTTCCCTTTCTCGAAGTCTCTCTGTAAGACCCCGAATTTTTTATAATTAGATAATAAGTTATTTATTATTTATTATATTATTTAAGATTATATTTTCAGAGATTTTTATATATAAATTGGGAAATTTCTCAACTATAATTTAAAACTTTAGTAATTGAAAAATAATGAGAATTTTATGTTTTAATTTGAATATATTTACTTTGAACCTTATTTTATAAATAAAGAAAAAATTTATTTGATTATCTCTAATTCCAGAATTAGAGTATTTATATGAGAATAAATTATAAATTTATGAATAACTAGTATTTTTATAGATAATTATTGTTTGATTAAATTAGTTTTCAATTACTACATTACCCCTATTTTTTATTAGAAATTACCAATCTAGCCTTAGCCCTTTTTTCTTAATCAAAACCCTAACCCTAACTATACACAAACACACTCCTCCCTTTCCTCCTCAGTAGCCGCCAGCCCCCTTCCTAAAACTCACACAAAAACACACACCCCCACATGAACGAAGAGAAGAGAGAGCTCGGGAAGGAAGGAAAGAAGAAAGGAGGGAGTTGTCCCGTGCCACATTGCCGTCGCACCCAGCCGCCGTCCAGCTCGCCACCACCGTTGTCGCACGCTGCTGCTACCATCGAGATCGCCATCGCTGTCATCCAATGTTGCCATCACGTTGCCATTGAAGAAGAGAGGGAGAAGAGAACGCGAACCAGCGGCTCAGGGGGAGGAGTCGCCATCGTTCGTGCCTCCCGTTATCGCCAGCTGTGTCGCCGTTGTGCCTTGCCTCACCGCTGTTGAGTTCGTCGCTGTCCACCATTGCCAGAGGAGCAGAATGCGATGGAGAGGAGGAAGCTCATGCCACCATCATTGAACTACATGCGCCATTGCCGTTGAGCTACTCTGCCGTTGTTCTGGTCGTTAGGAACGTGGTTGTGGCCACCGGAACCACCACCAGAGCTACTACTGTTTGGCTCAGTCATTCCTCCTTAGTTACTATAAGCGTTTTAGTTCCAGAACCCTTGAAAATCAGTATTCTATTATAATCTATTAAAAGTTTTGAGATTTTGGTAACGTAGGGTTGAGTTCCAGTTCTTTCATGTCGCGATTGAAGTTGCAGTTGTTGCTATGGAGGTAAAATAGAGCTGTGGTTGCGGCTTTTGCTGTTGCAGACTGGGAGAAAAAGAGTTTTAGCGCATTTTATGGCTTTCAGGTTTTGAATATTTGAGGTAGGGACTTTTCTCAAAACCTTTTTATTTTCAAGAATTGTTACAAGTCGATATTGATAGGAAAAACATATTTTTATGATTTCGTAAGTCTTATAGATTGAATTAAGTTGCGTGGGATGGATGTGTTTGTTTGCTTGACTGATTTATTAATTGATTGAGAATGTTTAGTTAGTGGTTGCTTGATAACGCGAAATTTGTGTGGGACTGAAATACGATGAGTAATTGATGACGTTGAGATTTGATGGTTAAAGTGGTTTCTTGATTGAGTTGGTGGTTATTGAATTGGTTTTGCTTGAATTATTAAAAGTGATGGTTGTTGTACTTTTTGGTTACATTGAATTCCTTGATTTGGATATTGGATTGAAATTTGTTTGATGAAGTGTATTTTTGTAAGTTGACTGGATATTATTAAATACCAAAAATTCTAATTGATTTGGTTAATTCTAGATTCAATGCTGTTTTGGATCAAGATAAATTGAGAATTTATGAGAATGAGAAAACCCGCAAAGATGGTAAAGTCCGAGTTTTAGGAGAGGTGCTGCCAAAATTTTCATAAGTTTGGATTCAAATTTAATTATAAGGAAAAATGAAAGTGGTTGATGCCCTCTAAAGTTTAGAGACTTTACCGTGCAATTTAATTTAGTAAATCTTGATTTAAAGTAATTTAAGTGATTGATTTAAGAGTAAATAATTATGTGGTTTCAGTTAAGATTTTGATTTGTAAACAGGATGATTTTTGAGTCTTTTTAAAAGAGGTTTTAACGTGAAATAGTTTTGAAGTTAGTTTGGGGTTTGCGGTTGAGTATAATTAATTATTAACTTAAGGATTTTAGGAATATGAAGTGTGAGTATGAAGTTTGTGTTACAATGGATTGACTCAAAACTAAAATTTTTGGTGATGATTGTTAAAAATTAGATTTTGTTAACATTGAGTTATTTATGTTAGTAATGGCTATGTCTAAGAGAATGGAGGATCTGAATTGATATTGGTTTTACTGTTGGAGAACTATTGAATATATGGTATGAGGTTGGTTGAATTTGAAAGAACCTTAAATGGTGGATAAGTCCATATTTTTAGGGAGAATATGTCAAATTTTTCTAAGATTATAAGTGAGAGTAATTAGCACAAACTTTAATGAGTCTTTAAACTTTCTATCCTTAGAAGTCTCGATTTTTATGATTTTCTTGAAGGTTGTGGCCTCGGTTGGGATTTATGCTATGTTGGAGTTACTCAAATTAAGATTTTGGTGGGAATTGAGAAATAAAGGTTTTGTTAACATGAGAAGTAAAATACAAAGCCATTATCGATTATGTGTGATTGATGGATGCGAATAATAACTGTGAATTTTTCTCAGATTGGTTAATGTACTAAGGTCCTAAAGTGTAATTTGAGTCTTAGGATGAAACTAAGCATTATGTGGGTCAGTTTGAGAATGTTTAGAAGTGAGCGATATGTTTTGTGATCTAATAATAGAATATGACGTCTGATTGAGTCTTTGAAGGGTAAGTGAACCCGATTGTGAATTTAAAGATAAAATGAGTAAGGAAATGCGAGTTTTGGTATCGTGTGGACCTAGTATATTGTTATTGAAAATAAATGGGTCAAAATATGATTTTTAGAAAGAAAAGATGCCAATATGAGATTTGAATTGTGATATTAATTGATTGCCTGGCAAGGATGGTGGTATAGTCCCGCTTGCTCAATGCGTTGTTATTTTGTGGGGATGGAGGTTTCGTCCTACCCACGGTGAGGATGGTGGTTTTATTCCACTCACAGTTTGAGGATAATTATCCTTGTGATAAATGTAAACATAAAGAATTATGATTTTGATTTTGATCTTGGCTATGATTATGATTATGTTTGATTGTGATTATGATTATTACAGTGAAATAACAACTGAATTAGCAAGGATTGAGGTTTTGTCCTGCTTGTGTGATTGTGATTGGAATATGATAACTGAATTACCAAGAACGTAGATTTTATTCTGCTTGCATTATTGATGAGGCATTTGCACCGGGGAAGGATGGTGGTTTTGTCCCACTTACTTGTAGTTGCGGTGCAGATATGGAGAAGGTGGTAGGGCACTCTCTCTCGATGTATTTTCCCATACTCTCTCTTTAGTTGCAAGGTGGGAAGGCACTCTCCTTTTTTCTTATATGGCACGGCTTCACAGAAAAAGGTAGTAGGACACTCTCCCTCGATATATTCCCCCTGGTGATACCTCCAGAAGAAGGTGATAGGGCACACTCCCTTAATGTATTCCTCTTGGGGATGTGAAACAGAGAGACAATATCCAGGTTTGCTACCGGATGTGTCAGGTTCTGGCAATTTAACTGACATGTGAGCAGGGGCGCAGGTACATATAAGTAAAGGGGGGCAATGCCCCCCCCCCCATTTTAGTTTTTATTTAAAAAAAAATAGTCTAGTCCCCCCTTTCTTTATTTCCCAGCCCCCCTCTCCTTTTGTTCCATAACTTTTCCAGTCCCCTTTTTAATTCCTACAAAAAACCCAGCCCAATAGCCCATTCCCTATCCCCTTTTTTATTTTCCAGCGTACAACCAGTCTCCCCATCTCCTTTTCTTATTTCCCAGCGTACAACCAGTCTCCCCCTCTCCCCCTTCCCGCCTTCACTTTCTAAAATTTCAGGTAACAACTTTTTCTATTCTTCTTCTTCTTTATCTCTTTA
This sequence comes from Arachis hypogaea, assembly GCF_003086295.3. Lineage (NCBI taxonomy): Eukaryota > Viridiplantae > Streptophyta > Magnoliopsida > Fabales > Fabaceae > Arachis > Arachis hypogaea. The sequence continues at coordinate 27,266,228 of NC_092046.1, forward strand.
ATCTTCTTATCTTTTACGGTTTTACCTCTTTGACTCTTATTTTTTTGTTTTTTGCAGATTAAAAAAAAGATAGCAATTCAACAAGTGATTCTTCACTCCTCTTTCTCAAAAAAGGTTATATTTTTATTCTTTTTTATATATTTAGTTATTTACTTAATTAGTTAATTTATTATTATTTGTTAATTAAGTTTATGTTATTATATGTTAGTTTGTATATTTAGTTTTTTTTATTAGTTAACTATTTAATTACAATTTTATATTATTTATACTAGGATGTTAGTATTATTGTTTTGAATTTTAATATTTTATTTTAAATTGAAATATAATTTTTATATTTTATAAAGATTTAGACTGTAATTTACACTTTTTGCTAAATATATTTTTAATTATAGGAACTTATTTGGCCATTTGAATTATGAGTAAGTTCAAAACTATTGATACATTTTTTTAAAGAAAAGATCAAGAGAATGAAGATGCTTCTACTATTGCTACTCCAATACTTGAGGGGTGATGACAAGTCATCTTAGCCTAGTTTCACTAGCCTTTTTCTTTTGTTTTCAATTGAATTATGCACTTTCTTGAGACAAAAGCAAGCCAATTGGGTAGATTTTCATGTTTCCTTTGATTTAATCAACCATGTATGAATTCATGCTATTTCATGAGGTTTTATGCTATAATTGTCATATATTATGAAAGAATGAATATCTCATGATTTTGAGCATAGCTTTGATGTGTTTGGTTGATTAATGATAGGTGAAGAAAGCTTGGAGAAAGGTTGATGCAAGAAGGAATGGCTAGGAGGAATGACTTGAGTCTTGAATTAATTATGAACCAGGAAGCAAAAGCTGGAGCAAAAGTTAGCCCCTAACTTTTTGGCTAACTTTTGAAGCAAAAGCTGATGCACCAAAAGTTTGCGCCAACGTTAGCCCCTAACTTTCTGGCTAACGTTGGCGCTTGAAAAAACTCCCTGGGCTAGCAAAAGTTTGCGCCAACGTTAGCCCCTAACTTTCTGGCTAACGTTGGCGCCGTGAATAACTAAGGGGAGGCCAACGTTGGAGCAAAAGTTAGACCCCTAACTTTTGCCCCAACGTTGGTATCAGCAAAACAAGGGTGCTGATGTGAAAAGTTGGAGCAAAAGTTAGACCCTAACTTTTACTCCAACTTTCACTCAAGCTTTCATGATTCCAACCCGGTTCAATTCGGTTCTTCTCCAAACTCCAAGAGCAATCAACCAAGGCCTCTCTCAACCCAATTCCATCAAGAGCAAAAGCCCAATTGAAGGCTTGAAGACCATTTGAAGAAAGTGTATAAATAGATTAGAATTTAAGTTTTAGAGAGCTTCTTTTTGAGTTTTCAGAAGAGCTTTCTTTTCTGGTTTTGATTGAGAGCTCACTTTTACATTCTAGCATTGTTGTTTTAATTCAAGAGAATTTGGGAGGAGAATTGATCTCTCTTCTTCCTTGTTCTTGCCCAGCACTCTTTACTTTTCTTGTCTTGGATTTTGGGTGGAGAATTGAAGAAATTCTGTTTCAATCTCACCTTAGGATCTTGCTTTATTTCACTGCACAATTGAATTTCAGTTTCGGTTAATTGTTCCTCATCTACTTTCTTTGCAATTTACAATTTCCTTTACAATTGTGCTTGTTGGATCTAGGAAGGCATTGAGATCTAAACTTGGTTATCTAGTCTCTTGGGTCCTGAGATCCGGATTTCCCATTTCCCATTCCCTGTTTACTGTTTTCATGCTTATTTACATTTCTGTTTTAAGATCCGGTTCAATCCAAGTCTTCTTCTATTTCTCTGCTTGTTGCAATTTTTCATTTCCTTGTTTAATTTTTGCAAATCCAATTCCCAATTCCCTTTACAATTCAAGCCATTTACATTTCTTGCACTTTAAGATTCTGCAATTTACATTTCTTGCGTTCTAAGTTTCTGCCATTTAATTTCTTGCTCTTTAAGATTCAGCACTTTAAATTCCAGTTCTCTTTAATTTCATGCAATTTACCCATTTCTTTTACTTTCTATGCAATTTAAATTCTGCAAATCACAAATCTCTCAACCAAATTTTGATTCGCTTGACTAAATCAACCACCAAACTAAAATTGCTCAATCCTTCAATCCCTGTGGGATCGACCTCACTCCCGTGAGTTATTATTACTTGATGCGACCCGGTGCACTTGCCGGTTAGATTTGGGTGTTTTGGAGAAATTCGTTTCTCCGCGAAAATATCCCATCAAGTTTTTGGCGCCGTTGCCGGGGATTGAATTAGATTGACAATGATTAAGTGAGGTGGTGATCTAGATCTAGCATTTTTATTTTCTGTTCCTTTAATTTTCAATTAACCCACTAACTGTTTGAATTTTTTCTTAAGCTAACTAAAACTTCATTCTAGCAATAGATTGAAGTGTCACTGGTTTGTGTGTTTCTTATGTTCTGCTTGTATGTCAGGTACAAGAAGAAATACACCCATCTTTCATGAACAAGACGAAAGAACTCTTAGAAGGTTAAGAAGAGCTGAAAGAAGAAAAAATATTGTTGGAGAAGAGGAATCAGAAGAAGAATTCCAAGATATGGAGGAACATTCAACCAATCCACCAGGTGGAGTAGACAACAACAATAACAATCCACCCCAGAGGAGAGTTTTAGCTTCCTATACTTTTGCAAATCCTAGACATTGTGGAAGTAGCATCTTAACTCCAAATGTTAATGCAAACAATTTTGAACTAAAGCCACAACTCATCACTTTGGTTCAAAACAATTGCTCTTTTGGTGGAGGACCACTTGAAGATCCGAACCAACACTTATCCACCTTCTTGAGGATTTGTAACACTGTTAAAACTAATGGTGTGCCTCCTGACAGCTACAAGCTATTGCTATTCCCATTTTCTCTCAGAGACAAGGCCACTCAATGGTTGGAATCCTTTCCAAGAGACAGCATCAACAATTGGGATGATCTGGTAACCAAGTTCCTTGCCAAATTTTACCCACCTCAAAGGATCATAAGGTTGAAGACTGAGGTACAAACATTTACACAAATGGAGGCTGAACCCATCCATGAGGCATGGGAGAGATACAAAGCTCTAATCAGGAAATGTCCTCCTGAAATGTTCACTGAGTGGGATAAGCTGCAGAATTTCTATGAGGACTTAACATTGAAATCTCAAGAAGCTTTGGATCATTCAGCTGGAGGTTCATTGCAACTCATGAAAACTGCAGAGGAAGCTCAAAATCTCATTGATATGGTGGCTAACAACCAATATTTCTTTGCTCATCAAAGAAACCGCCAACCATCACAAAGAAGAGGAGTAATAGAGCTAGAAGGAGTGGACTCAATCTTGGCTCAAAACAAGATGATGCAGCAGCAAATTCAACAACAATTTGAACAAATGGCCAAGAGGATTGATAGTCTCCAAGTTGCAGCAGTTAACACTAGCCAACCATCAACCACATGGGGACAGAATGAAGAAACTCAAGAAGAACAACAACAAGAGCAAGTACAGTATATGCACAACCAAGGACCGAATGAAGTGTATGGTGATACATACAATCCATCCTGGAAGAACCACCCAAACCTCAGATGGGGAGATAATCACACCCAAAATCAACAACCATGGCAGAGAAACTCAAACCAAAACAACCCAAGAAGCAACTAAAACCACAACCAGCAGCAAACTAACCAGAACCCCTACAGAAAAACTCAAAACAACTACCCCAACCCCAACCAGTACCAATCCAATAACCACCCCACCAACCAAAATGCCTACCATCCACCACCCACATCTCATAACCCACCTCAAGTATCACCTGAAGCCCAGAGAATCACTAACTTGGAGGCCGTGATAGACAAAATGTTGAAACACCAGGAAATGACAACCAAGAATCATGAAGCCTCCCTGAAGAGCCTAGAGAGACAGATGGGGCAAATCTCCAAACAGATTTCTGTTGAGAGACCTTCAAGCTCACTGCCGAGTGACACAATTCCAAATCCTAAGGAAGAATGCAAGGCGATATAATTAAGGAGTGGGAGAACATTGGTGAGCAACAATGACACTACTAAGAAGCAAGTAGAGAGCAGCAAAAGACCAATAGAAGAGGAACAGCCAACACACACAGAGGAATCCAATGATGATGATGCAATGGCAAGCAAGGAAGCTTCAAAGCAAACTCAAGCAAAGGAGGAACAATAAAAAATTCCAAAAAAAGGGAATGAAGCAGTTGAAGAGCCAACCAAGAATCAAAAGCAACAAGCAGAGAAAACCTTTGTACCTCCACTGCCATATCCCCAGAGGTTCAACAAAGAAACTAAGGACCAACAATTTCATAAGTTCCTTGAGGCTTTCAAAAAGCTGGAAATCAATATTCCCTTGGCTGAAGCACTTGAGCAAATGCCTCTGTATGCCAAGTTTTTGAAGGAGCTTATCAACAAGAAAAGAAGTTGGCATGAGAAGGAAACCATACTGCTCACTGAGGAATGCAGGGCTTTGATTCAAAAAGGGTTTCCCGCTAAGCTTGAAGATCCAGGGAGCTTTTTGCTACCTTGCACCATTGGGGAATTAACCATCACTAAAGCAATGTGCGATCTAGGAGCAAGTATCAACTTAATACCATCCTCCTTGGTAAAAAAGCTGCATATAGAGGAAGTTAAACCAGTACAGATATCTCTAGAGCTAGTAGATAAGTCAACAGTATACCCCAGGGGTATAATTGAAAACCTTCTGGTCAAGGTGGACAATTTCATATACCCTGCAGATTTTGTGGTTCTAGATTCAGAAGGGGATGATGGTGACTCTATTATTCTGGGAAGGCCATTCTTGGCCACTGCTAGAGCTATCATAGACATAGAGGAAGGAGAATTAACTCTCAGAATGCATGACAAGAGTGTCACTCTGAAGGTGTTACCAGAAGCACAGTTTGGTAATGAGAAGAAAAACTATATGGAACTTGACAAGGAAGAATCACAGTTAAAGGAAGAAAGCAACAAGGCGATTCACAACAACATCCCAAGGCAAAAGGTTGTGCAAACTGATGAAGAAGTCCAAGAGAATATTGGAGTATTAGCCACTGAAAGGATGAAAGATCCCCAAGGTAAGCCTACGGCCAGAAAAGAAAGGTCAATAAAAGAAAGGATGAAACGCAGAAACAAAACAAAAAGGGGTTGGAAGAACAGGAAGATTCCAACAGAGGGGCTTTCCAAAGGTGACAAAGTGCAATTGATATATCAACAACTGGGAGCAAGCCGACAGACTGATGACTATTACAATGTCAACAACATACTCTCGTTAGAACATGCTGAAATTGAACACCAGAGAACAAAGAGGAGGATCACAGTCAGGGGAGACAAGTTGAGGCACTACAACCCTCAACCACCATAAAAGAAAGCTCTAATGTCAAGCTAGTGACAATAAAAGAGCGCTCCATGGGAGGCAACCCATGATTTAAGATTTATGTCATTTCAAATTCAATAAGTTATGATCATCTGAGCATGAAATTTATTTTCATAGATGTACTCAATGAATGCATGCAAATTTTTTTTTTTCATATGCTAAGACTTCTAAAGTTTGGTGTGCCTTCAAGCACACCAAACCAGTGTTGCAAACATTTTCATACTATATGCCTAGCATATGACCAAACACTAAGTTTGGTGTTTCTCTTCTCATGAAAATTAAAAAAAAAAATCATGCATCAATGATCATACATTATCTCTTACTGAGACTTTTTCATTAAAAAGAAATCATACTCTATGATGTAGGCATCAATTGTGATTTAATACTAGCATCTCACATTTATCCCTTAAGCAAGATACAAGTTTGGTGTTCACCAAACTTTGATGCACGGATTTAGGGGCACAATTGATCCTTCATGAAAAAAAAAGAGAGAGAGAAAAAGGAAAATTATGATGAAAACATCTCTTATAAACATTTGACCAAGAATGACATTGGGATTTCAATTTCACTAGTTGGAGGGAGAACCATATATTTTCAACTATATGACCAAACATTAAGTTTGGTGTCCTCCAAGGAAAGTCACGGTCCAAATGGATATAAGGAATGATAATTCATATAGTGTTAATAAAAAGAAGCACTATTGCCACGGTTTGATATAGCTAATGTGTGTTGTCTTGTTGTGATGACTAGATGGTCAAAGAATACTTTATGAAAGAGACAAGACAAAGGAAAGCATAGCAAGAGGACAAAATCTCATCACATGCTTCAAAAAGAGAATCTGCCACTCCTTGAGATGATCACGGCAAAGACAATTGAAGAAGCAAGCTTTGTCTTCATTCTCCCTTACATGCACACCTTTGATTCACATAGTATCTAATTGCATCCTAGCCCTTCATTGTTCATTTAAATAACATACCACCTCCAAGCCATGCATGTGACCGAATCCTTGCACTCCAACCATTTAAACTTCCCTTCATCATTTCTCATCATAATAAGCTCGGCCTCAAATTTCATCTTTCTCCAAGACACACATCAAAATCTCTAACATTCTTCACACTCCCTTTAACCTCAAGAGTCTCAAACAACCAAGTGATCATGGCCTCTTCCTCAAGAACCAAACGAAGAAGAGGGAAAGATCCCATGGTGGAGGAGAGCACCCCTGAATATGACCAATGGAGATTCAAATCTCGGTACCATCAGATGCAAATTGAATGGATGAATCAGAAGAAGATATATCCAGAAATTCCACTCTGGCTGCCGGATGATTGATGCCAAGAAATGAAGGACAAAATTCGAAAGAGGAGGTGGGAGGAACTCATATCACCAATCACCCGAATCAATGCTAATATCATAAGAGAATTCTATGCCAATGTCTCAAGACTTGACATGAGTGAGGCCCCAACATACAAGAGCTATGTGCGGGGAGTGGAAGTAGATTTTAGCTCGGATGCAATCAAAAAAGTCTTGGGACTAAAATCAGTTCGCTTTAGTGAACCAGGATACCACCAAAGGGTAAATGGTGATCCGGATTATGATGGGATTGCTAGAGATATTTGTATGGAAAACTCAGAGTGGGAAGGAGATGACAAGAATAAATATAAGTATTTGAAGAGAGTTAACCTTACCCCAAAAGCAAAGGGATGGTATGAGTTGTTGAAAAGATCAATTCTGGGCACAGTAAACACCTCAGAAGTTAACAAGAATAGAGCTATTATGTTGCATTGCATAATTGTGGGAGGAGAGGTAAAAGTTCATGAAATTCTGGCAAAGGACATTCAAAAGCTGGCTGAGAAGAATTCGGCCGGATCTTGGTTGTACTATCCGAGTACCATTTGGAGGTTGTGTGCAAAGGCTAAAGTTCCAATGGAAGAGGAGAATCCAATGTGGTTAAGCCAAGGCATGCCTATAACCATTGAAAGAATGATGATGCCCCCTGAAGCACATCAAGGCCGAAGACCACATGGAAGAAGGGAAAGAGAGGAACCAATGGAGGGAGAAGAATTACAAGAGGAAGAAGAGCCACAAGAGGAGGAGGAACAGCAGCACACTCCTCTACATAACAATCTGGACATGACTCAAATACAGGAAGCAATTGGAAGATTATCACAACAGTACATGAGAATTCAAGAAAGGCAAGAGGAATATCATTCACTATACATGAAAAACCAACAAGCACAAGAAGAACGGGAGCTAAGAATGATGAACAAACAAAGTGAATTCGAGTCAAGATTCCTTGTGATGCAAGAAGAACATGCTTTTCAATCTCATGAATCATTTGGAAAGTTGGAGCAAATGCAAGCTGAAAATTTGAGGGCTCTCAAAGAGTTCACAACACTCCAAGATGCAAGATATGAAGTCCAAGCCGACTACAACATAAATAGTCAAATCAAGCTGAACTATATTGGAGAGCATCTGCACAACATGGATCCAGCTTTTCCAACCTTTGATGAATTCTTCAAAAGGAGAAGTGAGATAGAAGTAAGCAATGCAATGAAGCTTGAAGATAGAGTAGAGGAAGCAATGAATAGAGCTGGGTTCTGGCGGGATCAACAGACAACAGACATGGACATAGGAAACACCAGCAACCAGGTGTATGAAAGAAGAAAGAAAAAGCATGACAAATAAAAGGTGGACTTGCTCCTTGTTCAACACTAAGAAAGCATGCATTGTGTCAGTTTTAAGTGGTCCTTGCATCTTTAAGTAGTTGTCATAATTAATAGTCTTTGCATCTTGTTTGTTTCTCTTAGAATAAGTAAGCTAGTCTATGTGTGTGCTTGTGTGTTTACTTTCACTGAACAAAAAGCATGCTTTGTCCCCTGCATTTTCAATTCAATAAAAGAAATGTTTGAATGTGAAGTGAGATAGTTCTCTGTTAGATAGAAGTAAAATAAAAGTGGTGGTATGTGTGTGATTGTATAATAGCTCACCTTTAATGAATAAGAACACTAGGATGTCTCATCTTAAGTAGAAAGTAGTTACTGTCTATAAATCTCAATTGAATAAAAATCCTTGGTTAGAAAGAAAAACAAAAAGAAAGAAAAAAGGGGAGAAAAAGAAATAGCCAAGAAGTGGCAGAACAAAAGAAAAACAAAAAGAAACAAAGCTGGACACCAATAGCTTGAACCTTAGAATATATGCCTGTGGTGTCTTTGTATTAGGATCTGCTTGGATTATTAAGCTCTTTGGAGTGCATCAACACTTGATGACTTGGGTTAACTAACCCGGGATCATCAGCTGAAAGTCCACTATCAAGAGCAACCTAACTACAAGGCATTTAGTAGCTCAAAGAGGTACTGGGCATCAATGTTCTAAGAAGGAATGTGAGCCAAGTGTCTATAGTGAATAATGTGTCAAGTTTAAAGAAAAGGAAATGAACTTGCTACACATGACACTCAAATAAAGCTCATGAACAAGATAATAGCCAAGGATAAAGGAATAATGAGAGGTCATAGCAGTAGGTTACTTGAAGCTTGAAAGAGGCTTTCTAGGCTTAAGAGTCAATAAGAGGTGAGTGTGTACATATCCACATAAAACCCCATGAACTATCAATAACACTCTACTAGCATGAACATCCTCTCCCATTTCATTCTTTCTTCTCAATAAATCATTTCTTGCTTGGGGACAAGCAAGCTTTAAGTTTGGTGTTGTGATGACAAGTCATCTTAGCCTAGTTTCACTAGCCTTTTTCTTTTGTTTTCAATTGAATTATGCACTTTCTTGAGCCAAAAGCAAGCCAATTGGGTATATTTTCATGTTTCCTTTGATTTAATCAACCATGTATGAATTCATGCTATTTCATGAGGTTTTATGCTATAATTGTCATATATTATGAAAGAATGAATATCTCATGATTTTGAGCATAGATTTGATGTGTTTGGTTGATTAATGATAGGTGAAGAAAGCTTGGAGAAAGGTTGATGCAAGAAGGAATGGCTAGGAGGAATGACTTGAGTCTTGAATTAATTATGAACCAGGAAGCAAAAGCTGGAGCAAAAGTTAGCCCCTAACTTTTTGGCTAACTTTTGGGCAAAAGCTGGAGCAAAAGTTAGCCCCTAACTTTTTGGCTAACTTTTGGCATGAAAAACACTCCCTGGATGCACCAAAAGTTTGCGCCAACGTTAGCCCCTAACTTTCTGGCTAACGTTGGCGCTTGAAAAAACTCCCTGGGCTAGCAAAAGTTTGCGCCAACGTTAGCCCCTAACTTTCTGGCTAACGTTGGCGCCGTGAATAACTAAGGGAGGCCAACGTTGGAGCAAAAGTTAGACCCCTAACTTTTGCCCCAACGTTGGTATTAGCAAAACAAGGGTGCTGATGTGAAAAGTTGGAGCAAAAGTTAGACCCTAACTTTTACTCCAACTTTCACTCAAGCTTTCATGATTCCAACCCGGTTTAATTCGGTTCTTCTCCAAACTCCAAGAGCAATCAACCAAGGCCTCTCTCAACCCAATTCCATCAAGAGCAAAGGCCCAATTGAAGGCTTGAAGACCATTTGAAGAAAGTGTATAAATAGATTAGAATTTAAGTTTTAGAGAGCTTCTTTTTGAGTTTTCAGAAGAGCTTTCTTTTCTGGTTTTGATTGAGAGCTCACTTTTATATTCTAGCATTGTTGTTTTAATTCAAGAGAATTTGGGAGGAGAATTGATCTCTCTTCTTCCTTGTTCTTGCCCAGCACTCTTTACTTTTCTTGTCTTGGATTTTGGGTGGAGAATTGAAGAAATTCTGTTTCAATCTCACCTTAGGATCTTGCTTTATTTCACTGCACAATTGAATTTCAGTTTCGGTTAATTGTTCTTCATCTACTTTCTTTGCAATTTACAATTTCCTTTGCAATTGTGCTTGTTGGATCTAGGAAGGCATTGAGATCTAGACTTGGTTATCTAGTCTCTTGGGTCCTGAGATCCGGATTTCCCATTTCCCATTCCCTGTTTACTGTTTTCATGCTTATTTACATTTCTGTTTTAAGATCCGGTTCAATCCAAGTCTTTTTCTATTTCTCTGCTTGTTGCAATTTTTCATTTCCTTGTTTAATTTCTGCAAATCTGGTGCACGAAATTGTGATCTCTGGTAGTGGCTTCTTAGGCCAGATACTCTGATCTAGTTTTACAGTCTGTCACAACTTCGATACAACTAACCAGCAAGTGTACTGGGTCGTCCAAGTAATACCTTACGTGAGTAAGGGTCGAATCCCACGGAGATTGTTGGTATGAAGCAAGCTATGGTCACCTTGTAAATCTCAGTCAGGCGGATATAAAATAATCATGGAGTTTTCGAATATTAATTAATAAAATAGGGATAGAGATACTTATGTAATTCATTGGTAGGAATTTCAGATAAGCGAATGGAGATGCTTTCGTTCCTCTGAACCTCTGCTTTCCTGCTATCTTCATCCAATCAGTCTTACTCCTTTCCATGGCTGGCTTTATGCAAGGCATCACCGTTGTCAGTGGCTACATCCCCTCCTCTTAGTGAATAATATGCTCACGCACCCTGTCACGGCACGGCTATTCATCTGTCGGTTCCCGATCATGCTGGAATAGGATTCACCCTCCTTTTGCGTCTGTCACTAACGCCCAACAATCGCGAGTTTGAAGCTCGTCACAGTCATTCAATCATTGAATCCTACTCAGAATACCACAGACAAGGTTTAGACATTCCGGATTCTCTTGAATGCCGCCATCATTCTAGCTTACGCCACGAAGATTCTGGTTAGGAGATCTAAGAGATACACATTCTAGCTTATTTCATGTAGAACAGAAGTGTTTGTCAGGCACGCGTTCATAAAGGAGAAGGATGATGAGCGTCACACATAATCATCACCTTCATCATGTTCTTGGGTGCGAATGGATATCTTAGAAGAGAAATAAGAAGAATTGAATAGAAAACAGTAGTACTTTGCATTAATCTTTGAGGAACAGCAGAGCTCCACACCTTAATCTATGGAGTGTAGAAACTCTACCGTATGAAAATACATAAGTGAAGGTCCAGGCATGGCCGAGAGGCCAGCCCCTCTGATCTAAGAACCAGGCGTCCAAAGATGCCTCATACAATAGTAAGAGGTCCTATTTATAATAAACTAGCTACTAGGGTTTACATGAGTAAGTAATTGATGCATAAATCCACTTCCGGGGCCCACTTGGTGTGTGTTTGGGCTGAGCTTAAGTGTAGCACGTGCAGAGGCCATTTGTGGAGTTGAACGCCAGTTTCTGTGCCAGTTTGGGCGTTCAACTCTGGTTTTGGATCCTTTTCTGGCGCTGGACGCCAGATTTGGGCAGAAGGCTGGCGTTAAACGCCAGTTTACGTCGTCAATTCTTGGCCAAAGTATGGACTGTTATATATTGCTAGAAAGCCCTGGATGTCTACTTTCCAACTCAATTGGAAGCGCGCCATTTCGAGTTCTGTAGCTCCAGAAAATCCACTTTGAGTGCAGGGAGGTCAGAATCCAACAGCATCAGCAGTCCTTTTTCAACCTCTGAATCTGATTTCTGCTCAAGTCCCTCAATTTCAGCCAGAAAATACCTGAAATCACAGAAAAACACACAAACTCATAGTAAAGTCCAGAAATGTGAATTTAACATAAAAACTAATGAAAACATCCCTAAAAGTAACTAGATCCTACTAAAAACAATGCCAAAAAGCGTATAAATTATCCGCTCATCACAACACCAAACTTAAATTGTTGCTTGTCCCCAAGCAACTGAAAATCAAATAGGATAAAAAGAAGAGAATATACTATAAATTCCAAACTATCAATGAAACAGAGCTTCAATCATATGAGCGGGACTTATAGCTTTTTGCCTCTTGAATAGTTTTGGCATCTCACTTTATCCATTGAGGTTCAGAATGATTGGCATCTATAGGAACTCAGAGTTCAGATAGTGTTATTGATTCTCCTAGTTCAGTATGATGATTCTTGAACACAGCTATTTCATGAGTCTTGGCCGTGGCCCTAAGCACTTTGTTTTCCAGTATTACCACCGGATACATAAATGCCACAGACACATAATTGGGTGAACCTTTTCAGATTGTGACTCAGCTTTGCTAAAGTCCCCAATTAGAGGTGTCCAGGGTTCTTAAGCACACTCTTTGTTTGCTTTGGACCTTGACTTTAACCGCTCAGTCTCAAGTTTTCACTTGACACCTACACGCCACAAGCACATGGTTAGGGACAGCTTGGTTTAGCCGCTTAGACCAGGATTTTATTCCTTTAGGCCCTCCTATCCACTGATGCTCAAAGCCTTGGGATCCTTTTTATTTGCCCTTGCCTTTTGGTTTTAAGGGTTATTGGCTTTTTCTGCTTGCCTTTTTCTTTTTCTTTCTATTTTTTTTTCTATTTTTTTCGCCTCTTTTTTTTTTTCTGCAAGCTTTGTTCTTTGCTGCTTTTTCTTGCTTCAAGAATCATTTTTATGATTTTTCAGATTATCAAATAACATGTCTCCTAGTCATCATTCTTTCAAGAGCCAACATATTTAACATTCTTAAACAACAACTTCAAAAGACATATGCACTGTTCAAGCATACATTCAGAAAACAAGAAGCATTGTCACCACATCAATATAATTAAACTAAGTTCAAGGATAAATTCGAAACTCATGTACTTCTTGTTCTTTTGAATTAAAACATTTTTCATTTAAGAGAGGTGATGGATTCATAGGACATTTATAACTTTAAGACAAAGTTACTAACTACTAATGATCATGTAATGAAGACACAAACATAGATAAGCACATAATATATAAAACGAAAAAAAATAGAGAAAGTAAGAACAAGGAATGAGTCCACCTTAGTGATGTCCTTGAGCTCTTCTATGTCTCTTCCTTGTCTTTGCTGCTCCTCCTTCATTGCTTTTAGATCTTCTCTGATTTCATGAAGGATGATGGAGTGCTCTTGATGTTCCACCCTTAGTTGCTTCCAATAATTGTGTGGAAGAAAATGTATCCCCTGAGGTATCTCAGGGATCTCTTGATTTGCAGTCAAATGTTCTTCCACTGAGCTATAGACCCTTGATGGAAGCTTTTGTCTTCCCTTTCCTCTTTCTAGAGGTTTCTCTGGCCTTAGGTGCCATCAATGGTTATGGAAAAAACAAAAAAAGCTATGCTTTTACCACACCAAACTTAGAATGTTGCTCGCCCTCGAGCAAAAGAAGAAAGAATAGAAGAATAAGAAGAAGATATGGAGGAGATGGAGGGAGATGTGTATTCGGCCATGTGGGTGGGATTGGGTGGGAGAGAGAGAGAGATGTTGAATTTTTGAAGGTAGTGGGTGTATGGATATGAGTGGTAAATGGAAAAAAAAAAGAAGGGATGATCATGAATGGAAAGAGAGATGATGAGGTAGGTGGGGATCCTGTGGGGTCCACAGATCCTGAGATGATCCTGTGGGGTCCACAGATCCTGAGGTGTCAAGGCATTTACATCCCTGCACCAATTTAGGCATGTAAAATGCCCTTGCACACAACTCTGGGCGTTCAGCGCCAGGTTGGTGCCCATTTTGGGCGTTCAACGCCCCTTTGCTGCCATTTCTGGCGTTGAACGCCAGAACCATGCTTGTTCTGGGCGTTCAGCGCCAGGATGCTCCCATTCTGGGCGTTCAGCGCCAGAACTATGCTCTGTTCTGGCGTTTGAACGCCAGACAGATGCTCCTCCAGGGTGTGATTTTTCTTCTGCTGTTTTTTGATTCCGTTTTCAATTTTTATATTTATTTTGTGACTCCACATGATCATGAACCTAAGAAAACATGAAAAACAATAATAATAAAGTTAGATAAATAAATATTGGGTTGCCTCCCAATAAGCGCTTCTTTAATGTCAATAGCTTGACAGTGGGCTCTCATGGAGCCTCACAGATGTGCAGAGTTTTGTTGAAACTCTCCAACACCAAACTTAGAGTTTGGATATGGGAGTTCAACACCAAACTTAGAGTTTGGTTGTGGCCTCCCAACACCAAACTTAGAGTTTGACTGTGGGGGCTCTGGTTGATTCTGCTTTGAGAGAAGCTTTTCATGCTTCCTCTTCATGGTTGCAGAGGAAGATCCTTGAGTTTTGAATACAAGGGAGTTCTCATTCCATTGAAGGACTAATTCACCTCTGTCAACATCAATCACAACTCTTGCTGTGGCCAGGAAAGGTCTTCCTAGGATGATGGATTCATCCTCTTCCTTTCCAGTATCCAGGACTATGAAATCAGTAGGTATGTAAAGGCCCTCAACCTTTACTAATACATCTTCTACTTGTCCATAAGCCTGTCTTCTTGAGCTGTCTGCCATCTCTAGTGAGATTTTAGCAGCTTGTACCCCATAGATTCCCAGTTTCTCTATTACAGAGAGGGGCATGAGGTTTATTCCTGAACCAAGGTCACACAGAGCCTTAAAGATCATGGTGCCTATGGTACAGGGTATTATGAACTTTCCAGGATCCTGTCTCTTCTGAGGCAATGTCAGTTGATCCAGATCACTTAGTTCATTGATGAACAAGGGAGGTTCAACTTCCCAAGCATCAATGCCAAACAATTTGGCGTTCAGCTTCATGATTGCACCAAGAAACTTGGCAGTTTGCTCTTCTGTGACATCCTCATTCTCTTCAGAAGAGGAATACTCATCAGAGCTCATGAAGGGCATAAGGAGGTTCAATGGAATCTCTATGGTCTCTAGATGAGCCTCAGAGTCCTTTGGTTCCTCAGAGGGAAGCTCCTTATTGATCACTGGACGTCCCAGGAGGTCTTCCTCCTTGGGATTCACGTCCTCTCCTCTCCTCATAGGTTCGGCCATGGCGCTTATGTCAATGGCCTTGCACTCTCCTTTTGGATTCTCTTCTGTATTGCTTGGGAGAGTACTAGGAGGGATTTCAGTGATCCTTTTACTCAGCTGGCCCACTTGTGCTTCCAGATTTCTAATGGAAGACCTTGTTTCATTCATGAAACTTACAGTGGCCTTAGATAGATCAGAGACTAGATTTGCTAAATTAGAAGCATTTTGTTCAGAGTTCTCTGTCTGTTGCTGAGTTGATGATGGAAAAGGTTTGCTATTGCTAAACCTGTTTCTTCCACCATTATTAAAGCCTTGTTGAGGCTTTTGATCCTTCCATGAGAAATTTGGATGATTTCTCCATGTTGAGTTATAGGTGTTTCCATAAGGTTCACCTAAATAATTTACCTCTGCTATTGCAGGGTTCTCAGGATCATAAGCTTCTTTTTTAGAAGATGCCTCTTGAGTACTGTTGGATGCAGCTTGCATTCCATGCAGACTCTGAGAAATCATATTGACTTGCTGAGTCAATATTTTATTCTGAGCCAATATGGCATTCAGAGTATCAACTTCAAGAACTCCCTTCTTCATAGGCGTCCCATTATTCACAGGATTCCTTTCAGAAGTGTACATGAATTGGTTATTAGCAACCATGTCAATGAGTTCTTGAGCTTCTGCAGGCGTTTTCTTTAGGTGAATGGATCCACCTGCAAAGGTGTCCAGTGACATCTTTGATAGCTCAGATAAACCATCATAGAATATATCCAGGATGGTCCATTCTGAAAGCATGTCAGAAGGACACTTTTTGGTCAACTGTTTGTATCTTTCCCAAGCTTCATAGAGGGATTCACCTTCTTTCTGTCTGAAGGTTTGAACATCAGCTCTAAGCTTGCTCAGCTTTTGAGGAGGAAAGTACTTGGCTAAGAAAGCCGTGACCAGCTTATCCCAAGAGTTCAGGCTGTCTTTAGGTTGAGAATCCAACCATAATCTAGCTCTGTCTCTTACAGCAAAAGGGAAAAGCATGAGCCTGTAGACTTCAGGATCTACTCCATTAGTCTTGACAGTATCACATATCTGCAAGAATTCAGTTAAGAACTGAAAAGGATCTTCAGATGGAAGTCCATGAAACTTGCAGTTCTGCTGCATCAGAGAAACTAACTGAGGTTTCAGCTCAAAGTTGTTTGCTCCAATGGCAGGAATGGAGATGCTTCTTCCATGTAAATTGGAATTAGGTGCAGTAAAGTCACCAAGCATCCTCCTTGCATTATTATTATTTTCGGCTGCCATCTCCTCTGCCTGTTCGAAAATTTCTGAAAGGTTATCTCTGGAATGTTGTATTTTAGCTTCTCTTAATTTTTTCTTCAGAGTCCTTTCAGGTTCTGGATCTGCTTCAACAAGAATATTCTTGTCCCTGCTCCTGCTCATATGACAAAGAAGAAGACACAGAAAAATAATAATAATAATAGAGATTCTCTTTATACCACAGTATAGGGATCCCTGTGTGAGTGGAAAAAAAAGAGGGGGTGATAAAGGATGTGATGTAGAGGAAGAAATGCAACTGTACGAATGGAAGAGATGTGAGATGAGATGTTAGGATATGAATGAATAAATAGAATAGGATTGGAGGAGGGATAATTTTCGAAAATTATTTTGAAAAAGAGTTAGTGATTTTTGAAAATAGTTTTTGAAAAAGGTTAGTATTTTTTTCGAAATATTTTTTGAAATAAAAAATAAAAAATAAAAATAATTAGTTAATTAAAAAGGAATTTTTGAAAAAGAGGGGAGATATTTTCGAAAATTAGAGAGAGAGAGAGTTAGTTAGGTAGTTTTGAAAAAGTTAAGAAACAAACAAAAAGTTAGTTAGTTAGTTGAAACAAATTTTGAAAAGATAAGAAGTTAGGAAGTTAGAAAAGATATTTTGAAAAGATATTTTTGAAAAAGATAAGATAAGAAGATATTTTTGAAAAGATATGATAGAAATTAGTTTTGAAAAAGATTTGATTTTTAAAATCACAATTAATGACTTGATTCATAAGAAATCACAAGATATGATTCTAGAACTTAAAGTTTGAATCTTTCTTAACTAGCAAGTAACAAACTTCAAATTTTTGAATCAAAACATTAATTGATTATGTTATTTTCGAAAATTATGATTTAAAATGAGAAAAAGATTTTTGAAAAATATTTTTGGAATTTTCGAAAATAACTAAGAATTTTGAAAAAGATTTGATTTTTGAAAAAGATTTTGAAAAAGATAAGATTTTCAAATTTGAAAATTTGATTTGACTCATAAGAAACAACTTGATTTTAAAAATTTTTGAAAAAAAGTCAACTCAATTTTCGAATTTGATGAGAGAAAAAGGGAAAGATATTTTTTTGATTTTTGAAATTTTTATGAAAAACATGAAAATTATGCAATGCATGAAATTTTTAGATCAAAACAATGAATGCATGCAAGAATGCTATGAATGTCAAGATGAACACCAAGAACACTTTGAATGTTATGATGAACATCAAGAACATATTTTTGAAAAATCTTTAATGCAAGGAAGACATGCAAGACACCAAACTTAGAATTCTTTAATGCTTAGACACTAAGAATTCAAGAATGCATATGAAAAACACTATACAACACAAAACAAACAAATCATCAAGATCAAACAAGAAGACTTACCAAGAACAACTTGAAATCATGAAGAACACCATGAATGCATGAAATTTTCGAAAAAATGCAAGATGTATATGCAAGTGACACCAAACTTATGATATGACTCAAGACTCAAACAAGAAACACAAAATATTTTTGATTTTTATGATTTTCTAATTTTTTTTTTTTTGGATTTTTATTTATATTTTTCGAAAATTTAAAGGAAAAAATAAGGATTCCAAAATTTTTAATATGAATTTCAGGAATCTTGCCATGTTAGTCTAAAGCTTCAGTCCAGGAATTAGACATGGCTCACTAGCCAGCCAAGCTTTCAAAGAAAGCTCCAGTCCAAAACACTAGACATGGCCTATGGCCAGCCAAGCTTCAACAGGTAGATCAGGAACAGTAGCAGGTGGATTAGCTCCAACTAGCTTGCTCTTGATAACAAATTGCAAGCCTCAGTCCAAAAGAATTTAGACATGGCTTTACAGCCAGCCAGGCTGCAACATATAATTACATGGGCTGGAGTGATTAGTTGAATACCAATCCCAAAGTAGTTTGGGTATGGCTTTACAGCCAGATATGATTCAACATATTTCATGAAACACTAGAATTCATTCTTAAAAATTTTGAAGCCATAGAATAATTTATTTTTGAAAACATTTTTTTTTTTCGAAAACAAAGGAGAAAATTTTGAAAGATTTTTGAAAAATTTTTGAAAATAAAACAAAAAAAATTACCTAATCTGAGCAACAAGATGAACCGTCAGTTGTCCAAACTCAAACAATCCCTGGCAACGGCGCCAAAAACTTGGTGCTGTTGCCGGATCAAAAGGGAATCTGGCACTGATGTTACCGACCAAAAGCTTGCCGAAAACTCAAACAATCCCCGGCAACGGCGCCAAAAACTTGGTGCATGAAATTGTGATCTCTGGTAGTGGCTTCTTAGGCCAGATACTCTGATCTAGTTTTACAGTCTGTCACAACTTCGATACAACTAACCAACAAGTGTACTGGGTCGTCCAAGTAATACCTTACGTGAGTAAGGGTCGAATCCCACGGAGATTGTTGGTATGAAGCAAGCTATGGTCACCTTGTAAATCTCAGTCAGGCGGATATAAAATAATCATGGAGTTTTCGAATATTAATTAATAAAATAGGGATAGAGATACTTATGTAATTCATTGGTAAGAAATTCAGATAAGCGAATGGAGATGCTTTCGTTCCTCTGAACCTCTGCTTTCCTGCTATCTTCATCCAATCAGTCTTACTCCTTTCCATGGCTGGCTTTATGCAAGGGCATCACCATTGTCAGTGGCTACATCCCCTCCTCTCAGTGAATAATATGCTCACGCACCCTGTCATGGCACGGCTATTCATCTGTCGGTTCCCGATCATGCTGGAATAGGATTCACCCTCCTTTTACGTCTGTCACTAACGCCCAACAATCGCGAGTTTGAAGCTCGTCACAGTCATTCAATCATTGAATCCTACTCAGAATACCACAGACAAGGTTTAGACCTTCTGGATTCTCTTGAATGCCGCCATCATTCTAGCTTACGCCACGAAGATTCTGGTTAGGAGATCTAAGAGATACACATTCTAGCTTATTTCATGTAGAACAGAAGTGTTTGTCAGGCACGCGTTCATAAAGGAGAAGGATGATGAGCGTCACACATAATCATCACCTTCATCACGTTCTTGGGTGCGAATGGATATCTTAGAAGAGAAATAAGAAGAATTGAATAGAAAACAGTAGTACTTTGCATTAATCTTTGAGGAACAGCAGAGCTCCACACCTTAATCTATGGAGTGTAGAAACTCTACCGTATGAAAATATATAAGTGAAGGTCCAGGCATGGCCGAGAGGCCAGCCCCTCAGATCTAAGAACCAGGCGTCCAAAGATGCCTCATACAATAGTAAGAGGTCCTATTTATAATAAACTAGCTACTAGGGTTTACATGAGTAAGTAATTGATGCATAAATCCACTTCCGGGGCCCACTTGGTGTGTGTTTGGGCTGAGCTTAAGTGTAGCACGTGCAGAGGCCATTTGTGGAGTTGAACGCCAGTTTCTGTGCCAGTTTGGGCGTTCAACTCTGGTTTTGGATCCTTTTCTGGCGCTGGACGCCAGATTTGGGCAGAAGGCTGGCGTTAAACGCCAGTTTACGTCATCAATTCTTGGCCAAAGTATGAACTGTTATATATTGATGGAAAGCCCTGGATGTCTACTTTCCAACGCAATCGGAAGCGCGCCATTTCGAGTTCTGTAGCTCAAGAAAATCCACTTTGAGTGCAGGGAGGTCAGAATCCAACAGCATCAGTAGTCCTTTTTCAACCTCTGAATCTGATTTCTGCTCAAGTCCCTCAATTTCAGCTAGAAAATACCTGAAATCACAGAAAAACATACAAACTCATAGTAAAGTCCAGAAATGTAAATTTAACATAAAAACTAATGAAAACATCCCTAAAAGTAACTAGATCCTACTAAAAACAATGCCAAAAAGCGTATAAATTATCCGCTCATCAAAATCCAATTCCCAATTCCCTTTACAATTCAAGCCATTTACATTTCTTGCACTTTAAGATTCTGCAATTTACATTTCTTGCGTTCTAAGTTTCTGCCATTTAATTTCTTGCTCTTTAAGATTCAGCACTTTAAATTCCAGTTCTCTTTAATTTCATGCAATTTACCCATTTCTTTTACTTTCTATGCAATTTAAATTCTTCAAATCACAAATCTCTCAACCAAATTTTGATTCGCTTGACTAAATCAACCACCAAACTAAAATTGCTCAATCCTTCAATCCCTGTGGGATCGACCTCACTCCCGTGAGTTATTATTACTTGATGCGACCCGGTGCACTTGCCGGTTAGATTTGGGTGTTTTGGAGAAATTCGTTTCTCCGCGAAAATATCCCATCAAGGGGTCATCAAATTTCATTACTTCAAGTTCTCCATTGAATAGCTCAAAGCGTCCACGATTTCTTCCAAATCAACTGGATGTTTTTCGTTTGGAAAGAGATCCTGAAATGCGACCAATGATTTGGAAGTTTCTTCCAAATAAAAGAGATGAAATCCGTCGGGCTTATATTAAAGTTGGGCCAAATCAACCAATTCTTGATAATTATCCATTTTCTGGTGATAAAAGTCATTGTCGCTTTCAAGCTTCATGGTTTAAATTGTTCCCATCTTGGTTAGAATATTCTATAGAAGATGATGCTATATATTGTTTTTCATGCTTTCTTTTTGCTAAGGAACCTTCAATCAATACGGGTTCAAATGCTTTTATTGAGAATGGTTTCAGAAATTGGAAGAAAGTAAATAGTGGAAAAGAATATGCTCTTTTGAATCACATTGGCAAAGGTCCCAACTCATTCCATCATAAGGCGCTGAAATCATGTGATGATTTAATGAAACAATCACGACATATTGACAGACTTCTTCATAAGCAAACATCAGAAGAGATTGAAAATAATCGAATTCGACTAGGAGCATCTATAGATTGCATTAGATGGTTGACATTTCAAGGTTTTGCATACAGAGGACATGATGAAAGCCAAAGTTCAAGCAACAGAGGTAACTTTTTGAAAATGTTGAAATTTTTGGGATCTTACAATGAAAGAGTAAAAAAGAATGTTTTGAAAAATGCTCCAAAAAATGCTAAGTATACTTCAAATGATGTCCAAAAAGAAATTCTACATATTCTTGCTACTAAGGTGAGAAATTCAATTAGAGAAGGCATTGGAGATGTCAAATTTTGTATTATTGTTGATGAAGCTAGAGATGAATCTAAAAAGGAGCAAATGGCCATTGTTTTGAGATTTGTTACTCTAGATGGTTTTGTTAAAGAGAGATTCTTTGATCTTGTGCATGTTACTGATACTTGTGCAACAACTTTAAAGAAAGAATTGATTTCTGTCCTTTCTCATTATAATCTCCAAGTTGAAAATATTAGGGGTCAAGGGTATGATGGTGCTAGCAACATGCGGGGTGAATGGAATAGTTTGCAAGCTTTGTTTCTTAAAGATTCTCCACAAGCATACTATGTACATTGTTTTGCTCATAGGTTTCAATTAGCATTGGTGGCAGCTTCAAGAGAGGTACTTCAAATTCATGAATTTTTTACTCAATTAAACTCTATTGTCACTATTTTTAGTGCTTTTTCAAAAAAATATGATCAATTACATGAAGCTCAAGCAATTTAAAATGCAAACTTGGTTGCTCAAAATGAATTAGAAACAGGCAAAGGTATGAATCAAATAAGCATTTTACAAAGAACTGGGGATACTCGATGGAGCTCTCACTTTAATTCTATTTGCAGTTTGGTAAAAATGTTTACTGCTACCAACATTGTTCTCAATAATATCATTGAAGACGGGACAACTTATGCACAAAGAGGTGAGGCTTATGGTGTTAGTAAAATATTATTGTCATTTGAATTTGTTTTCACTTTGCACTTGATGAAAGAGATTATGAGAATCACTAATGTTCTTTGCCAAGCACTGCAACAACAATCTCAAGATATTCTTAATGCAATGCATATTGTTTCTACATCAAAGTTACTTCTTCAACAATTAAGAGATGGTGGATGGTGCAATTTTCTTGCAAATGTTAAAGATTTTTATAAAAAACATGAAATTGAAGTCCCTAATATGAGTGCACAATATGTTTTTGGAAGAGGTCGATCTCGTCAACCAAGTGTGACCGTTGAGCATAATTATCGAATAGATGTATTCTTGGCAACAATTGACTCTCAAATACAAGAGTTAAATAGTAGATTTAATGAGCAAACAATAGAGCTTTTGACTTTGAGTTGTGCTTTGGATCCTAAGGACAATTTCAAATCATTTAATATTGAAGAAATTAGCAAGTTAGTAGAGAAGTTTTATCCCCTTGACTTTCCTTCTAATGAGCTAAATATTTTGAAATCTCAGTTGTAACATTATCAGCATGATATACCAAATCATTTGAAAGGCATTGGTACACTTTCTAAATTGTGCAACAAGTTGCAAGAAACGGGAAAATCAAGAACTTATCACATGGTTGATAGATTAATACGTCTTGTTTTGACTATACCAGTATCTACAGCAATAACAGAAAGAGCTTTTTCAGCAATGAAAATTGTTAAGACAAGACTCCGAAGTAAGATGGCTGATGAATTTCTTGCAGACAATTTGGTCATCTATATAGAAAAAGAATTAGCAGCTATTTTCGACACAAATTCAATTATAGATGATTTTGAAAATAGAAAAAAACGTTGAATAGCCTTTTCATGATACAAAACTGTAAGTGGTAATTTTTATATATTATTGTCTTACTTTGATTGAGATTATATATTTATTTCTTTAATTTTAACAATAGAAATAGTAATATAAAATATTTGTAGTAAATTATTAAACACCGCCCCCCTAAATAGTTAGCCTAGCTCTGCCCCTGCATGTGAGCTCACGGCCAGTAGAACAGACATGCATCATACTGTATTTGTTTGTAAATTGCTTGAAATTATTTTTTTGTTTAATTGTTTGTCTGTTTATCTGTTTGTGCTACTTGTCATAATTGTTCTCTATGTATGATTGTTTGTTTGATTATTTGATTAATTGTGATTGAAATTATTGGTTTGGAATTATGGTGAGTGATAGTGGTCTTTAAAGAAAGAGACTAAATGAACAGTAAATTTAAAAAGGAATAGAAAGTGAATAATATATCTCCTGGTCAGACATAAGAAAAGTAAACAGCAATGGAGTTAAATCGGTTAATTTTAGAAGAGGGATAATTTAGAGGAGAGAATGGTGTTGAGGAATACGAGTTGTGAAGGAGTAACTGTTGAATCATAAAAGTTTGAAAGATAAGGAAATCCCAAGAGAAATATTCATAAGACAAGCACTGATCACTACCGTAAACCAAATTTTATTTTACATATCTTTTTATGATAATTCTAAAACTCCTCTACTGAGACCTTCGGGTTAGGTTCTCATCTCCTACATCCAATATTTTCAGGTAGTATGTATATAATTATTTATATAAGTATACTTGATATATTTTATTCATGACAATTGATGAAGCTCTTTGAGTTGTTGTTATTGCTGATTATCTTATTGTAATTGGAATATGGAACATATGTATATATGTATGTATGTATATGTATTAAAAAATGCCTTTAGTTTTCAGTTTTATTTATTTTAAAGGCTTATAGAATATGTAAATAGGTAATACAGAAAGTATACATAGTACTTTTACCATTAACAATATCATGACTTAAGCATGATATTCTTATAGTAAAGGCGTTACACCCACAACTTGTGTAATCGAATAGGCAACACTAAAGATACTCCAAATAGAAAATACAACGATAGAAATTAAAGATAAGACACTAGAATTTTATCTTAGGAAAATCTCCAAAAGAGTGGTAATAAACCTACGTAACCTAGTCTAGTAAAATCTTTCACTATTAATATAATGAGTATACAATCAATCTTCCAAGTAGCACTAGGATATGTCAACAATCAACATAATACATAATCAAACTGATGAAAATAACATAAATTCTTCACAAAGTGGATATCTCAAATCAGACAAAAGAGAAGACAATACAATTAGTAAGTTATATCCTAATATTCATCTCTATACCCGAAACAACATACTAAAATTTCATAAGAAATAGAACAAGTTTATAAGTTTGATAAGATCAAAATGACGCTACCTTTTTCCCCTTTTTTCTTCTTTTTGATGCCAATTTCTACCCTCTCACTCTGTGTGTTTTTTTTCCTTTTATTTTTGTGTGAATGAATGTACACTTTCTCTCTTTCTTTATTTCACTCTCAGGTGGATTATAGTCACTTATTTTCTTTTTTATTTTTTTTATTTAGCCTGTGGATTTCATTAAAGTTGGGGTCTTACTTGAGTTGGACCCACAAATAATTTAATTCTATTTGATCTAACTTGCAAAAACAAATTTATTTTGGCTCAAATATAATATTTAGTCCTTTCACATTTCATAATATCAAATATTATTAATATATTATTAGTAAATTAAATTATAGTTTGATGGCACAAATATTTGTAAAAAAAACTTGAATTTAAATCACTACTCATTTTATATATATAATATGAACACGCACATAATATTTTAAGAAGGTGGGTTGGAAGAATAAGATTGGATTGGCACCGGAATCCAACTCTATACCAAAATCAAATTACCAATGTGTTCCGACCAGATTAAAATTGGTTAGATATTTGCATATACGAATAATACTATTACTACCGGCACTAATAACTATACAAGTATAAGGCTAACACTTTTTTATAATGGTATATCTATGATAATATCCACTCTTATAAGGTAAATATATATTAGCAACATTCATGGCATTTAATGTCTCAAGAAAGATCTGCCAAGGTTTCCAAGCAAGAATTCTACTTGGTCCAGCGAAGTACCAAGAAAGTCAAACCTCATGAGGTAATCGATTTGAACCAAGAAGGAAAAGCCATGGAGACATTATCAGAGGAGCCTAAAGAAGCAGCAAAAAAATAATTCTATCATACGAGAAGTCTCTTTTCTCCTTGCTTGGTGACATGATAAAGGGTATTGAAGAATTGAAAAAAGATGTGCCCAACTCGGAGGACCGTTGGTACAGGGATGAGGATCACCAAATTAGGAAGGAAAAACCTTTCAATCCATGTCAAAATATTCCAGTTTCAAAGGAAGAGTTCAAAGAATGGTGCAAGCCATAGAAGGCAGCGCTAATTGTTAAGGTTCTTGGGAAAGGAGTGCGTCTCGATTTCATTGAGCAACGCGTGAGAAGAGATGGGGCTAAAAAGGATAATATCAGAGTTAAGATATAGATTGTGATTATTATTTATCTCATTTTGTTGAAGATGAAGATTATTCTCATGCTCTCTTAGGAGGTCCATAGATGATAGTGAAGAACTATCTTATTGTGTAAAGATAGATTCTTGCTTCAGAGAATGTGGTGAGGAAGATTATTGCATGGATCCGTATACCAAACCTGTCGATAGAATGATATAATCATCACTTTTTGTGGCGTGTGAGTTTTTTAATTGGGACTATGCTTAAAATTGATCGAGCTACGTCTATCCACTCAAGGGAAAGACCTATATTTTATTTCTCTTATGGCAAGTATGGTCACCAATCCAATTAGTATACTGAACCAGGTGGAGATTAGGTTGAAAAACTGGTGCAAGTGGCTACTAAACACACATCAAAGAAGGCAATGAATGGGGAGCAACCCGACAGTATCATTAGTCAAGAAAATCAAGAAATTATGAGAAATCAGCAAGTGTAGTGTACAAATCAGGATCCTCTTGATTTTGTTCGTTGGATGATGGTGAGAACGCAAAGGAAGAAATAGGAGAAAAATCTCATTTGGTGAAAAAAATCACCACATGTAACAGTATTGGGGTCAAACAAGGAAAGAAATATTGCCTCAATGGAAAACTTTAACGAGAGGATCTAGGTTTAATGTGCTTTTCACAAAAGACTGTGATCATTTGCATGATACTGATCAACATGAGGAGTCCTCTCCTAATGATGCCATGCTGCAAGCTGGTCTTCGAAACAAGCCCAAAAATATAATACCTCAATTAAGTCGCTAATCACTATCACTCAAGTCTAGACCAAGATGTCCCAGACGGAGCTAGTTAAGCATATCATGATGAGATCTAGAGCAGGAAAAAATCCACAAGGTTCCAAGAAAGCTGCTGCATTGTGAATTGTGCCAATCCTTTAAAAAAAAGATTAAGCACAAACAAAAGGTGTTTGAGAAAAACAATGTCTCCCTCGACACTTCCCCCTTCTAATCATAGAGAGACCTAGCTCCTCCTCTAAAATTTAGATAGTGAGGATATGGAATGGGAGGTGATGGAAAGGATGAGACACATGGCTCGCCAACAAAGGAAAGCTTTTGATTTCTCAAAGAAAGCTAATGATGTTCTTCAAAACCATGTGGCTCAGAACAAATTTGTGTCTCAACTGTCCCCTTTCTTGTGAATCCAACAGCGTCGACGTAGATGGGGGAAGGGATGAAATGGTCTTGATAAACCACCTAATGATGAAGTTAAGAAATAGGCTTCTAGCTTCAAAGGAAAGGAACAAGTGTTCTATGATCAAACCAAATCGGTTGCTAAGGTGAGTGCCCAGCATTCGTCTTAAGCCTTGGTCTCTAGGCTACCTTTTTTCTACTTTTGCGATGAATATTGTTTCCTAAATTATCGTGGGGTGGGAGGTAAAGGTTTCACAATTTTGATAAGAAACTTTAGATGGGACTATGATTTGCATTTCTTCATCCTTCTTAAAACCCATATTAGTGGACTCCGAGGGAACTTTGTCAGGAAAAAAATGTGTTTATGGGTATTTTATGGGAGAATGTAAGGGTCAATCTGGTGATATATGGTGTCTTTTGGATTCTTAATATTGGAAAATTAATATTTTGTAGCACAATTGGCAGTTCGTACACATGAAAGTTAAGGGAAGAGACTCTACCAAGTGGTTGCTTATGGCAATTTATGGAAGTCCGAATAGATTGCTTCAGAGGTCTTTGTGAGATATTCTTCAATTTGTTAGTAGCATTATTAATTTTTCTTGGTGTATTATGAGTTATCTCAACGCCCTATTCCACAATCATAAGTGTAGAGGTGGTACAGCTTCTCAAAATTGTGGTGCTTGTTCCTGAGTTTAGCTCTTATGTATTAGACTATAGGCTTCTTGATCTGAGATATTCGAGTTGTCTGTTTACATGAAAAAGAGGTAACCTTGTTGAAAGATTTGTCAAGCTTAGACTAGCATATTGATTTTCTAAAGGCCTTCATTCAACATACGCCTTGTCTAAAATCTGATCACTCCCCTTTATGCCTTCGTCTATCCCATTCCTAGCTTCCAAATAGGGGTCGGAGACCTTTTCATTTTGTGGCATCTTGGCTAAACCATCCAGGTTTTGTTGATGTGGTGAATTGGATATGGAAAATATAGGGCTCGTGGAGTTTGGGTCTTATTGATTTTTAAAACATGCTGCGAGATTGAAACCAGGACTTCTAAGAATACTTCAAGGTATAAATAATAGTCTTAGTTTAAATAATAGTTGTTTCTTGAAGAATCTTCAAAAAGAGTTATGGGTTAAATATGAAAAGATCATGGCCCAAGAAGAGCTCCTTTGGTTTCAGAAGTCTAAGTGTAATTAGATTGAGTTTGTAGACTGCAACACTAAATATTTTCATGGCACTACTATGGCCAATAGGAGGAGAAATAGAATCGAAGCTCTTCAAGATGAGGAAGGGATTTTGGTCTCTAATTGTACTTTGTTACATGGTATGGCTACTACCTTTTATTCTAAACTTTATGCCAATGATCTTCCCAATATCCCCTATGCCCTTAATAAGGCGTTCCTTACCTTAGTAGTGAAGATTTGAGCTTAATTGGTGGCTGTATTTCAAATATGGGAATTAAGGACTCTCTTTTCAACATGGAGAGTCTGAAAGCTCCAGGAAAAGGTGGTATTCAGACTATTTTCTACTAAAATAAATGGGACTGTGTTGGTGAGGATCTGTGTAGGGTGGTAGAAAGTATTTTTCAAAACCCCTTTGACATCTGTGATATAAATGAAACTCTTATTACGCTAATTCCTAAGGTTGATCCTGCAATGAATTTAAAGTAGATGAGACCTATCAGTTTATGTAACATCTCATATAAGGTTATTACTAAGATTTTGGCTAGAAGATTGAGAAAGGTGATGAAGAAGTTTGTCCGGCCAACTCAATGCAATTTTGTTAGTGGAAGACAGAGTTCAGGTAATATTTTCATTACTTAAGAGGTCATTAACTCGAAAGAATTAGAAAAGGAAAGAAATGGTTGATGGCTAATAAGATCAACCTGGAAAATGCATATGACTGTTTGAAGTGGATCTTCATTATGGACACCTTGCAAGATATTAGTTTTCTCTTGAATTTTATCAACTTTTTGTGTGCACGTATCTCAACTGCCTAAATGAAAGTTCTTTATAATGGAAAGGCTTTGGAAGAATTCACTCCCTCTAGAGGCATTCGTTAAGGGAATCCAATTTTTTCGTATCTTTTGCGTTGTATATGGAACGCTTAGCACGTCTTATTAGTGCTACAATGGAGCTCTTTTGGAAGCTTATAAAGCTAAATAGGGATGGACCTGACATATCTCACCTATGCTTTGCGAATAATCTTATCCTCTTTACTAAACCCTTCATAGATCAAGTGGAGCTTATTAAAAAAGTGTTGGATGCCTTCTATAATAGTTTAGGGCAAAAAGTTAACAATGAAAATACTTGTGTGTTTTTTTCCAATAATGTGGGACACACCTGAAAGTTTATGAATGACCTAAAGAAGAGGGTTGAATCTATAGCCTCCTTTTTAGAACTTTTTTTTGCTATTTTCTTCTGACTAGAAATGGAACTTAGTTGCTGATGAGTCTGTTAAGTTAAAATTCAGTAGACAATTTTATTTTTTCTCTTCACGATGTGTTTAAGAACAGAGCAACTCTTTACTTTTGGATAGTTGTGACTTCTGAGAATATACAATGCAGGAGAAATTTTTATTTTGTCTCTTAATGAAGTAAAACAAAAGAAGAGTAGAGAAGAAAAAATCACACAGTCATGTATCCTAGTTCAGCTACCATGTGCAATGTGACCTACATCCAGTCTCCCCTACAACAATGGAGAAATTTTTACTATCTTTTACAAAGATTACAAAAACTAATTTCCCTATGATTCAATCCAATCCTATCTGGGACCAATCCAGCTTCTACCCAAGCTAGATTTGGCTAAATTCACTCCCTAGACTTACAATCACTAAGTGCTCACCTAACTTAGCAAGAAAATTCCCTCAGGATCATGTGTACAAAACAAATAAATATACAAAAGAGTTTTGACATAATTTTTTGGCTTTTTCTTGATAAATCTTATTTTCTTTTCTCTCAATGGCTTTTACTGATACCTTACTTAATGCCTTTTTTATTGAAAAAAAAAAGAAAGATGAATGACGGAGGAAAAATGTCGGTAAAGATTTTCACAAAAATATCGCGTTGCAAGTATAGTTCTAAACCGACTATTAAACCTCAATCAATATTTAAATTGTTTGTCACAATCAAACCCAATAAAAATAAACCGAAGTATTTAAACCTCGGGTCGTCTCTCAAGGAATTATAGGTAAGTATGGTTATTATTGGTTATAGAAAAGTATTTTTGGGGTTTTTGTGATAAGAGACAAGTAATATAAATGACAAGGAAATAAAATAACAACTAAGAAAAGTCCTAGCAAGGATTGAGAATTGGAATTCCTATCCTCATTATCATCATCAATTGTGATGGTAATTGCCTTTTACTTTTACTTAGTTAACCTCTAACAATGAAAGAAAGTCAAGTGAGAAAAATCAACTTAAGTTCACAAGTCCTAATCAAAGACTAGATTTAGTAAAGCCTAAGCCAACCAGCAAGTCTCAATCACCAATCAACAAAAGAATTTTGATAACTCAAGAGTCTCTAATTGATCAATCCAAATTAAGAACATAAAAATATAATTTAAAATCCAACCAAGTATTTTATCAAACACTTGGAAGAAATAAAATAAAAACATAGAAAACTAACAAGACATAGCAAAATCTAAAACTAACCAAAGCAAAGAAATAACAATAACAAGCAATTGAACAATAAGAAACGTGAAACATAAATTGTATTAATGAAAATTGAGAGTAACACATGAACTCATAAAATAAATTGGCAACATAAAGTAATCAACAAGAGAAATAGATAACTAAGGTACTAGAACAAATAAAAGTAGAAGAGAAACTAAATTAAAGTAAAGCAGAAATCTGAATTTGAGAAGAATAAAACTAAAAATCCTAAAACCTAGAGAGAGGAGAGAGCCTCTCTCTCTAGAAAACTACATCTAAACCTAAAAATTATGTGAATGAAGTGTGAATGATTGAGTGACCCCTTCCAGTTTTACTCTGCAGCCTCTAATCAATATTTTTGGGCCTGAAACTGGGTCAAAAGCAGCCCAGAAATCGCCCCCAGCATTTTCTGTAATTGCAGCACATGATGTGCTGTCACGCGTATGCGTCAGCCACGTGTACGCGTCAGCCACGCATGCACGTCATGTGTCTTTTGCTCCGGTCACGCGTACGCATCGTTCATGCGTGCGCGTCGCTACCAGATTCTGAAATACTCTATTTCCTGTGTTTCTTCCACTTTTACATGCTTCATTTCCATCCTCTAAGCCATTCCTACCCTGGAAAACCTGAAATCACTTAACACACATATCACGACATCGAATGGTAATAAGAGAGGATTAAAAATTAGTAAATTTAAGGCCAAAGAAGCATGTTTTCAATCATAGCACAAAATTAGGAAGGAAAGTATAAAACATGCAATTTATATGCATAAGTGTGAGAATAATGGATAAAATCCACTCAATTCAGCATAAAATGTACCACGAAATAATGGTGTATCAATGAATACTGAAGAACAGAAAATTTAATAAAAATTTGTAAAGGAGAAGAAGGGTTAGCTTGAAAGTTATGAAGACCCAAACTTGTGTGCTCACTCCTTGAATCAATCTCTGGGAGTTTACCCCTTTAATAGAGGAGTAAAGCTTTCAAAGCTTGAAACTTAGCATGAACATCTCTGACTTCTTCTTCCCCAAATACAGCAGCAGCAGCGCAGAAGAGAGATAAAACTATAGCAGTGATTGAAGCTTACATGAATTCTCACCTAGTTGCTTCTCTTTCATCCTTTTTCAATCTTCTTCAAGGATCTGAGTCATTCATCAATGCTTTGACTCCAAGATTCATTCTTGACCCTTGATTTGTAGAAGAGCTCCATAACCTCCAATTTCTTCAAATTTCTAGTTCGGTGCTTGTAGGAGGAGAGCATTCTCAACAAGTTATCAATGAAGCACAAAGATGGTAAAGATCTTCTGATTTACTTCTTTGATATAATCTTAACTTATGAACCCTAGCTTTTGACTTGTTTGGATTTGGTAATCTACTTTTTCTTCTTTGATTTGAGCCCTAATTAGACTTTCTTTTTCTTTCTTTCTTCTGTGACTTCTTCACATCTGTAAGAGAAAAGAAAAGAGAGAGAATGAGTTTGGTTGCTTTGTTTTTGTTTCAGAGAAGAGTGAATTTTCCTTCCTTTGATAGAGATCAGCTACCATTCTTTTGGGTCTTTAGTAAGTGAATGAGTGTTTATGGGCCTGAACCATCACTGGGCTAGATTCTTCTAATTTTTGGCCTGCACACTTAACCAACACATTATTCACACACTTTGGGCTTTTAACCTAATAATAATATTTAGTCATCATCAATTAATTGTTATTAGTTCTTTAAACTCAACAACACCATTAGAAAAGATATCAGAAATGTCTGGCAGTTCTCTATCATAGATGATCTTGAAAAGTATCTCGAAATTCCTTTTTTGCACTCCAGAATAATGAAGGATACCTACAATTTATGGCTAAGATGCAGTCTAGTCTTAATAACTGAAAGCTAGCTCCCTTTCCTTAGCTTGGAGAACCACCCTGGTAAGATCTGTCCTTGCTTCATTACCTAGTTATACTATGCAAAGTACTTTGTTACCTTTATCTACTTGTACCTTGATTGATTCTAAATGCAAAAATCTTTTGTGGGGGGTGAAATTGAGAATACAAAGAAAGTCCACCTCTTAAGTTGGACAAAGGTTAATAAATCAAAATCTTCTGGGGGGGGGGTAGGTATCTGACATGAAAAGGATCTTAATTTGGCCTTTTTTATGAAAGTTGGTTGGGAACTCGTGGCTAAACGCGGCACACTTTGGGCTAGATTTATGCTATCTAAATACAGCTATGGAAGTGATATTCTCCTGGATGTA
Organism: Arachis hypogaea; assembly: GCF_003086295.3. Lineage (NCBI taxonomy): Eukaryota > Viridiplantae > Streptophyta > Magnoliopsida > Fabales > Fabaceae > Arachis > Arachis hypogaea. The sequence continues at coordinate 27,298,943 of NC_092046.1, forward strand.
AGAAGAAAGCCGAATGATTTTCTAACCTATGGAAGGGTGTATGTTCGGCTTTGAGGAATCTGGAGCAGAACACAATCTGGAGAATCAAAGATGGCTTCATGATTAATTTTTGGAATCATAACTAGGTGTGAGGAGTCGGACTTTTGAATCAGCATAGTGTGTAGGTAATAAATTCAACTGATTATAACTAGTCCCTAAATTACTTTTTGTCTATTTTAGGTCATTGGAATATGGAGAAATTCCAACAATGGCTTTTTGAGAGGCTGGTCAATCAAATCGGAGCGATGATGCCTCCATCTCCGTGGAAAAGAGAATACTAGATTGTCTGAGCTCTTACTTCAGATGAAAATTTCACCCTAAGATCGGCATATACTTTCCTAGAAGAAGAATCTCCTATACCAGATCATCTATTTAGATTAGTGTGGAAATGAAACAGCCCGAAGTGAATTCGGACTTTCCTCTGGCTCATGGTATCCTTACCAATGCCAATAGAAGTAGACGACATATGACTCTTAAATCGCACTGTCTGAGATGTAACAACGTTGAGGAGTCTACTCTACATGTCCTTAGGGACTGTCCATTTGCTAAAATAGTTTAGAATAGCTTGCTTCCTCAGAATCTTCGTGCTCAATCTTTGGTACTAGCTAGTCGTGATTAACTGCAGTTTAATTTATCAAGCAAGGAAGACTGGGTTGTTGTCTTTAGAGTTGGGGTGTCCTCAATATGGTATTATCGCAACAAATTAATCTTTGAAGGGTTGCTAGCCTCACCAGATGCTAGTGTTGCTTCTATTAGAGCTCGGTCTAATGAAATTCTAAATTGGAGCAAGAGGTCTGTGTCCCCCAAGAATCTAAAACCAAACCTGAAAGCTTTAGATGGTTCATTTTTTGCTCACAATAATAATGTTGCATGTGGAGGCATTTTTAGGGACCATATCGGGATCGGAGATGTATTAACAGCTTCTCCTATAATTTGAGAAGTTGCTCAATCATGCATATATAATGTAAACCCCGTTAAATTAGTAAATAAATTAGTCACTAAATTAGTTTTTAATAAAGATTAGAAATACAAAAAATAATATTAAATTAGGATAGAGCTCATCGAAACGAGAATTTTGACACTAATTTCAAAGTAATCGGCCCAAAATTGGACCGAACAGGCCGAACTGGTTGAACCGGGCCCAAATCGGGCCCGTGGGCCCAACCGGTCCAACAATTAAAAAGAGCCACGGGCTCTTCTTTCTCTTCATTTCCTTCAATGAAGTAGCAAGCTCCCAGGGAAGAGAAGAAGAGAAATACGTTTATGGTGAATAAAATTTCCTGTAACTTCTCCGTTCGAGCTCCGATCGCCGTATCGTTTGCGGCCACGCGTCCACCGCGTCGAGCTCTATGTTTCTACTGGAACAATTTCATAGGTAACTTTTTATTTCACCCTCAGCCTTCTCTTCCCCCAATTCTTGAACTATTGAATAGGAAATTGAATTTCTTTGATTTCTGATGTTTTAGGATCCAATTAGCTTGAGAAAAATGTTCACTCTTACCTATGTGAAGCTTGGGTAAGGTGAGGATACGATAATTCTATTTTAGTTTTATTGAATTTGAGCTTTGAGTATTAAATTGGATATATGTGTGTTATAAATGTGTATTAGGTTGTGAATAAATAATTGGAGCTTGAAATTATGAATATTGGAACTTGGAGGAAGCTGAGCTTAGAGTTTGTTGAATTTTGAGGGGCTGTCTTAATTTTGAATAAATTGCTTTGGTCATTACGTGGAAATCAGCTAAGGTATGGTTTAGGTTTCTTGCATTTAATATATAATGTTCTATGAAAACTTAGGCTAGATGACCATAGGATAAGTTGGATTGCATGTGTATATTTAATACTTAGTATCCTGTTGATGAACATGGTTGGTTTGGTGCTTGTTGATTAACTGGTGATTTAGTGAATTATTGATTTGAGGTATAATTATTGTGGAGGTTGTTGTGATAACGAGGTATTTTGTGTTAAAAGCCTAGGATTTGTGAACTATGATTCTTAGTTGAATTTTGGTTGTTGGATTTGAATATTGTATGAGTATAATTGTTGATCTGAGGTAGATTTATTGTGGTGATTGTTATGATGATGAGGAAGGGTATGTTGAATTGAAAAGAATACAGGTTTGGACCTGAAAAAGGTGGCAAAGTCTCAGTTTTAGAGGAGATGCTGCTAAAATTTTATAAAAATTACAGATTTTGTTTAGATGATTATTTAAAAAGATTTAGATTCAAAGGTTATATGGTTTGATTTTGAGTTATTAAGAAAATGAGTATATTTTAAGTTTGATTCATTTGGAAAAGAATGAATTATATTTTGAATTGGAACTATTGATGGACGGAATGGGAGGTGTGATAATGAAAGATAAGGATTGAATATGATTGATGTATGATAATGAATGAGATGCGATTGAGAATGATGTGGATGTTGATGAATTATAATTGAATTATTTATATGGCTTATGAATTTGAATGATCTGAGATACGAGATTCCCTGGGTAAAGTACCGTGGCTTGCCACCACGTGTACCAGGTTGAAAGCTCGATACTCTGTTGACCTTACGATGTAAGTGTGACCGGGCACTATAAATTCCCGGGAATGTAACCTGATAAACCACTATTTTATGGTTTATCTTGTGCTCAATTGAGTGGATTTTATCAACTCTTTACCCACTTATTCATAATATTTGCATGGTTTTATATTTCCTTCCTGATTTTGTGCTATGATTGAAAACATGCTTCTTTGATCTTATATTTACTTATTATTAATCCTCTCTTATTACCATTAGATGCCTTGATATGTGTGTTAAGTGATTTCAGATATTATAGGGCTGGAATGGCTCAGAGGATAGAAAGGAAGCATGCAAAAGTGGAAGGAATACAAGAAGTTGAAGTTGCTAAGCTGTCCAGCCTAACCTCTCTGCACTCAAACGGCTATAACTTGAGCTACAGAGGTCCAAACGACACGGTTCCAGTTGCGTTGGAAAGCTAACGTCTGGGGCTTCGATTTGATATATAATATGCCATAGTTGCTCTGACGCTAGGTGACGCGACCGCGTGATCCATGCGGCCGCGTCGCAAGTGACGAAAATCAGCGAATCTGAATTCGCAACCAGCGAATTCTGGGCTGTTTCTGACCCAGTTTGCGGCCCAGAAAATACAGATTAGAGGCTATAAAGTGGAGGAATACATCCATTCATAAGGAGGCTCTCATATTCACAATTTTAGGAGTAGATGTAGTTTTTAGAGAGAGAGAGGTTCTCTCCTCTCTCTTAGGATTAGGATTTAGGATTTCTCTTAGTTTTAGGAGTAGCTCTCAATCCCAGGTTCTTTATTTTTATTTATTTTCCCAATTTAATTTATGAACTCTTCCATATTATATTTGATATCTTTATTAGTGCTAATTTGAGGTATTTCAGACTTATGATTGCTCTCTTTAATTTGTTAATGCTCTGTGTTTATCCAAGTTATTTTTATTCAAGTAGATTCTCTTCCCTTTTGGCTTTGGTTGAGTCATTGGAGACACTTGAGTTATCAAACTCATTGTTGATTGAAAATTGGATTTCTTCATCTCATTAATTCAAGTTCCAATAACTCTAGCCTTTCTCAAGGAAAGACTAGGACCTGAGGAATCAGAATTAATTCATCCACTTAACTTACCTTCATAAGTTAGAGGTTAACAAGTGGGAGAAAAATCCAATTCTCATTACAATTGATAAGGATAACCAGGATAGGACTTCCAGTTCTCATACCTTGCCAAGAGTTTATTTTACAGTTATTTATTTATTTTTATTGCTTTGAAAATATACCTGTGCACATTGCCCAAACTCCAAATTTCTCAAAACCCCAAATTTACAATCTCCATAACCAATAATAAGAACATACCTCCCTGCAATTCCTTGAGAAGACGACCCGAGGTTTGAATACTCGGTTATCAATTTCAAAGGGGTTTGTTACTTGTGACAACCAAAACGTTTGTACGAAGGGATTTTTGTCGGTTTAGAGACTATATCTACAACGCGACTGTTTTTATGACATTCTTTACTGGCAAAAATCCTAACGTCATAACCCCCATTGAGCAATATTGATTATTTGAGAAAAAGCTATGCATAGACTCTTGGGGATGCACGTCGGGGGATAGTCTAAGGTTTTCAGACTTGTGGGGTTGGCTGGATAACCGACAGATGAGCCTCATCAGCCATAGGACAGGCATGCATCATATGCATATTACTTGAATTACTTGCTTGTGCTTTAATTGGGTGTGCCTAAATGTACTTGCCATGTTAAATGTGTATTTGTTACCTGCAGTATTTGTAACCTTCTTGTGCTTACCTTTATCTGTTTAAATGTCTGTGAAATGCATGATGGAGTTGGAGGTATGGAGGAATGGCAGTATGAGACTTAGATGTAAGATTAAGCTAAGTTAGATGTAGGTACTCTTAGAAAACCACCTTTTATGGCTTTTGTTTAATACTTTAAGCTCTGTAATCTGAGTGTCGGCGTTCTAGGATTGCCTCTGGCATTTCCAGGACCTTATATCTTATGTGTGTGGCACCTTTACCATACTGAGAACCTCCGGTTCTCATTCCATACTATGTTGTTGTTTTTCAGATGCAGGTCGGGAGGCATCTCGTTAGGCGTCTAGACTCTTAAAGCGGAGTGGTTACTGGGTAGTTTTGCTGTACAATGATGTATATATATGTACTTAGCTTTCTCTCCATATAACTTATTCTTTTTTATCCTCCTAGGGCTTTATGGAGAGGCAGGATTGTGTATATGTACTTTTGGGTTTTGGATATTGATAAACCACTATTTTATGGTTTATAATGTGTTTAATTGTGTGGTTTTATCATGATCTTTACCCACTTATTCATATAATCAGCATGCATTTATATTTCCTTCCTAAAATTATTACATGATTGAAAACTTGCTTCCTAGAGACTTTTAATTACGTATTTTAATTCTCCCTTATTCCATTCGATGCCATGATCTGTGTGTTAAGTGTTTCAGGCTTTATAGGGCATGAATGAATTGGAGATTGGAAAGGAAGCTTGCAAAAATGGAAGGAACACAAGAAATTGAGGAGATGACCAGCGAGAAGTGATGCGTCCGCATGGCTCACGCGACCGCGCGAAAGAGAGGAAATCTCAGTGACGCGGTCGCATGGCTTACGCAACCGCGCGGATTGGAATAGCACAAGTGACGCGGAGGCGTGGACGACGCGCTCGCGTGGAAGGGCAAAACGCCGAATGACGCGGCCGCATGAATGACGCGATCGCGTGACGTGCGCGATCTGCATAATCTACATGCTTTGACCCAGTTCTCGGCCCAGAAAAGCATACTAGAGCCAGAGAACATGCAGAAACCAACAACAACATTCATTCTACATAATTCTAGTTTTTAGATCTAGTTTTACTCCTCCTCTAGGTTTTTTTTCTCTCTCTACACATTCATAGTTCATAGGATTTTATTTTCTATTGCTCTTTGCATTGGGATATTGAGAAGAGTTATTACCTCATCAAGACTTCATCATTCTAGTTCGTTTTCTTTACTTGGCTTTACTCTTCCATGTCCTTTAATTTACTCAATTTTACTATTGGATTATTTTAGAATTTATTAATACAAGAGTTACTTTTATTTTTAATTGATTCCTTTAAGTTTTATTTATCATGTCTTTCTTTAATTCCCTTTCCTATGTTATGAGTTCTACATTCGCAATGAGTGAGTAGTTCCCTAACTTGATGGGGAGTTGATTGAAAGGAACCCTTGAGTTGGGGTGCTTAAAAGAAAAATTGTAATTGGATTTATTGTTGGAATGTTCTCTAGTCACTGACACTAATCCTTTTCAATTGAGCGGATTGGAACTTGTGAATAGAAACAGCATTCCAACTTGTTTGACTTTCCCTTACCTAGTAAGGGATAACTAAACAGAACAACCTTCAATTATCAATTAATCTTGAGAGTACTGCAACAAGAATAGGGCTTCCAACTAATCTACTCCCAGTCAAGGCTTTTATTTAAATTACTTAATTTCTCTAATTTAATTTCCTGTTTATTCAACTCAAACTCTTTTTGAAAATATCTGATTAATAAAATAGCACACCTTTCTGCAACTCGTTGGGAGATGACCTGGGATTCATACTCCCAGTATTTTTATTTTAATTTTTGTGACACCCTTCTAAATTGATAAGCGGATTTCTGGTTGGTTAAGAACTATACATGCAACGCATATTTTATAACAATTCTTGACTCGCCAATTTCCGTCACGTCAATTTTTGGCGCCATTGCCGGGGAGTTGCAATAGAGTGCTAAGTTATTGATTGGAATTTATTTATTTTCATTTTATTTTATCTTGCTACTATGAGCTACTTGTTTCTTTCGTTAGATGACGCGTTCACTTCCTGATCCAAGCTTGCCAGTATTCGATCCTGAGATTGAAAGAACTATTTCACGAATAAGGAAAGCTCGGCGTCGGTTAGTCCTCTCAGAGGGCAGATCTGAAACGTCATTTGAGGAAGAAACCAGCCCCCATTCTACTAATTCGGTTGATTTACGTGTAGGTGACATGGCAGCACCTAGGAGAGTTACTATCCAGGAGGCTAGAGCCCCTGATTTTACAATGCAACCGTTCCAAGCACATCATCCAGCGGTGGCTACAGACTTTGAAATAAAGACTGCACTGCTCAATTTGATGCCCAAGTTTCATGGCTTACCTACTCAAGAGCCTATCAAGCACCTGAGAGATTTTCAAGCAGCCTGTTCTACTATCAGGCGTGATGGTGCAGATGAAACTTCAATCTTGTTGAAAGCTTTCCCGTTTTCTCTTGAGAGAAAGGCAAGAGAGTGGTACTACACTCAACCTGCAGCAACTGTATCCGACTGGGATACACTTAGAAGATAATTTTTGGAAAAGTTCTTTCCAGCTGAAGTTACTGATAAATTGAGGAAAGACATTTCCATGATTGTTCAGGACGAATCCGAGACTTTCTATGAGTACTGGGAGCACTTCAATAATCTTCTGGAAGCATGCCTCCACCATATGATTGACAAGATAGGTTACTCGGTTATGTCACACAGGGCATGAGGCCCCAAGATAAGACCACATTGGAAAGTGATAGCAATGGGTCTATGAAAAAGTACAAGACCACTGATGAGGCATGGCAATTGATCAGCGACTTAGCTGAATCTACTCGGAATCACAGGCAGAAACAAGGCCGTTCAAAAGCCGTTGCAGAAGTATCCTCTAGCAGAGAGACTGCTGCTCTAACTCAGAGTATTTGTGAAATGACCAACTTGCTGAAGTAGATGCAATTGAATCAACAACAAGTTCAGCAAGCTCAACCTTCTCCACCACAGCAAAACCAACAGTTAGTCCCACAGAAAGTTTGCGGAGTCTGTGCTGATTATAGCCATTATACTGATGAATGTCCGCAGCTCCCGCAGGAAGACAACACCGTGGCAGCCACTCATAACTTCTTTGACCGCCCCAACCAAGGGTACAATCAAGGTGGCAATTACAGCCATGGATGGCAGGACAATTCTAACCAGAATTGAAGGGACAACAACAACAGAGGAGGCAGAGACAATCAGGAAAATCAGAGATGGAATAAAAACAACAACAGGCAGCAGAACCAGAACCAGCCTTACAGAGCACCTCACCTGAGGCAATCCCAAGGAGCACAGAATACCCAACAACAGACCTCTCAACTTACTTATCCTTCCTCATCTTCTAATGATGACTTACTACAATCTATTGATCGGAGACAACAGACCATGGAAAATAACCTTTATGCTACACTAAATGGTCTGAACTCTACTTTGCAAGCTCTTGTCTCACAGATTGAATCAATGAATAACTCCAATAACCAGCCTTTGAGCTCCAATGGAATCCCCTCTCAAACATTACCCAATCCAAAGGGTGGCATTAATGCCATCACCCTAAGGTCCGGAACCACACTGCAGGAGAGGAATCAAGAGGAGCCAAGCCCACCAGAAAACGCCTCAGCTGAAGAGGTAGTGGAAGTAGAAGATGTTGAAGAGAAAGAGGACATACAGGACATAGCTGAAAAAGAAAAAATCCAACCACAGGAGGAAGCACCACTGGGCGCAGATACTGCAGAAGACACCACTCCCATTCCATTTTCACAACTTGCAAGGAAGCCCAGGAAGCAGCTGGAACCTGATTCCAAAATGGTAGAGATATTCAAAAAGGTTGAGGTAACTATTCCTCTTTTTGATGTTATTCAACAGGTACCTAAATATTCAAAGTTTCTAAAAGATTTATGTATAGATAAAGACAAAATTAATGAATTAGAAACTATTCCTTTAGGAAGTTCCATATCTGCTTTAATGGGAGGTTTACCTGAAAAGTGTAGTGACCCAGGTCCATGTATGGTTAATTGTACTATTGCTGGTGTAGTATTTTCTGACTGCATGTGTGATTTAGGAGCATGTGTGAGTATAATGCCTTTGTCTATATATGATATTTTGAGGCTCCCTCCCTTAAAAAGGTCGGCAGCTCGTTTTGTGTTAGCAGATAAAAGTATTATTACAGTGGCTGGAGTTGCTGAAGATGTATTAGTGGGCATTAAGGGGATCACATTTCCCATTGATTTTTATATCCTGGAGATGCCCCAAAACGACTCAGAAAAGCCATCATCAATCCTACTCGGAAGACCATTCCTGAAGACCTCGAAGTTCAAATTAGATGCTTTTTCAGGAACATACTCTTTTGAAATAGATGGCCGAGTAGTAGTATTCAATCTGAATGGAGTTATGAAGCATCCTCCGAAGGATCATTGTATCATCCAGTGTGACATTATAGATGAAACCGTGGCTGAAGTTCATCAGGAGGAATTTGAAGAGCAGTACGTAGGACAAGGTCCAAGTGTGGGGACATTCTCAGAGGACAATGACAGTGCTTTACCATTGTTACCAGCTCCAGACAACCCAGAGCCTGACCATGATCAGAAGTTAGAATTAAAACCCCTTCCTCCACACCTCAATTATGCTTACCTTGAAGACGAGCAGAAGTTTCCAGTTATCATTGCAAGGGAACTCACTTCTCAACAGGAAGAGCAGTTACTTAGTGTGCTGAGGAGGTACAAGAAGACAATTAGTTGGAGTTTGGCAGACATAGTAGGCATCAACCCTCAAGTCTGTGAGCGTAGAATATTTTTAGAAGAGGGAGCAAGACATGTCCGTCAACCCCAGAGAAGACTGAATCCCACTATCTTAGAGGTTGTCAAGAAGGAAGTGACCAGACTACTGGAGGCAGATATCATCTACCCCATTTCAGACAGTGAATGGGTAATCCCAGTACAAGTGGTGCCCAAGAAGTCTGGAGTCACTATAGTGAAGAATGAGCATGGAGAGCTCATGGCAACTAGAGTTCAAAACGACTGGAGGGTCTGCATTGACTACAGACGCCTCAACCAAGCAACCCATAAGGATCACTATCCTCTTCCATTCATTGATCAAATGCTGGATCGCCTGTCAGGTAAATCACATTATTATTTTTTAGATGGTTACACAGGTTATTTCCAGATTCATATAGCTCCTGAGGATCAGGAAAAGACCACTTTTACATGTCCTTTTGGGACTTATGCTTACAAGAGAATGCCCTTTGGCTTGTGCAATGCACCCGCTACCTTCCAAAGGTGCATGATGAGTCTTTTCTCTAATCTTATTGAGGACTGTATGGAAGTTTTTATGGATGATTTTAGTATTTATGGAGATTTCTTTAGCCTTTGCTTAGATGGATTATCTAGAGTATTAGATAGATGTGTCAGTACAAACCTTGTATTAAATTTTAAAAAATGTCACTTTATGGTTAAACAAAGGATTGTACTAGGACATGTTGTGTCTAATACTGGCATTTCTGTAGATACAACAAAGGTGGATGTTATTTCTAGTTTATCTTACCCCTCTTCTGTGAGGGAAGTCCGCTCGTTCCTTGGCCATGCAGGTTTTTACAGGAGATTCATTAAGGACTTCAGTAAGGTAGCACTTCCCTTATCCAGGCTACTGCAGAAAGATATTGAGTTCGAGTTCAGTGAAAATTGCAAACAAGCGTTTGATAAGCTGAAGACCGCCCTGATTCAAGCTCCAATTGTGAGAGGACCAGACTGGAGCCAGCCATTTGAAATAATGTGCGACGCCTCCAACCATGCAGTAGGAGCAGTGGTGCACGAATTTGTTACATGTCAATGTCAATATTACTATTTTTCACAAATTCGCACAACTAACCAGCAAGTGCACTGGGTCGTCCAAGTAATACCTTACGTGAGTAAGGGTCGAATCCCATGGAGATTGTTGGCTTGAAGCAATCTATGGTTACCTTGTAACTCTTAGTTAGGAAAACAATTCACTTATCAAATTGAATTGCGAGGAATAAAAGTGCATGAAATAAATACTTGTTATGCAGTAATAGAGAATATGTTGGAGTTTTGGAGATGTTTTGTCTTTTGAATCTCTGTTTTCTCCTTGTCTTCTTCTTCATGCACGCACGTCCCTCCTATGGCAAGCTGTGTGTTGGTGGATCACCGTTGTCAATGGCTACCATCCTTCCTCTCAGTGAAAATGGTCCAGGTGTGCTGTCACCGCATGGCTAATCATCTGTAGGTTCTCGATCATACCGGAATAGGATTTACTATCCTTTTGCGTCTGTCACTACGCCCAGCACTCGCGAGTTTGAAGCTCATCACAGTTATCCAATCCCAGAATCCTACTCGGAATACCACAGACAAGGTTTAGACTTTTCGGATTCTCAAGGATGCCGCCAATAGATTCTAGCTTATACCACGGAGATTCTGATTGAGGAATCTAAGAGATACTCATTCAATCTAATGTGGAACGGAAGTGGTTGTCAGGCACACGTTCATAGGTTGAGAATGGTGATGAGTGTCACGGATCATCACATTCATCATAATGAAGCCCGAATGAACATCTTAGATAGGAACAAGCGTGTTTGAATAGAAAACAGAAGTAATTGCATTAATTCATCGAAACACAGCAGAGCTCCTCACCCCCACCAATTGAGTTTGGAGACTCATGTCGTCAAAGAGTACAAAGTTCAGATCTAAAAATGTCATAAGATACAAAATAAATCTCTAAAACTTGTTTAAATACTAAACTAGTAACCTAGGTTTACAGAAAATGAGTAAACTATGATAGATAGTGCAGAAATCCACTTCTGGGGCCTACTTGGTGTGTGCTGGGGCTGAGACTAAAGCTTCTCACGTGCCTGGGCTGTTTTGGGCATTCAACGCCAGGTTGTAACCTGTTTCTGGCGTTGAACTCCAACTTGTAACCTGTTTCTGGCGCTGGACGCCAGACTGCAACATGGAACTGGCGTTGAACGCCAGTTTACATCGTCTATCTTTGAGCAAAGTATGGACTATTATATATTGATGGAAAGCCCTGGATGTCTACTTTCCAACGCAATTCGAAGTGCACCAATTGGACTTCTGTAGCTCCAGAAAATCCATTCCGAGTGCAGAGAGGTCAGAATCCAACAGCATCAGCAATCCTTTTTCCGCCCGAATCAGATTTTTTGCTCAGCTCCCTCAATTTCAGCCAAAAAATACATAAAATTACAGAAAAGCACACAAACTCATAATAAAGTCCAGAAATATGAATTTTTCCTAGAAACTAATGAAAATATACTAAAAACTTAACTAAAACATCCTAAAAACTACATGAAATTAACCCCAAAAAGCGTATAAAATATCTGCTCATCACAACACCAAACTTAAACTGTTGCTTGTCCCCAAGCAACTAGACAAATAAAATAGAATACAAATAAGTCACGAAGCAATAATATCTCAGAGTTTTTGAGTGAAGCTCAGATTCTAATTAAATGAGCGGGACTAGTAGCTTTTTGCTTCCGAACAGTTTTGGCATCTCGCTTTATCCATTGAAGCTCAGAATGATTGGCATCTATAGAAACTTAGAATTCAGATAGTATTATTGATTCTCCTAGTTCAGTATGTTGATTCTTGAACACAGCTACTTTTATGAGTCTTGGCCGTGGCCCTAAGCACTTTGTTTTCCAGTATTACCACCGGATACATAAATGCCACAGACACATAATTGGGTGAACCTTTTCAGATTGTGACTCAGCTTTGCTAAAGTCCCCAATTAGAGGTGTCCAGGGTTCTTAAGCACACTCTTCTTTTTGCTTTGGACCTTGACTTTAACCGCTCAGTCTCAAGTTTTCACTTGACACCTTCATGCCACAAGCACATGGTTAGGGACAGCTTGGTTTAGCCGCTTAGACCAGGATTTGATTCCCTTAGGCCCTCCTATCCACTGATGCTCAAAGCCTTGGATCCTTTTTACTACCCTTGCCTTTTGGTTTTAAGGGCTATTGGCTTTTTTTGCTTGCTTTTTTTTTTTTTTGTTTTGCAAGCTTTGTATTCACTGCTTTTTCTTGCTTCAAGAATCATTTTTATGATTTTTCAGATTATCAATAACATGTCTCATGTTCATTATTCTTTCAAGAGCCAACATATTTAACATTCAAGAACATCAAATTCCAAAGACATATGCTCTGTTCAGGCATTCATTCAGAAGGCAGAAAGCATTGCCACCACATGTAAACAATTAGAATTTGTTTTATTAAAAATTCGAAAAATATTGCCTCCTTATTCTAAAGAAAATATTCTATTTTATTCATGTTTAATGATGATGAGAAAAATAAATTATAGCTTAATTGGAGATAAAATAACTACTAATTACTACTATAACTTCTAAGGTAAAACTCAAATAAGAACAATTATCACAGAGTTAAGGTTAAGATTAGAGCTCAACAACTTTGAGTTTGGGATGTGGATGTTCCTCTAATCTGTGGAGTGCTTGGTCCTTCAAGAGATAACTTCTGACGCTTCAGTTCCTTTAAGTCACGCCCTTGCTCTTCTTGTTCCCTGAGCAGTTTGTAGGGTATACTGTTTTGATTTTGCTGTTCTTCCTTTATTTAGTCCATAGATTCTTGCAACTTGGTGACAGATGCTTCAAGCTGTTCCCAATATTCAAATTGAGGGACTTCCGGGAGGAATTCTTGCGCCCTCCTCTTGATGGGGTCATCCTGCATTTGTTGTTTTTCCATTGTGGTTTTAGTGATTGGTTGCTCCACTGAAATGTACTCCGTTATTCCCATCCTTACTCCAGTATCTTTGCAGAGCATAGAGATTAGGCTTGGATAAGCCAACCTGGCATCTTTGGAGTTCTTGTTTGCAAGTATGTAAAATTTAGATGGAATCAGTTGATGAACTTCCACTTCTTTTCCCAACATAATGCAATGGATCATCACTGCTCTTTTGACGGTGACTTCAGAATGGTTGCTAGTGGGCAATATAGAATGCCCAATGAAGTCCAGCCATCCTCTGGTGACTGGTTTGAGATCTTCTCTCTTGAGTTGATTTGGGACACCTTTGCTGTTGGTGGTCCACCTGGCTCCAAGGATGCATATATCCTCTAGAATCTTATCCAGGCCCTTGTTTGTTCTCATCATTCTCCTATTGAAGGAGTCTGGGTCATCTTTCAGCTGAGGTAGCTTAAAGATCTCCCTGATTTTTTCAGGGTGGATGTGAACAATCTTTCCTCTGACCATAGTCCTATAGTCATAGAGGGCAGTTCCAGATATTCTCTGCCGGTCTGTTTGCCACAGATTAGCGTAGAACTCCTGAACCATATTCCTTCCCACTTTTGTTTCAGGATTAGCTAGGACTTCCCAGTTCTTGTTTCGAATCTGCTCTTGGATCTCCGGATATTCATCTTCCTTCAGATCGAACTTGACTTCCAGTATCACTGATCTTAGACCCATTATTTTGTAGTAATGGTTTGAATGTTCTTTGGTTAAGAACTTCCCTTGATTCCAAAGTGGTTTTGGAATACTCTCTTTCTTGCCTCTTGGAGTGGTTTATTTTCCTTTAGGAGCCATGATCTTGGTGAGTATAATTTAGTGATCACGGATAAACACACCAAACTTAGAGGTTTGCTTGTCCTCAAGCAAAAGAAAAGAAAGGAGAGGGATAGAAGGAGAGCTAGTGTCGAATGGTGGATGAGAGGAGGGAGGCCGAATGTGGATTTAAAAGGGAGGGGTGGGTTTTCGAAAATTTAAAAAAAAAGATAAGATAGAAGATATGATTTATAAAAAAAATAAGTATGATATGAAAAGATGTGATTTAAAATTGAAAAGATATGAAAGATATTTGAAAAAGATAAATTTGGATTTTGAAAAAGATAATGTGGAGATTTGAAAAAGATATTGATGAGTTGAAAGGATTTTAGAAGGAAAAAAGATAGATTTGTTTTGGAAATTTTGAAAAAGAGTTGGATTGGATTGAAAAAGAATTTGGGTTTATGGATTAAAATACATTTGATATTTTTAAAGTAGGTTTTTTAGAAATTAGGGATTTTAGAAATCAGGGTTTGTAACATGTTTATGCAAGAAATCATGAATTGAAACATGAAAATTAAAATTAAAATGAAAAATATGAAGTAAAAACGAATTTACCTCCTCCCCACCATCCTGGTGTTAAACGCCCAAACGCTGCATGTTTTGGGCGTTTAACGCCCAATTGCTGCTTCTCCTGGGCGTTCAACGCCCAGCTGTTGCTTCTTTCTGGCGTTGAACGCCAGGAACTCCTTTGTCACTGGGCGTTTTTCTGAACGCCCAGGACGCTGTAAGTCTGGCGTTAAACACCCAAAAGGAGCTTCTTTCTGGCGTTCAACGCTCAGAAGATGCTTCTTTCTGGCGTTTAACGCCCAGATAGCTATCCTTACTGGCGTTCAACACCCAGTGGATGCTTCTTTTGGGCGTTGAACGCCCAAAACAGACTTTTACTGGCATTTTCTTGCCAGTGAGCTCTCTTTCTCTGTTTTGTGTGCTGAATCCTTCTGTAACCCTGTGAACTTATACAATTGACTCTTTACCTTAGTAGCAATGAACTTTATATAAACAAATAAAATCAAGAATAGGGCAAAATAACAGAAAAAGTCTTCCCAATGGCTGGGTTGCCTCCCAGCAAGCGCTTCTTTATTGTCTTTAGCTGGACCTTGCTGAGCTTTTAATCTAGCTTCAGCCTTGAGCACTCTTGCTCAACATTACCTTCAAGATAGTGCTTGATTCTCTGTCCATTAACAATGAACTTCTTATCAGAATCAATGTCTTGAAGCTCCACATAACCATATGGTGATACACTTGTAATCATATATGGTCCCCTCCACCGGGATTTCAGTTTCCCTGGGAATAGCCTGAGCCTAGAGTTAAACAACAGAACTTTTTGTCCTGGTTCAAAGATTCTAGATGACAGCTTTCTGTCATGCCACCTTTTAGATTTCTCTTTATAAAGCTTGGCATTTTCGAAAGCAGTGAATCTGAATTCCTCTAGCTCATTCAGCTGGAGCAATCTTTTTTCTCCAGCTAATTTGGCATCAAAGTTTAGGAATCTGGTTGCCCAGTAGGCCTTATGTTCCAGTTCCACGGGCAAGTGACAAGCCTTACCATACACAAGTTGGTACGGAGAGGTCCCTATAGGAGTCTTGAATGCTGTTCTGTAAGCCCACAGAGCATCATCCAAGCTTCGTACCCAATCCTTTCTATGGGTACTTACAGTCCGTTCCAGGATTCTTTTCAGTTCTCTGTTAGAAACTCCAGCTTGCCCATTTGTCTGTGGATGATATGGAGTCGGCACCTTGTGGCAAATCCCATACCAGACCATGGCAGAGTAAAGCTGTTTGTTGCAGAAGTGAGTGCCCCATCACTGATTAGTACCCTAGGGACACCAATCCTGCTGACTATATATTTCTGGAGGAACTTCAGCACTGTTTTAGTATCATTGGTAGGTATGGCAATGGCTTCTACCCATTTTGATACATAGTCAACTGCCACCAGAATATAAGTGTTTGAGTATGATGGTGGGAAAGGCCCCATGAAATCAATTCCCCATACATCAAACAACTCAATCTCCAAGATTCCTTGTTGAGGCATGGCGTAACTATGAGGAAAATTACTAGCTCTCTGGCAACTGTCACAGTTACGTACAAACTCTCGGGAATCTCTGTAGAGTGTAGGCCAGTAGAAACCACATTGGAGGACCTTGGTGGCTGTTCGCTCACCTCCGAAATGACCTCCATATTGTGACCCATGGCAATGCCATAAGATGCTCTGTGCTTCTTCTCTAGGCACACACCTACAGATTATTCCATCTGCACATCTCTTAAAGAGATAGGGTTCATCCCACAAGTAGTACTTTGCATCAGAAATTAATTTTTTCTTTTGTTGCCTGCTGTACGCCTTGGGTATGAACCTTGCAGCTTTATAGTTTGCAATGTCTGCAAACCATGGTGTTTCCTGAAGGGCGAACAAATGCTCATCCGGAAAGGTTTCAGAGATCTCAATAGAGGGAGAGGGCGCCCCTTCTACTGGCTCTATTCGGGACAGATGATCAGCCACTTGGTTTTCTGTCCCTTTTCTGTCTCTTATTTCTATATCAAACTCTTGCAGAAGCAACACGCATCTTATAAGCCTGGGTTTTGAATCTTGCTTTGTAAGTAGATATTTAAGAGCAGCATGGTCAGTGTACACAATCACTTTTGATCCTACTAAGTATGATCTAAACTTGTCAATGGCATAGACCACTGCAAGCAATTCCTTTTCTGTGGTTGTGTAATTTTTCTGGCATCATTTAAAATACGGCTAGCATAATAAATGACATGCAGAAGTTTGTCATGCCTCTGCCCCAGTACTGCACCAATGGCGTGATCACTGGCATCACACATTAATTCGAATGGTAATGTCCAGTCTGGTGCAGAGATAATTGGTGCTGTGACCAGCTTAGCTTTCAGAGTTTCAAACGCCTGCAGGAACTCTGTGTCAAACAAAAATGGTGTGTCAGCAGCTAGCAGGTTGCTTAGAGGTTTTGCAATTTTTGAAAAATCCTTTATAAACCTCCTATAGAATCCTGCATGCCCTAGAAAGCTTCTGATTGCCTTAACATTGGCAGGTGGTGGTAATTTTTCAATTACCTCTATTTTAGCTTGATCCACCTCTATTCCCTTTTTGAAATGTTATGCCCAAGGACAATCCCTTCAGTCACCATAAAATGACATTTCTCCCAATTTAAAACCAGGTTGGTCTCTTGGCATCTTTTCAAAACCAGTGTCAGATGATCAAGACAGGAGCTTAATGAGTCTCCATATACTAAGAAGTCATCCATGAAGACTTCCAGAAATTTTTCCACCATATCAAAGAAAATAGAGAGCATGCATCTCTAAAAGGTTGCAGGTGCATTACACAGCCCAAATGGCATCCTTCTGTAAGCAAATACTTCAGATGGACATGTGAACGCTGTTTTCTCTTGATCCTGGGGATCTACTGCAATTTGGTTGTAGCCTAAATAGCCGTCCAAAAAGCAGTAATAATCATGATCTGCTAGTCTCTCTAGCATCTGGTCTATGAATGGTAAAGGAAAATGATCCTTCCTGGTGGCTGTATTGAGCCTTCTGTAGTCAATACACATGCGCCACCCTGTAACTGTTCTTGTAGGAACCAGTTCATTTTTTTCATTATGAACCACTGTCATGCCTCCCTTTTTGGGGACAACTTGAACAGGGCTCACCCAGGGGCTATCAGAAATAGGATAAATAATCCCAGCCTCCAGTAATTTGGTGACCTCTTTCTGTACCACTTCCTTCATTGCAGGATTTAGTCGCCTCTGTGGTTGAACCACTGGCTTAGCATTGTCCTCCAATAAGATCTTGTGCATGCATCTAGCTGGGCTTATGCCCTTAAGGTCACTTATGGACCACCCAAGAACTGTCTTGTGTATCCTTAGCATTTGAATTAGTGCTTCTTCTTCCTGTGGATTTAAAGCAGAGCTTATGATCACTGGAAAAGTATCACCTTCTCCCAGAAATGCATATTTCAGGGATGGTGGTAATGGTTTGAGCTCGGGTTTAGGAGGTTTTTCCTCTTCCTGAGGAAATTTCAGAGACTCTTTCAATTCCTCTGAATCCTCTAGATCAGGCGAAACATCTTTAAAGATGTTTTTCAGCTCTGATTCGAGACTCTCAGCCATGTTGATCTCCTCCACCAAAGAGTCAATAAGATCAACTTTCATACAGTCTTTTGGTGTGTCTGGATGCTGCATGGCATTGACAGCATTCAACTTAAACTCATCCTCATTGACTCTCAGGGTGACTTCCCCCTTTTGAACATCAATGAGAGTTCGTCCAGTTGCTAGGAAAGGTCTTCTTAGAATGAGAGTAGCACTCTTGTGCTCTTCCATCTCCAGCACTACGAAGTAAGTGGGAAAGGCGAATGGCCCAACCCTGACAATCATGTCCTCAATCACGCCTGATGGGTATTTAATGGAGCCATCAGCAAGTTGGAGACATATCCGGGTTGGTTTAACTTCTTCAGTTAAACCAAGCTTTCTGATAGTGGATGCAGGTATTAGGTTGATGCTTGCCCCAAGATCATATAAGGCTGTCTTGGTGCAATTATCCTCTAATATGCATGGTATCAGAAAGCTTCCGGGATATTTAAGCTTTTCAGGGAAGCTTTTCAGAATGACTGCACTGCATTCTTCAGTGAGGAGAACTTTTTCAGTTTCTCTCCAATCCTTCTTATGACTTAAGATCTCTTTCATGAACTTGGCATAAGAAGGTATTTGCTCAAGTGCTTCTGCAAACGGAATCTTTATTTCAAGAGTCCTGAGATAATCTGCAAAGCGAGCAAATTGCTTATCCTGCTCCTCTTAGGAGTTTTTGAGGATAAGGTATCTTGGCTTTATATTCCTCAACTTTGGTTGCTGCAGGTTTATTTCCTACAGAAGTGGTTGAAGAAGCCCTTTTAGAGGGGTTGTCATCAGCACTTGTGTGTGTTTGATCCCTCACTGTCAATTGAGTGCCAGGGTTGGAAGCTGGAGTGACGTTAGACGCCAACTCCTCATCTGTTCTTGGCATCTGAACGCCAGAATTGTGCTTCCTTTGGGCGTTCAATGCCAGTTCCTTGCTTGTTTATGGCGTTGAATGCCAGTCCTGAGCATGGGTTGGGCGTTTAGCGCCAGCCTTCCACCCAATTTCTAACGTTTTAGCGCCAGAATTATTTTTCCTCGGGCTTTTACTGCCCTCAGATGGAATTTGGGTAGTTTGCTCATTTCTTGGCTTCCTGCTGCCTTGAGATGGGGTATTTAATGTTTTCTCGCTTCTTAATTGAACTACTTGGCATTCTTCTGTTATTTGTTTTGACAGCTGCTGCTTTGTTTGCTTTAATTGTTCTTCCATTTTTATATTAGCCATCCTTGTCTCTTGTAGTCTCTCTTTGAATTCGGCTAACTGTTTTGTTAGAAAATCCAATTGCTGATTGAATTCAGTAGCTTGTTCAGCAGGACTGAGTTCAGTAGTCACTGTTTTAGCCTCTTCTTTCATGGAAGGTTCGCTGCTTAGGTACAGATGCTGAGTAGTCTAGAGACATCTGAGCTCTTTCTGTAAGCCCATAATAGAAGATGTCTAGCTGAACCCACTTTGAAAACATCTCAGAGGGGCATTTTCTTAGCATCTCTCTGTATCTCTCCCAGGCATCATAAAGAGATTCATTATCTCCTTGTTTAAAGCCTTGGATGTCCAGCCTTAGCTGTGTCATCCGTTTTGGAGGAAAGTATTGATTCATGAATTTTTCTATCAGCTGTATCCATGTCTTTATGCTAGCCTTAGGTTGGTTATTTAACCACCTCTTAGCTTGGTCTTTTACAGCAAATGGGAACAGTAATAATCTATAGACATCCTGATCTACTTTCTTATCATGTATTGTGTCAGCAATTTGTAAAAACTGTGCCAGAAACTCTATAGGTTCTTCCTGTGGAAGACCGAAATACTGGCAACTTTGCTGCACCATGATAATGAGCTGAGGATTCAACTCAAAGCTACTGACTCCAATGGAGGGTATACCGATACTACTCCCATATGAAGCAGTAGTGGGGTTAGCATATGACCCCAGAGTTCTTCTGGACTGTTCATTTCTACTTAGATCCATGATGGAGAAAGGGAGATGATGTAAAATAGAGAAAAAATATTTTTATTTATTTATTTATTTATTTATTTTGAAAATAAAATAAATTAAAATAAAATAAATAAAAATGGATGAAGATTTCGAAAAATGAAGAGAGAGAAGGAAAAAAAAGTTGTTAGGAAGTTTTGAAAAAGGTATGATTGAAAGGATTTGATTGGAAAAGATATGATTTGAAAAAGATATGATTTTTAAATTTGATGACTAATTTAATGCTAAATTTTTTGAAAATTATGAGTAGAATAAAGAAAAGATATTTTTTATTTTTGAATTTTTTGATGAAAGAGAAAAACACACAAAAGACACACAACTTAAAATTTTTAGATCTAATGCTCCTTGTTTTCGAAAATTTTGGAGGGAAAACACCAAGGAACACCAAACTTAAAAATTTTAAGATCAAAACACAAAGAAGACTCAAGAACACTTTGAAGAATCACAAGAACAACAAGAACATGAAGGAGGAACACCAAACTTAAAATTTTTAGAAAACCAAACTAAAATTTTCGAAAATTATAGAAAGATTAACAAGAAACACCAAACTTGAAGTTTGGCACAAGATTTAATCAAAGAAAAATTATTTTTAAAAAAAATTTTAACAAGAAGATACCCAATTACCAAGAACATAGACCAACGCTCTAGCCAATTGGGCAGTAAATGTAACACTTGTTTTAAAGAAGTATTTTTAATAACTAAGAAAAATTTTTGAAAAATTTAAAAAAAAAAAAGAAAATAAGGATTTTAAAAAGAAAATTTCAACCAAAAACAATAATAGAAGACTCTAAACCAAAAAGAAAAATTTTTCCTAATCTAAGCAACAAAATAAACCGTCAGTTGTCCAAACTCGAACAATCCCCGGCAACGGCGCCAAAAACTTGGTGCACGAATTTGTTACATGTCAATGTCAATATTACTATTTTTCACTAATTCGCAAACCAGCAAGTGTACTGGGTCGTCCAAGTAATACCTTACCTGAGTAAGGGTCGAATCCCACGGAGATTGTTGGCTTGAAGCAATCTATGGTTACCTTGTAACTCTTAGTTAGGAAAACAATTCACTTATCAAATTGAATTGCGAGGAATAAAAGAGCATGAAATAAATACTTGTTATGCAGTAATAGAGAATATGTTGGAGTTTTGGAGATGCTTTGTCTTTTGAATCTCTGCTTTCTCCCTATCTTCTTCTTCACGCACGCACGTCCCTCCTATGGCAAGCTGTGTGTTGGTGGATCACCGTTGTCAATGGCTACCATCCTTCCTCTCAGTGAAAATGGTCCAGGTGCGCTGTCACGGCACGGCTTCATCTATAGGTTCTCGATCATACCGGAATAGGATTTACTATCCTTTTGCGTCTGTCACTACGCCCAGCACTCGCGAGTTTGAAGCTCGTCACAGTCATCTAATCCCAGAATCCTACTCAGAATACCACAGACAAGGTTTAGACTTTCCGGATTCTCAAGGATGCCGCCAATAGATTCTAGCTTATACTACGGAGATTCTGATTGAGGAATCTAAGAGATACTCATTCAATCTAATGTGGAACGGGAGTGGTTGTCAGGCACACGTTCATAGGTTGAGAATGGTGATGTGTGTCATGGATCATCATATTCATCATAATGAAGCCCGAATGAACATCTTAGATAGGAACAAGCGTGTTTGAATAGAAAACAGAAGTAATTGCATTAATTCATCGAAACACAGCAGAGCTCCTCACCCTCAACAATGGAGTTTAGAGACTCATGCCGTCAAAGAGTACAAAGTTCAAATCTAAAAATGTCATAAGATACAAAATAAATCTCTAAAAGTTGTTTAAATACTAAACTAGTAACCTAGGTTTACAGAAAATGAGTAAACTATGATAGATAGTGCAGAAATCCACTTCTGGGGCCCACTTGGTGTGTGCTGGGGCTGAGACTAAAGCTTCTCACGTGTCTGGGCTGTTTTGGGCATTCAGCGCCAGGTTGTAACCTGTTTCTAGCGTTGAACTCCAACTTGTAACCTATTTCTGGCGCTGGACGCCATACTGCAACATAGAACTGGCATTGAACACCAGTTTACATCATCTATCCTTGAGCAAAGTATGGACTATTATATATTGCTGGAAAGCCCTGGATGTCTACTTTCCAACGCAATTAAAATCGAGCCAATTGGACTCCTGTAGTTCCAGAAAATCCATTCCGAGTGCAGAGAGGTCAGAATCCAACAGCATCAGCAATCCTTTTTCAGCCCGAATCAGATTTTTGCTCAGCTCCCTCAATTTCAGCCAGAAAATACCTGAAATTACAGAAAAGTACACAAACTCATAGTAAAGTCCAGAAATATGAATTTTTTCTAGAAACTAATGAAAATATACTAAAAACTTAACTAAAACATCCTAAAAACTACATGAAATTAACCCCAAAAAGCATATAAAATATCCGCTCATCAAGCAGCACTGGCTTAGCATGAAGGTAAGGACCCCTTTGTTATTGCTTATGCATCTAAAACTTTAGATGCCACTCAGTCTAATTACACTACTACTGAGAAAGAGCTTCTTGCTATTGTTTTTGCTCTGGATAAATTTCGAGCCTATTTACTTGGTGCGAAGGTAGTAGTGTACTCAGACCACGCAGCTCTAAAGTATCTATTAGCTAAAAAGGAATCCAAACCAAGGCTTATACGTTGGATATTGCTATTACAAGAATTTGATTTAGAAATTAAGGATATGAGTGGAAACCAGAATTTAGTGGCAGACCACTTGAGTCGCCTTAAGCACATTACAGATGACCCCACTCCTATAGCTGATAATTTCCCATTTGATAACCTGCAAGCAGTATCTGAGGTAGTCCCTTGGTATACACCTGTAGCTAATTATCTAGTTAGCCGCACCTTTCCTCCAAACTTTTCTAAGCATCAAAGAGACAAGCTGAAAAGCGAGTCTAAATATTATATATAGGATGACCCATATCTATAGAGATGTGGCGCTGACCAGGTAATTAGACGGTGTGTGCCTCAATCAGAATTCCAGTCCATCTTAGAGGCCTGTCACTCATTTGAGAGTGGAGGACATTTTGGCCCTCAAAGAACAGCTAGAAAAATCTTAGACTGTGGATTCTGGTGGCCTACTCTTTTTAGAGACACTGCTGAATTTTGTAAATCTTGTTTCCCATGCCAAAAATTTGGTAATATATCCAAGAGGGATGAGATGCCTCAACAAATTATGCTTTTTTGTGAAATTTTTTATGTTTGGGGCATTGACTTCATGGGTCCATTTCCAAATTCTAATGGTTATTTTTATATATTGTTAGTTGTGGATTACGTTTCCAAATGGGTGGAAGCAATTTCTACCCGCACTGATGATGCTAACACTGTTGTTTCCTTTGTGAGAAACCACATTATTTGTCGCTTTGGATCACCACGAGCAATCGTGAGCGATCAAGGCACCCATTTTTGTAACAGGAGACTAACAGGATTAATGAAGAAGCATGGGATAGTTCATAAGGTTGCAACAGCCTACCATCCTCAGACTAATGGGCAAGCCGAGGTGTCAAACAGAGAGATAAAGCATATCTTTCAGAAGATAGTCAAACCTCATAGAAGAGACTGGAGCACCAGGCTACAAGATGTACTCTGGGCATATAGAACAGCATACAAAACACCCATTGGGATGAGCCCTTTCCGCTTAGTTTATGAAAAAGCTTGTCATCTCCCTGTTGAAGTAGAGCACAAAGCCTTTTGGGCAGTAAAGGAGTGCAACATGGGAATTGAGAAAGCCAGAGCTGAAAGGAAGTTGCAACTGCAAGAACTGGAAAGCCTTTGCCTAGAAGCTTATGAGAACTCAAGACTATACAAGGAGAAGATGAAGGCTGTACATGATCAGCACATTAAGAGAAAAGAGTTCCAACCTGGGGACTTAGTCCTCCTTTACAAATCTCGACTGAGGCTCATGCCAGGCAAGTTGAGATCAAGATGGGAAGGTCCATACAGAGTCGAGAAGGCCGAACCATACGGAGTTTATCACCTAAGCCATCCTTCAAGCTCTGAACTTACCAAAGTTAATGGACATCGTTTAAAGCTGTACCATGGCGAGAAGCTGAAGAAAAGCAAGGAGCTCGAGATCTTCCTCTTGGAAGATCCTCACATAGCCGAAGATTGAGCTAGTGGAGCGTCCAACTTACGGACGTTAAAGCAAAGTGCTAAGTGGGAGACAACCCACCATGGTATGATCGTTCTTTTCCTTATTTTTAGTTTTCCTATTCAATAACTCTTCTCCTTATTAGTGCATTTCGTGCATCTGCATTTCCTTACTTTTATTTAAAAAAAATGTTACGCGACGCGACCGCCTCATTGACGCGTCCGCGTCGCAGGTGTTGGGAGAGACTAATAAAACAAACAGAGAGTCACGCAAGAGCGTGGCTGGAGGCGTGCCAGTGGCACAAATCGCCCCACGCGACCGCGTCACTCACGCAGCCGCGTGCTTTGGATTTCGACATGAAAGGGGTGCACGACCGAAAGTTGTGCGAGAGTGGTGCTGGATTGGTGCTGAACGCATAATTCTTCCCACGCGGACGCGTGACCGACGCGACTGCGTCATATCCTCATAATGGCCACTCACGCGATCGCATGCCCCACGCGATCGCGTCACCCAATATTTGGCAATCAATGATTTTGAACAGAGAGTTGTGCGAGTGCGAGGCTGCCCTCGCGCCAGTGGCATAAAACGGGTCACGCGATCGCGTGACCGACGCGACCGCGTCAATCAGTATAAGCGCAAGTCGTGCGACCGCGTGCCCCATGCGACCGCGTCGATTGCGCCGCACAGCTTCCCTGATTTGCCACTTATCTTATTTTTTTCTCCCCAAATCCTATTTTCTCTTTTCCCTCCTTATTTCTTCCTCCTCCCTTCTTCCTTCTTCTTTTTTTCTCACTTTTTACACTCTCACTCTCTCTCTCTCACCCCCATTAACAAGGTTTTTCTTTTTCTTCTTCCCTCCTTACTTTTCTATTTTTCTTCTTATTTTTATATGTTATCTTCTTTTCTTTTCTTTTTACTTTCATTATTCATATTTTCTTTTTCTTTCTTTTTCCTTTTTACTTGGTGTTAGCAATTTATTTGAGTCATTATTTCTCATTATATGCTTGTAGATTGTTGTAAATTTGTTTGACAACTATATATTACTTTTTAAAGGGTTGCTTGCATGTTCAATTTAATACTTTCTATACCTTAATTATCATGCATGCTATGTGTTTGTGAAAAAGCCCATATGGCATTATGCACTTTTCTACGTTACTCTACTATTCAATGCTTACTTTTCACAAATTTCCTTTACTATTGTATTAATTGAATTTAATTGTCAATACAAACGTGATGGCTAGCTTGTTACGAGTGATAACAACTTTGACTAATTAAATACTTGATCTATGCTACGCATGCCTTTGCCTGCATGCCAATAAACCCCTTGCATTTAATTGTCCTCAACTGCACTTGCTATTTTCCCATTGATGAACTTTTCACATGTAGTCATGACCATGTGTTAACGACATCCTCTTTACCGTGCATTGATTATCACTCCTACAACCCTCTTCCTTGCTCTTTCTCTTTGAACTTAATTTAGTCCCTCTTCTTTTTTTCAGGATGGCCACCAAGAAAGGAAAGGAGAAGGCTACTCCCAAACAAACAGCAAGAAGAGGAACAAAAAGAGCATTAGTGGCAGAACCCTCTTCAACTGTGGTAAAGCCCTCAACAAAGAGACTTAAGAGGATTATAAAGGTTGATGATAAAGAAAAAGCCTTCCCAGCAAAGGATACTGCGCGATTTCCCAATCGCTACTGTGAGCAGATGTTCCCCATTCTGGCATAAAGGAGTTACAACAATGAATACCTTCTTCTCCTCCCAAACCATATTGCTACATTTGTTGAGCCGCAAGTTACACAAAGACAATGGGATTTCCTACAGAGACAGCCGAGGCAGGTCAATCTTTCTTGGGTAGTCGAGTTCTACTCCAACTTCCACCTGCCAACCCTGTAGTCTGTCTTTGTCCGTCAGAAGCAAGTCCCTATTACAGAAGAGGCCATTTCAAAGGCTCTAGGTCTTCCCCTATTCCAGAAGGATTGGACGCCTTTCAAGAAGCTGCACTCAAGCGCCAGCTGTACCAATTTGACTGGGACGCCGTTCTCAGAGTTATCGCACTACCTGGCAGCCGCTGGATCTACGGATACCATCGTACCCGCCCTAAGGGCATATCGGCTTCAGCACTTACCTTGGAGGCTTGCGTATGGGCACAGATCATGTCCCATTACGTTTTTCCGAGCACTCACGAGTCCTCCTTCACTGTGGACATGGCCGTCATACTATGGTGCATCCTTACAGACCAACCTCTGAATCTACCAAGACATATCTGAAATGCCATGGGACACGTACAAATTGCGGGAAACTTACCTTTTTCCGCCTTGGTCTCAGATCTTGTCTCCACAGCCAGAGTCTCCTACAGAGCTGGGGACACCAAAGCCATGCTCCCACGGGATGATCAGTATGTCCCTAACGGGAAATACATCAGACCTCCACCAGCCGCCACAAGCCATCCTACTGAACCGGTTGAAGATATTCCTTCTTCAACACCACAAGCACCTACAACAGACCAACTGCTCCATCAGATACTTGCAAAGTTGGATCGGCAGGACCACAAAGCTAAGATGAGAGAGCGCCGTAACAAGTGCCGATTCACATACCTCAAGGAGCTAATTACGGGAAAATTCAAGGACTCAGACACCCCGGACTCCACTTCCTTTACCAGCACAGGAAGCCATGATGGAGATATTGCTACCAGCCCCCCTTTGTTCCTGACAGATGGCACTGAGGACGGTGCAAAGCCTTAAGTATGGGAAGGTCGGTCAGTACCTGACTTACGGAGGTAATTTCTCTTCCCTAAACACCAATAATTTAGGATATTTAGTTAGTTTTTCTTTTGTAGAATAGGATAAATTGCATAGTAATAGATTAGTTGCATGCATGTTCTACTTGATTGAAAAGACAATAAGTCTCTTCTAAGACTCTATTTTTGGAACAAAATTTCACTAATTTTAATTAAAACTTTTATGTTAAATTTGCTTGAAGTTGTATTTGGAACATGATTTTTGAGCTAAAGAACACACAACCTGTGAGATTTGAGCCTTTATGCATGGTTACATTATTTAACCATAATTATTTTATTCTTGTGTGTTTACTTCTCTATGATTGTAATCTATATTTTGTTCCATCCTATATGTCCAATGTTTATTATATTTATATGCTTGCATATGATTGAGACCATTAATTGTTTAGCTCACTTATCCAAATTAAGCCTACCCTTTCAATTACCTTTGTTAGCCACTTTGAGCCTTTAAATCCCATTTGTTCTATATTTTACCACATTACTAGCCTTAAGTGGAAAAACAATTATATATCTCAAACTGAATCTTTGGTTAGCTTAAGATAGAATTGTGTGTGCTAATTAAGTATGGGAAATTGTGGGAACAAAAGATAATAAGGGAATGTGTCATGATAATATAATGGAAATTTGGAGACCTACTCATGTGAAACTATAAAAATTAAAAATCTATGTGCATTCATAAGTTATGTTTATTTTTATGCTTATGAAAAAAAAAACCAAAAATATTCAATAAATAAATAAGGGGACAAAATTTCTCCAATGCTAAGTTAAGAATTCAAAGATCAATGCATGTATGATAAAATTAAAAATAAAGAGTTGATACATGAGTATGGAATGTGAAAGGGAAATTCTGGGTAGCTAGGTATAAATTCTAGAGTTATATAGAATATATATATATAGGTTATGTTAAAGCTTGGGTTAATTAAAGATTCAGTTTATAAGCTTACTTAGCCATATGTGTATCCTTACCATTACCTTGGCCCCATTACAACCTTGAAAAGACCTCATGATGTTTGCATTGGTATATTAAATGTTGTTGATTGATTAGGAGAAGAACAAAAATTAGAAAGCATGATTAGAGAAGGATAGAGTGATTGCCCTATACACTAGAGAGATTAGAGCGTACATACATCATCAGTGAGGGTTCAATGCTTAAATTTCTGTGTTCCCTGCTTTCATGAGCTACCTTCTTGCATTTTTATCTGTCCTTACTGTATAAGAATTGAATTAGTGGAATTTGATTTGTAATTATTTTGAAGAGCTTATTTACTATTGATTAAGTGGGCAAGGACCATATAGTTGCATTCACATATATAGGTTGCATTGCATTGCATGAGTTTTACATGTTCCTACTCATCTGTTTTATCTCCTTCAACTAAGCATGAGGACATGCTAATATTTAAGTGTGGGGAGGTTGATAAACCACTATTCTATGGTTTATAATGTGTTTAATTGTGTGGTTTTATCATGATCTTTACCCACTTATTCATATAATCAGCATGCATTTATATTTCCTTCCTAAAATTATTACATAATTGAAAACTTGCTTCCTAGAGACTTTTAATTATGTATTTTAATTCTCCCTTATTCCATTCGATGCCGTGATCTGTGTGTTAAGTGTTTCAGGCTTTATAGGGCATGAATGAATTGGAGATTGGAAAGGAAGCTTGCAAAAATGGAAGGAACACAAGAAATTGAGGAGATGACCAGCGAGAAGTGACGCGGCCGCATGGCTCACGCGACCGCGCGAAAGAGAGGAAATCGCTGTGATGCGGCCGCATGGCTCACGCAACCATGCGGATTGGAATAGCACAAGTGACGCGGAGGCGTGGACGACGCGCTCGCGTGGAAGGGCAAAACGCCGAATGACGCGGCCGCATGAATGACGCGATCGCGTGACGTGCGCGATCTGCATAATCTGCAGAATTCACTGGGGGCGATTTTGGACCCTGCTTTGACCCAGTTCTCGGCCCAGAAAAGCAGACTAGAGCCAGAGAACATGCAGAAACCAACAACAACATTCATTCTACACAATTTTAGTTTTTAGATCTAGTTTTACTCCTCCTCTAGGTTTTTTTTTCTCTCTACACATTCATAGTTCATAGGATTTTATTTTCTATTGCTCTTTGCATTGGGATATTGAGAAGAGTTATTACCTCATCAAGACTTCGTCATTCTAGTTCGTTTTCTTTACTTGGCTTTACTCTTCCATGTCCTTTAATTTACTCAATTTTACTATTGGATTATTTTAGAATTTATTAATACAAGAGTTACTTTTATTTTTAATTGATTCTTTTAAGTTTTATTTATCATGTCTTTCTTTAATTCCCTTTCCTATATTATGAGTTCTACATTCACAATGAGCGAGTAGTTCCCTAACTTGATGGGGAGTTGATTGAAAGGAACCCTTGAGTTGGGGTGCTTAAAAGAAAAATTGTAATTGGGTTTATTGTTGGAATGTTCTCTAGTCATTGACACTAATCCTTTTCAATTGAGCGGATTAGAACTTGTGAATAGAAACAGCATTCCAACTTGTTTGACTTTCCCTTACCTAGTAAGGGATAACTAAATAGAACAACCTTCAATTATCAATTAATCTTGAGAGTACTGCAACAAGCATAGGGCTTCCAACTAATCTACTCCCATTCAAGGCTTTTATTTAAATTACTTAATTTCTCCAATTTAATTTCCTGTTTATTCAACTCAAACTCTTTTTGAAAACATCTGATTAATAAAATAGCACACCTTTCTGCAACTCGTTGGGAGACGACCTGGGATTCATACTCCCAGTATTTTGATTTTAATTTTTGTGACACCCTTCTAAATTGATAAACGGATTTCTGGTTGGTTAAGAACTATACTTGCAACGCATATTTTATAACAATTCTTGACTCGCCAATTTCTGTCACGTCAATTTTTGGCGCCGTTGCCGGGGAGTTGCAATAGAGTGCTAAGTTATTAATTGGAATTTATTTATTTGCATTTTATTTTATCTTGCTACTATGAGCTGCTTGTTTCTTTCGTTAGATGACGCGTTCACTTCCTGATCCAAACTTGCCAGTATTCGATCCTGAGATTGAAAGAACTATTTCACGAATAAGGCAAGCTCGGCGTCGGTTAGTCCTCTCAGAGGACGGATCTGAAACGTCATTTGAGGAAGAAACCAGCCCCCATTCTACTAATTCAGTTGATTTACGTGTAGGTGACATGGCAGCACCTAGGAGAGTTACTATCCAGGAGGCTGGAGCCCCTGATTTTACAATGCAACCGTTCCAAGCACATCATCCAGCGGTGGCTACAAACTTTGAAATAAAGACTGCACTGCTCAATTTGATGCCCAAGTTTCATGGCTTACCTGCTCAAGAGCCTATCAAGCACCTGAGAGATTTTCAAGCAGCCTGTTCTACTGTCAGGCGTGATGGTGCAGATGAAACTTCAATCTTGTTGAAAGCTTTCCCGTTTTCTCTTGAGAGAAAGGCAAGAGAGTGGTACTACACTCAACCCGCAGCAACTGTATCCGACTGGGATACACTTAGAAGATAATTTTTGGAAAAGTTCTTTCCAGCTGAAGTTACTGATAAACTGAGGAAAGACATTTCCATGATTGTTCAGGACGAATCTGAGACTCTCTATGAGTACTGGGAGCACTTCAATAATCTTCTGGAAGCATGCCCCCACCATATGATTGACAAGATAGGTTACTCGGTTACGTTACACAGGGCATGAGGCCCCAAGATAAGACCACATTGGAAAGTACTAGCAATGGGTCTATAAAAAAGTACAAGACCACTGATGAGGCATGGCAATTGATCAGCGACTTAGCTGAATCTACTCAGAATCACAGGCAAAAACAAGGCCGTTCAAAAGTCATTGCAGAAGTATCCTCTAGCAGAGAGACTGCTGCTCTAACTCAGAGTATTTGTGAAATGACCAACTTGCTGAAGCAGATGCAATTGAATCAACAACAAGTTCAGCAAGCTCAACCTTCTCCACCACAGCAAAACCAACAGTTAGTCCCACAGAGAGTTTGTGGAGTCTGTGCTGATTATAGCCATTATACTGATGAATGTCTTCAGCTTCAGCAGGAAGACAACACCGTAGCAGCCACTCATAACTTCTATGACCGCCCCAATCAAGGTGGAAATTACAGCCATGGATGGCAGGACAATTCTAACCAGAATTAGAGGGACAACAACAACAGAGGAGGCAGAGACAATCATGAAAATCAGAGGTGGAATAATAACAACAACAGGCAGCAGAACCAGAACCAGCCTTATAGAGCACCTCACCTGAGGCAATCCCAAGGACCACAGAATACCCAACAGCAGACCTCTCAACTTACTTATCCTTCCTCATCTTCTAATGATGACTTACTACAATCTATTGATCGGAGACAACAGACCATGGAAAATAACCTTTATGCTACACTAAATGGTCTGAACTCTACTTTGCAAGCTCTTGTCTCACAGATTGGATCAATGAATAACTCTAATAACCAGCCTTTGAGCTCCAGTGGAATCCCCTCTCAAACATTACCCAATCCAAAGGGTGGCATTAATACCATCACCCTAAGTTCCGGAACCATACTGCATGAGAGGAATCAGGAGGAGCCAAGCCCACCAGAAAATGCCTCAGCTGAAGAGGTAGTGGAAGTAGAAGATGTTGAAGAGGAAGAGGACATACAGGACATAGCTGAAAAAGAAGAAATCCAACCACAGGAGAAAGCACCACAGGGCGCAGATACTGCAGAAGACACCACTCCCATTCCATTTCCACAACTTGCAAGGAAGCCCAGGAAGCAGCTGGAACCTGATCCCAAAATGGTAGAGATATTCAAAAAGGTTGAGGTAATTGTTCCTCTTTTTGATGTTATTCAACAGGTACCTAAATATGCAAAGTTTCTAAAAGATTTATGTATACATAAAGACAAAAT
Organism: Arachis hypogaea; assembly: GCF_003086295.3. NCBI lineage: Eukaryota > Viridiplantae > Streptophyta > Magnoliopsida > Fabales > Fabaceae > Arachis > Arachis hypogaea. The sequence goes on from NC_092046.1 coordinate 27,330,885, forward strand.
TAATGAATTAGAAACTATTCCTTTAGGAAGTTCTATATCTGCTTTAATGGGAGGTTTACCTGAAAAGTGTAGTGACCCAGGTCCATGTATGGTTAATTGTACTATTGGTGGTGTAGTATTTTCTGACTGCATGTGTGATTTAGGAGTATGTGTGAGTATAATGCCTTTGTCTATATATGATATTTTGAGGCTCCCTCCCTTAAAAAGGTCGGCAGCTCGTTTTGTGTTAGCAGATAAAAGCATTATTACAGTGGCTGGAGTTGCTGAAGATGTATTAGTGGGCATTAAGGGGCTCACATTTCCCATTAATTTTTATATCCTGGAGATGCCCCAAAACGACTCAGAAAAGCCATCATCAATCCTACTCGGAAGACCATTCCTGAAGACCTCGAAGTTCAAATTAGATGCTTTTTCAGGAACATACTCTTTTGAAATAGATGGCCGAGTAGTAGTCTTCAATCTGAATGGAGTTATGAAAAATTTTATTATTATCTATGATTAATTTTTTATTTAATTTATCTTTTTTAATGGAATCATAATCTATATTATAAAAATTACACTAAAACATAGTATACGAGAATTACAATTATAAAAGAGAGTACTGAAAATAATAAAAAAATTAAATATTTACTTTATAGTGATTGAAACAAATTTAAAAGTTCTTGATGATCTTTTTATATAATATATTTTTAGTATTTTTAGTACTCTTTTTTTAGTATGTTATAATTTTTTACTATTATTATTATTTATAGTTAATTTTTTATTTAATTTACTTTATCTAATAGAATCAATAAATCATATTATAAAAAGATAATAACAAACATAATACACAAAAATCACAATTATAAAAGTGTATAATGTCAAACAAACAGTTAAAAAAATAAAAATAATAAATAATAGAAAAATAGAGCTCATATAAATAGAAATAACAAGAATTTTATAAATAATACAATAACATATATAAAGGATAAAGTTGGTAAAAGATAAATAAATGGTTAGTATCTATGGCCAAAAGCCCGTTAAGAAAACATAGAAGCTAAAAATAGTTGCTTCTTGTAAATGTGGTTTTGGCAGCAAAATCACTTCTGCGTTCAAGAGAAAAAAATTTGCCAAACCAAAAGTTGAAGCTTTCAAGAAATTTAAACGTGCTTCTTTCCTTCCAACGGGTTTTCCAAACACACCCTTAAACGTAAAGCTTAGTGTGGTAGGGTGTTACATTATGGTATGAGAGCAGTTCGTTCCTATAGAGCCTGAAAAATGGACTGATTGTACCTCTGTGTATTCTCTATATATGTGTTTATGTGCTATTAGTATATCTGACTGATATATATGGCATAAACGTTTGTGAGCAGGCATTTGAAACTTAAGGCATTAGACTTGCGATATTGAGACTGATCAACTCAATATCACTTGTTTGGTGTGAATAGGGACCAGATGTTGACTCGCAGACGCGGTCGTGGCGAGGTAGAGGTAGGATAGGCACCGTTAACCCCACAGGGACTGATCCAGTAGACTTTATGGCTGCCCTGGGAAATATGGCTGCAGCTATGCAGGCGACAGCCGAGGCACTGGGTAATCAGATAAACCAGGGTAATCACGGGAACAATAATGATGAAGACAGTCCTATGACACTTGCTATATTTCTGAAGTTCACCCTCCGACTTTTAGGGGAACCTCAAATCCCACTAATGCAAATAATTAGAATCAGGCTATGGAACGGGCATTACAGGCCCAACAGGTTCCTGAAGAGCAATGGGTTGAATTTGGAACTTATCAATTACAAGGTGAAGCTCAGTATTGGTGGCAGGGAACCCGACATATCCTGCAGCCTGATAGTGCTGTGATTCCTTGGGAGGTCTTCCGAATAGAATTCTATAAGAAATACTTTCCTAATTCAACCAAAAATGCCAAGGAACTTGAATTAATGCAGTTAAAGCAGGGACAAATGACTGTTGCTGAGTATATTAGCAAATTTGAGGAGTTATGTCGCTTTTCTCATATCTGTCAAAGTGCGCCTGAAGATTTTGCTGAATGGAAGTGTATTAAATATGAAGGATGTCTTCGGAGTGATATTTTGAGCTCTGTTGCCCCAATGGAGATCAGAGTATTTTCTGAATTGGTGAATAAGAGTAGGGTAGCTGAGGATTGTGTGAGAAAGGTGGCAGTAGAGAAAGAAAGTTTAAGGGTGCCTTTTCAGTAGCCTTCAGGGAGGAACTTTGCTCTGAGAGGTAGGAATTTCAAGCGTGGAGGCTTTGTTCCGCAGCAGACTTAGGGTCAAGGTAATTATAGAAGGCCGAATACTAATGTTAGTCAGGAAAGAAGGTTTGGGAAGCAGCAACAGCAGGATCTGAACTGTCAGAGGTGCGGAAAGTATCACCCTGGAGTTCCGTGCAGGTTAGGACTTGGGGTATGCTACTTTTGTGGACAGCCCGGGCATATGGCCACTAGTTGTCTGAAGAAGAAGAAATATGAAACTGGTAGAGTACAGCAGCCGGGGAGAGTGTATACCACTTCTACAGTAGGTGCTAAGGGATCTGAGACACTGATTAGAGGTAATTGTAACATGGCTGGTAAAATCTTAAACGCTTTATTTGATTCAGGAGCAACCCATTCATTTATTGCATTTGAAAAGGCTAATGTGTTAGGATTGAGAATGGTTGTTTTAGGTTATGATTTGAAAGTGTATAACGCTACTCATGAAGCTATGGTGACTAGGATAGGATGTCCACAAGTTCCTTTTCGAGTGCAACAACGTGAATTTGTGCATGATTTGATTTGTTTGTCGATGACTGTCTTGATCTCATTTTGAGATTAGATTTGTTATCCAATAATCATGTTTTGCTTGATTGTTCTGAGAAGTCAGTACAGTTTATGCCAGAAGGATCAGAAGCACCGGTTGTGGTGAATAGTTACTATTTGAACTCTATGATAGTAAACTATTCTGGAATTGAATGTCAGGGTATTATGTTATTAACTACGGGAGTATCAGGTGATGATCAAAGTTTAGAGCAGATTCCAGTTGTATGTGAATTTTCAGACGTGTTTCCGGATGATATTAATGAATTTCCACCTAACTGGGAGGTTGACTTTGCAATTGAGTTGGTGCCTGGAGCTAGTCCAATTTTGATTACTCCTTATAGGATGTCACCTTTAGAAATGGCTAAGTTGAAAGCTCAGCTGGAAGATCTGTTGGGTAAGAATTTTATCCGACCAAGTGTTTCTCTGTGAGGAGCGCCAGTGTTACTGGTAAAGAAGAAGGATGGGAGTATGCGCTTGTGTGTCGATTATCGGCAATTGAATAAGATCACTGTGAAGAATAAATATCTGTTACCTAGAATCGACGACCTAATGGATCAGTTACAAGGTGCAGGTGTGTTTTCTAAGATTGATCTACGATCCGGGTATCATCAGATAAGGGTTAGGGACGAGGATATTCCGAAAACTGCTTTTAGGACACGTTATGGTCATTATGAGTATACGGTGATGTCTTTTGGGTTAACTAATACTCCAGCAGTATTTATGGATTATATGAACAGGATTTTCCGACCGTATCTGGACAAGTTTGTTATTGTCTTCATTGATGACATTCTTGTTTATTCTAAGACTGAAGAGGAGCATGCTGTTCACTTGCGAACTGTGCTGCAAATTCTGAGAGACAGGAAGTTATATGCTAAGTTATCTAAGTGTGAGTTTTGGAAAAGTGAGGTAAAGTTTCTCGGCCACGTGGTGAGTAAGCAGGGAATAGATGTGGATCCTGCTAAGGTGGAAGCAGTGATGAATTGGGAGCGACTAACTTCAGTGACAGAGATCAGGAGTTTCCTAGATTTGGCAGGGTATTATCGCAGATTCATTAAGGGATTTTCACTGCTCGCCTTACCTTTAACTAAATTGACTAGGAAAGATACGCCTTTTATCTGGACTCCGGAGTGTGAGGAGAGCTTTCAAGAATTGAAGCACAGATTGACTACTGCACCCGTGTTGGTATTGCCTGAACCAAGTGAGCCATTTGAAGTATACTATGATGCATCACTGAAGGGTTTGGGGTGCGTTCTGATGCAGCATCGGAATGTTGTAGCATACGCCTCACGGCAGTTAAGGCCGCATGAGATGAACTATCCGACCAACTTGCTGCGGTTGTATTTACTTTAAAGATCTAGAGTTACTATCTCCATAGCGTTAAGTTTCATGTCTTCTCAGATCATAAGAGTTTGAAATATCTCTTTGAGCATAAAGAGTTGAATATGCGTCAGAGGAGATAGATGGAGCTTCTGAAAGATTATGATTTTGAATTGAATTATCATCCAGGAAAAGCGAACGTTGTAGCAGACGCCTTGAGTCAGAAGTCTTTATATGCAGCTTGGATGATGCTACGGGAGGAAGAGTTACTAAAGGCATTTCAAGGTTTGAATTTGGGAGTTAGAGAAGAATCTGGAATTTTGTGTTTGAGTCAGTTGCAGATTTCAAGTGATTTTAAATCAGAACTTCTGAAGGCTCATCAAGATGGTAAAGCGTTACGTAAGGTATTACCAGCAGTTGAACAGAAAAAACAGTGGAGAGTGTCAGAAGGTTAGGATGGTTTGTAGAGGTTCAAGAACCGAATCGTTGTGCCAGATGTCAGAGACCTGCGACAAAGTATCTTGAAGGAAGCCCATAAGAGCGGATTTTCAATTCACCCGGGGAGTACTAAAATGTAGCAGGATCTGAAAGCGATGTTCTGGTGGCCAGGTATGAAGAATGATGTGGTATTGCATGTATCTAAATGTTTAATGTGTCAGAAGGTTAAGATTGAGCATCAGAGACCATCAGGAACCCTTCAACCTTTAGAGATTCCACAATGGAAATGGGAGAGTATTGCAATGGATTTTGTAATAGGTTTGCTTAGAACCCGGTCTGGTTGTGACGCTATTTGGGTGGTTGTGGATTGACTGACAAAATCAACTCATTTTCTTTCTATCTGAATAAGTTGCACAATGGAGGAATTGGCTCGAATGTATATCAAAGAGATTGTCAAGCTACATGGCGTACCTACTACCATTATATCTGACAGGGATCTTCGTTTTACATCAAGGTTCTGGGGAGCTTTTCTGCGTGCATTTGGGACTCAGTTAAGTTTGAGTACTATGTATCACCCTCAGACAGATGGTCAGTCAGAGAGAACTATTCAGACCTTGGAGGATATGCTAAGGGCTTGTGTTTTGGACCAGCCGGCGAGCTGGGATCGGTATATGCCATTAGTGGAATTTGCTTATAATAATAGCTACCATGCAAGCATTGGAATGGCTCCATATGAGGCTCTGTATGGCAGGAAATATCAATCTCCGCTATGTTGGTATGAAACTGGAGAAAGAAGTTTGTTAGGGCCTGAGATGATAGCTGAAACCACTGAACAAATAAAGAAGATTCGTAGCCAAATGCTTATAGCCCAAAGCCGCCAGAAGAGTTATGCTGATAAGAGGCGAAAGCTTTTGGAGTTCGAAGAAGGAGAACATGTTTTTCTGAAAGTTGCACCAACTATTGGAGTGGGAAGAGCTATTAAGACTAAGAAACTGAATTCCCGTTATATTGGACCGTTTGAGATCCTAAAAAGAATTGGGCCAGTGGCTTATAGAATTGCCTTACCACTGTATCTTTCGAACTTGTATGATGTGTTTCATGTGTCACAGATTCGGAAGTATACTCCTGATGCAAGTCATGTTCTGGAACTGGAACCAATCCAAGTAAGAGAAGATCTAACACTTCCAGTAATTCCGGTGAGAATTGATGACACTAGTGTTAAACGATTACGCAGCAAAGAAGTATCGTTGGTAAAAGTAGCTTGGAGTCGAGCTGGTATCGAGGAGAACACTTGGGAACTTGAATCAGATATGCAAAAGGACTACCCACATCTCTTTTCAGGTAACTGAATTTGAATTTTGAGGGCAAAATTCTTTGCCAGGTGGGTAGGATGTAAACCCCGTTAAATTAGTAAATAATTAGTCAATAAATTAGTTTTTAATAAAGAAGATTAGAAATGCAAAAAATAATATTAAATTAGGATAGAGCTCATCAAAACGAGAATTTTGACACTAATTTCGAAGAAATCGGCCCAAAATTAGACCGAACGGGCCGAACCGGTTGAACTGGGCCCAAATCGGGACCGTGGGCCCAAATCGGGGCCGTGGGCCCAATCGGTCCAACAATTAAAAAGATCCACAGGCTCTTCTTTCTCTTCATTTCCTTCAACGAAGCAGCAAGCTCCCAGGGAAGAGAAGAAGAGAAATATGTTTACGGTGAATTCAATTTCCCGTAACTTCTCCGTCCAAGCTCCGATCGCCACACCGTTTACGGCCACGCGTCCACCGCGTCGAGCTCTACGTTTCTACCAGAACAATTTCATAGGTAACTTGTTATTTCACCCTCATCCTTCTCTTCCCCCAATTCTTGAACTATTGAATAGGAAATTAAATTTCTTTGATTTCTGATGTTTTAGGATCCAATTAGCTTGAGAAAAATGTTCACTCTTACCTACGTGAAGCTTGGGTAAGGTGAGGATATGATAATTCTATTTTAGTTTTATTGAATTTGAGCTTTGAGTATTAAATTGGATATATGTGTGTTATAAATGTGTATTAGGTTGTGAATAAATAATTGGAGCTTGAAATTGTGAATATTGGAACTTGGAGGAAGCTGAGCTTAGAATTTGTTGAATTTTGAGGGGCTGTCTTGATTTTGAATAAATTGCTTTGGTCGTTATGTGGAAATCGGCTAAGGTGGTTTAGGTTTCTTGCATTTAATATATAATGTTCTGTGAAAACTTAGGCTAGATGACCATAGGATAAGTTGGATTGCATGTGTATATTTAATACTTAGTATCCTGTTGATGAACATGGTTGGTTTGGTGCTTGTTGATTAACTGGTGATTTGGTGAATTATTGATTTGAGGTATAACTATTGTGGAGGTTGTTGTGATAACGAGGTATTTTGTGTTAAAAGCCTAGGATTTGTGAACTATGATTCATAGTTAAATTTTAGTTGTTGGATTTGAATATTGTATGAGTATAATTGTTGATCTGAGGTAGATTTATTATGGTGATTGTTATGATGATGAGGAAGGGTATGTTGAATTGAAAAGAATACAGGTTTGGACCCGAAAAGGGTGGCAAAGTCCGAGTTTTAGAGGAGATGCTGCCAAAATTTTATAAAATTAGAGATTTTTTTTAGATGATTATTTAAAAAGATTTAGATTCAAAGGTTATATGGTTTAATTTTGAGTTATTAAGAAAATGGGTATGTTTTAAGTTTGATTCATTTAGAAAAGAATGAATTATGTTTGAATTGGAACTATTGATGGACTGAATGGGAGGTGTGATAATGAAAGATAAGGATTGAATATGATTGATGTATGATGATAAATGGGATGCGATTGAGAATGATGTGGATGTTGATGAATTATAATTGAATTATTTATATGGCTTATGAATTTGAATGATCTGAGATACGAGATTTTCTGGGTAAAGTATCGTGGCTTGCCACCACGTGTACTAGGTTGAAAGCTCGATACTCTGTTGACCCTACGACATAAGAGTGACCGGGCACTATAAATTCCCAGGAATGTAACCCCCATTGAGCAATATTGATTATTTGAGAAAAAGCTATACATAGACTCTTGAGGATGCATGTCGGGGGACAGTCTAAGGTTTTCAGACTTATCGGGTTGGCTGGATAACCGACAAATGAGCCTCATCAGCCATAGGACAGGCATGCATCATATGCATATTACTTGAATTACTTGCTTGTGCTTTAATTGGGTGTGCCTAAATGTACTTGCCATGTTAAATGTGTATTTGTTACCTGCAGTATTTGTAACCTTCTTGTACTTGCCTTTATCTATTTAAATGTCTATGAAATGCATGATGGAGGAATGGCAGTATGAGACTTAGATGTAAGATTAAGCTAAGTTAGATTTAGGTACTCTTAGAAAACCACCTTTTATGGCTTCTTTTTAATACTTTAAGCTCTATAATCTGAATGTCGGCATTCTAGGATTGTCTCTGGCATTCCCAGGACCTTATATCTTATGTGTGTGGCATCTTTACTATACTGAGAACCTCCGGTTCTCATTCCATACTATGTTGTTATTTTTCAGATGCAGGTCGGGAGGCATCTCGTTAGGCATCTAGACTCTTGAAGCGGAGTGGTTACTGAGTAGTTTTGCTGTACAATGATGTATATATATGTACTTGAGCAATGCTAGGGGGCCAGCAACATTTGTGATTGATAGCCATCAACTAGCCATCAATGATGATTTGATGGTGTGAGATTGGTGTGAGATTTCATCCAATGGCTCATCTTTCTCTGCTGGTTACATGTTGGACAAAATACAATAAAATTGCTGGTCCCCTAGACTTTTCCATATGTACTTAGCTTTCTCTCTATATAACTTATTCTTTTTGATCCTCCTAGAGGTTTATGGAGAGGCAGGATTGTGTATATGTACTTTTGGGTTTTGGATATGTATGTATATATGTGTAAATATTCTCCGGCCAATCTTGACTTCGCATGCTGAGTTAGGAGCTTGTTATTTTGTTTCTTTGGCACTCTATTCCTACTTTTGTCATCTTATGTTTAATAGCTATGGTTTTCTTAGCACGTAAATTAACTCGTTCCTTGAGCGTTGCGCTTTTATTTCGTGATTTTTATTTCCTCTATTCTTCAAGACTCCTAGCATATTATAATTCTTCTGCTATTATATGTACACATTTTATTTTAGAGGTCGTAATATCACACCACCTCTGTTTTATGACTTAAGCATAAAGCTTAGTGTAGTAGGGTGTTACACATAACTCTAGAGCATCCTTAAAGGGCTCCAAATAGCGGCTGCTAATGAGATGCACCAGATTCAAGTGGAGTCTGATTCCCACATGAATACCAAGTTCAATAAAGATGAGTGCCAGACGTTTTACTCCTAATTCTCCATCTTGCAAGACATAATTACTCTCATGGGATGAATTAACAATATGTTGTGTAATCATATTCTAAGAGAAGCCAATGCGTATGCGAACATGCTTGCTAAGAAAGGCCAAGAGTTTTCTATAGGACTACATATTTTCGATGTCCCACCTCCTATCATATATAATTCTCTACTCTTTGATGTTTCTGGTTCTTTTAGATTCAGAGACTGTACTTATTCCTCTTTTGTTTATTCTGCTATTTCTGTTTCGAAGTTCTTAACCCCTTTTTTTTAACCAAAAAAAAATTAGCAACATTCACTTTTCACATTAAAGAAATTAGAAAGTTGGCATTTAATTTTCTTTTATATACTAATTTATTTTTATACATTAATGTGTTTATTGTTCTACTTTTATAAATTTAATATGTAATAATAATAAATATGAAGTTTTGGGTTTGAATATTTTTTTTGATCTCCCAACCCGACAGGTTAAAGATTAATCCGTTGCGGATCTGAGCTCCATTTAAGGGTCTGCTGCTGGCCAATGGGTTGCTGCATGCACAAGGCGGGATTCAAACCCTCGACACTTGCTTAAGCGAACGAGTGAGCTAACCACTCGATCAACCCAACTTGGTTTGGGTTTGAATATTAGAAATAACAAAAATATTTTTTTATAATAATTATATATGATAAAAAAAATACCTTTTTTTAAAAAAAGAAAAGTTGAATATCAAATTTCTCTCCTATCCTCATTATATATATGTATTCCAGCCGCCCATGAGAAGACATTTGAAGGTGATATTCATAATTTTGCTAAGAAATGAGGAGTGAGGACTGATGAAGAAGGACAGGAACATATGTCCTGGAGAGTGGCAGACATAAATTAGGCTTTGTAGGGTCACGAGTGAGAATCGGAAGGTCAACAGTTGATAATTTAATTAACAAATAAAAACATCTATTTCATGATAAAATGATAAGTTAATAAGAAGATAAAAATTCAAAAATTAGAAAGAGAAGAAAAAGGAAGACCCAGAAATCATGCAAATGATCCAAGAGTGTTTGGGTATTCATTATTATTGTTGTGGCAATCATTTGCATTGCACATTTTGCACGTACATCATTCTCATGAACAACCAAGCAATCAATTACTAGTCCACAATGGTTCAAACTCTTTAATCTCTCTCTTTCCCTCTCTCTTCAATCATGCCTTTAATTTTTAACTCTTATCATTTTAGTTTTGTTCTCACATTCTCCATTACTACCTACCAATTAAGTACCAACCAAACCGACACAGCTTTGCCCAAACATCATCCATGTGCTTTTCCTTCTATTTGTTGGTGGGGGGAAATTAAAGCTTGAACAAGATGGTTCTCAAAATTGGTGCTATACTGCTATTCCTAGTCATACATGTTTTGTCTGTATGTCGTTTCCATCTTTTTTTTTTTTTGTTTAACTTTTACAGGAATGAAACATTATTAAAACACAAATATTTAGATAAATGCATAATAAGGATCATGAGAAAAAAGGTTAAAACATGACTCGATTTTCTTCGGGCACGATGAAGCTATAATATACCATATTCTCATATCTCAATTATAATAGTTTGAAACTTAACAAATTAAACCTCTCTCACACTTAAAACTAAACCTCTAGATCATGGAATTTATAATAAATACATCCGAATTATATATGTATGAATGGTTTAATTTTAACTATAAATTGTTTGGAAAAGTTGTGTATGTGTAGTGAGACGACGAATAATTTAATATGAGTGTTAGACTATATATCAAGTATATATAAAGAGTAATATTAAGGAGCCAACTTTTTTTTTAAGTCAAAATCAACTAAATTTTTTAAAATTATTTTATTTGTTTTAAATTTTAGATTTTAGATCTTAAATTCTTAATTCTAAACTCTAAATTATGAATCTTAAAATAAAATTGATTAACGTTGACTAATTAAAATTTATTTTTTTATATTTTTATATATAATAAAAAATATTAAAAAATAATACTTTTTATTAATATTAATCAGTACTTTGAGCTAATATAAAAAAATTTAGAAGTTTAGAATTTAAAATTTAGTTTAAAAAAATTGATATTGATTATGTTGATAATGTAGTATTATTTTATATAACAATCTATGTATTATACACGGATAATGAGAATTAAAACTTGATATATCGTCAGATAAGAGTTAAAAAGGTTGTCTGACTCTTTAAATTTTGATCATTGATGTGAGATTAAAAGGTACATATGTGTTTCTCTTACTCTCATCCAAAGTAAAAATATTATTTGTACATCAAAATTAGTTACTAACATCAGTTACTAATATATTTATATGTGTGATTAAATTTATTTTTAATATGTATTTATATTTTAACATATATTTTATACTGATGACTGAAAATAGTTGAAAATAATAGGTATATACGTAATATAGCCGCATACAAGACCACTCCTCTCATATGATCATTCTCCTATATATAACAAAGCCAATTCTATGATGTCTTTTGTTTGGTATTTAACTTTTACCTAAATTATTTTTTATAATAACTTTAAAATATTTAAAAAATTTTAACTTTTATACTTTAAAATGTAAAATTAATTATTTTATCTATTTTAGTAATTAGGCAATACTTTTTAGACACCATAACAAACACCATACAACAATCTGTTAAGGTAAAAAATTTTGTTAGATTAACAAACTCTATTAGGGTACACAAACAGGGAGGCTAAAAATCCTCTACGTATGTGAGTTTTATGAAGAGTAAAAAAAAGCATGGCTCATAATGGAGCAATACAATGAGTAGAATGACCAAGAATCTTTTCTTGTTTAGATTTTTAATAACATTTATGATAGAATAGAATGAGTTCTTGAGCGCGTGTCTTTTCTTGGAAGATAAAAAAAATAGGGATTTTGGATGGATAACAATTTGTCGGAGTGTTGTAAGAACCGGACCGGACCGGCCGGTTTAATCGAAAAACCGATAAACTGGTGGTCTGACTGACTCGGTTGAAATTTTGGACCGAACAAGAATTTGAACCGCTTAAAATCGGTCGGTTTTTTACAAACCGAACAAAATCGGTCAAAATCGACCGGTCCTATGGTGCTCCCAACAAATGCAGGTTTTGGGTGCTCCAACAGCATTTGAATATTGATCCAATATTCAAAAATGTATTCAAGGAGTGTCAAACCCATGCCTCCTTGCTAGGAGCCAACAAGGAGCACCACCAAGCTAGTGTGTTCATTTGTAAATTTATATGCTAATTATTTTATATATTATATACATACACAACTGAATTATTTTATATTTATTTAATTTAATTTTAGTTTTATACTCAATTTTTTTTAATTCTTTAGAATTTATAGAATTATTAAAATAAGTATCAAATATTTTAATATTTACATTTACATATTAAAATGTTAGTAAAGATATTTATTTTAAATTTTTTAGAGTATTGAGTTAGTAGGTCTTCGAAGATTTCGACTTAGGACTAATTAGTAGGGACATATAAGCATCACCACTAAATTTCACATGATAAATTAATGGAGGGACATAATGTGTTCATCGTTTATTATCTTGAAGGACAAAATTTGTACTTTATTTTTTTTCAAGGGATAATTAATCTGAAGTCGAAAATTTTAAGGACCTAATTGTCACTTTATTCAAATTTTTACTATTTTATATTTTTTATTTACGTACGACCGGTTCTATCGGTTCAACCAGTGACCCACCGGTTGAACCAGTGATCCATTAACCCAATAATCTGACCGGTTCGATTACCGGTTCGGTTCTGACAACTATATTTTGTCCCTTCTTCTCCCATTAAAATTTCTTTCAAACAAGGTTTACTTAACTTCGTCCATTAAAAACATATTATATATGCGTGACGCGTCGTCTCCCAAATATAATCTCAGAAATGCAAGATTCTTCTTCTTGTGTCTTCAGTTCCCCTTTTTATATGCAGTTTCGAGATTTCAAGTTGTCCAAATTTGGGCCCTAAGGAGTCAAATTCACATATGCCAAATTATTCCACCAACAAAATACTCCCTCTATTCTTTCTTATCCAGATATATTATCTAAAGATAAACTAACAAAAATTAACAAAGATAAAAAGGAATGCAAGGATTAACAAAGAAATGTCACCAATTGTTATAGAGGGCCTTCTTTTTTACCACTATCATAAATGGATTTTGAACTCAAGTTTCATATAAAATCAAAGACAACAAAGTTAATGAAGCCAAAAAGATATTAATAGGGGTGTCCGCGGATCGGATCGGATCGGATTAGATATGGCCGAAAATTCGATCCGATCCGCACAATTTTCATCAGATCGGATCGGATATGGTATCTGCACTTTTTAGTGCCGGATCCGATCCGATCCGATCCGCACATTTGCGGATCGGATCGGATATCGGATATCGGATATATCCGCATAATTAAACCTTTTCTTTTTAATCATATTTCTACGTAAAAGAATTCGATAAAAATATTTCTTTCATACTTTTAAACTTATTTATTCCTAAAATATTTTTAATCAAACTCTCTCTAAATAACAAAAATAAAATAATACAATATATGAATAATAATTACTAACTAAAACATACAAACAAGTAAATATAATACTAAACATATATATATATTTATTTATTTTTTAATTATTATAGTGCGAATCTGCAGATCCGCGGATCGAATACGTAGATGTAGAGCAGATATCCACGATCCGATCCGCAAATGGTGCGGATCGGATCCGATCCGATCCGATCAATTTGCGGATCGGATCGTATCCGCAATTTTCGGATCGGATGTGGATATTTACCACGGATCTGCGGATACGATCCGATCCATGGACACCCCTAGATATTAACACATAACTTTCAAATTGATGTTCTAACATAAACATAATTGACAAGTAGAACTCTTCTCAGATTTAGTTTTGCATAGCTTATTAGCAAGATTTTGACTTTTAGCATAATGCATAAGTACCAACAAATTGTGTAATTCTTTTCATTTTGACATCACAAAATACTTTCATGTACTTGAGTTTCCCGCAGAGGCCAGCCAAAGCATCTTATCCTCTGGATGCAACGTCCTCAACCTTGGCGGCATCAAACAAAATCATCGTCTCAACAGATATAAACTCGCACAACTTCTTTAACGAACAAGCATCAGTCAATATAGCTGAATGACCCCACTAGTAGCTAGTTTCCGAACCTCCCCAACACACTTGTGATTTGGAATTGTTTTACATAAAAACCTATGCAGTCAAGAAGAGTGAGGAGATTACTTACACTCCATATAGACGCACGTACCGGTCAACAGGCAACGGGTACCAAGCATATGTATATTTCTTGTTGGCTTCCTGACTATAGCTATTGTAACCTCATCCATGAATTTGACTATCCGTCGTTGAAATAAGCGTGTGAGAATGCCCATTAGCAACAAATTTTACGCCTTTTGGAACAACCAAAACTGGGATGATGCGGAAAAATGTACGAGTCATTAGCAACTCACGAGAACAACCCAGTTTAAGTTGGGGGCCAAGGCCTAACTGCCTGGATTGACCGCCACCCCAAGCATAAAGTACCCCCTTCTTGAGTCAGAGCACATGTGTATACACCGGTAATATGAACTTCCGAACTTTCACCACTTGCCATGGTTACTGATTACAACCTTCTCTGTAAGTTATTTGCTATTCTAGAATGAAGGGTTGTGGCAAGAGGAAGAAGAAGATGGATTCCAATGTTGTTTTAGGGGTTATAGCAATTTTCTATCGTCGTTTTTGTCCTAATTCACGCAGAGACTAATTTGTCGTATATCCACGTGTCACATAACCGCTGAGTCATCAGCTTAATGTGATACATTGGACTTTACTGTTAGAGTTTAACAGAGTAATCTAACGGAAAGACTATACTGTCTGACACTAGAAAATATTAAGGATTAGTTGAGTAATTAATTTTTGTTAGGGATCAAAATGTCTACTTCAAAATTTTTTGGAGACCAATTTAAATAAGGTGGATACTACAATGAAGATTTTATAATTGTCTTCATGTGAATATATTTCTTTTTGACTCTTGGATGATGAATTGTATGGTTAGATTTTAATATTTATAAAAGTATTGTTTTTTGTTTAAAGTGTGGCTAAATAAATAAACCACACTTTTAAACAAAGCATCTTCATGAGAAGATATTTTTGCCATCTTCATTTGAGTAGTTTTGCCTTTAAACTCTTTAGCTTTATAGGATTTCAACATCGCAACCATAATACATGAATATGATTTCCAAGCTTGCACCACAATCTTTAAAAGAAATTTCAACATCTTAACAGCCCATTTTTCATTATGCACAGTTCACTTTCAACATGGTTCTACCATCTTATGAAATAATTCAATGTTGCACCATATACTTTTTTTTGGAAAAGTACCATGTCTGTATCTTATTGGATAGTTTTTTTTTATAATTGTCAGATTGGAGAATTCTTTTTAATCATATGCTGTTTTTGGTTGTCATCCAAAAACATATTCTATTTTTTGTTTTAGTTCTTCCAAATTAATGGAGAACAGGACACAAGGCCCAAAGCCAACAAATACAAACTCCACAAGGCAAAGTACTGAACAATATAATTCTCCAAACCCAAAAGAAGATAGACAATTCTTCTTTTGTTTTATCTTTTGTGGGTGGTCTGGGGCGGGACATAATAAATCTTCTTGATGGAAAGAAAAAGAACTCGAACAGTTCTTTGACAAATAATGGGCTTTTCTCTGGTGATGAGCAATTTATTCTTCTTTACGTGATGAAATGATATGGGTTTTCCTACTCCTTGATGTTATGTCTATTCCATGGGTTGAGCACAGACAGCTTCTCTGTGATAACAGATATGTTAATCAATTCTCTAGATCCTCAATCTATGAGGACGCCAAGACTGAAATATTATCTATTGAATATAGATTATCTAGACTATGAATTAATTGTATATAGATTATCTAGGCACTGACCCAATTGCATATAGATGATCTAAGTATTGAATCAAATGCAAAGATATTATCTAAGCATTGTTCTTCGCATTGACACTATATTATCCATAGTAAGACAAGACTTGCTTACATATTTCATCATTGTACAATGAACGATATGTTTATACAAGTACACTGCGATTCCTTCCTAACATTGAATACTGAGAAAATTTTAACTCAATTTTGTCTTCTTTTTTGCGATACTAACTTGAGATTGAATAAGTTTTGAGGTAATGTATTCTGACAACTAAATATTTGAATAGTTGATTGAAAATTGACTAATTTCTTGATCATAAGGAAACTAATTAGTAATCAATTGGTCTGGTAGAATCCAGACCTCATGATACAATGAATTCAAGGATATCATTTATTCTTATATTGAGCATGTTATAGTAATATTAATCCTATACATCCTTCTATCATAATCAGCTTATCAAATAAGTGAGAATTCTATCTTACTAAAGAATTACAAGATTTTTTGGGTTTTAATATCATATACTACTAGAAAATATAAAATTACATACGAATTTTTAAGATAAAATTTGCTGTCGAAAATACTCATGAATTTTCTTTCGGTAAAATAATTAAATTTTTTTTCAAATATTTATCGACAGACTATAAAATCTTCTGATAATTCTGTCGATAAAATTAAAATTTTGATTTTAGAGTTATTACCAATAAAAAATTCGTCTGTAATTAATTAATAAATCTGTCACAATTTTGAGTAACCCTAACTTAAAGTACCATCTCTCGAGCTCTATTCACACACTCGTACACAAAACACACTCCTCTCTTCCTCGCACGAGCTTCCTCCGCTGCTGATGCCGCCGTCACATGAACTCTCTCCGTCATCGCTTGCGTCGCACAAGCTCCTTCCGCCGTCGCTCTCGTTGCGTCTTGTAACACCCTAAATTTAACACCTCATGATTGTACCAAAAGCTCAGACGTTACTTACCCCTAAACCTTTTTATTATATACTATCTTTATTTAATATTGAGCCTTCGCAAATACTAACCGAAACTTGAATTAAGAAAATGAGAGGGGACTTTATTTTAAATCACTTAATCACAAAAGTATATATATTCATATAGCTTATATACATAGACTTATTCAAAGAACCTCAATTACAAGTCTTATCCCTCTAAAAACTAAAAACATTAAACGACGAGGGAAAAATAAATTCTAACTCAACTCGTGAACATAATCTTCTATGCTCCTGTAGATCCGCAATAAACCTTCGCACATGTAGTTGAAAGGGGTGAAAATAGGGGGTAAGAATTGGAGAATTCTTAGTAGGGTCGGGGTTAGAAGTTAAGTTCATTTTGCTATTATTAGCCAACCACAACTAACAGCAGAACACATACAAGCATAAATAATAAAAGAACACAGAAGTCAATCAGTCATACAACACACACACACAATCACAGAGTTACATAGCACAGAGATATGCGTAAACAAGCATGATTCATGTCTATCCCTAGTGTAGGTAATGAGCTCATTTGTCGGTTTCGACCCGCACCTGACGCAATCCAACTCGCAAGTCAGATAAGGCATTCCAACGACATAACCTCTGCAGGTTTCTACTTCTTGCAGGCGCTGATTCTCTAGCTGAAATATGTCGAACATAACCTCTGCAAGTACTTACAGGCGCTGATTCTCCAGCTGAAGCATGTGACCTATGTTCCTGGAAACCATTCTATATTTACGAGCGTCCCTGCACAATCATTCACATACAAAGCCCAAGACTTATTAACATTTATCATTCGGCACCATAACCATACTATCGTCACCCTCTCGTAATCTTCCTATAATCACACGTACCGATTTATCTTTTCTTCAGTCTTTTGATTATCAACATAAATAAATCAAATTATCTTCGCACTATTCTCACATCCTTCACTAAAATATCTTATGGAAAAGAATCATAAGGTTCTTTAATTAAGTCGGTATTTTCTAAAACTTTTAAGATTACTCTATTATTTATTGAATTATATTCCAACTTAACTCAGCAACCTTTGTCTGAGTTTGACTTCTAGTACCATAACTTCTGTAAGCAACCTCTATCTTACAGATGCGACTCTCTTGAGCCGATGTATACAAACATAACATCTGTAAGCAACCTCGGTCTTACAGGTGAGGCTCTTTCTAGCCAATGTATGTATTGATAACCTCTGTAAGCAACCTCTGTCTTACAGGTGCGACCATCCTCTGGATTGGCTGATGTATCTTTGGAAAGCAAATTTCATTGGACTTATCACCATATCTCTGCTTATCTCATTTTCTTTTCGCTCTTTCTTTCTTCTCTTTCTTATCATTCTATAATATAAATTATCTTTGCATTATTTTCTCGCCTTTCTAAGTGTCTTATGGAAAGAGAATCATAAGATTTTTTAATTTAGATTTGTCTTTCTAAACCTTCTAGGACAATTTTCTGCTTACCCTTTTAGTATATCATAAACAAAATAATATCTTTTAAATAAAATACTAATATATAATATATTTCAAAAATATATTGATAATAATCTTAATAAATTAATAACAATAATAATGATTTTTTTATTAACCAAAACTTATTAACTTGAACTTTATTATTAACCTTATATAAATTATTCTGTATCTTTGAGCTTTCTAAAATATTTATATGTTTATCCCAATATATTTTATAATTTATTAAAATATTCTTACATATATTATAATTACCAAAATAATCTTGAATCTGATCTTTTATAAAATACTCATTTTTACCCCTACTTTATTTATTATCCAAAAGACCCGAAAACTTATATAATTTCAAATTATACCTCGATTTTTTATATACAAATATAATGTTACCCTTCAAAAATAAAGTTTAAATACTAATCTTCCTCTTATACCAAAATCGAAACCCTTAGCTCTTTTCTTTCAAAATATTACTTGTATTTTAATCTGTTTTTGAGTTTTTCGGTTATCGATTCTTCGTAATTTTTAATTTAATCTCTCGGCCATTACACCTCACCAATTTTTACTTCATCCTCAATGATATTTCAGTCCAAAACTCACCAAAACAATTTGGTCCTTGCTGGTTTCATCACAGCCAAGCCATAAACTTCCTAAATACATCAATATATTACAAAAATTCAACATAAATTCAATCAAACTCAATCAATAATCAATCACAACATCAAATCACTTATTCAATACACATTTGTTAATTGAGAATTTACCGAAACCCTATCTCCATACGAAATTAAAATACTTGAAGCTCCAAAAAAACTTTTTGACCGAATAACTGAAGAAAGAAACGTAAGAAATCGGCTACACCACCAAAATCACCAACTGGCCGAACCTCAAAGAAAAAGGAAGTTACGTCTCTATCAATTTCTACCGAACAAAAATAACGTCAACCTGTAAAAAAAAAAAGATACGAATATTTTTATCGAGTTAGATTTTTTTATCTAAGTTACGGACTACAAAAAAATCAAAAGCGGGAGCTTTTGGGAAGTTCACGGTTTCTCTCTTCGCTCTCTCGGTTCTTTCTCTCTTGCATTACCCAAAAATGAAGCATACAAGGCCGATTAGGTACTAATGATCATGCTTTAGAAAAAATGTTACACATGGGGTGGTTTAGATGTCATTGGTTATTAAATAAAATGAAATATGTGTCATGCATAAATATATATATACATATATGCTTATAAGTCACATTTTGCATTTCTTTCTTTTATTCCCTTAATAGCTCGTTGATGGTGATGATTAATATAATGGAAATGATTAGGTATCATGCTTAGGTTATATATATGTACTCATGTATACATATAAGCCATCTTATTTCTTTTCTTTGGCTTGGGTTTTTTCTTTCTCTTATGGCATTCGGCCATTTAATTTCTCTTTTCTTTTTCTTTTGAACTCATAATAATAATAATAATAATAATAATAATAATAATAATAATTTTATTTTTTTAAAATATTTTATTATAATAAAAATCATTTAAAAATTTTAATAAATTTTAAATTTAAAATATCATAAAATTTAATTTAATTACTTTTAAAAAAATAATTTTTTTAAATAAAATAATAAATTATTCATAATTTATTATTTTATTTAAAAAAATTCGGGTTGTTATAGGTCCGCTTCCTTCGTCGCCATCGTTGCAGAACTCTCTCCGCCACCGCTCTCGTCGTGTCGGCTCCTTTCGTTGCTATCGCTGCACAAGCTCTCTCTGCCGCCGCTCTCGTCGCACGAGCTCTATCTGCCGCCACTCTCATCGCATATGCTTCCTCTGGCGTCTCTTTTATCTAATCTCAAATAGTTCTCTCAGTTCTTCTCGTAACCATCTCTAATCTCAACTCTTCAAATTTTTAAGCTAATTTTAATTAGGGACTTATTTTTTCTTATTACAGATGGAGTGAGAAATGTAATACTTATGAACGGTTGCTCGTATTTTTGTGCGAATTTCAGGTATACTCTAATTTTGTGATTCTGTTCTTCATGATAAACCTTAGGACTCAAATTTTCTAAGCGAATTTTAGGTTTATCATACTCTTGCTTTAGTTTTGACATAATTGTTTCTGCTAATAAAATGGTGCATTTAGCAGAATAGTCCTTGTGCCAATAAGATTATTGGAATGCTATTATAGCTGCAATTGTTATGAACTGAGAGGCAAATGGTTTACCTTAGTGTCATTCTATCATTTAGAACTATGATTGACTTTGTGGAGCTTGTTTAGGATGCTGAGCATAAAAATATAGAGGACATCTTTGATTGTGTGCGGTGATCAGCTCTATCGAATGGACTACTTGGAACTTGTGCAGGTTGGTTCTAGATTTCAATTCAACTTTGCTGATTCACCTTCTCATGTGAACATCTTGTATGATTAATGATCTCATATATGCATAAACATGTTAATTCGCATAGTGATGTATCGGTATCTTGTTACCTGGTGGATGGGAGGTACTCTAAGTGGTGTTTCTTCTAAGATCAATATTTTGCTTCATTTTCATTGTATTGCATGTTACCTTCACTTTGGATTCCCATGCTGTGATTTGTTATCTTGAAGAATAATTAATGCTTTCGGTTTGATTATTGGGTCAGTTATACTTTAAATGAATTTTCCATTGAAAATGATTCTTAAACTATTTTGTGTTATTGTTCAACATCTATATAAGATTGGTCCCTGACTTGTGACCCTGCAATAACAACTAAATTCATTCTATTTTTCTATTTGAAGCAAATTAATTAAGTTTCCTTTTTGTTTTTTTTGCAAGTTCAATAAGTTTTTATGGTCTTTGTGTTTCTGTATTTTCAGGTTGATCTTGATCCGTATAGTTCACCTTCTATGTTTTTGGATTCAGTAGTTCAATATGTTGCTGATGGTGCTCAGAGAAAAATATTGAATTGTACAAAAAGGTAAGTAGTGCAATTATTGATGATGGCTTAATTCACATGGTATTTTCATTTTTGTGCAATAACACCATTCTTTTTGCATTACCAATAAGAGTCATTTATATTACTGAATTTTCTTCACATTTAAGTAGTTTTCTAAGATGATTAGGCTGAATTTTATCTGCAGGAGGAGTTCCAGTTTGCACTTCTTAGATATTTACTTGGGTAGATATTTATTGCTCATACTTGATCTTTAAGAAATGGTTTATAAACGTATTTTAAGAAATAGTTTATACTTGATTATTTGTACTTATTTTATCTATAGGGAACAAGAGTGTGTTGGCCTAGTATACGAGATAAAATAAATACACCATAACTTTAGTGTTTTTATTTTAAAGGTTTCTGAACATTTTGGCTACAGTTTTATGATTGATGTTTTATTTGTTTATTGTGTGTGGTGGTGAAGGGCAAAAAGACTATAGTAGATTGAGGCCATTAAACTACAGAGCACCAGAGTTTCATGTAAAAGTTCATTCATGTTTCATGCCCTTTGGCTTCTTTCTTTAGATCTTTTGTTCCTGTTTTATTTCTTGATTCAATTGGGTCTTTTCCTTCTAGGAATCCTCTGGGAAAAGGGGTAAAATGGATACATTCTTAATTGCTCTAGTTCTACAGATATTTCGATGAAAGAAATATAAAGCATATATGCATTATTTTATAGAATAAATATAGGAAATTAACTTTAAAGAAAGAATTGGTTCTGATGAATAATGAAATTATGAAAGAAAATTTTAACAGTAGCTGAATTGTATTAATAATGATATTAGTAATGTGCTCTTAGATAAAAAATTGTGTTTTATGCTAATTATTTTACCAATTTCATTAGATGTTATATGAAAACTTTATTGTCTCTTGTAACTTTTAAATATTATCATATCTTTGTATCTGCATTATATCATATTGTATCCCATACCTAATAATTCAGGTTTACAGGTAAAAATCAAAGTGAATAGTACACTTTTCTAGACTAGATTACTGACATGAAACCAATTATTTTTTTTAATACAGGTTTGATAACAGTAACACAGAAAGATTAATGGAAAGCATGTCTGAAGAAGAGAGAAAAGGGAATTTGGATTTGATGTAAAGGCAATGGATTGGAAAGATTATATCACCAATTTAGAAAGATTATATCAAGAGGAAAAAGCTGAAATAGAAGAGATGGAATGAGGCTTATGTTAGTTATTACAAAAAGGTTAAGGCGTCAAGTGGTTTCAGTGCTGTTCCACTACCACCGATGTCGCTGCCACCCCTCAATCTCTTCGGAGGAGGACTATGATGTTGATGAGGATGAAGATGATATTGAGATTATAGCTGATATTTTTAGTATGATTGAACAATATACTGAGGATTATAGTTGATGTATCAATATATTTGTGTTTATGTTTTGAATTGACTTGCTTGTTTATAATACTTTTTTTCTAATTTGATAATACGATGAACTTGTTTATTTTTTGAAATACTATGAATGTTCTAATACAAGTTAGACGAAGTTTAGATAAAAATTTGTCTTGATTAAATTTATATTTATTTTGTATGAAAATAGATTTATTTTGGAATGAAAAAATCTAAAAAACAAATTTTATTTTACCTTATTGACGGATTTACAAACGGAAAATCCATCTATATGCAGAGTTATAAATATTTTTCTAGACTTTAATTACTAACAGAAAATCTGTCAAAAAGTTTGACGTTAATTACCGATAAAAAATTTATAAAAAATCTGCCGTGTTTAGCGAAATGAATGGGATGATTATAAAAAAAAAAAATCTGTCTGTAATAGAGAAAAATCTATCGGTAAATAATTTTTGATAAAGTTTTTATCGATGGATAAAATCCGTTAGTAATTTCATCAGTAACTAAAAGTTTGTCTGTAATAAAAATTAAATCTCTTTATAAATCCATCTGTAATTAACAGTTTTTTATTAATGATATAAGTTTACAAAAAAAAAGTCAACTACACTCTAAACCTAGAATAATTCTTTCGGTATCTAAAATTAAAATTTACAAACGAACAACATATTCTGCATAGTAGGTCATAGAAAAATTAATTAAAAAAAATCTATCAAAGACTAAGGCGACCCGATGTGTACCTCAATGTGACTCAAACATATGTTCACTACAAACCCAAAGTGATTAGAAAGCCACATGGGAAAGCCAACGAGCATAACAAAAATATAATAATGTATCATTCCTAGCTATTTACTGATTAAAAAGTTTACACCATTCCTAGTATTAGAACAAAAATTAGGACCAAGGCCACCAAAAAGGGCCAAGAAAATAATTAACATAATTAGCATCCCATTAACTTTAACTAATTATGCTAAGGCGATAGAGGAATTGGCAGACACATCTACTATGGTAGAGAGTAGAGACAGTGACGGATCCAGAAAATTTTAGGAGTGGAGTAAAAATATATACACTAAAATAAATTTTATTGAACATTATTAATTATATAAAGATATAAAAATTAAAAAAAGTTAATGAACACTTTTATTTTTATAAATTTTTTTTATTTCTAAAATTTAAACTTAAAATATTTTAATTAAATTATAGATAACTTGTTATCTTAACTTATTTTTTTATACACATTTAATAATAAAAGACTAACTCAACTGCTACATTAACAACTAATGACACACTAGTATTTATAATTCAAAACTAAAATTATATATAAATATTAGAAAAATTAAATCTGTATATAAACTAATATAACCTTAATTTACAATTTTTTTCGTTCTTTTTAAAATAATTAAGTTTGTTATATATTTTTTAATTTAATTTTGATATAATGTTAGATGAAAGATTTTATTCATTTGTTTAATTATGTATTGTAATTAAAATATTTTATTTTTACTATTTTAAAAAATAAAAAATATATTCTAAATTAATAAATTATTTAATTTATTTTAAAATTTTATATGCAACACAGGTCCATATAATAGAACAAAAGATAAAAAATAAGTAATAAAGATGAATAAATTGAGAATAAAATAAAATATATAAAGTCATGAAGAGAAATATTAGATTAATACCTAAACTATAATTATTTGAATTAAAATTTGTTATTGAAAATATCAAAAAGAAAAATAATGAAATTGGAAGATGATACATAGAGTCATAGAAAATTATATAAAAAAATATAGAAAATTTAAAATTTACTTTTTGATGAACAAAAGATGACTACTAGACAAGAAAAAATGTTAAAAATATAAAAATAAAAAAGAATTTAAAAGAATAAAAGAATAACAGTACAAAAATTAAATTTAAGTAAGTTAAATAATAGTAAAAACAATAAAAAATAAAAAAGTTAATTTAAAACTTTAACCAATTGAATGTAATTTATTTATAGTGGGATCATTTAAAATTTAAAGTAGAGATATATTATTATATATAACTATTTTAGAAGAAAAAATGAAAAAGCAATGGGGGCAAGTGCCCCCTCATTGCCCTTACTAGGTCCGTGCCTGAGTAGAGACATCTTTGCACAACCCAGGAATACGTACCCGCGTTAAAGAGCAACAACATCCACATCATTTCATCACAAGAAGAATAAATCGTTCATCACCAGAGTAAAAGTTCTTTTAGTAACTTTATTCTTCTAATCTTAAAAAGGAGAAAAGAAAAAGAATTTAGATACAATAAAGTTGGCAAAGCACGAGACCCATAAAAATGGCAAAATATTATGCAATATAACATTTGAAAGTTTTCCAGTCTAGAAAAAAAATTATGTGATAAAGAATGGACTTGAGTAAAGAGTCAAATCTTTTATTAAATTTAGGATAAAATACTAAATTGGTCCTCCACGTTTGGGTCTAATTCTATTTTGGTCTTTGAGATTTTAATTGTCCTATTTATATCCAAAAATTTTTTGATTAACCTCAACTAAGTCCTGTGATAAATCCACATTTTATAGTATTTATCTGCTTTAAATGAGTGGAGTTTATCGACTTTTTTCACATTTATTCATGAAAATTGCATGTTTTTATTATTTTCTTCTAAGATGTACTTAAGTGACTAAAACATGCTTTTTGAGACTTTTAATCGATTAATTTATTTCATTCTTGATTCCATTCAATGCTTTGATATATGTGTTCAAGTGTTTCAGGACCTATAAACCAAGATGGCCTGAAAAAGTAAAGAGGGGCATGCAAAAGTAAGGAATCATGAAGATTTGGAATTTTGAAGCTTCAGTAGTCTCGTGTACGCGAGACCATTGCCGCTATGCGGAATACCAAAAGCGTACCTCATTAAATGAATATGAGAGTGGTGATTTTTTGAGCTCTTTTGGCCCATTTCAAGCCCAAACTGAGGCTAATTGACTGCAGAATGGAAGGCGATGGACACACTCATACTTGGATATTTTTTTCTTAGTTTTTGGTTCTAGGTTTTAGTTCTTTTTTTAGAGAGAGAAACTCCTCCTTCTCTCTAAAGTTTCTTAGGATTATCAATATTTTGCTACTGAATTATGATTTGGGTCTTGTTTAATTTTAGTTCTCTTCTTAATTTTGTAGTCATTACATTCTCCATTACCTACTTTACTTATTAATTACTCATTTTTGTTACTTATGACCATAGTTTGATACTCTTGTTAATATTGAATTTATTTTAATTGAATTTGAGTTTTATGTCTTTTCATGTTTATTATAGCCTTTGGTAGTGATTATGTATTGTTGGTAGTTTTAATTTCCATTTATTCTACAAATTACTCATGTCTTCATTTAGTTTATACCAAGTGTTTGATGAAATATTTTGTTTGATTATGGAGTAGTTTTCACACTCTTAGCCTATGTTAAAGGAATTGGGTAACCTTGAGTATTGTGTCTAATTAGATCGATAATGTGGGGTCTATGTTAGTTACATTGATATGCATTGACACTAGTTTTCTACTAAGTCAATTAGTAGTTAGATTAGGACTTATGGATTGATGTTGACCATGCCTATTTGACTTGCCTCAAGTATAGAGGTAGACTTAATGGAATTGATTCCTCACAATTGTCATTAAATGATTGTTAGACAAGGATAGTGACCCTTTTCCCATACCTTAGCAAAGAGCCTTTTATACTTAGACTAAAAACCACAAAACTTCCTTCAATCATTTTCTGTTTTAGCTATTTCTAGTTAGTTTAATTAGTTTCTTTAGAATAGGTTTTGATTCATGTCATGCTTTGTTAATTCCATAACTGCTTAGTTGATAATTATATCATCCTTGCTTTAGTTTCTTGTAGTTTAAGTTTCTTGCATATTTAGCTTCGTAGTTTAATTTCTTGTTTATGCTCATCAACCCCGATTACCCCAACCAACTTTGATTCACACAATTACACATCCTAGAGAGAACGACCCGAGAGTAATACTCTTGGCTATTTTGATTTGAATTGGGTTGAACTTGTGACAACCGAACTAAACTTTGATAGCACTAGTTACCGGTTTGGAACTATACTTGTGACGCACTTGAGTTTTGATTTATTGGAAATTCTAAAATGGTCATTAGAGGTTCGTCAAGTTTTTGGCACCGTTGTCGGGGATCGTTACAATGTGTGCTTTGTTGTTGGTTGTTGTGAATATGTAGATAATGTACATAATATGTTTGCTTTTACTCTGTGTTTTTAATAATGCATGAACTTATGGCTTTCAAGTTGAATGACTAGGTCACAACCGGATCTTAGCTTAGCCACATTTGATTCTGAAATTGAAAGAACCCTGCTTCACATTCGGCAAGCTAAGCGTCGGTTGGATTATACAGCTAGTGCATCGACCCGCTTTGAGGAACATTTCGATACACTAGTTCAATCGATAGTGATTTGGACTCTTCATTCAACGAATGGACATCTTATTCTGTTGTTGGAACTGCTGACATACCCTTGAGCATTGCAGGTAATAACCATATGGCTAAATCTCGAAAGATTACCTTGCATGAGCAAGGAGCACCAGACATTGTCCTCCAACCGCTTCAGGCACGATACCCTAACTTGGATGCAAAGTTCGAGTTGAAGAATAGTCTAATTAATCTGTTACCTAAGTACCATGGGTTGTTGGACCAGGATCCAATAAGACATCTGAGAGATTTTCAAGTGGCTTTTCCTCTACTGCCAGGAGATATAGGTATGATAAAATGGCTGTCATGGCCTTTGCTTTTTTTCTTCTCTCTTGACGGACAAGCAAAAGAATGGTTCTATGCTCAATTTGATGCAGTGGTGACTGATTGAGATTTATTGAGAAATGAATTTTTGGATAAATTCTTTCCTCCAGAAAGGACTAACTACATTCAAAAGGAAATCTCTGGTATTATGTAAAGGGACCAAGAATCACTTTACAAGTATTGGAATCGATTCAAGAGACTACTAGACTCTTGTCCCCATCATAGGATGGATGATCCTTTACTCATTAGCTATTTTTGTGGAGGCCTTTGTCCACAAGACAAGAGACTTCTTGATGCTTCTAGTGGTGGATCTCTTGTGAAATAGAAGACGGCGGATGAGGCATGGAGGTTGATCAATGATGTTGCGGAAGCCACACAACATACTAGAGTGAGGAATAATCAACCAAAGAGTGTGGCGAAAGTATCTCGATTCGATTCAGTATTGATTAAGACACTTGGAGAGATGACCAATCTTCTCAAGCAAATCTATCAACACCAATAATCTTCTCCATCCATGCGATCTATCTAAACTCCACTTCAAATCTTGCAAATTGAGGGACCTCCTAGAATGTGTAGTGTGTAATCTTGTACCTCACACCACATCGACCAATGCCCTCAAATTTAAGGAGACTACACTCTTGCGGTGGCCAATCCTTACAACTACCGTTTCACCTACCACCCTCAAAATCAAGGTTCTTATTCTCATGGAAATAACTATAATCAAGGGGTGGCGGGATAACTACAATCAAAGGTGGAACCAAGGGCCATCTAATCTCCCCTTCTCAACTCCAACAAGGCTACCAATCTTCTCATCAACCACCTTTCAACAACCAATCTTACCAGAACAACCAAGTACACCACAATCCCTCATTCCAATACCAATACCAAAACCAATCTCACAACCAAAAATACCAATCACCTTACTAAAAATAACAAGCTCACATTAACCAACCTCTTTCTTTTTCAAGTCAAACCCCTATTGAAGATACTCTTCGTCCCTTCCTCCAAGAACAAAAAAAAAAAAAAAAAAAAACTCCGGTCTATGGTGAAAAAACAATAGGAAAATCACAGAATCTTCCGTGACCAAATGGCTTCCATAGCCGATACTCTATCTAGAATGTCTTTACCTTCTTCCAACAACAACACAAATGCCTCCCAACCATCTAGTTCTAATAGCCTCAAATCATGTGTGATGCCTCCAACTATTTAAAATCATGTATGATGCCTCCAATCATATTGTGAGTCCCGTGCTTGCACAGCGTGAAGGTAAGCTTCCTATACTATTGCCTATGCTTCAAAGACATTGGATGTGGCGCAATCCAATTACACTACTACCGAGAAAGAGCACTTAGGGGTTGTTTTTGCACTAGACAAGTTTAAACCATACTTGCTAAGCTCTAAGATAGTAGTGTACTCAGATCATGCGGCCCTCAAGTATTTGATAACAAAGAATGAACCAAATCCTAGACTCATTTGTTGGATCTTGCTCTTGCGAGAATTCGACATTGAGACTAGGGATAGAAGTGGATCCCAAAACTTGTTTGCGGATTATTTGAACCGCCTTGAGCACATTAAATATGATCCATTTCCTATAGACAATTCATTTCCATTAGATAGCTTACAAGAAATCTCTAGTAGTACCCCTTAGTTTGCTCCCATGGCTAATTACTTGGTCTCCCAGATCTTTCCTTTGGATCGTGGATCAATTGACCAAGTCTGCTCACTTTTTGTCTATCCGAGTAAACTATTCACTGGATAAATTGGCAAGATTGTACATTAAAGAGATAGTGAGGTTGCACGGTGTGCCAACAATGATAGTGTCGGATCGAGATCTCTGTTTCACATCAAGATTTCGGGGAGTTTTTCAAAAAACTTTCGGTACGAGACTATGTCTCAGCACGGCGTATCATCCACAAATTGATGGTCAATTGGAAAGGACTATTCAGACGTTGGAGGATATGCTAAGGGCGTGTGTGTTGGATCAGCCGGGAAGTTGGGAGTGTTACATGTAACACCCTAACTTTTAGCACCTCATGATCGTACTAAAAGCTCAGGTGTTATTTACTTCTAAATCTTCT
Organism: Arachis hypogaea; assembly: GCF_003086295.3. Taxonomy (NCBI): domain Eukaryota; kingdom Viridiplantae; phylum Streptophyta; class Magnoliopsida; order Fabales; family Fabaceae; genus Arachis; species Arachis hypogaea. Next base: position 27,360,471 of record NC_092046.1, read on the forward strand.
TATTCTATACTATCTTTATTTAATATCGAGCCTTCACGAATACGAACCAAAACTTTAATTAAGAAAAGGAAGATTCTTTACTTTAAACCACTTTACCACAAAGGTATATATATTCACATAGCATTAAATGCATAGACTTATTTCAAGATTCTCAAAAATAAATCCTACCCCTCTAAAAACTAAAAATAATAAACGACGAGGGGAAATTAAATTTTAATAACTCAACTTATGAACATGATCTTCTATACTCCTGTAGCTCCGCATTAAACCTTTGCACCTGTAGCTGAAAGGGGTGGAAATAAGGGGTAAGAACTGAGGAGTTCTTAGTAGAGTCAGGGTGTATAGTTATATTCATTTTACTTTATTCCTTAGTCAACAGCAACACACCACAGAACACAGACAAACTTCAACAAAGCATGACAAGTAATTCACTCAAAAGTCAACTAACTAGAAAACACATAGACACGTTCACAAAATTTCACAACATAGAGATATGTGCAAACAAGTATGATGCATGTCTAGTCCTATACAGGTAATGAGCGGATAATTTATACACTTTTTGGCATTGTTTTTAGTATGTTTTTAGTAGGATCTAGTTACTTTTAGGGATGTTTATATTAGTTTTTATGTTAAATTCATATTTCTGAACTTTACTATGAGTTTGTGTGTTTTTCTGTGATTTCAGGTATTTTCTCGCTGAAATTGAGGGACTTGAGCAAAAATCAGATTCAGAGGTTGAAGAAGGACTGCTGATGCTGTTGGATTTTGACCTCCCTGCACTCAAAGTGAATTTTCTGGAGCTACAGAACTCCAAATGGCCCGCTCTCAACGGCGTTGGAAAGTAGACATCCAGGGCTTTCCAGAAATATATAATAGTTTATACTTTTCCCAAGTTTAGACGACGCAAAAGGGGGTTGAACGCCAGTTCTACGTTGCAGTCTAGAGTTAAATGCCAGAAACACGTCACGAACCAGAGTTGAACGCCAAAAACACGTTACAAATTGGCGTTCAACTCCAAAAGAAGCCTCTGCACGTGTAAACTTCAAGCTCAGCCCAAGCACACACCAAGTGGGCCCCGGAAGTGGATTTATGCATCAATTACTTACTTCTGTAAACCCTAGTAACTAGTTTAGTATAAATAGGACTTTTTACTATTGTATTTACATCTTCGGATCATCTTGGGACGTCTAATTCTTAGATTATGGGGGCTGGCCATTCGGCCATACCTGAACCTTTCACTTATGTATTTTTCAACGGTAGAGTTTCTACACTCCATAGATTAAGGTGTGGAGCTCTGCTGTTCCTCATGATTTAATGCAAAGTACTACTGTTTTATATTCAATTCAACTTATTCCGCTTCTAAGATATCCATTCGCACCCAAGAACATGATGAATGTGATGATTATGTGACGCTCATCATCATTCTCACTTATGAACGCGTGCCTGACAAACACTTCCGTTCTACATGCAAACAAGCTAGAATGAGTATCTCTTAGATATCTAATACAGGGAACCGAGTCCGAGATATTAGAATCTTCGTGGTATAAGTTAGAACCCATGGATGGCCATTCCTGAGATCCGAAAAGTCTAAACCTTGTCTGTGGTATTCCGAGTAGGATCTGGGAAGGGATGGCTGTGACAAACTTCAAACTCGCGAGTGCTGGGCGTAGTGACAGACGCAAAAGGAGGGTGAATCCTATTCCAGTATGATCGAGAACCTCCAGATGATTAGCCGTGCCGTGACAGAGCATTTGGACCTTTTTCACAAAGAGGATGGGATGTAGCCATTGACAACGGTGATACCTTACAGAAAGCTTGCCATGGAAAGGAGTAGGAATGAGTGGATGAAGACAGCAGGAAAGCAGAGGTTCAGAGGAACGAAAGCATCTCTATACGCTTATCTGAAATTCTCACCAATGAATTACATAAGTATTTCTATCTTTATTTTCTGTTTATTTATTATTATTATTCGAAAACTCATTAACCATTTGATATCCGTCTGACTGAGATTTACAAGATGACCATAGCTTGCTTCATACCAACAATCTCCGTTGGATCGACCCTTACTCACGTAAGGTTTTATTACTTGGACGACCCAGTGCACTTGCTGGTTAGTTGTATCGAAGTTGTGACAAATTATGAATTAAGATTAGAGCACCAAGTTTTTGGAGCCATTACCAGAGATCACAATTTCGTGCACCAAGTTTTTGGCGCCGTTGCCGGGGATTGTTCGAGTTTGGACAACTGACGGTTCATCTTGTTGCTCAGATTAGGTAATTTTCTTTTTGTTTATTTTCAAAAAAAAATATTTGTTTTCGAAAATCTTTCAAAAAAAAATTTCTTTTCCTTTTGTTTTCGAAAATTATTAAAAAAAATTTTAAGAATGAATTCTAAAGTTTCAAAATGGTATGCTGAAGTTTGGCTGGTCATCAAGCTTTAGACTAACTTGGTATGATTCCTGGAATCTTGATTGAGGACTTTGAATTCATTGCTTCCTTTTTCCTATATGTTTTCAAAAAATAAAAATATACAAAATACAAAAAAAATTAATAAAATCATAAAATCAAAAATATTTTTTGTTTCTTGTTTGAGTCTTGAGTCAATTTTAAGTTTGGTGTCAATTGCATTTTTTTCTAAAAATTTATGCATTTTTTGAAAATTCATGCATTCATAGTGTTCTTCATGATCTTCAAGTTGTTCTTGGTAAGTCTTCTTGTTTGATCTTGATGTTTTCTTATTTTGTGTCTTTTCTTGTTTTTCATATGCATTCTTGAATTCTTAGTGTCTAAAAATTAAAAATTTTTAAGTTTGGTGTCTTGCATGTTTTCTTTTCTTGAAAATTTTCAAAAATAAGTTCTTGGTGTTCATCTTGACATTCAAAGTGTTCTTGGTGTTCATCTTGACATTCATAGTGTTCTTGCATGCATCACATGTTTTAATCCAAAATTCTCATGCATTGAGTCTTTTTCATGTTTTTCTCTTTCTTCATTAAAAATTCAAAAATAAAAAAAATATCTTTCCCTTTTTCACTCATAAATTTTCAAAAATTTGAGTTGACTTTTTCAAAACTTTTTAAAATTTAGTTGTTTCTTATGAGTCAAATCAAATTTTCAATTTAAAAATATTATCTTTTTCAAAAATCATATCTTTTTCATTTTTCTTAATTATTTTCAAAAATTTTAAAAATATTTTTCAAAAATATTTTTCTTAATTTTATATCATATTTTCGAAAATATCATCAACAATTAATGTTTTGGTTCAAAAATTTCAAGTTTGTTACTTACTTGTTAAGAAAGATTCAAACTTTAAGTTCTAGAATCATATCTTGTGATTTCTTGTGAATCAAGTCATTAATTGTGATTTTAAAAATCAAATCTTTTTCAAAACTAATTTCAATCATATCTTTTCAAAAATATCGTTTTATCTTACCTTTTTCAAAATCATATCTTTTTAATCATGCCTTTTCATTCCATATCTTTTTCAAATATCTTTTCTAACTTCTTATCTTCTTATCTTTTAAAAATTGATTTTCAAAATTTGTTTCAACTAACTAATTAACTTTTTGTTTGTTTCTTATCTCTTTCAAAACTACCTAACTAACTATCCCTCTCTAATTTTCGAAAATATCTCCCTCTTTTTCAAAAAAATTCTTTTTAGTTAATTAATTGTTTAAATTTTAATTTTAATTTTAATTCTCCTTTAATTTTCGAAAATCATCAACTTCTTTTCAAAATTAATTTTTGAAATTTTCTCTCCCTCATCTCCTTCTATTTATTTATTCATCTACTAACACTTCTCCTCACCTCATATCTCTGCTCCTATCCTCACCCTTGTGTTTGGATTATCCATTCTTCTTCACTCTTACTCCCTTTCTTCTTCTACTCACACAAAGGAACCTCTCTCTACTGAAGCAAAGAGGATCTTTCTATTCCCTTCTTTTTCATATGAGCAGGAGCAAGGACAAGAACATTCTTGTTGAAGCAGACCCTGAACCTGAAAGGACTCTAAGAAGGAAACTAAGAGAAGCTAAAATATAACAATCCAGAGACAACCTTATAGGAATTTTTGAACAGGAAAAGGAGATGGCAGCCGAAAATAATAATAATGCAAAGAGGATGCTTGGTGACTTTACTGCACCTAATTCCAATTTACATGGAAGAAGCATCTCCATCCCTACCATTGGAGCAAACAATTTTGAGCTTAAGCCTCAACTAGTTTCTCTGATGCAACAAAACTGCAAGTTTCATGGACTTCCATCTGAAGATCCTTTTCAGTTCTTAACTGAATTCTTGCAGATATGTGATACTGTTAAGACTAATGGAGTAGATCCTGAAGTCTACAGGCTCATGCTTTTCCCGTTTACTGTGAGAGACAGAGCTAGAATATGGTTGGATTCTCAACCTAAAGATAGCCTGAACTCTTAGGATAAGCTGGTCACGGCTTTCTTAGCCAAGTTCTTCCCTCCTCAAAAGCTGAGTAAGCTTAGAGTGGATGTTCAAACCTTCAGACAAAAAGAAGGTGAATCCCTCTATGAAGCTTGGGAGAGATATAAGCAACTGACCAAAAAGTGTCCTTCTGACATGCTTTCAGAATGGACCATCCTGGATATATTCTATGATGGTCTGTCTGAATTAGCTAAGATGTCATTGGATACTTCTGCAGGTGGATCCATTCACCTAAAGAAAACGCCTGCAGAAGCTCAAGAACTCATTGACATGGTTGCTAATAACCAGTTTATGTACACTTCTGAGAGGAATCTTGTGAGTAATGGGATGCCTCAGAAGAAGGGAGTTCTTGAAATTGATACTCTGAATGCCATATTGGCCCAGAATAAAATATTGACTCAGCAGGTCAATATGATTTCTCAGAGTCTGAATGGAATGCAAGCTGCATCCAACAGTACTCAAGAGGCATCTTCTAAAGAAGAGGCTTATGATCCTGAGAACCCTGCAATAGCAGAGGTAAATTATATGGGTGAACCTTATGGAAACACCTATAATCTCTCATGGAGAAATCACCCAAATCTCTCAAGGAAGGATCAACAAAAGCCTCAACAAGGCTTTAACAATGGTGGAAGAAACAGGTTTAATAGCAAGCCTTTTCCATCATCAACTCAGCAAAAGACAGAGAGTTCTGAGCAGGATCCATCTAGCTTAGCAAACATAGTCTCAGATCTATCTAAGGCCACTTTAAGTTTCATGAATGAAACAAGGTCTTCCATTAGAAATCTGGAAGCACAAGTGGGCCAGCTAAGTAAGAAAATCACTGAAACACCTCCTAGTACTCTCCCAAGCAATACAGAAGAGAATCCAAAGAGAGAGTGCAAGGCCATTGATATATCAATCATGGCCGAACCCTCAAGAGAGGAGGAGGACGTGAATCCCAGTGAGGAAGACCTCCTGGAACGTCCAGTGATCAATAAGGAGTTTCCCTCTGAGGAACCAAAGGAATCTGAGACTCATCTAGAGACCATAGAGATTCCATTAAACCTCCTTATGCCATTCATGAGCTCTGATGAGTATTCCTCTTCTGAAGAGAATGAGGATGTTACTGAAGAGCAAGTTGCCAAGTTCCTTGGTGCAATCATAAAACTGAATGCCAATTTATTTGGTAATGAGACTTGGGGAGATGAACCTCCCCTGTTCACCAATGAACTAATACATTGGATCAACTGAGATTGCCTCAGAAGAAACAGGATCCTGGAAAGTTCCTAATACCTTGTACTATAGGCACCATGACCTTTGAGAAGGCTCTATGTGACCTTGGGTCAGGGATAAACCTCATGCCACTCTCTGTAATGGAGAAACTGGGAATCTTTGAGGTGCAAGCTGCTAGAATCTCATTAGAAATGGCAGACAGTTCAAGAAAAGAGGCTTATGGACAAGTAGAGGACATGCTAGTAAAGGTTGCAGGCCTTTACATCCCTGCTGATTTCATAATCCTTGATACTGGAAAGGATGAGGATGAGTGCATCATCCTTGGAAGACCTTTCCTAGCCACAGCAGAAGCTGTTATAGATGTTAACAGAGGTGAATTAGTCCTTCAATTGAATGGGGACTCCCTTGTGTTTAAAGCACAAGGTTATCATCTTGAAAACATGGAAAAGAGGCACGATAAGCTTCTTTCACTGCAGCGTCAACCAGAGCCCCCACAGTCAAACTCTAAGTTTGGTGTTGGGAGGCCACAACCAAACTCTAAGTTTGGTGTTGAACTCCCATATCCAAACTCTAAGTTTGGTGTTGGGAAGTCTATAAAATTGACCTGATCACCTGTGTGGCTCCATGAGAGCCCACTGTCAAGCTATTAACATTAAAGAAGCGCTTGTTGGGAGGCAACCCAATTTTTATTTATCTAATTTTATTTTTATTTTTATTGTTCTTTCATGTTTTATTAGGTTCATGATCATGTGGAGTCACAAAATAAATAGAAAAATCAAAAACAGAATAAAAAACAGCAGAAGAAAAATCACACCCTGGAGGAAGGGCTTACTGGCGTTTAAACGCCAGTAAGGAGCATCTGGCTGGCGTTCAACGCCAGAACAGAGCATGGATCTAGCGTTGAACGCCCAAAACAAGCAGTATCCTGGCATTCAGACGCCAGGAATGCACACTGAGGAAAGCTGGCGCTGAACACCAGAAACAAGCATAGAACTGGCGTTCAACGCCAGAAACATGCTGCATCTGGGCGCTGAACGCCCAGAACAAGCATCAATTCGGCGTTTAAACGCCAGAATTGCATGCAAAGGCATTTTACATGTCTCAATGGTGCAGGGATGTAAATCCTTGACACCTCAGAATCTGTGGACCCCACAGGATCATCTCAGCATCAGTGGACCACACAGGATCCCCACCTACCTCCACTCATACTCTTCCCTCTTCTCATTCATCCTCTCTTCCCAATAAACACCCTTTCCCAAAACTCTTCACCAATCACCCCAAGCTCTCTTCCCCATTACCCCTTCACCAATCACCTCAAGCTCTCTTCCCTACTACCCCTTCACCACTCACATCCATCCACTCTTCCCCATAAACCTACCTCATAAACCCCACCTACCAAAAAAATTCAAAATCACTTTCCCACCTAAACCCACCCCATATGGCCGAACCTTAACCCCTCTCCCTCCACTATATAAACCTCTCCATTCTTCTTCATTCTCACACAATAAAACCCTCTCATCCCCTTCTTGGCCAAAACACAACCCTCTATCCCTCTCTTCCATTTCTTCTTCTTCTTCTTTTCTTTCTTCTCTTGCTTGAGGGCGAGCAATATTCTAAGTTTGGTGTGGTAAAAGCATAAAGCTTTTTGTTTTTCCATTACCATTGATGGCACCTAAGACCGGAGAATCCTCTAGAAAAGGGAAAGGGAAGACAAAAGCTTCCACCTTCGAGTCATGGGAGATGGAAAGATTCATCTCCAAAGCCCATCAAGACCACTTCTATGATGTTGTGGCCAAGAAGAAGGTGATCCCTGAGGTCCCTTTCAAACTCAAGAAAAATGAGTATCCGGAGATCCGACATGAGATCCAAAGAAGAGGTTGGGAAGTTCTAACAAACCCCATCCAACAAGTTGAAATTCTAATGGTTCAAGAATTCTATGCTAATGAATGGATCACTAGGAACCATGATCAAAGTAAGAATCCGAACCCAAAGAATTATCTCACCATGGTTCGGGGGAAATACTTAGATTTTAGTCCGGAAAATGTGAGGTTGGCGTTCAACTTGCCCATGATGGAAGAGAACGCACGCCCCTACACAAGGAGAGTCAACTTTGATCAAAGGTTGGACCAAGTCCTCATGGACATATGTGTGGAAGGAGCTCAATGGAAGATTGACTCAAAAGGCAAACCGGTTCAACTGAGAAGACTGGACCTTAAGCCTGTAGCTAGAGGATGGTTGGAGTTCATTCAACGCTCAATCATTCCCACTAGCAACTGGTCTGAAGTTACTATAGACCGGGCCATCATGATCCATAGCATCATGATTGGAGAAGAGGTGGAAGTTCATGAGATTATACCTCAAGAACTCTACAAGGTGGCTGACAAGTCCTCCACTATGGCAAGGTTAGCCTTTCCTCACCTCATTTGCCATCTATGCAATTCAGCTGGGATTGACATAGAGGGAGATATCCTCATTGATGAGGATAAGCCCATCACTAAGAAAAGGATGGAGCAAACAAGAGAGCCTATTCATGGATCTCAAGAGACGCATGAAGAAGCTCATCACCAAGAAATCCCTGAGATGCCTCAAGGGATGCACTTTCCTCCACAGAACTTTTGGGAGCAAATCAACACCTCCCTAGGAGAACTGAGTTCCAACATGGGACAACTAAGGGTGGAACATCAAGAGCACTCAATCATCCTCCATGAAATTAGAGAAGATCAAAGAGCTATGAGGGAGGAGCAACAAAGACAAGGAAGAGACATAGAAGAGCTCAAGGACATCATTGGTACCTCAAGAAGAAAACGCCACCATCACTAAGGTGGACTCATTCCTTGTTCTCAAATTTTCTGTTTTTCATTTTCTTTATATTAAGTGCTTATCTATGTTAGTGTCTTATTACATGATCATTAGTATTTAGTAACTTTGTCTTAAAGTTATGAATGTCCTATGAATCCATCACCTCTCTTAAATGAAAAATGTTTTTAATTCAAAAGAACAAGAAGTACATGAGTTTCGAATTTATCCTTGAACTTAGTTTAATTATATTGATGTGGTGACAATACTTTTTGTTTTCTGAATGAATGCTTGAACAGTGCATATGTCTTTTGAAGTTGTTGTTTATGAATGTTAAATATGTTGGATCTTGAAAGAATGATGACAAGGAGACATGTTATTTGATAATCTGAAAAATCATAAAAATAATTCTTGAAGCATGAAAAAGCAGTGAATACAAAGCTTGCAGAAAAAAATGGCGAGAAAAAAAAATAGAAAAAGAAAAAGCAAGAAGAAAAAGCCAAAAGCTCTTAAAACCAAAAGGCAAGAGCAAAAAGCCAATAACCCTTAAAACCAAAAGGCAAGGGTAAATAAAAAGGATCCCAAGGCTTTGAGCATCAGTGGATAGGAGGGCCTAAAGGAATAAAATCCTGGCCTAAGCGGCTAAACCAAGCTATCCCTAACCATGTGCTTGTGGCGTGAAGGTGTCAAGTGAAAACTTGAGACTGAGCGGTTAAAGTCAAGGTCCAAAGCAAAAACAGAGTGTGCTTAAGAACCCTGGACACCTCTAATTGGGGACTTTAGCAAAGCTGAGTCACAATCTGAAAAAGTTCACCTAATTATGTGTCTGTGGCATTTATGTATCCAGTGGTAATACTGGAAAACAAAGTGCTTAGGGCCACGGCCAAGACTCATAAAGTAGCTGTGTTCAAGAATCAACATACTGAACTAGGAGAATCAATAACACTATCTGAACTCTGAGTTCCTATAGATGCCAATCATTCTGAACCTCAATGGATAAAGTGAGATGCCAAAACTATTCAAGAGGCAAAAAGCTACAAGTCCCGCTCGTCTGATTGGAGCTATGTTTCATTGATAGTTTGGAATTTATAGTATATTCTCTTCTTTTTATCCTATTTGATTTTCAGTTTCTTGAGGACAAGCAACAATTAAAGTTTGGTGTTGTGATGAGCGGATAATTTATACGCTTTTTGGCATTATTTTTAGTATGTTTTTAGTAGGATCTAGTTACTTTTAGGGATGTTTTTGTTAGTTTTTATGTTAAATTCACATTTCTGGACTTTACTATGAGTTTGTGTATTTTTCTGTGATTTCAGATATTTTCTGGCTGAAATTGAGGGACTTGAGCAAAAATCAGATTCAGAGGTTGAAGAAGGACTGCTGATGCTGTTGGATTCTGACCTCCCTGAACTCAAAGTGGATTTTCTGGAGCCACAGAACTCCAAATGGCGCGCTCTTAACGGCGTTGAAAAGTAGACATCCAGAGCTTTCCAGCAATATATAATAGTCCATACTTTGCCCAAGTTTAAATGACACAAAAGGGCGTTGAACGCCAATTCTATGCTGCAGTCTGGAGTTAAACGCCAGAAACACGTCACGAACCAGAGTTGAACGCCAAAAACACGTTACAACTTGGCGTTCAACTCCAAAAGAAGCCTCTGCACGTGTAAACTTCAAGCTCAGCCCAAGTACACACTAAGTGGGCCCCGGAAGTGGATTTATGCATCAATTACTTACTTCTGTAAACCCTAGTAACTAGTTTAGTATAAATAGGACTTTTTACTATTGTATTTACATCTTCGGATCATCTTGGGACGTCTAGTTCTTAGATCATGGGGGCTGGCCATTCGGCCATGCTTGAACCTTTCACTTATGTATTTTTCAACGGTAGAGTTTCTACACTCCATAGATTAAGGTGTGGAGCTCTGCTGTTCCTCATGATTTAATGCAAAGTACTACTGTTTTATATTCAATTCAACTTATTCCACTTCTAAGATATCCATTCGCACCCAAGAACATGATGAATGTGATGATTATGTGACACTCATCATCATTCTCACTTATGAATGCGTGCCTGACAAACACTTCCGTTCTACATGCAAACAAGCTAGAATGAGTATCTCTTAGATATCTAATACAGGGGACCGAGTCCGAGATATTAGAATCTTCATGGTATAAGTTAGAACCCATGGATGGCCATTCCTGAGATCCAGAAAGTCTAAACCTTGTCTGTGGTATTCCGAGTAGGATCTGGGAAGGGATGGCTGTGACGAACTTCAAACTCGCGAGTGCTGGGCGTAGTGACAGACGCAAAAGGAGGGTGAATCATATTCCAGTATGATTGAGAACCTCCAGATGATTAGCCGTGCCGTGACAAAGCATTTGGACCTTTTTCACAGAGAGGATGGGATGTAGCCATTGATAATGGTGATGCCTTACAGAAAGCTTGCCATGGAAAGGAGTAGGAATGAGTGGATGAAGACAGCAGGAAAGCAGAGGTTCAGAGGAACGAAAGCATCTCTATACGCTTATCTGAAATTCTCACCAATGAATTACATAAGTATTTCTATCTTTATTTTCTGTTTATTTATTATTATTATTCGAAAACTCATTAACCATTTGATATCCGCCTGACTGAGATTTACAAGATGACCATAGCTTGCGTTATACCAACAATCTCCGTGGGATCGACCCTTACTCACGTAAGGTTTTATTACTTGGATGACCCAGTGCACTTGCTGGTTAGTTGTATTGAAGTTGTGACAAATTATGAATTAAGATTAGAGCACCAAGTTTTTGGAGCCATTACCAGAGATCACAATTTCGTGCACCAACAGGCCATGAGCTCATGTGTCGGTTTGTTGCCCGATTCTCGACACTGGTCCTGAGACAAGCGTTTCATATCGCCGTCCCTATCTTAGCCAACGTCTCCTCCATGAGCGTTACACATCGCCGTCCTCATGGGATAAACTTCCTTTCGGTCTCCAGTGAGCGTTACGCATCGCCGTCCTCACTGAGCCATCCCTATAGTATCAAGTGAGTGTTACGCATCGCTGTCCTCACTAGACACTTGGCACTAAGGCCCAAACAACACTCAATTTCTTTTCAACCGTTGCTCTCTACTCTACTGCGGTAGAGATCCTTTTAATTAATACCTTCTTTTCTATCTACTCTACTATTTCAGTCACTGCTCTTTACTCTTTTGTGGCAGAAATCCTTTTACTTAATGCATCATTCTCATCACTGCTTTCTGCTCTTCTGCGGCTGAGATCCTTTTACTTAATACATCATTCTCTTTTTGTTTTTTTTTTCTTTTCTTTTCTTTCTCATCTTTCTCTTTTATTTTCTTACTTCTTTTCTTTCTCTCTTTTTTCTTCAATCTTTTAACTCTTTATCATAATTCAACTTCACATTCTTCCCTTGCCTTCCCCTAATGGCTTATGAAAAAGAATCATAAAATTCTTAAATCAACTACGTCCTCTAAAGCTTTTAAGAGTTCTTCTGTTTGCTCTTCTCTGACTTAAATATTCTTAATAAAATAATAACAATAATATAAATAAGATAATTTAAATAGTAAATAATATATATATATATATTCTTAAAACTTAGTTTATAAAATCTTATTTTTAAACTTTTATTAATTACTTTATATATCACAAAATTTTTAATATTCTATTTTTAACCTTAATATTCTATAAAATTATATTTGAATCCTCACTTATTTTTATATTTATAAAAATAATCCTAAACTTTTATAAAATACCCTTTTTTACTCCCGAACTTTATTTATTACCCAAAATACTCAGAAACTTATATAATTACATATTGTACCTCAATTTTTATATGCAAATACAATATTACCCTTCAAAAATAAAGTTTAAATACTAATATTCCTCTTATACCAAAATCGAAACCCTTAGCCTTTTCCTTTCAAAATATTACTTGTATTTTAATCCGTTTTCGAGTTTTTCGGTTACCGATTTTTCTCACCTTTTAATTTAATCTTTCAACTACCAAATCTTATCAATTTCTTCCAAATACCACATCAAAACAGTCCCAAAATCATTAAAACAACCACAACTGAGCTGTTCCTCATAGCCGAACCAACAAATCACAAGCAACAACAATAATTCAACATAAACTCATTTAAACTCAAACAATAATCAACTAAATCAACGTTCACTTATCAGATTCATATTTAATTATTATAAAGTTACCAAACCCTACCCCGTACAGAAATCATAAAAACGGAAACTCCGAAAAAGCTTTCTAACCGAGTTGCTGAAGAAGAAAACGTCAGAAATTGTCTGTGCCTCCTAGAATTTCAATTGGCCAAACTCAAGGGAAAGAGGAGTTACCGTCAATTTCTACCGGATAAAAGTAACGCCAACGTGTAGAGGAGGAGGATACGAACACTTTTACCAGATTAGATTTTTTATTGGAGTTACAGATCTCAAGAAATAAAGCTCGGAAGGGATGAGGTTTCATGGTTTTCTTTCTTTCTCTCTCATGGTTCTCTTTTATTTTTCTCATCCAAATGAACATTTGCATGGCTATTTTGATGATTAATTGTAAAACTCGCAAAATTAGTAAATAATTAGCAAATAAATTAATTATTAATCAATAAAATTAGAAAACAGAATTTTATAGTTTAATGAGGTAGAGCTAATTAAAATAAGAATTTTCACACTAATTTTAAAGAATTCGGCCCAAGATTAGGCCGAACGGGCCAAACCGGTTGGACCGGATCCAAACCGAGCCCAAGGCCCAACATATATGATTTCAGTTCAGCCATTTCTCCATTCAATTGTTCCCTTCCAGCACCGAGAAGAGAGATTGAAGAAGCCATCAAAACCTAACCCCTTTTCAATTTTCAATTCATTGTAACTTTCAATCCGGAGCTCCGATCGCCACACCGTTTGCGGCCACGCGACCGCAGCGTCGAGCTCTACAAAGCCCAGTCCTTTATTAGGTATGAAACCCACTTCTTAGTTTCAGAACAGTCCTTCCCAAATTTCAAAATTCAATGAGAATCTATGTTGAATTCTGTTTAATTTTGGTGTTTAGGTTCGAATTAACTTGCGTGTATTGTCGAGTTTAGCTCATTAGAGCTATGGGTCAGGTATGCACCCATAAATCCTTTTGAAATGTTGAGTTTGTGATGATAAATGTGTTGTTAGATTAAAATTGGTTATTGACCGGAGTCGATTTGAGAATTTGGAAAGCTTGTGATCAAGCCTTGGAGGCTGGTTTTTGCTTGGAAAAAATCTGGGATTTCAAAGCTTGGGGTGTGATATATAAGAGAGGTGTTCCGGGTTTATCGGGGAATCGGCCAAGGTATGTTCGGTTTCTCGTAATTAAAATATAATGTGTCGTGAAAACGTAGGTTAGTTGACCGTAAGATAAGAGTTGAATTGTTGGTGTGGTTGGTGATTGAGATTTAGTTAAAATGTATATTGGTTAGAAATGATAAAATTTTGGTTGAGACGGTTATGTGTATTATTATATGTGAAGGTTGGTAAATGATAATGATTATGTTTATTGATATGTTGTTTTAAACTTAAGTTATTATATTAATAACTTGGTGAAGATGGAAAGTAAGTATGTTGAGAAGAGTTGTGGTGATTGGTATTATGTTGGTAGAGATAAATGATGATGTATGTAATGATGATAATGATGATGAAGTATATATATAAATATGTGTGTGTGTGTGTGTGTGTGTGTGTGTGTGTGTGTGTGTGTGTGTGTGTGTGTGTGTGTGTGTGTGTGTGTGTGTATGTGTGTGTGTGTGTGTGGGAGTGATTATATATGTTGTTGTTAGAAATGAATTATTATGTGGGAGTGATTATATATGTGAAGTTGGTGTGATGTGAAATGAAAATGTCGTGTGTTGAGGAGTGTTTGGAGTTGGTTGTTGATCGAATTAATGAATATAAGAGTACTTATTGTTAGTGTTGTGGAGTTGGGTGGTTGAATTGTAATTCACTGGGTTGAACTATTTGAATTTTTAGATTTTGTTGATTTCATTAAGTTGAGTTTGGTGTGGTTGTGATAATAATTTATTGAAAACGATTGGAATTGGTTTTGCTGATTTATCGAAAATGATTTGACTTTGGAAGCGATTTGACATTGCAAATGAATTGATAGTTGGAAACCTAAATTTTATGTTTATTTGGAAAAATGATTTGGTTTTAAACCTGTTGGAAAGGAATTGAGAAAATGGTTTGGATGGGACCCGAAAAAAGTGGCAAAGTCCAAGTTTTAGGGGAGGTGCTACCGAAATTTCTATAAAATCTCAAACCTTGTTTGAAATGTTATTTATAAAATTATAAATTTAAGAATCATGTCATTTTACTTGAATTATTTAAGAAAATAACGAATTATGTTTTGATTTTTGATTTATTAAGAAAAGCTTTATGTTTTGAGTTTGTTTACAGAACTACATTTTAAGGAATTATGATTCAAGGAGTTTAATAATTTTAAAGAAAAACATTGGTTGTTGTCCTACCTAAAGTCTTGAGACTCTGTCGTGCGGTTTAGTTAATAAATGATTCGCTTAGTCTTTTAAAAGAGGTTTAAATGTGAAATTGTTTTGAGCTTGACCTAGCAAGGTTCGTGGTGGTTTATCGCTTGCCCATTGTCGAGACATATGTGGAGTTCGTGGTGGTGTACCGCCCACATATTTTTAAAAGAGAATGTTGTGTGGGGTTCGTGGTGGTTTACCGCCCACATGTGTGTGTTGTTTTTCCAATTGAAAATCTTGCGAGGTTCGTGGTGGTGTACCGCTCGCAATGGTGGGGTTCGTGGTGGTATACCACCCACCGGTTTTCAAGAGGACGATATCCGGGTTAGCTACCGGATGTGTCGGGCTCTGGCAAAGTAACCGACACATGAGCTCACGGCCAGTAGGAAAGGCATGCATCATATGCATTTATGTAACTTGTTTGGTTTGCACTACTTGGGTTTGCTTACTTGAATATCTATGCTTATTTGCTATATTTGCTATGTTTGAATATCTGCTTGTGCTTGCCTTGTCTGCTTTGTCTGTCTGTGCATCGGTATTTCGGAGGATTGGAGAAAGAGATGAAGAGCTTAGGGGTTAAGTTAGGAAGTTAGATAGAACCAGGAATCCTTAGATACATCACTCTGTTTATGGTTTAAAATGTTAGTTTTAAGTCTGAATCTATTGTCAGAAGTTCTAGGATTGCCTTCGGCTTTTCCGGGACCTTATATGTTAGTTATGTGGGCACCGTTACTATGCTAAGAACCTCTAGTTCTCATTCTATACATATTTTGTGGTTTTCAGATGCAGGACGTGAGGCACCTCTCTGAGGTATACTGAAAGCTTCTGATAGCGGAGATCCTTGTCTTTGGGACTTTATTTTGAATATATATATATATATATATATATATATATATATATACTTTTATCTCCACTAGTTATGTACTGATGTATTAACTTTCTCTTAGAGGTTATTTTGGAGAAATAGGTTCTATAACTTTGTATCTTGTGCTTATTTTGGGTTCTCTTATATATATGTTATATACTTATGTGCTCAAGCCGGTTTGTATTCGCGAGACGAGTCTTGAGTTTTGATATTTTTACCTTGGAGCCCTCTTTCGGTTATATCTATATTAGCTTCTCTTATCTTTCCGTTTTTCATTTACGTAGCATGAGTGTTGCGCTTTTCATTTTACCATTTTTGATTTTAAGCTTTCTTCAAATGCTCTTAGTTATAAATCTTTTTCATTATATTATGTATATAAATTTTTTTACTTTTAGAAGTTGCAGCGCCTCGCCACCTGATGAGAGAACTTTTGCGTGGTCTAGAAATTTGCGGATAAATACTCGTTGCAAGTATAGTTTCTAAACCTTCAAAAGTCCTTTCATACAAACGTTTTGGTTGTCACAAGTAACAAACCCCTAAATAAATTGTTAACCGAAGTATTCAAACCTCGAGTCGTCTTCTCAAGGAACTGCAGGGAAGTATGTTCTTATTATTGGTTATGGAGATTGTAAATTCGGGGTTTCAAGAATGAGGAACAAATATGACAAATAATTTAAATAGCAATTAAAATAAATAAATACTATAAAGCAAACTTTTGGCAAGGTATGAGAAATTGGGAAGTCCAGACTTAGTTATCCTTATCAATAATAATGAAAGTTAAATCTTAATTCCACTTAGTTAACCTTTACTAAAGCAAAGGAAAGTCAAGGGACTAATTAGTTTGATCTTCGAATCCTATTATTTCCTAAGAAAAGGTTGGGATTATTGAAGTTCAGTTCAATTAGCAAAGATAATAGTTGTCAATTATGTTGAGCTAAGATAACTCCTGAGTTACCGCTTCTTAACCAAAACCAAAAGGGGAAAAAGTAAATTTGCTGGAATAAAAATGTCTTCAGATTGGAAGCAATGGTGACATAAATAAAAGAGAGCAATAATAAACTGAAATACCTCAAATAGCATTAATTCAAATAATCTGGAACATAGAAGAGTTCATAAATTAAATGGTAAAAGTAAATAATCAATTAAAGTAATGGAATGAATAAAAGTGAAAGGGAAGCTTAAAGTAAAGGAACATTAAACCTGGGATTGAGAGTCACTCCTAAAACTAAGAGAAATCCTAAATCCTAAGAGAGAGAGGAGAGAACCTCTCTCAAAACTAATCTAAATCATGAGAAGTAACTAAATTGGCTAGCTCTCTTGAATGGATGCATTCCCACACTTTATAACCTCTGGTCTATGCCTTCTGGACTTGGATTTGGGCCAAAAAGGGCTTCAGAAATCGCTGGGAGCGTTTTCTGCAATTTCTGGTGCGTGGCCTCTGTCCGCGTCTGCGTGGGTCACGCGGTCGCGTCAGTCAGAGCTTTTCTTGTCACGCGGTCGTGTCAGTCATGCAGCCGCGTCGCTGTTGATTCGTGCTTGGCATGCGTCCGCGTCGCCCATGCGATCGCGTGGATGCCAGTTTCTTTAGAAACTCCGTTTTGTGCTTTCCTTCCATTTTTTTGTATGTTTTCTTTTTCATTCTTTAAGTCATTCCTGCCTTAGAAGATCTGAAACTACTCAACACACTAATCACGGCGTCGAATGGAAATAAAGGTAATTAAAATAATTAATTTTAAAGCATAGAAAATATGTTTTTCACATACATCACATAATAAGGAAGGGAAAGTAAAACCATGCAATTAATATGAATAAGTGGGTGAAGGATTGAATAAATCACTCAAATTAAGCACAAAATATATCATAAAATATGGGTTTATCAACCTCCCCACACTTAAAGAATAGCATGTCCTCATGCTAAATCCAAGGTAAAAAGTAAGGTTAAAGTGGTGGAATGTCATGCAATGCAATCTAATCTAAATGCAACTACCTAGATGAATGATGCATCATGCAATTCTAATTTTTATTTACTTGAATATAAAGCTTGCATGTAGTTAAATTAATTCACATTCTCAAGGAGTCATGTATATATATAGCCAAGCCTTAGATAGTGATAAAGTGCCTTTACAATTGAGATGGGAGAGAAAAACATTTTAAAAACTTGCAAGACAATTAATAATTTAAGCAGAGATATATGTTAATGAGCTATTGAACCCTCACTGGAATTTGTGTTTACTCTCTAATCACTCAGTGTTTATTGGGTTAATCACTCTATTCTTCTTTTTATTCTTTCTTTCTATAACTTTGTTCTTCATCTAACCAATCAACAATTATAGAATATAGACATACCAAAAATCATGAGGTCTTTAATTAAGGTTGTAATGGGGCTAAGGTAAAGGTAAGGGTATATGTATAAGGCTAAGTGAGCTAATAAGTGAATCCTTAATTAGTTTAAGATCTCACCTAACTTACATACTTTCTAAAGCAAAGCTGCTTTACCTATTTTCCCATATTTTCCCACTTTTGATGTTACATGCTCATGCCTTAATGTTTATTTTTATCCCATGTGCATTGCTATATTTGCATTTGGGGAATCCTTTGGTGTCCCCTTTATTCAAATATTGAAAAATAATAAATTTTTTTTAATGCACATGGTAATTTAATTTCTTTAACTTCACATGAGCATGTTTCCCAAAAATTCTTATTTTGAAACATCTTTATTCTTTTTCAACATTCTACCCTTTGTTTCTATCATCCATGTTCCCAATAGGTTTCCCCACATTTAAACAATTACACAATTTCTATCTTAAGCTAACCAAGGATTCAACTTGGGGCTTCTTTATTTGTTTTTCCCGCTTAAGGCTAGTAATGTGGTTATAAAACAAGAGGGGATTTAAAGGCTCAAGGGGGCTAACAAGGGTGATGTAAAAGGTAGGCTATTTTGGGATAAGTGAGCTAAAATCAAATAATGGCCTCAATCACTCTCCTGGTATGTATCTACATTCTATAATCAAACATATAGATTAAAACAAAGTAAAGAACACCAGAATATAAAAGAAGGGCGGAACACACAGGAATAAAAATTATGGTTTGAATGTAACCATACAATTAAGCTCAAAACTAACAGGCTATGTGTTCTCTAGCTCAAAAATCATTTATCACTTATGTATGTCATGCAGGTTTAGTTAAAAATTCCCATTTATTCTCAATGTAAAACTTAAGGTGGCTTTAAAGTTCTAGTGTTTCTCCTTGATGAAATGTTGTTTAATTAACTAACATATAATGCCATATATACAAGGTGTGGGTTGTTTTGATTCTGTTAAAGTCTCTAGTTTACTTCCTTTTTCTTTTCAATCTATTCCGAGTTATCTTATGCTAAAAAGGATAAACTATACTAATCAATCCACAATTTCTATAACTAACAAGTTAGAATTGCAACTAAACTAAGTGGCTAAAATATGAACTAAAAATGCAAAATGCAGAAATAGAGTATAAATACATGAAAATAGCAATGTATAAGTACTACAAAATAGAAATAAAAAGAAAAATACAGAAAAAATAGCAAAATAAATAAAAAGAGTATGTAGTGGTTCACCAAAAAAGAACGCCAAAGATGGCGACCTCCCCACACTTAAAATGAAGCATCGTCCCTGATGCTCACTCAAGCAGGGTGTGAAGGAGTGGCATCGCTGGAATGGTGGGTAGTTGGGGTCTCTGTGGTGGTGATCTGAGGGTCTGACTGCTGTGGAGGAGGTGCTGACTGAAGAGGGATCTCAGGGTCTACAGCCTGGATCTGGGGTAGAGCCTCCTGATGGTGTGCTGCCTGCTGGGTGCCTGCCTGCTCTGCCTCGCTCTGTGGATGAGTCTCTACCTCGAGATCATCCACCTCCTCCTCAGATGCCTCGGATAGTGTGTCAGGCTCGGAGGGGATGTCGCCAGATCGTATCATCAGCTTTAGGTGCTCATAGCGTCGCTTGTTGCGACGCTCCATCTGGTCAAGCCGTCGAAACAGGCGGTGTACTAGATAATAGATGGGCTCTGGGGCAGGTGGAGGTGCAGTGGTGGTGGCAGGTGTAGCTGTGGAGGAAGAGGGGCCGGCAGATGGTGTGGCAGTGTCACCAGGAGCAGTGAGGACTGAAGGTCTGTAGCCCAAGGCCAGAAAGTTCCTGCTGTGCGGGATAATCTTCTTGCATTCTGCAGCAGGTGGCCTCTCATCAGCATCCTCCCAAGGCACGTCAACTCGACGGCCCAGCTGTGTAACCAAATAGGGAAAGGAAAGAGTGCCTCGGACGTGGACCCTGGCCATGTAGAACCGGATAAAGCGTGGCAGGTACAGGTCCTTACCCTCCATCACACACCATAGGAGGGTGATCATAGCGGCAGGTATATCGGTCTCGTGAGTACTCGGCATAATGAAGTTGCTAAGTATCTGATGCCACAGCCGAGCCTCATCATTCTAGAATGCCCGCTTGATTCCCTTGGGCATGGTGGTGTTTTGACCCATAATCCAAGGAACGGTCGGGTCAAGGGCTATCCGGCCCTTGACTGCTTCCCAATCAAACTTCAGAAAGTGCATGTCTTCCTCAGCTTTCAGATAACCATCTGGCTGATCAGATTTAGGCAGAAGCTTCAGAACATCTTCAATTGCCTCTTCAGTAACCAAAATCTGCTTCCCTCTGAGGTTCACTGCATCTAGGGAGGTCTTGAAGTAATTGCAGTAGAATTCTCTAACCCAAGATGTATTGACCTCAGTCAGGGGTCTCTCCAGGAAGAACCAGCCTCTTTGTTTGATCTGATCAGAGGTGTATTGCTGGAGTTCTCCTGGGATCTTCAGAGTCCTCTCCAGGCATAGGTTCCTGGAGTTTGCAAACACCGGATACTTCAGCTCACAGTATCGGTTTGCAAACTTCACTGGGTCATTAGCAAGGAGCAGCTGGTCGGCCTTCTCCTGCGGGGTGAAGTTTTTCTCCCGCCAGGAGGCATCATGCATAAGATCTATGATAGACATAGATGATTCTCCTCTTTTACGTTTGCCAGTGGTAGCCTTTCCTTTTCCCTTTCTCTGGGAATCTGACATCTTGAAAAACAGAAAACCAGGATATAATAAAAATAAGAAAACAAATAGGCAAATAGTCAAAAGAAACACAAAGTGGCAAAGGAGAATTAGAATGAGGTAAATGAGTTAAGTAAATGTGCATTAAGGATTGTAGAGGAGTTAAAAGGTCGAAAGGAAAAATTCACAATTCAAAATGTAATAGAAGGCATGTTAAGTAGGAAAAATTATCAGTATGCCATGGTTAAAGGGTTAAAAGAAAGTGAAAAACCAGAAAAAAAGATTTTAAAAGGTTAGTTTGGTTAGAATTAAAAAAAGATTTCAGAAAATTAGAATTAGTGAGTTAATGAAAAATGGGTTAAGGTAAGTGGCATAAGGATAAGTTTCTAAGTAACAAGCATTCATAATTAGAAGTGATAGGTAACTCATAACCAAACAAGAAAAACAGGTTGATGATGATTCAAATAGATATGGAAATAGCAAAAATTGGAATCAAACATCAAAAATGCAATTTATGAACCAGGAGATCAAAGAGAATAAGAATGCGTGCCCGGCATTCATGAATGGGTTTGGGTATAGCAGAGGAAAGTAGAATTCAAAATGCCAAAATCAAAACATGAATGAAAACATTTTATAGAAATTTGGGCAGCATTCCGGCTAAAGTTGGATTGTCCCGGAAAATAAACAGCAATCAAATAGTTCATATGAATTAAAATTAAAGCTTGCAATTACATATAAGGAATATGAACATGAAAATTCAGTGTAAAGAGCAGCATGAAACAAGAAATCACAGCATATGAACATTACAAACATCACAGCAACAGCAGAATTGCAAATTTGAGAAAACAGAAACAAGAACAGTGCAATTAAACAGGCCTAAATCCACTAACCACATCCTAGGCTACCTAACAACCTAAAATTCACTACAACATGCATATCTAACTAGCCTAAACATAAACATAAACAGAAAATAATGAAATAACGACTAAGGATAGAAGGGTGGCGTTCGTCGGACCTTGGTAGGCCGAATAAGGAGAGTGGGCAGAAAGGTGGCTGGGGGTGGTGGTGACGGCGTCTGGCGCGGCGGCTGGCAGCAGTGGGCACGGCTGTTCGGGGCAGGGGAAAGAGGGGATGGGTAATGGGGTAGGTGTGTGTGTGGCGGATGGGGGGCGTGGCTGGGACGGGCGGCGGCGGTGGGTGGTGGTTGCGAAGGGGGCAGTGGCGGAAAGAGGGGGAAGAAGAAGAAAGAAGGGGGAAGAGGAAGGGGGGTCGGTGGCGGCGGCGTCTCGGGGTGGCAGTGATGGTGGCTGGATGGTGGTGGTTGGATTAGAGGGGAAGAGAGGGAGGAGAGGGTTTCAGGGGGGTGCGACTGATAGGGTTTGCGTGGTTGGGGGTTATAAATTTGAATCCACGCAGCCGCGTGGGGCACGCGGTCGCGTGGCTGGAGCGAAATGGGGGGTGACGCGATCGCGTGGGTGACGCGATCGCATGGAGGGCCAAAAAAATTGAATGACGCGATCGCCTGGGGCATGCGATCGCGTCACTGGAATTTGTGCGAAATGCACGAATCCAGCGTCGTTTCTGCGCAACTCTCTGTCTCCTTCTGGGGTGTTGTGCAATCCATGCGACGCGGTCGCGTGGGATTGGTTGTGTGCAAGTGACGCGATCGCGTGGGTCATTTGTGCGAAACACACAATAGTCGCATGATTCCAGCCTAACTTTCTGGACGTTGAATCTTTACGCCGATCTCCAGGTCACGCGATCGCATGGATGATGCGGTCGCATAGAGCACCTTCTTCTCTTTTTTTTATGCAGTATGCAGAATGCAATGATTAATATGAATGCGATGCAAAATTCCAGGTTCAATATTATAAAATAAAATAAAACTTGAAAACAAACAAAACGAAATAAAAATTGAAAAATGAACGATCATACCATGGTGGGTTGTCTCCCACCTAGCACTTTTAGTTAAAGTCCTTAAGTTGGACATTGGAGGGGCTTCCTGTTATGGCGGCTTATGTTTAAATTCATTCAAAAATCTCCACCAATGCTTGGAATGCCAATAGCCTCCGGGGTCCCAAACTAGGCATGTAAAGCTCCTGAGCAACTTCAAACAAATTTTTAGGCTCCCGGAATGATGAATGTCGGAATAGATTCTAGGATCCCAAACCTTGCTTTTAAATCTGCCTCCATCTTGATCTATACTTTTCCATCCAGGCGGTTTAGAAAGTAGATTCTCACCATGGTGACCAAACGTTTTCCTAGATCCATTCAATTGAACAAGATACCAATCCGTGCACTTCAAGTTGAAGCGTGGAACCTTATTGAACCTTGTGCACCAGCTCTGAGCACGAGCCATTTCCCTCTTACTCTTAAAGCCGCAGAGAGCTCTAAGCTGGCCATCTGTTTCAAGCAAACCGTATTCAAGTGAAAAAGTAAAGCTAAAGGTTAAGGATTGTACCCACTTGAAGCTTGTATTGGGTGGTAATGGCCTTGGGGTAGGTGTTTCCGGTGGTTCTGTAAGTTCTACTCCCTTGTGCTTTTCTGTGAATTCCTCCACTTCTTTGCAAGGTTCTTCAAATGCATCTATGTCCTGGTCAAAGTCTTCTGTGTCTTCCTCATCACTCGAGTCATAGATTGGAGGTTGAGAGAAATCTACCTCTGCATCATCTTCGTATTCATTTGGGGAAGATTCTTCGATCTCAGAGAATTCACTTGCGGATGCAAGTTCATTACTAAGAGAACTTGACTTGTGACTATCATCATCAAGGGAATTTGTGTCCTGGGTTATTCCGTCAAGTTCTTCATAAACGACTTGCCTTAGGGATTGTGCACTATCCTCCTTAGCATCAACTGTAACGTCCTTGACGGAGTTCTCCTCAGCTCTGAATTCCCATGGAGGTTCAGCGTCTCCTAGATCTTAATCCAACTCTTCTTCTTGCGTCATGACAGCTTCTTCTAATTGCTCTAGTACGAATTCATTCTCTGTCTTGTCCACTGGAGTTTCTAATATTTCCTTCATGCTACGCTCTTCGTTAGATTGTCCACACGGGGTTGTGGTTGGTCCTTGAATGTTCGAACGTCTAGCAGCTAATTGAATTACTGCTTGCTCCAGTTGTCGAATGGTTGTTTGAAGTTTATTTACTATTTCCTTGAGGCGAACCTCTGATTCTCGGGGTGATGGGTTTGGACATGATACATAAGAAAGTGGTGGTGCTTGGGAGTGATTGGATTGGAACTGGGGTAAATAGGGATCATGTGGTGGCGAATGGTGAAGAGAAACGTGTGAGTGTGGTGGTTCGAGGTTATGTTGAGAGGATGGTCTATAGGCACGGGGTGGGGCTTGTTGGTAGTTACAAGGTGTCCACCATATCTATCAGCTGGGTATGCATTGTAGAATGGTCATTGTCCATGATATCTTGGAGGGTGTTGTTGCCTAAAGGGTTGATTAGATCCTCTTGGCTCCGTCCATCCTTGATTGGTTTGACCTTGATGCATATTCCTGCTGTGGCTTCTATTTCCTTCAACAAAGTTAGAACCAAACTCAAAGCGAGAGGGGTGAGAGTTCATAGTAGCAAATAAAATTAAAAAGGAAAAACAGAAATAAATAAAAAAGTAAAAGAAATATATTTACAATAACCAATAATAAGGCACACGTTAGCAGTTCCCCGGCAACGGCGCCATTTTGATGAGAGAACTTTTGCGTGGTCTAGAAATTTGCGGATAAATCCTCGTTGCAAGTATAGTTTCTAAACCTTCAAAAGTCCTTTCATACAAACGTTTTGGTTGTCACAAGTAACAAATCCCTAAATAAATTGTTAACCGAAGTATTCAAACCTCGGGTCGTCTTCTCAAGGAACTGCAGGGAAGTATGTTCTTATTATTGGTTATGGAGATTGTAAATTCGGGGTTTCAAGAATGAGGAACAAATATGACAAATAATTTAAATAGCAATTAAAATAAATAAATACTATAAAGCAAACTTTTGGCAAGGTATGAGAAATTGGGAAGTCCAGACTTAGTTATCCTTATCAATAATAATGAAAGTTGAATCTTAATTCCACTTAGTTAACCTTTACTAAAGCAAAGGAAAGTCAATGGACTAATTAGTTTGATCTTCGAATCCTATTTATTTCCTAAGAAAAGGTTGGGATTATTGAAGTTCAGTTCAATTAGCAAAGATAACAGTTGTCAATTATGTTGAGCTAAGATAACTCCTGAGTTCCCGCTTCTTAACCAAAACCAAAAGGGGGAAAAGTAAATTTGCTGGAATAAAAATGTCTTCAGATTGGAAGCAATGGTGACATAAATAAAAGAGAGCAATAATAAACTGAAATACCTCAAATAGCATTAATTCAAATAATCTGGAACATAGAAGAGTTCATAAATTAAATGGTAAAAGTAAATAATCAATTAAAGTAATGGAATGAATAAAAGTGAAAGGGAAGCTTAAAGTAAAGGAACATTAAACCTGGGATTGAGAGTCACTCCTAAAACTAAGAGAAATCCTAAATCCTAAGAGAGAGAGGAGAGAACCTCTCTCAAAACTAATCTAAATCATGAGAAGTAACTAAATTGGCGAGCTCTCTTGAATGGATGCATTCCCACACTTTATAACCTCTGGTCTATGCCTTCTGGACTTGGATTTGGGCCAAAAAGGGCTTCAGAAATCACTGGGAGCGTTTTCTGTAATTTCTGGTGCGTGGCCTCTGTCACGCGTCCGCGTGGGTCACGCGGTCGCGTCAGTCAGAGCTTTTCTTGTCACGCGGTCGCGTCAGTCATGCGGCCGCGTCATATGTGTTTTGCTTAAGGTGTGCGGTCGCGTCAGTTATGCGGCTGCGTCGCTGTTGATTCGCGCTTGGCATGCGTCCGCGTCGCCCATGCGATTGCATGGATGCCAGTTTCTTTAGAAACTCCGTTTTGTGCTTTCCTTCCATTTTTTTGTATGTTTCCTTTTTCATTCTTTAAGTCATTCCTGCCTTAGAAGATCTGAAACTACTCAACACACTAATCATGGCGTCGAATGGAAATAAAGGTAATTAAAATAATTAATTTTAAAGCATAGAAAACATGTTTTTCACATACATCACATAATAAGGAAGGGAAAGTAAAACCATGCAATTAATATGAATAAGTGGGTGAAGGATTGAATAAATCACTCAAATTAAGCACAAAAATATATCATAAAATATGGGTTTATCACCACCTCTGTTTTACATCCTAGGTGTAAAGCTCTATGTGGTAGGGTGTTACATTATAGTATCAGAGCAGTTCGTTCCTATAGAGCCTGAGGGACAGAGTGACTATGCTTCTGAGCATACTCTGAGTTGTGTTTCGTGCTATTTAGGATATCTGATTGATAAACATAGCATAAGGTTCATGAGTTTGCATTTGGAACTTTGAAGCACTAGACTCGCAATATTGAGACTGATCACCTTGATATCACCTGTTTCGTGTGAACAAGACCAGATGGCGACTCGTGGACGCAGTCGCGGGCGAGGGGGAAATAAGAATCAAAATGAGAAACGTGAGACGAATGCAAACAACCCCGCAAATTTCATGGCAACCTTGGAGAACATGGCTGCGGCATTGTAGGCCGCGGCTGCTGCCTTAAGAAATCAAGCTAATAATGGAAATGGCAGAAACAGGAATCATGGGCCAATGACTTTAGCCACTTTTCTGAAGGTACATCCCCCGACCTTCAGACGGACCACAAAGCCTACTGAAGCTGATAACTGGCTCCGAGCAATGGAGCGGGCCTTGCAAGCTCAGCAAGTTCCCGGAGAACAATGGGTGGAGTTCGCGACCTACCAATTGCAGGATGAAGCCCAATACTGGTGGAAGGGAATACGACATATTCTACAACCAGACGGCGTTGTGATATCTTGGGATGTGTTTCGGACTGAGTTCTACAAAAAATACTTTCCTAATTCAGTAAGAAACACTAAGGAGCTTGAGCTGCTATAGTTAAAACAAGGTCAAGTGTCTGTTGCGGAGTACACAAATAAATTTGAGGAACTGTGCTGGTTTCCCCAAATCTGTCAGGGTGCTCTGGAAGACTTTGAGGAGTGGAAATGTATCAAATATGAAGGAGGACTCCGGAGTGATATTCTAAGCTCAGTTGGGCATATAGAGATTTGAACTTTCTCTGAATTGGTAAACAAGAGCCATGTTGCTGAGGATTGTGTGAGAAAGGCGGCTTTTGGATAAGGATGACCATCAGACATTTGTTAGGAGAGATCAGGATAGAAACTTTGCACCGAGGGGCCAAGAGTTTAAGAAAAGTGGTAGTCACCAGAGGAACAATAAAGGGAAGCAAGTAACTAATTACTCAGAGGATATGAGGTGCCAAAGGTGCGGATGTTTCCACCCGAATAGGCTGTGCCAAAAGGATTTAGGACTATGTTAGAAATGCAGGATGCCAGGTCATATCTCTAGGGACTGTCCCCACCGGAGAACTCAGGACGCCGATTGGGCGTAGTCACCAGGCGGAGGTGATCACGAAATTGCTAATCTAAATTTAATTGCTTATGATCATCTTGGGATGCCACAATTAGTTTTAGTTTATGACAGAGATGAGGACTTTGAGTTAAAGGTGACAGGCTTTACCGATGACTTGAATGCGCATATACTAATTCCTTAACTTATAACAGCTAAATTTAAATTTTTTTTCCTTGCCGCTGGATGGTTTGTACGGGCTACCAACGTTTCAAATCAATTTTTACCATAGGATTTGTGTCAATAAATCTTCATGACTCAACCCATCCTTTCCTTTAGAAGTTGTGCCAGGGTGCTATCTCGAATTTATTCTTAAATGACAGTTTGATCATTTTCTGAATTTCATTCCTAACACACATGAACCTGTCCCTTGCAAAGTGAGTTCGAACTTGTTGTGATATGAATAAATGATCCATGAATGTTGAAAACTTGCTGTGAGTAGAGTTTCTCTCATTTGTGGAGTGTATCCTTTAAAATCGGTTGAGACATCCTTGACTTTATACGCTGTGCTCCTTCTATCAAAGATTCTTTATTTGAATTCTTTTATTGACATGCACCTTAGTTTCTCTTGTGCATTTCATTATTTCTGTACAACTCCGTTTGACCGTATGCAAGATTTTCTTTTGACTTCTTGTGAACCCCGATCATGTTGCTCGTTTGTCTCCTTGTATATAACATCTTTTTGAAAAATCAACCCGTACTAAAATTTGCGTAGCGCACAACTCCTAGATGCAACCATTAAAGTGTTAATTCCTTAGAACAAGGCTTCTAAACGCAGAAATAAGCCTGTGACGCTACAAAGAATTTGGGAGCCTTAATTCTTGTCAACCATGTTACCTACAGTTAAGTTAACATGTTAGGATGTACCTTTTGAAAGGACGCTTAGATGCACCTACAGTTAAATTTGGGAGCCTTAATTCTTATATATATGTTATATACTTATGTGCTCAAGTCGGTTTGTCTTTGCGAGCCGAGTCTTGAGTTTTGATATTTGTACCTTGGAGCTCTCTTTCGGTTATATCTATATTAGCTTCTCTTATCTTTCCATTTTTCATTTACGTAGCATGAGTGTTGCGCTTTTCATTTTACCATTTTCGATTTTAACCTTTCTTCAAAGGCTCCTAGTTATAAATCTTTTTCACTATATTATGTATATAAATTTTTTTACTTTTAGAAGTCGTAGCACCTCGCCACCTCTGTTTTACATCCTAGATGTAAAGCTCTGTGTAGTAGGGTGTTACATTAATGATGAAGAATTATTGGTCAGATGACACATATGGGGTTGGGTGTCGCATTATAAGGCTGCTGAGTCAGCAATTCAAGTTATAAATATCCTAAATGGATAATTATAAAAGCTGGATATATTAAAACACAAATAATATATATATATATATATATGGGTTACTAATATAAATGACATTAGCAACATAATAATAAAAGATATACGGTGAACCATTAGCAAAGCTACGTTCACCGAAAAGTACCGATATTTACTCATATCGGCTAATATCGAACTCAATAATAATATTATTAGTAAAATTATATATATATATATATATATATATATATATATATATATATATATATATATATATATAATTTTCATTATTTATAAATTACTAAAATTATAATTTTAATTATGTAAAATATTTCATCATAATAAAAAATATATATAAGAATCTGAATTTAATTAAACTCAAATAGTTATAAAATTAATTTAATTACTTTTAATAAAGTAATTTCTAAAAATAAGAAACTCCAATTTATGAAATGAATTATAACTTATTTATATTTATATTTTCAAAATTGTGGGTCGTTACATTACATTTCATTAGTGGAGTTTGCGTACAACAATAGCTTTCATGCGAGCATTGGAATGGCTCTGTATGAAGCTTTCTATGGACAGAAGTGCCAGTCTCCACTGTGTTAGTATGAATCCGGTGAATCTAGTATTTTAGGTCCAGATTTGGTAGCAGAGACCACTAAGAAGATCAAACAAATTCAAGCTAGGATTCTAACTGTGCAAAGCCGACAGAAGAGTTATGCGGATCGACGAAGAAAACATTTGGAATTCGGAAAGGGAGAACACGTATTTTGAAAAGTTACTTCAACAATTGGGATTGGAAGACTAATTAAGACGAAGAAGTTGAACCCAAGGTACATTGGGCCTTTTGAGGTGTTAAGACAAGTCGGGCCGGTGGCTTATCAATTAGCCTTACCGCCACATCTTTCTAACTTACATGACGTATTCTATGTGTCACAATTTCGTAAGTACACATCGGATGCGACTTATGTGTTAGAGCCCGAATCGGTTGAGTTGAAGGAGAACTTAACATTTCAAGTTACACCTGTGAGGATTGCTGACACGAGTGTGAAGAAGTTACGCAGGAAAGAAGTTTTCTTGGTGAAGGTAGCCTGGAGGAGAGCAGGAATAGAAGAACATACTTGGGAGTTGGAGTCAGAGATGCGAAAGGTTCGAAAATAAAATAATAATTCTATTGCCCAGAATAGGTTCAAAAATTTAGAAATATTAATTAGAAAATTTAAAGGTAAAATTTTGATTCAGCAGATTTTCCCGAGCGGGAAAATATAACTTTCTGCGAAAGAATGCATAAAAATACGTACCGGCATTTTAGCCGGCAGTACCTGCTTAAGTCTTTCTGGTACTGCGAGTGAGAAAATAAAACTGCAAAAATACTTAGAAAAATATTTAGAATTAAAAACTGAGCGTTAATTTTAAAGGTTTTGACCCAAAGTTTGGTAAAATGAACCAAAAACGGTAAACGGTTGGACCGAGCCCAAGTTGGGGCCAAGCCCAACATATATATTCACCATTTATGAGCTAATCCAGCTCATTACACACACAATGAGAGGGAGAGCAGCTGAGATAGACAAGGGAGAAGAACCCTAACAATGTTACTATTCACTCTCATCTTCAATCGATCATAAATTGTGTTTTAGAGCTCTGATTTGCGTGTCGTTTGCGGCCACGCGAAGCTCTTGTTGAGCTCTTTGATTTCATCCCAACAAAGTGGTAAAGAACTTTCAATTTTTTACCCATTTCTCTGCCCTAATAGATTTTTAATTTTTGGGTTTAGTTATTGAGACAATTTTTGTGATTTTGGTTGTTTAGGTGTGATCTAGCATTAGATTATTGTTGGGTTTTGCCCCAAATACCGTTGGGTGAGGTAAGCCACTTCAAAAACCCTTGTAGTTTGATGTATTTGTGAGCCCTAGTGATTAATTTTGGTAATTTATATGGATATAGATTGAATTATTGTTGATTGGAATTGAATTGAGAATTGGTCCACTTGGAATTGAGAATTTTGGCTGGAGCTTTGTTGAACTTGTTTGGAGGTCATTTTTGGTGATTTTGTGCTTGTGTGGAAATCGGTCAAGATATGGTTTCAGTTTCTTTTAAATAATATGCAATGTGGGCAACTTAGGCTAGTGGACCTTAAGATAGGATTGAATCGAATGAATTGCATGAATTGGTTAATTGTTGTTGAGTTTATTGTGGTAATATGAAGTTCATGATGATTATTGATGTTGATAATAATTGATGATAATTTTGATGTGATGATTATGGATGATGAGTATTGATGTTGATGACAAATGATGAGGATTATGAGTTTTGATAATGATATATTGATGAATAACGAATGTGAGGGGTTGGAATGGTGTAAATATGGTATAATTGTTGAAATTGGGGTATAATGAGCTGATGAGGTGAGAATAGAATGGTTTAGGTGTTTAAATGCTTGAGTAATGATGGAGGTTTGTTTTGGCATTGAATCGGGTATTATTGGTTTGATTTTGGTTGAGTGTTTTGAAAATTAGAGGCTTTTGATAACTTTGATAAAAACCTGTTTTTGACAAACTTCAACGACCCATAACTTGGCTTCTAGGCTCTCAATTATAGTGAAACTTATTTTGAATAAAAATTGGGTCCGTAAAGTTTATAATGTTCGAAGAACAGACGAAAAATGATTTTTAACGAAAAAGTTATGCACGTTTGAAGTTTAGGGTTAAAAACTGAGTTCTGCGAAAGTTGAAGAATTTTGAGGTCATGCGTATGCATAACCCATCCATATGCATGATGGGCATTACAAGAATGAAAGAGGCTTGTGCGAGTGTTGTGTGCATACCATGTGTATGCACAAAAGCAAGGTCGTGCGTACGCACGACCCATGCGTACGCACAACTTGCATTTTTAGAAACAAATATTTTTCATACGCGTGATTATGTTTTTGCCTATCCACTCTGCTTTTTCATCTTTGTAACCCCTGTTTAAGATCTTTTAACTAGTGTCTAGGCTTTGGGATGAGTGATAATGTACTAGAAAAATTTAAAGGGACAATTTGTTATGATTTTTAGAGACGATGACTTAGGTTTGAAACGTACTATGGATGAAATAGCTAGAGCGGATTGGTGGAGTATTGAGTTGATGATGAATTGAGAAAAATGAATGATTGAGGTTGTTGAACATGACGAGAACGATAATGATCACTGAGACTGAATAATATATTATATATGAGCTATGATTGGTAAGTCATTGTACGCCTGGCAAGGACGGTGGTTAATCCCGCTTGTTGAGGTTGCAGTGCCAATGTAAGGATGGTGGTTAATCCTACTTATGTTCAGATGTAAGGTATGAGGTAGAGTATTCCGCTCATATCCTTTCGAGTCACAAGAGTGTGCCAGACTATATCCCTAAATAGTGTGCCGGGCACTATATCCCTGGAGCGCTAATTGTAAGAACCGCGAATTAATTAACGTAAAATAATAATAATTTAATTGCCCAAAATAGGTCCAAAATTTTAGAATATTAATTAGAAAATATAAATATGATATTTGGACTCAATAGATTTTTCTAAGTTGAAAAATGTAATTTTCTTCGAAAAATTGCGTAAAAATGCATATCGATAAATGAATCGGCAGTACCGGCTTAAATCGGTCAAGTACTGTGGGAGAATAATTAAAAACAGTAGAAAATCTAAGAAAAATATTTAGAATTAAAAACTGGGCACTAATTTTAAAGCTTTGATCTGAAATTGGGCCAAACGGGCCAAAAACGCTAACGAGTTAGACCGGACCCAAGTTGGGCCCGAACCCAACATATATAACACTCCATTAATGAACCCATCAGCACACAACACTCACAAACATAACACAACAAAGCTGAAGTAAACAAGAGAGTGAGGGTTTCCATTTGCACTATTCATCATCAACTTTCCAAGCTCATAACTTGAGCTACAGAGCTCCGAACGCCGCACTGTTTGTGGCCACACGATCACCACGAAGAGCTCTACAAAACCCATCCAAGAAACTGGTAAGAAAATCATGAATTCTCTCTCAGCCTTTCCTTTCATAAATTCGAAATTTTGGATTTTGTATTGAGTGAAATTTTGTGATTTTGGATGTTTAGGTACACTCTAGCCTTTGGTTCTTATTGGGTTTGACCCAATCAATATTGGGTAAGGTGAGTTTATTGCCAACCCTTGTGACATTGTGATTATGATGAACCCTAGATGTTGAATCATGGTAAATTATGTATGTCTAGCTTGGAATATTGATTGTTGAAGCTTGTTAGAGTTTATTGGTGGCTTTTGGTGAATTGTTGATGGTTGAAAGCTTGTGGGACACAAATTTTGGTGTATAGTATATATTGGGAATCAGTCAAGGTATGGTTTCAGTTTTCTCTATGTAATATATAATATTTCTGGACACTTAGGCTAGTGACCCATAGGATAGGTTGAATTGAAATGGCTTGTTGAATTTGTTGCATGATGATGTATGATGTATTGATGACTGATGATTTGGGTGATTAATGTTGTTGAGTTTAACAAATAGCGTTGAATATTGATATTGTGAATGGTTGAGGTTGGTTATTATGATTGGTAGTGATAGAATGATGATTGATGAGTGTGTTGGTGGAGAAATGATCATAGTGTCATGTGTTTGATATTTGAGGTTGATGATATTGTAATGTGAGTGGAAATTTGGTATGAATTTTGAATTGTGACACAAAGGGCAAGTTATGAGGTAATTTGGAGTTTGGTGTGGTTTGGATTTGGTTTTGGTTATGGATTTCAAGGATTTGAAAAATTAGTGAACTTTGGTAAAAATAAATTTTTGGTGAACTTTGACGGATCATAACATGAGCCTTAAAGCTTAAAATTGAATGAAATTTGTTTTAAATTAAAGATGGTTTTGAGAACTTTAAATTGATATAAAGTTTATAGAAAATGGATTTTTGTAGAGGAAGTTATGACCATTAAAAGTTTGGTATCAAAATCTGAATTTTGTGATGTTGCAGAATTTTATGATTTCTGGTTTGTGTGTGCACACACACTGCTGTGCGCGTGCTCTAATCAGTGACTATGCACAGCTTTGTGCACACGCACACCCTGTGTATTTTTAAAAATGTGCGTACGCACACACTCTTGTGCGTACACACACACAGCGAGGTGCCTACTGTTGGGAGCGCTAGCACACTCTGGTGCGCACACACACCTTGTGAAATTTGCAAGCTGTGTGTATGCACAGCCTCGTGCGTGCGCATACGCTGTAA
Organism: Arachis hypogaea; assembly: GCF_003086295.3. Lineage (NCBI taxonomy): Eukaryota > Viridiplantae > Streptophyta > Magnoliopsida > Fabales > Fabaceae > Arachis > Arachis hypogaea. Next base: position 27,394,434 of record NC_092046.1, read on the forward strand.
GGTGTATTCTGTCGAGGGCGTTTGCACGTATCTGTGCGTGTACACAGAATGGAAATTTTTACTCCCTGTGCACACGCACACCTCTATGCATACACACACTTCTTGAAAATCTTTCTGGGCGTGCATACGCACAACCTTATGCATATGCACACTGTCCTGATTTTCAATAAACATATTGTTTTTAACTGTTTTACCTTTCCAGCAAGCTTGCAAACTTCTGAAACATTTATTTATGTCTCTTTAGCTTGTTTTTAGGTGTCAAAACATGGGGGATGCTTTAGGTAAGTTTAATTAGATATTTTTCTTGTAAAAAGTTTAGAAGATGGAGACTTAGGTTTCTAGAGTACTGAGGACGGATTTGGTTGAATGAGAAGGCGGAGTATTGTGTTGATGATCACTGACAATGAATTGTGAAAATTATGAATTGATGGTGGTTGAGACGAGTCTGGGACTCGAAATGGAATGATGCATCACTGATATACTAAAAAATGATTTCTAAAAACCACTGAATTACTGATTTATACTGAGATTGTTGAGATGCTATGCGCTGGCAGGGACGGAAGGTTAATCCCGCCTGTTGAGGTCGCGGCGGCGGCGTAAAGACGGTAGGTTTATCCCGCTTTTGTTGAGATGTGAGGTCCGTCGCAAGAGTATCCCGCTCGCATCCCTTCGGAATCACTATAGTGTGTATACACTAACATCCTAGACCGTGATCCAGACATGATATCTCGAGAATTCCCATTATGAGACCGAAGGGCGACATCTCCATGGAGGTGTGTCGGGTTGGCAGTTGAACCGACAATGTGATATCACAGCCAATAGGACAGGCATTCATCATGTGTATCTTCTATCTGTTTGTTTGCTTTGCCGACTTGAAATTGCTTGCCTAATTGTATAACATGATTAATTGCTACTTGAATTTCTTGATATACATGCTATACTTGTTCTTTACTTGCATTGTATTATCTGTGTATTCTACTGAGATTGAGGACGTTCGGAAGGCGGTGGCGATGGGATCACATGGCGGTTAGGCTGGCGAAGGCTGTGGGATAGCAGAGAATTGTTAGATTAGAAATCCACTAAGTTAGATCACCCTTTATCTTTATGGTTTTAAATTATGTTTTAAAGTTTACTTATGGTTTAAGCTTAAATCTTGTGATGGATATGAAGTTCTAGGATTGCCTCTGGTGTTCCGGAGTCTTATATCTTACATCACTGGGCACTATTACCATACTGAGAACCTCTGGTTCTCATACTATATTCTGTTGTTATTTTTCAGATGCAGGTCGCAACCCACCTCGGTGAGTTGCTTTGATGGTGACAGAGCGGAGGATCTTCACCATGTTGTGAAGTCTTTTTGATTATTTTGTTTAGTTTTTCTCACCTTTTGTATTTATTTTGCCTAGAGGGCTAGAGGCTCACTTTGAGAGGAAGTTTGTATAAGCTGTTTTACTTTCTAAACTCTGTATGTCTGTATATAACTAGCCGGTTTAAACTCCATGGGCGGCGGCTAGATTCTTATGACTATTATACTTTGATATACTTGTATATATGTCTTGATATTTGTACGTATATCTTGTGCCTCGATTATTGTAGCTTTGTGTGAACGTTTTACGCTTTGAAACTCTATTTTTGAGATTATTTCTTCATCGGGCTTCTAGAATTATTATTTCTTCCTATATATAAATATGTATAAGCCTTAGAATTGTCGTAACCTTTGATTAACCTTTGCTTTACGATGCGAGGTAAGGCTTAGGGTAATTAGGGTGTTAAATTTAGTGGTATCAGAGCGGTTCGTCCTCGTGAGCCTGAGGGATAGACCAATTGTGCTTCATTGCATACTCTGTGTCTTTTTCTTTGATGCTATTTAGGTTATCTCATTGATATTTCATAGCATGCTTGTTTGTGAGTACCCTTGGGGATAATTGAAGCACTAAACTTGAGATATTGAGATTGATCACCTTGAAATCGATTGTGTGGTATAGATAGGACCCTGAATGGCATCTCGTGGACAAGGTCAATCACATATGCGGAGAGACTATGAGGGTAACCCTACGACGGACAATCACGCTGAACTCGTGGCGGCAATGACTAACTTAGTTAACATAATTCAAGTGAGCACTGCTATGACTACTCATGCTATGCGGCGAACAAGACAATCATCCAAAAATGAAAATGGAGAAGGTGCTGAGAACAACTTAGGTGGTGTTCTGAGAACTCTAGATGCTTTTCTGAAAGTTGACCCACCGATTTTCAATGGATCAACAAACCCTACTGAAGCAGACAACTGGTTCCAAGCTATGGAGCGTGCATTACGAACTCAACATGTACCGTATGACCATTTCGTGGAATATGCGGCTTATCAACTAGTGGGAGAAGCTTAGCAATGGTGGCAAGGAGAGTGCCGAATGCTACACCAACAGATTGTGGACATTACATGGACGTTATTCCAGGCAGCTTTCTACAAGAAGTACTTTCATAAGCCAATAAGAGAGGCTAGAGAGTTGGAATTCTTACGGTTGAAGCAAGGGTCCATGACTGTAGCTGAATACACCAGCAAGTTCGAGGAACTCTGTAGGTTCTCAAAAATAAGTCAGGGTGCCCCTGAGTCCTATGAGGGCTGAAGATGCATCAAATACCAAGTAGGGCTGAGGGAAGATATCATGCGTATTGTGGCTCCATTGGAGATTAGGGAATTCTCGTAATTGGTGAACAAGGCAAGAGATGTGGAAGATTGCATTAGGAAGACAACTTTAATGAGAAATACTCGTAGGGGTACCAGTAGCAGAGGTCATGGAAAGTATTTTTCACCAAGAGGCCAGATCTTCAAAAGGGACGGACATGCCACTCAGCATCCTCATGATCAAAGAAACTTCAGAAGAAACAACAATGCCCAGTTTCACCAGGCGAAAGAAAATGGTTGATGCTACACTTGTGGACTATTTTGACACATTGCCAGGGATTGCCATCGTGGAAAAAACCAGGATGCGAGTCAGAACCAACAATAAAGTCATGTATTCGCTGTGAGCACCATATGTGGGGGCCTGAGATAAGAGGTAGGTGTATAAATGGTTATAAAGCTTTAACTGTATTGTGCGATATTGGGACAACGTATTTATTCATAGCTTATAACAGGGATAAGGGTTCAAGACTAAAGGTGTCAAAATTAATATCAAACTTAGGACCAAGCTCACTTGTGTCGCGTAAAAGTATTGCTGCTAAAGCCGACAGAACTTAGGGACGTTTTTGGTTGACGTGGGTGAATCATTAAATTTTTAAAGACCAACAAGTCAGGGTAACGCTGTGGAAGCACAGTACTCTTAATGGCGGTGTGAGATTTTATACGAATAAGAGCATCAACACATCCTTGTGAACCGACCTATCTTTTCCCTTGTAAATTGCATTAGCGCTTTTTATTTCAGAATCCTTCTTGGTGAATAAATTGAAATTTGCCTAATCCTATTCCTTGTTTGCACATATCCTTGTGTGAACCTTGTATTCCTTAATGTGAGCCTGAACGTGTACTGTTGAGTTAAACCGCCTTTATTCAAGGGCTCGTAATCCTCTTAAAATCAGAACAAACCTATTTTGAATTCAATTTGCCTTATTGTTTCCACCAAAGATTACTAATTTAAAATCTCTTTCTTGAGGTGCACTTTAACTCTCTTTCGGGTGCATTTTCTTATTTTCTACAACCTCTTTTGATCACAACACAATGTATCTTTTCAATTTCTTACTTATACCATTCAAAATTGTTTGCTTTCTTTCGAGCTTGATATTCCTTTAGATAACTTGAGCTCATTTCGACATCGCATACAATTCTTAGACACAACCTTCAATATAATAGTTCCTTAGGACACAATTTATGAACACAAAAGATGAAACCAGTGAGCATGCGACCTTTCGAGGGGTTGCGAAACTTTGGTTTTGTAAATGGAGTTACCGAAGGCTAAGTCGACACACAAATATGCCTATTGGTGCGAACGTCGGATTATGGGGGGGATTCTTCAAAACTTAAAAGAAAGATTAACTACAGCGCTAGTGTTTGCACTACTTGAACCCCATGGACCATTAAAGATCTACTGGTACGTTTCATAGAAAAATCATGGAGTTTGTTCTGATGTCAGGATGTAATGCTTTATGCATCGCGATAGTTGAGGCTGTACGAAGTGAATTCTCTGACTCACGATCTGGAGCCTGCTGCGTTTGTGCTCGTGTTGAAAATGTGGAGCAAGGAGGAACTACGATTTTGAGTTAAGCTATCACCTAAGGATTTTTGCGCTTGACTTTGGTCTTTACGTGTAGATTCTAGGATGATTAATATAACAGTTAGTACCTGGCGGATTATTTAACTGCAGAGGCAAGTAGAGAAGGAGAAAAATAAGTGAGGATAAATTTAGGCTTGAAATTTTTGCTGAGTTAAACATTTTATTTTAGTTATGATAAGTAGAAATTCATTAGTTGTTTAGTATGTCTAAGGGAGGTTGAATTGTATACATTGGTGAAATTGTAAATGACTTGGATAATTAGATGCCGAATAAACGGTGTGGTGGTATTGTGGACCTTGGAATTTTGTCAAATATGTAAAGAAAATGGAGAATAGAATATTTTAGGTGTTGAAATGATTGAGTGTGTTATGAGTGTGATTGAGTGGATGGTATCGACACTGTGGTTAGTATAAGAACTGTTGCTAGGTTTTGAAAGTGTTGAATGGTTGGGAATTGATGGATATTGTAATTGGAGCTGTGGAAAATTGTTTAAGATAGAGGATTTAGTGAAACCTTTAATTAGGCATATAAATGCTATAAGGCACTAAGTTATGACTTAGTCTTAGGATGAGTGTAAACCCTATTTTGGATCGAGTTGAGAGAATTCAGAAGTAAGTCTAGGTTTTGCAATTCGATAATGATGTATGACTTGACTGAATAAATGGTTAGTTGATTACTTAGTAGCTAAAAATCAGAGTGGCGCAGCAGAAGCTTGCGGAATGCAATAGCACATGATAGTTGGGAATAGAGGTAGTAGAATGGTCACTAAACATATCTTAGGCTTGAATACTTGAAGAGTTTAGTGAGTTAAGGTAAGTAAGGACCTTTAAGAAACTAAGTTTGATTGTGGTTGTAAGATTAGAATGAGTTGGGATAGGCTGTGAAGATGAGGGTAGGCGAATAAATTAGATTTGAGTAATAACTGAATGCAATCGTCGTGTCGGGAAGATAGGGATTGCGATATTTGATCATGATGACTTTGGGCTTAGATTGAAATAGGAACTTATTTTTTTGAAAGATAGATTTGGAGAGCATTGAATTGAAATGTTAATGTTGTATTGAGGTTGATTGAAGGGAGCTAAAAGTAAGAAGGACAAGTACGATATAGGCTTCAATTCAGTTAAAATATGGAGTTATGAATAAGAATAAAAGATGTAAATAGGAATTTGAGCTAACGTGGAGGAATGAAACAATGAATGGTGAGAGCTAGATTTAAGTTGAGGGAATATTTAAGGATGATGATGGGTAAGCCAAATTTTGAGGACAAAATTTCTTATTTGATGGGGAGAATATAAGAACTGCGAATCAATGAACCGATTAATTAACATAAAATAATAATAATTTAATTGCCCGGAATAGGTCCAAAATTTCAGAATATTAATTAGAAAATATAAATATGATATTTGGACTCAGTAGATTTTTCTGAGTTGAAAAATGTAATTTTCTTCAGAAAATTACGTAAAAATACGTACCGATAAATGAACCGGCAGTATTGGCTTAAATTGGTTCAGTACTGTGCGAGAATAATTAAAAATAGTAGAAAACTTCAGGAAAACATTTAGAATTAAAAACCGGGCACTAATTTTAAAGGTTTGACCCGAAATTGGGCCAAACAGGCCAAAAACACTGACGGATTGGACCGAGCCCAAGTTGGGCCCAAGCCCAACATATATAACACTCCATTAATGAACCCATCAGCAAACAACACTCACAAACATAACACAACACAGCTGAAGTAAAGAAGAGAGTGAGGGTTTCCATTTTCACTATTCATCATCAACTTCCCAAGCTCATAACTTGAGCTACGGAGCTCCGATCGCTACACCGTTTACGGCCACGCGATCACCACGAAGAGCTCTACAAAACTTACCCAAGAAACTGGTAAGAAAAACATGAATTCTCTCTCATCCTTTCCTTTCATAAATTCAAAATTTTGGGTTTTGTATTGAGTGAAATTTTATGATTTTGGGTGTTTAGGTACACTCTAGCCTTTGGTTCTTATTGGGTTTGACCCAATCAATATTGGGTAAGGTGAGTTTATTCTCAACTCTTGTGACATTGTGATTATGATGAACCCTAGATGTTGAATCATGGTAAATTATGTATGTCTAGCTTGGAATATTGACTGTTGAGGCTTGTTGGAGTTGATTGGTGGCTTTTGGTGAATTGTTGATGGTTGAAAGCTTGTAAAGACAAAATTTTGGTGTATAGCACATATTAGGAATCTGTCAAGGTACGGTTTCGATTTTCTCTATGTAATATATAATATTTGTGGACACTTAGGCTAGTGACCGATAGGATAGGTTGAATTGAAATGACTTGTTGAATTTGTTGCATGATGATGTATGATGTATTGATGACTTTGATGATTTGGGTGAGTAATGTTGTTGAGTTTAACAAATAGTGTTGAATATTGATATTGTGAATGGTTGAGGTCGATTATTATGATTGGTAGTGATAGAATGATGATTGATGAGTGTGTTGGTGGAGAAAGGACCATAGTGTCATGTATTTGATATTTGAGGTTGATGATATTGTAATGTGAGTGGAAATTTGGTATGAATGGTGAATTGTGACACAAAGGACAAGTTATGAGGTAATTTGGAGTTTGGTGTGGTTTGGATTTGGTTTTGGTTATGGATTTCAAGGATTTGAGAAATTAGTAAACTTTGGTAAAAATAAATTTTTGGTGAACTTTGACGGATCATAACCTGAGACTTAAAGCTTAAAATTGAATGAAACTTATTTTAGATTAAAGATGGCTTTGAGAGCTTTAAATTGATATAAAGTTTGTAGAAAATTGATTTTTGTAGAGGAAATTATGATTGTTTAAAGTTTGGTGTCAAAATCTGAATTCTGTGATCTTGTAGAATTTTATAATTTTTGGGTTGTGTGCGCACGCACACTACTGTGCGCGTGCTCTCATTAGTGGCTAATTTTAACTTGTGCGTACACACAGCCTTGTGCGCACACACACCCTGTGTATTTTTGAAAACTTGCGTACGCACACTCTTGTGCGCACGCACACACAGGTAGGTGCCTACTGTTGGGAGTGCTAGCATACTCTGGTGCGCACACACACCCTACAAAATTTGCAAGCTATGCGTACGTACAGCCTCGTGCGCGTGTACACGCTGGAAGGTGTATTCTGTCGAGGACGTTCGCACGTATCTGTGCATGTACGCAGAATTGAAATTTTTACTCCCTGTGCGTATACACACCTCTTTGCGTACGCACACTTCTTGAAAATCTTTCTGGGCGTGCGCATGCACAACCCTATGCGTACGTACACTGCCCTGTTTTTCAATAAACATTTTGTTTTTAACTGTTTTACCTTCCTGGCAAGCTTGCAAACTTCTGAAACACTTATTTACGTCTCTTTAGCTTATTTTTAGGTGTCAAACATGGGGATGCTTTAGGTAAGTTTAATTAGATATTTTTCTTGTAAAAAGTTTAGAAAATGGAGACCTTGGTTTCTAGAGTACTGAGGACGAATTTGGTTGAATGAGAAGGTGGAGTATTGTATTGATGATCCCTGACAATGAATTGTGGAAATTATGAATTGATGGTGGTTGAGACGAGTCTGGGACTCGGAATGGAATGATGGATCACTGATATACTGAAAAATGATTTCTGAAAACCACTGAATTACTTATTTATACTGAGATTGTTGAGACGCTATGTGCCTGGCAGCAACGGTAGATTAATCCCGCCTGTCGAGGTCGCGACGGCGGCGTAAGGATGGTAGGTTTATCCCGCTTACGTTGAGAAGTGAGGTCCGTGGTAAGAGTATCCTACTCGCATCACTTCGGAATCACTATAATGTGCAGGCACTGACATCCTGGACCGCGATCCGGGCACGATATCTCGGGGTTTCCCATTATGAGACCGAAGGGCGACATCTGTATGGAGGTGTGTCGGGTTGGCAGTTGAACCGACAATGTGATATCACAGCCAATAGGACATGCATTCATCATGTGCATCTTCTATCTGTTTGTTTGCTTTGCCGACTTGAAATTGCTTGCCTAATTGTATAACCTGATTAATTGCTACTTGAATTTCTTGATATACATGCTATACTTGTGCTTTATTTGCATTGTATTATCTGTGTATTCTGCTGGGATTGAGGACGTTTGGAAGGTGATGGTGATGGGATCACATGGCGGTTAGGCTGGCGAAGGCTATGGGACAGCGGAGAATTGTTAGATTAGAAATCCACTAAGTTAGATTACCTTTTATCTTTATGGTTTTAAATTATGTTTTAAAGTTTACTTATGGTTTAAGCTTGAATATTGAGATGGATATAAAGTTCTAGGATTGCCTTTGGCATCCCAGAGTCTTATATCTTACATCACTAGGCACTGTTACCATATTGAGAATCTCCGGTTCTCATACCATATTCTATTATTGTTTTTCAGATGCAGGTCGCAACCCACTTCAGTGAGTTGCTTTAATGGTGACAGAGCGGAGGATCTTCACGATATTTTGAAGTCTTTTTGATTATTTTGTTTAGTTTCTCTCACCTTTTGTATTTATTTTGCCTAGAGGTTCACTTTGAGAGGAAGTTTGTATAAGCTGTTTTACTTTCTAAACTCTGTATGTCTGTATATAACTAGCCGGCTTAAACTCTGCGGGCGGCGGCTAGATTCTTATGACTATTATACTTTGATATACCTATATATATGTCTTGATATCTGTACGTATATCTTGTACCTCGATTAGTGTAGCTTCGTGTGAACATTTTTCGCTTTGAAACTCTATTTTTGAGCTTATTTCTTCATCGGGCTTCTAGAATTATTATTTCTTCCTATATATAAATATGTATAAGCCTTAGAATTGTCGTAACCTTTTATTAACCTTTGCTTTATGACGCGAGGTAAGGCTTAGGGTAATTAGGGTGTTACACTAATTATATTCGTGACCGAAAGGTGACATCCCAAGGGGATGTGTCAGGTTGGCAGTTGAACCAACAAGTGATATCACGACCAATAGGATAGGCATTCATCATATGCATTCTTATATTTTTGTTTGCTTTATTTACTTGCATTGTGCCAACTTGTATAACATATTTAATTTATAATTGAATTACCTGTTGTATATGTATATTACTTGTGTTTTACTTGCTTGCATCTAATTGTGTTTTCTGCTGAGATTGAGGAGGTTCGGTAGGCGGTGGCGATGGAATTTCATGGAGGATAGGTTGGCGAAGGCTGTGAGCCAGCGATCTGTTAGTTTAGAAAATCCTTAAGATTAGATAACCCATTATGGATTTTTATTAAAATGTTTCTAAGTTGAATCATATGCATGTGGGAAGTTCCAGGATTGCCTTTGGCTTCCTAGAACCTTATATCTTATCTATTAGGCACTCTTACTATACTGAAAACCCTGATTCACATACCATATGTTGTTGTTATTTTTTAGATGCAGATCGCAACCCACCTTGGTGAGTTTGCGGATGGTGACAAAGCAGAGGATGGCTCTCTTTTGTCCTTTGTTTATTTTTCTATAGTTATTCTCTCACTTTTGGTTATTGTATCTTGTTGTCTTAGAGGCTTAAACTTTGAGAGACAGGATGTAGCCGTTTTAACTTTTAAAACTCTGTTGTATCTATTTTAACTAGTCATTTTAAACTCCATGAGCTGCGACTAGATTTCTTTTGGATATATATATATATATATATATATATATATATATATATACCTTCACGCTTTTGTATCTTTGTTTTCTGTGTCTTTGAGTTTTTATTCCTTCATTGGGCTTCTAGTGTATAATATTCTTTGATTATATATTATGATATGAGATTTAGAATTGTCGTGACGCATTATCGTCCTTTACTTTACGGTTAGAGGTAAGGCTTAGGGTGATAGGGTGTTACATTTCACATAGCGTTACATAATGTTTACCCAGAACTAAAACCTGTACCTTAGTTGACAGCTGTTTTAACTTTTGGATTTTTTCTCTCCAATCAAACCCAATCCTCAACCAAACCTCCTCCAATCAAGTCAAGCACTCCATCCGCACCAACCCGCACCAAGCAATCATTATTCAATCTAGTTACACTAATATTTCATATTCTCAAGCTAGAGTTTCACACATAATTAGAAAAAATCAAAGGAAACGAATTTTCTTACCTTGTACCACATGATCATGGGTCAAAATTCTGCTAGAAGTTGTGCTTGAGCTTTTGCTAAAGTATCAAAATCACAAACTTCAATACCACTCTAACCAAAATACATTTTCAGTGAAAAAATGAAAAATAGGTAAGACTTTTCGCGAGTAATCACTACAATAGTTAGATAGAATTGAAGAGGACGATGATAGGAATGCGTGAGCACCAACAGATCGTGGATCGGAGCTACAGTTTGTGAGATATATTTGAAGTGATGAATGAATAGTAATAATGATCTCTCTCTCTCTCTCTCTCTCTCTCTCTCTCATGGCCGAATATGTTATATTTTGGGTGAATGGGGAGTTAAGTCATGGGCTTGGGCCTAAGTGAAGGTCTGATGTAATCTTAGCCCATTGGCGCTATCTTGGGCCAAAATCTTTAAGATAAGTGTTTGGATTTTTATTATAAATAATTTTCTTGCCATTTTTACAGTTTTAGTTTTCTAACTCGCATTACCAATCGACTCAAGCCGGTATAGCTAATTATAACGCCGGTACACATTTTTCGCAATTAATTATATCTTTACACTTAAATTTATTTTCTAAGTTAAATTTTTCACCGGTAATTTTTTTCAAACTATAAATTTTAAATTTCTAACCCTTTTAGCTCACTTTTAATTTATTAAATAATTATTTATTTATCATTTATCTGACTTTGCAGGCCCTACATGAGTTTTTTCTCGTCAAAATATTGAGATCACTAATAAGAGAGTTAAATGCTTGAAGAGGTATTTTCTGATGAATAAAAGAGGAGAAAAGTAAACATTAAATTTGCAAGCTTTTCTGATAGTAGAAGTGTCTTTGATGATTATGACTTCTTGAATGATAGAGTCATAGTCTATGCAAAATCTTGATGGCTAATTCATGGTGGTAAAACAAAACTTCTTTAATCAATTGTTCTTAGGCTACTAAGGTAGCCATCTTCATCTTCTTGTTGTGAAAGAAATTAGAACACTTATTCCTTTAACCATTCTCTAAAAAGAAACAAGTTGAAAAATAAACGTGTAGAAAATTTAGTACTTGTTCCCACTAATCTTACACTCCGTTTGGATCAAGAGAATATGGGGGAAAAGAAAACATAGGAAAAGAAATTGGATGAAAAATTAAGTTTTCCTTCGTTTGGATCATCAAAGAAAATAAAGAGAAAAGGAACAGAATGGAGTGTCGTACAGCATAATATTTTCTCTTCTTCTATGACATGAAAACGGATAAAAAAAAACAAATAAAGACACAATTATGTATTTGCCCTTAGTAAACAGAAAATTAAAAATTTTTCATTTTACTTTCTTCCAAATCTGAAAACTTATCTCACGTCTTCTCTCCATTTTTGTGACTATCGCTTTTTAAAAAGAATAATATATATTTTTATTTATGACATTAAAAGATAATAGAAAAGAATAAATTCAAAAAAATAAATTCAAAAAAATATTATTGTTAATAAAGATAACACGTTAAAATTCTGAAATATAATTTGGATAATTGCTTTTTATTAGAAAAATAATTTAAATACATTGGTATATTATAATTTATATATAATATAAAGAAGGGTATTAATGTAATTCCACATACTAATAATTTTTTCTCTTCTTACTTTTCTTTTTTTCCAAACACAAGAAAAACTTCCTCCTATTTTCTTTCTATTAATTTTCTCTTCATCCAAACAACATAAAAAAAATCAACTTTTCCTTTCATTTTCTTTTCTTCTATTTTCTTTCCTTTTATTTTCTTTCCTCTCATTTTCCATCTTCCATCCAAACAAAGTGTTAGTCTTCTTTAAAAAAAAAACTCCACAATACAATAAATACAATAAAGGAGAAACTATAATGTGAGATATTGTCGGAGATGATTTATTACCAATTGATGAAAAAATTGTCCTTGAAGTTACCCACCTTTCTCTTGATAAACGAGAATTAAAAAGAATAACTTTTTTTTAATGATAAAGATATCAACTATATATGATAGAGAAATAGTATGATTTTAGATAATTTTTTTTATGTACATGTGATGTACAAAACTCTTATTAACTCTATTAAGATATAAGAGTTTAAAATTTTATCTTTTAAATACCTATACATTTTAAGAAGAAATGTATATCATATGGTTGCTTTTGAAAATAGTTATTAATTTAATATTAATTAATATATTCTTTATATTTGTGTGTCTTTGTGTCTAACAATTATTTAGAATTAGTGTGTCGCCATGTCCCATATTGTATCGGTTTCTATATCTTATTTTTGTCTATGCTTCATAGCATTTATGTAAATAGACAAAAACGAATGGTATTTTACTTTAGAAATAAATAAATAATTGTAAAAAGATTAAAATTATATAAAATAACAATTTTTTTTACAATAATGTTACAAATATAAATTTTTTTATTAATTAAGTCTAATCAAATTAGTTTAATATAACAAATATCAATTATAAGTTATAACTATTATTCTAAGTCGATCCAATGAGTTATAATTCAAATAGCATAGACTCCTCATACTCAATTAAGAGGTCGCGGGTTCGAGTCACATATCTTTCCAAATTTTGCCAATGAGTAATAGCTCAAATGACATAGTCTTCCCATATTCAATTAAGAGGTTACGGATTCGAGTCTCCTATCTTTGATTAAAAAAAAAAAACTATTATTCTAAGTCTTATAGTTTAATTTAGTTAGTAAAAAGATTTAGGTGCCAAATAATTTTTTTTTTTCATTACTGTAATATTGGTTGGGAAGCGAGCCTAACCAAACTCACCCATTCGCCCACTTGTGTTATAGCATTTGATCAGAAGAACAAAGTATTTCATTCTCTCGTGCGGTGTAACACTGATTCAATCCAAAGTCTCAACCATGGCGTTGTACGTGCTATCTCGCCGTTCATCACATCCCTCCACTTCCCAATTCTTCCTCGCTCTCCGTTTCGCCGCATCCTATTCCAGATCCTATTCCTCTTCCTCCTTCAGGGAAGAAAGAGACACCTTCGGACCCATTCAAGTTCCTTCCGACAAGTTCGTTTTCCTCTTCTTCTTCTTCTTCTTCTTCTTCTTCTTCTCTTTACCTCTCTTTCCTTTATTTATAAATCTAACTTGTTCGTTTTGTGTGGTTGCTTGCGCTGTTAGATTATGGGGAGCTCAAACTCAAAGATCCCTCCAGAATTTCGATATCGGTGGCCCCCGTGAACGCATGCCTGAACCCATCGTTCGTGCCTTCGGCATCTTGAAAAAATGCGCTGCTAAGGTTTACCATCAGTTAATTATACTCTTCACTAGTTGCTCATGTTCTTGTTTATTATTTTTGTGAATTTTTTCCTTAGCAATTGTTTTTTTTTTTGGGATCTAATTTTATGCACTATAAATGGCAGCGTAAAGTTTCTATATTTTACACAGGCATTTTTAGGGTTTGTTCATATATTTATTTGTTTGTTTGTGGTTTGGATTTGAACCTGAGTTTCTTTTCTTTGTTGTAATCCAGGTGAACATGGAGTACGGTCTTGATCCCACGATTGGGAAGGCAGTGATGCAAGCAGCTCAAGAAGTGGCAGAGGGCAAGCTAAATGACCATTTTCCCCTTGTTGTTTGGCAAACTGGCAGTGGCACGCAGAGTAACATGAATGCTAATGAGGTTGGTGCAAACGGTTGATCATCCTTGTTTGGCTTAGTGGACTTGTGACTATGAATGTTAATCTTCATTGTTTGTGATGATTTCTAATTAAATGAAAAAGACCTGAGACAATTAAGTTTTGGAACATTTACGGAACTGTTATCTTTTTGAAATTTGTATTTTGGGTGTTGTATGAGTGTATTATGACTTACATGAAGCTTTGTATCCATTTGATCATTGCAATGAACAGTTCTTTATGGTGAAAGTTTTTGTGTTGGACTAATTCAGGTTATTGCTAACAGAGCGGCAGAGATTCTTGGTCATAGGCGGGGCGAAAAGTTTGTGCACCCAAATGACCATGTCAATAGATCACAATCTTCCAATGATACTTTCCCAACTGTAAGAACTAGAAGCATTTTTGTATGTCTGTTGATTTAGTTTCTGGAAAAATCTTATTTAATCGGATCCCTATGTTGGGGTTGCAATTGCTAGACTAAATTGTTCCTTTATTTTCTTTACTCCCTGGTTTAATGTTTATGCTTAAAATACTGATTCTCTTTTATTTCATATAATCCATATTTTTTCCCTTTCCAGGTAATGCACATTGCAGCTGCCATGGAAGTAAACTCAAGACTAATCCCCAATTTGAAAACCTTATATTCTACACTAAATGCGAAGGTTTGTTCATACTTTAGTCATTTTATACTACATAGTAGATTACGGGCTCCCTTCTGCAAATCCATGTGTCATCTTGGTTAGGTGGGATATTGAATGGTTTACATCATTTTTGCAATTTTTTACATCATATTTGCATCCTCTCCATATTATATGAGACATGGTTTCGTTTGACCCCCTTTCTTTTTTGGGCTATCAAGTATGCAATTATGGTGACGCAACACTTTTAGAAACCTCCGACATTTGCCTTTGTTTGCTTTACAGTTAATGACATCTATTTTTTGAACTTGTGTTGTCTGTGTTAATTTTTTTTTTCTCGGCCTTCTCTTTTAAACAATTACCAGTCAATCGAATTCAAGGATATTGTCAAGATTGGACGCACTCATACTCAGGATGCAACACCTTTGACACTTGGACAGGAGTTTAGTGGGTATACTACTCAAGTAAGCTTGCTTTCTGGTGGCTTGTGTAGTTTGGTATTCTGTTTACTATTGTTGTTGAAGGGGCTACAAAATTTGTACCATTTGTGGTGATTTTCCTTTTCTTCATTACCTTTTTCCTTTATCTGCTGCAGGTGAAGTATGGCATTGATAGAGTGATTGGCACTTTGCCACGAATGTATCAGGTTAGACATGCAGCACAGATATGAAATACTAGTTTTTCACTCATTTGCTTTTGGATTTCTTCTAACCGAGTAGAGATGATTCTTGAACAGCTAGCGCAGGGTGGTACAGCTGTAGGGACTGGATTGAATACAAAGAAAGGGTATGCATCCTTTCTGCTAGTGAAATGGTTTTCTTGTATGGTCTTCTTTTTGGTTTATTTAAAGAGTATTTTCCGGACGGTAATCAGGTTTGATGCAAAGATTGCGGCGGCAGTAGCTGAAGAAACAAGGCTGCCTTTTGTCACAGCAGAAAATAAGTTTGAGGCCTTGGTTTGTTACTGGAACTTATTTTTTGAAGTTAAATTCTTCGTGTGCTATGTCATTGTCCTAGCTTTTTCCATCAGTCTTTGCATTGGCTTACGTTCATATTCTCCTTTTGTAGGCTGCACATGATGCCTTTGTGGAAACAAGTGGTGCCCTCAACACCATTGCAGCTTCTTTAATGAAGATTGCTAATGATATACGGTTATTGGGAAGGTATAGTGTATACTTATACAGCATTGATTGCCATTTCTTTTTGTTTCCTTTTATTCTTATTGAAAAAATCACTCATGTTCTTTCATTGGCTTTCTCGATGCTATCCTATTATAGTGGTCCCCGTTGTGGCCTTGGTGAACTCATTCTTCCTGAAAATGAACCAGGAAGCAGTATCATGCCTGTAAGATCCTAATTCTCGGCGACTCTATATACCTGTTACAGAAACTAGCTGATTTCTTGTTTCTAATAATATTTGATTGTTTTATTTGTCTTACAATTGGGACTAACTCTAACTCACAATCATTTTTTGTTTCAGGGGAAGGTTAACCCCACCCAGTGTGAGGCTTTGACAATGGTCTGTGCGCAGGTAAACATCAATTCACTTCTTCAATGTCATGAATAATTGAGTACGGATTAGCTAACAGTTGCTTCAATGCTTGGAGCTTTGGTATTTCGTTCTTAGTACTTGTAATAAAGCTGTGCACTTTTAATTTTATGATGACCAGCAGTTTCTGAATTGTTACAATTTACCTATTGCAGGTCATGGGAAACCATGTTGCCATCACAGTGGGTGGATCAAATGGTCATTTTGAGCTTAATGTGTTCAAACCAATGATTGCAAGTTCTCTGCTGCATGTATGTTCTATATTCATTGTCATGTTATTGCAAGTCTATAAATGATGCAAAACTGGAACTTCTTGCTATCTTTTGGCTGATATTACACCATTTATTTTTTAAAATAAATTTGAGGCACCATATTTGATATTAATAGTGATTACCCCAAGAAGAAAATAAGGATGGCATGTGTGCCGTTTAATATACCCTGTTTGTTTTATGTTGCGTACTAATCCATGCTTCTAGAATGATATATCGCCTACAGTAATACCATATTAATGTTCAATAACCTATTTTTGTTCTGATTTATGATAGTCGTTGAGACTGCTTGGAGATTCATCTGCTTCCTTTGAAAAGAATTGTGTTAGAGGTATTCAAGCTAATAGGGAAAGAATTTCAAAGTTGCTGCATGAGGTTAGTTGATGACTATGATTCAGATCTTGCGAGTTTGCCACATAAAATCCCTTGGCTAATGTGCTTTGTCGTTTTCTGTTTTAACTCATTTTGCAGTCATTGATGCTTGTCACATCCTTGAATCCAGTAAGTTTTCACTCATAAATTCATTTTTTCCACTATATATTTCATGTTCCTTTTCATATTGGATGTAATTTGGCCTGTTCCAGAAAATCGGTTATGACAAGGCAGCAGCGGTTGCAAAGACAGCCCACAAAGAGGGGTCTACTCTGAAGGTGACACCGTGTTTTTATTTTTATCTTGTATACTTGATTGAGTATTTTCTGCAACTATCATCATTTCAAAACATTTTATTGGTTTGTCTGACATTAATAGTAGTATTGTCTTCACTGATTGATTCCCTTTAAATATGAAATTTTTTTTCTCTTAGATATCCAATTATTTAATGCTGAATTGTTTAAAATGGTGTTTTAGGAAGCTGCATTGAAGCTTGGAGTATTGAGCTCTGAGGAATTCGATAATCTTGTGGTACCTGAGAAAATGATTGGCCCAACTGATTGACATTGCATATAGAGTTGGTTAGTAATTACTCATTTGATAATCTACTACATTGAGGTAGTAGTATTTTTGAACCATGATTTTATTACACTGAGAAATGGCAATTCAAGAGCCAATAATTTTTTACTTCCCTAGTTGATATTCTTGGGGAAAAGTTACCCCAAATTTTTAAGAGATGTAGTATTGCAGGAATTTAGTTGGCCCAAATAAAGGGACTTCCCCCAATTTAATGTCCTTGAACTTACATATTTTAAATTTTCCAGTGAGCTCTGGATTACGGATATTATCCAATCATATACTAAAGTGCTGTTCAAGTTTACTGTTAATATACATGGATCACATACCATGATAATAATAACATTAACAATAATCCTGACTGGGTTACCAATTTGACATGATGTTTGAATTTGCGTGATTAAGTCATTGCTCGGTTCACGTCAAAAAAAAAAAAAAAGTTATTGCTTGGTGGAGTATGGTTGATTTTGGTTTGTGTGTGTTAAAACAACTTCTACTTATGCCGCCATATCGGAGGATAAAAAAAATTTGTTTGGGTGATCTTTTATAAAAAAAAAAATAAAAAAAAAATTTCGAGTGATTTTATTTTAAAAGATTTTTTAAAAGAATAAAAATAATTAAATGTTTGGATATCTCATATAAAAATATTTATTTTTTTATTTAACAATTATATTTGATTCTAATAATATAAAAATATTTTTTATTTATAATATTAAAAATATTTTTTAAAATAAAAAATTAAAAAAATATAAATTATAATTTAAAAAAAATTAGTATTTTTTTATTATTAAAATTTTGTTAAACACATTAAAAAATAAATTTATTTTTTATTAAACAAGGATTTTTTTTTTAATAATTTAACGGTGTTCAAACAAGCTCAAAATGACTTTTGAATAGTCACCTGAATAAATAATGGCTTTTGAGTAATCACCCACTATTCTGGGAATTTAATTGCATGTTACTCAGTGATCAAAATTTTAAGGGAAAAAATGAAACAATGATACTGTTTTATGATTTCAAGATTTCTTACAAAATGCTGAAAAACTAAAATCAATGAAAATGCACAAAACATCCTTACAAAACCAAACTTCACTTAAAATTCACTTGTTATTAGAGGTGGCAATATGTATCCTATCCGTGGGTATCCAATTCGACCCTACCCCATCGGGTAGGATTGCCAACCCGCACTCTATATATGTTTATGTTATATACGTATATAAAAATATGTTTTAAGTGGATGTTGAATCAAAGATTTCTCACTAAATGCAAAAGATCCTTAACCATTAAAAGAAAATCATTAATTGATAATTTAATATTTTTTTTACATAAAAATCAGTTTTATTTTAAATTATCATCAAGTTATATAATAATGTATATTTTTTGTAGCCCGCGGGTAGGGTCGGGTACCCGCGCGTTAAGAGCGGGTAGGGTTAGGGTTGAGATATTCTCAATCCGCGGATAGGGTATAGTTGAGTTTATATAAAAATATCAACCCGCGAGTAGGGTTAAGATTGGATCCAAACCCTACCCTACCCTACCCACTGCCACCCCTAACTGTGGACGTGCACACCGTGATGTGTGTGAGCTAAACGTGGGTCATGCATCTGAACCGCAACTGACAATTTTCAACGGATTTTACCATCGTTGATAGGGTTTAAAGAAAATTCAATCCCTTTTAGACTATCCTACGAAGGTTTTATGTTTTAGCAGAGCTCCAATAAGTATTACAATTTGTAAGGAATCGAATTCATCATCATAAAATAAAATCAAATTGGCTATGTTGGGTTTAATAAAAACAAAAAAAAAGGTGGTGAATAAATTTGATGTAGTACGAATATGGGATAGTGGTAGAGTGATGCGGGCAGAAATTGGTGAATTAAAAATTATTAGAATATATACGTTGCAAGTATAATTCTTAACTCGCCAAAAATCCACCGCTCAATTTAGAAAGGTATCACAGAAAATTGAAATTTAAAATACTGGGAGTATGAATCCCAGGTCGTCTCCCAACGAGTTGCAGGAAAGGGAGCTATTTTATTAATCAGATGTTTTCGAAAAAGTTTGAGTTGAGTAAACAGGAAATTAAATTGATGAAATTGAATAATGTAAATAAAAGCCTTGACTGGGAGTTGATTACATGGAAACCCTATTCTTGATGGAATACTCTAAGATTAATTGACAATTGAGAGTTATTTCGTTTAGTTATCCTTTACTAAGTAAGGGAAGGTAAAACAAGTTGGAATGCTGTTCTATCCACAAGTCCCAATCCACTTTGGGGAGGATTGGTGTCAGGAATTAGAGAGCAAACCAACAATAACCCAATTACAATCTTTCTCTTGAACCTTCCAACTCAAGGGTTCCTTTCAATCAACTCCCCATCAAGTTAGGGAACTACTCACTCATTGTAAAGGTAAAATTCATAGCATATGAAAAGGAATTAAAGAAAGACATTGTAAATAAAAATTAAAATAGTCAATTAAAAATAAAAGTGATCATTGTATTAAATAATCCTAAGAATATTCCAATGGTAAAATTAAACAAAGCAGAGAACATGGAAGAGTAAACCAAGTAAAGGAAACGAACTAGAATGACGAAGTCTTGATGAGGTAATAACTCTTCTCAGTATTCCAATGCAAAGAGCAATCGCAAATTAAATCCTAAGAACTATGAATGTCTAGAGAGAAAACCTAGAGGAGGAGTAAAAACTAGATCTAAAATTAAAACTTGTGTAGAATGAATGTTCTCTTTGGTTTCTGCATGTTCTCTGACTCTAGTCTGCTGTTCTGGGCCGAAAACTGGGTCAAAATAGGGTCCAAAATCGCCCCCAGCGAATCCTGCAGATTATGCAGATCGCGCATGTCACGCGATCGCGTCATCCATGCGGACGCGTCATTCGCACTTTTCCTCGCCACGCGTTCGCGTCGTCCACGCCTCCGCGTCGCTCGTGCTTTTCCAGTCCGCGCGGTCGCGTGAGCCATGCTGCCGCGTCACTGCGATTTCTCCTCTTTCGCGCGGTCGCGTGAGCCATGCAGCCGCGTCACTTCTCACTGGTTATCTCCTCAATTTCTTGTGTTCCTTCCATTTTCGCTAGCTTCCTTTCCAATCTCCAACTCATTCATGCCCTATAAAGCCTGAAACGCTTAACACACAGATCACGGCATCGAATGGAATAAAGGAGAATTAAAATGCATAATTAAAAGTCTCTAGGAAGCAGTTTTCAATCATGTAATAATTTCAGGAAGGAAATATAAATGCATGCTAAATAAATGAATAAGTGGGTAAGGATCATGATAAAACCACACAATTAAATACAATATAAACCATAAAATAGTGGTTTATCAACCTCCTCACACTTAAACATTAGCATGTCCTCATGCTTAATTGAAGGAGATAAAGTAAATAAGTATGAACATGTAGAAACTCATGCAATGCAATGCAATCTTATATATATATGAATGCAACTATATGATTCTTGTCCACTTGATCAAAAGTAAATAAGCTCTTCAAAACAATTACAAATCAAACTCCACTAATTCTATCATCATACAGTAAGACAGATAAAAGTGCAAGAAGATAGCTCATGAAAGCAGGGAACATGGAAATTCAAGCATTGAACCCTCACTGATGATGTATGTACGCTCTAACCTCTCTAGTGTATAGGGTAATCACTCTATCCTTCTCTAATCATGCTCTCTAACTTTTATTCTTCTCCTAACCAATCAACAACAGTTAATATACCAATGCAAACATCATGAGGTCTTTTCAAGGTTGTAATGGGGCCAAGGTAGGTAGGGATACATGTATGGTCAAGTGAGCTTATAAATTGAATCTTTAATTAACCCAAGCTTCAACCCAACCTATATAACTTGCATAACCTTAGAATTCATACCTAGCTACCCAGAATTCTCCTTTTACATTCCATACTCGTGTATCAACTTTTTATTTTAATTTTTATCATATGTGCATTGATCTTTGAATTCTCAATTCAGCATTGGGGTAATTTTGTCCCCTTATTCATTTATTTATTAAAATTTTTTTTAATAGAGGCAAAAATAAACATAGCTTATCAATGCACATAGATTTTTAATTCTTATAGTTTCACATGAGTAGGTATCCAAATTCCCATTAAATTATCATGACACATTCCCTTAATAACTTTTGTTCCCACAATTTTCCATACTTAACTAGCACACATAATTCTATCTTAAGCTAACCAAAGATTCAATTTGGGATATACAATTGTTTTTTCGCTTAAGGCTAGTAATGTGGTGAAATATAGAACAAATGGGATTTAAAGGCTCAAAGTGGTTAACAAAGGTAATTGAAAAGGGTAGGCTTAATTTGGATGAGTGAGTTTAAACAAATAATGGCCTCAATCATGTGCAAGCATATAAATATAATAAATATTGGACATATAAGATAAAACAAAATATAGATTATAATCATAGAGAAGTAAACACACAAGAATAAAATAATTATGGTTAAATAATGTAACCATGCATAAAGGCTCAAATCTTCACAGGTTGTGTGTTCTTTAGCTCAAACATCATGTTCCAAATACAACTTCAAGCAAATTTATCATAAAAATGTGAAAAATTAGTGAAATTTTGTTCCAAAGATAGAGTCTTAAAAGAAACTTATTGTCTTTTCAATCAAGTAGAGCATGCATGCAACTAACCTATTACTATGCAATTTATCCTATTCTATAAAAGAAAGAAAAACTAACTAAAATATCCTAATTTATTGGTGCTAGGGAAGAGAAATTACCTCCGGAAGTCAGGTACTGACCGACCTCCCCACACTTAAGGCTTTGCACCGTCCTCGGTGCCATCTGTCAGGAACAGGGATGGGCTGGTTGCAGTATCTCCACAGTTGGGACCATCATGGCTCCCTGTGCTGGTAAAAGAAGTGGAGTTCGGGGTGTCTGAGTCCTTGAAGTGTCCCTTGAGTAGCTCCTTGAGGTGTTTGAATCGGCGCTCGTTACGACGCTCTCTTAACTTCGCTTTCTGTTCTTGCCGATCCAATCTTTTGATTATCTGCTGGAGCAGTTCATCTATTGTAGGTGCTTGTGGTGTTGAAGAAGGGATATCTTCAACCGGTGCAGTAGGAAGGCTTGTAGTGGCTGCTGGAAGTCTGAGGTACTTCCCATTGGGGACATGCTGATCATCCCGTGGAAGCATGGCTTTGGTGTCTCCAGCTCTGTAGGAAACTCCGACTGCTGAGACAAGATCTGAGACCAAGGCGGGAAAAGGTAAGTTGCCCGCAATTTGTACGTGTCCCATGGCATTCCGGATATGTCTTGGTAGATTCAGAGGCTGGTTTGTAAGGATGCACCATAGTAGAACGGCCATGTCTGCAGTGAAGGAGGACTCGTGAATGCTCGGAAAGACGTAATGGGACATGATCTGTGCCCATACGCGAGCCTCCAAGGTAAGTGCTGAAGCTGATATTCCCTTAGGGCGGGTACGATGGTATCCGTAGATCCAACGGCTGCCAGGTAGTGCGATAACTCTGAGAACAGCTTCCTAGTCAAATTGGTACATCTGGCGCTTGAGTGCGGCTTCTTGAAAGGCGTCCAATCCTTTTGGAATAGGGAGAAGACTCAAAGCTTTGTTGAATAGCCTCTTCTGTAATGGGGACTTGCTTCTGACGGACAAAGACAGACTGCAGGGTAGGCAGGTAGAAGTTAGAGTAGAACTCGACTACCCAAGAAAGATTGACCTGCTTCTGTTGTCTCTGTAGGAAACCCCATTGTCTTCGTTCAATTTGCGGCTCAACAAAAGTAGCAATATTGGGCGGGAGGATAAGAAGGTGTTCGTTGTTGTAACTCCTTTCAGCTAGAATAGGGAACATCTGCTCACAGTAGCGATTTGGAAATCGCGCAGTGTCCTTTGCTGGAAAGGCTTTCTCTTTTTCATCAACCTTGATGATCCTCTTAAATCTTTTTGTTGAGGGCTTGACTGCAGTTGAAGAAGGCTCTACCACTAGTGCTCTTTTAGTTCCTCTTCTTGCTGGTGGTTTGGGAGTAGCTTTCTCTTTTTCTTTCTTGGTGGCCATCCTGAAAAAGGGAAGAGAAAGTAAATTAAATTCAAAGAGACATATAGCAAGGAAGAGAACGGAAAAGGTGGTGATGGATGCGCATTAGGAGGTAACTGACATTAACACACGCTCATGAGTACATGTGAAAAGTCATCAAAGGAAAATAGCTAGTGCATATAATGACAAGTGAATGCAAGGTGTTTATTGGCATGCCGGAAAAGGGCATGAGTAGCATAGACCAAGCATTACTTTGTAACAAACCATCACGTTTGTATTGACAATTAAATTCAATTAATATAATAGTAAAGGGAATTTGTGAAAAGCAAGTATTGAATATTAGAATAACATAGAGAAGTGCATAATGCCATATGGGCTTTTTCACAAACACATAGCATGCACGGTAAATAAAGTATAGAAAGTATTAAAGTGAACATGCAAGCAACCCTTTAAAGAAAATAATATATAATTGTCAAACAATTTGCAATAATTCACAAGCATATAAGGAAGAATAATGACTCAAATAAAATTCTAACACCACGTAAAAAGGAAAGAAGAAGAAAGAAAATATGAATAATGAAAAGAAAAAGAAAAGAAAAGAAAATAACATATAAAATAAGAAGAATGATAGAAAAGAAAAGGGTGAAGAAAAAAATAAAACCTTGTTAATGGAGGTGAGGGAGGAAGAGTGAAAGGTGAGATAGAAGGAAGAGGGGAGGAGGAAGAAATAAGGAGGGAAAAGAGAAAATAGGATTTGGAGAGAAAAAGATATGATATTTGGCAAAATTAGGAAAACTGTGCGCCACAAACGACGCGATCGCATGGGGCACGCGGTCGCGCGACTTGCGCTTAAGGTGATTGACGCGGTCGCGTCGGTCACGCGGTCGCGTGACCCTAGTTTGTACTAGTGGCGCGAGGGTTGCCTCGCACTCGCACAACTCTCTGTTCAAAATCATTAAATGCCAAATTTTAGGTGACACGATCGCATGGGGCATGCGATCGCGTGAGTGGGCAGTTTATGGGGTACGACGCGGTCGCGTGGGGTACGCGGTCGCGTGAGGGGACTACGCGTCCAGCACCACTCTGGCACAACTTTCAGCTGTGCGCCCTTTTTACGTCGAAAAATCAGGGCACGCGATCGCGTGGGGCACGCGGTCACGTGAAAGGTCAATATGCCCATACGACGCGGACGCGTCGGCGACGCGGTCGCGTGGGCTGATTTGTGTCATTGGCACGCCTCCAGCCACGCTCCAGCGTGACTCTCTGTTCGTTTTTATTTTTCTCCCCTCTTCTTGCGACGCGGACGCGTCGCTGATGCGGTCGCATCGCGTGGCATATTCCTCTCTCTCTCTTTTTTTTTTTTAAATAAAAGTATGTAAATGCATCAGCACAAAATCTACTAATAAAGAGAAGAGTTATTGGATAAGAAAACTAAAAATAGAGAAAAGAACGATCATACCATGGTGGGTTGTCTCCCACCTAGCACTTTGCTTTAACGTCCGTAAGTTGGACGCTCCACTAGCTCAGTCTTTGGCTATGTGGGGATCTTCCAAGAGGAAGATCTCGAGTTCCTTGTCTTTCTTCCGCTTTACGCCATGGTACAGCTTTAAACGATGTCCATTAACTTTGATAAGCTCCGAGCTCGAAGGATGGCTAAGGTGATAAACTCCGTACGGTTCGGCCTTCTCTACTCTGTATGGACCTTCCCATTTTGATCTCAACTTGCCTGGCATGAGCCTCAGTCGAGATTTGTAAAGGAGGACTGAGTCCCCAGGTTGGAACTCTTTCCTCTTGATGTTCTGGTCATGTACAGCCTTCATCTTCTCCTTGTGTAGTCTTGAGTTCTCATAAGCTTCTAGGCGAAGGCTCTCCAGTTCTTGCAGTTGCAACTTCCTTTCAGCTCCGGCTTTCTCCATTCCCATATTGCACTCCTTGACTGCCCAAAAGGCTTTGTGCTCTATTTCAACTAGGAGATGGCAAGCTTTTCCATAAACTAAGCAGAAAGGACTCATCCCAATAGGTGTTTTGTAAGCTGTTCTGTATGCCCAGAGTGCATCTTGTAGCCTGGTGCTCCAGTCTCTTCTATGAGGTTTTACTATCTTCTGCAAGATACGCTTTATCTCTCTATTTGACACCTCGGCTTGCCCATTGGTCTGAGGATGGTATGCTGTCGCAACCTTATGAATTATCCCATGCTTCTTCATTAGTCCTGTTAGTCTCATGTTACAAAAATGGGTGCCTTGATCGCTCACGATTGCTCGTGGTGATCCAAAGCGACAGATAATATGGTTTCTCACAAAGGAAACAATAGTGTTAGCATCATCAGTGTGGGTAGGAATTGCTTCCACCCATTTGGAAACGTAATCCACAGCTAACAATATATAAAAATAACCATCAGAATTTGGAAATGGACCCATGAAGTCAATGCCCCAAACATAAAAAATTTCACAGAAAAGCATATATTGTTGAGGCATCTCATCCCTCTTGGATATATTACCAAATTTTTGGTATGGGAGGCAAGATTTACAAAATTTAGCAGCGTCTCTAAAAAGAGTAGGCCACCAGAATCCACAGTCTAAGATTTTTCTAGCAGTTCTTTGAGGGCCAAAATGTCCTCCACTCTCAGATGAGTGACAAGCCTCTAAGATGGACTGAAATTCTGATTGAGGCACACACCGTCTAATTACCTGATCAGCGCCACATCTCCATAAATATGGGTCATCCCATATATAATATTTAGACTCGCTTTTCAGCTTGTCTCTTTGATGCTTAGAAAAGTTTGGAGGAAATGTGCGGCTAACTAGATAATTAGCTACAGATGCATACCAAGGAGATACCTCAGATACTGCTTGCAGGTTATCAAATGAAAAATTATCATCTATAGGAGCAGAATCATCTTTAATGTGCTCAAGGCGACTCAAGTGGTCTGCCACTAAATTCTGGTTGCCACTCTTATCCTTTATTTCTAAATCAAATTCTTGTAATAGTAGTATCCAACGTATAAACCTTGGTTTTGACTCCTTTTTAGATAATAGATACTTTAAAGCTGCATGGTCCAAATACACTACTACTCTAGTACCAAGTAAATAAGCTCGGAATTTATCCAGAGCAAAAACAATAGCAAGAAGCTCTTTCTCAGTAGTAGTATAATTGGACTGGGTAGCGTCTAAAGTCTTAGACGCATAAGCAATAACAAAAGGATCCTTACCTTCGCGCTGAGCCAGCGCTGCTCCTACTGCATGGTTGGAAGCATCGCACATGATTTCAAACGGCTAGCTCCAGTCTGGTCCTCTCACAATTGGATCTTGAGTCAGGGCGGCCTTCAGCTTATCAAACGCTTATTTGCAATCCTCACTGAACTCGAACTCAATATCCTTCTGCAGTAATCTGGATAAGGGAAGTGCTACCTTACTGAAATTCTTTATGAATCTCCTGTAAAAACCTGCATGGCCAAGGAACGAACGGACTTCCCTCACAGAGGAGGGGTAAGGTAAACTAGAAATAACATTCACCTTTGCTGGGTCTACAGAAATGCCAGTATTAGATACCACATGTCCTAATACAATCCCTTGTTTTACCATAAAATGACATTTTTCAAAATTTAATACAAGATTTGTATTAACACATCTATCTAATACTCTAGATAATCCATCTAAGAAAAGGCTAAAAGAATCACCATAAACGCTAAAATCATCCATAAAAACCTCCATACAGTCCTCAATAAGATCAGAGAAAAGACTCATTATACACCTTTGGAAAGTAGCTGGTACATTGCACAAGCCAAAGGGCATTCTCTTGTAAGCATAAGTCCCAAAAGGACATGTAAAAGTGGTCTTTTCCTAATCCTCAGGAGCTATATGAATCTGGAAATAACCTGTGTAACCATCTAAAAAGCAATAATGTGATTTACCTGACAGGCGATCCAGCATTTAATCAATAAATGGAAGTGGGTAGTGATCCTTACGGGTGGCTTGGTTGAGACGCCTGTAATCAATGCAGACTCTCCAAGCGTTCTGAACTCTAGTTGCTATGAGCTCTCCATGCTCATTCTTCACTGTAGTGACTCCAGACTTCTTGGGCACCACTTGTACTGGGCTAACCCATTCACTGTCTGAAATGGGATAGATGATACCTGCCTCCAATAGTCTGGTCACTTCCTTTTTGACAACTTCCAAGATAGTGGGATTCAATCTTCTTTGGGGTTGACGGACAGGTCTTGCTCCCTCTTCTAAAAATATTCTGTGCTCACATACTTGAGGGTTGATGCCTACTATGTCTGCCAAACTCCACCCAATTGCCTTCTTGTGCCTCCTCAGTACATCAAGTAACTGCTCTTCTTGTTGAGAAGTGAGTTTCCTTGCAATGATAACTGGAAACTTCTGCTCATCTTCAAGATAAGCATATTTGAGGTGTGGAGGAAGAGGTTTTAATTCCAACTTCTGATCATGGGCAGGCTCTGGATTGTCTGGAACTTGTGAAAATGCCGAAGTGCCCTCGTTGTCAATCAAGAGGATCCCCACACTTGGACCTTGTCCAATGTGCCTCTCTTCTAATTCTTCCTTGTGAACTGCAGCTACAGTTTTATCTATGACATCACACTAGAAGATAGAATGATCTTCTGGAGGGTTGTTTATGACTCCATTCAGATTGAAGATTACTATTCGGCCATCTATTTCAAAAGAATATGTTCCTGAAAAAGCATCCAATTTGAATTTTGATGTCTTCAGGAATGGTCTTCCAAGTAGGATTGATGATGACTTATCTGAGTCATTATGGGGCATCTCCAAGATATAAAAATCAGTGGGAAATGTAAGCCCTTTAATGTTCACTAAAACATCTTCAGCAACTCCAGCCACTGTAATAATGCTTTTATCTGCTAACACAAAATGAGCTGCCGACCTTTTTAAGGGAGGGAGCCTCAAAATATCATATATAGACAAAGGCATTATACTAACACAGGCTCCTAAATCACACATGCAATCATAAATTACTACACCACTAATAGTACAACTAACTATACAAGGACCTAGGTCACTACACTTCTCAGGTAATCCTCCCATTAAAGCAGATATGGAACTACCTAAAGGAATAGTTTCTAATTCATTAATTTTGTCTTTATGTATACATAAATCTTTTAGAAACTTTGCATATTTAGGTACCTGTTGAATAACATCAAAAAGAGGAATAGTTACCTCAACCTTTTTGAATATTTCTACCATTTTGGGATCGGGTTCCAGCTGCTTCCTGGGCTTCCTTGCAAGTTGTGGAAATGGAATGGGAGTGGTGTTTTCTACAGTTTCTGCGCCTCTTGGTGCTTCCTTCTGTGGTTGGGCTTCTTCTTTTTCAGTTATGTCTTGTATGTCCTCTTCCTCTTCAACATCTTCTATTTCTACGACCTCTTCAGCTAAGGCGTGCTCTGGTGGGCTTGGCTCCTCCTAATTCCTCTCCTGCAGTGTGGTTCCGGACCTTAGGGTGATGGCATTAATGCCCCCCTTCAGATTGGGTAATGGTTGAGAGGAAATTCCAGTGGAACTTGAAGGTTGGTTATTAGAATTTTGCATTGATCCAATCTGTGAGACAAGAACTTGCAAAGTAGCGGTCAGACCATTCAGACTGGAATTAATGTTATTTTCCATGGTCTGTTGACTTCGCTCAAAAAAATTTTAGTAACTCTTCATTAGGAGACGAAGAAGGGTGAGTAAATTGAGAGGTCTGCTGTTGGGTATTCTGTGGTCCTTGGGACTGCCTCAGGTGAGGTGCTCTGTAAGGTTGGTTCTACTGCCTGTTGTTGTTATTATTCCACCTCTTATTTCCCTGATTATCTCTGCCTCCTCTGTTATTGTTGTCCCTCCAATTCTGGTTAGAATTGTCCTGCCATCCATGGTTATTATTTCCACCTTGATTGTACCCTTGGTTGGGGAGGTCATAGAAGTTATGAGTGGATGCCACCATGTTGTCTTCCTGTTGGAGTTGCGGGCATTCATCAGTATAATGGCTATAATCAGCATAAATTCTGCAAACTCTCTGTAGGACTAACTGTTGGCCTTGCTATGGTGAAGGAGATTGAGCTTGTTGAACTTGTTGTTGATTCAATTGCATTTGCTTCAGCAAGTTGGTCATTTCACAGATACTCTGAGTTAGAGCAGCAGTCTCTCTGCTAGAGGATACTTCTACAACGGCTTTTGAACGGCCTTACTTCTGCCTGTGGTTCCTAGTAGATTCAGCTAAGTCGCTGATCAATTGCCATGCCTCATCAGTGGTCTTGTACTTCTTCATAGACCCATTGCTAGCACTTTCCAATGTGGTCTTATCTTGGGGCCTCATGCCCTGTGTGATATAGCTGAGTAACACTATCTTGTCGAAGATTATTAAAGCGCTCCCAGTATTCAAAGAGAGTCTCGTTGTCATCTTGAACAATCGTGGAAATGTCTTTCCTTAGTTTATCAGTAACTTCAGATGGAAAGAATTTCTCCAAAAACTCTTTTCTGAGCGTATCCCAGTTGGATACATTTGCTAGGGGTTGAGTGTAGTACCACTCTCTTGCTTTTTCCTCAAGAGAAAACGGGAAAGCTTTCAGCAAAATTGAATTTTCATCTGTACCGTCACGCCTGACAGTGGAACAGGCTGCCTGGAAATCTCTCAGGTGCTTGATAGGCTCTTGAGCAGGTAAGCCATGAAACTTGGGCATCAAATTGAGTAGTGCGGTCTTTATTTCAAAATCTGTAGCCACCGCTGGGTGATGCGCTTGAAACGGTTACATTGTAAAATTAGGGGCTCCTTCCTCTTGGATGGTAACTCTCCTAGGTTCTGCCATGTCGTCTGCACGTGAATCAACCGAATCAGTAGAACGGGGGCTGGTTTCTTCCTCAAGTGACGTTTCAGATCCGCCCTCAGAGCGGACTAACCGACGCCGAGCTCGCCTTATTCGTGAAATAGTCCTTTCAATTTCAGGATCGAATATTAGCAAGCGCGGATCAGGAAGTGAACGCGTCATTTGACGAAAGAAACAGGCAGCTCATAGTAGCAAAATAAAATAAAATGAAAATAAATAAATTCTAATTAATAACTTTAGCACTCTATTGCAACTCCCCGGCAACGGCGCCAAAAATTGATGCGGGCAGAAATTGGTGAATTAAAAATTATTAGAATATATACGTTGCAAGTATAGTTCTTAACTCGCCAGAAATCCACCGCTCAATTTAGAAAGGTGTCACAGAAAATTGAAATTTAAAATACTGGGAGTATGAATCCCTGGTCGTCTCCCAACGAGTTGCAGGAAAGGGAGCTATTTTATTAATCAGATGTTTTCGAAAAAGTTTGAGTTGAGTAAACAGGAAATTAAATTGATAAAATTGAATAATGTAAATAAAAGCCTTGACTGGGAGTTGATTACATGGAAACCCTATTCTTGATGGAATACTCTAAGATTAATTGACAATTGAGAGTTATTTCGTTTAGTTATCCTTTACTAAGTAAGGGAAGGTAAAACAAGTTGGAATGCTGTTCTATCCACAAGTCCCAATCCACTCTGGGGAGGATTGGTGTTAGGAATTAGAGAGCAAACCAACAATAACCCAATTACAATCTTTCTCTTGAACCTTCCAACTCAAGGGTTCCTTTCAATCAACTCCCCATCAAGTTAGGGAACTACTCACTCATTGTAAAGGTAAAATTCATAGCATATGAAAAGGAATTAAAGAAAGACATTGTAAATAAAAATTAAAATAGTCAATTAAAAATAAAAGTGATCCTTGTATTAAATAATCCTAAGAATATTCCAATGGTAAAATTAAACAAAGCAGAGAACATGGAAGAGTAAACCAAGTAAAGAAAACGAACTAGAATGACGAAGTCTTGATGATGTAATAACTCTTCTCAGTGTTCCAATGCAAAGAGCAATCACAAATTAAATCCTAAGAACTATGAATGTCTAGAGAGAAAACCTAGAGGAGGAGTAAAAACTAGATCTAAAATTAAAACTTGTGTAGAATGAATGTTCTCTTTGGTTTCTGCATGTTCTCTGGCTCTAGTCTGCTGTTCTGGGCCAAAAACTGGGTCAAAATAGGGTCCAAAATTGCCCCCAGCAAATCCTGTAGATTATGCAGATCGCGCATGTCACGCGATCGCTGATGAACGAATTCTTGACGGTTTAGAATTTCCCCAAATCAATGAATTCTCGTTGTAAAGTATAGTTTCCAAACCAATCAATAATCATTTCATACAAAAATTTTGGTTGTCACATGTACAAACCCCAATGAAAATTAACCGGGGTATTTAGACTCCGGGTCGTCTCACAAGGAATTGCAATGAAGTGAATGACTATTGGCTATGAAGGGGTAAAGGGGGTTTTGATTGATGAGAGGGCAATAAAATAAATGACAAGAAAAGTAAAGAGAGCAATTAAAGAAAGCAATTAATAAAGAGAGACATTCATGGCAAGTGTTGAAATCATAGGCTTTCTATCCTAGTCATGCAATGATTAATTCATCTTATTTAGTCAACTCAAACAAATAAGGAGAAAGTCAAACAAGATTAATCAATCATACCACAATAATAACAAGAATTTATCTTATTACGTCATCTCCAACATTGGAAGAAGATAGAGGTTATCTTCCATGAGAGAAAGTCTAATAAGACTAGCTAATCTCAATCCAAAAGTCCTAATCAACTCACTAATTAAATTAGCAAAAGATTAGCGTCAATAGAAACAATATTCTAAAAGTCCTAATCAACTCACTAATTAAATTAGCAAAAGATTAGCGTCAATGGAAACAATATTAGCTAACAACTCTAGATCACCAACATGAGTTGGGTTTTCATGACTCAAGATTGCCTAATTACTCTTTCCAAGCCAAGAATGCTCAAAATCTACTCTAAAGACCAACCAAGCATTTTATCAAATACTTGGAAGGCATAAAAGGAAAGCATAATAAATGACAAGAAATAGTAAAATCTATCAACTACCAATTGCAAGAAAAGTAAATCAACAATTCAAATTATCAATTAAAAGAACATCAAACATAAAATTGCATTAAAGAAAATTAAGATCCATCAATTGTTCATAAACATAAAAGAGAGTAAAATAAGAAATTAACAAGAGAAAATACAAGATCAAGGACAATAGAACAATAAAACATAAAGAGAATTGAAATCAAAACAAGAATTAAAAGAGAAATTTGAGAGTGATTAACATAACTCTACCCTAATTTCTATCCTAAATCTAGAGAGAGGAGAGAGCCTCTCTCTCTAGAATTCTAACCTAAAACATTATGAAAACTAAACTATGACTACTTTTTTTTTCATTTCCCCTTCAATCCTTGGGTTCAATAGCATCAGAAATGGGTCGGATTGGGCCCAAAATGAGCTGTAAAATCGCTGGGGGCGATTTCACTAAAGTGGACCCACGGGCAGAATCGGCGCGCACGCGTACATGGCGCGTGCGCGCCCCTGAAGGTGAAGCAAAATATGGCAAAATTTATATCATTTCAAAGCCCCGGATGTTAGCTTTCCAACGCAACTGAAACCGCCTCATTTGGACCTTTGTAGCTCAAGTTATAGTCAATTGAGTGCCAGGAGGTCGGGCTTGACAGCTTTACGGTTCCTTCATTTCTTCATGAGTTCTCCCACTTTGCATGCTTTTCTACTCACTTCTTCCATCCAATACTTGCCTTGTGAACCTGAAATTACTCAACAAACACATCAAGGCATCGAAAGGAATTAAAGTGAATTAAAATCACCAATTTTAGGGCCTAAAAAGCATGTTTTCACATTTAAGCACAAATCAATGGAGAATTGCAAAACCTTGCCATTTCATTGAATAAATGTGGGAAAAGGTGATAAAATCCCCCAAAATAAGTACAAGATAAACCACAAGATCGGGGTTTATCAAATCTCCCCACACTTAAACCAAGCGTGTCCTCATGCTAAGAATAAAGAAGGACAAGAAAAGGGTATGAACATTTATTCAATGCAAAGAAACTATATGCACCTATCTATATGAATGCAATTAAATGCAAAATGATTCTACCTACTTGGTCAAAAGTAAATCAATCTCCAAGAACATATATAAGCAAGTAGGGCAAAGTTCATATGACGATTCATGAATCCTACCAATTCGAATATCAAAATGAAGTTCAAATAGACTTGCAAGAAGAAAGCTCATGAAAGTCGGGAACAAGGAATTGAGCATCGAACCCTCACCGGACGTGTATCCGCTCTAGTCGCTCTAGTGTATAGGGTCGATCCACTCAATTCTCTTCTAATCATGCTTTCCATAATTTATTTTTCATCTAACAATCAACAATTATTCAATGCATGCATACATTCATCATGAGGACTTATTCATAGGTTGTAATGGGGCTAGGGTAAGGTAAGGATGCATATGGTCAAGTGAGCTTGAAATTTGTATCCTTGATTAGCCCAAGGTCTCACCAAACACATATAACAACCTATATAATTCTAATACACAACCTAGCTACCCATGATTCCCACTTTTTCACATACTCATGCATTCTCTTTAATTCATATTCCATATGCATTGATTTTTATTGAACCTTACTTTGGGGCATTTTTGTCCCCTTTTTATTGTATTCTTTTTCTATATATTTTTCTTTTTTTTTCTTTTTCTATATTTTTTTCTGTTTATATATATATATATATTATTTTTTTTTCTACATTTTTTTTTCTAAAGTATGTACAAATGTATCAATGCATATGGTTTTACATATAGTGCATGAATATGTTCCCAATTCCCAATATTTACAATAAAAATAATAATTACACTTTTACCTCAACCAATGTCCCAAGTTTCCCATACCCAAATGATATACACTCTCACTAGCCTAAGCTAATCAAAGATCCAAATTAAGGACATTTATTGTTTTTCGCTTAAGGGTAGTGATGTGCTAAAATTAAGAACGAAAGGGATTAAATAGGCTCAAATTTGGCTAACAATGGTTGATGAAAGGTAGGCTATTTGGGTAAGTGAGCTAAATGAAATGATGGCCTCAATCATATAAATGCATGTATACATGGAATAATGGACATAAAGAATCAAACAAATCAAAGATTACAATCATAGAAAAAGAATAATGCACACAAGAATGGAAAATAAGTGGTTATAAGATGTAACCACACTATAGGGCTCAAAACTCACATGCTTGTGTTCTTAGCTCAAAAACCATGTTCCAAAATAAATTCTTCAAGCAAGTTCAACAAAAATTTTTTTTTTCAAATTGGTAGGGTGCCCTAAAAACAGTTTCTTGGAAAAGAACTCATCACCCTAACCAAGTAGTCCTATCATAAAAAGAAGTAGTGAAATATGTACAAATTCTAACTAACATGCAACCTATCATGCAATGCAACAAAAAATCCTAAAAGACCTAAAAAAGAAATACAAAAGTGTTGGGATTAGAAACTTGTCACCCAAAAATGCCGAGTGGTCAGACGACCTCCCCACACTTAAAAGTTTGCACTGTCCTCGGTGCACTCAAAGATGAGCAAGGGGTACGGTGACTTTTCGAGTTGCTACCTTCAGCTGGTAGGTCAACCAGTGCTGCGTGTTCTTCTCCCGCTTCCGTTTTTGCTTATGGTGCATCAATCATGAAAAACAAAATAAACACCGTAAGATGAGAGAATACAAAAGCAAGGAAGCGTGAATTGTTGGAATGAGGTAAATCACTAGAATTGAGTGGGTGAATTGGTGTGGCATTGACGAAAAATAGGTGTGTGGGTTCTAAAATTGTGCACGGTTTAGAACACACACACACATACTAGTATAAAAAGCTGTGTCACATTTACAAAAAAAAACATGCACTTCACTCATTCTAGTGTGCTTGAAATACTTTAAAAGACTTGTAGGTTAAGTCAACCACACAAGTAGTGAAAAGGCATAAAAGCATTCAAGCAAAAATCAAGCAATTGTGAAATTGGATAATGCATGGACATTGATTAATGTGTAGGTAGACTTAGTGAACAAAATGGTATATGAAACTCACACAATAATCAATGACACATATTGAAGTTGTTGCAACACCTAAGTGACATAGAGGTGGAACACATGGATTCTATGGAACTTAGGAAAAGAGATGTAAAAATCAATCACATAGCAAGCATGGCCCACAAAGCTTTACAAAGCTCAAAAATATGTCACTAGGTAAGCTTTCGATCCAATCTCACAATTCCACAATCTCAATGCATGAAATAAGTGACGTGAATAAGGATAAACCATAAACAAGCATCACCTAAAAAAAATCAATGATAATATACAATTGCCTAACAATAGATGATGAATGCATGGTGGCCAAAACATGCAATTCAAAAGAGTTAAGATGCATGAAGGCAATGCAACAAGTACTTGGTATTCAAAAGTGTTAAACATGAAAAATTCCAAACCAAGTAACCAAATACAACCTCAACAAAGAAATCCAACAAGTTCAATTAACAACAATGATGTTAAACTAACATCCTATTAGTAATAAGCAGCAGTAAACAGTAGACAAGATTAGTAATCCAACACTTATAATGGAAGACAAAAATTTAAACGAACTAACTAACTAAAAGAAATGGTGTTACATGATATTTGGTAGTGTTGGATGATGATTGAAGGGTGGAAAGAGAAGAGAAGAAGGAAAGAAATAGAAAGAGGAGAAAGAAAGAAGGTGAGTGAAACAGGGCAATCTACGCGTGCGCGTCATGTGCGCGTAAGCGTGGATTGATGAAAATGGAAGCGACGCGTACGCGTGAAATGTGCGTACGCGTGCATGGCGAAGTAGAGAGTCGACGCAGACGCGCAAGGTACGCGTTCGCGTGCCCTGGGGCACAAAGTTGGCACACTTCAGGCACAACTCTCGGGTGAATGTATGGAGAGGTGAAAAAACTGAATTCACGCGTACGCGTATGATGCACGAAATTGTGATGTCCAGGCTCAAACAATCCCTGGCAACGTGAGCAACTTGGTACGCGCAATCGTGATTACACTTTGATTATGTAAAATTCATGGCTCTTTCTTTCCCTGGCAATGGCTCCAAGAACATGGTGCCAATACCATGGTTCACAACTTCGATACAACTAACCAGCAAGTGCACTGGGTCGTCCAAGTAATACCTTACGTGAGTAAGGGTCGAATCCCACGGAGATTGTTGGTATGAAGCAAGCTATGGTCACCTTGCAAATCTCAGTCAGGCAGATATAAAATAGTAATGAGGTTTTCGAAATTAATTAATAGAATAGGGATAGAGGTACTTATGTAATTCATTAGTAGGAATTTCAGATAAGCGAATGTAGATGCTTTTCGTTCCTCTGAACCTCTGCTTTCCTGCTATCTTCATCCAATCAGTCTTACTCCTTTCCATGGCTGGCTTTATGCAAGGGCATCACCGTTGTCAGTGGCTACATCCCCTCCTCTCAGTGAAAAATATGCTCACATGCTCTGTCACAGCACGGCTAATCATCTGTCGGTTCTCGATCATGCTGGAATAGGATTCACCCTCCTTTTGCGTCTGTCACTAACGCCCAGCAATCGCGAGTTTGAAGCTCGTCACAGTCGTTCAATCATTGAATCCTACTCGGAATACCACAGACAAGGTTTAGACTTTCCGGATTCTCTTGAATGCCGCCATCATTCTAGCTTACGCCACGAAGATTCTGATTAGGAGATCTAAGAGATATTCATTCTAGCTTGTTGCATGTAGAACGGAAGTGTTTGTCAGACACGCGTTCATAAGGGATAATGATGATGAGCGTCACATAATCATCACCTTCATCATATTCTTGGGTACGAATGGATATCTTAGAAGCGAAATAAGATGAATTGAATAGAAAACAGTAGTACTTTGCATTAATCTTTGAGGAACAGCAGAGCTCCACACCTTAATCTATGGAGTGCAGAAACTCTACCGTTGAAAATACATAAGTGAATGGTCCAGGCATGGCCGAGATGGCCAGCCCCCAAAACGTGATCTAAGATAGCACACAACTGATCAAAGATTGTCAAAAAGACTAGTAAAAGGTCCTATTTATAATAAACTAGCTACTAGGGTTTACATGAGTAAGTAATTGATGCATAGATCCACTTCCGGGGCCCACTTGGTGTGTGCTTGGACTGAGCTTGAGTGTTGCACGTGTAAAGGTCCTTCTTGGAGTTGAACGCCAGCTTTTGTGCCAGTTTGGGCGTTCAACTCTGGTTTTGGCTCCTTTTCTGGCGCTGGACGCCAGATTTGGGTGGAAAACTGGCATTGAACGCCAGTTTACGTCATCTATTCTTGGCCAAAGTATGGACTATTATACATTGCTGGAAAGCCCTGGATGTCTACTTTCCAACGCAATTGGAAGCGAGCCATTTAGAGTTCTGTAGCTCCAGAAAATCCACTTTGAGTGAAGGGAGGTCAGAATCCAACAGCATCAGCAGTCCTTTTTCAACCTCTGAATCTGATTTCTGCTCAAGTCCCTCAATTTCAGTCAGAAAATACCTGAAATCACAGAAAAACACACAATCTCATAGAAAAGTCCAGAAATGTGAATTTAACATAAAAACTAATGAAAACATCCCTAAAAGTAACTAGATCCTACTAAAAACATACTAAAAACAATGTCAAAAAGCGTATAAATTATCCGCTCATCAGCGTACATGGCGCGTCCGCGTGGATGGTCGAAAATACTTGAGGCACGCGTACGCGCCAGGTGCGCGCACGCGCGGGTTGGTGCTCTGTTTTTCAAAATTTTTCCAAGTTCTTGCACCAAACCAAGCATTCCAAACCTCCAAACAGCTACCCAAACACCATAAAACCTTATTTAACCTACTAGACTTCCAAATAAACTTAACTAAGTAATCAAAACATGAAATTAAACTTATTTTACCAATATGTACAAAAGGGAAAAATGAAAAGATGTTACCATGGTGGGTTGTCTCCTACCTAGCACTTTTGTTTATTGTCCTTAAGTTGGACTTATGGGGAGCTCCTCTTAAGGTAGCTTGTGCTTGAAGCTATCCTTGAACATCCACCAATGCTTGAGTCTCCAATAAGCTCCATTCTTCAATGTTAATATCTTCAAGATTTAATGGAGTTCTTCACAAACCATGAGCTCCCAAAGTTGATTTTCCTTGTGCGATCCGGGATCCCACACTTTGTTTTGACACCCATCTTCAAATTGATCATCATGATTCCAATTGGGTGGCATGACCTTAGAATTCTCAATTAGGCCCCCAAACATTCTCCTAGACCCATGCAATTTTGTTCTACACCAACCATTGCTTTTCAACTTTGAGCATGCAACCATCATGAACTTAGAGGAATGTTTCCAACCACTACACAACTCTCTCTTACTCTTAACTCCACAAAGAGCTCTAAGTTGTCCATCATTTTCAATCAAACCATATTCAAGTGAGAAAGCAAAGCTTAGGGATAAGAATTTTACCCACTTGAATGTTGTGTTCGATGATGACTTAGGAAGGGGTGGTCCTAATGGTCTTGCAAGTTCCACTCCCTTGTGCTCTTCTTTGATTATCTCCACCTCTTCACAAGCTTCTTCAATTTCAACCTCTTCCTCTTGGTGGCTCACTTCCAATTCGATCTCTTCTTTATTGCTTACCAAGGGCATGGGAGGTGAGGTATCTTTTTCTTTACCCTCTATGTCAAGCCCAATGGGGAAGGATTCAATTGTACATAAGAATTCTTCAATGATTGAATCCATCTCTTGATCAACCTCTTCAAGGTTTTCCACCATGATATGTATTGGAGATTGTACACCCTCCTCAACATCAATATCAAGCTTCTTGAAAGAGGGCTCTATAATGCTACATTCCCATGGACTTCCAACATCTCTTATGTTTTTAACCACTTCTTCCGGTTCATTTATCTCAACTTCTTCCTCTTGTGACAATTCTTGCTTCAACTCCTCTTCTTCACCTTGAAGCTCTAAACTCACTCTCTCACTATGCTCCTTAATTGCCTCTCCACATTCGTCAATGGAAGTGCCTTGGTTGCTTGGGCTTAGTTGGGAGGAGGCCATATTGCTAACGGCTTCCACTAGGATAGCCATCTTGGCTCCTAGCTCTTTAAACTTCTTTTCATCCTCCTCTTGTCGCCTTAAGATATGAGATTCAAGATCTCTCAATTCATGTGTGGGGGCTTCATCGGGAGGTGATGGTGGAAGAGAAGGTTCATTGTTTGGGAGGAAGGTATCATGTTTGGAAGTTGGTTCATCTTGGTAAGGGTATGGAGTTGTATATTGAGGTGGTTCTTGAGAGTATTTGTGTTGGAATTGTGGTGGTTCCATGTGTGGTTCATATGGTTCATAAGGTGGTTGATATGGTGGATAAGGGTTAGGGTCATATGGGAGTGTTTGGTGGTATGGGGCTTGTGAGTAAGGTGGTTCAAAATTAGGTTGAGGGGGTGGTTCATAGGCATGTGGTGGTAGTTGTTGACAATTACAATAAGGGTCACCACATCCATTAGATTGATATGCATTAGGATGAGAGTTATACCCATAAGAATTCGGAGGTTGTTGTTGCCAATAAGGTTGATCAATCCCTTGAGGCTCCTCCCATCTTTGATTGCTCCATCCTTGATGCACATTTTCATTATAGTTCCCATTTCCTACAACATAATTTGAGCCAAACTCATAGCCAAAGGGGTG
Organism: Arachis hypogaea; assembly: GCF_003086295.3. Lineage (NCBI taxonomy): Eukaryota > Viridiplantae > Streptophyta > Magnoliopsida > Fabales > Fabaceae > Arachis > Arachis hypogaea. The sequence continues at coordinate 27,434,548 of NC_092046.1, forward strand.
AGAATTCATGATATCAAATAAAAACAAAAGCTAACAAAAATAAGCAACTAGTCCTAAGGCTAACAAAAACTAACAAATAAGCAAAAGGCAAACATATTCACAATATTCACAATAGCCATTAACATAACACCATTGCAACTCCCCGGCAACGGCGCCATTTTGATGAACGAATTCTTGACGGTTTAGAATTTCCCCAAATGAATGAATTCTCGTTGTAAAGTATAGTTTCCAAACCAATCAATAATCCTTTCGTACAAAAATTTTGGTTGTCACATGTACAAACCCCAATGAAAATTAACCGGAGTATTTAGACTCCGGGTCGTCTCACAAGGAATTGCAATGAAGTGAATGACTATTGGCTATGAAGGGGTAAAGGGGGTTTTGATTGATGAGAGGGCAATAAAATAAATGACAAGAAAAGTAAAGAGAGCAATTAAAGAAAGCAATTAATAAAGAGAGACATTCATGGCAAGTGTTGAGATCATAGGCTTTCTATCCTAGTCATGCAATGATTAATTCATCTTATTTAGTCAACTCCAACAAATAGGGAGAAAGTCAAACAAGATTAATCAATCATACCACAATAATAACAAGAATTTATCTTATTACGTCATCTCCAACATTGGAAGAAGATATAGGTTATCTTCCATGAGAGAAAGTCTAATAAGACTAGCTAATCTCAATCCAAAAGTCCTAATCAACTCACTAATTAAATTAGCAAAAGATTAGCGTCAATAGAAACAATATTAGCTAACAACTCTAGATCACCAACATGAGTTGGGTTTTCATGACTCAAGATTGCCTAATTACTCTTTCCAAGCCAAGAATGCTCAAAATCTACTCTAAAGACCAACCAAGCATTTTATCAAACACTTGGAAGGCATAAAAGAAAAGCATAATAAATGACAAGAAATAGTAAAATCTATCAACTACCAATTGCAAGAAAAGTAAATCAGCAATTCAAATCATCAATTAAAAGAACATCAAACATAAAATTGCATTAAAGAAAATTAAGATCCATCAATTGTTCATAAACATAAAAGAGAGTAAAATAAGAAATTAACAAGAGAAAATACAAGATCAAAGACAATAGAACAATAAAACATAAAGAGAATTAAAATCAAAACAAGAATTAAAAGAGAAATTTGAGAGTGATTAATATAACTCTACCCTAATTTCTACCCTAAATCTAGAGAGAGGAGAGAGCCTCTCTCTCTAGAATTCTAACCTAAAACATCATGAAAACTAAACTATGACTACTTTTTTTTCATTTTTCCTTCAATCCTTGGGTTCAATAGCATTAGAAATGGGTTGGATTGGGCCCAAAATGAGCTACAAAATCGCTGGGGGCGATTTCACTAAAGTGGACCCACGGGCAGAATCGGCGCGCACGCGTACATGGCGCGTGCGCGCCCCTGAAGGCGAAGCAACATATGGCAAAATTTATATCATTTTTCAGCCCCGGATGTTAGCTTTCCAACGCAACTGGAACCGCATCATTTGGACCTTTGTAGCTCAAGTTATAGTCAATTGAGTGCCAGGAGGTCGGGCTTGACAGCTTTACGGTTCCTTCATTTCTTCATGAGTTCTCCCACTTTGCATGCTTTTCTACTCACTTCTTCCATCCAATACTTGCCTTGTGAACATGAAATTACTCAACAAACACATCAAGGCATCGAATGGAATTAAAGTGAATTAAAATCACCAATTTTAGGGCCTAAAAAGCATGTTTTCACATTTAAGCACAAATCAAGGGAGAATTGCAAAACCATGCTATTTCATTGAATAAATGTGGGAAAAGGTGATAAAATCCCCCAAAATAAGCACAAGATAAACCACAAGATCGGGGTTTATCAATCGCGTCATCCATGCGGACGCGTCATTCGCGCATTTCCTCGCCACACGTTCGCGTCGTCCACGCCTCCGCGTCGCTCGTGCTTTTCCAGTCCGCGCGGTCGTGTGAGCCATGCTGCCGCGTCACTGCGATTTCTCCTCTTTCGCGCGGTCGCATGAGCCATGCGGCCGCGTCACTTCTCGCTGGTTATCTCCTCAATTTCTTGTGTTCCTTCCATTTTTGCTAGCTTTCTTTCCAATCTCCAACTCATTCATGCCCTATAAAGCCTGAAACGCTTAACACACAGATCACGGCATCGAATGGAATAAATGAGAATTAAAATGCATAATTAAAAGTCTCTAGGAAGCAGTTTTCAATCATGTAATAATTTCAGGAAGGAAATATAAATGCATGCTAAATTAATGAATAAGTGCGTAAGGATCATAATAAAACCACACAATTAAACACAATATAAACCATAAAATAGTGGTTTATCATAGTGCTAGTTAAAAATTTGTTAGTTTTGTTGGAGTATCGAAAAGTCTACTATTTATATAGGATGATTCAGTGTTAAAATTGTTAAATTATTATAAAGGAGATAAGTAGCTATGTGTAAGAATCATGACAAAAGACAATTTTTATTGTGCTACTGGTCTGGTATATAGATTGCATGTGAAAGATAAAAAATTCTTAATGTGGGAGGAATTAAGTTATATTACAGGGTTGTGTCAAGTTTCCTTTTGTTACATGGAAAACTTCAATGAAATTGTGCATATGGAGAAAAGAAAAGGAGCCACTACCTTGTCAGCATGCTGAAGATTCAGATCATGGATAAATGATATGGAGTTGGTTGACTTGACATTGAATGTTCGCAAATATACATGGTTTAGAGGTCAATTTGCAATCGCATTGATAGAAGTTTGATTAGCTTGAGATGGTTAGATGCGTACCTGGATACTCGGCTAAGCGGAAGGCCAAGAAGATTATCAGATCATTTTCCCTTGATATTGGAAGATAGACGAATAGTTCAGGGTCCAAGACCATTGCGCAGCTTAGACTCGTGGTTCACACATGAAGGATTCCTAAGAATGATAAAGGAAGAATGGATGGGATTAGAAGATGTACAATTTTTGGATAAACTGAAGGTGTTGTCAACACCGCTAGGTAGACGACACAAGCAGCACTTTAGAAACATAACTGAGAAGATAAAGAAGTTTGAGGATGAGATAAAGAAGGTGGATGATATGGTTAGCAACGGAGTATATGATGGTACAATAGAGACAAGAAGAAAGGCGTTAGTAAGGTGTTGTGAGATATGGTATGTGAGACAAGATGTACACTGAAAGCAAATGTCTAGGTCTTGACATGCTAACGAGATGGACAGGAACGCAAGGTACTTCCACAATATTGCATCAGCAAGAAGAAGGAATAACCGGATTGAGTCATTGGTGATTAATAGGAAAGTGGTGAGGAATCATGCAAGAATTAAGGTTGCCATTAGAGATTTTTACAGGAACCTGTACCACCAAAAGCTTCGTGAAATATTAGTTTCCAAGATAGTTTAGTCAATCAGTTGGAGATGGAGGAAGCTGAAGCGTTAGAGGTGTTGCCATCGATGGAGGAAATGGAGGCAGTATGGGATTACGAATCTTCTAAGGCTTCAAATAGTGATGGATTAACATAAATTTTATAAAAAAAAAGTGTTGGGAAGAGATTGGAGTGAAATTTACTATAGCTGTGATGAGTTTCTTTGAGACGGTGAGGTTACCAGCAGAATCTAATGTCACTTGGATAGCTTTGGCCTCGAAATTTGCTGGCGCAAAGGATATAAAAGACCTTAGACCTATCAGTATGGTTGGATGTGTTTATAAGGTTATATCTAAAGTGTTGACAAGAAGAATGAGGAGTGTAATGCCAGGCCTAGTTAGAAAATCATAGAGTGCATTTGTCAAGGGAATGAGGATATATGATGGAGCATTAATAGCATGTGAAACTATACAATAGTTAAAACTGAAGAAGAAGGCCTCAACAATTATCAAATTGGATCTCCAGAAAGTCTATGATAGAGTCAAGTTGAACTTTGTTGATATTGTGTCAAAGATGGGGTTTGGTAGGAGATGGAGAACATGGATTACAGAGTGCATTAGGTCAGCATCTATTTCCATTCTACTCAATGGGTCACCATCGAAACCATTCAAGATGGAACGGGAACTTCGACAAGGTGATCCTTTATCACCATTTCTGTTCGTTCTTGTTGTGGATGTGTTGAATAGGATGATTGGGGAGGCGGTAAGAAACAGGAGAATATCTCCTTTTTTAGTGGACATGGATAATATAGAGTTATCATATCTCTAATTTGCTGATGACACTATATTGTTCTGCCACCGGAGGAAGAGACAATGAGAAATTACAAGAGACTTCTGAGGTGTTTTGAAATGATATCTGGATTAAGCATCAATTTCAAGAAGTCCAGTTTGATACCGGTAAACTGTAGTCAGAAGTGAGTTGGACAGATGTGCCGATTATTAGGGTGTCAGGTGGCAGCTTTACCGAGGAGGTATCTTGGTATTAATCTTGGAGCGAATCCGAGACTGGTAAAAACATGGAAGCCAGTAATAGATAAGGTAGAGGAGAAACTTAGCTTGTGAAAAGAAAAGGTTCTTAGTAAAGCAGGAAAGTTGGTGCTTATCAAGTCAATTATTAATAGTCTACCTATCTACTATTTGAGTTTGTATAAGATGCCAGTTGCGGTGGCGAAAACAATAATCTCTTTGCAAAGGAGGTTCTTTTGGGAGAAGGACGATGGACGACTTAGGCTGGCTCTTGTAAACTAGGAGTTGGTACAGGCACCGAAGAAGCTAGGAGGTTTAAGTGTGGGAGATGCGATGGTTCATAATTCTGCCTTATTGTTTAAATGGTGGTGGAGGTTTTCTAAGGAAGATTGTCCGCTACGGAAAAATATTGTATGCTCATGCAATAATCTAAACCCTGGACAATTATTGTCTACTCAAGCATTACCAGTAAAAGGGGATCCATGGAGAGATATATGTCAACTACAAATAAAAGAGCAACATATCAGAAAAAAGATGATTGACAGACTTGTTATCGAAGTAGGGGATGATGGTAGATCAACTAGATTTTGGGAGGATACATAATTACGAGCAGAGAAGTTGAAAGACTCATTTCTGATACTCTTTTTGATTTCAAATAATAAAGGATCTGCAATTGGGGAATGTGGGTTTTGGGATGGGATAGAGTGGTTTTAGAACTTCCAATGGAAGAAGAAACTCCGCCAATGGGAGACAGAAAGTTTGAATCAACTGCTTAATATCTTGCAAGCTGTGAGATTGATAGCAAGGGTACAAGATAGAGTGGTGTGAAAATTTGACAAGGAAGACGTTTATACTACTAACTTATTTGTACATGTATTGCAGGAAGAGACCTTGACTGATGATATTCTTAGATACAAATTCATAAGTGGAATCTGAAAAGGACTAGTTCCCCCTCGAGTTGAGTTGTTTACTTGGTTTGTGCTAGTAGACCGGGTTAAAACAAAGGATCGACTAAGTAGATTGGGTATCATTGAACAATGTGATCATGTTTGTTATGTGTAATAAGAAAGTTGAATATGTGCAACATTTGTTCGTTACGTGTGAGTATACTTGGCAGGTGTAGTGCGTATGGATTACTGATGTGTAACGTGTTTGGAGCATCTCAAGTACAATAAAAGAACATTTTGAGAATTGGAGGACGTTGCCTTTGAGAAAAAACTTGCACAAAAAATGGTTAGTTGGCTTTTTCTCAGTTATATGGAATATCTGGATACATAGAAATGAAGTAATCTTTCGGAACAAAGCAACAAATGTGGTAGATTGTATTGTTAGGTCGTTTTGTTGATCTAAAAACTATTGTAATAGCAAACTCATGTTGTTGATGGAGCAATTTACTATAAATAAAGTGGCTTCCAATATTACCAATATACACAATTTACAAAACGGATACTAAAATGCATTTTTCCCATAAATTATGTAAACCGCGACAGGGGACCCGCGGTTTACAAATACATGTAAACCACTACAGGGGTGTCGCGGTTTACGTTCTAGGCCAAAATTAACATAATCCGCAATAGGGTGTCGCGGTTTATGTGTGAATGAGTAGTGTGCATAAACCGCGACAGGGATCCAGCGGTTTATTCATTAGTATAAATACGCTTTAGGGTATTGCGGATTATTCATTTGTGGTTGTTTTCAGGTTTTTAGAGAGAGAAGGAGAGGTTTTCTAGAGAGAGAAAGAAAGAAAAGTGTGGGTTGGTTGAGCTTGTTCGGGTCGGGACTATGGCGGAGGAACGCAGTCTTTACAAGCTCAACGGCGTTGCTAATGACATGTCATTTTGTGCATGTTTTACTAGCAATTTTTATCTATTTTTACTTGGTTTTCATGCATTTTTAGGCAATAAGTAAGTGCTTGGATGAGAAATTCATGCTTGTCCTAATTCAATCAAACATTGTTGATTTTATGCATTTTCATGGGATTTTTTGCAAGATTTAGTTGATAATATGAATGATGCAAGATTTGATAATTATGCCAAGGCTTTGATGTATTTGTTTGGTTGATGACAGGCAAGAAAGAAGCAAAAAAAAAGTACAAAATAAGCTCAAAAGAAAAATTTTGGGACACACTTTGGAATTTGAGCACGCTTTGGAGCCTTAGGCCACGCTTTTAAAAGCGTAGCCCATGATTAAATCAAGGAAGCGTGCTTTGTTTTTCACAAAAGAGCGCTCTCCAAAAGAATGCTACGTTCATTTCCAAAGAGCGCCTGCAATAATGGAGTGGAAAATTTTGGTTGGTGATGCGTAAGTGTGGGTGACGCGTACGTGTCGATGTGACATTTCTGAAGAACCACGCGTACGCATGGCTAACGTGTACGCGTGGAAGTGGCATTTCGGAAGACCACGCGTACGCATGGATGATGCATACGTGTGGAATGGTGATTGTGAAGAGGCCACGCGTACGCGTAGGTGACGCGTACGCGTGGGACATCATTCTCAAATCGAGCGCTATGTTCTCAAAGTGAGTGCTGCTATGGACGTGCAAGCGTGTATCACGCGTACGCATCACAAGGGCAAATTCTGAAGGTCACGCGTACGCGCAGGTGATGCGTACACGTGGATGTGCCAAAACACAAAAGGACGCGCAAGCGTATAGGACGTGTACGCGTGGGTGTAAAAGCGCTCCACTCTTCAAATGAACACTATGCTCTCCTAGAAGTGAATTTCTGCTCAAATTAATCTGATTCCAAGCCCATTGAAACTCCAAAGCAAGCAGAGCCCATTGACATCACTCAAAGGCACAAGAAACAGTTAGAATAGGAATTTCATTTATTTGTAATTTGTTTTCAATTTCAATTTCATTTGTAATTTAGGCAAGCCTATATGAAGGCATCAGTTTCATTTCATTAGGAGAGTCTGTTAGGATGTTCTGGCGCTGGAGTACAGTAGGAGTAGTAGTAGGAGTAGGAGTAGAATAGAAGGCTCTTGTAAACACTTTTACCTTTCTGCACTTTTACATTTCAGTATTGAATTCAATTTAGCTTGTGAAATTTCAGTTTCTGAAAATTCTCTTCTGCAATTTTTCTTTCTACAAATTTTACAATTCAGTTTACAATGAGCTTGATTTACTTTCCTGCAATTTACATTTCCTGCTAGTGTTTCTATAGCAATGATCAATTGAACCCCAACTCATTAGGGGAAGAGCTCTATTGTGATTCATATGAATTAACTGAAATTCTTTTTCCTCTCAATTCATCTGGATAGCTAAGAAATAACTTTTGTTTTGATTGAGATCCATTCACTCCGGAAGGGGGCTTGAATCTGTCGAATTTCCATGTGAGCTTCGCAAGGGGAATCATGGAAATTAGAACTGAAGCTCTATTTCTCACAAATCTCTTGATCAACACCATTCGGGAGGAATTGAGATCTTGAGAATTTGTGTGGCTTATGGATGAGAGAACATGCTTAACCTCTTCTCATGACAATTAGATCAAGGAATTGGCAATACTGATCGTGATTAGAGAGATTGGATTGCCAAGGAATTGGGATCCAATTAATTTCAATCTGCCATAGATCTATTCATATGATTGAGAAGGAAGTTGAGACCCATTTGATTCATTGTGGATTATGATATCTCTAATCCCTGGTGAGTCTTTCTTTCTGTTAATTGTCTTTGAGTTCATTTCAATTGCTTGATTTACTGCTCTCTTTAATTTCCCTGCACCCAGTCCCTTTACATTTTATGCAATTTATAGTCTGCACTTTAATTTCATTACAATTTACTTTCTGTTGATCAAATTTCACTCAATTCACCACTGTTAGCTTGACTAGACTAATCACCTTACTAAAGTTGCTTGATCCATCAATCCTCGTGGGATCGACCTCACTCACGTGAGTTTTACTACTTGATGTGACCCGGTATACTTGCCGGTGAGTTTATGCGAAAATTCAATTTTGCGCCATCAGTTGCGCACGTTGCTGGAAGCATAAACGAAGATGTTAGTTTGGTTATTTTTAGTTAATATATTTCTTATAATATTTTTTCAAGGCTTGTGATTTAGGTATTTAAATTTAGATTTAAATTATTATTTTAAAATCATAAAATTTAGTATTTAATTAATTTAAATTAAAGTCTTGAATCATTTATGCAGGTTTTATTGAATTTTGTGATTAGAAAATAAGAACTGTATGTTATGTAACATCCTACCACACAGAGCTTTACGCCTACGTCGTAAATCAATGGTGGTGAGGTGTCACGACTTCTAAAAACAAAATACATACGTATATAATGGAAGGAATATGATATACTAGGAGCCCGTGAAGAAAAGACATAAGCAAAATTGCATCATACTCAGAAACCAGTAATATACGTAAGCAGAACAATAGAAGAGTATATATATATGATTGAAAGGTTATACATAACAATACTAGTCTTGACCTGCGAAGATAAGGCCGACTAGTTAATATAATAGAACCCAAGAGTATAAATATAAACATAAATCTTGTTTCTCCAGAATCAACCTCTAAGAGGGATGTACAAGTATAAAATATAGCAGTGGAGAATATATATACAAAATATCTAGAAAAAAGTAAAATCCCCAAAAGACAATATTCACTTTGCAGAGAGAAACCGGCATGCTCAACGAGTACATCAGTCTAGTACCTGTAAGATGGAAATTCCCAAAACGGGTGAGAACATCATCCCTTTCGGAGTTCTCAATAGGGTAACAGTTCCAAAGCAAAGACGATGTAAAGACTACACGAATCCTCTAGGCAATCCTAACACTTCAACAAACATAAATCCAAGCCTAGCAATATACTAAGCCAGAAAAAATAGTAAGGTATGCTAAACCAACTAACCGCACTCATGCACCATTAATTTTCCTTCGACATTTCTCTCTCCAATAAACCTCAAGTCCTTTTCAAACTATCTCTTATTAATTCTCTCACCTTTCACTTATCATGTTTCTTTCAGTCTCAAGTTCTCCCCATTTCATCTCAGCCTCCATATATACAAGGTCTCATATTAGAACAGTCACAACAAACACGAGTAATGAAGTTCAAGCACAATCAATTCAATTACAGCAATTATAACAGATAGCAGTTAAACAATAATGATCATATAGGCAAACAACATATACAATAAACACACGCAATCAATGTCACATACATGCAAATGATGCATGCCTGTCCTACTCGCCATGAGCTCACGCGTCGGTTATGTTTTCAGACCCAACTCGGATAAGCGGGATTAAACCACCATCCTTATCTGTAGGTTCCATAAACAAGCGGGATTAAACCACCATCCTTGCTCGGAACACGCAAGCGGGATTAAACCACCGTCCTTGCCTCCACAATAAGCGGGATTAAACCACCATCCTTACTGGGCACTTCGAACAAGCGGGATTACACCACCATCCTTGCTCGATTGCATTTACAAATCAATCTGCAAGCGGGATTAAACTACTGTCCTTGTCCAACATAAAACAATATGCAAGCGGGATCACACCATCATCCTTGATAAACAATTCACCCATACGTGAGTGGAATAGAACCTCCGTCCTCATTGCAGGCGGGATAAAACCACCATCCCTGCATATGCACAATAACCACGACGAGCGGGATCAAACCACTGTCCTTGCCGGGACAAAACTCTTTCAATAAACCAAGTCCTTGGGATATAGTGCCCGGCTCACTTTTAACCTCATCAAAGTCACTCTCATCCTCAACATTTCACCAATCTTTTATCAGCAATTGTTACAACAATATACTCTCAAAAATATTTGATAATAATATAAAAATCAATTCTTAAATCTCATACCCAAGGTAGTCACCAAAACAATCATCAACAGCCAAATTATAATCTTGTTTTTAAAATATCAAATGAACTCGGAATTGCACAAACTTTATATCCATACGACCATTTTGGATTAAGATTTCTATTAAATCAAAAATTATAATTTTTCACTTACTCTAGCTTCGGGAATAGAAGAAAAACCGTGACTACTCTGCAGTGCTTAAAAATCAGAAAATAGCAGCAGTATGTAATATTCAAAATTCAATACAAAATCCAGGTTAAATCTAATGACTGATAAACCACTACTTTATGGCTTATCTTGTGCTCAATTGAGTGGATTTCATCAACTCTTTACCCACTTATTCATAATATTTACATGGTTTTACATTTGCCTTCCTAATTATGTGCTTTGATTGAAAACATGCTTCTTTGATCTTATATTTGCTTATTATTAATCCTCTCTTATTACCATTAGATGCCTTGATATGTGTGTTAAGTGTTTTCAGATATTATAAGGCAGGAATGGCTTGGAGGATGGGAAGAAAGCATGCAAAAGTGGAAGAAATGCAAGAAGTTGGAGAAATTGCTAAGCTGTCCAACCTGACCTTTCTGTACTCAAATGGCTATAACTTTAGCTACAGAGGTCCAAACGACGCGGTTCCAGTTGTGTTGGAAAGCTAACGTCCGGGGCTTCGATTTGATATATAATATGTTATAGTTCCCCTGACGCTAGGTGACGCGACCGCGTGATCCATGCGGCCGCGTCACAGTGACGGAAATCCAGCGTGGCAAAATTCGAAACAAGAGAATTCTGGACTGTTTCTGACCCAGTTTGCGGCCTAGAAAACACAGATTAGAGGCTATAAAGTGGGAGAATACATATATTCATAGGAGGCTCTCATATAATTCACAATTTTAGGAGTAGATGTAGTTTTTAGAGAGAGAGGTTCTCTCCTCTCTCTTAGGATTAGGATTTAGGATTTCTCTTAGTTTTAGGAGTGACTCTCAAATCCCAAGTTCAATGTTCTTTTATTTCTTTTCTCAATTTTGTTTATGACTCTCTATGTTTAGATTGATTTTCTATTTAATATATTTTTGAGGTATTTCAGACTTATGATTGCTCCTTTTTATTATATAAATTATTTGGATTTTTCTCTTTTGGCTTTGGTTGAGACCTTGGTAACTCTTGAGTTATCAAACTCATTGTTGATTGAAAATTGGAATTAATTTGTCCACTTAACTTACCTTCATAGTTAGAGGTTAATAAGGTGGGGGAAGAATCCAATTCTCATCACAATTGATAAGGATAACTAGGATAGGACTTCCAGTTCTCCATACCTTGCCAAGAGATTTTATTATTGTTAATTTATTTTACTTGTCATTTAAATATACCTGTGCACATTGCCCAAACTCCAAATTTCTCAAACCCCCAAATTTACAATCTCCATAACCAATAATAAGAACATACCTCCCTGCAATTCCTTGAGAAGACGACCCGAGGTTTGAATACTCGGTTATCAATTTCAAAGGGGTTTGTTACTTGTGACAACAAAAACGTTTGCACAAAGGGATTTTTGTCGGTTTAGAGACTATATCTACAACGCGACTGTTTTTATGACATTCTTTACTGGCAAAAATCCTAACGTCAAAATGGCGCCGTTGCCGGGGAATTGCAAACGTGTGCCTTATTATTGGTTATTGTAAATACTTTTTTGATTTTTGCTTGTTTATTTGTTTTTATTTTTGTTTTTATTTTTGCTTTTTCATAAATTAAGAGGTTATTGGTTTTTATTTAGTTATTAAAAAAAAATTTCAAAAATTTGTTCTTCACGTTCATCTTGACCTTTAAGCTGTTCTTAGTTGTTTTCTTCGTTTTGATCTAAAAATTTGAAATTTGGTGTCATTTTATTGTTTTTCTCTTTCCTCATTAAATTCAAAAATATTTTTAATTAATTTTTTCGAAAAAAATTCAGATTTTTATTTTTAAAATTTTTATCTTATCTTATCTTATTTCAAAAAAATCAAATTTCAAAATTCAAATTTAAAAATTTTCAAATTTCACAGATTCAAATTTCAAAAATTTAAAATTCAAAATTTTAAAATTTCAAAATTTATTTTTCAAATTAAAAATTTAAATAACCTTTTAATTTCAATTTGTTTTTATTTTTTTAATTTTTTATTTTGCTACTATGAACTCTCACCCCTTTGGCTATGAGTCTGGTTACAATTATGTTGCAGGAAGAAGAAATTACAATGAGAACAGGCATCAAGGTTGGAACAATCAAAGATGGGAGGAGCCACAAGGATTTGATCAACCCTCATGGCAACAACCACCTCCAATGGACTATCAACAACCACCACCATGTGCCTATGAACCCTTTCCTCAACATAACTTTGGACCACCAAACTCACAAGCCCCTTTCCGCCATTCACCTCCATATGACCCTAACCCTCAACCACCATACCAACCACCTTATGAGCCATATGAACCATATATAGAACCACCCTAATTCCAATCCAATCGCTCCCAACCACCACCACTTTCTTTTGTAGCATGTCCAAGTCCGGCAACCCGAGAAGCAGAGGATCGCCTAAGGGAAACAGTAATTAAATTTTAGGCAACCGTTCAACAACTAGGGCAAGCAATGATTCAATGGGCTTCTAGACGCTCAAATATACAAGGATCAGCCACAGCTCCATGTGGACAGTCTAGTGAAGAGCGTAGCATGAAGGAGATACCAGAAACCCCAGTGGACAAGACAGAGAATGAATTCGTACTAGAACAAGTAGAAGAAGCTGTCATTGTTCAAGAAGAAGAAGAAGTGGTTGAAGACTTAGGAGACGCAGAACCTCCATGGGAAAGTCCAGTCATAGAACCCCCTTCCAAGACATTTGAAATTGATGCTAAGGAGGGTGTACAACCTCCAAGGCATATCACAGTTGAAGACTTGGAAGAGGTTGATCAAGAAATGGAGATTCAAGAAGAAGAAGCACAACCTCCCATGCCCTTGGAAAGCAATGAAGAGAAGATTGAATTGGAAGAAAGCTACCAAGAGAAAGAGGTTGAAATTGAAGAACCTTGCAAAGAGGTGGTAATTATCAGAGAAGAGCATAAGGGAGTGGAACTTGCAATTTTATTAAAAATACCTCCCCCTAAGTTGCCATCATCCTTCACAACATTCAAGTGGGTAAAATTCATATCACATAGCTTTCTAATCCCACTTGAATATGGGCTACTGGAGACGGATGGTCAACTTAGAGCTCTTTGTGATATTAAGAGTAAGAGGAAGATGGCCAGTGGTAAGAATTGTCCTGCAAGGTTCATCATGGTTGGAAGCTTTAAGTTCAAACGCAAGGGTTGGTATAAAGCTCAACTGAATGGGTCTAGGAAGCTGTTTGGTCGCTGCAGTGAGAATTTAGATCACCTTTCACCCGGCTGGAAAAATGCGGATCGAGACAAAAACGGGTGTAAAAGTAAAGTTTGAGATCCTGGAATCTGTTCTGGCATTTGTCACCCCAAGAGCCTAAGAATCTGTTTGAAGCTTCTTAAGGGCTTTACATGCTTAGTTTGGGACCCCGGAGGACACTGGAATCATAAACATTGGTGGAGATTCCTGGATGAGTTCAAGCACAAGCCACCATAACAGGAAGCTCGCCAAATGTCCAACTTAAGGACTTTAACTAAAAGTGCTAGGTGGGAGACAACCCACCATGGTATGATTGTTCCCATTTCATTACTTAGTTTTATTTATTTTTGAATTTTATTTTATTTTGTTATATTGAACCTGGAGTTTTGCATCACATTCATATTAACACTGCATTCTGCATTTTTCAGATTAAAAAAAAAAAAGCGAGCATGGACGCGACCGCATCAGCGACGCGTCCGCGTTGCAAGGAGATGGGAGACAATATTAATATGAACAGAGAGTTTCGCAGGAGCAGCGCTGGAGGTGTGCCAATGGCACAAATCACCCTACGCGACCGCGTCACCCACGCGGCCGCGTGACCTGAAAATCGACGTCAACCAGGTGCATGGCCGAAAGTTGAGCTGGAGTTGGGCTGGACCCGTGCTAGTAGCACAAGCCCTGCCACGCGAACGTGTCACCCACGCGTCCACGTCATATTGAAAATAAGGCCACCCGCGCGATCGCGTCGACCACGCGACCACGTCACCCAGAATTTTGACAAAAAGAGTTTCGAACAGAGAGTTGTGCAACCGCGAGGCTGCACTCGCGCCACTAGCACAAATCAAGTCACGCGATCGCGTGCCCCACGCATTCGCTTCACCCAACCTTATCGCGCACCACGCGACCGCATCACCCACGCGACCGAATCGCCAGCGTCGCACAACCTATCCAGATTAGTGCCAATTTTCTTATCTTTTCTCTTCTAATCCTAATTTCTTCCTTCTCTCTCCTTTCTCACTTTCTTTTTCTACTTCTCATTCTTTTTCACTTTCATTTTATTTTATTTAATTTATTTGCATACTTTCATTCATTGCATTTTAATTTTGTGCATATTTTTATTTTTCTAAAATTATTGGTGTTCAAATGTTCTTATTCAACTGTTATATCTGGTATTATCTTGGTGCTTATGACTTGTTTTATTCTCATTGGGTAACATTATTTAAATCAATGCTAATTTTTATGATACTTGTACTCCTCTTGCATTGACATGTACTTATATTGATATTTTCATTACCCACACTCTTCCCCTTTGTTGCAAATTTTGCACCATTGGTATGCCATGGCTTCTATTGTTTTCTCCCTTACATGTTGAAGCTTCCATGTAAATGAGACCCTTATCATTTGGCATTAACCCATACTTCTTTTATTTTCTTATCTCTATTTCTGGGTTACTCTTCTTCCCTTTTTCTTTCAGGATGGCCACCCGGAAGGGAAGCGGAAGACATTTTACATGGGGAGACAGATAAGTCCATCTGCACAATCCTTAGAAAAAAACAACAGTTGAAACAACCCATCCACCTGCAAATCTTAGCATGCACCGAGGACGGTGCAATCTTTAAGTGTGGGGACGTCGATATCGATCTCCGTGGGTTAGTACTTTCTTTTCAACACCAATAATTTTATTTTCTTTATTTGTTCATTGTTGCATCTGCATATTTAATTGCATATTTGTTTGATTTTGTGCATTTAGTTACTACTTGGTTAAAATAATAAATTTCTTTTTAAGATCCTATTTTTGAAAAAATTTCACTAATTTAAATAAAAAATTTTAAAAATTTTTATGTGTTAAATTTGTTTGAAGTTGTATTTGGAACATGGTTTTTGAGTCAAAGAACACACAACCTGTGAGACTTTGAGCTTATTTACATGGTTACATTATTTAACCATAAATATTTTATTCCTATGTGTTCCCTTCTCTATGATTGTAATCTATATTTTGTTCCAACCTATATGTACATTATTTAGTGTATTTACATGTTTGCATATGATTGAGGCCATTATTTGATTTTAGCTCACTTTTTCCAAATAAGCCTACCCTTTAAATCACCCTTATCAGCCACTTTGAGCCTTTTTAATCCCCATTTATTCTATATTTTACCATATAACTAGCCTTAAGCGAAAAACAAATTAATTATCCCAATTGAATCTTTGGTTAGCTTAAGATAGTGTGTTAATTAAGTGTGGGGAAACTGTGGGAACATGGGTTAATAAGGGAATGTATCATGTTTTTAATTTATTTGAATATTGGGAATTTGGGAACCTACTCATGAAAAACCAAAATAAAAAAATAATAGAAAATCCATGTGCATTGATAAGTTATGTTTATTTCTCTATAAAAAAAAAGAAAAAAAGAAAAAAAATATATAATATAAATAAATAAATAAAGGGGACAAAATTACCCGAATGTTAAGTTAATGAAAAAAAATCAATGCACATGTGATAAATTAAAAAGAAAAAGTTGATACATGAGTATGTGGTGTAAAAGTGAGAATTATGGGTAGCTAGGCATGAATTTAAAAGTATATAGAGTATATGTATATTAGGTGAGAGCTTAGGTTAATTGAAGATTCATATTATAACTCACTTGGCCATACATATATCCTTACCTTTACCTCAGCCCCATTACAACCTTGAAAAAGACCTCATGATGTTTGCATTGGTATATTAAATTTTGTTGATTGGTTAGATGAAGAACAAGGTTTAGAAAGCATGACTAGAGAAGAGTAGAGTGAATAACCCTATACACTTGAGAGATTAGAGTGATATACACTACCAGTGAGGGTTCAGTGCTTGATTCTATGTTCCCTGCTTTCATGAGCTGTCTTCTTACAAGTTTACCTGATTTTTATTTTATGATTTAAATTAGTGAAATCTGATTTATGTTTGTCTTGGAGAACTTATTTATTTTTAACAAAGTAGGTAGAAACATTTTGCATGTAGTTGCATTCATATAGATAGGATTGCATTTCATACATCCTACCATTCCTCTTCATCTTTATAGCCTCTCTTGAGCTTAGCATGAGGACATGCTAGTGTTTAAGTGTGGGGAGGTTGATAAACCACTATTTTATGGCTTATCTTGTGCTCAATTGAGTGGATTTCATCAACTCTTTACCCACTTATTCATAATATTTGCATGGTTTTACATTTGCCTTCCTAATTATGTTCTTTGATTGAAAATATGCTTCTTTGATCTTATATTTGCTTATTATTAATCCTCTCTTATTACCATTAGATGCCTTGATATGTGTGTTAAGTGTTTTCAGATATTATAAGGCAGGAATGGCTTGGAGGATGGGAAGAAAGCATGCAAAAGTGGAAGGAATGCAAGAAGTTGGAGAAATTGCTAAGCTGTCCAGCCTGACCTCTCTGCACTCAAACGGCTATAACTTTAGCTACAGAGGTCCAAACGACGCGGTTCTAGTTGCGTTAGAAAGCTAACGTCCGGGGCTTCGATTTGATATATAATATGTTATAGTTCCCCTAACGCTAGGCGACGTGACCGCGTGATCCATGCGGCCGCGTCACAGTGACGGAAATCCAGCGTGGCAAAATTCGAAACCAGCGAATTCTGGACTGTTTCTGACCCAGTTTGCGGCGCAGAAAACACAGATTAGAGGCTATAAAGTGGGAGAATACATCCATTCATAGGAGGCTCTCATATAATTCACAATTTTAGGAGTAGATGTAGTTTTTAGAGAGAAAGGTTCTCTCCTCTCTCTTAGGATTAGGATTTAGGATTTCTCTTAGTTTTAGGAGTGACTCTCAAATCCCAAGTTCAATGTTCTTTTATTTCTTTTCTCAATTTTGTTTATGACTCTCTATGTTTAGATTGATTTTCTATTTAATATATTTTTGAGGTATTTCAGACTTATGATTGCTCCTTTTTATTATATAAATAATTTGGATTTTTCTCTTTTGGCTTTGGTTGAGACCTTGGTAACTCTTGAGTTATCAAACTCATTGTTGATTGAAAATTGGAATTAATTTGTCCACTTAACTTACCTTCATAGTTAGAGGTTAATAAGGTGGGGGAAGAATCCAATTCTCATCACAATTGATAAGGATAACTAGGATAGGACCTCCAGTTCTCCATACCTTGCCAAGAGATTTTATTATTGTTAATTTATTTTACCTGTCATTTAAATATACTTGTGCACATTGCCCAAACTCCAAATTTCTCAAACCCCCAAATTTACAATCTCCATAACCAATAATAAGAACATACCTCCCTGCAATTCCTTGAGAAGACGACCCGAGGTTTGAATACCCGGTTATCAATTTCAAAGGGGTTTGTTACTTGTGACAACCAAAACGTTTGCACGAAGGGATTTTTGTCGGTTTAGAGACTATATCTACAACGCGACTGTTTTTATGACATTCTTTACTGGCAAAAATCCTAACGTCAATGACCTTAAAAATAAATATGCTTCAACTTCACTTATCCAGGTTTCTTTTTCAAATTGTTCCAGGTCAATACCATTTTTAATGAGAAAGTTATGTAACTTGGAAGTTGAGTAATTTTTTGCAGAATTCTGTTTTAAAAGCCAATGAGCATATCCTCTTCCAAGTCCCATAATTCACTCAGTAAAATATGAACAGCCCTGAAAATTTAAATTACGTATGATAAACATACTTAATTTTCACCTCCAATTGGTTTCACCTCAATACCAATCCAAAATCAAAAGTTATAAACTTTCAAAGTTACTGATTTAAGAGAACAGAATCTGGCTTTTACTGCATAACGCATCATATTTCAAAAATTCATATCTTTAAAATACAATTCCAAAAATTCTAAATTTTTATAAAATTAAAGTATTAGGATCAGAGTTTTATTTAAAATTGATTTTATTTCAAAATTCAAACTAGAGAATTTTCAATAGAGAAAACAATTTGTTGCTGTGTTAAGCATTCTGTTGAAAAATCAGATTTAACAACCACACTTCAAAAATTTACCATAAATCATAAACTTAACAAAAATGTCTCAAATTCACCAGTCCAGCTCCTTATATTCCCAAGCTTAATCCAGACTTAGTCCCATGCAATTTTGATCATTACAGAATTAGTTATAGATTTTCAAAGTTTCTCACTTCGTTTAAAATAATGCAGAAAATCAGATCCCACGATTTAACTTTGAAAAATCATAACTAATATTCCAGTTAATACAAAACCTTCAAAATTGAATCTTAAAAATCATACTTATTATAGTTTACTTAGCTCTTAATTTCTTATCATTTCAAACACTATTGAGATACTGGTTCACTTTTAAAATTGTCGTTTGACTTTAAAACTCAGATTTTCAACAAGTAGTTCAACATTTTAAGATTCAATCCTTCAAATATTCTCTAAACTCAATTCCAATCAATCACCAAGTCCACCACCATTACAATAATTTACACCGATTACCTTCACTTACCTCATAGGGGTTTCCTCACCCTATTACGGCCTCCGACCCAATATCCAAATCAATTAACAATAAAATCAATAAATGCCATTCACTTTATAATATCACAACAATTCTTAATCAATACACACATACATATAGCCATTCACTATCCACAACAACAACCAATTTCAATCCACACCTATCCTAAGGTCAACTAACCTAGGTATTCACATAACTTTACATAGTACCTACTCAAAACTCAAACACGTACCTTGAATGTCAGCGATTCAAACTCTTGAAGCCTTGTGTAGCTCAATATTCAAGGTCCACCATCCAAATTTGCCAATCAAATTCCATTTCATATCAAATTCAGCTCCAACAATTCTTTATTCCATATAATCTAGTCACAATATATCTCAACATTTATTCTAGGGTTCATACATAAAATTAGGGACAATGAAGAGAGTTAAGCTTCCTTACCTTAACCCACACGAAATATAGATGGAACCTACTAGGAATTCATGCTAGAGCATCCCTAAACAACCAAAATTACAATAACTCAACAACCCCAAACCAAAAACGCAAATTCGTAAGGAACAGAAAACTGGGCAAAAAACTGGGAGCTCCTTACCACAAAGCTTAGATAGAATTGAAGAGGATGAGAAGAGTTACGCGTGGCCGTAAACAGCTCGTCAATCGGAGTTCCGAATCAAAAGTTACAAGCAAAACAAGATGAAAGTGAATACAGCTCTAGGTTTTGGTTACTCTCTTCTCTCTCACCGTGTTCTCTTTGAAAGGAGGAAAGAATGAGGTATTTTGTGCTGAAACAGATCTTTATATAGTGTGGGCTTGGGTCACTTGGGCCCAGTTCACTCGATTTGGCCCGTTAGCCCAATTTTGGGCCCAAACCTTTAATATTAGTGTTTAAATTCATATTTTAAATATTTCTATTTTCTCAAATTATAAATTCTAAATTCCTAATCTTATTCACTTATAATTAATTTACTCACTTGCAGTGCCAGACTAACTTAAGCCGGTACTGCCGGTTGAATTACCAGTACGCGTTTTTATGCGTATTTCCACAGAAGATTACTTTTTCCCATTCGAAAAAATTCACTAAATCCAATTATCATAGTTAAATCTTCAAATTCCTTAGTCTTGATTTTTGACTCCGTCCAGACGTGTTTTAACTATTTTAACTTGATGATTAATTATCCAATTAATCCTTTTATAATTTTCTTGGGTCTTACATGTTACCTTTTTAAACTTTAATATTGTATTTTTTGTGTTAGATTACTTTAAATTAGTGTTTGATTTTTTATTTATTTGATTTCTTCTGTCACATGCTCCAGCCAACTAGGTGTATTTATAGTGTCCGGAGGCATCAGAAATGACAGGATCATACCATATCTAGAGAGGGCTGGTTTGTACCACCTGGCAAGGCTCAACGCAAGGTTATTCTGGTTGGACGAGCCCTTAGTCAGCGCTTTCATTGAGAGGTGGCGTCCTGAGACGCATACCTTTCATATGCCTTTTGGAGAGAATATCATGCTGCAGGATGTAGCATACCAGTTGGGGCTGCCCGTGGATAGTTTACCTTTATCCGGGTGCCTTACAGATTGTGAGAAGCTTATGGACGAAGGCAAACCGGCGTGGGAATGGTTTCAGAAACTGTTTGACAAGCTTCCACCACAGAATAAGGTAAAGCAGTATACAGTCCACTTCACTTGGTTTCATGAGAGGTTCAGGGTGCTGCTGGATGATGCTACAGAGGACACCGTACGCATATATGCACGGGTTTATATTATGATGCTACTTTTCACTCAGTTGTTCGGTGACAAGAGTGGAAATCGGGTTCATATACGGTGGTTGCCTTTTATGGTGAGGCTTGATGATATAGGCAGTTATAGTTGGGGGTCGGCAGCGTTGGCTTGGCTATATCATTGCATGTGTCGGGTAGCCAACATAAGCGCGACAAACTTGGCAGGCCCCTTGCAGCTACTACAGTCATAGATTTTCTGGTGTTTTCCTAGCCTCAGGCCGCAGGATTCGACGCCTATTCCTTCCCATTAGCTTCTAGGTATACATATCTGCACAGTTAGACTTGAACTGTAACTTTTTTTTATTATGGTTCTACCTGTTAACTAGGTCATTAGCAATTTATACATGTGTAAAACATTGTATTCGTTCAGGTGGGCCACCTACTTACCGACATCCGACCACAAGGAGGAGAGAGTTATCAAGTGTCGCCTTTCATTGGACCGCTTAGGTGATTGAGATGTAAGTTTATTCATTTTGTTTTCATTTTTATCTAGTAATTAACTATATATTTATTAGTTAATGGACTAACGGAGTGTTCTGTCAACGTTTGTAGATTGTTTGGGAGTCTTATGCTTCGCTTGACGTGATGGCCGTTGTTCATCCAGAGATTCTCACAGAGGAGCACAATCGATTATGGCGCGCATGTACTTGTTTGATATACTTCGCCGTTATTGAGTGGCACCAGATGGATAGGGTGCTGCCACAGCTGGGTGGCGTTCAGCACGAGCCTGAGCCGGCCTCGAATATAGACTGGCTCCATTCCAAGGATGGGAGGGGTGGGGACAGATGGTTCCCGAGCTACTATCAGGTATGGCACCTTAGTTGGAGAACAGGGTTGATTCTGTTCTGAGTATCCCTCGGGTGCCTGATCCCGGGCTGTCGGCAGACTTTCTGAGATGGTGGTACAGAGTGGCTCATAAATTTCTGTCGTCGGATTTTTTGATTGCCGATCCTAGGACAGAGGAGATCAGTCAGGATGTTATTCAGAGAGATTCGTCACATGTGCCTTCTAGGGTTCCGATGCTGGACGTGCCTGATAACAGGCGCGTGGAGAGGCGACGACGCATTGGTACCCGGGCTACAGACCAGGAGTGGCGATGGCTGGATGAGATGATTCAGGATGACACAGCTGGTGGCGACGGAGTAGGACATGCCGATCACCGTGTCCGGCGTGGCTGTCCTCAGCGTCGGGGTGGTGCATCAGGGGTTGCATCTGGTAGTCCTGGTGATAGACCCACTGAGCAGGCAAGGGCGGGGTCCCAGGGGTGGGCATGCCCGTCGATCCTCCAGCACAGCAGCGCCAGAGGCCAGCCAGAGTGAGACGGGCCGCTCGATGTGGTACAGGGTCGCATCTCTTAGGCTTATTCGGGGATGACTCTCACGAGGAGGATGAGAACAGGCAGGAGCCGTAGCTGTTTATTTTATGTTTTCATTGATGATACCTATGTATGTCTGATTTGTCGTGTACTTTTTGTATTATGTGATGGTACTTAGTTTACTTCCATGGACTTATGTATGTGTTATGTATGTTTTTATTTACCATGGACTTACTTTATTTTATGTTTCTGCACACTGCTCATTCACGCATAAACCGCCTACTCATTCACACCGCGACACCTGTAGCGGTATACGTGTATTTGTAAACCGCGGATCTCCTGTCGCGGTTTACATAGTTTATGAGAAAAATACATTTTGGTATCCATTTTGTAAATTGTGTATATTGGTAATATTAGAAGCCACTTTATTTATTATGGTAAATTGTCCTTGTTGATGGCTATGTCGGACATAACATAGGAGTTGCTTTAGTTTATTTTTTCTGACATTTGTACGCTCCACTCTATATGTTGAGCTTGTTCCTTCTTTCAAAATAATAATAATAATAATAATAATAATAATAAAGTTAAAAAACAATAGCCACACCAACTATTTTTTAGATAGCGCACATGAATGCCGGTCACTATTTCACAATCAAGTCAACAAACTGCTCAATTGTACAGTTTAGGAAAAAATCTTTCCTTAGGCTGTTAATATCTATAATTTATTTTCCCAAATCTCTAGTTAAAGAGGAAGGCAGGATGCTATTTCCTCCTTTAATTAAGGGATAGGTGCCCAACTGCCCGTGGCTTATGAATTCAGCCTTTGTAACCTCATCAAATACATTAAGAATTTGTGTTATGGCTAAAATCTCATGTTTTTAAGTTAAATCACAGTATGGTACATCTTTGCAGACCAAGAGACTCAAAAATTCTTTTGCCAGTAGGCCAAAAGAGAGAGATCCAACTCCTTGGACGTGCGTCAGGTGCAGCTTCATGAGAATCCTCTGAATTTGTTCCATCGGCGTCACTGTGTTCTTCACTGTCCTGGTTTTCACTTGTACTTGGATTTCCATCTTCATCAGCTTTGACTTCTGAAATCTCTCCAGGCTTCTTGTCGAAAAGCCCTTTAAATTGTTTCCGAGCTTTCCTCTCAACTTCCTGCATGTGAAATGATATAAGAATAAGGTCAAACCAAACCAAAGATCAAACAGGCATGGCTCCAGTTCATAGATTAATTATTTCAAACAGTTAAAGTTTGTGGTGGAGCAGGAAATAATTGAACCAAAACAAGGCCAATTTATAGTCAAATTCAGTTCAATATTAGAAGATAATAACTGCTTTCAAACCGACCTGTTCCTTCTGCTTCAATTTCGAAAGAGCTGCAGTTGCATCAGGTTCAGCTGACTTGTCAACTTTCATCATCTAAGATAGCGCATATGTGAGTTTAGAAATGGATGAGACTACATCTTAGATTCTAAATCCAGTACAGTATGAAGATCCGTACCATTTTGAAATCATTCCTTGCTTCTTCAAAATCTCCATTAGCCATGTAGGCCATTCCACGACGATATAAACCCTTGACATGTGCAGGCTTTGCTTCCAAAACCTGCATCATTCAATGAAGAAAGCATATTACGAGGCATTATTTAATATACAGAACATAAAGCCAAATGCTATGTTCAATTTAAGAAAACAAAATAACAACAAGAGTTTCATAAAGATCCAAGGAGTCCCTAAATCTTAGATGCTAAGCCAAGTACAGTAAGAAGATCTACTTGCTAATTAGAAAAAACAGTGCTGAGTGCCTACTTGGTAATTAGCCCATACGTTTCTTATATTTTCATTCTCTCTCAACAGGGAACATCAATTATCTACTTAAAAATTAATAACTTCTTTTACCAACAAAAGGCTTACCCTCAAATTCAAAGTAATAAAAATTATCCAAATGAAATAAAGAGAAGATACATGATAGCAGAGATGAAGCATACCTTGTTGCAAGTCTCAATGGACTTTCTGCATTCTCCTACTTTCAGATAGCACGCAGCAACATTAAGGTGTAACAAATTCTTTAATCATGAGTGAAAAAGATATACAAAAAGAATTAGTCTACATTTCTTAAGAATATTAATAAAAATTAAAACAAGGAAAGAGACACAAGATCGCTTACCCGTGTATCTGCAAATATTTTTCCTTCTTCATCATCTTGTGGATTAACATGATTAAACTCTCGTAGCACCTGTTACCAACAACCACATAATGTTAGCAAGTTTCAATGGTATCATGGTAGGGTGAGACTTTGACACAGCAAAAAACCACTTAAATAGTTATTGATCATACTGTTTATCCCGTTTTAACATCAATATCTTGATGACAGAAAAATACTACTTAAGAGGTGAATGTGATATAGACCTTGTATATATAGACTTACCCCATCATTTTACTGACACAAGAGAAAGGCCTAACTAAAAATAGATGTTTGTCACTGTTAAGTACCCAAGTAAAGAAAACAAGAATGAGGAAAAAGCAGTTAAGTTAGTTAGAGAAGGGAAAGGTAAAATAGCTCCTTTGCCTTTTATTTACAAATAGAGTGAGACCAGCTGAGGTAACAAATAGGACAGCCGGAAAATTTGGTGGGGAGGGCACAAGTGAGGGATGAATTATGTTATAGGAGACAGGATTGCCAGTGTATATAACGGGGATGAAGGGAATCAACACGGAGAAGGATCTAGGCTGGGGAGGACCTTAGGAGAGTGATAACCTCCCGAATGCTACCTTGTTTCCTTCCTTTCAATACTTAGTTCTTCAATGAATACATCAGACATCAGACACCGGCAGAGTATCACCTTGATATCTTCCAGCTCCTCTGTTTCTTATCCGCTCTTTCTTCTACTCTCTTCTATAATTCTATACTACAGCTTCTATTCTTATTCTGCTGCTACTGCTAGGCCTTACAGTTTCCCATGGAAATAGTAATACATGGTCCAAAGTTTGTTTTTACGATAGGAGTATCTATCTTTTCTCTATTCTCTCACTATCCGATCTACAAGACATCCATGGGTCCACTAATTCTGAACACTATTCATAATGACAGTTGCTATGCATGACATCATAAACTAAAAGTGGGAATTTTGAGTATGTGTTTATTGAGATTTAAGAATCCTAGTTTCCTACTCAATGAGGACGAAATATCTGGAAATACATAGTTTTTATCTGGCTAAATCCAACACTTCTGACATCAATGCAAAAAAGATATTTAAGGAAGGTGAATAAGAGCCTTGTACGAGAACTATTGTTGCTTGTATATGATTTGGTATCACAAGAGGACATATACCTTTTCATACTTTGCCTTTGCAAGTTCATATTTTCCTTCTTTGAATAGCCTGTTACCCTGAAATTGGCAGCAGGAGACATTCAATTCTTTGTTCAAAACAAAGGTAAATACATTGCATTCTATTATGCCTACGTAAGGGATTATTGCACAAGTTGAAAACAAATAATATGTACCAACCAAATAAACCATATTGAAGCTACAATTATATAGAACAGATTAGAATTAAAAGCAAATTGAAGAAACAAGAAATCAAACAATATTACACCTATAGTCATCTATTCAGGGATTTCCAACAGATGGTAGATCAGTCATAAATTCAGTGCAACAGTAAAGCACGACTTTGAAATAAATTCAGTGCAAGAGTAAACCACTAATTCATTGCACGATAGTGATAGATAAAGTGTCATCTGTCCATTAGTGTGAATATGCATATGTACACAATTGAAATAAAACTACAGGTTTCTTTCACAGGAAGTGGTAAATTGGTTCCTTCCCCATATAGTGCTGCTCAAAATACAGAAAAAAAGACATGCACAAGCATATCTGGTAATTGTGCCATGCACCATCATGTCATAACCAATAACAAGCTAAAGATTGAATGATGAAAATTGTGCATATCTTTTGCATACCGTGTTTCTGATCTTCTCAGCCTCATTCATTATACTATTAAAGTCCAATCCAGTCCAGTCCTGCAATGAGAATTAAATTATAATGCAGAAGGAAGTGGTGTGTAGTTTGTAACATAGAAATAACAAGGGATCAAAGATTTGCAAAATAGAAAAAAGCTAATTTTATATTCTTTGATGATGAGATTTAACTCCCCGTTTGTTGTTTATCACCTGCAGTTTGATATTTGAATTATCATCCTTATCTATAATTTCTACGTTCAATTGACACCTTCACTACATTGGAGCATTGAAGGTCTTATAATTGCTAGATGTAAATATACAACTACATTAAATAATTTGAATTTAACTAAAGTTATTGATAACATACCTTTGGCATTTCAAAACCAAGAAGTTCAATCTCCCATTGAATATGAGCACCCTCAGGGACATTTGCTGGCCTGATCATGAAAGAAATATGTGGAATTGAGATATTTTGATTGCCAATGCAGTGGAATACTTCAAGAAATATAAATTGAAGGTCAAAGTTTAAAGGGTTTAATCGCAAACCTTGGAAACTTATCATATGCATAGTCAGGGGGGCATGAGACAAGAGCTATCTCTCCAGGAAGCATCAGACGAACACTCATTTCAAATCCTTCTGGCACCTAACAGAAAGGAAATAGGAGATTACAGTGCAACAACATATGTAAAGGAAATTTCCAAGGTTTATAACAGAAAGGGGACATTATTAATTGACTTTCTACAAAAGGATTTTCCAGACAGAAAAACCTATGGAAAATGAATATCCAAAGAGCCCTTTAGCTCATTTATGCCACAACTTACCAGACCTTCTCCAGAGCAGAACTCCAAAGGCTCACCATCATTATCAACTCTTGTATCGTAGAATACTCTATTTTCTTCATTGACAATCGTGCCCTTGTAATGTACACGAAGTAGGCTGTCATGAAGAGGGCAATCCATTGGGAAGTCACCTATTTGTAACAAACAAAATGCAATATGATAATAAGTCATCCAAAAAAAAAGAAAAAAAAAAAGAACTAGCACAAAGGCTACGCAAGTGCAAGAACATAATTAGTTTTTCATGTAAACACAATGAGGATTGAACTCATAGCAAAAAACCATCTTTGGTATGACTCAACAATCAGCAAGGCATGTTCCACAAAATTGTTATTATGTATTTCCATTATAAGACATGAAGTCCTAATACTAACACTAAATTCTTAGTTCGCACCTTTGCCATCACGAATGCGGCGCTTTATTAGGCGCCCATCTCCAAGCATGTCCCTCACCTGTTGATATGTCACCAGCAAGAAATTTCACATCTTTTCAATGTCTTGCTCAGGGAGAAAAGAATATAAAATGTTTCAAACATAACTAGCATCAATACAAAGT
Source organism: Arachis hypogaea (assembly GCF_003086295.3). Classification (NCBI taxonomy): domain Eukaryota; kingdom Viridiplantae; phylum Streptophyta; class Magnoliopsida; order Fabales; family Fabaceae; genus Arachis; species Arachis hypogaea. The sequence goes on from NC_092046.1 coordinate 27,462,070, forward strand.
ATAAGTTTGCTTCAAGCGAAACCGCCTAGGGAAATACCAGAAATATACCACACCCATGGTCATACCAATAACATTACAGGTTACAAACCCATTTCGTGCATCCTAGATTAAGAGCAACCAAGATTACTGGCCAGGAGCTTTCCAGTTAACAAGGAATATAATTCCAACTTCAATACCACAATCGTTTGGCTATTATATGAAGTTATACTGACATACAATGAAAATACAACTATGCAAGATACATATCAGGAAATAGTTATGGGGACTCAACAATGCAGAATAGAAAGTAAGATCTATAAATCTATCACTTAAAAAAGAAAATTAGATAATTAAAGAAGAATGCTGAAACATTTTGATTTCATTCCTCAACAAGCTCAATAATAAATCACGATTTATAGTTAGAATGATCTTGCTCACTTGAATAAAGTGGACGAGCTCCACCTCAAACTGCACTTCATCGTAATCCTCTATTACAGGCATCAGTGGAGACTGAGTTAAATACTGACTTGTAACATATATAACAGCCTTCTCTTCCCGAGTCATTGTTCCTATTCCCATTTCAAGACCTTTAGGTACCTGATTTCAACAGAGGTAGGGTAATTGCCAAGTTGAAAAGCGTAGCAATCAACATTATTGTCAACAAGCATTTTTCTAGGATATTTCTAATGCAAAAATGCCTAAGAAATGTATTATTTTTCCCCTGCTGCCTACTGCTGTTATTAACTTTAAGGGAACAAAATGCCTAGCAGAATCAAGAAAAATAAATATATAAGCAGAACTCATCAAATCACAGAAATATTTGGCATATTAAAGGCAACCGATTCATTGCAGTACAAGTATTCCATGACAAAACAATTAACAGGAAAATAACAGATACATAAGCAAAGATATCTAATTTAACCACCTCTGATTTTCCAAATGTAAAGAAGTATGGTTCTCCTTTTGTATGTGACATAATCAATTTCCCTGTAGCTGTCTTTGCTGAAATCCTGGTAATGACCAAACAAAATATCATCACAAAGTTCCATACAGCCTAAAACAAGTGGGGAAGGACAATACAAAAATGAAAACAAAGATCAGTTTTACCAAGCCTTCACTTCGTAAGGTTCTCTTGGAGATTCCCAACCCTGACCTTCATTAATAACCTGCAGTAATAAAAATAGTTGTATGGTGAAATGTATAATGTAACTCGGATAACGGATTTAAAATGAACAATTCTCATCAAAAGAGGGTGCCTTTTTCAGATTGCATGTTAACAAAATTTTGAATCCACGAATTTAACATAAGAAACAAACTAACTATAAATATAATATATGTATAAAATTACAAACTCTGAAATTTCAAGCAGCATTGAACTCTATCTTGAACTGGAACAATCAAATTAGTAAATAATTTTAATGCTAGCTGTTTTGCACTCACATGATTTAGGAGGACAAGGTGAATGATAATATTGTTAGAGAGAGAGAGAGAGAGAGAGAGAGAGAGAGAGAGAGAGAGAGAGAGATGAGATTGTCTATAAGAGAGGAGAAGAGAGTTCAAGGGGTTTTTATCTGGGAAATTAGGCTTGATAGAACTCATAGGAGAGTAGTAGCCTCTCGAATGCTACTTATATCTTCCTTTTCTGCATATCTCAATACATTTACTGAGGCAAGAATGATATCTCAATGATATCATTCATCCCCTCCACTTCTATTCCATCTTCTTCTGCTATCTACTCTATTCTTCAGATTTATCTACCACTATACACTATATTCTGCTCTATTCTCCATATTATCTGTTTAATTTGGCTGCAATGGTAATCTTACACTAGCATATGACAATAACGACACAAGCAGTTGGGTGGCAACCTTCTACTTATATGAAGTGTAGACTCCCATGTTTGAGACACAAGCAAATCTTTTTTGTTTATCTTTGGTTCAACAACCACATTTCTTATTACAGTCATCCAAAACCACAAAAACATATAGAAACTTTCGTTAACTATGAAGAATCCAAACCAATTATACCTTTTTCACAACTCCCAAATCATCAGTAACAACCTGGAAATATAAACAAAATCACAAAATATAATTAGAACAAAGTTCAATACCAGAAGTAGTTATTCAAAAAGGAATATAAATACCACATAAACACCAGAAAACCAGTTCTGCACTACTGAGGAACACAGCAAGAATATTTATGAATACAGTTAACAAACACTACAATATTATTGAAAATATAGACAATAAAAAAATAATATTCCCTCCATTCTCAAATAAGTATCCAGCTTTTTTTTTCAAAAAAAAAAATATATTTCACAAATAAGTGTCCATTTAGTAAATTAATGTAAAATTACCATTTTTTTTCTAGTCATACCCCTAATTAATGGATGAGAGGGAATAAAAGTAGTAAATAATTAAATAGAGTAATTATTGCTATCAAGGGTAATTTTTGCAACTTACTTTTTAACTTTTATGACTCCAACACATTGCAATCATTTTATTAATCCACATGAAAATTCAAAAGTGGATACTTATTTGAGCAAAGAGGGAATAATAATCTTGTGATCAGAAGAGAACCACAATTAACAACTGGAAGTCTTCAGATATGCAAAAAGTAAGCAGAAACCAAAATTCACTAGGATATGACAGATGGAGAACGAAAGTGAAAAGAAGTCAAAAGCATACATCCTTGCCTTGGCTTTGAAAAATTCTATCAGCTCAATTTCAAAGTGAAGTTCATCCTCCTTTGGAAAACTATCAGGAGCAGAAATAGGACAATCATCCTCACCATAGTGCATCTGAGGCTTCATCTTGAACTGCAAGAATAGGTTACACAATCTAGTTAATAAAAAAAATAACCAATAGAGTTATGCAATTTTTCAGTTTAAAGAAAATTTTATTATAAGAAAAATGATAAAAATAGAATATCTCTGCCTAATAAAGACAGAAATTGAGAATGTGTGTGTAAAATATATATCATTAAATCCTCATATCAAACCCTACACAAAAGTAGAAAAGCAGAAAACACAAACCTATTCTTTCTAAGTAAATCACATCGATTTAGACCAGGAAGACAACAACATTCAATAATTAGCATGTTACCATTGCCACTTCACCCTTCAACATTGTTGGGATTCCTTCCAGCAAGCCCAATAATATCTTGCTTTTGCCTAAAACATGTCTTATTGGTGTGCCCTTGCCTGTTGCAATGATGTAAACAGTTATCTAACCTAGGAACTATGTCTTCAACAGGAAATAATCAAAGATATATTGCCATTTAAAGCCTAATTTAAGATATTTGAACATTCAACTTCCAAAATGTTCTATATAAGTGCTTTCCATTATGAATTTGCATATCGAGTTTCAAGCAAACAATGGAATCTAAGTCAAGATTTACAAATGTCTAGGAGATTACGAAGAAGTAGTACCTCATCCAATTCAATTATTAAACAAAAAAGGACAAATCACGTAATTAGTAACCACAATTACAGGATTAAATCAATCAATTTTTGGAACAAAATGCACACCAATCACCATAACTCACACTCACCAATTTAATCATGGGCATTAATAAGGCAAGAAACAACTTAAATTAAATGAGCTCACCTCCATAATCAGACCTAGTAGATTCCACAAGCACTCCGTCTAATGTTCGAACTGTGGAATGATAAATAACCTGAGATAGAAAACATATACATTGATTAACACAAGCATTTATATTTTACCTATTATATACTAGAAAAATGCATATTCACATATCACAAAAATAACCTGATCACCATCTGAAGGTCCAGAATCACCACCACCAGGCCTCACAACCGCTTTCATCAAACTCCCAGGCACAATTTTCTTCTTCCTTTATTTTCCCAAAACAAAAACATTTGGAATGCAATCATCATCAAACTTCAAATAAAACAAAAAGAACCAAAGATATATACCTCTTCTCATCCTCAGAAAGTGGCTTCTTCTTTGATGGTGCAAGGTCTTGTTCCGTGTCTAATTCATTCACAGCCATATTCACTGACAACACTGAATTTCCTAAACAGGATTTCCGCTCCCAGTTATCTGCTACCACTGCAAACAACAATCAAATAGGTTCAAAATTGAGACTCAATTTCCAGAATTGTGCTCAATTTATTGATGTTTCTCACATGAAAATATGTTCCAGTTAAGAAACTCAGAATGATTTGTTTACTTTTTTCCTTTATTTTTATATATTGGTGAGTAGCTGTTAGTTGAGGAATTGGTTACCAAACCACGCGCTAGTTTGACATTATTTTTTCTTCTTACATTAACTGGGTTTTAGATCATCAGAGAGAAACAGAGTCATAGAGTGGTACCTCAACTTCTGAGCTTTCTTCCTTTCGGAACAGATAGAACCGTCGAGTCACAGCTTTCTTCCTGTGAGATCTGCAGTGCGAGAGGTTTATGGTGGTGGTTTTGAACATAGTTGTCAGAACTGACCAGTGACTGAACCGGTCAAATTACTGGGTCACTGAATCTCTAGTTCAACCGGTAAATCACTAGTTGAACCAGTCTTATTTAAATAAAAATATATAATAATCAAAAACATAAAATTAAATTTTGAATTTTGAAATACATATTTTCACTAAATTTGAAGCAAGTCTCAAATTTTAAAAATAACATACGAAAATAGACATAAAATTAGACAACACCACTACAGTAGTATCTTAATTTGACACAATAAAAATAAAAATCTATAAACTATGTCCAAAGAATAATTTCAAAGTCTAGATATCCGTCTTCATATGACGTTCTTGGGATGATGGTGTTTCTGATGAAGCCATCTTAAAATCCCATAAAAGAAAAAAAATTCAATCAACTAAGTAACTAATAGCAAAACAAACCAGCATCATTACAGCAACAATCAACAATCAACAAAACTCATAATCAGCGAAACCAATTCAACAATTAACAAAACCGCTGCATATTCAACAATTAAACCATATTCATAATCAGCAAACCCCTGCATATTCATATTCGTAAACCAATTCAGAAACCAATTCAACATTTCAATTCAACCACTGCCATATTTACTTCTAATCCGCACATAAACCAATCAACAATAAAATTCACAGCAATAACATCAATTAATCAACCTGGAAAAAAAATAAATGCTCACCTGTTGTTGCAGAGGCAGAAGGTGGAGGACGAGCAGCAGTTCAGGCAGCAACAACCACGGAAGAGAGGAGAGGGAGGGACGGAGGCGCGGTGCGGCGAGACGCGAGCACTCACCAGGAAGTACAGCTGGAGGAAGAGAGGCAAGACGCGAGCACTGGAGCACACCAGGCGTTGGGTGCAGTGATGGCGGACGACGACAACACGCTGCACGGCTGCAGGAAGCACAGCTCGAGGACTCACTGGCGGAGGCGCGGCGACACGCGAGAGAGAGAGCTGGGTTAGGTGGTGGGTGGGTTGAGAAGTGCCTAGGATTTCTTTCTCGTTTTGTCACAAAAAATCAAACCACGTCGTTTTGGGTTAGGGTTTTTTTCTAAAAATTATCAACCGGTCTGGGTTTCTCAACCTTCCGGTTCACCAGTTTTACATAACTCGACCTAATCAAACCGGTTCTCACCGGGTTTGTTCGTATCAAGTCCAACATCCAGACCAGATCGATTTAGAAATCGGGTCGCTGGTTTTTGTTTTTCAGTTCGACCATATGGGTCGGTCTAAATTTTTCAACTATGGATGGTCGGTCTGAGTTTTTCAACTATGGTTTTGACTTTTGAAGGCTGGTTTTCTTTTGTTATTATTTCTTTTTTTTTTTTGTCTAAAGATAGAAATAAGACTAAACCCAAAATCTCTAAGTAAGAATGAAAAGATTATGTCATTTGAAGTATAACTCGTTAATTTTTTTTAATTATTAAATGAAGAAATGATATTAATATGAATATCTAGTCAATTGAACAATATACTTCTTTTGGTCTGATCCCTCACTTGGGGAAAACAAAAACTAAAACTAACCCAATATTGTGAAATAAATAAATAAATAAGAAAAAATAAATATAAAATAAAAAATTATAAATAAAAAATTTTAGTATTAATATTTACTAATATTGTTATTTTAATATAACATTAACTTTTATATGATGCATCATATATAAAGAGAAGTGTTTATGTTATTGATGTGTATCTATTATTTGAGACTTAACTCTCTATTTATACACGTATCAAGTTTCTTATTTTCAAATTTCATTAATGCAATCTATTTTGAGAATTCGAACTTTCTTCTTATTGAGAAATTGAGCCGCCCCAATTTGGATATCCATCTTTATCACAACACTTCTCCTTGTATGTCTATTTAGAATTATGTCTCGTTAAAACCTTATTAAAGGAAAACTCATTGGAAAAAAATTTTAGTGAAGGAAAAAGAGTACAATATCCTTTATGATGAGAACTGTCTCATTAAAAACATTGTCAAGAAAAATCCAATACAGAGAAAAACCTGACCAAGGAAAAAAGAGTACAGTCTTCCCTTCTTGTCGACATTATTTAATATCTCGAAATCGGCGCATCATAATCTGATGTACCAATCTTTTAAAGTAGGATTTTGAAAGTAACTTTGTAAATAAATCTGCAAGATTATCGCTTGAACGGATCTATTAGATATCAATTGTTCTTTGATTTTGAATATCATGAGTGAAGAAGAATTTGGGCGAAATATAATTTGTTCTATCACTTTTGATATATCCACTCTTAAATTGAGCAATGCATACTATATTATCTTCAAACATAATAGTTAGAGCTATTTTATGATCAATTAGTTCACATGATGACAGAATATATTGAATTAAACTCCTGAGCCAAAAACACTCGCAACTTGTTTCATATATCGCTAGTATTTCAACATGATTAGAGGATACTGCTGCTATCGTCTGTTTTGTGGACTTCCATGATATAACTGTATCACCATATGTGAATAGGTATCTTGTTTAAGATCTTTCTTTATGTAGATCAAACAAGTATCCTACATCTGTGTAGCCAACTAATTGTGACTTGGATTCATATGGATAAAACCAACCCATATCAACTGTTCCATAAAGATATTGAAAGATTTGTTTGATTCTATTACAATGTCTTCTGTTTGGAGAAGAACTATACCTTGCTAGTAAATTCACGGCAAATGATATGCCAGGTCGTGTATTATTAGCAATATACATTAGTGCTCCAATAACACTGAAATATGGTACTTCAGGACGAAGGATATCTTCATTTTTTTTCTTTAGGATGGAATTGATCATTTTTCACATCCAAAGGCCTTACGATCATTGGGATACTTAAGGAGTATGACTTATCCATATATATCCAAGGACATCACGTTTTGCAAGTGAGTCTAACCCAACCTTCATAACTCCTTCCAATTTTGGCCAATCATTCCTTTGTCAATATTTTTCGACTGTTCTTGGCTCAAGATCTTTACTTTCGTGCATGATGTTTAATGCCACATTATATGCAAATATTTCAATGATAATTATTTTATTTTGGTTCCATTTTTTCTCATGTAAAGACATAATTTATCGAGATCTCATCATTTTCACAATTTTCATAATTTTCAAGTACCTAAACGTCTTCTAGTGTCAAAATTATATCAAAATTTTAGACAACTGCGAGTGTCTTTACTATGTCTTTATTTTTTTTCAACAGGAACAGTATTGACCTCTTTTCTTTTTTAAGAATTTTTGTCTTTGGAACCGAAAAGCCTACCACACTTCTGACGTGAATTTGTTTTAGTGGTCATTTGTCCAACTGGAATATTAATTTGAATTGGGGTATTTTCAACTGGTATATAGGATTTAGTTCTCCTTTTCGTATCAGCAAATGTATCAGGTAATTTATTTGCTATTTTTTACAAATGTATAATCTTTTAAACTTCTAATTTACATTGCCCTGATCAAGGATCTAAATGCATCAAGGATGATGCATTCAAGTTAAGTTCCTTTTTAAGAAACTTATTCTCTCTCCCTAATGTTAAACATTTTGATTCATCAAAATGACAATCTGCAAATCGGATTTTAAATAATCTCTAGTTTGTATCTCAAGATACCTCACTATAGAAGAACAATCATATTCAACATATATCCCCAATTTTCTTTAGGGTTCCATTTTGGTGCGATAAGGCAGTGCAATTGAAACATATATCGCATACCTGAATATTCTCAAGTGGGAAACATTTGACTGCTAGCCAAAAACTAATTACAAAAGAGAGAGAATTGATGGTAACTTATTGGTTTCAAATAAATAAGTGCTGTAACATGTAAAATAGCATATTCCCAAGTAGAGGTTGGGGGATTTGTTCTCATAAGTAAGGGTCTAGCAATCAATTGAAGCCGTTTAATAAATAACTCTACTAGTCCATTTTGTGTATGAACATGAGCTACTGGATGTTCAATATTTATACCTTCGGTCATACAATAAGTATCGAAAGCTTGAGAGGTGAATTCACCAGTATTATCAAGATGAATTATTTTGATTGAATTTTCTAGAAATTGTGCTTTTAATCGAATAATTTGATCAAGTAATCTCGCAAACAGCAAGTTGCGAGAAGACAATAAGCACACATGTGATCATCTCAAAAGTACGTCCATTAGGACCATAAAATATCTAAAAGATCCACATGGTGGATGAATATGTCTACACATATTGCCTTGAATTCTTTCTAGAAATTCAGAAGACTTAAATCCAATCTTTACTGGTGATAGCCTTAAAATTAGCTTTTTCTGAGAACATGTACAACAAAATTCACTAGATTTAAAATCTTCTGGTTATTTAGTGAATGTCCTTGAGAGTTTTCAATAATTTTTCGTATCATGGTTGTTCTAGGATGCCCCAATCAATCATGCCAAATTATGAATTCATTTGGACTAGTAAACTTCTAGTTTACAATGATATGTGATTTAATTGCACTGATTTTAGTACAATATAACGTAGAAGAAAGTGAGGGTAACTTTTCTAATATAACCTTTTTATTTAAATCATGAGTTGTGATACATAAGTACTCATGATTTTCCTCATTCATTGTTTCAATATGATATCTATTTCAGCGAATATCTTTAAAACTCAACAAGTTCCTTAGAGACTTAGTAAATAATAATGCATTATTTATTATGAATTTTGTTCCTCTAGAAAATAAAATTATAACTCTTCCAAAGCTTTTTATCACATTGTCTGAGACAATAATTGTATTAACATATTTTTTTGTACAAGACGAGTAAAATATATATTACTTTTGAAAATGATATGCGAACTTGCAGTATCCGCAAGGTAAATATCTTCGTTATATGTCCTTGCGATTTTCTTCAAAGACAAACAATAATAATAAAATAAATAAAAGTATATGCGCAGTAAAATTGTATTTCTAATTGGAATTATTTTTTTAAGAAGCATTGTACATAAAAATAATATCATATACTAAAATAATTTATTATTATTATTATTATTATTATTATTATTATTATTATTATTATTATTATTATTATTATAAAATTGGACACATTTAGTGATTTTAAAATTCTTAAAAATAAATATTAATATTTTATTAAACATTATTTATATACATAATACTTGAAATTCAAATGCATAGGAAATAAAACTTAACAAAAAGTTTCTTACATTATTTATTTACATAAGTACTTAATGAACCTAAATATTAAACTTTTCAATTATTGATTAAATGACCAATATTTCCTTCAGAATCCTCAAAGAAATCAAATACATCATAATAAATGGTGTAATTTTTATCAATATCATTCGAAACAAAATTTGTCATTTTCTTTCTCACAAGGATACTTGATAAAGATTAACTAAGTGCCTTGGACTACGATAGGTATAAGACTAATGGCTCTTTCCACTACAACGAAAATATTTATCCTCTATTGATTTATTTTGTCCATTATTTTTTATATCCCACTTCTGGTGAGATCCTTTCTTGTGAACATAATTTTTCTCCCTTCCATAATTTTTCTTACTACTAAAACCTTGCCATTTACCTCATCTAGGGTGCGCTTCATGATTTTTTAAAAGCAATTCATTATTACGTTTAGCAACAAGAATGCAAAAAATTTGCTCAAAATATTTTTTAAATTCTTTTTCTCGATACTGTTACTGTAGGAGCACATTCGAGGCATAAAAAGTTGAGAAAGTTTTCTCTAACATATCATTATCAGTTATATTTTTCCCACATAATTTCATTCGTGAGGTAATTCAGAACATTGCTGAATTGTATTCATTTATTGATATAAAATTCTGTAGACGCAAGTGTGTCTACTCATATCGGGCTTGAGAAAGTATCACTATCTTTTGATGATTATATCATTCTTCAAGGTTCTTTCATATATATGCAGGATCTTTTAGTGTGAGATATTCATTTTTCAATCCTTCGTCAAGATAAGGACGAAGGAAGATTATGGCTTTGGCTTTATCCTTCTGGGATGATTTCAACTTTAATGGTATCTCCAAAATCTATTAAATCAAGATGAATTTCGCCATCTAATATTCATGATAAATAGTTATTTTCAAATATATCAAGAGTATTAAATTTAAGATAAGAGAACTTTGACATAATAAAAATTTATTACTTGAGTCTTCCTAAATGTTGATCAAAGTCTCGTGCTGATAACATGTTGTGAAATAAATAAATAAGAAAGAGAAAATAAATATAAAATAAAAAATTATAAATAAAAAACTTTAGTATTAATATTCACTAATATTTTTATCTCAATATAACTGAGAGGATTATATATATATATATTGCATCGTATCCGAGATTTAGCTCTTTATTTATACACATACTAAATTTTTTATTTTCAAACTTTATTAATGTAATCTATTTTGAGAATTTGAACTTTCTTCTTATTAGAAATTGAGCTGTCCAAATTATTAAATGATGAACATCTATTTTTATCACAACACCCAAAATATTAAAAAATTAACTTTCATATATCATCAATTTATAAAAAAATTTATACGAATAAGTAATTGTGTATTGTTATATTAAAAATAATTAATTTTTAAATTTACTATTTAAAATTTTTTAAATATATAAATTTAATTTCTTTATATTATTAATGTACTAAAATTAAATTCATAAAAAAATTATCAATATCCTAACAAACAAAATTGCTTTTATATTTGTATGAATAAAAAAATACTCATTTATTATAGATAAATCTATGAAAAAATCAATTCCCTTACGCTATTGAGTTATTTTTGTAATGAGACTTACTAAGATATTGTTAATAATATTTAACTGAAAATTATAGTTTTTTAATGTAAGATAAATACATAAAAAATCTTAATTTATTAAAAAACTGTTTTTTTATTAATTATTTTATCAACATATATTGTATGTAAAATTTTAGAAAGATAGACTATTGAAATATGGTATTCATATATTTATGAATTTTTTAATAAATAAATAAAATAAATTTAACATTTAAGTATATATGCGGCTGAAAAATTAGTATATGGTCAAAATTTTGGTGTAATACACGTGAATTGAGTTGGCACGTAAAATGTACATATATGGCCAATAAATTTTTGCAATATGTGTAACACGTGTTATTTATTGCAATAGAAAAAACCACCTAATTTTGACATTTATCTTTTGTAGCATGCGAAAATATAATTTTATAGAATTAACTCAGCTATAAATAAATCACTTTGAATCCCGTTAGGGAGCCAATAGAGGTATTTGTACAATGTGTACAATGAGTTGTTTATTTAGTCCAATATGAATTAAAAATGAAAATTACTCACGAAATAATAAATTTAAAAACTCTTATTCAGTTATTTCACAATAAATTTCAAATTTCAAATTCTCCAATTTTAAATTTCAAATTTTTAAAAAATTCAGTTAGTTATTTCAAAAAAAATAACCATATGAAATTCTCCAATACTCTCTTCTTTTTCAACCGGCGGCCACCTCACCTTCATCAATAATCATCCCATTTCACCATCGCTACTTGACTTGCCACACGCTACTCACCCTTAATAAAAATAACCATCCACTAAAGGATAAAAATAATCATCAGCATACCTAATGAATTGAACATCTAACATATTTTAATTATATATAACTAAACTCAATCCAATCAAAATAATCATCTACATAAAAATAAAATAACCATCCGCATACCTACTAAAATGACCATCCTAAATTGACCATTAAAATAGAAGAAGAAGATGAATAAACAAAAGAAACTATTATTGTGGTGAAACATAATTTTGAAGGACTAGTCATGACAAAAGCGGCACTATTGTGAAGCATAGGGGTCAAATCATGAAAGAAGCTAACCATGCTTGGATCCGAAGAAGAAGAAGAGCATGGTGGTATCATCGGTGAGAAGAGACTTGAAGGAATGGGAGAAAGCGAAGGCACATCAGAGGAGGTGAGGACGGTGTCGGGAAGAAGGCACACACCGGTTGCGACGGAGGCGCTGGACGTCCGGGTTGCTGTGGTGCTGTTAGTTCGACCCACACAATATGCGCGTCCTCCCTTGGCGGTGGCCTGTGCGGCAACGACGCCAGTTGGAACAGTGTCGGCGCGATTTCTGATGGCGGCTGGTGACCGTGGCGTTAGTGTACCGGCGAGACTCCATGAGAAAGGCATAGAACATTGACAAACCGTATTGAGAGAGAGAGGTGAGAGAGGGAGGTAGTTTAATTGTTTTCAAAACCGACGGTAATCTTAATATTTGATTTAAATTTCAAATTGGAAACTATTCAAAATTAATTAGTTACCTATAATTTAGTTTTAATTTCAAATTAACTCCATTGTACATATTGTATAAAACATACATTGTCTCCTCACACTTTTCCAATCACTTTTCATACAATATGAAGTGTGATATAATCCGTGAGTCCAAATTTTTCTCCTTTCTTGTATGTTTTTTATCAATGTGTTGTTAGTTTTGGAGGTTCTTTAGGTGAGTGTGGCAATCAATGGAAGGTAGTACAAATTTGTGAGTGTATCATAATAATGAGGTTATACCAAACGCACAAAAAGGTGTGAATTTTATCTGCAAACATCCATTTTCTTTTGTTATTCTATGCACTATGACGTTTGTGGCGCTACAAAGCAGTCTTTGTGAGAGCAGCGAAAGCAATATTTCGAAGAGGGTGAGAAATATATTATATGGAAACCCCGTGTTAATATTTGGCGAGTTAATACAGTTTCAAACCATGCCCATTATTGATGAAACAAGTATGCAATAGATGTTTTAAATTCATTATCATATTCGAGCTCATGTGCTAGTGATAGAGCTATTTGTTGAGTTTGAGAAAATGGTTGCGACTGAGGTTGAATACGAGTCAAATCTGGATGAAGGGAGGGAATTGATCTAGGATGAAAATAATAGTCACAGTGAAGAGGAGTTCGAAGCTAATTACCAAGTCGTTGACAAACTCAAGGAAGATGTGGACGAAGTGGCGGATGCATTCATGCAAAATGCAATAAGTGCAAGTGCTACTCAGCATGCTTTTGGTGTGCCATCATTTATGTGTGCTCTAGATGTAAGACCCAGAACCTTTGAAAAGTCTTTTTATGATCAAGTCTCAAATCATATAGTTATTTATAGCCTTAATTTCAGAAATTGTTTTTTATTAAAGATAACTAAGGCAAGTTTTGATTTATTTAATTTGAGATAAGTTATGATTATTATCCAATTTTATAATTATTGGATTATTTCCTATATTCAAATTATAAAGTTGGTAGCTGTGAAATAATAAGGATTTTATATGACTTGGATTAGATAAGTAATATTTTAAATATTAATACTAATGTTTTGGGAAAATAAAGGATTTAATTATATTATTTCTAATTATTTGAGTTAGACATTTTATTGAAAATAATTTGTAAAAGTAATGAGCAAATAGTATTTTCTATATACAATTAGTGTTGGATTTAGTTTGGGTTTCAATTACTACATTATTTCCAATTTTATTTGAAATTACCAAAGTACCCTTAACCCTAAGTTTCAAAAACATGAAACCCTAATCTCTAACCCTAATAGCCACCGAGCCTTTCCTACCAAACACCCAGCAGTGGCAGCACACACACACAAAGTTTCCTTTTTCTCTGAAAGAACGAAAAAGAAAGAAGAATGGGGGTAAGGGGAAGGGGCCGTGGAATAAGGGAGAAGGAGAGGAAGACTCGTGCCGGTGTGCTGGTCTCACCGCGGCCATCGCGCCGCCGTCCTGCTCAACGCTGCCATCCCATCTTGCCACGCCGTCGTGCCACGCCTTGAGGGCTGTCACACAAGGGAAGAGAGAAGAGAGCGTGCCGACGCGTCCTGCCGTCATCCCACGTCTCGCCGTCGCTCCACCGTCCCCGTGCCGCCTTCATTCGGTCCATCCGCGAGTCGCCAAACCAGGCTGAGAGAAAGGGAGACGCACGAAGGAGAGAATGGATCTGAGCCCGAGCTGAGGTCCAACCACCGTGTCGGAGTCCTTCCGCGTCGCCGCCGTACGCGCCGTGACCTGCAGCCGCGCCGTTGCCAGTCGTGCTTACTCTGCCGCCATGAAGCCCAGCTGCTGTTGGGAACCTTGTCGCCGCTCATGGGGTGCGCCGATAAGCCTCTGCTATCGAAAAACGTCACTGCTGCTGCGTCGCCAGAGTTCTGGCCGCCGGAAAGACCTCGCTGCCGCAGTGGTTGTGGTCCACTGTATGGCCGCCGAAGAAAACCGCCTTGGCCGCTGAAACCACCGCCGGTAAGGGTCTTTGCAGTTGGTTCTCAATCCTTCCTGTTCCTGGGTCTCATGGTCATGACGTTGTTGTGCAGTCACGGTTATCGTGATCGGAAGTCGTCACCGCTGCCGCTTGAGGTGGCTGCCGCCGATCCGGTTCGGAGGCCGCCACTGTTCTAGTTCAGCCGTTCCTCTTTTGGTTCGGTAAGCATTTAGATTTGAAAGCCTTTTAGTTACCGTTCTGTTATCATACGCTGAGGTTTGTGGCGTTAATTGCTATAGGATTGAGTTTCGGTTGTTGTATGTTGCGATTCGAGTTGTTGGGACTGTTGCGAAAGTGGCTTGGAGCTGAGGTTTTGGTTGCCGTCAGTTCGGGTTGAGGCGGAAAGGACTTGATGAGGCGTTTGGGTTATGGAATTGCGTTTTGAGGTAGGGGCACTTTCCTAAAACTGTATTCTTATATATTGGAATTATTACATATGGATACTGCTGTGAGATATTGTGTATTTGGTGAATTGTATCTGCCTTATGTGTTATTTGATTGACTCGAGTGATTATGGATGTTGGTTTGGTTGAATTGTTGTGCGGCTTTGTGAAATGTAATGTTTTGAAGTTGATTCTTTAAAAGATTTGAAATCTGAGTTTAATCCGTTGAGGATTGGTTTGAATTGAGTCAATTATTTTGATGATGTGAAAAATAGAATACACTCTTGAATTCAGCCTGGCTTGCTTTAAATGATCTGGTTTTTGATAAATGATTGTTATTGAACCGTTTCTTTAGAGCTTTGGAAATGAGTTTATTCGGCTGATAAAGATTTGATTTTTGAAACGGTTTCCTTGAAATATGGAATTGAGATGACTGTTGAATTTGGCTTGCCTTGAACTGATTTTGGAATTCGGGCTGTTGGAAAAGGATTGTGGAATGGTTTTGTTGGGACCCGAACTGAGTGGCAAAGTCCAAGTTTTAGGGGAGGTGCTGTCGAAATTTTTATAAAATCCGAGTCTTTATTGAAATGTTGTCTGGAAAATGATGAGTTAAAGACTTCTATAATTTTATTTGAATTATCAAGAAAAGGATGATTCATGCTTTCGAAATGAATTATTAAAGAGGAAATTGTGATTTAGTCTTGCTTCTTAAGAAAGGCATTGTTTCTCTTTCAAGAGAAAGTTATTTAGATGAAACTTGTGTTTTAAAGCTGTTTGAATGCGAAAAGGGTTTATGCCTTTGAATTTGACTTGGGGTTTCAATTAAAGAAGTTTTAATGATTTTGAAAGGACCTGAATGTCTATTGACAAGTTTCATTTTGAAATGTTTTGAGAAAGGTTTGAAGTACTCTTGACTTCTGAATTCTTGCAAGACTAAGGCAATTTTGAACAGTTGAAACGCTTTAGAATTTATTATGGGGGTTGAAGTTGGTCTTGCCTAAGTAAAGAAAATGGCTTTGAAAGAAGTAAATGATTACGTGACTCGATTTGGCTTAGATCCTATTTTATCACTCAAATCGGAAAGCCAAGGTTTTAATGATTTTAAATGAATTTGGCGAAATGAGTTATGTTATTCTCCCCTAAAGACTTGGGACTCTGCCGAGAAACTTTGTTATAAAATCCCATTGATTGGATGGATGATTTTGAATGTTTCAAAATGAATCTTTAACTTTCCATGGTTATGGAAGTTTTGAAAAGAGGATGCCGAGAGTGGCATGGTTTTAAAAGGGGAATTTACCTTGAGTAAAAGTTGTGGCTTATGAACCTGAGATAATTTGAGAAATGAGATCTTTAAAGCCAAGGTTGAAAAGAGTTGAAACTTGATTTCAAAGTGAAATGAATTGAGAAAATGATTTATGGCTTAAATGCCGATTTCATGAATTTGATGATTTTGAATGTGGAAGTGCTGTTTTGTTGAGAGCCGGAATGGCTGTGTATGATTATACATATTGGTCGGTTCTGGATTGAACCATGAGCCGGAATGGCTGTGTATGATATAAATATTGGCTGGTTCTAGAATGAACCGTGAGCCGGATGGCTGAGATGGATGTTGATCCATGGATGAGATTGAATGCATGTTTATGCTGAATCGTTGATAAATGTGAATGTTGCACTTCCACTATCGGAGATAAGAGTTACCCTGGGAGAAAGCAGTGGCTAGCCACCACGTGCTCCAGGTTGAGACTCAAAGCTCTTTTGACCCTATGTCGTAAGTGTGGCCGGGCACTGTGAAAGCATGGATGAGCTCGCCCCCGTGAATATACACCAGTGAGGGTGTTGGATATGGATCATGATTATGATCAAGTTTATATTGAGTATAACTCGAGTTGGGGATGCGCGACAGAGGGACAGTCCAATGGTTAGCTACCAGGACTTGTCGGGTTGGCTCTATAACCGACAGATGATATCATCAGCCACTAGGGACAGGCATGCATCATACGCATCTATGTGACATTATTTGGGTGTGCATATTATACTTGGTTTGCCTATGTGATTAATTGCTAATTGTTCTACTTGCAATAACTGTTTGTTTGTGCTTGCATCTTCCTATTTTTGTTTGTTACTAGGACTCTGTTGGACTGTGTTGATTGGTTGATGGTTGGATTGTTTGGGCCTAGGGCCGTGGTTGAAATGAGCTGGACCGATGGTTGGTTTCGGTTTTGTGTGTTTATGGTTTGGAAAAATATGAAAGGCTATTTTGGTTCCGCATAGATAAACCGTTTTGAAAGGCTTTTGAGTTCTTGAGAATTGAACGGTTCTTCTTTCAGAAAAGATTTCCAGACTTTACTTTTATTGTAAACTGTTGTTTTTGAAAAGGAGGTATAAGACGGTTATTAATCACTAGTACGTTTTATCTTCACGTATCCTATTACAGTAATTCCCCAAAACCCTCTACTGAGAACCCTTTCGAGGATGATGTTCTCACCCCCCTACATTTTTCCCCTTTCAGGATATGGGCGCAGAAGTTACGAAGAGTTTATTTAGTTGTTGAGATGCTTTGTATTGCCTTAGATTATTTATTGTACCCTTGCCTTTATCTTGATATATTCTGTAAGAGGGATATGGATTGTATTGGTTAATGCTTGTAATAATATTTATATATTTGTATGTATATATATGGATGTACTCTTTATGAGTTTCTGTAAGTTGTATGGTATGTATGGATGTACGTTATATAGCAAATCTATTTGTGGGAGCGGTTTAAAGTTTAAAGTTTTAAACAGGCTCATATTTTAGTATAAAATAATATAAAAGTCGTCGTAATGTCCGAGCTATCAGAGTATATATATATATACGCAGCCGGAAGCGTGAGCTTTGGTAGTTAGGGTGTTACATTATGGTATCAGATCAGTCCTTCCTGTAGAGCCTGAGGAATGGACCGACTATACTTCAGTTGCATACTTTGAGTGTTTGTCATGTATTAGGTCTTGTCGAATGACGAGAATTAGAACTTTATGCACATGACGGTCTATTGATTAACGCTGTTAGTCTTGCATTGCATAATTCCTGATATTAAGTTTGGCCGGCTTAATACTAGTGAATTATGTACGTGAAAGCATTGATGGGTTATCATAGATGTTATACGAGTTTTGAGTAAAGCGAATCGTGGGTTTTGGGAACGTTAGAAACTATTTCTCGAGGCTATTCAGTTGTGTGTCTTGAAATTCTATTCAAGTCGACCTGTTCTTTCATATCCTAACTTGAAGTTCTTGTTTGCTAGTCCTTTTGAAAAGTAGTTTGATTTTTCAACTCTATTCCTCTATCCATATGCATTCTTGTTTGATCTTAAATGCATATGCTCGTTTGGAATTCTTGTTGTATCTATCTTCCTCTGTTTGAGTTCTTTCTGATTCAAATAATCTTTGATATAGCTTTGAACTTATCTTAATGCGCTGTACCTTTTTAAACTTCGGATTCCGAGTTCATTCTTAGAGAACTTGTTGATTCAGTTTTCCTCTTATTTGACAGTGATTACAGCTAATTTTGAGATTTTTATAAAAATTGCTGTTGACTAGATATACACTTATCTATATGTGGAACTTTGAAGATTTCTTATACAGTTTGACAACTATTTATTTCTAATACCTCACCTGTACTTTTACTGGTTTGCGAAACTGCATTTACTTCAAATACAATTTGACTTTCTAGTAATTTTACTATAGTTCCAATGCACAACTTCATTTGATTATGTATTTGAGGTATTTTTCAAAATTCTGGAAAGAAAGGGGATTTCTCGCTTTTATCCCGGTTGAGTTTCATTTGATAAACTTTACTTAATTCATTTTGATTTGAGTCTGATTTAGCATACTACATGGTTTATGCCATTGTTGTTCTTTTGAAAATGTTGGACTCATAGCTTTCTTCTTATGAACGGACTCGTTCCTTCTGAAGCTTTTCACCTCTATGAATGTCATACGTGATTCTGTTTTTAACTAATCTTTTACATCTTGTGAAATTACCATTGATCTTGGTTTGTCCTCTCTTGTGAATCTCATCCATATGTGAGTCAGCTTGATTCGTTTCAAATTAGTGCATTGTTTATTCTCTCATTTTCTCTACAAGAGTTTTTAGTTAAAAATTTATCCTTGAGAAATTACAAATGATTGAGTTATCTTTTTCTATGACTTTTGTATTCTTTTGGATCAATTTAAGACTTGTTTGATGTTTCATGTCTAGTGGATCTTGTTTGAACTACTTTAATTTAAGATCCTTTCTTGTATGGCTTGACTCCTTTTAAGTACATTCTAATCTCCTTGAATATCTTTCTGAGATGGTGATTTCAAGAACACTTTGGAGTCTTGTCTTGAACTTTCTAAAGAAGTTTTGAATTCTCTTTGAAGGAATACTAAACGGAATTTTTTTTTCTGTTGCTTGGTTATGATTGAAACCATTGTTCAAATTTTGGCAAAGTTGTTTTAAAGTTGGCATGCACTATTTTAAATAAAGTTTTGAAGAACTTCCTTGTTTAGTGGAAATCTGTTCGTTTGTAACGCACCACTTATTTCCTTTACCAAATTGTAAGCAAATTTTTACCTCGGAATTTCTTTTCCAAAAAGAGTTTAACTTCCTCTTTCGTCCTTACTATAAATGTTATACACGCTTGTTTGAATATGGACTTTGAGAATTTTTTGAACAAGCATTTGATTCTCTTCCGAGTTGTATGAATTACTTTTGGTTAAGTTATGCACCTAACTATCTTTCTAAAATATTTGAGGAAATATTTTAGCTCTTAGCCAAACTTGTGTGCATTTTGTTTTTAAAACTTTACATAATCTGCTTCAACATGAAATTGCATTGAAGTAAAGCCACGTTTACGCTTTTTCTACTCTCTTGAAGAATGTTTGTTGCTCAACTTTTCTTCTAGACTGCAAAGTGGTTTTTCCGCAAGTTTTTGACTCTTTCATGAACAATGTATTCGAAAGTATTTGTAATCGTCCTCTTGAGTTCTGTGAGCTTTGTCTTGGGTCTGAGATATTCTTTTCTGCGAACCTCATACTTCTTCGACTCAGCTTCAGTTTGTTTCAAACTGATGCGCTGGTTTTCTTCCAATTGATCCTGTTGGATTTCTTTGATACAAGGGCTACCTTTGAAGTTGTCAATTGATTTATTTCTAGCAAACTTCTTTGCTTGAGCACCCTTATTTATCTGGAATTGGATACATTCTCTCAAATCTATGAGTACTATCTTTGACATTTGACTCTCCTTTCTAGAATCTTGTATCCTTCTGAGTAGACTCGAGAATTGTGTTGATATCACGTGCGACTTGTAGACGTAGTAACGCGATGCGTTAGTTCTTTAAGACGTGATATGTGTATACGGAAGTTGAAGCGGTAGGTGTACAACGTTAAGAGTTATGGGTGTTCTGTTCCTTGCGGACGGGTTTGCGGTTGTTAGGCTTATGATTGGCTATGAGGTTGTAAAATGATTGGTGGAGTTGGAAAATTGAAGTTCTGAAGTGGGAACGAGAATTGTCAGCGAACGTTATGCCGCTGTTTAAATACCAACATGCTTTGCAGCCTTTTACCACACTAATTACCACTTTGCTTTGTGAATGCCTATCTTGATTTGCACCCTATTTTGGCACCTCAAGTTTTTGTAAAGCTTTGAGATCATATGACCTTGTGCATTGAGCCTATCTTGTAACGTTTGTTTTGCAATCACACTCCTACCTTTGTATCGTTATGCATACACCATCCAAGTACTTGAAAAACCATATATATGTTTATGTTTTGAGATATTTTTGCTTCTTCCTTAAATGTTTTCAAGGGTGAAGTGTATGAAATTTCTTTTGTTTTGTATCAATTTTCGAGGGCGAAAATTTTTATAAGGTGGGTAGAATGTAAGACCCCAGAACCTTTGAAAAGTCTTTTTATGATCAAGTCTCAAATCATATAGTTATTTATATCCTTAATTTCAGAAATTATTTTTATTAAAGATAACTAAGGCAAGTTTTGATTTATTGAATTTGAGAAAAGTTATGATTATTATCCAATTTTATAATTATTGGATTATTTCCTATATTCAAATTATAAAGTTGGTAGTTGTGAAATAATAAGGATTTTATATGACTTGGATTAGATAAGTAATATTTTAAATATTAATACTACTGTTTTGGGAAAATAAAGGATTTAATTATATTATTTCTAATTATTTGAGTTAGACATTTTATTGAAAATAATTTGTAAAAGTAATGAGCAAATAGTATTTTCTATATACAATTAGTGTTGAATTTAGTTTGGGTTTCAATTACTACATTATTTTCAATTTTATTTGAAATTACCAAAGTACCCTTAACCCTAAGTTTCAAAAACATGAAACCCTAATCTCTAACCCTAATAGCCACCGAGCCTTTCCTCCCAAACACCCAGCAGTGGCAGCACACACACACAAAGTTTCCTTTTTCTCTAAAAGAAAGAAAAAGAAAAAGAATGGGGGTAAGGGGAAGGGGCCGCGGAATAAGGGAGAAGGAGAGGAAGACTCGCGCCGGCGTGCTGGTCTCACCACGGCCATCGCGCCGCCGTCCTGCTCAACGCTGCCATCCCATCTTGCCACGCCGTCGTGCCACGCTTTGAGGGCTGTCACGCAAGGGAAGAGAGAAGAGAGTGTGCCGATGCGTCCTGCCGTCATCCTACGTCTCGCCGTCGCGCCACCGTCCCCGTGCCGCCGTCATTCGGTCCATCCGCGAGTCGCCAAACCAGGCTGAGAGAAAGGGAGACGCACGAAGGAGAGAACGAATCTGAGGCCGAGCTGAAGTCCAACCACCGTGTCGGAGTCCTTCCGCGTCGCCGCCGTACGCGCCGTGACCTGCAGCCGCGCCGTTGCCAGTCGTGCTTACTCTGCCTCCATGAAGCCCAGATGCTGTTGGGAACCTTGTCGCCGCTCATGGGGTGCGCCGGTAAGCCTCTGCCGCTGGAAAGCGTCACTGCTGCTGCGTCGCCGGAGTTCTGGCCGCCGGAAAGACCTTGCTGCCGCAGTGGTTGTGGTCCACTGTATGGTCGCCGGAGAAAACCGCCTTGGCCGCTGAAACCACCGCCGGTAAGGGTCTTTGCAGTTGGTTCTCAATCCTTCCTGTTCCTGGGTCTCATGGTCATGACGTTGTTATGCAGTCACGGTTATCGTGATCGGAAGTCGTCGCCGCTGCCGCTTGAGGTGGCTGCCGCCGAACCGGTTTGGAGGCCGCCACTGTTCCGGTTCAGCCGTTCCTCTTTTGGTTCGGTAAGCGTTTAGATTTGAGAGCCTTTTAGTTATCGTTCTGTTATCATACACTGAGGTTTGTGGCGTTAATTGCTATAGGATTGAGTTTCGGTTGTTGTATGTTGCGATTCGAGTTGTTGGGACTGTTGCGAAAGTGGCTTGGAGCTGAGGTTTTGGTTGCCGTCAGTTCGGGTTGAGGCAGAAAGGACTTGATGAGGCGTTTGGGTTATGGAATTGCGTTTTGAGGTAGGGGCACTTTCCAAAAACTGTATTCTTATATATTGGAATTATTACATATGGATACTGCTGTGAGATATTGTGTATTTGGTGAATTGTATCTGCCTTATGTGTTATTTGATTGACTCGAGTGATTATGGATGTTGGTTTGGTTGAATTGTTGTGCGGCTTTGTGAAATGTAATGTTTTGAAGTTGATTCTTTAAAAGATTTGAAATCTGAGTTTAATCCGTTGAGGATTGGTTTGAATTGAGTCAATTATTTTGATGATGTGAAAAATAGAATACACTCTTGAATTCAGCCTGGCTTGCTTTAAATGATCTGATTTTTGATAAATGATTGTTACTGAACCATTTCTTTAAAGCTTTGGAAATGAGTTTATTCGGCTGATAACGATTTGATTTTTGAAACGGTTTCCTTGAAATATGGAATTGAGATGACTGTTGAATTTGGCTTGCCTTGAACTGATTTTGGAATTCGGGCTGTTGGAAAAGGATTGTGGAATGGTTTTGTTGGGACCCGAACCGGGTGGCAAAGTCCAAGTTTTAGGGGAGGTGCTGTCGAAATTTTTATAAAATCCGAGTCTTTATTGAAATGTTGTCTGGAAAATGATGAGTTAAAGACTTCTACAATTTTATTTGAATTATCGAGAAAAGGATGATTCATGCTTTCGAAATGAATTATTAAAGAGGAAATTGTGATTTAGTCTGGCTTCTTAAGAAAGGCATTGTTTCTCTTTCAGGAGAAAGTTATTTAGATGAAACTTGTGTTTTAAAGCTATTTGAATGCGAAAAGGGTTTATGCCTTTGAATTTGACTTGGGGTTTCAATTAAAGAAGTTTTAATGATTTTGAAAGGACCTGAATGTCTATTGACAAGTTTCATTTTGAAATGTTTTGAGAAAGGTTTGAAGTACTCTTGAATTTTGAATTATTGCAAGACTAAGGCAATTTTGAACAGTTGAAATGCTTTAGAATTTATTATGGGGGTTGAAGTTGGTCTTGTCTAAGTAAAGGAAATGACTTTGAAAGAAGTAAATGATTACGTTACTCGATTTGGCTTAGATCCTATTTTATCACTCAAATCGGAAAGCCAAGGTTTTAATGATTTTAAATGAATTTGGCGAAATGAGTTATGTTATTCTCCCCTAAAGACTTGGGACTCTGCCGAGAAACTTTGTTATAAAATCCCATTGATTGGATGGATGATTTTGAATGTTTCAAAATGAATCTTTAACTTTCCATGGTTATGGAAGTTTTGAAAAGAGGATGCCGAGAGTGGCATGGTTTTAAAAGGGGAATTTACCTTGAGTAAAAGTTGTGGCTTATGAGCCTGAGATAATTTGAGAAATGAGATCTTTAAAGCCAAGGCTGAAAAGAGTTGAAACTTGATTTCAAAGTGAAATGAATTGAGAAAATGATTTATGGCTTAAATGCCGATTTCATGAATTTGATGATTTTGAATGTGGAAGTGCTGTTTTGTTGAGAGCCGGAATGACTGTGTATGATTATACATATTGGTTGGTTCTGGATTGAACCATGAGCCGGAATGGCTGTGTATGATATGAATATTGGCTGGTTCTGGAATGAACCGTGAGCTGGATGGCTGAGATGGATGTTGATCCATGGATGAGATTGAATGCATGTTTATGCTGAATCATTGATAAATGTGAATGTTGCACTTCCACTATCGGAGATAAGAGTTTCCCTGGGAGAAAGCAGTGGCTAGCCACCACGTGCTCCAAGTTGAGACTCGAAGCTCTTTTGACCCTATGTCGTAAGTGTGGCCGGGCACTGTGAAAGCCCGGATGAGCTCGCCCCCGTGAATATACACCAATGAGGGTGTTGGATATGGATCATGATTATGATCAAGTTTATATTGAGTATAACTCGAGTTGGGGATGCGCGACAGAGGGACAGTCCAATGGTTAGCTACCAGGACTTGTCGGGTTGGCTCTATAACCGACAGATGATATCATCAGCCACCAGGGACATGCATGCATCATACGTATCTATGTGACATTGTTTGGGTGTGCATATTATACTTGGTTTGCCTATGTGATTAATTGCTAATTGTTCTACTTGCAATAACTGTTTGTTTATGCTTGCATCTTCCTATTTGTGTTTGTTACTGGGACTCTGTTGGACTGTGTTGATTGATTGATGGTTGGATTGTTTGGGCCTAGGGCCGTGGTTGAAATGAGATAGACCGATGGTTGGTTTCGGTTGTGTGTTTATGGTTTGGAAAAATATGAAAGGCTATTTTGGTTCCGCATAGATAAACCATTTTGAAAGGCTTTTGAGTTCTTGAGAATTGAACGGTTCTTCTTTCAGAAAAGATTTTCAGACTTTACTTTTATTGTAAACTGTTGTTTTTGAAAAGGAGGTATAAGACGGTTATTAATCACTAGTACGTTTTATCTTCACGTATCCTATTACAGTAATTCCCCAAAACCCTCTACTGAGAACCCTTTCGAGGATGATGTTCTCACCCCCCTACATTTTTCCCCTTTCAGGATATGGGCGCAGAAGTTACGAAGAGTTTATTTAGTTGTTGAGATGCTTTGTATTTCCTTAGATTATTTATTGTACCCTCGCCTTTATCTTGATATATTATGTAAGAGGGATAGGGATTGTATTGGTTAATGCTTGTAATAATATTTATATATTTGTATGTATATATATGGATGTACTCTTTATGAGTTTCTGTAAGTTGTATGGTATGTATGGATGTACGTTGTATAGCAAATCTATTTGTGGGAGCGATTTTGCGGTTTAAAGTTTTAAACAGGCTCATATTTTAGTATAAAATAATATAAAAGTCGTCGTAATGTCCGAGCTATCAGAGTCGCGCAGCCGGAAGTGTGAGCTTTGGTAGTTAGGGTGTTACACTAGATGTTGAAGTCATGTATGCAACAAAATTTCCTGAGTATGCATGTGGTGTCGTCATATCTTTTTTTTTAACAATACTTTTGGACAAGAAAAATAATTACCTCTTGTTTAGTGCAGGTGTCATTGTCGAAGATGGTGAATTCATTTTTGGACAGGAATTTGCTTCTCGCGAGTCAATGATATTGGTAATAAAGAGTTACACATTTTCTAAAGGGGTCGATTACATGGTGTTTGAGTATGAGTCAATAACTTTCTATGCTAAATGAAAGACATATGGTAGAGGATGCGATTGCCTTATCTGAGCCAGTTTGATCCAAAAGAAAGGTTGTTGGGAGGTCAAGAGATACAATGGGCGACACACAAGTTCCAAGGGATCGATTTTGTAAGATCATTCCAAGTTGGAGTCGAACATTATTGCAGAGGTTTTAAAGTCTTTGGTTGAAGCAGACCCATCCTTAAAGGTGCATTCTATAATTGCGAAAGTTCGATCTAGATTCAACTATACGATCAGTAACCGCAAGGCATAGCTCGCTAAGCAAAAGCCCATCGCAAAGATCTTTAGTGGTTGGGAAGCGTGTGTTATCAATCATTGCCGATATGGTGCACAACAATATGTGATAAAATGTCAGGAGCAGTTGTTCAAGTAGAGACTCTCCCTGCCTATCATGGACAAGAGGATGAGGATGGTGTCAAGATATTGCATCGGATATTTTGGTGTTTCTACCCGTGTATAAGAGCATTCAAACACTGCAAACTGTTGGTACATGTTGATGATACATATCTATACGGTAAATACAAAGGAGCTTTCTTGGTTGCAGTGGCATAGGACGAAAACCAAAATATTATACCCATTTCTTTCGTCATCGTTGAGAGGGAGACCACTGCTGTATGGGACTTTTTCTTGACTAATTTGCGGAGGCATGTTGTAACTCGAGATGGTGTAGGGCTGATTTCAAATTGTCATGAATCTATAAGGGTATCAATTGCTCATAGTAACGGTGTGTGGTCACCTCCAAGAGCATGGCAAATGTTTTGCATCAGGCATATTGCGTCCAACTTCTTAAGGAGATTCAAGGCTTCACACTTGCATAAGCTTATTGTTAATACAGGTATTTGCAGTTTGATTTAATCTCATATTTGGTCAAATTGAACGTGTTTTACAAATATTGTATTGCACATTTTGTAGGCTATTCCAAGACTCAAGAGGAGTACAATGTGCATCACCAAAGGCTGCGTAAGCGAAGTGAGGCATAAACTCAGTAATGTGATGACATTGGACATCAGAAATAGGTATTGACATTTGACGATGGTTATCGCTGGGGACACATGACGACCAATTTAGTGGAATGTATAAATTCAGTGTTGAAGGGTGTACGAAACCTCCGAGTGACAGCATTAGTAAGGTCAATTTTTTATCGATTGAATTGGTTTTTTACCCGGAAGAATGCTAACGCTCATGAGCACAGGCATGCAAGATTTATGTTCTCAAAATTTGTCACTACTCAGTTGGAAGCAAATATGTAGTGGATAGGAAGCATAATGGTAACCAGATTTGACTAACATAATGAGGTCTTTGAGGTACGTGACAATACTAATAGTGCCATATTCATGGTTAATCTTGCGCAGTAGGTTTGTTTGTGTGGGCACTTCAAGTAGAGAGATTGCCTTGTTGCCATGTGTTTGCTTGCTGTGCAAACCATCGTTTTGATTGGCAAGTGTATGTTCACGATGTATACAAGATGGAAGAACTTCACAAAGTTTATAGGGTTGAAGTTCATTCCCTTGGGTAACCCAGATATATGGCATGCGTACGATGAACCACAAATGATCCTTAATCCATAACTAAAGCGAGTGGCAAAAGGATGACCCAAGTCAACCTTTTACTTAAATGATATGGACTCGCGGGAAATGCGCAGTCCTCAGATTTGTAGTCTTTGTGGAAGTCTAGGTCATATCCATAATTGATGCCCCAGCGTGCTGGTTTGAGCTTGGGCAGTGTTGGCGGAAATTCGTAGTATTTATTATGCACCTCCTAGTAGTCCTGCCTTATTGAACCAATGTATTTTGTTTTGTTTTTATTATATATGATATGATGTTGTGATGTGTGCAATTTGGTCTACATTTAGCAATTAGAAGTGAAATAAATAAACAAAGTTCTTAAGACATACGTACAAAAATTATATATGAAGTTCCACAACTCTTGTCTACTACAAAGATGGCACTAAAATTATACAACTCTAACAATATAAAAACAGTACTAAGGTGACAAATAGTAGTACAGAGCCTTCATTTCTTCATGAGGCCACCGACAACCATCTTTTCCCCTTCTTAAGAATCTTCACGAATGGCGAGGGACTCAATTTTTCTAGTGGAGCTATGGATGTCCAAAGATTATATGTGTCCCACAAGTGACATTGATGCATCGACGTACTGCTCAATCGTCCCAACACTCCACACACTTTCTTTGATACTATCATCTTTATCAGGGGTCACCATGTATTCCTGCATATTATCCGCCGCACCCTTCTTAAATAAGGGCAACGCTTCAGTATTCAGATCCAATAGGGACATGCTATAAACCCACCATGATTGTCACTAACACTCATCACTGAATCAATAGATTGCCCACCTCCAGACTAATACGAAGTTGTGGGTACATGAAGGCTAGATAATACTAGAATGGGCAGTGGCGTGATATGAGGTTGTTGGTCCTGGACCTGTGGCTATTATTGCTCTTGCAGTTGCATCTATCCATAATAATCCCACCATTGCGACTGATCAAAATAATGCATCATACCCACCATTTGCTGGATAACATAATTGTCCATGACATGACGATTATCTACGAATGGGATATAACACTGTTCCACATGCGACTGAGGTTGTTGAGGTGGGTCCTCGTACAACGGATGTATTTGTGGTGGGTTGAATGTTCTGGTTATGGTAAATACGATTCATAACATAGAACATACAATGGTCCTGCTTCTGGTTATTGATAAGCTTCATCTAATGGAACATGTTGTGTTGGGTAGGCTGGCGCACCTAGTGGTGGGGGCTAGACAGGAAAGTCATGATGTGGCAGTTATGGTCATGGTGGGGACACAAGAAAGTCATGATGTGGCGGTGGTGGTGGAGGAGGCATTTATTCTACCTGTGGGCCGGGTCTACTTGACTTGCTAGTAGAGTCAGTCTAAGATGCGGCTATATGTTGCTCTATACCAATCATTGTAATCCTCAGTCAGGTCAGGCTCATTATCATTGGAAAGTCCAATTATGTGGTCGTAGTGCTCACTCATCCACAAATGCACCCA
Organism: Arachis hypogaea; assembly: GCF_003086295.3. Classification (NCBI taxonomy): domain Eukaryota; kingdom Viridiplantae; phylum Streptophyta; class Magnoliopsida; order Fabales; family Fabaceae; genus Arachis; species Arachis hypogaea. The sequence goes on from NC_092046.1 coordinate 27,490,871, forward strand.
AACTTTATGCTTGTACACTTAGTTATTTCTAACTTGATTGGCTATATGCCATTCAACACACTTGAAACAAATCAACGAATCTACTGTTCCACATACATGCAAGTGAGGGTCAAGCTTGTTGGGGAGAACGACTTTTGCGTATGGCTGCCAAATGAATTATACAAAATTATATTCATAAAATGACTTAGTAATGTTACGTTACAATAAAAGTGCACATGAAGAATTAAAATAATTTTATGCATGTACCCTGTTTGGCAACATATCATCCAACTCCTGTCGTATTTGTGCAATTTTTTTCTCTATAATACCTTTCTCGTCGCCAATGACTCCACCTTGAAACATGTTAGTTAATTAGAATAAATTGTATCACTAACATTGATGCAGCCGCATCTTTAGTTGTTTTCCTTTTAGAACTTTAGTCAATAAGCTAAAAAATTTTATTAGATAAGCAATGGTTTAATGATTTAATGAGCATTATATTGAGTTAATTTGAATTTATTTGCTCCAGGAGAAATTGAAGAAAAATTAGCAAAGATCGAAGATAAAGAAGAGGCAGCAGAAAGGTTTCTAGATTGGACATAAAGGTTGTTGGATTGAACAGAGGGCTTCTGGACCCAAACAGAAACTTCCTGAGATGACAACCTATTGGCACATCCAACGTTCCATTTCAACCCCTCCTCCAGTAGCCAAAAGCAAGCTCATGTTCAACCCAAGCCAGGGCACATCCAACTTGCCCCTAGAAGGAGCAAGCTCATGTCCAACCCAAGAGTGGCACATCCAACACGCCACTAGTGAAGCTCCCAAGGAATTGCCTTCAAGCCATGTGTCCAACGCGAGGGAGAGCACATCCAACGTGCTATTTTAAGCTCCCTCTAATAGCTCACTCCTCACCTCACGTCCAATGCACTAGCAGCCTCCTCACCTCACGTCCAATATGAGTCAATGCACGTCCAACATGCCAATTGGAAGCACCTCTAGTGGCTCATCTCCAAGGCTTCGTTCAACATGCAAAAGAGCACGTCCAACATGCTTGAAGTGCATCCAATGCATGGGCTTTCCACCCTCCATGGCCTCTTTATTTTCTTCACCAATCTCTAAGCCTTTAAGCTTAAATGAGGGGGTGAAGATTAGGCACAAGGCCCATGTCATCTAGCATTGATTGAGGATCAATTCGAAAAGGATCTAAAGCTTAACTTGAGAAGAAGAACATTAATTAGTGAGAATTGATTATATTTTGAATTTTGAATTTAGGTTTTAGGTTAACATATATAAGGATAGGAGCTACATATGGGAGTTTCTTCTTTGGCAGTTTTACAATTCATAATTTTAGGTTTTCTTTTGATCATGAGCAACTAATCTCCTCTATTAATATTAGGAGCTCTATTTATTACTATGGATTAATGTTCTTACTCTTTTATTCTTGATTCATGCATTGATGTTTTCTTAAGAATTTGGTTTTCATTCATCATTATAAGGATTTGAGTTTATTGGGAAATAGCTTAAATTTGAATTGAATTCTATATGCATCTTGGAAAAGATTGTTTGATATAATTAAGCTTGAAAACCTCTTCTCTCAATTTTGAAAGTTTTAAACTTGGCTTGATAAGTGACATTGAATCAATTAGGTTTAAATCTTAAGAATTGTGTGGCTTATGAATCAGTATGTGTGCTTAATCTCTTATCATAATTAATTGATCAAGGAATTGACAATTAGTTAAGTTAAGAAAAACTAGATTACTAAGGGATTGGAGTTTGGTTAATTAGGGTTTGCCGTAAGATAAATCTTTTCATGATCAAGATAGATAGTGAAAGGCATTCTTCTTAAAGTTTTAAACATCTCCACATCCCATCCATACTATTTTCTCAACATTTTATAAACTGTTTTCATTTAATCTTCTACTTTTGCTATTTGATTTTACTGAAACCCTAAGTTACAATTATCTAGTTAGAACAATCAATTAACTATTGTGTGCTCAGTCTGTTAATCCTCGTGAGAACGATAACCTACTCGTGTTGTATTACTTGATATGATTCAGCGCACTTGCTGAGTTGTGGTTTTGCAAAATTCCACATCAAATATATGGATCAAAGATAAATATAACAAATAATTGCCAATTCCTTCGAGCTAATGGAAAGCCGGTAGGTGCAAACATGTCTTAAGGAACGGGTGCTAGCCACGGCATGCGCTCCCATGCCCAAACTTACAACAGCATTAGGGGGCCATCACACTCCTTAACAATGTATCATGATGCTCCGAATAAAATCTATACATATGCATTAAACATGCTGAACCCCAACTATAGTTCTTGATTGTAGATAGATTACGAAGGAGTGGCAGGTACTTCGAGTTAACTGCAGCCGTCGACTTGTCAGGAAACAATAGTGTGCCGAGCAAGTAAACAATATGACAACGGACATAGGTCTCAATGGATGTTGGGGTGTCCAATGATTGTATGTCTCTACACTGGTGAACACATGCTAACTTAATCGCGACTGATACGTGATTGTCCAGTCACTATTCCCTCCCTAAAACTGCCAAACACTGACTTGTCAAGAAAGTAGCATTCCGATTTGTTTTGCTTGTAATGACTTTTTCATTAATTGGGAGACCGAAGATATGTACCATATTTTCAAAGGTCACAGTGCATTTACCAATAAAAAAGTGAAAAGTGTGCATCTTCAAACGCTACCTTTTCACTAAGGTCGTAAGCAGTAGAGCATGTCCTTTTACTTTGCCAACTCTCGATACATGCAAGAAACCAATAACTCCTAGCGCTTTCATTACCACATCGTTGTATGCCATCAATGAATTGAGTTTTCAGAACAATAAATTTTTCATTGCCTGTCAAAGAAAAAATAACAATGATTAATTTATTTAATTCAAAAAGTTATCATTGAAAAATAACAATGCTATATTAAAAATGTTACTCTTTATCAAAATATTTTTTATTTTCATAGTGTAATAACAATGTTAAATTAAAATTAGCTTGGAATTTTGTTAGTCAAAATTAATTTAAAAATTAATTTAGGTAACTAAATAAACCAAAATAAAAACTAATTTAAAAATTTTTATTGTTTTAAAACAAAATATTATTCATTACACCAAATCAACATTTTCTTTAATATTTTAAAACACAAAATGTAATGAGTAATGGCTAACGAAAATTAACCTTTCTTATGGTCTTTTATAATTAATTATTAACTAAACTTTTTTTTAACTAACTATTAACTAAACTAAATCTCAATATATAATACTAACACAATCTTTTATTATCATTTCTTATAAACTTAATAATAATTTTTTATTAACAGAATAGGATCCTCTATAATACACGGTGAATTATAAAATACAGATGTTAGTTGATATTAAGTTATAGATATTTTATTTTATTCACAAACAGACTAATACGTGTAAATTATGTTGCTTGAGAGATGTATGAAAAAGTTAATAATGTCTATCAAGAGTAGTTGGCATAAAGATATAGATATTCCATTTTATTCACAAACAGACTGATGCGTGAAAATCATGTTACTTGAGAGACGTATGAAAAAACTGATAATGTCTATCAAAAATAGTTTTTACATGGTGCTTCCTCTGTACTCCAAAAGACCACAAATTAAAATATTAGTTAATCTGTATAATATGAATTTTAATTGTTATACACACCACAATACATATTTGTAATAACTCACTATAATAATTATTACTAAGTGCACCACCTATTTCATATTGTTATATATCATTTATATAATATAAATTAAAGTATATAATTAAGAATGTTTACATTTACATTATTTGCATAATATATTTAAATTAATGTGCATTAACAACATACATTAACTCCGAAATATTTATACACATATCTATTAGCATCCTTAACAGCATGGATATTATTTTTTAAATTCATATGCATTTTACATACTAACACCAAACATAAAAATAAAACAAAAATTGCTAAAAAAAATATTAACACTTACATAATGAGGATTAGCAAGATATTCAATAGGTGATTGCTCTCATACCCCAACATTTATAAGAGAATCCATACTCAATTTATGTATATCAATATAATATAGACAAGTGACATTATTAATCCCAATCAGCTAAAAGCTAAATAATTTAAAAAAAATTAAAATTTAAAATATTTTAAAGGTATATTAAATATTATTTTTATACAAATACCAATATATATACCATTAACCATACATAATTAACCATAGTTAAATATTATATTTTATTAATTAAAATTAATATAAAATAAATAATAAAAAAACACTCTTCCTTCTTTTCTCTTTCTAAGCACGCACCCTCACTCTCAAACAAAATAGGCTCACACTTAAAGAGAAACACGCTCATTCTACCATCACGCTGTTCACTGCCGTTCACCATCGGTCACTACCACTGTCACATCCCTTTCGTCTTTCACTCCTTCATCTATCTCCATCACCATCTCTCGTATCCTCTAGCTCCAACCCCTGTTCTCACCCCCTGCGTTCGCCTCCTCCACCACTGTCGTTGTGTCTCGCTGTTATTCGCCGTGGCCACTGCATTCTCCATCACTGTGCGGCAGCACTCTATTTCTCCCTCTTGAGCTAGGGTACAGAGCCAACAATGTTATTAAGTTAGGTTTTCATCCTTTAAAATGTTCTCTGATATTAATAATATTTTCGTTACCAAATCAATTATTTTTTCGAAAGATAAGGAAAAAAATCTTCTTGGCCTTCTTCTAATTTAGTTTAATGTGCAGGTGTGAAGCTCAACTGGATCGATTGATATTGGCTACAGCTACAACTGGTTCATTCCTAAGGGCTAAGGAGAAACAAGGACAAAAGATAACGTGGTTGTGAAAAAAAACAAAGGTTGAAGAGGTAATAAACTTGACTAAATGATATTGAAGATTGTAATACATAAAATTTTTTATAAGTACAATTGCAATTGCTGGGTACCATTGAAAGATTACTTTGGTATTTGATTAATTATTTAAGCATTTTGTGACCAAAACTAACACAATGAAATCTTTCTGAAAATATATTTCTGCCTTTGCTAAGTTCATGTTGAGCTTATTATTATATAGGATAGAAAGTGGCTCACCTTCTTTAATTTGATGGATAAAATTCACTAAGTTCATGTTTAATTTGTATCATCATATATGATTTCATATAAATTAAAGGACTTTTTGTAACAACTCAATTTTCAATATGTCATGACTATACCGAAAACCAAGTGCTACCAACTTATTTTATGAAAACTTATGCAATAATTATTATTAAGCATGTAATTGAGTTATCACGTGATCGATATATATATTATTATAAAAGGGAAAAAAGAAAAAAAAAGCCCGATTGAATGATTGCGAAAAATTAAATAGACATAAACAAAAATACAACAATAAATAGAGCAATACACACAGGGTAAATATCATAATATACATCAAGTACACTATATATAAAGTGTTATACAAAAGAAACTAGTTATTGTACCACCTCAACGCAGCTTATGACTACACACACACACACACACACACACAGATATATATATATAACACTCCGGGTCCTAGTCCATAAAGAAAACCCCTAATCTGGCACCCGAACTGGCCTAACAAAGCTATACAACTCCTAATCTCTCGGTGGACCTATCCAAAAGTGAGAGACTACAACAAAAATCTTTGCTAAGCTGAAATGCTCCCAAAATATACTATCAACCTCGGACCATTAGTCGTCGCTATTAGAAGATGCAATCTCTATGACATTAGGGTACTCCTTAAGATCCTCATCGTCATCGTCAGAAATCTCTATAACCTTTGAAATCTCTCTAATGTTGCTATCACTTCTTAGATCCATATGCGCAGGCTCATCAGCAAACACAGCTCCGTCCTATATACAGAATGTCTAGACAACTCTCCAGTCTGTGCTTCAGACGAAGGTGATGAAACCAACTTTAAAGGAAGATCCCACTCAGGTACAGGCTCAGGCACGTGATGCTCAACTGGTTTCGGTGGGGGAGCAACATGGTCCTCAAGCTGTATAGGATGGGGTGTCTAGGTCCTTCAGGAAACAGATGGTGTGCAGTGTCCAGGTGAAGCCAAGATAAAAAAACTCGTAGGGGGCGTCAGGGTCAAAGAAAGGAGTGTCAATCGAATGCTAGAAGGGATGGTCGCGTAACACATACCATTGTACCTGTGGCTCGGTGTCTACTATATAGAAACTGTGGTGCATCGGGTCCTCGTATATGTAGGGGTAGTCTAACTCATAGAATATTACTCCCGTCTCCATCTAACGGGAGAAAAGATGGGAGTAAGAACTAGAAAGTCCTTAGTAGGGTCGGGGTAGCTAGTTAGGTTCGTTTTATTAAGTACTTAGCCACAACAACAGTCAACAAACACAACCAAACATAATAACTAAAGAACATAGAAATCAAAGCACATACATAATCGTAGAAAACAGAATTCACAGAAAATATGCGCAAACAATTATGATGCATGTCCATACCTAGTGCAAGTAATAAGCTCAATTATCGATTTCTATCCGCTCTCGACATAACCAAGCAACCTTTGTCTAAGTATGGCTTTTCAGTTGGTATAATCTCTGTAAGCAATCTCTGTCTTATAAGTGTAACCCTTTCTAGTCAATATATACCGAACATAACCTCTGTAAGCAACCTTTGTCTTATAAGTGCAGCTCTCTCTGATTACTGTATGTTATGATAAACCTCTGTAAGGACACCACTTTACAAGTGCGACCATCACCCCAGACTGGCCGTTGTATCCCTGGAAAGCAAATCTTGGTGGACTCACTACCATATCTCTGCTCGTTTTCAGCGGGTAAACAATATCCCAACTCGTTCTCAGTGTCAAACAATATTTTTGCTCATTTTCTTTTCTTTTCTTCTCTTCAGTCTTTTATTTTATTGTTCTCAATATCTCAAATCATGTTCGCACTATTCTCTCGTCTTTCCATAAATGTCTTATGAAAAGAGATTCGTACGATTTTCAATACAACTCTATATTTCTAATGTTTTTAGAGAGTCTTATTATTTTAGTTTTCTTTTCTTGTTTAATAATAATGGCATATATAAAAATAAATAAATAAAATATATACTAATTAAATAGGTACATATATAAAAGTAATAAGAAGTATTAATATTTAGTATTTCTATTTTTGTTATACAAAAATTAGTTTTGTTAAAGCTTTATTCTTTAGACTTTTAGAAGTTATACTTTAAACCTTAAGTCTTTAAGTATTTTATTTTTAGTCTAACAATTTTATAAAATTAATAATTAAATCACATATATATTAATATTTACAAAAATAACCCAAAATTTTTATAAAATATCCGTTCATCTTTAAACTATTATTTTTTACTTAAAATACCCCTAAACTCATTTAATTTACAAAATCAACCTCCATTTTTATCAAAATACAATGTCATTCTCAAAATAATAATGTTATGTTGGTGACAAACACAACTATCAAAACCAAAATCCTTTCTTGTGATCTCTACAAAATATATATTTGATTTTTTTTTATCCATTTTCAAGCTTTACGGTTATCGATTTTTCACAACTTTAAATTTAATCTCTCGGTCATTAAACCTCATCAATTCTTATCAGTAACTCTCACTACAATAGCCCCAAAAATCATCAAAATACCCCAGCTGCGCTGTCCTTTCATAGTCGAACCAAAATCTCAAGCAAACAACAATAATTCCACAAAAATTCAACATAAATTTAATCAAACTCAAACAATAATCAATCAAACCAACATTCACTTATCACATTCCTATTCAATCGATGTAAAATTACCAAACCCTACCTCTTGCTCGCTGTCCTCACAATCGAAGTTTCAGAAAAACTTTTTGACCGAGAAATTTGAGAAGAAAACAACAAAGATTGGCTACTCCACCTCTAGGCTCACTTGGCCAAACATGCATAGAGGGACAATGGCTTCACGTCGACTTCTGCCAAAAAAAAGTGACGTCAACGTGAAGAGTAGGAAGATACGAATGCTTTAATCAAATTAGATTTTTTATCGGAGTTGCAGAGCTCAAGAAATCGGACTCGAAAGGTTTGAGGTTTAATGGTTTCTTCTTTTCTCCCTCTTGGTTCTCCTTTCTTTATTTTCTTCCTTAATGGCTCGGTGATGATGATTTTGAGTGATTCTTGACACATAGGAGGGTTAGGTGTCATAATTTGGGGTGGTTCAAGTTATAAATATCTTAAACGGATAATTACTATGGTAAATGTATTAAAACACAAATAATAATACATATCGGAATAAATATATATAAGTTACTAATTTAAATGGCAAACATAATAATTAAAATAAATAAAAATATATGATGAAACATTAGTAACTCTAAGTTCATCAAGGAGTACCGATATTTACTTATATCGACAAATATCGAACTCGATAATAATAATATTATTATCTAAACTTTATTATAACTATAGCATATAAAATAAATAAATAACTTAATAATAAAATTATATTATCATTTATTTTAGGTTTAATTACTCTGTTGGTCCCTATAGTTTTACCAAATTTTTAATTAGGTCCCTATACTTTTTTTCCTTTTAATTGAGTCCCTACACTGCTTTAATTTTGTAATTAAGTCCTTCCTAGTATAAAAAATATTAGAGTTAACTGAATATTTTTTCGTAAATTGAACTTACTTATAATTAAAAACTTAATTAAATCTTTGACCGCATGTATTTTGGTAAAAATATTATGTTAATTTTAATATTTTTAACATGAAAAGGACGTAATTACAAAATTAAAAACACTGTAGGGACCCAATTAAAAAGAAAAAAAGTATAGGGACCTAATTAAAAATTTGGTAAAACTATAGGGACCAATAGAGTAATTAAACCTTTATTTTATTTGCAAGATTTGAAAACGACTCGTTAAAATAAAAATTAACTACTGAAAAATCAAAATGTCGTTCAATTACGAGAGAAAAAACAAAACGTTACACTTTTCAGATTAATTGATGCTAGTATTTTTTGTCTAAACTTTTAGAAATTTGGTAATTACTTTTCAGGAGATAAATTCATTGGAGAAACTAGAAGAATTATTCTTGTTAAGCTTGCCGGCATTAAATCTTGAAGTCACCAAGAACAAGTATCGAGGTTAACTCTGTCAAGGTAAATTTTCAAATTATAATTTATCATTTAGAATTTATTTGTGTATGCTAACCTCTTTTTTTGGTGATTATGTTTTGTTTTGTTAGTTGATGATATACTATTATTTATTGAGACATTGACTATGATACACATATGCAGTTGTTTGATCTTTGGATAATAGGTATAGCCATATAGGATTTATGCTTTGAATCATGGTTGAACGAAGCTGAGTTAAGTCTTTTCTATTTTTGTTTGGAATTTTTGAAATTGACATATCATAATGCCTAATTTGTGGCTTTCCTATTTCGTGTAATATATGAAATTATAGGTATGGAATTTATGCCTATTTCGTCTGATTTATGTATTGAATTTGGTTTTTTGTGGCTGGTTCCTCTAATATAGCATTAAAGAAATATTTGATTTCTTTATTACACATCAAATTTAAAATGTATTTAACTTTATTCAAATTTAATTTGCTTTTAAATTTGATTTTCATCAAGTAGTAAGTATTTGAAGTTATTCACTTTTGAAACTGATTAGTAACGTGTTATTTACTTAATAAAAAATTATCACATAATCCTAATATTACTCCTTTGAAATTATTTTTTTTTAAAAAGTATTCTAGAAGCAGTTATATAATTTATATTTTGAAACTGATTAGTATCATATTTATTACTTATTGTCATCATCATTAATAATAATCATTAATGTATTAACATTTATTCTCACTATTCATATATCATGTACTAATCGATTAAATTATTAATAGGGTATTTTTAAAGACGATAAAATAAATTAATGTATCTTTAAAGGAAATAGTTAATTTGTCCAAATAAAATAGGTTATAAAAAAATTAACAACAATGTTAGGGAATCAAGATGATTCCAGCCAAAAACTAGCCAAAAACCAGCTAAATACTCTGGGCCGGGATCCAAAAGCCCAATTCACTTTAGCATCACCCCAAAATTGACCCAGGGTAAACCAAAATCACCCTCCCAAAACCCTATCCTTTCCTTTCACCATTTTACTGCACCATATTTTGAGAACCATCTACGAATGCGCCACGATTCCGGGAGCATCGGGCAACCCTCTTCCCGGCCTTTTCTGGACGCCTCGACACCGCGCCTCCGCGCATCGCGCTTGCACGCACCGTACCAGAACTGCGCGCTCATCCCCACCCACGTGTGTCGAGCGAGTAGGGTCTTCTCATGACGGAGGGCGCACCGATGCTGCTGCATGCCGGTGTTAGCAGCGCCGTTGAAGCCTCCTGGTGCAGCTCAGCCGAATGCCATTGGACCTCCACTGCTCCAGCCTGGAACCCTCCCTTCATCTCAGTAATTGGTAGGTATTTAGATGTTTCTTTTGATTTCCCCTGCATGTTTTGAAAAGGGATTTGGACATGGTGTTGTTGTAGTGTTTCTAGTGAATTTTTAGGGATTGGAGGTATCTTTTATGCTGTATAATTCAGGTACTATAATCTTGGTAAATCACTGGTTCTTTTGATTTGATAAATATTAGCTGCATATTTTTATAGTTTAGGAGTTTCGCAAAAGCGTGATCATTGGTAAGTATGGTTTTTTTCCTAATTGAACTTGGGTCTGTACTGATTTTATAAAATTCCAACAAGAAAATTCAATTTTCTGGGTAAGATTTGTTGGAGGCTTTACAACATCTATTGGAGTTTATTAATTACCAAGAACATAAAATTAGAAATGGTTTAATTCTATTTTGTAATCTATACTTAGGTTCAGGAACTACGGTTGTAGTTGATGTGGTTTACTTTTGCTAAGTTGTTGGATGTTGTTGAATTGCTCTAACTAGCGAATGGATGACACTGAAATTAGAAAGTGAAAGATGTTCTTATTGAGAGTTGGATTTTGCTATATTGAATGTGATTGGAGATTGATTGTTGCTGTTCTCTTAATAGTGGTTTGGATTTTGGATGATGAAATTGCTGTTCTCTTAATAATCCTAAATTCCAGACCCCACCATATTACATACTTAAAGAGGCTCTCATTCCTCACATTATTATATTACAAATGAGATTATAATTTGGTTTGGTAAAATTTTTATTTTTTAAAAGTAGTTTATAAAAATCAAATTTTAAAAGATATAATTTTAAAAGTTGTAATTAACATATGACGTTTTTATTTAACATATAATATCATCAATGTGTCAATTCTGACATCATTACATTGTAACTTACAACCATCTATATGTTTTTCCAGAATGAACAGTTTAACCCTTCTTTCAATTGAGGTTTCCATTAATTTATTTTACTAAAGTTTACTCTTAATTCAGGTTTTACAACATCTATTGGAGTTTATTAATTACCAAGAACATAAAATTAGAAATGGTTTAATTCTGTTTTGTAATCTATGCTTAGGTCAGGAACTATGGTTGTAGTCGATGTGGTTTACCTTTGCTAAGTTGTTGGATGTTGTTGAATTTCTGTAACTAATGAATGGATGATACTGAAATTAGAAAGCAAAAGATGTTCTTATTGGGAGTTGGATTTTGCTATATTGAATGTGATTGGAGATTGATTGTTGCTATTCTCTTAATAGTGGTTTGGATTTTGGATGATGAAATTGTATTAAATTTAGTCTAATTTTGGTCGATCAGAATTTTGGTCCTTACTCATGATCCAAGAGTCAACTTATTTGGAACTCTGAAATCGTTTCTACTACCCGTCTTGTAGCTTACTGCTTGTTAAATCATGTTTCCTATATACAAATTTACCTGTTTGCTTTCCAACCCTTTATAGCCCGGAATGCACACTTGATGTAATCTGTGTAACTTAAGACTCTCTTAAGTTGGTTTTCTATTCATGTAGAACATCTACTCTAATTTTGCATGTGTTTAAAAATGAACCTCGTGCAATTTGATATATACTGCTTCTAATTTTGGTTTAATATGGTATTAATTGATATGGGTTTCGTATAGCATCATCAACCATGTTTAGTTGAGAACTCTTTTGATGTTGCCTCTGATCTTTGTATGCAGTATCCATTATCAGGTACTATAATCTTAGTGAATCACTGGTTCTTTTGATTTGATAAATATCAGCGGCATGTTTTTATGGTTTAGGAGTTTCGCAAAAGCGTGATCACTGGTAAGTATGTTTTTTTTTACGAATTGAACTTGGGTCTGTACTGATTTCATAAAATTCCAGCGAGAAAATTTGATTTTCTGGGTAAGATTTGTTAGAAGCTTTACAACATCTATTGGAGTTTATTTAGTTACCAAGAACATAAAATTAGAAATGGTTTAATTCTGTTTTGTAATCTATGCTTAGGTTCAGGTACTATGGTTGTAGTCGATGTGGTTTGCTTTTGCTAAGTTGTTGGATGTCGTTGAATTGTTGTAACTAGCGAATGGATGATTCTGAAATTAGAGAGCGAAAGATGTTCCTATTGGGAGTCGGATTTTTCTATATTGAATGTGATTGGAGATTGATTGTTGCTGTTCTCTTAATAGTGGTTTGGATTTTGGATGATGACATTATATTAAATTTAACCTAATTTTGGTCGAACTTAATTTTGGTCCTTACTCATGATCCAAGAGTCAATTTATTTGGAACTCTGAAATCGTTTCTACTACCCGTATTGTAGCTTACTCCTTGTTAAATCATGTTTCCTATATGCAAATTTACCTGTTTGCTTTCCAACCCTTTATACCCCGGAACGCACACTTGATGCAATCTATGTAACTTAAGACTCTCTTTAGACGATTTTCTATTCATGTTAAACATTTACTCTAATTTTGCATGTGTTTAAAAATGAACCTCATGCAGTTTGATATATACTGCTTCTAATTTTGGTTTAATATGGTATTAATTGATATGGGTTTCGTATAGCATCATCAACCATGTTTAATTGAGAACTCTTTCGATGTTGCCTCTGATCTTTGTATGCATTATCCATTAAAGGATTCAGGGTTGTTTCTTGTGAAACCGCAGCAGAATTGCTTTGCAGAAAAGCCAACCAACATGGGAAAAAAGGTAAAATGATGTCTACCATTCTCATTTTAACATTCCACATGATCTTATGTGTGACTTACAGCTAGTGTACAATTAACAGAAATTGTTAGAGTCGCGATGCTCACCCTGCTACATACATGACATGATGAGCACGCTATCTAAAAACAACTCCGTTGAGAAGCTTACGGAGATTGATAAGATCAGATTCAGATTCTTGAGGCTTGTTCCGAATTGGTCAGTGAAGCAAGCCATCATGGTTCACCTGGCCGAGTCATATCAAGTTAAGCCAAGAACTTTTACACTCGACATTGGCAACATCCGCCTCAATGCTAAGTTAATCGGGAGGGTTTTAGGCATTCCGTCTCGAGGTAAGTTCTGCTATCTTAATTACCTAGTGTGGCGTAAGCGTATTGGCACAAATATCTTTGGGTATAGATATATCACCATGCACTAACACATGAACATGTTGTAGGCGATCCATTCCCATCCCTGGATGATAGTAATCCCTGCCACGTGGCTATCAAAAAGAGGATCCATTGACGAACAACTGAACTCCGGGATTTAGTTTACAACTGTCCAATGGCAACAGAATCAGATAGGGTGGAGTTCAGGAGATATTTCCTACTGGTGGTAATGAAAATGTTCCTATGCCCCACCACTCAACAAGTAATTTCGCCATGGCACATCTACCCTGTCTTCGATGTTTCTGATCCACGAAGATTTAACTGGCCATTGCAAACTCTAAAGTGATTCGACACGACAGTCGAGAAGTATAAGCTGAAAGGGAACAAAACTTGTGAAGGCTACATGTTCGTCATGCTGGTATAGTTCTGTGTGCCTTGCTATATATCTCTTGTATAAGCTAGCTAATGTTCTTCCTTGTGTAATGGGTGTTTTGTAAGAAAAAAGTTAGTTATAATTAAGTTTATTTTTTGTTTTAAATCAAACTTTTGTCTGAATGGTTATTTAAAATTGCAGCATCAAAAAGAGATCTTTTGGACAGGTTTGTTGGAGTTTTAACTCAATTTATTGGTAGTGGTGTGGATGATTATCTAAGTGGTATGTTTTTTTTTAACTGATTAGATGGTTTTTGTCTTTTATGCAATATGCCTTTCCCACTCAAAAAGTTTATATTATTGATCTTGCAACGAATGGCCGAACCCGATTCTTCTTTTCTTCTTTTACCTTACTACTTGTTAAGTCCTTTTTTCTGTATGCCAAAAACTTTCTTCCATTGCTTTCCAACTTTTTACCATCTTGAACCATATCTGGTGCTAACTGTTCAACTTAAGAATATATTCAAGCTATTTTTCCTTCATGTAGAACATAACTAGTAACCATCCTCTGTGCAAGTCCTCTATTTTCAGCAGTTGCAATACGGTCAGCTCGACAACTGTCATGAGCCTGAGCCATTGCTCGCTGTGTGGACCTCAGAGAGGCTAGAAAAAAAGGCACAATTTATTATATCCGAGGTACTCATTTCTCTCTGGTAATCGGTTACTTTATGCCAGTATGTAAGTGGATGCTACTTCCGAAAGGACTCAAGATGTTTCTTATGTTTGCTATTTGGTTGTTTCTAAATATGTTTTCTAGTTTCATATGTGCTAGGTAGTTGTGGTTGACCCCGTGTGTTCAAGATGTGAATGGTTTTTTTTTTCTATTTCTGGTTTTTGTGTTGGTGATGCTTGGGGGGTTTGATTAAGGTCAATGACTCTCTTCATTTCTTAAATCAGGGCCGCCTCTTGACTAGACAGCAGAAAGGTGAAGACATAAAAGGCCGGTCACCACAATATAAAAGGAGAAAATCGGGAAAAAAGCACCACAAAAGCGTCGACGAAAGAATTCGGCGATGCCAATGGTAGGCATGTTTTAACGGCTTATCATTTTAACAACTTTACTTCGCTGTTGTTAATTTGATTCATGTTATTACTACAAACAGGGGAGCTCCATTGGTGGAGAGAGCGAGCAGGTAGCAACAGAAAGACGACCAAGTGGACGCACAACAAATCCACTTCCAACCAGAAGAAGTTCACGGTGCGCGAAAGGATAAAAAAACTAGCCCGAGGGTGAGTATACGTTTATGGTTGTGTATGGTTTAAATCTTGGACAAGCTTAAATAAGTTTAGAAGGTTTATTTCAATGTAATTGCATGTTTCTTTACCTAACATATTCAAAATGCGTAAAACAGCCCAATAGGGGAGCTACCAAAAAAATGGGGGGGGGGGGGGCTAAAAAGGACCGATCATGTAGGTCTAGCCTAAAACACTTTGAAGAAAAAGGTCTCCCAATGAGCACAGATGATGATGAGAAGAATGAGCCTCTTGCTAAGAGGATGTGCCGACTGTTTAACCAAGGAGTTGACCAACAAAAACCAAGTACCGAGCCCACCGACGTCAACCTCAATTAGGATAACGCTCCCCATGAAA
The DNA here is from genome assembly GCF_003086295.3 of Arachis hypogaea. Classification (NCBI taxonomy): domain Eukaryota; kingdom Viridiplantae; phylum Streptophyta; class Magnoliopsida; order Fabales; family Fabaceae; genus Arachis; species Arachis hypogaea. The sequence continues at coordinate 27,506,401 of NC_092046.1, forward strand.
CACCTGTCTCTAGAGTTCCCGATGCAGGAATACTCCCTGTAGCACTAGTGCAACATGAAGAATGGGAGTTCGATGGGCAAGTTTCCTAAGCAAAAACTGTTTCATTTTGTGGTCTATTTTGCTTGTTAGTGAATTAGGAACTGTATCTATATAAAACTAACTTTTCTCTAACATTAGTTGAGTTTCTTGCAGTAATCCCAATTTCCTGTCGATGCGAGACCCTGAGAGTGAAAGAATATGGTTTGTTGGAGAAAAGGAAGGTCGTGGCATCGTCTGAAGGAATGCAACATCTAGTATTGGTCTGAGAGGACATCTGCACACTGCTACCCCGGTACTGGGTCAACAGCAACGTAAGTAGAACATACTAACACTTTGATAGAATGAATATGGTTCTTAATATATATATCATGGCTCATAAAGATGACCCTAACTCAATTAAAATTTATCATGCAGATCGTTCAGTGGGTGTGTTCAACCTTTAATGACTCAGAATCATTGCGATTTAGGGATGACTTCTACTGTATTCCTCCAGGAATTTTGGTATGCATGAATTTGTGGATTCTCATCGTTTATGATTTGAGGTTTGAGACTAAATAGTAATTTTTTAACAGGAAACTGTGTTGCAAAAGAGGAACCTGGATTCCTTCAGGGAGGTTCCTACCGTTAGTTATGTGGGGCTGGGTCCTCACTTCGGTGATAATTCTAGATACTTTGACAAGATAGCAGCTTCCATGCAAAAATGAGTAAGTCAATGCGCTATATGAACAAAAATTGTATGGTTCTTGCTGTTTGATGCCATTGCACGAACTAATGCTTGCATGTTGATGTTTTGGTTTATGTGCTTACAACACCGTATTTTTTGGTTGGATGTTGCTTATGATAGGCATTAGGATATTTCTATTCATTGCCACTTGGATGGTTCTGTATATGTTTTTGAGTTTTCATGTCTTAGGCACTTGCAATTGCATGTACTTAATTTAGATGTAACTGTTTTGATATTTCTATTTTGATATTTCTGTTTCCATCGCAGTGGTTTATCCGAGTTTGTATCGATCGTCATTGGTGGCTGTATGCCTTTGAGATTGCTCAAAAAAGGCTGTGGGTGCTGGATAGTATGTATTCAGGAGAGTATAACACTGATAGATCAAAAATACATGCTTATGCAGTAAGTATATGTCCACAAATTAGTGCACTGACATCCTCAGTAGTGGTAAATATGCTATTGCTAAAGTGTAGCTGCTTTTCAGGGGAGAATCATTGAAGACATAGCTAAAGTGTCGATGCCCGCATATGAGTCCACGGAGAATGGCCTACCTCGTTTTTATCCCAGCGTCCCAAAATAACATAACGGGTCAGTCAAAATGATACCTATCAATAATCTTACTAGCACTTCACTTGATAATGATACTTAGTATCATGGTTGAAAATAATATTTCTGTTTGTACATGTAGCTGTGATTGTGGTGTATACGTGATCAAGTTCATGCAGTTTTGGAGTTTAGAGAAACCCTTGCAGCTTTGGGACAAGGTGAAGTTAAATATCCTGTCACAATTAAGTTGTACCTCTTTCCGATCTATTTCTTTCTCGCTTTCAAAATTACCCACCCACACGGAATTGCCATGCAGGACGTTCTACAGGAGTTCTGGAAGGAAATTATACTAGATATAGTGATGGGTCCCCATAATTCACAAATTGGGAAGGCACTGCATGCATTAGACAGTGATCCTGTGCGCCGCAACCAGCCAAGGAAAAAGATTAAGGCTTTGAAATCACCCTTCACAGCATCGAGCACGAAGAGCATGCTGCAGCGTGCGGGGTTACTCACTAGAAAGCCAAGCAAATGGGGGAGACAACGGAAGAAGATAGATGCCTAGGTAAAAAATCATCAATATGGACACTTGCCTTACTATATCTATAGGTTCCCTGTGAAAGAGTTATGGACGTTAATATGGAATTTTCTAACTTAAATGCGTTTCATGTGAGCCTGATAAACCCTGTTTCACTGCAGGTTTATGATTTCATGTTGATGATTTTGTTAAGTTGCTGGTGACTTTATCCAAAACCTTTAAGTGGATGGTGCTTCTGATAGGCATTAGGATGTTTCTTTTCTTTGTAAACAGGATAGTTCTGGATCTGTCTTCCAAGTTATCACGTGTTAGGCATTTGAACATTTGTGTACTTCATTGAGAAGTGAATGGCTCGTGTTTTTTTAGATACTCCTCAGTAGGTTTCATGTGTTAAGTAATTCAGGATTGTCAAGCAATTAGTTCTCAAATTGTGGATGTCTCTAGTTCAATAAGTAATGCATTGCCTTTTTATACTATTTAGTCAACTCTGATCGGTGTATATACCCCATTTGTTTATGACTATATGTAAGTGGCACTTCTTTCCATTCACTATGTAAAAGGCATTATTTATGTTTTTATCTTTGTTTTCTATTGCTGAAATTGTGAAGTTGCTGGAACTTTAAGCATTGTACGGCCTTTTGTCGTAATTAGTCTACACAGCCGATCCGTTTTCATTCAGGCATTGGTGACTTTAACCAAGATTTTAAGTGGATGGTGCTTCTGATAGGCATTAGGATGTTTCTTTTCATTGTGAATTGGATGGTTTGGGATATGGTTTCTTTTTTCATGTGTTAAGCATTCGCAAATGTGTGCACTTCATTGAGATGTGAATGCCTTTTGTTTTTTTTTATACTCTTCAGCAGTTTTCAGGGCGGATGTAATCCATTTATTCTTTGTGAACAACTTAGTGACATTTCGTATCCTTAAAACCATAAAAGTCTCAAAACCTATAATAATCAATAATTGGATAAAAGATAACAGTGATGCTTTTGTTTCTTTCAATGAATACTTCATAACAGTATCAATGCAAGTGACAAAACAGAAAAGGGCAGAGTTTATTCAGTTGTGTCTAAAGAACCAAGAAACCTAACTAAGTATGACAAACCACCCACACCAAAAAATGTACAACAACAACGAAAAATGATAACTATATATGCCTAAAAGAGTTCAACAGGTGCATGAATTCGCCACCATCCGATAAATTTCAAGTAGTAGAATGCTCAAATCTTTTATTGATAGAACCATCAAGATCATTATCTGTCTGAAGGTCAACAACATCCTACAAGATGCAAAACACAAAGAAGAGAACAACATATATGAATCAAGAACACTATTCCATAAAAAAATTTAAAATATACCTCACTTCTAGCACATACCGGATGCGATTTCCTCTTCTTTTTTTGCATTGACTTCTTAATTGACTTGTCCAACTCTGCTCCAAGTCTCTTACTCTTCGGCCGTCCTTTGGTTTTAACTCTTGAGGGTCCCTGTATGTCATGTACAATAAGACCGCATGTGCTCTGTGTGGGCATGGTATTCTGAGTCGCAGTAAGAGTAGTGGAACACATGCTGGCACGGTAATCAGTCTACTAGCTTGGACTTTGTGTCCCAAAGGGCAGCTCGCAAGATGACTACTTCCTCATCACAAGCAACAAACTCTTGAGCAGCATTATAGAACTCTAAACACAGACGCCTGAACAGGTTGAGGCTTTCATCGGTCCGAGCCACATCATGGCTACTCTTAATGTAAGTGTGCTTGCGGATGACATTCTTACTCCATTGAGGAAGAACATAGCAGCTCGGTACTGTGTCAACTCTGTAGTATGACCACACCGCAAGGGTGTGGCAACACAATATGCCAGCAGATTCAAACTGTTGCGCTCGCACCGAACCTTTTGACTCAAAGGGTCAAACTCTACTGTGAAAGTATGGTAGACAGGCTTCCCCCAAAATACCTTCTGCTCGTCCACTTTAATAGAAATTGTATCTCCCTTTTGTTCAGTTGATCGAACCACGCAATCGGTTTTTTTTCTTACCTCCAGCTGAAGGACCCTGAACATATTACTGGTGTATTCCTGCTGAAACTGTCTCTCAATGCCTATGCGCCCTATACATGGGATGACTCCTTTCGAATCTGCAACATCATCTTCCAGCTCTTTTTGCTTCTTGTTTCCAAGCACATTGTTGTATTAATGGACGAACTGAACCAACCCACTCTTGCAATGCAGAGAAATCCCCATAAAATGCGTGCATACTTTTACTGCGCTATGTACTCCTCATGCTGGCCTAAAATTCACTCTTGAAGAATATTGGAACCCACTTCCGTTGATTCGCATAAAGGTTTGCCCATAAAAAAAAGCATAAGAGTGTCGCTTATACACAACATGATGACAGCTTCCAAAGCATTGATAAAACAAATAAAAAAACATCCAGACATATACTATTGAGAAAAAACATATGCTTGTGTATTGAAAAGAACATCCACTGACTAGTAAGGTAAAAAAACTCAGCTACATTTCTTAGAAAAAACACAAGAACGGAATCAAGCCGGCAGAAATAACATGAAGTGAATAAATAGGCAACATGAAACTAACAGACGTGATTTAATTTAACGATCACGGACCTGCTAACCATCTCTTCTGGCCTAATTTAAATTCTTTGATGAAACCAGCCCAATCAGCTTCAAACGAGTTAGGCGAAGGAGAATTCCACACAATGTGATTCATCATGGCATTCAATTCTCCGTACCTAGCATAGCCACCGAGCTTGAATTAGGATTTCTTCATTATGTGCCAGATGCACCATCGGTGGATAGTATCAGGTAGGACCTTCCTAATAGCACCAGCCATCACCTTGCACTGTTCAGTGATGATCCCCCTTGGCGCAGTCCCGACGCATCTCACCCACTGCGTAAACACCCACTCAAAACTAGGGATCTCCTCGCTCCCAAGTAAAGCACATCCAAGAAGAGCAGACTTCCCATGGTGGTTTACACCGACAAAGGATGCAAACGGTAGACCATGCCTGAAAAACACCAAAAACAAATGTGAGGCAAAAAAATTTTAACAAATAACTGCTCTTACAATTCACCAATAAGTATACAGACCTGTTTCTTCTGTAAGTGGTGTCGAACGACACCACATCTTCATAATATTCATACGAAGCCCTGCATCTTGCATCTACCCAGAGTGCGCTTCTAAATTCATTAGCATCATCAACATCTATGGCATAAAAGAAGTTGGGATTGATCTCCTTCATTTGAACAAAATAATTCATCATCCCCTTAAAGTTCGTATTGTCATCGGAGCATCAGAGATTGCTTGTGATGTAATTTCTGACATCCTTTTCTGAAAAACTCAGGTTTGAAGACCCGCCAACCCCGTTTGCCAGTGCTAGATACGTCTTGTTGGGTCTTATGCCAGCCTTGTCGTTATCCGTAATGACGCACTTAGCATGCATGGTCAACTCCCTATACTCATGATAGTGGACAACTTTCTTAGTCGAACAGGGGGTGAGAATGCCTCAATTCTAACCTAGACAAAACCCAACATTCCTTCTCCCTGTCCAGCATGACATACATCCTTGCTCTGCATCTTGTGGCTGTTATTCTGTTTGCCCGAGTTGCTGCCTTAACTCGAGATTCCCGATAACCCTCTCGAGTGTAGTGAAGAGATTGATTAACAGGTATCTTTGATTCCTTCCGCGTCTTGTCGAAGTTCGTGTTCCTGTCTTTAGTTACGAACCCCACTTTTTTTGCATAATTTGCATAAAACTCCTGTGCCAAATGCAACGAATCAAAACTCATTCCTATGACTTGATTTCCTCTTCACTGATCCCACTATGATCCGGCAACTGTAAAGCCAATTCACAGAACCAAATATGAATTAAAGCTAGTATTAACGTAGTAACTATAACGCGATAACAAACAATAAGTCATAATTCACACCTCGTGTCTCAATTCCAACTCATCCTCGCTCATCACAATGACGTCGGTAACTTCGTCGCCCTTCAAATCAATATACAAAAAAAAACTTTTACAACCTAAAGAACCTTAATATATACTGTATCACTTAAATAAAAACATCAACAAAATAGTGCAATGGCATATGGGAGTCAGGCATAATTTAATAATATCAATTCTTTGGATTAGAACATGCTAGGTAAGCATTTGATAGCAATTCCTAGTTTACTTTAATAATTTCTCAACTAAATATAACACCGTACCAGAATTTTCCAAATAGATAAAGTTAAAAAACATCTAATTAACATGAAGAAACAACATTCACATATCACGATGTGATCAAATTGCCTACTGACGAGAAGATTCTTCCAGTAAAGAATTTCATAAAAATAATCACATTGTAGGTATAGTTTCTAAACCAGCAAAGAATCCTTTCGTACAAAAGTTTAGTTGTCACAAGTAACAAAACCCAATAAAATTTATAACCGAAGTATTTAAACCTCGGGTCGTCTCTCAAGGAATTACAGGGAAGTATGATTTATTATTGGTTATGAAATTGTATCTTTTTGGGTTTTTGAAATAAGGAACAGGAAAATAAATTGGCAATAAAGTAAATTAATTATCATGAAAACCATTGCAAGGTATAAGAACTGGAAATCCCATCCTAGTTATCCTTATCAGGTGTAATGAGAATTATTTATTGCTCCCACTTAGTTAACCCTTACTAAATAAAAGAAAGTCAAGTGGACTAATTAATTTGATTCCTCAAATTCTAGTCAATTCATATGGAAAGACTAGCTTTAGAGGAATCCAAATCAATCAGAAAATTCCAATTTTCAATCAACAGCTGAGTTTGATAACTCAAGTGTCACCAATTACCCAACCAAAGCAAAGGGGGAAAATCTAAATTATTTATATCATAAATAGAAGAAAGCAATCTTAAATCTAAAATACCTCAAATTGCATTTAAACATAAATTCAAATCTAACATGAGAAGGTTCATAAACCAAATTGGATAAGAAAAGAATCAACAAGAAAAATAGAATAAACTAGTAAGCTAGAACAAATAAAGTAGAAGAGAAATTAAATTAAAAGAAAATTGAACCTGGAATTGAGAAAACGAAGAAATCCTAATCCTAAAATCTAAGAGAGAGGAGAGAGCCTCTCTCTCTAGAAAACTACATCTAAAACCTAAAAATTGTGAATAATGAATGTTGTATTGATGAATGAATGGATTCCCCCACTTTATAGCCTCTAATCTGTGTTTTCTGGGCCGAAAACTGGGTTAAAAACAGCCCAGAAATCGCTCCCAGCAATTTCTGATACGTACAAGTTGCGGCACTGTCACGCGTACGCGTCGTCCACGTGTACGCGTGGATTGAGTTTTTGCCAGGTCATGCGTGCGCGTGATCTACGCGTGCACATCACCTATCGTTGAAGCAGCTATGAGAAATTATATATCGTTACGAAGCTCCGGATGTTAGCTTTCCAATGCAACTGGAACTGCGTCATTTGGACCTTTGTAGCTCAAGTTATGGTCAATTTAGTACCAGAAGGTCAGGCTGGACAGCTGTGCAGTTCCTTCAGTTTCTTGTATTCCTTCCACTTTTGCATGCTTCCTTTCCATCCTCTAAGTATTCCTGCCTTGTAAATCCTGAAATCACTTAACACACATATCACGGCATCGAATGGTAATAAGAGAGGATTAATATTAGCAAATATAAGGCCAAAGAAGTATGTGTTCAATCATAGCACAAAATCAAGAAGGAAAACATAAAACATGCGAATTGTATGAATGAGTGTGAGAATAGTGGATAAAATCCACTCAATTAAGCACAGGATAAACCCTAAAAATGGGGTTTATCAACCTCCCCACACTTAAACATTAGCATGTCCTCATGCTAAGCTCAAGAAAACTAAAAGAGTGAAGAAGAATGGTAGAGAGTATGAAATGCAACCTATCTATGTGAATGCAACTACATGCAAAATGCTTTTACCTACTTGGTGAAAAGTAAATAAATATTTCAAGAATAAATATGAACTGGATTTCACTAATTAAAATCATAAAAAATGAAGTACAAATAGACTTGCAAAAGAAAATAGCTCGTGAAAGCCAGGAACAAAGAATCAAGCATCAAACCCTTACCGAAAGTGTATACACTCTAATCACTCGTGTGTTTAAGGTTCGATCTCTCAATTCTCTACTAATCTTGCTTTCTAAGGCTTGTTCTTCATCTAACAATCAACAAAAATTTAATGCATAGATACACATATCAAGAGGTCTTTTAAGGGTTGTAATGGGGTTAGGGTCAAGGTAGGATTGTATTTGGCCAAGTGGACTAAAATCTGAATCCTTAATTAACTTAAACTTTCCACCTAACTTAGGACAATCTATTTAATCATAATACAACATCTAACTATCCATTAACCATGTTTTCCACATATTCATGCATCCTAATTTCGAGTACAGTACATATACATTTTGATGAGAGGATTTCTGCTAGTAAAGAATTTTTATTAAAATAATCACGTTGTAGGTATAGCTTCTAAACCAACAAAGAATCCTTTCGTAAAAAAACTTTGGTTGTCACAAGTAACAAAACCCAATAAAATTTATAACCGAAGTATTTAAACCTCAGGTCGTCTCTCAAGGAATTGTAGGGATGTGTATTTATTATTGGTTATAGAAAGGTGTATATTTTTGGATTTTTGAAATAGGGAACAGGAAAATAAATTGGCAGAAAATTAAATTAATAACTAGAAAAACTCTTGGCAAGGTATGAGAACTGGAAATCCCATCCTAGTTATCCTTATCAGGTATGATGAGAATTGTTATTGCTCCCACTTAGTTAACCCTTACTAAATAAAGGAAAGTCAAGTGGACTAATTAATTTGATTCCTCAAGTCCTAGTCAACTCCTATAGAAAGACTAGCTTTAGAGGGATCCAAATCAATCAGCAAATCCCAATTTTCAATCAACAGTTGAGTTTGATAACTCAAGTGTTACCAATTACTCAACCAAAGCAAAGGGAGAAAAATATAAATTATTTATATCATAAATAGAAGAAAGTAACCATAAATCTGAAATACCTCAAATTGTATTTAAACATAAATTCAAATCTAACATGAAGAGTTCATAAGCCAATTTGGCAACATAAGTAATTAGCAAGTGAAATAGAGCAACTAAAGTAATAGAGTAAATAAAAGTAAAAGAGAAACTAATTTAAAGGAACATTGAACCTGAAATGAAGAAAATGAAGAAATCCTAATCCTAAAACCTAAGAGAGAGGAGAGAGCCTCTCTCTCTCTAGAAAACTACATCTAAAACCTAAAATTTGTGAATAATGAATGTTGTATTGATGAATGAATGGATTCTCCCACTTTATAGCCTCTAATCTGTGTTTTCTTGGCCGAAAACTGGGTCAAAAATAGCCCAGAAATCGCTCCCAGTGATTTCTGATACATACATGTCGCGGCACTGTCACGCGTACGCGTCATCCACGTGTACGCGTGAATTGAGTTTTCGCCAGGTGACGCATGCGCGTGATCCACGCGTGCGCGTCGCCTATCTTCGGGGCAGCTATGGCAAATTATATATCGTTGCGAAACCCCAGATGTTAGCTTTCCAATGCAACTGGAACCTCTGTAGCTCAAGTTATGACCGTTTGAGTGCGAAGAGGTCAGGCTGGACAGCTTTAGTAGTTCCTTCAGTTTCTTGTATTCCTTTCACTTTTGCATGCTTCCTTTCTATCCTCTGAGCCATTCTTGCCCTATAAACTTTAAAACCACTTAACACACATATCACGGCATCGAATGGTAATAAGAGAGGATTAAACATAGCAAAATTAAGGCCAAAGAAGCATGTTTTCAATCATAGCACAGAATCAGGAAGGAAATTGTAAAACCATGCATTTTGTATGAATAAGTGTATGAAAGATTGATAAAAATCCACTTAATTGAGCACAAGATAGATAATAAAATAGTGGTTTATCACCTACAATGCAAGAACATCCCATGTAATATACCTTAGACCCCTCTTGCTCTTGAATAACAACTTCACCCGCACTCAATTCTTCATTACCTTGTGTTGAATTGGTTACTGTGTTGTTCGATCTGCCCATCGGGGTTGAAAACTCCATGGACAATGTTGTGTGGTTTCAGAATTCTTGCACTGCAACAGCCGCTTCTTTGTGACGAAAACACTTGGGGTGATCGTCCTTGTGGGCGTTCCCGTTACTGAGTCGGGAACACCACTTGAGCCGCGATCAAGAATGTCACCTTCAATGGCGACTTCTGGACTTTCAAAGTGAATGCCTTGAAAGAGAGAGTGGTGGCACGGACTAGTGGCGGCAATCGGGAACAATAAGAAGGATGGTCAACCGCAACCCAACATGTGGCGGCACGGACCGATGGATATCGAGAAGGGAGCGCTGCTTGGATGGTTGGATGGAGGAGATGGGCGCCGCTTGGGATAGAGAGCTTGAATCGGGATGGTGCCGCTTGGAAGAGAGGGTGAAGAATCGGGATTCTTTGAAGCAAACTTCCATGATCCCCGTAACTAGTTTTTGAAAGTATCATTCAAAAACATAATTTGGGGTGAAAAGCAATTAATTCCAAATATTATAAATTAAAAATGAATAAAACTAATTAAGATTATTATAATTAAATGAGTTGTTTAATTCTTGACTGATTAGGAGTTAGTTCCATATACTTTTCCAAAAATTAATTATGGGACATAAAGACAGTGATTTCAATTGTACTATGCCATTAAATATGCATGGATCATAATTTGGAAAGGGTATGAGTAGACTAAAAAATTTTTAATATTTGCATGCTCATCTAAATCAAAAACAGAATAAATGAGACCATCATGAAATTGAATCTATACGCGTATTAATAAGCCATGACTTGAATAGAATTCGCTATGAATTGAATTGAATTGAATTCATTCACATGCATGATTCCATCATGAAATTGAAGCCAACACTTTTAACAAGACATGAATCATGAAAATTCTAACTCAGATTAAGCATTCAATTCCCATTACAATGTTATGTCGATATCTATAGGCTTCAAAACCTGGGTTTCTTTTAAAACAAAATGAAAGAGAGAAGTATTGCAATACAACAAGAGAGAAATATTGTTCAAGCCTATCACTAATTAATTCAAAAAAAAAGCTTAATTTCAACTTATTAAAGACTTACAAAATTTAAAAGTAAGAAAATTTACATCTCAAACTCCAAAAAAAATTAAAATAGATAAATAGCGATCTCAATAATTCTATCACATTGTTCCAAAAAAAAAATACTTAAATTAAAAAAAATTTACTTTTTAACTAAATTCTTATTTTTCTCTTCAATTTTCTTGTAGTTTTTTTTTTTTTTTTGCAGCCATCAAAATGATTTCTTGTTTTGTATTATATGGTTTGATAACCAAATCAAGAGCAATGCGCATTCTTGTTTGTCATTAATCTAAAATTGATGTATAAAATAATAAGTAACAAGCCATGAATTTAAAACTAAATAATAATTATTTGATAATATTAAAGTGTGCTTAATGATATAATAGTTGTCACTTCCGGCACAATCTTTCATCTAAGTTGCTAGTTACTACCAAAACTCCACAATCATTGCTATTTTAGTAGTGTAAAAAATAAAAAATCAAAGATAAAAAAGTATACAATATAATATTTTTCAAAAACAAATAAAGATAAGATTAAATAATTACAAGCCAATTTTTTGTTCTACTATTTTTATATGCTTTGGATCAGCGAAATGAGAAATTTTAGGCTTCACAGTGGTCTCAAGAACTTAAAATAAGTCATCTTGAAGCATCTCTTCAATATACATAGCGTGTTAATTTGGTTAAGTTAAATTAGTATAAACACTACTCTTATAGAAAGCTTACATATGAAAGATAGATGTTAACATTACAAATATACATAATTCCCAACTTCCTAATATTAAAGGATTTGATCCTCTAAATTTTGGATTTCATTTGTGAGGGTAAATTGTGATCTCTAACAATTTATTTCATAGGTGGGACTAAGAGAAAATATGAGAGTGAAAATATTCAAAGATGAGATATCACACTTTACCCTCTTGAGTGAAAATCCAAAATTTAGAGAATTTAAATTTAATATTAAATTTCTTTCTCTCCGTCTTTTTAAGATTTGGCTTAGAGTCCAACTAAATTATCTGATGTTTATGCATATCAAACACAACAAGATACCAACGAATATTTTTCTCATCGACATTTGGACAAATATCTAAGTATAAAATCAAGTTAAATAAATTTAAAAAAAGTAATATTGAATATTGAAGTTATATTTTGTTCAAGTTGAAGTATTTTTACCTTACAAAGGATTTTTATATTTTTTATGAAATATTTTTGATATTATACTATCATTTTAAAAGGAGAATTTTTTTTCTATGAGTGCAAAGTTTCTAAATAAAAATAAAAATATACATTAATAATATGTACCATAATATATAAAAATAAAACGAGTCAATTACATGTAATTAATAATCAATTACTTACAGAAAACATAATAGACATATACTAATGTCTTAGGCATCTTAAATCTAACCCCTTCTCATTAGTTAGCATATGAGCATGCACACACACAAAGGATTTAAATACAAGAAAAATCATATTCAATTAGGTCATTTTTTTAGACAATAAAACTTGAAAATTGATATAATTATATTTATTATTATTTTTTTAAAATTAGATGATAATTAAGAAAAAAACTTACATCTTCATCAATCCATCCCTTGGGAATAAATTGAAAAAACTATCTCTATTTGCGTCGAATTTGGAACCTCTTGCTAAAATTTCATGTATGTATGATTTTTTTTAAAATGAAATTTAAATTATTTAAGTCTTATATATAATGTTATAAAATACTAAAAAATGTAAATTATATATATGGTTGATATCATATTTATCTATTAATTTCATTTTCTTTCTCAAATTCAAATATATATGTGGCCACTTGATGTCTATTTCATCTAATTCTATTTCTAAACACAACTGGATGCCACTACAATTGAACCAATGCATAGAAATGATTTAATAAATTCTTATAACACTTGTAAGTTTTAGAACGCAAACAAATTTTAAATTTTCATAAGATTCAATAAAAAAAATAAAAAATTTACAACTTACAAAGGGTGTTTCAATTCTAGAGCGGCAAAAACTTGATTTTGGCAGAGTATTATAGTTGATGTAATATCTAGTTGGAGAGTCCTTACCCAATAAAGACTTTGAAATTTCAGTTAGTGACGACTTTGAAGAGTAAAGTTTTTTTTCAACTGAAACTGAACATTTGCCTGGTAATTCATTTTGACTCCCAGCATTAGTCTTCTTGGCTATTTTGCTTGGTACTATTATAGTATTTTTGCCTATGAGAGACTTGAGTTTTCCAATAATAGGATCTGTTAGTGGTATGATGGGAATAGGGTCTGCAACGGGAGGAGGGTATGGAGGCATATGCATGTGAATCAAAGGGGGTGTACATGGAGGTGAGGTTTGAGTAAATCCTGAAAAAATAACATAAAAGTTTGGACACATAAGGTGGAAGATGTAACATCCTACCACTCAAATCTTTATGCTTAAGTCGTAAATCAAAGGTGGTGAGGTATTACGACCTCTAAAAATGAAAAATACATATATTGGTAGATTTAAAAGGAAGTTTAACTAGGAGCCTTGACGAAAAGCTGAAAAAAATAGAATAGAAGATCGTTTCACACTCGAACGGTTGTCAAGAATAAAACGCGTAAATAATAGTGAAACAGAAGGAACATAATACAATATGAGATAATAGTTTCAAAAGAAATACATATTAACAAGCTCCAGACTCGACCTGCAAAGCAAAGACCAGCCAGAGTATATATATACATATATACAATCCAAAATACCAAAAGAAAAAATATATCCTTGATGAGTGGATATTTTATACGCTTTTTGGCATCACTGTCATATAGTTTTTAGTAGTTTTTATTAAGTTTTTATAGGTTTTAGTGTTAAATTCATATTTTTAGATTATACTACGGGTTTTTGTATTTTTGTACAATTTCAGGTATTTTCTGGCTGAAATTGAGGAGTTGGAGCAGAAGTCTGATTCAGAGACAGAGAAAGCACTGCAGATGCTGCCTAGATCTGACCTACCTGTATTCGTAAGAGCTTTTCTGGAGCTACAGAAGTCCAAATGGAGCACTCTTAATGGCTATGGAAAGCTGACTTCCAGAGCTTTCCAGCAATATATAATAGTTCATACTTTGCTTCGGATTAGAAGGCCCAAAACTGGCATCTAATGCCAGCTTTCTGCCCCTTCCAGGCGTTCAGCGCCCAAAGAGCAAAGCCCAGCGTCCAAAGGCCCAGAGAGGACCCCCTAGCTGGTGTTCCACGCCCAAGGAGCCTCATAGCACATGGATCTCATCAAAGCTCAGCCCAAACACTCACCAAGTGGGCCCCAAAAGTAGATTTTTGCACTAAATAGACTGTTTTACCTTTTCTGTGTAATCCTTAGTCATTAACCTAGTATTTAAAGAACTTTTACACCTCTCACAAGGGGAAGTCTGCCATATTTTCATTTTCACCATTATATTTTACTTTCAATATAAGTTTCTAAACCTCCTAGGTTGAGGGGAGGAGCCCTACTGAGTCATATGAATTAATAAAAGTATTATTGTTTCTCTTCGATCTGTGTTTGATTAATTCAAAGATGTATATTCGTTCTTCATCAATATGAATGCGTTGAATTGGCATAAGGTTATCACATTCTACATGGGTTCATAGTGTGTCTTTCATCAGACAATGATGAACCACCAGGTTGAATATATGTCTCTCAGACAGCTAATCCACGACTTCATTGGGGACTTCTCGAGACATCAGTCAGCCAATTTACGGGGAGATTAGGGTCTCTGTGGTAGAGGCTAGAACCTAATGTGCTTCACCCTCAAGTAAAGATGGATCCGTACTAAACCTGGGGTTCAGATCCGGAGGAGTATTGGCAGCTGCTCAAACCAGTGTCAATCACATACAGCCTGCCATTGAAGAAATCACTCACAAGCAAAGAGAGCAGTAATACCGGAGTTAATTCAGAAAGACAAAGCAACTCCAACTCTGAACTCTATTCCTATTACTTAATCCAATTAGTTTTACCCCCTTTCGGACATTTTTCTTACAACTCTATTCCTATTCCTATCCTTTAACTTTATTACAATTCGGTATTCCTTTCACAATCAACAACCTTCTGATCTGCCTGACTAAAACCTGCAGGATAACCATAGATTACTTCAAGCCAACAATCCTCGTGGGATCGACCCTGACTCGCTCAGGTATTACTTGGACGACCCAGTGCACTTGCTGGTACACTAGTACGAAGGTATGGGGATTTGTGCTACCATGTTTTTGGCGCCGTTGCTGAGGATTGTTGAGTTTGGACAAACTGAAGAATTGTCTTGTTCCCTAGATCAAGTACTTTCTTTAATTTTGTTAGATTTTCTACTTTTATTTTCTTCTTCTAATTTTTCGAAGAATTAAAAACTTTTTTCAAAAATATTTTTCTTTTCTTCGTTTAATTTTTCTTCTTGGTATTGCGTCTTCAATGTTCTTGTTTCCTGTTTTTCAATTTCAAAAATTTTAAAACTTCTTCCTATACCCTTTTTTAAACTATTTGTCTTTCCTCTGTTTGAGTCTTTGTTAGTGTTCTTGGTTTGAGTCTTTTATTTTTATTTTACTCTTCTTCAAATTTTCGAAAATCATAAAAAGTTTTTCAAAAATATTTTTATTTTCTTTGTTTAATTCTTGTTCTTTGTTTGAGTCTTGTGTTCTTGTTCTTGTGAGTTTTTCGTTTTCTTCAAAGCTTCCTTTCAAAAAATTTTCAAAAATAATTTTTTGTTTGTTTAAATCTTGTTTCAATTTTTAAGTTTGGTATTTTTTTTGTTTATTTTCTTGTGTTTTTCGAAAATTTTGTTTTGGTTTTCTAAAAAGTTTGGTGTTCTTTTTTATGTTCTTGTATTCTTTGAGTCTTTAAATTTTTTGTTCTTGGTGTTCTTGTGAGTCTTCAAGGTGTTCTTGAGTCTTGTATGTGTCTTGATCTTAAAATTTTTAAGTTTGGTGTCCCTTGGTATTTCTCTCCAAATTTTTGAGAAAACAAGAGTGCTAGATCTAAAAATTTTAAGTCTTGTGTCTTTTTTGTATTTTTCTCTTTCATCAATAAATTCAAAAATAAAAAAATAATATCTTTTCTTATCTTTTAACATAATTTTCAAAATTTTCTAATAAAGATTCAGATTTTGATTTTAAAATTTTATCTTATCTTATCTTAGTTGTCAAGTTTTCAAAAATCAAACTTTTTCAAAAGTAAAAATCATATCTTTTTCAAAAAAATCTTATCTTTTTCAAAATTATATCATATCTTTTTCAAAATTCAAAAATCTCATCTTATCTTTTTCAAATTTCAAATTTTTAAAAATTAAATGTTTTTCAAAATCAATTTTCTAATCTTATCTTTTTGTTTCTTATCTTATCTTTTCTAACTTCTAATTTTTAAATCATATCTTTTTCAAAATCAAATTTCAAAATCTTATTTTTTTCTAATTTCAAATTTTGATTTCAAAATGTTTTCTTATTTTATCTTCTATTTTTAAAAATTAAAAATCTTTTCTTAATTAATATCTTATCTTCTCTCTCTTATTTTTCAAAACCCCCTAACTAACTTTTTCCTCTCAAATTTTCAAAAAAAAAAAAAATATCTCCATCTTCTCTCTCTTCTTTTTCAAAACCACCTAACTAACTATTTTCTCTTCTTAATTTTCAAAAAAATATCTCCATCTTCTCTCTCTTCTTTTTCAAAACAACCTAATTAACTCTCATCTCTCTTAATTTTTGAAAACATCTTCTTCTCTTCCCTTCTCTATTTTCAAAAATTTAACATTTAAATTTAAATTTTTTTAAATTAATTAACTTATTTTTCGAAAATTAATTTAATAAATAAAATAAAATAAAAAATATTTTAATTCTTATTTACTTATTCTATTTATACTTCTCTTCTTCCATCTTCAATTATTTATCTTCTTTCCTTTCTTGATCACATCTCATAGGGAGTCCTCTATTTTTTGACATAGAGCTCCCATTTTTCTTCTCTCTTGTTTTCTTCTTCCTGATTATGTATGCAGGAACACTGAAGTCACTATGGATCCAAAAGGGAATATTCAAATTAGGAGACCTCAAGGCTCGTATTTATTTAATACTCCTATTGACCCAGATGACTTTAAGGTCAACATAGACCAAATCATGCTATTATGACAAAAGTGCCAGTTTCATGGACACCCACAAGAAGACCTCAGTAAGTTCATCTCCGACATCCTGCAGTTCTGTGACACTGTAGAGGTCAATGGAGTGAACTCTGAAGCCCCCAGACTGAAAATCTTCCCATTTGCTCTAAATTCTCAAGCAAATGAATGGTGGCATATGGAACTCAGAGGAAATGTGCACACCTGGGATGAGGTTGTTAACAATTTCCTGAACAAGTTCTCTCCCTCACAGAGACTAGCAAAACTAGTGACAGATGTCCAGACTTTCAGGAAGAAGGAGAGTGAGTCTCTCCATGATGCTTGGGAGAGGTACAAGCTGATGTTCAGAAATCCCCCCCCCAAATGTGTTGTTTGGATGGGGCAAGATGATAATCTTCTATGAAGCTATCTCTGAGATGGCCAAAGAGACAATAGATCACTTTGCAGGTGGTTCTCTGGACCTTATAGAGACACATGAAGAGGCAGATGAGCTTATTGAGATAGCTACTAACAACCAGCACTTATACTCCTGTGAGGAGACCCCAGCTAGGACAGAAGTTCTAGATATGGAAATCTTAAAAGAAGGTGAGACAGTAGTCTTCACCAGGGAGGCCAAACCTCAGGAGCATGCTGCTGAGGGACTTAAGGCAAACAAGGACCAAGAGGATCCTGAGACTGCCATTGAGCATGCCCTTACAGAAGAGAAGGAACCTCAAGTTGATTCCTCTCTGGGCGTACAAGAGGAGTCTGTGATGATCACAAAGCTCCCTCTTGCAGAGATGAAAGAACCCCAAGAGCCACATTTTCTTGGCGTGCAGAAAGAACTGGCAGATAAGCAGTTAGCTCATTCCCCAGCAGCCCTTAAGGAACTGCAAGTTAATATCTCCTTTACAGAGGTATTTGAAAATAAGGACCTAAGGGGAGATGAAATAGAGATACTTACTAAGAAGTACAGTATCCTAATTCAGCCTGAGCTGCCAAGAAAGATGCCAGATCCATGGAGCTTTCAGATCCTATGGATTACCGGAAAGATCATTTTTGACAAAGCCATGTATGATCTTGGCTTAAGTTTAAATCGGATACCTTCCACTGAGGCAGAGGCCGAGTCTGGAGAGACTGGGAAGGCATTAAACGCCAATGAGAAAATCCTCACTGGACGTTCAACACCCATGATGGCAGCAAGCTTGGCGCTGAATGCCAGTGAGGAAGCCTTCACTGGGCGTTCAATGCCCATACACCCTGTTAGGCGTCCAACTCCTAGAATGCTAGAGGGACTGGCGTTGAATGCCAGTCAGAGTGGATAGCAAGGGCGTTCAACGCCTAATATGCTGACAGAGCTGGCGTTGAATGCCAGTGAGAGCACACCCTTTGAGAGCTTAAAGTCCACTCAAGAACCCTCTATCTCAGAACCAAAAGAAACCATAAAGACCATTGAGATTCCTTTGAATGCACTTTTGCAGTATATGAGTTCTGATGACTACTCGTCCTCAAGTGAGGATGAAGACACTAGAGGAGAGCAAGTTGCTCGGCATCTAGGAGCTCTCATGAAGTTGAATGCCAAACTGTTTGGTACAAAGCCTTTGGAAGAAGAACCTCCATTGCTTTCCAAAGACCTCAATGCTTTGGTTCAGCAAGAGCTACCTCAGAAGTAATGGAGAAGTTAGGAATCCAAAAGGGAACAAGGATTCCCTTGCATAAGGACTGGATGGTATAAAAGGTCCTTGACCCTCCATTACCCCCTGACCAGGGAGGCGCTTGCATAAAGGATTCAGCATCCAAGCCTCCTCCCTTGGATAAAACTAACTCAATCCCTCCTAAGACAAAACATAATTTTGATATTGGATGTACACTATCCACAAAGGAGGAAGGCCCCAAAAGGAAGATACCTAGGGGCTGGAAAAACAAGAATATCCCTATTGAGGGTTTTTCACCATGGAAGAGGAAAGTGACAAAAAGGGACACCAGCATACTGCTGTAAGCCCAACCCTACCTCAGGCAGTGAATAGAATCCTGTCTCTTGAGCATATTATGCTATCCCATGAGAGTTGATAAACCACTATTTTATGGTTTATCTTGTGCTCAATGGAGTGGTTTTTATCAAGTCTTTGCACACTTATTCATACAATTGCATGATTTTACAATTCCTTCCTAATTTTACTCTGTGGTTAAAAACTTGCTTCCTAAACCTTTAAATTGTGTATTTTTTTAATTCTCCTTTATACCATTTGATGCCGTGATCTGTGTGTTAAGTGTTTTCAGGCTTTATAGGGCAGGAATGGCTTAGAGGATGGAGATGAAGTTTGCAAAAATGGAAGGAGCACAAGAAGTAAAGGAGATGACCAGCGAGGAACGACGCGCACGCATGGCTCACGCGTGCGCGTGAATCAGAGTTCGCACGGCGACGCGTGCGCATGCCTGATGCGTACGCGTGAGACGCGAAGTTGACCAGCGACGCGTACGCATGACGTGTGCTATCTGCAAAAATCACAAAAAATGCTGGGGGCGATTTTGGGCCGAGTTTGGACCCAGTTTTCGGCCCAGAAACATAGACTAGAGCCAGGGGACGAGCAGAGACTCAACACACATTCTCATTCGCATAGTTTTTAGATTTGAGACTAGAATCTTAGAGAGGGAACTCACTTTTCCTCTAGGTTTTCTTCACATTCATAGTTCTAGTTTTTTTATGCTTTTGATGCTTTTGCTTTGGATATTGAGAAGAGTCACTACCTCCGTTAAATTTTCACTATTCTAGTTTATTTTCTATTCCTTTACTCTTTTGATTACCTATTAACCCTGTTCAGACAAGTATGTATATGATTTTGGGATTTATTAATGCAAAGAATTACTTTTACCTTTAATGAATTTCCAGTTATTATTTTATTTAATTCATCATATCTTCTTCTTATTCCTTTATGAAAATTACATTTATGTCAATAGAGTAGACTCCCAACTTGACTTGGGGGTTGATTAAAAGGAGACCCTTGAGTTGGAATACTCAAGTGATTAGTTCAATTGGAAGTTGTTGGCTAACTTTCTATTTACTAACGCTAATCCTTCCCAAGGGAGAGGATTAGGACTTGCGAATAAGAGTTAGCTCAATCACTTGACTTTCCTTTATTTAGTAAGGGTTAACTAAGTGAAAATAACAACCTCTTGATACTACACTTGGAAAAATCCAACAAGGATAGAACTTCCAATTAATCTTTCCCCCGGTCAAAGCTTTTACTTTGATTACATAAATTCTCTTGCTAATTTTCATTGCTTTAATTTACAATTATTTATTTTTCCGTTCTCCAACTCTTAAAATTTCTCGAAAAACTTCTGATTAATAAAATAGCACCCTTTTGTCAACTCGTTGGGAGACGACCTGGGATTCATACACCTAGTATTTTATTCTAAATTTGTGACAACCCTTCTAAATTGATAAGCGGATTTTCGTCGATTAGGAACTATACTCGCAACGTTATTTCTATATTAATTTCTTAATCGACTGATTTTCGCCTGCATCAATTTTTGGCGCCGTTGCCGGGGAGTTACAATAGCGTGCTAAATTATTAGTTAGTGTAAATATTTTTAACTTTTCATATTTGCATAATTTATTTTATTTTATTACCATGAGCTGTACGTTTCTTTCATTGAATGACGCATTCACTGCCTGACCCGAGGTTAGCTACTTTGGTCCTGAAATTGAAAGAACTATTTTACGTATTAGGCGAGCTCGGCGTCGGTTAGCCTCTGAGGGTGGTGAAGTGGTTACTACCAATTCACTAGCCTCTTCTGAAGGCGAATCTGAAGCGCCATCTGAGGAAGAAACAGGCTCCTTTACTACTGATTCTGTTGATTCACGTGCATGTAATATGATGGAGCCCAGAAGGATTACTCTCCAGGAAGAAGGAGCTCCAGACTTTACACTGCAACCGTATCTAGCGCGTCACCCAAATCTGGCTGCAGAATTTGAACTGAAGACCGCACTAATCAACCTAATACCTAAGTTTCATGGCTTACCTGCTCAGGAGCCTATCAAGCACCTCAGGAATTTTCAGACAGCCTGCTCAACTGCTAGGCATCACGGTGCAGATGAAACTACTATTTTGTTATCTGCCTTCCCGTTTTCACTTGAGGAAAAGGCAAGGGAGTAGTTCTACACTCAACCTGAAGCAGTTATTACCAACTGGGATCTGCTCAGAAGGGAGTTCCTGGAAAAATACTTTCCAGCTGAACTTACAGATAGACTGAGGAAGAAGATTTCCTGCATTATCCAAGGTGAGTCAGAGACCCTTTATGAATATCGGGAAAGCTTCAGGAATCTTCTAGACTCGTGTCCCCACCATAAGATTGACCAGATGGTGTTGATCAGCTACTTCACACAAGGCTTGAAGCCTCAAGATAAGACTACATTAGATGCTGCAAGTAATGGCTCTCTGAAGAAGTACAAGACGGCGACAGAAGCGTAGCAACTGATCACCAATCTAGCTAAATCTACCCGGAATGTTAGGCACAGGAACAACCATCCCAAGGCTGTTGCAGAGGTTTCCTCTAGCAGTGAGACTGCTGCTCTCACTCAGACCCTAGGAGAGATGACCAACATACTGAAGTAGCTACAGCTGAATCAACAACAACCTCAGCCTCCCCCATCACAACACAGTCAACAGTTGGTTCCTCAAAGAGTATGCATAATATGTGCTGATTATACCTATTACACTGATGAGTGTCCGCAGCTCCAACAAGAAGACAACACCTTGGCAGCTACTCATAACTTCTATGACCACCCGAATCAAGGATACTATCAACAAGGCGGCAATTATAACCAAGGTGGAAACCATAACCAAGGTCGGCAAGACAACTCCAACCTGGGGTGGAGGGATAACTCCAACCAAGGATGGAGGGACAACTATAACAGAGGAGGCAGAGACAACCAGGGAAATCATAGGTGGAATAATAATAACAATCAGCAAAATCGGTATCAGCAGCATCCTCCCTATCAATAGCAAAACCAAAACCAGCCTTACAGAGCACCTCACCAAAGGCAGTCCCAAGCGCCTCAGAACAACCAACAGCAGGCCCCTCAAATCACTTACCCCCTTCTTCTTCCAATGATGAGATGCTTCGCACTATGACGCAAGGACACCAAGATATTCAGAATACACTTAACTCTACCATGAATGGTCTGAATGCTACTTTACAAGCTCTCATCTCCTGGATGGATTCACTAATTACCTCCAACAATCAACCTTCAAGTTCTAGTGCAATTCTTTCTCAACCCTTACCCAACCCCAAAGGTGGCATCAATGCTATTACTTTGAGGTCCGGGACCACACTACAAGAGAGGAACCATGAGGAGCCAAGCTCAAAGGAGAACATTCAAGTTGAAGATGTTGTTGAGGTAGAAGATGCTGAAGAGGAGGAAGAAGTACAAGACATGGTTGAAGAAGAAGCAGCTCAACTAGAGAATAGCACACCAAAGGAGGCTGAAGCTACAAGAGATGCCATCCCTATCCCCTTTCCACACCTTGCTAGGAAGTCCAGAAAGCAAAAGGAGCTCGACCCAAAGATGGTGGAGATCTTCAAAAAGGTTGAGGTACCCATTCCACTTTTTTGATGCCATTAGCCAGGTACCTAAATATGCGAAATTTTTAAAGGATTTATGCATGCATAAGGATAGAATATAGGATCTAGAAACTATTCTCTTAGTTAGCTCTATATCTGCTTTAATGGGTGCCATACCAGAAAAATGTGGGGATTCGGGGCCATGTATGGTTACGTGTACCATTGGGGGGTGTAACATTTTCTGACTGCATGTGTGATTTAGGAGCGTGTGTGAGTATTATGCCATTGTCTGTATATGATGCTTTGAGGGTCCCTCCCTTAAAAAGGTCGGTAGCTCGTTTTGTTTTAGCAGATAAAAGCATAATCACAGTGGTTGGAATTGCTGAGGATGTGCTGGTGAGCATTAAGGGGCTCACATTTCCTATTGACTTTTATATTTTGGAGATGCCCCCTAATGACTCAGGAAGACCATCATCCATCTTGCTTGGACGGCCATTCTTGAAGACTTCAAAGTTCAAATTAGATGCCTTCTCAAGAACTTACTCTTTTAAGATAGATGACAGAGTAGTGAGCTTCAACCTGGATGAAGCTATGAAGCACCCTCCGGAAGATCATTCTATCTTCCAGTGCAACATCATTGATGAGACTGTAGCTGCAGTCCACCAAGAAGAAGTAGAAGAGATGCACATGGAGCAAGATACAAGTGTGGGGAAACCCTCTGAACACAATGCGAACACTTTGCCATTATCACTAGCTCCAGATGATCAAGTGCCTAGCCATGAGCAGAAAATGGAGTTAAAGCCCCTTCCCCACACCTCAAATATGCTTACCTTGAGGACAATCAGAAGCTCCCAGTCATCATTGCAAGGGAACTCACTTTCCAACAGGAGGAGCAGTTGCTTAGTGTGCTGAGAAGACACAAGAAAGCAATAGAGTGGAGCTTGGTGGATATAGTAGGCATCAGCCCTCAAGTTTGTGAGCACAGGATATTTTTAGAAGAGGGAGCAAGGCCTGTCTGTCAATCCCAAAGGTGGCTGAACCCCACCATCTTAGAAGTTGTCAAGAAAGAAGTGACCAGGCTGCTTGAAGCTGATATTATCTATCCCATCTTAGATAGTGAATGGGTTAGCCCAGTACAAGTGGTGCCCAAGAAGTCTGGAGTCACAATAGTGAAGAATGAGCATGGAGAGCTCATAGCAACTAGAGTGCAGAATTCATGGAGAGTTTGCATTGATTACAGGCGCCTCAACCAGGCTACCCGCAAAGATCACTACCCCCTGCCATTCATTGATCAGATGCTTGATCGCCTGTCAGGTAAATCACATTACTGCTTTTTAGATGGTTATACAGGCTATTTTCAAATTCATATAGCTCTTGAAGATCAGGAGAAGACTACTTTTACATGTCTCTTTGGAACGTATGCATACAAGAGGATGCCTTTTGGCCTGTGTAATGCACCGGCTACTTTCTAAAGGTGCATGATGAGCATTTTCTCTGATCTTATTGAGAGCTGTATGAAAGTTTTCATGGATGATTTTAGCATATATGGTGATTCATTTAACCTTTTCTGGGATAGTTTAGCTAGAGTATTAGACATGTATGTTAGTTCAAACCTTGTATTGAATTTTGAGAAGTGTCATTTTATGGTTAAACATGGTATTGTTCTAGGACATGTTGTTTCTAATATTGGTATTTTTGTAGATCCAGCAAAAGTAGATGTGATTTCTAGTTTACCTTACCCCTCCTCTGTGAGGGAAGTCCGTTCGTTCCTTGGCCATGCAGGTTTCTATCGGAGATTTATTAAGGACTTCAGTAAGGTAGCATTGCCTTTATCTAGACTATTGCAGAAGGATGTTGAGTTCGAGCTCAGTGAGGACTGCATGAATGCGTTCAATAAATTGAAGATCGCCTTGACTCAAGCTCCGATTGTGAGAGGACCAGTGATGAGCGGATAATTTATACGCTTTTTGGCATTGTTTTTAGTATGTTTTAGTATACTTTAGTTAGTTTTTGTTATGTTTTTATTAGTTTTTAAATAAAAATCACATTTCTGGACTTTACTATGAGTTTGTGTGTTTTTCTGTGATTTCAGGTATTTTCTAGCTGAAATTGAGGGACCTGAGCAAAAATCTGATTTAGAGGCTGAAAAAGGACTGCAGATGCTGTTGGATTCTGACCTCCCTGCACTCGAAGTGAATTTTCTGGAGCTACAAAAGACCAATTGGTGCGCTCTCAATTGCGTTGGAAAGTAGACATCCTGGGCTTTCCAGCAATATATAATAGTCCATACTTTGCCCAAGATTTGATGGCCCAAACCGGCATTGCAAGTCAGCATAGAACTTCTGGCGTCAAAACGCCAGAACTGGCATAAAAGCTGGAGTTAAACGCCCAAACTGGCACAAAAGCTGGCGTTTAACTCCAAGAAAAGTCTCTACACGTGAAAGCTTCAATGCTCAGCCCAAGCACACACCAAGTGGGCTCGGAAGAAGATTTCTGCATTAATTACCTATTTCTGTAAACCCTATGCTACTAGTTCTCTATAAATAGGACCTTTTGCTATTGTATTTTCATCTTGGTTCTTCTGGTTCCCCCTCTGGGGCTGAAGCCAATGAACACCTTTATTACTTTTGTATTTTCAACGGTGGAGTTTCTACACACCATAGATTAAGGTGTGGAGCTCTGCTATTCTTCATGAATTAATATAATTACTATTGTTCTTCTATTCAATTCACGCATGCTTCTTCTTTAAGATATTCATTCGTTCTTCAACTTGATGAACGTGATGATCCGTGACACTCATCATCATTCTCACCTATGAATATGTGCCTGACAACCACCTCTGTTCTACTAGCAATGGCTTGAATGCGTATCTCTTGGGTTTCTAATCTAAGATTGGAACCTTCGTGGTATATGCTAGAACTATTGGCGGTCATTCTTGAGATCCGGAAAGTCTAAACCTTGTCTGTGGTATTCCGAGTAGGATCTGGGAAGGGATGACTGTGACGAGCTTCAAACTCGCGATTGTTGGGTGTGTGACAGACGCAAAAGGATCAACGGTTCCTATTCCAACATGATTGAGAACCGACAGATGATTAGCCGTGCGGTGACAGCGCATTTGTAACATTTTCACTGAGAGGACGGGAAGTAGCCATTGATAACGGTGATGCCCAACATAAAGCTTGCCATGGAAGGGAGTATGAATGATTGGATGAAGGCAATAGGAAAGCAGAGGTTCAAGGGGAACAAAGCATCTTCATACGCTTATATGAAATTCCTACCAATAAATTACATAAGTATCTCTATCTTTATCTTATTTTATGTTTTATTCATCTTTTAATTATCAATCCTCCATAACCATTTGAATCCGCCTGACTGAGATTTACAAGATGACCATAGCTTGCTTCAAGCCGACAGTCTCCGTGGGATCGACCCTTACTCACGTAAGGTTTATTACTTGGATGACCCAGTGCACTTGCTGGTTAGTTGTGCGAAGTTGTGATAAAAAGTTGAGATTAAAATTGTGCGTACCAAGCTGTTGGTGCCATTGATGATCATAATTTCGTGCACCAACCAGACTGGAGCCAGCCTTTTGAGATTATGTGTGATGCCTCCAACCATGCAGTAGGAGCGGCACTGGCCCAACGTGAAGGTAAGGATCCTTTCGTAATTACTTATGCTTCTAAGACCTTAGATGCTACTCAGTCTAATTATACTACCACTGAAAAAGAGCTTCTAGCTATTGTTTTTGCTCTGGATAAATTACGAGCCTATTTACTTGGTACTAAGATGGTAGTGTACTCAGACCATGCAGCTCTAAAATATTTATTAGCCAAAAAAGAGTCCAAACCAAGGTTAATACGCTGGATACTTTTGCTGCAAGAATTTGATTTATAAATTAAGGATAGGAGTGGTTTGATAAACCACTATTTTATGGTTTATCTTGTGCTCAATTGAGTGGATTTTATCAACTCTTTACCCACTTATTCATACTATTTGCATGAGTTTACATTCTCCTTCCTGATTTTGTGCTATGATTGAAAACATGCTTCTTTGACCTTATATTTGCTAATATTAATCCTCTATTATTACCATTGGATGTCTTGATATGTGTGTTAAGTGTTTTCAGAGATTACAGGGCAGGAATGGCTCAGAGGATGGAAAGGAATCATGCAAAAGTGGAAGGAATACAAGAAGTTGGAGAAATTGCTAAGCTGTCCAGCCTGATGTCTTCGCACTCAAACGGCTATAACTTTAGCTACAGAGATCCAAATGATGTGGTTCTAGTTGCGTTGGAAAGCTAACGTCCAGGACTTCGATTTGATATATAATTTGCCATAGCTGCCCCAAAGTTAGGTGACGCAAACGCGTGAATGACGCACCCGCATCGCATCTGCGAACTTCAATCCGCGCGGACGCATGGACGACGCCTCCACGTCACTTTTCCGCGACCTGAACGTAACAAAAATCGCAGGGGGCGATTTTTGGGCTGTTTTTGACCCAGTTTTTAGCCCAGAACACACATATTAGCGGCTATAAAGTGGGAGAATGCATCCATTCATAAACACGCTTTCACATTTATAATTTTAGTTTTAGATGTAGTTTTTAGAGAGAGAGGTTCTCTCCTCTCTCTTAGGATTTAGTTTTAGGATTTAGGATTATTTCTTCTTCATCACAGGTTCAATGTTCCTTTAATTTATTTTTCTACTTTTATTTTATTATTTTAATTGATATTTATCTTTCCAATTTAGCTTATGCTACATTCATGTTATGATTTTCTTAATTAATATTATTTGAGGTATTTCAGTTTATGATCGTTTTATTCTATTTATGAATGCTTTTAATTTAATTTAGAACTTTCCCTTTTGGCTTTGGTTGAGTCATTGGAGACACTTGAGTTATCAAACTCATTGTTGATTGAAAATTGGAATTCTTCAAGAATTAATTTGGGTTCCAATAACTCTAACTTTTCCCAAGGAAAGACTAGGACTTCAGGAATCAGAATTAATTCATCCACTTAACTTACCTTCATAGTTAGAGGTTAACAAAGTGGGAGAAAAATCCAATTCTCATTACAATTGATAAGGATAGCCAGGATAGGACTTCCAGTTTTCATACCTTGCCAAGAGTCTATTTTATAGTTATTTATTTTATCATTCAACATACTGCTTCCTTACTTTCAAAACCCCCAATTTACAAGACTCATAACCAATAATAAGAACATACTTCCTTGAGAAGACGACCCGAGGTTTAAATACTCGGTTATCAATTTTAAAAGGGGTTTGTTACTTGTGACAACCAAAACGTTTGTAAGAAAGGTTGATTGCTTGGTTTAGTAACTATACTTGCAACGAGAGTTTACTATAACCTTTAAACCATCAATCTTCAGTTCTTCAAAATGGCGCCGTTACCGGGGAATTGCAAACGTGTGCCTTATTATTGGTTATTGTAAATATTTTACTTTTTGCTTGTTTATTTGTTTTTATTTATTTTTATTTTGCTTTCTTTTTTATAAATTAAGAGGTTATTGGTTTTTATTTAGTTATTAAAAAAATTTTCAAAAATTTTTCAAAAATTTAGCTATCTTATCTTATTTCAAAAATTAAATTTCAAAATTCAAATTTAAAAATTTTCAAAATTCAATTTTCAAAAATTTAAAATTCAAATTTCAAAATTCAAATTTCAAAACTTCAAATTTCAAATTTCAAAATTTAATTTTCAAATTCAAAATTTAAATAACCTTTTAATTTAAAATTTGTTTTTATTTTTGTTTTTAATTTTTATTTACTATTATGAGTTCTCACCCCTCTTGCTTTGAGTTTGGTTCCAATGTTGTTGCAAGGAATAGAAATTATAACAGGGACATGCATCGAGGTCAAAACAATTAGAGATGGAAGGAGCCACGAGGATCTGATCAACCCTTCCGGCAGCAACACCTTCCACAATACCACAGACAAAGACCATCCTATAATGCATGCCAAAGCAATAGATATGGTGGACCCCCATCATATGCCAATAAACCACCTTCTCAACACAACTCTGGACCACCATACTCACAAGCCCCTTTCCACCAAACACTACCATATAACCCTAATCCTTATCCACCACACCAACCACCATATGAACCACGCCCAGAACCACCACCTCAATATTCACCATCTCCATATCCATCAATCCAAGAGCACTATGATCCTACTTATGATAGCCGAGCACAACAAGAATCAAAGGATCGTCTCAAGGAAACAGTGGAAAGATTTCATGCAACCCTTCACCAATTGAATCAAGCGATAAATCAATTAGCTTTCCGACGTTCAGACACTCAAGGAACCTCCATAGCTTCATGTGGACAATCTAATGAAGAACGTAGTATGAAGGAGACATTAGAAACTCCGGTGGACAGCAAGGAGCATGAATTTGTACTAGAACAAGTGGAGAAAGCCGGAATTATTGAAGAAGAAGAAGTGGTTGAAGACTTAGGAGATGCTGAACCTCCTTGGGAAAGTCAAGACATAGAGCCTCCTTCAAAGACGTTTAAAATTGATGTTGAAGAGGGTGTACAACCTCCAAGACATATCATGGTTGAAGACTTTGAAGAGGTTGATCAAGAGATGGATTCAATCATTGATGAATTCTTATCCGCAATTGAATCCTCTCCCATTGAGCTTGACATGGAGATAGAAGAAGAAAAAGCATAACCTCCCACACTCTTGGTGAACAATGAAGAGAAGATTGAATTGGAAGACAGCTACCAAGAGGAAGAGGTTGAAATTGAAGAAGCTTGCAAAGAGGTGGAAGTTGTTAAAGAAGAGCCCAGGGGAATGGAGCTTGAAATCACCTTGCCGAAGTTATTGGAGACCCCTCTCCCTAAGTTGCCATCATCCTTCACAACATTCAAGTGGGTAAAATTCATATCCCTTAGCTTTCTAATTCCACTTGAATATAGGCTACTGGAGACGGATGGTCAACTTAGAGCTCTTTGTGGCATAAAGAGTAAGAGGAAGATGGTCAGTGGTAAGAATTGTCCTGCAAGGTTCATTATGGTTGGAAGCTTTAAGTTTAAACGAAAAGGTTGGTGTAAAGCTCAACCGAATGGGTCTAGGAAGTTGGTTGGCCGCTTTAGTGAGAATTCAGATTGCTTGCCACCCGGATGGAATCATGATGATCAACAAGAAGACGGGTGCAATAGCAAGGTTTGGGATCCTGGAATCTGTTCTGACATCCAACACCCTGGGAGCCTAAAAATCTGTTTGAAGCTGCTCAAAGGCTTTACGTGCCTATTTTGGGATCCCGGAGGCCATTAGAATCACAAACATTGGTGGAGATTCCTGGATGAGTTCAAGCACAAGCCACCATAACAAAGAACTCTCCAAATGTCCAACTTAAGGACTTTAACTAAAAGTGCTAGGTGGGAGACAACCCACCATGGTATGATCGTTCCTTTTTTCATTTTTTTATTTAGTTTTATTTGTTTTCGAGTTTTATTTTATTTTATTGTATTGAACCTGGAGTTTGCATAACATTCATATTAGCATTGCATTCTGCATACTGCATTATAAAAAAAAAACACGCACACGACGCGGCAGCGTCGCTAACGCGTCCGCGTCACAAGTGCATTAGGAGAAAAGAAAAGTGAACAGAGAGTCATGCGAGAGCGTGGCTGGAGGCGTGCCTTAGGCACAAATATGCCCATGCGAGCGCGTCGCCAACGCGGCCGCGTCATTTGCAAAATAGCTTCCCCACGCGTCCGCGTCACCCACGCGACCACGTGGCCCTGTAAATCGACGTAACAAGCGTGTATGGCCGAAAGTTGAGCTGGAATTGGGCTGGACCCGTGCTAGAGGCACCAGCCCTACCATGCGAACGCGTCACCCACGCGTCCGCGTCATATTAGAAATAAGGCCACCCGCGCTATCGAGTCAACCACGCGACCGCGTGATGAGCGGATAATTTATACGCATTTTGGCATTGTTTTTAGGTAGTTTTTAATATGTTTTAGTCACTTTTTATTATATTTTTATTAGTTTTTAAATAAAAATTATATTTCTGGACTTTACTATGAGTTTGTGTATTTTTCTGTGATTTCAGGTATTTTCTGGCTGAAATTGGGGGAGCTGAGCAAAAATCTGATTCAGGCTGAAAAAGGACTGCAGATGCTGTTGGATTCTGACCTCCCTGCACTCGAAATAGATTTTCTAGAGCTACAAGAGTCCAAATGGCGCGCTCTCAATTGTGTTGGAAAGTAGATATCTAGGGCTTTCCAGAAATATATAATAGTCTATACTTTGCTCAAGGATAAACGACGTAAACTGGCGTTCAACGCCAGTTCCATGTTGCATTCTGGCGTTAAATGCCAGAAACAGGTTACAACCTGGCGTTTAACTCTGAAAACAGCCTAGGCACGTGTAAAGCTCAAGTCTCAGCCTCAGCACACACCAAGTGGGCCCCAGAAGTGGATTTCTGCACTATCTATCTTAGTTTACTCATTTTCTGTAAACCTAGGTTACTAGTTTAGTATTTAAACAAATTTTAGAGATTTATTTTGTACCTCATGACATTTTTAAATCTGAACTTTGTACTCTTTGACGGCATGAGTCTCTAAACTCCATTGTTGGGGGTGAGGAGCTCTGCTGTGTCTCGATGAATTAATGCAATTATTTCTATTTTCTATTCAAACACGCTTGTTTCTATCTAAGATGTTCATTCGCACTTCAATATGATAAATGTGATGATCCGTGACACTCATCACCATTTTCAATCTATGAACGCGTTCCTGACAACCACTCCCGTTCTACCTTCGATTGAATGAGTATCTCTTGGATTCCTTAATTAGAATCTTCGTGGCATAAGCTAGAATCCATTGGCAGCATTCTTGAGAATCCGGAAAGTCTAAACCTTATCTGTGGTATTCCGAGTAGGATTCAGGGATTGAATGACTGTGACGAGCTTCAAACTCACAAGGGTTGGGCGTAGTGACAGACTCAAAAGGATCAATGGATCCTATTCCAGCATGAGTGAGAACCGACAGATGATTAGCCGTGCGGTGACAGCGCACCTGGACCATTTTTACTGAGAGGATGGATGGTAGCCATTGACAACGGTGATCCACCAACACACAGCTTGCCATAGGAGGAACCTTGCGTGTGTGAAGAAGAAGACAGGGGGAAGGCAGAGATTCAGAAGACAAAGCATCTCCAAAACTCCAACATATTCTTCATTACTGCATAACAAGTATTTATTTCATGCTCTTTTATTTTTCGGAATTCAAACTGATAATCATAATTAATCTCCTGACTAAGAATTACAAGGTAACCATAGATTACTTCAAGCCAACAATCTCCGTGGGATTCGACCCTTACTCACGTAAGGTATTACTTGGACGACCCAGTACACTTGCTGGTTAGTTGTGCGGAGTTGTGAAAAGTGTGAATCACAATTTTGTGCACCAAGTTTTTGGCGCCGTTACCGGGGATTGTTCAAGTTTGGACAACTGACGGTTTATTTTGTTGCTTAGATTAGGAAAAATTTTTCGTTTTTGGTTTAGAGTCTTCTATTATTGTTTTTGGTTGAAAATTTTTTTTCTCTAATCCTTATTTTCTCTTTTTAATTTTTTTTCGAAAATTTTTATAAACTAATAATTGAGCTTTTCTATTTGAGTTTAGTTTCATATTTTAAGTTTGGTGTCAATTTCATGTTTTTATTTCCTTTTAAATTTTCGAATTTGTGTTCATTGTTCTTTCTTAATCTTCAAGTTGTTCTTGTTTATTTTCCTTGTTTGATCTTTAGTTTTTCTTGTTTTGTGATTTTCTTGTTTTTCTTGTGTATTTTCGAATTATCAGTATTCAAAAAAAATTTATACATTAAATACCTTTATTAAAACACTTTAAATTTATAGCTCAATTGGCTAGAGCAGTGTGCATATGTTCTTAGTAATTGGGAATTTTCTTTCTAAAATCTTTTCAAAAATAATTTTTCTTTGAATAAATCTTGTGCCAAAATTTAAGTTTGGTGTTCTCCTGTTAACTTTTCTTTAGTTTTCAAAAATTTTATTTTAGTTTTCTAAAAATTTTAAGTTTGGTGTTCTTTCTTCATGTTCTTGTTGTTCTTGTGAGTCTTCAAAGTGTTCTTGAGTCTTCCTTGTGTTTTGATCATAAAATTTTTAAGTTTGGTGTTCCTTGGTGTTTTTCCTCCAAAATTTTCGAAAACAATGAGTATTAGATCTAAAAATTTTAAGTTGTGTGTCTTTTGTGTGTTTTTCTTTTTCATCATAAAATTCAAAAATAAAAAAATATCTTCTCTAACTATATTTGAGCAAATATTTCGAAATTTTTTAAAAAAAAATTCAGATTTTTATTTTAAAATTTCTATTTTATCTTATCTTAGTTTTAAAATTTTCAAAATTAAAATTTTTTTCAAAAAAAAATCATATCTTTCTCAAAATTTTATCTTATCTTATTTCAAATTTCAAATTTCAACTTTCAAAATTTCAAAATTCAAATTTAAAAATCAAATCTTTTCAAAATTTAAATCTTTTTCAAATCCTTATCTTATATTGTTGACTTTTTCGAAAATTCAAAATTCAATTTTCAAATTTAAATTTCAAAACTTTTTA
The DNA here is from genome assembly GCF_003086295.3 of Arachis hypogaea. Taxonomy (NCBI): domain Eukaryota; kingdom Viridiplantae; phylum Streptophyta; class Magnoliopsida; order Fabales; family Fabaceae; genus Arachis; species Arachis hypogaea. Next base: position 27,539,665 of record NC_092046.1, read on the forward strand.
ATTTAAATTCCTTATCTTCTCTTACCTAGCTTATCTTATCTTTTCTAATCTCAAATCTTAAAATCAAATCTTTTTCATATCTTTTCTTTATTTTATTTTATTTTATTTTCTTACAAGTATCTTTAATTTTAATACATATCTTTTTCAAAACTTCCTAACCAATTTCTCTCTCTTCATTTTTTTTCGAAATTCCTCACCCACATCTTTTTCAAATCTTTTTAATTAATTAATTTAGTTCTCAATTTTTTTTATTTCTTTTTCTTCTAATTTTCGAAAATATAGTCAATTTTTCATTTATTTTATTTTAATTTTAGTTTTCAAAAAAAAAATGTATTTGAAATCCGCATCATCTCCCTTTCTCCATCATAGACCTAAGTGGAAATGAACAGTCCAGAAGGACTCTGGGGTCATATACTAACCCCATTACTGTTGCATATGGGAGTAGCATCTATATACCTCCCATCAAAGTAAGCAATTTTGAGCTAAATCCTCAGCTCATTGTCATGGTGCAGCAAAATTGCCAGTATTCCGGTCTTCCACAGGAAGAACCTATTGAGTTTCTGGTGTAGTTCTTGCAAATTGCTGACACAGTGCGTGACAAGGAGGTAGATAAGGATGTATACAGGCTGTTACTATTTCCGTTTGCTATAAAAGATCAAGCTAAAAGGTGGTTAAATAACCAGCCCACAGCAAGCATAAGAACATGGAAACAGTTATCAGACAAATTCCTGAATCAATATTTCTCTCCAAAAAGGATGACACAGCTAAGGCTGGACATCCAAGGCTTTAAAAAAGAGGATGATGAATCCCTTTATAATGTCTAGGAGAGGTACAGAAGGATGCTAAGGAAATGCCCCTCTAAAATGTTTTCAGAGTGGGTGCAATTAGACATCTTCTACTATGGGCTTACAGAAAGAGCTCAAGTATCTCTAGACCACTCAGCTGGTGGATCTATACACATGAGAAAAACTATTGAAGAGGCTCAAGAGCTTATTGATATAGTTGCTAGAAATCAACATCTGTACATAAGTAGTGGGTCCTCCACAAAAAGAAGAAGCCAAAGCAGTATCTACTGAGCTTGGTCCTCCAGAACAAGTTGCTGAACTCAGTCAACAATTGTGTTTTCTAATAAAACAGCTAGCAGAATTCAAAAAGATACTACAAGACACTAAAAATGCTAATAAAAATATGGAAGCACAGTTGAATCAGACAAAACAGCAGTTATCAAAGCAGATAACAGACGAGTGCCAGGCAGTTCAATTAAGAAGTGGGAAAACATTAAATACCTCACTTCAGAATAGCAGAAAGCCACGGAAAGAGCAACTGACAGAGGATGAACAAAATACTATCCAAAATCCCTCTGAGGACAGTAAGGGCCCAGAGAGGAATAACTCTGGCGTTCAAACGCCAGAAAGGGATGCAAAGCTGGCGTTAAACTCCCAACCCATGCACAGTTCTGGCGTTCAAACGCCAGAAATAGGCAGGGAGTTGGCGTCAAACGCCCAATGGAAGCTCAGTTCTGGCGTCCAAACGCCAGGAACAAACAAGGAGTTGGCGTCCAACGCCAATCTAGCTTCCAACTCTGGCATTCAATTGCTAGTGAATGATCAGACACACACAAGTGCTGATAATAACCCCTCTAAAAAGGCTTCTCCAACCACCTCTGTAGGAAATAAACCTGCAGCAACCAAGGTTGAAGAATACAAAGCCAAGATACCTTATCCTCAAAAACTCCGCCAAGAGGAGCAGGATAAGCAATTTGCTCGCTTTGCAGACTATCTCAGGACTCTTGAAATAAAGATTCCGTTTGCAGAGGCACTTGAGCAAATACCCTCTTATGCCAAGTTCATGAAAGAGATCTTGAGTCATAAGAAGGATTGGAGAGAAACTGAAAGAGTTCTCCTCATTGAGGAATGCAGTGCAGTCATTCTGAAAAGCTTCCCAGAAAAGCTTAAAGATCCCGGGAGCTTTCTGATACCATGCATATTAGAGGGTAATTACACCAAGACAGCTTTATGTGATCTTGGGGCAATCATCAACCTAATACCTGCATCCACTATCAGAAAGCTTGGTTTAACTGAAGAAGTTAAACCAACCCGGATATGTCTCCAACTTGCTGATGGCTCCATTAAATACCCATCAGGCGTGATTGAAGACATGATTGTCAGGGTTGGGCCATTCACCTTCCCCACTAACTTTGTCGTGCTGGAAATAGAGGAGCACAAGAGTGCTACTCTCATTCTAGGAAGACCTTTCCTAGCAACTGGACGAACTCTCATTGATGTCCAAAAGGGGGAAGTAACCCTGAGAGTCAATGAGGATGAGTTTAAGTTGAATACTGTCAAGGCCATGCAGCATCCAAACACACCAAAAGACTGCATGAAAGTTGATCTTATTGACTCTTTGGTAGAGGAGATCAACATGGCTGAGAGTCTCGAATCAGAGCTGGAAGACATCTTTAAAGATGTTTAGCCTGATCTGGAGGATTCAGAGGAATTGAAATAGCCTCTGAAACTTCCTCAGGAAGAGGAAAAACCTCCTAAACCCGAGCTCAAACCATTACCACCATCCCTGAAATATGCATTTCTGGGAGAAGGTGACACTTTTTCGGTGATTATAAGCTCTGCTTTAAATCCACAGGAAGAGGAAGCACTAATTCAAGTGCTAAGGACACACAAGACAGCTCTTGGGTGGTCCATAAGTGACCTCAAGGGCATAAGCCCAGCTAGATGCATGCACAAGATCCTATTGGAGGATGATGCTAAGCTAGTGGTTCAACCACAGAGGCGGCTAAATCCAGCCATGAAGGAAGTGGTGCAAAAAGAGGTCACCAAGTTACTAGAGGCTGGGATTATTTATCCTATTTCTGATAGCCCCTGGGTGAGCCCTGTCCATGTTGTCCCCAAAAAGGGAGGCATGACAGTGGTTCATAATGAAAAAAATGAACTGGTTCCTACAAGAACAGTTACAGGGTGGCGCATGTGTATTGACTACAGAAGGCTCAATACTGCCACTAGAAAGGATCATTTTCCTTTACCATTCATAGACCAGATGCTAGAAAGACTAGCAGGTCATGATTATTATTGCTTTTTGGATGGCTATTCAGGCTACAACCAAATTGCAGTAGATCCTCAGGATCAAGAGAAAACAGCATTCACATGTCCATCTGGAGTGTTTGCTTACAGAAGGATGCCATTTGGGCTGTGTAATGCGCCTGCAACCTTTCAGAGATGCATGCTCTCTATTTTCTCTGATATGGTGGAAAATTTTCTAGAAGTCTTCATGGATGACTTCTCAGTATATGGAGACTCATTCAGCTCCTGTCTTGATCACCTGACACTGGTTCTGAAAAGATGCCAAGAGACTAACCTGGTTTTAAACTGGAAAAAATGTCACTTTATGGTGACTGAAGGGATTGTCCTTGGGCATAAGATTTCGAACAAATGAATAGAGGTGGATCAAGCTAAAGTAGAGGTAATTGAAAAATTACCACCACCTGCCAATGTTAAGGCAATCAGAAGCTTTCTGGGGCATGTAGGATTCTATATGAGGTTTATAAAGGATTTTTCAAAAATTGCAAAACCTCTAAGCAATCTGCTAGCTGCTGACACGCCATTTGTGTTTGACACAGAGTGTCTGCAGGCGTTTGAAACTCTGAAGGCTAAGCTGGTCACAGCACCAGTTATTTCTGCACCAGACTGGACATTACTATTCGAATTAATGTGTGATGCCAGTGATCATGCCATTAGTGCAGTATTGGGGCAGAGGCATGACAAGCTTCTGCATGTCATTTATTATGCTAGCCGTGTTTTAAATGATACCCAGAAAAATTACACAACCACAGAAAAAGAATTGCTTGCAGTTTTTTATGCCATTGACAAGTTTAGATCATACTTAGTAGGATCCAAAGTGATTGTGTACACTGACCATGCTGCTCTTAAATATCTACTTACAAAGCAGAATTCAAAACCCAGGCTCATAAGATGGGTGTTGCTTCTGCAAGAGTTTGATATAGAAATAAGAGACAGAAAAGGGACAGAAAACCAAGTGGCTGATCATCTGTCCCGGATAGAGCTAGTAGAAGGGGCGTCCTTTTCCTCTATTGAGATCTCTGAAACCTTTCCGGATGAGCATTTATTTGCCATTCAGAAAATACCATGGTTTGCAGACATTGCAAACTATAAAGCTGCAAGGTTCATACCCAAGGAGTACAGCAGGCAACAAAAGAAAAAATTAATTACTGATGCAAAGTACTACTTGTGGGATGAACCCTATCTCTTTAAGAGATGTGCAGACGGAATAATTCGTAGGTGTGTGCCTAGAGAAGAAGCACAGAGGATCTTATGGCATTGCCATGGGTCACAATATGGAGGTCATTTCGGAGGTGAGCGAACAGCCACCAAGGTCTTCCAATGTGATTTCTACTGGCCTACACTCTACAGAGATTCCAGAGAGCTGGTAATCTGCCTCATGGTTACGCCATGCCTCAACAAGGAATCTTGGAGATTGAGTTGTTTGATGTATGGGGTATTGACTTCATGGGGCCTTTCCCACCATCATACTCAAACACTTATATTCTAGTGGCAGTCGACTATGTATCCAAATGGGTAGAGGCCATTGCCACACCCACTAATGATACTAAGACAGTGCTGAAGTTCCTCTAGAAACATATCTTCAGCAGGTTCGGTGTCCCTAGAGCACTAATTAGTGATGGGGGCACTCACTTCTGCAACAAACAGCTTTACTCTGCTATGGTCCGGTATGGAATTAGCCACAAGGTGGCAACTCCATATCATCCACAGACAAATGGGCAAGCTGAAGTCTCTAATAGAGAACTAAAAAGAATCCTGGAACGGACAGTAAGTACCCGTAGAAAGGATTGGGCGAGAAGCTTGGATGATGCTCTGTGGGCTTATAGAACAGCATTCAAGATTCCTATAGGGACCTCTCCATACCAGCTTGTGTATGGTAAGGCCTGTCATCTGCCCGTGGAACTGGAGCATAAGGCTTACTGGGCAACCAGATTCCTAAACTTTGATGCCAGATTAGCTAGAAAAAAAAGATTACTCCAGCTAAATGAGCTAGAGGAATTCAGACTCACTGCTTTCGAAAATGCTAAGCTTTACAAGGAGAAAGCAAAAAGGTGGCATGACAGAAAGTTGTCACCTAGAGTCTTTGAACCAGGACAGAAGGTTCTGCTATTTAACTCTAGGCTCAGATTATTCCCCGGGAAACTGAAATTCCGATGGAGGGGACCATATGTGATTACAAGCGTGTCACCATATGGCCATGTGGAGCTTCAAGACATTGATTCTAATAAGAAGTTCATTGTTAATGGACAGAGAGTCAAGCATTATCTTGAAGGCAATGTTGAGCAAGAATGCTGAAGGCTGAGACTAGATTAAAAGCTCAGTAAGGTCAAGCTATTGACATTAAAGAAGCACTTGTTGGGAGGCAACCCAATGTTATTTAACTATATCTCTTTATTTTCTATTGCTATTTTATGTTTTTTTTAGGTTGATGATCATGTGAAGTCACAAAAACTACTGAAAAATCAAAAACAGAATGAAAAATAGCATAAAAAATAGCACACCCTGGAGGAAGAGCATTCTGGCATTTAAACGCCAGAAACAAGCATCTGTCTGGTGTTTAACGCCAGAAACAAGCATCAACCTAGCGTTAAACGCCAGAAACAGGCTACATTTGGGCGTTTAACGCCAAAAACAGGCAGCAGTCTGGCGTTAAACGCCAGGATTGCACTGCAGGGGCGTTTACACGCCTAATAGGAGCAGGGATGATACATCCTTAACCTCTCTGGATCTGTGGACCCCACAGGATCCCCAAACCCACCCATTCACACACCTCCATCTCCTCCATCTTCTCCACTTCTTTCTTCTTTTGCTCGAGGACGAGAAAACCTTTTAAGTTTGGTGTGGTAAAAGTATTGCTTTTTGTTTTTCCATAATTCAGTGGTAGAGCAATTGATTGCAGATCAAAGAGCTATAAGGGAGGAGCAACAAAGGCAAGGAAGAGACATAGAGGAGCTCAAGAGCACCATTGGTTCTTCAAGAAGAGGAAGACGCCACCCTCATTAAGGTGGACCCATTCCTTAATCTCCTTGTTCTTATTTTCCTGTTTTTCGTTTACTATGCTTCATGTTTAATTATGTTTGTGTCTTTACTATATAATCACTAGTATCTAAGTGTCTATGTCTTAAAGATATGAATGTCCTATGAATCCATCACCTTTCTTAAATGAAAATTGTTTTCTGAAAAAGAAAAAGAAGTACATGAATTTCGAATTTTAACATAGTTTAATTATTTTGATGTGGTGGCAATACTTTTTGTTTTCTGAATGAATGCTTGAACAGTGCATATGTCTTTTGAATTTGTTGTTTATGAATGTTAAAATTGTTGGCTCTTGAAAGAATGATGAAAAAGGAGAAATATTATTTGATAATCTGAAAAATCATAAAAATGATTCTTGAAGCAAGAAAAAACAGTGAAGAACAAAGCTTGCAAAAAAATGCGAAAAAAAAAAGAGAGCAAGAAAAAGAAAAAGCAAGCAGAAAAAGCCAAAATCTCTTTAAACCAAAAGGCAAGAGCAAAAAGCCAATAGCCCTTAAAACCAAAAGGCAAGGGTAATAAAAAGGATCCAAGGCTTTGAGCATCAGTGGATAGGAGGGCCTAAAGGAATAAAATCCTGGCCTAAGCGGCTAAACCAAGCTGTCCCTAACCATGTGCTTGTGGCGTGAAGGTGTCAAGTGAAAACTTGAGACTGAGCGATTAAAGTCGAGGTCCAAAGCAAAAACAGAGTGTGCTTAAGAACCCTAGACACCTCTAATTGGGGACTTTAGCAAAGCTAAGTCACAATCTGAAAAGGTTCACCCAGTTATGTGTATGTGGCATATATGTATCCGGTGGTAATACTAGAAAAACAGAGTGCTTAGGGCCACGGCCAAGACTCATAAAGTAGCTGTGTTCAAGAATCAACATACTGAACTAGGAAAATCAATAACACTATCCGAATTCTGAGTTCCTATAGATACCAATCATTCTGAACTTCAAAGGATAAAGTGAGATGCCAAAACTGTTCAAAAGCAAAAAAGCTAATAGCCCTGCTCATCTAACTAAGACTGATCTTCATAGATGCTTCTGGAATTCATTGTATATTCTCTTCTTTTTATCCTACTTTGTTTGCTTGGGGACAAGCAACAATTTAAGTTTGGTGTTGTGATGAGCGGATAATTTATACGCTTTTTGGCATTGTTTTTAGGTAGTTTTTAATATGTTTTAGTCATTTTTTATTATATTTTTATTAGTTTTTAAATAAAAATCACATTTCTGAACTTTACTATGAGTTTGTTTGTTTTTCTGTGATTTCAGGTATTTTCTGGCTGAAATTGAGGGAGCTGAGCAAAAATCTGATTCAGGCTAAAAAAGGACTGCAGGTGCTGTTGGATTCTGACCTTTCTGCACTCGAAATGGATTTTCTGGAGCTACAGAAATCCAAATGGCGCGCTCTTAATTGCGTTGGAAAGTAGACATCCAGGTCTTTCCAGCAATATATAATAGTTTATACTTTGCTCAAGGATAAATGACGTAAACTGGCGTTCAACGCGAGTTTCATGTTGCATTCTGGCGTTAAACGCTAGAAACAGGTTACAAGTTGGAGTTAAACGCCAGAAACAGGTTACAACCTGGCGTTTAACTCTGGAAATAGCCTAGGCACGTGTAAAGCTCAAGTCTCAGCCCTGGCACATACCAAGTGGGCCCCAGAAGTGGATTTCTGCACTATCTATCTTAGTTTACTCATTTTCTGTAAACCTAGGTTACTAGTTTAGTATTTAAACAACTTTTAGAGATTTATTTTGTACCTCATGACATTTTTAGATCTGAACTTTGTACTCTTTGAAGGCATGAGTCTCTAAACTCCATTGTTGGGGGTGAGGAGCTCTGCTGTGTCCCGATGAATTAATGCAATTATTTCTGTTTTCTATTCAAACACGCTTGTTTCTATCTAAGATGTTCATTCGCACTTCAATATGATGAATGTGATGATCCGTGACACTCATCACCATTCTCAATCTATGAACACGTGCCTGACAACCACTCCCATTCTACCTTCGATTGAATGAGTATCTCTTGGATTCCTTAATCAGAATCTTCGTGGCATAAGCTAGAATCCATTGGCAGCATTCTTGAGAATCCGGAAAGTCTAAACCTTGTCTGTGGTATTTCGAGTAGGATTAAGGAATTGAATGACTGTGACGAGCTTCAAACTCACAAGGGTTGGGCGTAGTGACAGACGCAAAAGGATCAATGGATCCTATTCCAGCATGAGTGAGAACCGACAGATGATTAGCCGTGCGGTGACAGCGCACCTGGACCATTTTCACTGAGAGGACGGATGGTAGCCATTGACAACGGTGATCCACCATCACACAGCTTGCTGGTGCACAAAATTGTGATCTCTGGTAATGGCTCCAAAAACTTTGTGCTCTAATCTCAATTCATAATTTGTCACAACTTCGATACAACTAACCAGCAAGTGCACTGGGTCGTCCAAGTAATAAACCTTACGTGAGTAAGGGTCGATCCCATGGAGATTATTGGTATGAAGCAAGCTATGGTCACCTTGTAAATCTCAGTCAGGTGGATAATAATTGATTATGGAGTTTTTGAAAATAATACTAATTAAACAGAAAATAGGGATAGAAACACTTATGTAATTCATTGGTGAGAATTTCAGATAAGCGTGTAAAGATGCTTTCGTTCTTCTGAATCTCTGCTTTCCCACTGTCTTTATCCAATCAGTCTTACTTCTTTCCATGGCTGGCTTTATGCAAGGGCATCACCGTTGTCAATAGTTACATCCCCTCCTCTTGTGAAAATGGTCCAAATGCTCTGTCACAGCACGGCTAATCATCTGAGGTTCCCGATCATGCTGGAATAGGATTCACCCTCCTTTTGCGTCTGTCACTACGCCCAGCAATTGCAAGTTTGAAATTCGTCACAGTCATTCAATCCCTGAATCCTACTCGGAATACCACAGACAAGGTTTAGATTTTCCGGATTCTCATGAATGCCGCCATCAATCTAGCTTACACCACGAAGATTCTGATTAAGAGATCTAAGAGATACTCATTCAATCGAAGGCAGAACGGAAGTGGTTGTCAGGCACGCGTTCATAGGGAATGATGATGATTGTCACGTTCATCACATTCATGTTGAAGTGCGAATGAATATCTTAGAAGCGGAATAAGTTGAATTGAATAGAAAACAGTAGTACTTTGCATTAATCTTTGAGGAACAGCAGAGCTCCACACCTTAATCTATGGAGTGCAGAAACTCTACCGTATGAAAATACATAAGTGATAATGGTCCAGGCATGGCCGAATGGCCAGCCCCCATGAAAGTCTAAGATAGCATAAAACTGATCAAAGATGTCTAATACAATAGTAAAAAGTCCTATTTATACTAAACTAGTTACTAGGGTTTACAGAAGTAAGTAATTGATGCATAAATCCACTTCCGGGGCCCACTTGGTGTGTGCTTGGGCTGAGCTTGAAGTCTACACGTGGAGAGGTCATTCTTGGAGTTGAACGCCAGTTTTTGTGCCATTTTGGGCGTTGAACTCCACTTTGCAACTTGTTTCTGGCGCTGGACGCCAGAATTGGGCAGAGAGCTGGCGTTGAACGCCAGAATTAAGCAGAGAGCTGGCGTTGAATTTATAGTATAGACTATTATATATTGCTGGAAAGCCCTGGATGTCTACTTTCCAACGCAATTGGAAGCGCGCCATTTTGAGTTCTCTAGCTCCAGAAAATCCACTTTGAGTGCAGGGAGGTCAGAATCCAACAGCATCAGCAGTCCTTCTTCAACCTCTGAATCTGATTTTTGCTCAAGTCCCTCAATTTCATCCAGAAAATACATGAAATCACAAAAAAACACACAAAATCATAGTAAAGTCCAGAAATGTGAATTTAACATAAAAACTAATGAAAACATCCCTAAAAGTAACCAGATTCTACTAAAAACATACTAAAAATAATGCCAAAAAGCGTATAAATTATCCGCTCATCACAACACCAAACTTAAATTGTTGCTTGTCCCCAAGCAACTGAAAATCAAATAGGATAAAAAGAAGAAAATATACTATAAATTCCAAACTACCAATGAAACATAGCTCCAATCAGATGAGCGGGACTTGTAGCTTTTTGCCTCTTGAATAGTTTTGGCATCTCACTTTATCCATTGAGGTTCAGAATGATTAGCATCTATAGGAACTCAGAGTTCAGATAGTGTTATTGATTCTCCTAGTTCAGTATGATGATTCTTGAACATAGCTATTTTATGAGTCTTGACCGTGGCCCTAAGCACTTTGTTTTCCAGTATTACCACCGGATACATAAATGCCACAGACACATAATTGGGTGAACCTTTTCAGATTGCGACTCAGCTTTGCTAAAGTCCCCAATTAGAGGTGTCCAGGGTTCTTAAGCACACTCTTCTTTTGCTTTGGACCTTGACTTTAACCGCTCAGTCTCAAGTTTTCACTTGACACCTTCACGCCACAAGCACATGGTTAGGGACAGCTTGGTTTAGCCGCTTAGGCCAGGATTTTATTCCTTTAGGCCCTCCTATCCACTGATGCTCAAAGCCTTGGGATCCTTTTTATTGCCCTTGCCTTTTGGTTTTAAGGGTTATTGGCTTTTTGCTCTTGCCTTTTGGTTTTAAGAGCTTTTGGCTTTTTCTGCTTGCTTTTTCTTTTTCTTTCTATTTTTTTTTCGATATTTTTTCTATTTTTTTTCCTGCAAGCTTTGTTCTTTGCTGCTTTTTCTTGCTTCAAGAATCATTTTTATGATTTTTTAGATTATCAAATAACATGTCTCCTTGTCATCATTCTTTCAAGAGCCAACATATTTAACATTCTTAAACAACAACTTCAAAATATATATGCACTGTTCAAGCATTCATTCAGAAAACAAGAAGCATTGTCACCACATCAATATAATTAAAATAAGTTCAAGGATAAATTCGAAACTCATGTACTTCTTGTTCTTTTGAATTAAAACAGTTTTCATTTAAGAGAGGTGATGGATTCATAGGACATTCATAACTTTAAGACAATGTTACTAAATACTAATGATCATGTAATGAAGACACAAACATAGATAAGCACTTAACATAGAGAAAACGAAAAAACAGAAAGTGAGAACAAGGAATGAGTCCACCTTAGTGATGGTGGCGTTTTCTTCTTGAGGAACCAATGATGTCCTTGAGCTCTTCTATGTCTCTTCCTTGTCTTTGTTGCTCCTCCCTCATTGCTTTTTGATCTTCTCTAATTTCATGAAGGATGATGGAGTGCTCTTGATGTTCCACCCTTAGTTGTTCCATGTTGGAACTTAATTCTCCTAGGGAGGTGTTGATTTGCTCCCAATAGTTTTGTGGAGGAAAATGCATTTGAGGCATCTCTGGGATCTCATGGTGATGAGCTTCCTGTGCCTCTTGAGCTCCATGAATGGGCTCTCTTGCTTGCTCCATCTTTTTCTTAGTGATGGGCTGAAAGGGACCTCGAGGATCACCTTCTTCTTGGCCACAACATCATAGAAGTGGTCTTGATGAGCTTTGGAGATGAATCTTTCCATCTCCCATGACTCGGAGGTGGAAGCTTTTGTCTTCCCTTTCCCTTTTCTAGAGGATTCTCCGGTCTTAGGTGCCATCAATGGTAATGGAAAAACAAAAAAAAGCTATGCTTTTACCACACCAAACTTAGAATGTTGCTCGCCCTCGAGCAAGAAAAGAAAGAATAGATGAAGAAGAAGAAGAAAATATGGAGGAGAGGGGGTGGTGTAATCGGCCAAGAAGAGAAGAGAGGGTTGTGTTGTGTGAAAATGAGGAAGAATGGAGGGCTATATATAGGGAAGGGAGGGGGGGTTAAGTTCGGCCATTTAGGGTGGGTTTGGGTGGGAAATTGATTTTGAATTTTGAAGGTAGGTGGAGTTTATGAGGTAGGTTTATCGGGAAGAGTGGATGGATGTGATTGGTGAAGGGTTTTGGGGAAGAGTGTTTATGGGATTGTGTGAAAGAGGGGTGAGAAGAAGTAAGTGGAGGTAGGTGGGGATCCTGTGGGGTCCACAGATCCTGAGGTGTTCAAGGATTTACAACCTTGCACCCAATTAGGCATGCAAAATGCCCTTGCACACAACTCTGGGCATTCAGCGCTAGATTGGTGCTTGTTATGGGCGTTGAACGCCCATTTGTTGCCCATTTTTGGCGTTGAACGCCAGAACCATGCTTGTTCTGGGCGTTCAGCGCCAACTCTTCTCGAGGGTGCATTTCTGGCGTTCAAACGCCCAGATGCTGCCCATTTCTGGCGTTCAGCGCTAGAACCATGCTCTGTTCTGGCGTTAAACGCCCAAAACATGCTTCTTACTGGCGTTTAAACGCCAGTAAGGTCTTCCTCCAGGGTGTGATTTTTCTTCTGCTGTTTTTGATTCCGTTTTTAATTTTTATATTTATTTTGTGACTCCACATGATCATGAACCTAATAAAACATGAAAATTAGATAAATAAACATTGGGTTGCCTCCCAACAAGCGCTTATTTAATGTCAATAGCTTGACAGTGGGCTCTCATGGAGCCTCACAGATGTGCAGAGCTTTGTTGAGACCTCCCAACACCAAACTTAGAGTTTGGATATGGGGGTTTGACACCAAACTTAGAGTTTGGTTGTGGCCTCCCAACACCAAACTTAGAGTTTGACTGTGGGGGCTTTGTTTGACTCTGCTTTGAGAGAAGCTTTTTATGCTTCCTCTCCATGGATGCAGAGAGAGATCCTTGAGTTGTAAACACAAGGTTGTCCTCATTTATTTGAAGGATCAATTCTCCTCTGTCCACATCAATCACAGCTCTTGCTGTGGATAGGAAGGGTCTTCCAAGGATGATGAATTCATCCTCATCCTTCCCAATATCTAGGACTATGAAATCAGCAGGGATGTAAAGGCCTTCAACCTTTACTAACACGTCCTCTACTTGTCCATAAGCCTGTTTTCTTGAATTGTCTGCCATCTCTAATGAGATTTTAGCAGCTTGTACCCCATAGATTCCCAGTTTTCCTATTACAGAGAGGGGCATAAGGTTTATCCCTGAACCAAGGTCACACAGAGCCTTTTCAAAGATCATGTTGCCTATGGTACAAGGTATTACGAACTTTCCAGGATCCTGTTTCTTCTGAGGCAATGTCAGTTGATCCAGATCACTTAGTTCATTGGTGAACAAGGGAGGTTCATCTTCCCAAGTCTCAATACTAAATAATTTGGCATTCAGCTTCATGATTGCACCAAGAAACTTGGCAGCTTGCTCTTCAGTAACATCCTCATTCTCTTCAAAAGAGGAATACTCATCAGAGCTCATGAAGGGCATAAGGAGGTTCAATGGAATCTCTATGGTCTCTAGATGAGTCTCAGATTCCTTTGGTTCCTCAGAGGGAAGCTCCTTATTGATCACTGGACGTCCCAGGAGGTCTTCCTCACTGGGATTCACGTCCTCTACTTCCTCTCCAGGTTCGGCCATGGTAGTTATGTCAATGGCCTTGCACTCTCCTTTTGGATTTTCTTCTGTATTGCTTGGGAGAGTACTAGGAGGAATTTCAGTGATCCTTTTACTCAGCTAGCCCATTTGTGCTTCCAAATTTCTAATGGAGGATCTTGTTTCATTCATGAAACTCACAGTGGCCTTAGATAGATCAGAGACTAAGTTTGCTAGATTAGAAGTATTTTGTTCAGAGTTCTCTGTCAGTTGCTGAGTGGATGATGGAAAAGGTTTACTATTGTTAAACCTGTATCTTCCACCATTATTAAAGCCTTGTTGAGGCTTTTGTTGATCCTTCCATGAGAGATTTGGATGATTTCTCCATGATGGATTATAGGTGTTTCCATAAGGTTCACCTAAGTAATTCACCTCTGCTATTGCAGGGTTCTTAGGATCATAAGCTTCTTCTTCAGAAGATGCCTCTTGAGTACTGTTGGATGCAGCTTGCATTCCATTCAGACTCTGAGAAATCATATTGACTTGCTGAGTCAATATTTTGTTTTGAGCCAATATGGCATTCAGAGTATCAATTTCAAGAACTCCCTTCTTCATAGGCGTCCCATTATTCACAGGATTCCTCTCAGAAGTGTACATGAACTGGTTATTAGCAACCATGTCAATGAGTTCTTGAGCTTCTGCAGGCGTTTTCTTTAAGTGAATGGATCCACCTGCAGAAGTATCCAATGACATCTTTGATAGCTCAGATAAACCATCATAGAATATATCCAGGATGGTCCATTCTGAAAGCATGTCAGAAGGACACTTTTTGGTCAGCTGCTTGTATCTTTCCCAAGCTTCATAGAGGGATTCACCTTCTTTCTGTCTGAAGGTTTGAACATCCACTCTAAGCTTGCTCAGCTTTTGAGGAGGAAAGAACTTGGCTAAGAAAGCCGTGACCAGCTTCTAAGAGTTCAGGCTGTCTTTGGGTTGAGAGTCCAACCACACTCTAGCTCTGTCTCTTACAGCAAAAGGGAAAAGCATGAGCCTGTAGACTTCAGGATCTACTCCATTAGTCTTAACAGTATCACATATCTGCAAGAATTCAGTTAAGAACTGAAAAGGATCTTCAGATGGAAGTCCATGAAACTTGCAGTTCTGCTGCATCAGAGAAACTAGCTGAGGTTTCAGCTCAAAGTTGTTTGCTCCAATGGCAGGAATGGAGATGCTTCTTCCATGTAAATTGGAATTAGGTGCAGTAAAGTCACCAAGCATTCTCCTTGCATTATTATTATTTTCGGCTGCCATCTCCTCTTCCTGTTCGAAAATTTCTGAAAGATTCTCTCTGGATTGTTGTAATTTAGCTTCTCTTAGTTTCCTCTTCAGAGTCCTTTCAGGTTCTGGATCTGCTTCAACAAGAATATTCTTGTTCTTGCTCCTGCTCATATGACAAAGAAGAGAGCACAGAAAAAATAATAATAATAATAATAATAATAATAGGGATTCTTTATACCACAGTATAGAAGTCCCTGTGTGAGTGGAAGAAAGGAAGGGGACAAAGAATGTAATGTAAAGAAAGAAACACAAGGGTGAGGAGAGTAGAGATGTGAGGTAAGGAGATGTTAGTAGATGAATAAATAAATAGAATAAGATGAGAGAGGGAAAATTTCGAAAATAATTTAAAAAAAAAGAGTTAGTGATTTTCGAAAATAGTTTTTGAAAAAGGTTAGAAATTTTCGAAAATAAAAAAATCAAAATTAAAATAATTAGTTAATTAAAAAGAATTTTTGAAAAAGAGGGAAGATATTTTCGAAAATTAGAGAGAGAGAGAGAGAGAGTTAGTTAGGTAGTTTTGAAAAAGATAAGAGACAAACAAAAAGTTAGTTGAAACAAATTTGAAAATCAATTTTGAAAAGATAAGAAGATAAGAAGTTAGAAAAGATATTTTAAAATCAAACTTTGAAAAAGATAAGATAAGAAGATATTTTTGAAAAGATATGATTGAAATTAGTTTTGAAAAAGATTTGATTTTAAAAATCACAATTAATGACTTGATTCACAAGAAATCACAAGATATGATCCTAGAACTCAAAGTTTGAATTTTTCTTAACAAGTAACAAACTTGAAATTTTTGAATCAAAACATTAATTGATGATGTTATTTTCGAAAATAACTAAGAAAAATGAAAAAGATTTGATTTTTGAAAAAGATTTTGAAAAAGATAAGATTTTTAAATTGAAAATTTGATTTGACTCATAAAAACAACCAGATTTTAAAATTTTTTTTAAAAAAAAAAGACAAATCTAATTTTCGAAATTTTAAGAGAGAAAAAGGGAAAGATATTTTTTTGATTTTTGAATTTTTAATGATGAGAGAGAAAAAAACATGAAAATGATGCAATGCATGAAAATTTTGGATCAAAGTATGTGATGAATGCAAGAACACTATGAATGTCAAGATGAACACCAAGAACACTTTTGAATGTCAAGATGAACATCAAGAACATGTTTTTGAAAAATTTTTAATGCAAAGAAAACATGCAAGACACCAAACTTAGAAATCTTTCATGTTTAGACTCTATGGATGCAAAAATGCACATGTAAAACAAGAAAAGATGCAAAACAAGAAAACATCAAGATCAAACAAGAAGACTTACCAAGAACAACTTGAAGATCATGAAGAACACCATGAATGCATGAATTTTCGAAAAATGCAAAGAATTTTTAGAAAAAATGCAATTGACACCAAACTTGAAATTTGACTCAAGACTCAAATAAGAAACACAAAATATTTTTGATTTTTTTGATTTTATGATTTTTTTTTTTTTGTATTTTCTTTTAATTTTTTCGAAAATCATTTTGAAAAAGAAAAATAAGGATTCCAAAATTTTTAATATGAATTCCAGGAATCTTCAACTCTTAGTCTAAAGCTCCAATCTGAGGGTTAGGCATGGCTTAACAGCCAGCCAAGCTCTAGCATGTAAATTACATCCATTGAGGTGATTAGTTGAAGACCAATCCCAAAGCAGTTTGGGTATGGCTTTACAGCCAGATAGGATTCAACATGTTTCATGAAACACTAGAATTCATTCTTAAAAATTCTGAAGAAAAATATATTTTTGAAAACATTTTTTTTTTCGAAAACAAAGGAGAAATTTTTGAAAGATTTTTGAAAATTTTTTGAAAATAAAACAAAAAGAAAATTACCTAATCTGAGCAACAAGATGAACCGTCAGTTGTCCAAACTCGAACAATCCCCGGCAACGGCGCCAAAAACTTGGTGCACGAAATTCTGATCTCTGGTAATGGCTCCAAAAACTTGGTGCTCTAATCTCAATTCATAATTTGTCACAACTTCGATACAACTAACCAGCAAGTGCACTGGGTCGTCCAAGTAATAAACCTTACGTGAGTAAGGGTCGATCCCACGGAGATTGATGGTATGAAGCAAGCTATGGTCACCTTGTAAATCTCAGTCAGGCGGATAATAATTGATTATAGAGTTTTCGAAAATAATACTAATTAAACAGAAAATAGGGATAGAAACACTTATGTAATTCATTGGTGAGAATTTCAGATAAGCGTGTAGAGATGCTTTCGTTCCTCTGAATCTCTGCTTTCCCGCTGTCTTCATCCAATCAGTCTTACTCCTTTCCATGGCTGGCTTTATGCAAGGGCATCACCGTTGTCAATGGTTACATCCCCTCCTCTTGTGAAAATGGTCCAAATGCTCTGTTACAGCACGGCTAATCATCTCAGGTTCCCGATCATGCTGGATTAGGATTCACCCTCCTTTTGCGTCTGTCACTACGCCCAGCAATCGCGAGTTTGAAGCTCGTCACAGTCATTCAATCCCTGAATCCTACTCGGAATACCACAGACAAGGTTTAGACTTTCCAGATTCTCATGAATGCCGCCATCAATCTAGCTTACACCACGAAGATTCTGATTAAGAGATCTAAGAGATACTCATTCAATCGAAGGCAGAACGGAAGTGGTTGTCAGGCACGCGTTCATAGGGAATGATGATGATTGTCACGTTCATCACATTCATGTTGAAGTGCGAATGAATATCTTAGAAGCGGAATAAGTTGAATTGAATAGAAAACAGTAGTACTTTGCATTAATCTTTGAGGAACAGCAGAGCTCCACACCTTAATCTATGGAGTGCAGAAACTCTACCGTATGAAAATACATAAGTGATAATGGTCCAGGCATGGCCGAATGGCCAGCCCCCATGAAAGTCTAAGATAGCATAAAACTGATCAAAGATGTCTAATACAATAGTAAAAAGTCCTATTTATACTAAACTAGTTACTAGGGTTTACAGAAGTAAGTAATTGATGCATAAATCCACTTCCGGGGCCCACTTGGTGTGTGCTTGGGCTGAGCTTGAAGTCTACACGTGGAGAGGTCATTCTTGGAGTTGAACGCCAGTTTTTGTGCCATTTTGGGCGTTGAACTCCACTTTGCAACTTGTTTCTGGCGCTGGACGCCAGAATTGGGCAGAGAGCTGGCGTTGAACGCCAGTTTGCGTCATCTAAACTTGGGCAAAGTATGGACTATTGTATATTGCTGGAAAGCCCTGGATGTCTACTTTTCAACGTAATTAGAAGCGCGCCATTTTGAGTTCTGTAGCTCCAGAAAATCCACTTTGAGTGCAGGGAGGTCAGAATTCAACAGCATCAGCAGTCCTTCTTCAACCTCTGAATCTGATTTTTGCTCAAGTCCCTCAATTTCAGCCAGAAAATACCTGAAATCACAGAAAAACACACAAACTCATAGTAAAGTCCAGAAATGTGAATTTAACATAAAAACTAATGAAAACATCCCTAAAAGTAACCAGATTCTACTAAAAACATACTAAAAACAATGCCAAAAAGCGTATAAATTATCCGCTCATCACTTGTCATAGGAGGAACCTTGCGTGCATGAAGAAGAAGACAGGGGGAAGGCAGAGATTCAGAAGACAAAGCATCTCCAAAACTCCAACATATTCTCCATTACTGTATAACAAGTATTTATTTCATGCTCTTTTATTTTTCGCAATTCAAACTGATAATCATAGTTAATCTCCTGACTAAGAATTACAAGGTAACCATAGATTGCTTCAAGCCAACAATCTCCGTGGGATTCGACCCTTACTCACGTAAGGTATTACTTGGACGACCCAGTGCACTTACTGGTTAGTTGTGCGGAGTTGTGAAAAGTGTGAATCACAATTTTGTGCACCACCACGTCACCCAACAATTTGGCAAAAAGAGTTTTGAACAGAGAGTTGCGTGAACGCGAGGCTGCACTCGCGCCAATCGCACAAATCAGGTCACGCGATCGCGTGACCCATGCGTCTGCGTCACCTGACCTTATCGCGCACCACGCGACCACGTCACCCACGCGTCCGCGTCGACTGCGCCGCATAACTTATCCAGCTCAGCGCCAAATATCATATCTTTTCTTCCCCCAAATTCTAATTTTCTTTTCCATTCTTATTTCTTTCTTCTTTTCTTCTTCCTTCTTTACTTTCATTCTCTTTTACTTAATTGCATACTTTCATTCATTGCATTTTAATTTTGTGCATATTTTAATTTTCTTTTCTAAATTAATTATTTTTTCTTTGGTGTTAAAAATTTTCTTATTCAACTGTTGCATCTTTTCTTGAATTTACTTTGGTGCTTAGTAACTTATTTTACAATGTGGAATGATGTTAATTATCTGCCAATGCCAATATTTTATAATACTTACACTCCATTTGCATTGACATGAGCTTGTATTAATACTTCCATTACCCACACTCCTCCCCTTTGTTGCAAATTTTGCACCACTGGTATGCCATGGCTTCTATTATTTTCTTACGTACATGTTGAAGCTTCAATGTAAATGAGACCCTTTTCATTTGGCATTAACCCACCCATACTTCATTTATTTTCTTATCTTTATTCCTGGGTTACTCTTCTTTCCTTTTTCTTTCAGGATGGCCACCCGGAAGGGAACCGGAAGACGTTTACATGGGGAGACAGACAAGTCCATCAGCACAATCCTTGGAGAAAAGCATCAGTTGGAGAGACCCGTCCACTTGTACATCTTAGCATGCACCGAGGACGGTGCAATCTTTAAGTGTGGGGAGGTCGATACCGATCTCTATGGGTCAGCTATTTTCTTCTTTCCAACACCATTGTTTTATTTTCTTTATTAGTTCATTGTTGCATTGCATAATAGATTGCATGTGTAGTTGATTGTTTGCATTTAGTTACTACTTAGTTGAAAAATAATAAGTTTCTTTTTAAGACCCTATTTTTTAAAAAAATTAAAATTTTCTATATGTAAAACTTGTTTGAAGTTGTATTTGGAACATGGTTTTTGAGCCAAAGAACACAACCTGTGAGATTTTGAGCTTATTTACATGGTTACATTATTTAACCATAAATATTTTATTCTTGTGTGTTTTCTTTCCTATGATTGTGATCTTTACTTTGTTTCAGTCTATATGTCCAATATTTAGTGTATTTACATGCTTGCATATGATTGAGGCCATTACTTGTTTTAAGCTCACTTATCTCAAATTAGCCTACCTTTTACATCACCTTTGTTAGCCCCTTGAGCTTTTAATCCCCTCTTGTTCTATAACCACATCACTAACCTTAAGCAGAAAAACAAATTAATTATCCCAAATTGAATCTTTGGTTAGCTTAAGTTAGAGATTGTGCATCAACTAAGTGTGGGAAAATTGTGGGAACATGGGTTAATAAGAGAATGTATCATGTTTTTAATTTATTTGAATTTTGGGAATTTGGGAACCTACTCATGTAATACCAGAAAAAATTAAAATCCATGTGCATTGATAAGTTATGTTTGCTTTTATAAAAAAAAGAGAAAAAAAAGAAAAAAAATAATTCAATAAATAAATAAGGGGACAAATTTATCCCAATGCTAAGTTAATAAAAAGATCAATGAACATGTGATAAAAGTAAAGAAATATAAAAAATTTGGTACGGGAATCATACAAAAGTGGGAATTTTGGGTAGCTAGGCATGAATTAGAATTATATAGAGTATATGTATGTTAGGCGAAAGTTTAGGTTAATTAAAGATTCAATTTATAGCTCACTTAGCCATATATATACCCTCACCCTTACCTTAGCCCCATTACAACCTTGAAAAGACCTCATGATGTTTGCATTGGTACATTAAATTTTTGTTGATTGGTTAAATGAAGAACAAAGTTTAGAAAGCATGACTAGATGAGAGTAGAGTGATTAACCCTAGACACTTGAGAGTTAGAGTGATATACACTACCAGTGAGGGTTCAGTGCTTAATTCTATGTTCCCTACTTTCATGAGCTATCTTCTTATAAGTTTACTTGCTTTTTATTGTATGATTTGAATTAGTAAAATCTGATTTATGTTTGTCTTGAAGAGCTTATTTACTTTTAACCAAGTAGGTAGAAACATTTTGCATGTAGTTGCATTCATACAGATAGGTTGCATTTCATACATTCTATCATTCCTCTTCACTTCTTTATAGCTTCTCTTGAGCTTAGCATGAGGACATGCTAGTGTTTAAGTGTGGGGAGGTTGATAAACCACTATTTTATGGTTTATCTTGTGCTCAATTGAGTGAATTTTATCAACTCTTTACCCACTTATTCATACTATTTGCATGAGTTTACATTCTCCTTCCTAATTTTGTGCTATGATTGAAAACATGCTTCTTTGACCTTATATTTCCTAATATTAATCCTCTATTATTACCATTAGATGCCTTGATATTTGTGTTAAGTGTTTTCAGAGATTATAGGGTAGGAATGGCTCAGAGGATGGAAAGGAAGCATGCAAAAGTAGAAGGAATACAAGAAGTTGGAGAAATTGCTAAGCTGTCCAGCCTGACCTCTTCGCACTCAAATGGCTATAACTTTAGCTACAGAGATCCAAATGATACGGTTCTAGTTGCGTTGGAAAGCTAATGTTCGGGGCTTCGATTTGATATATAATTGGCCATAGCTTCCCCGAAGTTAGGTGACGCAAATGCGTGAATGACGCGCCCGCGTCGCATCTGCGAACTTCAATCCGCGCGGACGCATGGACGACGCCTCCGCGTCACTTTCTCGCGACCTGAACGTAACAGAAATCGTAGGGGGCAATTTCTGGGCTGTTTTTGACCAAGTTTTCAGCCCAGAACACACAGATTAGCGGCTATAAAGAGGGGGAATGCATCCATTCATAAACACGCTTTCACATTTATAATTTTAGTTTTAGATGTAGTTTTTAGAGAGAGAGGTTCTCTCCTCTCTCTTAGGATTTAGTTTTAGGATTTAGGATTATTTCTTCTTTATCATAGGTTTAATGTTCCTTTAATTTATTTTTCTACTTTTATTTTATTATTTTAATTGATATTTATCTTTCCAATTTAGCTTATGCTACATTCATGTTATGATTTTCTTAATTAATATTATTTGAGGTATTTCAGTTTATGATTATTTTATTCTATTTATGAATGCTTTTAATTTAATTTAGAACTTTTCCTTTTGGCTTTGGTTGAGTCATTGGAGACACTTGAGTTATCAAACTCATTGTTGATTGAAAATTGGAATTCTTCAAGAATTAATTCGGGTTCCAATAACTCTAACTTTTCCCAAGGAAAGACTAGGACTTGAGGAATCAAAATTAATTCATCCACTTAACTTACCTTCATAGTTAGATGTTAACAAAGTGGGAGAAAAATCTAATTCTCATTACAATTGATAAGGATAGCCAGGATAGGACTTCCAGTTTTCATACCTTGCCAAGAGTCTATTTTATAGTTATTTATTTTATCATTCAACATACTGCTTCCTTACTTTTAAAACCCCCAATTTACAAGACTCATAACCAATAATAAGAACATACCTCCCTGCAATTCCTTGAGAAGACGACCCGAGGTTTAAATACTCGGTTATCAATTTTAAAAGGGGTTTGTTACTTGTGACAACCAAAACGTTTGTAAGAAAGGTTGATTTCTTGGTTTAGTAACTATACTTGCAACGAGAGTTTACTATAACCTCTAAACCATCAATCTTCAGTTCTTCATGGTTCCCAGAATTTAGTTGCAGACCACTTGAGTCGCCTTGAGCACATTAAGGATGACTCCACTCTTATCAATGATGCTTTCCCATTTGATAGCTTGCACGCAATATCTGAAGTAGTTCCTTGGTATGCACCCATAGCTAATTATTTAGTCAGTCATACCTTCCCTCCCAATTTTACTAAGCATCAAAGGGACAGGCTGAAAAGCGAGTCCAAATATTATATATGGGATGACCCATATTTATGGAGGTATAGTGCTGACCAGATAATTAGAAGGTGTGTGCCTCAATCAGAATTCCAGTCCATTTTAGAGGCCTGCCACTCTTCTGAGAGTGGAGGACATTTTGGCCCTCAAAGAATAGCTGGAAAAATGTTAGACTGTAGATTATGGTGGCCTACTCTTTTTAAGGATGCTACTGCCTTCTGTAAATCTTGTTCCCCATGCCAAAGGTTTGGAAATATATCCAAGAGGGATGAGATGCCCCAACAGCTTATGCTTTTCTATGAAATTTTTTTATGTTTGGGGCATTGACTTCATGGGTCCATTCCCAAACTCTAGTGGTTTCTTATATATATTGTTAGCTGTAGATTATGTTTCTAAATGGGTGGAAGTAATTCCTACCCGTACTGATGATGCTAACACTGTTGTCTCTTTTGTTAGAAACCATATTATTTGTCGCTTTGGATCACCACGAGCAATCGTGAGTGATCAAGGCACTCACTTTTGTAACAGGAGATTAACAGGACTACTGAAGAAGCATGGGATTGTTCATAAGGTAGCGACAGCTTACCATCCTCAGACCAATGGACAAGCAGAGGTGTCTAACAAGGAGATAAAGCGCATTCTAGAGAAGATAGTCAAGCCTCATAGGAAGGACTGGAGCACCAGGCTTGTTGATGCGCTCTGGGCTTATCGGACAGCGTACAAGACACCCATTAGGATGAGTCCCTTCCGCTTAGTGTACGGAAAGGCTTATCACCTTCCAGTGGAGGTGGAACACAAGGCTTTCTGGGCTGTAAGGGAATGCAACATGGGATTAGAGAAAGCTGGTGCTGAAAGGAAGTTGCAACTAGTAGAACTGGAGACCCTTCGACTCGAAGCTTATGACAACTCCAGACTATATAAAGAGAAGGTGAAGGCTGTGCATGACAAGCATATCAAGAGAAGAGAGTTCAGACCTGGGGAGCTGGTTCTCCTTTACAACTCAAGGCTGAGACTCATGCCAGGAAAGCTGAGATCCAGATGGGAAGGCCCCTACAGAGTAGAAAAGGCAGAGCCTTACGGAGTCTTCTATCTGAGTCATCCTTCAAGTTCCAAATTCATCAAGGTCAATGGACATCGATTAAAGCTATATCATGGTGAGAAGATGAAGGAAAATAAAGAGATAGAGGTCTTCCTCTTGGAGGACCCACCAACAGAAGCAGATTCAGCTTGTGGACCGTCCAACTTAAGGACGTAAAAGCAAAGTGCTAGGTGGGAGACAACCCACCATGGTATGATCATTTTTTTCTTATTCTTAGTCTATTTTATTTTAATTTTCACAGTAGTCGTTCATAATTTATGCATATTCATATGCATGCTGCATTTTGCATTTTGCATAAAAAAAAGAGCACACGACGCGCAAGCGTCGCTAACGCGTACGCGTCATATGTGTATGCGTGAAAAATAAAAATTGAACAGAGAGTTGGGCAGGAGTGGTGCTGGTGGCGTGCCTTGCGTACAAGCAAGTCCACATGTACGCATCTCTCATGCGTACGCGTCGCTTGTGTTTTCACCAGTCCACGCGTACGCGTCCCTCACGCGTACGCGTGACCCTGCAAATTGGCGTATAGAGTGTATAGTCAGAGAGTTATGATGGTGTGGAGCTAGAATTGTGCTAGCAGCACAAGCCCCATCACGCGTACACGTCCCTGACGCGTGCACGTCATTTTCCCAAAAGGGCCATCCACGTGCGCGCGTGCCTGATTCGCACGCGTCGTATGCCATTTTTGCCCCACGCCCAGAGCGAACAGAGAGTTGTGCGTACGCGTCGATGCCTTCGCGCGATTTGCACAATCTAAGGCACGCGTACGCGTGCCCGACACTTACGCGTCGCTTGGAAATCGCGCAACCCACGCGTACGTGTGATGCACGCATACGCATCGTATGCAACGCACAATTAAACCACCTCAGCGCCTGATTTCAAATCATCCACCCCCCAATCCTAATTCTTTTCAATCCTAATTATTTCTTCTCTCTTCTTTCTTTCTTCTTCCTTATTCTTTACTCATACCTATTACTTTCTTCTTTCCTTCTTCATCCTCTTCATCAGGTTTCTTTTCTTCTCCCCCTTTTCCTCTTTTATTATTCCATTCTTTTATGTTTCTTTCTTCTTTATTTTTCTTAGTTTCATTATCCATGGTTTCTTTTTATTTTCTTTTTCTTGCATTCTTATGTTGGTATTGGAATTTTATTTGGGTATTACCTTACTATAGTAAAGCTTGTGGATATTATGAGGAGTGATTTGACAATTGATATTTTAATTTAGCTCTCATATACATTTGGATTATATTATTTTCATTCCTACTTTAACTTGCTCACCAAGTGTTTGTGAAAAAGCCTATGGCATCTTGAACTCTATTTTATTTTACTCTTTTTACTTGAATACATCTTTTTCACAATATTTGTACTCCACATGTATTTGGGATTATTATTCATAATTGTCATCATTACACATGCTCTTTAATTTGGCACATTTACTACTTGATGCTTGAGCTATGCTTCTCATGCCTGTTTCTACATGCCATAAACACTCCTGAATCTATTTAATTATGAATTGCCTTCTTGTTCTTCATTGATGTCTTACCTACATATTGTAGCTACCATGTATTTGAGCTAACATCTTTCCTTTGGCATTCATGCACTTGGAATTTTCTCCCTTCCGGTTTTTTTAGTTATCTATATTTCACACTCTTCCTTTTTCTTCTTCCTTAGGCATGGGTACCAAGAAAGGAAAAGAGAAGGCCACTGACAAGGCACCAGCAAGGAGAGGAACCCAGAGAACACTGGCAAAAGCACTTCCATCTACCAGTGTGAAGCCACCAACAAAGCGGGTGAAGAGGATCATTAAGGTTGATGAATCAGAGAAAGCCTTTCCCACACGGAACTCCAGACGATTTGCTAACTAACCGATATTGCGAACAGATGTTTCCCATCCTAGCTGAGAGGAACTACAACAATGAGCATCTACTCATTGTTCCAACACACTTTGTTGATTTTGTGGAGCCCCGAATTGAGAAGAGACAGTGGGGATTTTTGAGGAGACAGCCACGAGAGGCCAACTTATCATGGGTAGTTGAATTCTACTCAAACTTCTACTCGCCTACTCTGCAGACTGTCTTCGTCCGTTAGTAGCAGGTCCCTATTTTTGAGAGTGCCATACAGAGAGCACTAGACCTTCCACCTAGTCCATGGGGTTGGAATGCATATCAAGAGGCATCTCGTAAGCGCCAGATGTATCAATTCGACTAGGGTAGCGTCCTTGGAGTTATAGCCCAACCTGGCAGTACCTGGATCTACAGGCAGCATCGTTCAAAACCCAAGAGCATCTCAGCCCAGTCACTCACCCTGGAGGCTCGCATGTGGGCACAGATTATGTCCTACTATGTCTTTCCAGCACTCACAAGTAACCCCTCAACCTGCCCCGACACATCCGGCAAGCCATGGGACATGTACAGATAGAGGGTAACCTGCCTTTTCCCGCCTTGGTCTCAGATTTAGTCTCAGCAGCAGGTGTGTCCTCTCGGGCAGGCGACACGAAGGTCATGATCCCTAGGGCCGACCGGTATGTCCCGAATGGAAGTACATCAGGCCGTCAGTTTCCTCTGTGAGCCGGCCTGCAGGTCCTTCTTTGGATACTCCTCCTTCTTCTACTCCACCACCATCCACATTATAAGCACCATCCATCCATCAGATGTTCCTTCAGATCCTTGAGAGGTTCGACCAGCAAGACTGGCGAATGGAGCAAATGGAGCACCGTAACAAGTGCAGATACAACTATCTGAAGGAACTCATAGCTAGTACTCACCCACCTCCAGAACAGAAGGACACCCCAGACTCCCATTTATCTAGTAGCACAGGCAGCCAAGGTGAACCAGACACTGGAGGCGACGCTTCCAGCCCTCCCTTGCTCCTTACTGATGGCACGGAGGACTGTGCCAAGCTTTAAGTGTAGGGAGGTCAGTCCTTGACTTCTGGAGGTAACTTTTCTCTCTTAACACCAGCATTTGACTTTTTCCTTTGATAGATAGGATAGATTGCATGTTAATAATTGTTTGCATGTATGTTTTACTTGGTTAAAGTAATGAGTTTCTTTTCAAGACCCTTTTTCTAGCATTTCACTAATTTAAATTGAAAATTTGTGTTAAACTTGTTTGAAAATTGTAACCTGGAACATGAATTATAGCTAAGAACACACAACCTGTGAGATTTGAGCTTAATTACATGGTTACACTATTTAACCATAATATTTTATTCTTGTGTGTTTTCTTCTCTATGATTGTAATCTATATTTTGTTTCATTCTATATGTCCATTGTTTAGTGTATTTACATGCTTGCATATGATTGAGGCCATCATTTGTTATTAGCTCACTTATCCCAAATAGCCTACCCTTTCAATCACCTTTGTTAGCCACCTTGAGCCTTTTAATCCCCATTTGTTCTATATATTACCACATCACTAGCCTTAAGCGGAAAAATAATTAATTACCTCAACTGAATCTTTGGTTAGCTTAAGTTAGAGATTGTGTATTAATTAAGTGTGGGGAACTGTGGGAACTTGGGTTGATGAAAGTGTGCTGTGTTTTGTTGACAACAGTATTGGGAATTTGGGTACCTACTCATGTGAGACCAGAAAAATTAAAAATCCATGTGCATTGATATGTTATGTTTACTTTTATATTTTTAATAAAAAAACCAAAAATATTTAAATAATTAAGTATATAGATAATTAAGGGGACAAAATTACCCCAATACTAAGTTTAATAAAAGATCAATGCACATGTGGTGAAACTAAAGAAATATTTGGTACATGAGTATGTGATGTAAAAGTGGGAATTATGGGTAGCTAGGCATGATTAGAATTACATAGAGTGTGTGCGTATGTTAGGTGAAAGCTTAGGTTAATCAAAGATTCATATTTGAGCTCACTTGGCCATACATATATCCTCACCCTTACCTTAGCCCCATTACAACTTTGGAAAGACCTCATGATGTTTGCATTGGTATACTAAATTTTTGTTGATTGGTTAGATGAAGAACAAAGTTTTAGAAAGCATGATTAGGGAAGAGTAGAGTGAATTAACCCTAGACACTTGAGCGATTAAGAGTGCATATACACTACCAGTGAGGGTTCAATGCTTGATTCTATGTTCCCTGCTTTCATGAGCTACTTTCTCACAAGTTTACTTGTCTTTTATTGCATGATTTGAATTAGTGGAATCTGATTTATGTTTGTCTTGAAGAGCTTATTTACTTTTGACTAAGTAAGACAGAATCATCTCAGCATATAGTTGCATTCATAGGTTGCATCGCATGAGTCTTACTTTCTCCCATTTATTCTTTATATCTCCTTGAGCTTAGCATGAGGACATGCTAATGTTTAAGTGTGGGGAGATTGATAAACCACTATTTTATGGTTTATCTTGTGCTCAATGGAGTGATTTTTATCAAGTCTTTGCACAATTATTCATACAATTGCATGATTTTATAATTCCTTTCCAATCTTAATCTATGGTTAAAAACTTGCTTCCTAAACCTTTAAATTGTGTATTTTTAATTCCCTTTTATACCATTCGATACCGTGATCTGTGTGTTAAGTGTTTTCAGGCTTTATAGGGCAGGAATGGCTTAAAGGATGGAGAGAAAGCTTGCAAAAATAGAAGGAGCACAAGAAATAAAGGAGATGACTAACAAGGAATGACGCGCACGCATGGCTCACGCGTGTGCGTGAATCGGAGTTCGCACGGCGACGCGTGCGCGTGCCTGACGCGTACGCGTGAGACGCGAAGTTGACCAGCGACGCGTACGCGTGACGTGCGCTATCTGCAGAAATCACAGAAAATGTTGGGGGCGATTTTGGGCCGAGTTTGGACCCAATTTTTGTCCCAAAAACATAGACTAGAGCCAGGAGACGAGCAGAGACTCAACACACATTCTCATTCGCATAGTTTTTAGATTTGAGACTGGAATCTTAGAGAGGGAACTCACTTTTCCTCTAGGTTTCCTTCACATTCATAGTTCTAGTTTTTTTATGCTTTTGATGCTTTTGCTTTGGATATTGAGAAGAGTCACTACCTCTGTTGAAGTTTCACTATTCTAGTTTGTTTTCTATTCCTTTATTCTTTTGATTACCTATTAACCCTGTTCAGACAAGTATGTTTATGATTTTGGGATTTATTAATGCAAAGAACTACTTTTACCTTTAATTAATTTCCAGTTATTATTTTATTTAATTCATCATGTCTTCTTATTCCTTTATGAAAATTACATTTATGTCAATAGAGTAGACTCCCAACTTGACTTGGAGGTTGATTAAAAGGAGACCCTTGAGTTGGAATACTCAAGTGATTAGTTCAATTGGAAGTTGTTGGCTGACTCTCTATTTACTAACGCTAATCCTTCCCAAGGGAGAGGATTAGGACTTGCGATAACAGTTAGCTCAATCACTTGACTTTCCTTTATTTAGTAAGGGTTAACTAAGTGAAAATAACAACCTCTTGATACTACACTTGGAAAAATCCAACAAGGATAGAACTTCCAATTAATCTTTCCCCCGGTCAAGGCTTTTACTTTGATTACATAAATTCTCTTGCTAATTTTCATTGCTTTAATTTACAATTATTTATTTTTCCGTTCTCCAACTCTTAAAATTTCTCGGAAAACTCCTGATTAATAAAATAGTACCCTTTTGTCAACTCGTTGGGAGACGACCTGGGATTCATACTCCCAGTATTTTATTCTAAATTTGTGATAACCCTTCTAAATTGATAAGTAGATTTTTGTCGATTAGGAACTGTACTCGCAACATTATTTCTATATTAATTTCTTAATCGGCTGATTTCCGCCCGCATCAAGAGACAGGAAGGAAGCTCCCAGTAAGGAGTGGGGATTTATTCCTCTATGACTATCTTCCTCTTTGAAAGGAGTTATCCGTCAAGCTAATGACATTAAAGAAGCGCTTGTTGGGAGGTAATCCAACCTTACTCAACCATGTTTATTTTCTTTCATTTTGTTTTTCTTTCAGTTGTTAGAGTCATGATCATATGCACTAGTCAAGAGACAAAATTCACAGCAGTGAAAACAAAACACTCTGGAAAGAGTGTTAAAGTTGAACCCCAGCCAAGGTATCCCTGCTGGACGTTCAACACCCCAAGAGAGGAGCATTGCTGGCATTGAACGCCAGCCAGGGAGCAGCCCCTGGGCGTTCAAACGCTAGTGCAGAGAAATAGGGAATCTAGATTCCCTAGCCTCTCAGGACCAAGAGGTACCATAGAAGCTCTACCTACCCCACCTTCTTCATCCCTATTGATCATATTTGCTCGAGGACGAGCAAAACTCTTAAGTTTGGTGTTGCAAAAGCTTTGCTTTGTGACTTCTACCACTCTTAAGTATAGAAGAAGAGGATGGAGCAAACTAGAGAGCATGCACATGAACCTGTGCAACCGCTTCAACAAAGACAAAGGAGTGACATAGAAGAGATCAAGCACTACATTGGATCCTCAAGGAGGAGCGCTAGCCACCATTCATTCAGGTAGACTCATTCTCTTTACACCCCTTTCCTATTATTTTTCTGTTTTTTGTCTGTTTATTTTCTGTTCTCTTGTTCTAGTTGCATGATCATTTACATTGATGTCTTTAAGTTGTAAAATGTTCCATATATCTCTCACCTTATTTAAATAAAAATTTTTATTGAAAAGAATTGAGAGATACATGAATTTTAAGTCTAAAATAAGATTAGTTTAATTAGTTTGATGTGGTGTCATCTGCTTTTATTTTCTCAATGTATGAAACAAACAATTCATATTTGAAGTTGAAATTTATGAATGTTGGCTCTTGAAAGAATAAGAAAAAAGAAAAAGTATTATTGGTGATCTGAAAAATCCATAAATTGATTCTTGAAGCAAGAAAAACAACAAAAAGAAAAAGAAAAAGCTTGCATGCGAAAAAAAAAGCAAGCAGAAAAACCAATAGCCCTTAAAACCAAAAGGCAAGGGTAAAACGGCCCAAGGCTTTGAGCATCAGTGGTTAGGAGGGCCCAAAGGAATAAAATCCTGGCCTAAGCGGCTCAACCAAGCTATCCCTAACCATGTGCTTGTAGCATGAAGGTGTCAAGTGAAAAGCTTGAGACTGAGCGGTTAAAGTCGTGGTCCAAAGTAAAAAGAGTGTGCTTAAGAACTCTAGATACCTCTATCTGGGGACTCTAGCAAAGCTGAGTCACAATCTGAAAAGGTTCACCTAGTTAAAGTGTATGTGGCATGAATGTATCCGATGGTAATACTGGAAAACAAAGTGCTTAGGGTCACAGCCAAGACTCTGAATCATCTGTGACTATGCATTATGATAGTTAGGCTGCTATTACTAGAGTAAAGAATAAGATCTACAATGGTAAAAGCCAACATATAAGAATGTAGAACAACATTGTAAGACAACTTATTGAGAGTTGTGTAATATCCATGGATTTTGTAAGGTTAGAAAAGAATTTGGCTAATCCTTTGACGAAGCCGCTTGCTAGGACGCTAGTAAGTGAAACATCGAGGGGATGAGACTTGTTCCTTTGAGTATAACTGTACGATTGATACCTAACTACTTTGATTAGATCTTCTATGAAGATGGTTCAATATGGTCAACGAAGTCATACAAGTTTTAAGGATATTGTTGCTTCTTTGTTTTCCACCATACATATGAGATGTTTGGCGATAAGTTCCTCCCTAGGGTGAATGACGGTACTAATGTAGTTATGGTGCTTTATTGTTTCTACCATTCATATGAGATGCTTGATGATGATGTTCATAGTCCCAAAATACAGGGGTGGAGATGTTACTGCAGCATACTCTTTATGGATAAGCACAAAACTGAGAGTGGAAATGAGGTCGTCTCCTATGAGTTTGGGCACTTAACTCTTTAGCTCTCATGTTAACAGGATGTGGCATATGGCCGTTAAAGCGCAAACCGCCAGGAGCAGCATTACCCAAAAAAATGTTTTGTGGACTTGTGGATCTACTCCAACCATAATCTCAGAAGTATAAGTTTCAAAGAGTTTACTCTACCACGCTTCTACAGGGCTGTCACCCACTCGAGCTAAGGTGAAGTTCAAATCCTTTTGGATACTCTACTAATGCAAAATATTCTCAACCTCCCTTAGTTCTTTTAGTTTTTCCTAAGTTAGAAACATGTGGGGGAGTGTTGTGTTTTTAAGATTGCGTTTCAAACTTAGTACCACATGAGACACTCTAATAAAAATAAAAGTTTTGAATTGATTTATGACCATTTTTAATCTTATTGAAAATATGACCGTTGTTAATTAAGAAGAAAAGCATTAAATTGAATTATTGCTAATTAAGAAGAAAATCATTGAATTATTTTATGACCATTGCATAAATTGAATTATATAAAAGGAGAAGCATCAGATACAATTATATATATATACCCCAAAACATTCTCACTCTTTTAATCTATAACTTGTACTCTCTCTCTCTCTCTCTTTCTCTCTCTCTCTCTCTCTCTCTCACAATCATGTTAGACCTTCTCAAATATTAGCAAGAGTTACTTGTAACATATTTTTCAATTAAGAAGAAAAACGAGGTTGTGCTATTCCAAGTGTTTCAAAAATATTGGTGTGGACTGTATTCTTGATGATCCATGTCTAATCTTAGAGGATTTTCGTCGAAGCCATTCCACCTATGGGTAGGGTGGTAATAAATTTTTAAGGACAGTGCCTAGCACGATTTGTGTAAACTCGTTCCAATATTCTTTTAATTTATTTATCTACAAAATTCTATTTATATTTAAAGTAGCTAAAATATTATTTTTGAATTCTAATTTCCAACAGATGGATCATTTGGCAGATCATTATCGGACTAGGAGAGATAAACAATAACATGTCATCATGCTAATCATAATCAAGGGAGAAGGGTAAAAGGACAACCAACTTATTCAATGCAACTACTTACATGCATGCAACTATGCTAAATGTTAACTACCTATATCTATAATATGGTTCCTATGGAGTTTGGCAAAAACAAACGATAGAATTCCAATCAATCCAAAATAAATCCTTAGGGCTAAGTCAAGAAAATATGGCAATATGATTGATAAACCCATATTTTATGATATGTATTGTGCTCAATTCAAGAGATTTATTCAATCCTTCACCCACTTATTCATGAAAATTGCATGGTTTTACTTTCCCTTCCTTATTATGTAATATATGTGAAATACATGTTTCCTATGCTTTAAAATTAATTATTTAATCACCCTTTATTACCTTTCGATGTCGTTATTTGTGTGTTGAGTAGTTCAGATCTCCTAAGGCAAGAATGACTTAAAGGATGGAAAGGAAACATACAAAAATGGAAAGAAATCACAAAATGGAGTTTTTGAAGAAACTGGCAGCGATGCGAATGCGTGACTGACGCGGACGCGCGCCTTAAGCAAAACACAGATGACGCGGACGCATGACCGAAGCGAACGCGTGATAAGGAAAACTCCAGATGACGCGACCGCGTGACCCACGCGGACGTGTGACAGACGCCACGCACCAGAAATTACAAAAAACGTCCCCAGCAATTTTTGAAGCCCTTTTTGGCCCAGATCCAAGTCCAGAAGGCACAGATTGGAGGTTATGAAGTGGAGGAATGCATCCATTCAAGGAGAGAGCTCCAATTATTCACTTTTCATAGTTTAGATGTAGTTTTTAAAGGGAGAGGTTTTCTCCTCTCTCTTAGGTTTTAGGATTAGGATTTCTTATTATTTCAATTTAGTATTCTAACTCCTTATCAGGTTCAATATTCCTTTACGTTATATATTTCCCTTTGCTTTCAGATATTCTAATGCTTTCCTTTAATTACTTTTGTTGTCAAATTGGCTTATGAACCATTCATGTTTAGATTTGATTTTCTATTTAATATAATTTGAGGTATTTCAGAATTATGATTGCTTTCCTTTATTTACATTAATAATTTGCAATTCCTTCCTTTTGGCTTTGGTTGATTAATTGGTAACACTTGAGTTGTCAAACTCAGCAGTGGTTGAAATGGGCAGATTCCTAATTAATCTAGATCGCACTAAAGCTAGTCGTCTCACAGGGATTGACTAGGACTTGAGGATCAATCTAATTAGTCCACTTGACTTAACTAAGTGGGATAAAAATCCAATTCTCATCACACCTGATAAGGATAACTAGGATAGAAATTCCAAACTCTCATACCTTGCCAAGAGTTTATTTTACAGTCATTTATTTATTTTATTTGTCATTTGAATTATTTGTTCCTTACTTTCAAAACCCCAATTTACAAAACTCATAACCAATAATAAGAACATACTTCCCTGCAGTTCCTTGAGAAGACGACCCGAGGTTTAAATACTTCGGTTATCAATTTATTTAGGGGTTTGTTACTTGTGACAACCAAAACGTTTGTAAGAAAGGAATTCTTGTCGGTCTAGAAGCTATACTTACAACGGGAACTTACTTGTGAAAATTCTAGATCGCGCGAGAGTTTCGTTCTTTTCAAAATGGCGTCGTTGCCGGGGAACTACAAACGTGTGCCTTATTATTGGTTATTGTAAATATTTTCTTTTACTTGTTTATTTGTTTTTGTTTTCTCCTTTTATTTCCATTAGCCACTATGAACTCTCACCCCTCTCGCTTTTAGTTTGGTTCTAATATTGTTGAAGGAAATGGAAGTTATAGCAGGAATATGCATCAAGGTCTAAGCAATCAAAGATGGATGGAGCCAAGAGGATTTGATCAACCTTTTAGGCAACAACACCCTCCAAGATATCATGGACAAAGACCATTATACAATGCAAACCAAGCTAATAGATATGGTGGACAGCCTTGTAACTACCAACAAGCCCCACGCTGTGCCTATAGACCATCCTCTCAACATAACTTTGAACCACCATGCTCACAAGCTCCTTTTCACCATTCACCACCGTATGATCCTTATTTACCCCAGTTCCAATCCAATTACTCCCAAAAACCACCACTTTCCTATGTACCATGTCCAAATTCACCACCTCGAGAATCACATGCTCACTTCAAGGAAACAGTAGATCAACTTCATGCAACCCTTCATCAGCTGGAGCAAGCAATACATCAATTATCTTCCAAACGTTTAAACCCTCAAGGAACTCCAATAGCTTTATGTGGAGAATCTAATGACAAACGTAGCATGAAGGAGACACTAGAAACCCCAGAGGGCAGTAATGAGCATAACTTTGTTCTGGAACAATTGGAGGAAGCTCAAATTGTCCAAGAAGAAGAAGCACTGATTGAAGATTTAGGAGATGCTGAACCTCCATGAGAACCCAGAGTAGCGAAGAATTCCATCAAGGACGTTACAATTGATGCTAAGGAGGATAGTGCACAAACCCCAAGGCAGGTATTTTATGAAGAACTAGACGGAATGACCCAAGACGCAAGTTTCCTTGATAATGATAATCTCAAGTCAAGTTCTCCTAGTAATGAACTTGCATCCACAAGTAAATTCTCTGAGATTGAAGAACCTTATCCAAGTGAATACGAAGAAGATGCGAAGGTAGATTTCTCTCAACCTCTAGCTTATGACTTGAGTGATGAGGAAGACATAGAAGACTTTGATCAGGACGATGTTGCATTTGAAGAATTCTGCAAGGAAGTGGAGAAATTCACAGAAGATCACAAGGGAGTAGAACTTACAGAACCACTAGAAACACCTATCCCAAGGCCATTACCACCCAATATAAGCTTCAAGTGGGTACAATCCTTAACCTTTAACTTTATTTTTCCACTTGAATATGGCTTGCTTGAAACAGATGGCCAGCTTAGAGCTCTCTGCGGCTTTAAGAGTAAGAGGAAAATGGCTCGTACTCAGAGCTGGTGCACAAGGTTCAATAAGGTTCCACGCTTCAATTCGAAATGCATGGATTGGCATCATATTCAATCGAATGGATCTCGGAAAACGTTTGGTCATCCTGGTGAAAATCT
Source organism: Arachis hypogaea (assembly GCF_003086295.3). NCBI lineage: Eukaryota > Viridiplantae > Streptophyta > Magnoliopsida > Fabales > Fabaceae > Arachis > Arachis hypogaea. Next base: position 27,575,481 of record NC_092046.1, read on the forward strand.
AATTTCTAAACCGCCCGGATGGAAAAATATAGATCAAGACGGAGGCAGATTTAATAGCAAAGTTTGGGATCCTGGAATCTATTCTGACATTTGTCACTCCGGGAGCCTGAGGACCTGTTTGAAGCTGCTCAAAAGCTTCACATGCCTAGTTTGGAATCCCGGAGGCTATTGGCATTCCAAAAATTTGTGGAGATTTATGGATGAATTTAAGCACAAGCTACCATAACAGGAAGCTCATCTAATGTCCAACTTAAGGACTTTAACCAAAAGTGCTAGGTGGGAGACAACCCACCATGGTATGATCGTTCCTGTTTTCATTTTATTTCATTTTGTTTATTTTTATATTGTTTTATTTTCATTAAACCTGGATAGTATTCGTAGGCATTTGCATTGGCATTACATACTGCATAACTGCATATTTGCATTAAAAAAAAAGGTGTGCGACGCAATCGCATCGCTAAAGCGTTCGCGTCAGTTGCGAGAACCACCTTCCACGCGTCTGCGTCATTCACGCGGCCGCGTGATCTGGAAATCGGTGTAAAAATCCAACGCCCAGAAATCTGGGCTGGAATCGTGCGGCTGTCGTGCATCTAGCACAAACGGCCCACGCGTTCGCGTCCCCGATGCGAATGCGTCACTTGCACAAAACCTATCTCACGCGAAAGCGTGAGCGACGCGTAGATTGCACAACACCCCAAAAAGAGACAGAGAGTTGCGCTGAAACGACGCTGGAATTGTGCGTTTAGCACAATTTCCAGCGACGCAGTCGCATGCCTCACGCGACCGCGTCATTCACCCTTTTACCCATTCCATGCGATCGCGTCACTCACGCGATCGCGTCAACCCTTTTTCCACCCTAGCCACGTGAAGAGAGAACTTTTGCGTGGTCTAGAATTCAGAATAAATTTCCGTTACAAGTATAGCTTCTAAACCAACAAAAGTCCTTTCTTACAAACGTTTTGGTTGTCACAAGTAACAAACCCCTTTAAAATTGATAACCGAGTATTTAAACCTCGGGTCTTCTTCTCAAGGAATTGCAGGGAGGTGTTCTTATTATTGGTTATGAGTCTTGTAAATTGGGGGTTTTGAAAGTAAGGAAGAAGTATGTTAAATGATAAGAAAAATAAAATAGTAATAATAAAATAAACTCTTGGCAAGGTATTAGAACTGAAAATCCTGTCCTTGTTATCCTTATCAGATGTGATGAGAATTGGATTCTAATCCCACTTAATTAAGTCAAGTGGACTAATAAGCTTGATCCTCAAGTCCTAGTCAATCCCTATGGGAGGACTAGCTTTAGAGAGATCTAGATCAAGTAGAATCTGCCAATTTCAACCACTGCTGAGTTTGACAACTCAAGTGTTACTAATTACCTAACCAAAGCCAAAAGGAGAGAGAGTCTACTCGAATGAAAATAATTTGGATAAATCGAAAGCATTCATGGCATAAATAAAACAATCTTATAACTGAAATACCTCAAATTATATTAAATAGAATATTCAAATCTAACATGAAAAAGTTCATAAATTAAATTGGAAAAATAAATAAAAGGAACATTGAACCTGTGATGAAGAAGAAATAATCCTAAATCCTAAAACTAAATCCTAAGAGAGAGAGGAGAGAACCTCTCTCTCTAAAAACTACATCTAAGATTATGAATTATGAGCTTATTCTTCTTCTGAATGGATTCCCCCACTTTATAGCCTCTAATCTGTGTTTTCTGGGCCGCAAACTGGGTCGAAAACAGCCCAGAAATTGCTGGAGAAGAAATCTGCCACGTTGATTTTTGCCACTGCGATGCATCCGCGTGGAGCATGCGTTCGCGTCACCTAGCGTCAGAACAACTGTGGCATATTATATATCAAATCGAATCCTCGGACGTTAGCTTTCCAACGCAATGGGAACCGCGTCATTTGGACCTCTGTAGCTAAAGTTATAGTCGCTTGAGTGCGAAGAGGTCAGGCTGGACAGCTTAGCAATTTCTCCAACTTCTTGTATTCCTTCCACTTTTGCATGCTTCCTTTCCATCCTCTGAGCCATTCCTGTCCTGTAATCTTTGAAATCACTTAACACACATATCAAGACATCTAATGGTAATAAGAGAGGGTTTAAACATAGGGAACTTAAGGCCAAAGAAGCATGTTTTCAATCAAAGCAGATAATTAGGAAGGCAAATGTAAAACCATGCAAATAGTATGAATAAGTGGGTAAAGAGTTGATAAAAACCACTCAATTGAGCACAAGATAAACCATAAAATAGTGGTTTATCACCACGCGACTGCGTGCCCCACGCGTTCGCGTGGATTCAAATTTATTAACCCCCTGTGACTCGAAACCCTACCCCGTCGCGCCCCCCATTCCCCTTCTTCTCCCTTTCTTCTCTGCAACCCTCCCCTGCGCCCATCACCACCACCCCAGCCACCCCCACCGGCCGCACCACCATCGACCACCTAACCACGACCGCAACGCCACCACCCCCTTCTTCCTTCCCTCTATTTCTTCTCTTTCTCTTCTCTTCTCCCCTCCACCACCGCTGCCCCTCCGCGACCACCACCACCACCGTGCCTTCCACCAACACCCACCCCCTTCCTTCCTTCCCCCTTAACCACCCCTCCCTACACCCCAGCCCTCACCCAACACCACAACACCATCCCTGCCGCCACCAAGGTTCGCCGCCGCGCCACCCTACGCCGCCGCAGCACCACCGCAACCACACCCCGCTATCTCTCAGTTCCTTAGCTTAGTTCATATGCCTACTAGGTTCCGCCGAACACCACCTTTCTTTCGTTCCTAGTTATTTCATTTTTTTTTTCAGTTTATGTTTCGATTTAGGATAGTTAGAGTTGCATGTTTGTAGTGGATTCTAGGTGGTTAGTTAGCTAGGATGTGGTTAGTGGATTTAGGCCTGATTAATTGCGCTGTTTTTGCTACTTGTTTTCTAATTTTCGCAATTCTGCTGTTGCTGTGATCTAAGTATTGTTCATATGATGTTCTTACTATTCATGCTGCTATTGCGACTGCTCTTTCATGTTCATATTATCTATCTCTATTTGCAGTTTATTTTAATTTAATTTATATGAACTATTCTACTGCTGTTTAATTTCTCATCTCAGCTTTTTAACTCCGAAACAATCCCAAAATGCATAATTATTCAACTCATTTCATTATTCTACTGCTCCTTTGCCACTATGTACTTATCTTGTTATTTGCCTACTTATTTTCCTGCTTTTATTATATCCTAGATTTCTGTTTTTCAGGATGTCTGACACTCAAAGAAAGGGAAAAGGCAAGGCAAGAACTGGCAAACGGAAAAGAGGTGAATCCTCTATGTCTCTCCTGGAGCTTATGCATGATGAATCCTGGCGGGAAAAGCATTTCACCCCGCAGGAGAAGGCTGACCAGCTCTTCCCTGCCACTGATCCAATTAAGTTTGCAAACCAATACTGTGAGCTGAAGTATCCAGTGTTTGCTACCTCCAGAAATCTGTACCTGGAGAGGACTTTGAAAATTCCAGAAGAACTACAGCAGTACACCTCCGATCAGATCAAACACAGAGGCTGGTTCTTCTTGGAAAGAAATTTGACTGAGGTCAATGCTTCATGAGTAAGAACACCACCATGCCTAAAGGAATCAAGCGGATATACTTGAATGATGAGGCTCGGCTCTGGCACCAGATCCTAAGTAACTTTATTATGCCGAGCACTCATGAGACGGAGCTGCCTGCTGCTATGATTACCCTCCTCTGGTGTGTGATGGAGGGTAAGGACCTGTATCTGCCACGTTTCATCCGGCACTATATGGCCAGGGTCCATGTCCGAGGCATCCTCCCTTTCCCTTACCTGGTCACCCAGCTAGGCCGTCGAGCTGACGTGCCTTGGGAGGATGCTGATGAGAAGCCACCTGCTGCGGACTGCAAGAAGATCATTCCTCACAGCAGGAACTTTCTGGCTTTAGGATACAGACCTCCATTCCTTCCTGTTTCTGATGAGACAGCCACACCTTCGGCTGCCCCCTCTTCTTCCACTGCTGCACCTGCCCCACCCACTGCACCTCCAGCTGCTCCTGAGCCTATTTACCATTTGGTGCATCGCCTCTTCGCCCGCTTGGACCGTATGGAGCGTCGCAACAAGCGACGCTATGAGCACGTCAAGTTGATGATCCGTTCCGACGGCGATATCCCCTCCGAGCCTGACACCCCTTCTGATACATCTGAGGTGGAGGAGGATGCTCACGAGGAGGAGACACCCACCCAGGCTGCACAGACAAGACTGGAGCAGGCTGCGCCACAGCGGGAGGAGCCACAGCGGATTCAGGCCGCAGATCCAGAGATTCCTATCCAGTCAGAGCCTTCTCTCCAGCAGACAGACCCACCTACCCTCATCCAGTCTGCAGATCCTCAGACCACTACCGAGACTCCAACAGCCCATCCTTCCAGTGATGACACTCCTTCACACCCAGCTTGAGTGAGCATCGAGGACGATGCTTTATTTTAAGTGTGGGGAGGTCGCCATCTCTGGCGCATTTTTTTGGTGAACCACTACAGACTCTTTTATTTTATTTTGGTTATTTTTCTGTAATTTTATCTTTATTTTTATTTTTATCTTTCAGTACTTATACATTGTTCTTTTTATGTGTTTTTACTCTATTTTCTGCATTTTGTACTTTAGTTTATATCATAACCATTTAGTTTAGTTTGCAATTCTAAACTTATTAGTTATAGAATATGTGGATTAATTAGTATAGTTTATCCCTTTTAGCATATGATAGTTTGGTTTAAATTGAAAATACAAAGGAAGTAAACTAAAGACTTTAACAGAATAAAAATAATCCACACACCTTGTATATAGAACATAACATGTTAGTTAGTTAACAACATTTCATCAAGGAGGAACACTAAAACTTTAAAGCCACCCAAAAAAATTTACATTGAGAATAATGGGAACTCTTAAATTTTACTTGCATGACATATATAACTGATATATGATTTTTGAGCTAGAGAACACACAGCCTGTGAGTTTTGAGCTTAATTGTATGGTTACATTCAAACCATAAATTTCATTCCTGTGCGTTTCGCCCTTCTTTTTATTCTGATGTTCTTTGCTTTGTTTTAATCTATATGTCCAATTATAGAGTATAGATACATACTAAGAGATGATTGAGGCCATTACTTGTTTAAGCTCACTTATCCCAAATAAGCCTACCTTTTACATTACCCTTGTTAGCCCCCTTGAGCTTTTTAATCCCCTCTTGTTCTATAAACCACATTACTAGCCTTAAGCAGAAAAACAAAATAAAAATTCCAAGTTGAATCTTTGGTTAGCTTAAGATAGAAATTGTGTATTGTTTAAGTGTGGGGAACTTTATGGGAACATGGATGATAGAAACAAAGGTAGAAAGTTAAAAAGAATAAAGATATCTCAAAATAAAAATCTTGGGAAGCATGCTCATGTGAAATCAATTGAATTACCATGTGCATTAAAAAAAATTTATTTAAATAAAAGGGATACAAAAAATTCCCCAATTGCAAATTAAAAAGAATCAATGCACATGGGATAAAATTTAAAGTTAATGAGCTTGCAATACAAAGTGAGAAAAATATGGGCAAATAGGTTGAGAAGCTTTGAATTACAAAACATGTATGTTAGGTGAGATCTTAGACTAGTCAAGGATTCACTTATTAGCTCACTTAGCCTTATACATATACACTTACCTTTACCTTGGCCCCATTACAACCTTGAAAAAGACCTCATGATTTTTGTATGTCTGTATTCTATAATTGTTGATTGGTTAGATGAAAAACAAAGTTATAGAAAGTAAGGATAAAGGGAAGAATAGAGTGATTAACCCAATAAACACTGAGTGACTAGAGAGTAAACACAAAATCTAGTGAGGGTTCAATAGCTCATCACCATATATCTCTGCTTAAATTATTAATTGTCTTGCAAGTTTAAAAAAAAATATTTTTACCCATCTCAATTGTAAAAGTGCCTTAACATTATCTAAGGTTGGCTATGCATATATGATTCCTTGAGAATGTGAATTAATTTAACTACATGTAAGTTTTATATACAAGTGAATAAAAATTAGAATTGCATGACTCATTTAGGTAGTTGCATTTAGATAGATTGCATTGCATGAGATTCCACCACTTTAACCTTACCTTATTCTTTATCTTGGACTTAGCATGAGGACATGCTATTGTTTAAGTGTGGGGAGGTTGATAAACCCATATTTTATGATATGTATTGTGTTCAATTCAAGAGATTTATTCAATCCTTCACCCACTTATTCATGAAAATTGCATGGTTTTACTTTCTCTTCCTTATTATGTGATATATGTGAAATACATGTTTCCTATGCTTTAAAATTAATTATTTTAATCACCCTTTATTACCATTCGATGCCATGATTTGTGTGTTGAGTAGTTCAGATCTCCTAAAGCAGGAATGACTTAAAGGATGGAAAGGAAATATACAAAAATGGAAGGAAAGCACAAAATAGAGTTTTTGAAGAAACTGGCAGCGATGCGAACGCATGGACGACGCAGCCGCATGCCTAGCGCGAAAAGACAGCGACGCAAACGCGTGACTGACGCGGACGCGCGCCTTAAGCAAAACACAGATGACACGGACGCATGACCGAAGCGAACGCGTGATAAGGAAAACTCCAGATGACGCGACCGCGTGACTCACGCGGACGCATGACAGACGCCACACACCAGAAATTACAGAAAACGCCCCCAGCAATTTCTGAAGCCCTTTTTGGCCAAGATCCAAGTTCAGAAGGCACAGATTGGAGGTTATGAAGTGGAGGAATGCATCCATTCAAGGATAGAGCTCCAATTATTCACTTTTCATAGTTTAGATATAGTTTTTAGAGGGAGAGGTTCTCTCCTCTCTCTTAGGTTTTAGGATTAGGATTTCTTATTATTTCAATTTAGTATTCCAACTCCTTATCAGGTTCAATATTCCTTTACTTTATATATTTCCCTTTGCTTTCAAATATTCTAATGCTTTCCTTTAATTACTTTTATTGTCAAATTGGCTTATGAACCATTCATGTTTAGATTTGATTTTCTATTTAATATAATTTGAAGTATTTCAGAATTATGATTGCTTTCCCTTATTTACATTAATAATTTGCAATTCCTTCCTTTTAGCTTTGGTTGATTAATTGGTAACACTTGAGTTGTCAAACTCAGCAGTGGTTGAAATTGGCAGATTTCTAATTAATCTAGATCGCTCTAAAGCTAGTCGTCTCACAGGGATTGACTAGGACTTGAGGATCAATCTAATTAGTCCACTTGACTTAACTAAGTGGGATAAAAACCCAATTCTCATCACACCTGATAAGGATAACTAGGATAGAAATTTCAAACTCTCATACCTTGCCAAAAGTTTATTTTACAGTCATTTATTTATTTTATTTGTCATTTGAATTACTTGTTCCTTACTTTCAAAACCCCAATTTACAAAACTCATAACCAATAATAAGAACATACTTCCCTGCAGTTCCTTGAGAAGACGACCCGAGGTTTAAATACTTCGATTATCAATTTATTTAGAGGTTTGTTACTTGTGACAACCAAAACGTTTGTAAGAAAGGAATTCTTGTCGGTCTAGAAGCTATACTTACAACGGGAACTTACTTGTGAAAATTCTAGATCGCGCGAGAGTTTCGTTCTTTTCAATGATCAATATCCAAAGATTTGATTTGAAGTTTTCAAAATTAATTTCAACAACTTGCAAGAAAACATAAGATAAGGGATGGAAACATAGAATTGAGCAATCGAACCCCTCACCGGATGTGTATATACTCTAGTTGCTCAGTATTTAGGGCTTAATCACTCAATTCTCCTTTAATCATGTTTTCTAAGATTTGCTAGTCATCTAACAATGAACAAATACTTGATGAATGAATGCAAATATCATGAGGTCTTTGGAGGGTTGTAATGGGGCTAGGGTAAGGGTAGGCTTAATATGGTTAAGTGGACTTAGTAAATTGGATCTTTAACTCAAGTGTCCCACCTAATCCTATATCAATCATTATACACACAAGAAAACAACCTAACTTCCCATTCATTTCTTTTTTCACATTCACTCATGCATCTTCTTTCCAATTCACACACATATACAACCTTTATTTACATTCTTATTATCATCTCTTTCCTTTTTCTTTTTCTTCTTTTTTTTTAAAAGGTATATACACCAAAATTTCTCTTTTCTTTTGTCACAAAAAAGAGATGCATATATTTTAATTAATAGGTGCATGAGTGTTTACCCATTTTTCCAAAATTTCTCAATGAATATCCAAAGTAAACTTACTATCAATGTTTCCCACAAATTCCCCCACACTTGAGTAACACACACTCCTCAACCCAAACTAATAAAAAAAATACAATCCATGGATATTAATGGTTTTTCGCTTATGGCAAATGATGTGCTTAAAATTAGAACAAAAGGGGAATTAGAGGCTCAAACATAGTTTACAAAGGTAGATGTAAGGGTTGCCCATATGGGTTAGTGAGTTTAATTTCAAAAATGGCCTCAATCATACTAAATGCATTCAAAACATCAAATATATGACATAAAGATTCAAGCAAATCTAAGATCACAATCATAAAAGGAGTATAACACACAAAAACAAAATTTATGGTTGAAAATATACAACCACACAATTAAACCTCAAATCTCACAAGGTGTTTTGTTCTAGCTCTTTTCTATGTTCCATAAGAAAGAATACTTCAAACAAGTTGAAAAACAAGTTTTCAAATCTAATCAATGGAATGCCCTAAAAGAGATTTTTTGAAAATTCTTTGTTATTTTCACCAAACTTATTTCCTATACTAAGCAACATGCAAATATTTACTACTATAAAGCTATAAGCAAACTATATATATATATGCAAAATGCAATAAAAATCTTAACAAATATTCACAAAAAAATATAACTACTAAAAACTAAGGAATAATGCAAAGTGTTGAGAAAGAGAAATTTACACCCCAAAATTACGGATCTTCTCCACACTTAAATATGTGAGAATTAAAAAAATAATAATTTAAAATGAGATTTAATATTAAAAACAATTTTAAACGTAAACAAATTTTAAGAACAATTTTAATTTTCGACCAAAATAATAAATACTAAAATAGTAGTTAATCTTAACTGTAAATAGATTATTTTTTTAAACGAGTCCTTATTTTATTTTGGTGAAAAAAAAAAAACCCCAATATAAGAAGTTTCGGGCTGGTACTCGGGAGGATACCGTGAAAACACGCAGACCGAAAGAGAAGAGAAAGAGTCAAGCAGTAAACGAATGGCGACGGCGCTAGTCCGATCTGGTCTTCTTCGAACCGCCCTACGCGGTGGTGCTCGTAACCCCGCTGCACCTAAGCGAAACTTCGCTTCCTCTGCTCATCACGATGATGCATGTTTGTTCTCCCTCCCTCTCTAGCTATTTGTTCATTTCCTTTTTTTTAGGGTTTAATTAAATTAATACGCAAATAGCTCTCCTTATCAGGTTTATCTCGTGGAAGCTGTGTTAAATTTCGTTGCATTTTGAGTTTCATAACTTCAATTTGGGCAATGGGTTTTTTGTTTATGAGATTGATCTATAGTTCGCTCTGATCTTGAAGCTTTTGCGTGTTTGCGTTGGTTATTGCTCGTTTTGAAATCGATTTGCGCATAGTTTCGGTTTTTTGGCCTGATTCAAGGTTTATGCACGCTATTTTTAATTCTGGGTTCTGAGAAATGATTATTGTACATTTCTTTTGGGTTTTATTTTAAATCTGTGTTAAACCCGTAAGAGGTTGCTTAGTTGCATTTACATTTGCATACGTGAATTTAACCTGGAAGACGAGAAACTCGTCGACACGACTGATCCAACTTTGGCTTAATAAAAATAAAAAATTCTTGCGTAGCCTTATTCGATATTCCTAATCTGGATTTTTTAAATAAGTTTAGAAATAATATATATTATTATTTATTAAAACAAAAACTATTTTAAATATTTTATATAATTAAAAAACATTAAAAATAGTTAGAAGATTAATTTATATTTTAATATGAATAAAATATCAAAATATCATTATAATTTATTTAAAATTTTTATATATATGTCAGATCTCGTGTCTTATAAGAATTTAAAATTTGTGTGTCTGCCTGTTGAGTCGTGTGTCGTGTTATTGACAGTGTCCGTACATTATAGCTTGAAGGATTTGTATTGTATTGCTATGTATCAACACGGCTGAGATTAAGGAAGCAAACTGAAACCATTTAGAACTCCACTACCATGATAAGAACTTAGATTTCTGTACTTATCTTTTGAAGTGGTGAATTTTCTGTGATTTATTTCGCGTATCTTTTTGTTTCATGATGAAATTATTAGGTTTTATGTGGCTCACTCACTTAACTTTCGTTTCTTGATTTCTCTTTTATTGTTATGTGTTTTTATCCTTTTTCCCCTCCTCTCTTACTGGACACATTTGCATCAGATGAGACGGCCAAGTGGGAGAAGATTACATATCTAGGCATTGCTACATGCACTGTTTTGGCCATTTATAACCTGTCAAAGGGACACCCACACCACGACGAACCCCCTGTGAGCTTTCCTCTCTACACAATATATAATTGTTTCATTTACATCTTTTTTTTTCTCTCTCTTTTCTTCCCTGTTTTAATGCATGTTTGTCTGCTCAGCTTGTTTAAACTGTTTACAAATAAAAAACTAGGAGGAATATATTAAAAGGAAATAGATATTATTGCAAATAAAGCAGTAAAGGTTCAATTTGGTCATTGAAATTTCAAGCATTCTCTGTTTTAGTGTCTGAAATTTCAAGTGTCAATTTAGTTCCTTAACTGGCACTCTGTAAGTCAGTTTAGTCCTTGGTCATTCAACTGTTAGACAACAATTATTGTTTGCTGATGTACCATACTGCCATGTGGTATGTTGATGTGTCACATGACATGACATAGCAAATAGAAATGGTTGACTAACGATTGACCATCCAATTACTAAATTGGCCAATGGAATGTAATTTCAGGGAGTTAATTGAACCTTCAGTGCATTGATATTCTCATTTTAACTAAACTGGAAAAAAATGCTCAATCTCTGCCGTAATGGGGTAACACCAGTACAATTTTGTCACTAAGGTTCAAGAGAGTTTTCTTAAGTATTTCTGTAGCACAAGATAACAAATGTGAGGATAAATAGAACATTCATGTAACTTTTCAATCCCTGCTCTCAGCCTCTCACCAAGATAAGTTAACTTCATCAAGAGATAATGTCCCAAGTTATTGTGCCGCAAGGCCTTCTCTCAGTATGTGAAGTTATCTCTGAATTAAAATAGCTTATAATTTATATGTAAAGATAGACAGCCTTATTAGGTACTTGTAAGAAGTGATAATGGCTTATATTATTCTCAGTGCTCCTGTCCAGATGAAGGACTTGAATTTGGGGACCTTTGGATTTCCATCGAAGCTTCACAATAAATTACCAAAAACAAGGAGAGGCTTCTCTGGAAACACACACTGCAAATGAATAATAAAATGAAGGGTCTACTAGAAAGCACTCTAATGAATCCTGATATTTTTATCTATGCAACATTTTTGTCTAATTGCTGATATTTACTGATAACATGTAAATGGGATTCTAGCTAGATATTCTCCCTGAAAAATGGATAATTTATATCTGTCACTGTCATGCTCCCCACAATCATTAGCTATTTGTAGCTGTTCATATCGCTTGGTTATGGTTTGTGCCCATGTTATGAAAAGTGGCTATTGAAATTATTTCCATTTTGAAACAAACTTTGAAACAATTAAACTCTAATTTTCTTAACTTACTTTTTGATGCAGGCATACCCATATATGCATATCCGCAATAAAGAATTCCCATGGGGTATGTGTCTTCTATCTCATTCTCTGATATTTATATTGTCTTCTACAGCTGATAGAAGGTTCCCAAAAATGATTCAACTATCCCCCCTGCCAAAATAAAAAAACACCACCACCACACCACCAATTACCTCCGTTGCTGGAAAAATTTAGTCTTATGCTTTTGTTTTATTTGTACTTATGTTGCTGGTTGCATTAGTAATTTTAACGTTTAACAGCCATTTTTGGTATATTAGCATGTTGGAGTTGGTACACAAGGTCTAGAATATATAGTGTGTGTTTGGATTTCAGTTTGCAAACGTGAGTTTGCATAAAATTGATTTTACAAAATTGATTTTGATGAAAAGTAAGTTTGGGTTAACGTGATTTATGTTTGGCAATATTTGTATCAAAATTGATTATAGCAAAATAAATATTGCTTGGATTATACTATTCAAAATCACTTTTAGATAAAAAATTACTAAAAGAGACATTAATTTAAATTATTTTTTTATATACATGCAAAAACAGAACCTAACAAAAATAATATAAAAAATATTTATTATATAAATAAATAAATACAATAAAAAAAATATGAAAGAGAGTACTATAAATTTTATAATGTTAAACAAAAAAAATATTCTATAATTTTTCTAATATTACCCGTACTCTTTAATTTAGTATTATTTTGGACTATAAATTTTCACTATTTATGGCTCTATTGTTATTTATAATTAATTTTTTATTTATTTTGTCTTTTTTTTATAAGATCATAGTTTATATTATACAAAATTTTAATAATAAACGTAGTAAATAATAATTATAATTACAAATTTTACAAAGTCAAAATAAAAAATAAAAAAATTAATATAAAACAAAGATAGAGTACATCAAAGAATAGAAAAAAAATCATACAGATAAAAAATAATAAAAATTTCATAAAACCAACAACATATATCATATGAACAAAAAAATACAATAAAAACTAAATAAAATTCATATGAATAAAATAAATAAAAAAATTTCATACACAACATAAATATAATATAATGTAATAAAAGATAGAAAAAAAAATTCATATGAACAAAAAATAATAAAAAAAATTATAAAAATTAATAAAATACTTAAAAATTATAGCACAACAAAAAAATCAACAATATTTGTCATATGTATAAAAGAAATATAATAAAATAAATAAAAAATTATATAAACAAAGTCAAACAAAAATAAAAAAAATTCATAAAAAATATACATATAAAAAATAGTATAGGAAATGATAAAAAAAACTCATATAAAAATATAACATCAGAAATCGTAACACTAAAAATTAAAATATGAAAATGAGTACTAAAAATAATAAAAAATTAAAATATTCAATTTACTAGTGACTGAAACAAATCTGAACGATTTTAATTGAAAAAAAAATGAAAGGAAGAACTATGAAAAAGTAGAAAGAACTAGAGAGAATTACTGTGAAGCTTATAGTTATTGGTATCTTTTTTATAGAAGAAAATGAGGGGTAAGATTGGTAAAAAAGAAGAAATTTTCTCACCTAATTTTCTAAAAGTAATTATCAACCATGAACGTGAAACGCAGAAGCTACAAATTTTAGCTTCTTCTCAACGTGGGTTCAGAGGCATAATCGTTTTTGCGTTTAGAAAGAAAAAAATTGTCAAAACATAAAAGTAAAACTTTCAAGAAGCTTAAACGCACTTCTTTCTTCACCAACGTGTTTGCCAAACACACCCATAATAGTTGGGTGGAGCAGGCTAGTAGGGTTCTCATGGTTAATTATATGCACCTGTTATCATGTGCACTTTGTTGTTTGTCAGAAAACTTATATTTGCACCTGTTGGCTTCTATTTTCAAAATTAATAGCATGTTGTTGTATTAACTGCCGATTTTTTGGTCTCAATAAAATAATTTATTAGTTCGAGTTATTACCTACATTTGTTCACATGACACTTGTCATTTCTGTTCTGCTTTTGAGCCAGTTACCTCATCAGAATTTGGCATTCGTCTTTTAAATAATAAACATGATTTCTGGTACATAATACTACAGGTATTGACACAATCTTCACTGAAACCTAAATGAATGTATGAGAAGTGAATCATTCATTCCTTTTTAACCTGGCCAAAATTTCTCAGGCACACATAAATATGTGCAAGAGAAGTGTCTCGTTCATTGCTTTATGTGTATGTGTCTGTGTGGATATATATCTCATTTGGTTACACACACTTTTGTCATGAACCTTGTATGAATGTTTTTTTGGCTTTTGCTATTAATTTCTTGTTGTGTTGTCACTATCTTATATTACCAGGGGTCCTGCTAGTAATTCAATAATGATGCTCCTGTTTTCTAGTTTGTTGCTTTGGCCTTTTGAGGTTCCTCATTGTATGACAAGGTTCTTTTGTGATGAAAAATAGGTCCTGATGGTCTATTTGAAAGGAAGCACCACTAGGAATATTGGTGGCTTTTGTGGCTGTGATGGAGCCCTTTTGTCATAGTTTAAGAAACACTGATAGTCGCAATTTCTTATTGTTTGTTGAAATGTGATCTAGAAGATGCACTTGGCAAGATGGTTTTTCTCATGCTTTTATCCCGTGTTTGTTCCTAAGATTGTAAGCAAAATAAATTCGGCAAAAAATTCGATCCTTATTTTTATACCAACGCTTGTTAAGCTGAAAAGAAAATTGTGTTAAATTTTTATGTCGTCTTTGCGTGGGGTCTCATTCATCGTCTGGTCCTCACAATCTTTGAAACGTTTTAGGGTAATTTTAATTATTTTGTTCATTTATTTGTATTAATAATGATATAAATTAGTCTTGATGATTGTAAACTCCATTTAAATATTAATTGATAAACTATTTGGAATGGTATTGTGACGAGGAACTTAGTATACAAAAAAACATTTGTTTTACAGAATATTTCTGAGTAGAAGATAATATCGTTCTAAGGATGATGGTACCAGTCTACTTTGTTAAAATTTTGTTGAGTAAACACCAAACTGGTCCCTGTTCATTCTAAAATAGTACAAGGCGATTTGTATAAAAAAAAAAAAGACTTGTCCCAGTACTTGCACTGACTACTGTAAGTCATGGTGGCCTTTCTGTCATCTCCCTTCCTCAAACTTAACGGAAGAGACCTGTCTGGCATATTGCTGATGTGGACGTTGAGTTTTCATTAAGTGTCATGCTGGCGAATGGGCAATGGGGTTGATTTGTCTCCCTATACGCTCTTCTATGGGCAATAGTCGGGTTAATTTATCTTCCTTTATCCACAAAAAATAATGTCATTTAAACTTATGTTATTTGGGAATGATTCATCTTAGTTGGGATTATCACTTCTCTTCCAAATCAAATAGTTGAGAGTTGAGACCTCTATGACTTACCAAACTCATCCAATGGGCCAACAACTGCTATAACAAATTATCTGCAGAGACAATGGTTGTTGCAAGTTTAGGAACTATCATCAAAGTTTTTCTAGTTTGTGCCAACTCTAGGTTAAAGCCTCCAAGACTTAGGGTACCAAGGAAGAATTAATATTGGATAACTTAGACTTTGCTAGTGTGGATATTAGCCATAGGACTTAAGGACATATGTTTTATTATTTTGGCTATTTATTTTGCTTGTTTATAACCTCAATGAAACAATGCTTTTGGTTTAGGGAATAATGTTCTAATTTTTTTTTTTTTTTTTTTTTTTTTTTTTTTTTGTCTTAGGACTACTATCATTAGGTGTTAATTTGTCAAAGATGGAATGCTTCTTTATTATCCTTATCAATATAATATATGAACATCTATGCTTTCTTTGAAGTTGGAAAAATGCATGCTATAGATATATTAATTTGCTGCTTTGTTGTTTTACACAAATGATTGTTTTATTTCATGAAAGAAATTTTAAAAAGTTAAGTACGATTTTGGTTCTTAAGGTATAGGTCGAAATTGTTTTTTGTCTCCAACCTTTTTTGTATACAAAATTATTCCTAAGGTTTAACTTGATTTTAAAATTGTCCTTTTTACTTAAATTTTAAATTTTATTACTAAATTATCCCTAACTAAAAAATTATAAAAAAAAAAAGAAAAAAAAAGAAAGAGGCGGATGAGAGGGAGAAGGGAATCACATGAGAGGAGGAGGGAAGAAGAAGGGGGGAAGGAAAGGTGGGGAGAAGGGAATCACACAATGGGGGAGGGAAGAAGAAGAAGGGGGAAGGGAGGGTGGCGACGACGCCAACAAGAGAGGACGGATGTCGACGCTAGCAGATTAGCGAGGAGGACGTCTGCCGCGTTGTCATTCTGCTCATCCTCTTCACTAGCTCGCCGGTCACCGCTGCTCCTTGCCGCTGCTCGTCGCTACTCCTCGTTGTTCGCCTCTACGTTCCAATTCTATTTCTGATTAAGTTGATTATTCTGCTTCTGTTTCTGATTTTGTTAATTAAGTTGATTATTCTGCTTCCGTTTCTTTTGTTATTTGCATTGTTAGATTTGTTGATTTTGTTAATCAGATCGTTGTTGTTGACTCTGATTCCATTCCGATTGATTTCATTTTTCTTCTGTTTTTGTTTTGTTTCTAATTCTATTCCATTCTTCTGCTTTTGATATTTGCTAGTTGAAATTTTATTTTAATTTTTTGATATCTGTTAGTTGAAATTTTGTTGAAATTCTAGTTGAAGAAGAAGAAAATGAAGAAGAGATGCTGCTGTGATGGAGAAGAAGAACTGGATATTTTGGTGAAGAAGGAGAAGAGAATTTTGGTCCGAAGGACAATTTTAAAACTATGTTAAACCTCAGGAATGATTTTGTATGCAAAAAAAGATTGGGGACAAAAATAATTTTCGGCCTATATCTCAGGGACCAAAATCGTACTTAACCCAATTGTAAACATTGATCGTAATAATCCATTTTTGTTTATCTTCAAAAGTGTTCCAATACTCAGTGTCATCCCATAACATAAACAACTTTCAAATAATCCAAATATGTCATAAGTTTCCTACACAATTACTTTGAACAAGCTTGTAACTACAACCCACAAAGAAATGCAAAAACACTACATCCAAAACAAAGGCATCTACTTTCATTGATTTTGAATCTACACTTCTTCCACTTATTCTCTAATCCATTTCACCTTTCCTCTAATTCTTTCACTTTATTATCCACCACATGACCATGTCCTTCAAGATTTATCATCAGTTGAATTCGTCATTTAATTATTAATAAATAATATATTACCTTCAAATTTACTGGGGGATAAATCCGATAGTAAAGAATGCGTGAAAAATAAATTCATGGGGCCAAAGTTACTGTTCCGAGGGTTACCTGAAATTGAGTTGCTTTGAGCTTGGACGTGAGGTCCAAACGCCTTTGGATGATTTGCCCAACGTCTCTTGCTGCTAGGATGCCGCCATCTGACGTCTTGGTGAAGATGGGGGATGGTACTTGCAAGGGACTCTAATGCTTAAGTTAGCAACGATTTTAGCAAGTTTTTAGTAGATTGGGTTCGAATTATACCCGAGTGTTAGGGTATTTATAAGTGTAGATGTAAAGTCAATAATTATATTTTAAAGTCGTTTCACCATTGAGGGTGGGTAGTTCTTTTTTGTTAGAAAAGTTGTTCAGATCTCCTTTCTAGATGAGTAGGAGAGATTGTAGGATTTCGTTACTTATTTAAATAAGTAATTCCTAGTCTGACATCATTATGACCGAACTTTATCAGGTCGGGTTGGTGTTTACCTGACTAATGTTTGTAGATTGGGATTTATTCACTTTAGGTCTGGCTGTGTATTGGGTCAAGGTATGAACATTGTCTCTACTTGAAGCCGAGCTTCATGGATTCGGGTTCAAGCATCTCCAAGTCAGTCTTGATTCATGATGATCTTCATCTTATCATGTCGGGTACATCACGTTTCTTGGTACCAGGTCGGGTACTCGACGTATTTTTGAATTTGAACGTTACGTCTTTTCATAATTGTTCGCGCATTTTTTTAGTTACCTTGGTAACCATGCATGTCATCAAATGAGGGGTATTTTTACAATTGTTCCCCTAATGACTATATATAAACATAATTACTTTCTCTTACCTCTTTTTTGTTTCTTCTTCTGCATTTTCCACTTTGACTTTTTTCAGCCTCGCCGTTCACTCTTTTCATCAAGGTTTCTCTACCTTCTTCTTCGTTTTTGTTGAGAAGATTTTGGAGATCGTCCGTTTGTTTTGCTGTTGCGTGCATTCCTTCTTCCTGTTCTTCTTCAAGGTTGGTTTTTCTCTTGTTCTTCTTTACTTATTCATTACTAGTTGATTGTTGTTGTTTGAAATTTGCTGGTTTTCCTGCCAATGTGGCTTCTTGTTCGGGAAAATTCCTATCTAAACTAATTCTTGCTTATTTTCTTGTTTATCGTAAACCTTTGTTATTATTTGCAAGAATTTTGTAGAATCTGAAAAGAATCTGTAGAATCTAGTGGAATCTGATTTTGTGAATTTGTGTCTTTGTTTGTTAAATTTTTTGGATTTTATCTTGCCCTTGAATGGTGCCATTTTCGTTCTGAGTAACGGTGCCATTTCGTATTCTCAGTAAAACATGGTAAAGGTCCTATTTTTTAGAATGGTTTGACCTTTTTGTATGCCGTATTGTTGTTCCAGATTTGTAACTCGTGAATTTTATTGTAGTGACTACTTTCTTTTGTTTTGTACGTATAACCATTTATGTCTCATTCTATAATTCTTAGAATGTCTACCAAAGTTTCGCCAGACTTAGATTAGGTAGAGATTATTGTTCTCTCTACTGTCCCCGTAATTGATAATGAGTATATAAAGAGTTTTCATAAGCAGCATAGGCTTTGTAAAGGGAGGGAGGACGAGGAAAAGTACGAGATAGTGGCCCCTGACCCTGAGGATAGGATTTGCTTTTCCTGACTTGATAAGCTGGAGCACCATTTTATTTCATGTACAAATACCTTTTTATTAGGTTAGGAGTGAGTCTTCCCTTTTCTGACTTTGAACTAAAAATCCTTCATATTTGTAGAGTTGCCCTTTCTCAGCTTCACCCTAACTCCTGAATTTTCATGAAAGTTTATCAGCTGGTTGGTCGGGAGCTCGATCTTCTGTTGTCCTCTAAGATTTTCTTTTAGTTTTTTCAACTTACGAATGTAAGACCCAGAAAAATATTAACTAGTCAATTGATTAATTAAAATTGAGTTGAGATGGTTTAAACCTCTATGTAAGGGTTAAAAAATTTTATAATTTAAAAATTTACCAGTAAAAATTTAACTTAGAAAATTAATTGGAGTGCGAAAATATAATTTTATGAAAAAATGCATACCGGCATTATAATTAATTGTACAAGCTTAAGTTTGTTCGATACTACGTATGAAACAAATAAAAATGTAGAAATAACCAAAAAAAATATTTAGAATAAAAATCGGAACAATTTTCTTTAAAATTTTTGCCTTAAGTGAGGCTAATGGGCAAAAGGACAAAAATGTCCCTCATCCACTTAGCCAAAACATGACACTCTCCCACTCTTTTTCAAATTTCATTCATTTTTGCACAAAGAGAAGAGAGAGCCACGAGACTTGAGAGAAGAGAATGGAGAGAACCCTAACAGTATTCACATACACTTACAAATCTACTTTTCTCTCAAATCGGAGTTCCGATCGACGACACGTTTGCTCCCATGCATTCATCTCATCATCATCTTCAATTCTATCTAACTTTTGCGGTGAGTACTCACGATAACTTTGACCCATTTTTGTTTTTTCACTATATTCGCATTTTGGTACGATGAGGTGTTGAAGTTTGTAATTTTGATGCTTTAGGAGAAACTCCAGCACAACTTCTAGTGGAGTTTTGACCCAAGAGCATGTAAAAAGAGGTAAGGGAATTTTTCCCCTATTTTCTCTAATTTTGTGCAAAAAATCCTAGTGTAAATGCTTGAAAATTGATGTAATTAGATTGAATGAGAGTGATGGCTTGCTTGGAATGAATTGGTGCAGACTGAGTGCTTGGTTTGATTGGGGAGAACTTGGTGGAGGCTTGGGTGACCGGAGAAAGGTTCACAAGGTTGGAAATCGCCTTCAACGGATGTATGGATTTTGGTTTTGGTTAATCACTATATGACGCTATGTGAAAATCTAGGTTAGATAACTGTATGATAATGTTGAATAATTGATGTTGTTGATTGATGATGGTTTAGTTAAATAATTAAATGAATTTATGGTTTGATTTACTATGGATGATTGAATGAAAATTGGGTCGGGAACCAAAATTGGGTGAGCTACACCCATATTGAATAAATTTTTAGGTCGGAGGCCGTGATTGGATAAGTCTTGGTAAGTTTGGCAAAATTAATTGTGTTGTGGTATAATTATTGAGCTTGGAATTGTTTTGAACGATATATGAAATTGGATTTGGATGATAAAAATTATTGAGTTTGAGTTAGAATGTCAAATGATATGATTTAGGGAATGAAAATTAATGTTTGGTGAATAATTGAGTGTTAGATTGTGTTGTGATATGTTATTGAAATTGAATTATTACAAATGAAGTATCAAATTGGATTGTGAAGATTGATTAAGGTTTGTCTTGGAGTTATATGAACATGAGATTAAGAATGAGGTGAAGTAGAGATATTGGTGAGAATGGTTAGTTTTGAGATTTGAATGAAAATGATGTGATTTTGAAAATTGGCATTGATGATTGAGTGTAAGTGATGCATAAGGGTGAGAGTCATGGGTGTTAAAAGAGGAGCATTTGAGAAATGGTGAATTTGAATTATGTAGAAAAAATTCGTAATTTGGTGATTTTAACTCATTTTGACGGGTCATAACTTGGCGCTCGGAGTTTGAAATCAAGTGAACTTTATCTTGAATTAAATTTGGGAATGACTACTTTAAAACCGTCGAAGAATGGAGAAAAAATGAATTTTGTAGCAAAAGATATAGAAGTTTAAAAATTGGTGTCAAAAACTGAAAATTGCAGATTTTGCAGAATTTGGGGCAGAACCAGGTCCCACGCATTTGCACCATGCGTGCGTACGCATGAATTCGAACTCCCGCGTTTGTACGAGGCCTGCGTACACATCGTTTGCAAATTTCCAATTTCTTGAATCAAGTTTCGCACATATGCACGAGGCATGCGTACGCACGACTTCTCTGTTTTTGCTGAGATGTTATTTTTGAACTATTTAGCCTTCCCAGCATATTTGTAACCCCCTTAAATCTCCATATGGAGTTGAATAACTAATTTTCAAGAATTGAATATACTGGAGAAGAATATAATGAATTGAATTGACAAATTCCCGGATAAACCCTTGGTTAGCCGGATGAAATTATTGTGGGAGTGGAGGTTCGTCTCGTCCACGATGAGGATGGTGACTTTTTTCGCTTACGGATAGACAAGTTGAAGTTGAGGATTTTCTCTCTTGTTGTGGCAGACAAGCGGGGTTGAGGGTTCCCTCTCTTGTTATATCGGAAAATTGGATAGAAGGTTGAGGATTTTCTTTGATTCAGTTTTTAATTGTGAAATGTGGCGGGCACTATATCTCAGAGCGAATAAACAAGTTCAGGATGAAGGATTTTCTCTCTTGTTGCGGTGTGGATGTGGAAAAGGTGAAAAGGTAATCTCCTTCGTATTGTTCCTCCACATTTCTCTCTAGTTGCAAGGTGGAAATGCACACTCCTTCGAATGTGGAAAGGCACATGATAAACCCATATTTCATGAGTTCTTTTGTGCTTAATTTGAGTGATTTATACAATCCTTCACCGACTTATTCATATTAATTGCATGATTTTACTTTTCCTTCCTTATTATGTGATGTAAATGAAAAACATGTTTCCTAAGCTTTAAAATTAATTAATTTAATTACCTTTATTTCCATTCGATGCCGTGATCAGTGTGTTAAGTAGTTTCAGATTTTCTAAGGCAGAATGACTTAAAGGACGGAAAAGAAAACATACAAAAATGGAAGGAGAAAGCAAAACGGAGCTTTAAGGAAACTGGTATCCACGCGATCGCATGGATGACGCGATCGCGTGCCAAGCACGAATCAGCAACGACGCGGCCGCATGACTGACGCGACCGCGCGCCTTAAGCAGGACGCACATGACGCGGTCGCATGACTGACGCGACCGCGTGGCAAGGAAAAGCCCCGAATGACGCGACCGCGTGACCCACGCGGACGCGTGACCCACGCGGACGCGTGACAGAGGCCACGTATCAGAATTTACAGAATGCGCCCCCAGCAATTTCTGAAGCCCTTTTTGGCCCAAATCCAAGTACAGACAGCATAGACCAGAGGTTATAAAGTGTGGGAATGCATCCATTCAAAGAGAGCTCGCATATTTTACTTTTCAATGATTTAGATTCAATTAAGAGGGAGATCTTCTCTCTCTCTCTTTTAGGATTTAGGATTTCTTCTTGTTTTAAGAGTGACTCTCAATCCAGGTTTTACGTTCCTTTGTTTTAGCTTCCTTTACTTTTATTTATTCCAGCACTTGAATTAATCAGTGAATTTATGAATTTCATCCATGTTACAGATTGTTATCTGAATTAATAATATTTGAGGTATTTTCAGTTTATGATTGTTCCCTTTGATTTAAGTTATCATTGCTTCCCATCTAAGGATATTTTTATTAATCCAGCAATTTTACTTTTTCCCCTTTTGGTCCTGGTTAAGAATTCAGTAACTCAACAGTTATTAAACTCAACATAATTGATAATCGTTATCTTGCTAATTGAGCTGAACTTAAGTAATCCCAACCTTTTCTTAGGAAATAAATAGTATTCAAAGGTCAATTTAATTAGTCCCTTGACTTTCCTTTGCCCTAGTACAGGTTGATCAAGTGGAGTTTAGATTCAACTTTCATTATAGTTGAGAGAGATAACTACGTTGGACCTCCAACTTCTCTTACCTTGCCAAAAGTCTGCTTTACAGTATTTATTTATTTTAATTGCTATTTACTTTACTTGTCATTCAAATTACTTGCTTCTCATCTTCTAAACCCCGATTACAACCTTTATAGCCAATAATAAGAACATACTTCCTCGCAGTTCCTTGAGAAGACGACCCGAGGTTTAAATACTCGGTTAAAAATTTCTAAAGGAGTTTGTTACTTGTGACACCCAAAACGTTTGTATGAAAGGACTTTTGAAGGTTTAGAAACTATATCTGCAACGAGGATTTATCCGCAAATTTCTAGACCACGCAAAAGTTCCTCTCATCAACGAGCGCTGATTCAAACACCTCAAGGAGCTACTCAAGGGACGCTTCAGAGACTCAGACACCCCGGACTCCACTTCCTTTACCAGCACAGGGAGCCATGACAGTCCCGACTGTGGAGATACTGCTACCAGCCCGCCCCTGTTCCTGACAGATGGCACCGAGGACGGTGCAAAGCCTTAAGCGTGGGGAGGTCGGTAAGTACCTGACTTCCGGAGGTAAATTCTCTTCTCTAGCACCAATAATTAGGATATTTTAGTTAGATTTTCTTTCCTTTATAGAATAGAATAAATTGCATAGGTTAGGATAGTTGCATGCATGTTCTACTTGATTGAAAAAACAATAAGTTTCTTTTAAAAATCTATCTTTGGAACAAAATTTCACTAATTTTTCAAATATTCTTATGATAAATTTGCTTGAATTGTATTTGGAACATGATATTTGAGTTTAAGAACATACAACCTGTGAAAGATTTGAGCCTTTATGAATGGTTACATTATTTAACCATAATTATTTCATTCTTGTGTGTTTGCTTCTCTACGATTGTAATCTATATTTTGTTCTATCTTATATATCCAATAGTTATTATATTTGCATGCTTGCACATGATTGAGGCCATTATTTGTTTAAACTCACTCATCCAAATTAAGCCTACCCTTTTCAATTACCTTTGTTAACCACTTTGAGCCTTTAATTCCCATTTGTTCGATATTTTATCACATTACTAACCTTAAGCCGAAAAACAATTGTATACCCCAATTTGAATCTTTGGTTAGCTTAAGATAGAATTGTGTATGCTAGTTAAGTATGGAAAATTGTGGGAACAAAAGTTGTTAAGGGAATGTGTCATAAAAAAAATTTAAGGGAATTTGGATACCTACTCAGGTGAAATTATAAGAATGAAAAATCTATGTGCATTGATAAGCTTTATTTATTTAAAAAAATGAAAAAATTATGAAAAATCAATAAATAAGGGGACAAAATTACCCTAATGTTAAATTCAGAATTCAAAAATCAGTGCACATATAATAGAACCAAAATGTAAGTTGATACATGAGTATGGATTGAAAAAGGGAATTCTGGATAGCTAGGTATGAACTTTAAAGATGACATTAAGTGTATACAAGTTATGTTAGAGCTTGAGTTAATTAAAGATTCAATTTATTAGCTCACTTGACCAAATATACACCACTACCTATACCTTAGCCCCATTACAACCTTAAAAAGACCTCATGATGCTTGCATTGGTGTATTAACTATTGTTGATTGGTTAGGAGAAGAACAAAAGTTAGAAAGCATGATTAGAGAAGGATAGAGTGACCACCCTATACACTAGAGATTAGAGCGTACATACATTATCAGTGAGGGTTCAATGCTTGAATTTTCATGTTCCCTGCTTTCACAAGCTATCTTCTTGCACTTTTATCTGTTTTATTATGTAATGATAAAATTAGTGGAATTTGATTTGTAATTGTTTTAAAGAGCTTATCTACTTTTGATTAAGTGGACAAGAATCATGTAGTTGCATTTATTTATATATATATATAGGTTTGCATTGCATTTCATGAGTTTCTACATGTTCATACTTATTTCCTTATCTCCTTCAATTAAGCATGAGGACATGCTAATGTTTAAGTGTGGGGAGGTTGATAAACCACTATTTTATGATTTATATTGTGTTTAATTGTGTGGTTTTATCATGATCCTTACCCACTTATTCATTAAATTAGCATGCATTTAGATTTCCTTCCTGAATTTATTACATGTTTGAAAACTGCTTCCTAGAAACTTTAATTATCTATTTTTAATTCTTCTTTATTCCATTCGATGCCGTGATCTTTGTGTTGAGTGTTTCAGACTTTACATGGCATAAATGAGTTGGAGATTGGAAAGGAAGCTAGCAAAAATGGAAGGAACACAAGAATTTGAGGAGATAACCAGCGAAAAGTGACGCGGTCGAATGGCTCACGCGACCGCGCGAAGGAGAGCAAATCGCAGTGACGCGGCCGCATGGCTCACGCGGCCGCGCGAATTGGAAAAGTTCTGGCGACGCGGTAGCGTGGACGACGCGAACGCGTGGCGAGGAAAAGCGCGAATGACGCGTCCGCATGGATGACGCGATCGCGTGACATGTGCGATCTGCATAATCTGCAGAATTCGTTGGGGGCGATTTTGGGCCCTATTTCGACCCAGTTTTCGGCCCGGAACAGCAGACTAAAGTCAGAGAACATGCAGAAACAAATAACACATACATTCAGAGACAGTTTCAGATCTAGTTTTTACTCTCTTAGGTTTTTTCTCTCTCTAGTTTTAGAATTTTAATTTTCAATTGGTCTTAGCATTGGATCATTGAGAAGAGTTATTTCCTCATCAAGACTTCATCATTCTAGTTTGTTTTCTTAACTTGGTTTCATTCTTCCATGTTCTTTGCCTCATTCAATTTTGTTATTTAGATACTTTTATGATTATTTAATGCAAGGATTATTTCTTTTTAATTCAATTTCAATTCCAATAATCATGTCCTCTTTTAATTCCCTTTTATATGCTATGGATTTATTATTTACAATGTGTGAGTAGTTCCTTTACTTGATGGGGAGTTGATTAAAAGGAACTCTTGAGCTGGAAGGATTGAAGGAAAAATTTGTAATTGGGTTAAATGTTAGATTGCTATCCTGTCACCAACGCCAATCCCTTTGAACTAAGTGGGTTGCAACTTGTGAACAGATCTAGCATTCCAACTTGTTTGACTTTCCCTTACCTAGTAAAGGATAACCAAACAGACAACCATTTATTATAAATTAATCTTACAATCACTCCATCAATAGTAGAAATTCTACCCAATCAACTCCCAGTCAAGGCTTTTATTCGTATTATTTAAGTTTCCTCAATTTACATTCCAATTTACTTAGCTCAACTTCTTGGAACTTCTGATTAATAAGATAGCACACTTTCCTGCAACTCGTTGGGAGACGACCTGGGACTTAAAACTCCCAGTAATTTTTAATTTAACTCTCTGTGACATATTTCTAAATTGATAGGTAGATTTTCGGTGAGTTAAGAACTATACATGCAACGTAACCATTTTAATAATTTTTAATTCACCAGCTTCTGCGTCCCATATTTCATGAGTTCTTTTGTGCTTAATTTGAGTGATTTATACAATCCTTCACCCAGTTATTCACATTAATTGCATGGTTTTACTTTCCCTTCCTTATTGTGTGATGTAAATGAAAAACACGTTTCCTAAGCTTTAAAATTAATTAATTTAATTACCTTTATTTCCATTCGATGCCGTGATCAGTGTGTTAAGTAGTTTCAGATTTTCTAAGGCAGAATGACTTAAAAGACGGAAAAGGAAACATACAAAAATGGAAGGAGAAAGCAAAACGGAGCTTTAAGGAAATTGGTATCCACGCGATCGCATGGATGACGCGATCGCGTGCCAAGCACGAATCAGCAGCGACGCGGCCGCATGACTGACGCGACCGCGCGCCTTAAGAAGAACGCACATGACGCGGTCGCAGAACTGACGCGACCGCGTGACAAGGAAAAGCTCCAAATGACGCGACCGCGTGACCCACGCGGACGCGTGACAGAGGCCACGTATCAGAATTTACAGAATGCGCCCCCAGCAATTTTTGAAGCCCTTTTTGGCCCAGATCCAAGTACAGACAGCATAGACCAGAGGTTATAAAGTGTGGGAATGCATCCATTCAAAGAGAGCTCGCATATTTTACTTTTCAATGATTTAGATTCAATTGAGAGGGAGATCTTCTCTCTCTCTCTTTTAGGATTTAGGATTTCTTCTTGTTTTAAGAGTGACTCTCAATCCAGGTTTTATGTTCCTTTGTTTTAGCTTCCTTTTACTTTTATTTATTCCAGCACTTGAATTAATCAGTGAATTAATGAATTTCATCCATGTTACAGACTGTTATCTGAATTAATAATATTTGAGGTATTTTCAGTTTATGATTGTTCTCTTTGATTTAAGTTACCATTGCTTCCCATCTAAGGATATTTTTATTATTCCAGCAATTTTACTTTTTTCCCTTTTGGTCCTGGTTAAGAATTCAGTAACTCAACAGTTATTAAACTCAACATAATTGATAATCGTTATCTTGCTAATTGAGCTGAACTTAAGTAATCCCAACCTTTTCTTAGGAAATAAATAGGATTCAAAGGTCAATTTAATTAGTCCCTTGACTTTCCTTTGCCCTAGTACAGGTTGATCAAGTGGAGTTTAGATTCAACTTTCATTATAGTTGAGAGAGATAACTACGTTGGACCTCCAACTTCTCTTACCTTGCCAAAAGTCTGCTTTACAGTATTTATTTATTTTAATTGCTATTTACTTTACTTATCATTCAAATTACTTGCTTCTCATCTTCTAAATCCCGATTACAACCTTTATAGCCAATAATAAGAACATACTTCCTCGCAGTTCCTTGAGAAGACGACCCGAGGTTTGAATACTCGGTTAACAATTTCTAAAGGGGTTTGTTACTTGTGACACCCAAAACGTTTGTATGAAAGGACTTTTGAAGGTTTAGAAACTATATCTGCAACGAGGATTTATCTGCAAATTTCTAGACCACGCAAAAGTTCCTCTCATCAAAATGGCGCCGTTGCCGGGGAACTGCTAACGTGTGCCTTATTATTGGTTATTGTAAATATTTTTCTTTTGCTTGTTTATTTATTTTTGTTTTTCCTTTTTATCTTTATTTGCTACTATGAACTCTCACCCCTCTCGCTTTGAGTTTGGTTCTAATGTTGTTAAGGGAAATAGAAGTTACAGCAGGAATGTGCATCAAGGTCAGACCAATCAAGGATGGATGGAACCAAGAGGATCTAATCAACCCTTTTGGCAACAACACCCTCCGAGATATCCTGGACAAAGACCATTCTACAGTGCATACTCAGCTGAAAGACATGGTGGACAACCTTGTAACTACCAACAAGCCCCACCCCGTGCATATAAACCATCCTTTCAACATAACCTCGAACCACCACACTCACAAGCTTCTCTTCACCATTCGCCACCATATGATCCTTTTTTACCCCAATACCAATCCAATCGTTCCCAATCACCACCACTTTCCTTTGTATCATGTCCAAGTCCAGCAACCCGAGAAGCAGAGGATCGCCTAAGGGAAACAGTAATTAAATTTCAAACAACCATTAAACAACTGGAGCAAGCAATGATTCAATGGGCTTCTAGGTGCTCAATTACGCAAGGATCAGCCACAGCTCCATGTGGACAGCTCAATGAAGAGCAGAGCATGAAGGAATTGCCAGAAACTCCAGTGGACAAGACAGAGCATGAATTTGTACTAGAACAATTAGAAGAAGCTGTCATTGTTCAAGAAGAAGAGTTGGTTGAAGATCTAGGAGATGCTGAACCTCCATGGGAATCCAGAATTGAGGAAAACTCCGTCCAGGATACTACAGTTGATGCTAAGGAGGATACTGTATAATATCCAAGGCAAGTCGTTTATGAAGAATCAGACGGAATAATCCAAGAAGCAAATTCCCTTGATGATGATAGTCACAAGTCTAGCTCTCTGGGTGATGAACTTGCATCCGCAAGTGAATTCTCTGAGATCGAAGAATCTTCCCCAAGTGAATATGAAGATGATGCAGAGGTAGATTTCTCTCAACCTCCAATCTATGACTCAAGTGATGAGGAAGACACAGAAGACTTTGACCAGGACATAGATACAATTGAAGATCTTTGCAAAGAAGTGGAGGAATTCACAGAAGAGCACAAGGAAACGGAACTTGCAGAACCACCAAAAACACCTATCCCAAGGCCATTTCCACCTAATACAAGCTTCAAGTGGGTACAATCCTTAACTTATAACTTTACTTATTCACTTGAATATGGTTTGCTTGAAACAGATGGCCAGCTTAGAGCTCTCTGCGGCTATAAGAGTAAGAGGGAAATGGCTCGTACTCAGAGCTGGTGCACAAGGCTCAATAAGGTTCCACGCTTCACTTCGAAGTACACGGATTGGTATCATGCTCAATTGCATGGATCACGGAAAACGTTTGGTCACCAAGGTGAGATTCTACTTTTTAACCCGCCCGAATGGAAAAATGTAAATCAAGACGGAGGCAGATTTAAAAGCAAGGCTTGGAATCCTGGACTCTATCCTGATATTCGTAGTCCCGAGAGCCTGAAAATCTATTTGGAGCTGCTCAGAAGCTTTGCATGCTTAGTTTGGGACCCCGGAGGCTATTGGCATTCCAAGCACTGGTGGAGATTTTTAGACGAATTTAACCATAAGCCACCACAACAGGATACTCCTCCAATGTCCAACTTAAGGACTTTAACTAAAAGTGCTAGGTGAGAGACAACCCACCATGGTATGGTCGCTTCTTTTTCAATTTATTTCTTGTTAATTGCTTTCATTTTTCCTTTTTCATTTTAATTTATTAAACCTGGAATCATGCATAGCATTCATGTTAATCATTGCATTCTGCATTTTTCATGCATGAAAAAAAAAAGGGTGCACGACGCGATCGCATGCCCCATGCGATCGCGTCATATTGCGAGAAACACCACCCACGCGATCGCGTGACCCACGTGACCGCGTGATATATATATCGGCGTAAGGATCCAACGAACAGAAAGTTAGGCTGGAATCGTGCGACCCTTGTGCATTTCACACAAATTGGCCCACGCGATCGCATGCCCCATGCGATCGCGTCACTTGCACAATACCAATCCCACGCGACCGCGTGAGCGACGCGATCGCGTCGCATGAATTGCACATCACCCCAAAAGGAGACAGAGAGTTGCGCTAAAACGGCGCTGGAGTCGTGCGTTTAGCACGAATTCCAGCGACGCGATCGCGCGACTCACGCGATCGCGTCAACCTTCTTTCCCCCCTCCCCTGCGATCACGCGCCCCACGCGATCGCGTCACTCCCATTTTCACCCCAACCATGCGACTGCGTGCCCCACGCGGCCACGTGGATTCGAAAGTATAACCCCCCCAAGTCATGCGAACCCTATCAGTCGCGCAGCCCCCCCACCCCCAACCCTCTTCTCCCTCTCTGCTTCCTTTCCCTCCAACCACCACCCAGCACCACCCAGCCGCCACTGCACCACCACCCAGACGCCGCCGCCGCAACCCCCTCCCCTCCCTTCTTCTCCCTTCTTCCTCTCTCCTCTCTCTCCAACCACCACCGCCCCCCACCGCCGGCCACCCAGCCGCGCCCCCCCTCTCTCCGCCACCCACCAGTAAACCCCCTTCTTCTATCACTAACCCTAAACCCTCTATCCGCCACTGCCCCCCCTCAGCCGCCACCGCGACACCGTGCCCCGCCACCGCGCCGGACGCCGCCGCAGCCACCTTCTTCCCCGTTCCACCCCTCCCGCCTACCAGGTTCCGCAAAACGCAACCCCCTTTTTATCCGTTCGTCGTTTTTCTGTAATTTTTTTTCCATTTCTGTTCATACTTAGGATAGATAGATATGCATGCTGTAGTTAAATTTTTAGGTTGTTAGGTAGCTTAGGCTGTGGTTAGTGGATCTAGGTCTATTTACTTGCACTGTTCCTGTTTATGTTTTATCATAACTGCAATTCTGCTGTTCCTGTGACCTCATGATTTCTTGCAATTGCTGCTTGTTACTCCAAATTTTCCTGTTTCTATTCATTACTGATAACTGCAGCAAGTTTTTTATTCATATGAACTGCTATGTTTGCTGTTTATTTTCCGAGATAATCCAATTTTAGCCAGAATGCTGCCCAAATTTTTTAAAATTGTTTTCATTCATGTTTTAGTTTGGCATTTCTGAACTCTGTTTTACTCTGCTTTACCCAAACCATTTCATGAATGCTATGGCAGACTTTCTTATCCTCTTTGATTTCCTAGTTCATAAACTGCATTTGTGATTCACTGATTCCAATTTTTGCTTTCTTTATTTCTATTCGAATCAGCATCACCCTGTTTTCCTTGTTCGATTATGAGTACTTCTATTTTTACCTGTGAATCCTTGTTATATGGAATTTTTCTATGCCACTTACTTTAACCCGCACTTTACTAACTCACTAATTTTATTTACTAATTTCTTTTTCAAATTCTAACCATACTAACCCTTTTAATCTCTTTTCTGATTATTTTCATTTTCCTCTAACT
This sequence comes from Arachis hypogaea, assembly GCF_003086295.3. Taxonomy (NCBI): domain Eukaryota; kingdom Viridiplantae; phylum Streptophyta; class Magnoliopsida; order Fabales; family Fabaceae; genus Arachis; species Arachis hypogaea. Next base: position 27,606,706 of record NC_092046.1, read on the forward strand.
TTCTCACCATGGCATATTGATTATTTTTCCCTTTTACATAAATTCAATCACATTTCATTTACTCATTTTCCTTATTCTAATTCTCCCTTGACGCTTTGAGTTTCCTTTGTTTAATTGCCTATTTGCTTTCCTATTTTACCCATATCCTGGTTCTCTGTTTTTCAGGATGTCTGCCTCACAGAGGAAAGGAAAAGGCAAGGCTACTGGCAAGCGCAAGAGAGGAGACTCCTCCCAGTCCATCATTGCTCTAATGCACGATTCTTCATGGCGGGAGAAGAACTTCACACAGCAGGAAAAAGCTGACCAGCTGCTCCTTGCAAATGATCCTATAAAATTTGCAAACCGGTACTTTGAGCTGAAGTACCCGACTTTTGCAAACTCCAGAAATCTATACCTGGAGCGAACTCTGAAGATTCCAGAAGCACTCCAGCAGTACACCACTGAGCAAATCAAGCAAAGGGGCTGGTTCTTTCTGGAAGAACACTGACAGAGGTCAATTCATCTTGGGTACGGGAATTCTACTGCAACTACTATCTCACTACCCTAGATGCAGTGAACCTGAGAGGAAAACAAATTCTGGTCACTGAAGAGGCCTTAGAGGACATTCTCCGGCTCCCAGCCAAGTCCGATCAGCCTGATGGTTATTCAAAGGCTGAGGAGGACATGCGTCAGATGCAGTTTGATTGGGATGCTGTAAAGGCACGGATAGCTCTCGACCTGACAGTTCCTTGGGAGATGGGTTAGGACACTACCATGCCTAGAGGGATCAAGAGAGCATACTTAAACGATGAGGCTCGGTTATGGCATCAGATCTTGAGTAATTATGTGATGCCGAGTACTCACGAGACGGAGATCCCGGCTACTATGATCACCCTCCTTTGGTGCGTGCTGGAGGGTAAGGACCTTTATCTGTCACATTTCATTCGGCACTATATGGCCAAGGTCCATGTCCGAGGCACCCTCCCCTTTCCATATCTAGTTACACAGCTTGGCCGTCGAGCTGACGTGCCATGAGAGGCTGCCGATGAGAGACCACCAGCGGCGGATTGCAGGAAGATCATTCCGCACAGCCGGAACTTCTTAGCCTTGGGCCACAGACCACCACCATTCACTGCCACTGATGAGTCAGCCCCACCGTCTGCTGGACCCTCTTCCTCCACTGCTACACCACCTACCCCTGCTACCACCACTGCACCTCCACCTGCCACAGAGCCCGTCTATCATCTGGAGCACCGCTTGTTCCGACGACTTGACCAGATGGAGCGTCGCAACAAGCGGCGCTATGAGCACCTAAAGCTGATGATACGATCCGGTGACATCCCCTCCGAGCCCGACACACCATCCGAGGCATCTGAGGAGGAGGCAGATGCACCCGAGGCAGAGACCCATCCCCAGGAGGCAGCACCAGCCACACCACAGGCAGCGATCCCACATCAGATTGAGGCTGTGGATCTTGAGATTCCGATCCAGTCAGCACCTCCTCGACAGCAGCCAGACCCTCAACCCACCACCACCACTGAGAGTCCAGCTACCATCCCTCCCAGTGATGACACTCCTTCACACCCGGCTTGATTGAGCATCGAGGACGATGCTTCCTTTTAAGTGTGGGGAGGTCGCCATCTCTGGCGGTTATTTTGGTGAACCACTACATCTTTTTTTTCTTTTATTTTGGATATTTTTCTGTATTTTTCTTTTTACTGTTATTTTCTGAGTACTTATACATTGCTTTTATGTATTTTTACTCTATTTTCTACATATTGCATCTTTAGTTCATATTTTTAGTTATTTAGTTTAGTTTGCAATTCTGATTTATTAGTGTTAATTAGTATAGTTTACCCTTTTTAGCATAAGATAGTATAGTTTAAATTGAAATATAAAAAGGAAGTAAGCTAGGAAATTGAACATATCAGATTTAAATCCACAAACCTTATATATAGCATTACATGATGTAGTTAAGCTGACAATATTTCATCAAGGAGGAACATTAAAACTTTAAAAGATACCCTAAATAATTTTTTTAATGAGAATAATGGGATTTTTTAACTAAACCTGCATACAATATATAAATGATATATGATGCTTGAGTTAGAGAACACACAGCCTGTGAGTCTTGAGCTTAAATTGTATGGTTGCATTCAAACCATAATTTCATCTTTGTGTGTTACATTTCTTTTTATTCTGATGTTCTTTCCTTTGCTGTAATCTATATGTCCAATTATAGAATATAGAATGTAGATACATACCAAGAGAACGATTGAGGCCATCATTTGATTTTAGCTCACTTACCCCAAATTAGCCTACCTTTTACATCACCCTTGTTAGCCCCCTTGAGCCTTTTAAAATCCCTTTATTCTATTTAGCCAAATTACTAGCCTTAAGCAGAAAAACAAAAGAAAATCCCAAGTGAATCCTTGGTTAGCTTAAGATAGAAAATCATGAATAGAGTTAAATGTGGGAAACCTTTTGGGAACATGGATGATAGAACCAAAAAGGTAGAGAAGTTAAAAGAAATAAAATAAATTTGGGAAGCATGCTCATGAGAAAATCTAAGTGATTCAATTACCATGTGCATTAAAAAAAAAAGAAAAAAAAAGAAAAAAGAAAAAAAAAGAGAGTTATTTTTTTGCATCTAAATAAAAGGGGATACAAAAGAAATTCCCCAATGAAAACAATGCACATGGGATAAAAATAAAAAGTGAAACATGAGCATGTGTATCCACACCCTTATAAGGCATGCATCGTTCCCCTCCCCAACCGATGTGGGCCTTACAATAATAAGTGGGAAATATGGGAAATTAGGTAAATAGATTTTGTTTTACTAAATATGTATGTTAGGTGAGATCTTAGTCTAATTAAGGATTCACTTATTAGCTCACTTGACCCTATACATAAATCCTTACCTTTACCATGACCACATTACAACCTCAATTAAAGACCTCATGACTTTTTGGTATGACTATATTCTATAATTGTTGATTGGTTAGATGAAGAACAAAGCTATAGAAATTAAGAATAAAAAGAAAAATAGAGTGAATAAACCCAATAAACACTGAGTGACTAGAGAGTAAACACAAAATCCAGTGAGGGTTCAATAACTCATCAACATATATCCGTACTTAATTTACTAATTGTTTTGCAAGTTTGTACAATGTTTTCTTTCCCATCTCGTTTGCTAAAATGCTTTATTATTTAAGGGTTGGCTATATATATATATATACATGACTCCTTGAGAATGTGAATTAACTTGGCTACATGTAAGCTTTATGTATGAGTAAATAATTTAGAGTTGCATGATGCATCATTCATTTAGGTAGTTGCATTTAAATTAGGTTGCATTGCATGACATTCCATCACTTTAACCTTAATTATTTACCTTGGATTTAGCATGAGGACATGCTAGTGTTTAAGTGTGGGGAGGTTGATAAACCCATATTTCATGAGTTCTTTTGTGCTTAATTTGAGTGATTTATACAATCCTTCACCCACTTATTCACATTAATTGCATGGTTTTACTTTCCCTTCCTTATTGTGTGATGTAAATGAAAAACATGTTTCCTAAGCTTTAAAATTAATTAATTTAATTACCTTTATTTTCATTCGATGCCGTGATCAGTGTGTTAAGTAGTTTCAGATTTTCTAAGGCAGAATGACTTAAAGGACGGAAAAAGAAACATACAAAAATGGAAGGAGAAAGCAAAACGGAGCTTTAAGAAAACTGGTATCCACGCGATCGCATGGATGACGCGATCGCGTGCCAAGCACGAATCAGCAGCGACGCGGCCGCATGACTGACGCGACCACGCGCCTTAAGCAAAACGCGCATGACGCGGTCGGATGACTGATGCGACTGCGTGGCAAGGAAAAGCTCTGAATGACGTGACCGCGTGACCCACGCGGACGCATGACAGAGGCCACGTATCAGAATTTACAGAATGCGCCTCCAGCGATTTCTGAAGCCCTTTTTGGCCCAGATCCAAGTACAGACAGCATTGACCAGAGGTTATAAAGTGTGGGAATGCATCCATTCAAAGAGAGCTCGCATATTTTACTTTTCAATGATTTAGATTCAATTGAGAGGGAGATCTTCTCTCTCTCTCTTTTAGGATTTAGGATTTCTTCTTGTTTTAAGAGTGACTCTCAATCCAGGTTTTACGTTCCTTTGTTTTAGCTTCCTTTACTTTTATTTATTCCAGCACTTGAATTAATCAGTGAATTTATGAATTTTATCCATGTTACAGATTGTTATCTGAATTAATAATATTTGAGGTATTTTCAGTTTATGATTGTTCCCTTTGATTTAGGTTATCATTGCTTCCCATCTAAGGATATTTTTATTATTCCAGCAATTTTACTTTTTCCCCTTTTGGTCCTGGTTAAGAATTCAGTAACTCAACAGTTATTAAACTCAACATAATTGATAATCGTTATCTTGCTAATTGAGCTGAACTTAAGTAATCCCAACCTTTTCTTAGGAAATAAATAGGATTCAAAGGTCAATTTAATTAGTCCCTTGACTTTCCTTTGCCCTAGTACAGGTTGATCAAGTGGAGTTTAGATTCAACTTTCATTATAGTTGAGAGAGATAACTACGTTGGACCTCCAACTTCTCTTACCTTGCCAAAAGTCTGCTTTACAGTATTTATTTATTTTAATTGCTATTTACTTTACTTGTCATTCAAATTACTTGCTTCTCATCTTCTAAACCCCGATTACAACCTTCATAGCCAATAATAAGAACATACTTCCTCGCAGTTCCTTGAGAAGACGACCCGAGGTTTGAATACTCGGTTAACAATTTCTAAAGGGGTTTGTTACTTGTGACACCCAAAACGTTTGTATGAAAGGACTTTTGAAGGTTTAGAAACTATATCTGCAACGAGGATTTATCTGCAAATTTCTAGACCGCGCAAAAGTTCCTCTCATCAAAATGGCGTCGTTGCTGGGAAACTGCTACCGTGTGCCTTATTATTGGTTATTGTAAATATTTTTCTTTTGCTTGTTTATTTATTTTTGTTTTTCCTTTTTATCTTTATTTGCTATTATGAACTCTCACCCCTCTCGCTTTGAGTATGGTTCTAATATTGTTAAAGGAAATAGAAGTTACAGCAGGAATGTGCATCAAGGTCAGACCAATCAAGGATGGATGAAACCAAGAGGATCTAATCAACCCTTTTGGCAGCAACACCCTCCGAGATATCCTGGACAAAGACCGTTCTATAGTGCATACCCAGCTGAAAGACATGGTGGACAACCTTGTAACTACCAACAAGCCCCACCCCGTGCATATAAACCATCCTTTCAACATAACCTCGAACCACCACACTCACAAGCTTCTCTTCACCATTCGCCACCATATGATCCTTCATTACCCCAATACTAATCCAATCGTTCCCAATCACCACCACTTTCCTTTGTATCATGTCCAAGTCCAGCAACTCGAGAAGCAGAGGATCGCCTAAGGGAAACAGTAATTAAATTTCAAACAACCATTAAACAACTGGAGCAAGCAATGATTCAATGGGCTTCTAGGCGCTCAATTACGCAAGGATCAGCCACAGCTCCATGTGGACAGCTCAATGAAGAGCAGAGCATGAAGGAATTGCCAGAAACTCCAGTGGACAAGACAGAGCATGAATTTGTACTAGAACAATTAGAAGAAGCTGTCATTGTTTAAGAAGAAGAGTTGGTTGAAGATCTAGGAGATGCTGAACCTCCATGGGAATCCAGAATTGAGGAAAACTCCGTCCAGGATGCTACAGTTGATGCTAAGGAGGATATTGTACAATCTCCAAGGCAAGTTGTTTATGAAGAATCAGACAGAATAATCCAAGAAGCAAATTCCCTTGATGATGATAGTCACAAGTCTAGCTCTCTGGGTGATGAACTTGCATCCGCAAGTGAATTCTCTGAGATCGAAGAATCTTCCCCAAGTGAATATGAAGATGATGCAGAGGTAGATTTCTCTCAACCTCCAATCTATGACTCAAGTGATGAGGAAGACAAAGAAAACTTTGACCAGGACACAGATACAATTGAAGATCTTTGCAAAGAAGTGGAGAAATTCACAGAAGAGCACAAGAAAATGGAACTTGCAGAACCACCAAAAACACCTATCCCAAGGCCATCACCACCTAATACAAGCTTCAAGTGGGTACAATCCTTAACTTATAACTTTACTTATTCACTTGAATATGGTTTGCTTGAAACAGATGGCCAGCTTAGAGCTCTCTGCGGCTTTAAGAGTAAGAGGGAAATGGCTCGTACTCAGAGCTGGTGCACAAGGCTCAATAAGGTTCCACGCTTCACTTCGAAGTACACGGATTGGTATCATGCTCAATTGCATGGATCACGGAAAACGTTTGGTCACCAAGGTGAGATTCTACTTTTTAACCCGCCCAAATGGAAAAATGTAAATCAAGACGGAGGCAGATTTAAAAGCAAGAATTGGAATCCTGGACTCTATCCTGACATTCGTAGTCCCGGGAGCCTGAAAATCTGTTTGGAGCTGCTCAGAAGCTTTGCATGCTTAGTTTGGGACCCCGGAGGCTATTGGCATTCCAAGCACTGGTGGAGATTTTTAGACGAATTTAAACATAAGCCACCATAACAGGATACTCCTCCAATGTCCAACTTAAGGACTTTAACTAAAAGTGCCAGGTGGGAGACAACCCACCATGGTATGGTCGCTTCTTTTTCAATTTATTTCTTGTTAATTGCTTTCATTTTTCCTTTTTCATTTTAATTTATTAAACCTGGAATCATGCATAGCATTCATGTTAATCATTGCATTCTGCATTTTTCATGTATAAAAAAAAAGGGTGCACGACGCGATCGCATGCCCATGCGATCGCGTCATATTGCGAGAAACACCACCCACGCGATCGCGTGACCCACGCGACCACGTGATATATATATCGGCGTAAGGATCCAACGAACAGAAAGTTAGGCTGGAATCGTGCGGCCCTTGTGCGTTTCGCACAAATTGGCCCACGCGATCACATGCCCCATGCGATCGCGTCACTTGCACAATACCAATCCCACGCGACCGCGTCGCATGGATTGCACATCACCCCAAATGGAGACAGAGAGTTGCGCTAAAACGGCGCTGGAGTCGTGCGTTTAGCACGAATTCCAGTGACGCGATCGCGCGACTCACGCGATCGCGTCAACCTTCTTTCCCCCCTCTCATGCGATCGCGCGCCCCATGCGATCGCGTCACTCCCATTTTCACCCCAACCACGCGACCGCGTGTCCCACGCGGCCGCGTGGATTCGAAAGTAAAACCCCCCAAGTCACACGAACCCTATCAGTCGTGCAGCCCCCCCACCCCCAACCCTCTTCTCCCTCTGCTTCCTTTCCTTCCAACCACCACCCAGCACCACCCAGCCGCCACTGCACCACCACCCAGACGCCGCCGCCGCAACCCCCTCCCCTCCCTTCTTCTCCCTTCTTCCTCTCTCCTCTCTCTCCAACCACCACCGCCCCCCACCGCCAGCCAGCCAGCCGCGCCCCCCTCTCTCCGCCACCCACCAGTAAACCCTCCCTTCTTCTATCACTAACCTTAAACCCTCTATCCGCCACTGCCCCCCCTCAGCCGCCACCGCGACACCGTGCCCCGCCACCGCGCCGGACGCCGCCGTAGCCACCTTCTTCCCCGTTCCACCCCTCCCGCCTACCAGGTTCCGCAAAACGCAACCCCCTTTTTATCCGTTCGTCGTTTTTCTGTAATTTTTTTTCCATTTCTGTTCATACTTAGGATAGATAGATATGCATGCTGTAGTGGAATTTTTAGGTTGTTAGGTAGCTTAGGCTGTGGTTAGTGGATCTAGGTCTGTTTACTTGCACTGTTCCTGTTTATGTTTTATCATAACTGCAATTCTGCTGTTCCTGTGACCTCATGATTTCTTGCAATTGCTGCTTGTTACTCCAAATTTTCCTGTTTCTATTCATTACTGATAACTGCAGCAAGTTTTTTATTTATATGAATTGCTATGTTTGCTGTTTATTTTCCGGGATAATCCAATTTCAGCCGGAATGCTGCCCAAATTTTTTCAAATTGTTTTCATTCATGTTTTGGTTTGGCATTTCTGAACTCTGTTTTACTCTGCTTTACCCAAACCATTTCATGAATGCTATGGCAGACTTTCTTATCCTCTTTGATTTCCTAGTTCATAAACTGCATTTGTGATTCACTGATTCCAATTTTTGCTTTCTTTATTTCTATTCGAATCAGCATCACCCTGTTTTCCTTGTTCGATTATGAGTACTTCTATTTTTACCTGTGAATCCTTGTTATATGGAATTTTTCTATGCCACTTACTTTAACCCGCACTTTACTAACTCACTAATTTTATTTACTAATTTCTTTTTCAAATTCTAACCATACTAACCCTTTTTTATCTCTTTTCTGATTATTTTCATTTTCCTCTAACTTTCTCACCATGGCATATTGATTATTTTTCCCTTTAACATAAATTCAATCACATTTCATTTACTCATTTTCCTTATTCTAATTCTCCCTTGACGCTTTGAGTTTCCTTTGTTTAATTGCCTATTTGCTTTCCTATTTTACCTATATCCTGGTTCTCTGTTTTTCAGGATGTCTGCCTCACAGAGGAAAGGAAAAGGCAAAGCTACTGGCAAGCGCAAGAGAGGAGACTCCTCCCAGTCCATCATTGCTCTAATGCACGATTCTTCATGGCGGGAGAAGAACTTCACACAGCAGGAAAAAGCTGACCAGCTGCTCCCTGCAAATGATCCTATAAAATTTGCAAACCGGTACTTTGAGCTGAAGTACCCGGCTTTTGCAAACTCCAGAAATCTATACCTGGAGCGAACTCTGAAGATTCCAGAAGCACTCCAGCAGTACACCACTAAGCAAATCAAGCAAAGGGGCTGGTTCTTTCTGGAAGAACACTGACAGAGGTCAATTCATCTTGGGTACGGGAATTCTACTGCAACTACTATCTCACTACCCTAGATGCAGTGAACCTGAGAGGAAAACAAATTCTGGTCACTGAAGAGGCCTTAGAGGACATTCTCCGGCTCCCAGCCAAGTCCGATCAGCCTGATGGTTATTCAAAGGCTGAGGAGGACATGCGTCAGATGCAGTTTGATTGGGATGCTGTAAAGGCACAGATAGTTCTCGACCCGACAGTTCCTTGGGAGATGGGTCAGGACACTACCATGCCTAGAGGGATCAAGAGAGCATACTTAAACGATGAGGCTCGGTTATGGCATCAGATCTTGAGTAATTATGTGATGCCGAGTACTCACGAGACGGAGATCCCGGCTGCTATGATCACCCTCCTTTGGTGCGTGCTAGAGGGTAAGGACCTTTATTTGCCACATTTCATTCGGCACTATATGGCCAAGGTCCATGTCCGAGGCACCCTCCCCTTTCCATATCTAGTTACACAGCTTGGCCGTCGAGCTGACGTGCCATGGGAGGCTGCCGATGAGAGACCACCAGCGGCGGATTACAGGAAGATCATTCCGCACAGCCGGAACTTCTTAGCCTTGGGCCACAGACCACCACCATTCACTGCTACTGATGAGTCAGCCCCACCGTCTGCTGGACCCTCCTCCTCCACTGCTGCACCACCTACCCCTGCTACCACCACTGCACCTCCACCTGCCACAGAGCCCGTCTATCATCTGGTGCACCGCTTGTTCCGACGACTTGACCAGATGGAGCGTCGCAACAAGCGGCGCTATGAGCACCTAAAGCTGATGATACGATCCGGTGAGATTCCCTCCGAGCCTGACACACCATCCGAGGCATCTGAGGAAGAAGCGGATGCACCCGAGGCAGAGACCCATCCCCAGGAGGCAGCGCCGACCGCACCACAGGCAGTGGTCCCACATCAGATTGAGGCTGCAGATCTTGAGATCCCGCTCTAGTCAGCACCTCCTCCACAGCAGCCAGACCCTCAGCCCACCACCACCACTGAGACTCCAGCTACCATCCCTCCCAGTGATGACACTCCTTCACACCCGGCTTGATTGAGCATCGAGGACAATGCTTCCTTTTAAGTGTGGGGAGGTTGCCATCTCTGGCGGTTATTTTGGTGAACCACTACATCTTTTTTTTCTTTTATTTTGAATATTTTTCTGTATTTTTCTTTTTACTGTTATTTTCTGAATACTTATACATTGCTTTTATGTATTTTTACTCTATTTTCTGCATATTGCATCTTTAGTTCAGATTTTTAGTTATTTAGTTTAGTTTGCAATTCTGATTTATTAGTGGATTAATTAGTATAGTTTACCCTTTTTAGCATAAGATAGTATATTTTAAATTGAAATATAAAAAGGAAGTAAGCTAGGAAATTGAACATATCAGATTTAAATCCACAAACCTTATATATAGCATTACATGATGTAGTTAAGCTGACAACATTTCATCAAGGAGGAACATTAAAACTTTAAAAGCTACCCTAAATAATTTTTTTTTATGAGAATAATGGGAATTTTTAACTAAACCTGCATATAATATATAAATGATATATGAAGCTTGAGTTAGAGAACACACAGCCTGTGAGTCTTGAGCTTAAGTTGTATGGTTACATTCAAACCATAATTTCATTTCTGTGTGTTACATTTCTTTTTATTCTGATGTTCTTTCCTTTGCTTTAATCTTTATGTCCAATTATAGAATATAGAATGTAGATACATACCAAGAGAATGATTGAGGCCATCATTTGATTTTAGCTCACTTACCCCAAATTAGCCGACCTTTTACATCACCCCTGTTAGCCCCCTTGAGCCTTTTAAAACCCCTTTATTCTATTTAGCCAAATTACTAGCCTTAAGCAGAAAAACAAAAGAAAATCCCAAGTGAATCCTTGGTTAGCTTAAGATAGAAAATCATGAATAGAGTTAAATTTGGGAAACCTTTTGGGAACATGGATGATAGAACCAAAAAGGTAGAGAAGTTAAAAGAAATAAAATAAATTTGGGAAGCATGCTCATGAGAAAATCTAAGTGATTCAATTACCATGTGCATTAAAAAAAAAGAGAAAAAAGAAAAAAAAGAGAGTTATTTTTTAGCATCTAAATAAAAGGGGATACAAAAGAAATTCCCCAATGAAAACAATGCACATGGGATAAAAATAAAAAGTGAAACATGAGCATGTAACAATAAGTGGGAAATATGGGAAATTAGGTAAAGAGATTTTGTTTTACTAGATATGTATGTTAGGTGAGATCTTAGTCTAATTAAGGATTCACTTATTAGCTCACTTGACCCTATACAGAAATTCTTACCTTTACCTTGGCCGGACCTCAATTAAAGACCTCCTGACTTTTTGGTATGACTATATTCTATAATTGTTGATTGGTTAGATGAAGAACAAAGCTATAGAAATTAAGAATAAAAAGAAAAATAGAGTGAATAAACCCAATAAACACTGAGTGACTAGAGAGTAAACACAAAATCCAGTGAGGGTTCAATAACTCATCAACATATATCTGTACTTAATTTACTAATTGTTTTGCAAGTTTGTACAATATCTTCTTTCCCATCTCATTTGCTAAAATGCTTTATTATTTAAGGGTTGGCTATATATATATATATATATATATATATATATATATATATATATATATATATATATATATATATATATATATATATATATATATATATATACATAACTCCTTGAGAATGTGAATTAACTTGGCTACATGTAAGCTTTATATATGAGTAAATAAATTAGAGTTGCATGATGCATCATTCATTTAGGTAGTTGCATTTAAATTAGGTTGCATTGCATGACATTCCATCACTTTAACCTTAATTATTTACCTTGGATTTAGCATGAGGACATGCTAGTGTTTAAGTGTGGGGAGGTTGATAAACCCATATTTCATGAGTTCTTTTGTGCTTAATTTGAGTGATTTATACAATCCTTCACCTACTTATTCACATTAATTGCATGATTTTACTTTCCCTTCCTTATTATGTGATGTAAATGAAAAACATGTTTCCTAAGCTTTAAAATTAATTAATTTAATTACCTTTATTTCCATTCGATGCCGTGATCAGTGTGTTAAGTAGTTTCAGATTTTCTAAGGCAGAATGACTTAAAGGACGGAAAAGGAAACATACAAAAATGGAAGGAGAAAGCAAAACGGAGCTTTAAGGAAACTGGTATCCACGCGATCGCATGGATGATGCGATCGCGTGCCAAGCACGAATCAGCAGCGACACGGCCGCATGACTGACGCGACCGCGCGCCTTAAGCAGAACGCACATGACGCGGTCGCATGACTGACGCAACCGCGTGGCAAGGAAAAGCTCCGAATGACGCGACCGCGTGACCCACGCGGACGCGTGACAGAGGCCATGTATCAGAATTTACAGAATGTGCCCCCAGCGATTTCTGAAGCCCTTTTTGGCCCAGATCCAAGTACAGACAGCATAGACCAGAGGTTATAAAGTGTGGGAATATATCCATTCAAAGAGAGCTCGCATATTTTACTTTTCAATGATTTAGATTCAATTGAGAGGGAGATCTTCTCTCTCTCTCTTTTAGGATTTAGGATTTCTTCTTGTTTTAAGAGTGACTCTCAATCCAGGTTTTACGTTCCTTTGTTTTAGCTTCCTTTTACTTTTATTTATTCCAGCACTTGAATTAATCAGTGAATTTATGAATTTCATCCATGTTACAGATTGTTATCTGAATTAATAATATTTGAGGTATTTTCAGTTTATGATTGTTCCCTTTGATTTAAGTTGTCATTCCTTCCCATCTAAGGATATTTTTATTATTCCAGCAATTTTACTTTTTCCCCTTTTGGTCCTGGTTAAGAATTCAGTAACTCAACAGTTATTAAACTCAACATAATTGATAATCGTTGTCTTGCTAATTGAGCTGAACTTAAGTAATCCCAACCTTTTCTTAGGAAATAAATAGGATTCAAAGGTCAATTTAATTAGTCCCTTGACTTTCCTTTGCCCTAGTACAGGTTGATCAAGTGGAGTTTAGATTCAACTTTCATTATAGTTGAGAGAGATAACTACGTTGGACCTCCAACTTCTCTTACCTTGCCAAAAGTCTGCTTTACAGTATTTATTTATTTTAATTGCTATTTACTTTACTTGTCATTCAAATTACTTGCTTCTTATCTTCTAAACCCCGATTACAACCTTCATAGCCAATAATAAGAACATACTTCCTCGCAGTTCCTTGAGAAGACGACCCGAGGTTTGAATACTCAGTTAACAATTTCTAAAGGGGTTTGTTACTTGTGACACCTAAAACATTTGTATGAAAGGACTTTTGAAGGTTTAGAAATTACATCTGCAACGAGGATTTATCCGCAAATTTCTAGACCACGCAAAAGTTCCTCTCATCAGCACACTCCTTCGTAATTCCTCCAGGAGAAGGTGAAAAGGTACTCTCCTTCGTTTATATTCCTCCTGGAGATGCGCAACCGAGACACAATGTCTGGGGTTAGCTACCGAATGTATCAGAATTGGAAATATAACTGAGACACAATGTCCTTCTGGCATGCATCATATTGTATTTGTTTGTAATTGTTTAGGTGTGCATAAGTGTATTTTAGTTTGCCTATCTGATAATCCTGCCTAACTGCTAGTTGTACTACTTGTTCTAATTGTGCTTATTTGTGATTAGTTCATATTTAATTTATATTTGTGATTGATCCTACTGAACTGAGAAATCTTAAGACAGAGGATAAATATGATGATGCATTTGGAAAAAATGAGGCTAGAGGTAATTGATAGAGCTGAGACTTTAGCAAATTGTCCCTGTTGGAATTAGTTAAGACCCTAAGCTTGAACTTCTATGAAGTTGGAAATTAGGATTGCCTAATGGGTTCATGTTTTCATTTTTAACTTCTATCCCTTGCTATGATGCCTCGTTAAAACCCCCTTTAGGAAATCCTTTCTTGGGAAAAAAACTATGAAGTCGGAAAAAAGAGTACACTAGGGAGCAAGGTGCGCTTTATAGCTATAGTATGTCTTCATATTACCTGCATTCCATGACCTAGGGAGTTCGTTCCCTTGTAGGCCAAACATTTATAGCAACCTTTTCCCAAGACTTCGATAATCTTGTAAGGTCCTTTCCAATTCGCAGCCAATTTTTTTTTTGCCCGACTTCTATACTTCGATGTCATTTTTGATCAATATGAGATTTTTCGTGGCAAAGTTTCTTCTAATAAATTTCTTGTTGCACCTTGTAGAATCCTTTATTTCAATGCTTCCTCCCTTATCCGGGCTTGTTCTTGGATTTCTAGGAGGGGGTCGAGCTCTTCTGTTTGAGTTTGGATATTTTTCACTTTATTGTAGAACCTTACCCTTTGGTTTTCTTCCTTTACTTCTATAGAAATCATAGCTTCTATGCCATAAGCAAGTCAGAACGGAGATTCTCCCATTGTGGAATGGAAAATTGTTCAATTTGCCCATATAACTTGCGCGAGCTCTTCAGCCCATACTCCTTTTGCCTCTTGTAGTCTTCTTTTGAGCCCTACCAATATGACTTTATTCGCAACTTCTACTTGTCCATTGACTTGAGGGTGCTTTACTGATGTTAATTGGTGCTTAATTTTAAGGCTTGCCACGTTGAGTCGGTAAACTGAGTACTAGTGTTCGTAGCGATGGAATATAGAACCCCAAATCGGGTTACAATATTCTTGTAGAAGAATCTCCGACTTCTTTGAGCTGTGACGATTGCCAGAGGTTCTGTCTTAATCCACTTAGAGAAATAATCAATTCCAACTATGAGGAATTTTACCTGCTCGGGTGCTTGAGAAAATGATCTGAGCAGGTCCAAATCCCATTTTGCAAAAGGCCATGGTCAAGTGATACTGATGAGCTTTTCTGGTGGTGCCACATGGAAATTTGCATGCATTTGGCAAGGTGGGCACTTGACGAAGTCGGCCGTTTTCCTCTGCAAGGTCAGCCAAAAGAAGCCATCCCATATCACTTTCTTAACTAGTGACCGTGCTCCTAAGTGATTTTCACAGATGCCACTATGTACTTCTTCTAGGACCTCTTCAATTTTGGAGGTCGGGACGCACTTCAGTAAGGGTGTAGATACTCCTCTTCTATAGAAAATGTTGTGAACCAAAGTATAGTTTTGTGCTTCCCTTATAAGTCTATTTGCTTCCCTTTTTTCTTTAGGGATGATATCAAATTTGAGATATTCAATAATAGAAGTCATCCAACCTAAGTTTAGATTGGAGATAGTCAATGCGTTCGACTTGTCAACTTCCTTGGCCACTGATGGTGTGTGGATAGTTTCCTGGATCAGACTTTTATTGTTTCCCCTGGCTTAATACTAGCTAGTTTGGAGAGGACATCAGCTTGACAATTTAGTTATCGAGTTATGTGTCTGACCTCTGTTCCCTAAAATTGTCGGAGTTTTTCTAGTGTTTTCTCCAAGTACCTCTTCATGTTAGGATCTTTAGCTTGGTAATCCCCATTTATCTAAGAGGTTATCACTTGGGAGTCACTAAACACTGTGACTTTTGATGCTCTGACTTTATTGGCTAGCTTTAAGCCAACAAGCATGGCTTCGTATTCAGCTTGGTTGTTGGAGCCTGGAAACTTAAATTTTAATGAGAGCTCTATTTGAGTTCCTTCTTTATTCTCAAGAATGATTTCTGCCCCACTACCAGCTTTACTTGATGATCCATCCACATATAAATGCCAAGCTGCTGAGCTTCCTTGTTGGACCCGTGTATTCGGCCAAGAAGTTGGCTAGATATTGAGATTTGATTGCTGTCCAAGTTTCATATTTAAGGTCGAACTCGGATAATTTCACAACCCATTGTAGCATCCGACCTGCAATGTTCGTCTTTTGGAGGATATGCTTTATAGATTGGTTAGTTCAGACTTTAATAGTGTGAGCTTGAAAGTAAGATTGGAGTCTTTTGGTAGTTCAGTTTCACCCCTTGTAATGCCTTGCTTGTGAAATAAACAGGTCGCTATCCCTCTTTATCTTCTCAGATCAGGGCTGAAGCTATGGCCTTGTTTGCAACGGCTAAGTATATCACGAGTTCTTCTCCTTCTTCGGGTTGAGTTAGTATTAGTGACTGGATCAAGAATTTTTTGAAGTCTTGAGTTCATTGAAACTGGTGTCCCTTCTTGAATACTGTAAATAATGGTAAGAATTTCAAAGCCGACCCGGCCAAAAATCTAGACAAGGTTGCCAGACTGGCATTTAGCTGTTGGACATTTTTTAAGTAAGTCAGACTTTTTATTTCCATGATGGCCTTACATTTGTCCAAGTTGGTTTTGATGCCTCTCTGAGTGAGCATGAATCCCAGAAACTTCTCAACTTTTACTACAAAGATGTACTTTCTGGGATTTAATCTCAACCCATGCTACCTTATCGTGTTGAACACTTCTGTGAGTTCGGACAGCAGACTGGTTTCTTCCTTGGTCTTTACAAGAATATCTTCTACGTAGAGCTCCATCAACTTTTTGAGATGGGATGAGAATACC
The DNA here is from genome assembly GCF_003086295.3 of Arachis hypogaea. Classification (NCBI taxonomy): domain Eukaryota; kingdom Viridiplantae; phylum Streptophyta; class Magnoliopsida; order Fabales; family Fabaceae; genus Arachis; species Arachis hypogaea. The sequence continues at coordinate 27,623,183 of NC_092046.1, forward strand.
TTGTTCATTAACCTTTGATAAGTGGCTCCAGCATTTTTCAACCCAAAAAGCATTACCACATAGTAGTAGTTCACCCTGGGAGTAATGAAAGTAGTCTTCTCTTAATCTGACTTGTACATCAGAATTTGGTTGTATCCCGAATATGCATCCATAAAGGATAAATATTTGTAGCTTGAGGCCGAATCTACCAAAGCGTCAATATTGGAAAGTGGGTATGGGTCCTTGGGACAAGCTTTGATGTTGGTACAATTAATACACATCCTCCACTTCCTATCCTATTTCTTCACGAGCACCATGTTAATGAGCCACAACAGGTATTTTACCTTCCTTATGAATCCGCCTTCCAAAAGTGTTTGGACTTGCTCTTCAACGACTTCTACCCTTTTGGGGCTAAGCTTTCATCATTTCTGTTGAACAGGTCGTGAGCCAGGGTAGACAACAAGCTTGTAGCTCATGAGGTCGGGATGAATTCCATGCATATCGAAAGCTTTTCAGGTAAAGAAGTTGGAATTATTCCGTAGGAGCTTAACGAGTTCTACTTTTAACTGATGTTCTAAATTTTCTCCTATGTTTGTTGTCTTTCCGACCTCATTCCAAATTTGAACTTCCTCAATCTTTCCTTCTGGTTGGGGTCTTAGTTATTCCTGTACTTGGAAACCTCCAAGTTTGATGTTGTTGATCTCTTTCCCTTTCGTATACCTCCTTAGGTTCAAGCTTTTGTTGTAGCATCTTCTTGCTAGTTTTGGTCTCCCCCTTACAGTGGCTATCCCTTCTAGAGTAGGAAAATTCATACAAAGGTGAGGGGTGGAGACTACTGCAGCAAGTCGATTTAGTGTTGTCCAACCTATTAAGGCGTTGTAGGTTGATGCCACATTGATCACTATGTAGTCTATGCTCAAGGTTTTTGATCTTGGGCCTTTCCTAAATTGGTGTAGAGGGAAATAAACCCTAGAGATCAGATCGGTGTGTCTCCCATACCAAAGAGGGTATCTGGGTATGCCTTTAAATACTTTTCTTCCAGGCCCAACTTAACGAAAGTTGGTTTGAACAGGATGTCTACCGAGCTCCCCTGTTCTACCAAAGTTCTGTGGAAGTTTGCATTGGTGAATATCATTGTGATCATGATAGGGTCATCATGTCTGGGTACTACTCATTGGGCATCCTCTTTTGTGAAGGTAATAATGGGGAGGTCGGGGGTCTCAGCATCCTCACCGACCTATTAGACTTCTTTTAAGTGTCTCTTGCGGGAGGATTTTGTTACTCCTCTTTTTATGAATCCTCCGAAAATCATATGGATGTGCCTCTCAGGAGTTCGTGGTGGTTGATCCCAGCGAGCCCTGTCTTCTTCATCTCTTTTTCTTTTGCTCTGATCATCCGACCTGTCTGCTAAATACCTATCCAACCGACCTTTCCTAGCCAATTTCTCGATCACATTTTTTAAGTCATAGCAATCATTGGTGGAATGGCCGTAGATTTTGTGGTATTCGCAGTATTCGGACCGACTTTCATCTTTTTTATTTTTGGTCGGCCTGGGGGTAGAATCTTTTCAGCGTGGCAGATCTCTCTGTAAATGTCAACAAGAAAGTGGAGTGTAGTTGTGATATCTTTGAGTTTTGTCCGAGTTGTATTCTTCTTTATTCTTTGATTTCTTTTCTCTACCTCGAGCTGGATATTGAATGTGTTGTCTTGGCAAAAGGTCTCTCAACCAAGCAGTTTCTTCTATGTTAATGTATTTTTTGGCTCGCTCTTGTACCTCGTACAATGAGGTCGGGTGCCTCTTTGATATGGATTGGGAGAAGGGTCCTTCTCTAAGGCCGTTGACTAGTCCGATGATGACTGCTTTGGTAGGTAGATTCTGAATCTTTAAGCATGCTTTGTTGAATCTTTCAATATAAACTCATAGAGATTCCCCGACTTCTTGTTTCAATCCTAAGAGGCTTGGCGCATGCTTGACCTTATCCTTTTAGATGGAAAATCGAGTAAGGAAGCTTCTGGCCAAATCGTCGAAGCATGTGACCAATCTAGGTGGTAAACTATCAAACCATTTCATGGCTGCTTTAGTTAACGTGGTCAAGAAGACTTTGCAATGAGTTGCATCAGATGTGTCTGCCAAGTACATTCGGCTTTTGAAATTACTCAGATGATGCCTAGGATCGGTGGTTCCTGATAAAGATCCATGTTCAGGCTCTTAGAGATTTTGGGAACTTTAGCCCGTATGATTTCTTCTATGAATGGATCTTCGCCTATCAGAGGCGTTTCTTCTCGGTCAACTTAGATTCTCCTACCCTTAAAGTCAGACTCTAGTTTCAAGAGCCTTTCTTCTAGCTCCCTTCTTCGTCGAACTTCCCTTCTTAGGGCTCTTTCAGATTCTCATTGTCGCTCTAGTTCCTGCTCGAGTTGTTCTAGCCAACCTTGATGTCCGTGGACAAGTCCATAATCTCCGTGGGATCCCTTGGCCTGGATCCTTGGGGTCAATGCACTTCTGAGCTTATCCTATGTCCCTCCGGATTTGAAGTGTGCACATCTCTGGCCGCACCTCTTCCCCTATCGGCTTATAGCGATATGACTAATGTTCATTCGTAGTTGTGTTATTTTTTCTCTCGGGCTTCCGAATCGGAAGCTATGTGTCCATCTTCTGAGATGTCGTTTGCCATTGTACGGTACTGATTTCTAGGTCTCCAGCAACAACGTCAATGTTCTGAGGGTTACCTGAAAGTGGATTGCATTGGGCTTGGACGTGAGGTCCAAACACCTTTGGATGATTTGTCCGATATCTCTTGCTGCTAGGATGCCGTCGTCCGACATCTTTGTGAAGTTGGGGGATGGTACCTGCAAGGGACTCTGATGCTTAAGTTAGTAAAGGTTTTAACAGGTTTTCAGTAGATTAGGTTCAAATTATACCTGAGGGATAGGGTATTTATAAGTGTAAATATAGAGTCAATAATTAGCAATGGACTAAAAAATCCGGAGTTGAGGATTTTATTGTTTGAATTTGTCCACTGCTAAATTCCACGGTAATAAATTTACCGGCGGATTTTTTGGTAATTCTGCTGGTAAATCTGACGGTTTTCAGCAACTTTCTTATAGTGTCATGTTGTTTGTATTTGATTTGGAAGAGTAGTGGGAGGTTTCAATTGAGATGAATAATCACCTCTAAATAACATAGGTTTTGGTTCAGTGCAGTACATGAAATGACATCATTTTTTGTGGATAAAGAGGGACAAATCAACCCCTGACCATTGCCCGTAGAGAGACAAATTGATCCATACCCATTCTTCATTCGCCAACATATCACTTAACAGTGACTTGGCGTCCACATCAACAACGTTAAGTGTCACGTAGGTCTCTTTCGTTAAATTTGGCGAGGGGAAATGACGGAGGGGTTGCCATGACTCACGGAAGACACGGGCAGGAACTGGGATGGGTTTATTTTTTCGACAGGAATTGTTTTATCCTATTTTAGAATGGACAGTGACCGGATTTGGTGTTTATTCAATTTTGTTATAAATGTGTGTTGTATTAAAAATAACAAAAATGTTATCTGTATATAAAAAATTATTCACTAAATTAGCTATTATGTATGTTTAATATATGTGTTGTTTAATTTATTTTTAATATGTATTTGTATTTCAACATATATTTTATACTAGAAATTGATTTGATTTTTATTATACATAATATAATTATATATAATAATTTATTAATTAATAACAAATTTTTAAATATAACTCAAATTTGTGACAAATTAATTAGATTGAAAAATACGAAAACAATTAAAAAAAAAAACAAATATAAGTTGACTTATAATTTGAGAGTAGCAAAATTACACTCATACTTGTAATACAATAATGATACTTTGTACTTTCAAGATGTAACTAAACTTTGAAGATGAACACTTCCAATCATAATCTTTTTCCCGTCTTTCGACTTTTCTCTAAAATTGACTAGGTAAAACTAACATCTTTTAAATGTTTATATTTTTTTAATTAATTATTTTTGAACTTGAGCTATTTGATTGAGCTATTTTTTTAATTAATTACCAAAAGGACACTGGCATATGTGAACATCTTGTTAAACTATTATATAATTTATTTATCAATCATGTATTTGGTATACTTCTCTCTCTCTCTCCCCCTAATAAGTTGATTGCAATTTTTTCTTTTTTTAATGAATTTACGTTATTTTTTATTTTTTTTCACTTATAAATCCATCACAAAATATTTCAGAGATTTACTTCATCAACTCCAAAAGGACCTATATGTCATACTCTTTCCAATGCAGCATCCTAGTTATGACTTATGAGTATGATTTTCACATGCAGACATTCACATGAAAACATTTTCTGAAAGTAACCACCATTTTATTAACTATCCAAGTTCGTTCTCGTTTTTCTTCTATTTTTGGAGGATGCAATATGCATAAAGAGCACAATAGTTTCAAAGTAAGTTGTAACTATTATTGCTTGCATTTAATACAGTTCAGTTAAACAGGATATAATTTATACAGCTTAAACTATAACGCTAAATATTCATGTTCTAATCCTACGGAACCAAAAACTTTCATATCATAAACCACCTAAAGAACAGCGCATGGCTCAACCAAAAACGAAAGCAGAGGATCAGAAGAAGCAAAGATAACAAACTAATTGTAACTAAAAGAAGAAAGAAAAAGATAAAACTAATTTTATTGCAGTGCATTATCACTCTGCAGTAGCAACATCTCTGTGATTGCTTTCCCCATTGGTGTCCGGCAAAGTTCCCAAATCGACGCGATCAGAACTTCCTTGATCCTCATGCAAGTTGGAATTGCTATCCGCATCAGTGTGTGCAATTTCCTCTTTCTCATTTTGAGAACCTTCATCATCATTTTCGCTTGTCGTCTTGCTCCGATCACTGTTCTCATTCTCGTTTTCGTTCTCATTCTTGTTCTCATTTTCACTCTCATTCTTGTTCTCGTTCAGTTCCGCATTGGATGATGCATCTTTCTCATTTATATCAGCATTTGAGCCATCCTGGTTTGCATCACTGTTGTTCTCTGATTTCAAAGAATCATCCTTGTTTTGATCAGAAGTAGTATCAGAAGAATTGTCTTCGCTAGTGTTTTTGCTCTCGCTCTCATTTTCCACTGCATCTGTCTTGTTTTCTTTGTTTGAGGATTTGTCCTTTTTCTGCTCTGATTTAGTATCAGTGGTAGTGAGTTCCCCTTCTAGGTTTGAATCTTTGTTATCAGATTCTGATGTTTTGGATGATTGAACATTCTCTTGTGCTTCTTCTTGGACAGAATTGGTGTTGGAATTTTCGTTCACAACAGAACTATTGTTAGCACTGTCCTGAAATTCTCCATTTTTTGCATCATTATCAAGAGTTTCTGAGGAAGATTTTGAACTGGAACCGGTCTCATCTGCTGCAGTATCTGAGTTAGCATTTTCGGAATCCGGCAATGATTTTTGCATGCTGGAGTCCTCTACCTTGGAGTCTGAGTTTTCTGATGTTTCGTTATGTTTCTCAGTGATGAAAGATGTGTCAGTCTCATCTGTAGACTCATTCTTGAAGTTATGCTGAACTTCTTGTTGCTCGCCTGATTCCGAAATAGAACTCTTCTGGGAATCATTCTCTGTATTTGCCTCATTCTCGCCATCATTTTCTTGGCTGTCTGTTGTCACAGTGGAATCAGTCACTTCAGTATTTTCGGAGCCACTTTTCTCAGACTCTGACTCAAATTCATTGTTTTCCCTTTTGTCAAATTTTTCTGCCTTGTTAGAAGTTTCATCAAAGACATCTTCTGACTTATGGTCTACAGCACTCGAGGCATTATCTCCAGCATATTGTTGTTCTCTACGCTCCTCCTCTTCTTTCATGCCTCCATCTTGAACCAGATTTTCAGATGAAGTCTCTTCCTGAATCTTATTATCATGCTCTTCTTTCTCGGCTTCAATTTCATTTCTCTCCTCCTTTTCTTTACCATCTTGCTCATTATTCTGCTCAAGTTCATTCACTTCTGTTTCACTCTGGTTGATTGCTTCGTTCCCGTTATCTTCTGTCTCTTCATTCTCCTGTACACCCTTCTCTATAGTTTCTCCACTTTCTTTGTTCTCCTCCGTGTCATTTTTATCATCCTCTCCATGCTCCCTCTCCGTATTGTCCTCCTCCATATTATGCTGCACACTTTCCATGTGAGTCCCGTCGTTTTCAGAACTCTCTTCATTCTCTTTGTCCACTGAATCCTGTCCATTCTCTGAATTCTCTTCACTGCTACTTATCTCATTCTTTTGCATCAGGGCTTCATCTTCCACACCGTTAACATCATCCAGTTTGGTTTGCTCCTCATGCTTGTTTTCTTCCTCCTCGTCATCCTCCTCCTTGTGCCTCGCATCGATCACTGAAGTTTCCTCCACACGAGGACGGGGATCCTTCCTCCCTAATTTCAAATCACTATTGATTTTCGGGTTTTCGCCTTTGGATCCTTTATTCTCATGGGAATGTTTGATTTGGTAAACCAACCAGATACAAATGCCAAGCAAGAGGATTAGTTGTAGAGCATGCTTCACCTTGAAGCCTTTCGATCTTTGATTCCTCCGAGGAGATAATCTGAACATGCCGAATTTCTCAGTCTCCAAATTTTTCACTTCTTTAAAATATACCTGTCCATATGAAGATTAACTTCTATTAGAGACTCCGCAATACAAAACTAGTGGCCTGCTCAAGATAACTGATAACAAACAAATGAATAAAAAAACAAAAGAAAAAGAAAAAAACTGAAAAACTGAAAACTGAAAAATGCATATCCAAAATGGTTTGATCAAGATACTAATGTCTATTGCTATTTTCCTATATAAAGCAGTTGTAGAAGAAAAACAGTGTTGATCACAATTCATATTTCTCATTAGCACCCAACTCAAACTGCTTATATATTTCCAATTAAACAACAGATTAAATTCCACTAAATCATAAATTTAAATACTATAGTTATAATTTTTAAGACCAAAGAAATTAAATCACTAGACACAAAGTGCCTATAATACTCTACACATTATTAAAGTTATAATAAAATCAAGATCATATTTACACCCTACTTATTAATAAGCAACAGAACAAGTATCTAGATAGTATTCAGTATACAAGAATAATACAAATTCATATTATAGTAATTCTGAATCAAACAAACAACACGGAATACGGGTGTTCCCTTATACAAACCCAGATCAAGGCATGGCCAGAACATAAATAATCAAATACTGAAACAGAGCATGTTCAAGGAAAATTCACACACATCAAACACAGATCCAGGCTTAAATCCTAAACAACTCAATTAAACAAGCAATTCAACTACCCCTAAAATTGAAGAGAAGTTTCCAGAAACAAAAAAGAAAAGAAAGCAATTGCATCAATAACATCACATACCCGTATCAAATTGTACCCACAGGTTGTGCAAGATACTCAAAATTCACAACGAAGAAATGTCTTTTTCTGCAGTGGTGATGAAAGGTAACAATTTTCTCTCTCAAAATGGACAATGCTCACAACGTACAACACGTGATCTTGATTAATCTGCAATACTGAGAAATATGGGAAGGATATGACAATAATAATAACAAAAAAAAAAAAAAAACTGTGAATGGATAGAAGTTACAGAAACTGGGTTTAGTGAGAAATAGTTGTGGATCTGAATATCCTTTTTCCGATGAAGAATATATATGGGAACAAGCAGAACTACAGAAGTAAGAATAATTTTACTGAAAATTTTTCTGGCACCACTCGGTTTATTTATGGCATGTGATTGTGCTTTGTGAACAGATCTCAAGCACTATTAATTTGATGTGTTCTTTTCTTTAGCTGTTTTGTCAATTTAGCTATTATTATTATTATTATTATTATTATTATTATTAGTGGTGATAGGTATTAATAGATAATAATATATTTATAATAATTTTTTATAAATTAAATATGTATAATAATGATAAGACTTTAATTTTGATACAATATAAAAAATTTTGTGCATTTTTTCTAACTAGATTTATGAATTTAAATAATATTTTAAACAGTATATTTAAAAATTAATTATTTTACTGATGAAATAATATAATTATCTATATAAAATTCTTTTAATTTTTACGTTAAAATATATAAAAAAATCTATTTATAAATATAACAATATTTTGACTAAGAAACTTTTAATTCAAATTTTTGAAATAATAATATTTTACATTATATATAATAAAAGATATTTTACGAAAAAAACTCAAGTGATCAAACAATTCGTATTCCAATATTGTATAAACCTATTATTATTATTATTATTATTATTATTATTATTATCTTTTTCGAACTTATTCTAGTTAGAAGAAATAGGGAAAATGGTAAAAGCAAAAACAACCTGGTGTGAGCGAGAAACGTTGAGGCGCAACGTGGAACGGTGGAAGGAGTAGACTATCATTTTCTATTTTAAAAAATTTAATTGGTGACAAAATGACTTACAAAATAAAGAAATGATAATTAATTTTTTAAAAGTAATCTTAATTTAAAAAAAATTATAATTCTCTTTGGCATTCGTGTAAAAATGAATTAAAAAATAAATTTACTGAAGAGATGAAAATATCTATTTTCTAAATACTAAATAAGTCTTACAAAAATCATATTTTATCAAATTATAATTATTTTAAATAATAGTTTAACTTGGGAGAAGAAATCAATAGATATCGCCATCAATTCTTGGATCAAGACAAAAACGTGGCGCCCCGTAAATCTCATTCGTTGATGGTGTCGGTTAAGTTATATTGCCGTTCGATGGATCAAACCGTCCCCTAAACCCTTGCTTAACGAAAGCCAGAGAAGAAAACCGTACTTGGAAAAATGGAGGGAAAAAATTGTATACAACCAGTCAACCACTAGCGTCTCAACTCTCAACTCAGTCTGCTCCTAAAAATGGATTTTTTTTTTAATTCGGCTAGAAAATTAATAGGTATATATACAATATGTACAATGGATTGTTTATTTAGTCTAATATGAATTAAAAATCAAAATTACTCATATTTATCCTAATTCCAAAAGTGCTGTTCATTTTTGTGATAACCACCTATTAGAATACCATAATTAGGAAATAAAATTAGGAAAATATCAAAGAGTATTAGAAAAAAAATCGATGTAATTTATTAGGATATTATTCCATAACGAGTGTATTCTTAGCGTATTGTTGGTCTATATATTGGTAAGCAAGGTAGAAAAAATCGAGATTTTACGTGAAATCGAAAAAGTAAATAAAAAACGTAAAACGTAAAATCTTAACAAGATTTAAATCGTAAAATCGTCAGACTTAGTACAAATTTCGTAAAATCGATAAATTCATTTAAAATCGTAATATCGAAAGATTTTAAGAGTTAAATCGATATTCTAGCTACTATGTTGGTAAGAACATTGTAATCACAGATGAAAAATATGAATAATAAAAATAATACTTTTCTAAATAATTCTTCGTTTTTTTTTTTCTTAAACTCTTTGTACCATGGTAACATGGTATCAGAGCAGAATTAGGTTCTAGGATTCAAAATTCTGACGAATTCACATTACAAATTGCAAATATGCCATGCAATAGTTTTGGCATGCGATCATCACAAACCAATTCTAACAATTTGTCAATTAGTTTTAAACTAAACGGATATAATTATTCATTATGGGCAACTCTGATGGAAAAAGCAATTGGTGGAAGAAGAAAGAAGAAACACACCAAAGAAAACTGCTTTAAGATTGTGGGTTACTCAGATTGGTAGAAAAACAATTCCAAGTCATCAAAAAATTAGAGTAAGGGAGCCACCACTGTAAGAGGTCACCAGCAGCAGTGGCGAAGAGAGGAAGCAAGTCAAGGACTACTGAAGTCCTTGGCTGTTCAGCCCAGACCGCCGCGACTCAATATAAAGGGGAGACCCATAATTAAAATCCAATTAAAAAGATAAATGAATGGATTTTCGATTGTGGGGCTTACGATACTATGACTCATAATCTTCATGATTTTAACAGCTTAACTATGCCCTCAAAAGCCCATATTGAAACAGCTAGTGGAAAATTAATTGATGTTAAAGGAGGAGGCTCCATTATTTTTTCAGAAAAATTGAAATTAAAAAATTGCCTCTATGTCCCTGCATTATTATCAAAATTATTGTCTGTTAGCCAAGTAACAAAGGAACTAAATTGTGTGGTAATGTACTCTACCTTTTGTCTTTTACAGGACATTCTTACGAAGGAGATCATTGGGCATGGTACTGAACGAGAAGGCCTTTACTACGTTGATGAAGTAGCACACTAGGGTCATGTCATGCTTGCTCACAGAACGGTTACTAGGCAACTTTGGTTATGGCCCATGCGTCTCGGACATCCTTCATTTCTGTACCTCAAGTTACTATTTCCTAGTCTTTTTACAAGTAGTACTGAACCCCTCAAATGCGAAACTTGTATTCGTGCAAAAAGTCACAGAGTTTCTTTTCCTCCAACCAACACTAGAGTCAATTCCATTTTTTCTCTAATACACTCAGATGTGTGAGATCTAGCTCCTATTTCCCATAATAATTTTCAATATTTTGTGTTATTTGTGGATGATTTCTCTCGCATGAATTTGGTATATTTTTTAAAACATAAATCTGAAGTACCTGATAAGTTCTTTGCTTTCTACCAAATGATTCAAACTCAATTCAACAAGAAAATCTAAGTACTTCGCTTAGATAATGGTGGAGAATATATAAACCAATCAATGCGCGATTTTTTTATGAAAAATGGTCTTATTCATCAAACTTCCTGCCCAAATACACCCCAAAAAAATGGTGTGACTGAGCGGCGAAATCGTAAGTTACTTGAGATGACCCGAGCCATGCTTTTTGATGCACAAGTTCTAAAAATTTTTTGGCCTGAAGCTATAGGGACCTCTGCCTATTTACAAGTCTTGGCTACTCAAACTACAATCCCGCCTATTCTAACCTTACCACCTCGAGTATTTGGATGTTCCGTCTTTGTTCATATTCCCAAAACCAATAGAACTAAACTTGATTCTTGTGCAGAAAAATGTATTTTCGTTGGGTATGTTACACACCAAAAGGAGTATAGGTGCTACAATCCAATCACTCGTCGTATTCATGTGACCATGGATTGTGATTTTTTAGAATCCGAATTTTACTTCAGCCGCCAACATGGCATTCAGGGGGAGAACAATAATGAACCACCAAGTTGGCTAAATAACCTTTGTTGCCCAGAAACTGTTCAAATAGAGCAAGTAGATGGAGCCACCGAGCATACTTCACTCAACGTAGAAAACAACTCGGTACATACAACCAGTGAGAGTCCTTTTGAGAATGTCAGACAAGAGGTAAGTAATTGTCAATTTGATAATTTACTCCCTGTTTTTAATGAGGCCACTAACAATAACAGTATAGTACTGGAACATGAAGAACTAGAGCCCAATACCTTTATTCTTCTTCCAAGAAGAAACAGAGGGATGCCTCCTGATCGGTACTCACCAGAACATGTTCTCAGTAACTCAAGATACCCGATAAGAGTGGCTAGAGAAAGAATAATAGATGTTGCAAAGGCTTTTTCTGCCAGACTCTTAATAGAAGACATTCCAAGAACTGTCCGAGAAGCCAATGAGAAAGCTGAATGGCGAAAAGCCATGAATACAGAAATGGAAGCCCTAGAGAAGAACGGAACTTGGGAAAAGTGTATCCTACCGACAGGAAAAAAGCCAGTCGGGTGCAAATGGGTTTTCACCATTAAACATAAGGCAGATGGCACTATTGAACGGTACAAGGCAAGGTTGGTGGCCAAAGGTTATACACAGACCTATGGTATCGACTACACTGAAACTTTTTCACCAGTTGCAAAGATTAATACTATCAGGGTGTTGTTTTCAATAGCAGCAAATGAAGATTGGCCACTCCATCAATTTGACATCAAGAATGCTTTCTTGCATGGAGAGTTGAAAGAAGAAGTGTACATGGAAGCTCCTCCAGGTTTCTCAACAGGATTTAGAAAACATGAAGTTTGCCGGTTAAAGAAGGCTCTTTATGGACTTAAACAATCTCCACGTGCCTGGTTTGGAAGATTTACTGTTGCCATGAAAAGGTATGGGTACAAGCAAAGTAACTCTGATCATACCCTTTTTTTGAAAAAACGGGGAGATTTAATCACTTGCCTAATAATCTATGTGGATGATATGATCATAACAGGAAGTGATGCTGAAAAAATTGAAAAATTGAGAAGGAACCTATTTACAGACTTCGAAATGAAGGATTTGGGAAGACTAAAATATTTCTTAGGAATAGAGGTTCTACGATCCAGCAAAGGAATCTTTATCTCCCAAAGAAAGTACATCTTGGACCTTCTGGCAGAAATAGAAATAGTGGATTGCAAACCAATAGATACGCACATACAAGTTAATCACAAGTTGAAGATAGTAGAAGGTGCCACCCTAGAAGATAAGGAAAGGTACCAGCGACTGGTTGGAAAACTAATTTACTTATCACAGACTCGGCCTGACATAGCTTATGCTGTGGGAATGGTAAGTCAGTTTATGTATAAGCCACAAGAAGATCATATGGAAGCTGCCATGAGGATAGTTCAATATTTGAAGGGAGCTCCAGGAAGTGGAATCATTTTCAAAAGGAATGGCCATTTGAAGGTTGAGACATACACCGATGCAGATTGGGCAGGCAACCCAAATGATAGAAGATCAACAGCTGGTTACTTTACACTTGTTGGAGGCAACCTGGTAACTTGGAAAAGCAAGAAGCAGAAAGTTGTATATCTTTCAAGTGCAGAGGCAGAATTTTGAGGGATCGTTAAAGGCATCACTGAAGTATTGTGGATAAGAAAATTAATGTCTGAGATTGGGTTTCCACCACAATTGCCAAGCCAGTTGAAATGTGACAACAAAGCCACAATCAGCATTTCAGAGAATCCCGTACAACATGATAGAACAAAACATGTTGAGGTGGATCGACACTTTATCAAAGAAAAAATTGAAAATGACATTATTGAGCTTCCATTTGTGAGATCAGAAGATCAGTTGGCTGATATTCTTACTAAAGTAGTTTCAAGACAAGTCCTTGCTAAAGTTCTAACCAAGCTGAGTATTGGTGATCCCACTACTCACCTTGAGGGGGAGTATTAGAATATCATAATTAGGGAACAAAATCAGGAAAATATCAAAGAGGATTAGAAAAAAATCAATGTAATTTATGAGGATATTATTCCATAACGAGTGTACTCTTAGCATATTGTTGGTCTATATATTGGTAAGAACCTTGTAATCACAAATGAGAAATATGAATAATAAAAATAATACTTTTCTAAATAATTCTTCGTTTCTTTCCTAAACTCTTTGTACCATGGTAACACCACCACCACATAATCCCTAATCCTAATTTTTTTTCCAATCTCCATTTTTTTACTGACGGTAACCTTACTCACAAAACCGTTCGAAGTTGAACATCCCACTGCGCGTGGTTTGGAACCTGGCATCAGGGCCGAGCCTCTCTCGCGCCCAGCCTCCCACCGACCAAACTCCCACAGCTCGGCCTTTGTCATCGGCGTACCAGACACCCGTGCGGCTCACCCTGCAGTATCACCGTACCGGAACACCCCAGGTCACCCACCCTCAGCGCCGTACCGGAACACCGCGGCTCACCCTTCCCCAGCGCCGTTCCAAACCACCGAGTCTCACCCACCTTCGGCACGACCAGACCTTGCGTTTCACCCTCCAACGCGCTCCTCTTCCAACGCCGGCAGCACTCAGTGTGGTCGCTGATGCGTGAGCATCTTTCCTATCTTTAATAAATAATTAATTATCTTTTAGCCAATATGGATGCTACTTTGAGTCTTTTGCGATTTTGTTTATTTTAGGTAGCATTCGGCTGGATTGATGGAGTTTCTGCAGCACAAGAACAAAAGGAGATGGCAGCGAGGAGAGACGCGTACACATGACTGACGCGTGCGCGTGATTTGGAGCTTTCTATGGCAACGCGTGCGCGTGACTGACGCGTATGCGTGATTTGAAGATTTTCACAGCGACGCGTACGCGTGACTGACGCGTGCGCGTGACACCCGAAGAAGACCATCGACGCGTATGCGTGACATGCGCCACGTGCAAAAAACGCAGAAAAACGCTGGGGGCGATTTCTAGGCTGTTTTGACTCAGTTTTCAGCCCAGAAAACACAGATTAGAAGCTGCAGAATGGACAAAACAAGTGGTCCCCACCCATCAACTGAAGACTTGTTAATTAATTCTAATTTAAATTCAAATATTATTTTTAGGAAAAGATATTATTTGAAGTTTTAGATAATAGATTTTAAATTAATTAGGATTAGAAATAAAAAGGGATTCCAACAGGGTGATTCCAACACAACATTATTCCATTCCAATTTACAATCCTAGTTTTCACTCTTTACCATGAGCAACTAAACCTCCATTGTTAAGGTTAGGAGCTCTGTCTATTTGTATGGATTGATTTTATTGTTTTTTCTATTTTAATTCATATTTGGATTTACAATTTAAGAATTGTTTTCGCTCTTTATCTTATGAATTTGGGTGGAACGAAAGTATGACCCATTTTCTATTTGAGTTCTTGTATAACTTGGAAAAGCTCTTTACTTGAACAACAGCTTGAAAACATATTCTCCTAAATTTTAATTATCTGGATTTAACAGGATATGTGATATATAATCCTTTTATTTTTGGGTCATTAGAGTTTTCGTGGCATATAAACTGTAATTTGATCATCACCCTCTAATTGGAATTAATTGACCAAGGAATTGGCTGTTCATGAATTTTAGAGGAGACTAGAAAGGTCCAAGGAATTAGGGTCTAGTCACATATAGTTTGCCATCAATTAAATCCTACATGATTAAAATAGTTAGTAAGAAAAGTTAATCCGGAAAAAATAGATAACTCTGAAACCTTAACTGTCTTCTCCATATTTTATTCCCAACTCATTTACTTTACTATTTTAATTTCTGAACGATTGTTTAATGCTTCTTGAACATTCAAACACTACTTTCTGTTTGCCTGACTAAGCCTATCACTCAATTATTGTTGCTTGATCTATCAATCCTCGTGGGATCGACCCTCACTCACCTGAGGTATTACTTGGTACGACCCGGTGCACTTGCCGGTTAGTTTGTGGTTAGAAATTCTGCACTAGTCGCCCCTGTATTTTCCATCGCAAGTATCGTTGTTAAACAACCGGAGGTTAGTGAGAAGAATTTTGTTTTGTGATTATAATTGTTTCTGTTGTTACTGGAATTACATGCGATGAATCTTGTTTGTTGTTTGATTTTTCATAGTGAAGAAATCAATTGTTGTAATTTCAATTCGCCGGAATGTGCATAACAAGCTGTTGTTCTAGATATTTGATATTGAAATAATCTTAGCGCGGGAAGATTTGCAAAATTTTGGTTTAAATAGCGTAGTAGTTTTCGCTCACTATGTGGACCTTTGGTTTAAGAATATGTGTATATGTTGTTCAAAGCAGGCTTCGGAATCAAATATCTATTATATAATTCACGTGAAACGGATGGTTACTTTTTCTACCTATCATGATGGTTGTTTTGATCTGTATATATTGATCTTCGGGTGTGGCATGTTGTTGCGTTGATTAAATGTAATCTTCTTTGCTGATTGTGTTGTTTATAATTGATTGGGTCGATCTCCTAGACCCAGTAATTATTTGCCTAAAGCATCATGTGTCTTCATGATCAATAAACTGTGGTTTTAGTATTTTGTTGTGACTTTCATTTGATTCGATGATGTTCTCGTTCTTCCATGGTTGAGTTAGTTGAATTGTTTTTTTTTTAAAAGAGACATATGCTATCTTTTGTGTTGTTTGCTGCAGTGGTTAATTCCTAACTGTTGGAGAGGCCATTGGTAGGTGTATGCGTTTGAGGTGAATGCGAAGCGCCTAGTGATGATCGACAATTTGCATTATGTACCGCCTATTGATGAATGGGATAAACTCGATGCATATGTGGTAACATATTATATTCCTTTTTTCGCTAGAGAATTGTAATAGCTTATTCTATAGCACATTATTCGACTATATCGTTGCTTGATTTCAAGGGGAGACTGCTTGAGGACATGGCTAGAGTTGCAATTTCCGCATATGTGCGGACTACAGACGGCCCGTCTCGTTCTTATGTCAGTGTTCCAAAGCAGCCGAACAAGTGAGACGAAAATACAGCTCACCTTTTTTTTCCTTTTTGTTTTTTTAACATGCGGCATACCTTATGTAAAATTCGTGTAATCCCGATAGCATAAATGTTTTACTTGCCTGTAGCTCTGATTGTGGCATCTACGTTATTAAGTTCATGGAGAGTTGGACCGAAGGCCGTGCTCTTGATGAATGGAACAAGGTGACTTTAATAAACTTTTCGGCATATATCATGCGTAAATTGGAACATATATCACTGTAACGGTTATTACTCCTAACTCGTCTCGTAAATCTTCTATAGGAAATCCTTAGATTATACAAGATGGAGTTGATGTTAGACATTGTCTGTGGGCCACAAAATGCATTGGTTGATCAGGTTCTTTCATTATTGGAGGACAAAGCCGAACCTGTACGACGCAATCAATCACGGAACAAGCGAAAGGAAGGTAGATCTCTATTCACAGCACCTAGCACAAGGACGTTAATACAACGTGCCGAAGAATTACCAAATGGGAGGAAGATCAAAGGGAGGAAGAAGTAGCGTACTTAAGTTTAACTTCTGTGAATTTAATTAACTTAAGTTATTTAGGTTATTTACTGGTTATAGTCTTAGGGGATTTATTTATGATACATTTGGAGGACTTGTTTTCAGTTGATACTTTTTTTTGGTTTAAACTTCTGTGAATCTGTTAGTGTACAGTTGTTCAGGCATGATACACCTACGAGTGAGTCAAAATAACCATCTATTTTGTTTATAAAAGTAACAATCTAGATACATATTGAACCGAACATCTGGTATATTATGTCTTAGCACAGGAATATCTCTTTTGTATTTCAAATTTAACTTGAATCTGTAAAGTGTTGACATCATGATCACTGTTCTTGACTCAAGATCCAGTGAATCCTTTGGAATGCATGCTACAGGTAATAAGGATTGAATCACCAAAGAATAACCATCCACGTATATAGTAAAAGTGAACATCCAATCTCGTATAGAAATGAACATCCAATGTATCTGAGTAAAGATAACCATATAATTACTCTCTTAAACAACCAGCTATGTACCAAATGACCATGTAATATAGCATTTGGAAATTTGTAACAAATTTGATAACCATGATAATCAGATAAAGAATAACCATCAAGCATCAACTACAACTAAGCATCCAAAAAATAACCATCCACGTATACAGTAAAAGTGAACATCCGATCTCATACAGAAACGAACATCCAATGTATCTTAGTAAAAATAACCATGTAATTACTCTCTAAAACAACCAGCTATGTACCAAATGACCATGTAATATAGCTTTTGGAAACTTGTAACAAATTTGATAACCATGACAGTAAGATAAAGAATAACCATCAAGCATCAAATACTACTAAGCACCCAAACAATAACCATCCATGTATACAACAAAAGTGAACATCCAATCACGAACAGAAATGAACATCCAACGTATCTGAGTAAAGATAACCATATAGTCACTTTCTAAAATGACCAGTGATGTACCAATTGACTATGTAATATAGCATAAAGTAATTTGTAACATGTGGTCATTATCCTTGATCACACACTTCGCATGCATAGTCAGCTCCCTATACTCATGGTAGTGAACCATCTTTTTTGCTGAACATGGGTGTGAGTGCCCTAACTCAACCTTGAAGAAAGCCCACTCTTCCTTCTCCTTATCAAACTTCACATATATCCTTGTCTTGCACCCATCGGCTGAAATCGTGTTCTTCCACGTTGGTGCTTTGACACGAGAGCCACGGAACCCGTCTCAATTACAGTGGATAGCTTGGTTAATGGGTTCCTTTGTGATCTTATCACATGTTGTCGTCCTTATCTTAGTTGCAAATCCTACTTTCTTTGCGTAGGTAACATAGAATTCATGAGCCAGTTGCAACTACGCAAACTGCATTCCAACTCTTGGTATTTCGACTTCTTGAAGGCAACCGTAATCCGGTAACTACATTTCAAATAAAAAAATTAATGTCATTAATGGTCAAATCAAACATGCGGTTCATGAATACAAAAAATTAAACTAGAGTCCAAACCTCGTAACCAAAATCCATCTCTTCACTTCCAACCTCAGTAACATCTGACAGTTGCATGGCCTACAATCGCAAAATAAACGCACAAATACAAACCAAAAAACTAATCAGATAAACCCTAAGTAAATGTCATGTACATAAATCCTCACTAAACAACACAAATAAATGAATACAAATGGCAATCAACTCCATCATTCTACCCATTTTAGCTTTGAACCAAATGCATGAATATCACTAACAATATTAATTGAATTAATTATTTCATTTTACCGATTATATAAGTATTTTAACTACTACTATTCTCTGGCACAATAACACTTTACATCACATAGATCAACATGCAGTAGATACAACTACCATGCACTTAGTCCAGTCCTTGGTTTCAGAGCTTGTGGTCACTAGAGTTGCTTTTTTTATTCATTCACAATCTATCATGTGTAATCATATATATATGCCTAACCTAAACATGCAGGAATCAAAATAAGTAGCCCATGAATTGATAACTCTTGTCTATTTATTTTTCATTTAAAGAAATATTCTTAATAATACTAATACCGTTAGTTTTACTTTATGTTCAGTATACCACATTAAATTTGATTTAAAGAAATATTCTTAATAATAATATAGGAACATGCAAGTTAAATTTGATTACATAAATACATATATTCATATAGGATAGTCCAAAAAAGAACTACTTTCATCCAATGTCAACACTTTAAGTCATTATTAATTAACACATGCAAATTCTTCATACATAAAATAGAATTAACACTTGCAAATCTATATGCCATTCTTAAAACCAAAGCAAATTTGGTTGAATCAAGAACTACTTTCATCCAATGTCAAATCTATAAGCCATTATTAATTAATACATGCAACTTCTTCATACATAAAATAGAATTAACACTTGCAAATCTATATGCCATTCTTAAAACCAGCGCAAATTTGGTTGAATCAGGAATGTTTATATTGCATCTATGTAAGCAGTTAACATAAAATAAAACACTCTACTTGCATTGACTATAAACATCTAAATCATATGGAAATAACTATTCGTTATCAATGTTTCAATGAACGTTGCTCACCTTATTAAATTGCTCAATCTCGACAACGAAATGGTTGGAATCGTTTTCATTTAGATTCGGTGAATTGTGATTACCAACGAAAGATGGAACATGACACAACGGTTTAACGCAATTGCACTCCATTTACGAACTTCCGGACGGTGATGGACGTATCAAAGGAAACACACTTGTGACCCCTTTATCTTGGGCCGTCGACGTCGGAAGGAAGGCACATGTCGGCTGCGACGGAGTCGTTGCAGGTCTGGGTTGCTGCGGTGCCGCGATTACTACCCACACGATCGGAAGGCGCTGCTGGACGGTCACCGGTGCGGACGTCGGCTTCAGTCGGAACTCTGCCGGTGAGAAACGAGGAGAAAGGGAGAGAAGGATCACCGTTCAAAGAGAGAGGGTCTCCGTTTTTGTGTGGTAACACCGTTCAGAGAGAGAGGGTCTTCGTTTGTGTATTTCAGTTACGACAATCCTAATATGTTTCAAATTTCAAATTAACAGATATTCAAAATTAATAAATTATCTATAATTTAATTTTAATTACACTTTAACCCCATTGTACACATTGTACACTAGTCATATTAGCTCTTCATACTTTCTTTTTTTTTTTTTATTTAAACTAGTGGACAAGCTGATGCCATGCATGGAGCTTGCAAGACTGAGATAGAAATTAATAGATAAATATTGAAAAATAATACAAAAACTAAATTAATTTTTTATATTGTATTTAATATAAAGTGTGTAGAACTGAATTATATTTTAGTATTCTGATTAATTTGAAAAAAATATTAAAATTAAAACAAATATAATTATCCAAATGAATTTATTAAAACAAAATAACTCCATCATCATCGTCTTAAGAATCAACCTCATAAACCTTCCCCTTTCATCAAGTAACACATGAACTCTCCCATTTTAGCCATAGGAGCCACATAAAGCAACTAAACACAAAATTTGAACATAGAACAAAATTTGAACACAGAACATATTAATAAAATGTAACTATCATGTAAATCCAAAGTTCTAGCCATAACCATAAAATGCTTCCATACTCAATGCCAAAAGTAAATAAACAGCATGTAACATAGTGCAAAGAACCCTCTCTCGAATGTGAACTCAAATTCCCACTACTTCCAACCGTTTCTTCTCCACCACTGTTCATAGACTGCGAGCACTGGATCCTTCTCCTTCTCCTGTAATTAGCGCAAACTCAAACCATGTGAAGCATGCACTGCATAACATACCCTATAATCCATAGCCTTAGCAACATTTTCAACACTTCTTTTCTAACCATGACCATCACCGCCACTACGACGAATGCAAAGTTCCAAACCATGTCAAAGATCACTACCGGCTTTGAATAAGCCCAATCGCTTTGCCTCTCCTCCAATTGCTCCGTCGTCGAATCGCGCTTGGAATAGAGGTAAGCCATCGAGCACGAGCCAACAAGGAAGAGAGGCCAAGGAGGCAAGGCTGTGATATCAAGGACGAGGGGAAAAGAGGTGTGGTTACTGGTCAGAATGAAAAGAAGATGATGTTCAAAGGAGAAAGAAGTCCGGTAGTGAGGACATCCTAATCTGAGGCTTTATGATAAACTTGGAAAATCTTTATGATAAACTTGGAAAATTAAAAAAATAACGAGGGTATTTAAAAAAAATTATTAAAGTTTTGGTCTCTATCTCTAAAATTTTTAATTTTTTACCTTTCTACTTTTTAAAAGTACTAAATAAACTAAAATTTTAGTTTCAATTTCTAGCCATCAAATATAATACTAAGTTCTAATCTTCTAATTTCAATTTTAGTACCCCATATCAAACACAATCTTAGTAACAAAAAAAAAAAGAAGGTTAAATAATAATATTTATAAATAACAATTAATTTTTTTAATAATAATATTTATAATTATAAAAAACCATAGTTGAATGTTTTATAATTAATAAGAATTTATATTTTTTTCATCTATATCACACATAAAAAGTAATAAATTTACTTTATTTATTTAAGTATAAAATTAATGATTTCATCGTTGAGTAATTAGCAACGTAGTAATAATAAAATAGTATACACCTACTTAAAATGTGAAAAAGTTATGGCCAATAATGCAAGGAGAGAAAAAAATGTTTGAATGTCAAATATAATGATAAAATCGTAAAACTTATATTTTAAGTTTCTAACTAGAATAAAAATATCAATAATAATTTTGTTAGAATTAATTTAAGCTAAAAAGTATATCATGTTATTTGTTCTAAAAAAATTTGCAATAAACCATATTTATAATACACCATTCTTTTTTAAAGTCATCATAATTTTTTAATAATATTCTCAAACCTTGCTTATTTTGCACTTTAAGAGTGTAATGTATAATTGTTTATGAAAGAACACTAAATGAAAACTTTTATTTTTGGAGCACATCACAAATTTCAGAGAACTTTTCACATCTTCTTTTCTCTGCATGCTTCTAGTAATTACTGCATGGGTGGGTAAAAAAAGTGGTATGCAATTTGATAACCTGTGGATACTGAGTAGCTCTTGATTTTTTTTTTCGACTAGGTTAGTCTGTCTTTTCCTTCTCTATTTTTAGTTTGTAATATTCTTGTTGCAATATCTAAAGTAAAGTTTGATGTTATTGTGTGTTCATCCCATTATCTGTTGTTGTTAATGAATTTAACCCATTCAAGTTGAGTATTAAGGATCTAATTTTACATGGTAGCAATAGACAATGAGTTTCTGATCTAAGAGTCTTCAAAAATTTTCACTATATTTTCTTAGCTGATTTTCCATAACAGTCCCTTTCTCCAAAACCTTTTTCCTTTCAAGCATGCTCCTCCATGTCAAGGATAGATTGTAATATGTTTCAGGACTCAAAAATGTAGAATACTTGAAATATCTTCCTTTAAAAAGTTTACTAACTTATGAATTTGGTTTAGCAGCTATTCTCCATCCTTGTTTGGTAAGTATGGCTAGGTTGAAAGCTTTTAGATCCTTGATTCCAGGCCTCTTTAACTTTTTTTCTCTAGTAATAATATCCCATTTAATCCACCATTGCTTCCTTTTCGAATCCCTTTGACCCCATCGAAATGTCATTATCTTCCTCTGTATTTTCTCTAATAAGGAGTCAGGTATTTTGAAACAGCTCAAAGTATAGAGTGAAACAGCTGTTGCTATTACCTTGACAAATATTTCTCTTTCGCTTACTGAGAACAATAATCTCTTCCAACTTTGCAATCTTTTTTCTACTTTATCTTTAATATAGTTGAAGGTGCTCTTTTTAGACCATTGAATAACCGTTGGTAACCTCAAATATTTGTTTTGAGCTACAAGATGGAGAATATCCATTCTTTGTGCTAGATCATCTCTGACTTGTAAGGGGTATTTTTGCTGAAAAAAAAAAAGAAGATTTATTAAGATTTATCTATTGTCCACTTAGCTGCTTATAGATTTGTAGTACTTGAATCAAATAACAAGTAGCTGATTGCCGGACACCTACTATTAATGTTAAATCCTGAGATTTTTTGTCTTTGTTCTCCTCTGTGGAGTAGATAGGAGAGCCTTTCTACACAAAAAAGAGAAAAATAAGAGGAAAGAAGGTCGCATTATTGCAACCTTCTGTATGGTTCGAAAAAACCATGAGGTTGATCATCCACAGTAACACAGTAGGATACAGTAGTTACACACTCCTTCATCCACCCAATCCACTGGTTGCAAAAACCTAACTTCATTACTTCCCAAATAAAGCACCATTCTATCCTGTAGTATACTTTGCTCATATCAAGCTTCAATGCTACTTCATAATCACCGCCACTATTAGTTTTTAGGTAATGCATCAGTTCGTGAGTAATTAGAGTATTATCACTAATTAGTCAATGTTTAACAAATGCACTTTTATTTTCACTAATCACCATGTTTAAAACACCCTGCATTCAGTGAACCAACACTTTTGAAATAATCTTATAAACAACATTACTCAAACTAATAGGTCTAATCAATGTCATAGTGTCAGCAGGTAAGACCTTAGGGATTAAGCAGATATGAGTATGATTGAAACTTCTTAACATTTTTTCCTACAAAAGAAGCTTGAAACCACATCTACAACTTCTTTTTTAATAACATTCCAGAAATATTGAAAGAATTTACCTGTGAAACCATCATCACACAGGGCTGAAAAAGGATTAATGGAGAAGGTAGCTTTCTTGATTTCCTTCTCTGTAACTCTCTTGGTAAGTCTACTATTAGTCTCCTCCTCCACCCGCCTACCCATCTCCTCTAGTTTCTCCAGAGCCCTCCTTGGATTAGAAGTAGTGAAAAGCTCACTGAAGTATTCCTGAGCAATATGTGACATACCTTTTGGTTCAGCTTTGTAGGAACCCAAGTTGTCTTGGAGCCTATACATCTTGTTCTTTCGATTTTTGTTTTGAAACTTCGCATGAAAAAACTTTGTATTCTGGTCCCTCCATTGTAGCCATTACAGCTTAGATTTCTCCTTTCAGTATCTCTTCTCTAACTCATAAGCATCTCTTAATTCGGCCTCTAAAACTTGAATTCTCGTTTTCTTTGCCAAATTTCCTTTTGCCTTCTCCTTTTCAGCTTTTCTTTGATTTCAGTGATTCTCTTTTGTGAGTTATGATTATTACAGCGCTGCCAATCAACAAGCAAACACCTACACTTTTTAATTTGCAGAAGGTGAGCTATCCATTTTTTAATTTGCACTTTTATGTGTATTTATTTATAATTTTATATATTATTCTATAAGAATTTAGTTATTTTGATTAACCATAGTTGAACTGGTCAAATTTCTAAACCAATAAATCAATAACTACACCGATCTAATAATCGATTCGGTTTTCAAAACTTAGAAATTACTACTTATAAATGCTTGGGTTTACTTGCAAGCCATTGAAAAATATGAGTACATTACTATTTGCCTTTTAATTTAAATAATCTAATCCAAGTTATACAAAAAATATTAAGTATGTGGTTTAAATGGTTGAATTCGTAATAAGGCTATGAAAAATAGAAGTACACTATTTTGGGGGAAAATTCACTCCTCTTTTGAGTATATTTTGGGAGAATGTGACTGATGCCCAATGAGTGAAACTGTATGATTGATATCTAATCACAGTAATTGGAGATCTCATTAAGGTGATTTAACGTGGGTAGCGAAGTCATACAAGTTTCATAAGTAGTGTTGCTTCTTTTGTTTTTTACCATATGTATATAAGAGTACAAATACATTTATGGTATTTTATTGTTTGCTATCATTCATATGAGATGAATGGTGATGAGATTCATTGCCCCAAAATGTGATCTTGACGATGTTTATTACAACATACCCTTGATTGATAAGCACAAAATTGAGGGTAGAGATAAAACTGTTTCCTATGTATTTGTACATTAACTCTAGAATTCTCTTGTTTACCAAAATATGAAAATGTCACTAATGCACAAACGGCTAGGAATAACATTAAGTATAAGAATATTTTGTAGTCTTATAGACGTATTTCAACTGTTATCTCTAAAGTATAAGAAAATAGTTTACTCTATCATTTTTTTAGAGAATTGTCACTCACTTAATTTAAGATGTAGTTAAAATTCTTTTGGAAACTTCACTAATACAAAATATTTTTCAACTTTTCTTAGTTCTTTTAGATTTCTTCAAGTATATAACATGTAAGATATTGATGTATTTGTATCGAGTTAGTGTTTCAAACTTTGTTCCACATAAGAGATTCTAGTAAAGATATAAATATTTATATATTGAAATATCACATATATGGACAAAAGAAAATTCAAGTGAATTGATGGATTCTCACGAGTGATCCAAAAATACTGGTGTGAATTGTATTTTTAATGATTCATGTCTAACCCTAAAGAATTTTGGTAGAAATTAAACCATTTCATAGATCAAAGATTCCAATGATGTTTGAATGGCATGCTGATTTGTATTTTTGGAGTTGGCAGGAGTGATATTATATCTGTCTAGTTTGAGATCATGGTGGAGAGGAGCACAACTAGAGAAATATTAGGTTGAAGTTATTTCCATCATGTCTAATAAGACAGTTTAAGAATTGCCAACTAATGGATCACTTTTTAGAGTAAAACCCCACATTGACCTTTAATCATTTTGCAAACTCCCATTATGCTCTTCATCAATTGAAAAATAATATTGCGGCATCTAACCACTGTCTTCGTCAAACCTTTTGCCCCATTTGTTAATGTCTCCGTCTATAGTTAACGGATGTTGCTTACTTATGTCGTTAACTCAAGACGTGTCAAGCAATCATTTAAAAAACAAATTGCCCCTAATTGCTCAACAAAAACGCTACATTTTCCCCCTCTTCAATAATTTCTCCTAAGCTGATTTCGCTAATGGTTTAGATAATTTCACTCTCGGCAGAGGAGGTAGGGCGGAGACGAATCACGATAGTGATTGAACACGAAGCCTCTAGTATGATTCTAGCAAATTGGAATTGAACAGAGATTGCAGTGGTGAGTTCGCTATGACTATGCTTGTTTCGTCAGAGTTGTTAGGGTTTGGTAATGATAGGATTGGGAATTGTGATAATAATGGTAAAACTATTGTTGAAAATAGTGAGAAGTGTGGGGTTGGTGATGGTGATGCAAAATTGGAAAGTGGAATGGATCAATTGGATGATGTGGATAGAGCAGAGGGTAATGGGTTATCTTGGAGGGAGAAGATTCACTACACATGGTAAGTAATAATGATGTAAAATTGGAGGGTGGATTGTGCGGTGAGGGTGGGGGATTGGATCAATTTGATAATTTTGGTGCGCAATTAAAGTTGGAAGACAAGGAGGAAAGAGAGAATGAGAGGATTGAGGATGGAGGGTTGTCCGATTTTGAGCATTCAGAGGGTGAGGATTCATTGTATAACTGTGGAAGCGATATTAGTGTTGGCAATAGGAATGAGTCTTTTTTGACAGAGTATGCAATATCACAAGAAATTGGAAGCACGGAACAATAATCCATTGCTTATAAACTCCTCTGTGGCCTTTGACTCAAATGACTTGGATGATTTTCTGCTAGATAATGATAGATTTGATCGAGGTCCTGAGATGTCTGGTCTTCTTTGGGAGAAACAAAAATGGAATAATGAAGTTGAACAACGAAAGGAAGAAGAAGAAGTAAAGCGTTCTTGACCTTTCTAAAACGCAGTGTTTTGCTGAGTCATCGGGGGGCGATTTGTCCCTTCAAATAGTTGCTTGACACGTGTTAAGTTAACAGTATACGTAAACAACATCCGTTAACTATAGATGGAGACATTAACAGAATAGGCAAAAAGTTTGACAGAGACAGTAGTTAAGGATCGTAATGTTATTTTTTAATTGATAAAAGACGGAATGAGATTTCGCGAAATAGTTAAGGGTCGGAGTGAAATTTTACCCTACTTTTTATTATAAGGGTTAAGTATGATTTTGGTCCCCAACGTAGAGGCTGAAAATCGATTTCGTCCCCGGTCTTTTTTTTTTGCTACAAAATGGTCCCCCAAGGTTTCATTTTGTTTTAAAATCATCCTTCGGACGAAAATGCCCTTCCCCCTTCTTTCCCAAAATCAACTAACGCAGAACCAGAAGCTGAACCAGATGTTGGAGCTGAACCAGAAGCAACACCAATAAAACAAACAACCAGAAGCACAACAACAACATCAACAATTGGATAATGGAATCAGCAAAAGGACAACAACAAAAGCAAGAACCCAGAAGATAATGAAATCAGAAGAACAACAACAACAAAAATCCAGAAGAAGAGAAGAAGAAGAACCTAGAAACATCATCATCAGAAGAAATACCAGAAAATCATCATCATCATCGTCAAGAACCAAGAAAAATAAGAACCAGAAAAATAAGAACCCAGATGCAGAACTCAGAACTCAGAAAACAAAAAAATCATCATCATCGTCGTCAAAACTCAGAATAACAAAACTCAGAACTAAATTCTTCCTCTTTCATTAACAAAACTCAGATGCAATTACTATAATCAGAAGCAGTATCACCAATAATAAAATAATAACAACAATTGTGAAGGGTGAATCAACAATAGCAACAACAAAAACAAAAATAGAAGTAGAAGTAGAAACAGAAGCAACAACAGGGCTCGATGACGACGGGACCTCACTCCAGCGGCGGCGACGGAACAGGGCTTGATGGCGACCGACGATGGCGGTTCGCGATGAGGACGACGGCAGGGCGTGGCTGGACGCGGTCTTCATCAGCGCCTCCGTGCTTCTCTTCTCTTCCTCTCCGCTTCTCTTTCTCTCTTCCTCTACTTGCAGTGACGCGAATCCAAGCCAGCGGTGATGCCAGCGAACTGCAGTTGGTGACGCCATTAGTGTAGGGAGCAATGGCAGATAATAGGCGACAGGACGACGGTGCGCCGATGCGGTGGTGTGTTGGTATGGCGATGCGGAGGTGCAACTTCCCTTCCCCCTTCTTCCCTTCCCTCCCCCTCCCCCGTTTCTCACGCCCCAACCCCCCCCCCTTTCTCTCTCCCCAACCCCCCCCCCTTTCTCTCTCCCCTCCACCCCCAATTCTCTATATTCCTTTCTTTCCTTTTTTTTAATTTATTTCTTTTTTATTTATTTTATATTTATTTTATTTTATAATTTTTTAATGAGGGGTAATTTGATAATAAAAAAATAAATTTGGTAAAAAGAACGATTTTAAAACAAACTGAAACATTATGGACCATTTTGTAGCAAAAAAAAGCGAGAAACAAAATCGATTTTCGACCTCTACGTTGGGATCAAAATCATACTTAACCCTTATTATAATTTAGCAGAAGGCTCCAGTCTCAAGTCTTAGGGTGACGCCCATCATAGGCTACTGTTTAATATTTGTGTGGAAACAAGGAATAGTTAACGACCTTGAGATGCATCCAATATAATTTGGAATTTTGCTGTTGAAGACGCCCTGACAAAGGGGTTATTGCAATCATGTTGCTTTATCACACTGATTTTGTTGCAGGCCCCATCAGCATCAGAAACTATACGAGTCTGTTCCTTTTTGTGTTGGTTAAGCACAATACTGTTGCTGTTTCCACAGGGATGGGGGAAATTCAATTAAAAAACCATGTTGCTGATATTTACATCACAAAAACTGAAAAAAGCTTGAGGTAAAAAGGGGAATCCGAATCCTTGTTTGTTTCTGTTCATCATGTGGCCCTCTCAGCTTTTCAGTGGTGCCTGTGTCTTGACCTTTGCACCAACATTCCCTTGTTTTATAATTTGAATAATATTACACATCTAAGTGGTTTTATTAATTAAGTCTAACTAAATTAATTTAATATTAACAAAAATTAATTATGAATAATATTACTTTAAATTTCATTGTTTAACTTGATTAGACTTAATTTATAAAAAAACTGCATATAGTAGCATTACTCAATACAAATTATGAATTTAATAAGGGCTGCTGGCAACCATACTTGACCAAGTCAACAATATCAAGTGGGATTAAGGGGGTGTTTGGCAAACGCGTTACAAGAGAAGAAGCACGTTTAGCCTTCTTGAAAGCTTCAATTTTTGGTTTGGCAAATTTTTGATTCATGAACGCAGAAGTGATTTTGCTTTCAAAACCATGGTTTACAAGAAGCTACAATTTTGAGCTTCTGCGTTTCACCAACGGGCTTCTAGCCATCAATACTCCATCTTTATTTACCTTTTACCAACTTTATCCTTTATGCATATTATTATATTATTTATGAAATTCTTATTATTTTTGTTTACATGAACTCTCTTTTTTTATTATTTATTATTTTTATTTTTTATTAATTATTTATTTGATATTATACACTTTTATAATTGTAATTTTTTATATTATTTTTATTATCTTTTTATAATATGATTTATTGATTCTATTAGGTAAAGTAAATTAAATAAAAAATTAATTGTAAATAATAATAATAATAATAATAATAATAATAATAATAATAATAATAATAATAATAATAATAATAAATTATAGCATACTAAAAATGAGTATTAAGATTACTAAAAATATACTATATAAAAAATATCATAATTTTTTTTTATTTATTTCAATTACTACCAAGATAAATATTTAATTTTTTTATTATTTTTAGTACTCTCTAAAATTTATATTTTATTAGTTTTAATTAAAAATATATTTTGCCAATTTTTATATTATTTTTATTTTAGTGTATAAATATTAATTTTATTATAGAATTAATTAATAAGATCTATTCAATTATCTAAATTAAAATGATAAGATAATATATAAAAATTATTTAGGTTGGTGTCTATTTTAGTAATTTTTTTTATCTAAAAGTGATTTTGAATAGTATAATCCAAACAACATTTATTTTACTATAATTCATTTTGATGCAAAGATTGCCAAACATAAATCACTTTAACACAAACTTACTTTTCATCACAATCAAGTTTGCAAAATCAATTCTATACAAACTTCCGTTTACAAACTATAATCCAAACACACACTTAGTGTTTATATTTAATATTTTTTTTAAGATTTTAGTTAGCTTGTTGATTGAGCAAATAAAAGTAGTTTTTTAAACCTTTTTGAATACATTATCTGCATTATTTTCTTTTTTCAAACAGTTGCTTTTTCTTTTAATTAAAATTTTTCAATCATGATATATACTTAAATATCAAGTATTGACATCTATGACATTATATTTTCATTTTAGCGTTAAGGCTCAAGTGACTATGTCAATGTCAATGTTAGTGCATGTCAGCAGCATGTGGTGCTTCTATGTTTCTTCGTTTTACTCACTTCATCGTTTAGCATTATAATTTAAAAAAAAAATAAAATTATATGATAGTAATGTTAGAGTACTTTGAATAAAAGTATTAATTGAAAATACACGGTGAAAATACTATATGCAATGGTTATTTAAATTAGTTTTAATTTTATTTACGTATTTTTAGAGATTAAGGCAAAATATTTCCCAGAATGACATTTTAAACATTATCATTAGAATAATTAATAAATAACTCTAGATAGATGGAAACATAGAGATTGCCTAATGCCTAGTCAATGGCATTAATTTAACCCAATACAAAAAGAGGAAAATAAATATTGAACATAGAAATCATCGAACGCTATACTGATTTCAGTATGATACAGCATCAAGTCTACAACACTCAAACTCTGTTTTCTAGATTAACATGCAGAGGCAGTTAAAGCTTGAGAGAAGCAAATTTTGAGTGAAGATCAGCTAGAAGAAAACTATAAATGGCCACATAATTTGGCTATTACATAAATACATATAATATCAATAACTAATTATTTAAAATGTGAGTAACTACTTTATTTATTCCCAAGTACGAGGTCCACGATAGGATGAGAAGAAGTGAGCAACATGATTTTAGGTGAATATCAAAAAGTCAAAATCACATAGATCAATCTTGGTGATTAAGATCGGTTGATAAAACACTGAAAATGACCATGTCTCTGCTTTTTCCCTTAAAGAACAAATATTTCCTTAGGACTCCCTCCCTATGAAAACCAGCCTTTTCCAGCACCCTCTGAGACCCCACATTTTCTGCATCAACTAGAGCTTCAAGCCTCTCTAAGTGTGGAAACTCTCTGAATGCAACCTTCTTCACTTGTTTTACAACATAAGTCATAATCCCTTTGGACCAGTATTTGGAACCTAGAACATATCCAAGTTCTACTGATTTCTCCCTTGATTGATCGGTAGCAGAACACGAGGTCATGAGGATAAAGCCAATAGCA
Source organism: Arachis hypogaea (assembly GCF_003086295.3). Taxonomy (NCBI): domain Eukaryota; kingdom Viridiplantae; phylum Streptophyta; class Magnoliopsida; order Fabales; family Fabaceae; genus Arachis; species Arachis hypogaea. The sequence continues at coordinate 27,654,232 of NC_092046.1, forward strand.
CGGTCATGAAGGCATATTGCTCTGCTCCATAGAAACTCGCATGCTTTATTTTGAATGAAGTCAATGCCCTGGTCTTTGCTGCTGTAAGGTTCCCAAGTGCAAAACTTGGGTACTTTTTCATCAGTGGTCCACACCATGAGATCATCAACATCAGAGAGCTGAAGGGGTCGAAGAGAGATTTGTGCCAAATCAACGCTCTCTTCTCTGTCTCTCTCCATCATAACTAGCTACTCTTTTTGTTTGGACTATGGACTTTGGAAGCAGTGTTGGCCTATTTAAGTATTTATTAAGTGATGTTAATGGAACGAAATCCTATCCATAAATGAAGTTACAAGGAAGAAGGGTATACTTGGAGTAGCCACCAAGCAATGAAGAAAGGGAAAGCAATGTTTGACATATATATATATATATATATATATATATATATATATATATATATATATATATATATATATATATATATATACAATCTCGTTTAATAAAATGTCATTCATATCTAATAATTATAATACAATAATTTATGACTCTAGTCTCGTTGCATGACATATCATATCATAAAATATAGCATAAGTCGCTGAAACACAAAACAAAAATGGCCAAAAAGAAAAATCTCAGCAAGACTATTGTTGGCCGACCTATTCTTGTTTTGGCTTTTTTGTTGTTCTCATAAGCCATTTTCAGCAGAAGATATTGTATGTTCTGAACCTCGAACTGCAAAGCTCCATCTTGCAGTACTTGGAGTCTAGATCATCTAAGTTTTGATCAAGTGGAATGTCTTTGTTCTCCATGTGCTGAGGTCACGATTGCCCTTGCGCTTATGTGTATCATCCATCACCACTCTTCTGTATCTATTTCCTTGGTATGAAGCAACTTCCATATTTACATATTCAGTCGCATGTATTGGACCTTAAAATTTCATTGGCATCTTCTTGGAGACAAGTCTCAACTACTATATCTACATCCTGGACAAAAAGTTAATGATAGAACTGGATTAGTGGAAAGCATAATTTTATATACAAACTCTTTTGACATGACAAAAAGGAAGTAACTTATAGAAGTACGTAATAGCTAGTCAAAAGGTCAATTTGTTCTTCTTTATTGCCTACAGCATAACTGCATAAGCTTTATTGGTCCAGAGATGCAAAATCATCTTTTTAAAGAGCTTATAGATGGCATATATGCAGATAACTGTCTCTGGAGTCCTCCAACTTTTATTCTCTAGCAAACCAATTCTTTCAATGACCGAGCATTTTGCAGCAGTTTCGTCACCAAGTCTCTTGCATTGAGCTTACTTTTCAGTTTTCAACAGTGCTTCACAAATGGATGAAATCTGAAGATCAGAAAAGCATGCCGTAGCCTGAGCCTCCCATTGTTCAACTTCATTTTTTTATCCAGCAGCTCTGAATTCAGTGTATCTTCCTTCAACCTGTGCTGTTCAACTTCAAGATGTAGTAATCTCATCTCAGACTGAAAGCTTTTATTTGTTTCATTAAGGCGTTCAATTTCTTTTTTGTGATTCATGCAATTTTTTCAAAGTTCAACAATCTTTCTGTCCATATCTTCTTTGATCATTCTTGATTCTTCTTTTTCCATCTTCAGCTCCTCAATAGCTTAATGTCTCTGATGCCTTTAGCCTTTTCTCCATTTCTAACAGTTCTGCTCCTTTCTTCTTAACCAGATTTTCTGAGTTTTCAATTTGATGACTTAAATGGAAACTTGTGTCTTTGGCTTCCTGCAGCTCTTTGTCCATTCTCTCAATTGACTTGTTCAGATAAACATTCTCTGCTTCTGTCAACTCGAACATTTTCCTCAGCTTGTGAAGCTCCTGCTTAAGATCACAATTCATACTGCTAACATTGCTGAGGCATTCAGAAAGTTTTTTTTTCGGTGACTTTCTCAGAGACAAACCTCTCATAGACCAAATTCAGGTTGCTTAGAGCTAGTATCTCGTGAAGAATTACATTATTCTCATCTTTAGCAACAGAAATTGCATCTTTTAGGTCCAAAACACTCTTAAGCAATGACCTTTTCTCTTCAAGCAACTTACTATCTTCTTCCCGAAGAACTTGATTTGCTCTCTGTGAATCTACCAACTCCACATGTAGAACTGCCACTTTTGTCTTCAATGTATTCTCTTTTTATTCTCCATTAGCTACTTCAGAACTTAGTTGCTTGTTCATCTCCTGAAGTTTAACCTTGTCTTTCTACAGCATAGTATTCTGTTCTCTCATGTTCTCAAGCTCTTGATTCAGTGTCTTCTTGTCTGACTCCAATTTTTCTCCCTCAGACTGATGTTGACAAAGTAAAGATTGAGAACAGAATTCTCAACAAGCAACTGCTGCTTCTCCTCTTGGCTTCTCACAGCAGAACTTTTCAAGCCCTCAATGCTGCCCAAAACATGCAATATTAGTATTTCCCCTTGCTTGTTACCTTTATCATGCTCAAAATCTAGATCAATATGAAGAGCCCGACAAACTTGATGAATACACATTTTGAACTTTCTAATTTCATGTAACAAGAACTCTACCTCCATCAATTACATGAGATTTTCACTCTCCAACTCTGAGATAACTTTATCAGAAAATTTAGATGCCTCAACATGCTTTTCACATTCAATTAATAAGGTCAAGTTGTTCTGCTCCAAATCTTCTATAGAACTTGGCAAGATAAACATCTCGATCTGAGCATTAACAGCTTTGTCAAGTTCTTTTTCAAATTCTATCTTCCCCGATTGCTGTTCTTCTTGTAGTACATGAACAAGATTCTCCAATTTTGTCAGGCAAGCATCACTTGATTGTTTCTAAATAGTGTGTGTTTCGTTTTGCACCAAAATTGAAGCACGGAGTTCTTCTATTTGACTGTCAACATTTTCTTTGTCCTTCTCCACATCAGAATACTTCTCTTCCAAATTTGTGAACCTCTTTTGCAGGTTACCTAGTCCTGCTTCAACACTCTCCAACTGAGATACTAGAACCCTTCTTTCAGTTAGAAGATTGTTCTTTTCATTAGTTAGCAACTTGCACAATCCTTCCAAGTGACTTGATTTAGCCTTTGTACCTAAAAGTTCAATCTTTACGTCTAAAAGAGACTTCTCCAACAAGGTATTCATCTCCAGTTTCTTCTTCATACTTTCCTGGATAATTTGCAACTGTAAAAGCAAAGTTAATTTCTTAGCAACTAGAATGGACTTCTCTTCCTGTAGAACTTCGCTGGACTCTTGAAATTTCTTTGCTGTTGCTCTTAATCCATCTAACTCATTATACAATCTATACATGGGAAATTTCATAAAGGCATTTTCTATCAAAAGTTCATCCATATCTGATGCGTTGACATCTTTAGTAATTTTTAAATATCTTCTTTTAGTAATTTTTTTAGATATAAATCAAAGTTCTTATGTTTTTTATGAAGTTTTCGTATCTAATCATAAGTTTGGAGTTGTTTTAGAATTATTGTATATTCAGGATTTTTAAAAGAAATAAGGAGAAGAGAAATAACCAAAGAAGTCTCCAGTTGAACCCATAAAAAACCGAGCATCCAACACACAAATCTATCAAGCCCAGCGCCCAACATTAAAGTCTGGCGCCTTTGACCACAAAACAAGGGCTAGTGCCCAACTTGGCAGGGTGGCACCCAACGCCATTCAAGTTCAAAACATTGGGTGCCCAACTCCCAATTCCGGAGTCCGGCTCCAAGTAATTTTTTCACTTCCAGTGGCCTAAAAGTGCATTTAAATTAGGTGTCAATCACCCAAGCCCAGCGCTAAGTCCAATGTCCACTCCTAAGAAGCTCTAAACTCAACCAAAAATTTAAGATTTAAATGATTCGTTAACTTTAACTTTTTATAAAAAAATAAGATTTGATTTAATTTTAGTTTAGATTTGAATTCTTGTTTTCACCTTTTAAATATCTTATCTTTTAAAGATAAGATTAGATTTAGTTTTTGAATTTGAATTCTAGAATAAAACTTAGCATGTAAATAAGTGAACACATGGTTCACAGAGATCATGGAGGATCCTCGGATCCCGACCATCATCATCTAACATCTCATCAGGTTTAGTTTATTTTCATCGTGAGTCACTACAGCTCCTCTATTAAAGGTTAGAAATTCTGTTTGATTTTATGGATTAGTAATGTAAGTGTTTTCTTTATTTTGATTCTATTGTGATAAGATCAAAATAGTCAAAGTGGATGCCCATTAATATGGGCAGCTGATTTTGTTTTCGATACTAAATTACTCAACTTCTCAATGCAAACTAGAATTAATGAAGTTGAGAATGTAAAACTTCCTTCGCCTATAAATAGAGAAGTGCCTAAGGAACAATACACACAACAATAAAAAATATTATCCTCTCTCTTTATACATTACTAATATTTTCTCTCACTCTTTTTCTTTACTGCATATAAATTATTGAGTTAATTATACTAATATTAGAGTATTCTATTTACACCTCTTTATTTTATATTATATCTTCCTTATTTATTTATTCCACAACACGTTATCAGCACGAGACTTTGATCAAATTTTTAGGAAGACTCAGGTAACAAATTTTCATTATGCCGAAGCTCTCTTATCTTGAATTCAATGCTCTTGATATATCTGGAAACAATTATTTATCATGGATATTAGATGCTGAAATCCATCTTGATTCAATGGATCTTGGAGATACCATTAAAGCTAAAAATAATGCATCCCAGAAGGATAAAGCCAAAGCAATGATTTTTCTTCGTCGTCATCTTGACGAAGGGTTGAAAAATGAATATCTCACATTAAAAGATCTTGCAGATTTTTGGAAAGACCTTGAAGAAAGGTACAATCATAAAAAAATGGTGATACTTCCTCAAGCCCGATATGAATTGACGCATTTGCGTCTACAGGATTTTAAATCCATTAATGAATATAATTCTGCAATATTTCGAATCACCCCACGAATGAAATTATGTGGAAAAAAGATAACTGATAATGATATGTTGGAAAAAACTTTCTCAACCTTCCATGCCTCGAATGTGCTCCTACAACAGCAGTATCGAGAAAAAGGATTTAAAAAATATTCTGAGTTAATTTCTTACCTTTTTGTTGCTGAACGCAACAATAAATTACTTTTAAGGAATCATGAAGCGCGCCCAACTGGTGCCACCCCATTTCCTGAAGTAAATGCGGGAAATCATTACCCCAAAAGAGGTAAATGGCAAGGCTTTAGTAACAAGAAAAATTATGGAAGGAAAAGGAATTATGTTTACAAGAGAGGATCTCACCAGAAGTGGGATAAAGAAAGAAATTATGGGCAAAATAAATCAGCAGAGGATAAGTGTTTCCGTTGTGGTGGAAAGGGCTATTGGTCACGTACCTGTCGTACCCCAAAGCACCTAGTTGATCTTTACCAAGCATATTTGAAAATGGATGACAAAGAAAAAGAAACAAATTTTGTTTCAAATGATGTTGAAAAATCCACTACTCATTATGATGTATCTGATTTTTTTGAGGATCCTGAAGGAAATATTGGTCATTTGATCAATGATGGAATAGTTTAATATGTGGGATTATTAAGTATCCATGTAAATAAATAATGTAAAGAACTTATTGTTAAGTTTTATTTTCTATGTATTCAAGTTTCATGATGTATATAAATAATAAAATATTAATGTTTATGTTTAGGAATTATGAAATCATCAAATGTGTCAAATTTTAAAAATAATAATAATAATTTTAGTCTATGACATTATTTTTATGTACAGTATTTTTTTAGAAAAATAATTTCAATCAAGTATTTAATTTAACTGTGCGTATATTACTACTCATTTTTTTATTATTATTTATCTTTGAAGAAAATGGCAAGGATATGTAATGAAGATGTATGCCTTGCGGATAGTGCAAGTTCGCACACCATTCTCAAAAGTGATATATATTTTACTAATCTTGTGCCAAAAAGAAGAATATGTTAATACTATTATTGGCTCAGGAAATGTGATTGAAGGCTCCGGAAGAGCCATAATTTTGATTCCTGGAGGAAGAAAATTCATAATAAATAATGCACTATTGTCTACCAAGTCTCTAAGAAACTTGTTGAGCTTTAAAGATATTTTCCGAAATGGATATCATATTGAGACTATGAATGAGGGAAGTCATGAGTACTTATGTATCACAACTCATGATTCAAATAAAAAGGTTATATTAGAAAAGTTGCCATCACTTTCATCTGGGTTATATTATACCAAGATTAGTGCAATTGAATCACATGCCACTGTAAACCAGAAGTTTACTAGCCCAAATAAATTCATAACTTGGTACGACCGATTGAGTCATCCGGGAACAACCATGATGCGGAGAATTATTGAAAACTCCCATGGACATTCACTAAAGAACCAGAAGATTCTTAAAACTAGTGAATTTTGTTGTGTTGCATGTTCTCAGGAAAAGTTAATTTTAAGGCCATTACCATTAAAGATTGGATTTGAGTCCCCTGAATTCCTAGAAAGGATTCAAGGCGATATATGTGGACCTATTCATCCACCATGTGGATCTTTTAGATATTTTATGGTCCTAATAGACGCATCTTCGAGATGGTCTCATGTGTGCTTACTGTCTTCTCGTAACCTGGCGTTTGTGAGATTACTGGCTCAAATTATTCGATTAAAAGTACAATTTTCAGAAAATCCAATCAAAGTAATTCGTCTTGATAATACTGGTGAATTTACTTCCCAAGCTTTTGATGCTTATTGTATGGCTAATGGAATAAGTGTTGAACATCCAGTAGCTTATGTTCACACACAAAATGGGTTAGCAGAATCACTTATTAAGCGCCTCCAATTAATTGCTAGACCCTTATTTATGAGAACAAATCTTCCAACCTCAATTTGGGGGCATGCTATTTTACATGCCGCAGCACTTATTCGGTTGAGGCCAACAAGTTACCATCAATTCTCCCCTATGCAATTAGCTTTTGGCCAGCAGCGAAATGTTTCCCATTTAAGAATATTTGGGTGTACGATATATGTTCCCATTGCACCACCTAATCACACCAAAATGGGACCCCAGAGAAAATTGGGGATATATGTTGGATATGATTCTCCATCTATAATGAGGTATCTTGAGATACAAACTGGAGATGTATTTAAAGCTCGGTTTGCGGATTGTTATTTTGATGAATCAAAGTTTCTAACATTAGGGGGAGAGAATAAGCTTCCTGAAAAGGAACTTAATTGGAATGCATCATCGTTGATGCATTTAGATCCTCGATCAGGGCAATGTGAACTAGAAGTTCAAAAGATTATACATTTGCAAAGAATAGCAAATGAATTTCCTGATACATTTTTCGATACAAAGAGGATAACCAAATCTTATATACCAGCGAAAAATGCCCCAATTCGAATTGATGTCCCAGTAGGACAAGTAGCTACTAAAGTAAATTCACGCCAGAAGCGTGGCAGGCCTGTCAGTTCCAAAGACAAAAATCTTCGAAAGAAAAAGGAGGTAAATACTATTCCTGTTGAAAAAGACATAGTAAAGACACCTGCAGTTGTCCAAAATTCTGATATAATTTTAACACCAGAAGACGTTCAGGTACCTGAAAATTGTGAAAATGACGAGATCTCGATAAATTATATCTTTACAGGAGAGAAATGGGACCGAAATAAGATAATTGTCAATGAAATATTTGCATATAATGTGGCATTAAAAATCATGCATGAAAGTAAGGATCTTGAGCCAAGATCAGTCGAAGAATGTCGACAAAGAAATGATTGGCCAAAATGGGAAGAAGCCATGAAGGCTGAATTAGACTCACTTGCAAAACGTGAAGTCTTTGGACCTGTAGTCCGTACACCAGAAGATGTAAAACCTGTTGGATACCGATGGGTATTTGTGAGAAAACAAAATGAGAAAAATGAAGTTGTACGCTATAAAGCTCGACTTGTAGCACAAGATTTTTCACAGAGACTCGGTATAGATGATAAAGAAACGTATTCTCCTGTAGTGGATGCGATAACATTGCGTTATTTGGTCAGTTTATCTGCATATCATAAACTACATATGCATTTAATGGATGTGGTAACGGCCTATTTATACGGCTCATTAGATCGGGATATCTATATGAAAGTCCCTAAAGGACTAAAGATAGCTAAACCATCCAATAAATATTCGCAAGGGTTATACTCAGTTAAATTGCAAAGATCTTTATATGGTTTAAAGCAATCTGGATGAATATGGTATAATCGTCTTACTGAGTATCTGGCCAAAAATGGATTCAAGAATGATGATATCTGTCCATGTGTTTTCATAAAGAAATCTGCATCTGGATTCATTATAATTGCTGTGTACATTGATGATTTAAATATAATTGGGACTCCTGAAGAGATTCCAACAATTATAAAATCTCTGAAAGAAGAGTTTGAGATAAAAGATATTGAAAGGACTAAATTTTGTCTCGGCCTGGACATCGAGCATATAAAAAATGGGATCTTTATTCATCAAACAACATACACAGAGAAGATCTTGAAAATATTTTATATGGATAAATGGTGCACGAAATTGTGATGTCCAGGCTCAAACAATCCCTGGCAACGTGAGCAACTTGGTACGCGTAATCGTGATTACACTTTAATTATGTAAAATTCATGGCTCTTTCTTTCCCTGGCAATGGCACCAAGAACATGGTGCCAATACCATGGTTCACAACTTCGATACAACTAACCAGCAAGTGCACTGGGTCGTCCAAGTAATACCTTACGTGAGTAAGGGTCGAATCCCACGGAGATTGTTAGTATGAAGCAAGCTATGGTCACCTTGCAAATCTCAGTCAGGCAGATATCAAACAGTAATGGGTTTTCGAATTTAATATAATAAAATAGGGATAGAAATACTTATGTAAATCATTGGTAGGAATTTCAGATAAGCGAATGGAGATGCTTTTCGTTCCTCTGAACCTCTGCTTTCCTGCTATCTTCATCCAATCAGTCTTACTCCTTTCCATGGCTGGCTTTATGTGATACATCACCACTGTCAATGGCTACTTTCGGTCATCTCTCGGGAAAATGATCCAATGCCCTGTCACGGCACGGCTAATCGTCTGGAGGCATCACCCTTGTCAATGGCTTCATCTTATCCTCTCAGTGAATAATATGCTCACGCACCCTGTCACGGCACGGCTATTCATCTGTCGGTTCTCGATCATGCTGGAATAGGATTTACTATCCTTTTGCGTCTGTCACTAACGCCCTGCAATCGCGAGTTTGGAGCTCGTCACAATCATTCATTCATTGAATCCTACTCGAAATACCACAGACAAGGTTTAGACTTTCCGGATTCTCTTGAATGCCGCCATCATTCTAGCTTACGCCACGAATATTCTGGTTAGGAGATCTAAGAGATATTCATTCTAGCTTATTTCATGTAGAACGGAAGTGTTTGTCACGCACGTGTTCATAGGGGAGAATGGTGATGAGCGTCACACATAATCATCACCTTCATCACGTTCTTGGGTGCGAATGGATATCTTAGAAGCGAAATAAGATGAATTGAATAGAAAATAGTAGTACTTTGCATTAATCTTTGAGGAACAGCAGAGCTCCACACCTTAATCTCTGGAGTGTAGAAACTCTACCGTTAAAAATACATAAGTGAAAGGTCCAGGCATGGCCGAGATGGCCAGCCCCCTAAAACATGATCAAAGGATCATAAGGTAATCCAAAGATCCAGGATGGTCAAAAAGACGTCTAATACAATAGTGAAAGGTCCTATTTATAATAAACTAGTCACTAGGGTTTATATGAGTAAGTAATTGATGCATAAATCCACTTCCGAGCCCACTTGGTGCGTGCTTGGGCTGGGCTTGAGTGTTGCACGTGTAGAGGTCCTTTCTGGAGTTGAACGCCAGCTTTTGTGCCAGTTTGGGCGTTCAACTCTGGTTTTGGCTCCTTTTCTGGCGCTGGACGCCAGATTTGGGCAGAAAGCTGGCGTTGAACGCCATTTTACGTCATCTATTCTTGGCCAAAGTATGGACTATTATATATTGCTGGAAAGCCCTGGATGTCTACTTTCCAACGCAATTGGAAGCGCGCCATTTAGATTTCTGTAGCTCCAGAAAATCCAGTTTGAGTGCAGAGAGGTCAGAATCCAACAGCATCAGCAGTCCTTTTTCAACCTCTGAATCTGATTTTTGCTCAAATCCCTCAATTTCAACCAGAAAATACCTGAAATCACAGAAAAACACAAAAACTCATAGTAAAGTCCAGAAATATGAATTTAACATAAAAACTAATGAAAACATCCCTAAAAGTAACTAGATCCTACTAAAAACATACTAAAAACAATGTCAAAAAGCGTATAAATTATCCGCTCATCACAACACCAAACTTAAATTGTTGCTTGTCCCCAAGCAACTGAAAATCAAATAGGATAAAAAGAAGAGAATATACTATAAATTCCAAACTATCAGTGAAACAGAGCTTCAATCATATGAGCGGGACTTATAGCTTTTTGCCTCTTGAATAGTTTTGGCATCTCACTTTATCCATTGAGGTTCAGAATGATTGGCATCTATAGGAACTCAGAATTCAGATAGTGTTATTGATTCTCCTAGTTCAGTATGATGATTCTTGTACACAGCTTCTTTATGAGTCTTGGCCGTGGCCCTAAGCACTTTGTTTTCCAGTATTACCACCGGATACATAAATGCCACAGACACATAATTGGGTGAACCTTTTCAGATTGTGACTCAGCTTTGCTAAAGTCCCCAATTAGAGGTGTCCAGGGTTCTTAAGCACACTCTTTTTTTTGCTTTGGACCTTGACTTTAACCGCGCAGTCTCAAGTTTTCACTTGACACCTACACGCCACAAGCACATGGTTAGGGACAGCTTGGTTTAGCCGCTTAGACCAGGATTTTATTCCTTTAGGCCCTCCTATCCACTGATGCTCAAAGCCTTGGGATCCTTTTTATTTTCCCTTGCCTTTTGGTTTTAAGGGTTATTGGCTTTTTGCTCTTGCCTCTTGGTTTTAAGAGCTTTTGGCTTTTTTTCTGCTTGCTTTTTCTTTCTATTTTTTTTTTCGCCTATTTTTTTTTTCTGCAAGCTTTATTCTTTGCTGCTTTTTCTTGCTTCAAGAATCATTTTTATGATTTTTCAGATTATCAAATAACATTCTCCTAGTCATCATTCTTTCAAGAGCCAACATATTTAACATTCTTAAACAACAACTTCAAAAGACATATGCACTGTTCAAGCATACATTCAGAAAACAAGAAGCATTGTCACCACATCAATATAATTAGGCTAAGTTCAAGGATAAATTCGAAACTCATGTACTTCTTGTTCTTTTGAATTAAAACATTTTTCATTTAAGAGAGGTGATGGATTCATAGGACATTTATAACTTTAAGACAAAGTTACTAACTACTAATGATCATGTAATGAAGACACAAACATAGATAAGCACATAAAATAGAAAACGAAAAACAGAGAAAGTAAGAACAAGGAATGAATCCACCTTAGTGATGGTGGCGTTTCCTTCTTGAGGAACCAATGATGTCCTTGAGCTCTTCTATGTCTCTTCCTTGTCTTTGTTGCTCCTCCCTCATTGCTTTTTGATCTTCTCTTATTTCATGAAGCATGATGGAGTGCTCTTGATGTTCCACCCTTAGTTGTCCCATATTGGAACTCAATTCTCCTAGGGAGGTGTTGATTTGCTCTCAGTAGTTTTGTGGAGGAAAGTGCATTTGAGGCATTTCCGGGATCTCATGGTGATGAGCTTCATACGCCTCTTGAGCTCCATGAATGGGCTCTCTTGCTTGCTCCATCTTTTTCTTAGTGATGGGCTTGCCCTCTTTAATGAGGATATCTCCCTCTATGTCAATTCCAGCTGAATTGCATAGGTGGCAAATGAGGTGAGGAAAGGCTAACCTTGCCATGGTGGAGGACTTGTCAGCCACCTTGTAGAGTTCTTGAGGTATAATCTCATGAACTTCCACCTCTTCTCCAATCATGATGCTATGGATCATGATGGCCCGGTCTATAGTAACTTCAGACCGGTTGCTAGTGGGAATGATTGAGCATTGAATGAACTCCAACCATCCTCTAGCTACAGGATTGAGGTCCAATCTTCTTAGTTGAACCGGCTTGCTTTTGGAGTCAATCTTCCATTGAGCTCCTTCTACGCATATGTCCATAAGGACTTGGTCCAACCTTTGATTAAAGTTGACCCTTCTAGTGTAGGGGCGTTCATCTCCTTGCATCATGGGCAAGTTAAACGCCAACCTCACATTCTCCGGACTAAAATCTAAGTATTTCCCCCGAACCATTGTAACATAGTTCTTTGGATCCGGGTTCTTACTTTGATCATGGTTCTTGGTGATCCATGCATTAGCATAGAACTCTTGAACCATTAGGATGCCGACTTGTTGGATGGGATTTGTTAGAACTTCCCAACCTCTTCTTTGAATTTCATGTCGGATCTCCGGATACTCATTTCTTTTGAGTTTGAAAGGGACCTCGGGGATCACCTTCTTCTTGGCCACAACATCATAGAAGTGGTCTTGATGGGCTTTGGAGATGAACCTTTTCATCTTCCATGACTCGGAGGTGGAAGTTTTTATCTTCCCCTTCCCCTTTCTAGAGGATTCTCCGGTCTTAGGTGCCATCAATGGTAATGGAAAAACAAAAAGCTTATGCTTTTACCACACCAAACTTAGAATATTGCTCGCCCTCGAGCAATAAACAAAAGAATAGAAGAAGAAGAAAAAGAAATATAGAGAGGGAGAGGGAGATGTGGTTCGGCCAAGAAGGGTGTAGAGGGGTGTGTTGTGTGAATTTGATGAAGAATGGAGGGCTTTATATAGGGAAGGGAGGGGGGTTAAGGTTCGGCCATATGGGTGGGAAATTGGTTTTGAATTTTGAAGGTAGGTGGAGTTTATGAGGTAGGTTTATGGGGAAGAGTGGATGGATGGGAGTGGTGATGAGGTGATGGGGAAGAGAGTTTGAGGTAATTGGTGAAGGGTTTTTGGGGAAGAGTGTTTATGGGGTTGTGTGAAAGAGTGTGGTGAGAAGAAGTGAGTGGAGGTAGGTGGGGATCCTGTGAGGTCCACAGATCCTGAGTGGATCCTATGGGGTCCACAGATCCTGAGTGGATCCTGTGGGGTCCACAGATCCTGAGTGGATCCTATGGGATCCACAGATCCTGAGGTGTTCAAGGATTTACATCCCTGCACCCATTAGGCATGTAAAAATGCCTTTGCACCCAACTCTGGGCGTTCAGCGCCAGGTTGGTGGCCATTTTGGGCGTTCAACGCCCATTTGTGTGCCATTTCTGGCGTTGAACGCCAGAACCATGCCTGTTCTGGCGTTCAGCGCCTAGAAGCTGCCCATTTTGGGCGTTCAACGCCAGAACCATGCTCTGTTCTGGCGCTGAATGCCAGACAGATGCTCCTCCAGGGTGTGATTTTTCTTTTGCTATTTTTGATTCCGTTTTCAATTTTTATATTTATTTTGTGACTCCACATGATCATGAACCTATAAAGACATATAATTAAAAAAAATATAGTTAGATAAATAAAAATTGGGTTGCCTCCCAACAAGCGCTTCTTTAATGTCAATAGCTTGACAATGGGCTCTCATGGAGCCTCACAGATGTGCAGAGCTTTGTTGAGACTCTCCAACACCAAACTTAGAGTTTGGATATGGGAGTTCAACACCAAACTTAGAGTTTGGTTGTGGCCTCCCAACACCAAACTTAGAGTTTGACTGTGGGGGCTCTGGTTGACTCTGCTTTAAGAGAAGCTTTTTCTGCTTCCTCTCCATGGTTGCAGAGGGAGATCCTTGAGTTTTAAACACAAGGGAGTCTTTATTCCATTGAAGGACTATTTCACCTCTGTCAACATCAATCACAGCTCTTGCTGTGGCTAGGAAAGGTCTTCCTAGGATGATGGATTCATCCTCTTCCTTTCCAGTATCCAGGACTATGAAATCAGCAGGGATGTAAAGGCCTTCAACCTTTACCAACACGTCCTCTACTTGTCCATAAGCCTGTTTTCCTGAATTATCTGCCATCTCTAATGAGATTCTAGCAGCTTGCACCCCATAGATTCCCAGTTTCTTTATTACAGAGAGGGGCATGAGGTTTATTCCTGAACCAAGGTCACACAGAGCCTTAAAGATCATGGTGCCTATGGTACAGGGTATTATGAACTTTCCAGGATCCTGTCTCTTCTGAGGCAATGTCAGTTGATCCAGATCACTTAGTTCATTGATGAACAAGGGAGGTTCAACTTCCCAAGTATCAATGCCAAAAAATTTGGCATTCAGCTTCATGATTGCACCAAGAAACTTGGTAGTTTGCTCTTCAGTAACATCCTCATTCTCTTCAGAAGAGGAATACTCATCTGAGCTCATGAAGGGCATAAGGAGGCTTAATGGAATCTCTATGGTCTCTAGATGAGCCTCAGAGTCCTTTGGTTCCTCAGAGGGAAGCTCCTTATTGATCACTGGACGTCCCAGGAGGTCTTCCTCCTTAGGATTTGCGTCCTCCACTCCCCTTGTAGGTTCGGCCATGGTGCTTATGTCAATGGCCTTGCACTCTCCTTTTGGGTTCTCTTCTGTATTGCTTGGGAGAGTACTGGGAGGGATTTCAGTGATCCTTTTACTCAGCTGGCCCACTTGTGCTTCCAAATTTCTAATGGAAGACCTTGTTTCATTCATGAAACTCACAGTGGCCTTAGATAGATCAGAGACTAAATTTGCTAAATTAGAAGTATTTTGTTCAGAGCTCTCTGTCTGTTGCTGAGTGGATGATGGAAAAGGCTTGCTATTGCTAAACCTGTTTCTTCCACCATTATTAAAGCCTTGTTGATGCCTTTGATCCTTCCATGAGAAATTTGGATGATATCTCCATGATGACTTATAGGTGTTTCCATAAGGTTCACCTAAGTAATTCACCTCTGCTATTGCAGGGTTTTCAGGATCATAAGCTTCTTCTGCATAAGAAGCCTCTTGAGTACTGTTGGATGCAGCTTGCATTCCATGCAGACTCTGAGAGATCATATTGACTTGCTGAGTCAATATTTTATTCTGAGCCAATATGGCATTCAGAGTATCAATCTCAAGAACTCCCTTCTTCATAGGCGTCCCATTACTCACAGGATTTCTTTCAGAAGTGTACATGAACTGGTTATTAGCAACCATGTCAATGAGTTCTTGAGCTTCTGCAGGCGTTTTCTTTAGGTGAATGGATCCACCTGCAGAAGTGTCCAGTGACATTTTTGATAGCTCAGATAAACCATCATAGAATATATCCAGGATGGTCCATTCTGAAAGCATGTCAGAAGGACACTTTTTGGTCAACTGTTTGTATCTTTCCCAAGCTTCATAGAGGGATTCACCTTCTTTCTGTCTGAAGGTTTGAACATCAGCTCTAAGCTTGCTCAGCTTTTGAGGAGGAAAGTACTTGGCTAAGAAAGCCGTGACCAGCTTATCCCAAGAGTTCAGGCTATCTTTGGGTTGAGAATCCAACCATAATCTAGCTCTGTCTCTTACAGCAAAAGGGAAAAGCATGAGCCTGTAGACTTCAGGATCTACTCCATTAGTCTTAACAGTATCACTATCTGCAAGAATTCAGTTAAGAACTGAAAAGGATCTTCAGATGGAAGTCCATAAAACTTGCAGTTCTGCTGCATCAGAGAAACTAATTGAGGTTTCAGCTCAAAGTTGTTTGCTCCAATGGCAGGAATGGAGATGCTTCTTCTATGTAAATTGGAATTAGGTGCAGTAAAGTCACCAAGCATCTTCCTTGCATTATTATTATTTTCGGCTGCCATATCCTTTTCTTGTTCGAAAATTTCTGAAAGGTTATCTCTGGATTGTTGTATTTTAGCTTCTCTTAATTTTTTCTTCAGAGTCCTTTCAGGTTCTGGATCTGCTTTAACAAGAATGTTCTTGTCCTTGCTCCTACTCATATGACAAAGAAGAGGGCACAGAAAAAATAGTAATAATAATATGGATCCTTTATACCACAGTATAGGGATCCCTGTGTGAGTAGAAGAAGAGGGGGGACAAATATTGTAATATAATGGAAGAAACACAACTGTGAGGATGGCAGAGATGTGAGATGAGATGTTAGTAGATGAATAAATAAATAGAATGAGGTGAGAGAGAAGGAATTTTCGAAAATGATTTTTTTTAAAAAGAGTTAGTGATTTTTGAAAATAGTTTTTGAAAAAGGTTAGTAAAAATTTTTGAAAATTAAGATTTAAAAATTAAAAATTAAAATAATTAATAAATTAAAAAGAAATTTTGAAAAAGGGGGAAGATATTTTCGAAAATGAGAGAGAGAGAGAGTTAGTTAGGTAGTTTTGAAAAAGTTAAGAAACAAACAAAAAGTTAGTTAGTTAGTTGAAACAAATTTTGAAAAGATAAGAAGTTAGGAAGTTAGAAAAGATATTTTGAAATCAAATTTTTTGAAAAAGATAAGATAAGAAGATATTTTGAAAAGATATGATAGGAATTAGTTTTTTGAAAAAGATTTGATTTTTTTGAAATCACAATTAATGACTTGATTCACAAGAAATCACAAGATATGATTCTAGAACTTAAAGTTTGAATCTTTCTTAACAAGCAAGTAACAAACTTCAAATTTTTGAATCAAAACATTAATTGATTATGTTATTTTCGAAAATTTGATATAAAAATAAGAAAAAGATTTTTGAAAAATATTTTTGGAATTTTCGAAAATAACTAAAATTTTTGAAAAAGATTTGATTTTTGAAAAAGATTTTGAAAAAGATAAGATTTTCAAATTGAAAATTTGATTTGACTCATGAGAAACAACTTGATTTTAAAAATTTTTGAAAAAGTCAATCCAAATTTTCGAATTTGATGAGAGAAAAAGGGAAAGATATTTTTTTTTATTTTTGAAATTTTTATGAAAAACATGAAAATTATGCAATGCATGAAATTTTTAGATCAAAACAATAAATGCATGCAATAATGCTATGAATGTCAAGATGAACACCAAGAACATTATGAAGATCATGATGAACATCAAGAACACATTTTTGAAAAATTTTTTTATGCAAAGAAAACATGTAAGACACCAAACTTAGAAATCTTTCATGTTTAGACTCTAACAAACGAAAAATGCACATGAAAAACAACTAAAGATGCAAAACAAGAAAACATCAAGATCAAACAAGAAGACTTACCAAGAACAACTTGAAGATCATGAAGAACACTATGAATGCATGATATTTTCGAAAAATGCAAGATGCATATGCAATTGACACCAAACTTATGATATGACTCAAGACTCAAACAAGAAACAGAAAAAATATTTTTGATTTTTATGATTTTCTAATTTTATTGGATTTTTTTGAAAATTATATGAAAAAGAAAAAATAAGGATTCCAAAATTTTTAACATGAATTCCAGGAATCTTGCATTGTTAGTCTAAAGCTTCAGTCCAGGAATTAGACATGGCTCACTAGTCAGCCAAACTTTCAATGAAAGCTCCGGTCCAAAACACTAGACATGGCCAATGGCCAGCCAAGCTTCAGCATTTAACACCAGAGTATATTGCTCTTGATAACAAATTGCAAGCCTCAGTCCAAATAAATTTAGACATGGTTTTACAGCCAGCCAGGCTTTACATGCTTCATGAAACACTAGAATTCATTCTTGAAAATTTTGAATAAATTTTTTGAAAACATTTTTATATTTTATTGAAAGCAAAAGAAAAAAAAAATTTTTTTGAAAGGTTTTTGAAAATTTTTTGAAAAGAAACAAAAAAGAAAATTACCTAATCTGAACAACAAGATGAACCGTCAGTTGTCCAAACTCAAACAATCCCCGGCAACGGCGCCAAAAACTTGGTGCACGAAATTGTGATGTCCAGGCTCAAACAATCCCTGGCAACGTGAGCAACTTGGTACGCGTAATCGTGATTACACTTTAATTATGTAAAATTCATGGCTCTTTCTTTCCCTGGCAATGGCGCCAAGAACATGGTGCCAATACCATGGTTCACAACTTCGATACAACTAACCAGCAAGTGCACTGGGTCGTCCAAGTAATACCTTACGTGAGTAAGGGTCGAATCCCACGGAGATTGTTGGTATGAAGCAAGCTATGGTCACCTTGCAAATCTCAGTCAGGCAGATATCAAACAGTAATGGGTTTTCGAAATTAATATAATAAAATAGGGATAGAAATACTTATGTAAATCATTGGTAGGAATTTTAGATAAGCGAATGGAGATGCTTTTCGTTCCTCTGAACCTCTGCTTTCCTGCTATCTTCATCCAATCAGTCTTACTCCTTTCCATGGCTGGCTTTATGTGATACATCACCACTGTCAATGGCTACTTTCGGTCATCTCTCGGGAAAATGATCCAATGCCCTGTCACGGCACGGCTAATCGTCTGGAGGCATCACCCTTGTCAATGGCTTCATCTTATCCTCTCAGTGAATAATATGCTCACGCACCCTGTCACGGCACGGCTATTCATCTGTCGGTTCTCGATCATGCTGGAATAGGATTTACTATCCTTTTGCGTCTGTCACTAACGCCCTGCAATCGCGAGTTTGGAGCTCGTCACAGTCATTCATTCATTGAATCCTACTCGAAATACCACAGACAAGGTTTAGACTTTCCGGATTCTCTTGAATGCCGCCATCATTCTAGCTTACGCCACGAATATTCTGGTTAGGAGATCTAAGAGATATTCATTCTAGCTTATTTCATGTAGAACGGAAGTGTTTGTCAGGCACGTGTTCATAGGGGAGAATGGTGATGAGCGTCACACATAATCATCACCTTCATCACGTTCTTGGGTGCGAATGGATATCTTAGAAGCGAAATAAGATGAATTGAATAGAAAACAGTAGTACTTTACATTAATCTTTGAGGAACAGCAGAGCTCCACACCTTAATCTCTGGAGTGTAGAAACTCTACCGTTAAAAATACATAAGTGAAAGGTCCAGGCATGGCCGAGATGGCCAGCCCCCTAAAACATGATCAAAGGATCATAAGGTAATCCAAAGATCCAGGATGGTCAAAAAGACGTCTAATACAATAGTGAAAGGTCCTATTTATAATAAACTAGTCACTAGGGTTTACATGAGTAAGTAATTGATGCATAAATCCACTTCCGGAGCCCACTTGGTGCGTGCTTGGGCTGGGCTTGAGTGTTGCACGTGTAGAGGTCCTTTTTGGAGTTGAACGCCAGCTTTTGTGCCAGTTTGGGCGTTCAACTCTGGTTTTGGCTCCTTTTCTGGCGCTGGACGCCAGATTTGGGCAGAAAGCTGGCATTGAACGCCAGTTTACGTCGTCTATTCTTGGCCAAAGTATGGACTATTATATATTGCTGGAAATCCCTGGATGTCTACTTTCCAAAGCAATTGGAAGCGCGCCATTTCGATTTCTGTAGCTCCAGAAAATCCACTTTGAGTGCAGAGAGGTCAGAATCCAACAGCATCAGCAGTCCTTTTTCAACCTCTGAATCTGATTTTTGCTCAAGTCCCTCAATTTCAGCCAGAAAATACCTGAAATCACAGAAAAACACACAAACTCATAGTAAAGTTCAGAAATGTGAATTTAACATAAAAACTAATGAAAACATCCCTAAAAGTAACTAGATCCTACTAAAAACATACTAAAAATAATGTCAAAAAGCGTATAAATTATCCGCTCATCAATAAATCACATCCCTTGAGTACCCCAATGATCATAAGATCTTTGGATGTGGAAAATGATCAATTCCGTCCTAAAGAAGAAAATGAAGATATCCTTGGTCCTGAAGTACCATATCTTAGTGTCATTGGAGCGCTAATGTATCTTGCAAATAATACAAGACCCGATATATCATTTGCTGTGAATTTACTAGCAAGATATAGTTCCTCTCCAACCAGAAGATATTGGAATGGAATCAAACAAATCTTTCGATATCTTCATGGAACGATTGCTATGAGATTGCTTTATCCCTATGGATCCAAGTTACAACTAGTTGGCTATATAAATGCTGGATACTTGTCTGATCCACACAAAGAGAGATCTCAAACAGGATACCTGTTCACATATGGTGGTACAGTTATATCATGGAGGTCCACGAAACAGACGATAGCAGCAACCTCCTCTAATCATGCTGAAATACTAGCAATACATGAAGCTAGTCGCGAGTGTTTTTGGCTCAGAAGTTTGATCCAATATATTCTATCATCATGTTGACTGATTGATCATAAGATAGCTCCAACTGTCCTGTTTGAAGATAATACAGCATGCATTGCTCAACTTAAGGGCGGATACATCAAAGGTAATAGAACAAAGCATATTTCTCCCAAATTCTTCTTCACTCATGATCTTCAAATTCAAGGGACAATAGATGTCCAACAAATCCGCTCAAGTGACAATCTGGCAGATTTATTCACAAAGTCACTCCCAAAATCCTCCTTTAAAAGATTGGTACATGAAATTAGGATGCGCCGATTTCGAGACATTAAATGATGTCAACAAGATGGGGAGACTGCACTCTTTTTTCCTTGGTCAGGTTTTTTTTCCTATTGGGTTTTTCTTGACAATGTTTTTAATGAGGCAGTCCCTATCACAAAGGATATTGTACTCTTTTTCCTTCACTAAGGTTTTTTCCCATTGGATTTTTCTTTAGCAAGGTTTTAACGAGGCAATAATTCTAAATGAGCATCTAAAG
Organism: Arachis hypogaea; assembly: GCF_003086295.3. Taxonomy (NCBI): domain Eukaryota; kingdom Viridiplantae; phylum Streptophyta; class Magnoliopsida; order Fabales; family Fabaceae; genus Arachis; species Arachis hypogaea. Next base: position 27,674,909 of record NC_092046.1, read on the forward strand.
AGGAGTATTGTCATAAGATCAAAATAGTCAAAGTGGATGCCCATTAATATGGGCGGCTGATTTTGTTCTTGATACTAAATTACTCAACTTCTCAATGCAAACTAGAATTAATGAAGTTGAGAATGTAAAACTTTCTTCGCCTATAAATAGAGAAGTGACTGAGGAACAATACACACAGCAATAAAAAATATTCTCTTCTCTCTTTATACATTACTAATATTTTCTCTCTCGCTTTCTCTTTACTGCATATAAATTATTGAGTTAATTATATTAATATTAGAGTATTCTATTTACACCTCTTTATTTTATATTATATCTTCCTTATTTATTTATTCCACAACAGATTCATGTTTTTCTACTTTTCAAGATTGAGTCTCGTTCTTCATCTTTAATAGTTAGAAGTATTGAAAAATATTCTAATTCTGTTTTGGATTCTGTTATTATTTTAAAAATTTTAAAATTGGAATTAGTTTGAAACTCATCTCGTAATCTTCAATTGTTTAGAACCAATTTTTGAATACGTGACATTTAATTTAGTCAGGAATAACTTTTTAATATTATGTGATTTTAAATCAAAATCGTGCTTAACCTCTTCTCTTAATTAGTTGACCAAGGAATTGGTGATTAATTAAGTTAAAAAAATAAAATTGCCTAGGAATTGAAATTTAGTTATAAATGATTTGCTCTGAAAAGATTTTTAAATGAGTCAAAGTAGAAAAACACAAGAATTATTTTTTCTAAGAGTTAAACATTTTTAAAACCTTTAACATCTCACCCATTGATTACTTTCCTAAATCCACAATTAAATTACATGGGATATTTCTCAAGGCCAGAGAATGACTCATACTTTTCTGGATGGAGGAATCACCCTAATGTTAGTTGGGAGAATCAATGACCAGGATACTTTAATTTTTTTCATCAATAGAAAGTAAACCTAATGCGATCCCAAAAACCTCTTGAGCTTGTTATAAAGAGATTATCTCAATCCATTGTTGAGTTTGCTCTGGAAAGACTATCACAGTCTACTGCTGAGTTTGTTCAAAAAATCCAAAACTTCATGTAAGAGACAAGAACAAACTTTAAAAACTAAAAAATCTCCATATAAAATTTAGAGGTATAAGTGAAACAAATTGCCAAACAATTGACAGCGAAACCAACAAATTCTTTTCTAAGAGAAAAATGCCAAATCTTATAGAGAAATGCTAGGCAATTGATGTAAGGAATTCATACTCTAGTGAATCAGAGAGATGCATGAGAGTTGATTTGATTAACTCATTGATCCAAGAAGTTCTTAAGAAAATATCCCTTAAAATTTTTTCATAGGGAAGAGCTGAAAGATGAGTTGCCAATAGAGAAGACACCTTCAAATAACACCAATGAGAGAGAGAGGGACTGCTGCAAGTATTGAGAGAACATAAAACTGCTATTGGATGGACAATTAGTGATCTAAAGGGAATAAGCTCTATTATATGCATGCACAAAATTTCACTAGAGAAAGATTCTCAACATGTGGTGCAAGCACAAAGAAGACTTAATCCAACAATAAAAAAAGTTGTTCACAAAGAGATAATAAAGTTGTGGGAGACAATCCAATTAGTAAGTATCTTTTTCTTTTCCTTTCTATTAAAGCCCTTTCTTTTAATTAATTATGGAAAAAAAAAAGAGAAAAAGAGTTGGCGCCTAACTTCAAAAGTTGAAATTTGGCGCCTTTGAAGAGGCAAGGAAATTGGGGCCCAACGCCTGGTGCCCATGCATTAGTGGCGCCCAGGAGTCCAAGTCTGAGATTTATTCCCTTAAAGTGTCTCTAAATTCTTATTCAAGATTACATGCATGGTTATTTTTATTTGTATGATCAAACCCACCATTATTTTGTTTGTCATCCTTTTACTATTTTTCATCTTTCTTGTCTAAGCAAACACATGCATTCTCATACCACTTAAAATATTTAAACTTAGAAATTTGACAAATTTCTAAATTTAGTGTTAGTGGTTAAGAAAAAAATATGGATTTGGAATGCAACAAGTGTTCAGTTAAGAAATTAACTAAATTTAATTTGATGAAGACAAACATTATTTAATTGGGTAAATCACCCAATTAGTTTTGATTGAGTTTGGTTAAGCGTTGCAGGCCAAAGAGTCAGCAGCCCAATCAGAAGGAAACAAAAACAATATTTTTGGTGGATCTCTAACCAACAAAGCCCAATGAAACTAAGCAAAGAAATCAAATGGGCTGAATAGAAAGAAGCTAACCCAAGCCCGAGTTGCTCACCCAAGTTGATCCCTCCAAGATGGTACTTTCCAAAGCCAATGTTCACTTTTTGCAACGGTCAGAATTAGAGAATAGAGAGAGAGAGAGCTCCGTTCCTCATTCATTCACCATAGAAGAAAGAAAGAGAAAGCTTAATCCAAAAGGCAAAGGTCTAATCACCTAAATCAAACTATTTCAAGTTAAGTCAGAAGCTAAAGGTGATTTGTTTCCATTTGTATGTAATTTACTTTCTTCACTCCATCTCCAACTCTTTGCTACTCTAATTTGGGATAAATGGAGAAAGTGGTTTCTGATAATCACTGCTATGAATCAAAGGCCAAAATTATTTCTTGGGGACAAAGTTGTAGCTCAAGGGTTCAGATCTGGGATTACCATTGAACAACTTTTTCTCTACTTACCGGAGGCTTTCAGTCAAGCAAAAAGGCTCAGATTTAGAATTCCTAATTTAGGATTAATTGAAAATAGTGAAAGCGTAAGTTGGTGAAGCACACAGCTCGAGGAGTTGACTTAGAAGAGAGCAACTCAGCAACATAGAAAGAGATACAAAAGAAATTTTTTTCTTCTTTCTGAAAACAGTGAGAGAGAACCAGAGTTTTGAGTTCTTGTTCTGAGAAGCTAATCTGTGAAGAGTTCAACATGTTGGACAGTGTTTTCTAGAGAAAGAAGCATTCAGCCAATGTGAAGAACTTAATCAGTGTTAGCACAATCCAGTTCATCTTATAGCAACAGTGTCTGTTGAAGCATCAATCTCCTTCATGTTTTACAGATTGTAATTTCATTTTTAATGTATAACTTTCTGTAATTCCTTGAGTGGAAAAAGGCTAAAAGTGAGAAATCAAGAAAAATCTTAAGGGTGTCAAGAGACTGAGTGAAACACTTGAGAGAAAAGCCTAGAGTGATTTTAGATTTCTTTAGGTTGATTATTATGTCATGTGTCTTGTACCTGTAAGATATCCCTTTCTAAGTTGGGTTAGCACTTAGAGTGGAGAGTTAGGTATTATCATAACCAAGTCAAGTTAGGATAGAACTTGAGAGGGAAAGGATTGTGTCAATCTTGTGAAATTGGTGCATGTAATACTTTAATTATAGTGAAAATTCCACCACTATTGTGGTGGAGACTGGATGTAGGTTGCATTGCACAAGGTAACTGAACTAGGATACATGCTGGTATCATTCTTCTTCTCTTTCTTTATGTTCTGTTTTCTGATATTTATGAGACAAAACAAAATTGTCTCATAAAGTTTCCGCTGCACAGTTCAAACAGATTCTAAGTGAAAGCTTATAATTAAAGGCTTATTTCATTAATGTAAAAGAAGGTCATAGATTCAACCCCCACTTCTCTAAGCCTTCTACAACCTTCAATTGGTATCGAGAGCTAAGGTCTCAAGAATCAAGCTTCACCGCTTGGAGCAAAGGTCCAATGTCGAACAACTTGGGCACAACCACAGTTGCCTACACTCTAATTGAAGGCCAGTTAAACAATAGGCTTCCCTTCTTCAACGGGAAGAACTATGCCTACTGAAAAGAGAGGATGCGAATCTTCATCCAATCCATTAACTACAACATATGAAAGATTATTGTAAGCGGCCCTAAAATTCCAACAAAAACAAGTGCTGATGGAGTGCTGACTCCAAAAGAAGAAACTGAATGGAATGACAAAGACAAGAAGAAAGTGGAGCTGAATGCTAAAGCCGTCAACCTTCTTCACTATGCTATCATCTTTGAAGAGTATCGAACGGTGTCTAGATGCAAGATAGACAAAGAAATCTAGGAGAAACTCCAGGTTACACATGAAGGCACTAAACAGGTCAAGGAAACGAGGATTGATATGCTGCGAAAAAAGTACGAGATATTCAACATGAAGGATGGAGAAAGTATTGATGAAGTGTTTGAGAGATTCTCAATCATAATCAATAACCTTGATGCTATGGGTACAAACTACTCAGAACAAACTCTAGTAAAAAAAATCCTAGAAGCCTCACAAAGGAATGGGAAACGAAGGCCACTGTCCTAGCCGTAAGCAATAATCTAAGTCCCATAACATATGATGAGCTGAAAAGGAAACTCCTTGCCTATTAAACTACACACACAAACTAAGACTCAAAGAAAAAGGGAATAGCCCTTAAGTCAAGAGTTGAATCAAAAGAAAGTGAGTCCAGTCACAGTTTTTCAGATAATAAACTTGTGTTTTTTGTTAGGAGACTTAGATGACTAATGAAGAACAAAGGCAAGTTCAAGGGCTCAAGCTCAAAGGAATACAAGAAGGATTTGAGCAAAGTAATATGTCACCATTGCAAGGAGGCTGGACATCTCAAATACAACTGTCCGAAACTTAAGAAGGAGGACAAAGGAAATAAAGAAAAGAAGAGAGTGTTCATGGCATCTTGGGAAGATCTTGAAAATGATTCGGATGAGGAAGAGGACTCAGAATACGAAGCTCAAATCTGCTTCATGGCTGGTGAAGATCAACTTGATGAGGTAAATTACTATGACTTGCCCATAGATGATTTACATGTCATAATTGATGATCTCACACTAAATTCTGCAAAAGTGTTGGAAAAATACAATAAATGTAAATCTGAAAAAGAAATATTGAAAGCTGAAAATGATTTTGTGAAAGAGAATGTGAAGGAATCCGAATGTGCTTTGGACGTTATTGAGAAAAACAGATTTCTAAAATCTGAACTTGAGAAACTAAAAGGAAAGCATATTGTGGATCTTTCTTAAGAGCTTATTGCTGAAAATAAAAGATTAAATGAAATGATTAAAAGATTGAACAATGATTTAACAAAAATTGCTCAAAGTTCCAGTAACTTGGACAAATTACTTGCAAATCAAAGACCATTGTTTGAAAAATCTGGGTTAGGATATATGACAAAAGATTATGCATTTTTTGATAATCTTTCAACAAAATTTATAGCCTCTTCTTCAAAAATAAAATCCATCATAAACAAATCTGGTCTGGGACATGTTCCCTCCTATGAAGAGGAATTTGAAAAATATTATTTTGATGAAACTACATCATCTTCAAGGACTGAACCTACATCAAACAAGTTGGGTATGGGCTATATCTCAAAAAATGAAGTTGCTTTCAAAAACCCACATTTTTTCAAGAGAACTTTACAATTAAGAAGCCCATATGAGTTTAAAAATTCTGGTTCTGATGCATTTACAAAAAGGAAAAGCAACAAAAAAATTATTTTGTCAAGAGAAATGCTTATCCTTCAAAAATCAGAAAAACTCAACCTTTTAATCATTTCCAACATCGAAATAAAAATCAATTTCAGCAACATGTTTCAGGAAATCATTGCTTTAATTGTAAGAAAACTGGTCACTCTTACTTACAATGCTTCATTGAAAAAATAAAAGTAGGAAACCAAATTTATAATGTTATTTGTGACCTTAATGCACTTGGGCAACCAAGGTGGATTAACTTCAAAGAATCCATAATTAATTTGGATACCTAAGGTTGATTGAAATCATATGCAGATTTGCCTAGAATCCAAGAAAAAGAAAGATATGTGGTACTTAGATAGTGGGTGTTCTAGGCGCATGACTAGAAGGTCAACTTTCTTCATCAAACTAAACAAGTATGATGGAGGTTTTGTGACCTTTGGAGATGATGGAAAAGGTAAAATTGTTGCTGTTGGAAAAGTAGGTAATGATCACTCTACTTTCATTGATGATGTCTTTTTGGTAATGGTTGAAGGCATAATCTTTTGAGTATAAGTCAATTATGTGATTTGGATTATTTAATGACTTTCAAAAGATTATAATGTTGTGTTGTGAATGAAAAGACCAATGATGTATTGTTCATTGCTAAGCATTGTGATAATGTGTATGGACTTACTCTTGATGAATTAAAGGATCAAAATATTGCTTGTTTTCACTCTAAAGAATCTGAAAAGTGGCTATGGCACAAGAAATTGGGCCATGCTAGCATGTTTCAAATAAACAAGCTTGTCAAGAAAGGATTAGTGAGAGGTCTTCCTTTGATAAAATTTGACAAAGACATCACTTGTGATACTTGTCAAATGGGAAAACAAATAAAGAGTTCATTTAAATCAAAGGAAGACATCTCTACTAAAAAACCACTTGAATTGCTACATATTGATTTATTTGGTCCAACAAGAACTCAAAGCTTAGGTGGTAAACACTATGGTTTAGTAATTGTGGATGACTACTCTAGGTTTGGTTGGGTTTTATTTCTTGCACACAAAAATGAAGTCTTTTCGGATTTTGAAATTTTTAGCAAGAAAGTTCAAAATGAAAAGGATTTAAAAATCACCTCAATAAAAAGTGATCATGAAACTGAATTTGAAAACCAATTATTTGAATCCTTTTATGAGAAATTTGGAATATCACACAACTTCTCTTGTCCAAGGACACCACAACAAAATGGTGTTGTAGAAAGAAGAAACAGAAGTATTCAAGAGATGACAAGAGCCATGCTTTACAAGAGTAATGTTCCAAAATTCCTTTGGGCTGAAGCGGTTAACACAGCTTGCCACATTTTGAATAGAACTATCATAAGAAAATTTTTGAGCAAAACACCTTATGAACTTTGGAAATGTCACCCACCAAATTTAAATTACTTGCACGTCTTTGGTTGCAAATGTTTTGTTCTAAATAATAAGGATAATTTAGGAAAATTTGATCTAAAGGCATATAGTGTTTATTTGCAGGATACTCCACAAATAGTAAAGCATATAGAATTTATCATCAAGATGCTAGAATGGTTGAGGAGTCCATATATGTTATATTTTGTGACACTAACTTGGTTCAAAGTATTTTGGAAGATTGTGATGCAGGCATTCAGATTCAAAAGAATGATGAAAAAGGCCAAAATCATGAGAGTGAAAATTCTGAACAAAATGAATCTGAAACTACAACTGCAGGAAATTCTGCAGGAGACAATTCTATTTTGTCTCATGAATCTGGTGAACATCTTAAAACCACCAGTTCATTGAATCCCTCAATGACCGAATATGCTACTAAGTCCACAAGACCTCGTGAATGGAGATTCCTCAAGAACTATCCTCAGGAATTTGTCAATTGGGATATCTCACATGATGTCAAAACTCGTTCCTCCACTAGAAAAGCAAATGAAGAAACAAACATTGCTTTTCTCTTTCAAATGGAGCCTCAAAACATCAAGGAAGCTCTTGATGACCCATCTTGGGTAAAGGCAATAGAGGAAGAGCTTTATGAGTTTGAAAGGAACCAAATTTTGGACATTAGTTCCAAAGCCAAGTGACAAGAAAGTGACAGGCACCAAGTGGATATTCAAGAACAAGTTGGGTGAAGATGGAAGCATTGCTAGAAATTAAGCAAGATTGGTGGCACAAGGAAATGACCAAGAAGAGGGAATAGATTTTGATGAATCCTTTGTCCCTATTGCCTGAATAGAAGCCATAAAACTTCTTCTAGCTTATGCTACTTATTGTGGTTTCAAATTATAACAAATGGATGTGAAATGTGCATTCTTAAATGGTGTGACAGATAGAGAAGTGTATGTGGCACAGCCACCTGGTTTTGAAAATAAAGAATTTCCTAACCATGTTTTCAAACTTTCTAAAGCTCTATATGGATTAAGACAAGCTACTAGGACTTGGTATGAGAGACTTAGTTCTTTTCTTTTGAAAAATAGTTTTCAAAGAGGCACCACAGACACTACTCTATTTATTAAGAATTCTAATAATTCTTTCATTCTAGTCCAAATATATGTTGATGACATTATTTTTGGATCAGCAAATGAATTCCTTTGTACTGAATTTGGAAACCTCATGACAAGTGAATTTTACATAAGCATGATGGGTAAACTTAATTTTTTCGTTGGCCTTCAAATTAAGCAAATAGAAAACGGTATTTTTATTCATCAAGAGAAGTATGCCAAGGAACTAGTTAAGAAATTTGGTATGAAAAATGCCAAACCCATGGGAACACCCATGCATCCTAATTCAAAATTAGAAAAGGGTGAAACTAAGAAAGATGCAGATGAGACTAGGTATAGAGGAATGATTGGCTCTCTTATGTACTTAACTTCCTCTAGACCTGACATTGTGCAAAGTGTTGAAATATGTTCTAGATTCCAATATAAACCTAAAGCATCACATCTTTCTGCAGTTAAAAGAATTATTAGATATGTTCATGACACATCCAATTTTAGTTTATGGTATCCTAAAATTGATGAGTTTTCTACAGTTGATTATTGTGATGCAGACTTTGCTGGAGATAGAGTGGATAGAAGGAGTACATCGGGCATATGCTATTTTCTTGGGAAGTCCCTAAACGTTTGGTCAAATAAGAAGCAGTCTACAGTGGCTTTATTCACTACAATGGCTGAGTATATTGCTGCTTCTTCTTATTGTTCTCAGCTTATTTGGTTAAAACCTCAACTTTCTGATTATAAATTAAATGCTGAAAATATTCCTTTGTTATGTGATAATATGAGTGCCATCAATATTTTCAAAAACCCAGTTTTGCACTCTAGAACTAAACATATTGAGGTGAGATTTCACTCAATAAGAGAACATGTTCAAAAGGGGAATATTAGCATTCAATTTGTTAAATCAGAAGATCAATTAGCAGATATTTTTACCAAACCTCTAGCTGAAGACAGATTTTGCAAGCATAGGACTAATCTAGGGATTTTGAGTCATGATTCATTGTTTGCGCATTGCTGATGTGTTTGTTGAAGTTTTTATCTCACAGGTTAGGATGAGACAATTCTGGACAAATAAAGAACCATCTTTCTAAACTTCTTTTTATGGGCTCTAAGGCAAGTGCTGAATCATCTGGGCCAACCTTAAAATTCAGATTCTGTGTGGTTCAATATGATTCCTTAAACTAAACCACCTCTGGGCCCAAATGAGTGTTACATTGTCCACATGTCATTTTATTTTGTCTTCTAGTAAAAAGGTTTCATTTTTTAAATCAATAATTTATTTTTAAAATAAAATCAAATCATCTTTTGTGATGTTAAGTCTTTTCAAATGTCTAGTCAAAGTGATGCAGTTGCTTAGGTACAAGAAACCTCATTTTTCTTGGCAGTTACTAAACCTTTCTCATCATAAAGCCTTCCACTAACCCTTCATTTTCTTTCCCACTATCATTAGCGCTTCTCCTCATTCAAAACCAAGGTTCAACCTAATGAGAAAGAAAACCATTCTTCAAAAGCCTCCTCGTGAAAAGGTTCTCAAGATTTCAGCAAATTCGAAACCCTCTATACACTCCCAAGACCAAACCTTTACACCTTCAACTTCTCCTCTTACATCTCCTTCACGCACAGAACCCATGGCTCAAACAAAGAACCCTTCAAGGACGCCTCCTTCGTTCAATACAACCGCTCCAACCAGCGCACCTTCCAAGCCTAGCACCTCAAAAGGGAAGTGTCCCACCACTGAGGAACGTGATCCTGAATCTTCTAGACCTAAGCCTAGGTATTTTTCTACTCGTCCACAGAGAGGTAAACCTCGTATACCTCTTAAATATGTTAGGGAACCCTCCATTGATCCTTTTGCACACAAATCACACTTCATGACCTCTCAATCAAACTAAAACCTTCATCGTTTTAGATCTGCCATGAATAATGATTTCTATGAAGGGGTTATTGCTCATCACACATTGTGTCCCATGTTTCTTGTTGATTTACCAAATCTGGAAAAGAAAGTTTTTGAGTTTGTTGACAATCTTATTTTTTTGGACTGGAACCACATTTTTAAAATCCAAAAATCAGTTTACCCAGCTTTAGTCAAGGAATTTTATGCTAACATGACCTATCATGAAGGGAGTGTTCATTCCTATGTAAAAGACCGTGACATAATTCTGAATAATAAAACCATCAGTGATTCTCTGAAATACACTAATGTGGGTGCACGTGCCTATACATCTGGTAAGTGGGATGAAGGGGTAGGTCTCTCTTTCAATGACATTTTGGCCTATGTATGTGAACATATTTCTTTGATTGATAATATCACTCCAACTCACAAAGCCCTGGGTTACACTTGTGCTCAGTTGCACCGTATAGTGAACCATAACATCCTTCCTCAGAATGGCTCATATCAAAGGGTGTCTTACACTGATACTCTAGTTTTGTATCATCCTTCAGTTTTTTTTATGTTTGAACTTTCAATTGACACTTTGCTGTAGGTCTTGACATCTTCCAAGTTAGATATTTTCTGTTTTTCTCCCTTGATGACAAAATGGGGAGTAGTAAAAAAGAAAAAGCATGAAATTATTGCATGATAGTTAGTTGCTCTCTGATGTAGTAATGCTGCTCTGTTTTATTGCATAATAGCTGATCTATTTTGGATTTAATTAATTTTATCATGATATTGCTAAAATATTTTGTTCAAATTTTGCTAAGTTTTGTTTGGTATTGGAATGGATTTAAGTTGATGATGATGTACATTCTCTTAGTCAAGTTAATTTGTGTGTAGTACATCGTTGTGCTCTCTATAAGAATATGCAAATAGAAAAGAAGAAAAGAGCACCCATCAAAGGGGAGCAACTCCTGAAAAGGAAAGGGGGAGCAACACAAAAACAAGTAACATCACTCAAAGGGAAGTTCTTTAACTTTATTCAAATTCTATTCCATTGATCAATATTACAATTATGTTTGTCATCAAGGGGGAGATTGTTGAGTTAAGAAATTAACTAAGTTTAATTTGATGATGACAAACATTATTTAATTGGGTAAATCACCCAATTAGTTTTTATTGAGTTTGATTAAGTGTTGCAAGCCAAAGAATTAGCAGCCCAATTGGAAGGAAATAAAAATAAGATTTTTGGTGGATCTCTAACCAACTAAGCGCAATGAAACCAAGCAAAGAAATCAAACGGCTGAATAAAAAGAAGCCAACCCAAGCCCGAGTTGCTCACCCAAGTTGATCCCTCCAAGATGGTACTCTCCAAAGCCAACGTTCACTTGTTGCTACGGTCAGACTCAGAGAACAGAGAGAGAAAGCTCCATTCCTCATTCATTCACCATAGAAGAAAGAAAGAGAAAGCTTAATCCAAAAGGCAAAGGTCTAATCACCCAAATCAAACTATTTCAAGCTAAGTTAGAAGCTAAAGGTGATTTATTTCCATTTGCATGCAATTTACTTTCTTCTCTCCTTCTCTAACTCTCTGCTACTCCAATTTGGGATAAATGGAGAAAGCGATTTCTGATAATCACTGCTGTGAATCAAATGCCAAAATTGTTTCTTGGGGACAAAGTTGTAACTCAAGGGTTCAGATCTGGGATTACCATTGAACAACTTTTTCTCTGCTTACCTGAGGTTTTTGGCCAAGCAAAAAGTCTCAAATTCAAAATTCCTAATTTAGGGATTAATTGAAAATATTAAAAGGGTAAGTTGGTGAAGCACACAGCTCGAGGAGTTGACTTGGAAGAGAGCAACTCAGCAACATGGAAAGAGATACAAAATAAATTTTTTTTCTTCTTTCTGAAAACAAGGAGAGAGAACCAAAGTTTTGAGTTCTTGTTCTGAGAAGCTAATTTGTGAAGAGTTCAACATGTTGGACAGTGTTTTCTAGAGAAAGAAGCATTCTACCAATGTGAAGAACTTAATTAGTATTAGTACAATTCGGTTCATCTTATAGCAACAGAGGATGTTGAAGCATCAATCTCCTTCATGTTTTTACAAATTGTAATTTCATTTTTAATGTATATCTTTCTGTAATTTCTTGAGTGGAAAAAGGTTGAAAGTGAGAAATCAAGAAAAATCCTAAGAGTGTCAAGAAGCTGAGTGAAACACTTGAGAGAAAAGCCTAGAGTGATTTTAGATTTCTTTAGGTTGATTATTATGTCTTGTGTCATGTACTTGTGATGTACCCCTTTCTAAGTTAGGTTAGCACTTAGAGTGGAGAGTTAGGTATTATCATAACCAAGTCAAGTTGGGATAGAACTTGAGAGAGAAAAGATTGTATCAATCCTGTGAAATTGGCGTATGTAATACTTTAACTATAGTAGAAATTCCACCACTGTTGTGGTGGAGACTGGATGTAGGTTGCATTGCACAAGGTAACTGAACCAGGATACATGCTGGTGTCATTCTTCTTCTCTTTCTTTATGTTCTGTTTTCTGATATTTATGAGACAAAACGAAATTGTCTCATGAAGTTTCCGCTGTATAGTTCAAATAGATTCTAAATGAAAGCTTATAATTAAAGGCTTATTTCATTAATGTAAAAGAAGGTCATAGATTCAACCTCCCCTTTCTCTAAGCCTTCTACAACCTTCAACAAAAATACAACAAGAAGAAAGCTCAGGATAGTGATAGAGATTGAAAGTGGTAACCTTATTCTTTTTAGTGTTTAGTCATATATCTTACTCTTTCATTTTTTTTCTTTTGTATAATATTTTCTTTATGTTTTTTGTGAGTTTTATTTGTTTAAAATTCTGTCTTTTTTTTTCAGTAAATTACTTATGTAAAAAGAGAGTATCTAAATGAAAGGAATTGATTAAAAAAGAGATCAAAATGAAAATGGTGGTTCTTAGAAGTATAGTTATATTTCATGAACCAAAAGTATTTAAATGGATCTCGAGAAAAAGGAGATAGAATCTCCATAAACAAAGTTTTGAAAACATTATGAGAATCCAACGTTCAAATCTTTAAAGCAATTCAAAAAATAAAAAGGTATGTGAAGATCGAAAAATCCAAAAGTGATAAGACTTTGAGCACCATTGACTATAGCCCAGTTATGTGCCTGTAATTCTTGTGTTTCATGGGTAGTGTTCCGAGGGTTACCTGAAACTGAAGGTCGATCTCGGATGAGATCTGCTGTAGTGGCCGGAGCTGTCATGTCCGACTTGTTGGATCTGGTGGAGCTGGAGATGCTGCTGATCCTTCGTCATCGGAGGGTGGTGGTACCTGCAAGAGACTCCGATGCCTAAGTTAGTACGGGCTTTAAGCAGGTATTTTGTGTAGAATCAGAGTATGAGTTATACCTGGGTGCTCCAGTGTATTTATAGTGGTGTGGGCTGACCTTTCTAGGTAAGATAAGTTAGTTATCTTATCTTATCTTTAAGTGAAGTCATCTTATCTCTAAGGGAACCGCCTAGGCCTTAGCTGCCTTTAGATTGGGCTGTGTCCCTTCATTTGGGCCTACTTTGGGCTTCTTATATCGATTTGGCCGAACTCTTTTACAGAAGAGGTCGGGGGACCTGACCTGAAGAGGTCGGTCGCTTTTTCTTCAATCAGTCCGGGTCGGATAGCTCGACCCAGGGTATGAACAGTGCCGAGCTCGACTTTTCCCTTTAGGGTCATGTCCCTTAGACTTTTGATCCTTTTGAGGAAATCAAGCTCGAGCATTTCGCCTTGGGTCAATCTCCAGTATGACTCCTGGTAGGTTTATCCTTTAAAATGCCAAGCGTTTCCTTCCCTTATTTGTAGCGCGTGTTTTTGTTTCCTTGGAAATGTGCGAGGGTTTAATGCTTATTAACTCCTCTTGCCGTTCCCTCTACACCTTTTACCTTTCATTCTGAATTTCAAAAGACTTGCTTTCAGTTTCTTCTTCTTCTCCTCTCTCTTTACCCTTTGCTTTCGTCATTTCACTGAAGTGCTTCATCCCCTCTGCCTTCTTCAGCTCGAGAGTGTTCGATCATTGCCCCCTTTGTTTCCTCTTTCCTTACAGTTTGATACCTCTTCCTCCATATTTTTATTTCGATGATTTGTCTTGGTATTTGCATGTCTGTGAAAACTTTGGCCAAATCTGCTTTTTTTTAAAAAGGCTTGATCCTAAATGTTGCATTTTTTATTAATGCTGCGATTCTCTTTTCTTGCCCCTAACTCATTGCTTGCTGTAGCGCTTTGTTTTCGTATTTTCGCGTTTCCAAGCCCTCTATTTTCCTTGCCTCAAAGCGACTATTCGGTGTGGATTGCGTCGTTCTTCACTTGAGCCGTTATTATCTTCTCCACTACAGGTTAGTGTTTTCTTTCTTTTCTCTTTTTACTTTCGACAACTATGCATGCTTTCGATGTAAGCCTTTGACTTTGTGTTTGGATTTTGCTTTGAAAAACTTTGATTCTTTTGCGAAAAGATTGCGTCTTTTTGTGTCTTGTTCCACGACTTGTGATTTTTCCTTGTCGCTCGTTGTTGAGAAGAATGTGTGCCTTCTGGTAATCTTTCCTAGGGTTTTTGTTGTTGTTCTTGTTTCTTTTCACCGTTGTCTGGCTTCTTCTTGCTCTGGCTTAACAATCTTTTGATGATAAATTGTCAGTAGTAAAGGTTGTAACTTTGATGTTGTTGTTGGTGATGATGACTGGAGAAGGATTGTGTTTTCTTTGTTGTGAGATATTTAGGGCGTAGATCGTCTTCTTTCCTTGTTCTTACCTTGTTACTACCTCCAAAGGATGCCCCTAGATTTTAGTGTTCGATAGAGATTTGCGTTGGCCAGTATGATAGTAATGACCATGGGATCATCATGTCCCGGGATGATGCCTGCTGCATCTTCTTGGGTAAAGGTGATAGTGGGGAGGTCGGATGACCTCTCTCCTTCCCCAACATGATATACCTCTTTAAGGTGTCTTTTGCAAGATGATTTAGAGATCCCTCCCCCTGCGAATCCTCCATTTATCATATGAACATGTCTCTCTGGAGTGTGAAGTGGTCGTTCAGCCCGTCCGACCTCTTCGTCCCTTCTTCTTTTTCTTGGCTCATCTACTTTGTTGGCTAAGTATCGGTTTAGTCGCCCTTCTCTCGCCAATTTTTCTATGACATTCTTTAAGTCGAAGCATTCGTTAGTAGAATGTCCGTAAATTCGGTGGTATTCGCAGTACTCTGTCCGATTTCCCCTCCTTTCTTGCTTTTGATTGAGCGGGGTGGTGGGATCTTTTCAGTGTTGTATATTTCTTGGTAAACATCCACAAGGGAGACCCGAAGAGGGGTGTTACTGTGGTATTTTCTGGGTTTTTCACTGGGTTGATCTTTTTTCTTGGACTCTTTATCCTTGTCTCGAGAGGGGTAGGAGAATCCAGATTTTGAAGTTCCTCCTAATTGAGAATTCTCCTCCATGTTGATATACTTCTCTGCCCATTCTTGTACTTCGTTCAGGGATGTTGGATGCTTTTTTGATATGGAATGACTAAAAGGTCCTTCTCTCAGGCCATTGATGAGGTCCATAATAGCTGTTTCTGTGGGCAGACTTTGTATGTCCAGACACACTTTGTTGAATCTTTCCATGTAGTTGCGAAGACTTTCCCGATCTCCTTGCTTGATTCCTAGTAGGCTCAGGGCATGTTTGGCTTTGTCCTTCTGGATGGAGAATCTGGCGAGGAATTTTTTGCCTAGGTCGTCAAAACTGGTGATGGATCTAGGGGGTAAGCTGTCGAACCACTTTATTGCTGTCTTTGTTAAGGTGGTCGGGAAGGCCTTGCATCGAATGACGTCCGAGGCGTCGGTGAGGTACATTCCGCTTCTGAAGTTGCTGAGATGATGGCTTGGGTCCGATGTGCCGTCGTATAAGATCATGTCAGGAGCTTTGAAGTCCTTTGGGATTTTAGCTTTCATGATTTCTTTAGTGAATGGGTCTTGATCTCTGTGGGAGTTGTCATCACAATTGGACTGAACTGTTTTAGCTTTGAGGTCAGCCTCGAGCTTTAGGAGTTTGTCTTCCAACTCTCGGCATCGTCTAGTTTCTCTCCGGAGGTCCCTCTCGGCTTCGCGCTGGTGTTCAGCTTCTTTTTCGAGCTGTTTGAGACATTCCTGTTGAGCTTGTAGGGCATCCAGAATTTCTGTATTTGGTGAATGCTTATCTCCATTTGGTTGAGATGTGTCTTTTGGTGTGATCTCCGCGTTTTTATGCGGCATTCTGTTTTCCAAATCAGAGTCATGGTCGTTGTTAAGGTTGTCCACCATGATGATGGAATGACTTCCAGGGTCCCCGGTAACGGCACCAATATTCTGAGGGTTACCTGAAACTGAAGGTCGATCTCGGATGAGATCTGCTGTAGTGGCCGGAGCTGTCGTGTCCGACTTGTTGGATCTGGTGGAGCTGGAGATGCTGCTGATCCTTCGTCACCGGAGGGTGGTGGTACCTGCAAGAGACTCTGATGCCTAAGTTAGCATGGGCTTTAAGCAGGTATTTTGTGTAGAATCAGAGTATGAGTTATACCTGGGTGCTCCAGTGTATTTATAGTGGTGTGGGCTGACCTTTCTAGGTAAGATAAGTTAGTTATCTTATCTTATCTTTAAGTGAAGTCATCTTATCTCTGAGAGAAACTGCCTAGGCCTTAGCTGCCTTTAGATTGGGCTGTGTCCCTTCATTTGGGCATGCTTTGGGCTTCTTATGTCGATTTGGCCGAACTCTTTTACAGAAAAGGTCGGAGGACCTGACCTGAAGAGGTCGGTCGCTTTTTCTTCAATCAGTCCGGGTCGGATAGCTCAACCCAGGGTATGAACAGGTAGTTAGATCCGAGGGGTGTCTCATCACTCGATAACTTGGGCCAACTGGTTCGAGATTGTCGATTGAAAGTCCATATTAAAGAGTTTTCTTGAGACAAAGCATTTAGAGTCCAAAGAGGCTCTGGCATCTATGTTTGGATGGATAAAATTCTAGTTATGTGCTTATGGTGTTGGTTGTGTCAAGAATAAGCTTGGGTAACTAGATCCTAAGAGTGCTTTATCATCCGATAACTTAGGCCAACTGACCGAAATTATCGATTGAAAACCCACTAAGAGCTGTCTCAAAACAAAATACTTAAAGTCAAAGACTTCAAACATCTTTCTCTGATTAAGTTATTAAGTAACTGCTTCCAAGGTCATACAATTCTAAGAGGATTTTTATAATACAATTCTAAGAGGATTTTTATAATACAATCCAGAACTAAATTTTTGAATATTCTTGATTCTGAAGTATGCAAGATTCATAAAAATAAGAGAAGTTTGCATGTAATCATAGAGGTCATCATAAACTCCTCTTTTAGTAGTTTTCTTAGATTTAAATCAAAGTTCTTATGTTTTTTATGAAGTTTTTGTATCTGATCATATGTTTGGAGTTATTTTAGAAATATTATATATTCAGGATTATTTTTCAAAAGAAATAAGGAGAAGAAAAGCAACTAAGGAAGTCCCCAATTGAACAAAAAAAAAACGGCACCAGAACGCCCAGAATTTGATAAAACGGGTGTCCAATGGCCAAATCCATCAAGCTCAGTGCCCAAAATCCAAAGCCAGATGCCCAACTACCAAGCCTAGCACCCAACATCAAAACCTGGCGCCTTTGATCATAAACAAGGGTTGGCGCCCAACTTGGAAGGGTGTTGCAGCGCCATCCAAGTTCAAAACACTGGTGCCCAACGCTCAATTCCAAAGCCCGGCTCCAAGTAACTTTACACTTTCATTGGTCCAAAAGTGCATTCAAGTCAAGCACCAATCACCAAGCTTAGCGCTTAGTACAATGTTCACTCCTAAGAAGCTCTAAACTAAACCAAAAATTCAAGATTTAAATGATTAGTTAGCTTTAACTTCTTCTAAAAAGATAATATTTGATTTAGTTTTAGTTTATATTTGAATTATTGTTTTTAGCTATCTTATCTTTCAAAGATAAGATTAGATTTAGTTTTAGAATTTGAATTCTAGGATAGAAGTTAGGATATAAATAAGTGAATGAATAGTTCATAGAGATCATGGAGGATCCTCGGTCCCAACCATCATTATCCAACATCTCATCAGTTTTAGTTTATTTTCATCATGAGTCACTAAACCTTCTCTATTAAATGTTAGGAGCTCTATTTGATTTCATGAATTAGTAATGTAAGTGTTTTCTTTATTTTGATTCATGATTTTCTACTTTTTTTAATATTGAGTCTCGTTATTCATCTTTAATAGTTAGAAGTATTGGAAATATTCTAATTCTGTTTTAAATTCTGTTATTATTTTAGGAAATTTAATATCGAAATTAGCTTGAAACTCATCTCGTAATCTTCAATTGTCAAGAACTAGTTTTTGAATACGTGACATTTAATTCAGCTAGGAATAGTTTTTGAATATTATGTGACTTTAAATCGAAACCGTGCTTAACATCTTCTCTTAATTAGTTGACCAAGAAATTGGTAATTAATTAAGTTAAGAAAAATTAAATTGTCAAATAATTAGAATTTTAGTTATAAATAATTTGCTGTGAAATGATTTTTGTATGAGTCAAAGTAAGAAGACACAAGTATTATATTATTTAAGAGTTAAACATCTCTGAAACCTTTAACATCTCACCGACTGATTACTTTCCTAAATTCACAATCTTTTTTTTTTCATTCACAATCAACAATCTTCTTCACCGTTCTTTGCTTCTATTTCAAGATTCACAATCATCTTGCCAATGTTTGATCAATCTAATTAGAGATTCAATTAAACATTGCTTGATTCAATCCGTTAATCTTCATGAAAACGATGTCCACTCACTGTGGTATTACTTGAAGTGATTTTATGTACTTGCCAATATCCAAGTGTATCAATTTTGGCTCATCAAATTTTTAGTGCCATTGAGGGGATTAATTGAGATTAACAATATACATTCAGTTGGATCACTAAATTAGATTTTGTTTTATTTTATTTTATTTTATTTTATTTTTGTTATTCTGTTTAGTCTTCTTTTCTTCTTTATTCTTTTTCTTTATTCCACACGGTGCATTTTATTTCTTTTTATTTGTGTATACAAAGGAAGTGATGGAGATAGATACCATGGATACAATCTTAACACTCCATACAAATATGTTTCAACATATTTTCTTACTCACAAAACAAGTAGAACAAATGTACGTTATTACGTATGACTTATGTGGAAGAGCATACATGAATGAAGAGTGTGAGCTATTCTTTCAGTTGTCCATCGAGCAAGTAAATTACATGAGACATTTCTCAAGGTCAAAGAATGAACCATACTTCTCTAGATGGAGGAATCACCTAATGTTGGTTAGGGGAATCAAAGACAAGGATACTTCAATGTTTCACACCAACAGCAAGTAAACCTAATGCGATCCCAAAATTCTCTTGAGCTTACTATGGAGAGACTATCTCAATTCACTGTTGAGCTTGTTATGGAGAGATTATTACAGTCTACTGCTGAGTTTGTTCAACAAATCCAAAACTTCATTTAAAAGACAAGAACTAAATTCAAAAACCAGAAAATTTTCATATAAAATTTAGAGGTACAAGTGGAACAAATTGCCAAATAATTGAACGAAGCCAACAAATTCCATCTCAAGAAAAACAATGCCAAATTCTATAAAGGAATGTGAGGTACTTGATATAAGGGATCTATAACTTAGTGAATCAGAGAGATGTATGAGAGTTGATTTGATTAACTCATTAATTTAAGATATTCTTGAAAAAAAGGTTCTTAAAAATTCTCCACAGCACTTAAATTGAAGACAGAAAAAAGTTGAAAGATAAATTATCTAGGGATGTCAATGGGGCGGGGGAGGGGGAATGCCTCCCTGCTCCCCATCTCCGCCCCCAGAATTAATCCCCGTCCCCGTCCAGTTCCCCGCCATGGGGAAATAATTGTCCACATCTTCGTTTTTCGCGTTTTTCGCATTTTCTGCGGGGTCCCATTCTCCATCTCCCTATATTTAACATTCATATGGAAAATATAATAAAAAAATATAAAAAAACAAAAAAAAACAAACTACAAAATATTATTACAAACACACAAACATATCTTATCCATGATTATAAGTCCAGAAATATAACATAACAAATCATAGTCCATAAAATAAAATCTTGAACAATAGGGTTAGGGTTTTTTAATGAGTGAAATTACTAAAAGAACCCTATATTAAAAATAAAGTAAAGGTTATTAAATAAGTTTAAAAATTCGAAAATTTATCGGGAATGGGGCGGGGATCTCCGCTTGGGTCCCGCGCCTGTCTCGGAAGAATTTCACTCCCCATCCCCATTCCCACAGAAAAAATTTTCCACCATTGGAGCTCATTCAGAGCTGTCCCCGCGGGAATCCCCACCTCCTGAAAATTTTTGACACCTCTAAAATTATCATTAGAAAAGACATTTTCAGAGAGAGAGAGAGAGAGAGAGAGAGAGAGAGAGAGAGAGAGAGAGAGAGAGAGAGAGAGAGAGAGAGAGCTGTCCCCGCGGGAATCCCCACCTCCTGAAAATTTTTGACACCTCTAAAATTATCATTAGAAAAGACATTTTCAGAGAGAGAGAGAGAGAGAGAGAGAGAGAGAGAGAGAGAGAGAGAGAGAGAGAGAGAGAGAGAGAGAGAGAGAGAGAGAGAGAGAAGAGAGAGAGAGAGAGAGAGAGAGAGAGAGAGAGAGAGAGAGAGAGAGAGAGACTGCTTCAAGTATTAAGGAATTGAATTGAAGCATATTGTTTTGGTTACTCTTTGAGTATTGAATTGAAGCTTAGATAATGTGATATCTACCTCTCTTAATTCTCACGTTCCTCCTACAAACAGCACAACCCTCACCATTCACCAACCACATTCATTCACAGTAGTTCACAAGCCCAACTACAACTTGTCTTTGAAATATAGGAATGAAGAAGTCGGAACCCCATTGTGGAAAAGGCACTCTATATTGGTCCCATTCCCATATTTTGCCTTAGAATGTAGCTTTTCAAGCTGAAGCATAAGCTGTTTGGTCAATTTTTTAGGGAAGCTAAGTGACTGAGGAGAGATGTTGGTTTTGTACTTTTTTGTTTGGAAAGAACAATGCCAAATTATTTGTTAACCTAATCATAAACTGCTAGATATTCTTCCATTTGTTTCACCATCACCAACAACCACAAGCACCAACATTCAACGCCTAATAATAATAATAATAATAATAATATTGTGATAAAGATATTAAGTTTTTTTATAAAAAAAAATTGATTGGATAATATTACATTAAAGTTGTTCTTATTCTTAATAATCCTTAGAGTCTTACAACTTATTTGTATAAATTCTTAAATCATGAGAATTAAGGCAAAGCCCTGTATGTATTACGGGACAACTTAGTGTTGGTAATGGAAGAATGAGAACATTGATCTTGAATCTATGCAGCTCACAAGATCGTCTTCTTCTTGATGTGGTCAAATAGCAAAGCGCCTCCATTATTGTCACACACTCGCACTCGAATCTATTATATCTAATTATCTATTATTTATTATCTATCTTTAATTTTACAATAAAAATGTGCCACATATCACTCTCTTATTATAATTGGAATCAAATCTTTTTTTTTAAAATTAAAAAATTCTTCTCTCCCTCTTACAAATTTTACAACTAAAATGTACCACATGTCAGTCTCTTATTGTAATTAAAATTAATATTTTTCTCCAAAATTAAAAAATTTCTTCCCTCCTTCTTACTAATTTTACACTCAAAATGTGTCACATGTCACTCTCTCATTGCAATTGAAATCAAATCTTTCTTTCTAAAATTAAAGAGTTCTCCCCTCCTCCCTCTTTTTTTCTTTATTTCTCTCGTTCCTTCAACTACTTTATCTATTTTATATATCATTATCAATATCAATGACTAATTACTAATTTGACAATCAAAATGTGCAACATGACATTCTTTAATTGCATTAAAATTAAAATTGAAATTAAAATATACCTATATTATGTATCATATATTACTATCTAATTTAATAATCAAATGTGTCACGTGACACTCTCTTATTAAAATTGAGAAAAAATATTTTTTTTTTCAAAATTAATAAACTCCTTTTTTCTATTTCTCTCTATTATTTTTACTCTATATATAATTTATATTTTATATTAGTAATTTGATAAATCAAAATATGTCATTTGATATTTTTAAACAATTAAAATATTTTTTTTCTAAAATTAACAAATTCTTACTCTCACTCTCATTCTTCATCTTTATCTTTCTTTCTCTTTTCTCTCATTCTCTATTTTTTCTATCTTTCTCTTCTACAGAAAACCAAATTAACAAAATAATATAATTTAAATAAAAATATTATTATTATTGTTATTATATACATAGTTTTTTAGTTTTTTATTTAGTTTTAAATTTTTATCTCTTATCTTTCTAATCTATATTTTCAATTCTCTTCTTTCAAATATTTATTATATATAATTTGGAGAAAATACTAATGTTATAATTAAAAGTTAGAATCAAGATTTAATTGTTTTAGAAAAATTAATTTTGAGTTAATTTTATAACCATCAGTATAATTTTTTATGCTAATATCTAATTATAATTTTATATACATAGAGAAAAAAATTATTATTTTTAAATAACAAGTATAAAAATTAATTATTTCTATTTGTGCAACAGACTTAACAGTTAACACCTAATTAAATGTAAAATTATACACGTTAAATTGTTTTAAATTTTAGCTAACAAATGTTAAAATTAATTATTAATAAAAAATTAGACTTTTTCATATAAAAATAATAACTAAAATTTTATTATTTGATTTTTTATTTACAGATATCTTGATCTCTTTAGTCAGAGACTTTTGTCAACCTATGACTTTCTTATATAAAAGTAGTTTGATTTTATAAATCTTTTGTGCTGTGCAAAATTTATATTATCAAAATTAAGTAGACCGTAATTTTAAAAAAATTATATTCCCGTAATATTATTACGGGTAAAAATACTAGTTAAATAACTAATAATGTTGGTTGGACCAATCTTTCGACTATAATTCACACCTTATTTTATTTTTACTTCCAAAAATGCATAATTAAAAAAAAACACTTTCAACAATATAATGATTGTAACCAAATCTTGTTAGTTCCATGGGTTTAATTTATCCTAAAGAAATTTGAAGCATTTTTTGGAGGATACAAATTGTTTTAGATAAAATATCGATTACTATTATAAAAAAAAAACGTTGAGTTCATACCAAAAAAAAAAATCTATTCAGATTGGCATGTAATAAATAAAATTATGAAAAAAAAAATATTCATTTACAGATTGTTGTTGAATGAATCAGTCTTGTAATTTTAAAGCCAATTTTCTTTGTATCTAAGATTTCATGAAAGAACTCTTTTTAAAAGGAGAAAAAGGATATGGTTAGCAAAAAATAAGTTAGCTTATCATAAATTTCCAACGACATTCTCAATTGAATGTTAAAACAAGTCCAATGTTAACTTTTGAAAGAATATAACGTTTGTAAGATGCTGAATGTTGAAAAAAGAAATAAAAAAAGCCAAAAAAAATAAAACGTGAGTTTATTAAGTTAATAGTCAAAATCGTCTCTAAAAAATATCTCGATCTTTATTTTTGTTTCCGAAAGATAACCAATCTACTCACATTCGTCCTTTCTCATCTTTTTTGCTGAGTTAGCAAACGTTTGCTGACGTATGTCGTTAACTGTCAGCATGGCATATAATAAAAACAATGCAGTTTTGATACAATATTCTCCTAGCCTTGAAACGTCATCGTTTAGTGTCTAGAAAATAGATTCAAACGTTGCAAAGTCTAACCCCCCTCTAATATCAACTATCTCTTTCTGTTTCGCTCCAAAATGTATCGTCTCCTTCAAGATGTCTCCTAAACCTTTTACCCAAGTTCTGAAACACCCCATCAACACTCGTTAGTGTTGGTTGACAATTACAATAGAAGAGTTGTCGTTACTAAATGCAGAGTTTTTTTTTTTTTTTTGGGATCAATTTCTTGCAAGGTTCTCGACCACAAAGGGAGAGATGGCATCACTATAGATGCCAAACAAACAATACAACCATAACCAATGTATAAGAAGGATCATGCACAAAACAACACCTAAAGCAAAACACCTTTTATCAGACTCAAACCACCACAACTCCAAACAAAATACTACCCACTCCACCAAAGAAGAGATGCCTTGTCCCAATCTCTAAAGTCCCTTTGGCATGGCCATCAAGACAAAAAGAGAATGGAACCACACACAATCCAAAGAAATCTGTATTACTAGCAGCAGTTATTCTACTAGAAACGGTCACACCAATAAATTCTTTGACAATCTTCCGATTTTACAAAATTTTTCCAAAAACTGAAGTGCTTGAAATTAATCAATTTTGCAAAATGAATCTGTAAATTTTTTAAATTATGCAACAAATTCAAGAATTTATTTCTTTCAAAATTAAAGTTTCATTGTTTGTATTCTTTTCTTGATGCCCAATGTACTAAATTTGGATTATTTGATATCACCTGCAGGTCTTTAATTTTACCAATTGACTCTGCCAAAATAAATTGTATCACATTTTTCACTCCCTATATTTCAGCAGCTACCAAATTACCTGCATTACAGAACTCACAAAGAAAAGCCACCAAATAATTATTTGCATTTGTAAGATATCTTCCCGTTGCAACCAATTGCAACCAATTGCTTTTCATGGATAAAATCAACACAAAGCCACCAATGCAAATTGTTTTGGTTACTCCTTTGGGTGATATCTCTCTTCATACTTATTTTTTTCACTTGCACCCTCTCTTGGTTCCTCCCTTTGATATAGCCATCCCACTCTTTCCAATAATATTTTATTTCCTCCCAAATCTTATCCTAGAGCAGCATTGATAGTGGAAGAAGCCGTTGCGACGGTGAGAGATAAGGATGAATCTCTCTTTTGGACACTAGGAGAACATTATATCAAAACAGCATCGTTTTAATTGTGTGCCACGCTGGCAGTTAACGACACACGTCAGTGAATGTTTATCGACTCAACGAAGAAGATGACGAAAGGACGAACATGAACAAGTTGGTTATCTTTCAGGGACGAAAATGGAGATCGAAGTATCTTTCAGAAACAATTTTGACTATTAACTCTGAATTTATTGGATGAAACATTAAACTAAGAATTTGAATCCTTTAAATTTTGATTTTTCACTTGAGAAAATAAAATATGATCTCTCACCCTTGAATAATTTTTCTCTCATATTTTCTCTTGGTCTCACCTATAAAATAAATTATAAGAGATTACACTTTATTCTCAAAAATAAAATTTAAAATTTAAAAAATCCAAATCTTAAATTAAACATACACTTAAATATCAAGTCTAGCTTTAAAAAAAACGATTTCAAGTCCAAAATAACAAAGCGCTTTAGATTTAGAAAATTTCAGGACCAAAAAGAGAGGGAAAAAAAAGTGAATTTCTTCGAGATACAAAGATTATCTTTCAAGTGGTGAATTTATGTTTGATCAAGATTTGAAAAAAAATGAATTTCTTTATTTAATAATCTCACCTTAAAATATTTTATTGGCTCGATATATTTGACACTAACATTTCAATTTGATATTTATTAAGCATCTTTCATTCTTATTTTTTCACATGATATATTAAGAACAATAAAAATAAAGTACTTACCTTATAGATTAATCATCAAATCAAGGTATCTTGATGAATAACTTCGTAATCAATTACTATAACTTGGAAGAAAATATCATATTTAAAAAGTTCTAAACATTTTGAAAGTGTGTTGACACTCTAATAGTAATAATAGTAGAAATATATATAATATAAACACTTATTCAAAAACAATAAATATAAAACTATAATTTCTCTATCAGAAACCTGTAGAGATTATTTACTAGAATGATTATAAAGATTATAACCATTATATATATATAAACACTGATTCAGAAAAAATAAATAGAATTATAATTTCTCTAACAAAGACCTCTAGAGATTATTTACTAGAATGATTATAAAGATTATAACCATTACTCAAATAAATACTAAATAATTGAAGGAACTCAAATAAAATAAAACTAAAGCTAAAATATACTTAAACCTAAACCATAACATCTATATGCCTAAAGCTACAAACTATTAACCTAACTGAAACGGACAAAGACCTAACTAATAACTATTGACTATTAATTAAAAAAATGTAGCACTGCTAACGATGATGATTAGGAGAAGGAAAAGAAATTGTCAATTCACCCTTAGAAGTGGAAATCCTCTTCCCACTTGGAGAAGAAGTTTTGATGGTCATGGGAGACCTATCACTTCTGCCTCGGCCTCCAAGAACATCTGTCATTTCCTGGTCCGAAACAGCTTGAGAATGCTTAGGTGGCTGAGACCAACGAGTGTTTGGTTTCACCTCTGACAATGAACTGTCACAAAAAGAAAAAATAAAAAAATGAATCAAGTCGGTACTAATAAACAAAATCATCAATTTTATCATTTCAAAGCTAACAAAAAACAGCATTTCCAACCTAAACAGAGGGAATGGCGTAGAGATTGGAATAAAATCTGGATGATTATCGGAGTTCTGAACTTCAATTATCTGTGATGCTTTTTCAACAACTTTTCCACAGGCCTCTGTTTCTACTTCTAGCTGGGCTTCTACTCCCATAGAATTAGCGCCTGAAACAATAAAATAGTTAGATTCTGATGGGTATTTAATTTGCAAAAGAAGGGACAACTCACCCTCCTTTCTACCAAATGTGTTCTTACACCCTTCACATCTACAGCTTAAAGAGCATCCAACACCAGCCTTTGAAAAACAAAACACTACCATTAGTAACTAATATTATAACTAAAACTAAAGCATTCATGATATATATCAAGGATAGATGAATACCTGAAAGCATTCACAGTATTTCTTTATGCAGACTGATTGTTTGCAGTTGCATCCCCTCTTGTGTCGTGCTGGTGCTGGAGTTTTATTTGGATCATTCTGAAAGCGAAAAATACATAAATCAGTAAATTTTTAGAACCAGGTTAAATTCCAGCCAACATAGAACGAGAGTTGAAGTTTAATTTCTGACCCCAATTTCAGGTTCAGGAATGACTTTAGGAGCAAAAGCCAGAGGATTGCGAGACTCGATCTGCTTGTGAGCTTGAATGACTTTGTCTTTATGAACAAGTTTGTTGCAGCAATCCTTACATGAGCAGTTGCCTGTGCAGTAGTCACGAGCAGCAAAGCACTCACAATATCTTATCAACAAAAAGTCATAAGCAACAAAAAAAACTATAAGTTCGATTTCAAAGGCATGTCACATTATAACTAACTGCTAATTAATTTACTGTTATTATTATTTGATTTTAAATCACTCTCATCTTACAACTTCAAACACTTTGATTTCTTGCACTTGCAACGCTTGCAGTCTCCATGTCTTTTCTTTTTGGGACTATTCTGACTGACATCATTAACAGTGGAATCTAATGCATGAGAATTATCCTTAGCTGGCTGAGGCCCAATGTTTGATGAATCCACTTCTATTGCTAGTGGTTCCTGATGTTCATAGCTGGTATAGATTTGCACGGAAGTGCAACTGGGAAGATTAAGATGAATTCCGCAAGACGACTCATCATTACTTATGACTTCTTTGTCGGGTGCATTCAAATGTAAGCCAACTGCAGGCATAATGCATTGCTGTGAACTGCTTTTGCGTTTTGCAGAAACCAGTTGTTTTTCATATCCAAGAGAACCGGATTTTAAATTATCATCTGAGTTCTTCCTTTGCACACTGTCAGTCTCAAAGTCTAGACATCGCCTCCGTGTACCACAGTTCATTACAGAAACAACCTTCAAACAAAAGAAATAGAACTTCAAATAAATAATTTACTTTTGCCATGCATACTACAAAGTAATTGGCTAAAATCTAGAGAGGCTAGAATTATAATTTATAAATGCAATGTTCACAACTAAGTATAATATGCATAATTCGTCACAACAGTAACAAACTTATCTACCTCAACATTTGGTTTTTCTTTTGTTTTGCTAGTCATGGCAAGGCAATGTTTGTCCTGCATTTGGTCTATGATTGCTAAGGGCTCAGGACGATAATCTTCTATTTTAAGTTTGCTATCTCTCAGACCATTATATATGGAAGATTCCAGTACCAGAGACATAAAATGAGAATCTGGTTTCTGCATTATACCCTTAAAAGCTGCGTCATTTGGGGAATTGAAAACGAAGAAATCAGTATCTCCAGAGATTAAATTATCCCAATTACACTCTGATTCTTGGCCCTTCGGATCAAATTGACACAACCCCTGATTAAACACTTCAAGAGAGTTAGCCTCATGACCAGGATCAGAGCCAGGGTTACCACAATTATTATAATTTAAGGCCTGCAGTATCTCAGCTGAGAAGTCTGTGTGCTCACCAGGTAGAGCAATCGAATCATCAACTACAGATATTCCATCATGAAAATTTCCCTGAGATTCCCTCGAGTTATGATATGGATGAAATGAATCTGCAATAGCCTCTTCACTTGTCTGAAATTTATTACCATCTTCAGATGACAACCCAGGCCTTGATGCCCCAAAAGGGTTATGCCTATAGATGTGAATAATATGTGACAATCAGAAATGGTTCATTGAACAGTATACAGATATTAGCAAATAAAAAATTATCAAACAAGGAAAAAATTAAAATCATTTGAACATCACCTCCTGAGAACTTTTGATTCCTTGAAACAGGTGAGATTGGATGAAGTAAAAGCACGCGGAGGGGAAGGAAAGCTAAGCGAGCTAAATGTTTGACCAATCTGGGCAGACTTCACGGGCTTTATAGGCGACAAACTGTTGATAAAACTGAATACAGGGGAATCCTGCCAAGAGCAAAGAGAAGAAATATAATTACAAATAGATTAATTGAAAGGATTAATTCATGTAAAAACAGATAATCAAGACTATGAACAAATACAGCAAATGAGTGCATAGAATACCTAGCCCATATAAAATTAAAGGGGCTCTCTGCTAAGAGGATAATTATGAAATGCAATCGACAGAACGCGAAACGCAAAGCAAAAGAAACTATTTACAATCCCTGCAAAAGCTGCAGAGCCTTGTAAACCATTACAAAAAGTACAAATAACTTAATTGGTCAAATGTTGTGTTACTAATCAAGTTACACCCTCTTTGATACTCACTTCTGTTACTCATCCAATATTTTTCTTTTATTTCAAATTTAAAATATTGGCCCCTCCAAAAATTTATCCTTTCTTTTTACAAATTTAACATGTCTGGCCCCTCCAAAAATCATCCTCAAGTTCCGCCACAGCTGCAAATTGAACTGCATGTTGAGATATTCATAAAACAGATATTCCAAAAACAAGAAAAATCACACATACGTTTTCCATGAAAACTTAACGAAAGACATGCAGAAAAGGCAGAATGGGAGGAAGTAAAGTAAAACCTCGACACGAGAGAAGGGAGGGTTGATCTGGTTCCTCTCCGGCGTGTCCATAACTAGTGTTGTGCGTGGCTATATCACACACACAATGCAACAATTTGTATGAGTGTCCCTTATAAACGAGGCACAGTGTAGAATTTATCTTTCTTTTCTGTTGAGAGAATGAAGGGGGAGGCTAAAAGAAAGGTTTTGAAGAAGCGAGAAGGCGGGAAGAGACTATTATAATATTTATTATGTATCTATCTGGTGGGGACTACCTCATTATTCCACTTCGTTTTTTTCTCTCTCACTCTCTTATTCGGTTATCCCATTAGAAAAAATGGATTAAGCCCATAACAAAATTGATAAAACAATAAATTAATATTTTAATTATTCTTAAATTAAGATAGGAAAATTAATAAAATTATAAATTCATTTTATATCTTTATTCATTTTTATTTTAAAACATTTTTTATATTTAATAGTACGGTTCACTTCTAATTCTTTTGGAATTATTTAATTCTTTTGTTATTTTTTATATACCATATATTTATATTGGATTAAATTTTTAAAATAAGAAAATAAAAATTTAACTACATTTATGTCAAGTAATAGCATTCACAAATTATAAAAATTATAAGTTTGATTAGTTAATTATTTTATTACTTTACTAATTTCTTTATTTTTGATATTTTATTTTTATATCTGAATTTCTTTCTTAGGATTTTTTTTTCGCATTTACTAACCACGGAGTAAGTATTGTTTTTCAGGGAAAGTACTACCTAAGTACCTAAGTTATACAGTTATACTATTATAATTAAATTAGTATATATTTACATTTTTACCAATTTGCATTCTGATTTGTGTCTGCATTTAATCATATTAAGCTATCATTAAATGAAATACTATTATATCTACAGTTACTTGTATTGCAATCTTCTTATTTTAATTATGTAATTAATTAATTAATTGCTTCCAAGATTGAATGTGCTCTACTGTGAATATATGTTATATAAGATGTGATTAAAAGTGGCAACTAATAAGTGATGAATGGGCTTTGAATAAATCAAAAATCTATGATGTAGCATCTGGATACTGAATTGCATACATGTTCTTCTATGCAAGGCTTACAGCGGGAAAAAACAAAGTTGTTAAATTGATAAGCACCAAAACATAGTTCAGCCAAGTGAAAGGGAGGATATAAGGAATAGATAAAAGATAACTAGCCATATGAAGGCATGAAGCATCTTAACAAATTTCAGTAGGCATGATTCCAATTTTCAATGTCTCCATGACTTCCCAGTATTTCCACCAATAGATATTAAAGTACCACAAACCAATGGGGGGCTGTTGTGCGTCATATTTTAATATCCATTTGCGGAAATATATGACAAAGGGTAATGATCTGTAGAAATAAATCTGATACACTTACCATGAGCATCCATGTTGCATTCTCAACTTCACGGGGATTTGATTTTACATAGCGGTGGTTGAATATGCATCCTGTGCAGATGTGCAACAAGGAAAGGAATGTTCGCAGCAACAGAGCACTCTGATCCAGCATAAGGACAATTGTATGGTCTGAAATTGCATTCTGTCTCATGCTTCAGCTTGCTGTAGTATGGAAATATTTCTGGACATCCGAGGGAGTAGTACTTGCAAGGCAACTAAAGTGATTCAGCCACCTTTTCCAGCGCCAGACACCTAATATCTCCAAGCTCTTGTCTACAAGTGACAAGTGGGACACCGATTGTGCACCCTTGTTTAATGTATGCCCATTATGGCACTGCAAGAAATCTATTGGAACTTTCATTTTCCACATCTTCACAAATACAGACATTTTGCAGTATGTGTCAACTAATAATATACTTCAATACAGATTGTCTATAAGAAATCCTAGACAATCAATATTCCTCAGAATCCAGTCTGAATCCTCTCACCCTCTCATTTTTTTCATCTCCTAACAAGAACCACCTACATATGCTATGCATTCCTACATTCCAACTACAACATAGGCAGTTAGTTACTTACATGCGCCATGCATGATTACATCAGTTTGCTAGGGTAGTTTTTCAGTCAGTAATTTATACCTGCATAACTTTGGGGAAAGGCTTATTTTTCTAGTCTCTTTGGGTTCCAGCTTATTCGCCTTTAAAGGTTTCAGTCAGTAATTTCTCTCTGCTGGTTTTTCTCTCTCCTTTCTCCTAAGAAAGTTTCTTTAACAAGAAAAGGAGATAAACCAAATAAATCCTCCTGACGTTTTGAGTTTTTATTTGTAGTTCAGAGTTAGCTGTTACTTTAGTTCATATTATACATAAAAGACCTCAGCTAGGGGACGGGGGGAATAAATGAAATCGGCATTTTTGCCGAGGCCAATCTTCAACTTTTTTGTTCCCATTTATTATGACTTCTAAGGTAACCATATAACTTACTGTTCCAATCTTCTTACTCAGCCTAGTAGATAAGAAGAAGCAAATCCTTTACTACTTTTCAATAATTGATACAGAGAGCTTTCAACCATAGCATCCCTTGGGTCACACTGACTTCATATTGTCTTCTACTTCAGATAAAATATATGTTCCCATGGTCTATAACCCTAATAGGTGGTTTTGTGCAAATCCTTCTTCAAACTTTTAATTATACCCAAGGCCTTTTTAATACCAGAGCTTCTATAGGCTAAATTCCCAAAAATATGTAAACTCAAATTCTACCATATTTTCTAAAATAGATGCTACTGCAACATTGTCTTGAATGCATTTATTCCTAATCCTATCTTGTTGCCATTTTACCGCCCAAGCTTACATCTGATACAACAACAAAATATAGTTGTGTAAAAAGTATTTTCTTGAGTTTAACTAACAAAGAACATCCACAGTACTCCTCGGATTCATTCACCAAGGTCTTACTACATATTCATCAACCATAAATCTTTACTCCATACCAACTTCTAAAGGAAACATTGTTGTAAAATCAGTTCTAACTAAACTTACTTTCAGAAACTATAATATCAAAAAGAAAAAAAAAACTTCGTATACCAAAGACTACTGATAAATTTAAATTACTAAACAAGAATGAAACACTGAACTACAGTAAATAATTCACTTTGCTAAAATTTTATTTGTAATAAACAAATGTTAGATTAAAGTTTTGACACCATGGTAAACTCCTTGAACTGGCATCTCACTGCAATCATTATTTGAGCTCAATTCCACTAAATCAAACATGCCCCTCTATACACAACACTTTCTCAATGTAACTATAACCCTAAATTCCCAAAACCAATTCCAAGACCCATTCCCCCAACTCAAAGAAAATTCAATTAATACTCAAAAACACATGTCATCAAAATTCACTCAATCCAACTTCAAATCCATCACCAAAAGGAATTAGCAATCACCTCAAAATAATTTTTAAAAAATGAATAAAATGAAAATTAGGGACAGAACCCTAACCTGATGAATTGGGGGATACATTGAATTGGTGCAAACGGGACATTCAAGCAACTCATGGACGCTGGTTGCAGGAGGAATAACCACCGTTGCGCCCATAACATTGTTGTTGTTGTTGTTGGCGCCTCCATTCCAAGGCTTCGAAGAAGAAAACTCAGAGTGATGATGAGGATGAAGGTTATGGTGTTGGATCTCATCTTCATCCGTGCCATCAGAGGATGACACGCTCAATGCTGTCAATAAAACAAAATTTGGATACAAAGAAAGAAAGAATACACAGTTAAGAAAATCGAGAAAATTTCATTATTTTTCATCGATTTAAATACACAGCCAAAAACTTGGACATCTCTCTTTTTCTTTTCTTCTTCTTCTTCCTTCTCCAATTGTGTTGGTGATTATTCTCTTTGTCTTTCTGGTTTCAGTGGGAAAAGTTTTATATCAAGAGAAACTAGAAGAAGAATGGAAACAGAACACGAGAAGGAAGATGAGGATGGTGGTCATGGATTAGAGATGGCAAAACTGTTCGAGACACGGAGAATTCTGGAGGGACTATTATGAACAAAAGATATGATCATATGAGTGTGGGAATTTTTGCTAATTTTTGAAATTTATTTAATTGTTTTTAATGGTTTATCTTTTATATATGTTTTTTAATTATTTGACATATATATATATATATATATATATATATATATATATAATTCTCATTTGTTTAACTCTTTTTCAATTTATAAATTCTTAACGGCTAGCGTAGTCTATACTTTATCCAACCTTTCTGTATTTACCCTCTTGTCATTCTCCTGTCTCACCGTATTGTCAATCTTCATCGCTTCATTGCCCTCACCGCGTCGTTCTCTATATTTGTGGCATTCATTTTCACAACTTTGTCGTCGTATCCATTCTCCTCTCTCTGTTGTTGCGTCCCCCATCTCGTCTACTGCTCTGTGCTCTAGCTCGTCGTGGCATTTTCCACTGCGTCATTTTGAAAGAAGTCACCGTCTTGTCTTTTAGATTTTTTGTATAAAATCTTGCTATTTTTGTATAGGATGAATACTTTCAACTCTATTCCTATGAAAATTAATAATTAGTCAGAACTATCAGAGAGATGGAGAATGGGTCTCCGCGGAAAATGGGACCCTGTGGGGAATGGAGATAGGAAGGAATATTCTCCTATGGCAGAAAATGGAGACGGGAATGAGGAGTAAATCTGGGGATGGGAATGGGGAGTAGGGAGACATCCTCCGCCCCGCTCTACCCCGTTGACATCCCTATCATGGATTCGATGAGAGAAGAGAAGAGGAGAAGATTAAACCACTTTTTCTGTGGAAAGAAGAACGAACGGCTTCTTTTCTTTCTGTCTTTTTCTTTTTTCTCTTTCTTTCTCTAACATTCTCTTACGAGGTTCAGGTTGTCTTTCTCGTGTCTGAAGGATGTGAGAGAGAAACAAATTCTGACCCTTGGATTTATAGCAAGATTCATAGATATGACGGTAGCAAATCTTCTTACTCTTTCTCTATGTTTTATACTTTTATACTTTTATAGTTTTATTGATTTCTTTGTAAATTTGCTTAGTTCACATCTCAAAATCTGAGAATGATAATTAATATAATTAATCTCTACATACAAGTGCTTTAAATAAATAAGTCCAAACAAGTTGGTTTGACCTAATTCAATTCAGGCGCTACTTTCTCCAACAAACTTTTCACCAAATGCGCCAATATATAACTTCCATTTTCATGCGGATTTCATTTTCTTTTTCAAATTTTCTCAGGTTTTTTGCGTCTCTACGTTCTGTTTCGTTTCTTCGTTCTTTGCGTTCTCTTTGTTCAAGTTCAATGCTCTTCATTCAAGTTTTGAAATCAAGCTGTAAAATCAGGTTTGAATAGTTATTTTGTTGTCGAAGATAATGAATGATTCAAGCTCATACTGTCAAGTGAATCAGAGCGAAGTGGATTATTGTTTTGAATTGAATGAAGCGGTTGAGGTGTGGTTTGATTCTAGTTTAATATTGTTCGTTAGTAGTTTATGATTTTGTATGTGAATAATGATGTTTTTCTTTGTGAAAAATTGTTATTCATGGTTGATGGTTTGAAATAAAACGTGAGAAAATATAGAGAAGGGGAAATCTTTTTTTAGGTTTAACTCTACCATATAGAAGAAATAGAAAATGATCATTTAAAATGCGTTTGAATTTAAAACGAGTCAGTACTCCTGGTCTACGAATCTATTCTAATTATCAACAAATTCTGAGAATTTTAGGGGGACTGGGGAAAGCTTGAACCCAATTCCTACAGTGATGAATATAGGCGCAATCGAGATTCCTGGGGAGTTATACATTTGTGTATTGATAAGATGTTGGCAGGGTTTTCAAGGAATACAAATAACCTCCAGTTTTTTCCAGATTTGGCGAGCATCTGGAATAACTAGTGAATTACAACTTTATTGCACCACAATTGGTGGGCAAGCTCTTCTATTCTGGTTCATGGTTTCTCTTGGCTCTATGGTTCATCTGGGAGAGAGATCGAGCTTCAAGAAATAGTGAATGTGCAAGGTACTAGTTCTGAATCTGATTCTATTATTTTGATGAATCTGTTTTCTCCCCTCATTTCGGTGTATTTCGATTATAAATTTGTGTATTTTGGAACTCTTTCGATATATTTTGGAAACCTTTCTTTGTATTTGTACGTTCAGACTTTCAATTGAACTTGGATGAATTGTATTATTTCTTTGAATCGAATCAAGTGGTGAGGTGTGGCTTGAATCTAGTTAATGTAGTTTGTTAGTAGTTTATGATTCTGAAGTTGAATCATTTTGTTTTTGTTTGTGAAACTTGTTGTGCATGGTTGATGTTTGTATTTGATTGTAACGTACCAGTTCTGAATTTGAATTTATTATTTTGATGAATCTGTATCCTCCCCTGTTTCGGTGTATTTTAGTTTCTAATATGGTTTACTTTGCACCGACTTCGGTTTATTTTCAGTTTCTGTACAATGTTGATGAGTGGTTTGTTCCAAAGATTGGGATGAATTTTAACACGCTTAAAGAAGCTAGAAAATTCTACAAAGATTATTCTAAACTTGCAGGTTTTTCTACGAAAATTTGGAGCACAAATAAGAAGGAAAATGAAATTAAGAACCAATTAATTACATGTATCAAAGAGGGAAAATGGAAATTGAACATATCTCCAATTGAGAAGACAAATCCCTTAGCTGGATTTAATTGTCCTGTGTAACGCCCTACCACTCAAAGCTTTACGCTTAAGTTCGTAAATCAGAGGTGGTGAAGTATTACAACCTCTAAAAGTAAAATGCGTACATAGGCATATATGAAAAGAAGCTTTAACTAGGAGCCTTAAAGAAAAGTTAAGCAAACAGAACTCGAAAATTGTGTCACACTCGAAACGGTTAAACGTAGAAGGAAACAGATAACAACGTATAATAAAGGAAATGTACATATATACATAGAGTTCCAAAAAGATACAAGTAGCAAGCTCTTAACATGACCTGCGAAGCAAAGGCCGACCAAAGTATAATTATATATACATATAACCCAAAATATTTCCAAAAGACAAAATAAAATCACGTCTCTCTAAGTCAATCTCTAGGAGGGACAAAATACAAGTTATGTACAAAATGGAGAATACTACTTATATACATATACAAGACTCTAAATACAAAACATCCAAAACGTATATCTTTGCGTCCCAAGAGTCTCCAGCATGCTCAATGTGGTATCTCATGTCTTGCATCTGAAAACAATATTGTATGGAATATGAACCAGAGGTTCTCAATATGGTATAAGTGCCCACATAGCTAATAAATAATGTCCCAGAAAGTCAGAGGCATTTCAAAACTCCAACAACCCATATTTATATCTTAAAGTTTTTACTAAACCAAAAATAGGGTGACTAAATCTAAGGAATCTAATCTAACTCTCCGTTTTCTTTCTCCACAATCCTCCCAACCTCCCAGTGGAGCAACCCTCAGCGCCTCCTCCTTCCGCCAGAGGGATCTCTCAGAAACAATCACAGACAAACAGATAAGGAAAAAACAGGTATAGATAGCAAATATGGCAAGTAGATCAAATAGTTGTTAATTGCAATTAAGCAAATAGGCATGCCAAAACAAAAAAAAATCAAACCCAAACAGAACATACAAATGCATATGATAAATGCCTATCCTATGGCTGATAAGTCTCATCTGTCGGTCATCCAGCCAAATCCGACATGTGCGGTAGTGAACCCTAGACAGTCTCTGCGCTCACGCATCCCCAAGAGTGTGTATATATATATATATATATCATCAATCAATTATCATCTCATTGGGGGAATCCGGAGAGTTAAAGTGCCCGGTCACATCTTACGACGGAGGGTCAACAGAGTATCGAGTCTCAACTTGGAGCAAATGGTGGCAAGCCACTGCATCTTCCCAAGGAAACTTGTGTCTCAGATAATTTTAAATACACAAGCCTGATGGATCTTTCATATCATCAATATCAATCATCAATAACATCATCACAGTTCATCAACATCATCATCACCCTTATCCATAACTCATGCAATCACAATTCATCATGTTCATACATCATTAGTTCCATTATTCACTTCACAACCCTTTCTCAATGTCAATCTAACTTCTTTAATAGGTTCACTCTCTTTCCTAAGCCTAACTCTAGCTATCGGACCTTAAACCCATAGTGAACTGAACTTTAAAGACCTCAGAGCTTTTAATCTGGCAATGTTAGGTAAGCAAGGTTGAACACTACAAACAAAGTCTAACTCACTAATTTACAAAGTCTATAAGAGCAATTATTTCAAGTATTCTGACTTTATCAAGGCAGAAACTGGAATCAACCCCTCTTGGGACTGGTGAAGTTTGTTAGAAGGACGGAAGGTTCTGAAAAAAGGAGTACGATAGAAGGTAAAAAATGGTCATTCGGTGAGAATTTGGAGGATACTTGGATCAAAGATCATATGGCCCTATCTACCCAAATGGTTTCAAGTGGTGACTCAGAATTAACAGGGGTTAATCAACTCATAACAGATACCAAATAATAGAATCAACAGCTCATAACAGAACAATTTAATGCAGAAATTGCTCAGGCCATTCTACAGATAGATATAGAAGAAGGAAGTGATAGACTCACCTCGAACCATGGAAGAAGTGGAAATCACTTAGTGGCTTTAGGATATGACTTAGCTCACCAGTTCTATCACCCTCCCCTTGATTTGATACCTACACAGTGCTGGCGAAAGAGGCTTTGGAGATCAGTTTGGGACTTGAAAGTACAACCCAAACTCAGAATTTTCTTGTGAAAAGTAATGCATAAAAGATTACTAGTGGGTCAAAGAATTCATGAACGAATATCTACGATTTTTCCAATCTGCCAAAGATGTAACCAAGTTGATAAATGTATCCAACATTGCTTGATTAGTTGCATGCAATCCCGAGGTGTATGGCTGAACTCTGGAATTGAAGCCCCTGAGTTTTGAACTGAGCAGGAAACATGAGAATGGTGGTTCGAATTAACCGAAAAGTTAAAGAGCAAAAAGAATGGCAGGATGCAAATGAGAGCAGCTGCGTACCTGAAAATTTGGAAGCCCAAAATAAGTTCATCTTCGAGGGTAATAACTTCGATGGCCAACGCGTTGTTGAATTAGTAAGAAAGAATACTTCAGAATTTCAAAATTGTTGGACAGTTTGAAGAACAGAGTAATGATGCTAATGCTAGGAAGAAGACACCCAAACATTACTTTTTTCTCTTTCCATGAGTTGTTTTATGTCTTTTTGCTTGTGCAAATCCCCTATTTTGTCATTGTTTGAGGTCCAGCGTGGATCCAAAAACTATTTTTATTAAATGAAAATCTACCTTTGATAAAAAAAACCAACTAATATTATTATCATTGCTATATTATTTGGACCAGTTCTAATATCTTAAATATCTAAAAAATAGATTATTAACATATAAATAATATTTTTTAAATTTTATCTAAAATTTTTAATATAAATTATTTAACATTGTCACGACAAAAAAAGTAAGAAATAAAATCAATGTTTCTTCTAAAGATGATTATCATCAAAATTATAAATATATGATAAGTACTTATAGTATATTAAAATACTACCATAATAAAAAATAATTCAAACATTAAATTAACAAACTAATAGAATATATCAGAACTAATAGAGAATATATATATATAATCAACCAAGATGATTCCGTATATTATTTGAAACAGCTCTAATATCGAAAATCTAAAAAAATAGATTATTAACATGTAAATAATATTTTTTGAATTGATCTAAATCTTTTAATATAAATTATTTAATATTGTTACGGCCAAAAAAAATTAAGAAATAAATTCAATATTTCTTCTGAGGATGATTATCATAAAAAATTATAAGTACTTAGAGTATATTAAAATAGTACCATAAAAAAAACAATTCAAACATTAATTAACAAACTAATAGAATATATATGTACAACCAACCAATGTTATTATCATTCTAGTTTATTATTGGGACTAACTCTAATACTTGAATATCTAAATAACATATTATTAGCAAATAAGGTTTAAATATTCTGTTGGTCCTTATAATTTTATTAAATTTTTAATTAGGTCCTTATACTTTTTTTCCTTTTAATTGGGTCCTTACACTACTTTTAATTTTGTAATTACGTCCTTTTCATGTTAAAATTAACATAATATTTTTACCAAAATACATGCGGTCAAAGATTTAATTAAGTTTTTAATTATAAATACCTTCAATTTGCGAAGAAATATTTGTTAACTCTAATACTTTTTACACTAGGAAGAATTTAATTACAAAATTAAAGTAATGCAGAGACCCAATTGAAAGAAAAAAAAGTATAGGAACCTAATTAAAAATTTAGCAAAACTATAAGAACCAACAGAGTAATTAAACCAACAAATAAATAATATTTTTTAGATTAATCTAAATTTTTTAATATAAATTATTTAATATTCTCAGAGCCAAAAAATTAAGAAATAAAATTAATTTTTTTCTAAATAATATCATAATAAAAAAATTATTCAAACATTAAATTAATAGTATAAATTTGTTAAGTGAATAAGTATCCATCATGATACATTATACTATAAATATATGTAACATATTAAGTACCCACTAATATTATCACCATTCTATTATTTATTTGGACTAATTTCACTACTATTATGAGTATCTAAATATTTAAAAAATAATATATTATCATTTATTTGGACTAATTTCATTGCTATTATGAGTATCTAAATGTTTAAAAAGTAATATATTATTGGCATAAAATGAATATATTTTAAATTTCTTTAAAAATAAGTAATTTTTTATATAAATCATAGCTACTAAGAATACATTTGAATAAAAATATAATAGTAATAATTAAAACATAGATCTAAACGAAATACTTAGTACTCATAATTTACAACATTGTACGAGCAGGGGTGGAAAATGGGCTAGCCCACCTGGCGCCGCCAAAAATTCATCATTTGGCGGGTTGACCCACCGCCAATTTTTTTTTTATTAATTTTTATTATATTAAACCATTAAATATTAAACAATATATATAATTTCATAACTAGGAGTGGCAAATGGACCAAAATCTACAAGGTCGGTCCGCATAATAATTCGCCAAAAAAGATGAGTCAGGTTAAAAATTTGAAACCACCATAATTAAAAAGTCCACCGCACCGCTTAATCTGCTGGTTTTGGCGGGGCGGGGCAAGCATGTCTCTTTTTTTATATAATTGAAGATGTTCTAAGTTATAATTTGGATTATATTTTAAGTTTGATTGATTAGAGACTTAAAGATATTTAATTATATGTTTTGGACAATGTCTGTTTTATTTTTTACAATGTTATTTTTATTATTTTATTTTAAAAAATTTGGTTGATGATTATGTTTATTACATATGTAGAATTATAGAGACTGTTTGTAAATTTAGAAATTATAATTTTTTATACTTTTAGAAATTATAAATTTATTGAAATGACTGTGAAATTATATATATTGTTTAATATTTAATAGGTTATTAATTAAAAAATAAATTAAAAAAAAAAAGAATTGGAAGGCTTAGCCCGCTAACCCGCTGTTAGGTGGGACGAGAAGGAATTCGAAACTGCTTCACTAGGAGGGGCGGGGGCGGGGCAGCCTACCAAATGGCGAGCTTTTGGCGGGCCAGGGTGAGCTAACCTGTTTGCCACCCCTAATCACAACCATTTCAATAAATTTATAATTTCTAAAGACATAAAAAAAATATTTCACAAACATTAAAGTCTTTATAATTCTAAAAAACATAATCATCAACCAAGTTTTTTGAACACAAAATAATAAAATCAACATTGTAAAAAATAAAACAAACATTGTCCAAAACATATAATTAAACATCTTCAAGTTTCTAATTAATCAAACATAGAACATAATCCAAATTATAACTTAAAACATCTCCAATTATCATCTTCAATTACCAAAAAAAAAAACGACGGGCCTGCCGAAGAAGCCTGCCCCATACTATCTATAGCGATTTCAAATATCCAGCTCAGTCCGTCTTTTTTGGCGAGTTATGCAAGCCGGACCGGCGGGTTTCGGCTCATTTACCACCCCTATGTAGGAATAACCTATCGTATTTCTCTGCCTTATACATGTAGCAACCCATTTACCAACGACAAATTCTAAAATGGAGATCAGTACCAAGACGAATTAGTCTTTGACAAATACCGTGAAAAACAAAAAAAAAGCATCGTATTTATGTATTTTACAATTAAATTAGATAGAGTAGCTGAAGCAAAATATTGATGGTCAGAAATTTTGGATATGTGTCCATCTCTATTTGTAATATCTTTAAATGAGTTACTGTATTAGCTGGAACATTGAACATAGCAACTTGATTTTTTCGTCTACTCGATAACTCTCACGCACGTCTTTTGGTGAATTGTTGTTGTCTCTCTGTTCTTTGCTCATATTTAATTTTCGTCTCCTAATATATTCTTGCCAAGTCATTGAGGATGACAGAGAGGGATGCTCAGGATGCGAACCATCTCCGAAAATCAATGAAATGACTCAACAAGAACGAAGATCTAGAACTAGAAGCCTCTTCCATGTTCTCTCTCGAAGTCTCGAGTAAAAAATCATGACTACTTTCGTTGTTCCCAGCATCTTAACTTCAATTATGCAAACTGAATCTCTCATCACAACTTCTTTTATCTCATGGTGAACTAATGGGTTCATTGACTCTCCTATCAAGCTTCTTTTCATAATCTCCATCATGCTACCATCACTTTTTAGTTCCAATTTTATTCACCAAGGGTATGGATATGTTGATTGTCTTTCAAGTGTTTAATATTATCATATTCATTCCCATAATTGACAACATCCTTGTATGATCTTCGATCCCACTTCCTTCTTTCAATTCTTTCACCATCCCCTGATTTCAAGATCCCTCTCTCTCCAATATTACCATTTTTGTCATGGTCTCCATGTCCTTCCTTGTCTTCGACGCTTCCATATTTAGCCTCAGCAAGACTTAGTTTGCACCCCCACGCTCTCCAACCGTCAAGCTTTTGAATTGCATTCAGGGCTTCTGTTCTTGAAGCAAATCGAACAAATGCAAACATGAGTGGTTTGCTACTCCTCGTCTTCTTTGACAAAAAACATCAACCACTTCTCCAACTTCACTAAAATTCTTAGTAAATATATGTTGGATTTTTTGGACTCCCTTCTTATGTGGAGAAAAAGCATAAATATTAGTATCCAAACCCATGAATAGTTGAAGTGGCTGATGTGAGTTAGGGTTAAGTGAGAGAGGTCTCATTTGCAAGGAGAACACCAAACACTAGAGAAAAGAGAAGAGAGAAAGTTATTTTCGCACATATACAAAGTTGTCTCTGTAAATTGGTTGCTTTAGTTTCGTTAACCGTTGGATCGAGCTCAAATTTGAACAGTGTGTTCCACATACCTAGTTCTTTATTTTCACCGTTCAGATCTTTGATTCCATATCTGTAGCTAGAGATATTGGCCACGCACAGCAGCTCTATTTTTGTGATATTTTCATCTTCTTGTTCTTGTTTTGTAAGCTTTGAAGCTTGAGTTGTTTGGCTTGTTGTATGCACATTTTGTACAGTAATTTATGACTCTCTTGTATCCTATTTTTTATCATAGTGAAGTTATTTCCTGGTCTTGGTGACTCGTGGTTTTTACTTCTCTCATTGATGAGGTTTTTCACGTTAAAAATCTTGGTGTGTTAGCTTGTCTCTAATTTCTTGTTTATGTGATTTTTCCGCTGGTATTAATACTCGTTATGAATAGATATTATTGCTCCTCTAGTTCTTGCAAGTAAGGAATTGTGTGTTTTATTTCTATCAATTGGCATCAGAGCTCAGTTTTTGGTATTTGGTTATAACTTGCTTGAAAGATGGAGACAAATAATTCTACTAGGATGATAAGTTTGAATGGCACTAATTACCATCTATGGAAGGGCAAAATGAAGGATTTTTTGTTTGTTAAAAATCTACATTTACCCGTATTTTCTACACAAAAATCAGAATCTAAAACAGATGAAGAATGGGAGTTTGAATACCAATAAGTTTATGGTTTTATTATGCAATGGATGGATGATAATGTTTACAATCACATTGCTAATGAGATTCATTCTAGGGCTTTGTGGAATCAAATCGAATCCTTGAATGCTTCCAAGTCTGGCAATAATAAATTGTACTTGTTGAATATGTTGATGAATTTGAAATACAATGAGAAGTCACGACTATTAGATCACTTGAATGAATTTCAAGGAGTTTTGGATCAGTTGTCAAGCATGGGAAACAAGTTTGAAGATGAGGTTCAAGGATTGTGGTTGCTAAATATTCTACCAGAATCTTGTGAGACATTTCATATCTCTCATACTAATTCTGCTCCGAATGGTAAAGTGAGCATGCAACTTGTTAAAGGTGGCATTTTAAATGAAGAGATGAGAAGGAAGACGCAAAATTCTTCGTCACACTCTGAAATGTTAGTCACTGAAACCAAGGGAAAAAATCAGAATAGAGGTCAAAAGGGTAGAGGTAAAAGCAAGAGCAAATCCAAGTCAAGATATAAGAATGTTAAGTGTCATTACTGTCACAAAATGGGTCACGTTCAAAAATATTACTTTCTTTGGAAAAAGGAGAACAAAGAAAAGTAAGAAAAGAAGGATGATGGTGGTAATGATCATGTATATTCTATTTCAGATGATCTTCTTACTGTTGATATTGTTGATTATGAGTACAAGGTCAATCTTGTTTCTGATGATGAGTTCAGCTGGGTAATTGATAGTGGCGCCTCAATACATGTTACACTGAAGAAGGAGTTCTTCACTTCTTATACTCCAGGTAATTTTGGAGTGCTTAAGATGGGTAATGATGGCTTAGCCAAGGTTATTGGTGTAGGAGATGTTTGTCTTGAGACTAATATGGGAATGAAGCTGCTATTCAAAGATGTTAGACACGCTCCAGATGTTCGCTTGAATTTGGTTTCAATTAAAAGGCTTGATAATGAAGGCTTTGTAAACACTTTTAGCTTTGGACAATGGAAGCTTACTAAAGGCAACTTAGTGGTGGCTCGAGAAAAAGGTACTTCAAGTTTATATGCGATGCATGCCATGATTGCAAAAGGTAGTGTGAATGCGATTGAAAGTAAAGAAGTTTGTAACTTGTGGCATAGACGACTTGGTCATATTAGTGAAAAAGGACTTAATTATTTAGCTTGAAAGGATGCTCTTTCCGGTTTGAAGAATGTAGAGTTGGAGAAATGTTCTCATTGCATGACTAGTAAACAAAGAAAATTATCCTTTAAGAAGCATCAACCTTCAAGAAAAACAGACTTCTTGGAATTGGTGCACTCCGATATTTGTGGTCTTTTGAAGATACGGTCTTTTAGTGGAGCTATTTACTTTATTACTTTTATTGATGGTCATTCAAGTAAGCTTTGGACTAATGTTTTGAAAACAAAGAACCAAGCTTTAGAAAAGTTCAAACAATTCCAAGCTTTTGTTGAGAGGCAAACAGGTAAAAAGTTTAAATATATTCGCATTGATAATG
Organism: Arachis hypogaea; assembly: GCF_003086295.3. Classification (NCBI taxonomy): domain Eukaryota; kingdom Viridiplantae; phylum Streptophyta; class Magnoliopsida; order Fabales; family Fabaceae; genus Arachis; species Arachis hypogaea. Next base: position 27,719,739 of record NC_092046.1, read on the forward strand.
GTGGTGAGTATTGTGGACCATTTGATGAGTATTGCAAGCAGCAAGGCATTAGGCATAAAAAGATGCCTCTTAAAATACCTCAGTTGAATGGTTTGGCAGAAAGGATGAATAGAACATTAATTGAAAGAGTTAGGTGTATGCTTACTGAAGCTAAGCTACCTAAAGTCTTTTGGGGTGAAGCGCTACTTACAGCGGCTCATGTGATCAATCTGAGTCCTACAATTACTTTGGACAATGATGTTCTAGATCATGTTTGGTCAGGCAAAGACGTCTCGTATGGTCACTTGAGAGTCTTTGGATGCAAAGCATTTATTCATGTTCCAAATGATGAGAGGTCCAAGTTGGATGTGAAGACAAGGCAGTGCATTTTTATTGGGTATGGTCAAGATGAGTTTGGTTACAGGCTTTATGATTTAGTTGAAAAGAAGCTTGTAAGAAGCCGTGATGTAGAGTTTATTTAAGACTAGACCATTGGAGATATTGATAAGACAGAGAAGAGTCAATCATAAGAGAGTAGTGACTTGACTGATGTAGATCCAGTTCAGCCGCCTACTTCGTCAGAACTAGCAGAGAATCAAGATCAGGAGCATATGAAACAAAATGAGCCTTTGGTTCCTAATGACCAGGAGATGGGAGATCCGATTGATGCTCCAGTTGATGATGATGCTGATAATTAACCTGAGCTACCTGAACATCCACCAGGTTTCTATCCTAGGAGGTCTACTAGAGAGCGACGACCTTCAATGAGGTATCCTTTTAATGAGTATGTAACATTTACTGATGGATATGTTACCTTGACTGATGGGGGAGAACCTGAATGCTATGCGGAAGCTATAGAAGGCGACGACAATAAGAAATGGTTTGATGCAATGCAAGATGAAATGAAATCCTTGTATGATAATCAAATATTTGAGTTTGTGAAGTTGCCAAAAGGAAAGAAAGCTTTGCAGAACAGGTGGGTTTTTAGGTTGAAGCATGAAGAAAATCCTCAGTATCCAAGGTAAAAGGCTAGATTGGTGGTCAAGAGCTATAGGCAGAAAAAGGGAGTTGGCTATAATGAAATATTTTCACCGGTTGTGAGAAGATTTTCTATTAGGGCTGTTTTTAGTTTGGCTACAAGTCTTGATTTAGAGATAGAGCAAATGGATGTAAAAACTGCTTTCCTTCATGGTGATCTTAAGGATGAAATTTACATGGAACAACCTGAAGATTTCATGGTAAAAGGCAAAGAGGATCATGTTTGCGAACTGAAGAAGAGCTTGTATGGCTTGAAGCAAGCTCCAAGATAATGGTATAAGAAGTTCGAGTCTGTTATGACAGAACAAGGCTACAAGAAGACTATTTCTAATCATTGTGTATTTGTTAAACAGTTTGTTAGTAATGATTTTATTATCCTTTTGATATATGTTGATGATATGCTTATTGTTGGTCAGAATGCTTCTAGGATTGATATGTTGAAGAAGCAACTTACAATGTCATTTACAATGAAGGACCTTGGGCCGGCAAAGGAGATTCTTGGCATAAGAATCGAGCGTGATAAAAAGGAGAAGAAACTTTGGTTGTCACAGGAAAAATACATAGAGACAATGTTGCACAAATTTTAAATGGAGAAAGCAAAGACCGTTACTACTCCTCTTGCTACACACTTCAAATTGAGTTGTAAGCAAAGTCCATCAAGTGATAAAAAAAGAAAGACATGAAAAAAGTTCCATATGCATCAGCCGTGGGTAGTTTAATGTATGCTATGGTGTGTACAAGACCGGATATAGCTCATGATGTTGGTTGTGTTAGCCGTTTTGTTTCAAACCCATGAAGAGAGCATTGGAATGTTGTAAAATGGATAATGAGATATCTTCGTGGTACTTCTAACATGAAGTTGTGTTATGGAAGTGATAAGCCTATTCTAGTTGGTTACACTGACTCAGACATGGCAGGAGATATTGACTCTAGAAGGTCCATTTCAGACTTCTTGATCAACTTTGCAGGTGGAGCTGTATCTTGACAATCTAGATTGCAAAAGTGTGTTGCTTTGTCTACTACCGAGGCTGATTTTATTGCAAAGTGTGTTATTTTGTGATAGTCAAAGTGGTATACATCTTGGTAAAAATTATACTTTTCATTCTCGATCCAAACATATTGATGTGAGGTATCATTGGATACATGATGTTTTGGATGCTGAGTTGTTGGAACTTGAAAAAGTTCATACTGATGAGAATGGTTCTGATATGATGACCAAGGCATTACCAAGATGGAAGTTTGAAGTTTGTTGCCTAATCGCTGGATTGGCGGTTACCTCCACATAGGGGTGGAAACAGGTCAGGCTTTACTCTTAACAGGCATGGCCTGTCAAGTAGTTAATTGGCCTGAGCCTGGCTTGCAGCCTACTATAGGCTTTTTTTAAAGTACTAAGTCTAGCCTGTTATTCAGTCTGCCCTGACATGAAGCCTGTTAAAAGGCCTGATAGTTTTCTTTTTACAAAAATAAAAATATTATTTTTAAAAAATTATTTTTTAATAAAAATATTTATAAGTAATATGTCATATTTAATATTTATAATAAATTTTAAAATTTAAAGTATTTAAAATATACAAAAGTATTTATAATAAAATATAATAAATTTAAAATATCTCATAATTTTATTAATAATAAAAAATTATTTATATATTTAACAGGCTCAAATAGGCCTGAGAGGCCAATAAGGATAATTAGTGAGTTTGGGCCTGGCCTATTAATATATTAAGGCTTATAGAAGAGTCTGAGCATGTGTCTATTTTATAAAAGGTCAGGCCAGGCCAGGCTAAACACAGGCCAGGCTGCAGGCCCCTGACAGGCCGTCTGGCCTTTTTCTACCCCTATCTCCACATAGTCGTGAGGGGGAGATTTGTTGGATTTTTCGGGCTCCCTTCCTATGTGGAGAAAAAGACCAAATATTAGTATCCAATCCCATGAATAGTTGAAGTAGCTGAGGTGAGTTAGGGTTGAGTGAGAGAGGTCTCATTTGCAAGAAGAACACCAAACACTAGAGAAAAGAATAGAGAAAAAGTCATTTTCGCACATATACAAAGCTGTCTGTAAATTGGTCGTTGCAGATTCGTTAACCGTTGGATCGAGCTCATATTTGGACAGTGTGTTTCACATATCTGGTTCTTTATTTTCATTGTTCGGACCTTTGATTCGATGTCTGTAGTTGGAGATATTGGCCACGCACAACAGCTCTGTTTTGTGGTATTTTCATCTTCTTGTTCTTGTTTTGTAAGTTTTGAAGTTTGGGTTGTTTGGCTTGTTGTATGCACATTTTGTGCAGTAATTTGTGACTCTCTTGTACCCTATTTTTCATCATAGTGAAGCTATTTCCTGGTTTTGATAATGACTCGTGATTTTTACTTCTCTTATTGAAGAGGTTTTCCACATTAAAAATCTTAGCTTGTCTTTAATTTCTGGTTTATGTGATTTTTCTGCTGCCATTAGATATTATTATACTGGTGTTAATATTTATTGTGAGTGAATATTATTGTTTCTCTAATTCTTACAAATAGAAAATTATGTGATTTATTCCTATCAATATATTCACATCCGCTAAATTGAAATTATTAACCCGGTGAAATTAAAACGTGATTGAGAATTTAGAATTATGTTAAGTTATGATGGGTTGAAAATTTTGGATAATTCTTTAGTTACTGCATTATATTGTTACTGAAATCCATCTTTTATATAATTCATAAATGCACGGAAAAAAGAAATAAAAAAAGGGAGGATAAATTGTTAAAATATTTGTATTAATATGTAAAATGCATGTTTTTGTGTTAATCAGGGGCGCCAGATACACATACACTAGATTTGTTTTCATGTCATCACATGGCATCTATCTATAACTTCATTTTTCGTGCTAACTTGATCAATTACAGGTAGATTCTTCTCATTAACCATGAGTCATTGCATGTTTATCTTTTCATACTTGTTCATCATGGCTCATGTTATTACTTTTACATTTTCATGGATATTGTATTATCATTAAGCAGCAGTCACACAACCTTGTGGGTAGTATACTATTAAGCTTCAGTCTAATGAATTTTGGCTAGTATATTATTAACCTTTTGGCGAGAAGCCTAGAATATAATGATATAATGAAGTCATACGCTGTTCAATCAGTTTTTTCTTTTGTTTTATATTCTATGGCATTAACATTATATTATCATATTAAAAATATCAAGATTGGATTAATATATTATTGAGTAATATCTCAAATAGGTCTCTAAAGAATTTACCGTCGGACAGATTTGTTCCCAACAAAATTTAACTAAAATTTTGTCCCTGATGTTTTTAGTTATACACCAGATACGTCCCCATGGCAGTTTGACCCGGTCAGGACGTCCTATGTGGAGGTTAACAGACTGACGTGTCAGGTTAACTGCCACGTGTCACCTTCAGGACAATTTGGTCCCATCCAAGCTGGACAAAACGACGTCGTATTGGATCATGAGGCGAACGACGTCGTTTCGTGGAGGACAAATTCGTCTCTACCATGGAAGACAGAGTTGCAAAACGACAACGTTTTAAATGGGGGACCTATCTAACCTGTTCGAAGGGACCTATCTGCCTGATGATTATGTTTCTGTAGGGACCTATTTGTCTGATAACCTAATGTTTGGGACCTATCTGACCTATAATAATTGGTGACATTACCCTCAAATATATTCATTGTCTTTTTTTGGGTTCATTGAAAACACAAGCTGATGTATTTGGATCTGGTAGCTTGCAAAATTCTAATCCTCCCTCTCATGACATTTAAAATGAAGATTCTCCTTCACATGTCACAAAAAATGTCTCAGACAAGCCAAAAGTATGCTAATTTTGAATGACTTAATGCGTATGTTGAACGATGGCTTGGATCGGAGGAGAGAGTGAAGCAATCGGAAGATCTGTGTTGTTGAAGAAGAATGAGGATAGCCAACTTGTGAAGAAGCATACTATTTTTGCTTTGTTTAGGAGTATAATAATTAGGGACATTGGTAGTTGTAGTTGTGTTTTGTATGTATATGGTAATTGTTTAGGAAAATTTTAAACTGTGTTGATTATCAAATTGTTAGATTGAAATGTCTCATTATATTTAGATGGATATGCATGAAATCAATTGTGGTGAAATAGTATAAAAGAAACACATTGCTTTTGGTTTGAACAATCTAGATGCCACTGAGCTGCCATGGTCTCAGCACTAACACTATTCTGAGCCTTGTGCCGGATTACTGTTTGCCTTGGACGTCTAAAAGGTTGCTGAACCTGAAATAAACAAAATTATTATGAGGATGTTTCATACAGATTTCAACATACGCATTAAGTCATTCAAAATTAGCATACTTTTGGCTTGCCTGAAACATTTTTTTGTGACATGTGAAGGAGAATCTTCACTTTGAGTGTCATGAGAGGGAGGATTAGAATTTTGTAAGCTACCAGGTCCAAATACATCAGTTTGTGTTTTCAATGAAACCAAAAAAAGACAATGAATATATTTGAGGGTAATGTCACCAATTATAGGTCAGATAGGTCTCCAAACATTAGGTTATCAGACAAATAGGTCCCTACAGAAGCATAATCATCAGGTAGATAGGTCCCTTCGAACAGGTCACATAGGTCCCCCATTTAAAACGTTTTCGTTTCGCAACTCTGTCTTCCATGGTGGGAACGAATTTGTCCTCCACGAAACGATGTCGTTTGCTTTATGATCCAATACGACGTCGTTTTGTCCAGCTTGGATGGGGACCAAATTGTCCTGAAGGTGACACATGGCAGTTAACCTGACACATCAGCCTGTTAACCCCCACGTAAGACGTCTTGATCGGGTCAAACTGTCATGAGGACGTATCTGATGTATAACTAAAAACGTCTGAAACAAAATTTTAGTTAAATTTTATTGAGGACAAATCTGTTCGACGATAAATTTTTTGGAGACCTATTTGAAGTATTACTCTATATTATTTTTATGCTCGTTATTATGCTAGCATATAAAGGAGATTTTTTTATGGGACACTAAATTTCATATCTCGAATATCGGAAAAATTTAGGGTCACTCAACTATTATGATCGCATTAGTTGAAAGGTGAAAGCTAGAGATACATTCGTTTCATCTTTCATTTATTGAATATACCAACACTAGAAGATGTTACAATAATTCTTGGTCTCTTCACAAATAGTCTATTGGTTATATGATCATCAGACACCACTACAACGAGCTTGAAAGTGATCACATGAATGTATGAGGCATTATTTTGGGTGTGCACTTGGAGCGAGGAATCATAAAGGGAGCGACATTAAGTTGGCATGCTTTTGCAACTTAAAACGTCACATATGGTTGAATGTTTGAGTTGCTAGAGAAAGATGTTAAAGTGTCACATCAAGTTTGTTTCAAGGATTACTGAAACGTTGATTTGAATTTGAATGTGACATCCAAGTCGGTCCTTTTGTATAGCAGCGCTGATTTGTGAGGAGGTGGGGATGGTACCTACAAGAAACTCTAATGCATAAGTTAGCAAGAATTTTCGACAAATTTTTAATAGATTAGAACGTAAATATACTTAAGAGGTGTCAGTGTATTTATAATAGAGTTGATAACCACCTTTTTTAGTAGTTCCACCTTTATTCGTAGATAACTATTCTCTTTATTTTTGTAGTTTGTTAGGATCTATCTTTCAGAAAAGATAGAGATAGTTGGAGAAATTTATAGAACCCTAAATCCTAAACAATTATTTACTTAAATAAATATAAACAATCTCTTTTTATTAGTAAAGTTCATCCTCTTAAGTGGATTTTTCATCTTTATTAAGCCTGATTTTTGTGTTTTGAATTAAAGTATGAACAAAATTGCTATTTAAAACAACTTTGGGTGTGTTTGTAAAACACGTTGGAGAGGATAAAAGTGTGTTTCAGTACTTTGAGCGCTGTTCTTTGATGTTTTGTAACTTTTTTTCTCTGAACGCCAACGTGATTCTGCATCCCAAAAGCTCGTTCACTAGAAGCAAAAAATTATAGTTTCTGCGTTTACTCAACGCACGTTTAGGTTATTGCTAATTATTATTGGTTTTTTCATAATTTTTTCTAAATAAATACCGAGAATATTAAAACAATTATTCTATTTTTTGTGCACTGTTTACTATTTTAATTTTATGTAATATGTATTATTGTTCCTATTAAAAATGATAAAATAAAAAAAATTAATTATAAATAATAATAATAATAATATAATTTGTAAAAAATTAAAACCTAAAATAATAATAAAAATAAGATTATTAAGAGTACTTAAAATATGTTATTTTATATATTATTTTTAATTTAATAAATAAATATTAATTTTTACTATAAAAAATACTTAAAAATTGTCAATTTTTATATGTTATTTTTAATTTCATAAATAAATATTAATTTTTATTATAATAATAAAAAAATTATAATATACTAAAATTATAAAAAAATACTATAAAAAATACTAAAAATATATAAAAAAATTAAATATACTTAAAAAAAATAATATTATAATATAATATTATGGGCAATTTACGTTTTTAAATTGTTTGAATCCCAATTTTATTGTACATACATTGTTTCAAAAACGGATACGTAAATACATTGTTTCACTAATTTTTTTTATATTCATCCCTTCTAAAACTTATGAATGATAAAATAATTTATTTTTAGTAAAAAATAGTGAATTTTTCACTAAAAATAGCAAATCAAATAAAAAAATGCGCTAATTTTTACTAAAAAAATTATTTTATCATTCATGAATTTTAGAAGGGATGAAGATAAAAAAAATTAGTCTTAGTTTATATATTTTAGTACTTTGTCAATACTCACTCTTTGATTTGCTATTTAGTCTCATTTTAATAAGAAATACAAATAAAAAATTATTATATGCATATTTATATTTTTTATTTTATTCATCAAAATTATGATGTTATCACTATTATTTATCCAATCAATCAACTATAAAATACAAATAATTTTTATTTTTTGACATAAAACAATAAAGTTACACAAATAAAAAAAAATTCGTTTAGCTAGAACCTCAAATGCAAATCAGCAGCAAAGAACACAACCCATGTTTCAAACTCTCCTAGTATCTCTTGTATGGTTGATATAAATAAAAGAGAATGAAATGATTGTTAAAGAGAAAAATATATAATTTAGTGAACTTTTGGCTAAAAATAAATTATTTTATTATTTATAAATTGTAAAAGAGATGAGAATAAAAAAATAGTCTTGATTTATATAATTTAATACTTTGAGTATTGTATTTTTTTAATACTATCCTCCCCCATCCATTTGTGAATAAAACTTTACCTCTCTACATTTGGCCCCTCCATGGTTTATATAAGAAGCCCATTGACACATACTAAACGTAAACCGCTATAGGCACCAGCAGTTTACGCACGCACACCAACCTACATAAACCGCTGCTGCCAGCAGCGGTTTATGACCAACCAAAAATACACATAATCTGCGGCTGGTACTAGCGGTTTCTGTGCAATTGTAAACCGCTACTGGCAGGCAGTAGCGGTTTATATAAAATAGTGAAACAATGTATTTACGTATCCGTTTTTGAAACAATGTATTTACGTAAAATTGGGGTTCAAACAATTTAAAAATGTAAATTGCCCTAATATTATATTTTTTTAGTAATTAATTAATTATTTATCTAAGAGTGATTTTAACTAATATTATCCAAACAATATTTATTTTATCAAAATCAATTTTAGTAAAAATTGTCAAACATAAATCATGTTGGCACAAACTCACTTCTATCCAAAATCACTTCCATTCAAACTCCAGTTTGTCCAACGTGAATCCAAACACACACTTTATTTTGTGGTAAGTTTGGATTGACTGTGTATATTGAAGAAAATTTTTTTTGTGTGTTTTATACTAATAAAAAATCAAACTTTTTTTTTGGTTCACTCAACTGATTTTTTGCCATGAATTGGACTGTATTAATTTGGTGATTAGTTATTGGTTAAACTTGAATTAATCGATTAGTTTGGATTTTCAAAACCACTTCAATCGAATCAGGCTTACACCATTTTCAGAACATTTTTAAAGGAAATACAATTTGTCTCAGCAATTTCATTTTAATTTGTTTTTAAAAATAATACAAAGAACGAATTTGTTTTTCAAAAATGAAAAAAAATTACAAACCCCAAAGCTTTCTTAATTTGGAATTCGCCCACTATATCTTGAAAAAACATGAGAAACCTCATTTTTAGCCGCTCCTTCTCAATTCTAGTTTTCAGCAACAATGACAGAATCGGTTATATTTGCATTGACTTTTATCTTGGAGGTTCGTTTGTGTTCTTTGTGTTGTCGTTTTTAGCAGCAGACACTATTATTAGATGAAAGTTATAGTTATTGGTCTTTCATTGGCCCTTAGGTTATTGTTAAGTCAAATTAAAGATGAAGTTTCCAATTACCGGATTACATTACATGGAATGCTTGCATAACTTCTCAGAAAATTTATTCTGTAACTCATTTTTAAATTTAAAGTTTTTATTTTTTTATTATTTTTAAAATGAGTCATTTGATACAAAGTAAATGATTAATTTGGTGTATATGTAATAATGATATAGTGAATAACATGAAGACAAATAACATTGTGACACGTGGTATAATCCGACACGTGGCAAAATAATATTGTGACACGTGACATAATATCCATGTCAGTATGCTATGTGTTGTTGACCGATTACGTCATCATACCGTTACACGTGCACGTGTTACCAAAGGTCCACGTCATCGAGCCACGTCAATGCATCGTTAACGGAAAACGGATCAGGACTAATATAGTATAATTTTTTCAATCTCAAAAATATAATTAGTACAATTAAAATCTCAGAGACGATTTTAGTACATAGCGTGAATTTCAGGACCACTTTAAAAATTTAGTCGTAGTAAGGGATAGCGACGTGCTACTTCATTTCTGAAATCATGGATTCTAACCTAAAGTAGCAGATCTCTTGCTTATTTATTTATTATTTTAAAAGAAGAACCAGAATGTAGATCTCGTACATGAGCATTCTTCACTACTACACATTTTAATTTGTATATTATTGAGCATTTTCTTTCATTAAATTTTTTACAGCAAAGTAAATCTCCACTTTAAATGTTTTGATACAGTATGATCACGTTATCCTCTTTCTATCCTTCTTATTTGAACTTCCATGGCCTTCATGGTTGCAGTTTTATCGAAGAGGGGTGGTAGTGAAAAATGGTACGAAATTATTGGGAAAAAAAAAACAAATTGATTAACGCACGATGGACCTTAAAAAAAATTAATTGTAGAAATAGAATTGAAATTTATTTTAAAAATTAAATTTTAAAAATATTTTAAAAAATTTAAAAATATTAAAAACAAAAAATATATTTTACAAAAAATCTAAATATCAAATTATATTTATTTTTAAAGATTTTTTTAAAATAAATTACTTTGCTAAAAAAATCTTTTACAACCTCATCCAAACAAAACCGAAAGCTTGTTCCTCGACCTAAACATAAATAAACAAAAGCCTTAGCTTGTTCCTCACAGGCAGGAACTTGGAAAGTAAGAACAATTTAAAATTGAATTTACATATACAGAATTGACATGGTATCCTTTTTCATTTACATAAAAGAAACTAGAAATTACTTTGGAGCTATATTGCAATTTTATTTCATGGGTTGAAAATTAGGTTCCCACATTTGCACTTCCAACTCATAGGCTTGTAGTTAGATTTATCATCTCCTCTTGCATATGCAATTTTAAAAAGCTTTGGAGGATTTATGTTCCCTTTCTGAATTTGGAGGTTAGTATTAGTAGGCACCTGAATTGCCTTACAGTGTCCACATGAACTGCACCTTCTTTCACATTTTGGTGGCTTTGACCCTATTTGTGCCCTCAGTATCTTATTATCCTCCTCTATTACTCCCTGCATAAATCATCATAATTATTATTGAACTTTTGACACTAATAAATTTTTCTACTTTATATGCTAATATGAAAAAGGCAAGGGAAAAAAGAGAAATTTTTATTTATTTATAGAGTAATGATTAGGTATATATATATATATATACTGTACTTATTTCATTGATTAGTGAAGTACATTCACCTAAGACCTATTTTAACTAATGTATAACTTATTTTTATGCAATCTATTATTATATCTACTTATATATAAAAAGAAGCACAATGTTTTTCACAGACAATTGTTAACCTTTACGTCTATATGAAGAGTAAAGTATCAATACGGTCCCTGTCCATTTCCCAAAATGACAAGACGATCCTTAACCAAAAACACGTTCTATTACGGTCCCTAATCCTGTATTCCGTCTGCCAATCCAGTCCTTCTGTCAGTTTTCCGACAAAAATTTGACGGAAATTACTAACGTGTCAGATTAAAAAATAGACAGGGACTTAGTTGTCTCTAAATTTAAATTGGTTAGGGGTTTATTTGTCCGTATTATTCTTTAAATAATATTTTTTTAATTATTTTTTTCATTATATTAATATTCTTTTTTTAATAAATAAGTGCAAACTAATTAATAAATTATTCAAATTTAAAAATATCATTTATTATAAAACCAAATAAATAATTTTTAAATATATAAATAAAAAACATTAAAATTCAGTTAATACATTAATAATAATAACCCTATGATATACTATTAGTATTATGATCTAGCTAATTTTTACAATAAAGTGAAAACCAATGAACACATTATTTAATATATAGTAAACTTTTTTTGACTAATAACAAATTTAATTTTTTATCTCTTTAAACTAAATTAATAATTCTATTTGATATCTTTACACTAAAATACACTATGAGTAGGCTACTAATACTAAATGAAATAAAACATAATAGAATTATTAATTTAGTTTAAAGAGATAAAAATTAAATTTGTTACTAGTAAAAAAAAGTTTACTATATATCAAATAATGTGTTCATTATTTATAATACTAATAGTATATCATAGGATTATTATCACCAATGGATCCACTCCTATAGGTGTGGGGGGCAAGCGCCCCCACTACAGTTTGAAATTTTATTGAGTAGTATATAATAATAATAATATTTATTCAACTTTCGACACTTGATAATCAATTTGAGAACTTCATATTAGATTTCCATTATAATAATCAATTTTTAAATTTAAATAAGATTGGTGTTCTTTTTTAGAAATCGGCTCAAAAGAATATTATCTATCCATTTGTGTTTTTTCTTTTGAAATTAGCTTTAGTTTTTTTTCATAATAACTACACTAATTGAATGAATTTTTTCAACTATGAATATCATCAAGAACTAATTGTATGAAAGTTGAGTTTTAAATGATTGTTTAACGACATATATAAAAAAAGACATTTTGTTTGTGACTAAAAAAAGGGACATTTTGATTATATTGTCAAGGTTTCAAAATATGAAATATAAAAAATTAAATTTTAAATTATGTGTTATTATTTAAATTACTATTTTCGTATTTTAATTTGTAATTAGATATCTTGAAACCTAATCATATTTTATAATAATAAAATATAATTATAACAACAATTATGCTACATAAATATAAAATAATCACTTGTACAGAATAAATCTTAAAATACAAATTTTGAAATATAAAATACACATTAAAAATAAGTTAATATATGTATTTATACTCAAATTTATAGTAGATAATTTGATAGCTAATTTTTTATGTAAATGTAATATTTTTATTATAAAAATTATTATCATGTTATATATATTTCGCCCCCACTATCAAATTTTTTTGGATCCATCACTAGTTATTATTATTAATGTATTAACTGAATTTTAATGTTTATTATTTATATATTTAAAAATTATTTATTTGCTTTCATAATAAATGATATTTTTAAATTTGAATAATTTATTAATTTGTTTGTACTTTTTTTTATTAAAAAAAGAATATTAATATAATGAATAAAAATATAATTAAAAATATTGTTTAAAGAATAATAAAGACAAATAAACCCCTAACCAATTTAAATTTAGAGACAACTAGGTCCCTGTCCATTTTTTAACCTGACACGTCAGTAATTTCCATCGAGTTTTTACCGAAAAACTGACAGAAGGACCGAGTTGGCAGACGGAGTACAGGGTTAGAGACCGTAATGAAACGTGTTTTTGGTTAAGAATCGTCTTGTCATTTTGGAAAATGGACAGGGACCAGGTTGGTATTTTACTCTCTATATAAACTCTAAAAGGTTGGAGATTAGTATTTTCAATTCCAATCATGAGTATACAAAAATTAATTATTTAAAAAATTAATTATTTAATTAATTATTTATATAAAATATATATTAAAATATAAAATATATATTTAAAATAAATTAAATAATATATATAATTATATACAAATATATCATAATTAATTTAACAACAAAATTTGTATGGCACACAAATATTCTTGTTTCAGTTATATATATATAAGAAATTTTTGTTATTTTCAAAATTTAAATTAAAATTATTTATCGAAAAAAAATAGTATTTGTTGTTTTGGCTAATCTTGTATTAGTTATTGTTATAGATATTCAAATAAATAAAATATATGTTAGGTATATATTAAAATTAACTACTAATATAAAATATACTTTGAAATATAAAATATATATATTAAAAATAAATTAAACAATATATATATATATATTGAATAATTTTGATGATTAATTTTAGTGTATAAATAATATTTTTTAAAATAAAATGTTAGATTAACATAGAATGTGCCTGGCCTCTTCATCTACCTGTTAGTATAAATTCCTTCAATGCAATATGAACATGGTCTAACAATAGAAGAAAATAGAAGAAATAATAATAATACATACAATTCACATCCAAAGTATATTCTACCTGGTGAAAACCACTTTGTTTGTGAGTCTTTCTTCCTGTTAGAACATGGAGATTATATCAATGTCAGTTCATTATTGTTTCTTCATAAGTATAAATATGCAGCGCAGCTTTGGAAAATGCTCAACATTTTTACCTTCAGTAACTAACCCATGATGGATCCAGCTTGAAATAATGAAGAAGAAAAGTGAAATGCTAAAAATAATAAAGCCAAGCCTTCTTAGACCACAAATTGCATGATGGTCAAGCCCCATTTCTAAGGAGTAGTGAAAGTTTGAAACTTTAACTCAAGTGATAAACAACATATGAAAATTGATTCCAATAATTATAGGGAGAGAAAAAGGAAAATGGACAAAAGAAGGAGGAGGAAGAGAGTAGACTAGAGAGAGAGAGAGAAGACAAAGAGGATGCAGCAGTAACAGAAAGGAATCGAAGAAGAATAGGATGCAGCAAACATGAGTAACTGAATGGAATCACATCAATAATTAATAAGGATCGGAGCAATGCAGCAATGTGTTGTTAACATTTGTTTGTGCGTTTGATGAAGTGATGGAACATAGAATGACAAATGAGAGAAGAAAAGAAGGAGCCCCACAAAAGGGAAACAGTTTTGCTACGTACACAACGTAGCCGCGATGGTCAACTTTGAGCCAATCACCACACAATTACTGCATCTTTTACACAAAATAAAATAATAGCACGCAGGAAACAATAATTTATAAAGGGAGATTTTTTTTGGTTCTTTTTAAAATTTTCTAGTCCAATATATCAAAAATTAATTTGTGAATTTTATTTAAGAGTCTATCTCTAATTAATGAGTTGTTATATATATAAGATAAAATTTAAATAATCGACATTTATTGGAGGGAACGATCTAAATATTTGACCAAAATTTATGCTAGTAATATTTTTATATAAAAATGACATTAAAAACTGTTTAAATGATTCAGTCAAATAGATTTAATTAAACATGTCAAATTATTTGACAATTCATAATATCATAATAAAAATAATTTAAATTATTTTAAATTAAATTTTATTATTTACAAACATTTTTATTTATCCAGATGTGCACGGACCGTGGGGTAACAAAAGCTCACTCTACAGGAGGTTGTGTTACATGACCTTCCGTGCAATTTTATAGCGATCTCTTTTTCTAAAAAAAAATATCGGTAATTAATAATTTTTATTTATTTTATATTTAAGTTAATATTAATTATTTACTTTTTACTAAAATTATTAAATTTTAGGTTTTTTAAGTTATATTTATATTCTGTCTATTTAAAAAAAAAAACAGAAAATTACCTCTATCATCTGTATAACGTTGCCTGCTTTTCCTCCAAATCAATGTGGAGGAATAGTGAAGGTGTCCATTAATTAAAAATTAAAAGAGTATTATTTTAGACATGCTCACATAAAAATTAGTAGAATCCATAAATAATAAATATATTTTGAATAAAATTAATAAAACTCACTTTAATTGTAAACTTGCCTAAAGTAATATAATAAACTTAAATGTTTATTGAAGAATATCTTTTTATTATGTTTTATTGTTAGATCTTGCATCTTGGTACTCCATTCACAACCAATAAAAAATTATTATTTTAATTTTTGAATAAAAAATTAAATAAATAGTGATTTATCATATATATCTCATCAAAATTAAAATTATTTTCTAATTTAATGCAAGTATATCCGTATGTGGTCCTCAATAATTTCTTCTCCTTTGGTCTAAGAGCCCTCTATATACATATTTAAACAAGAAACCAATAATATGTAATAATTGATGGAAAGAAGGTGTACCAGAACTCTGAGACGAGAACTGCAAGTAGATGACATAAAATGATGAAAGGCAAAAAAGAACAGAAACAGCAAAACGACACGAATTTCACATGATGTGAAATACAAGTTCCCACTAAAGGACATGTAATGTAATAACAGCTGGGATATTATGTAATTTTTATTTAAAAAACAAAGGACAAAATATATCAACAGAAGTCTTTATTTTGTTATCTATCTATTATCTTAATATTAGTATAAGTCATATCTACTAATTCAATCTTCGACGGTTCGAATTACGATTTGAATATGGAGTAATTTATTAGCCAAATAATAAAATTTTAAATAAAATTTAATATAAAAATAAATTAGTCTTTAATATATCAGACTAAGAGATATTATAAAAAAAAATTTAATATTTTAAAAACCAATCAAAATTAAAATAATTTTACAGAATGAATAAAAATAAGGCTTTTCTATTTTAATAAAATAATAAGAGATTAAAATTACTTGAATTCTCTAAATGGAATTTGAAAACATGAATTCCTTAAATTATATAATATATAAATCGTCTTAGAATTATGTGTGTTATATAATGCATGGAACATATTATTTTAGGACGATTTATGCTTGAATTGCATTGCACAAATACACATAAATCATCCTAGACAGTTGACAGATTCGGAATAGATCCATCAGAGCTATCTTCCACATCAACCATTCTCGCAAACAACTCCATAGTCCCCAAATCTGGAAATCTAGATTGACTGGATGGAAAATATAACACAAATGTCGTTATCGCCTAACATCTCATACTTTCCAAATTTAACATAAGCTTGTCTGAGTGAGATAGGAATCCAAAACAATAATTGCTTCACACGCTTTTTGTCGCATTGTCCTAATTTCTGTAATATACTATTTCGTAAATCTTCTCAATTCGTTGAAGGATTTACGAACACTCCAACCTGTTGTTTACTAGTGAACGTTATACCCTCACTTGTATTTTCATCAATTTTTTTTTTTGGTGATGAACTAGCAAAAACACACTTTCAGCCATCTTCCAAAACCCTCAATTCAACTATGGCTTGATATACATCATGCTCCTTTATTTATAGCCTCTTTAAGCACATAAATTGATCCACGGTCATGTGCTTTCAGCCTAATGTGACTTAGGATAATAATATATAAATCGTGCTAGTATATTGAGGGTTGGCTAATTGCATGTAAATGGTGCTAGGGTTATGAGTTTTCGAGCAAAAAACATTACTCATGTTAGGATAGGACAATTTATGTACATGTTCTAAAGTTTAACCGTCTGGGACGATTTATGTGTATTTGTGCAATACAATTCAAGCATAAATCATTTTAGGATAATATGTTTTATACATTATATAACACGAATAACCTTCAGACAATTTATATATTATATAGTTTAGGAAATTTACGTATTTAAATTCTGTTTAGAAGATTCAAGTAATTTAATTTCAATCTCCTATTATTTTATTTAAATTAAAAAACCTAAAAAAAAGTAAAATTTAGGAGAGAGAATAAACTGAAATTTAAGATACTTTAATTTGAGAACAAATTTAGAATGTTAATTTAAAATATACAGGGAAGGCATAATAATAATAATAGACATTAAACTAGTTATGCTAAGTAATTTAAATTGATTTAGTGATTAATTTATTAATTTATTTAAATAAATATCAAAAAATTTGAATTTTATCTTTAATATGTAATAATTTATTGGTTAGTAATTAATCAACTCTAGAATTTCGATTTGTGACGAATTAATTTTCAATTTATTGAATTAAAGAACACTGTAAAAAAAAATTGAAATCAAAATTGTAGTTTAATAAAAAAAAAAAGTGAGAATCTGTACTGTGTATTACTGTATTGTACCATTTTTCTTTTTTCTTTTTTGGATTTTCTTACTTTGTTGTGAGAATGTGAGTCGTATACAATCCTAGCGGTCCACGTCAAAGTCACTTTATCAGGAATCAGGATAGAAAAATTACCATTAAAAAAAAAAAAAAAAAAAACTAAAAGATCTGGGCCTCTGGGCAATGCAAGTTGATAATTAACAACGATGAAGTTTGCAGAATTGGCTTGTTTATTAGTTATTACCAAACAAGCTTGAAATAACTTCAAAAAGTCCTGACATGAAGGTATAGGCGTATAGGTATTAAAGCCATCAAAAGAGAAACAACTTAGGTTAGTCCGTTTAACTAAGTGTCAGAGGTTCGAATTTCGCGACGGATTGGGAGATACTGTGAGCAACTAAAAAAACAAACCATCAAAAGAAGTGCCACATGTTCAAGGTTTAGAAAACCGGACCGGTCATCAAACCGCTCTAATCACTGGTTCACTGATTTACTGGTCTAACCGGTTCAACTGATGGTTCAACCGGAAAAACCGTTTTAGAGTAGAATAATAAATAAATTATAAATACACATCTTAAAATATAATTATAGTCTGATATAAATCTTAAAATATCTTCGAAATTTAAAACACTACATAAAATATCACCAACCAAATACACATCCTAACATCATGGTTTATCAATAATCAAAATCCGCAAGAACTTGTTGCAAATCTGCTTCGGTGGGATGATCTTCACCTTCATTCCCACCCTGATCAGCAGAAGAAAGAGATGCAGCATAAAGACCACTACTACCACCGCCACTTGGATATAAATCAGCATCAATTTCACCTAATAAAATAGAAATGTTATCATTATATTATAAACTAACAACATTCTAATAAATCATTAGAAACTAAATATACTATACTCACACAATAAGTCATCCACATTACTAGGAAGATCAGGCTCTTTCTCTACAACCTCTTCAGTCACCCAGAAGTCAACTTAACTGATACTTTCATAATCAATTGGATCATGCTGTGTCTTTTGCTTTCTTTTTTCTTTTTCCTTCCTAAAAGGTTAAATACAATATATGGAGATTTAATAATTTACAAATTTATTATGATAAAGATTACAAATGAAACAATATAGTATTTCATGAAACATATATTACCTGGATTTAAGACGCAAATTATAGGTAACATAAACAATGTCATTCAGTCTATCATGCTCCAATCTATTTCTTCTTTTTGTATGAATCTGGTCAAAAAGGCTCCAATTTCTCTCACACCCAGAAGAAGCAGATGCTTGGCTAAGAATGCGAACAGCTATCTTTTGTAGACATGGAGCAGAGCCTCCGAATAACCTCCACCATTCATCTACCAATTATAAAACCATAACATATTATAAGATATTAATTAAGAACATAGGAGCTCAAAACAAGTTACTATTGATTAAACAAATATTCAACCATATTCTTACCAGGCTTAAGTTCAGATGTAGCTGGAATAACTTCTTGTCTATCAAAACTTTCCTTCCGATCTCTATATAAATGTATTTCTTTCATTGCCTGAACTGAATCCAAATTGTTACACTTGCAATACAAGGTAACAAGATCAAGCAAACCTCGCATAACATCAGGTGCTTCTTTATAATTTTCATTAAAAAAGAATTTAGGATTCAGGAAGTAAGCTGCCGCATGAAGATCTTTCTTCAAATGCTTGTCCCATCTTGAGTTGATAATATCTGTGTACGGCTGATATGCAGTATTGGATTGCCTAAACATCTCCTTAATTGCATCTTCTGCCCTTAACATTCCTTCATAAACATAACCCAAAGATGGGGGGTCATCAGCATCAACAACCCTCAGCAAGTAAATCAGAGGGCTCACAAGTTTACATACACAGCCACTTACTTTTCAGATTATTAATTTCTTATGCTAATTGCTAACCAACAAACAGTCAAATAGAAATTGAGCAGAGGAACGAAGTTCATAGAAAATGCACAGTTCACAAAGAGCAAGTTCACAGGAATTGAAATCAAAAATTGAAATCAGAAAATGCACAGAGCAAGTTCACCGAACACAAATTGAGCAGGAAATGCACAGTTCAGTTCACAAAATAGAGCAGAGCACCAAACACAAATTGACCAACAAATAGAAATTGTGCAACAAAGAGGAATTAAGCCGAGGTCTAAGTTCAGTTCACATTGAGGACAAAGAGAAAGAGAACATGAGCAGAGGTCTAAGTTCAGTTCAGTTTACAGAGGACGAGGCGAAGGACAAAGAAAAATGAGCAGAGGACGAGTCACTCACCTGGGGTCGATGGAGGGCTACCGGTGTTGACTGTTGAGGACCGCCGATGAGAGGCTACTGCGTGCTGGTGTTGAGACTTGAGAAGATGAAGACGATCGAAATTGAGGGCTACTGGGCAGGAACCAGGCGACGATAGAGATTGGAGGGTTGCTGGAGCTGAGGATGGCGACACCACGGGGGCGAGGGATGGTGATAGGGCTTCAGGCAGCGCCGCTAGGGTTCTTCTTCTCCATTGGAGATGATTTAGATGATGATTGATGAATGAATGGGGTCGGGGCTCGGGGGAAGAAAGGGGGGTGGGGTGCTCCACGGGCGGGTCGGGTCGGGTTTGTTTTTTTGTTTTTTGTTTTTAAAAACGTAAAACGGCGTCGTTTAGTGTAAGCTGCGTAACCGGCCGGTCACCGGTTCGATCCAACCGGCCGATTTTTGACCGGTTCACCGGTTCTTGAGCGGTTTTTCTCTCCGCGATTTTCAGATAAGGACCGGACCACTTGCAGTGCCGGTTCGCGGTTAAACCGGTCAAACCGGCCGGTCCGGTCCGGTTTTCAGAACATTGCACATGTTCGGTGTCAAATTTTATGATTTTATCACGCAAACCACATTAAAAAGGGTTAATTTCGTATACCAATTTGTGCTAGGCTTGTGTCTGTGGTCTAATTGTTTGATTTTCTTCATAAATTAAAGTGGGGACATGCGTGAGGTATTTAAGAATCAATTTAGAAGGGAAAACATGGGATTTCTAATTTCAATATATTTAATTACACACCTAACCACAAGCATCAACCCGCTATAAATAATTAAGGTGATTGCTTCCATACCTCAAAATTTGTGATAGAACTCATATTTCGTTTATATAGATTAATACAAATATACAATATAGATATATAGCATCATTAATTTCAATCAATTAATAATTAAATAATTTTAAAAAATTAAAATTTAATATATTTTAGGATGTCACGTGGAAGCTTTCCTAAATCCATTTGACCGGAGCCGTTTGAACTACCAAAGAATAAAAGGTAAACCAATGTGATCATGACATTGTAGGTGCTTGCGATGGGGCGGATGCGACTTCCCTCAGTTGGTTTGGGTGGTATAGCCCGTTGCAGAAGTCCCCCTTTTTTTTATCAATTTCTTTAGTCTTTAGGGAGCCAAAGCTTGGCTTGACTAATAAAATAAGGCTCGTCCCTTCTCGCGTAAACCGCTGTATTAAAGGAGGTGAGTAAGTAAGCCAGTTAGAAAGCATGATAAAATAGCCCCTTAAATATCCCTTTCTTTTATCGAGCTAGCCTTTTAGTATGATTACCAGGAGTGAAAGAAAGCTACGAAAACTCTGAAGTTAAGGAGAAGAGTGAACCCTTTTTACTACCCGTAAAAATACGAGTACCTGTTTTTTAAAAATATATTAAATATTATTTGTGTACAAATACAAATACGTATATATCTTAATCATATATGATTAATTACAGTTAGAGAAAATGATAAATAGGTCCCTGAGTTTTTGTCCCGCGGACATTTTCGTCCCTAAACATTAGAAAATACTTTTAAGTCCTTGACCTTCACAAAACTTGGACGGATAAATTCCTGATGGAGACATTTGGACGGATCAGTCCCTAACGGAGGCATTTGGACGGAGGGACTGATCCGTCCAAGTTTTGTGAAGGTCAGGGACTTAAAAGTATTTTTCAATGGTTAGGGACGAAAACGTCCACGGGACAAAAGGTCAGGGACCTATTTGTCCTTTTCTCTTATAGTTAAGTATTTTTGTTTATTAAAATTAATAAAAAATTAAAAAAATCTTCTCTTTACCTTCAATTTTTTCTTCTCAAAACACGAGTAAAGGTCTCTTCTTCTAATTCAGAGTACTTCACCCTCAACTCTCATATTTGAACCTCTTCCATCACCGCCGTTCACCACTGCTGTTCACCACCGCTCACTGATGAGGGAAAAACGATTCCACACAAACTCACCGGCAAGTGTACCGGGTCGCATCAAGTAGTAATAACTCACAAGAGTGAGGTCGATCCCACATGGATTGATGGATTGAGCAACTTTAGTTAGGTGATGAATTTAGTTAAGCGAGTAGTTGATGAGTTGAGTGAATCTTGATTAACAGAAGTAAAATTGCATGGAAATAAAAGGGAGAAGGTAAATTGACAAAATCTTAAAGTGCAGAAGAAGTAAATTGCAGAAACTTAAAGTGCAAGAAAATAAGAGAGCTGAAACTTAAATTGCAAGAAAAGTAAATAACTGAAACTTAAAGTGCAAGGTATTGAAATTTGCTGAATCTAAATTGACAAGAAACTTAAATTGCATTAAGAATAAAGGGATTTGGGTATTGGGATTCAAATTGAACTAGAAAATAGAAATGCAGTGGAGTAAAGAAGTATGAGATGAAGAGAAATTGCAGAAGAACTAAAATAGAAATGAAAGATTGCAGAAGAATCAAAACAGCAAGGAAGCTTAATTCAATTATGAAATCCTACAAGAGAAATTTGACAATTGCAGGAGAGTAACAAGAACAGCAAGCAAATTTAGATCTCAATTACTCTCTTGACCAAAAAGTAAAGAAGAAATTGCAGAAGAAATAAAATGAAAACAGAAAAGAAGATTGAGATCCAATTTCCAATTCTTAGAACTATAGAAAGGAAAAGTAAAAGATGATTCTCAGATGAAGAATTTCAGTGGAGTTCTTCAATCTGAGTTCAAAACCCAAAACAGAAAATAGAGTTGCAGAAGAAAGAACAAACAGAAAGAAAACTTAGATCTAATCCCAATTCCCCAAATTCTAAATTGAAAATTACAAGAGAAAAAGAAAAGTAAAAGAAGAGTGTGTAGTTAAAAGTCCTTCTTCAAATCAAACTTGCTCCTATTTATACACTTTCTATTTCCATCATTTAACACTTGAAGTGGGCTTTTTGGTTTGGCCTTGAATGAGAGTGGGTCAGGGGTGTTTGGTGAAGCTCCCAGTGGAGCGCTCAGTGCACAAAGTGAACGCTACGTTCACTCCTTTGGTGCGCCAATTGGTGCGCATTTTGGCTCCCTTAGTGCTCCCCTAATGAGCGCTTCGCTCACTATTTGAGCGCTCTCCCTTGGTGTGCGAGTTTCCTTGCCTAGCGCTCTCCTATTGAGCGCTTCGTTGCTTGTTCAAGCGCTGCTTAGTGCGTATGGACAGCACAAGCCTTGCCTCCCATCTCAAAACCCACGAAAAAGGTGAAAAAGTGAGCGTGGCGCTAACTTTGAAAGTGAACGCTAGCCTTGTTTGGCTATTGAGCGTGGCGCTTCCTTTTTGAACGTAACGCTTTACTGTTTGCTTCCCCTTTCTCTTCATTTCTTCACCTACAAGCAACCAAACAAGTAATCAAAGTCTTACCAAAATTACAAGGTCTTTGCATCATTCATAAAATCAATTAATTCTAGCATAAACCTTATGATTTTGTGTAAAATAAATAATATTTGATTTATTCAAAATAAGCATGAAAAATCCACTCCAATCACTTACTTATTGTGCAAGAAAGTGCATAAAACCTAATGAAACAAGTGAAAAATGCTTGTAAAACTAGCATAAGATGACTTGTCATCACACACCGATACCGCCACATCCCTTCTATCTTTCACTCCTTCGTCTATCTCTATCTCCATCACCATCTATCTGGTCCTTGACCTCTGTGACCCCGATTACAGGGTCCCTGTTTCCACCCCCAACAGTAGTGTCGCTGTCGTCTCTCATGTCCTGAGCCTCCGTGACCCCTGTGTTCGCCGCCTCGGATCCACCAGCATAGTCGCGTCTCCACCACCGTCTCTCACGTCCACACGTGACCCCTGTTCCCACCGCCCACATCCGGCTCCTCCAACAGCACTGTCGCGTTGCGCCCGCCATTACTGCCAACAGCAATTTATTCCTCCCTCCTGGACACAGAGCCAACGGTGACATTAAGTTAGGTTTTCATCCTTCAAATGATTCTCTGTTCACCCTCTGTTCGAACAATGAATTTCATTTTGTTTTTGTTATCTGGGTTTGTTCCGCTGCTTGCATGTTCAAACCATGAATTTCATTTTGTTGATTCTTTCTGGTAATTACCAAATCAATTATTAGGTTTGCCATTGCATTTAATTTATAGATCAAATTTGCTACCATGAATACAATTTTTTGAGCTATATATCTATATAGAATGATATTTTAGATTAATTGTTGTTTTTCAATTTTATATTTAGTTTCACGCCTCCTGTAACTTTGGCATGCCAGTGGATTATATCAGGTCATTTAAATAGTTGTTAGTATTTTTTTGTCTAAACTTTTAGAAATTTGGTAACTGACTTGTTGGGATATAAAATGGGTTGAGAAGCCACCAGAACTATTCTTGTTGAAGCTTGAATAGAGGTATTAGATATCAAAATCACCAAGAACAGCGTATATGAGAATAACCTGTGAAAGTAAACTTTCAAATATAATTTATTATTCAGAATACATTTATTTTAGCTTATTTTTTTACACATTTGTTGTAAACTTTGTAAGTATCTTAATTAATTATTTTGGCCACTTCAATTTTAAGTGAAAATTTGATTAAGAAGGATGCAATATTGAAAAAATACGGTTCAAGAAAGAGAGCTGGCCTTATGTTTTATTTTTTATTAGTTGGTAATGTATTGTTTTATTGAGGCGTTGACTATAGTACATATATGTAGTTGATTGATCTTAAGATAATAGATATAGCCACATTTTATTTATGCTCTGAATCATGGTTGAATGAAGCTGAGTTAATCCTACTTCATTTTTGTTTCGAAATTTGACATATCATGAAGCTAGGTTAAGCTTTTTTTTATTTTTGTTTGGAGTTTCTGAATTTGACATATCATAGCTGTCTTAGTTTTAACTTTTTTATTTGTCTAATATATGGAATTATAAGAAATTATAGTCATGGAATTTACGCCTATTTCATCTGATCTATGCCTTGGATTTTGTTTTTTGTGTTTGCTTTTCTAATATAGCATAATTAGCATTAAAGAAAGAATTGATGTTATTCACTTTTGAAACTGATTAGTAAACTTTCAAAGTACATGAGAGTAACCTGTGAAAGTCTCTCTGTTTCAAATTATGATTTATTATTCAGAATACATTTATTTTAGCTTATTTGTTTTACACATTTGTTATTTTTTTATAGGGTTTTTGAATATGGGGGGGTTCTTGAATCTGATGGATTATAATTGCTTAATTTATGATTTATTTTATTTTGTTAACTTATTTTTTGTAAAGTTTGTTAGTATCTTAATTAAATATTTTTATAATTTATTTTTTGAATAGAACTTCATCATAAGCATGAACATCGATGATAATAAATTTTTAGAGGAGTCTATCGAATGTAATGAGCTGTGTTTTGGGTATGATTATAGTTCTGATAAGGAGAAGGAAGATATTATCAACAATGAGGGTAAAATTAGTGAATTCATGGAGGTGTCGAATTGTAGCTATAAAATTCAAGAAGTTGAGAAAAAGTTAAAAGAATTAAGCTATGATGACATGTGGATTGAGTTTGACACCATTGATCAATATTGTGATTTCTATAGAAATTATGCTAGAGTGCATGATTTTGTTGCGAGGCTTGATGAAAAAGGACAAGATTTCAATGGAAACATTAATATGCGATAGATAGTTTGTAACAAAGAGGGTACACGTAGAAAAAAGTACTTAGAGATGGAGAATAGAAAAAAAGATCACAAGCCAATCACACGTGTAATGTGTCAAGCAAAGATTATATTTCACTATGACTTAATTTTACAAAAGTGGCGGGTCACCAAATTTGAAGAGACTCACAACCATGACCTCATCCCACCTAAGTATATCCAGTTTGTTCTGGCATATCGAACAATGACCAACGCTGATAAAGCACAGGCTGATAGTTTGCACTTTTATGGTGTTAGAACTTGTCATATCTGGGTTCATGGTGGTGCAAAAAGGAGGTCCGAACAGGACGAAATTTATAAAAAAAGATCTATACAATCATTTTGACAGATCGATGCATGCAAAAATAAAAGATGGTGATGCACATGCTGTAAGACCCAGTTAATTAACGGCTAATTAACCCATAAATGAAAATTTATTCTAGAAAGCCAAAAATGTTATTTTTATGGCTAAATGTGATAGAGGAGATTGAGACGAGAATTTCGGTACCAATTTTATAGAAATCGGACCTAGATTGGATCAAACGGGCCAAACCGGTCCAACCGGACCCAAAGTGGGCCCTTGGCCCAACTAAACTAAACCAAAACCCTAGTTTTCAGCACTCTCTCTCCTCACAACACACTAAACACGCTGAAAATGGAGGCTATGGAGGGAAGAACACTCTCTCAAGTTCTTTCTCTCACTTGATCTTCAAACCACCATAACTTTTGATCTAGAGCTCCGATTGCCGCTCCGTTTGTGGCCACGCGTTCACCGCGGAGAGCTCTACAAAACCCATACAATTAATCTTGAGGTAAGCCACGTTTTACTGTTCGAAATTCCAGCCCTTGATTTCGAGTTTCATGAGCAAAAATGTTGAGATTTTGGGTTCTTTGATGTTATAGGACCCAACTCTCTTGAAGGAGAAGATTAATCTTATCTCCTTGGACCTTGGGTGTGGTAAGATTCTCAACCCTAGTGTAATTTGTTGTTCTATGAGGTTTGGGCATTGAGATGTTGTGTATGGGTATGATGATTGTGGCTTAGGTTGTGTATATGTGAATATTGGAGCTTGATTGGTGATTTTGGAAAGCTTGGAAGAGGGTTTTGTGTGACAAAATCTGTTCTTGGAGGTGTTGAGACCTTGAGAGCTTGAGGACAAGTGGTTTGGAAGTGCTCCGGTTGAGCTTGGGAAATCGGCTAAGGTATGGTTTCGGTTTCCCGTATCTAATATGTAATGTGGTAGGAAATACTTAGGCTAGAGGCCCTAAGATAGGCATTGAATTGTTGGTGTTGTTGAATAGTTGAGATATATGATGTGTTCATATATGTGATTATGAATATTGATGCCTTGATTGTGTGATGTATGAGAAATGCATGTTGTGATATATGCTTGATGGGTGATTGAGGTTGAATTGATGGGTGGTACCATGTTGATGGTGAGTATGATGTTGATCATGTATAATGATGGTTGATTTGGAAATTAATATTATTGGAAATTGGGATGAGAAGGATGTATGACATGAGATTGTGTTTGTCCTTTAGCCATTGATTAAGAAGTGTTAAAATGGTTGGAGGTAGTTTTGGAAATTTTGGTAAAATGTCAATGTGTGAGTTGAGGATGGCTTGTTGTTGATTTTGGTACATTTCGAATGATTTCAAAGAGAAGGGTTGAAATTGGCATGTTTTGATTGATTTTGAAAAGAGTTGAAAGTGGCTTGTTTTGAAAATGGCACTTTGTGGTTTTGAATGAAAACATGGTTTTTGGGCATACTTTGACGGGACATAACTTGGACTACGGATCTCTGATTTGTGCCAAATCTGTTTAGAAATGAAATTGGATTCGGGATGTCCATGCCGTTTGAAGAACGGGTGAAAAATGATTTAAAATGAGAGAGTTATGACCGTCGGAAGATTGGGGGTTGAATCTGTGAATTCTGCAGTTTTTAACTTAGAAAATTTTTAGCAGAATGACCCCCCGCGTGTAGGCGCACTTGGCGCGTACGCGCCGTTCTTCCAGGAAGTGCCATCCACGCGTGCGCGTGATGTGCGCGGGCGCGCTGAATGTGCTGCACCCAATGCCCAGCCATTTTCCAGAGAGTTGTGCCAGAGTTGTGCCAGTTTTGTGCCTGGGGCACAAGAGTACCCACGCGTACGCGTGGCTGACGCGTGCGCGTTGTTTGGCTAATTTTCAACCCGCGCGTTCGCGCGTATGACGCTTGCGCGTAGATGAGTTATAAGGCCATCCGCGTGTGCGCGTGGAGTGCGCGTACGCGTGGCCCTGTTTTCATCCCAAAGTTGATTTTTGAGTTTTAAAAGCCAAATTTCATACTTCTAAGCCTCCGATCTCACCACTTATGTCTTAAATCATTATGATATGCATAGCATGAGAAAAAGGGCTAGTGACTGTGGTAACTTGCGAGTGAAGCAAGGGGAAAAATGAATGATCATTGAGGATCAAAGATGATTATGTGAGATGCGGAGAATGGCGGTGGAAGTGCTTGTTATGCCATGGGCCGAAGGGCCATAATTGTTAATGAATTGGCTGGTTATGGATTTAACCGTGAGCCGGATGGCTAGATTATTGCCGTGTTACGGCGGAGCCATGTTTATGGCCAAGTATAAATGCATATATGCTGTTGATTGAATTGTGTATGTTTGCACTTCCACCATTGGAGATGAGGGTTTCCCTGGGTAGTAGCAATGGCTAGCCACCATGTGCTCCAGGTTGAGACTCGAAGCTCTGTTAACCCAATGTCGTAAGTGTGGCCGGGCACTGTGAAAGGCCCGGATGAGCTCGCCCCCATAAATATTCACCAGTGATGGTGATGGATAAATATTCACCAGTGAGGGTGATGGATATGGATCATGATTATGATCAAGTTTATGATGAGTATAACTCGAGTTGGGGATGCACGACAGAGGGACAGTCCAATGGTTAGCTACCAGGACTTGTCGGGTTGGCTCTATAACCGACAGATGATATCATCAGCCACTAGGGACAGGCATGCATCATAAGCATACTACATGAATTGTTTGAGATTGCCTATTGACTGCATATTACTTGCTAATTGCCTAAATGCCTTATCTGTTCCTATTTGTAAATCTCTTGTCTGATATAACTGTGTTTGCTATATTATACTTCTGCTGGTGGTTGGGAGGTCTGAAGGAATTGGAAAGGGAAGTATTAGTTAGAATGAAGGATCTTTAGTCAGTTGCCACTTACGGTTTAGCTTGTTTATAAGCTTTGATATTACCTGGAGGAAGTTCTAGGATTGCCTTCGGCTTTCCTCTATTATTATGTATTATATATGTGGAAGCTGTTACCGTACTGGGGACCTCTGGTTCTCACCCATGCGGATTTTGTGGTTTTCAGATGCAGGACGCGAGGCTTCTCGTTGAGGCATGCTGGAGACTTCTGGATTAGCGAAGATCCTTTGTTCTTGGGACTCTGTTTGGTTTATATATCTTGTTTAGATACTTTTATCTCCATTAAATAATACAAACTGTGATGACTCCTTCTAGAGGGGATTTTGGAGAATAGGTTGTATGTATTTGTGTCCCTTTGGGTTTCCTTTGGGGTTTCCTTATTTTATTATATGTATATATTATTATGCTCGGACCGGTTATCTTCGCAGCCGAATTTTGAGTCTTGATATTCCCGTTTTTGACACTCCTTATATATATGATCTTGCGTTAGCTTATCCTTTGCTCGTTACGTTATCGATCGGAGTGTTGCGCGTTTGAGTTACGATTTTTGTTTACCCCTTTTTCTACAAAGGCTCCTAGCTATAATCAATTATTCATACTACTATACGTACTAAATTTTTGTTTTAGAGGTCGTAATACCTTGCCATCTCTGAATTATGACTTAAGCATAAGACTCTGTATGGTAGGGTGTTACATTATGGATCAGAGCAGTTCGTTCCTGTAGAGCCCGAGGAATGGACTGACTATGCTTCTGTGCATTCTCTGTATGTGTGTTATGTGCTGTTAGTATATCTGCTTGATATAATTGGCATAAACGTTCATGAGCATGCATTTGGGACTTTGAAGCACTAAACTTCCGATATTGAGACTGATCAACTTAATATCGATTGTTTGGTGTGTATAGGAACTAGATGGCGCCTCGTGGACGCGGTAGAGGCCGTGGGAGAGGACATACGAATGCTCGTGCGCCGGAGACTAACCCTAATGACCCGGTGAACTTTATGAATGTGTTGGAGAACATGGCTGCTGCTATGCAAGCCACTGCTGAGGCTCTTGGCTAACAGATGAACAACCATGGTAATGATGGAGGTGGAGTTCAGGGCCCGATGACATTGGCAAACTTTTTGAAGGTTAATCCACCGAAGTTCAAGGGAACTACTAGCCCGACTGAAGCCGATACATGGTTTCAGGCCATGGAACGAGCACTGCAAGCGCAGGTGGTGCCTGAAAGGCAGCGTGTAGAGTTCGCTACCTATTTGCTCACTGGGGAAGCGTCGCATTGGTGGCAAGGAATCCGACGCCTTCTGCAGCAGGATGATGATTATATCACCTGGGATGTCTTCCAAGAGGAGTTCTATAAGAAGTACTTTCCGACTTCTGCTAGGACGGCCAAGGAGCTTGAATTGTTGCAGCTGAAGCAGGGTACTATGTCCATATCTGAGTATACTGACAAGTTTGAGGAGCTGTTCAGATTCTCTCGTATGTGTCAAGGGACTCCGGTGGAATATGAGGAGTGGAAGTGTGTTAAGTACGAAGGAGGACTCCGGAGTGATATTTTCGGTTCGGTGGGGCCAATGGAGATTAGGACTTTCTCCGAATTGGTGAACAAGTGTAGGGTTGCTGAAGAGTGTGTGAAGAGGGCAGCCGCTGAGAAAGGAAGTCACAAAGGATCATTTCCACAGAACCGAGGGAAGAGCTTTGCACCTAGAGGTCCGTCTTTCAAGAGGGGAGGTTCTTTTAGGAGGCCCAACAACAACTACTCCCAAGGGAAAAGGTTTGGGAAGCAGCCTCAGAATGATCAAGCTTGTACTAGGTGTGGGAGTTACCATCCGGGAGTACCATGCAAGGCCGGATGGGGTTTGTGCTACAATTGTGAAAAAGCGGGGCATAAAGCCACAAGTTGTCCGGAGAAGCAAAAGCAAGGTGCTGGGAAAGCACAACAGACTGGTCGGGTGTTCACCACCTCAGCTGTGGGTGCAGAGGGATCTGAGACACTCATTCGAGGTAACTGTGAAATGGCTGGTCAAACTTTAAATGCTTTATTTGATTCGGGAGCATCACATTCATTTATTGCATTTGAGAAAGCCCATGAGTTAGGGTTGAAGATCGTAACCTTAGGTTATGACTTAAAAGTGTATAATGCTACCCATGAGGCCATGGTAACTAGGCTAGGATGCCCGAAAGTTTCGTTTAGGTTCAAGCAGCGTAATTTTGTCCATAATTTAATCTGCTTACCGATGATCGGTCTTGATCTTATCTTGGGATTGGACTGGTTATCTGAGAACCATGTCCTGCTTGATTATTCTACAAAGTCGGTGTACTTTATGCCGGAAGATACAGAAGGGCCGGTCGTGGTGAATAATTATTACTTGAATTCGATGATGGTGAACTGTTCTGGAATCGAATGTCAGGGTATCCTGTTGTTAACCGCTGGTGTTTCGGGTGATGATCAAAAGTTGGATCAGATTCCGGTAGTGTGTGAGTTTCCGGAAGTGTTTCCCGATGATATTGAGGAATTTCCACCTAACCGAGAGGTCGAGCTTGCTATTGAGTTGGTGCCTGGGGCGGGACCAATCTCAAGTGCTCCTTATAGGATGTCACCGTTAGAGATGGCCGAGCTAAAGTCTCAGTTAGAGGAATTGTTGGGTAAGAACTTTATCCGACCAAGTGTTTCCCCGTGGGGTGCTCCAGTGTTACTGGTAAAGAAGAAAGATAGAAGTATGCGGCTCTGTGTGGATTACAGGCAGCTGAACAAGGTCACCATAAAGAATAAGTACCCATTGCCAAGGATTGATGATCTCATGGATCAGTTACAAGGAGCTGGGGTTTTCTCTAAGATCGATTTGCGATCTGGTTATCACCAAATAAGGGTGAGGGGTGAGGATATCCCTAAGACCGCTTTCAGGATTCGTTATGGTCATTACGAGTATACTATGATGTCTTTTGGGTTGACGAATGCTCCTGCAGTGTTTATGGATTACATGAATAGAGTATTCCGTCCGTTTCTGGATAAATTCGTTGTTGTCTTCATTGACGACATACTGATTTACTCCAAGACTGAAGAAGAGCATGCGGAACACTTGCGGACCGTGTTGCAGATTTTAAAGGAGAAGAAACTCTATGCGAAACTGTCTAAGTGTGAGTTTTGGAAGAGTGAGGTAAAGTTTTTGGGTCACGTGGTGAGTAAGCAGGGAATAGCCGTAGATCCAACTAAGGTGGAAGCTGTGATGGATTGGAGGAAACCAACCACAGTAACTGAGATAAGGAGTTTTCTGGGTTTAGCTGGCAATTACCGAAGGTTCATCAAAGGCTTTTCGCGATTAGCCTTGCCATTGACAAAGTTAACTCGCAAAGACACTCCGTTTGTTTGGACTCCTGAGTGCGAGGAGAGCTTTCAGGTATTGAAGAAAAAGTTGACCACTGCACCTGTGTTAGTGTTACCTGAGCCGAATGAACCTTTTGAGGTGTACTGTGATGCCTCACTAAAGGGTCTAGGATGCGTGCTGATGCAGGATCATAATGTGGTGGCGTATGCCTCACGACAGTTAAGACCTCATGAAGTTAGTTACCCTACGCACGATTTGGAACTCGCTGTGGTTGTGTTTGCCTTGAAGGTGTGGAGGCATTATCTCTATGGGGTTAAGTTCCAAGTCTTCTCTGATCACAAGAGCTTGAAATATCTCTTTGATCAGAAAGAGCTTAATATGAGGCAAAGGAGGTGGATGGAATTATTGAAAGACTACGACTTTGAGTTGAATTACCATCCGGGAAAGGCAAATATAGTGGCGGATGCGTTAAGTCGGAAGTCGTTATATGCGTCTTGGATGATGCTTCAAGAGGAGAAGTTGCTCAAGGGATTCGAGAGTCTAAAAATTGGTGCTCGAGAAGTATCTGGAACCTTGTGTTTGAGCCGATTAGAAATCTCAAGTGACTTTAAGTCCGAACTCCTAAAGGCTCATGAAAATGATGAAGCGTTATGGAAGGTGTTACCGGCTATCGAGCAAGGAAAATAGTGGAGAGTGTCGGAAGAAAAAGATGGGTTATGGAGATTCAAGGGTAGGATCATTGTGCCGGATGTTGGTAATTTGAGGCAAGATATCTTAAAGGAGGCACACAAAAGTGGATTCTCCATTCACCCGGGAAGTACTAAGATGTACCATGATTTAAAGGCGATATTTTGGTGGCCGGGTATGAAGAATGATGTGGCGGAATATGTTTCAAAGTGCTTAACTTGTCAAAAGGTAAAGATTGAACATCAAAGACCTTCCGGGATGTTGCAACCTTTAGAGATTCCGCAATGGAAGTGGGAAAGTATTGCAATGGACTTTGTGTCGGGATTGCCAAGGACTAGGACTGGTTTTGATGCTATCTGGGTGATTGTGGACCGACTGACAAAGTCAGCTCACTTTTTGCCCATTCGGATGACTTACACCCTTGAGGAGCTAGCTCGGTTATACATAAAGGAGATTGTGAGACTCCATGGTGTACCTGCTACTATAATCTCTGATAGAGATCCTCGTTTCACTTCGAGATTCTGGGGTGCATTTTAGAAAGCTTTTGGAACCCGATTAAACTTGAGTACAGCTTACCATCCTCAAACAGATGGTCAATCTGAGAGGACGATCCAAACACTAGAGGATATGTTTAGAGCTTGTGTTTTGGATCAACCGGCAAGTTGGGATTGGTATATGCCGTTAGTGGAGTTTGCATACAATAATAGTTACCATATGAGCATCGGAATGGCTCCGTATGAGGCATTGTATGGGAGGAAATGTCAATCTCCGCTATGTTGGTATGAAACTGGAGAGAAAGGCTTGTTGGGGCCGGAAATGATAGCTGAGACTACTGAACAAGTTAAGAAAATCCGAGATAGGATGCTTACGGCGCAGAGTCGCCAAAAGAGTTACGCCGATCAGAGGCGGAAGCCCTTGGAATTTAAGGAAGGAGATCATGTTTTCCTTAAGGTTACTCCGACCACAGGAATAGGTAGAGCGATTAAAGCAAAGAAGTTGAATCCTCGATACATTGGTCCATTTCAGATCCTGGAGAGGATTGGGCCGGTGGCGTATCGCGTGGCTCTACCACCTCATCTTTCGAACCTGCACGACGTGTTTCACGTGTCACAGCTTCGGAAGTACACCCCTGATGCTAGCCATGTGTTAGAACCCGAATCGGTTCAGTTAAGGGAAGATTTGACGCTTCCAGTGGCTCCAGTCAGAATTGATGATACTAGTATCAAACGACTGCGTGGAAAAGAGGTTTCATTAGTCAAAGTGGCTTGGAGTCGAGGCGGTGTTGAGGAACACACTTGGAAACTTGAGTCGGAGATGCGAATGGATTATCCGCACTTATTCTCAGGTAATTGCATTTGAATTTTGTGGGCAAAATTCCCAATTAGGTGGGTAGAATGTAAGACCCAGTTAATTAACGGCTAATTAACCCATAAATGAGAATTTATTCTAGAAAGCCAAAAATGTTATTTTTATGGCTAAATGTGATAGAGGAGATTGAGACGAGAATTTCGGTACTAATTTTATAGAAATCGGACCAAGATTGGACCAAACGGGCCAAACCGGTCCAACCGGACCCAAAGTGGGCCCTTGGCCCAACTAAACTAAACCAAAACCCTAGTTTTCAGCACTCTCTCTCCTCACAACACACTAAACACGCTGAAAATGGAGGCTATGGAGGGAAGAAAACTCTCTCAAGTTCTTTCTCTCACTTGATCTTCAAACCACCATAACTTTTGATCTAGAGCTCCGATTGCCACTCCGTTTGTGGCCACGCGTTCACCGCGGAGAGCTCTACAAAACCCATACAATTAATCTTGAGGTAAGCCACGTTTTACTGTTCGAAATTCCAGCCCTTGATTTCGAGTTTCATGAGCAAAAATGTTGAGATTTTGGGTTCTTTGATGTTATAGGACCCAACTCTCTTGAAGGAGAAGGTTAATCTTGTCTCCTTGGACCTTGGGTGTGGTAAGATTCTCAACCCTAGTGTAATTTGTTGTTCTATGAGGTTTGGGCATTGAGATGTTGTGTATGGGTATGATGATTGTGGCTTAGGTTGTGTATATGTGAATATTGGAGCTTGATTGGTGATTTTGGAAAGCTTGGAAGAGGGTTTTGTGTGACAAAATCTGTTCTTGGAGGTGTTGAGGCCTTGAGAGCTTGAGGACAAGTGGTTTGGAAGTGCTCCGGTTGAGCTTGGGAAATCGGCTAAGGTAGGGTTTCGGTTTCCCGTATCTAATATGTAATGTGGTAGGAAATACTTAGGCTAGAGGCCCTAAGATAGGCATTGAATTGTTGGTGTTGTTGAATAGTTGAGATATATGATGTGTTCATATATGTGATTATGAATATTGATGCCTTGATTGTGTGATGTATGAGAAATGCATGTTGTGATATATGCTTGATGGGTGATTGAGGTTGAATTGATGGGTGGTACCATGTTGATGGTGAGTATGATGTTGATCATGTATAATGATGGTTGATTTGGAAATTAATATTATTGGAAATTGGGATGAGAAGGATGTATGACATGAGATTGTGTTTGTCCTTTAGCCATTGATTAAGAAGTGTTAAAATGGTTGGAGGTAGTTTTGGAAATTTTGGTAAAATGTCAATGTGTGAGTTGAGGATGGCTTGTTGTTGATTTTGGTACATTTCGAATGATTTCAAAGAGAAGGGTTGAAATTGGCATGTTTTGATTGATTTTGAAAAGAGTTGAAAGTGGCTTGTTTTGAAAATGGCACTTTGTGGTTTTGAATGAAAACATGGTTTTTGGGCATACTTTGACGGGACATAACTTGGACTACGGATCTCTGATTTGTGCCAAATCTGTTTAGAAATGAAATTGGATCCGGGATGTCCATGCCGTTTGAAGAACGGGTGAAAAATGATTTAAAATGAGAGAGTTATGACCGTCGGAAGATTGGGGGTTGAATCTGTGAATTCTGCAGTTTTTAACTTAGAAAATTTTTAGCAGAATGACCCCCCGCGTGTAGGCGCACTTGGCGCGTACGCGCCGTTCTTCCAGGAAGTGCCATCCACGCGTGCGCGTGATGTGCGCGGGCGCGCCGAATGTGCTGCACCCAATGCCCAGCCATTTTCCAGAGAGTTGTGCCAGTTTTGTGCCTGGGGCACAAGAGTACCCACGCATACGCGTGGCTGACGCGTGCGCGTTGTTTGGCTAATTTTCAACCCGCGCGTTCGCGCGTATGACGCTTGCGCGTAGATGAGTTATAAGGCCATCCGCGTGTGCGCGTGGAGTGCGCGTACGCGTGGCCCTGTTTTCATCCCAAAGTTGATTTTTGAGTTTTAAAAGCCAAATTTCATACTTCTAAGCCTCCGATCTCACCACTTATGTCTTAAATCATTATGATATGCATAGCATGAGAAAAAGGGCTAGTGACTGTGGTAACTTGCGAGTGAAGCAAGGGGAAAAATGAATGATCATTGAGGATCAAAGATGATTATGTGAGATGCGGAGAATGGCGGTGGAAGTGCTTGTTATGCCATGGGCCGAAGGGCCATAATTGTTAATGAATTGGCTGGTTATGGATTTAACCGTGAGCCGGATGGCTAGATTATTGCCGTGTTACGGCGGAGCCATGTTTATGGCCAAGTATAAATGCATATATGCTGTTGATTGAATTGTGTATGTTTGCACTTCCACCATTGGAGATGAGGGTTTCCCTGGGTAGTAGCAATGGCTAGCCACCATGTGCTCCAGGTTGAGACTCGAAGCTCTGTTAACCCAATGTCGTAAGTGTGGCCGGGCACTGTGAAAGGCCCGGATGAGCTCGCCCCCATAAATATTCACCAGTGATGGTGATGGATAAATATTCACCAGTGAGGGTGATGGATATGGATCATGATTATGATCAAGTTTATGATGAGTATAACTCGAGTTGGGGATGCACGACAGAGGGACAGTCCAATGGTTAGCTACCAGGACTTGTCGGGTTGGCTCTATAACCGACAGATGATATCATCAGCCACTAGGGACAGGCATGCATCATAAGCATACTACATGAATTGTTTGAGATTGCCTATTGACTGCATATTACTTGCTAATTGCCTAAATGCCTTATCTGTTCCTATTTGTAAATCTCTTGTCTGATATAACTGTGTTTGCTATATTATACTTCTGCTGGTGGTTGGGAGGTCTGAAGGAATTGGAAAGGGAAGTATTAGTTAGAATGAAGGATCTTTAGTCAGTTGCCACTTACGGTTTAGCTTGTTTATAAGCTTTGATATTACCTGGAGGAAGTTCTAGGATTGCCTTCGGCTTTCCTCTATTATTATGTATTATATATGTGGAAGCTGTTACCGTACTGGGGACCTCTGGTTCTCACCCATGCGGATTTTGTGGTTTTCAGATGCAGGACGCGAGGCTTCTTGTTGAGGCATGCTGGAGACTTCTGGATTAGCGAAGATCCTTTGTTCTTGGGACTCTGTTTGGTTTATATATCTTGTTTAGATACTTTTATCTCCATTAAATAATACAAACTGTGATGACTCCTTCTAGAGGGGATTTTGGAGAATAGGTTGTATGTATTTGTGTCCCTTTGGGTTTCCTTTGGGGTTTCCTTATTTTATTATATGTATATATTATTATGCTCGGACCGGTTATCTTCGCAGCCGGATTTTGAGTGTTGATATTCCCGTTTTTGACACTCCTTATATATATGATCTTGCGTTAGCTTATCCTTTGCTCGTTACGTTATCGATCGGAGTGTTGCGCGTTCGAGTTACGGTTTTTGTTCACCCCTTTTTCTACAAAGGCTCCTAGCTATAATCAATTATTCATACTACTATACGTACTAAATTTTTGTTTTAGAGGTCGTAATACCTTGCCATCTCTGAATTATGACTTAAGCATAAGACTCTGTATGGTAGGGTGTTACACATGCAGCATTGAGTTACCTAATTGCTAAGGTAGATGAGATCCACTATTACAAGGGAAGTTTACTTTGAAGGATGGTAAGCTTGATAATTTAGTGTGGGCCGATTGATCTAGCATCACTGATTACCAATGTTTTGGTGATGTGTTAGCTTTCGACACGACATACCAAAAAAACAAGTATAATAGGCCATTAGTTGTCTTCTCAAGAACAAATCATCATGGACAAACATGCATTTTTGGTTGTGGTTTATTATCCGATGAGAAGCGAGAAATCTATGTTTTGCTGTTGAAGATGTTCATGGAGATAATGGGTAATAAACAACCTATAGCCGTGGTGACAAATGGAAATCTTGTAATTAAGGAGGCAATAAAAGAAGTTCTTCCAAACGTTGCACACCGTTTTTGTGCATGTCATCTATACCATAATGCCTGTGAAGCTATAAAAAATTCAAAATTCTTAGATGGATTAAAGCACCTAATGTATGGAAAATTTTTTTCTGAAGAGTTTGAGAGAAGATGGCATAACTTGATATATGAGTACAGGCTTTCTGAGAATGAATGGTTGCAAAAGACATATATGATCAAAGAAATGTGGGTTTCCTTATATTTAAATGATAAATTTTTTGGTGGAATCAGGACTACGTCACAATGTGAAGGTATCCACTCCTTGATAAAGAATTACATTAGTAAAAAAATGCTATCTTTTGGAATTGATACACAACTTTAATGAAGCATTGATGCAGTATCAAACAAATGAACTCTTATCCGATTTTAAATCATTGTTTACAATTCCTGTGTTGACCACGTGTCTTCAAGACATTAAGAAGCAAGCGGCCGATATTTTCACTAGAAGTATGTTTAAAGAGGTTCGGTGTGAGATAGAAGAAGCTGGCAAGTTAAATGTTGTAACCCATTCAGTAAGCAACAATGAAGTTAAGGTGAGAATAAATAAATATAGGCAACCCGGGAAGGAATGTGAAGTACAATATGATAAAGCCACTAAGAAATTTGCTTGAGATTATCGTTTGTTTGAAAGTCGTGGCATTCCATGTTGTCATATTTTCTGTACTATGAGACATGACCACATCGATATCATTCCTGATACTCTTGTCTGCACGAGGTGTACTAAAAATGCTAAGAATGATTATGTATGTTCAGTTACATCCGCAGAAACTGACTCTGAAAATATTGCTGTATTAGATATGGTGCTCTAGCAACATTGTGTTTCACATTATGTGAGTCGGCATCAAAGAACCGAGATGACTTCATGGAGATTAGAGATGACATTTTTGGGCTAATCCAAAAGCTTAAAAAGAGACACGATCCTGACTCCAATGTTCTTTCTAATGTGTGTTTGGTCAGTGACCCAACTGTTGTGAAGACAAAGGGAGTCCCTCGTCAAATAGATGGGCGGCAAAATCTCGTAAGTGTTCTCATTGTACGCGTCATGGTCATATGATTCAAAGGTGTCCAGAATTATATAGTAGAGCTATCTTACATACTGGTCATAACCAATCAAATGATGAACTCAATATGTGAATATAATTTTAATTTTCTGTTTTATCA
The DNA here is from genome assembly GCF_003086295.3 of Arachis hypogaea. Classification (NCBI taxonomy): domain Eukaryota; kingdom Viridiplantae; phylum Streptophyta; class Magnoliopsida; order Fabales; family Fabaceae; genus Arachis; species Arachis hypogaea. Next base: position 27,758,921 of record NC_092046.1, read on the forward strand.
AAATTTTTAAAGATTATTTATTTATTTAAATATTGTCTAATGTATTTTATTATATTGTATAGTTATTCTGAGGAAGAAATAAATCACAAAAGCAATGATGAGAGCAATGTTCAGAGTGTAGATCACAGATGTTTTAGTGACAATAGAACAAATAAATTAGCTACACAATAGAATAAGAATGGAGTTAAGGCTATCGAGGTATGTTAATGTGAACTTCAATATATAAACTTTCCTTTCCGTAAGAACCATTCTTATTTTTTTTTCTATTTTTACTTTCTTGTCTAACCTAAAGTCTTGTATATAACTTTTGTAAAAAATATTTTTTTTTCAAAAACAGTCATCTTTAGCCATTTTATTATATATACATTTTATTTTTAGATTTCATTAGATATATATTTTATTTTTATTTAGTTAAAATTATACTTACTTAATCATGTCATGTGAGATGCTTGTATGTAGGATACAAGAGTTGTTGACACAAGTTTAAGGTCCAAAAAGTATAAGCGAAGGTGTTCTAATATAAATAATGTGCATAAGGTTCATATCGTGAATGGATTACACATATAATAGTAGTGTCCTTTTGTACTAAAAAGATATTGAAATTTTGTTTTGTGCATTTTTTTAGAGTGGGCAACCAAATAGCCATGACATTGGAAAAACATGTCAACCTAATCCAATAGATTCTGTGAAGTTTCAGAACCAGCACTTGAATGGATTGCCTGTATATCCTACCTTTGTAGAATTTTGCATTCCACCTTATCATCCATACAATGGAACACCATTGTACCAGTCATATTCTCCATATTATTATAATGTGTCTAATGAAAATCTATTTTGGAATGGAGGAGTTCATGATCTGAATGGGAATAGAAAGCAGTGACTCGTTTTTTTTTCCTTGGTATCGAGAAGGAAGAACATATGAAAAGTTTTTTTAAGTCTTATATGATGACATTTTATTGTTTCATAAGTGGAATTATCTGAATTAATTTCAACGGATAGATTATTGAAATTGCTTTATCACTTATTACGGGAATTTTTTTATGGTCAAAATTCTTTGCCAATTCAAATGTGGCCTATAAAAGGTTGGGCATGAATTTAGTTCATGGTAGGAACTATAATTTCATTACCGTTTGACATTTTCAATTTGGTTATCGAGATTAAGCCCATTTATAATCACAAAGTTAATCTTGATTTTACGGTTGTTAAGTAATAAGTACTAATCTATGCATCCGTTTTTTGTATCTCCCGTAGACAAAAGTGCTAAAACAATAGTCAAGAAGACTAATGCTGGGTATAAAAAAGAATTACCACACAAAGGTTCAGTTTCAGTTGGGAAAAAACTCTATTCTCCAAAGTCGTCACCAACTGAAATTCCAAAGTCTTTGTTGCGTAAGGATTCTCCGACTGGATATTCCATCAAATTTGTGCCGGAACAATTCTGGAATTGAAGCACCATTTGTAGGTTGTAATTTTTTGTTCTCTTTTTTAATTGAATTTTTTAAAGGTTCTAAATTTGTTTGCGTTCTAAAACTTTAGTGTTATAAGAATTTTCTAATTTATTTTTATGTATTGTTTCAATTACGGTGGCTTCCGGTTGTATTTAGACCACCTGCTGGAATGGAATTAAATGAAACAGATATACAAGTGGCCACATATATATTCGGATCTGATAAAGAAAATGAAATCAATAGGTAGATATGATATCAACCATATATAATTTATATTTTTTAATGTTTAATAACATTATATACAAGGCTTTGAATAATTACATTTTTTTTGTAAAAAAAATTATAACAGACATGAAATTTTAGCAAGAGATTCCAAATTTGATGCAAATATGGACTGTTTTCTCAACTTCATAAGAGATTGATTGATGAAGATGTAAGTATTTTTTTTCTTAATTATCATTTTTTTAAAAAAATAATAAATTAATTATATTAATTTTCATATTTTGTTGTCTAAAAAAAGAGCCAAATTGAATCTGATCTTTTTGTATTTAGATACTATGTGTATATGTTCATATGCTAACTAATGAGAAGAGGTCAGATTTGGGGTGCCTAAGACATTAGTATATGTCTACTGTGTTTTCTGTAAGTAATTAATTATTAATTACATGTAATTGACTTGTTTTATTTTTATATATTATGTTACATATCATTAATGCATATTTTTACTATTGTTTAGAAACTTGCACTCATGAAAAAAAAAAAATCCTCCTTCCAAAATGATAGTACAGTATAAAAAATTCTTTATGGAAAAGGTAGAAATCCTTTATAAGGTAAAAATACTTTAACTTGAACTAAATATAACTTTAATATTCAATACTTACTTTTATTAAAATTTATTTAATTTAATTTTATACTTAGATATTTGTGCTTGTCAATGAGGACAACATCTGTTAGTATCTTGTTGGGTTTGATATGCACGAACAGATAATTTGGTTAGACTCTAAGCCAAACTATGAAAAGATGGAGAGAAAGGATTTTAATATTAGGAGGCTGGTAATTATTTAAATCTATAGTGTTAACATCTATGATTCATATGTAAGCTTTTTATAGGAGTAGTGTTTATACTAATTTAACTTAACTAATTAACAGGCTATGTACATTGAAGATATGCTTTAAGATAACTCATTTTATGATCTTGAAACCACTGTTAGGCCTAAAGTTTTTCGTTTCGCTAATCCAAAGCATATAAAAACAGAATCTTATCTTTATTTCATTTCTCTTAATATTATGTTGTATACTTTTTTTTCTGTAATTTTTTATTTTTTACAATATTAAAATATTAATGATTGTGGAGTTTAGGTAGCAACTTAGATGAAAGATTGTGCTAAAAATGACAATTATTCTATTAAGGTACGCACACTTTAATATTATTAAATAATTATTAATTAATTTTAAATTCATGACTTATTACTTACAATTTTATATTTCAATTTTAGATTGACGACCCAACAAGAATGTACATTACTCTTGATTTGGTTATCAAACCATACAATACAAAACAAAAAATCATTATGAAAGTTGTAGAAAAGAACTACAAGAAGATTGAAGAGAAAAATAAGAATTTAATTAAATTTTTTTTAGTTTAATTTTTTTTGAAACAATGTGGTAGAATTGTTGAGATCGTTGTGTGCAGTTTTTAATTTCTGTTTTTGGAGTTTGAAATATAAGTTTCCTTACTTTTTACAAGTTTTTAATAAATATCTTTTTAGAAATTAAATGCTTAATTTGAGTATACTTTTCATGAGTCATGACTTGTTAATATATGTATAGTTTCAATTTCATGATGGACTCATACATGTGAATGAATTCAATTCAATTAATGGTTCAAAATCATGATGGATTCATGCGTGAATCCATTCAATTCAATTAATGACTTATTAATATGTGTACAAATTCAATTTCATGATGAGTTAGATGAGCATGCAAATATTAAAAGTTTTTGAATCTACTCACACCCTTCCTAAATTATGATCCATGTATATTTAATAATACAATTGAAACCATTGTTTTTATGCTCTAGAATTAATGTCTTTATAATTTTTTGATTTCGGAAAGCAACTATTCCCCTTAAAGATACATTAATTTAATTTACCATCTTTAAACATGCCTTATTAAATTATTAATACGTTATTACCTTGTATTTGATTAGTGAGAATAAAATGATTATTAATAATTATGATGAAAATAAGTAATTAATATGATACTAATAAAGTCCAATTCAACTTTTAAAACATAAATTATTTATTTGTTTCTAGAATACTTTTTCAAAAGAATGATTTCAAAAAAGTAATAATAGTGAGATTATGTGATAATTTCTTTTATTAAATATAAAAAATAATATAAATACATAAAAAATATTGTTTAGTAATTACACGTTTATTAAAAATATATTTTGACTATTAGGATTATTACTCAAGTAAATAATATACAATTTAGCTTTCCAACCTTGCTTGATAAAATTCTTAAATGACATAATATTTTGCTTCACCATTGTGCTTAATAATAATGATGACAATAAATAAATTATACGTTACTAATCAATTTTAAAAGTGAATAACTTCAAATACTTGCTAATTTAAATGTTATAAAAATAAATAATTGATCCCCAACTTCTTCCTTTCTCTCAAACCTAAGTCATAGACCACAATGCTCCTTCTGTCTTACATATAGGCTAATTCATAAAAATGAGGCAATTTTGGCCGACTGAAAGTGAAACCAGCATTTTTCTGTATAGTAAAAAAAAAAAAGTCAATTTTGCCAACTCTCTATCTTTTTTATTTGGGTGTGGTTTGTAAATTGACAATGGGGATGTGATGGATTGAAACCAATAATATCTCCACACAGCTCATGATAACCAGGGGAGAGATACCACTTGAACTGAATATGAAATCTTTTAAATGCCTATAGACATGAGAGATGGAAGACGAACACAACCAAATTAAATTAAATACAAGAAATTGAGAATGGGAAGGATGAAGCTGCCTTATCAAATACAAAAAAAAAAACTTAAATTAAATTAGACAGCCATAATATGTCAAATTCTGAAACTCCAAACAAAAATGAAAAAAGCTTAGCCGAGCTTCATGATATGTCAAATTCCGAAACTTCAAACATAACTAAACTGCATTCAACCATGATTCAGAGCATAAATTCTATGTGGTGGCTATATCAATTATCCTAAGATCAATCAACTACATAGTCAACGCCTTAATAAAACAGTACATCACCAACTAATAAAACAAAACATAAGGCCAACTCCCTTTCTTGAATAGTATTTCTTCAATATTGCATCCTTCTTAATCAAATTTCACTTACAATTGAAGTGGCCAAAATAATTAATTAAGATACTTACACAGTTTACGACAAATGTGTAAAAAAAAAACAAGCTAAAACAAATTTATTCTAAATAATAAATTATAATTTAAAAGTTTACTTTCATAGGTTATTCTCATGTACGCTGTTCTTGGTGATTTCGAGATCTAATACCTATATGCAAGCTTCAACAAGAACTCAAACCATTTATCCCCAATTATCAAATTTCTAAAAATTTAGACAATAAAATACTAACAACTATTTAAATGACCTTATATAATCATCTGCCATGCCAAAGTTACAGAAGGCGTAGAACTAAATATAAATTTGTAAAAGAACAATTAATCTAAAAGATCAATCTATATAGTAGACATACAGCTCAAAAATTGTATTATGATAGCAAGTTTGATCTATAAATTAAATTTTCTAATAATTAATTTGATAATTACCAGGAGGAATCAATAAAATGAAATTCATGGTTTGAACATGTAAGCAGCGAAATAAGCCCAGATAACAAAAACAAAATGAAATTTATTGTTTGAACAGAGGGTGAACAAAGAATAATTTGAAGGATGAAAACCTAACCTAATGTCACTATTGGCTCTGTGTCCCTGGCTCAGGAGGGAGAAAAAGATTGCTGCCGACAGTAATGACGGAGCAGTGGCCACGGTGAGACGCAACGGCGCTGTTGGAGGAGCTGGACGCAGGCGGTGCGAACAGGGGTCGCACGTGTACGTGAGAGACGGTGATGGAGACGCGGATACGCTGGTGGATCGGATGAGGCGAACACAGGGGTTACAGAGGCTCAGGACGTGAGAGACGGTGGTGAGACGTGAAGACGCTGATGTTGGAGGCGAAAACAGGGGGTGCTGTAATCGGGGTCACGGAGGCCAAGGACGGGATTGACGGTGATGGAGATGGAGATAGACGAAGGACTGAAAGATAGAAGGGATGTGGCGGTGTTGATGAGCGGTGGTGGGAGAGGTTCAGATATGAGGGTTGAGGGTGAAATGCTCTGATTTAGAAGAACAAACCTTTACTCATGTTTTGGGAAGAGAAAACTAAGGATAAAGAGAAGAGTTTTTTTTTTTTAATTTTGTATACAAAAATTTTGATAAATAAAACAAACATGAAACATACGTATAATTTGTATACATCAGTAAACATTATATATATATATATATATATATATATATATATTATAAAAGTAAAAGTTTATATTGAAAAAAATAAATAGGCTTTTATTAATATAGATTTGATTCTTTAATTGGTTAAAATTATGAATTAATTGATTTATGTGATTGGATTATTATCTGTTGATGTTTGTTGCTCAAATTTGTGATTGTTGGCTGTTAAAATTTTAGCTGAATTGCTACTGGATTTGTTGTTGTATTTCTGCCATATTGAGAAATAAGGCATTGAGATGTTGTTGAATAATTGGATGAAATCTGAATTATATAATAGTATGTAACTGAGTTTTGATGGTTGGATTTTGATTTGGAATTAATTATAACTAAATGAATATTTTGAACAGAGTTTCTGAGTAAAAAGGAATAAAGGCTTGGCTTTTGAGAAAGATTTAATGAATAAAATTATTTATTTATAAATATATAAATTTTATTGAAATTAATTGAATTTGGTTTTTGAAAAAAAATAATGGGTTTGAAATAAAAGGATTTAAAGTAAAAAACGATTTTTTTTTTTGGAAAATATGAGTCTAATTGAATGAAAAAGGTTTTATTTTGAAAAGGGAAGAATTGTATCCAATTTACTTATTTTAATGAAGTTGTGGACATTTGAAAATTTGTATAATATTTTGATTAATTTATAAAGTAACCAGGGAAGACTAGGTCTCTTTTATAAAAGTTCAGAGTTATTTAGAGTAATTTGAAAGTACGTCAATTTAATTAAAGTAACTTGCAGAATATGTCATTTTTCAAAATTTAAGCATATTTATGTATTTTATTCCCATAGGCGTATTTATGCATATTTTAAAAGTATTTATAGAATTTAAACACAACACCTGAGATATTTGAAAAAGTGATTTTAAAGTTAAATCTCATGACCGGCTCTGTTTCAGTTTATTATTTTGGAGAAATGATGGTATTATGGATAAAGAATTATTATATCTTGAAAGGTATTTGATTATGATATTAGATGATTGAGGTTTGAGATGCAATACCAATGACTCTTCTTGTCATTGATTTATCCAGCGGATTACCAAAGAGCGGTACAGGCGTTATAGCCCAAGAGTGTGACCCGTCACTTTAATCGTGGGAGCGGTAGGGCACTATAGCCCAAGAGCGTATCAGACACTATACCCCAAAGTTATGGCAACGAGAGACAACGTCTGTAAGAATGTAATGTCGGACGCAGGTCAAAAACTGACGGATGAGCTCATTACCTGTACTAGGGCTAGACATGCATCATACTTGTTTGCGCATATTTCTTATGTGTTCTAAATTCGTTCTTGTGGTTGTATGTTATGTGCTGTTTGCTCTAGATTGCTGTTTGCTCTATATTCTTTTATTGTGGTCTGATTGATCTGGGACAGTTGGTCGATTTATAAAAAAATAACTTAACTTGTTTCACCCCGACACTACTAAGAACTCCCAGTTCTTACCCCCTATCTTCCTACCCCTCTTCAAATGGAGACAGGTATCATTTTCTGTGAGCTCGATGAGCCTTATGTTACGAGAATCCTATCCTTCATAACTTCTATGTGGTGTCTGCAGAGCCTCGATTCCGTAAGTACGTAGTTATAGATCATCCCTTTTACTACTCGCTAGCTTTACCCCTCTTCAATCCTAATGCACCATATGCTTTTTCGCTGTCGTTGTTACATTCTAATTCTGTCCACCATCCTTTTTATTTCATGCATGGAGGTTCTGTTCCAGCACAACAGGATGGTCAGGAGGTGCCTGATCCCATCCCTGTCATCAATAACTACATCCGTGAGTATCCTTCAGTAGGTTTGGGTATGTCGATAGAGTCTCCTTCAACTCGCTCCTCTGACCCTTTCACCATAGAGCCTATCGAGACTTCAGCCGCAGCTTCTGGTCAGCCCTCGGTAGTTGAGCAGATTTTTCTTAGTGGTATAGCTTCTGTAGGCAACAACAGTGATTATAGTCCCCATAGTATATCAAAAGTAATCATTATTTCTGATGACGAGGACATTAAGGAGATAGAGATTGTGGATCTGACTTCTGAGGATGATGAGGATCCTGAGATGGATATAGAGATCATGGACTTGACTTCTGACAGCGATTAGGTAGCGACATCAGCATCTTCTTTTGTCATCTTTCTGGTTTAATATCTCTTTTGTTTTAGACTCTCACTTTCATTTTTCGAGAGACAAGGTTAGAAGACTAGGCTAGTCTTGGCGTCTGATTAGGAGCTTGCTATATGAGCCAGATCCCGGAGATATTTTGAGTTGTATATGTATACATAACTGTGAGGAAGTAACTAACTTTTCATCTTTTGGGTGTTGTGTGTGTGTGTGTGTGTGTGTGTGTGTGTATAGTTTGTTATCCTGTTTGTGTATGTATCTATTTATCTCTTTGGTTTGCAAAATTTCGCGGTTCTCATGGGTTGCGATTTTATTTTCTTTAAGGAAGGTTTTTAATAAAAATCTAGTTCCATTAACCTAATTACAGACTTGATATTATTAATAACAGTGTCATTGTAGTTTCAAGTTGCTAACACTTGACATTTTGGTATGAGCATGCCATACTAAAAATTGGGTCATTAGAATTTAGTATCAGAGCAGTTTGTTCCTGTTAGAGCATGAGAAATGGACTGAATCATGCTTCATTGCATACTCTATATTGTGTCTCATGCTTATAAGATATTATTGTGATATTGATTGTATGACTGAATCATGCTTCATTGCATACTCTATATTGTGTTTCATGCTTATAAGATATTATTGTGATATTGATTGTATGACTGTCGATGTGTATCCATTTTAGGAACTATTCACACTCTAACTTGAGATGTTGAGACTGATAACCTTAATGTTGATTGTTGGGTGTTAATAGGGTCTAGATGGCTATGCGGGGATGAGGTTGTGGTAGACGTGTGACGTTCTAAGAGATGTTCCAATGCACGATCCCAATGCCTTTATGGCGACAGTAAACACCATGGCTAAGGCTATGCGTAAAATGGCGACTTCTACTGTTCGAGCAATTGACGGTGAGCGTAATGGGTATGGCAGTAGGGTACACGTGGAGGATGGTAACGGCGCTGGAAGTGTTGAGAACAATGACAATTCAATGACTCTGGCGACATTCCTGAAAGTGAACCCGCCCAAGTTCAAGGGGATGCTTGTGGCAACTGAGGTAGACAACTGGTTTCGGGGAATAGAGAAGTTGTTGAGGGCATAGTAAGTATCTGAAGTACAATTCATTGAGTTTGCAACATATATGCTGGAACGAGAGGCTGGGCACTGATGGCATAGAGTGCAGAGGTTGTAGCAATAAGATACGAGGGAGATTCTTTGGGAATATTTCAAGGAGGAGTTTTATAAGAAATACTTTTCGAAGTATGTTCACGAAGCTAAGGAGATAGAGTTGATGCAACTGAGTCAAGGAAACATGTTAGTAGCTGAGTATACTCGAAAGTTCGAAGATCTGTGTTATTTTTTTTGAAGATTTGCTAAGGAGATCCTGATAGTTTTGATGAATGGAAATGTTTAAAGTACGAAGGAGGACTTCACGACGAGTTAATGCACTGTTTAAAGCCTTTGGAGCTTCAGAATTTCGCAGAACTAGTCAACAAGAGCCAACTTATGGGAGACTGTGATTAAAAGATGGCGGCAACGAGGATGGGTCGTCAAAAGTTGCCACAAAGAAATGCTAACAAATTTCACCGACTTACGTTTCAACAGAGGGTGCCATTCAAGAATACTGGAGTACCTCAACACGGTAATAAACAAGTTGGGAACGCCTCTGGTAGATATACTTTTAGGAACGGAGGTCGACCGAAGCAGAACCTTGGCAAGCAACCCCAGCAAGGCTGCATGGATCGGTTATGTAGTAGTGTGAAAAGGATCACTTCGGCAGGCAGTGTCAGTTCAGGGAACATGCTTGTTATGTTTGCGGAGAAATGGGACACATTGCGAAGGATTGTCTAAAGTAGCCTAATCAAGATCTTGCTAGAGCATTACAACATGGGTGAGTGTTTGCTATGTCTACCGATGATGCTACTAGCTCTGACTCCTTGCTTCAAGGTCAGTGTTATGTCAAGAATCATTCCTTAACTGTACTGTATGATTCTAGCACATCACATTCTTTTATTTCATTAACTGTTGCGCGTGAGTTGGGATTAGTTTTCTCTAAACTGAGTTTTAACCTAGTTGTCAATAAACCCACCTCACATAAAGCATTGACCAACCTTGTTTGTCAATAGGTAGCCTGCAGTATTGAAGGTAGATCTTTCTTACATGGCCTAATCTATTTGCCTTGTTTGACTATTTTGATAAAATTGTTATCTATCCTTGTGATAATATGCGTACTGGATCAATAGTTTCTCATGCATTATACCTAGATTCTGTGTAAGTTACCTATAACGGGAGTGAATCTGAGGGGTACGTTCTATTAGCGGCTAGCTCGAGTGTCGACGAAGTAAACCTGGAACAGATCCGAGTGGTACAATATTTCTCCCAGGTATTTCCAGAAGACATACCTGAGTTTTCTCCTCAAAGAGAGATTGAGTTCGGCATTGACTTGGTACCTGGAGCTGGACCGATTTTGGTAGCACCCTACCATATGTCTCCATTAGAACTGGAAGAAAAAAAGAAGTAGTTGGAAGAACTGTGAGAGAAAGATTCTGTTTGACCAAGTGTGTCAGTTTTGGGAGCCTTAGTGTTACTAGTAAAGAAGAAGGAAGGAGGAATGAGATTGTACGTAGATTACCGACATATGAACAAGGCTACAATTAAGAACAAGTACCCACTTTCTCGGATAGACGATCTAATGGATCAGCTGAAAGGTGCGACATTATTAGATATACCAAAAGCGGTGTTTTGAATGCGATACGGTTATTACGAGTATACGGTTATGTCGTTTGGACTAACTAATGCTCCGATGATATTCATGGACTACATGAACCGCATTTTAAGACCATACCTAGACCAATTCGTGGTTGTGTTCATAGATGATATCCTCGTTTATTTCGAGACTAAGGAAGAGCATGAAGAGCATCTAAGGACAGTGTTGTAAATACTGAGAGAACAGAAGCTATATGCAAAGTTGTCAAAATATGAATTCTGGACAAATAAAGTGGCATTCTTAGGACACGTAATTTCTCGAGAAGGAATAGCAGTAGATCCCTCAAAGGCCGAAATAGTAGTTCAATGGAAGCAGCTTGAGACAATCATGAAAGTTTAAGAGAAAAACCCAAATCAGCCCCTGACAATTACCTCGAAAGACAACGAGGCCCCTGACAAAAAAAAAAAAAACCCAACCCGGCCCCTGACAATTACCTCGAAAGGACAACGAGGCCCCTGTGCCAAAAAAAAATTAATGTTATTTTTTTTGGCACAGGGTCTAATCAGTCCCAAAAAAAAATTATCAGGGGCCGGATTGGGTGTTTTTTTTTCTTGGGGGCCTCGTTGTCCTTTCGATATAATTGTCAGGGGCCGGACGGGGTATTCACTCAAAGTTTAAATTTTTCTAGGTTTGGCTGGTTATTACCAGCGATTCATAAAGGAATTTTCTCAGATATCCCTACCACTCACCCGCTTCACTCGAAAAGAAGTACCGTTTGAATGGACAAAAGATTGTGAAAGAAGTTTTGAGACGCTGAAGGAAAAACTAACAACTGTACTGGTATTGACACTACTAGATTCTCGGGAATATTTTGAGGTATAATGTGACGCTTCTTTGAAAATATTGGGATGCATGTTGATACAACACAAGAATGTGGTAGCATATGCGTCAACGCAGTTGAGACTCCACGAGAAGAATTACCCTACTCATGATCTTGAGTTGGCAACAGTTGTGTTTGAGGCTGGGAATGAAAGAAACATCAGAAGGAGTTGTCATGGTACATCTACACTTGACTTCAGATTTCAAGACAACCATTCAATAAGTGCAATTCAGAAATTCAAAAACGTTGGAACTATTGGACAGGTTAGAGGCGGATAAACCAGGAGAAGTGTGACAAGACAGTGACGAATTGTGGAGGTTCAAGAACAGAGTTTGTGTACCTGACCAAGGAAGATTGCGTCAATAGATTTTGACGAAGGCACATTAGAGTAAATTTTCGATGCATCCAGGTACGACCAAGATGTACCAAGATTTGAAGAGTATGTTCTAGTAGCCGGGACTAAAGAAGGATGTGACAGAATATGTATCTAAATACCTGACTTATCAGAAGATTAATTCAGAACATCAGAAACTCTCAGGAAGACTACAACCTTTAGAAGTGGCTCAATGAAATTGGGAGAGTGATGAGCGGATAATTTATACGCTTTTTGGCATTGTTTTTAGTATGTTTTTAGTAGAATCTAGTTACTTTTAGGAATGTTTTCATTAGTTTTTATGTTAAATTCACATTTCTGGACTTTACTATGAGTTTGTGTATTTTTCTGTTATTTCAGGTATTTTCTGGCTGAAATTGAGGGACTTGAGCAAAAATCAGATTCAGAGGTTGAAGAAGGACTGCTGATGCTGTTGGATTCTGATCTCCCTGCACTCAAAGTGAATTTTCTGAAGCTACAAAACTCAAAATGGTGCGCTTCCAATTGCGTTGAAAAGTAGACATCCAGGGCTTTCCAGAAATATATAATAGTCCATACTTTGGCCGAGTTTAGATGACGTAAAAGGGCGTTGAACGCCAGTTCTATGCTGCTGTCTGGAGTTAAACGCCAGAAACACGTCACAAACCAGAGTTGAACGCCAGAAACACGGTACAACCTGGCGTTCAACTCCAGAAAGAGCCTCTGCACGTGCAACATTCAAGCTCAGCCCAAGCACACACCAAGTGGGCCCCGAAAGTGGATTTATGCATCAATTACTTACTTCTGTAAACCCTAGTAACTAGTTTAGTATAAATAAGACTTTTTACTATTGTATTAGACATCTTTTGATCATCTTATGATCTTTGGACGCCTGGTTCTTAGATTATGAGGGCTGGCCATTCGGCCATGCCTGGACCTTTCACTTATGTAATTTTAACGGTAGAATTTCTACACTCCATAGATTAAGGTGTGGAGCTCTGCTGTTCCTCAAAGATTAATGCAAAGTACTACTGTTTTTCTATTCAATTCAACTTATTCCGCTTCTAAGATATTCATTCGCACTTCAACCTGAATGTGATGAACGTGACAATCATCATCATTCCCTATGAACGCGTGCCTGACAACCACTTCCGTTCTACCTTAGATTGAATGAGTATCTCTTGGATCTCTTAATCAGAATCTTCGTGGTATAAGCTAGATTGATGGCGGCATTCATGAGAGTCCGGAAAGTCTATACCTTGTCTGTGGTATTCCGAGTAGGACTCTGGGATTGAATGACTGTGACGAACTTCAAACTCGCGATTGCTGGGCGTAGTGACAGACGCAAAAGGAGGGTAAATCCTATTCCAGTATGATCGAGAACCTCAGATGATTAACCGTGCTGTGACAGAGCATTTGGACCATTTTCACAAGAGGATGGGATGCAGCCATTGACAAGGGTGATGCCTCCAGACGATTAGCCATGCAGTGACAGCGCATCGGACCATTTTCCAGAGAGGATACAAAGTAGCCATTGACAACGGTGATGTCCTTACATAAAGCCAGCCATAGAAAGGAGTAAGACTGATTGGATGAAGACAGCAGGAAAGCAGAGGTTCAGAGGAACGAAAGCATCTCTATGCGCTTATCTGAAATTCTCACCAATGATTTACATAAGTATTTCTATCCTTAGTTTATTATTTATTTTCGAAAACTCCATAACTATTTTATATCTGCTTGACTGAGATCTACAAGGTGACCATAGCTTGCTTCATACCAACAATCTCCGTGGGATTGACCTTTACTCACGTAAGGTTTATTACTTGGACGACCCAGTGCACTTGCTGGTTAGTTGTATCGAAGTTGTGAATGAAAAACAATTTATTAAGACGTGCGCACCGAGTTTTTGGCGCCGTTGCCTATGGATTGTTCGAGTTTGGACAACTGACGGTTCATCTGGTTGCTCAGATTGGGTAACTTTCTTTTCGTTTTCTTTTCAAAAAATTTTCAAAAACCTTTCAAAAATTTCTCATCTGTTTTCGAGAAAAATAAAATAAATGTTTTCAAAAAAAAAAATATATTTTTCTTCAGAATTTTTAAGAATGAATTCTAATGTTTCATGATGATTTGTTGAATCCTGGCTGGCTGTGAAGCCATGTCCAAATTCCTTTGGACTGAGGATTCAACTAATCACTTCAATGCATGTAATAGCATACTAAAGCTTGGCTGGCTATTAAGCCATGCCTAACCCTCAGATTGGAGCTTTAGACTAAAGAGCACAAGATTCCTGGAATTCATATTAAAAATTTTGGAATCCTTATTTTTCTTTTTCACATTAATTTTCGAAAAATTCAAAAAAATTTAATAAAATCATAAAAATAAAAAATATTTCATGTTTCTTGTTTGAGTCTTGAGTCAAGTTGAAAGTTAGGTGTCAATTGCATATTCATCTTGCAATTTTCGAAAAATTCATGCATTCATAGTGTTCTTCATGATCTTCAAGTTGTTCTTGGTAAGTCTTCTTGTTTGATCTTGATGTTTTCATGTTTTGTGTCTTTTCTTGTTTTTCATATGCATTCTTGCATTCATAGTGTCTATACATGAAAAATTTCTAAGTTTGGTGTCTTGCATGTTTTCTTTGCATTAAAAGTTTTCAAAAGTATGTTCTTGATGTTCATCATGATCTTCAAAGTGTTCTTGGTGTTCATCTTGACATTCATAGCATTCTTGCATGCATTCATTGTTTTGATCCAAAATTTTCATGCATTGCATCATTTTTTATATTTTTCTCTCTCATCATTAAAAATTCAAAAATAAAAAAATATCTTCTCCTTTTTCTTCTCATAAATTCGAAAATTTGAGTTGACTTTTTCAAAAATTTTTAAAACTTAGTTGCTTCTTATGAGTCAAATCAAATTTTCAATTTAAAAATCTTATCTTTTTCAAAATCTTTTTCAAAAATCAAATCTTTTTCATTTTTCTTAGTTATTTTCGAAAATTTTTAAAATATTTTTCAAAAATCTTTTTCTTATCTTTATCTCCTAATTTTCGAAAATAACATAATCAATTAATGTTTTGATTCAAAAATTTCAAGTTTGTTACTTGCTTGTTAAGAAAGATTCAAACTGAGTTCTAGAATCATATCTTGTGATTTCTTGTGAATCAAGTCATTAATTGTGATTTTAAAAATAAAATCTTTTTCAAAACTAATTTCAATCATATCTTTTCAAAAATATCTTTCTATCTTATCTTTTTCAAAATCATATCTTTTTCAAAAATTTGATTTTAAAATATCTTCTCTAACTTCTTATCTTCTTATCTTTTCAAAAATTGATTTTCAAATTTGTTTCAACTAACTAACTAACTTTTTGTTTGTTTCTTATCTTTTTCAAAACTACCTAACTAACTCTCTCTCTCTCTAATTTTCGAAAATATCTTCCCTCTTTTTCAAAATTTCTTTTTAATTAACTAATTATTTTAATTTTTGATTTTAATTCTCGAAAATTACTAACCTTTTTCAAAAACTATTTTCGAAAATCACTAACTCTTTTTCAAAAATTATTTTCGAAAATTCTCTCTCTCTTATTTTCTTCTATTTATTTATTCATCTACTAACACTTCATCTCACCCAAATTCGAACCCCCTCTTCCATCTGTGTTCGAATTTTTTCTTCTTCTTTTCTTCTACTCACACAGGGACCTCTATACTGTGGTAAAAAGGACCCCTATTATTATTATTTTTCTGTTCCCTCCTTTTTCATATGAGCAGGAGCAAAGACAAGAACATTCTTGTTGAAGCAGATCCAGAACCTGAAAGGACTCTGAAGAGGAAACTAAGAGAAGCTAAATTACAACAATCCAGCAAGCACCTTTCAGAAATTTTCGAACAAGAAGAGGAGATGGCAGCCGAAAATAATAATAATGCAAGGAGGATGCTTGGTGACTTTATTGCACTTAATTCCAATTTACATGGAAGAAGCATCTCCATTCCTGCCATTGGAGCAAACAATTTTGAGCTGAAACCTCAATTAGTTTCTCTGATGCAGCAGAACTGCAAGTTTCATGGACTTCCATCTGAAGATCTTTTTCAGTTCTTAACTGAATTCTTGCAGATATGTGATACTGTTAAGACTAATGGAGTAGATCCTGAAGTCTACAGGCTCATGCTTTTCCCTTTTGCTGTGAGAGACAGAGCTAGAATATGGTTGGATTCTCAACCTAAGGATAGCCTGAACTCTTGGGATAAGCTGGTCAAGGCTTTCTTAGCCAAGTTCTTTCCTCCCCAAAAGCTGAGTAAGCTTAGAGTGGATGTTCAGACCTTCAGACAGAAAGAAGGTGAATCCCTCTATGAAGCTTGGGAGAGATACAAAGGACTGACCAAAAAGTGTCCTTCTGACATGCTTTCAGAATGGACCATCTTGGATATATTCTACGATGGTCTGTCTGAATTAGCTAAGATGTCATTGGATACTTCTGCAAGTGGATCCATTCACCTAAAGAAAATGCCTGCAGAAGCTCAAGAACTCATTGACATGGTTGCTAATAACCAGTTCATGTACACTTCTGAAAGGAATCCTATGAATAATGGGACGCCTATGAAGAAGGGAGTTCTTGAAATTGATACTCTGAATGCTATATTGGCTCAGAATAAAATATTGACTCAGCAAGTCAATATGATTTCTCAGAGTCTGAATGGAATGCAAGCTGCATCCAACAGTACTCAAGAGGCAACTTCTGAAGAAGAAGCTTATGATCCTGAAAACCCTGCAATAGCAGAGGTGAATTACATGGGTGAACCTTATGGAAACACCTATAACCCCTCATGGAGAAATCACCCAAATCTCTCATGGAAGGATCAACAAAGGCCTCAACAAGGCTTTAACAATGGTGGAAGATATAGGTTTAACAATAGTAAAACTTTTCCATCATCTACTCAGCAACAGACAGAGAACTTTGAACAAAATATATCTAATTTAACAAACTTAGTCTCTGATCTGTCTAAGGCCACTGTAAGTTTCATGAATGAAACAAGGTCCTCCATTAGAAATTTGGAGGCACAAGTGGGCTAGCTGAGTAAAAGGATCACTAAAATCCCTCCTAGTACTCTCCCAAGCAATACAGAAGAAAATACAAAAGGAGAGTGCAAGGCCATTGAATTGATCACCATGGCCGAACCTGTAAGGAAGGGAGAGGACGTGAATCCCAGTGAGGAGTACCTCCTGGGACGTCCAGTGATCAATGAGGATTTTCCCTCTGAGGAACCAAAGGAATCTGAGACTCAACTAGAGACCATAGAGATTCCATTAAACCTCTTTATGCCCTTCATGAGCTCTGATGAGTATTCCTCTTCTGAAGAGAATGAGGATGTTACTGAAGAGCAAGTTACCAAGTACCTTGGTGCAATCATGAAGCTTAATGCCAAATTATTTGGTATTGAGACTTGGGAAGATGAACCTCCCTTGTTCACCAATGAACTAAGTGAGCTGGATCAACTGACATTGCCTCAGAAGAAACAGGATCTTGGAAAGTTCGTAATACCTTGTACCATAGGCAACATGATCTTTGAAAAGGCTCTGTGTGACCTTGGTTCAAGGATAAACCTCATGCCCCTCTCTGTAATAGAGAAACTGGGAATCTTTGGGGTGCAAGCCACTAAAATCTCATTAGAGATGGCAGACAATTCAAGAAAACAGGCTTATGGACAAGTAGAGGACGTGTTAGTAAAGGTTGAAGGCCTTTACATCCTTGCTGATTTCATTATCCTTGATACTGGGAGGTATGAGGATGAATCCATCATCCTTGGAAGACCTTTCCTAGCCACAGCAAGAGCTGTGATTGATGTTGACAGAGGTGAATTAGTCCTTCAATTGAATGGGGACTCCCTTGTGTTTACAACTCAAGGTTATCCTTCTGTAAACATGGAAAAGAGGCACAATAAGCTTCTCCCTCTGCAGAGTCAACCAGAGCCCCCACAGTCAAACTCTAAGTTTGGTGTTGGGAGGCCACAACCAAACTCTAAGTTTAGTGTTGGGAAGTCCCAACAATGCTCTGAACATCTGTGAGGCTCCATGAGATCCCACTGTCAAGCTATTGACATTGAAGAAGCGCTTGTTGGGAGGCAACCCAATTTTTATTTATCTAATTTTATTTTTCTTGTTCTTTCATGTTTTATTAGGTTCATGATCATGTGGAGTCACAAAATAAATATAAAAATTGAAAACGGAATCAAAAAACAGCAGAAGAAAAATCACACCCTGGAGGAAGACCTTACTGGCGTTTAAACGCCAGTAAGAAGCATCTGGCTGGCGTTCAACGCCAGAACAGAGCATGGTTCTGGCGCTGAACGCCCAAAATGAGCAGCATCTGGGCGTTTGAACGCCAGAATTGCACCTTGGAGAAGAGCTGGCGCTGAACGCCCAGAACAAGCATGGTTCTGGCGTTCAACGCTAGAAATGGGCAACAAATGGGCGTTCAATACCCAGAACAAGCACCAATCTGGCGCTGAACGCCCAGAGTTGTGTGCAAGGGCATTTTGCATGCCTAATTTGGTGCAAGGTTGTAAATCCTTGAACACCTCAGGATCTGTGAACCCCACAGGATCACCTCAGGATCTGTGGACCCCACAGGATCCCCACCTACCTCCACTCACTTCTTATCACCCCTCTTTCATACAATTCCATAAACACTCTTCCCCAAAACTCTTCACCAATCACCTCAATCTCTCTTCCCTATAACCACTTCACCACTCACATCCATCCACTCTTCCCCATAAACCTACCTCATAAACTCCACCTACCTTCAAAATTCAAAATCAATTTCCCACCCAAACCCACCCATATGGCCGAACCTTACCCCCTCCCTTCCCTATATAAAGCCCTCCATTCTTCTTCATTTTCACACAAAACAACCCTCTCTTCCCCTCCTTGGCCGAAACACATCTCTCTCTCCCTCTTCTCCATTTCTTCTTCTTCTTCATCTATTCTTTCTTCTCTTGCTCGAGGGCGAGCAAAATTCTAAGTTTGGTGGGGTAAAAGCATAAGCTTTTTGTTTTTCCATTACCATTGATGGCACCCAAGACCGGAGAATCCTCTAGAAAAGGGAAAGGGAAGATAAAAGCTTCCACCTCCGAGTCATGAGAGATGGAAAGATTCATCTCCAAAGCTCATCAAGACCACTTCTATAATGTTGTGGTCAAGAAGAAGGTGATCCCCGAGGTCCCTTTCAAGCTCAAGAAGAATGAGTATCCGGAGATCCGACATGAAATCCAAAGAAGAGGTTGGGAAGTTCTAACAAACCCCATCCAACAAATCGGCATCCTAATGGTTCAAGAGTTCTATGCCAATGCATGGATCACTAGGAACCATGATCAAAGTAAGAACCCAAACCCAAAGAATTATATTACAATGATTCGGGGGAAATACTTAGATTTTAGTCCGGAAAATGTGAGGTTGGCGTTTAACTTGCCTATGATGCAAGGAGATGCACGCCCCTACACTAGAAGGGTCAACTTTAATCAAAGGTTGGACCAAGTCCTCATGGACATATGTGTGGAAGGAGCTCAATGGAAGATTGACTCCAAAGGCAAGCCGGTTCAATTAAGAAGACTGGACCTTAAGCCTGTGGCTAGAGGATGGTTGGAGTTCATCCAACGCTCCATCATCCCCACTAGCAACCGATCTGAAGTTACTGTGGATCGGGCCATCATGATCCATAACATCATGACTGGAGAAGAAGTAGAAGTTCATGAAGTCATCTCCCTTGAACTCTACAAAATAGCCGAAAAGCCCTCTCCTAGGGGCAAGGCTAGCTTTTTCTCATCTTATTTGCCATCTATGTTACTCAGCTGGAGCTTTCATAGAAGGAGACATTCCCATTGAGGAAGAGAAGCCCATCATGAAGAAAAGGATGGAGCAAGCAAGAGAGCCCATTCATGGATCTCAAGAGACGCATGAAGCTCATCACCATGAGATCCCAGAGATGCCTCAAATGCATTTTCCTCCATAAAACTATTGGGAGCAAATCAACACCTCCCTAGGAGAATTAAGTTCCAACATGGGACAGTTAAGGGTGGAACATCAAGAGCACTCCATCATCCTTCATGAAATAAGAGAAGATCAAAAAGCAATGAGGGAGGAGCAACAAAGACAAGGAAGAGACATAGAAGAGCTCAAGGACATCATTGGTTCCTCAAGAAGGAAACGCCACCATCACTAAGGTGGACTCATTCTTTGTTCTTACATTCTCTGTTTTTCGTTTTCTCTATGTTAAGTGCTTATCCATGTTTGTGTCTTCATTACATGATCATTAGTATTTAGTAACTTTGTCTTAAAGTTATGAATGTCCTATGAATCCATCACCTCTCTTAAATGAAAACTATTTTAATTCAAAAGGACAAGAAGTACATGAGTTTCGAATTTATCCTTGAACTTAGTTTAATTATATTGATGTGGTGTCAATGCTTCTTATTTTCTGAATGAATGCTTGAACAGTGCATATGTCTTTTGAAGTTGTTGTTTAAGAATGTTAAATATGTTGGCTCTTGAAAGAATGATGATAAGGAGACATGTTATTTGATAATCTGAAAAATCATAAAAATGATTCTTGAAGCAAGAAAAATCAGCAAAGAACAAAGCTTGCAGAAAAAAAATAGCGAAAAAATAGAAAAAAAAATATATATAGGCGAAAAAAAAAAAAGAAAAAGCAAGCAGAAAAAGCCAAAAGCTCTTAAAACCAAGAGGCAAGAGCAAAAAGCCAATAACCCTTAAAACTAAAAGGCAAGGGTAAATAAAAAGGGTCCCAAGGCTTTGAGCATCAGTGGATAGGAGGGCCTAAAGGAATAAAATCCTGGCTTAAGCGGCCAAACCAAGCTGTCCTTAACCATGTGCTTGTGGCGTGAAGGTGTCAAGTGAAAACTTGAGACTGAGCGGTTAAAGTCAAGGTCCAAAGCAAAAGAAGAGTGTGCTTAAGAACCCTGGACACCTCTAATTGGAGACTTTAGCAAAGCTGAGTCACAATCTGAAAAGGTTCACCCAATTATGTGTCTGTGGCATTTATGTATCCGGTGGTAATACTGGAAAACAAAGTGCTTAGGGCCACGGCCAAGACTCATAAAATAGCTGTGTTCAAGAATCATCATACTGAACTAGGAGAATCAATAACACTATCTGAACTCTGAGTTCCTATAGATGCCAATCATTCCGAACTTCAATGGATAAAGTGAGATGCCAAAACTATTCAAGAGGCAAAAAGCTACAAGTCCCGCTCATTTAATTGGAGCTATGTTTCATTGATAGTTTGGAATTTATAGTATATTCTCTTCTTTTTATCCTATTTGATTTTCAGTTGCTTGGGGACAAGCAACAATTTAAGTTTAGTGTTGTGATGAGCAGATAATTTATACGCTTTTTGGCATTGTTTTTAGTATGTTTTTAGTAGAATCTAGTTACTTTTAGGGATGTTTTCATTAGTTTTTATGTTAAATTCACATTTCTGGACTTTACTATGAGTTTGTGTATTTTTCTGTGATTTCAGGTATTTTCTGGCTGAAATTGAGGGACTTGAGCAAAAATCAGATTCAGAGGTTGAAGAAGGACTGCTGATGCTGTTGGATTCTGACCTCCCTACAATCAAAGTGGAT
This sequence comes from Arachis hypogaea, assembly GCF_003086295.3. Taxonomy (NCBI): domain Eukaryota; kingdom Viridiplantae; phylum Streptophyta; class Magnoliopsida; order Fabales; family Fabaceae; genus Arachis; species Arachis hypogaea. The sequence goes on from NC_092046.1 coordinate 27,780,599, forward strand.
TTTCTGAAGCTACAAAACTCAAAATGGTGCGCTTCCAATTGCGTTGGAAAGTAGACATCTAGGGATTTCCAGCAATATATAATAGTCCATACTTTGGCCGAGTTTAGATGACGTAAAAGGGCGTTGAACGCCAGTTCTACGCTGCTATCTGGAGTTAAACGCCAGAAACACGTCACAAACCAGAGTTGAACGCCAGAAACACGTTACAACGTGGCGTTCAACTCCAGAAAGAGCCTCTGCACGTGCAACATTCAAGCTCAGCCCAAGCACACACCAAGTGGGCCCCGGAAGTGGATTTATGCATCAATTACTTACTTCTGTAAACCCTAGTAACTAGTTTAGTATAAATAAGACTTTTTACTATTGTATTAAACATCTTTTGATCATCTTATGATCTTTGGACGCCTGGTTCTTAGATTATGAGGGCTGGCCATTCGGCCATGCCTGGACCTTTCACTTATGTAATTTTAACGGTAGAATTTCTACACTCCATAGATTAAGGTGTGGAGCTCTACTGTTCCTCAAAGATTAATGCAAAGTACTACTCTTTTTCTATTCAATTCAACTTATTCCGCTTCTAAGATATTCATTCGCACTTCAACCTGAATGTGATGAACGTGACAATCATCATCATTCCCTATGAACGCGTGCCTGACAACCACTTCCGTTCTACCTTAGATTGAATGAGTATCTCTTGGATCTCTTAATCAGAATCTTCGTGGTATAAGCTAGATTGATGGCGGCATTCATGAGAGTCTGGAAAGTCTAAACCTTGTCTGTGGTATTCCGAGTAGAACTCTGGGATTGAATGACTGTGACGAACTTCAAACTCGCGATTGTTGGGCGTAGTGACAGACGCAAAAGGAGGGTGAATCCTATTCCAGTATGATCGAGAACCTCAGATGATTAGCCGTGCTGTGACAGAGCATTTGGACCATTTTCACAAGAGGATGGGATGCAGCCATTGACAAGGGTGATGCCTCCAGACGATTAGCCATGCAGTGACAGCGCATCGGACCATTTTCCAGAGAGGATACAAAGTAGCCATTGACAACGGTGATGTCCTTACATAAAGCCAGCCATAGAAAGGAGTAAGACTGATTGGATGAAGACAGCAGGAAAGCAGAGGTTCAGAGGAACGAAAGCATCTCTATGCGCTTATCTGAAATTCTCACTAATGATTTACATAAGTATTTCTATCCTTAGTTTATTATTTATTTTCGAAAACTCCATAACTATTTTATATCCGCCTGACTGAGATCTACAAGGTGACCATAGCTTGCTTCATACCAACAATCTCCGTAGGATCGACCCTTACTCACGTAAGGTTTATTACTTGGACGACCCAGTGCACTTGCTGGTTAGTTGTATCGAAGTTGTGAATGAAAAACAATTTATTAAGACGTGCGCACAGAGTTTTTGGCGCCGTTACCTGAGATCACAATTTCGTGCACCAGAGAGAATCACCATGGATTTTGTCATGGGATTACCAAGGATGTCGGCTTTGCATGATGCTATATGGGTTATAGTGGACAGATTGATAAAGTCAGCTCATTTTTTTCAATCAGAACTAACTATACATTGAAAAAGTTTGCACGTTTGTACATTCAAGAAGTGGTGCGACTGCATGGAATACTTTCTTCAATTGTTTCTGACAGAGATACCAGGTTTACATCAATATTTTGGGAAGATTATTAGAAAGCTTTTGGCACAGAGCTACATCTAAGTATGGCTTATCACCCACATATAGATGGACAGTCAGAACGAATAATTTAGACATTAGAAGATATACTGAGATCATGTGTAATGGAATAGCAGGAAAACTGGCACAAGAAATTGCCATTGGTGAAATTTACCTACAATAACCATTATCAACAAAGTATTGGAATGGCCCCTATGAAGCTCTTTATGGATGACGATGTCAATCTCTATTGTGTTAGAACTAAGGAGAAAAATATAGTACGTTGAGTCTGTATTTGGTGCAGGAAACAACTGCTCAGATCAAGAAGATTTGCGAGAAGATTCAGACGGGACAAAGTCGACAAAAGATCTATGTTGATAATAGACGTAAGCCTTTAGAATTTAGGGAGAGTGAACATATTTTCTTGAAAGCAAGTCCTACCATCGGTATAGGTCGCACCCTTAGAACCAAAATGCTAAACTTTAGGTACGTGGGTCCTTTTCAGTCCTTAAGAGAGTCGGTCCAGTCACGTATCAAATTGCTCTTCCACCTTCCGTATTCAACCTTCATGATGTTTTTCATGTCTCTCAGCTTAAGAAATATAATCTCGACAAGAGTCATGTCTTGAAACCTGAGACAATATAATTGCGGAATGATCTAACATACCTGACAATCACGGTCGAGATCGTTGGTAAGAGTGATAAGCAGCTACGAGGCAAAACAGTTTCTTTGGTCAAAGTAGCATTGGGATGCAACGCTGAAGCTCGGCATACCTGAGAGCTAGAAGACGAAATGCGAGCAGACTATCCTCACCTATTTACAGGTAAATGAAATTTTGAGGACAAAACTTTCTTCAAGGATGGTAGAATGTAACATCTTGGTTTTCGCGTTAGAGTCGTGTATGCGAGTTTTACATTTTGTTCGCGTAACATCTATGATAAGTTTTTCTGCGATCTTTAAATAAAATAAAAAATAATGTAATATTAATATTTTGTTATTATTTGATTTTATTTGACTAAGGACAATCACTTGATATTGGATCTGAAAGATTTAAAAAGCTCGGCTTTACCAATGTCGTTTACATTAGTAATTTATCCAATATTTATTTTAATTAAATACCACTTGAGATAATTATTTGAATTTTACCATGCCCAATTACCTTAATTACCTTCTAAGATATTTAAAAAAAATAAATCAACCTCGCTGTAACACCCTACCACACAAAGCTTTACACCTAGGATGTAAAACTGAGGTGGTGAGGTGCTACGACCTCTAAAATAAAATATAAATATATATAATAGTTGAAAGAATGTACTATACTAGGAGCCTTGAAGAATGGGTAAGAACAAAATCACAAAAATAAAAGCGCAATGCTTAGGAAAGAGATTACTTGCGTATGAAGAAAACTAGAGTTCACAAACATATATATAAGAAGTAAGAGCAGAGGGCCAAGAATACAAAATAACAAGCTCCTGACTCAGCCTGCGAAACTAAAGCTGGCCAGAGAATATTTACATACATATATATACTTAACCCAGAACCTAAAATACATATATAATCAATCCTGATTCTCCATAAATCTCTAAGAGGTGCAAAATAATACAAGTATATATATGAGGAGAGTCTATACACATATAGCAAAAGACCAAAAGTAAAACCCCAAAATGAATCCACTTCGCTGCAGAAGTTCTAGACGCAAACTGATGTGCCTCTTGACCTGCATCTGAAAAACACAAATATCGTATGGGATGAGAACCGGAGGTTCTCAGTATGGTAAAGGTGCCTGCATATATAAGATATAAGATCATGGGAATGACAGAGGCAATCCTAGAACGCCGACACTCTGGTTATAAAACTTAAAGACTAAAGTAGAAGCCATAAGTCAAGGTAGTTTTCTAAGGATTCCTAACTTAACCAAGTCTTAAGCCTAACAAAATCCCTAACTTCTCTGTCTTTCCTCTGTTCCTCCATCTCCGGTGAAATTACAAAGGCAAACAAGCAGACAAAGGAAAACACAGGTAGAATACAAGTAATACAGATAGTAAATATAACAAATAGCATATTATAATCACTTAGGCAATCCCAATTAATGCACAAACAAACAATTCAAACAATATGCATATGATGCATGCCTGTCCTATGGCTGATAATATCATCTGTTGGTTATATAGCCAACTCAAAATGTCCTGGTAGCTAACCACGGACTGAAACACCCATGCGGAGCAAGTGGGCTTGAGCTACAACTCGCTTACTACTACCCGCTTAACCCAGAGCTAGTGGAATAACCACTACTACGGCTACTACCCAGGCGGGTGTTTGAAAGCTCAACCTGGAGCGAGTGGAATAACCACTACTGCCGCTATTAGCCAGGCGTCACAATCTCTGACCTGGAGCAAGCGGGATGAACCACCATCCTTGCTACTACCCAGGTATCTCAAGTATTGACCTGAAGGAAGCGGGACGAACCACAATCCTTGCTACTGCCCAGGTATCTCAAACATATATTCGTTCAATCTCAATTCATATTATCAATTATAACTCATCAACAACAATCTCATTTCGAATGCATTTATCATATTCATTCATTCATTCATTATCAGTCATTGATTATCAATTTTGTCATCAATCATAACATCATCCTTTTCGCACAATTCATTTTATCCAAAAATCCGTCCATGGATGATTACAAGCCTAATTCTCTGTCTCTAGACTCAAAATGGAAGTATCCTAGAAATTCAAACCCATTTGAAATAGTTAAGTTGAATAAAATAAAAAAGAAAGCCATTTTCTCTTTCAAAAATTGGTTTTAAGTTTCAAAACTCTTCACTAAGACAGCAAGCTACCCTGTTCTTAGAAAATTCACCAAAAATCATATTTTCACTTGACATATCTGAAATTTTCCTGAAATGAAATAGACTTATAGAGCTTTATGTTAGTCAAAGTCCCATAGAAAAATTATTTTTCTGGAAAGAGTTATATCGATTACAAGTTTGCTTTTAAAAACTAGTTTCGTTATCAAAACAGCTAAGAACTCTATTTTTAAAACAAGCACAATTTCTTCAAAATAATTTATGAAAGTACAAAATTTCTACACAGACAAGAAAATACCCAGAATCAATGTCTTTTTGGTCCCACTCAAAATTATGGTCAGGATTGGGAGATATAAGCTTGGAAAGTTGCTGGGTTGATTATGCAGCAGCAGAAAATCAGCTTTAAAGTAACAAACTTCAAAACTTTATATCTCCTAATCCAACTGTTAAACTTTAACCAAATTTTGTAGGATTGATCTACACATCACAAGGATTAAAGCAAAATTAATTTCATCCAATTGTGATGGTTAGATCATTCCCAAAAAGCGTCCGAAGCACCTGCCAGAAAATAGATTATGCAAAATTTTGCTAAACCTCAACTTCCAAAATATTTCAACCCCAACCCCATTAAAACTTACCAAATCTTACCATAGTGGCTCAAAAATCAAACTCAACTACACACATCATTCCTCAATACACCAATTTACCATCTCCATCAAGTTTTTAATCCAACAACCTATGTTTAACACAACATCTTTAATATACATCATCATGATCATATCCAACAATTCAAGTTCAATATAACAATATACATACTCATCAATACCTACAACATTATACACTTAAAATATCATCTTTCCACCATCATCAACTATATTCATGTCACAAAACCAATGAATTTATCATGCCTTAACAAATTAAACATACATTGTCAACTAAACTACCAATCAAATCTAACATTCTCAATCCAACTTATCCTAAGTCGTCTAGCCTAAGTTTTCACAAGACATTACATATTAAATACAAGAAACCTAAACCATACCTTGGCTGATTTCTCCCCTAAGCTCAAAACCACCAAAATTCAAACTTCAAGATTCCTAATCAACTCTATGATTCCAGCCACCAAGGGTTGTTCCAAGAGCTCCAATTTACCAACTCAAACTCCAAATTAACATAAATTCAATCTAATTCACACAATTCACTAAATTAGCACTAAGGTACACAAAATTGGAAAAATCACAAGGGTTTAGAGTTTTCTTACCTTACCCATTGATGATTGGAGTATAATCCAACAATTATCCAATGTTAGATTACACCTAAACCACCAAAATCATCAAAATCACTCTATATACACACAAAAACGTGAACAGTAAGAGGAAAGAAAACTGGGCACAAATCACAAAGATTCTTACCACTTTGTTTAAATAGAAATGAAGAGGACTCTGAGACAAATGCGTGGCCGCAAACGGCTCGTCAATCGGAGCTCCGGATTGGAAGTTACGAAGGATTGAAGTTGGAAGTGGAATATGAAACCCTCACCTCACACCTCTCTTCAATTCAACGTTGATGCCAAAATGAAAGGGAGGGAGGCTGAATTTTGGCTTTTAAGTATGGGTAATGTAAGTGGGCTTGGGCCCATTTGGGCCCGGTCCACCCGGTTTAGTCCGTTCGGCCTAATTTTAGGCCAAATTCTTTAAAATTAGTGTCAAAATTCTTATTTTAATTAGCTATATCCAATTAAACTATAAAATTTACATTTTTAATTTATTTATTAAAAACTAATTTATTGAGTAATTATTCGCTAATTTTGCGGAATTTACATCCTACCCACCTAATTAAGAATTTTGTCCTCAAAATTCAAATTTAGTTACCTGAAAAGAGGTGTGGTGACGAACGGATTCCTGCCGGCAAAGAATTTTTATAAAAATAATCGCGTTGTAAGTATAGCTTCTAAACCTGACAGAAAATTCTTTCGTACAAAAAGTTTGGTTGTCACAAGTAACAAAATCCAATAAAATTTATAATCGAAGTATTGAAACCTCGGGTCGTCTTCTCAAGGAATTGCAGGGAAGTATGATTTATTATTGGTTATAAAATTGTATCTTTTTGGATTTTTGAAATAATAAACAAGTAATTTAAATGACGAGAAAAATAATAAATTAATAATTAGAAAATCTCTTGCAAGGTATAAGAACTGGAAATCCCATCCTAGTTATCCTTATCAGGTGTGATGAGAATTATTATTGCTCCCACTTAGTTAACCCTTACTAAATAAAGAAAAGTCAAGTGGATTAATCAATTTGATCCTCAAGTCCTAGTCAACTCCTGTGGAAAGACTAGCTTTAGAGCGATCCAAATCAATCAGCAATTCACAATTTCTAATCAATTGCTGAGTTTGATAACTCAAGTGTCACCAATTACTTAACCAAAGCCAAAAGGGAAAAAATATAAATTAAATTAAAAGTATTAATAACATAAATTTGAAGAAAGCAATCTTTAGATTTGAAATACCTCAACATGTATTAAATAAGAAAATCAATTCTAACATGGAAAATTCATAGGCCAAATTGAAAAGATAAATATCAATTAAAGTAATAGAATAAATAAAAGTCGAAAATAAATTAAAGGAACATTGAACCTGTGATTGAAGAAGAAATAACCATAAAATAAGAGAAATCCTAATCCTAATACCTAAGAGAGAGGAGAGAGCCTCTCTCTCTAAAAACTACATCTAAAATCTCAAATCTTATGAATATAAATGTTGTATGAATTGTTGTTCAATGAATGGATGCATTCCCCCACTTTATAGCCTCTAATATGTGTTTTCTGAGCCAAAAACTGGGTCAAAAACAGCCCAGAAATCACCCCCAGTGATTTCTGGTACGTAAAGGTCACTGTAAAGTCACGCGTTAGCGTCGTGCACGCATTAGCGTGGATTGGGTTTTCGCCAGGTCACGCGTTCGTGTGATCCACGCGTGCGCGTCATTTGGTCTCAAAGAAGCTATGGAAAATTATATATCTTTGCGAAGCCCCAGATGTTAGCTTTCCAACGCAACTGGAACCGCGTCATTTGGACCTCTGTTGCTCAAGTTATGGTCGATTTAGTACTAAGAGGTCAGACTGGACAGCTTTAGTAGTTCCTTTAGTTTCTTGTATTCCTTCTACTTTTGCATGCTTCCTTTCCATCCTCTAAGCCATTCCTGCCCTATAATCCCTGAAATTACTTAACACACATATCAAGGCATCGAATGGTAATAGGAGAGGATTAAAATTAGTAATTTAAAGGCTAAAGAAACATGTTTCCAAACATAGCACAAAATCAGGAAGGAAAATGTAAAACATGCGAATTGTATGAATAAGTGTGAGAATAATGGATAAAATCCACTAGATTAAGCACATGATAAACCCTAAAAATGGGGTTTATCATGTGGGTAGTCTTTTCGCATATCTGATTCAAGTTTCCAAGTGTGTCCTTCGATTTCAACCTGATTCCAAGCAATCTTTATTATCGATACTACTCTTCTGCCTTGTTGCTTACACTCGCTGACTTCGCGGCTCAAAATTGCGACACGCAGCACTTAATGTGGCACATGTCGTGATGCATGCCTTCTCCTTTTAATTAAGTGACATTAGTCACTAATTACATGTTATATAAGGCACAAATTCTCTCTCTCTCTCTCCTTCAAGAATAGCCAAAGCCATGCATGGGCGGAATGGAAATTTTTTTTTTCAGACTTCTGAGCTTGATTTCTGGAGATCCGTGACACCCACAAAATTTCTTATCCGATAGAAGTGACCTGATATGTGCTTCAAATGTTCGTGATATGAAGAGTTCAAGTGTTATTTAGAAGATATTACTTTACATTTTTAGAAATTTTTAATTTAATTTTGATATATTTTGATTTTGTTTATTTAATTACTAAATTGGGCCTTATGTTTGTGGGCTTATAATTTTTTATATTTTAACCTAATAAGAGGTTATAAATACCTCGTAAACTAGGATAGTCATAGTATAGAATGATTTAGAGGTTTGAAAATCTTCTTTTTGGTTTCGTAATGAAAGCTTGGTGTGGACAATTGAGGTTGAGGAATCCCTCTCGTTGCATTAGGAAATTGGGTAGAAAGTTGAGGAGTCTCTTCGATTCAATTCCTAAACTATGGCTTTGACAAGTTAGGTTGATGAGTCTCTATCTTGTTGCATTAAGAAATTGGGTAAAAAGTAGAGTGATTCTCTTTGTATTCAATTTTAACCTATCTTTTTTTTTATATTTCAATTACAATTTATCTTTTCTATTTCAATTTTAATGTATATTTTTTATCCAGTTTGAATCCTTATTTTTTGTTTATCTATTATTTCTTTTTCATTTGGTATCAGATTTCAGGTGTTAGATTAATTCTTATTAATCTATATTTGTTCTCCTTTTATAAAAAAAAGAGTCATGCGTTTGTCGCGTCTTTCTTTATATTCTTGTATTCTTGTTTTTCGTTTGTGTTTCATTATTGTTTTATCATTATTGTTGATTTTATTTTTTTTAAAAAAATATACAGTGTAAAAAGAAGAAAAAAAAGAAAATATATAAAAAGGGAAAAAAAAGAAATTATCTTCCTTGTAATTATTGTCCTTTTCATCTACTATTTTTTCACCTACAAGATTTGAGGGCGAATCTTTTTTGAAGAGGAGGAGAATGATATATGCTTCAAATGTTCGTGATATGAAGAGTTCAAGTGTTATTTAGAAGATATTAGTTTACATTTTTAGAATGTTTTAATTTAATTTGATATATTTTGATTTTGTTTATTTAATTACTAGATTGGGCCTTATATTTGTGGGCTTAGGATTTTCTATATTTTAACCTAATAAGAGGTTACAAATACCTCATAAATTAGGGTAGTCGTAGTATAGAATGATTTAGAGGTTTGAAAATCTCCTTTTTGGTTTCGTAATGAAAGCATGATGTGGACAATTGAGGTTGAGGAGTCCCTCTCTTGTTGCATCAGGGAATTGGGTAGAAGGTTGAGGAGTCCCTTCGATTCATTTCCTAAACTATGGTATTGACAAGTTAGGTTGAGGAGTCCCTTTCTTGTTGCGTCAAGAAATTGGTAGAAAGTAGAATGATTCTCTTTGTATTCAATTTCAACCTATCCTTTTGTTTTTATTTCAATTACAATTTATGTTTTCTATTCAATTTCAATTCTTATCTTGTTTATCCTTTTTTTTATCATGACCGTATCTTCATCCTCTATGCGAAGTAACCAGTGAAGACTGTGTCTCTTTTATAAAAGCTTAGAGTTATTTAGAGTAATTTTAAAGTACATCAATTTAATTAAAGCAACTTGCAGAATATGCCATTTCAAAATTTAAGCATGCTTATGTATTTTATTCCCGTGGGCATATTTATGCATATTTTTAAAAGTATTTATAGAATTTAAGTATAACTCTGAGATATTTGAAAACGTGATTCTAAAGTTAAATCTCATGACTCGCTCTATTTCAGTTTATTATTTTGGAGAAATTATGATATTATGAATAAAGAATTATTATATCTTGAAAGGTATTTGATTATGAGATGAGATGATTGGGTTTGAGACGCAACACCAATGATTCTTCTTGTCATCGATTTATCCGGCGGATTATCGAAGAGTAGCACGGGCGCTATAACCCAAGAGTGTACTGGGCACTATATCCTGAACCGATGGCAATGAGAGACAACGTTCATAAGGATATAATGTCAAGTGCAGGTCGAAAACCGGCGGATGAGCTCATTACTTGCACTAGGACTAGACATACATCATACTTTTTTGCCATATTTTTTGTGTTTTCTGAATTCGTTCTTATGGTTGTATGTTATGTGCTGTTTGCTCTTGATTGTTGTTTTCCCTATATTCCTTTGTTATGGTCTGATTAATCTGGGATACGTGGCCGATTTATAAAAACTAACCACTTTTTTCACCCCCACCCTACTAAGAACTCTCTAGTTCTTACCCCCTATCTTCCTACCCCCCTTCAGATGGAGATGGGTGTCATTTTCTCTAAGCTTGAGTAGCCTTATGTATACTAGGATCCTATCCATCACAACTTCTATGTGGTGGTCATGGAGCCTCAAGTCCGTAAGTACATAGTTTAAGATCATTCCTTTCAGCACTTGCTAGCTTCACCTCTCTTTGATCCTGATACACAGTATGCTTTTCCACTGTCGTGGTTATATCCTGATTCTGTCCATCATCCTTTTGATTTCATGCATGGAGGTTCTGTACCAGCACAGCAAGATGGTCAGCCAGTGCTTGAGTCTCCTTCAGTAGGTTTGGATATCTTGATAGAGTCTCTTTCTACTTGCTCCTCTAACCCTTTCACCATTGAGCCTATCGGGACTTCATCCGCAGCTTCTGGTCAGCCCTCAGCAGTTGAGCAAATTTCTGCTAGTAGTACAGTTTCCGCAGGCGACAACATTGATGGTAGTCCCTATAGTACATCAGAGGTCATCGATATTTTTGACGATGAGGACATCGAGGAGATAGAGATTGTGGATCTCACTTCTGAGGACGATGAGGATCTTGAGATGGATATAGAGATCATGGACTTTTAGGTTGTGATATCATCATCGTCTTTTAGCATCTCTCCGATTTAGTGTCTCTTTTGTTTTAGACTTTCACTTTTGTTTTTCGAGAGACAAGGTTAGAAGACTAGGCTAGTCTAGGAGTCAGATTAGGGGCTTCCTATATGGACCAGACCCCGGAGATGTTTTGAGTTGTACTTGTATATATGTACATAACTGTGAGGGAGTAACTAACTTTTCATCTTTTGGGTGTTGATATATATATATATATATATATATATATATATATATATATATATATATATATATATATAGTTTATTATCTTGTTTGTGTATATATCTGTTTATCTCTTTAGTTTGTGAAATCTCGTGGTTCACTTGGGTTGCGATTTTATTTTCTTTAAGGAATGTTTTTCATAAAAATTGAGTTCGGATGACTCGATTACAGGCTTGATGTTATTAATAACAGTGTCATTATAGTTTCAAGTTAGTAACACTCGACATTTCGGTATGAGCATTCTATATTGAAATTGAGTCATTACACAAGACTTGCCAAAAGTCTATCTTAAATGAAGAGTGTCTTGTCACCTTATTTTGGAGCAAAACAACTAGAAAATTCTGTGGCCTATAACCCTTATGATGCGAAGGAATTCACATATGACCTTGCACGCCAAGTATCATAAATAATCATCAATATACTCATATCAAACATCATCATAAACCCATATTGAATCTTAACATCAATTTCATCCACATTTTGTTATAATAGACATATTCGTTTTATTTATCATCATAATGTACCTAGGGCCTCATCATAACAGCTCTAACATTATTCGTACTTATGCATTATACTTACCCCACTTCGAGCTCCATAACCATCTATCGAGATTCAATTTTGGTCGATATATACGGCTTGTGGATCTAAGGTGAAGGTGGCAAAGACCTAGCATGCATTAAAAGGAGGGATAAATAAATCAAGGCCAAGTTTTCTAAAATAAGTGAATTATGAGTGTTTATCATGTCTTTGGACTTGTATGCAATAGAAAATATTTACAAAAACTTCTAAAGATCCTTTAATATATTGATTTAAAATAATTTTTGTAGGTTAAAACACAAACAAGATTATTTGAACAACATCTATTTTAAATAATATATGTTAGCATAAATTTTAAAAACTCTATTTCAGATATTTCAAATTGTAAAATAGTTTTTGAGATTCTTGAAGAACTTTAGATCTACTTAGTAAAGAATTTGAGGTATCAGAAAATCGTGATATAAACATAGTTAAGAACCACTTAACTAAAATAATTGTAAATATAGAATATATGGAGTTAGGAGTTCAAAAAAAATGTACACAATAATATATACTAGTTTGGCTAAAATGGCTACATTTTACCTCATGAATACTTGAGAGTTTACTATTAAAATAAGTGTAAAAAGTGATATTATTTGTATTGAGCCTTCTCAAGTTACTACTTTGACATATATTGCATTACAATTCAACCTATGAATTTTAGATATTATTTTTTCAAATCTTCTCAAGACTACAAAATAACTCAGATTGAATCACAGTCCAATCTAAAAACCTTAGATATCCTACTAACCTTCTCAAGCAAGATTCAGATTGGATACCTGATTTGAATTAGTGGAATCCAGTTTATGTTTGTCTTGGAGAATTTGTTTACTTTTAACCAAGTAGGTAGAAGCATTTAGCATGTAGTTGCATTCTTATAGATGAATTGCATTGCATAAGTCTCACCATTTTTCCTTCACTCTTTTGTCTCACCTGAGCTTAGCATGAGGACATGCTAATGTTTAAGTGTGGGGAGATTTGATATACCACTATTTTATGATATATTTTGGACTGAATTGAGTAGGTTTTGTCAACTATTCTCACACTTATCTTATTCATGTAAATTGCATGTTTTTAAGTTTCCTTCCTAATTTTTTGCTATGATTGAAAACTTGCTTCCTAGGCCTTAAAATTGTTAATTTTTAATTCTTCTTTATTACCTTTCGATGCCATGATATGTTTGTTAAGTGATTTCAGGTTTACAGGGCATGAATGGCTTAAAGGATGAAGATGAAGCATGTTAAAGTGGAAGGAACACAAGAAACTAAAGAGTTGAGAAGCAAGAAGCAACGCGCACGCATGGCCGACGCGTGCGCGTGACCAGGAGCGTCGTTTAGTGACACGCACGCGTGACTGACGCGTATGCGTGGCTAGGTGCAAGGTTCAGCGATACGTACGCGTGGCCGACACGAACGCATGAGAGCGTCACGTGCTGCACTTAACAGAACTCGCTGGGGGTGATTTTTGGGTTTATTTGGACCCAGTTTCATGCCCAAAAGCGCAGACTAGAGGCAGGGATGGAGCTGAGACTGAGGGGACTTCACTTTTCACTTTAGTTTTAGATTAGTTTTGAATTCTAGAGAAAAAAAATACCTACTTTTCTCTAGGGTTTTTGATGTTCTTAGTTTTGTTTGGATTTAGATCTTGAGAGAGTTGCTGACATCTTCAAGCGGAGTCATTTTTCTTATAACTTTCTTCTTTAATTTCATTCCTTTAATACTCTTCTCCATTTGGTTATTGAATTTATGTTTGGATATTGTTACTCTTGAATTTCATTAATGCATTGAATTATTTTTATGTTTATTTTTATTTCTTGTTTAGTTATTGTTAATCATTATTAGTGGTAATTTTGATTTAATTACTTCCTTATAATTATCATGTCTTTTATTTACGCCCATCATGTGTTTATGAAAATGGCATTCATATTAATGGAGTAGATCTTCCAACTTGGCTTGGGGGTTGATTAATTGGTGTCCCTTGAGTTGTGATACTCAAGTATTGATCTGTAATTGGGAATTGCTGGCTAACTCAATTCTCACCAACTCTAGTCCTTTCCCGAGAAGTGACTAGGACTTGTGGGCTAGAGTTAGTGATACCCACTTGAATTTCCTTCAATTGCTAGAGGATAACTAAGTGAAAGTAATGAACATTTACTATTATACTTGGAAAAGACAACAAGGATAGAAACTCCAATTATCTTCCCTAACCAAGGCATTTTATTCTAAATACATATCATCTCTTGTTAGTTGTTCATTTCTTTAATTTCTAGCCATTTATTTTTTCGTTCTCAATTTCCAAAATATTCAGGAAAATCCTAACCAATAATTTGCAACTTGTGTCAACTCTTAGGGAAATGACCCGGGATTCGACTCCTGGTTATTTATTATTAATTGTGACACAATTTAAATTGATAGTGGAAATTTCGTCAGTTAAGACTGTACTTGCAACGCTGTTTTAGAAAATATTTTTCATGAATTCTTAACCGGCATTTTTCTTCCCCCTCGGGTCGTCTCTCAAGGATTTACAGGGAAGTGTAGTTTATTATTGGTTATGGAAAAGTATTTTTTGGGTTTTTTGAAATAAGGAACAAGAAAGTAAAATGGCGAGAAAATAAACTAATAACTAAGAAAGCTCCTAGCAAGGATTGAGAATTAGAAGTCCTATCCTCATTATCATCGTCAATTATGATGGTAAATGTGAATTGCCTTCACTTAGTTAACCTCTAACCAATGGAGAGGAAGGTCAAGTGCATACAATCAACTTGAGTCCACAAGTCCTAGTCAACTCATAGTGAGAGTCTAGCTTGGGTGAAGTTCAGGCTAACCAGCAATCTCCAATTACTATTCAACAAAAGACTTTTGATAACTCAAGAGTCTCTAAATACTCAATCCAAGCTAAGAATACAAAAATCTAATTTAAAATTCAACCAAGCATTTTATCAAAAACTTGGTAGGCACAAAATAAAAACATGGTAAAATTGCAACAATAATAAAGTCTAACAACTACAAATTGAAAGAAATTAACAATGACAATTGAAGAAAGCAATAACAACATGAACATATAAATTGCATTTACAAAGATCCAAAGTATCAAGAGTGCATAAACATAAGGATAACAAAGTGAAGGAAATAACAAGTGGAATTGAAGAACAAAGGTGCTAGAACAATAAATTGCAAGGAATTGTAAATAAAAACAGAAATTAACTATCAATCTAAGAAGAAATTGGAGTAGAAACCCTAAAACCTAGAGAGAGGAGAGAGCATCTCTCTCTAGAATTCTACATCTAAAACCTAAAATTGTGTGAATGAAAGTGTTAGTCTCCATTCTAGCTCCACTATGCAACCTCTAATCTGTATTTTTGGGCCTGAAACTGGGTCAAAAGCAGCCCAGAAATCGCCCCAGTGAATTCTGTTTAATGCAGCACGTGACGCTCGTCACACGTACGCGTCAACCACACGTACGCGTCGCTGGATGAATTCCTGGTCACGCGTAGGCATCAGCCACACGTGCGCGTCATTTGTTTGTTGCACCAGTCACGCATACACGTCATCCACGCGTGTGCCAGCATCTGAAATCCTTAATTTCTTGTGTTTCTTCCACTTTTGCATGCTTTTTTTCTATCCTCTAAGCCATTCTTGCCCTAGAAAACCTGAAAACACTTAACAAACATATCACGGAATTGATGGTAATAAAAGAGGATTAAAAATTAGTAAATTTAAGGCCAAAGAAGCATGTTTTCAATCATAGCACAAAATTAGGAAGGAAAATGTAAAACATGCGAATTATATGCATAAGTGTGAGAATAATGGATAAAATCCACTTAATTCAATACAAAATAAACCATAAAATAGTGGTTTATCAATCTCCCCACACTTAAACATTAGCATGTCCTCATGCTAAACTTAAGAGAACCAAAAGAGTGAAGAGGAATGGTAGGATTTATGATATACGACCTATCTATATAAATGCAAGTAAATGCAAAATGCTTTTACCTACTTGGTTAAAAGTAAATGAATCTCCCAAGAACAAATATAAACTGGATTCCACTAATTCAAATCATAAAATAAAGTATAAGTAGACTTGCTGTAACACCCCCACTATCAGAAGTCACGCTTCCGGCTGCGCTACTCTGATAGCGAAAAGTATTACGACTACTTTACATACTAAATATTAAAATAGGAGCCTATGACTCGACACTGTATTGCTGATTTCTTTGAAAAACCAGAAATAAATACTTTATTTTAAGAAAAATACAAACATGCATAGATTCATATACAAGACTCCTTACATAACAATTCAATATATTATACGTATAAAACATACAATTCCTATCCCTCTTACAAACTTGTAATAACAAAGACGAGGAAAGAAAATAATCTAATTAATACAACAGCATATAAACCAAACGCAGTATAACTCTTCTTAATGCTTCTTCATCCGGTTCCTGAAAAGGTAAAGCTGTAGGGGGGTGAGAACCTAACCACACGGTCTTACCACGGAGTTTCAAAGTTGTCATAAGAAGATATTTAATAAGAAACTGTTTTCAAGCTCAGTGATTATCATTGCCTTATGAATCTTTTAAAACCAATAGGAAATCGTTCAAAACCCTTTTCAAAGAAACAATGTTTAATTTTTCAGAAATCCGAAATCTTTCATTTCTTATAAGAAAACCTCAATCAGAAATTAACCACGCAATCAAACAACACAATTATTAATTCAGCATCCCAGTTCATTCTCAAATGTAGCATGCCAGGACAAACACAGGCAAGATAGACAAGGAAAGCACAAGTAGGTAGCAGTTACAGCAAATAGTTCAAGTAGCAGTTAAGAACAGTTTAGCAATTAGGCAAACCAAAACAAGTTCAAACCCAAGCAAAGCATACAAATACATATGATGCATGCCTGTCATATGGCTGATGAGGCTCATCTGTCGGTTATCCAGCCAATCCGACAAGTCTGAATTGTCCTTAGACTGTCCCCCGACGTGCATCCCCAAGAGTCTATGCATAGATTTTTCTCAAATAATCAATATTACTCAATGGGGGTATCATTCCCGGGAATTTATATAGTGCCCGGTCACACTTACGTCATAGGGTCAACAGAGTATCGAGTTTTCAACCTGGTACACGTGGTGGCAAGCCACGGCACTTAATCCAGAGAACCTCGTATCTCAGATATTTCAAATTCATAAGCCATATAAATAATTCATTCATCATTCATCAATATCTAAGCCATTCTCAATATCATCATCATTCATCAATCCATATCCCATTTCTAAATTCATTCAAAAATCATATTTCAAATCAATCATCATCATCCTTCTTTCCGTTAATCAACAATCTCAATTCAAAACATAATTCTTTCTTTTCTAAATAAATCAATCTGAAACAAATAGCGTTTAAGAACTAAATCTTTTTAAACAATTACTTCAAACAAAACTTCCAATTTTATAAAATTTCGACAGCTTCTCCTCTAAAACTCGGATTCTGCCACCATTTTCGGGTCCCAACCAAACCAAACCAAACACATGTTAATCAGTCAAATCACTTCCAATAACCATTATCAAAACAACAGCACTCAACCCAAGGAAATTACAAAATCCAGAATTCAATCAACCAATCCTATAAATCACAATTTAAACCGACTTCAACCAACAGCATTAATCAATAGTTAAGAATTCTCGGTCTTCTCAAACAGTTTCAAACCAAACCATCCCTCAAACACTTTTCGAATCATTTTCAAAATAGCAAATCATTCTCAATAAATAACCCATTTTCAAATATCAAGTCTTTTCCAAATTTATTTTAAAATCAAATTCCAATATCAAATCGGGTTTAATATCAAATCATATTTTAATATTAAATCTTTTCTAAAATTAAACCGTTTCCAAAATTAACCTAAAAGGCAATAATAAATCTTCTCTAATACTTCAAGGAAAACTACTTTAACAACATCAATCAACTAATCCAAATATCCAACTTTCTCAATCGATCCGTTTATCAACCAAACTAATAATCTCATTCAACCAAAACAACTCAATTCAATTCATAAGACTCACGAAATCACAAAAATGTATTTTACGAGTTAATATCGATTTATAACAACCCTGTAATGTAAAATAGATTTAAGAAAAACCCCTACCTCAATTAGTCGCAAGTTGCATAATTAAACCCATTAAATCCTTATTCTCATGTTAATCGGCAGCAACCGCAGCCTCAACCTTAGCTCCACGGTATTTGCACCCACAGCAGTAATTTAAATTCACCAACGTGCGGTGACTGGATCTCGATCCTATTGCATTAACGTCACAAGAATCTTAACAATATATAATAGAACAGCGACTGACAAAGTTAAACTGAATCAAGGAATAGCTTACCATACTAAAGAGGTGCGACTAAATCGAGCAGCCACAATAACAACACTTGCTGCAACAATGGAACGGCTCAAAGCAAGGGGGCAGCAGTGGAATGATGGCTCTGACAGTGGCGTACGACGGAGCAACTCACGATAAACAATCCCTAGCACAAACAATCTCAGCAACAATTCTTATAGTAACCAGGATTTGACCGACAATGAGGAAAAACTAGAACAGTGCTAAAGCTTACCAAGGAGATGGCGGCTCCAACGGTGGCAAAACGGCGACGGAGCACAGCTCCTTGAATGGCAGGAGAAGAGGCTCACAGTGACTAACCCTCAGCGTGGCACTCTTCCTTTCGATGGCGATGCACACCTGCGGCTCCATGGATAGCGACGGTGCTTCGGTGGCACAACCCCCAACTCGCGACAATTGCGGCGACGGTTGGACAAAACTCCCCTTCCTCGCGCAGCTCTCTCTCTCGACGCCACCTCCCTCTCGTGCGAACTCTCCTCTCGGTGGAACTGACGGCGATGATGACCCAATAGTGACGGTGACGGCTCGGTGACCCAGTGGCGACGGCGATGAGGCTTGGCGGCGGTGACGCGTGATGGCGGTGCGGACAGCTCCTCCCCCGACGCTCTCTTCCTCTCTCTCGGATCCCCCTTTGCTCTCATCCCTTTCCCCCTATTCTTTCTTCTCTGTCTCTATTTATCCCTCTCTCCCTCTACGTTTTCTTCCTTTTCTTTCTTTTTTTCTTTTGTTGCTATGTGCTGGATCTGTTTGGAAGGAAGGGAAAACTGAAAGGGGTGAGGCGGCTGAAGGGAAAGGGGAAATTAGGGTTAGAGTCATATTTTTTAGATTTAGAGTTTTGGTAAAAATTAGGTATAGGGATAGTTTGGTAATTTTAATAAAATTGGAGCATAAAGTATTAATATTTAAAAAACTAATTTAATCTCTAAAATTACTTTAAAATACTATTTGTGGTATAAAAATACTAATTGATTCTCAATAAATTACTCAAATTGAAAATACACGGTAATATGATTTATTTTCTTTATCTTTAACATATAGTATTAAATGATATAAATTAAATTATCTAAAACTAAATCATATAAAATTCTTATTATTTCATAACTACCAATTTTATAATTTAAATATAGAAAATAATTCAATAATTATAAAATTAGGTAAAATTCTAATTAATTATCAAAACATGATTTAATTTTTGATTTAATTAACATAATTTTTGATATAAAATTTTTAATGAATAAATGAATTGAAATTAATTCATAATAAGTTTTATTTGAAAATTTTGGGTCTTACACTTGCAAAAGAAGATAGCTCATGAAAGCTGGGAACAAAGAATTGAGCATCGAACCCTCACTGGAAGTGTATGCACTCTAATCCCTCAGGTGTTTAAGGTTCGATTCTCTCAATTCTCTACTAATCTTGCTTTCTAAGGCTCGCTCTTCTTCTACCAATCAACAAAAATTTAATGCATGAATACACATATCAAGAGGTCTTTTAAGGATTGTAATGGGGTTAGGGTCAAGGTAGGATTGTATTTGGTTAAGTGGACTAAAATCTGAATCATTGATTAACCTAAACTTCCCACCTAACTTAAGACACTCCATGTAATTAGAATATAAAATCTAACTACCCATTAACTATGTTTTCCACATATTCATGCATCCGAATTCGAGTACAACTCATATGCATTGCTACCACCATTTACTTTGGGGCATTTTGTCTCCTTGTTATTTTTTTCTTTTTTTTCTCTTTTCTTTTTTTCTTTTTATTTTTCTTTTCTTTTGTTTTTTCTCAATGCATATGATTAAGGTATTGAATGTAAGAATATATGCTCACTATTTTTTTCACATTTTCACAAAAAATATACAATACCCAATTCCTAAACCAGATTTTCCAACCCAATTTTCCCACACTTAATTCATGTACACTCTCACTAGTCTAAGCTAACTAAGGATTTAAATTAAGGACATTATTGTTTTCCGCTTAGAGTTAGTGATGAGCTAAATTAAAGAACAAATGGGGTAAAATAGGCTCAACATTGGTTTGCAAAGGATAATGAAAGGGTAAGGCCATATGGGTATGTGAGCTATAGTGAAATAGGTGCATACATACATCAAACAATTGAAATATAGAATCAAGCAATACAAAGATCACAATTTTAGAGAGAACAACACAACAAAATAAGACATTGGTTGATAAAATGCAACCAATCAAATAGGTTCAAAACCTCACTGGTTTGTGTGTTCGAGCTCTAAACCATGTTCCAAAATAAATTTCTTCAAGCAAGTTCAACAAAAATTTTAATTCAAATTAGTGAAAGGCTATAAAATAGTTTCTTGGGAAAGAACTCATCACTTCAATCAAGTAGTACATACATGCCAGCAACTAACTACACATGCAATCTATTATGCAATGCGACAACTAATCTAACAAAGGAAATTAAACATTGGTGTTGAGACAGGAAGTAGTTACCCACGGAAGTCAGTCTCGACCTTCCCACACTTAAAGATTGCACCGTCCTCGGTGCATGCAAAGATGTGCAAGTGGACGGGTTGCTACAACTGATGCTTTTTCTCCAAAGATTTTTGCGGCGGTACTTGTTTGTCGCCCCATTTAGAAGTGTTCCGTTCCTCTTCTTGGTGGCCATCCTGAAAGAAAAGGAAAAGGAAGAAGAATAACCCACAGACAAAGATATGCAAACAAATGAAATATGGGTGGGCTAATGCCAAATAATAATGAAGTTCTCAACTACATGGTAGCTACAACATGCAAGTGAGAAAACAATATAGGCAAATGGCATATCAATAGTGCAAGCATTGCAACAATGAGGGAGAGAGAGTAGGTCATAAAAGACAATATAAATTCATATCAATGCAAAAGGAATACAAGTGTCATAAAAGATTAGCATTGACCTATAAATAATATCACCCAACAATATAAAACAAGTCACTAAGCACCAAAACAATGAATGAAATATTCTACAGATGAGTAAGAGAATTCAACACCAATGGAAAAATAGCAAACTTAGAAAAGAAAATAAAAACATGCACAAAGTTAAAATGCAATGAATGAAAGTATGCAAATGCAATAAGTAAAAGAGAATGAAAGATAATAAGGATGAGAAGTTAAAGAAATGATGAAGAAGAAAGTAAGAAAGGAAGAAGAAAGAAAGAGAAAGGAGAGAAGAAAGAAGAAAGAAATAGGGGAAGAGAAACGACGCGTAAGCGTCGTCCACGCGCACGCGTGGATAGCAGGGTGCGAAGGCGACGCGTGCGCGTGACTACTTTTCATGCTAGATGCACGGAACTAGCACAGTTCCATCACAACTCTCTGGTCTTTGTACCAGAGACAACATTTAGATATGACGCGTGTGCGTCGTCCATGCTTACACGTGAGATACCAAAATTGCAAATGACGCGTACGCGTGGGTTGGCCTGTGCACTTGGCCCCCCACCCGCACGGTTCCAGCACAACTCTCGGGTTTTTGCACCAGCGGTTGCAGCGTCGCATATGACGCGTGCGCGTTGGCCACTGACGATCGGATTTCCGCTAGTTTAGAAATTCACAAATAATATCTCGTTGTAAGTATAGTTTCTAAACCAACAAAGAATCCTTTCGTACAAAAGTTTGGTTGTCACAAGTAACAAAACCCAATAAAATTTATAACCAAAGTATTGAAACCTCGGGTCGTCTCTCAAGGAATTGCAGGGTAGTATGATTTATTATTGGTTATGGAAAAAGGTATATTTTTGGGTTTTTGAAATAGGGAACAGGAAAATAAACTAGCAATAAAGTAAATTAATTATCATGAAAACCATTGCAAGGTATAAGAACTGGAAATCCCATCCTAGTTATCCTTATCAGGTGTGATGAGAATTGTTTATTGCTCCCACTTAGTTAACCTTTACTAAATAAAGGAAAGTCAAGTGGACTAATCAATTTGATTCCTCAAGTCCTAGTCAACTCCTATGGAAAGACTAGCTTTAGAGGGATCCAAATTAATCAGCAAATTCCAATTTTCAATCAACAGCTGAGTTTGATAACTCAAGTATCACCAATTACTCAACCAAAGCAAACGGGGAAAAATCTAAATTAAATTAAAACCATCAATAATATGAATTGAAGAAAGCAATCTTAAATCTGAAATACCTCAATTTATATTAAATAGAAAGTCAAATTAAACATAAGAATTCATAAATCCAATAGTAACATAAAGTGATCAATAAGAGAAACAGATAAATTAAAATTCTAGAATAAATAAAAGTAGAAGAGAACATAAATTAAAGGAACATTGAACCTGGAATTGAAAAGGAATGAACCATAAACTAAGAGAAATCCTAAATCCTAAAACCTAAGAGAGAGGAGAGAGCCTCTCTCTCTAGAAAACTACATCTAAAACCTAAAATTGTCTATATTGAATGAATGATGAATGCTTCCTTTGATTCCCTCATTCTCCAGCCTCTATTCTGTGTTTCTGGGCTTGGATTTGGGCCGAAAAAGAGTCCAAAAATTGCTGGGGGAGAATTCTGCAACTTTCTGCACGTGGTGTCTGTCACGCGTACGCGTAGGTCACGCGTACGCGTCATTTGGAGATTTTTCTTATCACGCGTCCGCGTCGCTCATGCGCGCGCGTCGCTGTCAATTTCTTCAAAACTTCATTTTCGCGCGTTCCTTCCACTTTTGCATATTTCCTTTCTGTCCTCTAAGTCATTCCTGCCCTATAAAGCCTGAAAATACTCAACACACAGATCACGGCATCGAATGGTAATAAGGGATAATTAAAATTAACATTTTTAAGGCTTAGGAAACATGTTTTCACATATATCATAGAATAAGGAAGGAATTGTAATAATCATGCACATTATATGAATAAGTGAGCAAAGACTTGATAAAAACCACTCAATTGAGCACAAGATAAATCATAAAATAGCAGTTTATCAACCTCCCCACACTTAAACATTAGCATGTCCTCATGCTCAACTTAAAAGAAACTGAAAAAGAGTGAAGGTAGAATGGTGGAATCTATGCAATTCAATCTATCTAAATGCAAGCTACCTAAATGAATCATGCAATTCTAATTATTATCCACCTAGATATATAAAGCTTACATGTGGTTAAATTGAGTCAAATTCTTCAAGGAAACATATATGCACAGCCAAGGACTAAATCATATTAAATTACATTCACAATTGAGTTGAGTTAATCAAAAGAGTTCACAAACTTGCAATATAGACAGTGATTAAACATGGACATATGGAGATGAGCTATTGAACCCTCACTGGATTTGTATATACACTCTAATCACTCAGTGTTTGGGGTTAATCACTCTACTCTTCTCTAGTCATGCTTTCTAAAGCTTTGTTCTTCATCTAACCAATCAACAAATATTTAATGTACATATGCAAACATCATGAGGTCTTTTCAAGGTTGTAATGGGGTTAAGGCAAGGGTGAGGATATATATATATATATTCTCACCAAACATATACATATTCTTATACATTTCTTAATTTATGCCTAACTACTCAAATTTCTCACTTTTGTATCACATACTCATGTACCAAATTATTTTTTATTTTTATTACATGTGCATTGATTTTTACTAAACTTAATATTGGGGTAACTTTGTGTCCCCTTATTTAATTATTTAATTATAGGAATTATTTTATTTTATTTTATTTTTAAGAAACATAACACATCAATGCACATGTCATTTTAATTATTTTGGTTTCACATGAGCATGCACCCAAATTCCAAATAATTTATCAATTTAATACTTCTCCTATCAACCCATGTTCCCACGGTTTCCCACACTTAGTTAGTACACAATCTCTATCTTAAGCTAACCAAAGATCCAATTTGGGGTATTTAATTTGTTTTTCTGCTTAAGGCTAGTGATGTGGTTATAGAACAGAAGGGGATTAAAAGGCTCAAGGTGGCTAACAAGGGTGACATAAAAAGGTAGGCTTATTTGGGATAAGTGAGCAAAAACAAGTAATGGTCTCAATCATATGCAAGTATGTAAATACATTCTATATTGAACATATAGAGTGGAACAAAGTAAAGTCTGCAATTATAGAGAAGGGAACACACAGGAATGAAAACTATGGTTAAATAATGTAACCATGCAATTAAGCTAAAAAACTCACGGGTTGTGTGTTCTTTGGCTCAAAAACCATATATCAGTTATGTATGTCATGCAAGTAAGAGTAAAGAGTTTCAACTCTAATCAATGTGAATGTTTAAATGGCTTTTATAAAAATAAATATATTCCTTGAGAAATGTCATCAATTTACCAACATTTATTATCATATATCTATATATATACTAAGTGGATTGTTGCGATTATGAAAAACTAAAAATTTCTAGTTTACTCTCTAATTTCAATTAAACCAAATTCTCATATGCTAAAAAGGGTAAACTAAACTAAATAATCCATATTTTCTATATCACAACTAATAAGCTACGAGTACAAATCAAGCTAAATATCTAAGATATATACAGCCAAAAATGCAAAATGTAATAAAGTAGGAATAAACAAAAGTACAGCAAAAGAAGATGTGCAAGTACTGAAAGAAAAATAAGATAAAATAAAATAAAATAAAATAAAATAAAAATACAGAAAAAGAAATAAAATAGGATAAAGAGTCTGAAAGTAGTTCACCAAAATAAGATTCGCCGGAGATAATAGCATCGTCCTCGATTCTTAGTCGTCACCTCCGGAAGGGTGTGCTGGTGTTGTCTCTATAGGGTGTGTGGGCTCTGTAGTCTGTGTGGGTGCCTGGGGATCTGCCTGCTGAAGCGGAGGCTCTGTCTGTATAGGGGCCTGTGGATCTGCCGGCTGTATCTGCTGGGGATCCTCGTGCTGGGGCTCTGCCTGCTGGTGCCCTGCCTGCGCATCCTCTGCCCGTGCATCATCCTCCTGCTCATCCGCCTCCTCCTCAGATGGCTCTGATGGTGTGTCAGACTCGGAGGGGATGTTAGTGTGTCCCGACCTGATCATCAGCTTTAAATGCTCATAGCGTCGCTTGCTGCGACGCTCAGACCGCTCATATCGCCGCTGGTTATAACGCTCCATCTGGTCCAGGAGCTCAAAGAGGCAGTGCACTAAGTGGTAAATGGGCTGGGAAGCAGGTGAGGGTGTTGTGGGTGTGGGTGGTGCAGCAGGTGCTGAAGGGGCAGCAGAAGATGTGGCTGTATCAGCGGAGGCAGCAAGAGAGGGCGGTCTGTGGCCCAGAGCCTCGAACTTCCTGCCGTGTGGGATGATCTTCTTGCAGTCGGCGGCTTGTGGCTTCTCATCTTCAGGCTCCCAGAGTACCTCATCTCGGCGGCCCAACTGGGTGATCAAATATGGGAAAGGCAGAGTGCCCCGGACATGAACTTTAGCCATGGAGTGCCTGATGAACCGTGGAAGGTACAGGTCCTTGCCTTCCATCACACACCAGATAAGAGTAATCATGGCAGCTGGCACCTCAGTCTCGTGAGTGCTCGGCATCACATAGTTGCTCAGAATTTGTTACCATAGCCGAGCCTCATCATTTAGATAAATAATTTTTATGCCTTTTGGGTTCACTGTAGACTTACCCATAACCCATGGGACAGCTGGATCAATGGATATGGTTCGCTTTACTGCCTCCCAATCAAAAGTCATAAATCTCATAGCTTCCTCAGCTTTCTGGTAACCATCCGGTTCATCTGACTTAGGCTGAAATTGGAGGATATCTTCAATGGCCTCCTTAGTAACTAAAATCTGCTTCCCTCTGAGCTGTACTGCATCCAGGGTCATCTTATAATAGTTGTAGTAAAATTCCCTGACCCAAGATGCATTAACCTCAGTCAAATTCCATTCCAGAAAGAACCAGCCTCTTTGTTTGATTTGCTCAGTGGTGTACTTTTGTAGTTCATCTGGAATTTTTAGGGTCTTCTCCAAATACAAGTGCCTTTTAGTCCCAAAGACCTCATATTTTAGTTCACAATAGCAATTTACGAACTTGATTGGATCAGTCGCAGGCACTAGTTGGTCTGCTTTTTCCAGCGGAGTAAAGTTCTTCTCACGCTAGGAATCATCATGTAGTATATCTAACAGAGCGTTAGATGATTCTCCTCTTTTTTTTTTACCTGTGCCTGCTTTAGCTTTTCCTTTCCCTTTGGGATCAGACATCCTGAAAAATAGAAAATTCAGGGTATAATTTATTGCTTAAAGCAGAAAAATAGGAAGGCAAATAGTAAACAAGCAATTTAAGCAGTAGATGTGCAAAAGAGGAATAAAAGCCAAAGCATGAAGTGAGTCAGAAAGATATAGAATGTTGGACTGAATGCAAGTGAAAATTCAAAGAATTCAATCAAAGTTCACAATCCAAAAACTATTAAATGAGATGCAGAATACTTGTTTTTCAGGAAACAATAAACATGCCTTGAAATGGGTTGAAAGTAGTTAGTTTAAAATTAAGAGAGAAGTTAGAAAGTTAATGAAGTTAAGAGTTAATAAGGGAAGTTAAAGTTAGTGGCATGGTACTGTGGTTCCTAGCTAACAGAAATGCACAAACTTAAAGAACAAACAACGCACATTCAAGCAGATAATGCGGATTATTGATGATAAATATGAAAATGAAAGAAGCATGAAAAGGGTTATGAATCGTCAATAATGCAATTGAAGTTGGAAGGGAACCAAAAGAGATAGTGAATGCTAGCCCATCCGTCCATGAATTGGCTTGGTTGAAACCAATTAGTGCAGAATTCAAAAGTACCAAAACCCATTCATGAATGGGAGTTGAGTGAAACAATTTGCAGAAAAAATTGGGCAGCATTCCAGCAATTATCATGAAGAACAATGTAAGTCTCATGATGCAGGTAACATTAAGCAAAAACACAATTTGGGTTTTCTAAGAATTTATCAACAATGAAAAACACCATATGTAACTCCCTAAGAATCGAGCCAGGAAAGCAGCCATAAGTAATAATTCAATAAACAATTGAACACATGCAGTAAGCTTTCCTTGAGCGATGAACAAATTAATGGTTGAAACATGGCATTGATGCAGCAAAGGTTGGTCAACAAGGGGCTAATTGACTCAGAATTTTGTCAATTAGTTCCTTGATCCTGGTAATGATGAATGCACATGAGAGGGAACCAAAAGTAGGACGGGGATGCTGGTCTATTGAAATATGAGTTAAACTGGGCTAAAAGAAATGGGTACAAGGTAAAAACAGTGCCAGATTCAACTCATAATTCGCGGTTGAATAACTTAGCATCAAAAACTTTTTGGAAAATTTGGCAGCATCTTGGTAGTAAATTAGGCGTTCCCGAATTAAAACAAGCAACAAATAAGTTCTCATGGAGTCAAAGCAGTTCATAAAAAAAATAAAGCAATCAGCATGTGATATGAACTCAGAGCAACAAATGCAACTGTAGTAATAATCGCAACGCATATGAAATGATGGTATTAAGCAGAGCAGCATCACATAGGATTTGAACAGCATAACATCAATATCGGCTGCCAAGCAAATTGAAAATCAGAAAATTCAAACAGCAGGAACAGAGCACTTATCAGACCTAAATCTACTAACCACATCCTAGCTGCCTAACCACCTAAAATCCACTACGAACATGCATCTCTAACTAGCCTAAATTAATCAGAATTAAAGTATGCAAACTAACTAACTTGAACAGAAAAGAAATTGGAGTACAGTGAAACCTGGGGTGCGCAGTGAAAGAAATTGAGATGAAGAGAGAGGGGGGTGGTACGTTGGCGCTGGTGGTGGCAGAACGGCGGCGCTGGCTGCAGTGGCAGTGGTGGTGGCGATTCATGGTGAGCTGTAGGCTGTCGGAGTGGAGAAGGGGATAGGAGGGATAGGGAGAGGAAGAGAAGAAGGAGAAGGGAGAGTGAGAATGGTGGCGTCGAGGTGGTGGTGGCCGGCGATTCTGTGGTGGCACGACGGCGGGGCAGGGGTCAGCGACGGGGTAGGGGCGACAGAGGGGGGTAGGGGTAGAAGAGGAAGAGAAGGGGGAAGAGGGGAGAGTGAGGGTGGTGCAGCTGAGGGGCGGCGACGGTGGCGGTGGTCGGGTTGGGTTGCTATGGAGAAAGGGGAAGAAGGAGAGTGGAGATGGAACGTTGGGGAGGGGGAAAGAGTGAGCATGCGAGGGTTAGGGTTCTTGCATCAGAGGGTTGATAAATTTAAATCCACGCGTACGCGTGGGTCACGCATGCGCGTGGATGAGGTAAAATTGAAATGACGCGAAAGCGTCATTGACGCGAACGCATAAACAGGGGATAATGAAAATGACGCATACTCGTGAAACACGCATACGCGTCGACTAGAATTGTGCTAAACGCACGAATCCAGCGTCGTTTTGGCGCAACTCTCTGTTTCAATTAAGGGGGCAAAAATTTTCACGCGTCGCGCACGCCCACGCGTGGTGTGTGTAATTGAAAGTGACGCATACGCGTCGTGGACGCGCACGCGTGGGCCAATTTGTGCTCATCGCACACCAGCTGCACGATTCCAGCCCAACTTTCTGGGCGTTGGATGGTGACGCCGATTTGGACTCGACGCCCACACATGGCCTATGCGCACGCGTGGTATGAATTTTTTTTTTGAATATGCAGAATGCAAAAATGCAGATGCTGATGTGAATGTTATGAATGATAGTAGGAAAATAAAATAAAATGAAACTAAAAACAAACAAAACAAAATAAAAATAAAATTAAAATTGAAAAAGGAACGAACTTACCATGGTGGGTTGTCTCCCACCTAGCACTTTTAGTTAAAGTCCTTAAGTTGGACATTTGATGAGCACCTTGTTATGGTGGCTTGTGCTTGAACTCATCCAGAAATCTCCACCAATGTTTGCAATTCCAGCCTCCGGGGTCCCAAACTAGGCATGTAAAAGCCTTTGAGCAAGTTAAAACAGGTGATCAGGGTCCAGGAGTGTTGATTATCAGAATGAATTCCAGGATCCCAAACCTTGCTTTTGTACCCATATTCTTGTTGATCATCATTTTTCCACTTGGGTGGCGAGTAATTGGAATTCTCACTGAGACATCCAAACAGCCTCTGAAACCCATTCAATCGAGCTCTATACCAATCCTTGCACTTCAAATTGAAGCGTGGAACCGTATTGAACCTTGCATGCCAACTCCTATTACTAACTATCTCCCTCTTACTCTTAAAGCCACAGAGAGCTCTAAGCTGGCCATCGGTTTCAAGCAAACCATATTCAAGTGGAAAGGTGAAGATAAAGGCTAAGGATTTTATCCACTTAAAGTTTGTATTGGGTGGTAATGGCCTCGGGAGAGTTGTTTTCAGTGGTTTTTCAAGCTCCACTCTCTTGTACTCTTCTGTGAATTCTTCCACTTCCTTACAAACCTCTTCAACTGCAACTGCATTTTGATCAAAGTCTTCGATTTCTTCCTCATCACTCAAGTCATAAGTTGGAGGTTGAGAAAAACCTACCTCCACATCATCTTCATATTCACTTGGGGCAGATTCTTCAATCTCAAAGAATTCAATTACGGATGCAAGTTCATCACTAGGAGAGCTTGATTCATGATCATCATTACCAAGGAAACTTGCTTCTTGATCTGTTCCGTCCAGTTCTTCATAAGATACACGCTTTGGGGGTTGTGCACTATCCTCCTTAGCATCAATTGCAAAATTCTTGGCGAAATTCTCCACAATTCTTGATTCCCATGGAGGTTCAGCATCTCCTAAGTCTTCGACCAATTCTTCTTCTTTGATAATCTCAGCTTCCTCTACTTGTTCCAATACAAAGTCATGCTCCTTACTGTCCACCGGAACTTCTAGTGTCTCCTTCATGCTACGTTCTTCATTAGATTCTCCACATGAAGCCATGGGAGTTCCTTGAGTGTCCGAACGTCGGAAAGCTAATTGATTTATCACTTGCTTCAATTGATGAAGAGTTGCATGAAATTGATCTACTGTTTCCTTGAGGCGAGCCTGTGATTCTTGGGTCGATGGATATGGACATGGTGCATATGGAAGTGGTAGTTCTTGGGAGTAATTGGATTGGAATTGGGGTGGATAAGGGTTAGGGTCATATGGAGGTGAATGGTTGTAAGTGGCTTGTGAGTATGGTGGTTCAAAGCTATGTTGAGGAAGTGGTTCATTAGCATATGATGGAGCTTGCTGGTAACTACAAGGGGGTCCACCATATCTATCATCTTGGTACGCACCTCGGAATGGCTCTTGACCATAGTAATTTAGTGGAGGTTGGTTGTCACGAAAAGGTCCACCATAACTATTGTCTTGGCATGCATTGTAGAATGGTCGTTGTCCATGGTACCTTAGAAGGTGTTGTTGCCGAAAAGGTTGATCAGATCCTCGTGGCTCCTTCCATCTTTGATTATTTTGACCTTGATGCATGTTCTTGTTATAGCTTCCATTCCTTACAACAACATTGGAACCAAACTTAAAGCGACATGGGTGAGAACTCATAGTAGCTAATAAAAATTAAAAACAAAAATAAAAACAAATAAACAAGCAAAAGAAAATATTTACAATAACCAATAATAAGGCACACAATTGCAAATCCCCGGCAACGGCACCATTTTGACGGTCGGATTTCCGCTAGTTTAGAAATTCACAAATAATATCTCATTGTAAGTATAGTTTCTAAACCAACAAAGAATCCTTTCGTACAAAAGTTTGGTTGTCACAAGTAACAAAACCCAATAAAATTTATAACCGAAGTATTGAAACCTCGGGTCGTCTCTCAAGGAATTGCAGGGTAGTATGATTTATTATTGGTTATGAAAAAAGGTATATTTTTGGGTTTTTGAAATAGGGAACAGGAAAATAAACTAGCAATAAAGTAAATTAATTATCACAAAAACCATTGCAAGGTATAAGAACTGGAAATCCCATCCTAGTTATCCTTATCAGGTGTGATGAGAATTGTTTATTGCTCCCACTTAGTTAACCCTTACTAAATAAAGGAAAGTCAAGTGGACTAATCAATTTGATTCCTCAAGTCTTAGTCAACTCCTATGGAAAGACTAGCTTTAGAGGGATCGAAATTAATCAGCAAATTCCAATTTTCAATCAACAGCTGAGTTTGATAACTCAAGTGTCACCAATTACTCAACCAAAGCAAAGGGGGAAAAATCTAAATTAAATTAAAAGCATCAATAATATGAATTGAAGAAAGCAATCTTAAATCTGAAATACCTCAATTTATATTAAATAGAAAGTCAAATTAAACATAAGAATTCATAAATCCAATAGTAACATAAAGTGATCAATAAGAGAAATAGATAAATTAAAATGCTAGAATAAATAAAAGTAGAAGAGAACATAAATTAAAGGAACATTGAACCTGGAATTGAGAAGGAATGAACCATAAACTAAGAGAAATCCTAAATCCTAAAACCTAAGAGAGAGGAGAAAGCCTCTCTCTCTAGAAAACTACATCTAAAACCTAAAATTGTTTATATTGAATGAATGATGAATGCTTCCTTTGATTCCCTCATTCTCCAGCCTCTTTTCTGTGTTTCTGGGCTTGGATTTGGGCCGAAAAAAAGTCCAAAAATTGCTGGGAGCGAATTCTGCAACTTTCTGCATGTGGCGTCTGTCACGCGTGCGCGTCATTTGGAGATTTACCTTATCACGCGTACGCGTCGCTCGTGCTTTGCGCTAGGCACGCGTCCGCGTCGCCCATGCGCGCGCGTCACTGTCAGTTTCTTCAAAACTTCATTTTCGCGCGTTCCTTCCACTTTTGCATGTTTCCTTTCTATCCTCTAAACCATTCCTGCCTTATAAAGCCTTAAAATACTCAACACATAGATCACGGCATTGAATGGTAATAAGGGATAATTAAAATTAACATTTTTAAGGCCTAGGAAACATGTTTTCACATATATCATAGAATAAGGAAGGAATTGTAACAATCATGCAAATTATATGAATAAGTGAGCAAAGACTTGATAAAAACCACTCAATTGAGCACAAGATAAATCATAAAATAGCGGTTTATTAGCCACGCGCACGCATGAGCTTCCCCTTTTTTTTTTAAATGAGAAACTAACAAGCTATCAAAGTAATGCCAAACATCATTAAACAACTAAAACCACAACTTAAACTAAATAAACCTAACTAAAAATAAAATTGCAACTTATTACCAATATAAACAAAAGGGAAAATAGGAAGAATTTACCATGGTGGGGTGTCTCCTACCTAGCACTTTTAGTTAAAGTCCTTAAGTTGGATATTTGGTGAGCTCCTTGTCATGGTGGCTTGTGCTTGAACTCATCTTGAAACTTCCACCAACGCTTGGACTTCCAATAAGCTCCAACATTTCCAAGTGAATTCACCAAGCCTTGATGAAGTTCTTCATTGTAACAGCCCAGGTCACCCGCTAGCACGATATTGTCCGCTTTGGCACACAAGGGCTCACGGTTTTTTCCTTTGACGATAAGGATGATAGTCGAAGCCCCCCACACTCACTCGTCAAAATGCGTCATGCTAGGAAGAGGTATCCACACCCTTATAAGGCATGCTTTGTTCCCCTCCCCAACCGATGTGGGACCTTACAATCCACACCCCTAAGGGAGCCCAGCGCCCTCGCTGGTACATCAATCCGGTCTCCGGCTCTGATACCATCTGTAACAGCCCAGACCACCCGCCAGCGGACAATATCGTGTTAGCGGGTGGCCTGGGCTGTTACCTTCACAAGCTTTGAGCTCCTAAAGTTGATCCTCTTGTATGCCAGGATCCCAAATCTTGTTTCTACACCCGTCTTTAAGTGGATCATCATGAATTAGATCCAAATTCTCAATGAAGTACCAAACTCTTCTCTTAGATCCAACCAATTGATCACTAGTCCAACCCCTTGCATCTATAGCTAGCTCTTGAAATCTCAACCTTGATGAGTCTTGATTTGAAACTCCAACCACTAAACATCCTTCTCTTACACTTAATTCCACAAAGGCTCCTAAGTTGGCCATCCATTTCAAGCATACCATACTCAAGTGGGACAATAAAGCTAATAGAGATAAGTTTTACCCACTCAAAAGAAGGAGTAGACGACAACCTAGGTAGAGAAGTCTCCAATGATCTTGATAAAGCATATTCAACTCCCGTCCAACTTTGCTGAAGGACTTCCACTTTTTGGAAAGATTCTTCACTTTCAAGCTCTTCCGTACCGAGTTTATCCAACTCTTCTCCGTCACTCAAATCATAAATATAAGGTTGAGAGAAATCTACCTCAACGTTGCTTTCAATTTCATCAGGAGAAGGTTCTTCAAACTCAAGGATTTCACTTGTGGATGCAAATTCATCACTAGGGGGACTTGATTCATGATCATCCTCACCAAGGGAACTTACCTCTTGATCTATTCCATCCAATTCTTCATAGGAAATATGCCTTGGAAGTTGTGTACCTTCTTCCTTAACCTCTTGTTCGAGTCTAATGGAGGGGGATTCAATTGTAGATAGAAATTCATCAATTATTGAATCCATCTCTTGATCAACCTCCTCAAAGTCTTCAACCATGATATGCCTTGGAGGTTGTACACCCTCCTCAACATTAAATTCAAACTTCTTGGAAGGAGGCTCTATGACTTGAGGTTCCCATGGACTCTCAACATCTCCCAAGTCTTCAACCACTTCTTCCTCTTCAACAATTACGTCTTTCTCCAATTGTTCTAGTACAAAATCACATTCCTCATTTTTTACTGGAGCTTCTAATCTCTCCTTCATGCTACGCTCCTCATTAAATTCTCCACATGCAACCATGGGAGTGCTTTGAGTGTCTAAGCATTGGGAGGCTAGTTTATTTGCTAACTCGGTCATGGTAGCCGAAAATTTGAGTACCGTCCTTTGCATTTCTCGTTGCCCTTGAATAAGAAAGTCGAGGGTGTTATCCATTGGAGATTGGGGTGGATAGGAGGGTTCATTGTTTGGAAAAAAGGATTCATGATAGGAAGGTGGTTCTTTCTGGTAAGGGTATGGAGGTGACGTATATTGAGGTGGTTATTGGAAGTAATTGTGTTGGAATTAGGGTGGTTCTATGTATGGTTCATATGGCTCATAAGGTGGTTGGTATGATGGATATGGGTTAGGATCATATGGAGGTGTTTGGTGGTAGGGGGCTTGTGAGTATGGTGGTTCAAAACTGTATTGAGGAGGGGATTCATAGGTATATGGTGGTGGTTGTTGGTAGTCACAAGGAGGTCCACCATATCCATTGTCTTGGTATGCATCATGGAATGGCTCTTGCTCGTAGTGCATCGGAGGAGGTTGTCGCCAAAATAGTTGATCATAAGCTTAAGGTTCCTCCCACCTTTGATTGTTCCATCCTTGATGCATATTCTCATTGTAGCTTCCATTCCCTACAACATAATTTGAACCAAACTCATAGCCAAAGAGGTGAGAATTCATAATAACAAGAGAAAATAAAACAAAAACTAACAAGAAATAATGAAAATAAACTCCTAAAACTAGCAACAACTAACAAAGAAACGAAAAGGCAAACATATTCACAATATTCACAATAACCAATTAATAAGGGACACATTTGCAATTCCCCGGCAACGGCGCCAAAAATTGATGGGAGGAAAAATGCCGGTTAAGAATTCCTGAAAAATATTTTCTAAAACAGCGTTGCAAGTACAGTCTTAACCGATGAAATTTCCATTATCAATTCAAATTGTGTCACAATTAATAATAAATAACCGGAAGTTGAATCCCAGGTCGTTTCCCTAAGAGTTGACACAAGATGCAAATTATTGGTTAGGATTTTCCTGAATATTTTTGAAATTGAGAATGAAAAAATAAATGGCTAGAAATTAAAGTAATGAACAACTAACAAGAGATCATATGTATTTAGAATAAAAGGCCTTGGTTAGGGGAGATAATTGGATTTTCTATCCTTGTTGTCTTTCCCAAGTATAATAGTAAATGTTCATTGCTTCCACTTAGTTATCCTCTAGCAATTGAAGGAAAGTCAAGTGGGTATCACTAACTCTAGCCCACAAGTCCTAGTCACTTCACACGGAAGGACTAGAGTTGGTAAGAGTTGAGTTAGCCAGCAATTCCCAATTACAGATCAATACTTGAGTATCACAGCTCAAGGGACCCCAATTAATCAACCCCCAAGCCAAGTTGGAAGATCTACTCTATTAACATGAATGCATTTTCATAAACACATGGTGGGCGTAAATAAAAGACATGATAATTATAAGGAAGTAATTAAATCAAAATTACCACTAATAATGATTAACAATAACCAGACAAACAATAAAAATAAACATAAAAATAATTCAATACATTAATGAAATTCAAGAGTAACAATATCCAAACATAAATTCAATAACCAAATGGAAAAGAGTATTAAGGGAATGAAATTAAAGAAGACAGTTATAAGAAAAATGACTCCGCTTGAAGATGTCAGCAACTCTCTCAAGATCCAAATCCAAACAAAACTAAGAACATCAAAAACCCTAGAGAAAAGTAGGTATTTTTTTTTCTCTAGAATTCAAAACTAATCTAAAACTAAAGTGAAAAGTGAAGTCCCCTCAGTCTCAGCTCCATCCGTGGCTCTAGTCTACGTTTTTGGGCTTGAAATTGGGTCCAAATCAGCCCAGAAATCGCCCCCAGCGAGTTCTGTTAAGTGCAGCACATGACGCTCTGTCACGTATACGCGTCGGCCACGTGTACGCGTCACTGAACCTTGCACCTAGCCATGCATATGCGTCAGTCACGCGTGCGAGTCGCTGAACGACGCTCCTGGTCAACTCTTTAGTTTCTTGTGTTCCTTCCACTTTAACATGCTTCATCTTCATCCTTTAAGCCATTCATGCCCTGTAAACCTGAAAACACTTAACAAACACATCACAATATCGGATGGTAATAAAGGAGAATTAAAAATTAACAATTTTAAGGCCTAGGAAGCAAGTTTTTAATCATAGCAAAAAATTAGGAAGGAAACTTGAAAGCATGCAATTTACATGAATAAGTGTGAGAATAGTTGACAAAACCCACTCAATTTAGTCCAAAATATATCATAAAATAGTGGTATATCAATACCCCACCAATTTAAGAAACTTAGATATTATTGCCTCAAGTTTTTTTAGACTAAGAATTGATATAATTAGATACCCCACCAACCAAGAACCTTAGACCATCTCCAGTAGGAAACTCATCCCAGTCCCTATTTATGGCCCACCTGTTATAAAAAGTAACTCCACATCAATTTTTGCGTCATAAACAGTAAATAGAAATTCAAAACATCTCTCTCTTCTCCATTAGGAGGAACTAACTTTAGTCCCTAATGTGGTCCCACTTAATTAATTAATTAAAATAATTAAAATTAATGTAGTTACTATTTTGTTTACAATAATATTATTAAAAATTTATAAATTCAAAAATAATTCATTATTAAAAATATTAAGATTAAAAAAAAATGAATTCATATATAATAATAGTACAACAACTATTTAATCATTAGTATTGCAACATCTAATTTTGTAATGTAGTTAGCATTTTAAATTTTATAAATAAAAATAAATAATCCAACCAAAAATTATTTTATAATGTGTAAAAATTAAATTTATTTTTTCATGCAAATAAATTTAATTAATTATAATTTAATATAAAAATATAAATAATATTTAATATTAATTTTTTATAATTATTTATATTAATTATAATTTAAATAACTAATATAAATAATTAATATATTTAATTAATATAAATTATTAATTAAATAAAAATATAATGATTTAATATAATTAATTACTATAATTATTAATAAATTAATTATAATTTAATTATTTAATATAATTATTTAATTAATTATAATTTAATTATTTAACAAATTGCCATATGTATGTGAAATTACAAAATTATTTAATATAAACATATATGTAATGTAATATTGTAATGTAATATATATATTTTTTAAAATTTTTTTAGTAATTTGCCACATGTCAAAAAATTATTGGCTAGTGAAAGTTCTTCTTTAGAGGGACTCTTGGCCTCGGTCCTAGTGAAGGGACTCTCCCCACTTTTTACTCCAATGGCCTTTTTCTTCCCATGTATCAGAATAGAGCCTCCTTTACTACCATTAGAGTTGCTCTTAGATATTCCCTTACCTTCTCAGGTAAGATTCAAATTAGACCAGTCCAATCTAAAAGCTTTTGGATACCTTACCAACCTAAAGACCTTAGATATTTTTTAACCTTCTCAGACAGGAATCATACCATATCTTGACCTAAAAACCTTACATAATTTTTTCTTAAACCTTTTCGAGACTAAGTCACTAAATGATCAAATAAATATTAAGTCTAAAGACTTATAGTCTAAATAAGCTAGAAGAAGTTTTCAACTTTTACAACATAGTTAGTGAATTCTTTCCTAATTTTTTGATATAGTCATAAAATGTTATCTAAGAAACCAAAACATATCTTAGATGTACAAGAGAATTGATTGGTACTAGACCCCATAGAGTGTGTAGGAGGATTAAAGAGTTTTCTGAACTCAGCATCTTTAGATCAGAGTCGTATCCTACATTTGAGATATTCCCACAAAGAATAGGGCATTCTCAGAATCTATATATGTAACCTACAACTAGTTTGTAGTGAAATCCTAGGTTTCCTATTCAATTGATCGATTCAAACTAGTTTTCATAATCATGTAGGAGGTTAACCAAATTTTTATTTTGAAGCTAGGTTGAAACTTGATTAACAATAAAAGGGATCTCTAGGGTATAGGTAATGCATATAAAATATGAATGTGGCAACTGTACAATTCCTAAAGTTCATTTGAAGGCCAACAACACTAATACTTGAAAAGAGATCATAAAGGTCTGGAAAAAGTTTTAGACTAACCTGTTTTGGAGAATTGGTAATTAAGAGATTATCTCTTTTTAAAAAATTACTAGGAATTACCAATCTTAGAGAGCTAGCTTTCATTGATTTAAGTAAGGATAAATTGCAAGAAAATGTGGCAAACTACACTAATGTGTAGGAAAATTGGAATTGGGAGGCAATCTGTCAAGTTCTTCTAGAGGATATTATCGATTAGTTTCAAATTCTTAAGGCTCCTAATGTCAATATAGGGGTTGATTCCATTTGTTGGATGCTTGAGGCTAATGAAAATTTTTCAATTAAAGGTCCTTATAACATTTATAATGAAAATCGGGAGGATGAAAAAAAATATTTTAAACATGTTAAAAGGCTCAAAGTACCACAAAGGATTGAGAATTTTGCCTGATTATTAATGCATAATGCTTTGTTGACCAACTCAAAGAGGCATAGAAAAGAGGTTACTAAGGATGCTAGCTGTCTAAGATACCCAAATAAAGAAGTAACGTTGATTAATGTCCTGCGTGATTGTCCCTATATTTGGAATACATTGTTAAGTAGTGTAAATAGTAGCTTTAAAAGAGATTTTTCAACCAAAATTTGAAAAATTAGTTAAAGAAACTTTATCAGCTACTAATATACCAAATGAGACTTCATGGTCCATCACCTATATAACCACCTGTAATGCTATTTGGAAGAACATGAATGAATTTATTTTTAATCAAGATGGAATTCCAAGTTCACACATTCTTCAAATAATTAGGAACTTTGCAAGAAATTATGAAGAAATCATTGCTTTAAATGGGCATATAGTAAAAAATTACTTATCCGCACTAAAGTGGAGGTTATTGGTTGAAAGTCCTTAGAAGAAGGATGCATTAAGCTGAATATTTATGGGTTAATGTGCTCTTCCCTAGTAGAATTATATTTTCTTATAGTCTCCTGTGAGACTCAACCAGGAGAGCAGTGGCTGCAATAATGATGAACATAGATGAAATTACAATCAGATGACAAAGCTGTAAAAAAATTTTGTGGGGTTTAAACTTTCAATTAAGCTTGGAGTCACTAACATGAGAATAGAGATAGATTCGATTTATGCCATTTAACTAATTCAAAGATTGAACATAGAGTTCCATACGAGAAAATTGGTTATGCATGCAATTAGGGAACTCCTTGTTAGACCTGGTGATGTTTGTGTTGCACTCATATTTAGGAAAGTTAATACAGTGCATTAATGCTCCTCCACCTTTTCTTTTCCATGTATCAGACGCTGATAAGAGAGAGATTAAATTCCCTAGAACCTTCGCTTCTCAGTTTTTTTCTGTTTGGACCTGATCCCATGTTAGCTTAAGTGACTAATTGGAACAATTCTATTACTCCTTATATAATTGAATAACTATTGACTAATAAAAGATTGGAATGCTCACAAATCTACCTATGAAAAATGAAACTAACATTGTACTAAAAATTATATTACAAACACTTTCAAATTAGCTATATTTCATTTAACTATACATCACAACAACAAGAAACATCGTTAAAATCGGCAGTTAGACCGTCGATAATATTAAAAATTGACGGCAAAATGGACGGTGAAGGTGGTCCCTATTAAGCTTGTCAATTTTTAAAAATTCTAATAAAATCGACGGCTAGCCGTCGATAATAATTTAATAAAATCGACAATATTTCCATCTATAATATGAGTTTGAGAATTTTACCTTCTTACTAAAATCAACAACGTTGCCATCGATATTATTATATAAAATCAACGACATTTCTGTCGATATTTGATTCAATAAAATCAACAATATTTCCGTCTATAATATGAGTTTGTGAATTTTACCTGCTTAATAAAATCGACAACATTGTCGTCGATATTATTATATAAAATCGACACAATGGCCGTTGATTTAATTATTTAGATACCGATAAATCCTTTGTTTATATTTTGTTTTATTTGTCTATTTTAAATTTAAAAAGCGACAATGCTACCGTCGATTTTAATAGCTATATTTTTTAATTATTTTTTCTATTTGAAAAATAGTAAACAATTAATGCAAATAAACTTTTAAATATAGAAATAAAATTTTAAAGAATATTAGATAACAAGACAAATAAACTTTTTAATATAAAAATAAAATTTATACTAAATATTAGATAATGAGTTTACAAACTTATCAAAATAATAAATAATCCTCTAACATAAAAACTCAAGACAAGATAAATAACTAAACTTAGACTTATATTAGTTTAAATTGCAATCCACTAATAATACAAAATATTCAATGCTATTCAATCCACTAAACTTGACAAGTGAAGATTACAACTCTCTTTCTATTTAAATTACAATCCATTAATAATACAAAATATTCAATATTTAGTTATCCCCAGTATGAAGTTTTTCCCCAGAATGGTGCTGATTGGTGAAGTAATAGTTGAAATTTACTCACGGATCCAACATCCAATAGCTCCGCCTCTGGAAAGTAGGGTTTTGCTCTCCATGTGCATAGTAACAATTTAAGGCTTCGACAGTTCCAACCTAATGATGCAAATCATTATAATTGAAGATTGTGGAAATCAATATAGGGATCAAAAGGCAAAGAAGTATTCCATAAATGAAAAGTTGCAAAGTACCCTTATTATCTAATATTATACTAAATATTAGATAATAAATTTACAAACTTGTCAAAATAATAATAAATAATCCTCTAACTAAAAGATTCAAGATAAGATAAATAATTAAACTCAAGCTTATATTCGTCTAAATATGAGATATACATAGACATAGGAATATGCACATTACTATAAGTTTGTTGATACTTTATACAAGGGTTAGTAGCATCACTACCACAAATGAACAAATTGAGAAAACAAAATGTATATACAAGCAATAGCCAATACTAGCGGATTGAACTGTTGTAGATCAATATCCACAAGTTCCTTCTTCCTCAAGACTCTCAATTCTTTAAACTGAAGCTTGAAATTAACAAAGTCACTAACACAAATATTTAGAAATGCAACATCGTTGTGCTCCCAAAAATGCTGCACCACCTGCAAATACACATTATGACAACTAATTCGTCAGTAACATTTATTACAAAGTTTCCAATTTTTCTCATGTTTCTTTCTTTGATGATGTGATTAATTCCAGTTTTTTAATAAATATCATATATGAGGATAAAAATGATTTGGTGAAACTACACCTAACTAAAATTTTGTAAGAGTAAGGGCTTCATGACTAAATTTGAACTTTCATATGCTTTCTTGACATATGCTTTCTCAAAAATAAAACAAGGAACACTAACCTTTTGCTGCATTATATATGAGGATAATATGGATAATGCAGCAAACCTTACAAGGTATATTCAAAAGCTTAGAGAGATTTAAAATTATCCTATTTTTATTCAAAAGCTTAGAGATATTTAAAATTATCCTATTTTTAAGAACAGAGGAGGAGTTATTGGAATTGGCCTTGAAGTACGTTTTCCTAAGTTTTCTCCTAATTTGCCATACATGAAAGCTTCCATTGATACACTTGTTGCCACTTATTCACCAGTTTGGATAACAGAAAATGTTGTTGCATCCTAAAATAATCAAGTAAAGTTTACTACTCTAAACATCAAAGCAGCCCAAGTTATCAAGATTTCTATTTTGTTTTTTTTTTTATTATTGTTTCATATCTTGCTCAAGTTACTTGGCTGGTAAAATACGATAGCTTATTTGATTTAATACTATTATAGAATTTACCATTATTCTTATCTTTTAAAATAATAAAAAATAAAAACTGAGACATACATTGTTCTTGAAATATTTAGAAATGCAACATATAAGGTGATTCATTTTTAGAACAAATATATTACTTGAAATAATACAAAATCAATCTCATTCTTATGGTTTGATTATTTAAAAGAGAATACCCAAAATTATCAGAGGTCATTCTTCAAGTTGCTTTAAAATTTAATTTTATTTACCTGAGAGGACACTGGGGAGACCATGCTTCTCAGTTCCTCTTACAGGTGACTGAAGAAGACCTGTCAATCCCTATAAACAATGAAGTTAAGGACAACTTGCATTTAGAAAGAAGAATTACGCTAACACAAACAGATCAAGAAGAACCAATAGTGGCACAAAAGAAAAATTCAACTAAACTGCATAAGTAAATTTCAATGTAGATGCTAATCGTGTTAATTGCCATGCTAATAATGTTAATGGCACCCATCAAGTCAAGTGGGAGCAGAAGTAATCAAGCAGGGCTCGTTAGAAGTAGGAAGGCGAGCTGTAAAAATTTTAGTGTCCTATTCCTTGGAAGGAAAACGATAGCTTTTGTTAACATATCCATCCGCTGAAGGTTTTTCTTTGGACAACATGCAACACAGTATTCTTATTGGATGCTATAACATGAAATGTAAATTGAATTATCATTGCGGCAAAGCAAGAAATACCTTGCGTGCAGCTTTACTGAATTGGGAAACCGCATCATTGATGGCATACACTATGTTGCTTAAAAGACTAGAGGTGCCCTGGGCCATGCCCGTAACAAGTCCGGTGGGACTCTGAAGGTTATACCAATAGTGCTAAATCCATTAGTTAATTGAGTATCTAAGATAATTGAAAACAAGTAAGGAAGCAGAATTTAAACTTTTACCTACATAATGCTCTTTGCAGGCACTGATAAGAAATCTCTGATACCAAGACCAAAGCAGAAGTGTGCCACCAGATGCTCCATCCATAATCCTACAGAATTCTACACTGTTACACAAAATGCATGGAACGAAAAAATTCAATGAAAGATTCTACACAGGGTTATTGAAAATGGATGAAATTTTCTATAAGGAAACCAGAAAACAAAAATTCGAAAATACACTCCAGAATTTCCCATGCCAAGCTAGATTCCATATTAACAAAAGCAAAATAAACAACAAATTAGTAAATCCAGAGC
The DNA here is from genome assembly GCF_003086295.3 of Arachis hypogaea. Classification (NCBI taxonomy): domain Eukaryota; kingdom Viridiplantae; phylum Streptophyta; class Magnoliopsida; order Fabales; family Fabaceae; genus Arachis; species Arachis hypogaea. The sequence continues at coordinate 27,823,646 of NC_092046.1, forward strand.
ATAAATTTACCAAAATAAATGTCAAATCAAATAGGAATCCTACCAACCATAGTGACTAGCAGAAAAGATGAAATTTCAATAAGTAAATCGAAATAAACAGAGCAATTAATATTATTAGCAATATTCAGGAAGATTAATTAAATAATACACAGTACTTTCTTTACTTACTTAAAATTTGTAACTGAATCTGAAGTTAGAACTCTACCTTTGCCTAATACTAAGCAAGCAAATGATTTTTCTTTCTTTCTTTTAAATTTTGTTTTATTTAATCACATTGTAATATAAATCTAATGTGTCAAACTAGTTGAGCTGAAGTAATGTGATGAATTGATTATGCTAATTAGGTTTAACAAACGCAAATTTAGAATTTTATCATGAAAATAGTAGATAAAAAAATTGTAAAAATAAATATAATAATCAGAGAAAGATAGAGAGGAACTTACAAGAAGCTGTGACGGCGACATGCTCTAGTGACGGACTCACAGCAACGGCGACCGGAAAGGACGTTGCAACAATGAGTCTATAGAAGAAGAAGAAAAACTTACATGCAGATTCACAAATCACAATGTGATAGAGAGAGAGAGAGAAAAAGAGAGAGAGAGAGAGAGAGAGAGAGAGAGAGAGAGAGGGGGGGAACTTACAAGAAGAGGATGGCGCGGCGGCGGGCTCGGCGCAGGAGAATATTTTCTACTTCAACATTCATTACTAGGATTTATATCAATTTGGACAGTAAAATATTTGCTAAACTACTACTTGAGTATGTTAAATTAAACTATTTTCATGCATCTTTAATTCATTAAGTTTTTATTTAGATACATACTCAAGAGGACATTTTTGTCATTCTAGAACTGAGAGAGAAGAATGGTAATCTTATAATGTTCAAAGATTTTATTAATAGAAGAATTACAATATGTTGGCCTTAGAGATCAAAGGGACCAAAAGTTTGTCTCAAGAGCATGGTGTTGACCTGACGACACTCATACATAAAGAAATGCATCAATTATTAGCTAAAGAAGAGAAGATAATGCCCATTGGGCTAAGTAAGGACAATAGAGGTCCAAGAGTTCTTTTCAAGTTCATTGGAAGATATTAACCTAACGTTAAATTCGATTTTTTTTTATTTAAAACTAAATCTGATTTGTTGTTAGAGTTTGTCAAAAGACTTGATTTAGTTTTGATTTGTTTAGTAGTATCTTTAGATGTTTAAAATATAAATCAAATCAAATCTAATCTAATAAGATTAAATCTGATTTAAATTGGTTACTATATCTTCAAGTGTTTATAGTTTAAAATTTAAATCAAATTTGATCTAATTTATGAAGATCAAATCTAATTTAAATTAATTAGCAAATCTTAGGAGTTCAATATTTAAATTAAATCTGATTTAAATTAGTTATGATTAATTTTAGAATCATATCTTTAGTTTAATTTCATATTTTATTATTTTATTCTAGAAAAATCTGACCCTTTTTTAGATAATTAATTAGGGAGTCTATTTAAGCAAATTTGTAAAGAATTTTCTAGGGATTTTGATGAATAAAATTTTATGGGTGCTTTTATGCATATTTTTCTATGCATATTCAAGTGAGGTGAGTGATTTGTTTTGTTTGTTGCATGAAAAAATTGAAATAATTAGTCTAAGATAACTCTTAATATTAGTTCTTTCAATTTCATCTCTTTGATATAGGTTCTTTGAAGATCTAGTAGAAAAAATCTTTTCAGTGACCTAAGTTGCACAAAACAAGTTTATTAGAGATCTAGTAGGAAAACCATTATCCTTTATCCTTTATCTATGAATCTTTTTGGTTTCATGTATTTTATTCTTCGTTCTTTCTTTTTCTTATATTTTTTATTTAGTATCAGTTATAGGTCGTAGGTAAATTTTATTTATCTATAAAGTCTAGGCTCCTAGTCTAGTTTATTTGTTTTATCTTTTACTTCTACAATTTTTTTAGAGTCATATTAAGCAAAATAAAATAAAAAATTCAAAAAAAGGAGCATGAAAAAAGAAAATTTTCGTAAAAAAAAAAAGAAAACAAAAAAATAAAGAGGTTGTGTTCTTGAAAAATGCAATAAAAAAAAGAAGAGGAGAATGTCATACAATTAACAAGGCTGTTGATTTTAATTTTTAAGTATTCAAATATTTTAGATTTGTTACATATTACTTTATGGTATCAATTAGGATTGAGATTATTCTAGTGTCTTAGTGCAGAATTTCTAATCCACAACTTACCGGCAAGTGCACTGAGTCGTACCAAGTAATAACTCACAATAAGTGAGTGTCGATCCCACGAGGATTAACGGACTAAGAAAGTAATGGTTGATTAGCTATTCTAGTTAGACAAATTAAAATGAGAGTTTTGATTTTCAATAGGCATAAACGAAAATAAAACAAGAAAGCAAGTAATGAACGGTTGAGAAAATGGTATGAGAATGGAGTTAAGGCTTTGGAGGTGTTTAAATGTTCGGATTAATATTCCAAGTTAAGTACTTTGATCATGCAATGATTATGTTTATAGCAAACCCCAAGTGATTAAATTCCTATTTCTAGGTAATCCAATCTCCTCTAATCCAATTGACCGTCAATTTCTTGATCACTCAATTGTATTACAGGGTTAAGTTCAATTTCTTACTTATAAGCCACACAATCCTAAGAATCCCAAAGCAAAGTGCAATTATATGTCACGTACCACATTAAGTCCAGATAATTAGAAATTATGAGGAGTTGGTTTCAAGATGCAATTATAATGATATAACTTTTTCAATACTCAAATAGAATTCAAGTAGAATTAGAGTTATTTCCTAATAATCACTAATCCCTAGGATGAAGAACAAAGAAATCCTTAAACAATAATTAAAGCATTAATCAAGAATAGAAAGACATGTAATTATTAATCCATTCAAGTAAACAGAACTCCTAACCTTAACAATGGAGGTCATTAAGTGAGTGTCGATCCACGATGATTAACAGACTAAGCAAGTAATGGTTGATTAGCTATTCTAGTTAGACAAATTAAAATGAGAGTTTTGATTTTCAATAGGCATAAACGAAAATAAAACAAGAAAGCAAGCAATGAACAGTTGAGAAAATGGTATGAGAATGGAGTTAAGGCTTTGGAGGTGTTTAAATGTTCGGATTAATATTCCAAGTTAAGTACTTTGATCATGCAATGATTATGTTTATAGCAAACCCCAAGTGATTATTCCTATTTCTAGGTAATTCAATCTCCTCTAATCCAATTGATCGTCAGTTTCTTGATTACTCAATTGTATTAGAGGGTTAAGTTCAATTTCTTATTTATGAGCCACACAATCCTAAGAATCCCAAAGCAGAATGCAATTATATGTCACTGATGAGTCCATATTTGATGGTATATTTTGACTCAACTGGGATGGATTCTAGCACATGAACTCACATTTAAGCACCAAAATAGCATACTTTTGTGTTTTGTGCCGAATTTGATCCTAAATGTGAAAACATGCAATTTTGTACTAGAAATGAATAATTTAATTCCACTTTTATTCCATTCGATGCCATGACATGTTTGCTGAGTGTTTTCAGGCCTTGGAGGCAAGAATGGATAGCCAAAAGTAGAAGAAAGCATGTACAAGGGAGAAAACATGAAGAAAACAAGGAAAAGCACAAACAACGAAGTGTGCGTGCACACAGCCCTGCGTGCGTGCGCACAAGCGAGAATTTTCATGTGTGCGTACGCATAAGTACCTGTGCGTACGCACAGGTCAACATTCAGCCAAGTGTGCGGACGCACGCATCTGTGCGTCTGCACAGGTCCCAACACATGATTTCATTAATGATACACGTGCTTCTCGAATTCTGTTGGAAGGCTTGGATGCTGAATTTGAAGTGCTATATGAGGGGAGAATCAACACATATCAAGGGGGGCTTACATGAGGGCTTGAGATCTCACTTAGATAGTTTAATTTTCATAGTATTAGGAGTAGGAGTAGAGTATCATTTCTCTCAATCTCCATTGTAGCATTTTGTAGCAAGCTTTTCTTTTGGATTTTGCTTCTTTAATAGTAAGTACTCTCAATTTCCTCTTTAATTACATTGTCTTTACTTTCATTTCCTTTTGGTTCAAGTTACTTGTTCATATTTGCAATTTTGTGTTTCTTGAAATTTTGATTAATGAATTTTATGTTTGATGCTTCCTTTATGTTTGATTGCTTGTTTATGTTTGGTCTTGTTGATAGTTGGTTATAGTTTTCCAATTTCCTTTGCAATTTTCCATGTTTTACTTTTATCCACACAAGGTGTTTGTGAAAATGCCAACCTTAGAATTTGAGTAGATTTTCACACCTTGGCTTGTGGTTTGAGTTCCTAGGATACTAGAGTCATAATGTCCGACATTTAGTGGTAATTCTTGGGTAGTTAGTTGACTCTTGTTTCCATTGACGCTAGCCTTTTATCAACTAGTTTGGTAAGTTGGTTAGGACTTATGGATTAAGGTCAATCATGCTTGCTTGAATTACTCCTCGATGGTTGGGATTAACTAGGTGAGATTGACTCCTCATAATTATCATAGTTGTGGTTATAGCGATGATAGGATTTCTTGGATTCTCATTCCCAAGTCAAGGCTCTTTCTTGCATTTTCACTAGTTTTTATCTTATCTTCTCTTTAATTGCATTAATTACAATTTTGCTCATTACTTAGTTCTTTTATTTCTTGAGTTCTTTTAATCTTTAGTTCTTTGATTGCACAAAACCCCCTTTTTTGTCCTCTTAACAACCGAAAGAGAAACACTCCCGATTGCATCCTAGGGAGAACGACCCGAGGTTGAAGTACTCTTGATCTCGGTTATTTTGATTTGAATTTAAACATTTTATTTGCGGAATCAATTTTCGGTCTAGACTATACTTGCAACGAACATATTCTATTTTGAGAAATTCTAGATCGACAATAGTTCTCCTCGTCAAATTTGGCGCCGTTGCCGGGGATTGCAAGTGGTGTTTTACCTTTTGGTTGTTGTAGATATGTTAATAGTGTAAATAGCACTTTTTGGTTGTTTGTTTGCTTTTCCTAGTAAGTTTTTGTTTATATTTTCTTTATGACTTTTTCACACCATTACCACTATGCAACCCAATGGAACCCAAACACTTACCTTTCTAGTCACCAATTCTATACACTATCACCTCACTACATACAAAACTCTTACCCTCATGAGTTTGATTGTCAACCTTTATCACCTCAATCTTCATCTTTATATACGGATCAAGCCACACAAGAAGTACTTTTCATGCTCATTCAAGAACAACAAGAGTTCCGGAAGAAGTAAGAGCAAGTCATGTCTACCTTAGCAAAAGCTTTGGATCATTTAGCTTCATTGCGTTCATGCCACAAGCAAGAAATTCTAGTGGATGAATGCGTGGGACCAAGTGAAAAGTGTGGAGTGAAAGAAGCATTGCAAAATCAAGGAGAAGACGTCAAGTCACAACATGAAGCGCAAAAGGAGATAAATGAAGAGTGGGTAGGAATCGATCAAGAGGATTCCATCATTCAAGATTTTTTGTCCAACTTGGGTAATTCCTAATATGACCTTCATGAACCTCCATTATTAGATTTGGAAGGAGATGTTGATGTGGACTTCACACAACCTCCAATTTTTTACTTGAGTGAGGATGAAGAAGATTCAAAAGAGGTTGAGGGAGATTCTATTTGCCAAGAAGTGAAGATAGTTGTGCAAGAACGAATTGAGCGGGTGAAGACTTCTCTAACAAGATTTCTAGGCCCACATCAATATGCCGTTTTAGAAATGGATGGTCAACTTCGAACCTTTGTTGGAGTAGTGGATGGTGAAGAGAAGAATGTTAATTGGCAAGGAAACAGAAAGTTCATCAAGGGAACCAACTTAACATTTGGAGCTCAATTATGGTGCAAGAGTCAATGTAGTAGATTCTGGGGAGTGCACAAGCATATCAATGGTGATAGAGGAACTCAAGTATGGGATTCGGGCACTAATTTCAAGGATCAACACTTAAGTATCCTAGTTGCTAGCTTGAAGTCTCTTAGGAGTTTAACGCAATTCATTTGGGACCCTGGAGGTCGAATCAATAGCAAACTTGGTTGGAGATTCAATGAGGAGTGGAAGCATAAGCCGCCCTAACAAGGATCTCCTCACCAAGTCCAACTTAGGACTATAAACCAAAGTGCTAGGTAGGAGACACCCCACCATGGTAATATCCTTCTAAATTTCTCTTTTTTAGCTTTTATTTCATGAATAAATTGGTTATTTTGCTTGGTTAGTTGGTTTTATTTTGATGTTTGTTAAGTAATTTTAGTGAAATAATGCGTTTTTGGGAGTTTCATGATGTTTTGGGGCTTGAAAACCTATTTTGGATGTCAAATTTGATGCCTTGGAGGCATAATTTTCGTTGTAGGAACAGAGACCTGTGCGTCCGCACAGCCTTCTGCGCGTGCACAGCTCCCCTATTTTTCTGTCCCTGTGCGTCCGCACAGCAATATGCGCCCGCACACCCTTAAACACTCCCTCTGTTCGCAGCACGCGCACGGCTTGTGCGTGTGTACACCACCTTCTTTTTCCCTTCTGTGCGACCGCACACGCCCTCTTTCTTCAAAAAAAAAAAAAAAACTAGCCATTTGTGCGTGCGCATAGCGCTGAGTGCACGCACAGCCTTAAACAACCCCCCTGGTCATAGTGCACGCACAGGCTGTGCGTGTGAACTCAACCCCTTTCCTCCTTCTGTGCGAACGCACACCTTCTTGTGCGCCCGCACAGGACAGGTTACACCTTCTGCTCGCAGCGTCCGCACGACCTTGCGCGCACGCATACCCCTTTCTTTTTCCTATGTGCGTCCGCACACAACCTTGTGCGTCCGTACAGATCCCCTTTCAAATGTTAATTTGAAAAGGGGGAGTGTCGCGCTTCAGTTTCCAAAACCCCCCTTCTCTGTTTTCTTCTTCTTTTCTCTGAAACCTCTAACCCCCTTTTCCTTTCACATCGCCTCCTCCGTCCACCTTACTGAACCGCCGGCGACCATACCCCTCGGTCACCTCTCTCTCTCTCTCTCTCTCTCTCTCTCTCTCTCTCTCTCTCTCGTCCACATTGCCCCTTTCCCTGTCTCTGTACCGCGCCTGCCAGAACCCTAGGCCGCACCCGCCAGTCTGGTGACTACGACGGACCGCCACAGAAGAAGAGGAAGACCACTGAGCCTCCATCATCAGCAGCAGAGCCTTCAGCACCTCCTTCAGCAACCGCACCCACACCCCAGCCCCAAACACCATATGAGTTGTGCCGGGAGATCCTTTAGGCCGTCCACCGATCCGAACGCCGCAACACTCGCCGCTTCCAATGGATAGTGGTGAATTTCGAGGGTAGAGACCCTGAGCCACCTCCTCCAGATACACCAGAGCCTGAGGCCGAGGAGCCTGCATCTGAGGAGCCAGCAGCTGAAGCTGGCCAGGCAGTTGAGCACCCTGAGAAGAGACTGGCAGAGCCCACGATTGAGGAGGCAGTAGTTCAGAGAGCTGAGGAGCCTAGAGCTGAGGAGTCTAGAGTTGAGGAGCCAGCAGCTAGAGCCGAGCTAACAGTAGAGATGGCAGCAGAGCTAGCAGACCAGGTAGTTGAAAAACCGGCAGTTGAGACCACCACAGAGACATCCCGCGTCATTATTGTTTATCACCGTCACCACCACCCACCACCATCTAATGGTGGAGCTTATCATGGTTGATTCCCCCCGATTGATTATTTTGAGCACTAAGGACAATGCATAACTAAAGTGTCGGGGAGGATCTACGATATTTTGGGTGTAAACTGATGAGCGGATAATTTATACGCTTTTTGGCATTGTTTTTAGTATGTTTTTAGTAGAATCTAGTTACTTTTAGGGATGTTTTCATTAGTTTTTATGTTAAATTCACATTTCTGGACTTTACTATGAGTTTGTGTGTTTTTCTATGATTTCAGGTATTTTCTGGCTGAAATTGAGGTACTTGAGCAAAAATCAGATTCAGATGTTGAAGAAGGACTGCTGATGCTGTTGGATTCTGACCTCCCTACACTCAAAGTGGATTTTCTAGAGTTACAGAACTTAAAATGGCGCGCTTCCAATTGCATTGGAAAGTAGACATCCATGGCTTTCCAGCAATATATAATAGTCCATACTTTGGCCGAGTTTAGACGACGTAAAAGGGCGTTGAACGCCAGTTCTACGCTGCTGTCTGGAGTTAAATGCCAGAAACACGTCACAAGCCAGAGTTGAACGCCAGAAATACGTTACAAACTAGCGTTCAACTCCAAGATTGACCTCTACACGTGTAACATTCAAGCTCAGCCCAAGCACACACCAAGTGGGCCCCGGAAGTGGATTTATGCATCAATTACTTACTTTTGTAAACCCTAGTAACTAGTTTATTATAAATAGGACTTTTTACTATTGTATTAGACATCTTTGATCGGTTTTATGCTATCTTAGACTTTCATAGGGGCTGGCCATTCGGCCATGCCTGAACCATTATCACTTATGTATTTTCATACGGTAGAGTTTCTGCACTCCATAGATTAAGGTGTGGAGCTCTGCTGTTCCTCAAAGATTAATGCAAAGTACTACTGTTTTTCTATTCAATTCAACTTATTCCGCTTCTAAGATATTCATTCGCACTTCAACCTGAATGTGATGAACGTGACAATCATCATCATTCCCCCACGAACGCGTGCCTGATAACCACTTCCGTTCCACCTTAGATTGAATGAGTATCTCTTGGATCTCTTAATCACAATCTTCGTGGTATAAGCTAGATTGATGGCGGCATTCATGACAGTCCGGAAAGTCTAAACCTTGTCTGTGGTATTTCGAGTAGGACTCTGGGATTGAATGACTGTGACGAACTTCAAACTCACGAGTGCTGGGCGTAGTGACAGACGCAAAAGGATGGTGAATCCTATTCCAGTATGATCGAGAAACTCAGATGATTAGCCGTGCTGTGACAGAGCATTTGGACCATTTTCACAAGAGGATGGGATGTAGCCATTGACAAGGGTGATGCCTCCAGACGATTAGCCATGCAGTGACAGCACATCGGACCATTTTTCAGAGAGGATAAAAAGTAGCCATTGACAACGGTGATGTCCTTACATAAAGCCAGCCATGGAAAGGAGCAAGACTGATTGGATGAAGACAGCAGGAGAGCAGAGGTTCAGAGGAATGAAAGCATCTCTATACACTTATCTGAAATTCTCACCAATGATATACATAAGTGTTTCTATCCTTATTTTCTATCTATTTATTATTTATATTTCGAAAACTCCATAACTATTTTATATCCGCCTGACTGAGATTTACAAGGTGACCATAGCTTGCTTCATACCAACAATCTCCGTGGGATCGATCCTTACTCACGTAAGGTTTATTACTTGGATGACCCAGTGCACTTGCTAGTTAGTTGTATCAAAGTTGTGAATGAAAAACGATTTATTAAGACGTGCGTACAAAGTTTCTGGCGCCGTTGCCTGAGATCACAATTTCGTGCACCAAGTTTTTAGCGCCGTTGCCGGGGATTGTTCGAGTTTGGACAACTGACAGTTCATCTTGTTGCTTAGATTGGGTAATTTTCTTCTTATTTTCAAAAAGTTTTCAAAAAAAATTTTCAAAAACCTTTCAAAAATTTCTCATCTGTTTTCGAAAAAAAAATAAATCTTTTCAAAAATATATTTTTCTTCAGAATTTTTAAGAATAAATTCTAGAGTTTCATGAAGTATGTTGAAGCCTGGCTGGCTGTAAAGTCATGTCTAATTCTTTTGGATAGGGGCTTCCAACCATCAGCATAGAGGCAAGTTAATTGGAATGTCAGCCGTGGCATGTCTGAGTTACATACTAAAGCTTGGCTGGCTATTAAGCCATGCCTAACCCTCAGATTGGAGCTTTAGACTAAGAATACAAGATTCCTGGAAAAAAATGTACAAAAAAATGTACAAAAATAAAAAATGTACAAAAATCCAAAAAAAAAATAAAAAAATCATAAAAATAAAAAATATTTCATGTTTCTTGTTTGAGTCTTGAGTCAAGTTAAAATTTTGGTGTCAATTGCATATTCATCTTGCATTTTTCGAAAAATTCATGCATTCATAGTGTTCTTCATGATCTTCAAGTTGTTCTTGGTAAGTCTTCTTGTTTGATCTTGATGTTTTCATGTTTTGTGTCTTTTCTTGTTTTTCATATGCATTCTTGCATTCATAGTATCTATACATGAAAAATTTTTAAGTTTGGTGTCTTGCATGTTTTCTTTGCATTAAAAATTTTTCAAAAATAAGTTCTTGATGTTCATCTTGACATTCAAAGTGTTCTTGGTGTTCATCTTGACATTCATAGCATTCTTGCATGTATTCATTGTTTTTATCCAAAATTTTCATGCATTGAGTCTTTTTCATGTTTTTCCCTCTCATCATTAAAAATTCAAAAATAAAAAAAAATATCTTTCCCTTTTTCACTCATAAATTTTGGAAATTTGAGTTGACTTTTTCAAAACTTTTTAAAAATCTAGTTTTTTTTATGAGTCAAATCAAATTTTCAATTTAAAAATCTTATCTTTTTCAAAATCTTTTTCAAAAATTAAATCTTTTTCATTTTTCTTATCTTTATCTCCTAATTTTCGAAAATAACATCATCAATTAATGTTTTGATTCAAAAATTTCAAGTTTGTTACTTGCTTGTTAAGAAAGATTCAAACTTTGGGTTCTAGAATCATATCTTGTGATTTCTTGTGAATCAAGTCATTAATTGTGATTTTAAAAATCAAATCTTTTTCAAAACTAATTTCAATCATATCTTTTCAAAAATATCTCTTTATCTTATCTTTTTCAAAATTTGATTTTAAAATATCTTTTCTAACTTCTTATCTTCTTATCTTTTCAAAATTGATTTTCAAATTTGTTTCAACTAACTAACTAACTTTTTGTTTGTTTCTTATCTTTTTCAAAACTACCTAACTAACTCTCTCTCTCTAATTTTCGAAAATATCTTCCCTCTTTTTCAAAATTTCTTTTTAATTAACTAATTATTTTAATTTTTTATTTTAATTTTTGAAAAATTTCTAACCTTTTTCAAAAACTATTTTCGAAAATCACTAACTCTTTTTCAAAAATTATTTTTGAAAATTCTCTCTCTCTCTTATCTCCTTCTATTTATTTATTCATCTACTAACACTTCATCTCACCCAAATTCGAACCCCCTCTTCCATCTGTGTTCGAATTTTTTCTTCTTCTTTTCTTCTACTCACACAGGGACCTCTATACTGTGGTAAAAAGGACCCCTATTATTATTATTTTTCTGTCCCTCTTTTTCATATGAGCAGGAGCAAGGACAAGAACATTCTTGTTGAAGCAGATCCAGAACCTGAAAGGACTCTGAAGAGGAAACTAAGAGAAGCTAAATTACAACAATCCAGCAAGCACCTTTCAGAAATTTTCGAACAAGAAGAGGAGATGGCAGCCGAAAATAATAATAATGCAAGGAGGATGCTGGGTGACTTTACTGCACCTAATTCCAATTTACATGGAAGAAGCATCTCCATTCCTGCCATTGGAGCAAACAATTTTGAGCTGAAACCTCAATTAGTTTCTCTGATGCAGCAGAACTGCAAGTTTCATGGACTTCCATCTGAAGATCCTTTTCAGTTCTTAACTGAATTCTTGCAGATATGTGATACTGTTAAGACTAATGGAGTAGATCCTGAAGTCTACAGGCTCATGCTTTTCCCTTTTGCTGTGAGAGACAGAGCTAGAATATGGTTGGACTCTCAACCCAAAGATAGCCTGAACTCTTGGGATAAGCTGGTCAATGCTTTCTTAGCCAAGTTCTTTCCTCCTCAAAAGCTGAGTAAGCTTAGAGTGGATGTTCAAACCTTCAGACAGAAAGAAGGTGAATCCCTCTATGAAGCTTGGGAGAGATACAAAGAACTGACCAAAAAGTGTCCTTCTGACATGCTTTCAGAATGGACCATCCTGGATATATTCTATGATGGTCTATCTGAATTGGCTAAAATGTCATTGGATACTTCTGCAGGTGGATCCATTCACCTAAAGAAAACGCCTGCAGAAGCTCAAGAACTCATTGACATGGTTGCTAATAACCAGTTCATGTACACTTCTGAGAGGAATCCTGTGAGTAATGGGATGCCTATGAAGAAGGGAGTTCTTGAAATTGATACTCTGAATGCCATATTGGCTCAGAATAAAATATTGACTCAGCAAGTCAATATGATTTCTCAGAGTCTGAATGGAATGCAAGCTGCATCCAACAGTACTCAAGAGGCATCTTCTGAAGAAGAAGCTTATGATCCTGAAAACCCTGCAATAGCAGAGGTGAATTACATGGGTGAACCTTATGGAAACACCTATAACCCCTCATGGAGAAATCACCCAAATCTCTCATGGAAGGATCAACAAAAGCCTCAACAAGGCTTTAATAATGGTGGAAGAAATAGGTTTAACAATAGTAAACCTTTTTCATCATCCACTCAGCAACAGACAGAGAACTCTGAAGAAAATACCTCTAATTTAGCAAACTTAGTCTCTGATCTATCTAAGGCCACTGTAAGTTTCATGAATGAAACAAGGTCCTCCATTAGAAATTTGGAGGCACAAGTGGGCCAACTGAGTAAAAGGATCACTGAAATCCCTCCTAGTACTCTCCCAAGCAATACAGAAGAAAATCCAAAAGGAGAGTGCAAGGCCATTGACATAGTCAACACGGCCGAACCTGGAGAGGAAGGGGAGGACGTAAATCCCAGTGATCAATAAGGAGTTTCCCTTTGAGGAACCAAAGGAATCTGAGACTCATCTAGAGACCATAGAGATTCCATTGAACCTCCTTATGCCCTTCATGAGCTCTGATGAGTATTCCTCTTCTGAAGAAAATGAGGATGTTACTGAAGAGCAAGTTACCAAGTACCTTGATGCAATCATGAAGCTGAATGCCAAATTATTTGGTATTGAGACTTGGGAAGATGAACCTCCCTTGTTCACCAATGAACTAAGTGATCTGGATCAACTGACATTGCCTCAGAAGAAATAGGATCCTGGAAAGTTCGTAATACCTTGTACCATAGGCAACATGATCTTTGAAAAGGCTCTGTGTGACCTTGGTTCAGGGATAAACCTCATGCCCCTCTCTGTAATAGAGAAACTGGGAATCTTTGGGGTGCAAGCTACTAAAATCTCATTAGAGATGGCAGAAAATTCAAGAAAACAGGCTTATGGACAAGTAGAGGATGTGTTAGTAAAGGTTGAAGGCCTTTACATCCCTGCTGATTTCATAATCCTTGATACTGGGAAGGATGAGGATGAATCCATCATCCTTGGAAGACCTTTCCTAGCCACAGCAAGAGCTGTGATTGATGTTGACAGAGGTGAATTAGTCCTTCAATTGAATGAGGACTCCCTTGTGTTTACAACTCAAGGTTACCCTTCTGTAAACATGGAAAAGAGGCACAGTAAGCTTCTCTCAAAACAGAGTCAACCAGAGCCCCCACAGTCAAACTCTAAGTTTGGTGTTGGGAGGTCACAACCAAACTCTAAGTTTGGTGTTGAACTCCCATATCCAAACTCTAAGTTTGGTGTTGGGAAGTCTCAACAATGCTCTGAACATCTGTGAGGCTCCATAAGAGCCCACTGTCAAGCTATTGACATTAAAGAAGCGCTTGTTGGGAGGCAACCCAATTTTTATTTATCTAATTTTATTTTTCTTGTTCTTTCATATTTTATTAGATTCATGATCATGTGGAGTCACAAAATAAATATAAAAATTAAAAACGGAATCAAAAACAGCAGAAGAAAAATCACACCCTGGAGGAAGATCTTACTGGCGTTTAAACGCCAGTAAAAAGCATCTGGCTGGCGTTCAACGCCAGAACAAAGTATGGTTTTGGCGCTGAACGCCCAAAATGGGCAGCATCTGGGCATTTGAATGCCAGAATTGCACCCTGGAGAAGAGCTGGCGCTGAACGCCCAGAACAAGCATGGTTCTGGCGTTCAACGCCAGAAATGGGCAACAAATGGGCGTTCAACGCCCAGAACAAGCACCAATCTGGCGCTGAACGCCCAGAGTTGTGTGCAAGGGCATTTTGCATGCCTAATTTGGTGCAAGGTTGTAAATCCTTGAACACCTCAGGATCTGTGGACCCCACAGGATCACCTCAGGATCTGTGGACCCCATAGGATCCCCACCTACCTCCACTCACTTCTTCTCACCCCTCTTTCACACAATCCCATAAACACTCTTTCCCAAAACTCTTCACCAATCACCTCAATCTCTCTTCCCTATAACCACTTCACCACTCACATCCATCCACTCTTCCCCATAAACCTACCTCATAAACCCTACCTACCTTCAAAATTCAAGATCAATTTTCCACCCAAAAATCACCCTTATGGCCGAACCTTACCCCCCCTCCCTTCCCTATATAAAGCCCTCCATTCTTCTTCATTTTTCACACAACACAACCCTCTCTTCCCCTTCTTGGCCGAATACACCCCTCCCCCCTCTCCTCCATATTTTCTTCTTCTTCTTCATCTATTATTTCTTCTCTTGCTCGAGGGCGAGCAATATTCTAAGTTTGGTGTGGTAAAAGCATAAGCTTTTTGTTTTTCCATTACTATTGATGGCACCCAAGACTGGAGAATCCTCTAGAAAAGGGAAAGGGAAGACAAAAGCTTCCACCTCCAAGTCATGAGAGATGGAAAGATTCATCTCCAAAGCTCATCAAGACCACTTCTATGATGTTGTGGCCAAGAAGAAAGTGATCCTCGAGGTCCCTTTCAAGCTCAAGAAGAATGAGTATCCGGAGATCCGACATGAAATCCAAAAAAGAGGTTGGGAAGTTCTAACAAACCCCATTCAACAAGTCGGCATCCTAATGGTTCAAGAGTTCTATGCCAATGCATGGATCACTAGGAACCATGATCAAAGTAAGAACCCAAACCCAAAGAATTATATTACAATGGTTCGGGGGAAATACTTAGATTTTAGTCCGGAAAATGTGAGGTTGGCGTTTAACTTGCCTATGATGCAAGGAGATGCACGCCCCTACACTAGAAGGGTCAACTTTAATCAAAGGTTGGACCAAGTCCTTATGGACATATGTGTGGAAGGAGCTCAATGGAAGATTGACTCCAAAGGCAAGCCGGTTCAATTAAGAAGACTGGACCTCAAGCCTGTGGCTAGAGGATGGTTGGAGTTCATCCAACGCTCCATCATCCCCACTAGCAACCGATCTGAAGTTACTGTGGATCGGGCCATCATGATTCATAGCATCATGATTGGAGAGGAAGTAGAAGTTCATGAAGTCATCTCCCTTGAATTCTACAAAATAGCCGAAAAGCCCTCTCCTGGGGCAAGGCTAGCTTTTCCTCATCTTAATTGCCATCTATGTTACTCAGCTGGAGCTTTCATAGAAGGAGACATTCCCATTGAGGAAGAGAAGCCCATCACTAAGAAATGGATGGAGCAAGCAAGAGAGCCCATTCATGGATCTCAAGAAACGCATGAAGCTCATCACCATGAGATCCCAGAGATGCCTCAAATGCATTTTCCTCCACAAAACTATTGGGAGCAAATCAACACCTCCCTAGGAGAATTAAGTTCCAACATGGGACAATTAAGGGTAGAACATCAAGAGCACTCCATCATCCTTCATGAAATAAGAGAAGATCAAAAAGCAATGAGGGAGGAGCAACAAAGACAAGGAAGAGACATAGAAGAGCTCAAGGACATCATTGGTTCCTCAAGAAGGAAACGCCACCATCACTAAGGTGGACTCATTCCTTGTTCTTATTTTCTGTTTTTTGTTTTCTTAATGTTAAGTGCTTATCCATGTTTGTGTCTTATTACATGATCATTAGTAGTTAGTAACTATGTCTTAAAGTTATGAATGTCCTATGAACCCATCACCTCTCTTAAATGAAAACTGTTTTAATTCAAAAGAACAAGAAGTACATGAGTTTCGAATTTATCCTTGAACTTAGTTTAATTATATTGATGTGGTGACAATGCTTCTTGTTTTCTGAATGAATGCTTGAACAGTGCATATGTCTTTTGAAGTTGTTGTTTAAGAATGTTAAATATGTTGGCTCTTGAAAGAATGATGATAAGGAGACATGTTATTTGATAATCTAAAAAATCATAAAAATGATTCTTGAAGCAAGAAAAAGCAGCAAAGAACAAAGCTTGCAGAAAAAAAATAGCGAAAAAATAGAAAGAAAAAAAAAAGAGAAAAAGCAAGCAGAAAAAGTCAAAAGCTCTTAAAACCAAGAGGCAAGAGCAAAAAGCCAATAACCCTTAAAACCAAAAGGCAAGGGTAAATAAAAAGGATCCCAAGGCTTTGAGCATCAGTGGATAGGAGGGCCTAAAGGAATAAAATCCTGGCCTAAGCGGCTAAACCAAGCTGTCCCTAACCATGTGCTTGTGGCGTGAAGGTGTCAAGTGAAAACTTGAGACTGAGCGGTTAAAGTCAAGGTCCAAAGCAAAAGAAGAGTGTGCTTAAGAACCCTGGACACCTCTAATTGGGGACTTTAGCAAAGTTGAGTCACAATCTAAAAAGGTTCACCCAATTATGTGTCTGTGGCATTTATGTATCCGGTGGTAATACTAGAAAACAAAGTGCTTAGGGCCACGGCCAAGAATCATAAAATAGCTGTGTTCAAGAATCATCATACTGAACTAGGAGAATCAATAACACTATCTGAACTCTGAGTTCCTATAGATGCCAATCATTCTGAACTTCAATGGATAAAGTGAGATACCCAAACTATTCAAGAGGCAAAAAGCTACAAGTCCCGCTCATTTAATTGGAGCTATGTTTCATTGATAGTTTGGAATTTATAGTATATTCTCTTCTTTTTATCCTATTTGATTTTCGGTTGCTTGGGGACAAGCAACAATTTAAGTTTGGTGTTGTGATGACCGGATAATTTATACGCTTTTTGGCATTGTTTTTAGTATGTTTTTAGTAGAATCTAGTTACTTTTAGGGATGTTTTCATTAGTTTTTATGTTAAATTCACATTTCTGGACTTTACTATGAGTTTGTATGTTTTTCTGTGATTTCAGGTATTTTCTGGCTGAAATTGAGGGACTTGAACAAAAATCAGATTCAGAGGTTGAAAAAGGACTACTGATGCTGTTGGATTCTGACCTCCCTACACTCAAAGTGGATTTTCTGGAGTTACAGAACTCAAAATGGTGCACTTCCAATTGCGTTGGAAAGTAGACATCCAGGGCTTTCCAGCAATTTATAATAGTCCATACTTTGACCGATTTTAGATGACGTAAGAGGGCGTTGAACGCCAGTTCTACGCTGCTGTCTGGAGTTAAACGCCAGAAACACGTCACAAGCCAGAGTTGAACGCCAGAAATACGTTACAAACTGGCGTTCAACTCCAAGATTGACCTCTATACGTGTAACATTCAAGCTCAGCCCAAGCACACACCAAGTGGGCCCCGGAAGTAGATTTATGCATCAATTACTTACTTCTGTAAACCCTAGTAACTAGTTTATTATAAATAGGACATTTTACTATTGTATTAGACATCTTTGATCAGTTTTATGCTATCTTAGACTTTCATGGGGGATGGCCATTCGGCCATGCCTGAACCATTATCACTTATGTATTTTCATACGGTAGAGTTTCTGCACTCCATAGATTAAGGTGTGGAGCTCTGCTGTTCCTCAAAGATTAATGCAAAGTACTACTGTTTTTCTATTCAATTCAACTTATTCCACTTCTAAGATATTCATTCGCACTTCAACCTAAATGTGATGAACGTGACAATCATCATCATTCTCCCACGAACGCGTGCCTGACAACCACTTCTATTCCACCTTAGATTGAATGAGTATCTCTTGGATCTCTTAATCAGAATCTTCGTGGTATAAGCTAGATTGATGGCGGCATTCATGAGAGTCCGGAAAGTATAAACCTTGTCTGTGGTATTCCGAGTAGGACTCTGGGATTGAATGACTGTGACGAACTTCAAACTTGCGAGTGCTGGGCATAGTGACAGACACAAAAGGAGGGTGAATCCTATTCCAGTATGATCGAGAACCTCAGATGATTAGCCGTGTTGTGACAGAGCATTTGGACCATTTTCACAAGAGGATGGGATGCAGCCATTGACAAGGGTGATGCCTCCAGACGATTAGCCATGCAGTGACAGCGCATCGGACCATTTTCCAGAGAGGATAAAAAGTAGCCATTGACAACGGTGATGTCCTTACATAAAGCCAGCCATGGAAAGGAGCAAGACTGATTGGATGAAGACAGCAGGAGAGCAGAGGTTCAGAGGAACGAAAGCATCTCTATACACTTATCTGAAATTCTCACCAATGATATACATAAGTGTTTCTATCCTTATTTTCTATCTATTTATTATTTATATTTCGAAAACTCCATAACTATTTTATATCCGCCTGACTGAGATTTACAAGGTGACCATAGCTTGCTTCATACGAACAATCTCCGTGGGATCGACCCTTACTCACGTAAGGTTTATTACTTGGACGACCCAGTGCACTTGCTTGTTAGTTGTATCGAAGTTGTGAATGAAAAACGATTTATTAAGACGTGCGTACAGAGTTTCTGGCACCGTTGCCTGAGATCACAATTTCGTGCACCATAAACATTCTCTCCTGAACACTCTTATTTAGTTATTTTCAGTTTTATTACGCTTTTGTAGATATTGACAGCACTTTACTTTTTTGCTACCGTTTAGTACTTTGATGTATATATATATTAGCTTGCTTCTAGTTATCCTTGGTATTGCATTTCAATTATGATATATATATGTTTCGAGCTTGTTTGCTTGGTATATAATATAGATATGGATTGTGATTGGATGTTGTGAATAGCTTATGCCTAGCTCATTTTGATCCTAATTGTTCATGTTACTTTTTGCTTGTTGAAAATTAGGAAAAGAACTAGGAAATTTTGAAAAATTTTGCATCCATCACAACATATATACATACATATATAGGAAATAATTTGGGTGAAAAACAACGAGAACTTTTCAAGAATTTTGGGCTTACTATTGAATTGATTGAGAAAATTATTTTCAAACTTGCTTGAATGATTATTTTTTGGAACATAGAAGAGTAAAAAACAAATACCTTGTGAGTTTTGAGCTCGAATGAGTGGTTACACATTTCACCCACTAATTTTGTTCATTGAGTGTTATATCTCTTCTATGATTGTGATCTTGGTTTTGCTTGATTCTTTATTTCCAATGATTGATGTTTTGCATTGCATTGAGCATGATTGAGGCCATCTTTGTTTAAAAGCTTACTCTTCCTATATAGCCTACCATTTGCATTTACCATTGTTAAACCTCTTTGAGCTTTATTTACCCCATTGTTCTTGATATAGCACATCGCAACCCTAAGCGGAAAACCATGAACTACCTTGGATTGTATCCTTGATTAGCTTAGGTTGAAGAAGTGTGTTACATTTAAGTGTGGGGGAATCTTTTGGGAAACTTTGGTAGTAAAAGAAAATGTTTAATTTGGATATTCATTGAAAATTTGTAGAAAATGGGAACATTCATGTATGAGCTACTTAACCATAGGCAATTCTAAATCCAAAAAAAAAAAAAAACCCTTCATCATAAAAAGGGCGCAAAGTCACCCTAAAGGGTAAACAAATGAATAAAGAATTGCATATGTGATGTTTTTTTTGTGAGAAAAGCATACATGAGTGCTAGTGAATAGAAAATGATGGAAGGTTAGGATTGCATTTCGTTTTGATTTGATTGATATAGGTTGATGTGGATGACTTAAACTAATCAAGGATTCAATTGCATTTAGTCCACTTGACCATATCTATCCCACCTTAACCCTAACCCCATTACAACCATATGAAGTCCTCATGATAATTGCATTCACGCATTACTTGTTGTTGATTGTTAAATGTGAAGCAACTCCTTGAAAGCATGATTAGAAGAGACTTGAGTGATTGAAACCCTAAACACCGAGTGATCAGAGTGTATACACACCTAGTGAGGGTTCAATTACTCAACTCTATGTTTCCATACCTCTTATCATGTATCCTTGCAAGTTGCTTCATTTTGATGTCTTGAATCAATTCTTTAGATTTTGATTGCCTTGAGCTACTTCTTTGCTTAGCCCTATTTGCCCATACTTGCTTGGGAATTTGATTGTTTATTTTCACCAATTTCATATAGATACTATAGATAGATATATAGATAGTAAATAGTATACTTACATGCATATAGATAGTTGCGTTTAATAAGTTGAACCCCTCTTGATTGTTTTCCTTGTTGGTTTAGCATGAGGACATGCTATTGTTTAAGTGTGGGGGAATTGATGAGTCCATATTTGATGGTATATTTTGACTCAACTAGGATGGATTCTAGCACATGAACTCACACTTAAGCACCAAAATAGCATACTTTTGTGTTTTATCCCTAATTTGATCCTAAATGTGAAAACATACAATTTTGTGCTTGAAATGAGCAATTTAATTCCACTTTTATTCCATTCGATGCCATGACATGTTTGTTGAGTGTTTTCAGGCCTTGGAGGCAAGAATGGATAGCCAAAAGTGGAAGAAAACATGTACAAGGGAGAAAACATGAAGAAAACAAGGAAAAGCACAAACAATAAAGTGTGCGTGCGCACAGCCCTGCGTGCGTGCGCACAAGCAAGAATTTCCATGTGTGCGTACGCACAGGTCAACATTCAGCCAAGTGTGCGGACGCACGCATCTGTGCGTCCGCACAGGTCCCAACACGTGATTTCATTAATGATGCACGTGCTTCTCGAATTCTGTTGGAAGGTTTGGATGCTGAATTTGAAGTGCTATATGAGGGGAGAATCAACACATATCAAGGGGGCTTACATGAGGGCTTGAGAGCTCACTTAGATAGTTTAATTTTCATAGTATTAGGAGTAGGAGTAAAGTAGCATTTCTCTCTTAGGGTTTCATTTCAATCTCCATTGTAGCATTTTATAGCAAGCTTTTCTTTTGGATTTTGCTTTTTTAATAGTAAGTACTCTCAATTTCCTCTTTAATTACATTGTCTTTACTTTCATTTCCTTTTGGTTCAAGTTACTTGTTCATATTTGCAATTTTGTGTTTCTTGAAATTTTGATTAATGAATTTTATGTTTGATGCTTTCTTTATGTTTGATTGCTTGTTTATGTTTGGTCTTGTTGATAGTTGGTTATAGTTTTCCAATTTCCTTTGCAATTTTCCATGTTTTACTTTTATGCACACAAGGTGTTTGTGAAAATACCAACCTTAGAATTTGAGTAGATTTTCACACATTGGCTTGTGGTTTGAGTTCCTAAGATACTAGAGTCATAATGTCCGACATTTAGTAGTAATTCTTGGGTAGTTAGTTGACTCTTGTTTCCATTGACGCTAGCTTTTTATCAACTAGTTTGGTAAGTTGGTTAGGACTTATGGATTAAAGTCAATCATGCTTGCTTGACTTACTCCTCGATGGTTGGGGTTAACTAGGTGAGATTGACTCATCATAATTATCATAGTTGTGGTTATAGCGATGATAGGATTCCTTGGATTCTCATTCCCAAGTCAAGGCTCTTTCTTGTATTTTCACTAGTTTTGATCTTATCTTCTTTTTAATTGCATTAATTACAATTTTTCTCATTACTTAGTTCTTTTATTTCTTGAGTTCTTTTAATCTTTAGTTCTTCGATTGCACAAAACCCCCTTTTTTGTCCTCTTAACAATCGAAAGAGAAACACTCCCGATTGCGTCTTAAGGAGAACGACCCGAGGTTGAAGTACTCTTGATCTCGGTTATTTTGATTTGAATTTAAACATTTGATTTGGGGAATCAATTGTTGGTCTAGACTATACTTGCAACGAACATATTCTATTTTGAGAAATTCTAGATCGACAATAGTTCTCCTCGTTAGTCACGTACCACATTAAGTCCAGATAATTAGAAATTATGAGGAATTGGTTTCAAGATGTAATTATAATGATATAACTTTTCCAAGATTCAAATAGAATTCAAGTAGAATTAGAGTTATTTTTGAATAATCACTAATCCCTAGGATGAAGAACAAACCAATCCTTAAACAATAATCAAAGCATTAATCAAGAGTAGAAAGACATGTAATTATTAATCCATTCAAGTAAACAGAACTCCTAACCTTAAAAATGGAGGTTTAGTTGCTCATGGTGTGGAAAAACCCTAGCAGAGAAAAATATGAAAAGTGCGGAATGAAAATTAAGAGAAGAGAAGTCTCTGTGTAGGCTGATCTCAATCTTATTTATAGTGCTAATTAAAATAGATTGAAAACTTAAATAAAACCCTAAGAGATCTTTTCTAATGGTCTTGTGATTTACAAAATCAAATCTCCAAAAGCCTTGTTGATTTGTTATAATGTGGTCCCCATCCTTTTAAGTACGCACTCAACGCCAAACGCCATGTTCTGGGCATTTGGCGCCACCCAGGTCGGTGGCTGAGCGTTTAGCGCCAGGTCTCCTGAAACGAGGGCCGTGTTACGAAGCTTTGGGCGCTAAACGCCGGGTCGTGGTGTTTAGCGCCAGGCACCCAGAGAAGAATTGATCCAATTAAGCTCTTGTGGTCGTGTGTACGCGCAACGAATGCGTATGCACAATCTCCCATTTTGCTCCAGTGATGCGTACATATGGATGATGCGTATGCACGGTCTTCTTTTACTTCTTAATGCCATTTTCATCAATTCTTCACCAGAATATTTTTTGAAATCAATCAAAAGCCACGAAATTCAAAGTAGTATCCAATGGGGCTAATCCACTGAAATCCTCTAACAAATCAACAGAAAAACTATATAAATTACATATAAAAGATACAGATGATGCTCACGCATCATGTCTCTAAACCTCTAGAAAATTGTCTCTCCTTATTTTGTGTCCTTTGTCACATAATTTGATTTTTTTTTGTCAAATTGAAAGTTTCTATCATATAGATTATCTTAGTTAGGTCTCTCCTTTTTCTTAATTTCTAAATTAAAACTTATTTAAAGTAATTCCAGAGCCAAAAAAGGTAAGAGTGGTAAGTTCAAAAGAAGAAAAATACTACAAGAAAAATGCTGAATACCGTCAAATTTATCGTCGGAGGTTAGCAGCGGGTTTATCGGCGGATTTGGTTTTCTAAATTTGACCCTAAATTCAAATTTACGAACCCTTCCCCTCCATTTATGCAACATCATCAACCTCACTTCTCTTCCCTTTCTCTTTTCCTCACATCGTTAGCCCTTCCATCTCCATCATTTGCTATCGTTTTGTCAGTAACCGCCACCCTCACTCACTCTCATTGTTGGTCACTATCACTCAATCACTGTCGTTAACACCACAAGCAGTGTCGTCGCCGCCTCCAGCAGCATCTTCGTTGTAACAACCCGAATTTCAGTATGACATACTCATACCGAAACATCGAGTGTTACCAACTTGAAACTACACCGACACTATTATTACTAATATCAAGTCTGTAATCAGGTTAATGAAAATCGACTTTTTATGAAAAACCTTCCTTAAAGAAAATAAAATCGCAACCAAAACGAAAAAAAAAAATATATATATATATATATATATATATATAGACACACACACACACACACACAATACCCAAAAGATGAAAAGTTAGTTACTCCCTCACAGTCATGAACATATATACAACTCAAAATATCTTCGGGGTCTGGCCCATATAGAAAGTCCCTAATCTTCTAACCTGATATCTCAAAAAATAAAAGTGAGAGTCTAAGACAAAAGAAATACTAAATTGGAGAGCTGCCAAAAGAAGATGCTGATATCACTACCTAATCACTGTCAGAAGTCAAGTCCACAATCTCTATATCCATCTCAGGATCCTCATCGTCCTTAGAAGTCAGATCCATAATCTCTATCTGCCAAATAAATTAATTTTCTTTTTATATAACGACCATATGTCCCAGATCAATCAAACCACAACGAAAGAACATAGAGAAAACAACAAACAAAAGCAAACAACAACATAACATACAACTACAAGAACCAATTCAACACACACACAGGTGATATGCGCAACTAAGTATGATGCATGTCTAGCCCTAGTGCAGGTAATGAGCTCATCCGTCGATTTTCGACCTACACCCGACATTACATCCTTACGGATGTTATCTCTCGTTGCCTTCGCTTCGGGGTATAGTGGCCGGTACACTCTTGGGTTATAGTGCCCACACGCTCTTGGGCTATAGTGCCCATACCGCTTCCACGATTAAAGTGACGGGTCACACTCTTGGGCTATAGTGCCCGTACCACTCTTTGAAAAATTACCAGATAAATCGATGACAAGAAGAGTCATTGGTGTAGCACTTCCAACCACAATTATCTCATCACATAATCAAATAACTTTCAAGATATAATAATTCTTTATCCGAAATTCCACAGTTTCTTTAAAATAATAAACTAAAACAGAGCAGGTAATGAGATTTAACTTTGGAATCACTTTTTTGAATATCTCAGAGTTATGTTTAAATTCTATAAATACTTTTAAAAATATGCATAAATATGTCCACAGGACTAAAATACATAAATATGCTTAAACTTTGAAAAATGGCATATTCTGCAAATTACATTAATTAAATTTACGTACTTTAAAAATTATTCTAAATAACTCTGAACTTCTATAAAAAGACACAGTCTTCACTTGTTACTTTATAAATTATTTAAAATATTTTACAATTTTCAAATACTCAAAACTTCATTAAAATAAGTAAATTGGGCATGGTTCTTCCGTTTTCAAAATAAAACCTTTTACGTTCAATTAGAGTCATATTTTTTCCAAAGCTGTCTTCTACTTTAAACCCTTTATTTCAAACCAATTATTTTTCTTCCAAAACCAATTCAATTTAATTTCAATAAAGTTCATATATTTATAAATAAATAATTTTTATTCATTAAATCTTTTTCAAAAGTTAAGCCTCTGCTCCTTTGTACTCGAAACCTCCATTCAAAATATTCATTTTAGTTATATTTTATCCCAAATCAACATCCGACAGACAGAACTCGGTTACATATTATCATATAACTCAGATTTCAGTCAATTATTCAACAACATATTAGTTTCCAATTCCTCAACATGGCCGAATCACAACAACAATTTCCAGCAGTAATTCAACTAAAATTTCAACAACCAATAATCACAGATTTGAACAAATATCAACAAACAATAATCTAATCACATATATCAATTAATTCATAATTTTAACCAATTAAAGAGTCAAACCCTACCTCTATAAAGCGCAGAACACACACAAGATATCGGAGAAGATTTCTGATCGGTAAAATAGAGCAAAAATGTCGAAAACTCAGTGGTTCCTCTCCTTCTTTGGTTTGGCTGAATTGGTTCCCGGTAGGGACAGCTTCACTTTGTGATTCCACTGAATAAAATGCACGTCACTGTGTAGAGGAGGAAGATGCGATCACGTTTATCGGATTAGAAATTGTGGGAGTTACGGATCTCAAGAAGCTTGGAAAGTCAGAAATCAACCAAAATCCTCCATTTCAAAGTTTCATTCACAAATAAAGCGTGTGTATTTCATACCTGTATAAAATGGGATTAGAGGAATATGTGCATGATGCATGAAAGGCTTCCTAGCTATGGCATGAGGGTCGTGTAGTTATAATCATGTATGAATCTTTAACTAATCATTTTCAAATTGAAATGACAAAGAACACATGATGAATATATTCCTAAATATCTATGATCATAATAATAATTCTTAGCACAGGCTATTTAGATTATAATAGACAAGCATAAAGTTACAATTATTTATTCACACCAATAACTAAATTAATACACAAACATAATTGAGGATTACAGCAAATTTTTCAAATAATAACTAAAAAAGTAAAAATGTTGATCTCCATGCTATTCACTTTAAAGAGTAGCCCAGAAATCATTACTCTTCTTCTGAAACTCGTATTTCTGGTCATTGCACATCCCCAACAAAAGATCTATCACAACGGATGTACGAATATATTGCTCATTTATCTGCAAATATGGATAAATTAGTTAAATAATATGCTTAACATGTATATAATTAATCAATATGTCTTTAGAACTTATAATGCCCAACACCGTGGGATTAAAGTTCTCTCTCATAGACAACCATTGAAGAACCCAGAGACCAGAGTCGCGACTAAAAGTTCAGAGGTTTCATATAGGATAGTTCAAGCAATTTCTTCCCTAGTTACTATCGTGTCATCCACATTAATCATGGTCTGAAATTCAGAGGTTTCATATAGGATAGTTCAACAACAATAATCCTACAAGTGTGAGCTGCAAAAGGGGAACTCACTTTGGATCTTCAATACTTGCACAAAATGCATATGAATTTGTACCTAAAAGTCAAAGAAAGAAACTTCTCCATTTTAGGGTTTATTAAGTCAAACTGACATATCATGACCATTTAAAACCAGTAATGTGAGATTGTCACCTTAATCATTGCATTATAGTAACATGATTTTTTCATTTGGTTAGATTTGGATAATGGTGGCAAGAAAAATGTATTTAGGGGAAAGAAATCTTGTTTCATGGCTAGATTTATTCTATTAGCTTGTAGTTGGTCTCATATGAATGTCTTTTCATTAATTGTGTGTGGCACACCATTAATTTTAGACTTCTAAACATATAAATATTATGAAACCAAATAGTCACAGCTATAAATCTGTTGATGAATAAGGTTCAAAAATTAAAGAAATTACAATAAAATAATTTTTTTTGCTATTCTAAAATATGAAAATAAAAACGTTATAAGGAAAAAAATGGATACCTTATTTGGGGAAGTGAGGAACCACTCTGATGGTTTGAGAAATGGCTAGAAGTCTTGGGTCTCCTTTGAAGCCATAATTTTCTGCGAAGATTTTCTTTTCTTTTGTTTCTTCTTTTTTGATTTTCTGTCTCAAATGTGAAGTATGTGTCTCTGTGTATGTATGTGTGGCAATTTCGATGAAAAAGATTTCCTCCTCGAAGAACACCACATGACGAGAAGAACACAAATTTTAGAGGCGGGGTGGGCAAGGGTGCGAAATAGTCTCGATCCCGGCTCGGACAATTGCATGCATTCATGTATAGTCTCGATACAGACCCTACCAGTTGCTGCTAGCGCCGGTTTTCATTGCGGTGGTGAAGAAGAAGAAGAGACTCCATCTGCAAAACAAATAATAAGAAGGAGGAGGAAATTATTTATAAAAATATTAAATATTAGAGAGCATTTAATAAAATTAAACATATAAATTTGTATTTAATCCATATCGTTAGATATAATAATAAAATGATCTAACAGTTTAAATTAAAAGTCAGACTAAAGGACTAACATTAGTCCCAAAGATAATTGGACGAACAAATCAGCCACCTATATTTCAGTGTCTATAGTTATGTCTAAGATATAACTAAACACTGTCTAAAAGAGACATAATAAGAAGTTAGAAGTTGAAGATTGAAGATGATTAACAGTAAAACTAATTTTAGAATTTAATATATTTTTAAACAGAATCAACTAAAATTTAATTATTAGATATTTTTATTGAATATAATTTATCTTTTATATAAAAAAATTCATTTAATTCTTCATCAATTTTTTCAGCACCTAATCTTTCAGGATCCAAAATAGCTATTTTTAATCTGTCTGGTTGGGATTATTGCCAAAACAAAAAGCCCTAATCTGAGTGTGAGTGAGTGTGAGTGAACGAATGTTTGCATTGGTTTACCTGTACGGCATTATAAGGGGGATCACATCGTTATCGTAAAACAAAAAAAAAAAACAAACACTTGCTGCACTTGTTTTTTTTTCAGCCAAGCGGTGGATGACTTCCCCTTAAATCTCTCTCTCTAGCTCTCTGCAATCAATCAATCAATTATTTGATTAATTAATATTTCCATCCGTATCTCTCTCTTTACTCATCATATCAAACGCCATTAATACTGCTCTGTTCTATTCTACAATCTCGAACGATTTCATCGGCTCAACCGCTCTTTACATGCTTTTCTTGATTAGGTACCTTACCTTCCTTTCTCAATTTGTTTTCTTTTGTTTTTTTTATCTTTTTTGTTTTATTTATTTTTCGTTTTACCGGCGGCGTGAATCATTCAAGACGCATGCAAAAACTGTTTTGGAGACGTTGTTGATTTCGAGTTCGATGGTTTCTTTGTTGCATAATTACTGATCACTAAAGCAATGCAATTCGAAATTCTAGATTTTTTTTCTCCCTGTTTTGTTTATGTGTTATGGGCAAAGTCGCGTTCTTGGTTGAAAGGATTTTATTGGGTTGACTTCACTCTCTAGTCAACTCAGTTGTATCTCTTTGCCTGAAGGAACTGTATATTGAAATTCATCAATTGTTCTTGTACCTGTTAATTTCTTGATGAATTTCACAATAGGATGGATTTACCGTATTTAATAAACATGAACAAAAAAAATAAAAAAAAAAAGAAAAAGAAAAAGAAAAAAGAGGAGTCCTTTTCCGCAAATAATTTGGATAAATAACTCATAATTCACCTCTTGATGGTAATTAATTAGTCTTTTATACCAGCACATTTGCTAATTTTCTATACATTGTTATGCATTTAGCCACTGAAACGTAGTTGTAATTGTTCACATTGTTTCCCCCAAAATAGTTGTGTTCATGAATAATGATTGAGGTTCTGATGGTAAGTAATTGGTCTGCTATACCAACATATTGTTAATTTGCTATGCATTGTTATGCCTTCAGCCAAATTGTTCACATGATGTGAATACACCCCATTAACGTGGGTGAATGAGTGACAATCTAGGGTAGAACATTTGAATAGTTGTAATTATCTGAGATTGATTTTTGGTCTATTCTGCAGCAAGAATGGAGGTAGCTGTTCCTAGACAACAACAGTCAAATCAACAGACTGAGGATAATCTACAGTACTCAAGATACTCAAGAACTTTCCGGAATTCAAAGAGAAAGGCCGAGGAGAATATTGTTAACGGGAGTGATGAGGAGCCAGAGCCAGAAGAGGGAGTAAAAACTATGGGAACTCTGGAGAGGAGTTCTTTGGTAGGAATGGAGGTTCCATTTGTGAAACAAGAACAATCAAATAAGCTTATTGGCAAAAGTGCACACAAAACCTCAAAATATTCTAGAACTTCTGGTGTTTTGAAGAAAAGAAAGGTTCAAGAAAATCACAAGCATGATTTTACGGAACCAAAGTCAGAAGGGAAAAAAGACCTTCTGTTCAGTTCAAACAGGACTACCAGGAAGGTAGATGAACCAAAGAAATTCAACACCTCAAATAAGAATGACCAATATGAAGATGGTCTCTTGATTGACGATTTGGATGATGATGATGAAATGCTTTTCCTTCTAAAGACAAAGTACACAAGAAGGGCTAGAAGAATGGATGATAATACTACGGTAGCTATCATTTATAATAAATTTCCAATGCTGGGAAACTTGATCTTTTAGGACCATGTACTCAGGGCTAATAATTATATCATACTTCAAGGGTACCTAACTAATTTTGTTTTCAGGTTGTTGAACAGAATCCCCGGAAATGTCATCAATGCTTGAAGAAGGAGAGAACAACATTTGTGCCTTGTTCTAAATGTAGGAAAATGTACTGTCTGCGGTGCATCAACCAGTGGTACGGCAGCTTATGTTTAACTATGCAATTTAAACCATGCAGTTTGTGGCATACCCTTACAATATTGGTGTGGTTTTCATTTTTAAATGCAAGGTACCCTGATATGTCAGTAGAAGAAATTGCTGAAAGTTGCCCATGTTGCCGCAATAATTGCAATTGCAATGTTTGTTTGTGTTCAAGAGGAACAATTAAGGTTCAGATTACTACGATCTAATATCCTGTGAATTATATTAATTCTGAAATCAAATTCTATAATGGGAAAAAATGCCTCAAATCACGAGTATATATTAACCCTTTTTCATCTTTTCTTTTCTGTTTTTGAATATTCACTTTCAGACATCTACCAAGGACATAACTGACACCGAAAGGGTTCAGCATCTACATTATACGATTAGCTTACTTGTTCCTTTTCTGA
The DNA here is from genome assembly GCF_003086295.3 of Arachis hypogaea. Lineage (NCBI taxonomy): Eukaryota > Viridiplantae > Streptophyta > Magnoliopsida > Fabales > Fabaceae > Arachis > Arachis hypogaea. The sequence goes on from NC_092046.1 coordinate 27,853,718, forward strand.
AACAAATTCGTCATGAACAGAGTCAAGAGGAAGAGATTGAAGCTAAAATACAAGGTATTAATCTTCTTCTTTTGGTTTTTGGTCATTACATTGAAGAATTGTCAACAATAAAACATCTTTCATGAACTCAGGGTGTGATATTGAGATACCGCAGAGTCTTTGTGGCGACAATGAACGTGTCTATTGGTAAGTTTCCTTCAGCTTATACTAGCGAGGCTTCTTTCCATGTTCTATAAGATCTTTAATTCATTCTTGGGTTGTGGAACAGTGATCATTGTGCCACTTCAATTGTTGACCTTCATCGAAACTGCCCCAATTGTTCCTTTGAACTTTGCCTAAGTTGTTGCCAAGAAATTCGCAATCGAAGCATCACATCACGGGCTGAGATGAAGTTCCAGTATGTGAATAGAGGATATGATTATATGCATGGTGGTGATCCTCTTCTAGTATCCCCGGTTCTAGAGGCCCCAAATGGTCATATTCAGCTATCTTCATTGTGGAATGCGGATAGTGATGGAAGGATCCCTTGTGCACCGAAGGAGGTTGGGGGTTGTGGTAGTTCTATATTAGAGCTGAGGTGTATCCTACCTCGTGGATGGCTATCTAAATTGGAAGCTAAAGCGCATGAGATGCTGAGGTTTTGTGAAATGGAACAAAAAATAGTTCAACAGAAAGGAGCAGCATCAAGTTATAACTTAATGAGAAGGGCAGCATTCCGAGAAGGAACAAATGATAATAACATATACTGTCCAGAGTCAGGAGACATTTCAAAAGAAAGCTTCTTGTTATTTCAAAAGCACTGGTCTAATGGTGAACCAGTTATAGTTCGTGATGTTCTAACACAGGGAACTGGTCTGAGCTGGGAGCCAATGGTCATGTGGCGAGTATTATGTGAAAGTTCAGCTTCAGACATCAGCTCAAAAATGTCAGAAGTGAAGGCCATGGATTGCCTAGCTGGTTGTGAGGTTTGGTTCTTCTATTTCCTTTGTTAGTTTTCACTTTTATTTTGACTATTTTGTGCCTAAATTTATACAGTGTAGTCCTTTACTCTCTAAAATATCCTTGTCTTTCATAGATTGACTGTGATATTCCTATCTTTTGAGGATTACATACAAATTCTTTTAGCACCTACATTTTCTCTCGATATATTTTTTTTTTGAAAAATAAAAAAACAATAATCTAAATTTGAAATTTGTATGTGTAAGGCTTGTGTACTGAATATGGTATTCTAATCAACAATGATTTGTATTCTAATCATAGTTTATATTCAATGCCAATATCCTTATTCTTTAGAACATGGTTGCTTACTTCAACTGCCATCTTATTATTCTATTGTTCTATCTTATTAAATCTTAGGTATAGGAGTTTTACTGTTTTTCCTGCAGCATACCATCACTCTGACCGGTATTCACACTCATGAACCTTTGTAGGTAGAAATTAATACTCATAAGTTCTTTAAAGGTTATACTGGGGGAAGAACATATCGAAATCTGTGGCCAGAGATGCTCAAGCTAAAAGATTGGCCCCCATCGGATAAATTTGAAGATCTTCTGCCCCGCCATTGTGATGAGTTTATACGTTGCTTGCCATTTCAGGAGTATAGTGACCCTCGTAATGGAATTATCAATCTTGCTGTAAAATTGCCAGCCCATGTCCTAAAACCTGACATGGGTCCGAAAACATATATAGCTTATGGAATTAAAGAAGAACTTGGTAGAGGAGACTCTGTAACAAAGCTTCACTGTGATATGTCAGATGCGGTACGCTAAACTGTAATTTTGTTGTTGGAATAGGATCCTCCTCATTGAATGATAGTCCCGCAATATATTCATTCGATTTTCTATCTTTCCTTTAATTTTAGGAACTATAGCTTTCCATATTAATTTAGCTATTCCAAAATGGTATATTATATCAAGAACTTTTTCTGTGTTAATATGCATAAGTATACTGTACACAAATATGAATGAACAATTTGATCTTGAGAGGTTGAGAAGTGACACTTTGTTTGGAAACTTCTTCGTGTGTCAAATATCAAGCTGAAGCATATTGACTTCTGTTTTTCTTATTGCTTAATTGTCACAGGTGAATATTTTGACACATACAGCTGAGGTAACACTGAGTGGTGAACAGTACTCTGTTATTTCAAAGCTGAAAGAAGCACATGCAGCACAAGATGAGGAAGAACACTGGTCGGAAGAGAGGGATTCTGAGTGCCCAAGTGTTCAACCTTGCAAAGATGACAGAAAACAGATAGAAGATAAAGCAGCAGTAAGCCCCCAAGATATCAAGAAGTGCCCTATTGAAATGAATGGAACAGTCTTTCCACTTGACAAGTCTAAGGAGGCCGATTCCCCTGCCATCTCTAACGAAGATGAAACCGGAGAAACAGGTGGTGCTCTATGGGATATCTTTCGTAGAGAGGATGTTGAAAAGTTAGAAACATATCTAAGGAAACATTCAAAAGAATTTAGACACACTTATTGCTGTCCGGTTGAACAGGTAGTGTTGTAATAACAAATTACATTTCTGCTCGTTACATTTCTGCTTGTCCTTTGCATGCTTGTTTCTCTAATTAAATTCTTTGGTGGTTAGGTTGTCCATCCTATTCACGACCAATGTTTTTATCTGAATATGGAGCACAAAAGGAAGTTGAAGGAGGAGTTTGGTTAGTACATAGAATTTCATGTCGCTTGCTCAGTGCTTGTAATTTGTTAACTTGCATAAATAGCAACTTTCAGGTATAGAGCCATGGACATTTGAGCAGAAGCTTGGGGAAGCAGTGTTTATTCCTGCTGGATGCCCGCACCAAGTGAGAAATCTCAAGGTGAAATATCTTCCACACAATTTTGATTGCATTACCGTGGAGCTCATTTGGTTGTATCTGTTGTTCTAATATCTATGTTCGAAAACCTTGCACAGTCATGTACAAAAGTTGCTGTAGACTTTGTGTCGCCGGAAAATATCCATGAGTGTCTGCGTTTAACTAACGAGTTCCGTAAGCTTCCGAAGAACCACAAAGCTCGTGAAGATAAACTTGAGGTGATTTGTTTCTTGAATATAGTTTCTTCTGCTATTTTTTATCATGATGTTAGCTTCAAAACTATGTTATGTAAGAGATGTGCAATATTTTTCTTCTTTTTATGGTGATGGAACAGATAAAGAAGATGATAGTGTATGCACTTGATCAAGCGCTGAAAGACCTGAAAGCTTTGGTCATGTGTTCTTGACTTGACTTGAAGAAAGTTGCTGCATTTTACTGTGGTCATGGCTGATTTTTCAGGTTGATGTCAATGTGGAGAAGTATGTAGAGGGTTGGTGGCACTCACAATAGGGTGATTCGAATTGTTATTGTTGTCACATTTTGGGGAACAATTTAAATTAGTTTTGCTTTCAAACTCCGCAAAGGAACTTAAAAAGTAATGAATTTATGGTTAAATACCTTGTCCTTTCTTTTTTTTTCTTTTTATGTTATTTTATTATTTCTATTCGCTTGTAAAATACAGAGAATACTAGATTTTAACCCATGCGATATATGGTAAGTTGTTAAATATTATTATAAATTTATAAAAGTTATAAAATTAAGCATAATGCGTACTATTGTGAGCATTGCAATTTTGTACTGTGGAGAGGTGTTTTCCCATTTATACCACATGTGCAATGCATGGTAAAGATTAAGAATTTAGAAGGGTACACGGGAAAATATTTGGGATAGATAAAAGTATACCTAAAAGATCTGTAAATATCAAAAATTATTTTGGATAGACAAAAGTGTCATGTTGTTTGTTAGTAAGGATTTGATATTTACAAATCTTTGGTGTGTATTTTTTTCTATTAAAAAGAGTTTTTGAAATGTATTTTGATATATATGAATTTTGTTGTGCGTTTATTTCGATTCAACTCTTATATATATTTTTATCTATTTATTCAATTCTGAATTTTGAATATAAACTAATTTATATAATGATTATGTGTAAATTTTTTTAGTTAATGAAAAATACTTCAAACGAACCAGCGAATTATAACTCAAATGATATATAGTCTCTCCATCCTCACTTAAAGATTTCGAATTCAAATTTCACTCCTAATTTTGAAAAAAAAAAAAAATTAAACGATAAATGATATACTGCTTAGTTAGAATCTATGAATTATATCTTCCTTTTTTTTGGGTACATATACTTTCCTATCCTTAGTGTTTGGAATTGGTTTCATTTTTGCTTTAAATATTTTTCATTTTACATCTAATATTTAAATACTAATAAAATAATTCTAAAGAGATATATTTATAAATGTTACTTCACATGTTTTAACAAAATAATCAACTAGTAGAATCATCAAATCTGACATAGAATAATCAAACCTATTATGACAGAATAATTGATTTTTTAGAGTAGCATAATTAAACTTTTTCAAATATATATATATATATATATATATATATGATGACTCTATGTTTATGTAGCATGATTATATTATTTTAATATTTTGATATTTTTTTTTAAGCATCTCATACTAAATCTTGACTCAAATGTCGTAAGATCTAAGAATCTTACATGTTTGTATAACAAGCCTTCTCACATTAAATTTTTTATTACTACTAGATTAAAGTACCATGAATATAAAACTTTGCCTATGAAATAGACATACAGAAATGTGAATGAATCCTCTCAATTATTAAAAAAATTAAAAAATAAAGTATGATCTCTATCTCATTTTTTTTAAAATCTTAATTTCAACCATTGTTTTACTCCTCAAAATAATACCAAATACCCTCAAAGCAATTTCATATCAATCTCATCTCTTCCATAACATCCTTATGCTCAATATTTCTCATTTCCAACTCAATAATCAATAATCAACAGCAATACAAACTCATCAATATATCATTATTATCATTCATAATCATTATCAATACTTATAAACCCAGCACTTTTACATATACTCTACCAAATCAACAAATTCATTCAACAATTTTCAATCAAATACAATCATTATTTAATCAATGTCATGATCATCACTTATTATCATCATCAATCTCTACCATCATCAATAATCATTCACCAACCCGCATCAACAACATTAATTACCATATTTTCATAATAAACTCAACATTTTCACGAATAGTACTAATCCTTAACAATTCCATCTGATTCAACTTAACCTACGGTCACATAGCTTAAGTTTTCATGTAACATTATATATTTTCTACGAGAAACCAAAATCATACCTTAGCCGATTCCTCCCTAAACTTGGAACGCCACAAATATCACTGTTACCAACGCCCAAAGCACCACATACTCACCAAACAGAAAACCAGCCTCCAAAGTCCTAAAATCAAGCTTTCAACATCACCAATTTGGTTCCAACACATATAATCCAATATAATACCAAATAATATTACTCAAAATCAATTTAGGGTTCCGAGTTATTAAAAATTCACAAGAGTTAGAGGTTTCTCACCTTACCAATGGAAATTTGGGAAAAGACCCGACAACTCCACAAAGCTAATTCGATTCTAAACACCGAAATTCAACAAAATTTTAACACAATAGCTCAAGATTTTTGAAAATGAAAGGGTGAGTAGATAGAAAAGAAATTGAGGCTTACCTTCCAAATTGTTCAATGGGTTTTATAGAGCTCGATGCGGTGATCGCATGGCTGTAAACGGTGCGACGATCGGAGATCTGGATTGAAAATGATGGTGGAATGAAAATTGAAGTGAGTGTTTAGAGTTCTTCCTTACTCCCCTCTTTTAGTTCCCCAACATGTTTCATTTGTGAAAAGGGGAAGGAGCTGAAGCTCTTTCATTAAGTGTCAGTTGGGCTGGGCCATGGGCCCAATATGAGCCCGGTTCAATCGATTTGGTTCGTTTAGCTCAATTTTGAGCTAAAATTTTTGAAATTAGTGTTAAATTTTATATTTTAATTATTTATACCATATTAAACTATAAAATTTAATTTTTTAATTTTTTAAGTAATAATTTATTTATTGACTAACTATTTATTAATTTCGCGAATTTTACAGATGATAAGAAGAGACCAATGGAGTGTGGTTCTAATGGAAGTCAAAATAGACCAAAGTCACGAGGAATGAAGCAATTCAAATGCTGCAATGGTGATATGAGAGGGCAGTCCTAGAAGAATCAAGTTCTCAAGGATGTGTTGTAAGTACCTCTTAATGATGGAGAAATTCTATATGGAGGATTAGCAATTAGTTCTGAAGACGGCAAAAGTTTACTAAAATGTCTGGATTGTAGATTCAGGAGAACATTGCACATGACTTTACATCGTGATTTGTTTTGTACTTATGAACCTGTCTTGGAAGAATTTGTGTTCATGAAAAATAATCATACCTTTTTGGAGTGGATACTGTTAAAATAAAAATGTATGATGGTTCTATTCGCTCACTTCAAGGAATAAAACATTACAATCAATATTATTAATATCAACAATTACCATCAATATTATTAATATCAATAATATTATATTTGCATAATACCACAATTAATCAAACTCCACATTATCATTATCATTACAATCACAAATCACAAATTCACATATATCTCCATCAAGCTTTCATGAACTTACCCAACCTTAGTCCCCAGCCCAAATCTCATTCCATTACTAATCATAGCTAACCCAATATAACAATTTATCATTTATATTACCACATTCCAACACCTCTAAAATCATACAATCTCAATTCCAGTTCAAAAACCTTGACACTACAATCCTCAATAATTTGCAACAATTTTTCATTCACTCAACTAATCACAAACACATACAATTTATTTCAATTCTATCCTAGGGACAACTAACCTAGCTATTCACATAATTTGCATAATATATACTTGAAACTCAAACCCATACCTGAATATCGGCAGTTCGAATCCTTGTAGCCTTTCCTCGCTCAATCTCCAAGGTCTGCCACTCAAATTTCAGCACTCAAATTTGCCAATCAAGTTCCGCTCCACACCAAATTCAGCCAAACCAATCTTTATTCCATATAATCTAGTCACAATAATATATCTTAACATTCATACTAGGATTCATACATAAAATTGGAGATAATGTAGGGAGTTAAATTTTTTTACCTTAATCTACACAAAATTTGAATGGAACCCACTTGATATCCATGCTAGAGCACCCCTAAATAACTAAAATCACAATAACTCAACATCTCTTGAACTAAAAATGTGAATTACTAGGGAAAAGAAAACTGGACAGAAATCTTAGAGTTTCTTACCACAAGACTTATATAGAATTGAAGAGGATGAGAAGAGCAATACATGGCTACAACTGGCTCGTCAATCGGAGCTCCGGATAAAAAATTATGGTAATTTGAATTTGGATGTGAATAGTGTTTAAGGGTTTCTCACTTCTCCTCTCAATCTGTGTTCCCTCTCTTCCAAATGGAAAAATGTGCTGAAATAGCTATTGTTTGGAGGGTTATATATATATATATATATATATATATATATATGAGTGTGGGTCCATTTGGATCCGGTTCACTCGTTTTAGTCCATTAACCTAACATTGGTACAAAACCTTCAAGATTAAAATTTTAAACCGTATTTTAAATAATTTTACTTTTCCAAGTTATAACTTTCAATTTTTTAATTTCGCCCACTCATAAATTAATATCCTAACTCACAGTACCGAACAAATTTAAGCTGATATAGTTGGTTAAATTATTAGTATGCGTTTTTACGTGTATTTTTGTAAAAAATTACCTTTTTCCACTCGAAAAAATTCGTTGAATCCAATTATCTTAATCATTTTTTTAAGTTCTTAAACTTTAATTTTCAACTTCGTCTAAACATGTTTTAATTATTTTAACTTAATAATTAATTATCTAATTAATCTTTTTATAATTTTTCCAAATCTTACCTACAATGTGGGTTTATCCAAATAGTTTGTATAATCGAGCGAATGAGCTACTATTTTTGTTTTTCTTTTGAGTTCCGCTAGGGAGCCAATGAGATATTTGTACAATGTGTACAATGGGCTACTTATTTAGCCCAATATGAGTTAAAAATGAAAATTACCCACGAAATAATAAATTTAAAAACTCTTATTCAGTTATTTTATATCAAAATTTAAATTTTAAATTCTTCAATTTCAAATTTTTAAAAAATTCAGTTAGTTATTTCAAAAAAAATAACCATCTAAAATCCTCTAATACTCTCTTCTTTTTCAACCGGCAGCCACCCCACCTTCATAAATAATCATCTCATTTCACCGTCGCTACTTGACTTGCCACATGCCACTCACCCTTAATAAAAATAACCATCCATTTAAGGATAAAAATAATCATTCGTATATCTAATGAATTGAACATCTAACATATTTTAATTATATATAACTAAACTCAATCCAATCAAAATAATCATCTACATAAAAATAAAATAACCATTCGCATATCTACTAAAATGATCATCATCCTAAATTGACCATTAAAATAGAAGAAGAAGATGAATAAACAGAATAAACTATTATTGTGGTGAAACATAATTTTGAAGAGCTAGTCATGACAAAAGCGGCACTGTTGTGAAGCATAGGGCTCAAATCATGAAAGAAGCTAATCATGCTTGGATCCGAAGAAGAAGAAGAGCATGGTGGTATTATCGGTGAGAAGAGACTTGAAGGAATGGAAGAAAGCGAAGGCACGTCGGAGGAGGTGAGGACAGTGTCGGGAAGAAGGCACACACCGGCTGCGACGGAGGCGCTGGACGTCTGGGTTGTTGTGGTGCCGTTAGTTCGACCCACACAATATGCGCGTCCTCCATTGGCGGTGGCCCGTGCGGCAACGACGCCAGTCGAAACAGTGTCGGCGCAATTTCTGATGGCGGCTGGTGACCGTGACGTTAGTGTACCGGCGAGACTTGACGAGAAAGGCATAGAACGCTGACAAACCGTATTGAGAGAGAGAGGTGAGAGAGGGAGATAGTTTATTTGTTTCCAAAACCGACGGTAATCCTAATATTTGATTTAAATTTTAAATTGAAAACTATTCAAAATTAATTAGTTACCTATAATTTAATTTTAATTTCAAATTAACTCCATTGTACATATTATATAAAACATATATTATCTCCTCATACTTTTCTTTTCCTTTTTACTTTAACGTTATTGGTTCTTTGTTATGAATGAATAGATATGTAAAAGAATTTTTTTGTTTTCTTGATTTTTTTTAGAAATATTAAGAGTTATAATCTAACAAAAGGTTTTTATAATGTCCGATAATGATAACAATAAATAAGGGTCTTGTTATCATTTTTTTTAAAGATCAGGTTGAATATTTAATTTACTAAAAGAAAAATCCGCAAGAATTTGATCTATATATCAAAGTTTCAATCTCCAAATAAATTAAACAACGGTGGTTGTTGATGAGCAAAAATTGAAACTTATGAATATTGATAAATGTACCATATTACACGAATAATATTAAAATAAATGAATATCGTTTAGATTGAACAATTAAAAGATAGATTAAATACTTAATTAGATTAATAAAATTTAATCGAAGAGAGCAAAAGAGTATTTTGTTAAGAGTCTTGAAAATCTTAAATGTTGAATACTTGAATGTTACGGATAGTGAATTTGAATGATAAATTGAAAGAAGACAGTGATAATGAGAGTCAAGAGCTTTAGAGATGCTTATACTCTTAGAAAAATCAATCTTGTTTATTTATCTTGAAGTTTGTAAAAATCTTTCATGACAAAACCTTTAGTAACTAATTACCAATTTCTTGGCTCTTTAGTTTTTCAAGCATTAATTAGGCATCAATTAATTAATCAAGAGATTACTGTGGAGTTGTGTGGATCCTTTTTGTTGTTGATGGCTATGCCAAAGATTACTGAGGATCGGTTCGTGCGACTATTTTAGCTATTAGTCTTTAGTTTTATTTTTGGTTATGCTATGTTCCTGTTTGCTCCACCTTTGTTGTGTTGAGCTTTGCTTTCAAAAAAAAAAAATAATCAAGAGATTAGGCACAAAAACTGATTTTTAGATTCAAATAAGATTTAAAAGTAATCCTTAGATTGAATTATATGTCACGTATTTAAGTTAGTCCTGTTCAATTAAATATTTAAAGAAAACATAATTTTCAAAAGTTATTCTAATTTGAATTATATATCACTTATTGAAAATTAAAATGATTAAAAATCATGTATGTCGCACACTATTCCTAGCCGAATTTAAATAGTCATATGAAAGAGTAGTTTTCAAGTTTTGATTCAAATATCAAATTTTTCAATTATAATAAAAGAATCCAAGAAGAATTAGCTTACCTTTCGATTCACTAATTCGAATGGAAAAAAGAATAACTCAATCATAAAATAGGTCAATACAAGACTTCGAAATAAAATAAATGTAGATTAATTATCCATAGAAAACATAAACAAAGCTCTTAACTCTTTGACAGAGGATTAATTACCATGAAGAAGTAAGAAAAACAAGAGAGGTAGTCCAAAGACTTGATGATCTCCTCTATTAGCTATATGCTCACTTATAGGGGTGGTAATGGGATGGGTAGGGGCGGGTTTTGTCCTATCCGATCCCGTCTCACCTTACAATAATTCACATTGAATCTGCCATGCTTTTATCCGAAGGTAGTAAAAAGTTAAATCTTAACCCGTCCCTATAATTATTAGAATCCAACAAATGAAATTAAATTTTAAAATTTATATAATCATAATTACATACATAACATAAATTAAAATAAAAATTTAAATATGATACAATATTATTAATCATTTTACTAATTTTTTTTATATATATTACATATATTATATATTAAAAGTATATATATTTATATATATATTCCATATACCGAAGCGGGTAGGACGGGTTTAGGTTAAACCCGACTCCGTCCCGCCCAAGAACCTGTTCCGTTAAAAATTCGCTCCGGTGCGGGGGCGGGTACCCGCCCTGAGCAGATATGGGCGGGAATGGGTACCCACAAGTACAAATAGTGTTGCCACCCGTACTCACTTATTTATAGTCTAAATTTTAAAATTTAAATTTAAAACTAAATTAATTTTATCTGTCGGAGAGAAAGATAAGATAATTACTCTAATTTTATCTTTTGAAAAAAATGATAAGCTATTGACTTTAATTTTAAATTTAAAATAAAAATTCAAATCAAATCTAAAATGACCAAATCACTTGTGCTTTTAAAGTGAATCAATAACTAATTTTTTAGATCTTCAAGTCTTTTAAATGTGATTAAGATTTTTGATGATAGAAGTAATTAAGTTTAGGCCTTAATTTATTGAATCCATGAGTTATAATTGTACTTAAGTAGGGCTTAAATTATGTCCCAAAAAAAAAAGTAGGGCTTGAATTAGAAGAATTTGAGCAAAAAAGCCGAAAACACACTTCCAAGAATGTATGCATACACCGGCCATGGTGTTGGAATGTAGGATGGACGCCCGGCGAAGATAATATTCAAAGGGGGGCTGCTGGGCGTATACGGAGGCCGCCAGGCGTGGAGTTTCATACGCCTGACGTGCGTGCTGGGTGTCCTGGCTCGTGTGTGTTTTCTTTTTTCTTGAATCATATTTCTTGGGTCATACTTTTTAAGTTACATTTTTTTTGTGCCTGTTTTTTGAAAAGGTTTGATTTTTGTTATTTTTAAATTTAAAATTTTTAAAAATATAAAAATATTATTCTAATTTTAAATATTTGATTATTTATTAAATTTTATTAAAAAATAAAAAATTTAATTAAAATTAAAAAAAAAAATTTAAAAATTATTTAAAATGACGTGTCATAAATCGTCATACGCACATCATCAGATCAAGTTAAGAGAAAACAATGCAAGGAAGTTTCACAAAACATTGCTGTGTGTAATGAATGGACGATATTATGATAACAGCAATTAATGGAATCACAAAACATTTAGCTTCTATTTCCAGTAATTACATATTATTGAATAATACATTTCAAGTTGGGTCCCCTCTGGGTCAGTTCTGTACACTGAGAAAAGGAAAGGAGTGGATCCTAATCTGTTCGAAATTCACGACTACGTACTACCAAAAGAGTGAGGAGATCCATGCATTCCTATTTTCTAACCAATTGAAATTCCCGAAAGCTTCTTCCGGTGTATCATAATAATAAGTAATAAATATTCAATTGTATTTTAATACGTTGCCGATATTGACTTAACACCAATCTCAATCACATCTATACCTTACATAACCAATTTATATTGAATTTTTTTCGTAAATAAAATAAAATAATTAGTTATTTTTCCAAAAAAAAATTTTAGCTTTATTTTTAAGGATATAATTTTTTTTTTTTTGGAAATAACAGCAAGTTCGCCGTACTTCCCGACGAATTTTATAATTTATATAAAATTTGCTTTACTCTCCGACAAACTCTATGATGAGTTCGGAAATAAAAGCAGTCTATTGGAGAGAAGATCAAGGAATCACAATTTTTCTGTTTACTTTCTTTTTCACTATTAACATTGTCGCTATGATGTGAGGAAATCCGTTGTTATCCATTCATTACGATGGTAAAATAGTGTATGATGAAGAAGATTCAATTGTTTTTAGATCGGGCCAACTGATAATTACTTATATGACACCGGAAGCCAACAGTATAACAGTTTTAAAGAATGTGATATTGCATTCCGTCGGACAGCAAGAATCTAAAAGGGTAAAAAAATTTACTACAGATATCCGATCGAAATAGATGGCAATTTGTTTTATAAAAGGTATATTATAGTTGTATTATCTTTGTCTCTATTACTAGTATATTTATCAGACCATGGTTGTGAGCAATATTTCTATTGTTTTGAATTAGGTACCGGTTGCCCGGCGACGAGAACGTACGGCTTATAAGGTCGTGGCACAATCGATGGACCAATATTCATCTGTTGGAATTATACGTGTTTCTTATTGACCTCGGTGGCCGAGGATCATCTGCAGATACTGTCGATGATAGTCCGACGAGTGGAGTTGTTAGACGAACTATCAGAAGGACGATGGTGGATCTAAATATGCCACCTGAGGGTAGTCAGGAGGGGTCTAATGTTGAAGTTCGTAACGTTGACTTAATGGATGACGGTCTTGAAAGTCATGATGGTTCTGCTATTAGAGATCCGATGATGGAGACGATGCTGACAAAGAACCACCCGAAATCCTTGATGATGGTGACGAGGAAGAGGAGATGAACTACTACGGTGACACACAGATTGCTTTGACACAGCCTGCCATTTCTCGACCACATGACCGGCTAGATCATTTCACGAGGTTGAATCTTGATGCAATGACTTCGGATTTGTAGTTTACCCAGGGAGGTCCTGAAGAAGACCCAAGCAATGAGTTTGAGATTGGACAACAATTTGGGAACAAGGAAGAAGTCATGTTGGCAGTTAAGCAATACAACATCAGGAGGGCTGCGGAGTACAAAATAGTAGAGAGTGACCATTTGAGGTATAATGCATGATGTATCCAGTTCGGACCCGTTGTAATTGGATCATACTCATATCATATCGCCGAAAGCAAGAAAGGTGGGAGGTTAGGAGATACACTGGTCCTCATACTTGCGCTCCTCTGTGGCGTCCTTCTCCAGCTCTCCACAAACTGTGTTGCGGAGCCAAGTGAGCTTCACAGTCCACTTTGTTTGTGACTGTCTGTCCTCTAGGTCGGGAACAACACTCAGAATATGCTCACATAACTCCTCAATGGTCCGTCCTTGATGGTGCTGCTCCCACCCACCTATGCATCCACTCACAGGATCACCGTCAATCCTGAGTCCCAACTGATAGGCCAGGTCCTGCAGGGTGATAGTCATCTCCCCACACAGTAGATGAAAGGTATGGGACTCAGGCCTCCACCTCCCTATCAACGCTGAGGTAAGCGACCAATCGTGCTCGAACTCGACCATATAGGCCACGTACTCAAACTTGGCTCGTCTCAGATACGGCCTAATCTGCTTCGACGGCCGTGTCATCAGATTTCGTCTGGTGCGCAAGATTCGAGGCGCCTACCAAACGGAAAAAAATTAAGAAAAAAAAAGGGACGGTGAAGAAATATAATAGCAAATTCACTACTTATTCAATACAATAAAATAAAAAAGGTTAAAAAATCATACCACTCGATCAAGCCTCCCAACAATGTGCTTAGCGTGATCCAATCTATACATCTCATCCTCATAACCCAATAACTGCTGCTCCATCGAAACACAATCTAATAAAATAAAATCACACACTAAATTATTAAAAAATAAACTAAATGAAAAATAGCTTATAAACCTACTAATTTTAAGTTTACCCTATTTAACTGACGTCATCATGTAACTAATTAATTTATAACTAACTCAACTCTAAATTTTATTGCTCACATTTCTTTCTTATCTAAGTTAACCTAATTAATTATTCCACTAATTACCTTCTAATTCACAAAGCAAGCTAATAACTTTGACTAAATTAACTAATAATATACTTTCTTATATTCATCAACATGTTTATAGACAATAAACAATAACTATACTGAAAAACGGTAACATAAAACAATCTACCTAACATAACAACACTTAAAAGTACGTCTAACTAACTAACATGTAAACATTAAATCTGTTATTCTAATCAACAAAAAATCTATACCTAATAATTTTATCTAACATGTAAACAGTAACTTTACATAAAGCAAACGAAATAATTCTAATTAAGATAAAAAAAATAGGAGTTGAAACCCATTTTGGTCCTGAAATTTTCGACCAGCCTCAATTTCGACCTCCAAATTTATAATTACCCAATTAACACCCCCAAATATTAGATTGTGACCCACATTTGCCCCTGTAGATATCTCCATTAACAGAGATCTGATATGGCATGTTAAGTTGACATAATGTGTATCCACGTGGCACCCAACTTGCTAGAATGGATGTGTGATGAGTGAATGATGTGGCAAAAGTTGAATGAACTCGTAAAGTCTCGAACATATTGGGAAAAGAGGATCGCAAATTCAGTTCATTCAACTTTTGCCACGTCATTCACTCATTACACATCCATTCTAGCAAGTTGGGTGCCACGTGGATACACACTCTGTCAACTTAACGTGCCACATCAAATCTCTGTTAACGGAGATAGCTACAGGGGCAAGCGTGGGGCACAATCCAATATTTGGGGGTGTTAATTGGGTAACTATAAATTTGGGGGTCGAAATTGAGGCCGGTCGAAAATTTCAGGGGTCAAAATGGGTTTTAACTCAAAAAAATAGACTATTATTACTAACCTAGAACTGAGAATATCGTCTACACCAAACTTTACGGATGTCGAAAAAACAGAAAGAGTAATAGAGAAAATTTGGAAGGGAGAGTAGAAGAGGAAAGCGACAAGCGAAAATGATCCCACCAGGCTTAAATAGTGTGCCGAACTCATCATAGAGTTCGTCGGGAGTACCGTGAACTCTATATAAATTATAGAATTCACCGAGGGGTGTGGCGAACTTGCTATTATTTTCAAAAAAAAACCCGTATCCTTGAAAATAAAGCTAAAAATTTTTTCTAAAAAAATAATTAATTATTTTATTTTATTTACAAAAAAATCCTATTTAGATTAGTATATTGCTTAATTTATTAGTTCTACCCATATATAGTAATTTATTAGTCCACAATAAATTTTTTAAATAAAATTTTAATTAATTTTTAGACTTACATAAACAATAAGTTATTTATTTATTTATTATTGGTCAACCGCCGATTAGTATGAAAATAGAAAAATATTAAAATTTAGGATGATAACAAAGAACGGTTTCATAATTGAGGGATATACTATGAAGTGATGGTGAAATTGTAAAACAATATGCCATGTATATTTTGGCCAACCAATAGTAATAACCAGTTCATATCCATATACTTCATTCTTTTGTTTTTATTCATTTATTTTTTTTATAATGATTTTCTTTTAATTTTCTTATTGGTGGTAGAGAACAATTTCATGCTAACATCATTTTCGAAAACGAAATTGGAGTATATGAGATTTCTTCGACCTTTCGATATGAGAAGATCATGTAGCACGTAGTTTCGGAACTCCACAATTTGAAACAAACACAAACTATCTGATTGGTGAATAAATAAGAGCCTAACAAGTCCAAAATTCAACTTTTGATATGCATTTATTATTATTGATTGGTTACTTTCCTAACCTAACTTATATAGAAGTTGTGCAATTTGAAAAGGCATGGTTAATATTATTTATTATATATTATGGAGCAAGCTAATTCTACTAACGCCCAAAACTTCTGTCGGCGTGTGAAATCGTATAGATTCCAAGCTCTACATTCTACAACAACGATAAAATTAGTTAGAGATAGAAATTTAATGAGATAATCACATATGATTTGAAGAAAATTATATGGTACAGATCTAAATCTGTACAGATTTAAAGATTTGCTTACTTAAACCACACTTTTTAAAGCCACACTTTTCACTTAAAACCGTAGTTCTTCACAAAGAAAAGCGTCACCTAATGGAAAAAAGTAAATTAGAAGATTTAAGAGAAGAAATAATTAAGTTATCAAAATTAATAGATCAAAAATTAATGATTTTAACTAATGTTAACTGTAATGACACCGAATTCTTAAAATCAAAACAAAATGATTTTTCTCAAAATCTTTATTTTACTATAAGCTTTATTGAAGGACTTCAAAAACCTGAAAAAACTTATTTTTCACACCGAATTTCTAAGAAATGTTATCATGGAAATGATTCCCCACATCTTTATCATACTTTTAACCCACAATTAAATTCTATAGTAGATATGCTTGAAGAAATACTAGTATCCATAAAATTTCAAAGAAATAAGGAAAAAGAAAATCCAAAAGAAGAAAAATTTCAAAATATAATCAACATAACAGATTTAAAAGTAAAACCACCACTAAAATTATGAATATTGAAGAAAAATTAGAAGAAGTTACAATGCTTTTTAAACAATTAAAAATGGCTCAAGAAAATAATATTATGGAACAGGGATTTCAGATAGAAGAAGAAATAGTAAATTCTGAAAATATAGAAAATGAAGAACACATCCTAGATTATTCAAGTGACGAAGAACCAGCAATTCCAATACAAGTAAAAAATGAAGCTGGAACATCTAGGGATAATCAATCTCAATTTAAATGGGAAACAGGTTTTGATAATTATGCTTTTAAAAAGGGGTTTTGTAAGACCCGGTTAATTAACGGCTAATTAACCCATATATGAGAATTTATTCTAGAAAGCCAAAAATGATATTTTTATGGCTTAATATGATAGAGGAAATTGAGACGAGAATTTCGGTACCAATTTTATAGAATTCGGACCAAGATTGGACCGAACGGGCCAAACCGGGCCAACCGGACCCAAAGTGGGCCCTTGGCCCAACATAACTAAACCAAAACCCTAGTTTTCAGCACTCTCTCTCCTCACAACACACTCAAACACGCTGAAATTGAAGAGAGGGGAGGAAGAACACTCTCTCAAGTTCTTTCTCTCACTTGATCTTCAAACCACCATAACTTTTGATCTAGAGCTCCGATTGCCGCTCCGTTTGCGGCCACACGTTCACCGCGGAGAGCTCTACAAAACCCATACAACTAATCTTGAGGTAAGCCACGTGTTTCTGTTCGAAATTCCAGCCCTTATTTTCGAGTTTCATGGGTAAAATGTTGAGATTTTGGGTTCTTTGATGTTATAGGACCCAACTCTCTTGAAGGAGAAGGTTAATGTTGTCTCCTTGGACCTTGGGTGTGGTAAGATTCTCAACCCTAGTGTGATTTTGTTGTTCTATGATGTTTGGGTTTTGAGATGTTGTGTATGGGTATGATGGTTGTGGCTTAGGTTGTGTATATGTGAATATTGGAGCTTGATTGGTGATTTTGGAAAGCTTGGAAGAGGGTTTTGTGTGATAAAATCTGTTCTTGGAGGTGTTGATACCTTGAGAGCTTGTGGACAAGTGGTTTGGAAGTGCTCCGGTTGAGCTTGGGGAATCGGCTAAGGTATGGTTTTAGTTTCCCGTATCTAATATGTAATGTGGTAGGAAATACTTAGGCTAGAGGCCCTAAGATAGGCATTGAATTGTTGGTGTTGTTGAATGGTTGAAATATATGATGTGTTCATATATGTGATTATGAATATTGATGCCTTGATTGTGTGAAATATGAGAAATGCATGTTGTGATATATGCTTGATGGATGATTGAGGTTGAATTGATGGGTGGTACCATGTTGATGGTGAGTATGATGTTGATTATGTATAATGATGGTTAATTGGAAATGGTATTATTGGAAATTGGGATGAGGAAGGATGTATGACATGATATTGTGTTTGTCCTTTAGTCATTTGACTGAGAAGTGTTAAAATGGTTGGATGTGGTTTTGGAAACCTTGGTAAAGTGTCAATGTGTGAGTTGAGGATGGCTTGTTGTTGATTTTGGTACATTTTGAATGATTTCAAAGAGAAGGATTGAAATTGGTATGTTTGATTGATTTTGAAAAGAGTTGAAAGTGACTTGTTTTGAAAATGGCACCTTGTGGTTTTGTATGAAAACATGGTTTTTGGGCATACTTTGACAGGACATAACTTGGACTACGGATCTCTGATTTGTGCCAAATCTGTTTAGAAATGAAATTGGATCCAGGATGTCCATGCCGTTCGAAGAACGAGTGAAAAACGATTTAAAATGAGGAAGTTATGTCCGTCGGAAGATTGGGGTTTGAATCTGTAAATTCTGCAGCTTTTAACTTAGAAAATTTTTAGCAGAATGACCCCTCGCGCATAGGCGCACTTGGTGCGTACGCGCCGTTCTTTGAGAAAGCGCCATCCACGCGTGCGCGTGGAGTGCGCGTACGCGTGGACCTGTTTTCATCCCAAAGTTGATTTTTGAGTTTTAAAAGCCAAATTTCATACTTCTAAGCCTCCGATCTCACCACTTATGTCTTAAATCATTATGATATGCCTAGCATAAGAAAAAGGGCTAGTGAATGTGGTAACTTGCGAGTGAAGCAAGGGAAAAAATGAATGATCATTGAGGATCAAAGATGATTATGTGAGATGCGGAGAATGGCGGTGGAAGTGCTTGTTGTGCCATGGGCCGAAGGGCCGTAATTGTTAATGAATTGGCTGGTTATGGATTTAACCGTGAGCCGGATGGCTAGATTATTGCCGTGTTACGGCGGAGCCATGTTTATGGCCAAGTATAAATGCATATATGATGTTGATTGAATTGTGAAGGTTTGCACTTCCACCATTGGAGATGAGGGTTTCCCTGGGTAGTAGCAATGGCTAGCCACCATGTGCTCCAGGTTGAGACTCGAAGCTCTTTTGACCCTATGTCGTAAGTGTGGCCGGGCACTGTGAAAGGCCCGGATGAGCTCGCCCCCATAAATATTCACCAGTGATGGTGATGGATAAATATTCACCAGTGAGGGTGATGGATATGGATCATGATTATGATCAAGTTTATGATGAGTATAACTCGAGTTGGGGATGCACGACAGAGGGACAGTCCAATGGTTAGCTACCAGGACTTGTCGGGTTGGCTCTATAACCGACAGATGATATCATCAGCCACTAGGGACAGGCATTCATCATATGCATACTATGTGAATTGTTTGAGATTGCCTATTTGACTGCATATTACTTGCTAATTGTCTAAATGTCTTAACTGCTCCTATTTGTATATTCTTTGTCTGATATAACTGTGTTTGCTATAATATACTCCTGCTGGTGGTTGGGAGGTTTGAAGGAATTGGAAAGGGAAGTATTAGTTAGACTGAAGAATCTTTAGTCAGATACCCTTATATGGTTTAGCTTGTTTATAAGCTTTGATATTATCTGGAGGAAGTTCTAGGATTGCCTTTGGCTTTCCTCTATTATTATGTATTATATATGTGGTAGCTGTTACCGTGCTGGGGACCTCTGGTTCTCACCCATGCGGATTTTGTGGTTTTCAGATGCAGGACACGAGGCTTCTCGTTAAGGTATGCTGGAGACTTCTGGATTAGCGAAGATCCTTTGTTCTCGGGACTCTGTTTTGGGTTATATATCTTGTTTAGATACTTTTATCTCCATTAAATAATACAAACTGTGATGACTCCCTCTAGAGGGGATTTTGGAGAATAGGTTGTATGTATTTGTGTCCCTTTGAGTTTCCTTTGGGGTTTCCTTATTTTATTATATGTATATATTATTATGCTCGGACCGGTTATCTTCGCAGCCGGATTTTGAGTCTTGATATTCCCGTTTTTGACACTCTTTATATATATGATCTTGCGTTAGCTTATCCTTTGCTCGTTACGTTATCGATCGGAGTGTTGCGCGTTCGAGTTACGGTTTTTGTTTACCCCTTTTTCTACAAAGGCTCCTAGTTATAATCAATTATTCATACTACTATACGTACTAAATTTTTGTTTTAGAGGTCGTAATACCTTGCCATCTCTGAATTATGACTTAAGCATAAGACTCTGTATGGTAGGATGTTACATTATGGTATCAGAGCAGTTCGTTCCTATAGAGCCTGAGGGATGGACTGACTATGCTTCTGTGCATTCTCTGTGTGTGTGTTATGTGCTATTAGTATATCTGCTTGATATAATTGGCATAAACGTTCATGAGCATGCATTTGGGACTTTGAAGCACTAGACTTCCGATATTGAGACTGATCAACTTAATATCGATTGTTGGGTGTGTATAGGAACCAGATGGCGCCTCGTGGACGCGGTAGAGGTAGTGCGAGAGGTCGTACGAATGCTCGTGCACCGGAGAATAATCCTAATGACCCGGTGAACTTTATGGCTGCGTTGGAGAACATGGCTGCTGCTATGCAAGCCACTGCTGAGGCTCTTGGTCAACAGATGAACAACCATGGTAATGATGGAGGTGGAGTTCAGGGTCCGATGACCTTGGCAAACTTTTTGAAGGTTAATCTGCCTAAGTTCAAGGGAACTACTAGCCTGACTGAGGCTGATACATGGTTTCAGGCTATAGAGCGAGCATTACAAGCACAAGTGGTACCTGAAGGACAGCGTGTCGAGTTTGCCACTTATATGCTCACCGGTGAGGCGTCGCATTGGTGGCAAGGCATCCGACGTCTTCTGCAGCAGGGTGATGACTATATCACCTGGAATGTCTTTCAAGAAGAGTTCTATAAGAAGTACTCTCCGACTTCTGCTAGGACGGCTAAGGAACTTGAATTGTTACAGCTGAAGCAGGGTACTATGTCCATATCAGAGTATACTGACAAGTTTGAGGAGCTGTTCAGGTTCTCTCGTATGTGCCAAGGGACTCCGGTGGAATATGAGGAATGGAAGTGTGTTAAGTATGAAGGAGGACTCCGGAGTGATATCTTCAGTTCAGTAGGACCAATGGAGATTAGGACTTTCTCCGAATTAGTGAACAAGTGTAGGGTTGCTGAGGAGTGTGTGAAAAGGGCAACCGCTGAGAAAGGGAGTCACAAAGGTTCATTTCCACAGAACCGAGGGAAGGGCTTTGCACCTAGAGGTCCGTCTTTCAAGAGGGGGAGCTCTTTCAGGTGGCCCAACAACAACAACAATTTCCAAGGGAAGAAGTTTGGGAAGCAACCTCAGAATGAACAAGCTTGTACTAGGTGTGGGAGTCACCATCCGGGAGTACCATGCAAGGCCGGATGGGGTTTGTGCTACAATTGCGGAAAGGCGGGGCATAAAGCCGCAAGTTGTCCAAAGAAGCAAAAGCAAGGTGCTGGGAAAGCACAACAGACGGGTCGGGTGTTCACCACCTCAGCTGTGGGTGCAGAGGGATCCGAGACACTCATTCGAGGTAACTGTGAAATGGCTGGTCAAACTTTAAATGCTTTATTTGATTCGGGAGCATCGCATTCATTCGTTGCATTTGAGAAAGCCCATGAGTTAGGGTTGAAGATCGTAACCTTAGGTTATGACTTAAAAGTGTATAATGCTACCCATGAAGCTATGGTAACTAGACTAGGATGCCCGAAAGTTTCGTTTAGGTTCAAGCAGCGTGATTTTGTCCATAATCTAATCTGCTTACTGATGATCGGTCTTGATCTTATCTTGGGATTGGACTGGTTATCCGAAAACCATGTCCTGCTTGATTGTTCTACCAAGTCGGTGTACTTTATGCCGGAGGATACAGAAGGGCCGGTTGTGGTGAATAATTATTACTTGAATTCAATGATGGTGAACTGTTCTGGAACCGAATGTCAGGGTATCCTGTTGTTAACCGCGGGTGTTTCGGGTGATGATCAAAGGTTGGATCAGATTCCGGTAGTGTGTGAGTTTCCGGAAGTGTTTCCCGATGATATTGAGGAATTTCCACCTAACCGAGAGGTCGAGTTTGCTATTGAATTGGTGCCTGGGGCGGGACCAATCTCAAGTGCTCCTTATAGGATGTCACCGTTAGAGATGGCCGAGCTAAAGTCTCAGTTAGAGGAATTGTTGGGTAAGAATTTTATCCGACCAAGTGTTTCCCCGTGGGGAGCTCCAGTGTTACTGGTAAAGAAGAAAGATGGAAGTATGCGACTCTGTGTGGATTACAGGCAGCTGAACAAGGTCACCATAAAGAATAAGTACCCATTGCCGAGGATTGATGATCTCATGGATCAGTTACAAGGAGCTGGGGTTTTCTCTAAGATTGATTTGCGATCCGGTTATCACCAGATAAGGGTGAGGGGCGAGGATATCCCTAAGACCGCTTTCAGGACTCGTTATGGTCATTACGAGTACACTGTAATGTCCTTTGGGTTGACGAACGCTCCTGCAGTATTCATGGATTACATGAATAGAGTATTCCGTCCGTTTTTGGATAAATTCGTTGTTGTCTTCATTGACGACATACTGATTTACTCCAAGACTGAAGAAGAGCATGCGGAACACCTGAGGACCGTGTTGCAGATTCTAAAGGAGAAGAAACTCTATGCGAAACTGTCTAAGTGTGAGTTTTGGAAGGATAAGGTGAAGTTTTTGGGTCACGTGGTGAGTAAGAAGGGAATAGCCGTAGATCCAACCAAGGTAGAAGCTGTGATGGATTGGAAGCAACCAACCACAGTAACTGAGATAAGGAGTTTTCTGGGTTTAGCTGGCTATTACCGAAGGTTCATCAAAGGCTTTTCGCAATTAGCTTTGCCGTTGACAAAGTTAACTCGCAAAGACACTCCGTTTGTTTGGACTCCTGAGTGCGAGGAGAGCTTTCAGACATTGAAGAAAAAGTTGACCACTGCACCTGTGTTAGTGTTACCTGAGCCGAACGAGCCTTTTGAGGTATGCTGTGATGCCTCATTAAAGGGCCTAGGGTGCGTGCTGATGCAGCATCATAATGTAGTGGCGTATGCCTCACGACAGTTAAGACCTCATGAAGTTAGTTACCCTACGCACGATTTGGAACTCACTGCGGTTGTGTTTGCCTTGAAGGTGTGGAGGCATTATCTCTATGGGGTTAAGTTCCAAGTCTTTTCTGATCACAAGAGTTTGAAATACCTCTTTGATCAGAAAGAGCTTAATATGAGGCAGAGAAGGTGGATGAAATTATTGAAGGACTACGACTTTGAGTTGAATTACCATCCTGGAAAGGCGAATATAGTGGCGGATGCGTTAAGTCGGAAGTCGTTGTATGCGGCTTGGATGATGCTTCAAGAGGAGAAGTTGCTCAAAGAATTCGAGAGTCTAAAACTCGGTGTTCGAGAAGTATCTGGAACCTTGTGTTTGAGCCGATTAGAAATCTCAAGTGACTTTAAGTCCGAACTCCTAAGGGCTCATGAAAACGATGAAGCGTTATGGAAGGTGTTACCGGCTATCGAGCAAGGAAAACAGTGGAGAGTGTAGGGAAGAAAAAGATGGGTTATGGAGATTCAAGGGTAGGATCATTGTGCCGGATGTTGGCACTTTGAGGCAAGATATCTTAAAGGAGGCACACAAAAGCGGATTCTCCATTCACCCGGGGAGTACTAAGATGTACCATGATTTAAAGGCGATGTTTTGGTGGCCGGGTATGAAGAATGATGTGGCAGAATATGTTTCAAAGTGCTTAACTTGCCAAAAGGTAAAGATTGAACATCAAAGACCTTCTGGGATGTTGCAACCTTTAGAGGTTCCGCAATGGAAGTGGGAAAGTATTGCAATGGACTTTGTGTCGGGATTGCCAAGGACTAGGACTGGTTTTGATGCTATCTGGGTGATTGTGGACCGACTGACGAAGTCAGCTCACTTTTTGCCCATTCGGATGACTTACACCCTTGAGGATCTAGCACGGTTATACATAAAGGAAATTGTGAGACTCCATGGTGTACCTGCTACTATAATCTCTGATAGAGATCCTCGTTTCACTTCGAGATTCTGGGGTGCATTTCAGAAAGCTTTTGGAACCCGATTAAGCTTGAGTACAACTTACCATCCTCAAACAGATGGTCAATCTGAGAGGACGATCCAAACCCTAGAGGATATGTTGAGAGCTTGTGTTTTGGATCAACCGGAAAGTTGGGATCGGTATATGCCATTAGTGGAGTTTGCATACAATAATAGTTACCATGCGAGCATCGGAATGGCTCCGTATGAGGCATTGTATGGGAGGAAATGTCAATCTCCGCTATGTTGGTATGAAGCTGGAGAGAAAGGCTTGTTGGGGCCGGAGATAGTAGCTGAGACCACTGAACAAGTCAAGAAAATCCGAGATAGGATGCTTACGGCGCAGAGTCGTCAGAAGAGTTACGCCGATCAGAGGCAGAAGCCCTTGGAATTTGAGGCAGGAGATCATATTTTCCTTAAGGTTACTCCGACCACAGGAGTAGGTAAAGCGATTAAAGCAAAGAAGTTGAATCCTCGATACATTGGTCCATTTCAGATCCTGGAGAGGATTGGGCCAGTGGCGTATCGGGTGGCTCTACCACCTCATCTTTCGAACCTGCACGATGTGTTTCACGTGTCGCAGCTTCGGAAGTACACTCCTGATGCTAGCCTTATGTTAGAACCTGAATCGGTTCAGTTGAGAGAAGATTTGACGCTTCCAGTGGCTCCAGTCAGAATTGATGATACTAGTATCAAACGGTTGCGTGGAAAAGAGGTTTCATTAGTCAAAGTGGCTTGGAGTCGAGGCGGTGTTGAGGAACACACTTGGGAACTTGAGTCGGAGATGCGAACGGATTATCCGCACTTATTCTCAGGTAATTGAATTTGAATTTGAATTTTGTGGGCAAAATTCCCAATTAGGTGGGTAGAATGTAAGACCCGGTTAATTAACGGCTAATTAACCCATATATGAGAATTTATTCTAGAAAGCCAAAAATGATATTTTTATGGCTTAATATGATAGAGGAAATTGAGACGAGAATTTCGGTACCAATTTTATAGAATTCGGACCAAGATTGGACCGAACGGGCCAAACCGGGCCAACCGGACCCAAAGTGGGCCCTTGGCCCAACATAACTAAACCAAAACCCTAGTTTTCAGCACTCTCTCTCCTCACAACACACTCAAACACGCTGAAATTGAAGAGAGGGGAGGAAGAACACTCTCTCAAGTTCTTTCTCTCACTTGATCTTCAAACCACCATAACTTTTGATCTAGAGCTCCGATTGCCGCTCCGTTTGTGGCCACACGTTCACCGCGGAGAGCTCTACAAAACCCATACAACTAATCTTGAGGTAAGCCACGTGTTTCTGTTCGAAATTCCAGCCCTTATTTTCGAGTTTCATGGGTAAAATGTTGAGATTTTGGGTTCTTTGATGTTATAGGACCCAACTCTCTTGAAGGAGAAGGTTAATGTTGTCTCCTTGGACCTTGGGTGTGATAAGATTCTCAACCCTAGTGTGATTTTGTTGTTCTATGATGTTTGGGTTTTGAGATGTTGTGTATGGGTATGATGGTTGTGGCTTAGGTTGTGTATATGTGAATATTGGAGCTTGATTGGTGATTTTGGAAAGCTTGGAAGAGAGTTTTGTGTGATAAAATCTGTTCTTAGAGGTGTTGATACCTTGAGAGCTTGTGGACAAGTGGTTTGGAAGTGCTCCGGTTGAGCTTGGGGAATCGGCTAAGGTATGGTTTTAGTTTCCCGTATCTAATATGTAATGTGGTAGGAAATACTTAGGCTAGAGGCCCTAAGATAGGCATTGAATTGTTGGTGTTGTTGAATGGTTAAAATATATGATGTGTTCATATATGTGATTATGAATATTGATGCCTTGATTGTGTGAAATATGAGAAATGCATGTTGTGATATATGCTTGATGGATGATTGAGGTTGAATTGATGGGTGGTACCATGTTGATGGTGAGTATGATGTTGATTATGTATAATGATGGTTAATTGGAAATGGTATTATTGGAAATTGGGATGAGGAAGGATGTATGACATGATATTGTGTTTGTCCTTTAGTCATTTGACTGAGAAGTGTTAAAATGGTTGGGTGTGGTTTTGGAAACCTTGGTAAAGTGTCAATGTGTGAGTTGAGGATGGCTTGTTGTTGATTTTGGTACATTTTGAATGATTTCAAAGAGAAGGATTGAAGTTGGTATGTTTGATTGATTTTGAAAAGAGTTGAAAGTGACTTGTTTTGAAAATGGCACCTTGTGGTTTTGTATGAAAACATGGTTTTTGGGCATACTTTGACGGGACATAACTTGGACTACGGATCTCTGATTTGTGCCAAATCTGTTTAGAAATGAAATTGGATCCAGGATGTCCATGCCGTTCGAAGAACGAGTGAAAAACGATTTAAAATGAGGAAGTTATGTCCGTCGGAAGATTGGGGTTTGAATCTGTAAATTCTGCAGCTTTTAACTTAGAAAATTTTTAGCAGAATGACCCCTCGCGCATAGGCGCACTTGGTGCGTACGCGCCGTTCTTCGAGAAAGCGCCATCCACGCGTGCGCGTGGAGTGCGCGTACGCGTGGACCTGTTTTCATCCCAAAGTTGATTTTTGAGTTTTAAAAGCCAAATTTCATACTTCTAAGCCTCCGATCTCACCACTTATGTCTTAAATCATTATGATATGCCTAGCATGAGAAAAAGGGCTAGTGAATGTGGTAACTTGCGAGTGAAGCAAGGGAAAAAATGAATGATCATTGAGGATCAAAGATGATTATGTGAGATGCGGAGAATGGCGGTGGAAGTGCTTGTTGTGCCATGGGCCGAAGGGCCGTAATTGTTAATGAATTGGCTGGTTATGGATTTAACCGTGAGCCGGATGGCTAGATTATTGCCGTGTTACGGCGGAGCCATGTTTATGGCCAAGTATAAATGCATATATGATGTTGATTGAATTGTGAAGGTTTGCACTTCCACCATTGGAGATGAGGGTTTCCCTGGGTAGTAGCAATGGCTAGCCACCATGTGCTCCAGGTTGAGACTCGAAGCTCTTTTGACCCTATGTCGTAAGTGTGGCCGGGCACTGTGAAAGGCCCGGATGAGCTCGCCCCCATAAATATTCACCAGTGATGGTGATGGATAAATATTCACCAGTGAGGGTGATGGATATGGATCATGATTATGATCAAGTTTATGATGAGTATAACTCGAGTTGGGGATGCACGACAGAGGGACAGTCCAATGGTTAGCTACCAGGACTTGTCGGGTTGGCTCTATAACTGACAGATGATATCATCAGCCACTAGGGACAGGCATTCATCATATGAATACTATGTGAATTGTTTGAGATTGCCTATTTGACTGCATATTACTTGCTAATTGTCTAAATGTCTTAACTGCTCCTATTTGTATATTCTTTGTCTGATATAACTGTGTTTGCTATAATATACTCCTGCTGGTGGTTGGGAGGTTTGAAGGAATTGGAAAGGGAAGTATTAGTTAGACTGAAGAATCTTTAGTCAGATACCCTTATATGGTTTAGCTTGTTTATAAGCTTTGATATTATCTGGAGGAAGTTCTAGGATTGCCTTTGGCTTTCCTCTATTATTATGTATTATATATGTGGAAGCTGTTACCGTGCTGGGGACCTCTGGTTCTCACCCATGCGGATTTTGTGGTTTTCAGATGCAGGACACGAGGCTTCTCGTTAAGGTATGCTGGAGACTTCTGGATTAGCGAAGATCCTTTGTTCTCGGGACTCTGTTTTGGGTTATATATCTTGTTTAGATACTTTTATCTCCATTAAATAATACAAACTGTGATGACTCCCTCTAGAGGGGATTTTGGAGAATAGGTTGTATGTATTTGTGTCCCTTTGGGTTTCCTTTGGGGTTTCCTTATTTTATTATATGTATATATTATTATGCTCGGACCGGTTATCTTCGCAGCCGGATTTTGAGTCTTGATATTCCCGTTTTTGACACTCTTTATATATATGATCTTGCGTTAGCTTATCCTTTGCTCGTTACGTTATCGATCGGAGTGTTGCGCGTTCGAGTTACGGTTTTTGTTTACCCCTTTTTCTACAAAGGCTCCTAGTTATAATCAATTATTCATACTACTATACGTACTAAATTTTTGTTTTAGAGGTCGTAATACCTTGCCATCTCTGAATTATGACTTAAGCATAAGACTCTGTATGGTAGGGTGTTACAGGTTTATAAATAAAGATTCAAAATATACAAAAATACCATCAAAATACGTTCCTAAAATCCAGGAAATGGAAGGAGAAAGAATGCTCGATTTAGACTGTAAAACGAATGAAAAAGAAATTTTCGAAAACTGGTTGAATTCCTTCTTATTAGAAGCCTTTACTAATCCAAAACTTAATGAATTATCTGGAAGAGACATTTGGAATTACATAGGGTTTCATACTAAAGGAGCTATAAGAGATTATATGACATCAATAGAAAACCAAATAATAGAAGAATTAGCAACAAAAATAACAGCTTATGATAAGATATTATATATAATGATGATTCTATATAAAGAATTTTTTGGAAAAAATATTATAGATCATAAACAAGAAGTCTATAATAAAGAATATCAAGAAGCAAAAAACCATTTAGCTAACATTCACATATATGATCTATGTAATGTGGAGTCTTATATATGTGAATATAGAATACATTATTACAAATTAAAAGAAGAAGATAAAAATCATTATCTTAGTATGTATATAACAAAACTTCCATATCCTGCTAACGAATTTATTATGGGAAGATTTATAAGAGAAATAAATAGAGGAACAATTGAAAATAATTTTGGTGGAGCAACCTCTGCAATAAGAGAGGAAATAAAAGAACGTTGTATGCAAGAAGCAACTCAAAAAAGATTTGCAAATATAATTAGAATTTGCTGTCAGGATAATGAAGAGATACCTCAAAAATATGGTCTTAATAAAAATTTTCAAAGAAAAAGAAAATATCAATTTAGAAAAAGAAAATACTATCCAAACTGGAGAAAAAAGAGGTATTTTAGAAAAAGAAATAACAATAAAAATAAGAGACAAAAAAGTGATTATTGCCCAAATAAAAAAGAAAATTGTAAGTGTTGGTATTGCCAAGAAGAAGGACACTATGCAAATGAATGTCCAAAAAAGAAGGATAAAAAGGATCTTACTAAACAAATAGAAATCGCTAAGTCTTGTTTCATGGAACCTTTAGAAGAATCTGATGATAACTTAGACTATATTTTTGAATATGTCTCGGAAACAGACTCAGAGACTGAGTAATAATGCTACATTTATTACTATAAAAATAACAGAAAAATTTATAAATGCTTTCATAGATTCTGGAGCAACACAATGCTTTGCTAGTTCAAATATAAAACTTGATTGGAAAAAATTAAAGAAACCATTAAGAGTTAGAATAGCTGACAAATCAATACATAAAATTGACCAAAAAGCAGAGATGGTTGAAATTTTTATTCAAAATTATAGGTTCATTGTTCCATCTATATACATGTTAGATTCTGGAATGGATTTTATCATAGGAAATAACTTTTTAAAGCTATATCATCCATTCATTCAAGAACTAACATATATAGTTTTAAAAGCTCCACACGATTCTTCAATAAATCAAAAATCAAAACGTATAAAAATACCGACTACTACTATAGATAAGATCTTAAAATTTAAAATATTTTCTATATTGGAGATATGTTATTTAAATTTATACTTTCAAATAAATATCCCAAAAAAATAATCTTGAAATAAAGATAGAAGAACTTTTGAATGAAATTTGTGCTGAAAATCCCTTAGATATTAAAAATACAAATAACGAATTAGTAAGCATTAAATTAAAAGATCCGACAAAAGAGATAAATGTTCCAAATAAAATCCCTTATTCCGCAAGAGATAGAGAAGAGTTTTCATTAGAATGTAGAGATCTTTTGGAAAAAGGAATTATAAGATTAAGTAAAAGTCCTCATGCGGCTCCAGCCTTTTATGTCGAAAACAATAATGAAATTAAAAGGGGAAAACGAAGAATGGTTATTAACTATAAGAAGATGAATGAAGCAACTATTGGTGATGCTCATAAACTTCCAAGAAAAGATTCAATTTTAGAAAAAATCAAAGGAGCAACTTGGTTTTCATCTCTTGATGCAAAATCAGGATATTGGCAACTTCGTTTAGACGAAGAAACAAAGAAATTAACTGCTTTTACTTGTCCAACAAAAGAATCAACAAGTGTGTTGCTCTATGAATGGAATGTATTGCCATTCGGATTAAAACAAGCTCCAGGTATTTATCAAAGATTTATGGAAGAAAATCTAAAAGAGTTAAATGAATTTGTTTTAGTGTACATTGATGATATACTAATTTTTACAAAACAGGATAGAGAAGATCATCTTCAAAAATTATTAATAGTTTTAGAAAGATGTAAAGAAAAATGATTAGTTCTTAGCAAAAAGAAAGCAAGAATAGCAAAACAAGAAATAGAGTTTCTTGGATTAATTCTATCCACTCAAGGAAAGCTAAAACTTCAGCCAAATGTCCTAGAAAAGGTAAATTTATTTCCTAATAAAATAGAAGATAGAAAACAATTACAAAGATTTTTAGGGTGTATAAATTATATTTCTGATCAAGGATTCTTAAAGAATATAACAGAATACACTAAAAACTTATTTCCAAAAATAAGTACTAAAAAAGAATGGAAATGGGATGAAAAAGATAGTATGCAAATTCAAAAGATTAAAGAATTATGTGAAAACCTTCCAGAACTTTATATTCCAGAAGAAAATGACTACTTAATAGTAGAAACAGATGCTTCAGACATAACCTGGTCAGGATGTCTAAAAGCTAAGAAAGCTATAAAAAGTTTGGAGCAAGGAAAAGAATCACTAGATTCTAAAAATTCCCCAAAGGAATTACTTTGCAGGTATATTTCAGGGACTTTTACTCCAACAGAACAGAGATATACCACTCATGAAAAGGAAACTCTAGCAGCAATTAAATCTCTTAAGAAATGGAAAATTGATTTACTACCCAGAGAATTTACATTAAGGACAGATTCAAGCTACCTAACAGGTTTCATACGATATAATTTAAAAGTTGATTATAATCATGGACGATTGGTAAGATGGCAATTATTTTTGTTACAATATCCAATAAAAATTGAATATATTAAGGGTGACAAAAATGTTATTGCAGATACATTAACAAGAGAATGGAGTTCGTCTACAACGCATTAGATCAAGAAATTCAGAAATACGAACAAGAACTCGAAAAATGCAAGCATTGTCAGCAAATAAGGACGCAGATCCAATCCCTCAAGAAGGCCGTCGAAGCAATGAAATCAACACAACAACCAAAACCATCAGAGCTCAGCCAGCTAAGCGTGGTGGACAAATCAGGTGAAGAAAAAATTCCAGAAAATAAAACAATTGCTGAAATTATCAAAAAATCTACCCAAGATAAAAAATATTATGTAATTTATAATGGCCCCATGAAAGGAGTATATGATGCCTGGGAAAAAGTAGCACCATTTACACATCAATCAAGGATAATTCATAAAGGAGGGTTTTTAACACTGGAAGAAGCAAAGGAATCTTTCAGGGAATATGAAGCTCTTCATCCAGAGCAAACCCTAAAAAGAGCAGATAAAGCTCCAATTCAAACCCAGAGAACAGGGATAATAAGAAACATTCCTACAAGGGCTGAAACCAAAGAAAAGAAAAGGGTCTGTAGATCAAATCTCAGAGAAACCCTTAATATAGTCCTGAACTGGACTGAAGAAAAAAGAGCAATTTTGGGATATTATCCTATTGCCAAAGAACAGCTAACAAAGCTGGTTATATTTCCAGATGCATCCCCATCGGACACCTATCAGTTTTTCCAGTATGGATTAATTGATACAATTTTAATTTTTAATGATCTAAAAATTATTAGTGAGTTTCCTGCAGGATTCGTTGATGCAGTGAAGAGATTTAAAAATATGATTGACAACGTAAATCCAAGGGATATATCCCTAAAATTTACGAACAGTCAACCTATTTTTAATGAAGAAGAAGAATGCTTGGTTCCAGCACACCAAGTAATATTCATGTCCGTCTTCCCAGGAAATTTTCAACCAATTGATCAAGTTCAAGATTTAACAATCTACAGTCATGAAGGAAGGCTAGCCAGTACACTAGCAAGGGTCTTCGAAAGAACTCAAAAGATAACAAGGGAATCTCACACAAGAATTAATTATAAAAGCAGAAATACTTTGCTTGTGTCTAGTAAAAGGAATGAAATTGAAGAAAGAGAGATGAGACTCTTAGTGGAATTTGAATCAGCATTCTACAACTTGTCTGAACTCTTAGAAAAGCTCCCTGAAGGGATAAAGAGGAATCTCTGCTATCTGATAAAAGACAGAGAAGACCACAAGTGCCAGCTATGCATCTCAGAGTTATCTGAAGAAAGCAATAATAAAACAGAATCAACCCACATGATAAAGGAAGAAGACAACGCATCTGAAGGTCACATAATGAAAGAGGAAGACAGCACATCTGAAGCATCTATCAACATTATTGCATAGTGACGTAAGCGCTTAGGTCATAGAGCACCAACAATGTAGCTGGTGCAAGATAATAAACAATGACGTAAGCAATGACGTCATAAGAAGGGTAAGGATGTGAATTGTCCATCAAACCCAACCATTATAAATAGGTTGCTTAGGCAATTGTAGAAGGCATCAGAAAATAGAAAGCAGGAGGCAAAGAGTACTCAAATGCTAGGAGAGCAAGGAGGAAGCTGCCGAGGCGATTCTATGATCTGAAGAAGAATTCCCATTAGGGAAAAATAGTTCTAAACTCCCCTCTGGAGTTAGTATTTACAATCTCCCCTCTGGAGATAAAAACACCTTATGTAAAATATATTAAATAAAGGAAGTTTTTCTCCAGAAAGGTATGTATTCATTCTAGTCTTTCAATTATGAATTATTTAGAAAGTTTAGAATTAACAGAAGAATCTGATTATTATAGATTAACTGCTTTATTAGATAATGAAAAAAAGGCTGTTTTAAAAACAGAATTAAATCTCAAATCAAACGAAAATTTTAATAAACAAAACCTTTTAAAAGAAGTTTTTAATAGAAAAAATATAATATACTATGGAAAAATTCAACTTGAAGCCCCTATAAAGATAAAATCCGCCAATGGAGAACCTGAAATAGCTTTGATAAATGATGAAGAATTAAGTAAACAGATTGAGAAAATTAAGGATCAACAAAAAAGATCTAAAATTGGATGGATTCATATTAGTACTATACAAGTCTTAATCAAATCTACATATATGAAAGGAATTAATTCACCAATAAGCTTAGCAATCTGTGACAAAAGAATTACTGATGACCCAATAGATCAAATAATTGGAATTGTTCATGGAAACTTGGCAAACGTAAATGTTAAATTTAATGCCCATCTGGGATATGCTATACCTTTATCAACTGAAAATCTTGGAAGATCTATAAGTCTGGCTTATAAATTTCATAGAAAGAATCTAATGGAACAAGATGATGAACCATTTTCAATTACATATGCAATAAATTATGCTTTAACAAATAGCCATCATAGTATAATATTTAAAAACAGAGAAAGAATTTATGTCGATGAATTATTTCAGAAAATTGTAAAAACAGAAATACCAAAATATAAAGCTATTGAAAACCCAGTTCTATTATTAAAAGAACCGTCAGGAAAATTAGTTTCATCGAATTTTCAAATTAGAGAATCTAAAATTAATAGCCCTTTAAGTCTATCTAAGTTGAAGATTAAAGAAGAAAATTCTGAAATAAAAGAATTAACAAAAAAGGTCGAAAAATTAAATGAAACCCTAAACACTAAATTATGACAATAAATAAAGAAGAAATATATGTAACTTATCAAGACAAGAAACAAGAGCTCTTTGAAAGAGAAAATCGTTTGAATTATTTACAGTTTTCTGAAATAAATCAAAGAGCATTTGAAGCTCTAAAAATAATCTATGACAAGTTAAAAAGAGAAGTTGAAGAGCTAGAAAAATTAATAGAATCTCTAGAAAATAGTGATGAATCAATGATAGAGTTTGCAGAAATTTTAAAATAAACAATGAAGCATAAAAAGATTGAAAAACCAGAAAATAAAATAAAAAGAAAAAGGGCAGAAAAATTAAAAAGAAAAATAAAAGAGTATAAAAAGGAATTAAATAACCTTCAGATCGAAATTGATGACTTTATAATAAAAAGGATAGAAATAAGAATAAATATAAACAAGTTGGAATTAAACTTAAAAAATTTATAAATGCCTGGAAAACCATATTATGACTTAAAAGAATTAAAGCTGTTGAAAGAAAAAATGGAAAATGAAGTTGAAAAATTAAGAAGGTATTTAGAAACAACAGAAAGTGTAGAAATAAAAGAAGTTTTTGAGGATTTAAGAAATTATATTAAAGAAAAAGACAAACAGATAAAAGATTTTATATACAATAATCCATGCAAAAAAGAATATTATAAACTAAAACAAGATTGAAAACTATAAAAATGAAATTACAATATACAAGGACTAGTAAAAAAAAAATGGTATCATATAGTAAAAAAGATTGCAAAATTGGTATCAGAGCCAAGTTAACGATTAAGGGTAACACTTTCTCTTTGAGCAACACTTTTAGTGATACACTTTTAAACCAAATAAAAACAAAAATCTGTAAATCTGTACCAAAGTGCATCTGTACACTAGATGGACCCATGATTTGATAGATTTTTGCCTACAAACTGCTCAGATGTTTCGAAGGATTTTACATATTTTATAGCGGAAGTTCCATGTAATCCTTGCATAAATTTTGATTTCAAAGCCTTGCATACACAACCTAGCTAGCTAGCAAAATAATCTATAAATCATATATTTAATTTTAAAGATAGTAATTTAGAGAAATAAGATTTTCATATGTTACATAGATATCTCAAAAGTTTGAAGTGTAAATTTTTTGTTTAAATTAGAAAAATTGAGAGAACTTCACGTCTCAGTACTAAAAATGGAATACCTACAAAAAATATTATGTTTAAATCGTTAGAGTGAGAAAAATGATAATGATTCTGTTGGTTCAAATATAATTTCAACCAAACCTTGATATTTCGATTAAGATGGAATCGAAACAAAGAAAAGCTCTTGAACAAGGGATGGAATTAAGGTCGTTTTTGACATAAATTTGCTATGCCGAGTGTTAAGATCGAAGAAAGACAACCGAAATAAAGGAGAATTACAGATAAAATAATTTGGTAAGGATAGTTGTTAGAATCAAACTGAATCGATCGGTTAAATTGAAAAATTAGTAAATCAGACATATAAAATTGATTCGGTTGAGATATCTGGCCATAAAAGAAAAAGAACCGGTAAGAATTAGTTCGGCTCGGCCAATTTTAGTAAAAATCGATGAACTGCCAGTTTTAAATAATTTGATCGGTTCGATCTCCTTTTTTTTTAAGAGTCCCGCTAGAGAGCCAATGAAGTATTTGTACAATGGCTACAATGGGCTGAGTTGTTAGGCCCAATATGAATTAAACATGAGGATTAACTCCTTTTTACCCTAATTAATCTAAATGCTGTTCAATTTTGTTTTAACCTTTATTTTCAACTTTTTTTCCAATTCCCCTATTTTGAACGGAAGCCACGCTACCACCCGAAATTCCCCATTGTCCCAGCTGAACATCTCGTCCCCAGCTGCCGCGTGAACTGCAAACTGCGTCTTTGCTGCATAGAACTTCACGGGCTAACCTCGCTCGCAACTGTCCTCCTTTGATTGCAGCAATTGCTTCGCATTGTGACAGCTGCGCATCCCGTCCGAGTTGCCGCTTGACACGGGAACTGCATCGCGCGCCACCACCCTCGCTTGAAGCAAACCGTGAGCAATGTCGCGGTTGAACATCCGGTGCGACCTGCATCACCCAACGTCATTCGCGCTAGCTATTCTGCGTCAGTCGGCAGCCTGGGTCCTCCTCCTTCGTGACCGTTGGATGGTTGAGACTCTCCTTGGGCAATTGTTTTTCATTGACAAGCACCTATTCCCTTAATTGGTTATCTTTTTTTGCAGGGATTTTGTATTTTATTTTCTTTTTCTGTTTAGCAATTTATCTTAGTATCTGAGTACTATTGTATTTATATTGCTTAGGTGTTGGATTTATCACAGTGAAAACCTTACTTGCTGCATGATTATTGTGTCAGAATTTGTGGAATAAAAATGTTATGTGAATGGTTGCTTTTTGATTTAATTTTTGCTTTTTGATTTAATTTTTGTGCGAGAAGAATTGCAAAAGTTTGGTATAAATATTTTCGTTTTTATTTTCTCTCGCTGTGTGGAATATTGTTGATATCTACGGTGTAGATGGTTACTTTAGCAAATTATTGAACGATTGTTTTCCATCACCAAGCACCTATTTTTTTTTAATTGGTTATTATTTTTTTGCAGGGCTTTAGTTTTTTTATTTTTCTTTTCGTGTTTAGCAATTTATCTTACTATTTGAGTAATATTGTATTTATATTGTATTTATATTGCTGATTTGTTGGATTTATCACAGTCAAAACCTCACTTGCTGCATGATTATTGTGTTCGAAGCTTGGTTTAAATATGTCCGTTTATTTCTACCTCGCTATATGGACCATTGTTGATATCTAGTTGACATTTTGTAGATGGTTACTTTAACATGTTATTAGATGGTTGTTTTCCATCGACAAGCACCTATTTCCCTAACTAGTTATTATTTTTTTTAGGGATTTGTTTTTTATGTTCTTTTTCTATTTAGAAATTAATATTAGTATTTGAGTACTATTGTATATTCCTTGAGTGAGTTGAACATCGACTTAAGAATAAATATAATCATCCGCATACCTAGTAAAATGAACATCCGGTATATTTAATTTAAAAATGATTTGGAATTGACCATTTCACTACTCCAGTTAGCCAGCAATAGCAAGATAACTATTTTATGACAAAATTAACTTATTCTTTTTGTTTAATGCATTTTATTATTCTATTATTTCTTTGGGTTCTAAAGGGTAAAAATTAAGTACTTAACCCTTCATTTTTTCATTATCGTTAACTTTCAAGCATTGATGACACGAATATATTATACTTTAAAAGGGATTATAATCATTTGAATGATGCAAATGCATAAACCACACGTAGATGCAGGTTAACAAAATTAATTTTCTTAATGATATAAGAAAATTTTACTTTTTATATATTCATATAAGGTACATAATAATTAATTAATACAAAAAATCATACATCCACCTGAAAATAAAAATAACCATTCACATACCTATTAAACTAAACATCCCAGTATAATTTAATTGTATATACTTGAATCTAATACTATCAACCAAACATCCACTTAATAATTAAAATAACCATCCGTATACCTAGTAAAATGAACATCTAACATAATTTAATTGTATTTACTTGAATCTAATCCAATCAAATAAAAACTTAATAATTATATTTCAAATCTCTGACACTCTTCAAATTCGTCACATGGCACAGTCTCACATTTTGGATATGCTTTCAATGCTACGTCCTCACTATATGCTCTTGGAAGATCCTGTATCAAGCAATTAACAGGTT
Organism: Arachis hypogaea; assembly: GCF_003086295.3. Taxonomy (NCBI): domain Eukaryota; kingdom Viridiplantae; phylum Streptophyta; class Magnoliopsida; order Fabales; family Fabaceae; genus Arachis; species Arachis hypogaea. The sequence goes on from NC_092046.1 coordinate 27,891,641, forward strand.
AACAATTTTAATATTGCCGTGAACATTTTACTTGAAAATAAGCTATATTATACCTGATAGGCCACTCGCACCTTTGATCCATCTCTTAGAGAAGAAACATCAATTACTGTTAATGGTCCTGCAATAAAGAAAGTCATATAACTATGCTGAAAGTAAGAGTAAGACAGAAAAAAAGATTTTACTAATAGGATAAAAACATTAGTTGCATCCATTATACTATGAAGTTATGTTTACATGTATATGCATATGCATGTAACTATAAGTGCATGCTTTAAAGTGCTTCTTAACGGATGTACAATGTTATAGTTAAAAGCATCAAATTTAAGCTTAATTACTCTACTGTAGAAAGCAAGATCAAAGTTATACTTAACTATTTATTATATATCATATGAAAAATATTTATTCTTCATACCATTATTGCTGAGTCAACATGTTAGATTGTCAGCATAAATCTTCTATTACTCACCAAAATGACACTAGATGAAAATGATCATGGTTAACCATTAAGAAACCTTGGAATTTTATGACACACTTAATTTATCCTTTTTATACCTAATGTTCAATCACAAATGTCAGACTTTGCACCAAAACACCATGTGTTTAAAGGGAAGAGTAACATCAAAAACAGAAATGCAGCTGAGAGAGATGCCTTTGGGGCACAAAGTAAACTGAAAAGTTCATAATATGGCATGTCATCTCTTATCCAATTACCCCTCTACCTAGCATACCTCTTAACCTCTCTACAAATTTTAAGAAAGAATAATTCAATAGCATATGAATATCATTCAAATGCGAGTAGCCAAGTATATTGAAATAAAATATTGGGGGTCTCAAGTATATTGAAATAAAATATTGGCGCCTAATTTGTGATCATAATAAACATAAAATAGAAAATTTTGCTCAATGCTGGTATCATGTGGTTAATAAGCAAGACAATTCTATGAGAAACAATTAACTCTTTCAAGCCATTACCCCAAATTAAGACATAGCAGCCAATAATCACAATTTGATTACTCAATGATGGCAGAACAAAAGAATTATATTAAAAGACAGAAAGACAAACTTGTTAAAAACTTGAAACTCACTAGGAAGGAGGTTTACATCCTTGTGAAAGGCCTTAAAGTCTTTGTAGTGAGAAGCATCAGCAGCAAGAGATGAGTCAACCATGAAGACGCGGTGAACGTTGACAGGGGACGAAGAGAAGTGTCGCGATCAAGCAGAGAAAACGGTGGCGTTGGATTCGTTGACGGTAGACCACAGGCGGCGCAAAGAAGACGCGTCGTTCAGAGATGAGTATGGTGCGACACAAGGCCACGCAGCGTGCGGCTGTCTGGCAGCCAGGCTGTGGCAGTCTCCTGCGTCAATGGTGGTGGCTGTCGCGGTCTGCAATGAGGACGGAGGTGGCGTGGTGACGGCGTGAAGAAACGGAACGTGTGATTGTTAGGAGTAGAGTAGGGCGGCAGCGTTGGAGGTTTGGAAGAGAGGATTTAGGGTTTGAGTGAAAAGCCAGAGCAGATTTCTTTTGGGTTTTTCTATTTTTAAATATTTTTAAAAAATTTAAAATTAATTAACTTAATTTGATATTAATTTCAATTTGACCCTTATTGTACATATTGTAGACTAAAGTCATTGGCTCCTCATACTTTTCCTTTTTTTAAACATCATTTCCAAAACAACACTGTTTTGATGTTTAAAAAAAAAAACCTCTCTCAATCTCATTTTTACCACTCTCAATCTCATTCTTACCCTCATTCACGATCGCGAGCTCCTTTGCATCTCTCTCTCTCTCTCTCTCTCTCTCTCTCTCTCTCTCTCTATTGTACTCACTCACGATCGCGAGCTCCTTTGCATTTCTCTCTCTGTCTCACACACACACACACACTCTACACACTCTCTCTCACTCACGATCGCGAGCTCCTTTGCATCTCTCTCTCTCTCTCTCTCTCTCTCTCTCTCTATCTCTCTCACGATTGTGAACTCTTTTGCATCTCTCTCTCTCTCACACACACACACACTTCTCTCTCTCTCTCTCTCTCTCTCACGATCGCGAGTTCTTCTGCATCTCCGTCGTTGTGTCGTAGCCTTTGTTTGTGGCTCCTCTCCTCTACGCCGTTGCGTCCCTGTGCATCTCTCATCGTCGTTGTCGCATCCTTGTCTAGCGTGGCTTGCCGTTATTGCTGCCTCTCCCTTGCTAGTCTTTGCTTCGCCATGCGTGGAAGCTTGGTTTCTCTTTTCTTTGCCGCGTTCTGCAACTCAGTGCATCAGACATTAGGTATTTTTTATTTTTTGTTTAGTTACTCAGTTATTGAGTTATAATTTGATTAAGTGAGTAATTGATTAATGATGTTGTGGTGACTGGTGAATTGCTGTTTTTTTAATGATTATAGGTGTTTATGGTTGTTTTTGTTATTGTGCTATATTGTCGCTGTTAATTTATAATTCATATTGTTGGATACAAGATAGGTTATGTGAATTTCTAATAGCTGCTACTTTTATATTGTTGTTCCATATATTGTTTTAACTCCATATTTGTCAGATGAAAAAAGATACTCAAACTTTGAAATTACTTCTTGGATATAATTCATGAATTGTTATTCTTGTTGTGTCAAATAAGATACTATTTTAGTAACGCCGGCTAATTTTGTCTATCTTTGTATTAGCTTTTTTTTTTTGGGATTTAGGACTTAATTTTTCATAAAATATTAGTAAAGATATGTATTTTAAATTTTAATTTTAAGTGTTTGACTATTTTTTATTTTTTATTTACATAAAATTGTTTCTATCAATTCGACCTGTAATTCATCATTTGAACAAATAAATCAGTAAATCAATAACTTGATCAATTTGATTATCGGTTCGATTCTTACAACTATGTTAGTAAGTGTCGAAATATTGACCGAAGTTTTTATGAAAAGGACTCAGTGGGTAAATTGGGTCTGGCATGGAGTAGTCCATCAATTGTGATAGTAGTCTTAAAAGGTTTTTCAACAAATAGTACAAATCAAAATTTAGTACCATGCCGACATTGCTGAACAACACAATTAGCAAAATCTTAAAGAATAGAATAAGGTAGTCGAAAATACATACAAAAGAATCACAATTTATACGTGTTTAATATAACAATTCGAGTAATCAAAAATTAAATAATGACTTATTCATGATTTATTATTTTATTTTAAAAAAAATTATTTTTTTAAAAATAATTAAAATTAAATTTTATGATACTTTAAATTTAAAATTTATTAAATTTTTTTAAACAATTTCTATTATGATAAAATATTTCAAAAAAAAATAAAATTATTATTATTATTATTATTATTATTGTTATTATTATTATTATGGTCGTTTTTTTCTTTGGCCAAAGGCCATATATACATATATGCCATTATATATTCATTATATATACATAGTAAAGAAAGAAGGCTAACGTGGCTTGAACTTTTATATATATATATATATATATATATATATATATAATGTGACACATACCTTTTTTATATTCATTAATCATCATCATTCATCGTCATCAACGAAAATGAACTTCCAAAAAAAGAAGAAAGAGAGACCGAGAGTGTGGGTGAGGAGAACCGCAAAACCTCCAAGTTTTCGACTTCAATTTTTTGTATTTGTAACTTCAATAAAAAAATCTAATTCGGTAAATATATTTGTATTCTCCTCTTCTATATGTTGGTGTTACTGTTTTCCGGCAGAAGTTGACGATGATTAAGCTCATCTTCCCCTTGAATTTGGCCAATTGGAGTTCTAGGAGGTACCGGTAATTTCTGAAATTTTCTTTTTCAGCAGTTCGGTCAGAAAGCTTATCCAGAGTTTCCATTATTTTGATTTTGTACGGAGGTATGATTTGTTAATTTTATAATCATTAAAAGTGAATTGGATGAATGAATGTTCGTTTGATTGATTATTGTTTGAGTTTGATTAAGTTTATATTGAATTTTTGTTGTTTGCTTGAGATTTTGGTTCGACTATATATGAACAGCCAGTTGGAGTGTTTTGATAATTTTTGGGCTGGAATATCATTGAGAATAAAGTATAAATTAGTGAGGTGTGATGACCAAGAGATTAAATTAAAAATTACGAAGAATCGGTAACTGAAAAACTCGAAACGGATTAAAATATAAGTAATATTTTGAAAGAAGAAGGATAAGGGTTTCGGTTTTGGTACAAAAAGAAGATTAGTATTTAAACTTTATTTTTGAAGGATAACATTGTATTTGTGTATAAAAATCGAGGTACAATTTGTAACTGTATAAGTTTTCGGGTATTTTGGGTAATAAATAAGTGTAGGAATAAAATGGGTATTTTATAAAAGTTCAGGATTATTTTTATAAATATTATAGTAAGTGAGATTTCAAATATATAGAAAAATATTGGTCTAAAAATAAAATATTTAAAAGTTTGAAGTTTAAAACGTTGATAATAAGATTTTAAGAGTAAAAGTTTTACGAAACTAAGTTTTTTTAAGAATATATATAAATATTATTTATTTACCACTTAAAATATATTATTTATATTATTATTATTATTATTATTATTATTATTATTATTATTATTATTATTATTTTATTAAGAATATTATCTAGTAAAGATATTATTATAAGTCAGAGAAGAGTAAAGAGAGTGATCTTAAACGCTTTTGAGAACACAAACTTAATTAAAGTACTTTATAATTCTTTTTTTTAAGATACTTAGAAAAAAACGAAGGAATAATGCGAAGATAATTTATATTATGGCGTGATAGGAAAGAAAAGAAGAGAGAAAGAAAAGAAGAGAGGAAATAAAAGAGAAAGATGAGAAAGAAAAGAAAAGGAAAAGAACAAAAAGAGAAGAATGTATTAAGTAAAAGGATCTCTGCCACAGAAAAGAAGAGAGCAGTGACTGAAAAGATTATAATGAACGGCTGCCACAGTAGAGAAGATAGAAAAGAAGGTATTAATTAAAGGGATCTCTACCGCAGTAGAGTAGAGAGCAAAGATTAAAAAGAAATTGAGTGCTGTTTGGGCCTTAATGCGAAGTGTCTAGTGAGGACGGTGATGCATAATGCTCACTTGATACCATAGGGATGACTAAGTGGGGGACGGCGATGCATAACACTCACTGGAGACCAAAAGGAAGGTTCTCCCATGAGGACAGCAATGCGTAACACTCATGGATGGGACGTTTTCTGAGATAGGGATGACGATATGAAACACTTATCTCAGGACCAGTGTTGGAAATCGGGCAACAAACCGACACATGAGCTCATGGCCTGTATAAGACTAGACATGCATCATACTTGTTTGCGCATATCTCTATGTTGTGAAATTATGTGAGCGTGTCTTTGTATTTTGTGGTTAATTGACTTCTGAGTGAATTACTTGTCATGCTTTATTGAAGTTTGTCTATGTTCTGTGGTGTGTTGCTGTTGGCTAAGGAATAAAATAAAATGAATATATTTATACACCACCGACCCTACTAAGAACTCTCCAGTTCTTACTCCCTATTTTACCCCTTTCAGCTACATGTGTGAAGGCTTAGTGCGGAGTTACAAGAGCATAGAAGATTTTGTTCACGAGTTGAGTTGTTAGAATTTATTTTCCACTCGTCGTTTATTTTTTTTAGTTTTTAGAGGGGTTTATTTTGAAATCTTGAAATAAGTCTATGTATTTAACGCTATGTGAATATATATATACTTTGTGATTAAGTGATTGAAAATAAAGTCTCCTCTCATCTTCTTAATTAAAGTTTCGGTTCGTATTTGCGAAGGATTAATATTAAATAAAGATAGTATATAATAAAAAGGTTTAGAATGCCTGAGCTTTTAGTGCGATCTTGTGGTGCTAAAAGTTAGGCTATTACATTATGGTATTAGAGCAGTTCATTCCTGTTAGAGCCTTAGAAATGTACTGACTATGCTTCACTGCATACTCTGAGTGTCTGTCATACAATAGGACTTGTCCTAGTAATAAGAATTTGAGTTTTAGATGCATGATTTTCTATTGATTAATACTGTTAGTTGACCGCTACATCTCTCATAGTATTAGGTTTGGCCAACTTAATACTAATGATTAATGTATAAAGAAACACTAATGGATTATCATAGACGAAATAGAAGCAATAGGTAACATGAATCACGATGTTTTGGGGATGTTAGAGGTTACTTTTTGGGGTTTTACTCTATTTCAAAGTATGATCTTTTTTCATACCTTGTAACTCAGTGCTCCGATCCATTTTCCTCTTTTATCATTCGCACTGGGGTTTCTTGCTTCAGATTTTTCTTTTGGAATATGATTTGACTATATTTCAACCATTCTTTATTGTTCTTGCATATCTCTGCTCGATTGTAATCCTAACTATTTATTTGATACATTTGAAACATTCATCTTTAATATTGCTCAAATTCCTCTTTATGAATCATGTGTTTTTTTATTTGGCTTTGAACTTGGTTTTTTATAATAATGATTCTTAAGTCTTTAAAAACGTTAGATGTTCTTTCTTGATTAGTTTGCACCAAAACATGTACTCTTACCGTGCCACGTGATAGGCATACTATTTATTCAGTTATTTTTCATCTCTTCTGTCCTTTGTTTCAATTCTTTTCGAAACCAGATTTGATTTTCTATCTTTATCATTATTTGTATACTTCTTCATAAATCTTTTACCTTTCGATCTGATTTTGAATTTGTTTTGACGCAACACATAATTCTCAATATCTTCCTTTGTTTTGTATTCCTTTGATTAAGCTTGAGTTTATTTATGCCATGAGAAATTTCTGGATGTGACAAGCAATACGTTAGTTCTGCGAAATAATTGTTCTCTTAGTTGAGATGGCCTAAAAGAAATAGATCGCTTGCAGATGGATCCTTTCTGAACTTTTATCCTTGACGTTGCTTATATTCTTCTTTAAGCATCTTGTACCGTTTGATCTTGAGCTAAATTTGGGGCAATAATCAATCTTTAATTCTTCGAAAATATTGTCATTGACTTTGATTACCTATATTTGTGAACCTGGTAATTCAACTTAAATTTGCTTCGACTCATTCTGCTACCTTTTCTTTTATTGTTCCTATCCAAGTTCCTTTTCTCGATCAGATTTCTCCTTAGGGTATAATTTAACTATCTTTCTGACGGATTTTGTATTTTGTGCTCTTCTGTTTGATTTAGATTCTACTCATCTTTTTGAATTTTTGTAACTAATGTTATTCGTGATGTTCAACTTTTTTCTTTCTGAATTTTGGATTTCTTTGTTTAAACTTGAGCTTATTTCTTAAAATTACAACTCCTCGAATTCTAAGTTTAATTTACATTAAACCTATCATATAAGTTCTGCACTATACTATACTTTTTCAATTATTTTCACACGATATTATTTTTTTCATGTTTGAAAACTAAACATGTCAAATCTTTCTATTTTTTTTTCTGACATGTTTGAAAGGGAAGTTAGTATGAATCTATTCTATCTTATATCAATTTTCGAGGACGAAAATTTTTATAAGGTGGATAGTATATAACAACCTGAATTTTTTAAAATTAAATAATTAGTTATTCATGATTTATTATTTTATTTAGAAAAAATTATTTTTTTTAAAAGTAATTAAAATTAAATATTATGATACTTTGGGTGTAAAATTTGTTAGGATTTTTTAAACAATTTCTATTATGATGAGATATTTAAAAAAATAAAAAATTTATTATTATTATTATTATTATTATTATTATTATAGTTTTATTTTTCGTTGGTCGAAAACCGTTATATATATATATATATATATATATGCCATTATATATCCATTATATATACAAAGTAAAGAAAGAAAGCTAACGTGGCTTGAACTCATATATATAATATGTAACACATACTCTTTTTATATTCATTAATCATCATCATTCAATTTTATCAACGAAAATGAACTTTCAAGAAAAGAAGAAAGAGAGATCAAGAGTGTGGGTGAGGAGAATCGCGAAACCTCCAAGCTTCTGGTTTTGATTTCTTGCGATCCATAACTCCAATAAAAAAATCTAATTTAGTAAAAGTATTCGTATTCTTCTCCTCTACACGTTGGCATTATTTTTGTCCGATAAAATTGATAATGACGTAACTCTTCTTCCCCTTGAGTTCGGTTAATTCTACTAACGCCCAAAACTTCTGTCAGCGTGTGGAATTGTATAGATTCCAAGCTCTACATTCGACAACAACCATAAAATTAGTTAGAGATGGAAATTTAATAAGATAATCACATATGATTTGATAGATTTTTTTCCTACAAACTGCTCAGATGTTTGGAAGGATTTGACATATTTTATAGCGGAAATTCCATGTAATCCTTGCATAAATTTTGATTCCAAAGCCTTGCATACACAACCTAACAAAATAATCTATAAATCATATATTTAATTTTAAAGATAGTAATTTAGAGAAGCAAGATTTTCATATATTACATAGATATCTCAAAAGTTTGGTGTAAACTTTGTTTAAGTTAGAAAAATTGAGAGAACTTCACGTCTCGTACTAGAGAAGGAGTACCCACAAAAAATACTATGTTTAAATTGTTAGAGTGAGAAAAATGATAATGATTCTGTTGGTTCAATTATAATTTCAACCAAACCTTGATATTTCGATCAAAATGGAATCGAAACAAGGAAAAGCTCTTGAACAAGGGGTGGAATTAAGATCTTTTTGACATAAACATGCTATGTCAAGTGTTAAGATAGAAGAAAGACAACAAAAATAAAGGAGAATTACATTTTGATAAAATAATTTGGTAAGGATAGTTGTTAGAATCAAACTGAATCGGTCGGTTAAATTGGAAAACTAGTAAATTGGACATGTAAGATCAATCCGGTTGAGATATCTGATCGTGAAAGGAAAAGAACCGGTAAGAATTGGTTCGGATCGGCCAATTTTAGTAAAAATCGATGAATTGCCAATTTTAAATAATTTGATCGGTTTGATCTCTTTTTTTTAAACATCCTTTCCAAAACAACATTGTTTTAATGTTTAAAAAAAATCCTAATTAACCTAACCCTCAAAGAAATGAAGTCCTTCCTAACTCCCTATCCCTTAAAAAAGTGAAGAACAGAACTCAAAAGAACTCTCTCTCAATCTCATTCTTACATTCTCACTTAGCCTCCCCACACACACACACACCTTCATTTTAGGCTCCTTTCCCCACACACACGAATCTCTGTCGTTGTGTCATAGCCTTCATTTTAGGCTCCTTTCCCCTACGCCATTGCGTCTTTGTGCATCTCTCGTCGTTGTTTCTGCATCCTCGTATGGCGTGGCTTGCTGTTATTACTGCCTCTCACTTGCTAGTCTTTGCTTCGCCATGCGTGGAAGCTTGGTTTTTCTCTTTTCTTTTGCGTTCTGCAACTCGGTGCATCAGCCATTAGGTATTTTTTATTTTTTGTTTAGTTATTCAGTTATTGAGTTATAATTTGATTAAGTGAGTAATTGATTAATGATGTTGCTGTGAATGGTGGATTGCTGGTTTTTTATGATTATAGGTGTTTATGGTTGTTTTTGTTACTGTGCTATATTGTTGCTGTTAATTTATAATTTATATTTTTGGATACAAGATAGGTTATATGAATTTCTAATAGCTGCTACTTTTATATTGTTGTTCCATATATATTGCTTTAGCTCCATATTTGTCAGATGAAAAAAGATACCCAAACTTTGAAATTACTCCTTATATAGTTTATGGATTGTTATTCTTGTTGTGTCCAATAAGGTACCATTGTAGTAGCACTGGCTAATTTTGTTTATCTTTGTATTATTTTTTTTTTGAAATTTGAGACTTAATTTTTGATAAAATATTAGTGAAGATATGTACTTTAAATTTTAATTTTAAGTGTTTGACTATTTTTTATTATTTATTTACATAAAATTGTTTCTATCAATTCAACCCGTAATTCATTGTTTGAACCAATAAATCAGTAAATCAATAACTTGATCGATTTGATTATCGGTTCGGTTCTGACAACTATGTTAGTAAATATCGAAATATTGACTGAGGTTTTTATGAAAAGGAATCATAGTGGGTAAATTGGGTCTGGCATGGAGTCCATCAATTGTGATAGTAGTCTTAAAAGGTTTTTCGACAAAGAGTACAAGTCAAAATTTAGTACCATGCTGAGACAGCTGAACAACACAAGTAACAGAAATCTTCCGGTTCAAAATCACGGAGAGAGCTATGGTTACAGGGAGGACCTTTTGCGGGGAGAAGGGCAAGGCAATGATGATAAGGTTAGTGACAATGAGTGTTCAAAATTGGAAGAGCAATTGATGGAAAACAAAAGGACCTGGGAGCTAGCTAAAGAATTAGGAGCAATGCTATACAATGAAGAAGATGACATTATGGCTATCCTTCAATAACAAAATGAAGAAATTGCTCAGAAAAGAAGGTTGGCAAAACAGAAGGCTAAAGCAAGATGGAGCAGGCCGAAAACTCATAAAAAGGTGTGTATTAATGCTTTAAAATGATCATTAGTTCGTGGAATATTAGGGGGTTAAGGGGTGATGGAAAGATTAGGATGGTGAAGAACCTCAGAAGGAAGCACAAGTTGAATATGTTAGGTCTTGTTGAGACTAAATTACAGACAGTGACAAGGTTTGATGTGTTGAAAATTTGGGAGAATGATACGGGGTGGGAGTTTGTGGGGTCTGATGGTGCATCTGGCAGGTTGTTGTTAATGTGGGATGATGTATGGTTTAAATTGAGAAATTGCTATAAAGGGGAGAGATAGTTATGTATTGAAGGGGTTCTGTCAGAAAATAATGTTAACTGTGTTTTTTTCTTGGTTTATGGTGCACATGCTCGAGATGAGAAATTTGTTGTGTGGGAGGAGTTGAGTTATGTAGCTGGGTTATGTCAGGGTCCCTGTTGTTTCTTGGGGGACTTTAATGAGATTGTACAGGTAGAGGAAAGGCAAGGGATTAGTAGCTTACCTTTGTCAGCGGAAGAATTCAAGAATTGGATAAATGACATGGGTTTGATGGACCTGTCAATTAATAACCGAAAGTTTACATGGTTCAGAGGACAATCCTGTAGTCGTATTGATTGAGCTCTGGTTAGTTTGGAATGGCTAGAGGAATTTTCAGATACTCGATTAAGAGAGGGTCTACGACGTCTGTTAGATCACTACCCTATTATAGTGGAAGATAAGAGATTTAGGGATGGACCGAGGCCGTTTCGAAGTCTAGATTCGTGGTTTACACATGAAGGGTTTCTAAGGTTAGTTAAGGAGAAATGGAGAGGGTTAGTAGAGGTACATTTCATCGATAAATTGAAGACTTTGACGATTCCTCTAGGAAGATGGCATAAAGAAAATTTTGGTGACATGGACAAGAAAAATTATGAAGTTTGAGGAGGAGATTAAGAAGATAGATGACATGGTGGGTAATGGGGATTATAATGGAACGGTGGAGGCAAGAAGGAGGGCTCTAGTTGTATGTTATGAGAAATGGTATGTGAGGAAAGAACTACATTAGAAGCAGATGTCGAGGTCTAGGCATGCGAGGAACATGGATAAAAACACAAGGTACTTTCACAACTTAGCTTTTGCGAGAAGGAGGAATAATAGGATTTATGCTTTGGCTATTAATGGAAGATTGATAAGGAATCAAGCTAGGATTAAAAATTTCCATTAGGGGGCTCTACAAGGATTTATATCATCAAGAGAAGTCTCCTCAGGTGGGTTTCAGAGATGGCCTAGTAGAAATTATCAGTGAGGAGGATGCTTTGGCTTTAGAGGTGCGACCGACACCTGAGGAGGTTAGGAAGGCAGTATGGGATTGTGAATCATCCAAGAATCTAGGAAGTGATGGCTACAACATAAACTTCATAAAGAAGTGCTGAGGTGAAATTGGTGCTGAATTCACTACAGCGGTACTGGACTTCTTCCAATCATCCAGGTTACCGGCAGATGCTAATGTCACGTGGGTGGCGTTGGCTCCCAAGTTTACTGGTGCCAAGGAAATCAAGGACCTCCGACCGATTAGCACAGTGCGGTGTGTGTATAAGGTAATCTCGAAGATACTGGTGAGGAGAATACGAGCAGTTATGCCAGGACTAGTAGGCAAGACACAGAATGCTTTTGTCAAGGGACGGAAGATACACGATGGGGCCCTTATTGCATGTGAAACGGTTCAGTGGATCAAACTGAGGAAGAAGCAAGCGGCAATAATAAATTTAGACTTCCAGAAAGCTTACGATAGAGTCAGTGATAAACGGCTCGCCTACTAAACCGTTTAAGATGGAAAGCGGCTTGCGACAAGGTGATCCACTGTCTCCATTTTTGTTTGTTCTTGTTGTTGATGTCCTACATAGGATGATTGGAGAGGCTGTTAGAAATGGTCGAATATCTTCGTTGTTTCACATCTTCAGTTTGTAGATGACACAATTTTGTTCTACCCTCCCGAGGAAGAGACCATCACGAACTACAGGAGGCTGCTTCGTTGCTTTGAGCTGATGTCAGGTTTAAGTATTAATTTTGATAAATCAAACTTGATTCCCATTAATTGTGGCGAGTAGTGGGCGCAACGTATTTGTAGTATACTGGGCTGTAAAGAAGCTACTCTTCCAATCAGATATTTGGGTATCTCGCTAGGTGCAAACCCGAGATTGGTTAAGACATGGAAGCCAATAATAGACAAAGTGGAGGAAAAGCTTAGCCTCTGGAAAGCCAAAGTTCTCAATAAAGCTGGTAATTTGGTGCTTATTAAATCTGTGTTAAATGGCCTACCGGTTTATTATTTGAGCTTATATAAGATGCCTAAGGGTATTGTAGAGAAACTAATTTCTCTGCAGAGAATATTTCTATGGAGTAAGGAGGATGGGAGAAATGGTATGGCTTTGGTGAAGTGGGAAGTGGTGCAGGATCCTAAAAGGTTAGGTGGGTTGGGAGTTGGGGATGCTATGATTTGCAACATAGCTCTTTTGTTTAAGTGGTAGTGACGCTTTTCTAAGGAGGAATGTCCGTTGTGGAAGAAGGTGGTTTGCTCATGTAATAACCCGAATTCTAATGAGCTTCTATCCACCCAGGTACTACCTGCTCGGGGGGGAGGGGTCCGTGGAAGGATATTTGTTAGTTACAGTTTCCGAATCAACAAGTTAAACATAAGTTGATCACTAGTTTGTCTATGGAGGTCGGTAATGGAAGAGATACTCGATTCTGGGAGGATGTCTAGCTTATTGGAGGTTCCTTGAAATATCGTTTTCCAAGGCTCTTCTGTAAGATCCGGTTAATTAACGGCTAATTAACCCATAAATGAGAATTTATTCTAGAAAGCCAAAAATGTTATTTTTATGGCTTAATATGATAGAGGAAATTGAGACGAGAATTTCGGTACCAATTTTATAGAAATCGGACCAAGATTAGACCGAACGGGCCAAACCGGGCCAACCGGACCCAAAGTGGGCCCTTGGCCCAACTAAACTAAACCAAAACCCTAGTTTTCAGCACTCTCTCTCCTCATTTGAGACACTAAACACGCTGAAATGGAGGCCATGGAGGGAAGAACACTCTCTCAAGTTCTATCTCTCACTTAATCTTCAAACCACCATAACTTTTGATCTAGAGCTCCGATTGCCGCTCCGTTTGCGGCCACGCGTTCACCGTGGAGAGCTCTACAAAACCCATACAATTAATCTTGAGGTAAGCCACGTTTTTACTATTCGAAATTCCAGCCCTTGATTTCGAGTTTCATGAGTAAAAATGTTGAGATTTTGGGTTCTTTGATGTTATAGGACCCAACTCTCTTGAAGGAGAAGGTTAATCTTGTCTCCTTGGACCTTGGGTGTGGTAAGATTCTCAACCCTAGTGTAAATTATTGTTCTATGATGTTTGGGTATTGAGATGTTGTGTTTGGGTACAATGATTGTGGCTTAGGTTGTGTATTTGTGAATATTAGAGCTTGATTGGTGATTTTGGAAAGCTTGGAAGAGGGTTTTGTGTGATAAAATCTATTCTTGGAGGTGTTGATACCTTGAGAGCTTGTGGACAAGTGGTTTGGAAGTGCTCCGGTTGAGCTTGGGAAATCGGCTAAGGTATGGTTTCGGTTTCCCGTATCTAATATGTAATGTGGTAGGAAATACTTAGGCTAGAGGCCCTAAGATAGGCATTGAATTGATGATGTTGTGGAATGGTTGAGATATATGATGTGATCATATGTGTGATTATGAATATTGATGCCTTGATTGTGTGATATGTGAGAAAATGCATGTTGTGATATATGCTTGATGAATGATTGAGGTTGAATTGATGGGTGGTGCCATATTGTTGGTGAGTATGATGATTATGTATAATGATGGTTGATTGGAAATTGATATTGTTAGAAATTGGGATGAGAAGGATGTATGACATAATATTGTGTTTATCCTTTGGCCTTTTGATTGAGAAGTGTTAAAATGGTTGGAGGTAGTTTTGAGAATTTTGGTAAAATATCAATGCGTGAGTTGAGGATGGCTTGTTGTTGAATTTGGTACACTTTGATTGATTTCAAAGAAAAGGGATGAAATTGGCATGTTTTAATTGATTTTGAAAAGAGTTGAAAGTGGCTTGTTTTGAAAATGGCACTTTGTGGTTTTGAATGAAAATATAGTTTTTGGGCATACTTTGACGGGACATAACTTGGACTACGGATCTTTGATTTGTGCCAAATCTGTTTAGAAATGAAATTGGATCCGGGATGTCCATGCCGTTCGAAGAACGGGTGAAAAATGATTTGAAATGAGAGAGTTATGACCGTCGGAAGATTGGGGGTTGAATCTGTGAATTCTGCAGCTTTTAACTTAGAAAATTTTTAGCAGAATGACCCCTCGCGCGTAGGCGCACTTGGCGTGTATGCGCCGTTCTTCGAGAAAGCATCATCCACGCGTGCGCGTGGAGTGCGCGTACGCGTGGCCCTGTTTTCATTCCAAAGTTGATTTTTGAGTTTTAAAAGCCAAACTTCATACTTCTAAGCCTCCAATCTCACCACTTATGTCTTAAATCATTATGATATGCCTAGCATGAGAAAAAGGGCTAGTGAATATGGTAACTTGCGAGTGAAGCAAGGGAAAAATGAATGATCCATGAGGATCAAAGATGATTATGTGAGATGTGGAGGATGGCGGTGGAAGTGCTTGTTATGCCATGGGCCGAATGGCCGTAATTGTTAATGAATTGGCTGGTTATGGATTTAACCGTGAGCCGGATGGCTGGATTATGCCGTGTGGCGGCGGAGCCATGTTTATGGCTAAGTATAAATGCATATATGCTGTTGAATGAATTGTGAATGTTGGCACTTCCACCATTGGAGATGAGGGTTTCCCTGGGTAGTAGCAATGGCTAGCCACCATGTGCTCCAGGTTGAGACTCGAAGCTCTATTAACCCAATGTCGTAAGTGTGGCCGGGCACTGTGAAAGGCCCGGATGAGCTCGCCCCCATAAATATTCACCAGTGATGGTGATGGATAAATATTCACCAGTGAGGGTGATGGATATGGATCATGATTATGATCAAGTTTATGATGAGTATAACTCGAGTTGGGGATGCACGACAGAGGGACAGTCCAATGGCTAGCTACCAGGACTTGTCGGGTTGGCTCTATAACCGACAGATGATATCATCAGCCACTAGGGACAGGCATGCATCATAAGCATACTACATGAATTGTTTGAGATTGCCTATTTGACTGCATATTACTTGCTAATTGCCTAAATGCCTTATCTGTTCCTATTTGTAAATCTCTTGTCTGATATAACTGTGTTTGCTATATTATACTCCTGCTGGTGGTTGGGAGGTCTGAAGGAATTGGAAAGGGAAGTATTAGTTAGACTGAAGAATCTTTAGTCAGTTGCCACTTACGGTTTAGCTTGTTTATAAGCTTTGATATTATCTGGAGGAAGTTCTAGGATTGCCTTCGGCTTTCCTCTATTATTATGTATTATATATGTGGAAGCTGTTACCGTGCTGGGGACCTCTGGTTCTCACCCATGCGGATTTTGTGGTTTTCAGATGCAGGACGCGAGGCTTCTCGTTGAGGCATGCTGGAGACTTCTGGATTAGCGAAGATCCTTTGTTCTCGGGACTCTGTTTTGGGTTATATATCTTGTTTAGATACTTTTATCTCCATTAAATAATATAAACTGTGATGACTCCTTCTAGAGGGGATTTTTGGAGAATAGGTTTTCTGTATTTGTGTCCCTTTGGGTTTCCTTTGGGGTTTCCTTATTTTATCATATGTATATATTGCTATGCTCAGGCCGGTTATCTTCGCGGCCGGATTTTGAGTCTTGATATTCCTGTTTTTGACACTCTTTTGTATACATATGATCTTGCGTTAGCTTATCCTTTGCTCGTTACGTTATCGATCGGAGTGTTGCGCGTTCGAGATTACGGTTTTTGTTTACCCCCTTTTTCTACAAAGGCTCCTAGTTATAATCAATTATTCATACTACTATACGTACTAAATTTTTGTTTTAGAGGTCGTAATACCTTGCCATCTCTGAATTATGACTTAAGCATAAGACTCTGTATGGTAGGGTGTTACATTATGGTATCAGAGCAGTTCGTTCCTGTAGAGCCTGAGGAATGGACTGACTATGCTTCTGTGCATTCTCTGTATGTGTGTTATGTGCTTTTAGTATATCTACTTGATATAGTTAGCATAAACGTTCATGAGCATGCATTTGGGACTTTGAAGCACTAAACTTTCGATATTGAGACTGATCAACTTAATATCGATTGTTTGGTGTGTATAGGAACCAGATGGCGCCTCGTGAACGCGGTAGAGGCCGTTGGAGAGGTCATACGAATACTCGTGTGCCGGTGAATAACCCTAATGACCCGGTAAACTTTATGACTGCATTGGAGAACATGGTTGCTGCTATGCAAGCCACTGTTGAGGCTCTTGGTCAACAGATGAACAACCATGGTAATGACGGAGGTGGAGTTTAGGGCCCGATGACACTGGCAAACTTTTTGAAGGTTAATTCCCCGAAGTTCAAGGGAACTACTAGCCCGACTGAGGCCGATACATGGTTTCAGGCCATGGAACGAGCACTGCAAGCGCAGGTGGTGCCTGAAGGACAGCATGTTGAGTTTGCTACCTATTTGCTCACTGGCGAAGCGTCGCATTGGTGGCAAGGAATCCGACGCCTCCTGCAGCAGGGTGATGATTATATCACCTGGAATGTCTTCCAAGAGGAGTTCTATAAGAAGTACTTTCCGACTTCTGCTAGGACGGCCAAGGAGGTTGAATTGTTGCAGCTGAAGCAGGGTATTATGTCCGTATCTGAGTATACTGACAAGTTTGAGGAGCTGTTCAGATTCTCTCGTATGTGTCAAGGGACTCCGGTGGAATATGAGGAATGGAAGTGTGTTAAGTACGAAGGAGGACTCCGGAGTGATATTTTCAGTTCAGTGGGACCAATGGAGATTAGGACTTTCTCTGAGTTGGTGAACAAGTGTAGGGTTGCTGAAGAGTGTGTGAAGAGGGCAGCCGCTGAGAAAGGAAGTCACAAAGGGTCATTTCCACAGAACTGAGGGAAGAGCTTTGCACCTAGAGGCCCGTCTTTCAAGAGGGGAGGTTCTTTTAGGAGGCCCAACAACAACTACTCCCAAGAAAAAAGGTTTGGGAAGCAGCCTCAGAATGATCAAGCTTGTACTAGGTGTGGGAGTCACCATCCAGGAGTACCATGCAAGGCCGGATAGGGTTTGTGCTACAATTGTGGAAAGGCGGGGCATAAAGCCGCAAGTTGTCCAGAGAAGCAAAAGCAAGGTGCTGGGAAAGCACAACAGACTGGTCGGGTGTTCACCACCTCAGCTGTGGGTGCAGAGGGATCCGAGACACTCATTCGAGGTAACTGTGAAATGGCTGGTCAAACTTTAAATGGTTTATTTGATTCGGGAGCATCGCATTCATTCATTGCATTTGAGAAAGCCCATGAGTTAGGGTTGAAGATCGTAACCTTAGGTTATGACTTAAAAGTGTATAATGCTACCCATGAAGCCATGGTAACTAGACTAGGATGCCCGAAAGTTTCGTTTAGGTTCAAGCAGCGTGATTTTGTCCATAATCTAATCTGCTTACCGATGATCGGTCTTGATCTTATCTTGGGATTGGACTGGTTATCCGAAAACCATGTCCTGCTTGATTGTTCTACCAAGTCGGTGTACTTTATGCCGGAGGATACAGAAGGGCCGGTTGTGGTGAATAATTATTACTTGAATTCAATGATGGTGAACTGTTCTGGAACCGAATGTCAGGGTATCCTATTGTTAATCGCGGGTGTTTCGGGTGATGATCAAAGGTTAGATCAGATTCCGGTAGTGTGTGAGTTTCCGGAAGTGTTTCCCGATGATATTGAGGAATTTCCACCTAACCGAGAGGTCGAGTTTGCTATTGAATTGGTGCCTGGGGCAGGACCAATCTCAAGTGCTCCTTATAGGATGTCACCGTTAGAGATGGCCGAGCTAAAGTCTCAGTTAGAGGAATTGTTGGGTAAGAA
Source organism: Arachis hypogaea (assembly GCF_003086295.3). Lineage (NCBI taxonomy): Eukaryota > Viridiplantae > Streptophyta > Magnoliopsida > Fabales > Fabaceae > Arachis > Arachis hypogaea. The sequence goes on from NC_092046.1 coordinate 27,910,136, forward strand.
CTTTATCCGACCAAGTGTTTCCCCGTGGGGTGCTCCAGTGTTACTGGTAAAGAAGAAAGATGGAAGTATGCGACTCTGTGTGGATTACAGGCAGCTGAACAAGGTCACCATAAAGAATAAATACCCATTGCCGAGGATTGATGATCTCATGGATCAGTTACAAGGAGCTGGGGTTTTCTCTAAGATCGATTTATGATCCGGTTATCACCAGATAAGGGTGAGGGGTGAGGATATCCCTAAGACCGCTTTCAGGACTCGTTATGGTCATTACGAGTACACTGTAATGTCCTTTGGGTTGACGAACGCTCCTGCAGTATTCATGGATTACATGAATAGAGTGTTCCGTCCGTTTCTGGATAAATTCGTGGTTGTCTTCATTGACGATATACTAATTTACTCCAAGACTGAAGAAGAGCATGCGGAACACTTGCGGACCGTGTTGCAGATTTTAAAGGAGAAGAAACTCTATGCGAAACTGTCTAAGTGTGAGTTCTGGAAGAGTGAGGTGAAGTTTTTGGGTCACGTGGTGAGTAAGAAGGGAATAGCCGTAGATCCAACCAAGGTAGAAGCTGTGACGGATTGGAAGCAACCAACCACAGTAACTGAGATAAGGAGTTTTCTGGGTTTAGCTGGCTATTACCGAAGGTTCATCAAAGGCTTTTCGCAATTAGCTTTGCCGTTGACAAAGTTAACTCGCAAAGACACTCCGTTTGTTTGGACTCCTGAGTGCGAGGAGAGCTTTCAGACATTGAAGAAAAAGTTGACCACTGCACCTGTGTTAGTGTTACCTGAGTCGAACGAGCCTTTTGAGGTGTACTGTGATGCATCGTTAAAAGGCCTAGGGTGCGTGCTGATGCAGCATCATAATGTGGTGGCGTATGCCTCACGACAGTTGAGACCTCACGAAGTTAGTTATCCTACGCACGATTTGGAACCTGCTGCGGTTGTGTTTGACTTGAAGGTGTGGAGGCATTATCTCTATGGGGTTAAGTTCCAAGTCTTCTCCGATCACAAGAGCTTGAAATACCTCTTTGATCAGAAAGAGCTTAATATGAGGCAAAGGAGGTGGATGGAATTGTTGAAAGACTATGACTTTGAGTTAAATTACCATCCTGGAAAGGCGAATATAGTGGCGGATGCGTTAAGTCGAAAGTCGTTATATGCGTCTTGGATGATGCTTTAAGAGGAGAAGTTGCTCAAGGGATTCGAGAGTCTAAAAATTGGTGCTCGAGAAGTATCTGGAACCTTGTGTTTGAGCCGATTAGAAATCTCGAGTGACTTTAAGTCCGAACTCCTAAAGGCTCATGAAAATGATGAAGCGTTATGGAAGGTGTTACCGGCTATCGAGCAAGGAAAACAGTGGAGAGTGTCGGAAGAAAAAGATGGGTTATGGAGATTCAAGGGTAGGATCATTGTGCCGGATGTTGGCACTTTGAGGCAAGATATCTTAAAGGAGGCACACAAAAGCGGATTCTCCATTCACCCGGGGAGTACTAAGATGTACCATGATTTAAAGGCAATGTTTTGGTGGCCGGGTATGAAGAATGATGTGGCGGAATATGTTTCAAAGTGCTTAACTTGTCAAAAGGTAAAGATTGAACATCAAAGACCTTCCGGGATGTTACAACCCTTAGAGGTTCCACAATGGAAGTGGAAAAGTATTGCAATGGACTTTGTGTCGGGATTGCCAAGGACTAGGACTGGTTTTGATGCTATCTGGGTGATCGTGGACCGACTGACGAAGTCAGCTCACTTTTTACCCGTTCGGATGACTTACACCCTTGAGGAGCTAGCTCGGTTATACATAAAGGAGATTGTGAGACTCCATGGTGTACTTGCTACTATAATCTCTGATAGAGATCCTCGTTTCACTTCGAGGTTCTGGGGTGCATTTCAGAAAGCTTTTGGAACTCGATTAAGCTTGAGTACAGCGTACCATCCTCAAACAGATGGTCAATCCGAGAGGACGATCCAAACACTAGAGGATATGTTGAGAGCTTGTGTTTTGGACCAACCGGCGAGTTGGGATCGGTATATGCCGTTAGTAGAGTTTGCATACAATAATAGTTACCATGCGAGCATCGAAATGGCTCCGTATGAGGCTTTGTATGGGAGAAAATGTCAATCTCCACTATGTTGGTATGAATCTGGAGAGAAAGGCTTGTTGGGGCCGGAAATGATAGCTGAGACCACTGAACAAGTCAAGAAAATCCGAGATAGGATGCTTACGGCGCAGAGTCGTCAAAAGAGTTACGCCGATCAAAGGCGGAAGCCCTTAGAATTTGAGGCAGGAGATCATGTTTTCCTGAAAGTTACTCCGACCACAGGAGTAGGTAGAGCGATTAAAGCAAAGAAGTTGAATCATTGATACATTGGTCCATTTCAGATCTTGGAGAGGATTGGGCCGGTGGCGTATCGGGTGGCTCTACCACCCCATCTTTCAAACCTGCACGACGTATTTCACGTGTCACAGCTTCGAAAGTACACTCCTGATGCTAGCCATGTGTTAGAACCCGAATCGGTTCAGTTAAGAGAAGATTTGACGCTTCCAGTGGCTCCAGTCAGAATTGATGATACTAGTATCAAACGGTTGCGTGGAAAAGAGGTTTCATTAGTCAAAGTGGCTTGGAGTCGAGGCGGTGTTGAGGAACACACTTGGGAACTTGAGTCGGAGATGCGAACGGATTATCCGCACTTATTCTCAGGTAATTGACTTTGAATTTGAATTTTGTGGGCAAAATTCCCAATTAGGTGGGTAGAATGTAAGATCCGGTTAATTAACGGCTAATTAACCCATAAATGAGAATTTATTCTAGAAAGCCAAAAATGTTATTTTTATGGCTTAATATGATAGAGGAAATTGAGACGAGAATTTCGGTACCAATTTTATAGAAATCGGACCAAGATTGGACCGAACGGGCCAAACCGGGCCAACCGGACCCAAAGTGGGCCCTTGGCCCAACTAAACTAAACCAAAACCCTAGTTTTCAGCACTCTCTCTCCTCATTTGAGACACTAAACACGCTGAAATGGAGGCCATGGAGGGAAGAACACTCTCTCAAGTTCTATCTCTCACTTAATCTTCAAACCACCATAACTTTTGATCTAGAGCTCCGATTGCCGCTCCGTTTGCGGCCACGCGTTCACCGTGGAGAGCTCTACAAAACCCATACAATTAATCTTGAGGTAAGCCACGTTTTACTGTTCGAAATTCCAGCCCTTGATTTCGAGTTTCATGAGTAAAAATGTTGAGATTTTGGGTTCTTTGATGTTATAGGACCCAACTCTCTTGAAGGAGAAGGTTAATCTTGTCTCCTTGGACCTTGGGTGTGGTAAGATTCTCAACCCTAGTGTAAATTATTGTTCTATGATGTTTGGGTATTGAGATGTTGTGTTTGGGTACAATGATTGTGGCTTAGGTTGTGTATTTGTGAATATTGGAGCTTGATTGGTGATTTTGGAAAGCTTGGAAGAGGGTTTTGTGTGATAAAATCTATTCTTGGAGGTGTTGATACCTTGAGAGCTTGTGGACAAGTGGTTTGGAAGTGCTCCGGTTGAGCTTGGGAAATCGGCTAAGGTATGGTTTCGGTTTTCCGTATCTAATATGTAATGTGGTAGGAAATACTTAGGCTAGAGGCCCTAAGATAGGCATTGAATTGATGATGTTGTGGAATGGTTGAGATATATGATGTGATCATATGTGTGATTATGAATATTGATGCCTTGATTGTGTGATATGTGAGAAAATGCATGTTGTGATATATGCTTGATGAATGATTGAGGTTGAATTGATGGGTGGTGTCATATTGTTGGTGAGTATGATGATTATGTATAATGATGGTTGATTGGAAATTGATATTGTTAGAAATTGGGATGAGAAGGATGTATGACATAATATTGTGTTTATCCTTTGGCCTTTTGATTGAGAAGTGTTAAAATGGTTGGAGGTAGTTTTGAGAATTTTGGTAAAATGTCAATGCGTGAGTTGAGGATGGCTTGTTGTTGAATTTGGTACACTTTGATTGATTTCAAAGAAAAGGGATGAAATTGGCATGTTTTAATTGATTTTGAAAAGAGTTGAAAGTGGCTTGTTTTGAAAATGGCACTTTGTGGTTTTGAATGAAAATATAGTTTTTGGGCATACTTTGACGGGACATAACTTGGACTACGGATCTTTGATTTGTGCCAAATCTGTTTAGAAATGAAATTGGATCCGGGATGTCCATGCCGTTCGAAGAACGGGTGAAAAATGATTTGAAATGAGAGAGTTATGACCGTCGGAAGATTGGGGGTTGAATCTGTGAATTCTGCAGCTTTTAACTTAGAAAATTTTTAGCAGAATGACCCCTCGCGCGTAGGCGCACTTGGCGTGTATGCGCCGTTCTTCGAGAAAGCATCATCCACGCGTGCGCGTGGAGTGCGCGTACGCGTGGCCCTGTTTTCATTCCAAAGTTGATTTTTGAGTTTTAAAAGCCAAACTTCATACTTCTAAGCCTCCAATCTCACCACTTATGTCTTAAATCATTATGATATGCCTAGCATGAGAAAAAGGGCTAGTGAATATGGTAACTTGCGAGTGAAGCAAGGGAAAAATGAATGATCCATGAGGATCAAAGATGATTATGTGAGATGTGGAGGATGGCGGTGGAAGTGCTTGTTATGCCATGGGCCGAATGGCCGTAATTGTTAATGAATTGGCTGGTTATGGATTTAACCGTGAGCCGGATGGCTGGATTATGCCGTGTGGCGGCGGAGCCATGTTTATGGCTAAGTATAAATGCATATATGCTGTTGAATGAATTGTGAATGTTGGCACTTCCACCATTGGAGATGAGGGTTTCCCTGGGTAGTAGCAATGGCTAGCCACCATGTGCTCCAGGTTGAGACTCGAAGCTCTATTAACCCAATGTCGTAAGTGTGGCCGGGCACTGTGAAAGGCCCGGATGAGCTCGCCCCCATAAATATTCACCAGTGATGGTGATGGATAAATATTCACCAGTGAGGGTGATGGATATGGATCATGATTATGATCAAGTTTATGATGAGTATAACTCGAGTTGGGGATGCACGACAGAGGGACAGTCCAATGGCTAGCTACCAGGACTTGTCGGGTTGGCTCTATAACCGACAGATGATATCATCAGCCACTAGGGACAGGCATGCATCATAAGCATACTACATGAATTGTTTGAGATTGCCTATTTGACTGCATATTACTTGCTAATTGCCTAAATGCCTTATCTGTTCCTATTTGTAAATCTCTTGTCTGATATAACTGTGTTTGCTATATTATACTCCTGCTGGTGGTTGGGAGGTCTGAAGGAATTGGAAAGGGAAGTATTAGTTAGACTGAAGAATCTTTAGTCAGTTGCCACTTACGGTTTAGCTTGTTTATAAGCTTTGATATTATCTGGAGGAAGTTCTAGGATTGCCTTCGGCTTTCCTCTATTATTATGTATTATATATGTGGAAGCTGTTACCGTGCTGGGGACCTCTGGTTCTCACCCATGCGGATTTTGTGGTTTTCAGATGCAGGACGCGAGGCTTCTCGTTGAGGCATGCTGGAGACTTCTGGATTAGCGAAGATCCTTTGTTCTCGGGACTCTGTTTTGGGTTATATATCTTGTTTAGATACTTTTATCTCCATTAAATAATATAAACTGTGATGACTCCTTCTAGAGGGGATTTTTGGAGAATAGGTTTTCTGTATTTGTGTCCCTTTGGGTTTCCTTTGGGGTTTCCTTATTTTATCATATGTATATATTGCTATGCTCAGGCCGGTTATCTTCGCGGCCGGATTTTGAGTCTTGATATTCCTGTTTTTGACACTCTTTTGTATACATATGATCTTGCGTTAGCTTATCCTTTGCTCGTTACGTTATCGATCGGAGTGTTGCGCGTTCGAGATTACGGTTTTTGTTTACCCCCTTTTTCTACAAAGGCTCCTAGTTATAATCAATTATTCATACTACTATACGTACTAAATTTTTGTTTTAGAGGTCGTAATACCTTGCCATCTCTGAATTATGACTTAAGCATAAGACTCTGTATGGTAGGGTGTTACATTATGGTATCAGAGCAGTTCGTTCCTGTAGAGCCTGAGGAATGGACTGACTATGCTTCTGTGCATTCTCTGTATGTGTGTTATGTGCTTTTAGTATATCTACTTGATATAGTTAGCATAAACGTTCATGAGCATGCATTTGGGACTTTGAAGCACTAAACTTTCGATATTGAGACTGATCAACTTAATATCGATTGTTTGGTGTGTATAGGAACCAGATGGCGCCTCGTGAACGCGGTAGAGGCCGTTGGAGAGGTCATACGAATACTCGTGTGCCGGTGAATAACCCTAATGACCCGGTAAACTTTATGACTGCATTGGAGAACATGGTTGCTGCTATGCAAGCCACTGTTGAGGCTCTTGGTCAACAGATGAACAACCATGGTAATGACGGAGGTGGAGTTTAGGGCCCGATGACACTGGCAAACTTTTTGAAGGTTAATTCCCCGAAGTTCAAGGGAACTACTAGCCCGACTGAGGCCGATACATGGTTTCAGGCCATGGAACGAGCACTGCAAGCGCAGGTGGTGCCTGAAGGACAGCATGTTGAGTTTGCTACCTATTTGCTCACTGGCGAAGCGTCGCATTGGTGGCAAGGAATCCGACGCCTCCTGCAGCAGGGTGATGATTATATCACCTGGAATGTCTTCCAAGAGGAGTTCTATAAGAAGTACTTTCCGACTTCTGCTAGGACGGCCAAGGAGGTTGAATTGTTGCAGCTGAAGCAGGGTATTATGTCCGTATCTGAGTATACTGACAAGTTTGAGGAGCTGTTCAGATTCTCTCGTATACTGACAAGTTTGATGTAACAAGCTACAACTTTACTAGGACTATATGGAAAGCACTAGTGCCACCAAGAGTGGAGTTGTTTGTCTGGTTTGTCTTGACTGGCAGGGTCAATACGAAGGATAGACTGAGTCGGCTTGGGGTTATTAACCAACAAGATAATTTATGTGTGTTTTGTAACGAAGGTGTTGAAAATGGACACCACTTGTTTCTTGGCTGTTGTTTTTCTTGGCAGGTATGGTGTGCATGGATATCATATGTTGGTTGTCAATGGTCTTGTCCGAGTACCTTAAAGGAGCATTTCCTAAGCTGGACTGAGAGATCAAATAGGAAGGAGGAATGCAAGAGGTGGATGGTGTGCTTTTGTGTGACTATTTGGAATATATTGTTAGAAAGAAACAGAAAGATTTTTCAGAATAAAGAAAAAAGGGTTGAGGAGATAATTCACAAGAACTTTAAGGAGTGGCTAGGTGATGACCCTTATTGTTGTTGATGACAATACCGGAGATGACAAGGAGATATTCTTATTTTTTGCTTGTTTTGCTAGACTCTCCTTTTCTTTTGTTTTGGTTTGCTTTACCTGTGATGTTGTTCTCTATGCTCCATTCTAGTGTTGAGTTTTTCTTTAAAGAAAAAAAACACAATTAGTAAAATCTTAAAAAATAGAATAAAGTAGTCAAAAATACATACAAAAGAATCACAATTTGAATGTGTTTAATATAACAATTCAAAATTTTAAAAATTAAATAATAAATTATTCATGATTTATTATTTATTTAAAAAAAATTATTTTTCTAAAAATAATTAAAATTAAATTTTATGATACTTTTAGTTTAAAATTTATTAAAAATTTTTAAACAATTTCTATTATGATAAGATATTTTGAAAAAATAAAAATTTATTATTATTATTATTATTATTATTATTATTATTAGTAGTAGTAGTACAGTTTTTTTCCCTTGGCCGATGGCCATTATATATACATATATGCCATTATATATTCATTATATATACATAGTAAAAAAAGAAAGCCAACGTGGCTTGAACTCATATATATATATATATATATATATATATATATATATATATATATATATATATATATATATATATATATATATATATATATATATATATATTTATTGTGACACATACCCTTTTTATATTCATTAATTATCATCATTCATCTTCATCAACGAAAATGAACTTCCAAGAAAAGGAGAAAGAGAGAGTGTGGGTGAGTACAACCGTAAAACCTCCAAGCTTTTCGGTTTCGATTTCTTGCGATTCGTAACTCCAATAAAAAATCTAATTCGGTAAAAGTATTTGTATCCTCCTCTTCTACATGTTGGCGTTACTTTTGTCCAGCAGAAGTTAACAGTGACGTAGCTCTTCTTCTTCTTGAGTTCGGCCAATGAAAATTCTAGGAGGTACTGGCGATTTCTAACGTTTTCTTCTTCAGCAGCTCGGTCAGAAAGTTTCTCCAGAATTTTCATTGTCTTGATTTTATACGGAGGTAGGATTTGATAGTTTTATAATCATTAAAAGTGAATTAGATGAATGAATGTTAGTTTGATTGATTATTGTTGAGTTTGATTAAGTTTATGTTAAATTTTTGTTGAATTATTGTTGTTTGCTTGAGATTTTGGTTCGGCTATGTATGAACGGCCAGTTGGAGTGTTTTGGTGATTTTTGAGATGAAATATCATTGAGAATATAGTATAAATTGCTGAGGTGTAATGGCCGAGATATTAAATTAAAAGTTACGAAGAATCGGTAACCGAAAAACTCGAAAATGGATTAAACTATAAGTAATATTTTAAAAGAAGAAGGCTAACAGTTTCAGTTTTGGTATAAAAGAAAGATTAGTATTTAAACTTTATTTTTGAAGGGCAACATTGTATTTGTATATAAAAATTGAGGTACAATTTGTAATTATATAAGTTTTCGAGTATTTTAGGTAATAAATAAAGTGCAGGTAGAGCAGATAGAAAAGAAGGTATTAATTAAAGGGATCTCTACCACAGTAGAGTAGAGAGCCAAGATTAAAAAAGAAATTAAGTGCTGTTTGGGCCTTAGTGCCAAGTGTCTAGTGAGGATGGCGATGCGTAACGCTCACTTGATACTATAAGGACGGGTCAGTGGAGACGGCGATGCGTAACGCTCATTGGAGACCGAAAGGAAGGTTCCCCCATGAGGACGGCGATGCATAACGCTCATGGAGGGGATGTTGGCTGAGATAGGGACGGCGATACGAAATGCTTATCTTACTATCAGTGTTGGGAATCAGGCAACAAACCGACACATGAACTCATTACCTGTATAGGACTAGACAGGTATCATACTTGTTTGCGCATATCTCTATGTTGTGAATTCTGTGAGCGTGTCTGTGTATTTTGTGGTTAATTGACTTCTGAATGAATTACTTGTCATGCTTTGTTGAAGTTTGTCTGTGTTCTGTGGTGTGTTGCTGATAGCTAAGGAATAAAATAAAATGAATATAACTATACATCCCGACCCTACTAAGAATTTTCCACTTCTTACCCCCTATTTCCACCCATTTCAGCTACAGGTGTGAAGGCTTAGTGCGGAGCTACAGGAGTATAGAAGATTATGTTCACGAGTTGAGTTGTTAGAATTTATTTTCCCTCGTCATTTATTGTTTTTAGTTTTTAGAGGGGTTTATTTTGAGAATTTTGAAATAAATCTATGTATTTAATGCTATGTGAATATATACTTTGTGATTAAGTGATTGAAAATAAGGTCTCCTCTCGTCTTCTTAATTAAAATTTTGGTTCGTATTCACGAAAGTTTAATATTAAATAAAGATAGTATATAGGATCCCGCTAGGGAGACAATGGACTATTTGTACAATGTGTACAATGGGTTATTGAGTTACAAAATGAACATCTCCCATACTATTAGAATAACCATCCGAGTACTAGCGATAATAAACATCTTCCCAAAAACTTAAACTGATTTTGGGGTTCACCAAAGCTCGAACTCTTGACCTTTCAGATCTAAGGCTCTAATACCATGCATGATACCACTCATCCCAAAAGCTTTAGCTGATGGGAAAATGTAACACTAATGATTATATCTCTAATACGCTCTAAATTTCTATTGTACACATTGTATAAATATTCCATTGGCTCCTCATACTTTCCCTAGTATATAATAAAAAAATTTAGAGATAAGTAATATTTGAGTTTTTAATACAATTATGAGATGTTAAAAATTAGGGTATTACATTTAATTACTTATTAATCAAGATCATTAGCTGGCATAAACGTTGCATGGGGAAAAAAGGATAAAACTTTAAAAGAAATAACCGCTTTCTGGACGTGGATGGTTTACTCGAGCTCTAATAAGCAGATGCAGAACATAGGTTAATATCTTGGAGATCAAGTCCAAGCAGAACATGGGGAGATGTGCATAATGACCAATGAATAAGGTTTTAGAATTGAAGAACATTGCCTATAAATAAAGGGTCCAATTAAGAACCGAGAAAAGGGATTTCTATTTTTTACTATTCACCAATACACAAAAGTTTCTAGAGAAATTTCCAATCACATTGTTGCTAGGAAAAAATAGAGTACAAATTTATGTGTGTGTTGAAAATCATTTATTATTGTTGTTCATTTTATCTCCAACTTTGTTTCCAATTCTTTAAGTGATGTTACTTTCCAGTACTCAAGCATTTTTGCTTCCTTTCAGTTTTATTATCATTTCAAGTTAGATATTTGATTTTTATTTTCATTCAAACACTTTCAGAATTCTATTTGTAAGAAAGTACCCATTTAATAATAGAAGTTTTCATTTCTTTTTCATTTCAAACAAAGTTTATTTTTCTACGCCTATAGTCAATAAGTTCTAAGATTGAGCTCTTTGAAATGAGTTGTATCTACTTTACAAATTGAAATATTGATAAAGTTTGGTCAATACAACTGTGGAAGCCGTAAAACCAAAATTTAAGTAAAATAGAACCAAAACAAAAAAATAATTGAGATAGGTGCAAAGAATTTAGACTGTATGAGACTAATTCTTTTCATCTATTATTTTTTTAAGAGTTGATCTTAATTGAGTTTATAGTTGCCGGATGGTTATCAAGATTCTCGCACATGGGCTTTTCTGCTTGTTTGTGTCCTAGATCAAGTCAAACTTTGATATGAAGGATCTGATCGGTAGGGATGTTTTATAGGTATGGATAACTCGATTAACTGTCAAAAATTGATCAAACCCGATTAAAAATTGTAAGTCGGTTTAAAATCAAAATGGTCTTCTGTCGCATTTAGTAGTAACTGGATTGACACGGTAGTATTGACTCTAATTAGAGGTAGTATGAAGACCGAGATCATATGTTAATTAAGTCTCCTGTGATCACTGGATATCGACGTAGTCAGACAAATATGATGTCCATTATACCGTTTTACCTCTCAAATACTTCTGTGCTGGCGGAGACTGATACGAATCAACTATATGCACTTGTTGTCGAATTTCTTACACTTCCCATGTACTTGCAATAATCGGATTCCAACACTTTATACTCAACCCCACGTTAAATGCTATAAGTCTCCACGCTTAACACAACCTCCTTTTTATCTTGAAACTGCTGACCAAATTAGAACTCAACTAGCCCTCCTATATCCTGTTGTCTCATGGCATCCAAGACCAAAGTTAAAAAGTGCAGGGGGTACTGTTGAGTTCCTGAACTAGCCGCTCCACCACCCCCAGTTGGATTACTCCTCGCTATGTCATCATCGTTATCATTGGCAATCGTGGCGGGCTCTACATCATCATCATCATCATAATCATCATCATCATCATCATCATCATTCTGCAGTACATCTTCCACACCATCCGGTGCTCCAACCTGTCGGGAATTCGGTACCACATCAGGAGTATCGGCCATCGCAATCGCAACATCACTGAAGGGTCCAGTATCACCTATTTTTCTGTCACAAGTGCGGTTTAGATCAGTAGGGAAGGACGGGGAAGCAACTAAAACTACCTCAGGTTCAATCACGGGCACAGATCAAGAGGCACTAACAGGCATCGAACTAGAGCAAGCCGCCATGGCTGAAGGCTGAGGATTCTGGTTCGAACCTCCTGAACTAGAGACCACATCCACAAGTTTGGCCAACAGCTCAAGGGTCCTCACCTCAGAAAATTGCCGACAATAATAGAATAGAACTTGCAAATCTTTGTTGCTGCGTATGACGAAGGAATTGTACTTCACATCATCCCGCAACACGGAAATTAAAATTCTTTAGAATAATTTTTCCACCCATTTCACACCTTGTAGCCCCAATTTTTGGAGTATAATATTCTGAAACTCAGTGAAACTCGTACAAGTTTTGAAGAAAACACTAAGCGGATCTTTATCAATAAATTTAATTCCGAAATGCGTTTTTTTCTTAATCGATCCTCTGTAGTGTACCAAAACTAAAAAATTATCATAACTAGCCATTGTGACTTACACTGTCATCAGGATTTCATGTTCAGCTCCTATTTATATACGGTCTCATACTAAATCGAATTTATACATATAGTTCAATACATAATAAATTGACATTGTTCGATTCGATTTACCATAGCCACCTTCTTTATAAATCGAGTTTGTCTCCTTCAATTTACTAAGATCATGTAAATCGATTTGGTATACTTCGTTTTATTGTTGCATCATGTAAATCGAATAGGTCTGATTCGATTTACTCTGAATTTACCTAATTTGAGTATGTTCGATTCGATTTATAGTTGACACAACATTCTTATGTAAATCGATACACCCAAGTTAATTTACTACCATAATTTGAAAATTGAATTTGTCTAATTCAATTTATATAATTACATGTATGGGAACATCCACTTAATGTTTTTGGCTTTGAGCGATTCATGTAATATTTACATGGCTTTGATTTGTTTGTGTTTTATCCTTTAATTTTAGCAGTGATGATAAAAATGGGTTTTTATTAAAAATTCAAAGGCATAAGGAGTTTTTTTATCTAGTCTCTGAGTATTGCTTTGACACCCCCATCTTCTCCTTCCTTTGATCTTTGATCCAAAAAATGTTTCAGTTGAAGCATAGAAGATATTGGGATGTTCGATTTATGCTGATAAGATGAAAAGCTAACATGGCCACTGATTGGAGCCAGAAAATCAAAACTCACGTTGTTTTATTTTTGAGGGGCTTGCAAAAGTAAAAGAAAAGAAAAAAAAAAAAAAGAAAACTTTAATGAAGCATCGTGTTTGTTGACTCTGTAATGGGATTTCATTCTGAGAAGAAATCAGAAACCAGCTCGTTCATCGTTTAAAAAGTACAAGAGGCAAGTGAACATTGAACAGAGGGAGAAGCAGGAATTTTGCTCAAATGAAAATTAAAAATAAAAATGTTGATTTCTTTTTCTTTTCTTTTATTGGTGGTTAAAATTTAAATGCAGACCAAATATTTTAAAAATCATGCGCATCGTCATTTTGTTTTATGTTTCTTGCCTCAAGTCCTCTTGTTCATCCTTTGTGGAGAGACCTCATGTATTAGTGTGTGATAGGATATTAATACTAGCCATTGTAGCTCCCAAATTATATATGCCACCAGAGAGACAGCACCTATATATATATATATATATATAAAAGAATGCTTTTTATACTACTATTTTGCAAATTTATACTTTCAATAATTTTGAATAGAATGTCATCTTAATTAATTTAATCGTTGAATTGTAATAACATATCATTCTTTTTTTAAAAAAAAAGACATTGTTAAGAATATAATCAAATAGTTTACTTTGCATATATAAATATATATAAAATTTTTCTTTTAATAATAATATAATAATATCAATAATACCAAGAACAAAAATAATAATAACTATGGTAATATCAACAATACAGTTTAATAGTTATTTTTATTCAAAACAATAATATTTTCTTATAAAATTTAGACATTTTATAAATTTATACTCTCATATAATTCATAGACCAATTAAAACTTAGTCATTCTTTGAGTCAGGTTTATTTTTGTGGACCTTGAACCAAGTCCAAAAGAAAAAGAAATAAAAAAACAAATTATTCATTAAATTAATAAATTTTATTGCTTCATCTGCCTCAGCTATTTTATTTTGTCGAAAAAATAAAAAAGTTTAATTTTCTTTATTTTGTTTAAAATTTAATTCTATTTTTGGTCATTATTTAGCTATCAATATTTAAAGATATGAGATAAAGTATGTTGTTAGATTACTAGACTAAAGAAACTAGACTAAAGGAATTAAGTTTATGGTTAAATAATAACTAAAAACAATAAATTTTAGTGATCCGTTAACATTTTTTCTAATAAGAATAGTAGCATAGTTTAATAAAATAAAGTGAATAATTGTAGAACAATTTTATAACAACATGTGATATATTTAATAAAAAATTGTTTACACATATTTCATATTTATCTATTTCGTAATTTAAAATATATATTACAAATACTTAACTAATATTTCCCAATTAATAATAAATAGTATACGCAACTATTAAAACTACTCTCATCACTCTAATGAAATTTTTATTTTCGAAATACATTTTGTCTAATTAAACAATAATTTTTTTTGAAAAAAATAACTTTAATAATTTGAGAAAACATTTTATTAAGAAGAGTTAGATAACACCTTATATTAGATTAATTTTTTTTTCTTAAAAAAATAGCAATTATTTGATGTTTGTCTTTATCCAATTACATATAAAGTCCATATATATGGAGGATTTTTTAAAAAATGTAATTATGAATGTACCCTGTTATACATACAGCACTCACCCACCTAATAAAATCATTCATGATTCATGATTATTATTGTTGCCACTTATCCTTTTCTTACACAGGACAATTAAAATTTGGTTACTCTTGGCCACTATATTTTTGGCGACCAAAAAACTCCCTATATATATATAGTTTGTATAATGCTAATTATTTTAAATGTCTATAAAACCTATCAAACGATATATGAATAATGTGAACTTATTATAATATGAAATTTCGATCTAACAATTAGTTTGTGAAAAGTCTTTTCAAGGTGAAAATTTATTGAGTGTTATAAGAATTGAAGTTGACTTTCGCTAAATGTAAGAGTATTCCTCGTTTATATATATTATATCATTTTCATGAAATGTATTATGTATAAAAATTGGTAAAATATAAGGTACAGATCAAAGTTTAAAGATATGCTATGTGACAAAATATGAACCATACATTTTAAAGCCACACTTTTCACTTAAAATCGTAACTCTTCACAAAGAAAAGCGTCACCTAATGGAAAAAAGTAAATTAGAAGATTTAAGAGAAGAAATAATTAAATTATCAAAATTAATAGATCAAAAATTAATGATTTTAACCAATGTTAATTGTAATGACACCGAATTCTTAAAATCAATACAAAACGATTTTTCTCAAAATCTTTATTTTACTATAAGTTTTATTGAAGGACTTCAAAAACCTGAAAAAACTTATTTTTCACACGGAACTTCTAAAAAATGCTACCATGGAAATGATTCCCCACATCTTTATCATACTTTTAACCCACAATTAAATTCTATAGTAGATATGCTTGAAGAAATATTAATATCCATAAAATTTCAAAGAAATAAGAAAAAAGAGAATCCCAAAGAAGAAAAATTCCAAAATATAATTAACATAACAGACTTAAAAGTAAAACCACCATTGAAATTATGAATATTGAAGAAAAATTAGAAGAAGTTACAATGCTTTTTAAACAATTAAAAATGGCTCAAGAAAATAATATTATGGAACATGGTTTTCAAATAGAAGAAGAATTAGTAAATTCTGAAAATATAGAAAATGAAGAACACATTCTAGATTATTCAAGTGACGAAGAACCAGCAATTCCAATACAAGTAAAAAATGAAGCTGGAACATCTAAGGATAATCAATCTCAATTTAAATGGGAAACAGGTTTTGATAATTATGCTTTTAAAAAAGGGTTTACAAATAAAGATTCAAAATATACAAAAATACCATCAAAATATGTTCCTAAAATCCAGGAAATGGAAGGAGAAAGAATGCTCAATTTAGACTGTAAAAAGAACGAAAAAGAAATTTTCGAAAATTGGTTGAATTCCTTTTTATTAGAAGCCTTTACTAATCCAAAACTTAGTGAATTGTCTGGAAGAGATATTTGGAATTACATAGGGTTTCATACTAAAGGAACTATAAGAGATTATATGACATCAATAGAAAACTAAATAATAGAAGAATTAGCAACAAAAACTACAGCTTATGATAAGATATTATATATAATGATGATTCTATATAAAGAATTTTTTGAAAAAAATATTATAGATCATAGACAAGAAGTTTATAATAAAGAATATCAAGAAGCAAAAAACCATTTAGCTAATATTCAGATATATGATCTATGTAATGTGGAGTCTTATATATGTGAATATAGAATACATTATTACAAATTAAAAGAAGAAGATAAAAATCATTATCTTAGTATGTATATAACAAAACTTCCATATCCTGCTAATGAATTTATAATGGAAAGATTTATAAGAGAAATAAATAGAGGAACAATTGAAAATAACTTTGGTGGAGCAATCTCTGCAATAAGAGAGGAAATAAAAGAACGTTGTATGCAAGAAGCAACTCAAAAAAGATTTGCAAATATAATTAGAATTTGCTGTCAAGATAATGAAGAGATACCTCAAAAATATGGTCTTAATAAAAATTTTCAAAGAAAAAAAAAATATCAATTTAGAAAAAGAAAATACTATCCAAACTGGAGAAAAAAGAGATATTTTAGAAAGAAAATAATAATAAAAACAAAAGACAAAGAAATAACTATTGCCCGAATAAAAAAGAAAATTGTAAATGTTGGTATTGCCAAGAAGAAGGACACTATGAAAATGAATGTCCGAAAAAGAAGGATAAAAAGGATCTTACTAAACAAATAGAAATTGCTAAGTCTTGTTTCATGGAACCTTTAGAGGAATCTGATGATAACTTAGACTATATTTTTGAATATGTCTCGGAAACAGACTCAGAGACTGAGTAATAATGCTACATTTATTACTATAAAAATAACAGAAAAGTTTATAAATGCTTTCATAGATTCTGGAGCAATACAATGCTTTGCTAGTTCAAACATAAAACTTGATTGGAAAAAATTAAAAAAACCATTAAGAGTTAGAATAGCTGACAAATCAATACATAAAATTGACCAAAAAGCAGAGATGGTTGAAATTTTTATTCAAAATTATAGGTTCATTGTTCCATCTATATATATGTTAGATTCTGGAATGGATTTTATCATAGGAAATAATTTTTTAAAGCTATATCATCCATTCATTCAAGAATTAACATATATAGTTTTAAAAGCTCCACACGATTCTTCAATAAATCAAAAATCAAAACGTATAAAAATACCGACTACTACTATAGATAAGATCTTAAAATTTAAAATATTTTCTATATTAGAGACATGTTATTTAAATTTATACTTTCAGATAAATATCCCAAAAAATAATCTTGAAATAAAGATAGAAGAACTTTTGGATGAAATTTGTGCTGAAAATCCTTTAGATATTAAAAATACAAATAACGAATTAGTAAGTATTAAATTAAAAAATCCTACAAAAGAGATAAATGTTCCAAATAAAATTCCTTATTCCGCAAGAGATAGAGAAAAGTTTTCACTAGAATGTAGAGATCTTTTGGAAAAAGGAATTATAAGATTAAGTAAAAGTCCTCATGCGGCTCCAGCCTTTTATGTCGAAAACAATAATGAAATTAAAAGGAAAAAACGAAGAATGGTTATTAACTATAAGAAGATGAATGAAGCAACTATTGGTGATGCTCATAAGCTTCCAAGAAAAGATTCTATTTTAGAAAAAATCAAAGGAGCAACTTGGTTTTCATCTCTCGATGCAAAATCAGGATATTGGCAACTTCGTTTAGACGAAGAAACAAAGAAATTAACTGCTTTTACTTGCCCAACAAAAGAATCAACAAGTGTGTTGCTCTATGAATGGAATGTATTACCATTCGGATTAAAACAAGCCCCAGGTATTTATCAAAGATTTATGAAAGAAAATCTAAAAGAGTTAAATGAATTTGTTTTAGTGTACATTGATGATATACTAATTTTTACAAAACAGGATAGAGAAGATCATCTTCAAAAATTATTAATAGTTTTAGAAAGATGTAAAGAAAAAGGATTAGTTCTTAGCAAAAAGAAAGCAAGAATAGCAAAACAAGAAATAGAGTTTCTTGGATTAATTCTATCCACTCAAGGAAAGCTAAAACTTCAGCCAAATGTCCTAGAAAAGGTAAATTTATTTCCTAATAAAATAGAAGATAGAAAACAATTACAAAGATTTTTAGGGTGTATAAATTATATTTCTGATCAAAGATTTTTAAAGAATATAACAGAATACACTAAAAGCTTATTTCCAAAAATAAGTACTAAAAAAGAATGGAAATGGGATGAAAAAGATAGTATGCAAATTCAAAGGATTAAAGAATTATGTGAAAAACTTCCAGAACTTTATATTCCAGAAGAAAATGACTACTTAATAGTAGAAACAGATGCTTCAGACATAACCTGGTCAGGATGTCTAAAAGCTAAGAAAGCTATAAAAAGTTTGGAACAAGAAAAAGAATCACTAGATTCTAAAGATTCTCCAAAGGAATTACTTTGCAGGTATATTTCAGGGACTTTTACTCCAACAGAACAGAGATATACCACTCATGAAAAGGAAACTCTAGCAGCAATTAAATCTCTTAAGAAATGGAAAATTGATTTACTACCCAGAGAATTTACATTAAGGACAGATTCAAGTTACCTAACAGGTTTCATACGATATAATTTAAAAGTTGATTATAATCATGGACGATTGGTAAGATGGCAATTATTTTTGTTACAATATCCAATAAAAATTGAATATATTAAGGGTGACAAAAATGTTATTGCAGATACATTAACAAGAGAATAGAGTTCGTCTACAACGCATTAGATCAAGAAATTCAAAAATATGAGCAAGAACTCAAAAAATGCAAGCATTGTCAGCAAATAAGGACACAGATCCAATCTCTCAAGAAGGCCGTCGAAGCAATGAAATCAACACAACAAGCAAAACCATCAGAGTTCAGCCAGCTAAGCGTGGTGGACAAATCAGGTGAAGAAAAAATTTCAGAAAATAAAACAATTGCTAAAATCATTAAAAAATCCACCCAAGATAAAAAATATTATGTAATTTATAATGGCCCCATGAAAGGAGTATATGATGCCTGGAAAAAAGCAGCACCATTCACACATCAATCAAGGATAATTCATAAAGGAGAGTTTCTAACACTGGAAGAGGCAAAGGAATCCTTCAGGGAATATAAAGCTCTCCATCTAGAGCAAACCTTAAAAAGAGCAGATAAAGCTCCAATTCAAACCCAGAGAACAGGGATAATGAGAAACATTCCATAAGGGCTGAAATCAAGGAAAAGAAAAGGGTCTGTAGATCAAATCTCAGAGAAACCCTTAACATAGTCCTGAATTGGACTGAAGAAAAAAGGACAATTTTGGGATATTATCCTATTGCCAAAGAATAGCTAACAAAGCTGGTTATATTCCCAGATGCTTTCCCATCTGACACCTATCAGTTTTTCCAATATGGATTAATTGATACAATTTTAATTTTTAATGATCTAAAAATTATTAGTGAGTTTCCTGCAGGATTCATTGATGCAGTAAAGAGATTTAAAAATATGATTGACAATGTAAATCCAAGGGATATATCCCTAAAATTTACAAACAGTCAACCTATTTTTAATGAAGAAGAAGAATGCTTGGTTCCAGCACACCAAGTAATATTCATGTCCGTCTTCCCAGGAAATTTTCAACCAATTGATCAGATTCAAGATTTAACGATTTACAGTTATGAAGGAAGGTTAGCCAGCACATTAGTAAGGATCTTTGAAAGAACTCAAAAAATAACGAAGGAATCTCACACAAGGATTAATTATAAAAGTAGAAATACTCTGCTTGTGTCCAGTAAAAGAAATGAAATTGAAGAAAGAGAGATGAGACTCTTGGTGGAATTTGAATCAGCATTCTACAACTTATCTGGACTTTTAGAAAAGCTCCCTGAAGGGATAAAGAGGAATCTCTGCTATTTGATAAAAGACAGAGAAGACCACAAGTGCTAGCTATGTGCCTCAGAGATATCTGAAGAAAGCAATAATGAAACGGAATCACCTCACATGATGAAGGAACGAGACAATGCATCTGAGGGTCACATGATAAAAGAGGAGGACAGTGCATCTAAAGCATCTCTCAACATTATTGCATAGTGACGTAAGCACTTAGGTCATAGAGCACCAACAATGTAGCTGGTGCAAAAGAACAAACAATGACGTAAGCAATGACGTCATAAGAAGGGTAAGGATGGGAATTGTCCATCAAACCCAACTATTATAAATAGGTTGCTTAAGCAATTGTAGAAGCATCAGACAATAGAAAGCAGGAGGCTAAGAGTACTCATATGCTAGAAGAGCAAGGAGGAAGCTGCCAAGGCGATTCTATAGTCTGAGGAAGAATTCCCTTAGAGAAAATAATTCTAAACTCCCCTCTGGAGTTAGTATCTACAATCTCCCCTCTGGAGATAAAAACACCTTATGTAAAAGATACTAAATAAAGGAAGTTTTTCTCCAGAAAGGTACATCTTCATCCTAGTCTTTCAATTATGAATTATTTAGAAAGCTTAGAATTAACAGAAGAATCTGATTATTATAGATTAACTGCTTTATTAGATAATGAAAAATAGGCTGTTCTAAAAACAGAATTAAATCTCAAATCAAATGAAAATTTTAATAAACAAAATCTCTTAAAAGAAGTTTTTAATAGAAAAAATATAATATACTATGAAAAAATTCAACTTGAAACCCCTATAAAGATAAAATCCGCCAATGGAGAACTTGAAATAGCTTTAATAAATGATGAAGAATTGAGTAAACAGATTGAGAAAATTAAGGATCAACAAAAAAGATCTAAAATTGGATGGATTCATATTAGTACTATACAAGTCTTAATCAAATCTACATATATGAAAGGAATTAATTCACCAATAAGCTTAGCAATCTGTGACAAAAGAATTACTGATGACCCAATAGATCAAATAATCGGAATTGTTCATGGAAACTTGGCAAATGTAAATGTTAAATTCAACACCCATCTTGGATATGCTATACCTTTATCAACTGAAAACCTTGGTAGATCTATAAGTTTGGCCTATAAATTTCACAGAAAGAATCTAATGGAACAAGATGATGAACCATTTTCGATTACATATGCTATAAATTATGCTTTAACAAATAGCCATCATAGTATAATATTTAAAAACAGAGAAAGAATTTATGTCGATGAATTATTTCAGAAAATTGTAAAAACAGAAATACCAAAATATAAAGCTATTGAAAACCCAGTTCTATTATTAAAAGAACCATCAGGAAAATTAGTTTCATCGAATTTTCAAATAAGAGAATCTAAAATTAATAGCCCTTTAAGTTTATCTAAGTTAAAAATTAAAGAAGAAAATTCTGAAATAAAAGAATTAACAAAAAAGGTCGAAAAGTTAAATGAAACTCTAAATACTAAATTATGACAATAAATAAAGAAGAAATATATGTAACTTATCAAGACAAGAAACAAGAGCTCTTTGAAAGAAAAAATCGTTTAAATTATTTACAGTTTTCTGAAATAAATCAAAGAGCATTTAAAGCTCTAAAAATAATCTATGACAAGTTGAAAAGAGAAGTTGAAGAGCTAGAAAAATTAATAGAATCTCTAGAAAATAGTGATGAATCGATGATAGAATTTGCAGAAATTTTAAGATAAATAATGAAGCATACAAAGATTGAAAAACCAGAAAATAAAATAAAAAGAAAAAGGGCGAAAAAATTAAAAAGTAAAATAAAGGAGTATAAAAGGGAATTAAATAATTTTCAGTTCGAAATTAATGACCTTATAATAAAAAGGATAGAAATAAGAATAAATATAAATAAGTTGGAGTTAAACTTAAAAAATTTATAATAAATGCCTGAAAAATAATATTATGACTTAAAAGAATTAAAATTGTTGAAAGAAAAAATGGAGAACGAAGTCGAAAAATTAAAAAGATATTTAGAAACAACAAAAAGTGTAGAAATAAAAGAAGTTTTTGAGGATTTGAGAAATTATATTAAAGAAAAAGACAAACAGATAAAAGATTTTATATACAATAATCCATGCAAAAAAGAATATTATAAACTAAAACAAGATTGAAAAATGAAATCAGAATTATAAAAACTAGTAATAGTAGAAATAGTCAATACTTTTATAAATTTATATGAAAGAGTTAATAGAAATTTTGAAAAAGAAATTAAAAGAAAAAACGACTTTTAAAAATTGGTATCAGAGCCAGGTTAACGATTAAGGGTAACACTTTCTCTTTAAGCAACACTTTTTAGTGACACGCTTTTCAGCCATAAAAGACAAAAATCTGTATATATCCATTTGTACACTAGATGGACCCATAAAAATTATTACGCATGCAAATTAAAGGTTAATATAAACGAATTTGGATCCTCTAAAGTTTGAATTTCACTTTAGAGAGTAAAGTGTGATCTCTTCCCCTTGAATAGTTTCTCTTTCATATTTATTATTGGTCCCACCTATGAAATCAATGGTGAGAGATCACACTTTATTCTCTAAAGTGAAATTCAAACTTTAGAGGATCTAAATCCAATATAAACAAATACGTAATAGGACTCAATAATCTAAATTCCTCATCATTATAACGTTTACAGCGCATTCATAAGGTTTGATTCTTAAGAAGAAGAAATTGAAAAGTCCGTTGCATATCTACCATAAATGCTGTCGTCTTATAGAGAGACCCGGACTAAGACATGCATTTTCTTTTAACCATATTGACACTAAAGTGGATTTTTCCGATAGAGTACGCTAGAAAATCAATTAAGGTCCAGCTAATTTTTACCAATTTTTTAATGAATTAGATCTCAAAACTAGTCTTTTAATAATGATAAGTTAATATATATGAATATTTCTTCTGCTAAATATTATGGTCTTTTATTTTCATACTAAATAAATATTTTTTAATGTATTTTTTAAATTTTTTGTATTACAAATATGGATATTTCTATTTTTTTAAGAATTATATGGTTTTTTTTCAAATCCTATAGCTAGACATTTCTTTTGTCAAGTATTAGGATTTTTTTTAATATTAAATGAATGTTTTTTTTTTATATATTTTTGCAATTGTTCAAAAACAGCCCGTGCTCCACCACTCCTTTCTTGAACAATTCTTGAAACTGAACCAGATTGTACTTTCCGCAAAACTGCACCACCTCCATTGGCATCGCAAGGTCGCTCCTCCGAGTCCTGACACGAATTTTGTTTCATCGACCACCACAATGAACTTGTCGAAGGTGGCCTTCAGCAGGGAAGAGCGCCGCCGCAGCCTTTTACAAGGTTGAGGTCGGGTCCACCTCATCGGCGTCGTCGATGACAAGATCGAGGCGGGAATTGTCGTCGAGGACAAAGAGCGGGATTCCGAGAGAACGTGCATGTTCCTTAATGGGCTTGAAGGTAGGGACGCCGATGATGTTGGAGAGAGTTGACCGGTGGAGAGAAGATGACCAAGCTTGGCAACAACGAAGTAACAGTGGAGCCGGTGCCGAGGCCAAGGACCATGCCGGACTTGACGTACTCGACGACTTTGTTGGCAGCAAACTTCTTGAGGTCGTCTTGCGTGAGGGCAGGGGGTAGAGAGGGCCTGACGGTGAGGGAGAGAATCTGTGTTGTTGTTGGGGTGTGTAGGTTAATATGGAAGAGATGGAGAAAGTTTTTATAGTTTTTAATTAGATTTACTTAATCAGTTTCTAATTATTTAAATTTTGAATTTAAAATTAATTATTAATAATTATAATTAATTGAGTTGTTCAATTCTTAGTTAGTTACACACTTGGTTTCCTATACTTTTCCTTCTCGATAAAAAGACATTTCGACTGCTAATTGTTATAACTATAGAAATAATATTTCAACTACAGAAATAGAGATGGGCAAGCTAAAATCGAAAAGAAGATGATGTGAAGAACATCGAAACCGAAAAGTATTTATTGTCCTTTCTTGAACATCAAGACTTATTCTTCGACCTTCAAGTTGAGTGAAAAACAATGGTGCAAAAATTGAGGAGCAAGTTGAAGAAAACATAGAACTTGAAGATAAAAAAAAACGTGAATATCAAAATTTGAGAGTCAAGATTTTTCATAGTCAAGGCAAGGTCATGACTTGAGAAAAAGGAAGAAGTAAGATCGTGGGTTAGATTTTTTATGATAAGTTTATCTTCATGGTTTATAAATAAGAGAAGCTCAGACAAGTTCTGGAACTTCAATAAAAAAACACTAGATCATCACACAAAAACTCTGCAAAAATTTTCAGTCCATGCAACACAACAAAAAATCATGGAGTGCAAGTGCATGTGAGGTTAGGAGTATACTTTTATTTTATTTTTCTTTTTTTCTTTTTGTTTTATTTCATTTTTTTTCATTTCTTTGCTTTAAGTATTTCATTGTTATTTTGCTTTTTTTTCAATTTCAAATTTACTCTTTTATTTATTTAAAGCTTTCATTTATTTTTTGTACTTCTTTTTATTTGCTACAATTTATCACCAATATTCCAACGCAGTTTGTTTTTACACAAACATTCGACACAAATTCTAAGTAATTTCCGGGTTGAGCCCACTCTTTTTCAGGAGTCGTATATGCTCCCTGAACTAAGATCTTGATACAAGTTTGATTCAAACCTTGTTGAGGTTATCAAAAATCAAGTGAAATAAATTGGCACGTCCGGTGAGACCCTGAGTTAAGTAACGTGTCAAAATTTGTATGCGATTACGCAATGGCAAGTTAATAATGTCTGATAGAGCCTCTAGTTTGACGGATACGTCAAATAATGACTCTAGTGAAAATACAAGAGGCCCAGAGACAGAGGCTGGCCCATCAAATCGAACGACAAACTCTGTTATCACAGAAAAAATTTCGTCAACTATGCCCGCTATATGGCCCCTATATGGGTTGCCCCCAAATTACTCCCTACCATTGGAGAATCCCAACATGGGATAGATAGGAGGTACAACAACTTCAAGGAACAATCCTTGTATATAATCCCACGCCAATGGGTATGCCAGCCAATTATAGCCCTAATATGGAAAATTATAATGTTTATCAGTACTTGATGAATAATTCCCCATATTTAGGGTCAGTGTCCATGTCCCTGCAACATAATATAGTGATGTCAAATGTCATTTCGACACAATTCACAGGGACAACTCTAGTAAGGTTGTTAGTTGGTGAAGGACGTGCCTCTATATTTCCAGAGGTGTCAAGACAAGTTCCTGTCAAAACCACGTCTCCTAACGCGGTCAAATTTTTGGCTGTGTTTAGACAACAAATTGAGGATAACCATCATGATTTATTCAATATGCTTACATAGCAGATGGCTATCGTTTTAAATTCTATAATGAAAAATAATAATGCAAGGATAGAGCAGATAGCTCGATGTATCGATGATATTGAAAAAGTAGTCAATCGACTGTTTGTACCACAAATAGGGGAAATCCATGCAAAAAAAAAATTTCAAGCAATTCTAAATAGAGTACATGGTTGAAATAGGGTTTTAAACAATGTTAGAGTAGACAATGCTGCTCAAGCTTATTGTTAGAATATAACTGTTCCGAG
Organism: Arachis hypogaea; assembly: GCF_003086295.3. Taxonomy (NCBI): domain Eukaryota; kingdom Viridiplantae; phylum Streptophyta; class Magnoliopsida; order Fabales; family Fabaceae; genus Arachis; species Arachis hypogaea. The sequence continues at coordinate 27,935,770 of NC_092046.1, forward strand.
GGTTACCTGAAACTGGAGGTCGATCTCGGATGAGATTTCCTGTACTGGTCAGAGATAGCGTGTCCGGCCGGCCTGTGGCGGCCAGAGCTGTTGTGTCCGACTTGTTGGACTTGCTGCACTGCTGATCCTTGGCCACCGGAGGGTGGGGGGTACCTGCAAGAGACTCCGATGCTTAAGTTAGCATGGGTATTAGACAGGTTTTTTAGTAGAATCAGAGTATGAGTTATACCTGGGTGCTCCAGTGTATTTATAGTAGTGTGGGCTGACCTTTCTGATAAGATAAGTTAGTTATCTTATCTTATCTTATCCTGTTTTGGATGAAGTCAGCTTATCTTCAAGGGAACCGCCTTTATCTCTGTAGGCTGGGATTTGCCTTTGAATTTAGGTCGTGTTCCTCTATTTGGGCCCTTTATTGGGCTTTCCTGTCGATTTGGCCGAGCTCTTTTAGAAGAGGTCGGGTAGTCTGACCTGAAGAGGTTGGTCGCTTTATCGCCAATCATCCCGGGTTGGGTAGCTTGACCCAGGGTATGAACAGTGCCCCTGCTTGAGTTCGATCTTCTTTTTTGAGGTCGAGTCCTTTTGACTTCGATCTTTAGTGAAACCAAGTTCGAGCATTTTGTCGATTTCTTCCTTTTGTAGACTCTTTTTGAATGTAGAACGTTTTCCTCTAAAGGCGCGCGCTTTTATATCAGCGCTTTTTTGGGAACGCAAGCGGTTTTAATATCCGCATTTAATTGGCATTTAATTGCCCCATTCTCCCTTGGCTTTTATTTTGAATTTCTCAATCAAAAGACGGTTTCTCTTCTTCGCTTCTTCTTCGTAACTTCTTTCTCACTTTCAACTCTTTGATTTTTCTGAAGCCTCCGCCTGTAGCTTTCGCGTTTCAGCCCAGTGACGTTGCTTTGTGACTTTGCTTTTTCGTGGGGGAAGGGGTGATTCTGGATTTTGCCTTCTGCTTTTCTGCCTTTCTTTGCAGCTTTCTCATTTCCAGGTTTGGTTCTTCTTTCTTTTCTTCTTCTACGCCATTTTGTGTCTGTTTTGAGAAAGTTTTTTGGGAGAAGTTTGGATCTTTCTACTTTTCGCTGTGCCTGATTACTGTGTGTTTCGTAATTTCTTCGTCTTTTGCATGGTCTTTGTTGCTTGATGCCTTTAGGGTTTTTGCATGTTGCAAAATGCTTTTGATTTTGAAGCTTTGGAATGATAGTTTTGTTTGATTCTGAAAAAAGGTCGCATTTTTTATGATTTTTGCCTGGTATGTTTGCTGTTGTTTCTTGCTGATAGACTGTAGGAAGATGATTTTCTGTTTTTTTTGTGTTTTGTCTTTCTCCTGTGAAAAATGCTTGCTGTTTGAGGTCTTCCATTCTTGTTTGCGAGACGCCGAGACGTAAGTAGATTTTCCTTGATACCTCGCTTTGTTACTGCCTCCAAAGGATGCCCCAGGAGTTTTAGTTTGAGTCTTGGGGTTTCCTTTTCTGTGTATTCTCCCATCGAGATGTTTTTGAGTAATCCGTTCTTCTTTTCTTTTGTAGGGTTTAGTTGGCCTCATGTCTTCCCGAAATAACGTTGTAGAGATGCCTTCCCGGGTTCCTGAGGGTATAGCCGATTGGGTGGACTCGATGGTTCTTATGTGTGTCTCTCTGGTTGATTCTGAGTTTTGTGCACAGCTTAGACAGTTTCATAGTGTTTGTAGTAATTCCAGTGATGAGAAGAACTATGAGCTTGTCCCTCCCTCTTCTGATGAGAGAGTCTGCTTTTCTACTCGGGTTGTTGATGATCGCCCCTTCTTTTATGTTTATGATTTTTTCTTCGGTCCGCTGGGTATCATCCTTCCTTTTACTCAATTTGAAACCGATCTGTTATGGTCCTGTAATGTTGCCCCCTTTCAACTTCACCCCAATTCCTGGGGTTTCATAAAAATTTTCCAATTGTTGTGTAATGGTTTTGGTATTCCTGCTTCCCAATCTCTCTTTTTCTATCTGTTTGTCTTGACTAAGCCCGGTGTGGTAAAAAAGAAGTCGGCTTGGGTCTCCTTCCATTCCACCCAGGGAAAGAAGGTATTTTCCATGTTTGACGAGTCGTTCCGTGATTTTAAAAACTACTTTTTCAAAGTCCGAGTTGTTGAAGGAGCTCGGCCCTTTTTTTTGGATGAAAATGACAAACCTGCTTTTCCCTTGGAATGGCAAAAAGATGTGAGGGTCTCCAGATATGCGTAGGAAATATTGGATGAGGCTGAACGAGCCTTTGTGACTGTCTTGGAAGAACGCTGGGGTCATCCTCCCCATCTCGACACAAAGAAATTTCTAACCAATCCTTCTCTTCTTCAAACTGAACTGGGTATCTTGTGTTTATCTGTTTATGTTGCTTGTAGCTGTCTTTCCGACTTATCCGACTTGTAGCTTAATTTCTATTTTATTTGCAGAGGCAATGAAGAATAATGAAGCTATGAAAGCTTTTAAGAGGGCGCAGAGGGCGACTGCTGCCAGGAATATTGCGGCCAAGGCGGCTGGGGAGGGATCCTCCCAAATGCACGAGAAGCCATCAGTGCCGAGTTCTCCTGGGGTGAAGAAGGTGGTCCCTACACCCCGAGTCCATTTGGTGGATCCTCACCCTACTTCTACCGCTCCATCTGTTGCTCCTCCTAATAAAAAACAAAAAACAGCCGAGCCCTTTGACCTCGATGCTCCTGATTTTAATGCCATTGAGTTTGTGGATCAGCAAATCGGTCCCTACGGCTCCCTCTCTACGGATGATGTGTCCATCCTCCATCACTTGGAATTTATGGCCCGAAATCACGTAAAGATGGCGTATATGGCGGCTGCCATATATCGGACTGCTCAGAATCTCCCTCTCCATGCCACTAAAGCGTTTGTGGAGGAGGTAAAACAAGAGTTTAATCGGATGAGAGAGTTGAAGGAGGAACTTGAGATAAAGGTAGCCAAGCTGGAGAAGGACTTAGAGAACGAGAAGGCGAGTTCTCAATCACTGGCAGCTTCTTTGAGGTTGGCTGAGGACACAGCCATGATGCACAAGGATAGTTACGTTACATCCTATTGGGAGATGTTGCGTCTGAGGGAGGAGCTCGACAATGTCTGGGAAGATTATTCTGAGCTTCAAAGTCATCTCGTTGGCAGTGTGACTGCTGCTTACGAGAACTTGAAGGAGCAAGTTCGGGTTATTGCTCCCTAGGCCGATCTCACTCCCTTTAGCCTGGACAACATTGTCAGGGATGGCAAGATTGTCCCTGATGATGGGGATGATGATGATGAGGTCGATTCCCTCCCTGTGTCTTCTGCCAAGGTGTCAGCGCCTACTGTTCCTCCTACCAAGGTCGACCCTCCCACTTCTGATCGTGACTGTCAGATTTTAAACCGGGACGATGGTACTGTGGATGTTGTTCCTCTCCAGGCTCGCCCTCCTTCTCCTCAGACTGATGCTGCTAAGAAGCCTTCTGACCTTTAGCTGATTTACTTTGGATATTTTTGTAGTTGGCCCGGCTTGTGGGCTTTAAAACTCTTTGGTTTATTTTGTTGACACTCTTTCTGGTTGCTTGTTTAGCAACATTATTTAAAAACACAACGAATAGCTTCTGGGCTTTTGGGTCTGACCCTGAGGCTTTTATGTCACACTTGCTTGCGCCTGTCTTAGCTTCTTTGAGGGCTTGTTTGCTTAGCTTCTTTGAACTGGTTTGTTGTCGATGCGTGGATCCGATTTAGCAATCCATGCCCGACTTCTTTGCCCTTTTCCAAGTAGTTGACCGATGTCAATCTTTTTCAATTATTTAAAGTAATCTTCTTTTTTGGACCTTGGTCAGGTCTCTTTTAGAGATTACTTTTATAACCGGTTTGTGGGAGACTGACCTCTTTATGTCGATTTCTTCTAAGTTACTTCGTAATCCTCTTTCTTGGACCTTTGTCAGGTCTCTTTCAGGGATTACTTTTATAACTTTCCGTTGTAGGAGACCGACTTCTTTATGTCGATCTCTTCTAAGTTACTTCGTAATCCTCTTTCTTGGACCTTTGTCAGGTCTCTTTCAGGGATTACTTTTATAACTTTCCGTTGTAGGAGACCGACTTCTTTATGTCGATCTCTTCTAAGTTACTTCGTAATCCTCTTTCTTGGACCTTGGTCAGGTCTCTTTCAGGGATTACTTTTATAACTTTCCGTATTTAGGAGACCGACTTCGTTAGGTCGATCTCTCTTTCTAGGTTATTTTTGTAATCCTCTTTCTTGGACCTTTGTCAGGTCTCTTTCAGGGATTACTTTTATAAATTTTTTATTTTGGGCTGACTTTGTTAGGTCGAGCCCTTCTAAGTTAAAGTAATCCTCTTTAATAGGGTTGGCCAGACCTCTTTCCAGGGTTTACTTATAACTTGGGTTGACTTGGTCCGACTTCTGGACGTCGGCCAGTCTTTAAGTTATTATTTTAGCTATCCGTAAGACCTCGTCAGGTTCTTTTTTGGATTGCTTTCGATAACTTCTTACATTATTCTGTGTTCATCTTTGCCGATTTGTAGAAAGTGGTTGGCATCTTTGGATCGTCCTTTGGGTGAATCGCGCTTTCACCTTTATCGGACGGTTTATTTTTATCGTGGTCGTGCAGTGAAATTGTTTTTCACTTTCTGCCGACCTGTCGCTTTATAATCGGACGACGAATTCTTCAGATTAATGCGTCTTGAATTCTTTGTAGAATATCTAAATAAACTTTATTCAAAGTAAAAGTGCAAATATATACATGTGGGAATTTTATCATCCCTTTAAGTCGGATAGTGTTTGGGTCTCAGCTTGGTGCCTCATTAAAAAACCTTTTCAGGAAAAAGAGTGCATCCAATAATGAGATCTGTTACCTTCCTAACTGTAGTACCTTCTTAGGTTGCAAGCGTGCCATGATCTGGGAAGCTCTCGTCCATCGAGTTCGGACAGTCTGTAGTAGCCCTTCCCCAGTACTTCTACGACTCGGTAGGGTCCTTTCCAGTTTGCTGCCAGTTTTCCTTCTCCTGGTCGAGTTGTTCCGATATCATTTCGAATTAGGATGAGATCGTTTTCTGCGAAACTTCTAGGCACTACCCTTTGATTATATCTGGAAGCCATTCGGCGTTTTAGAGCTTCTTCCCTGATCCGAGCTCTTTCTTGGATTTCAGGTAGTAGGTCGAGCTCTTCCCTCTGAAGTTGGGAGTTTGCTCCCTCATTGTAATGAACTACTCTAGGCGATCCTTCCTCAATTTCTACTGGAATCATTGCCTCTATTCTGTATGCTAACCGGAAGGGGGATTCCTTCGTGGTGGAGTGTGGCGTCGTTCGATATGCCCATAGGACCTGTGGAAGCTCTTCTGCCCAAGCTCCTTTTGCATCTTGTAATCTCCGTTTTAATCCGACCAATATGACTTTGTTGGTAGCTTCGGCCTGTCCATTGGCTTGTGGATGTTCCACGGAGGTGTATTGATGTTTTATATTTAAGTCGTCTACTAGTTTTCTGAAGCCTGCATCTGTGAATTGAGTGCCATTGTCTGTGGTTATTGAATATGGAACCCCGAACCTTGTGACGATGTTTCTATATAGGAATTTCTGGCTTCTTTGAGCGGTGGCGTTGGCTAGGGGCTCTGCCTCGATCCACTTTGTAAAATAGTCTACCCCTACTATGAGAAATTTAACTTGTCCTGACCCCTGGGGGAAGGGGCCAAGAAGGTCGAGCCCCCACCTTGCAAACGACCAAGGGAAAGTTACGCTGATGAGCTCTTCTGGCGGGGCGATGTGAAAGTTGGCATGTTTCTGACATGGTGGGCATGTCTTTACAAATTCTGTAGCTTCTTTCTGTAGAGTTGGCCAGTAAAACCCCGCCTGGAGCACTTTTTTAGCGAGAGCTCGTGCTCCGAGATGATGGCCACAAATGCCGCCGTGTACTTCTTCTAACACTTCCTTTGTGTGGGAGGTCGGTACGCATTTCAGTAATGGTACTGAGATCCCTCTTTTGTACAGGGTGTTGTTTATAATGGTGTAGTACTGTGCCTCCCTTTTTAGCCTTTTTGCCTCTTTTTCTTCTGTGGGGAGTGTTCCTACTCTGAGGTAGTTAATTATAGGAGTCATCCATCCTTGGTCCTGGCTTGTTATGGCTAGGACTTTTTCCTCTTCCGAGATTGACGGGTTCTGTAACATTTCCTGGATGAGGCTTCTATTGTTGCCCCCTGGTTTGGTGCTGGCTAGTTTCGAGAGTACGTCAGCTCGGGAATTTTGTTCTCGGGGTATGTGGTATATCTTATATTCCCCGATTTGTCTGAGCTGTTGCTTGGTCTTATCCAAATACCTTTTCATGGTGGGATTTTTGGCTTGGTAGCTCCCTGTTATTTGTGATGTGACAACTTGTGAATCGCTGTAGATGTTGAGTTTCCGAGCTCCAACCTCTTCAGCCAGCTTCAAACCAGCTAGCAGTGCTTCATATTCTGCCTGGTTATTTGAAGCCGGGAACCCGAACTTGAGGGAGAGCTCAACTTGGGTTCCCTGGTTGCTTTCTATTATCACTCCTGCGCCGCTTCCAGTTTTATTTGAAGAACCGTCCACATAGAGATTCCACTCTGTGAGGGTTTCCAGGGCATCTGTGAATTCTGCGATAAAGTCGGCCAGATATTGTAACTTAATGGCCGTCCGAGCTTCATATTGGAGGTCGAACTCTGACAGCTTGACTGCCCATTATAGAATTCTACCTGCTAAATCTATTTTCTGCAATATTCCTTTCAAGGGCTGGCTAGTGCGAACTTTGATGGTGTGGGCCTGGAAGTAAGGGCGGAGTCGTCTTGATGTTAGAATGAGAGTATATGCAAATTTTTCTATTTTCTGATTGTTCAGCTCGGATCCCTGTAGTACTTTACTAATGAAGTAGACGGGTTGTCGTCCATTTTCGTCTTCTCTGACTAGTGCTAACGCTACTGCCCGGCTTCCTACTGCGAGATATAATATGAGTGGTTCTCCTTTTCGTGGTCGGGAGAGGATAGGTGGCTGTCCTAAGAACTTTTTAAAGTCTTGGAAGGCTTGCTCACATGCTGTCGTCCACTCGAACTGCCTTCCCTTTCTTAAAGTAGCATAGAAGGGGAGAGATCTTATCACGGCTCCTGCTAAGAATCGGGATAGGGCTGCCAATCTCCCGTTGAGTTGCTGTACTTCTTTGACACAGGTTGGGCTCTTCATGTTGAGTATGGCCTGACATTTGTCTGGATTTGCTTCAATTCCTCTTTGTGTGAGCATGAAACCTAAGAATTTGCCTGCTTCTACCGCAAAGGTGCATTTTGCTGGATTGAGTCGCATGCCATGCTTCCTTATGGTGTCGAATACTTGGGCCAGGTCGAACAATAGTGTCTCTTCACTTTGTGTTTTTATTAGCATGTCGTCCACGTAGACTTCCATGATCTTTCCAATGTGATCCGAGAAGACTTTATTCATTAGCCTTTGATAAGTAGCTCCTGCGTTCTTGAGACCGAAAGGCATCACAATGTAGCAGTAGTTTGCTTTCGGTGTTAGGAACGAGGTCTTTTCTTGATCTGGTGGGTACATGGAGATCTAGTTGTATCCCGAGTATGCATCCATAAATGAGAGATATTTATATCCGGAGGAAGCGTCTACCAGAGCGTCGATATTTGGGAGTGGGTAAGGGTCTTTTGGACAAGCCTTGTTGAGATCGATATAATCGGTACACATTCGCCACTTCCCATTTGATTTTTTCACCAAGACAACGTTGGCTAGCCATAGTGGGTATTTGACTTCTCTTATGAATCCTGCTTCCAGTAGTGCCTGGACTTGTTCTTCCACAGCTTGGGATCGCTTTGGCCCAAGTTTTCTTCGTCTCTGCTGTACCGGTCGAGATCCTGGATAGACCGCCAACTTATGACATATCAGCTTAGGGTCTATGCCTGGCATATCTGCGGCTTTCCATGCGAAGAGATCGACGTTATCTCGCAAGAATTGTATTAGTAATTCCTTTGGGTCCCTTTTTAGGATTGTGCCGATATTAGTTATTTTTCCGAGGTGTCCCCGATCTGAATCTTTTCTATCTCGCCCTTTGGCTGGGGACGAAGTTCTTCTCGTCGTTGAACTCCGCCCAGCTCGATTGTGTGGAACTCTTCTCCTTTGCCTCTGAGGTTTAGGCTTTCGTTGTAACAGCGACGTGCCATTTTTTGATCTGCTTTTATCGTGGCTATCCCCTTTGGTGTTGGAAATTTCATACATAGGTGTGGGGTCGCACCGAGTTGGTTGAGTGTTGTCTGACCTATGAGAGCATTGTAAGCTGAACTTACGTTGACCATGATGTAATCTATTTTGAGGGTCCTGGATTGGTTCCCTTTTCCAAAGGTTGTATGTAGTGGTATGTATCCTAGTGGTTGAACCGGGGTGTCTCCTAGTCCAAACAGACTGTTTGGATATGCTTGAAGTTCTTTTTCTTCTAAGCCAAGTTTATCAAAGGCTGTTTTGAATAAGATATCGACAGAACTCCCTTGGTCTATTAAGGTGCGGTGTAGGTTGGCGTTTGCTAATATGATGGTGATGACCATGGGATCGTCGTGTCCTGCGATGACGCCGGATGCGTCCTCTCTAGTAAATGTTATTGCCGGGATATTGAGTGCTTCTTCCTTTCCTTCGACATGATATACTTCTTTGAGATATCTTTTGCGAGAGGATTTGGAGATCCCACCTACTGTGAATCCGCCATGTATCATGTGGACATGTCTTTCTGGTGTCCGAGGTGATCGTTCTGTTCGTTCGGTATCTTCATTCCTTCGTCTCTTTCTTTGATCATCATCTCGGGTGGCCAGGAATCGATCTAACTTTCCTTCTCTCACCAATTTTTCTATGATATTTTTTAAGTCGAAACATTCGTTTGTGGAGTGTCCTCAGACTCGATGGTATTCACAATATTCCTTCCGGTTTCCTCCTCCCTTTTTGCCTTTGAGTGGCCGTGCTGGGGGATTTTTTCTGTATGGCAGACTTCTTTGTATATCTCGACCAAGGATGCCCTGAGAGGAGTGTAATTATGGTACTTTTTGATTTTCTCCCCTTGTCGATCTTCTTTCCTCTTGGATTCCTTGTCTCTATCTCGGTAAGAGGTCCCTGATTTTGAGGTCTCTCCTAACCGAGCGTTTTCTTCCATGTTGATGTATTTTTCTGCTCGTGCCTGCACTTCATCCAAGGAGGTCGGGTACTTTTTTGATATAGATTGGCTGAAGGGTCCTTCTCGTAGGCCGTTGATGAGTCCCATGATGGCGGCCTCTGTGGGTAAACTTTGTATGTCCATGCATGTTTTGTTGAATCTCTCCATATAGTTGCGGAGGCTCTCCCGATCTCCTTGTTTGATCCCTAGTAAACTGGGGCCGTGCTTGGCTTTATCTTTCTGAATGGAGAATCTGGCTAGAAATTTTTTAGCTAGGTCATCAAAGCTTGAGATGGACTTTGGGGGTAGGTTGTTGAACCATCGAATGGCTGTCTTTGTGAGAGTTGTTGGGAAGGCTTTGCAGCAAACAACATCTGGGGCGTCGGTGAGGTACATTCTGCTTCTGAAGTTACTGAGGTGGTGGTTGGGATCCGTGGTGCCATCATACAGGGTCATAACCGGGAGTTTGAAGTCTTTTGGAATTTTGGTTTTCATGATTTCCCTGGTGAACGGGTCTTGCTCTTTGCGTGAATTTTCTTCGAGATTGGCCCGAGGGGCTTTTGATTTGAGATCGGCTTCTAATTGCTGTAGTTTTTCTTCCAACTCCCGACGTCGCCGTACCTCTCTTTGTAGATCCCTTCCTATTTTCCGTTGTTGTTGAGTTTCTTTTTCTAGTTATTTTAGGCGATCTAGGAGCGCTTCTACTGCCCCTGAATTTGGTGAGTTTTTGTCTTTGTTGATTTCCGGAGTGTCTTGTAGCGTGACATCCGCGTTCTTGTGCGGTGTTCTCTCTTTCAGACCTGAATCGTGGTCGTTGTTATGGTTGTCCACCATGGTGATGGGATGACTTCCAGGTTCCCCGGTAACGGCGCCAATGTTCTGAGGGTTACCTGAAACTGGAGGTCGATCTCGGATGAGATTTCCTATACTGGTCGGAGATAGCATGTCCGGCCGGCCTGTGGCGGCCGGAGCTGTTGTGTCTGACTTGTTGGACTTGCTGCACTGCTGATCCTTGGCTACCGGAGGGTGGGGGGTACCTGCAAGAGACTCCATGCTTAAGTTAGCATGGGTATTAGATAGGTTTTTTAGTAGAATCAGAGTATGAGTTATACCTGGGTGCTCCAGTGTATTTATAGTAGTGTGGGCTGACCTTTCTGATAAGATAAGTTAGTTATCTTATCTTATCTTATCCTGTTTTGGATGAAGTCAGCTTATCTTCAAGGGAACCGCCTTTATCTCTGTAGGCTGGGATTTGCCTTTGGATTTGGGTCGTGTTCCTCTATTTGGGCCCTTTATTGGGCTTTCCTGTCGATTTGGCCGAGCTCTTTTAGAAGAGGTCGGGTAGTCTGACCTGAAGAGGCCGGTCGCTTTATTGCCAATCATCCCGGGTCGGGTAGCTTGACCCAGGGTATGAACAATAACCCATGCTGTCGAATAGATTTTGAATATAGCAGGGTTAAATATAGGAGTGACAAATCAACCCTATTTTATATTATCCTTTCTAGATTATGTTTTGCAACCTGAACTCCCCAGGGGAGTCAAAACTCCTAAATCCCTTACAAAATTTCCAGGTGAAAGTGGAGAATCAACGGTCGAGCATATAGCTAGATATACAGTCGAAATTGGTGAAGTAGCTGGTAATGAATATTTGAAAATGAGATATTTTTCTTCTTCTCAGAAAAAGAATGCATTCACATGATTTCAAACTTACAACCTAACTCAATCCATAGCTGGGTTCAATTAGAAAGAAGTTTTCATGATCAATTCTTTAGAGGTGAAGTGAAAGTAACTTCGTTTGATTTATTCACAGTGAGAAGAAAACAATCTGAGTCAATCGATGACTATTTGATTCGATTCAAGAATATGAAAAATAAATGTTTTACTCCTATTCCTAAACCTGAAGTAGTCAAAATGGCCATGGTCCCGACTTCAATATTCGAAAGAAATTAGTAAACTAGCAATTTCTCGACTTGGCTTAATTAGCTGATAAAGTTTAACAAATTCAAAAGTTGAATAAAGAAAAAAAAAGAACTTAAGTCGAGCAATAGAAAACCTTTCTTTAATTAAAAGGTAAATTATGTCGACTGTATTAGTGAAGAAGAGTCGAACAATGAGTCAGCCTTTGCTGCAGAATTAAAAGATGGATGCCATATGTGCGTCAATCTCTTAATCCAGAAAAAGAAAAAATCCCTATGTTAGGGGGAAGGAGTTACGCTTTTGACCTGACAAAAGTTGAGCAAATTTTCGACATGTTGAAAGATAAATAACTTGTGCTCCCTGAAGGGAAAAGAATGCCATCTGTTTCTGAAATCAGAAAGAAAAAGTTTTGTAAATTTCATCAAGCCTTTGGTCATTATACTAATATTTGTGTACATTTCACAGACTTGATACAGAAGGCAATTGACGATGGTCGACTAAAGTTCACATAAAAACCTTAAATGAAAGTGGACTCTGATCTTTTCCAGGTCACGTCGAACTTTGCAAAGATAGAGGAATTAACTTTCTCGATTAATATGGCCTCTGTCAAGCATGTAGGAAAAATAATCTATTCGAACTTAACATGTTTGAAATAGGAAGGCCATCTATCTTAAGGCAGGAGAGGACCTGTTGGATTTTTTTCTAAGGCATAGAGAAATATTGTTATTTATCCTTGATGCAGTGCTTTGTTCGACACCTCAGTTGCTAATGCTTTTGACTTATACAAAAAGAGTCGAGAATGCGTTTATTAAGAGGAGTTGAGGCAAGCTCAACTGAAACATGGAAGTAAGGGTCAAGACCCTGCAAATGTCCCTGTTAGGTAGTAGATGCGTACGGTGGTCATGGTCAATCAGAAAACCCCATAGGGTATCCAATCGGAGTAGAGTTCCACCTGCCAATGTGTCGAACAATAAATGGGTTCATAATAATACTTCGAACTACTCAAGGAACTATAACTTTAACGTTCCCAGAGGAGGTTTGAAAATTGGGTTGGAAACTAGAAAAGAGGTGCCTCTTGACGAGGAAAAAGCAGAAGAGGTGGAGATCAAGCCAAGTCTCGACACAACTTTCCAAACAAAACTCCTTTCATTCCAAGAGCTTTGGCTCAAGTACAAGGGGCATATGTTGACACCAAGGATCTGTATCCAGAATTGGATAAAGAGAGCAAGTCTCCCAATAAGCAAGATCAGAAGGAGGATAAAGCATCCTCGATCAAAGGCTAGGAGCCAAAGGATGTGTCGAAAGAAACATCCATGACTAAGCTAATTTCCAAGTCGAAAGAAGATGAAGAAGCATTAACAGAGACTTTCGACTCTGGATTTGAAGATGACTTAGATGTCATATTTGATGAGACTAGTTTTGGTTATGTAGCCACAGTATCGGTACTCCCTTTCGACTTTCAGGGTGACTCTGAAAGCCCTTGGAGTTGTCTCAAAAGAGATTGCGATGATATCATCCCAGGGGACAAATGCAGGTTTGTCGAAAATGGTTGATTAAATAAGGGCTGTTTGAAAGACCTAAAGAAATAACCAAAGGTCATCTTCGACCTCTGTATATTAAAGCTAAGGTCAAAGGATTGATGATCAATCGCATCTTGGTCGATGGAGGAGCAACAATTAACTAGCTACTTGAGAGCATGCTCCTACTATTCTAGAAAACAATTGAAGATTTGATTAAGACAAATTTGACTGTTATTAGATTCAATGGTATGTCGACAACAGCTCTCGGAATGATCACACTCAGGGTTAAAGTATGAAGTGTCGAACGACCCATGACATTTATAGTGCTACCTACCAAGGCAACCTTCAACATGCTATTGGGAAGAGATTAGATCCATGGAGTAAGGGAAATTCTCTCCACCCTGCATTAAAAGTTGGTGCTTTGGGTCGAGGATAGAAGGATTAAAGAAATTAAAGCTTACGATAGTCCTACAGATGAATTTCATCTTTAAGGAATATCATATTAGTGGTTGACCACTAGATATTGATATAAGCACATTTGACCTAACTCTTATCAAAGGCTGCTATGCTAGGGCCCATGGTAAGAAATTGGTCTCTAAGGCCAAGAAAAACATGGCCACAGAATCCACTTAATGGATATATCGAGCCATTGGACTCGACTCTCAGCCTATATGGCTAAGAAGAAGGAGTGCATCGGGGAATGCGCATTAGATTGTATATATGATTTTGACCCCTTAGGGTTTGAGAAGTCTGATTTATTTTCAGAAGACTTGCACAATAAAATAGTCAAAGTACAATACCCTCTCAAGGAAGTCAAGATTGGTGGAGAAGGTCAAGTTATATATGTCAACAAATGCTTGAATCCTGTTTTTAAAGAGAAGCTAATAGAGGTGTTGAAGAGATATCAGGGTTGTTTTACTTGGCAACACAAAATGCATGGGTTGGACAGATCATTAGTCAAACATAAGCTTTTTTTTATTGATAATGCTTGACCTATAAAGCAAGCTTCAAGACGTTTTGAACTTGAAATCATGGTTAAAATCAAAGAGGAGGTCGAACGTTTGTTGGGAGCTGGTTTCCTTCGAACAGCCAGGTATGTTGAATGATGAGTGAAAATTTAAGCTCATGGATACTGACAAGTGCACTGGATTGTTCAAATAATACCATGGTGACTGGATATCACTCCCACAAGGATTATAGAATTGAGCACACAAATATCGAGTTAAATTTCTAATTAGATCAAATAAACCTAGATTGATGAGGGGTTGTATCTTGCTGAAACTTTAAAGTGCTTGAATGTTGAATGCTAAAGGGACAATGAACTTGAATGTTGATTGAGAGAAGACAATGATGGTAAGAGTCAAAGGATTCGGAGATGTTTAAGTTCTAGAAAAATAAAACCTTGTTTATCTACGCAAAGATCTTTTCACAACAAATCTTAATTACCTGATTTCCAATTCCTTGGCTCGTCGCTTTTCTTCAATTAACCAATCGCCAATTCTTTGGTCAACTGATTAATTGAAGAGGTTAAACACAAAAATGAATTAGTTTCTAATCAGATTCAAAGTAGTTCTTAGGCCGAATTATATGTCATATATTCAAGCTAGTCCTGTCCGATTGAATCTTATAAGAAAACAATTTTCAAAAGTTGTTCTAATTCGAATTATATGTCACGTATTCAAAACTAGAGTGATTGAAAATTATGTGGTGTCGCACACTAATTGAAACACTATTCCTAGTCAAATTTAAAAGGCCATGTGAAAGAGTTTTCAAGTTATAGTTCAGATATTAAGTTTTCTAAAATAATAGAAGAATTCAAAACGGGATTAGCATACCTTCCGATACTACTAATCCTTTAAAGAACGAAGAAGGAAGAATGAAGAACTTAATCATGAAACAAATCATTGCAATACTTCAAAATAAAATAAAACTTAGATTAATAATTCATCAAAACATAAAGAGAAAATGACATTTCCCTCCCCTGAGAGATGCTAAAATGACACTCCCCTCTCCTCTATTTGTAAAATGTACATTTCCCTCCTGTATAACTTTTAAAAAACCTCCTCTTTAATTCATTTCAAATTTTGTGTTAACTAATGTTAACTTTATCGATTTTTCAAAAAAAAAAAAACTATTTTTTACAAAAATATTCTCTAGAAAAAATTTTATTTTTTTGTCATTAAATTTTGCTTACTAAAATACCCTTTAATAAATTATTTTTTTATTGATTAAATTGTATTTTTACTAAAATATTTTTTAAAAAATTAATAATTTAATTATTTTTTTAAGATACTCTTCAATAATTTTTTAGTTATTAACTTGTGATTTTACCAAAAATTTCATTAACAACTATTCTTATATTTTACTATTAATTTTTTGATATCAATATATATTATTTTAACATTAAATAAAAAAATCTTACCACTGTTAATATGTATAACAATTAATATTGATAAATAATTTGTTTCATAAATCTATTGAAAATTATTAACAACTTTAGCAAAATTTAAAAACAAGTCAAGATGGATAAATTCCAAATTTAAAAAATCAACATCTCATTCATTCACATCCCTACAAAGTAAGTTCCTTAATCTAAATAAAGAGGATTGTGCATAATAGAATATGTTTTCATGTTGGTGTGTTGTCCCTTGTGCAAGCTGCAATCTCCAATACTCAACTCTTGAAATTTTTAAATACGTCATTGAGTTATCGAATTTGAAGAATGATTTTTAGAAAGTTTTTCTTTCCTAATAATATCCTGCAACATCAAATAAATAGTGCATTTTGATTTTTTGCTTTTACAAAAGCTATTAATAAGCATATATTTGTTGTAAAGTTAGATAATTTATTTGTTTGGCTTGTAGTTGTGACTTTGCTTTGGCCTGTGCTAAAGCATGTTGTTGAGTTTGTTTTATCACTGATGTTTGTGATGAACTTACTGAAACTTCCTGTAATTTGAAAAGGTAAAAAAATACATATTTGTATATATATAGTGTGTGTCAAATTTTATTTATTCAATAGTAGAATAGTAGAATACCCGTCTTGCTTTCTTGGCTCTTATTCGAACCCTTTGACAATCCTTTCTATTGTGTCCTAAATCTTTACAATTAGAACATTTAACTGTTGAAATTTTTCTTGCATTCGATGGTGCATCTTCATCTTTTTCACTTATTCTACTTTTTTTGGCCTCCTTGGAAGTCTACGCAATGGTGGTGAAAGCACATTTGTATCATTCAAAGTATCCAGATTCGGTACGGGGCTGTATCAAATCTTTTCATTATCTCACTTTCATCCATGTTAACTTCTACTTCAGTTTCTTCCTTTGAAGTGTAGTTATCCTCATTCCACTCCTCATCATACAAATAACCCTATACACATTTATCCTTATTGACATTATATTCTTTATCACTATCGGTAAATAATTGTTCAATAGGGGGTTCACTTCCATCGTACTCATTGACACTAGATATAGCTTTAATATTGGTAGATATTTTGCTAAAATGAAAACAAAATTGACATATCTAATAATGAATAACTATAACAGAAGCAAAGAAATGGTGAAAAAAAGAAACTATGCAAAAACAATAAATTCAAAATGAAGGGTTTAAGGATATATTCAGGATTGCCAATGATATGAATCTTTTTGTAAATTAATTGAGTTTGAGAAAAGGATGTCAAATCTTATTACTTGAATCGATAGTAACGGCGATGATTACATAGAGCTATGCAGCAATGACAACACCTAGGTAGCAATGACAGAGACAAACAAAGGAAATTGGAGAGATTGAAAGATAAATAGCACAGGAACGATAATGTAGATGAACAGATAGTAGAGCGATTGCGAGGGAATTGGAATCCTAATTCAAAAATTGAGTTTAGTTAGTAAATAAATATGAAGGGATTGTATGGTAAATTAGAATATTCATTTTATTGAAAAAATATTTAATTTTTTTAAATGGAAGATTCTGTTAACATTTTTAACCAAATGGATTAAATTGTACATTTTACAAATAGAGGAGAGGGAGTGTCATTTTAGCATCTCTTAGGAGAGGGGAGTGATATTTTTTCAAACATAAATAGTTCTCCTAAGTCCTAACCCTTTGACAGAGGAGTTAGTGACTCATGAAGAAAGAAAAAGAAAAAACAAAACAAAAGAGAAGAGGAAGAGAGATGCGTGAGGGATCTGAAGATCCTCCCCCGAATGCCCTTTTATTGTGAACAATGTTCACTTATTTATATCCTATGTTTACCTAAAATTCAAATTCAAACATTAAATCTTTATCTTATATTTTAGGAAGAATAAGATAACCAATAATAATAATTCAAATCCTAAAATTAAAACTGAATCAATTCAAATTCAAATAAAATCCTAACAGAATCTTCATTAATTATAAACTGGAATTGCATCTCTGGGAGAGTGGGCTTTCCATTTGGTGTTACACTTGGGCTTAGTGGCATGTAACTTGGGCTTGGGATTGTTCATGGGTGTTTAACACCAAGTGATGGCGTTAAACACCACTTTGTTGTAGTTCTAGGGAGTTAAACGCCACTTCCATTTGTTCTCAGGGCCTGTAACACCCTATATGATGTTAAACAGGGATAGGGGTGGCAATATATACCTCACCCGCGGGTACCCAACACGCTCGGGTAGGGTTGCCAACCCGATCCACAGCGGGTAGGGTAGGATGCGGGTGGAGTTCTCGTACAGGTCGGGTAGGGTGCGGGTTGAGCCTCAACCCTACCCAACTAACTCGCACCCTATATATGTATACACTATATACTTATATAAAAATATGTTTTAAGTAGATGTTGAACCAAAGACCTCTCACTAAATGCAAAAAAGCCTTAACCACCAAGAAAAGATCAATAATTAATAATTTAATGTTTTTTCCATAAAAGTCAATTCTATTTTAAATTATCATCAAGTTATATAATAATGTTGCATCTTTTTGGTAACCCGCGGTAGGGTCGGGTACCTGCGAGTTAAAAATGGGTAAGGTTAGGGTTGGAATATTTTCAACCTGCGGGTAGAGTAGGGTTGAGTTTATATAAAAATCTCAACCCGCAGTAGGGTTAGGGTTAGATCCAAACCCTACCCTACCCATTGTCACCCCTAAACAGGGCATTACATGCCAGTTCCAATTGCTCCCAGGACGTGTAAACACCAGCCCTTGGTATTAAATGCCACTTTTGGACGTTTGACTTGGATGTTGGCCGTTAAACACCAAGTTTCTTCTTCCTTTAGGTGCTGATTTTACGAGCTAAAAGGTGCTGGTTGTGTGATGCTCAAACTAAATCTCAACTATATATATATATATATATATATATATATATATATATATATATTTTTTTTTTTTTTTTCAAAGCCCTGGATGTTAGCTTTCTAACACCATTGAAACGATTTCATTTGGACTTCTATAACCTAAGTTATGATCACTTGAGAATGAAGAGGTCTGGATTGACAATATTTACAAATTCTCTTCAAAGGTGTTGCACGCCCCTGGTGGCACCGCACACCAGCTTTCCTTCATTTGGAGGGCGTTGCACGCCACTTGTTGCTGGCCCCTGAGGCATTACATTCCCTCAGTGGCGTTTAACACCACTTCCATCTTCATTCCAGGGCGTTGCACGCCCTTACATGGTGTTACACGCCAACCTCTCTGTGTGGTTACATGGCTTGAAATGCTACGTACTTTGCTTCGCATGCTACTCCAATTGCTTGCCCTTTGAATATGCTTCTTTTTTTTTCTCTTTATCCTATATTTTCTTAAAATATACTTAGAAAATATATTATTAGCAAATGATACTTAAAGTAATCGGTTTAGGTGAAAAAATTGTAATTAATTCTATGAAAACATGAAAATAATGTAAGAAAAACTACTAAAGATGCAAATGCATCATTGAACGAATTTCTAATATTGTGCCTGTCATTAAGAAAAATGAAAAGCTAAGTGTGTGTATTGAATTCAGAGATTTGAATAAAGCTACACCAAAGGATGAGTATTGTAACACCCTAACTACCAAAGTTCACACTTCCGGCTGCGCGACTCTGGTAGCTCGGACATTACGACGACACTTACACTATTTAATACTAAAATATGAGCCTGTTTAAAACTTTAAACCGTAATACCGCTCCCAAAAATACTTTCGTTCGATAACGTACATCCATAAATACCATACAACAACTCATAAAGAGTACATCCATATATATACATAAATATATATAAATAATATTACAAACATTAACCAATACAATTCCTATCCCTCTTACAGAATATATATCAAGATAAAGGCGAGGGTACAATAAACCATAACTAAAACAATACAGAGCATCACAACAACAATTAAATAAGCTCTTCATAACTTCTGCGCCCATATCCTGAAAGGGGAAAAATGTAGGGGGGTGAGAACATCATCCTCGAAAGGGTTCTCAGTAGAGGGTTTTTGGGAATTACTGTAATAGGATACGTGAAGATAACCGCATCAGTGATTAATAACCGTCTTTTGCCTCTTTTCAAAAACAACAGTTTCCAATAAAAGTAAAGTCGGAAATCCTTTCTAAAAGAGGAACCGTTCAATTCTCAAAAACTCAAAAGTCTTTCAAAACGGTTTATCTATGCTGAAACAAAATAGCCTTTCATATTTTATTCCAAACCAGAAACACAAAACTGAAATCAACCATCAGTTCATCTCATTCCAACCGCGGCCCTAGGCCCAAACAATCCAACCAACAACCAATCACCACAATCCAACAGAGTCCCAGATGCAAACACAAATAGGAAGTTCAAGCACAAACAAACAGTTATTACAAGTAGAACAGTTAGAAATTAATCACATAGGCAAACCAAGTATAATATGCATACCCAACCAATGTCACAAATGCATATGATGCATGCCTGTCCCTAGTGGCTGATGATATCATCTGTCGGTTATAGAGCCAACCCGACAAGTCCTGGTAGCTAACCATTGGACTGTCCCTCTGTCGTGCATCCCCAACTCGAGTTATACTCATCATAAACTTGATCATAATCATGATCCATATCCATCACCCTCACTGGTGAATATTTATCCATCACCATCACTGGTGAATATTTATGGGGGCAAGCTCATCCGGGACTTTCATAGTGCCCGGCCACACTTACGACATTGGGTTAACAGAGCTTCGAGTCTCAACCTGGAGCACATGGTGGCTAGCCATTGCTACTACCCAGGGAAACCCTCATCTCCAATAGTGGAAGTGCAAAAATCACAATTATCAATAATTCAGCATATACATGCATTCATTCTCATCCATGGATCAACATCCATCTCAGCCATCCGGCTTACGGTTCAGTCCAGAACCAGCCAATATTGATAATCACACACAGCCATTCCGGCTCACGGTTCAATCCAGAACCAGTCAATATTCATAATCATACATAGCCATTCCGGCTCATAATAAAACAGCACTTCCACATTCAAAATCATCAAATTCATGAAATCGGCATTTAAGCCATAAATCATTTTCTCAATTCATTTCACTTTGAAATCAAGTTTCAACTCTTTTCAGCCTTGGCTTTAAAGATCTCATTTCTCAAATCATCTTAGGCTCATAAGCCACTTTTACTCAAAGTAAGTTCCCTTTTTAAAACAAAGCCGCTCTCGGCATCCTCTTTCCAAGACTCCCAAAACCATGGAAAGTTAAAGATTCAATTTGGGAACAATCAAAATCGCCCATTCCACAATGGGATTTTATAACAAAGTTTCTCGGCAGAGTCCCAAGTCTTTAGGGGAGAATAGCATAACTCATTTCGCCATATTCATTTAAAATCGTTAAAACTTTGGCTTTCCGATTTGAGTAATAAAATAAAATCTAAGCCAAACCGAGTCACGTAATCATTTACTTCCTTCAAAGCCGTTTCCTTTACTTAGGCAAAACCAGCTTTAACCCCCATGACAAACTCTAAAACGTTTCAACTATTAAAATTGTTTTAGTCTTGCAAGAATTCAGAATTCAAAGAGTACTCAAAACCTTCCTCAAAACATTTCAAAATAAAACTTGTCAATAGACACTCAGGTTCTTTCAAAGTCATTGAAACTTCTTTAATTAAAACCCCCAAGTCGAATTCAAAGGCATAAACCCTTTTCACATTCAAATAGCTTTAAAACACAAGTTTCATCTAAATAACTTTCTCCTGAAAGAGATGCAATGCCTTTCTTAAGAAGCA
The DNA here is from genome assembly GCF_003086295.3 of Arachis hypogaea. Lineage (NCBI taxonomy): Eukaryota > Viridiplantae > Streptophyta > Magnoliopsida > Fabales > Fabaceae > Arachis > Arachis hypogaea. The sequence goes on from NC_092046.1 coordinate 27,956,544, forward strand.
AAACTAAATCACAATTTCCTCTTTAATAATTCATTTCAAAAGTATGAATCATCCTTTTCTTGATAATTCAAATAAAATAGTAGAAGTATTTAACTCATCATTTTTTTCAGACAACATTCAATAAAGACCCGGATTTTTTTTATAGAAATTTCGGCAGCACCTCCACTAAAACTTGGACTTTTGCCACCCGGTTCGGGTCCCAACTAAACCGCTTCTCATTCCTTTTCAACAGTTCAAAACCAGAAAACAATTCAAAAGCAAGCTAAAACCAACCGTCGCCTCAGTGGCATATCTCAAGGAAACCATTTCAGAAATCAACTCAATATCAACCGATTTAACTCATTTCTAAAGCTTTAAAGAATTGGTTCAGCAACAAATCATTTATCAAAAACCAAATCAGTGAAAGCAAACCAGGCTGAATTTTAAAGAGTATTCTATCTTTCACATCATCAAAACAGTTGACTCAATTCAAACCAATCCTCAACGGAATAAACTCATATTCCAAATCTTTAAAGAATCAACTTTAAAACATTACATTTCCCAAAGCCGCACAACAATTCAGCCAAACAAACATTCATAAGCTTTCGAGACAATCAAATAATACATAAGGCAGATACAATCACCAAGTACACAGTATCTCACATCAGTACCCATATGTAATAATTCCAATAATAAACTATAGTTTTCGGAAAGCGCCCCTACCTCAAAACGTAAATTCCATAACTCAAAGGCATCACAGCGTCCTTTCCGCCTCGACCCGAAATCAACAATCAAAATCCCGGCTACCAAAACCTCAGCTCCAAACCGTTTTCTCAGCAACCACAACGACTCTAATCGCAATATATAATAACCAAGATTAACTCTCATAACAAAAAAAGCTACAACTCCTCAACGTATAATAGAGCAGTAACTAGAGGGCTTTCAGATCAAAACGCTTACCGAACCAAAGGAACGGCTGAACCGAAACAGCGGCGGTCTCCGAACCGGTTCGGCGGCAGCCCCAGGAGCCACCCTAGGCGGCAACGGTGATCAGACTCCAACGACTGAAATCAATATGCAGTGATTGTAACGCTTCCGAAAACTCAGGAGAAACGAAACCCAATACTTAAAACCTTACCGGCAGGATTCTCCGGTGACGGCAGAAACAGCCAGAGGCTTCGGCGGTGGTCCCAGAAGTCACAGAACCACTCCTGGCTGCCAGGAACACAGAGGCGCAGCTCCCTTCTCCAGCGGCGACACCTGTGGCGGCCTGAACCCCTTTTTGCCAGCGGCGGTTTGGGCTTACCATCATCAGCAGCAGCGAGCTCAGATGGTAGCAGCGGCGTTCTGATCAGATTTCAAAACCCAGGAGCAGAGGCAGAAAGGCATCTCTTTTCTTTGATTTGCACGGTGCTGCTCTCCTCTGTACCCGGCGGCGGAGGACCTCGGCAGCAGAGAGGGAGGCAGTCACAGTGGCTCCTCGACGGCACCAGGGAGCACGATGCTGACAGAGGCGCTCACGACGGTCTTCAATGCGAGGAGCGACCGCAGCAACTCAAGCCCCACGAAGACGGCAGCAGCGGTGGCAGTTCTCGGCGACCCATCATCTGCGGCGGCGCTGGGCAGAGACGGCGATGACGCAACTGGTGGTGACGAGCTTGGACGACGACGGTAGCACGGACAGCAGAGGCGGCGCGACGAGGCTGGACCCTTCCTCCCCCTACGCGCGCGCTCTCTCCTCCATCCCGTGGCAATGGGTCGCAGCTTCCTTTCCTACAACGGCAGCACGACGGCGTGGCGGCAGTGATGCCCGCCGGCGACGTCATTCCTTTTCTCCTCTCCACTTCCCTGCTTTTCCCCTTCCCCTTCGTTTATTTTCTTTCTTTCTTTGATTCATTCTTTCAGGAACACAGAGGAAACTCAGCGTCTGTTGCCGCTGCTGAGAGCAAGGAAAGGTTGGGGTATGGCTAAAGGAAACCGGGTCATGGGTTAGGGTTTCAGGGTTAGGGTTTCATTTTCAAAAATTAGGGTTAGGGGCATGTCTGTAATTTCACCCAAAAATAGGTATAATGTAGTAATTAGAAATAAATTCTAATTCAACAATAATAGTGTATAAAAATACTATTTGCTCATCAATTTTACAAAATTGTTTTCAATAAAATGTCCCAACCAAATAATTAAAAGTAATATACTTAATTTCTTCATATTTCAAAATAGCAGTACTAATATTTAAAATATTCCTTATCTAGCCCAAATCATATAAAATTCTTATTATTTCACAACTGTCAACTTTATAATTTGAATACAGGAAAATAATCCAATAATTGTAAAATTGGATAATAATCATAACTTACCTCAAATTCAATAAATCAAAACTTGCCTTAATTATCCTTAATAAAATGATTTCCGAAATTAAGGCTATAAATAACTATATGATTTGAGACTTGATCCTAATAAGACTTTTCAAAGGTTCTGGGTCTTACATTCTACCCACCTTATAAAAATTTTCGCCCTCGAAAATTGATACAAAACGAAAGAAATTTCATAACAGTTCACCCTTGAACACACTTAAGGAAGAAGCAAAAATATCTCGTCATATAAACATATATACGATTTTTAAATACTTTGATTGTCATATGCATAAGGGTGCAAAGGTAGAAGTGTGATTGCAAAGCAAACGTTACAAGGTAGGCTCAATGCAAAAGATAACATAGGTCAATCATGTGATAGTAGGGTAAAGCATCAAAGGCTATAAAATAGGATGGAGTTAAAATGACGTGCTTAACATCCGCACACTAATCTCATATCAACCTCAGTTTCAACTTTCCAACTCCATCAAGCACTTTACAATCCCCATACTCGATCACAAGCCTGACAACCGCAAACCCGTTCGCAAGGAACAAAATACCCACAACTCATAATGTTGCACACCTACCGCTTCAACTTCCGTATACACCTATCACGTCTTAAAGAACTAACGCATCACGTTACTACGTTTACAAGTCGCACGTGATATCAAAACAATTCTCGAGTCTACTCAGAATGATACCAGATTTAGAACAGAAAGACAATTGTCAAGGATAGTACTCAAAGATTTGAGAGAATGTATCCAATTCCAGATACACAAGGACATTCAAGCAATGAAGTTTGCTAGAAATAAATCAATTGACAACTTCAAAGATAACCCTTGGATCAAAGAAGTTCAACAGGATCGATAGGAAGAAAACCAGCACATCAGTTTGAAACAAACTCAAACTGAGCCGAAGAAGTATGAGGTTTACAGAAAAGAATATCTCAGACCCAAGACAAAGCTCACAGAACTCAAGAGCATAATTAAAATACTTCCGAATACATTGTTCTTAAAAGAATCGAAAACGTGTAAAAATATCACTTCGTAGTCTGAAAGAGAAGTTAAACAACAAACACCCTTCAAGGGAGTAACAAAAGCATAAACGTGGCTTCACTTCAATACAACTTCATGTTGAAGTAGATTTTGTAGAGTTCCAAAAACAAAATGCACACAACTTTGGCTAAGAGCTAAAATATTTCTTCAAATATTTTAGAAAGATAATTAGATGCACAACTTAACCAAAAGCAGTTCATAAAAACTCGGAAGTAATCAAATGCTTGTTCATAATCCTCAAAATTTCATATTCAAACAAGCGTGTATAACATTTATAGCAAGTACAAAAGAGGAAGTTAAACTCTGTTTAGAAAAGAAACTCCGAAGTAAAAATTTGCTTACCATTTGGTAAAAGAAATAAGTGGTGCGTTACAAACGAACTGGTTTCCACTAAACAAGGGAGCTTTTCAAAACTTCACTTAAAATAGCACATGCCAACTTTTAAATTAACTTCGTCAAAATCGAACAATGGTTTCAATCTAAATCAAGCAACAGAAAATAAATTCCGTTTAAAACTTCTTACAAGAGAATTCAAAACTTCTTTAAAAGGTTCAGAACAAGACTCCCAAAAGTGTCCTTAAAATCACCATCTCAGAAGAACATTCAAGAAGTTTAAGATGTACTAAAAAGGAGTCAAGCCATACAAGAAAGGATCTTAAATTAAAGTAGTTCAAACAAGATCCACTAGACATGAAACATCAAACAAGTCTTAAATTGATCCAAAAGAATACAAAAGTCATAGAAAAAGACAACTCAGTCATTTGTAATTTCTCAATGATAAATTTTTGACTAAAAACTCTTGTAGAGATAATGGGAGAATAAACAATGCACTAACTTGAAACGAATCAAACTGACCCACATAAGGATGAGATTCACAAGAGAGGACAAACCAAGATCAATGGTAATGTTCACAAGATGTAAAAGATTAGTTGAAAACAGGGTCACGTATGACATTCATAGAGGTGAAAAGCTTAAGAAGGAACGAGTCCGTTCATAAGAAGAAAGCTATGAGTTCAACATTTTCAAAAGAACAACAATGGCATAAACCATGTAGTATGCTAAATCAAACTCAAATCAAAATGAACTAAGTAAAGTTTATCAAACAAAACTCAACTGGGATAAAAGCGAGAAATCCCCTTTCTTTCCAGAATTTTGAAAAATACTCCAAATACATAATCAATTGAAGATGTGCATTGGAACTATAGTAAAATTGCTAGAAAGTCAATTTACTTTTAAAGTAAGTGCAATTCTGTGAACCGGTAAAAACACAGGCAAGGTATTAAAATAGAGAGTTGCTAAACTGTATAAATAATTCCAAAGTCTCATATATAGAAAAGTATATATCTAATCAACAGCAATTTATAAAGTCTCAAAATTGGCTGTGATCACTGTCAAGTAAGAGAAAAACTGAATCAACAATTTCTCAAAGAATGGACTCAGAACCCGAAGTTAAAAGTCACAGCACATTAAGACAAGTTCAAGGCTATATCAAAGAATACTTGAATCAAAAAGAACTCAAACAGAGGAAAATAGATGCAACAAGGATCTTAAACCAGCATATGCACTTAAGGTCAAACAAGAATGCATATCGATAGAGGAATAGAGTTGAAAAATCAAACTACTTTCCAAAGGATTAGAAAACAAGGACTTCAAGTTAGGATACAAAAGAACAGGTCAACTCGAACAGAATTCAAGACACACAACTGAATAGTCTCGAGAAATAGTTTCTAACGTTCCCAAAACCCGCAATTCGCTTTACTCAAAACTCGTATATCATCTATGATAACCCATTAGTGCTTTCATATACAAAATTCACTAGTATTAAGCCGGCCAAACTTAATATCAGGAATTATGCAATGCAAGACTAACGGCATTAATCAATAGATCGTCATGTGCATAAAGCTCTAATTCTCGTCATTCGACAAGACCTAATACATGACAAACGCTCAGATATGCAACTGAAGCATAGTCAGTCCATTCCTCAGGCTCTACAGGAAGAACTGCTCTGATACCATAATGTAACACCCTAACTACCAAAGTTCACACTTCCGGCTGCGCGACTCTGGTAGCTCGGACATTACGACGACACTTACACTATTTAATACTAAAATATGAGCCTGTTTAAAACTTTAAACCGTAATACCGCTCCCAAAAATACTTTCGTTCGATAACGAACATCCATAAATACCATACAACAACTCATAAAGAGTACATCCATATATATACATAAATATATATAAATAATATTACAAACATTAACCAATACAATTCCTATCCCTCTTACAAAATATATATCAAGATAAAGGCGAGGGTACAATAAACCATAACTAAAACAATACAGAGCATCACAACAACAATTAAATAAGCTCTTCATAACTTCTGCGCCCATATCCTGAAAGGGGAAAAATGTAGGGGGGTGAGAACATCATCCTCGAAAGGGTTCTCAGTAGAGGGTTTTTGGGAATTACTGTAATAGGATACGTGAAGATAACCGCATCAGTGATTAATAACCGTCTTTTGCCTCTTTTCAAAAACAACAGTTTCCAATAAAAGTAAAGTCGGAAATCCTTTCTAAAAGAGGAACCGTTCAATTCTCAAAAACTCAAAAGTCTTTCAAAACGGTTTATCTATGCTGAAACAAAATAGCCTTTCATATTTTATTCCAAACCAGAAACACAAAACTGAAATCAACCATCAGTTCATCTCATTCCAACCGCGGCCCTAGGCCCAAACAATCCAACTAACAACCAATCACCACAATCCAACAGAGTCCCAGATGCAAACACAGATAGGAAGTTCAAGCACAAACAAACAGTTATTACAAGTAAAACAGTTAGCAATTATCACATAGGCAAACCAAGTATAATATGCATACCCAACCAATGTAACACAAATGCATATGATGCATGCCTGTCCCTAGTGGCTGATGATATCATCTGTCAGTTATAGAGCCAACCCGACAAGTCCTGGTAGCTAACCATTGGACTGTCCCTCTGTCGTGCATCCCCAACTCGAGTTATACTCATCATAAACTTGATCATAATCATGATCCATATCCATCACCCTCACTGGTGAATATTTATCCATCACCATCACTGGTGAATATTTATGGGGGCGAGCTCATCCGGGACTTTCACAGTGCCCGGCCACACTTACGACATTGGGTTAACAGAGCTTCGAGTCTCAACCTGGAGCACATGGTGGCTAGCCATTGCTACTACCCAGGGAAACCCTCATCTCCAATAGTGGAAGTGCAAAAATCACAATTATCAATAATTCAGCATATACATGCATTCATTCTCATCCATGGATCAACATCCATCTCAGCCATCCGGCTTACGGTTCAGTCCAGAACCAGCCAATATTGATAATCACACACAGCCATTCCGGCTCACGGTTCAATCCAGAACCAGTCAATATTCATAATCATACATAGCCATTCCGGCTCATAATAAAACAGCACTTCCACATTCAAAATCATCAAATTCATGAAATCGGCATTTAAGCCATAAATCATTTTCTCAATTCATTTCACTTTGAAATCAAGTTTCAACTCTTTTCAGCCTTGGCTTTAAAGATCTCATTTCTCAAATCATCTTAGGCTCATAAGCCACTTTTACTCAAAGTAAGTTCCCTTTTTAAAACAAAGCCGCTCTCGGCATCCTCTTTCCAAGACTCCCAAAACCATGGAAAGTTAAAGATTCAATTTGGGAACAATCAAAATCGCCCATTCCACAATGGGATTTTATAACAAAGTTTCTCGGCAGAGTCCCAAGTCTTTAGGGGAGAATAGCATAACTCATTTCGCCATATTCATTTAAAATCGTTAAAACTTTGGCTTTCCGATTTGAGTAATAAAATAAAATCTAAGCCAAACCGAGTCACGTAATCATTTACTTCCTTCAAAGCCGTTTCCTTTACTTAGGCAAAACCAGCTTTAACCCCCATGACAAACTCTAAAACGTTTCAACTATTAAAATTGTTTTAGTCTTGCAAGAATTCAGAATTCAAAGAGTACTCAAAACCTTCCTCAAAACATTTCAAAATAAAACTTGTCAATAGACACTCAGGTTCTTTCAAAGTCATTGAAACTTCTTTAATTAAAACCCCCAAGTCGAATTCAAAGGCATAAACCCTTTTCACATTCAAATAGCTTTAAAACACAAGTTTCATCTAAATAACTTTCTCCTGAAAGAGATGCAATGCCTTTCTTAAGAAGCAAAACTAAATCACAATTTCCTCTTTAATAATTCATTTCAAAAGTATGAATCATCCTTTTCTTGATAATTCAAATAAAATAGTAGAAGTATTTAACTCATCATTTTTTTCAGACAACATTCAATAAAGACCCGGATTTTTTTTATAGAAATTTCGGCAGCACCTCCCCTAAAACTTGGACTTTTGCCACCCGGTTCGGGTCCCAACTAAACCGCTTCTCATTCCTTTTCAACAGTTCAAAACCAGAAATCAATTCAAAAGCAAGCTAAAACCAACAGTCGCCTCAGTGGAATATCTCAAGGAAACCATTTCAGAAATCAACTCAATATCAACCGATTTAACTCATTTCTAAAGCTTTAAAGAATCGGTTCAGCAACAAATCATTTATCAAAAACCAAATCAGTGAAAGCAAACCAGGCTGAATTTTAAAGAGTATTCTATCTTTCACATCATCAAAACAGTTGACTCAATTCAAACCAATCCTCAACGGAATAAACTCATATTCCAAATCTTTAAATAATCAACTTTAAAACATTACATTTCCCAAAGCCGCACAACAATTCAGCCAAACAAACATTCATAAGCTTTCGAGACAATCAAATAATACATAAGGCAGATACAATCACCAAGTACACAGTATCTCACATCAGTACCCATATGTAATAATTCCAATAATAAACTATAGTTTTCGGAAAGCGCCCCTACCTCAAAACGCAAATTCCATAACTCAAAGGCATCACAGCGTCCTTTCCGCCTCGACCCAAAATCAACAATCAAAATCCCGGCTACCAAAACCTCAGCTCCAAACCGTTTTCTCAGCAACCACAACGACTCTAATCGCAATATATAATAACCGAGATTAACTCTCATTACAAAAAAAGCTACAACTCCTCAACGTATAATAGAGCAGTAACTAGAGGGCTTTCAGATCGAAACGCTTACCGAACCAAAGGAACGGCTGAACCGAAACAGCGGCGGTCTCCGAACCGGTTCGGCGGCAGCCCCAGGAGCCACCCTAGGCGGCAACGGTGATCAGACTCCAACGACTGAAATCAATATGCAGTGATTGTAACGCTTCCGAAAACTCAGGAGAAACGAAACCCAATACTTAAAACCTTACTGGCAGGATTTTCCGGTGACGGCAGAAACAGCCAGAGGCTTCGGCGGTGGTCCCAGAAGTCACAGAACCACTCCTGGCTGCCAGGAACACAGAGGCGCAGCTCCCTTCTCCAGCGGCGACACCTGTGGCGGCCTGAACCCCTTTTTGCCAACGGCGGTTTGGGCTTACCATCATCAGCAGCAGCGAGCTCAGATGGTAGCAGCGGCGTTCTGATCAGATTTCAAAACCCAGGAGCAGAGGCAGAAAGGCATCTCCTTTCTTTGATTTGCACGGCGCTGCTGTCCTCTGTACCTGGCGGCGGAGGACCTCGGCGGCAGAGAGGGAGGCAGTCACAGTGGCTCCTCGACGGCACCAGGGAGCACGATGCTGACAGAGGCGCTCGCGACGGTCTTCAAGGCGAGGAGCGACTGCAGCAACTCAAGCCCCACGAAGACGGCAGCAGCGGTGGCAGTTCTCGGCGACCCATCATCTGCGGCGGCGCTGGGCAGAGACGGCGATGACGCAACTGGTGGTGACGAGCTTGGACGACGACGGTAGCACGGACAGCAGAGGCGGCGCGACGAGGCTGGACCCTTCCTCCCCCTACGCGCGCGCTCTCTCCTCCATCCAGTGGCAATGGGTCGCAGCTTCCTTTCCTACAACGGCAGCACGACGGCGCGGCGGCAGTGATGCCCGCCGGCGACGTCATTCCTTTTCTCCTCTCCACTTCCCTGCTTTTCCCCTTCCCCTTCGTTTATTTTCTTTCTTTCTTTGATTCATTTTTTCAGGAACACAGAGGAAACTCAGCGTCTGTTGCCGCTGCTGAGAGCAAGGAAAGGTTGGGGTATGGCTAAAGGAAACCGGGTCATGGGTTAGGGTTTCAGGGTTAGGGTTTCATTTTCAAAAATTAGGGTTAGGGGCATGTCTGTAATTTCACCCAAAAATAGGTATAATGTAGTAATTAGAAATAAATTCTAATTCAACAATAATAGTGTATAAAAATACTATTTGCTCATCAATTTTACAAAATCGTTTTCAATAAAATGTCCCAACCAAATAATTAAAAGTAATATACTTAATTTCTTCATATTTCAAAATAGCAGTACTAATATTTAAAATATTCCTTATCTAGCCCAAATCATATAAAATTCTTATTATTTCACAACTGTCAACTTTATAATTTGAATACAGGAAAATAATCCAATAATTGTAAAATTGGATAATAATCATAACTTACCTCAAATTCAATAAATCAAAACTTGCCTTATTTATCCTTAATAAAATGATTTCCGAAATTAAGGCTATAAATAACTATATGATTTGAGACTTGATCCTAATAAGACTTTTCAAAGGTTCTGGGTCTTACAAGTATCACATGCCAATTACAGATATGTTGATCGACTCTACAGCAGGGAGTAAAATTCTGAGCTTCATGGATGGATACTCAAGATATAATCAAATATTTATATCCCAGGAAGATATGTAAAAAATAGTTTTCTGATGTCCTAGAGCCATTGGTACCTATGAATGGTTAGTCATGCCATTTAGAGGCTGAGAATGCTGGGACAACTTACCAAAGAGCAATGAAGTCAATTTTTCATGATTTTATTGGTAAGTTTATGGAAATTTACATTAATGATGTAGTGGTGAAGTCAAAGTCGAAACAATCTCATTTAGATAACTTAGAAACTTCTTTTAAATGAATGAGATACCATTGAATTAAAATAAACCCATTAAAATGTGCTTTTGGTGTATCTATAGAAAAATTTTTGGGATTCATTGTGCAGAAAAAAGGAGTAGCTGTCAACACTAACAAGTGCAAAGCTATCTTCGATTCTTCACCTTCCAAAAACAAGAAGGAACTCTAATCTTTCTTAGGAAAAAAAATTCAAATGAAAAGAGGAACACCAATAAGCATTTGACCAAATTAAGCAGTATTTGACTTCACCACCTATCTTGGCAGCTGTTAAGCAAGGTCAACTACTAAGGTTATATGTAGCTGCATCAGACATAACTCTAGGGGGCATGTTGACCCAAGAGGACAAAGATGGTTATGAAAGAGCGGTTTACTATCTAAGTCGAATATTGACTGATATAGAAACTCGATATAGTGTAGTCGAGAAACTTTGCTTAGCCCTATATTTCTCTTGTACTAAGCTAAAAAGTTATTTAATTGGAAAAAAATGTTCATGTTATTTCAATATTTGATGTTATTAAATACATACTTTCTTATCCAATCTTGAGAGGTCAAATTGGCAAGTGGATGTTAGCTTTAATTGAATATTCTCTATTTTATGTCCCTGCTTAGGCTGCCAAAGGGCAAGTGATTGCTGACTTTCTAGTAGACCACCCTTGTGTTGATATTGATGAATGACCCGTACTTAGATATCTGGAGCTCAAACCCTAGAAGTTATTTTTTCGATGGGTCAAAACATCAAAATGGAGTAGGAGTGGAAAATGTTCTAATCACCCCTAATGACATTTCGACCAAGTTCATGTTTCAATTGGAGCCAGATCTATAAAACAATGAAGCAGAGTATGAGGCTTTAATCATTGGCTTAGAACTCTTAATTGAAAAAGGAGCTTGAACAGTCAAAATTCTGGGAGATTCACAATTCGTAATTCAACAATTGGCTAGAAACTATTGAGTTATTAGTCAAAATTTAGCCAAGAGTCGAATCAGGAAGCTAACGAGTTAGCTTAAATGGCTTCTGGCTATAAAATATCTCCCAAGTTGATAAAGGAGTTTAGTGAAATTGAATCTAACTTAACTCGTTTAAAAGCAAGGAGGGTTTGTTGTGCAAATGGTCTTAATCCAAATGGTTGGAGATATATGATCGTCGACTTCCTTAAAAACCTCAATCAAAGAATAGATAAAAAAATTAAATATTTAGCGTTGTGCTTTGTATTGGTTGGAAGAGATCTATTCAAGAAAAGTAGCAGTGATCCTTTGCTCCAATGAAGGTATTTGTGGAGCTCAACAATCTGGTCAAAAAATGCATTAGATCCTACGTCGACAAGGGCTGTATTGGCCTTCAATGATGATGGATTGTATCGAGATAGCTTGATACAATGATCAATACCAAAGGCATGCACTAATTCAGAGAGTTCCTGCCTCCGATTTACATGCCATAATCAGGCCCTGGCCATTTAGAGGTTGGGCTCTCAACCTAATAGGAATGATCCATCCTCCTTCGACTAAGGGGCACAAGTTTGTTATGGTAGCAGTAGATTACTTTACAAAGTGGGTAAAAGCTATGCCCATGAAAGAAGTTAGACAAGCCAAAATAATTAATTTTATTGAGGAATCGATCATTCATAGATTTAGTATTCTCCAAACTCTGACTACAAATCAAGGGACCATGTTTACTGATTGACAAATAAAGGGGTTTGATGAGTCATGAGGTATTAAAATAGTATACTCAACTCCCTACTATACACATGCTAATGGCCAAGTCGAAACCATTAATAAAATTCTGATGAGTTTGATAAAGAAGCATATAGGAGGCAGCCTCGAAACTGGCATACTATACTAAGTTAGGTTTTATGGGCTTACAGGTGTTCTCCAAGAGAATCAATTAGATCGACACCCTATAAATTAGTGTATGGCCATACAGCTATCATGCCACTTGAAACAAATTTTTAAAACATAAAGGTGGCAAGACAGAATTATTTGCCAGTCAAACAATACTGGTCAAGTATGATTGATGAATTGGATGAGTTAGACCAAGTTCAATTTATGGTAATAGACAGAATGATAAAAACAAAAAGAGAGGGATATCTAAGTCATACAATCAAAAAGTGAAAGGTAAAAAATTTGTAGTTGGCAACTTATTGTTGAAATTAGTACTTCTGACTGAACAAGTTAAAGGCAAATGTTCTCCTTTATGGGAAGAACCTTTTGAAATAGAAAACGTTTTTTTATGGCAATGTGTATGGAATAAGAGATAAAAATAGCAGTTGAACCATGCATGTAAATGGTAAGTATCTCAAAAAATACAATTGTCACTAAAATAAAGTCAATCGAGAATACTAAAAAAAATAAATGCAAATGATAGCTAGAATAAGCGCCTAAACATGAGTTTTAGATCCTACTGACATCGATCTAGGCTTGAGGACTCTTGCACTGCTTCTTGGGCATTGGTGGCTCGAGTGATTACTTCGACTAAAACACCTCGATTTGAAACTTTGGAAGCATGAGCCTTTTTAATCCTTGCAGTCAAAGAGAAAGAACAACATTGGTGGATGTGGTTTTATTTTATTTTTTTTCCAGATTTTAGTTCAGCCAATTCTCTTTCCAAGGCTGCAATCTTCGACACTATTTGTCGTTCCTATGCTTGACCTTCTAACAAAACCTCAATGACATGAGACGTAGCTGATTCATATTTTTTAAGCTGTGTATCATAGTCGGCTAAAGCCTCAAGTGACTTGTTCAGTTCTTGGTCAACATCTTAAACTTTGGAAAGATGGGAGGAAACATCTTCAATAAATGAGTTAAGAGCTAAATGTATGTCGGAAAAAATACGTTGATTGGGAAAAGCAAGCGCATCGGTAAACATTGTTATTGATATCTTTAATAGAATGGTTTAAGCAATCAAGGACAATGTTGATTCTGTCGAAAACTTGAGGATCTAGACCCATGGGCACAGGGGAAGTAGCTTCTTCTATGACCTCTTCTTCTTTGGTCAACACTGCAAGTCGACTTCTCAGCTTGAGGGATAATATTGCTCAACTCTGGACCAAAAGACAATCCCAAAGTTCCTTCAGAGGAAAAAAACCTGTCAAGCTTCAGATAGGATATGTTCCAGTCAAAGTCGATGCCATCAAAATGCAAATCTCCATCTTCTGGAGAAGGAACACTAAAAGGTGGTTCTATGTCTTCGTTGACAAATTTTTGTGTCGACAAATTGACAAATTTCTGTGTAGAAGCTCCAAGAATAATAGTGATAGTTATAGCAGTCGGCCTTGATTCATATGCAAACCCAGATTCTTGGTGAGTTTTAGCATCACTAGAAAGAGGCATATAGTAAATCTGAGAAGGGAAAAAATATAAGGATCAGGTGACAATTGAAAGGAACTTAACGTTGAAAATCTAAGCAAAAGAAATACAAGAGGAGAAGAGGTCGAAATATGAGAGGTTGTCGATTATGGATTTTGAGTTGAAATCAAAACAGGAGTAGATTGACTAACAATCTGAGTAGTCTGAATAGGCTGAAGAAATTCTATTTTAGCATGAACTGGCTGATCCACTTCTCGATTAGAAGGATTGTCGATATCAACAACTTAAGAGGAAATCCCTTTCTGGGATTACTTCGACTACAATATATTGGAAAAATAAAAAATTGCAAGTACAAGGTGAAAATAGTTATGACAGACATTATTAAGTATATACCTTTGAGGAGGCTGCAGGTTACACTTTCGGAGTCTTCGATGGTCCAACTCCTGTTAGAATATCAATAGGAGCACGTTTCTTTGAGGTATGGGTTACACCACTTGACCTTCCTTTTTCTTGACCCTCCTCCTGCTTGGTCATTTTTTAGGGGCTACATCCTCATCAGCATCCCAGTTTTTCTCTAATGGTTATAGGTCAGTAGCAACTTTAGGTGATGATTGTCTGTTGAGTAACTAAAAGAAATCAAAAGTAAGGTGAGTTGAGTATCAAAAGCGATGCATAAAAAAGTACGAAGTACTTGAAAAGGGATTAAAGATTTCTATTGTACACTCTCCTTTGGTTTTCATTGATGCTGTCTGCATAGTGGGGAAAATTAGATTAGAGATGGCTTAGTCGACAGATGTGTAGTGAGTAGAAAAATACTTTGACCACCATCCATGAAAATCAGGAGTCGACAAAAAATAACAATTGATATTCAGATACTAGTATTGTGTCGACATTCTTTGGTGGTTCATCTCTAACATCTCAAATTCTTTTATCTCCGACACTTCATAATGAATCATTTGAGCCTTACAGTCGAGAGACAAAGGAGAAGGTAAGGCTTGGGCTAAGCCAAACTGTCAGGCTACGTATTGGGGGAATAAACAACTAGTTTTTTTTTAAGAGTCCAAGTCGATTCATGAGGTAAGCCAACAGGGAGGATTTGAGGCCACAAATTATCGACTATTGCTTGATTCTTTGGCTGAGAGCTAGTAAAAGAATTAAGATATGAAATATAACTTGGTCAAAATGAGAATGGGTTTAGGAAATAAGAAATATTGTGGTCTTTTTTATGTCGAAAATAATCCTAACAAAGTGTCGAAAGGCACCAATGGAAGACATGGTTTTTGGTTTTGTTTAAGAAAGCTGGAAAAGACGAATACCATCGATTGGAGTGTTAGGAACTTTAGAATCAAAAGCTGAGAGTCGAGGTTCAAGAACAGCTTTGAGCCACAAATTTACAACCCAGAGAAGACCAAAAGGATTGATCGAAGAACCCCTTCGATGAATTTTACCAACAATCAAAGAAAGTGTTTCATAAAGTTGACTCAAAATCAAGGCAGGATGGTCGATAAGTTTTCTGTGATGAAGCATAATGGCAAGGGGGAAGTAATAGTTCTTTTGAATTTGGACCGACTTTGAGAAGAAGACAAAAGAGTTAATCCAAAGCAAGAGGAAAGCTACATGTTCATTATCAGAAGCAGGGTCTCCATCAAAACCCATGATGTTTTCAATGAAGCTCGATATGTAGTTTGAGTCAAAATTAATGTCAAAATCATCCTCAAGATAATCGGTCGACCATGACACAAATTCATCATCAGTTGGTAACTGGTCAGGGTTAAAATATCCATTAGAGTCGGACTTATCATCCCATAAAGAAAATGAAAATTATTAGTGGTAGCGCCACCAAAAGTACAGACTGGCCCATAGTAAAGGAGTAGTGTAAGAAAGGTCAAAAATAGCTAATTCTAAGGCATGTACAATATTCAGAGCTTCCCAAATGGGCTTATACACAGGTGCAAGTCGGGACATCCAGGTCAAAAAAAGAGGACTGAAGTCTTTAGGTGGAGCCTAAAAACTCGACCAGCAAAATAAGAGGCCTTGACATTCTTGTAGAAAATCAATGGTAAATGCTCGGGGGCTGATGGAAAGAAAGAAGAAATAGAATCAATCTATTCTTGGGTTGCCAAAGGTCTTGAGAAAAAAATGCACCACTCCATTAACTAAAAGTGGCAGGAGTACTTGGTGGCGCCAAAGGTCAGAGGTTTTTACATCTGGACTTAGGGCTCTCAAAGTTCCATCTTCATGGTAGAACTGTGCTACTTTAACTACTAATGGAGTAGAAGGAATGACTTGAGCGTTATCACCTTCTTTACAATGATGAGAAGCAGAAGCCATGGTTGGCAAAAAAGAGGAAGCGGTGGTGATAGCTGGCGTAGATTTGGAATGGAAAATTGATTGGGAAGCCGTGAAAGGTATGTTGCTTAAAAAGAAAAAGATTAGGGTTTTCGAAGAGTTGAGTTTCAAAAAATGGGAGATAATTTGATTCCAAAAGTAATGATGGAGTGAGGAAGATTCTATCCAAGGAATGGCTCATTAAATCCTAGGGAACGTTATGTATTCCTAGAAAAATGCGTGCCATTTTAAATAATGCGTAACTGTCCTTTCAAATTCTAAGAATTTGAAAAGGTTGCATGCGCTCGGCATGAGGAGTATTAAAACTTGTATTTTTGAACAAAATAACAAGTTTTAAAAGGGCAATTTATTGGTACTAAAAGTGAATTTCCTTAACAAGAAGGCATTTTGGTTGTCAATTGTTTCGACTATAGAAGAAGCTCGTTTGATGAGAAATAAAAAAGAATATCGAACTTTCGAGTGGTTGAAGCTGAAGCAGATACTTTCGGAGTAACAGAAAGAAAAGCAATGACTGAAGTGGGAGAGTCAGAGTCAAAAAGAGGATATCAAGTTACAAATTCTGTCTTTTTCGTGGTAGGGCATGTATTTTACTATAAAATTGAAGTAGTTAACAGTGGGGTTACCCCTATTGTGGTGACGAATCTTGCATGTGTTCCTAAGAAAAATTCATCAATCCAATCACCATTCACATTTTTTCTTTTTCTTATCAAGGAATAGATCGCTTTACTTGTGTTTTGACTATAGAAGTAGAGAGGGGCAAGCCGAAGTCGAAGAAAGATGGTGCAAAGAGCGTCAAAAAGTAATTATTGTGTTTTATTAAACATCAAGACTTGTTCTTCGACCTTCAAGTTGAGTGGAGAACATGGGTGCGAAATTTGAGGAGCAAGCTGAAGAAAACGTGAGACTTGAAGATCAGGTAAGACGTGTGTATCAAAACTTGGGAGTCAAAGTTCTTCATGATCAAGGCAAGGTCATCACTTGAGAAAAAGGAGGGAGTAAGATCGTGGGCCAGATTCTCCATGGTAAGTCTATCTTCATGATTTATAAATAGGAGAAACTCAGAAGAGTTCTGAGACTTCAATCAAACACACTAGATCATCACACAAAATTCTGCAAAAATTTTTAGTCCCAACGATGCAATAGAAGATTATGGAGTGCAAGTGCATGTGAGTGTTTGGAGTCCACTTTTATTTTATTTTCCTTTGTTTTCTTTTCGTTTTAATTCATTTCTTTTCATTTCTTTGCTTTAAGTATTTCATTGTTATTTTTCTTTCTTTCAATTTTAGTTTTACTCTTTCATTTATTTAAAGCTTTCATTTATTTTTCGTACTTCCTTTTATTTTCTACAATTTGTCACCAATATTCCAACGCAGTTTGTTTCGACACAAATACTAAGTAATTCCTGGTTCGAGCCCACGCTTTTTCAAAGGAGTCATATCTACTCCCCAAACTAAGATCTTGATACAAGCTTGATTCGACACCGTGTTGAGGTTGCCAAAAATTAAGTGAAACAAACCCACATAAAGAGAACAGGCAACTTGATTATGCGCTATGTGTTTGTTTTGGTTTACATGATTGCTGCGCAGAGCTTCTCACTCCATTATTATTAGCCAGTTGATTGCTCTGAATCTGCCATGCATTCTCGATCTGCTTCTACTTGTTATTGTCACAATACTATGTTTCTTATTAAAAGTTTTTGCTTTCTTTATTAGATAAAATAGAGAGAATATATGGTTGTTATTCTAGATATAGCTTTAAATACCTCAAAAAATTCAGCATTACAAATTAAGGAGTTAAGAAGAATAGTACGAAGAGTGAATACATCGAAGAATTTAGACAATTTATTATATAGGAATGTTGGAAAGGAGAACACAAACATAAAAATGTAAATTGGAGAAAAAAGAATATCATCATAAGTCAAGCGATTTAAGTATCTAACTATCTGTATTATCCAAGATGATAGAGAAATAAAAAAATGATGTAAACTATAAAATTTAAGCAGATTGGTCAAAGTGGAGGAGTGATTTAGATTTCATATGTGAGGAAAAAAATACCTTTAAAATCTAAAGATAAATTTTAGGGTTGTTGAAATATTGTAGGAAATGGTACATAATTTTGATTATATATAGTTTCACAGTATAAGATGGATGATCAAATGACAGAGGCGCCTTTATTCATAAGAGCAATTTTTATGCCCTCAACCCCCTCCATCCTATTATGAATATGACTTACCTTATGTTGCATACCAATCTAATGAATATGATTATGCTTACTATGGCTATGAATGATCCCAACTGTTATATTCATATGAACCCATCCTCAATATTTTGGTCACCATATCTTCTCTCTTGTCTTTTAGCTTTTTTTTTTTCCTTCAACTCCAGCCTTTGGATGGACCCAAAAAGGTCTCAAACCACTAATTCAATGCCAGGTCAATGAAACCAACAAAGTTTTGTCCGCACATGCGAAATTCATTGCTTACAAGCATCTTTGCATACGTTGAAGTACTCGCACACGCAGAAATACTCGTATACATGGAATTATCATTACTATTTTATAAAAAATATGTATATCATTTTAAAGCATTGGATATTAGTTTTCTATTGCCTCTGGAATTGCTTTATTTATATCTATATAGTTTATGTTATGAAAATGATCAAATTAGTGCAAAGAGTTTAAGATTAGATAATATTAGGAATATTCCAGACACTAATATTTAGTTGTCAATTTCACATAGAATCATTGAGAACTAGAAATTTGCTCTAATCTGATCACTATATCTCTTTGTGGTGCCTCTAAACTTAACCAATGTCTTGGATTTAATATAAAAACTCAAACAAAATTTGTCACGATCATTAATTTGATATCAAATCAATTATATTTAAATTAAAGGCAAAATCCATACAATATATAAATTATCGCAATTACATGAGGAAATACAAAACTAATTGAAATTGTAAGAAAGGTAGAAGAAATTGATTCAAAATCTAGCAGATATAAACAATTACTACTAAAGAATTTGGTTCTATCGACTGCCATTAGACTAGTTATGTCATATAGAATAGAATGTACGGTGGTAAAAGATAAAAATGAACTTAAGTTAAATGTGTCCAAATGGAGATGTTTAGATGAATATACTTAATTGAATATATTAATGAATGATGATATAAGTGAAAAAGTTGGAGTGACACCTATAAAATTATAAGAATTTCACAAAAAAAAAGAGTTTTAATAATATTCTTGTTCCCAATGATCTAAGACCAAACAATGATCCTACTCCTATTGCCATTCATCCTCCCTCCACTTCCATTCCAAGGGTGAAAAATTCACCTCCCAATTTTCTTCAGTATTATTATTTTTTGAGTATCCTTTAATTTACCACAGTGAACCTAAGTCATACAGAGAACTCTCCATAAATCCAAATTAGCAACAAGCAATGCAGAAAAAAATTAAGACATTAGATAAAGTACACACTTGGGACTTGATTCATCCTCATTCTAATAAGAAAATTGTAAATAGTAGATAGATATATAAGATCAAGGCTCAGTCTGATAGCTTTATTGATAGGTATAAGCCTCGTTTTGTTTCTCAATGACAGGCATGGTAATTTTCCTCAACAGAGAGGGTATCCGTGGGATTTACTCACCGGAGGATGGATTTAGGGAGAAAAATCCCCCGATGGGGGACAGGGACTCGTATAATAAATGGGGTGGGAGTAAAGATAGAAGTCTCCGTTCCATGAAGACCCGTCTAATCCCTATTATGAAAAATTACCAAAATGTCCTTCACATACACACACAGATATTAGTTTCACGCATGTCATATTGTAACCCTAGCCTGTATTTTTGTTTCTTCAATGACATGAAACCCTAACCTCTTTTCTCTTTAGACTCCACTACAGCCATTGTTCCAGTCCATTGTCCACCATTCTTCTTCCAAATCTCACCGCCGGTCGATTCCCCTACAACCCCCTTCACTGTCGCACTTCCCCTAAACCCCATCACCGTCGTAGGCCTGAGACTACCTCCCCCAAAACAAGGAACATCGTTACCGTCTCCACGCGTTAGGAGTGTCGTGTCATTGGTGCATGAAATTGTGATTCACACGTTTTACATCTCCGCACAACTAACCAGCAAGTGCACTGGGTCGTCCATGTAAAAAACCTTACGTGAGTAAGGGTCGATCCCATGGAGATTGTCGGCTTGAAGCAAGCTATGGTCATCTTGTAAATCTCAGTCAGACGGATTCAAATGGTTATGAGGTTTTGATAATTAAAATATAAATAAAACATAAAATAAAATAAAGTTACTTATGTAATTCATTGGTGGGAATTTCAGATAAGCGTCTGAAGATGCTTTGTTGCTTCTGAACATCTGCTTTCCTACTGCCTCTTTCCAACCATGCGTTACTTCCTTTTATGGCAAGCTGTAAGATCCTCTCAATGAAAATGGTCCTCTACGGTTTCTGCACGGCTAATCAACTGTCGGATTTCTCGTCTCGGATGAAAAATACCAGGTACAGCTACCGCATGGCTAATCATTTGTCGGTTTCCGCTAGCGTCGGAATAGGATCCATTGATCCTTTTGCACACTATCACTTGCGCCCAACATTTGCAGGTTTGAAGCTCGTCACAGTCATCCCTTCCCAGATCCTACTCGGAATACCACAGACAAGGTTTAGACTTTCCGGATCCCAGGAATGCTGCCAATGATTCTACTTATACCACGAATATACTAATCTCATGGACTCAGTCTGTGTATTAGATATCTGTAACACCCTAACTACCAAAGCTCACGCTTCCGGCTGCGTAACTCTGATAGCTCGGACATTACGACGACACTTATACTATTTAATACTAAAATATGAGCCTGTTTAAAACTTTAAACCGCAATACCGCTCCCAAAGATACTTTCGTTCGATAACGTACATCCATAAATACCATACAACTTACAAAAACTCATAAAGAGTACATCCATATATATACATACATATATATAAATAATATTACAAACATAATCCAATACAATTCCTATCCCTCTTACAGATTATATCAAGATAAAGGCGAGGGTACAATAAACCATAACTAAAACAATATAGAGCATCACAACAACAATTAAATAAGCTCTTCGTAACTTCTGCGCCCATATCCTGAAAGGGGAAAAATGTAGGGGGGTGAGAACATCATCCTCGAAAGGGTTCTCAGTAGAGGGTTTTTGGGAATTACTGTAATAGGATACATGAAGATAAACCGTACCAGTGATTAATAACCTTCTTATGCCTCTTTTCAAAAACACGGTTTTCAATAAAAGTAAAGTCAAAAATCTTTACTGAAAGAGGAACCATTCAATTCTCAAAACTCAAAAGCCTTTCAAAACGGTTTATCTATGCGGAACCAAAATAGCCTTTCATAATTTTATTCCAAACCAGAAACACAAAACCGAAATCAACCATCAGTTCATCTCTTTCCAACCACGGCCCTAGGCCCAAACAATCCAACCAACAACCAGTCACCACAAATCCAACAGAGTCCCAGATGCAAACACAGATAGGAAGTTCAAGCACAAACAAACAGTTATTACAAGTAGAACAGTTAGCAATTAATCACATAGGCAAACCAAGTATAATATGCACACCCAACCAATGTCACACAAATGCATATGATGCATGCCTGTCCCTAGTGGCTGATGATATCATCTGTCAGTTATAGAGCCAACCCGACAAGTCCTGGTAGCTAACCATTGGACTGTCCCTCTGTCGTGCATCCCCAACTCGAGTTGTACTCATCATAAACTTGATCATAATCATGATCCATATCCATCACCCTCACTGGTGAATATTTACGGGGGCGAGCTCATCCGGGCCTTTCACAGTGCCCGGCCACACTTACGACATAGGGTCAACAGAGTATCAAGTCTCGACCCGGAGCACGTGGTGGCTAGCCACTGCTACTACCCAGGGAAACTCGTATCTCAGATAGTGGAAGTGCAACATTCACATTTATCAATGATTCAGCATAAACATGCATTCAATCTCATCCATGGATCAACATCCATCTCAGCCATCCGGCTCATGGTTCAGTCCAGAACCAGCCAATATTCATATCATACACAGCCATTCCGGCTCACGGTTCAATCCAGAACCAACCAATATGTATAATCATACACAGCCATTCCGGCTCACAACAAAACAGCACTTCCACCATTCAACATCATTAAATTCATAAAGTCGGCATTTAAGCCATAAATCATTTTCTCAATTCATTTCACTTTGAAATCGAGTTTCAACTCTTTTCAGCCTTGGCTTTAAAGATCTCATTTCTCAAATCATCTCAGGCTCATAAGCCACTTTTACTCAAGGTAAATTCCCCTTTGAAAACAATGCCACTCTCGGCATCCTCTTTCCAAACTTCCATAACCATGGCAAGTTAAAGATTTATTTTGAAACATTCAAAATCATCCATTCAACAATGGGATTTTATAACAAAGTTTCTCGGCAGAATCCCAAGTCTTTAGGGGAGAATAACATACCTCATCTCGCCAAATTCATTTAAAATCATTAAAACATTGGCTTTCTGATTTGAGTAAGAAAATAGGATCTAAGCCAAACCGAGTCACGTAATCTTTGCTTCTTTCAAAACCATTTCCTTTACTTAAACAAAACCGGCTTCAATTCCATAATTAAATCTGAAGCGTTTCAAACTGATAAGAGAATCATTTTTTGTTGTGTTAAACTAGAGTTCAAAAGATACTTTGAATCTTATTTAAAACGTCAAAATAATGAGGCTCATCAATCGAAATCCAATTCCTTTTAAAATTACGAAAACTCTCCCAAGGAACAATCTTTGTGTTTAATAGAGAAAAACATAAACCCGTTTTACCTTTTAAAACAGCCTCAAAGCAAAATTCTCTTTCGAATGACTTGTACCCAAAGACATACTGTTCTTCTTGGAAAATAAGGAGAAATCATGATTCTCTTTTCAATAATTCTTTCAAAGCATAACTTCATTGCTTTCTTAATTGTTCTAAGTAAAGGTAATAAAAGAAGCCATAATTTCACAATCCTCAAAATAGATAGGAAAGGCATTAAACTCAAAATTCCCCAATTGACATTTCAAATAAGGACTCGGATTCTATAGAAATTTCGGCAGCACCTCCCCTAAAACTTGGACCTTTGCCACCCGGTTCGGGTCCCAACTAAACCGTTTCTCATTCCTTTTCAACAGCTCAAAACCAGAAATCAATTCAAAAGCAAGTTAAATCCAACAGTCGCCTCAGTGGCATATCTCAAGGAAGCCATTTCAAAAATCAACTCAATATCAACCGATTTAACTCATTTCTAAAGCTTTAAAGAATCGGTTCAGCAATAAATCATTTATCAAAACCAAATCAATTAAAGCAACCCAGGCTGAATTTCAAGAGTATTCTATCTTTCACATCATCAAAATAATTGACTCAATTCAAACCAATCCTCAATGGATTAAACTCATTTCAAATCTTTAAAGAGTCAACTTCAAACATTACATTTCACAAGCCACACAACAATTCGGCCAAACCAACATCCATAGTCATTCGAGTCAATCAAATAATACATAAGGCAGATACAATCACCAAATACACAATATCTCACATTAGTACCCATATGTAATAATTCCAATAATAAACTATAGTTGTTGGAAAGCGCCCCTACCTCAAAACACATTTCCATAATCCAAGCGCCTCATAAGTTCTTTTCACCTCAACTCAAAATCGAAGGCAGCTTCAAAGCACAGCCCCATACATTTTCGCAGCAGCATAAACAGCTCTAAATTACAACAAGCAACCTCAGTTACTAACTCTAGGAACATTAATACCATAAAGGCTTTAATACACGTACGGGACACTAACGTAAGGCTTTCGAAACATAATTTCTTACCGGAATAACAACACGAAGCAGCTGCGGTTTCGAACCGGCCCCGGCACAGCTCCAGCGACGGAGGCAACCTCAGCCCCAACTACTCGTAACAGCAACAACAACTCTAACCGTGACATGCCATAACTCGAACTCAGCCCTACGTTATCAAAACCTTAGGATTCCTACCCAAATATAACAGTGCAGATTTTCAAGGGCTCCGGAATGTAACTCTTACCGTAACTAAGGAGAAGTGACTGAGCCAAGCGGCGGCATCCCCGACAGTGGTTCTGGTAGCCACCGGACTGCTCCTGGCGACCAGAACAATGGCAAGGCTTCCTCCTCCTTCGGCAGCAACAGTGCAGAAGCTTCAGCTAAGCACCGCAAAGCAGCAGATCGGCAGTGGCAGAGCCGACTTCTCCTCCATCGCATTCTATTCCTCCCGCACTGCTCTCTCTCCCTCTTGCCGACAACCGTGACGGAAACCACCCCCAGCAGCGGAGGCAGCAAGGCTGGCTCGACCGCAGCAGAGTGTGGCACGCCTCTCTCTTGGGCTCTCTCTCTCAGACCAGATCGGCGACTGACCACGCGGCAAGGGCGACGGCGGCGCAGTGAGGACGACGGCGGCGACGCGACGGCTCTGGTGGCTCCACAACAGTTCGACAGCGACGCTAGCTCCTCCATCCTCACTTCCATCGCGTCCCTCTCCCTCCCTTGGCGATTTGACGACGACGCCTGGAAGTGGCGGCGATGAGCGCGACGGGATGCAGCGTTAACGGAACGGCGGTGGCTCGCAGCTGGCGGCAAGGCGTGGCGGGTTCGGTGGACTCGTGAGGGCAACAGCGACGGCGAGCTCCCTCCCTTCCTCCACGCCGGCAAACTCTTTCCTCCTCCCTCTGTCTGTTTCCTTTCTCCCCTTTTATCTCACTGTGTGCGTGTGTTTGTTACTGATG
This sequence comes from Arachis hypogaea, assembly GCF_003086295.3. Taxonomy (NCBI): domain Eukaryota; kingdom Viridiplantae; phylum Streptophyta; class Magnoliopsida; order Fabales; family Fabaceae; genus Arachis; species Arachis hypogaea. The sequence continues at coordinate 27,981,431 of NC_092046.1, forward strand.
GGGGGTTGGGGTGATGGCTGCTGGGTTCAGGGGAAAAGGGTAGCTAGGTTAGGGTTTAGGCAAAATTAGGTTTAGGGATAATTTGGTAATTTCAAATAAAATTGGGTATAATATAATAATTGAAATCCAAATTAAATCCAACACTAGTTGTATATAGAAAATACTATTTGCTCATCAATTTCACAAATTGTTTTCAATAAAATGCCCAAATCCAAAAATTAGAAATAATATACTTAATTTCTTCATTTTTCCAAAATAACAGTAATAATATTTAAATATTACTTATCTAATCCAAATCTTATAAAATCCTTATTATTTTATAACTATCAACCTTATACTTTAAATATAGAAAATAATCCAATAATTATAAAATTGGATAATAATCATAACTTATCTCAAATCCAATAAATCAAAACTTGCCTTAATTATCTTTAATAAAATAATCTCTGAATTTAAGGCTATAAATAATTGTAGGATTTGAGACTTGATCATAATAAGACTTTTCAAAGATTCTGGGTCTTACAATATCCAAGAGAATATACTCCGGTTGTCATCCAATGAATACGTTGAACATCATGTAGACCGCTTTGTGGTTGTCAGGCACGCGGATCTTGGCTAAGCGAGTAACGAAGATTGGGTGATTGTCACGGGTCACCCCTTCATTCTGACTTAACTGAATTAAGTACAAGAGTATATCTTGGAGAAGAAGTAGGCGTGAATTGAAAGAAAAACAATAGTACTTGCATTAATTCATGAAGTACAGCAGAGCTCCACACCTTAATCTATGGGGTGTAGAAACTCTACCGTTGAAAATACATAAGTGAAAAAGGTCTAGGCATGGCCGTGAGGCCAGCCTCCAAACGTGAACAATGGCTTAAAGCTCAAAAGTGATCAAAGATTTCCAAAAGATGTAAAATAAATCTCTAAAAGTAGTTTTTATACTAAACTAGTAACCTAGGTTTACAGAAAATGAGTAACTAAGTGAAGATAGTGCAGAAATCCACTTTCGGGGCCCAGTTGGTGTGTGCTTGGGCTGAGTGTTAAGCTCTACACGTGCATAGGCTGTTCCTGGAGTTAAACGCCAGCTTTGGTGCCAGTTTGGGCGTTTTACGCCAAGATGTTTTAGGTTGGCTTTGGACACCAATTTGGGCCATCAAATCTTGGGAAAAGTATGAACTATTATATATTTATAGAAAGCTCAGGATGTCTACGTTCCAACGCAATTGAGAGCGCGCCAATTGGGCTTCTGTAGCTCTAGAAAATCCACTTCGAGTGTAGGAGGGTCAGAATCCAACAGCATCTGCAGTCCTTTTTCAGCATCTGAATCAGATTTTTGCTCAAGTTCCTCAATTTCAGCCAGAAAATACCTGAAATCACAGAAAAATACACAAACTCATAGTAAAGTCCAGAAATGTGATTTTTGCATAAAAACTAATAAAAATATAATAAAAAGTAACTAAAACATACTACAAACTAAGTAAAAGCAATGCCAAAAAGGGTATAAATTATCCGCTCATCAGTCGTCTCCTTTTTCATTGCAGCACGAGTGTCGCACCATCACTGTCTTCGTCGCAGCAGGCCAGGAGCGTCGCGCAGTCACCATATTCGTTGTCGCACATTGCATCTCTCTCTGATTTTGCTTCTTCTCTGCGTTGGCTTCCTCTTTTTTCTGCTTTTATTTCTGCTCTGTCGCTGGTTCCTCTTTACCTTTCTGCTCCACTGCTGCCTCTTCCAGTATGTCTCTCTTCTCCTCTGGTTTGCTCAGCCTCTGCCTCTACCATTTTTTGCTATTTGTGTTTCGATTTTTATCATTGTTCAATGTGTTATTGTTGATTAAGTGCTAATGTTTCTGCTGCTATAAGTGATTTCTGCTATCAATACATAGTAATTGCTTATTGTTGATGAAATTACTAAATAAATTCTTGACTAAATTTGTTATTCGATTTTGGATCTATTGTTTGATATTAGTTACTTGAAATTTTGGTTTAGTTGGAGCGATTTCTTTGGTGGAACTTTGATTAAATCTATTAGTCCTCTGAATTTTGTGGATTTGCTTTTTTCAATTTTTTGCTTTTTTATTTTCTTCAATGTTTTTTTTTTTTAAAAAAATCTACGGATATTCGTGGATACATAAGTACGGGGTCCCCGTTACTCGTCGCAGGAATAGGGCCAGGACGGGGACAGGTAATGAAAGCAGGGGTGGGGGGCGGGGTCGGGGGACGGGGACATGTCCTCGCCTCCATGGGAACCCGTTGCCATCCTACGCAAGGATGCACCTAAGAGTGTGGTGTTGAGTATGAAGAGAATTTTGCTCCTATTGTTCCACTCAAATTTGTTCAAGCTATTCTGGTCATTGTTGCAGTTGAAAAATGGTCACTCAATCAGATGGACATCAAAAATGTCTTTCTTAATGGTGATATGTAAAAGAAAGTCTACATGAAACCTCTTTTGAGATATTCTTGTCCTCTTAACAAAGTATATCTTCTTCATAAGACATTTTATGGTCTTATGCAAGCTCAACGAGAAATCTTAAAAAGTTTAGCCACATTATTTGCAATTTCATTTTTCACTTGCTACTCTTACGAGACTACTCTTTTTATATATTCACAAGAGTGACGATGGGGTTCTTTTATATATTATTAGGACGTGATCATTACTGAAGATGATATTACTGGTATTAATAATATTAAAGCTCCATCCATCCCTATTTTAAAATGAAAATCTTGGTTCTCTTAGTTATTTTTTTGGCCTTTAAATTTTCTCATCGGATGATAGTATTTATCTTTATTATTAGGGCTGAGCATACTAATAGTCACATAAAATCTACTCATGTTGAGTCTAATGCTCGTCTTACTCTTATAGATGGTACTTCTTTGTATAATATAATCATATCCTTTATAGACAATTGGTTGGTAATTTTATCTATTTGATTGTTGGTTGTCTTGATATTGTATATTTTGTTCATGTTGTTAGCCAATTTTTATCAATTTCTACAGTACTCATTATGCCACTTTTCTTCATATTCTTCATTATATTAAAGGCACTATGTTTCATAATCTTCATTTTTACACTCAATCTTCATTCATCCGCAAGCAGATTCTAATGCTGTTTGAGACGGTGATCCTACTGACTATTATTTTACTATAGTTACTACGTGTTTTCGCTTATTATTTCTTGGTATGCCAAGAAGCAAATTTTTACTAGTCGATATAGAACTGAATTAGAATATCATATTCTTGCTGATATCTCTACTAAATTAGTCTCAATCTATTGGTTTCTTAAAGACATGGGACCCTTTAGTCTTTTTTCACTAATTTATATTATATTGTAATAATCAAAATATCATTTAAATTATTCATAATGATATTATATTTATGTAATTTCTGTGAGGATTGGACCTAGATTAAACTGCTAATATATTTACTAAGATTTATTATCTTATTATATTTTAACATCTCATCTCTAAACTCAAGATAATTTCGTTAGCTCCTACTCAAATTAGAGGTTAGAATATATTTACTGTACTTGTATATTTATTATCTTGATAACGCTAGCTTTTGATAGAACATTTTTGTATTTATTGCTTTGATAACCCAATACCTATAAATAATTGGCTTAGTTTGACAAAAACTACCTAGCATGGATAATTCGGCGTTGGATCCTCATTATCATTAGAAATCGTAATTTATTTTAAAAAAAAAAACAAACTATAGAATCATCAAAATTTGTTATTTTTTATCAATAGTTAATTATCAATAATAGTTAAAAATATAGACTAAAATATGTTGTTAGATTATTAAATTAAAAAAATTAAATTAATGATTAAAAATAATAACAAAAAATAATAAATTTTAATAACTTCTTTTTTTAAATAAAAAAGTTCAACACAACAAGTGGAGCAATGAAAGCAAAGAAACAAAAAAACCATCAGTTAAAGGCATAATCTAATAAGTAAAATTATAAGTTACATGATATTTCTTGTCATCTTCGATATTGCTATCAACAACAAAAGAGATCTACACCTAATCATTCCTTAAATTTCGTGAAAGACTGGTAGATAATATCGTCAATCCCTTTTTAATAACTTTCTAGTAATTATCTAAAATTATAAAATAATATGAATAAATCAACTCACACTTTTTATCGTTAGAATGAAATAATAATTACTCTTAAAAAAGTTATGCAAGAATGTAAATAAATAAATCATTGCATGACATGGGACATCTATGATATATCTGGTTTCTGAAAAGTAATTCTAACTAAAAAAATTAAAGCAAACGGGCACGTAATTTGTTTTGATGGTTTTAAAGTTGTAATTACATCACATGGGAATCTAATTATACAAGAAAAAAGAAATACGTTCAAACTTCACAAATGAGTTGGTCCCACGCGTTGGAGGTAACTGCCAATAATGGCACTATTTGAGTATTATTCCTGATCGATCAACTTCTCTAGCTGTCTACACTTCATAGATTAAAACGTAAGCCCCAATAATTATGAAGGTGAATGTTATAGTGCTTAAAAAATAGTGTTTATTTATTAAAAAAGTTAAAAATTAATATTTAATTTAAAAAATATAAAAATAAATTATTTTTAAAAATTTAAAATTTATTATAAAAAATAAATTAGACAAAAATTAGACAATAATTAATAGACACTATAAAATTGGCCAATTATGAATCCCTGACCTGCCCTCAACTACAAACAGTCTGCAGTCTGCACCATTATATAACTTGACAAAGAAAATTTAATATACCAAATTAACTCCTAACTAGTAAAATTGTTAGGCAATAGGCATGGGCATGCACGTACATGTAGTAACGTGCAATTAATGAATTAATTCTATACCACCCAATAATAAGTGACACGGAAAAATCGATAGTACATGTATAACAACAAGATTGTCATAAACTTAATTATTACTCTCTTTCCGTTCTTATTAATTACTAGTTCATTTTTAAATATTAATTTGAGAAACTAATTAAAATGAATTGAGTTATAAAAATTAAAAAGTAATTTATGAGTTACTTTTAATACTAATAATAATTATTATCTTTAATAATTTATTTTCTCATATTCACTAATTTGGGATATGATAGGAAAAGCACAATTAAGTTGCATTATTTAGCTAAGGGAATAAATATTATTTGTCAAAAAAAAAATACAATTCTAAAAGTAAATAGTTATTAATTTGTAACAGAGAGAATATCCATTAAGAGTTAAAACTATTAAAATTATGAGGAGTGTTAGAGTGAGTAAGTTTTGTGATTTGTAATTATTAATCAGCCATATTTAATATTTTTAATTGTATAAGATTAAGGTCCAGTTTGGATAAATAACTTAAATAAGTTCTTTTGAAAAAAGAGCTTACAACCAATGTTCTGAAAATCGGATCGGACCGGCCGATTCAACCGGGTTAACTGGAAACCAATCACCTAGTCGGTCCGGTCCACATGCAAAACCGCGCTGTAAAAAACCAGTGAAAAAATTGGACGAACCGGTGGTTAACCGGCGAACCGGGCTAATCGGCCCGGTTTTTCCAAGTACCGGTTTTCCCTCATGCTATTGAAATGGCGTCGTTTGGCTATTTTATAATAAAAAAAAAAAGGCTGAAGCGCTGAACAACGTGGGTAGAAGCATCAGTTTACCCTAAATCAATCCTTAATCTCCCAAAAGGCCAAAATCTTCCAAGAACACTCAACACTCCACTCCCAACCCTAAGCTCGAGGCTAGACAATCTGCAAATGACGGACAACCGACGAACGCCGTGAAGAACACTCCCACCGTCGCGGGTCGTCGCGCACCGTTGCGGCTGCTGGGTTTCTGGGTTTTGGTCGCGGGTCGTGAAGCACCATTGCGGGTTCTGGGTTTCTGGCTTCTGGGTTTCTGGGGTTTGGTCACTGGTCGTGAAGCACCATTGCGGGTTCTGGGTTTCTGGCTTCTGGTCGCTAGTCGTTAAGCACCGTTGCGGGTTCTGGGTTTCTGGCTTCTGGTCGCTAGTCGTTAAGCACCGTTGCGGGTTCTGGGTTTCTGGCTTCTGGGTTTTTGGGTTTTGGTCGCTGGTCGTGAAGCACCGTTGCGGGTTCTGGGTTTCTGGCTTCTGGGTTTCAATTTTTCTGGCTTCTGTTCGTTCTTCACTTGCGGTAAGTTCTGGGTTTCTGGCTTCCGTTCGAATTTTGAATAAATTTGTTCTTCACTTTTTTGTGAGAGGAATAAATTTGTTCTTCAATTTTTTGTATGTTGAATAAATTTGTTGAAATGTTGAATAAATTTTTCTGGCTTCTGTTCATAACTTCTTATGTTGAATAAATTTTTCTGGCTTCTGTTTGTAATTTCGTATGTTGAATAAATTTGAGAATTCTGCTCTGCTCTGTTCTTCAATTTTTTTATCTTTTCAATTCTGCTCTGTTCAATTTTTTGATTTTGTCAGCCATATAAATTGTATGAACTATGAACTATGAATTGATATATTGGTATGGATTCTGGGTTGCTGGCATTCTGAATTTAGATGGAACAGTCACAAAATGATCAGCAACAACAGCATAATGCTGTACAAGAATCTCAGACAGGTTCCTCTCGAGGAAAATCTGACCCGGTTTGGGAATATTTCACTGTGAAACATGATAAAAATCATATTTGAGGTTGTTTATAAACTTTAGTTATTAATTTCTTTAGTTATAAACTTTCATATTTGAGGTTGTTTATGACCTTTTAATGATAACTTATGTATTGTTTATTTTGTGAAATTGTTAAATTTTGAATCTTATTAGTTTAAAAATTATTGCATTTAACCTTTTAAAATTATGTATTGAATTTTTTATAATTTTACTCTATATTTAATTAAACTGGTTCAACCACGGTTGAACCACTGAACCATTGAACCAGTCACTTGACCGGTTCAATGACCGGTCCGGTTCTCACAACCTTGCTTACAACATAAGGACTTTTATTAATAGCAACTTATAAATAAGTTATTTTGTGTTTGGATATTTAGTTATAAAAGTACTTATTTTAAAGTTGTAGCGTTTGGATAAATAACTCAAAAAATAATTTTTTTTTACAGAAGAGAATGAATATTAAAATAAAGATGATAACAAATACTTTCCAATATTGAATGTTGATTTTACATAACTTAATCACTAATATTGTGTATGATATGGTAGGTGAAAATAAAAAATAAATATAAAATGTGTGTCAATGTATATTTTATTGCTGTTTTTTATTTTTTTTACTCCTATTAGAAATCTCTTCTCTTTTATTGAGGTCAAGAACTTGCTATAATTAACTATGAAAATAATAGCAAGCTATAAAATCACATATGAAAAAAATAAAATTAAAACTGAAATTTCATACCATAGTTAAATACAAATTTAATAATAAAAAATAAAGTGATAAAATGATAAAAAAAAAATACTTAGAAGGAATATATGCAGTAGGTTGTTCAAATACAATATTGTCTGAAAATGGTGGTGGAGGATCATCAATACTTCCATCAGATGAATCATTACGTGAAAATAGTGAGGTTTGGAACATTACGTGAGAATGATGGTAGAATTATGGTGGAAGACCAGTGCTTCTAGCAGACCTTGCGTGAAAATGGTGGTGAAGGGTCAGTATTTTTTACAGAGTAAAAAAGGAAAGTAGATTTTTTTGTTTTGAAATTAATTTTTTTAAGTAAGTGGTAGAATGACTTGTCCAAAAGTAGAGAAGTCATATATTTCTACTTCTTCAAAAAGCTGCAAATTAACTTTTCGGGAAGTTAAAAGCTTTTTCTAAGATGGTGCCAAACATGCAGATTGTGACTTTTTCATAATCCAAAAGTCAAAAAAAGTAGCTTCTGCTACTTCCCAAACGGACTCTAAATCTAATGATATGGGATTACTCATTTTTCTTTTGTTGGTTAAGTGTTAGTTAAATTTTAATAAAAGTGCTAAGCTGATATACTTTCTCTTAATTACAGAATTATGTTAACTAGAGTCCATAAAAAATAAACTTTTTGTGTTAAACTAAAAACCTAAATTCTGACATTTTCAATACATTAATAAACCTATAAAAAAGTTAAAATTTCTTCCCTTCTAGTATAGGTCCCCTTCCCTCTCTCCCTCTCTCTCCCTCTCCCTCTCAAAAAAAAATTATGATAAGTTATAAGAACTTAAATTTTTTGATAATTAAGTAAAATAACAACTATATTACACTACAAGATTTCTGTTTGTTTATGAAAATTTTTTTGTGGAAGTTTTAGAAAACCTCCATATCATATTTTATTTATAGCAAAATATGAAATCCCCATTGATTAATTCTAGTTTAAATTCCTAAATCCAATTGCCCAAACACATAGTCAGTTCCTAACCTACTACTCTGATTAAACCCAAACAAATTTCACTCCAAACAAAAATTTGTCCAAAAAATTAGAAGAGGAAGAAGAGTGAGATCTGATAAAATCCTAAATTTACTTTCCGCCACGGCATTTATCTCTTTATCATTGTCCCCATCAAACTCGCCGTAGCGTTTGATATCAGAAGGAGAGTAAGTTCGTCGCTGCTGCCATTCATGTCCTTGTCGTTGTCGCCATCAAGCTTATACATCAATGTGTTGTCTCCTACATCTACATACAATAACTTTTGAGATTAGAGAAAGAGTGAGTTCAAGGCCACCACCGGCGCCGTCATCAAGCTTATCCATAAACGTGTTTGGTTTTCTCCCCAATCACCTAAGGTCAATTTCTATTTGTTCATTTTTCTTTTTCATTGTTATTTATGTAACTTAATTTAGATATTCTTTTATTTTTCTCTACATTTCATGCCTATATAGCGTTGTTCGAATTTGATATGAAGAGAGATCACGGTGGTGGTAGTGTGACGGTGGTGGAGTAGAGAATAGTTCCTCAGAAGGCACAACAGATTAAGAAGTGTAACACCTTACTGCACTACGCTTAAGTTCGTAAAAATCATACATGGTGAGGTATTACGACCGCTAAGAGAAAAAATGCGTTCATAGGCATATATAAAAAGAAGTTTAACTAGAAGCCTTGAAGAAAAGTTTAGCAAAACAAAATTCGAAACTCGCATCATACTCAAAACAGTTAAGCGTAGAAGAACAGATAAAAACGAATGAAAGGATAATATACATATGATATATATAGAGTGCCATAGATACAAATAACTAGCTCCAGACTCAACCTGCGAAGCAAAGGCTGGCCAGAGTATATTTATACATACGTAGAACCCAAAATGTTTACCAAAAGACAAAATATAAATCCTGTTTTTCCAAGTCAACCTCTAAGGGGGACAAAATACAAATATATATATAAGTGGAGAACCTAAATACATATTTATACAAAATACAAAGCATAAAAATTCCAAAGTAGATATTCGCTTCAGCAAAGCCTCTAGCACGCTCAGCGAGGTGCCTCACGTCCTGCATCTGAAAAATAATAGAATATGTATGGAATGAGAACCGGGAGTTCTCAGTATGGTAAAGGTTCTTGTAGATAATAAATAATGTTCCGAGAAGCTAGAGGCATTCCAAAACTCCAAAAACCCATATTAAATCCTAAAGTTTTCACTAAACCAAAAACATGATGACTCTATCTAAGGATTCTAGTCTAACACTTCATTTTCCATTCTCTGCAAACCTCTAAATCACCAAGTGGAACAACCCTCAGTGCCTCCTCCAACCGCCAGAGGGATCTCTCAGAAACAAAGACAAGTAAGAAAGACAAGAAAAACACAAATATGAAACAGATACAGCAAATAGAAAAAGTAACAGTTAATTACAGATAAGCAATTAGGCAAGCCAAAAATAAATGCATACTCAAACAAAACATACAAGTGCATATGATGCATGTCTGTCCTATGGCCGATGATATCATCTATCGGTTATACAGCCAAACCCGACATGTCCAGTAGTGAACCCTGGACAGAAACACCACATCGCGGAGCAAGCGAGACTAAGCCACCACCCTTGCATACTACCCGCTTAACCCAAAGCAAGTGGAACGAACCACGACTCTTGTGTACTACCCTGGCGGGTGTTTACAAACTCAACTCGGAGCAAGTGGGATGAACCACAACCCTTACTACTGTCCAGGTGTTTTAATTATTAACCCGGAGCAAGTGGGACGAACCACAATCCTTGCGTACTGCCCAGGTGTCTCAAACATTAATCTTAACTCATTATAAATCAATCAACTTCATTCATCCTCATCTCTCAACATCATAAATGTTCTTAAATACACACTTGATCACCATCACCGTCATCTCATTCAACAATATCATAATCGTCCTCATCACATAACTTGTTCAGCATTATCAGTCCATCTTTATCTCAATTCTTCACTTCACAATCTCTCTCAATTTTAACTTAACTCCCTCAATAGGTTCACACTTACTCCAAAGCCAAAAAACTAGCTATCGGACCTTAAACAAGGTTTACAGAGACTTAGAAAGCTAGAGAAAGGTTAAAACTCAAGAAAATACAACTTTGACAAAACAAAGTGGTCATGCATACGCATGACCACCCGTGTAGGTGCAAATTCGGAAATAACAGTGGCGTGTACACGATCCTGTGTCTGTCTATGCGAGAATTGGTAAAATGACGGTCCCACGTATGCATGGAGCCTTCTGCGTACGCATGCATGTCAGAACTCCAAAAAGCTATTAAATTGCAGAAATCAGTTTTTAACCCATATTTCAAACACTCATAACTTTTTCGTTAAAAATTATTTTCAGTCTGTTCTTCGAACGTTACAAACTTCACGGATCCAATTTTTATTCAAGACAAGTTTCACAAGATTTAGGATCTGGAAGCCGAGTTATAACGTGACGAAGTTGGTCAAAAATTAGTTTTTCCAAAGGTTACAAATCCTCTAGTTTTCCAAAATTCTCAATCCAAAATCAAACCAATCCACCCAATTCCATACCAAAACTTCTACACACTATCACATGCTCTTTGTTCACTTCAGAATTAGTCCAACACCTAAATTCATCAATTCATTGAAACACTTATGTTCATAATTCCACAAGCTTCAACAAATATTATCAATCACCACCACATTAACAATGATCATTCAGATAGCTACAAAGTGAAGTTCTATCATACCATTCATTTCACCCTTAATCAACATATTCTCATTTCTCCATGAAATCAAGGATTCACACAATTCCACATCACATTCATACATATTTAATCCACAGGTAAACCAAATTCCACTTCATTCATCACAGTCATTATTAATATTCAATATCTAATATATCATCAATTCAATTTCACAATTCTACCGCCACTTAAATCATACATTCATATGCATATATTCACTTACTAACTACACCAATCAACTAATTCCCATCATTCAAACCTATCCTAAGCCAACTAGCCTAAGTTTTCACATAACATTATGTATTAACTACAGGAAATCAAAGCCATACCTTGGCTGATTTTCTGCCAAGCCACAAACACCTCAAGACCTCGTTCCCATAAGTTTCCAAGCCTCCAAAGTCCACTTGGCAAGCTTCCATCCACCAGAGTTCCAATTGAAGCATTCCATTTCACCAATTTGACATCAACTTCACATATATTCAACCTAATTTCATACACATTCACAATTTCAATACCGTAATCTCATAAAATTGGAAATTTCAAAGGGGATAATGGTTCTTTACCTTTACCTATAGATCAATTGGATGAAATCCAGCTATATCTCGCACTAAAGTACCCCTAAACCATCAAAATAAAAAAAATTCCTCAATACTCATGAACCAAAAGACAAAATTAAAGAGAGGAAAGGGACAAGTGAGAAATTTGGAGTTTCATACTATTTTGTTTAGATAGATTTGAAGAGCCCGGTGAGTGATAATTTGACTTTTGTGTGGTTTAGAATTCACAATAAATTCTCGTTGCAAGTATAGTTTCTAAACCAACAATAATCCTTTCATACAAAAATTTGTTTGTCACTAGTACAAACCCCTAAATTTATAAACCGAAGTATTGAACCTCGGGTCGTTCTCCCTTGGAATTGCAATAGAGTGTCTTGTTATTGGTTATGAGTTATATTTGGGGTTTTTGAGATTTTAGACAAGAAATGTAAATGGAAATGAAAGTAAACTAACAACTATGAAAAGCTTTTGGCAAGGTTGTGAGAACTAGAAGTCCTATCCTAGTTATCCTCCTCAATTGTGACCAAAATTGTCCATTGCTACCACTTAGTTAACCTCTAATCATGGAGGAAAGTTAAGTGGAAGAATCAACTTGATTCCACAAGTCCTAGCCAACTCCCAAGGGAAAGACTAGCTTTAGTGGTATCCAAATCGATTAGCAACTTCTGATTAACAATCAACAAAGGAATTAGATAACTCAAGCGTTACTAATTACTCTACCAAAGCCAAGAGGTGCAAAATCTACACTAAAGTCCAATCAACCATTTCATCAAACACTTGGAAGGCATAGAAGGAAAGCAAGATAAATTGATAACAACAATGAAATCTAACAACTACTTATTGCAAGAAATTAATAACAACAATCAAAAGAAACACAATTATTATGAATTACCTCAAATTGTATTAAAAGAAAATAGGATGAACAAGAGTAGATCTACAAATAAAATAGAAGAAAGTAATAACAACAATAGAAAAGTGAGGAATGTAACAACATAAAATTGAGAGGTAGAAGAAGAAGAAAGCATGAATTGAAACCTAGATCTAAATTATTGAACTAAACCTAATCCTAATTCTAATCCTAGAGAGAAGTGAGAGCTTCTCTCTCTAAAACTAAGACTAAAACTAATCCTAATGTGTGTTATGATTCCAGATCCTCATCCCCCTTTAATCCTTGGTCCTTTTGAGTGTTTTGGCGCCAAAGTTGACTTGGATTGGGCCCCACAGGCTTTGAGAATTCGCTAGCCACGTTTTCATTAAAAAAAACCATAAATCAACACCGACGCGTACGCGCACAGCACGCGTACGCGTCCATGGGTAAGTTCGTAATGTGCGCGTAAGCGCCTGGTGCGCGTGTGCGTCCATGGCCGAGTTCAACTCTTTGGCTTTTCATGATCTTCTCCACTTGCATGCTTGCTTCCTTGCTCCCTTGATTCATTCCTAGCCTTTTTCAACCTGAGATTGCTAACAAACACATCAAGGCATCTTATGGAATCAAGGAGAAGTTAAAGTTATCTAATCAAAGACCAAAAAGTATACTTTTTACACTTAAGCACAAATAAGAGAGAGATCCCACAATCATGCTGAATCATTGGCTAAATGTGAGAAAAGTTTAGCAAAATACTCTAAATCCAACACAAGATAAACCTTGAAAACGGGGTTTATCAACCTCCCCACACTTAAACCTTAGCATGTCCTCATGCTAAATTAAAAGGGAAACAAGGGGTATGATCTTTATCTAATGCAACTAAACTACATGAATCCTATCTAATGCAACTACCTATGGTGAATGCAAATACTTGGTCAAAACAATTCAACTTCCAAGAGAATATACATATAAGCATAAGAGCTAGAGTAGTAGGGATCAAGTTCAAACCACAATTGTATTGAGTTATCAAAAGAATTTCAAACCTGCACGAATATAGATAATAGGGGTGAATACATGTAATTGAGCTATTGAACCCTCACTGAATGTGTATCCGCTCTATTCACTCAAGTGTTTAGGGGTTTATTCACTCAATTCTCTCCTAATCATGTTTTCCAAAATTTGTTCTTCATCTAACAATCAACAATCATTCAATGTATGCATTCATTCATCATGAGGTCTTTCGCATAGGTTGTAATGGGGTTAGGGTAAAGGTAGGATCATATATGGATAAGTGGACTATAATTTGAATCTTTGATTAGTCTAGACCTTCCCACCTAACCTACATAATGACCTATACAATTAAGTACCTCCTAACTACCCATCCTTCACTTTTTACATACTCATGCATTTTCTTCTGATTTTTCTAACACTTATGCTTTGACTTTTATTGGCCTTTACATTGGGGCATTTTGTCCCCTTTTTATTTCTTTTTTATTTCTTTTGTTTTTCTCATTTTTCTTTTCTTTCAAGCTATATACAAGATCATCAATGCATAAGGTTTACACATTTAATCAATGCATGAGCATGTACCCAATTTCCAATATTACCAACAACAATACAATACACTCTTTTATCCCAAGCAATGTTCCCAAATCTCCCCAAACTTGAATAATAAGCACTTTCACTAGCCTAAGCTAATCAAAGATCAAAACAAGGGACTTTTATTGTTTTTCGCTTTAGGCTTGCAATATGCTAAAATAAAGAACAATTGGGTTAAGCATAGGCTCAAAATTGGTTAACAATGGGGAGTAAAAGGTAGGCTATTTGGGTGAGTGAGCTAATGAAATAATGGTCTCAATCATATAAATGCATGAATACAAGGAATAAATGGACATATAGAATCAAGCAAACCAAGGATCACAATCATAGGAAGAGACAATCACACACAAGAATGGAAAATGGGTGGTTATAAAATGTAACCACATCAATAGGCTCAAATCTCACACGCTTGTGTTCTTAGCTTGATACATGTTTCACAAAGTATGAATTCGAGCAAGTTTCAAGAGTTTTCAATCAATTGGGTTGTGCTCTCTAGATGGATTCCTTGGAAAAATTTCATCATTTTGACTAAGCATTGTTGTGATTGGAAAGATTCAAAGATTCCTTAGTTTACCTTTTCCTTTTCTAATCAAAACAAGTTTACATGCAAAAGGGTTTAGCTAAGTCTTAAGAATTCCAAAATAGTTTCTAATCACAACCACAAGCTAAAAGTTAACTATATAAGAAAATCCAACTAAAGTATGAAATCTAGCATCCAAAATACCTAACATCCAAAATGACAAAGTATGCAACAACTAAGGCAAAAGTATTCAAAGTAATCCAAAACAACCAATATATACAACAGTGTGCAAAACAAGATAACTAGGAGAATATAACTAGGAAATATGCCAAAATGTTCATCGATCCACCAATGGTGCCAATGGCAACCTCCCCACACTTAAGATCAAGCATCGTCCCCGATGCTAATCCTCAGGCTTAGGGAGAGGTACGCCGGTCGGCTCTAGCTCTGGTTGGGGCTGTGGCTGTGGCTTTGGCTGGGGTTTCTCTTGAGTAGCCTGGGTCTGTAGTGCAGTCTCCTCATGAACCTGCTCCGCCACATGAGTATCCTCATCATGTAAATCCGCATGCTCCTCCTCGTGGGTCTCCTTATCGGAACCGGAGGACTCTGGAAGAGGGGGCAGCTCAAGGCCCTGGGCCACAAATATCTGATCAATCCGATCCAGGAGACGCATGATCTGACGGTTGCCGCGCTCCATGAACCGGAAGAGACGCTGAACCAGCAAGTAAGTCGGCTGAGGTGCTGGTGGTGGTAAAGGAAGTGCTGCTGCAGCTGCTGATGTAGATGGTCCTGCTGGGGCTGATGATGAGGAAGGTCCAGCTCCCTCCTCTGCTGCTCTAGCCCGAGATCGGCGCCGGGAAGGAGGCTTTTTGTTCATCCAGGACCCCCATGGAATGGTCTCCTGCTCCTTCTCAGGGAGCGGTGGGGGCGGTGACACGTCCTCTGGTAACCACTGGACACCGGCCCACTGAATCATCTGTGTGACAAGGACGGGGAATGGAAAGATACCTCTGATGTGGGCCCACCACATGAACCGCCTGATCAGCCGGGAGAAGTAGACCTCCTTCCCCTCCAGCACACAGCTGATCAGGATCAACATAGCCACAGGGATCTGATAAACCCATATTTTATGATGTATTTTGTGCCCAATTCAAGTGATTTATTCAATCCCTCACCCACTTATTCATGTAAATTGCATGGTTTTACTTTCCCTTCCTTATTATGTGATATATGTGAAAAACATGTTTCCTATGCTTTAAAAATATTAATTTTAATTACTCTTTATTACAATTCGATGCCGTGATTTGTGTGTAAAGTATTTTCAGATCTCCTAAGGAAGGAACGGCTTAGAGGACAGAAAGAAAACATACAAAAATGGAAGGAAAGCACAAAAATGAAGTCTTGAAGAAAAAGGCAGCGATGCGAACGCATGGACGACGCAGCTGCGAGCCTAGCGCGAAAAGGCAGCGACGCGAACGCGTGACTAACGCGGACGCATGCCTTGAGCACAATGCAAATGATGCGTACGCGTGACCGACGCGACCGCGTGGAAGAGCAGAACTCCAGATGACGCGATCGCGTGACCTACGCAGACACGTGACAGACGCCACATGCAGAATCTGCAAAAAATGCCCCCAGTGATTTCTGGACCCTTTTTCGGCCCAGTTCTGAATCCAGAAACCTAGAATATAAGCCAGAGAATGGAGGAATCAAAGGGACAACGAATATATCATACATTCATAATTTTAGGATTAGATGTAGTTTCTAGAGAGAGAGGTTCTCTGCTCTCTCTTAGGTTTTAGGATTAGGATTCCTCTTAAAGGATTTAGGATTTCAACTTCCTCTCAGGTTCAATATTCCTTTTATATTTTTATTTATTCTAATGCTTTTATTCGTATCTGACTCATGATTACCAATTTGACTTATGAATTCTTCGTATTTAGATTTGAGTGTTTTATTTAATATAATTTGAGGTATTTCAGATTTGACTTTGCTTTGCTTTATTTATATGAATGCTTTTAATTTAATTTAGATTTTTCCCTTTTGGCTTTGGTTGATTAATTGGTAACTCTTGAGTTATCAAACTCATCGTGATTGATAATTGTTATTTTTGCTAATTGAATTGAATTCCACTAACTCTAGTCCTTTCTTAGGAATTGACTAGGACTTGAGGATCTAACTAATTAGTCCACTTGACTTTCCTTTGCTTTAGTAAAGGTTAACTAAGTGGGATTAAAACTCAATTCTCATCACCATCGATAAGGATAACTAGGATAGGACTTCCAATTTTCATACCTTGCCAAGAGTGTTATTAGATATTAATTTATTAATTTTTGCAATTTATTTTCCTTGTTCAAACCTTTCAAAACCCAAAATTCTACCTTTTCCATAGCTAATAATAAGAACACCTCCCTGCAATTCCTTGAGAAGACGACCCGAGGTTTAAATACTTCGGTTTATAAATTTTATTGGGTTTGTTACTTGTGACAACCAAAACGTTTGTACGAAAGGATTTTCTTTTGGTTTAGAAGCTATACTTGCAACGTGCTTATATTTTTATAAAATTCTTTACTAGCAAAAATCCTAACGTCAGGATCTCTGAAAAGTGAGTATTCGGCATGAGGTAGTGGGCGAAAATCTGCTGCCATATCCTGGCCTCCTTGCTCAGATAGATAAAGCGCATCCCCTTGGGTGCCTTGTTTTCCGCATCCATGACCCAGGGAGCCTCCAGGGTAGCTACCACTGCCCTCAAGGCATCAAAATCGAAGGTCATGCAGTGGAGCTCCACCTCGGCCTACTCAAAAGCATCAGTATCACCTGCCTTATGCCTACAAGTAAGGGCGTCCTTAATAGCTTGCTCAGTGATGGGCACCTGAATACTTCTAACCAGAACCGAGTCAAGGGTGTGACGGAAGAAGTTGCAATAGAATTCCTGCACCCAAGACCGGTTAACCCGGCTGAGCTCTCGATCCACAAAGTCCAAACCCATCCTCTCAATGCGGTTATTAATTGTTTGCCTCAGGTCGGATGGAAGGACAACCTCTTTTCAATGTTCAAGTTCTTGGAGTTATAGCTTGGGAACCGAAGTTCACAGTAGAGATTCGGGAACTTGACTGAATGCTGGGCAGGCAGGGATTGGTTTGCCTTCTCCACCTCATCAATAGGATTTTTCGAATAATCCACATAAGGAGAGAAAGTAGAATCTGGGGCTCTTTTCCTCTTTCTGGAGGTGGCCTTGCCTTTTCCTTTAGCCGACATCCTGAAAATTACAATAGAACAAAGTATAAGCAATTAAACAAGTAGCAAGAAGCAAGGAAGAGAAAGTTCAGGATGTAAGATGAAAGGCAAGTAATCATGGTGTGAACCAAAATTGGAAGCTTGAAATGCAAGTAAGCATAGAAAACATATCCATAGACCAAGAATTCAACATTTCAACCAATGTAACATAAAACTCATGCATTAGACATATTCATCATCACACCTCAAAAGAATAGTGAGAGAGTTAGGTGAACTGAAAAGTGAAGTTAGTAGGTTAGACCAGTTAGTGAGTTAGAAAAAAAAATGAAAAATGAAATTGAAAGTTAATGGTATGATGGAGAATGGCCTGATTAACAGAGAAGGAAGAAATGGTATAACAAGCATGTTCACATACATGAGGGAAGTGCAGTCATTGATGATGAAATATGAAATTGCAAGAAAAGCAATTAATTGAAACAAATCATCAGTCAATTCTTTGGCCATCGGTTTTGCAAAAATTGATGTTGTAAGTTTGAAATGCATGTAGTGTAACACCAACCAAGATAGCAATACATTGAGTGAAGATGAGTTACACAAGCAAAATGCACCAATTGTTGCTAATGCATGAACCATTTCCATAAGATAGCAAGATAGACCGAATGAGGAGTGAAGCACAAGATAAGGGCATTCGGTAATCTTGAAAAATGGAAACATGGAATGGTTCAAAGCAAGTCACAGGAAATGTAGGAAAGATGGAAAAAACTGACCCAAGAGTACCTAAGAAAAGAACTTGGTGTAGCTGGGTGAAGTCACAAATTCAAAGCCAATAAGTTCAATTATAGGTAACATGTTTAAAAGCAAAGCAATTTCTAGAAACCTGGGCAGCATTCCAGCAGCAATTTGGATGTTTCTGGGCAGCAAATAACAGCAGGAAAGGCATATGAATCCAAAAAGGCAAGAAGCATAAACAAATAGCAGCAAAAAGGCAATATACATGATGATCAGTGGGATGAACAAAACCAGGCAGCAGCAACAAAATCAGAAAATGAGAAATGCAGTAGGCAGCAAAGTATGAAGAATGAGTCACAGCAAAATAATCAACACCACTTAGCAAGCAATCAATATATGCACAATTAGGTAAACAAATATGGTGCAATTATCAGGGCTAGAATCCTCTATCCATAACCTAACTACCTAACAGCAGAAATTTCTATCTATCCTAACAATCAAAATTCAAATTCTAATTAATAAAAATTAACAGTAAACTAATGATCGAAGAAAGAATGAAATAAAAGAAACAGGGGAGTGACCTGGGAGCAGACCAGGGATGGAATGGGGGGTGTAGACAGTAGGGAGGAGGGGAGAACGGAAGTGCAGTGGCCGCCTCAAATGGTGACGGTAGTGACCCCACGGCGGTGCAGCAGAGCCGAGGCGGTGGTGGTTGAGGGAAGACAGAGAGGGTGAGGAAGTGAGAGGAAGAAGGATGAGTGAGAAAGAGAGAGAGAACGGGGGTGAGGGAAGAGAAGAGAGCAGCGACAGCGGTGGGCGGCGGGCGCGGCGGTTGGAGGGGTGGTTGGGAAAGGAGAAAGAGTCTGGAGAAGAGAGGGGGGTTTGGGGGTCTGCGCGATTGTTCGTCGTGCCTTAGGGTTATCCCATTTTTGGAACCGACGCGGGCGCGCACAGTGCGCGTCCGCGTGCATTGAAGATTTTTGGGATGGACGCGGGAGCGTCATGTGCGCGCATGCGTGACTGGAGGAATTAGCAAGGACGCGCACGCATACTTTACGCGTGCGCGTGCTATGAGTTGGGCTGAAGGCCTAGTGCAGGCCCAGCGCCAGCACAACTCTCTGGACAAATGTATGGGCTGGTGCCAGCCGCTTAGAGACGCGTACACATAATGCGTGCGTCTGCGTGCATGGCCATCTGGTCTAGTGGCACGTACGCGCGATGTGTGCGCTCGCGTGCCTTCCCCTAAAGGTGCATGGACGCGCACACATACAGTGCGCGTCCGCGTGGGTCGAGTTGGGCTAAAAGCTCAATGTTCGCACAAAATGTATGGGGGTACATCCGCTCATGGACGCGTGCGCGTACAGCGTGCACGCGCGTCCTCCCTCCCCTTTTTTTTGAGGATTACTATAAACAGCCAAAAGTCTTCCTAACACCAACTATAGCTCAAGATCAACTACGATACAAATTGAACAAAAATTTCAAGTGCAAACAAACATATCTTGCACTTTAAGCAACTAACAACCAAGAAATTAAGATAAAACTACATAAAGAGGAGAAATTACCTACAATGGCAACTCAAATCACTTATTAATCAAATCTACAAGATAGTGGAAAAAGTTTACCATGGTGGGGTGTCTCCCACCTAGCACTTTTAGTTTAAGTCCTTAAGTTTGACATTTGGGAAGCTCCTTGTCATGGTGGCTTATGCTTGTACTCATCCTTGAATCTCCAAGGATCATTGTTCTTCAAACGGTTGACAGAATTTCCAACCAAGTTCACCATGTTTGGGCAGAGTTCTACCTAAGATATGAGCTTCCATAGTTGGTCTACATGCTTCGATCCGGGATCCCATATCTTATTCTAACACCCATCTTCTAGTTGATTGTCCTGATTCTTCCATCCGGGTGGTTGACGAGTAGAACATGAAGAATTCTCTCTAGCATAGCAAGACTTGTTCCTAGACCAACGCAAAGTAGCATGCTTCCAATCATAACTCCCACATTTTGAAGCTTTGACCTCAATGAGCTTGATTCCAAACTTCCAACCACGACACAACTCCTTTGTACTCTTAATTTTACAAAGAGCTCTAAGTTGACCATCATTTTCAATCAAATCATATTCAAGTGAGAAAGTAGAGCTTAGGGGTAAGAATTTTACCCACTTGAATGGAGTGTTAGAGGGTGATTTAGGGAGGTAAGCCTCCCCACACTTAGACAATGCAAGGTCGACTTCCTCATGCTCCTCTTTGGATATTTCCACCTCTTCGCAAGCTTCTTCAATTTCAACCTTTTTCCCTTTATCACTTGAATTGGTGTTGTCTTCAAGAACTTCGATTTCTTGCCCAATGGGAGGTGACTCAATTTTGGATAGGAATTCATTGATGAATGAATCCGTCTCTTGATCAACCTCTTCATCTTCTTCAATTTCGATATACACCAATTCAACTTTGTCCCCTTGGTAGATTTTTTCCGATTTGCTCTCTTTCGCATTGCTCACCAAGGGTGTGGGAGGTTGTGCACATTCTTCTATAGTTTCAACTCCATGCCCAACGGAAGAGGACTCAATGTTTGATAGGAAATCATTGATGATTGAATCCATCTCTTAACCACCCTTTTTATATTCTTCAATCTTGATATGCTCCCAAGGTTGTTGAGTCATCCATGGTGGTTCCGCATCTCCTAAATCTTCAACCACTTCTCCCCTTTCTTCAATAACCCTAGGCTTCTGTTCATACCCTGGGTCGAGCTACCCGACCTGGGATGACTGGCGACAAAGCGACCGACCTCTTCAGGTCAGGCTACCCGACCTCTTCTCAAGGAGGTCGGCCAAATCAACAGGAGAGCCCAATAAAGGGCCCAAATAGAGGAACACGACCCAAATCCAAAGGCAATCCAAGCCTATAGAGATAAAGGCGGTTCCTTTGAAGATAAGCTGACTTCACCCAAAATAAAGATAAAGATAAGATAAGATAACTAACTTATCTTATCAGAAAGGTCAGCCTCATCTACTATAAATACACTGGAGCACCCAGGTATAACTCATACTCTAATTCTACATAAAGCCTGTTTAATACCCATGCTAACTTAAGCATTGGAGTCTCTTGCAGGTACCCCCCACCCTCCGGTGGCGAAGGATCAGCAGTGCAGTTAGTCCAACAAGTCGGACACGACAACTCCGGCCACCACTCACCAGCCGGACACGTCGGCACCGACCCATACAGAAGATCTCAACCGAGATCGACTTCCAGTTTCAGGTAACCCTCGGAACATTGGCGCCATTACCGGGGAACCTGGAAGTCAACCCATCACCATGGCGGACAACCATAACAACGACCACGATTCAGGTCTAGAAGAGAGAACGCCGCACAAGAATGCGGATGTCACACTACAAGACACTCCGGAAATCAACAAAGACAGCGACTCACTAAATTCAGGGGCAATAGAAGCGCTCCTAGATCGCCTAAAACAACTGGAAAAAGAAACTCAACAACAACGGGAAATCGGAAGGGATCTACAAAGAGAGATGCGGCGACGTCAGGAGTTGGAAGAAAAACTATAGCAATTAGAAGCCGATCTCAAATTAAAAGCTCCCCGGACCAATCTTGAAGAAAACACACGCAAAGAGCAAGACCCGTTCACCAGGGAAATCATGAAAACCAAAATTCCAAAAGACTTAAAACTCCCGGATATGACCCTGTATGATGGCACCACGGATCCCAACCACCACCTCAGTAATTTCAGAAGCAGAATGTACCTCACCGACGACCCAGATACTGTTCGCTGCAAAGCCTTCCCAACAACTCTCACAAAGACAGCCATTCGATGGTTCGACAACCTACCCCCAAAGTCCATCTCAAGCTTTGACGACCTAGCTAAAAAATTCCTAGCCAGATTCTCCATTCAGAAAGATAAAGCCAAGCACGCCCTTAGTTTACTAGGGATCAAACAAGGAGATCGGGAGAGCCTCCGCAACTATATGGAGAGATTCAACAAGACATGCATGGACATACAAAGTTTACCCACAGAGGCCGCCATCATGGGACTCATCAACGGCCTACGAGAAGGACCCTTCAGCCAATCTATATAAAAAAAGTACCCGACCTCCTTGGATGAAGTGCAGGAACGAGCAGAAAAATACATCAATATGGAAGAAAACGCTCGGTTAGGAGAGACCTCAAAATCGGGGGCCTCCTACCGAGACAGAGACAAGGAATCCAAGAAGAAAGAAGATCGACAAGGGGAGAAAATCAAAAAGTACCGTAATTACACTCCTCTCAGGGAACCCTTGGTCGAGATATACAAAGAAGTATGCCATACAGAAAAAATCCCCCCAGCACGACCACTCAAAAGCAAAAAGGGAGGAGGAAACCGGAAGGAATATTGTGAATACCATCGAGTCCGAGGACACTCCACAAACGAATGTTTCGACTTAAAAATATCATAGAAAAATTGGTGAGAGAAGGAAAGTTAGATCGATTCCTGGCCACCCGAGATGATGATCAAAGAAAGAGACGAAGGATTGAAGATACCGAACGAATAGAACGATCACCTTGGACACCAGAAAGACATGTCCACATGATACATGGCGGATTCACAGCAGGTGGGATCTCCAAATCCTCTCGCAAAAGATATCTCAAAGAAGTATATCATGTCGAAGGAAAGGAAGAAGCACTCAACATCCCGGCAATAACATTTACTAAAGAGGATGCATCCGGCGTCATCGCAGGACACAACGATCCCATGGTCATCACTATCATATTAGTAAACGCCAACCTACACCGCACCTTAATAGACCAAGGGAGTTCTGTCGACATCTTATTCAAAACAGCCTTTGATAAACTTGGCTTAGAAGAAAAAAAAAACTTCAAGCATATCCAAACAGTCTGTTTGGACTAGGAGACACCCCGGTTCGACCACTAGGATACATACCACTACATACAACCTTCGGAAAAGGGAACCAATCCAGGACCCTCAAAATAGATTACATCATGGTCGATGTAAGTTCAGCTTACAATGCTCTCATAGGTCGGACAACTCTCAACCAACTCCGTGCGATAGTCTCGACCCCACACCTATGTATGAAATTCCCAACACCAAAGGGGATAGCCACGATAAAAGCAGATCAAAAAATGGCACGTCGCTGTTACAACGAAAGCCTAAACCTCAGAGGCAAAGGAGAAGAGTTCCACACAATCGAGCTGGGCGGAGTTCAACGACGAGAAGAACTTCGTCCCCAGCCAAAGGGCGAGATAGAAAAGATTCAGATCGGGGACACCTCGGAAAAAATAACTAATATCGGCACAATCCTAAAAAGGGACCCAAAGGAATTATTAATACAATTCTTACGAGATAACGTCGATCTCTTCGCATGGAAAGCCACAGATATGCCAGGCATAGACCCTAAGCTGATATATCATAAGTTGGCGGTCTATCCAGGATATCAACCGGTACAGTAGAGACGAAGAAAACTTGGGCCAGAGCGATCCCAAGCTGTGGAAGAACAAGTCCAGGCACTACTGGAAGCAGGATTCATAAGAGAAGTCAAATACCCACTATGGCTAGCCAACATTGTCTTAGTGAAAAAATCAAATGGGAAGTGGCGAATGTGCACCGATTACACCGATCTCAACAAGGCTTGTCCAAAGGACCCTTACCCACTCCCAAATATCGACGCTCTGGTAGACGCTTCCTCCGGATATAAATATCTCTCGTTTATGGATGCATACTCGGGATACAACCAGATCCCCATGCATCCGCCAGATCAAGAAAATACCTCGTTCCTAACACTGAAAGCAAACTACTGCTACATTGTGATGCCTTTCGGTCTCAAGAACGCGGGAGCTACTTATCAAAGGCTAATGAATAAAGTCTTCTCGGATCACATCGGAAAGATCATGGAAGTCTACGTCGACGACATGTTAATAAAAACACAAAGTGAAGAGACATTATTGTCCGACCTGGCCCAAGTATTCGACACCATAAGGAAGCATGACATGCGACTCAATCCAGCAAAATGCACCTTTGCGGTAGAAGCAGGCAAATTCTTAGGTTTCATGCTCACACAAAGAGGAATTGAAGCAAATCCGGACAAATGTCAGGCCATACTCAACATGAAGAGCCCAACCTGTGTCAAAGAAGTGCAACAACTCAACAGGAGATTGGCAGCCCTATCCCGATTCTTAGCAGGAGCCGTGATAAAATCTCTCCCCTTCTATGCTACATTAAGAAAGGGAAGGCAGTTCGAGTGGACGACAGAATGTAAGCAAGCCTTTCAAGACTTTAAAAAGTTCTTAGGACAGCCACCTATCCTCTCCCGACCACAAAAAGGAGAACCACTCATATTATATCTCGCAGTAGGAAGCCGGACAGTAGCGTCAGCACTAGTCAGAGAAGACGAAGACGGACAACAACCCGTCTACTTCATTAGTAAAGCACTACAGGGATCCGAGCTGAACTACCAGAAAATAGAAAAATTTGCATATACTCTCATTCTAACATCTAGACGACTCCGCCCTTACTTCCAGGCCCACACCATCAAAGTTCGCACCAACCAGCCCTTGAAAGGAATATTGCAGAAAATAGGTTTAGCAGGTAGAATTCTACAATGGGCAGTCGAGTTGTTAGAGTTCGACCTCCAATATGAAGCTCGGACGGCCATTAAGTCACAATATCTGGCCGATTTTATCACAAAATTCACAGATGCCCTGGAAACCCTTACAGAGTGAAATCTCTATGTGGATGGTTCTTCAAATAAAACTGGAAGCGGCACAGGAGTGATAATAGAAAGCAACCAGGGAACCCAAGTTGAGCTCTCCCTCAAGTTCGGGTTCCCAGCTTTGAATAACCAAGCAGAATACGAAGCACTGCTAGCTGGTTTGAGGCTGGCTGAAGAGGTTGGAGCTCGGAAACTCAACATCTACAGCGATTCACAAGTTGTCACATCACAAATAACAGGGAGCTACCAAGCCAAAGATCCCACCATGAAAAGGTATTTAGATGAGACCAAGCAACAGCTCGGACAAATCGGGGAATATAAGATATACCACATACCCCGAGAACAAAATGCCCGAGCTGACGCACTCTCAAAACTAGCCAGCACCAAACCAGGGGGCAACAATAGAAGCCTCATCCAGGAAATGTTACAGAACCCGTCAATCTCGGAAGAGGAAAAAGTCCTCGCCATAACAAACCAGGACCAAGGATGGATGACTCCCATAATTAACTACCTCAGAGCAGGAACACTCCCCACAGAAGAAAAAGAGGCAAAAAGGTTAAAAAGGGAGGCACAGTACTACACCACTATAAACAACATCCTGTACAAAAGAAGGATCTCAGTACCATTACCGAAATGCGTACCGACCTCCCACACAAAGGAAGTGTTAGAAGAAGTACACGGCGGCATTTGTGGCAATCACCTCGGAGCACGAGCTCTAGCCAAAAAAGTGCTCCGGGCGGGGTTTTATTGGCCAACTCTACAAAAATAAGCTACAGAATTTGTAAAGACATGCCCACCATGTCAGAAACATGCCAACTTTCACATCGCCCCACCAGAAGAGCTCATCAGTGTAACTTCCCCTTGGCCGTTTGCAAGGTGGGGGCTCGACCTTCTTGGCCCCTTCCCCCAGGGGTCAGGACAAGTTAAATTTCTCATAGTAGGGGTAGACTATTTCACAAAATGGATTGAGGCAGAGCCCCTAGCCAACGCCACCGCTCAAAAAAGCCGGAAATTCCTATATAGAAACATTGTCACAAGGTTTGGGGTTCCACACTCCATCACCACGGACAATGGCACCTAATTCACAGACGCAGGCTTCAGGAGACTAGTAGCCGACTTAAATATAAAGCACCAGTTCACCTCCGTCGAACACCCTCAAGCCAATGGACAGGCCGAAGCCGCCAACAAAGTCATATTGGCTGGGTTGAAATGGAGACTACAAGATGCAAAGGGAGCTTAGGCCGAAGAACTTCCACAAGTCCTATGGGAATATCGAACAACGCCACACTCCACCACAAATGAATCACCATTTCGACTAGCATATGGAGTGGAGGCAATGATCCCAGTAGAGATCGAGGAAGGGTCATCCAGAGTGGTCCACTACAATGAAGAAGCCAACTCCCAAATTCAGAAGGAAGAACTCGTCCTACTACCTGAAATCCAAGAAAGAGCTCGAATCAGGGAAGAAGCACTAAAACGACGGATGGCTTCCAGATATAATCAAAAGGTAGTACCGAGAAGTTTCGCAGAGAATGATCTCATCTTAATCCGAAATGATATCGGAACAACTCGACCAGGATAAGAAAAGTTGACAGCAAACTGGAAAGGACCCTACCGAGTTGTAGAAGTACTCGGGAAGGGTTATTACAGACTGTCCGAACTCAACGGACGAGAGCTTCCCAGGTCATGGCACGCTTGCAACCTAAGAAGGTACTACAGTTAGGAAGGTAACAGGTCTCATTATTGGATTCACTCTTTTTTCTGAAAAGGTTTTTTAATGAGGCACCAAGTTGAGACCCAGGCACTATCCGACTTGAAGGGATGCAAAAATTCCCACTTGTATATATTTGCACTTTTACTTTGAATAAAGTTTATTTAGATATTTCTACAAGAATTCAAGACTCATTAATCTGAAGAATTCATCGTCCGATTATAAAGCGACAGGTCGGCAGAAAGTGAAAAACAATTTTACTGCACGACCACGATAAAGACAAACCGTCCGATAAAGGTGAAAGCGCGATTCACCCAAAGGACGATCTAAAGATGCCAACCACTTTCTACAAATCGGCAAAAATGAACACAGAATAATGTAAGAAGTTATCGAAAGCAATCCAAAAAAGAACCTGACGAGGTCTTACGGATAGCTAAAATAATAACTTAAAGACTAGCCGACGTCCAGAAGTCGGACCAAGTCAACCCAAGTTATAAGTAAACCCTAGAAAGAGGTCTGGCCAACCCTATTTAAGAGGATTACTTTAACTTAGAAGGGCTCAACCTAACAAAGTCAGCCCAAAATAAAAAGGGTTATAAAAGTAATCCCTGAAAGAGACCTGACAAAGGTCCAAGAAAGAGGATTACAAAAATAACCTAGAAAGAGATCGACCTAACGAAGTCGGTCTCCTACAATGAAAAGTTATAAAAGTAATCCCTGAAAGAGACCTGGCAAAGGTCCAAGAAAGAGGATTACGAAGTAACTTCGAAGAGATCGACACAAAGAAGTCGGCCTCCTACAACGGAAAGTTATAAAAGTAATCCCTGAAAGAGACCTGACCAAGGTCCAAGAAAGAGGATTATGAAGTAACTTAGAAGAGATCGACATAAAGAAGTCGGTCTCCTACAATGGAAAGTTATAAAAGTAATCACTGAAAGAGACCTGACAAAGGTCCAAGAATGAGGATTACGAAGTAACTTAGAAGAGATCAACATAAAGAAGTCGGTCTCCCACAAATCGGTTATAAAAGTAATCTCTAAAAGAGACCTAACCAAGGTCCAAAAAGGAAGATTACTTTAAATACTTGGAAAAGATCGACATCGGTCGACTACTTGGAAAAAGACATAGAAGTCGGGCATGGATTGTTAAATCGGATCCACACATCGACAACAAACCGGTTCAAAAAAGCTAAGCAAACAAGCCCTTAAAGAAGCCAAGACAGGCATAAGCAAATGTGACGTAAAAGCCTCAGGGTCAGACCCAAAAGCTCAGAAGCTATTCGTTGTGTTTTTAAATAATGTTGCTAAACAAGCAACCAGAAAGAGTGTCAACAAAATAAACCAAAGAGTTTTAAAGCCCACAAGCCGGGCCAACTACAAAAATATCCAACATAAATCAGCTAAAGGTTAGAAGGCTTCTTAGCAGCATCAGTCTGAGGAGAAGGGGGGCGAGCCTGGAGAGGAACAGCATCCATAGTACCATCGTCCCGGTTTAAAATCTGACAGTTAGGATCAGAAGCAGGAGGGTCGACCTTAGCAGGAGGAACAGTAGGCGCTGACACCTTGGCAGAAGACACAGGGAGGGATCGACCTCATCATCATCATCCCCATCATCAGGGACAATCTTGCCATCCCTGACAATGTTGTCCAAGCTAAAGGGAGTGAGATCGGCCTCGGGAGCAATAACCCGAACTTGCTCCTTCAAGTTCTCGTAAGCAGCAGTCACGCTGCCAACGAGATGACTTTGGAGCTCAGAATAATCTTCCCGGACATTGTCGAGCTCCCCCCTCAGACGCAACATCTCCCGATAGGATGTAACGTAACTATCCTTGTGCATCATGGCTGTGTCCTCAGCCAACCTCAAAGAAGCTGCCAGTGATTGAGAACTCGCCTTCTCGTTCTCTAAGTCCTTCTCCAGCTTGGCTACCTTTACCTCAAGTTCCTCCTTCAACTCCCTCATCCGATGAAACTCTTGTTTTGCCTCCTCCATAAACGCTTTAGTGGGATGGAGAGGGAGATTCTGAGCAGTCCAATATATGGCGGCCGCCATATACGCCATCTTTACATGATTTCGGGCCATAAATTCCAAGTGATGGAGGATGGACACATCATCCGTAGAGAGGGAGCCATAGGGACCGATTTGCTGATCCACAAACTCAATGGCATTGAAATCAGGAGCATCGAGGTCAAAGGGCTCGGCTGTTTTTCGTTTTTTATTGGGAGGAGCAACAGATGGAGTGGCAGAAGTGGGGTGAGGATCCACCAAACGGACTCGGGGTGTAGGGACCACCTTCTTCACCCCAGGAGAACTCGGCACAGATGGCTTCTCGCGCATTTGGGAGGACCCCTCCCCAGCCGCCTTGGTCGCAATATTCCTGGCAGCAGTCGCCCTCTGCGCCCTCTTAAAAGCTTTCATAGCTTCATTATTCTTCATTGCCTCTGCAAATAAAACAGAAGTTAAGCTATAAGTCGGATAAGTCGGAAAGACAGCTACAAGCAACATAAATAGATAAACACAAGATACCCAGTTCAGTTTGAAGAAGAGAAGGATTGGTTAGAAATTTCTTTGTGTCGAGATGGGGAAGATGACCCCAGCGATCTTCCAAGACAGTCACGAAGGCTCGTTCAGCCTCATCCAGCATTTCCCACGCATATCTAGAGACCCTCACATCTTTTTGCCATTCCAAGGGAAAAGCAGGTTCGTCATTTTCATCCAGAAAAAAGGGCCGAGCTCCTTCAACAGCTCGGACTTTGAAAAAGTAGTTTTTAAAATCATGGAACGACTCGTCAAACATGGAAAAGACCTTCTTTCCCTGGGTGGAACAGAAGGAGACCCAAGCTGACTTCTTTTTTTACCACACCGGGCTTAGTCAAGACAAACAGATAGAAAAAAAGAGATTGGGAAGCAGGAATACCAAAACCACTACACAACAATTGGAAAATTTTTATGAAACCCCAGGAATTGGGGTGAAGTTGAGGGGAGGCAACATTACAGGACCATAACAGATCGGTTTCAAATGGAGTAAAAGGAAGGGTGATACCCAGCGGACCGAAGAAAAAATCATAAACATAAAAGAAGGGGCGATCATCAACAACCCGAGTAGAAAAGCAGACTCTTTCATCAGAAGAGGGAGGGACAAGCTCATAGTTCTTCTCATCACTGGAATTACTACAAACACTATGAAACTGTCTAAGTTGTGCACAAAATTCAGAATTAACCAGAGAGACACACATAAGAACCATCGAGTCCACCCAATCTGCTATACCCTCAGGAACCCGGGAAGGCATCTCTACAACGTTAGTTCGGGAAGACATGAGGCCAACTAAACCCTACAAAAGAAAAGAAGAACGGATTACTCAAAAACATCTCAGCGGGCGAATACACAGAAAAAGGAAGCCCCAAGACTCAAACTAAAACTCCTGGGGCATCCTTTGGAGGCAGTAACAAAGCGAGGTATCAAGAAAAACCTACTTACGTCCCGGCATCCCGCAAACAAGAATAGAAGACCTCAAAACAGCAAGCATTTTTCATAGGAGAAAGACAAAACACAAACAAAACAGAAAATCATCTTCCTATAGTCTATCAGCAAGAAACAACAGCAAACATACCAGGAAAAAATCACCAAAGATGCAACCTTTTTCAGAATCAAACAAAATTATCATTCCAAAGCTTCAAAATCTAAGTCCGTTTCACAAACATGCAAAAACCCTAAAGGTATCAAGCAACAGGAAAAGCAAAAAAGACCATGCAAAAGACGAAGAAACTACGAAACGCACAGTGATCAGGCACAGCAAAAAGTAGAAAGATCCAAACGTTTCCCAACTAAAATAAAAACTTTCTCAAAACAGGCATAAAAATGACAGAGGAGGAAAAATCGAACCTGAAAAATAGAAGAAAACCTCGAAAGAAAGCTGAAGAGCAAGAAGCGATAGAGCCACCCTTCGAACGGAAAAAATTCGAAGAAGACAGAAGGAGAAACCCAGAATTACTCCTTTTCCACAGAAAGCAGTAGAAGAGCAGGCGTCGCAGGAAGAAACTGTGAAACTCTAAGGAAAAACAGAAAATGAGAGAATAAAGGGAGAAGTTACAAAGAGGAACGAAGAAGAGAAACCGTTTCTGATGGCAAAATTCAAAATAAAACCAAGGGAAACGGGGCATTTGAAGTCAATTAATGAGGGTATTAAACCTTCGCACGTTTCCAAAGCGCCGATATAAAAGCGCGCGCTTTTAAAGGAAAATGTTCCACATTCAAAAAGACTCTACAAAGAACGGAATCGACAAAAGTGCTTGAGTTCGGCTTCGCCAGAGAAGGACCGAAGTCAAAGACTCGACCTCAGCAAAAAGACCGAGCTCAAGCAGGGGCACTGTTCATACCCTGGGTCGAGCTACCCGACCTGGGATGACTGGCGACAAAGCGACCGACCTCTTCAGGTCAAGCTACCCGACCTCTTCTCAAGGAGGTCGGCCAAATCAACAGGAGAGCCCAATAAAGGGCCCAAATAGAGGAACACGACCCAAATCCAAAGGCAATCTAAGCCTATAGAGATAAAGGCGGTTCCTTTGAAGATAAGCTGACTTCACCCAAAATAAAGATAAAGATAAGATAAGATAACTAACTTATCTTATCAGAAAGGTCAGCTCCATCTACTATAAATACACTGGAGCACCCAGGTATAACTCATACTCTGATTCTACATAAAGCCTGTTTAATACCCATGCTAACTTAAGCATCGGAGTCTCTTGCAGGTACCCCCCACCCTCCGGTGGCGAAGGATCAGCAGTGCAGTCAGTCCAACAAGTCGGACACGACAACTCCGGCCGCCACTCACCAGCTGGACACGTCGGCACCGACCCGTACAGAAGATCTCAACCGAGATCGACCTCCAGTTTCAGGTAACCCTCGGAACAGCTTCTCCAATTGTTCCAACACAAAATTCCACTCTCCCTTCTTCTCCACCAGATTTTCCAATCTCTTTCTCATGCTTTGGTCTTCTTTTGGTTTTTCATATGTGGTCACGGAGACACCTTGAGTATTCAAACATTGGTAGGCTAAAGTGTGCACTACCTTGGTCAAGTTGGTCACAAACTCTAGAGTGTTCCTTTGCATGTCCGCTTGGCCTTGAAGTAGCAAGGTAAGAGAGTCATCTATTGGGGCTTGAGGTGGATAAGAGGGTTCACCATTTTGGAGAGAGGGTTCATAGTAGGAAGGTGGTTCTCCTTGGTAAGGGTATGGAGATGGTGTGCATTGAGGTGGGTCTTGGTAGTGATCTTGATAGGGTTGTGGTGGTTCTAAAGGTTCTTGCTCATAATGGTTTTGAGAATATGGTATGGGTGATTGGTCATATAGTGGATATGGGTCGTAGGAAGGGGTTTGGTATAGAAAGGCTTGTGAGTATGGTTGAGGTTCATGTTGAGGATAAGAGTCATAGGCATATGATGGTGGAATTTGATTATCACAAAAAGAGTCACCATAGCCATTGAATTGACATGCATTAGGATGGTGATTTTACCTATAAGCATCCGGAGGTTGTTGCCAATAGGAGTGATCAATTCCTTGAGGCTCCTCCCATCTTGAAGTGTTCCATCCTTGGTACATGTTGTCATTAAAATCCACATTTCCTACAACACAATTAGAACCAAACTCATAGCCAAAGTGAGAATTCATAGTGAAAAAATAAAATAAATCTAATAAAAACTAGAAACAAGCAAAATGCAAACTTATTCACACTATTCACATATATACAATAACCAATAACATAACACCATTGCAAGTCCCCGGCAACGGCGTCATTTTGATGATTTGACTTTTGTGTGGTTTAGAATTCACAATAAATTCTCGTTGCAAGTATAGTTTCTAAACCAACAATAATCCTTTCATACAAAAAATTGTTTGTCACTAGTACAAACTCCTAAATTTATAAACCGAAGTATTGAACCTCGGGTCGTTCTCCCTTGGAATTGCAATAGAGTGTCTTTTTATTGGTTATGAGTTATATTTGGGATTTTTGAGATTTTAGACAAGAAATGTAAATGGCAATGAAAGTAAACTAACAACTATGAAAAGCTCTTGGCAAGGTTGTGAGAACTAGAAGTCCTATCCTAGTTATCCTCCTCAATTGTGACCAAAATTGTCCATTGCTACCACTTAGTTAACCTCTAAACATGGAGAAAAGTCAAGTGGAAGAATCAACTTGATTCCACAAGTCCTAGCCAAGTCCCAAGGGAAAGACTAGCTTTAGTGGTATCCAAATCGATTAGCAACTTCTGATTAACAATCAACAAAGGAATTAGATAACTCAAGCCTTACTAATTAATCTACCAAAGCCAAGAGGTGCAAAATCTACACTAAAGTTCAACCAAGCATTTCATCAAACACTTGGAAGGCATAGAAGGAAAGCAAGGTAAATTGATAACAACAATGAAATCTAACAACTACTTATTGCAAGAAATTAATAACAACAATCAAAAGAAACACAATTATTATGAATTACCTCAAATTGTATTAAAAGAAAATAGGATGAACAAGAGTAGATCTACAAACAAAATAGAAGAAAGTAATAACAACAATAGAAAAGTGATGAATGTAACAACATAAAATTGAGAGGTAGAAGAAGAATAAAGCATGAATTGAAACTTAGATCTAAATTATTGAACTAAACCTAATCCTAATTCTAATCCTAAAGAGAAGTGAGAGCTTCTCTCTCTAAAACTAAGACTAAAACTAATCCTAATGTGTGTTATGATTCCAGATCCTCATCCCCCTTCAATCCTTGGTCCTTTTGAGTGTTTTGGTGCCAAAGTTGACTTAGATTGGGCCCCACAGGCTTTGAGAATTCGCTGGCCACGTTTTCATTAAAAAAAATCATAAATCAACACCGACGCGTACGCGCACAGCACGCGTACGCATCCATGGGTAAGTTCGCAATGTGCGCGTAAGCGCCTGGTGCGCGCGTGCGTCCATGGCCGAGTTCAACTCTTTGGCTTTTCATGATCTTCTCCACTTGCATGCTTGCTTCCTTGCTCCCTTGATTCATTCCTAGCCTTTTTCAACCTGAGATTGCTAACAAACACATCAAGGCATCTTATGGAATCAAGGAGAAGTTAAAGTTATCTAATCAAAGACCAAAAAGCATGCTTTTTACACTTAAGCACAAATAAGAGAGAGATCACACAATCATGCTGAATCATTGGCTAAATGTGAGAAAAGGTTAGCAAAATACTCTAAATCCAACACAAGATAAACCCTGAAAATGGGGTTTATCAGTGAGACGGTCCCGTGGCCACAAACGGTGCAACGATCGGAGCTCTGAATTGAAAGTTACAGAAGATTGAAGTTGGAGGTGATATGGGGTTAGATTTCCTTGGCTTCCATCCTCTTCTTCCGTATGAATGTGATAATGAAGGGAAGGTGTAACTAAAGTTTGCGTTTATATATTGGGCTTTGGGTCCAATGCAGGTCTGGTTCAACTGGTTCGGTCCGTTGGCCAAATTTTGGGCAAAAAACTTTAAAATTATTAGTGTTTTAATTCGTTTTTTAATTATTTTTACTTCTTCAAAATACAAAATTTAAATCTCCTAATTTCTTTTGCTCTTAATTAATTTATTAGTTAATTATTTATTAATTTACCAGATTTTACATCCTACCAACCTAATAAAAATTTTTTCCCTCGAAAATATCGATCACCACAAAAGTACGCGAGAGTAGTTCTCTTTTAACTCAACATATAGTTCCCCGACCTTTTGCCAATCTTTGCAACGACTTGTCTCCCACAACTTCTCCTCCTCATCTTAGTAGTCTTAATGTCTTCACAATCACCATGCTTCCGCTGCCGCATTCTGATTCTTTTGTCTTTAAGAATTTGATTATTCGCTTCATGCCAACCAAAATCTCTTTAAGCTCTGCAAGCTCTAACGGCAATACCCTACGCGGCACCATTAAGTTTGGTTCTAAGTTTAACACTAAGCTTGACATTTTCAGTCTTAAATTCTGATCCCTGTCATAGGCTATGAATAAATGCGGTGTTCCAAAGTCATATACTATAATTTAAATTAGGTTATCAATTTTTCGCAATTACCTCAACCCTGCTGTTGCGATCGACCCGCATCTTGAGTCCTCCCCTGCGGACAATTTCTAGACACATGCCCCGGTAAACCGCACTTATAACATACACCCAAACTAAAATGGCACGGCCTATCTGGATGGTAGCTTCCACACCTTTGCCTCCTCAAATCATTTGAATATATCGTCGCCTGCTTCCCTTTACCATTCCCCTGACGATTGTCACTTTCCTCGTTGCTATTTTAACCTTGAGAGTGTCGAAGTCTGTAGCCACTCTTTTTGAACTCTTGGCCCCTCGGTGCAAAACTCTGGTTGTACTCCCTCCGGTCAAACTCCTTGCGGTCATTCTCTACCACAGCATCCTTCTTTGAACATTCCTCCACGACTCTACTCTTATTCACTAGCTCGGAGAAAACTCGGACCTCCATAGTCCCCAAAGCACTCATAATTTCACTCCAAAGTCCACCTTTGTACGTAATAAATTTTCGCTCCTCATAGTCCTCCAGAGCACCTTAGCAGACCTTCGAAAATCGACATAATTCTTCAAACTTATTAGTGTATTCCGCCACCGTTATTGAGCCTTACTTTAGCTGCTGTAACTCCAACTCCTTCGCTACCCTAACCGAGGAAAGTACTTCTTATAGAACTCCACATGAAAGGTATCCCAAGTGATCACTGCATCACCTTGCTACAGTAAACGACGAGCTCCTTGCCACCAGAATTGAGCTTCTCCCACAAACTGATTTGTGGCAAACTCTACATACTACTCCTTAGGCACATGCTGAGCTTAAAGAGCCCGCTCCATCGCTTTGAACCAATTGTCAGCCTTTGTAGGATTTTTGGTACCTCTAAAGATTGGTGGGTTTACTTTTAGAAATGTGGCTAAGGTCATCAGTCTGTTGCCGCCGTCACCGCCATTCCCATTTCCAACCTGTTGGCCTAGTACCTTAGTTGTGTCCTACATGTCAGTAGTCATGTTCTCTAGTGTGGTCATGAAATTCACTGGATTATTGTTATTTCGGGCTCCTCATTATCTCTCCAACCTCTTCCTCGACCATGTCTGTATCCACAAGATGCCATTTGTTCAAATCAAACAATTGAAATGAAGGTGATCAGTCTCAATATCTCAAGTCTAGTACTTCAAAGTCCCAAATGCATGCTCATAAACATTTATACTACATATATCAAGTAGATATCCTAAATAGCATATACACACAACCCAGAGTATGCTCAGAAGCATAGTCAGTCCGTCCCTCAGGCTCTACGGGAACAAACTGCTCTGATACCATAATGTAACACCCTACCATACAGAACTTTACACTTAAGTTCATAAATCATAGGTGGTGAGGTATTACAACCTCTAAGAAAAAAATGCATACGTAGGCATATATAAAAAGAAATTTAACTAGGAGCCTTGAAGAAAAGTTGAGCAAAACAAAACTCAACCCTCGCATCACACTCGAAATGGTTAAGCATAGAAGAATAGATAACAGCTAATGAACGGATAATATACATATGATATAGAGTGTCACAGATACAAATAACAAGCTCTAGACTTGACCTACGAAGCAAAGGCTGGCCAGAGTATATATATATATAACCCAAAATGTTTACCAAAAGACAAAATATAAATCCTGTTTCTCCAAGTCAACCTCTAAGAAGGACAAAATACAAATATATATACAAGTGGAGAACCTAAATACGTACGTATATATATATATATATATATATATATATATACAAAGCATAAAAATCCCAAAGTAGATCTTCGCTTCAGCAAGGCCTCCAGTACGCTCAGCGAGGTAGCTCACGTCTTGCATCTAAAAAACAATTGAATATGTATGCAATTAGAACCGGTGGTTCTCAGTATGGTAAAGGTGTGTAAATAATAAATAATGTTCCGGGAAGCCAAAGACATTCCAAAACTCCAACAACCCATATTAAATCCTAGAGTTTTCACTAAACCAGAAACATGGTGACTATATCTAAGGATTCTAGTCTAACATTTCATTTCCCATTCTCTGCAAACCTCCAAATCCCCAAGTGGAACAACCCTCAGTGCTTCCTCCAACTGCCAGAGGGATCTCTTAGAAACAAACACATGCAAGACAGACAAGGAAAACACAAATATGGAATAGATACAGCAAATAGAACAAGTAGTAGCTAATTACAGATAAGCAATTAGGCAAGCCAAAAATAAATGCAGACTCAAACAAAATATACAAGTGCATATGATGCATGTCTGTCATATGGCTGGTGATATCATCTGTCGGTTATACAGCCAAACCCGACATGTCCAGTAGTGAACCCTGGACAGAAACACCATATCACGGAGCAAGTGGGACTAAGCCACCACCCTTGCATACTACCCGCTTAACCCAGAGCAAATGGAACGAACTATTACTCTTGCGTACTACCCGGGCGGGTGTTTACAAACTCAACTCAAAGCAAATGGGATGAACTACAACCCTTGATACTGTCCAGCTGTTTTAATTACTAACCCGGAGCAAGTGAGATGAACCACAATCCTTGCGTACTGCCCAAGTGTCTCAAACATTAACCTTAACTCATTATCACTCAATCAACTTCGTTCGTTCTTATCTCTCAACATCATAAATGTTCTTAAATACACACCTGATCACCATCACCGTCATCTCATTCAACAATATCACAATCGTCCTCATCACATAACTCATTTAGCATTATCAGTTCATCTTTAACTCAATTCTTCACTTCATAATCTCCCTCAATTTCAATTTAACTCCCTTAATATGTTCGCTCTTACTCCAAAGCCTAAAAACTAGCTATCGAATCTTAAACAAGGTTTACAGAGATTTAGAAAGCTAGAGGAAGGTTAAAACTCAAGAAAATATAACTTTGGCAAAATAGGGTGGTGATGCGTACGCATGCCACCCGCGTATGCGCGAATTCTGAAATTACAGTGCCGCGTACGCGAGCCTGTGTTTGCGTACGCAAGAATGGGTGAAATGACGGTCTGGTGTACACATGCACTGCCCGTGTATGCGGGAGTGCTGGGCAGAACCCAATACTCGTGTAAGCATGGAGTCTTCCGCGTACATATGCATGTCAGAACTCCAAAAAGCTGTTAAGTTGCAGAAATAAGTTTTTAACCAAATTTCAAACACTCATAACATTTTTGTCAAAAATCATTTTTAGTCGTTCTTCAAATGTTACAAACTTCACGGATCCAATTTTTATTCAAGATAAGTTTCATAAGATTTAGGAGTCCGAAAGCCGAGTTACAGCGTGACAAAGTTGGTCAAAAATCAGTTTTTACCAAAGGTTACAAATCCTTTTGTTTTCCAAAATTCTCAATACAAAACCAAACCAATTCCACCCAATTCAATACCAAAACTTCTACACACTATCACATACTCTTTATTCATTTCACAATTAGTCCAACACCTAAATTCATCAATTCATTCAAACACTTCCGCTCATAATTCCACTAGTTTCAACAAATATTATCAATCACCACCACATTAACAATGATCATACATATAGTTACAAATTGAAGTTCTATTATACCGTTCATTTCACCCTTAATCAATATACACTCTCATTTCTCCATGAAATCAAGGATTTACACAATTCCACATCACATTTGTACATATTTAATCCACAACTAAACCAAATTCCACTTCATTCATCACATTCATTATTAATATTAACTTAATTTCACAATTATGCCACCACTTAAATAATACATTCATATGCATCTATTCACTTATTAACTACACTAATCAACCAATTCACATAATCCAAACCTATCCAAAGGTAACTAGCCTAAGTTTTTACGTAATATTATAAATTAACTACAGAAAATCAAAACCATACCTTGGCCAATTTTCTCCCAAGCTATAAAACACCTCAAGACCTCATTTCCACAAGTTTTCATGCCTCCAAAATCTACTAGGCAAGCTTCCAACCACCAGAGTTCCAATTCAAGCACTCCACTTCACCAATTTGACATTAACTTCACATATATTCAAACTAATTTCATATAATTTCATACACATCTCAATTTCAATACCCTAATCTCATAAAATTGAAATGTTCAAAGGGGATAATGGTTCCTTACCTTTACCCACAGAGCAATTAGATAAAATCCAGCTATATCTCGCACTAGAGTACCTCTAAACCATCAAAATCACAAAATTCTTCAACACCCATGAACCAAAATGCGAAATTGAAGATAGATAAGGTCTAGATAAGAAATTTCAAGTTTTTATGGATTTGAAGAGCTCAGCGAGGCAGTCATGTGGCTATAAACGGTACGGCGATCGGAGCTCCAGATTGAAAGTTACGAAAAATTGAAGTTGGAGGTGATTTTGGGGTTAGGGTTCCTTGGCTTCCTTCCTCTTCTTCAGCATGAATGGTGAAAATGAAGGGAAGGTGTGGCTGAAGTTTGGGTTTTATATATTTGGCCTTAGCCTAATGCTGGCCTGGTTCAACCTATTTGGCTCGTTGGCCCAAAATCTTTAAAATTTGTGTTTTAATTTGTATTTTAATTATTTTTTCTTCTTCAAAATATAAAATTTAAATTTTCTAATTTCTTTGGCTCATAATTAATTTATTAGTTAATTATTTATTAATTTACTAAATTTTACAAGAAGATTTGGCAGGTTAAAATAACTTTAATTGTTTGATTTGATCCTAATTGTATGCATGTTTAAGTGTTTTTATTTGTATAAAAAAATAAAAAACTTTGATGGAAGCTGTAGTCATATCATCTTTGATTGTTTTTGTTCTGTTGCAGATGAGTAACTTCACAAAGGAAGAGATTCTTTAGAAATAGTGAGAAACTTTTGAATTCTTATAGATCTATAAGCTAGTTATATATATAACTAGGTACCTTATGTTTATGCTTATATATATGTACTTAGTTAAATCCCTTCTTCTTCCTCTTGTAGAATACTCTAATGCTCTATGGTTACACGCTTACATTGTTGTTATTTTTGTTGTTGTTATTGTTGTTAATCTATTTACTCTCTTTGTTTATGCAGTGAGAGAGAACCTACTGCTAGGAGGTGCTTTATTGAGAAAAGTAGAGATAGAAAACAAAAAATGTTTGCTGAGAAGAGCTTCTCAACAAGCTCAAATTTTTCAGATTAATTTATTTCAAAAATATTTGTACATGAACTAATATTCAAACATTTTTCTGGATAGGATCATGCAAATTATCGATGACCAATGAAATTGATAATGCTTCCGTGCAAAAAAAGTATTATTCTGAGTAGCACCAATTGATTTTGGATAAGATATCTGAGATACTAAATGTAAAATGAACATAAATATTTGATGCCTCTATTTGCTTTTTTATATTTGTCTATTGATTGAAGCTAGTTGTAGCAAATCTTAAATAGTATATAAACTTTTGTTTCAACAGATTTTAAAGGGTATCTCTTTGTCCTTATACAGATTCGTAGTAAAGAAAAGTTCTTATAGTAGTTTATAACTGTATATTGATTCTATTTCTTTAAAGATGTTCTACCTAGAACCCTTTTCATTGAACTAAAACCATCATTATTTCCACGTTTTATTGAACTACAATATAGGTTATTGTTATAGGACAATAAATATTATCCCCTTGAAAACTTTGACATTTTGAATTCAAAATGTAATGCCTTTTGTTTCATTGTTCAGGTTGCAAACATGATAAGATTTTTAGTTGATAGCTACAACAAGCCTATTCCTGCAATATTGGTTTGTCTGTCTTTGTCTTCTACTGTTATTATAGATAATTAAAAACTTTATGATCAATGCATATGTCACAATTGCAAAAGTTTACAGGAGAAGTTTTATTGCAAAAGTTTGTCAAACTTATGTAAGAGCTGGTGAAATTACTGAAGAGTTAATAGAAAATGTTAGAACGGTTCAAGCATTTACAGGAGAAAAAAGGGCTGTGAAATCATATAAAATTATTTGGTTCATTTCTCTCTTCACTCTAACCACTTTCTAACTTCTTTGAGTTGTTCATATTAAATAATTCACAAGGTATACTAGAATTAAAATCATTCATACATATATTTTGTATGTAATGCTGATTGATGTATAAATTAAATTAACGGCTATATTTGCTATGAGAATTCAGGTGTCATATGAAGAATCAATACAATAAATTCATTTTACATGAATAGTACCCAACTCACTCACTCACTCATGTTGATAGTATATGCTACTGATTTTGCAATTATGTGATGTGAATCATTGAAATTTTTGCTTAATTTTATATTTTATTTATAGGCTAATAATGCTGAAAGCAAGCCTACTTCTTCCTTTGATGCTAGAAGATCATCCGGTGGTAACAACGAACATCAAAGGACAAATATTTGAGACTTTTATGTAATTAGATGATATTACAACATTGAAGTTATTGTTTTAATTTAGTTTTTAAAGAAAAATAGTAATAGCTATGTAGAATAATATCATATGTAATTATGTTTTGAACTATTGACATTGAAAAATTTTATATATAGAGAGTTACATTGTCTTGTATTGAGGAATTATTATTTTTTTGGTGTCATTGAGAAATTATTGTGTTATAAAAGATTTAGTTTTTTAATATTAAAAAATAAATTTTTAATTTGAGTAGTGTGTAAATGAGATGAAATTAATGAATGTTTTGAAATTAAAAATAAATAAATAATCAAAAGATTTTTGAAAGTTTGAAAATTCACAAAATAGTTCATCTTTGTTAAATTAGATAATCAATTTGTTGGGTTTTAAACTGGCACAAAAGTGATTTAAAATTGTCATAAAAAATTACTATAAAACCCCACTAAACACACACAAACTCTCACTGAATAGATGTTTCAAAAAACTCCCACAAAAGAGCTCGTGGCACCTCAAATTTTGGGAATTTGAGAAACCTCCCAACAACTATTTGGTGGGGGTTATAAGCCTCCACAGATTGACATAAAAACTACCACAAATAGTCAAATTTCTTGTAATATTATATATTAGGTGCATACTAAAATTATCACTTACTAAATATAGTCATTAATATAAAATACATATTCAAATACAAAATACACACTAAAAATAAATTAAACTACACATGTATTTATACATAAATACTGTAAGGTCCCACATCGGTTGGGGAGGAGAACGAAGCATGCCTTATAAGGGTTTGGATACCTCTCCCTAGCATGACGTGTTTTGACGAGTGAGTGTGGGGGTTTCGGCTATCATCCCTATCGTCAAAGGCAAAACCATGAGGCCTTGTGTGCCAAAGCGGACAATATCGTGCTAGTAGGTGGTCTAGGCTGTTACAGATGGTATCAGAGTCGGAGCCCGGATCGATGTGCCAGCGAGGGCGTTGGACTCCCTTGGGGGTGGATTGTAAGGTCCCACATCGGTTGGGGAGGTGAACGAAGCATGCCTTATAAGGGTGTGGATACCTCTCCCTAGCATGACGCATTTTGACGAGTGAGTGTGGAGGGCTTCGACTATCATCCCTATCGTCAAAGGCAAAACCGTGAGGCCATGTGTGCCAAAACAGACAATATCGTGCTAGCGGATGGTCTGTGTGCCAAAGCGGCCAATATCGTGCTAGTGGGCGGTCTGGGCTGTTACAAATACATACGTAATGATTGATTTTATACAAATAGTAATTTTTGTTAAAATAATAAGGCTTTAGATGTGAAAACAATCATCTACTATATATATAATGGGGACTTGGGAGGATTTAGTGTGTTATAATACCATTTTTTTTTAAAATTTATTGATACGAAAAGATATATAAATGATTATATTTCTAACACATTTTCTCAGGCTAAAGTCTCTTTTTTGTTTTACGTAAATTTTTTACATAATTTTTTTTTTTACTTTTATTGGTCTTACATTGAAATTCTTTCTTTTGGGGTCAACAAAAATCAAACTTTAAATTTTAGATCATAGAAGCTCTGATACCATATTAAGATATCATTTTTTTTAAGTTTATGCTGATAAAAAGAGATACATGAATGATTACATCTCTAACATGCATAGTGCATACATTTCTTTTCTCTAAAATATCTTTTTTTTTTATTTACTATGTGTATAATGGAAATATGGGAGAATTTGGTGTCTAATTTTTTCTTTACAAAGCATCCATTGTTATATGTATTTATTGAAAAAACCTTTCTATAATTTTTAAAATTTGAACCGAAGATTTTTTTTTTCAAAGTTATATCATTTTATTATTACTAAAAGATAAAGCTGAAGCCAGTTGTCTGCATAGTACATAGAAAGGGAAAAAATCCAAACATGCCAAAGGCAAATACGATAATGAGATTCTAATAAGGGAAAGATAAAAACAAAGGAAAAAAGGAAGATAATGTCTTCTGAGAGACCAGAGCTTCTGGTTATGGCGACGAAGCTCTTCGAGCTTGGTGGTGCCGGCGAAACTCCTCCTCCGCTTGCATGGCCCGAGACAGAACTTTCTCGGGGGTCATTTTCTTCTTGTCAAAAATGAAGTTGTTCTTGGCAAGCCAAGAATGTCATAGAAGGTAAGCAAGTTGGGCACTTCTAATCTGATAATTATCTTACTTCTTTAGTTCTTCAATCATGTGATTCCACCACTCCCCTACTTATAATGCTGGGTTCTTTTAATTGAACTGGCTAGAGGGGATAAATTCTACAACCCTACCATTTTAGGACATAGTACGGTGGCATGAATTGGGAATTCTACAACAATGAAGCATCTGAGGCAATTAATTGAAATTTGGGGTATTCTTCTATTCAACTTTTCCATAATTGTAATTCCTTCATGAATTAATTTTCACACAAATAATTTCACTTTCGGTTGTGCTTTTAGGTTCCAGATCTTTTCCCAGATTTTTTTATGCTGGAAGCGCTGATGGAGTTGTTCTTGTGGAGGATGGTAAAACTAGTATGCAATTGCACATCCTGATTTTACAGTAAACTCTCCAGAATTATTATGCACCCAATATACTAAGTCTTCTTCCTGTATGATAAGGAGCTGACAAATTTCCTGTGTTGTTTCATGGCCAAAGTTCAGACTGACGAGTGTTTGATTCCATTCACCAGACTATGTAAATAGCTGTCTAAGCCAGGTAAGGTTTTCATTTTTGTATTCTCCATTAGGTATAAGAAATGGTGGTTGAGCTCCAAACCATGGATCTTCCCTTTCAAACACCTCCTTGTTTAGTTACATGCCATTTCACCCCTTTTTCTAGTACCTTTCAGCCCTCTAGTAAGCTTTGCCATGCCTAGGATGGTTTGTGTCCTGCTTTAGCTTCAAGAAAGGAAGAGTAGCAAAAATATTTATTCTTGAATATTTTATGAAAAATTGAGTGAGGTTTCTTAAGCAATCTCCAGCCTTGTTTGGCTAGCATAGCCAAGTTAAAGGCTTTTAGGTCTTTGAATCCTAGTCCTTCATTCATCTCTTCCTTGCTTAGTGTGTCCCAACTGATCCACTACATCTTTCTTTCACGTTCTCTCTGTCCCCACCAAAATTGCAGCATCATCTGGTGAAGCTCATCCAAGAGGGTGTCTGAAAATTTAAAACAACTCAGTGTGTAGACTGGTATGGCCGA
The DNA here is from genome assembly GCF_003086295.3 of Arachis hypogaea. NCBI lineage: Eukaryota > Viridiplantae > Streptophyta > Magnoliopsida > Fabales > Fabaceae > Arachis > Arachis hypogaea. The sequence continues at coordinate 28,026,082 of NC_092046.1, forward strand.
ACCTACTGCCTTAATCAATACTTCCTTGCCATTTGTAGAGAGAAAATAGCGTTTCCAGTGAGCTATTTTTTCTGATACCTTGTCTTTAATGAATGCAAAAGTGCTTTTCTTAGATCTGTTGACTATTGAGGGAAGTCCTATGTACCTATCTTGTGCCCCCACACTTGGTATGCCTTGAACATTAGATAGATCTTCTCGAACTTGCTTATCTGTATTCTTGCCAAAAAAATACTGCGGATTTTGTGAAATTAATCACTTGTCCGCTCATGTTGCCATAGTTTTCAAGAAGCTGTAGTGAATTAAGATAATTTTGCTGGTTTGCTTTGCAAAATAGTAGAGAATCATCTGCAAAGAGCAGATGGTTAATAGATGGACATCTAACATTCACTTTGAGTCCTTAAAACAACCTATTCTGTCTCCTTTGTGGAGCAGATAGGACAAATCTTCTGCACAGAAAAGAAAAAGGTACGAAGATAGGGGATCCCCTTGTCGGAGTCCCCTACTTGGTTTAAAGAAACCAGTTGGTGAGTCTTCCACAATAACAGAATAAGTGATTGTAGATACACATTCTTGCATCCACCCAATCCATTCGCATCATAAACCAAACAAATGACCATTCCACCCTATCATATGTCTTACTCATGTCAATATTTAGGGCCAATTCTTCTTCCCTAGAGGTTTTATTTTTCAAGAAGTGCATGCATTCATGTGCCACCAATATGTTGTCACTAATCAATCTACCCCTTATAAAGGCACTCTGGCTATCACTGATAAGTAAATTCATGAGAGGCTGTAGTCGATGAACAAGTACCTTAGAGATAATTTTGTAGAAGGTGGTGCTGAGACTAATTGACCAATTTTGCTGCATGGAGGTTGCATTTGTCAATTTAGGAATTAAACAAATTTGTGTATTATTAAAGCCTTTTAGGATACTTCTTCCGCCAAAAAAACTTTTCACTGCTCTACAGACATCTGTTTTAATAGTATCCCAATAAAATTGGTAAAACTTAACTGTGAAACCATCTTCTCCTGGTGCTGCCTCTACATTAATTGAGAATACCGCTCGTTTTATCTCTTCTTCAGAAGCTGGCCTTGTGAGTCTGCAAATCTCTGAGGTAATCTTTCACTGAATCCCATCCAATTCTTGTGAGGGTTCTTAGGGAGAGCTTAATGTGAATAACTCCTGAAAATACCTCTGTGCTCTATTACCAATTATCTCCGGAGTAGTACACTAAGATCTATCCTCATCTTTCAGCTTCCAGATTTTATTTCTTCTGTTTCTTGCTTGACTTCTCATATGAAAAAATCGGGTATTCTTATCTCCCCACTTAAGCCAGTTAACTCGAGATTTCTCTCTCCAAAAGTGTTCTTCATTCATCACCACTTTTGAGAGATTATCCTCAATCTGCAGAATTTGAGCTTTGTCCATGTATAATATAGATTCCTTTACCACAGCTAGAGAAGCTTCAAGTCTCTCAATTATTCTTTTCAAATCACTTGCCCCTGATGATTGTCATTTCAGTATTTCATGTCTGCATCTTTTAAGTTTCTAGAATAGATTAAACATTGGGGAACCTGTCACTTATGTCTTCCAAACCTCTATCACAATTTTGTCAATTAATTCAGAACCACACCATCTTTCTTGGAATCTGAAACGCCGCTTACTTTTAATAACAACCGGATTTGAGCACAAGAATACAGGTTTATGATCAGATCCGGTATCTTCTAGGTGTGTGATTGTTGCCATTGAATATTCCTCTCTGAGTCTGGTAGATATCAGCCCTCGGTCTAACCTTTCTCGAAGACTTGATCATTTGTTATAGTGTAATGTGATTACCATAGTAATTAACTAATCGTAAATTTGTTTGTTAGACAACAACAAAAATTATTTTTAGTAGCAAATTTTTAGTGAAAATAACATAATAGTCACTATATGTCTTATTTAACTTATGTTTTTGTAGTAATTATATATTTGTCGTTATTACCGTATGATAAAATGACAATTATATTTTTTTGCGACCACTAAAAAGATTGTCAATAAATTAAATATATTAGAGGTTATTTTATTGCCACTAAAAAAATTTCTGAACGTAATTTTTCTAATAGTATTATAAACTTATATAATAAATAAAAAATGAATTTACATATTAAACCTATTAATCCACTAGTTTGTCCATTCACACACAAAAGAGTATTAGCTAGGCATATATTTTAATAATTTTTTGCTAACCATCATATTTAAATATATCAAATAGGGGTTAATATTCAAATTTCATCTATGAAAGATCACTTATTTTCTAAATTACAACAATAACAACAACAACAACAACAACAACAAAGCCTTGTTCCATTAGGTGGGGTTGGTTACATAGATCAAATGATGTCATTAAGCTCTATCATGTCTATAGAGAGACTGTTTACATATAGATCTCGTTTGACCACCTCATGGATGGTCTTCCTAGTCTTCCTCTGCTTTTCACCCCTTGTCCATCTTCCATCTCATCCACCCTTTTGACTGGATGCTCTGTCAGTCTTCTTCTCACATGTCCAAACCACCTGAGATGCGATTCTACCATCTTTTCCACAATAGGTACTACTCCAACTCTCTCTTTCATATCTTCGTTCCTTATTCTATCCAATCACGTATAATACTCATCCATCTCAATATTTTCATCTCTGTCGCACTTAACTTATTTTCTAAATTAGTTTTTTAAAAAATCAAATTAATCATATTAGTTTCTAAAAGGTACAATCGTAAGTCAAAATGGTCTTTATATACTTTATATTAGTTTATGATATGTTACATGACACATCAACTAATTATTTTATGACAAATGACATTAACCTACCATGTCATCATGTCATGTGTCACTTGAGTATGACACGTCATTATCTAACTGATAGAATTGAAGAATCGATTTGACTAATGGTTATATATTTTAAAAACTAATATAACATATTTAATTTTTAGAGACCAATTTAAAGAATAGATAATCTTTCATAGATGAATTTGAATATTTTTATGGGTTTCCTACGATATCCCCAGCCCAGTAGGTTAAGGATTAATCTGTCGCAGATCGGAGCTTCATTTAAAAGTTTGTCATTGGCTAATAGATTACTGCATGTACAAGGCGGGATTCGAACCCCTGACAATTACTTAAACGGAATTTGAATATTAATTCTATCAAATAGCTTCCAAAAACTCAAGTGAATATGCTCTCACAATGTATTTACTTTTCTTGGTTGACATAGTAATTTAGATTTCATGCATGGTGCGTACACTATTTATACTTTCTATTACACAGTTAAAAACCTCAAATTCTTAAACATGAAGGTAGAACATAAAGAAGAAAGTAACTTAGAATTTAAAGGTGGAAAGTAAATAATTGGAGGCATAGTTGTAAGAATCGGACCAGATCGACCGAAAAATCGGTAAATCGAATCTTTGGCCGGTCCTGTTGATCAATATGACAGGATAAGGAATAGAACTGGAGAGAACCGGGTTGAACCGTCCGGTTCTGATAAAAACTGGAGAATCGACGATTTTTGTTCACTGGCCGGTTCGAAAGCTTTTTTTTTAATTTATTTGCCAAAATGACGACGTTTTGGTTCTTCAGGAAAAAAAAAAAAGAAACACACCTATTACCCAATAACCCCATCCCCGTTCCCCAACCCTAATCCCCTAAACAGCTAAATGGTAACCCTCATCCCTCACCTCACCTCACCTCACTCACCGTGACACTGCCGCCCGCCGGTCTATGTCGTCTTCTTCGTCTCACCTTACCTTACCTCACCTCACCGCGACACCATAGTCTCAACTCTCAAGTCTCAAGTCTCCGACGACGTCACCTCACCTCACCGCGGCTCTGTCGTCTTCTTCGTTGCTTCTCCTTGCTCCGCTTCATCGTCGTCATCGTCGCGCCGTCTCCCTCGTCTGCTCTCTCGGACAGGTTGGTGGTCTCCGTCGTCTGCGTCCTCTACTCTCTCGGACAGGTTGGTGCTCTTCTTCTAATGCTCTTGTTCTGTTTGGTTGTGAATCATGAAGCTGTTTGTTGAAATTTTTGGCTTGTTCTACTTGAATCTGTTTGTTCTGCTTGTTGAAATTATGAATCTGTTTGTTATTGTTCTTAGATTTTTTGAGTTTGTTTGTTCTACTTGTTCTGCTTGAAATTATGAAATTATAAATCTGCTTGAATCTATTTGTTCTGCTTGTTCTGCTTGAATATGCTTGAATATGTTTGTTGAAATTTCTGGCTTGTTTTGCTTGAATCTGTTTGTTAAAATAGGTGATGTTAAATTTCTTAAATTTGTTGAAGTTTTGAAGTCTTTTTTTTATTATTAGTGTTTATAGTTGTTTTTGTTGATGTTGCTGTGAATTTAGGGTTGCTGAATAGGGTTGCTATGAATTTATAGTTGTTTTTGTTGATATTGTTGTGAATTTATAGTTGTTTCTAATTATTAGGGTTGCTGTGAATTATATTTCTTGCAGAACAGGTATCCATCTAGTATGGGATTCTCATCGGAGCTCTCTAAATCAGATTTTTGTACATCGCTCTCTCTCAAAATATGTTTTGTATGACAGTATTTGCAAGAAGTTTTAACTACTCCTGTTTGATGTCAAAATGAATGAATATTAAGGATATTCTTAATGTCTCTTTTCTCTTTTGGTATATATAAGTTATTTAATTTAAATTTCAGGTGAGCGATCATTCCCAATGTTAAAAACAAATTTTTTGAGAAATTTTGTTGATGTTTATCCTATTGGAAGGTAATTATCATGAGATTTAACTTATTGGTACTTTGTTATGTTGTTGTTTGTTGTTTAAGAAGAAATTAGTTTTGTGAATTATTGTTCATATTTTGACTATTTTATATTTTTTATTTATGTGGGACTGATTTTATCAGTTTAACCAGTAATTTATTGATTGAATCAGTAAACTAATAAACTAATAACTTAACTGATTTAATTACCAATTTAGTTCTTACAACTATGATTGAAGGTGCAGTTATGCACATTAAATAATTTGTACCCCGTCCACATTCATTCATTAATTAATAATGTCACTTTATTACACTCATTGCGTACAAATATAGGTACGTACGTGCAAAGACGCACACGCTCGGAAAGTGATCCTTTTTGGAAGAATAATGAAATACCCGTTGAAAGCATAAGTATATATAATAATGCAAATTATTGTCAGTTATATATTGTTTGCATATATAAAAATAAGCGTTAAAATAAGACTTTATGTGTTAAATAATATTACTCGAAAATTCAAAATCATTGAGACGGCGTAATACAAGTTTTACACCTCCTTTAAATATTTATAAGTATAAGACATCTTTTATCATATAATGAGATAATTTTTAGAATTGAGTTAGTACATTTAATTTTAATTATAATATGGTATAAAAATTTATCTAATTTAATTTTGTTAGGTTATTCACCAGTAAATATTTATGTTTGAAATAATCATTTCTAGTTACGAAGGCTGTACAAATCCGATCTAATATTTTTTAAATATAAAATTTCTAAAAAATTTATGAATATGAGACATTTTTTAATCTATGAGCTAACTTTTAGAATTGATTTAGACTCATTCAATCTCAACTTTTTTTTTTAAAAGATAGTAATTTTATTGCAGTAAAAGGAGTTCTATTACAATTATCACAATCAGGGATATAAATGCAATAAAACATAAATTAAGGTCACTTCCAAAAAATTAATAATAGCAAACTTAAGAGATTAGGTCTTCAGACAAAGGAGAAAGGAAAAGTCTTCTTTCATCTTCGTCTTCAATAGCTATGAAAACCTACTTGATTTAATCAAGCTCTTGATTTCTTTTTTCTCTGTGCTACCCACTATTATATTTCCAAGAGTGCAGTTTCTGATTTCTGGATATCAAAACTCAAGAATCAATTCAGTGCTGCTGATTTCTACTTCTTTTGAATTCTGCTGCGAGATTCATTGACTGGGCCAGAATTTTTTTTGGTTATTTTTCTGCTTCCTTCGAATACCAAGGAGTTCCTATCCAGTCAAATACTCCAAAGAAGGTAAGCTATTCCAGTCATGTTGAATCTGGCCTCACTTCCATTTTTCACTGCTGCGACAAACATCAATCCACCATTGCCAAGGTTGAAGAAGATTGTTCCTGGGAATTGCACTTGCCATTGGAGAGTTGTTCCATATTTCTACAATTTGTGGGCAAAAAACCAGCGTATGCAGGGCTAATTCCGGAGCGGCGGAGCAACGAGGACAACGCTGATCTGCTTGAAGTATGCGCTCATGAAGCTTTTCTTTCACCGGTAGGCCGTTGTGAATTAATTTTCAAATGAAAATTCTAATTTTTGGCTGACAGTTAGTTTTTCAGATGGCTTTCCAGATCCCCTTTTTTCTGAATCGTTCATGGAGTATCGCTGAAGTTGGATGGAAAAAGAGATATGCAATGTTGTAGCCAGATTTTGCAGAGTACTCACCGGAACTAGTATGTATCCAAATTAGTCTGTCTTTATCCTCTTCAATCTTTGTTTGGCATATTTTAAAATTGGTTTCACTACTGAAAATTACATTGATTTTGTCCAGGTCCCATTTTCCTGAGACATCCATCAATTGTTTAACCTATAGTAATTGTTGGTTGCCCAGCTCATTTGGTGGAATTCAAAAGGGAGGGTTCATCTCCAAATCAAGGATCTTTCCATATATTTACCATCCCTTGTTGAGAGACTATCCATTTTACACCCTTTTCGAGGATATTTCTTCCTTTCAAGAGACTCTGCCATATCCAAAAAGATGGTCTATTCTCTTTTTTTGCTTCAAGAAAGGAGGTTAGTTGTAGTATTTATTTTTAAAGATGTTGTAGAATAGAGAATGAGACTTGGTTAATAATCTCAACTTTAATAGAAAATATCCGTAGATTATATTATTTGAATGTTCTAATATTAGTTTAAAAGTAAGCTTTTAATTTTATTTTATATAAAGTAAAGATGTTATTTTTGTCAAAGACGACGAAAACAAAATTAAAATGAAAGAGACTATATTTTACAGGAAGAATAATCTCATTTACACCCCTTTTTTTTTTGTTAAAGTGTTGGGTAGGCCCTAGTGACGGCAAACCCTTAGCTGTATGGAAAGCTAAGCTACATGTTGTGACGCACTATATTCCGTTCCAATCTTTTCTCAAACTATTAGTACTAATGCTACTTCTCAATTAATTAATCATATTATTATTTTCCCCTTACACTTTTGTTCTCTTCTAAACCACCTGTATATAAATACCAACGACGATTCCCCTCATTCCATGCCACAGCCACAACAGCATCAAAAAGTTTTAATTTCTTTCTCATTCAACATACCATATATACTAATATTATCCATAATCTATGGCCACCTTTTATCCTCTCATTAGAAATGGTGGTGGTTCATTATTTCTAATACTGCTATCATGTGTTTTCCTAGTATCTTCTTTATTATGTGTTTTGGGACGACCAGCCACTTTTGAGCAAGACTTTAGAGCCACGTGGTCTGAGTCTCATATCAGGCATATTGATCAAGGCAGAACAATCCAACTCATGCTCGACCAAAGCTCCGGTACATAATTCATTTAATTAATTAAATTAACAAGTTAATAAAATTATTTTTTTAATTTAAATTAATAATATATATATATTTCAAATATATTCTTCACACAATTTTTTTTTTTTAGATTTACATAAATTTTTTACATAAATAATGTCAGATAATAACAAATTTTTTTCGATCAACATATGTCAATTTTTTAAAGTTATTTTATTTATCTTAAAATATAGACTATAAATCATAAATTTTTAAATTATAAATTATAAATTTAAATACTAAAATTAATTAACTAAAAATTAATTCTCTATATTTTTTATTTTATCTTATCCTAAATTTTTTTAGCCAACAACAATAAAATTTTAAATTTTTAAGTCATAACAATTTTAATAATATATCTAAAATTATTTTTTTAAAATAATTTAAACTGATTAAAAAATACATAAATAATTATATCTTTGCCAATTAATAATAATTCTCTTGTTTAGACGCACGAGTGATCAAAATATATGATGATTTGTGAATTTTGTGAACTACACAATAATTGTACGGCGTGTGCTATGTGATGGTTATTTTCAGGATGTGGGTTTGCTTCCAAGGTGAAGTACATGTTTGGGCGTGTTAGCATGAAGATCAAACTCGTCCCTGGAGACTCTGCTGGCACCGTCACCGCATTTTACGTTAGTACACCACAAAATCAGACACCATTATAATGTGTTCGTATAGCAGCCATATTCTTATATTATAGTTTGTGTATGCATGTGTGTGCAGATGAATTCTGATACAGATTCTGTTCGTGATGAGCTGGACTTCGAGTTCTTGGGGAACAGGAGTGGACAGCCATACACGGTTCAAACAAACGTATATGCTCATGGAAAGGGTAATAGAGAGCAAAGGGTCAACCTCTGGTTTGATCCTTCTGCTGATTTCCATACCTACACTATTCTCTGGAACCATAAACATATTGTGTAAGTAAATCAAATACACTCTAGTAGATATAATTATTTATATGCTGATAAAGACATAATTATTTTTTTAAAATATTATCGCATAATATAATATCAGAATTTTTATAATAAAAAGTTTAGAATTCAATCATGGTTAAATTTTAAAAGAAAAAGAATTTTAACATAAAAGATAAAATAAAAAAAATCTAAAGACATAAAAAATATTCACGTAAATTTAAAAAAGATTCTTATATAAAAAAATATGTTAGAAATATAATTATTTATGTATTTTTTTTATCATTTTAAGATTTTTTTAAAAAAATTATTTTATTACATGTTGTAACTTGAATAGGCATCTTAGTAGCTAAAACTCATTCTACATTTGTAAATAGAAATTAGGAATGCCAGGCATAGTTAATCAGTTAGAGATTATAACTAATCAGTTAAATAAGAGAAATCTCCAATTGAGCATTTTCACATCAACACTACTCTGAGTTCAATTCCCGTTTCTTTCTCTCACTCTTTCTCATCACATACTCTCACATCTTGTTTCACCATAGATAAAACTTGATTCCTCATCTTTAATCTCTTCGCCCTATGTTCTTTCCACACATGTATTTTTTTCTATTAACATTGTGTTTTCGAAAAGAATAATTTTATAATATAATTTTATAACTTTTATGACAGAGTTCAACCCTTAATGGTAAAAAAAAAACTAATTTTAGTATAAGATAAATTAAGAAAAAAGTTCTATAAAAAAACAAAATGATACAAATCTTAGAAAAAGAGTTCGTGCATGAAAGAATACGTTAAAAAAAGTGGTTCTATGCCAAATACTACCCTCTTATTTCTAGACAAGCAATTAATTTAGGATTTGGATTCTCTCAATTTTGAATTTCACTTTAGAAAATAAAGTGTGATTTCTCACCATTTATTTCATAGGTAGGATCAAAAGTAAATATGAAAGAGAAACCATTCAAGGATAGAAGATACACTTTACCTTCTAAAATACAAATTCAAAATTTAAAAGATCCATATCCATTAACTTAAAGGAGGCCACTCAGATAAACACGCCTAAAACGTCTTTTTTTAAAGATGTCTTTATGTTGTGTTTTAATTGGTTTTGGTATAATTTATTCGGTGTTCCTCATCACATATTATTAAATTCCTCAAAAGATTTTCTTTCCGAAAACAATAAAAAACATTTAATTTGGACTAAAACAAAAAAGGTAATAGATTAACTATTAGATTTTTTTTAAAGATTATTTACATAAAAAAATATATCACATTCGTCAATAAATATATATATATATATATATATATATAAAACAAGCTCAAGCGTTTAAAAATTTTTATAAATAAAAAAAATAATTAATTTATATTCGTACAATATATAAAATAATTACTATATTATTATTATTATATTATAGATTAAGATTCACTAATTTAATTTTTTTTATTTTTAATATAAGTATTAGAAATAAATAAAATTTTTATAATTAAATGTAGTGTAACAAAATATATATAATATTAATTAGTTCTTAAAAATTTAAAAAAAATAGTTTCTCATTTTAGTAAAATAACTATTTATTAAAGTAGACAAATTAATTATTTTCTTCTCATATACGATTTTTTTAAGACATAAAAGCAATTAATTAGGACATTGGTTAAGATAATTAAAGTCACTATTTCATTAAATTTTTAATTTAAAGAAAAATTCTAGTTAATTTTGATATAGAAATTTCGAATTTAAAAACATTGATAAAAATTATGTTGAATTTTGATTTATTTGATTTTCATTTAAATTAATCACTACATAAGTTAAAGTTTTGTTTTGAAGTTATATTCGAGCTTTAATCTGATTTTTAAAGTTTCAATTTACTTAGTTTGATTTTTTAACTTAGGTATCCGTAACTCATATTAGGGTTTTAAGTGTTTAGTTGAAAATAAAAAATAAGGTAAAAAAATTTTAATTGTCACATCAAATAGTCACTAGAATGTATAATGTAGCAGTCGTTAGTCCATTTCAGCATGTCGTTAACGATTTTGTGAGACAGTGACAAAAATAATATTAGGAACCAATGTGAGTCATAACTATTAAGTTGGGAGACATAATTGTTAGAACTGATTAGGAACCAATTGGGAGACATAATTTGTTGTTGCTTGATTAGGAACCAATTATGAGTCATAACTATTAAATTGAGTAAATCGAAATTTTTGAAATTAGATTGAAATATAATTGTTAGAACTGAACCAGTGATCGAACCGATCAAGCTACTGGTTCACTGGTTTATTAGTTCAACTGATAAATCACTGGTTGAACCGATAAAACTGGTCTCACGTAAATATAAAATATAAAATAGTTAAAAACTTAAAATTAAAATTTGAAATGCATATCTTCACTAACATTTTATGAAGAATCAAGTCTCAACTTCTAAAAGTAACTAATATAAAAAAAATCATAAAATTTTAATACTACAATAGTATCTTATTTTGACACAATAAAAAAATAATTAATTCACAAAGCCTATCATCTAACTATAATATCAGTAGATTTTAACACTAACATCAAAACAAATAACCTTAATCACAATATATACTAGCAATAAAATAGATCAAGTAAATTAATAAATTTTTAGTGAAATTTATATTTATATTAATAATGGTATATAATTAAAATATAATTAATTTTAAAAATAGAAAAAACAAAAATTAAATTAAATTAGATATTTATGTATACTATATAATTAGTATTTGTCAAATATAGTACTTAGAAGTGCAATGGCTAAGTGGCAAGTAGAGGTTACTTTTGCTCCAAGGTTCTTGGTTCGAGACCTTGTGGAGACACCGGTTCTTACCAGTTCACACCGATTTTATTCCTTAAACGGTCCAAAGAGTAAACCGAACTGGACTATAATCCAGTTCTAGTCCGATTCACTAGTTTTCTGGTCGAACCAACCGATCCAGTTCGGTTTTTACAACTATGGATATAATAATGGTAATTAAGTTGACCATTCAGTTGTTTTAATGGTAATTAAAATCTAATAATAGTTTATAATAAAAGAAACATTCTTTTGCAACAATGAACCTATAGTAATAGTTAGGGGTGTTCATAGATTAGATCATATCCATATAAATCCACAGTATTTATCCGTATCTGATCTGTAATTTGAGAATATGATCTGATCTGTAAGATGATCGGATTGGATCGAATCGGATCCACACTCTAATCAGATAGAAGTAAATATGTTTAAAAAAGTAAACAAAAAAAATTATTGACTTTTTTTTATAAAAATAAAATTTTTTTATATTTTTTATTTTATAGATATATTTGATATCTGATCCAAACATAAAAAGTGCGAATATCGAATTTGATCTAATGAGTTTAGTGCGGATTGGATAGAAATTTCAGCCATATCCCATCTGTAAATACCCCTAGCAATAATAACTAAAAAATTATAATGATTATATTTTTAACTAGGAGGAAGTGCAAAAAAAAAGTACTAAATACAAGAACATTTAATCAAATATTAAAAAAAATTTTACTTTAAAACATACAGTTGGACTTTTTTTGCTCATATATATATATAATAATAATAATAATAATAATAATAATAATAATAATAATAATAATAATAATAATAATAATAATAATAATAATAATAATATGATAATTGCTTTGTATATCACACAAATATAAACATTTTTTTTTCTATGATCTTAAGAAAGGTTTTGTAAGTCTCTAACTTTGTTGTCGATTTTTGTAGTGTTAGCTCTCATATTATCAATTTGATTCATATTTAATTCGGATGATAAATTATTTGGTGACGTGCTTTCTTTTTTACTGTGATATAATTGTTTATTATTATTATTATTATTATTATTATTATTATTATTATTATTATTATTATTATTATTATTATTATTATTATTATTATTATTATTATTATTATTATTATTATTATTATGTACATTAAAAAATAACAGGCCAAATTATTGCCATAACATAATAGAAGTATGGAAGTTTATCATTCTTCTCTAACGGAGGAAACAAAATTCTTTTCAATAATTTATTTAATGTTTAGTAGAATAAAAATAAATTTTATTAGAATAAATTTTAGTATGAGTTTAATATTTTTATTCATCATAAAATATTTATAGAATTACTCGTAGATAAATTTTGGAAAAAAGAAAAAAAATCATGATTTTTAATTTTATTTTTAAATAAAATTTATTTTTTATTTTAAAATAAATTTTATTTTTATTTTTTAATAATATTAATTTTTTACCGTATATAATTATTCAATTATTTTTTAATCATATATAAATAAATTACTCTTAATAAGACTTTTTTGTATTATTCAATTATCTTTTTTTTTAAAAATAATTAATTATTAAAATAATTAAATTTTTCACAACAAAAATAATAAAAAATTATGAATAAAAAAATTAACCATCCTGATACTTTTTTGTATTTTTATTCATATTTTAATTATAAACATAAATATAATTTAATTATATTATTTATGAAATGTGACTATAGATGTAGGTAAAATTTAGTTATATTACTTATATATAGTTTCATTGTATTGTATTGCTTATAAAGTTAGATTATAATTATGACAATAGAATTGTTCTTGTATTTTTATATGTGTGACTAATTGGTGGTGTTAAAACATTACTCTTAATTATAAATAAGGTTTATAATTTAAAAAATCAAAGACTCAATTAAAAAGATACGAAAAAAATGATGTTAAAATATTATAACTCTTTAAAATAAAAATATTCAAAATTTAATTAAAAATTATTTAAAATTTAAACTCAATAAAAATTTATATTCAATGTGTTTTGTATTAAATATATTTAATAACCTATTATATCATATTATATCATATTGGTTGAAATTAGTTTTTATAATGTTAATTTTTTAATAACACTTTATTAGAAAAAACCATCTTTTCAGAATTTTTTAAAAACTAATTAATATTATATATATTTTATTACAATATATATTGTTATAAAAAAATTATTTATTTCTAATGCTTATATTAAAAATAAAAACAAAATTTAAATTAGTAAATTTTAATTTATAATATAATAATAATATAGTAATTATTTTATATATTATACGAATAAAAATTAATTATTTTTTTATTTATAAAAATTTTTAAGAGCTTTTATATATATATATTTTGACGAATGTGATATATTTTTTTATGTAAATAATCTTTAAAAAAAATCTAATAGTTAATCTATTACCTTTTTTGTTTTAGTCCAAATTAAATGTTTTTTGTTGTTTTTGGAAAGAAAATCTTTTGAGGAATTTAATAATATGTGATGAGGAACATCGAATAAATTATACCAAAACCAATTAAAACACAACATAAAGACATCTTTAAAAAAAGACGTTTTAGGCGTGTTTATGTGAGTGGCCTCCTAACTTAAAAGCCATTAGATTATACTGTCATCCTCGTTTATTTAATTATTTCTATATTATTCGATAGATATCTCACATAAAAACACTAATTTAAATCTGTTATACATATATGCACACGTACAGATTTTCCGTGGACGATTTCCCCATCAGAGTATACAAGAACAACGAAGCGAAAGGGGTGCCATACCCAAAGATGCAAGCCATGGGAGTGTACTCAACACTATGGGAAGCAGATAACTGGGCAACAAGAGGTGGGTTAGAGAAAATCGATTGGAGCAAAGCACCCTTCAATGCTTACTATAAAGACTTCGACATTGAAGGGTGTTCAGTTCCGGGTCCGGCAAGCTGCTCCTCCAACCCGAGTAACTGGTGGGAAGGGGCAGCCTACCAAGAACTTAGTGCTATTCAAGCAAGGAGGTACAGATGGGTTCGAATTAACCACGTTGTCTATGACTATTGTCAAGATAAGTCAAGGTTCCCAGTCACCCCACCTGAGTGTCTTGCTGGCATTTGATTAACATCATATTCCATTTATACAATATTCAGTACATAACACATTAAAAAAAGTGACTAATCATACATCACTATTTTATATACAGAAACTATTATTATTATTATTGGAAAAATGTTATTTTCACATCAAAAGGTGGAAATTAGAAACTTTATACATATATATAAGGATCAGAAACAAAAAAAATTAAAGGCTTTCTGACCTCTCTCTATCTTTCAACATCTGCCACAAGTTTGTTTCTCGATCTCTTTAGTTTCTTTATCAATTTTTTTTTTTTGTTTAAAATGTCGAAATAGCACTTCGCTCTAATGTTTGTGGGGAAAAAGCCTAATATGGAGGAGCACAAGCGCATATAAATCAAAGCTAATTAGCTAAGCCTCTTTCTGGCTTTATGCCTTTGTATATTTATAAGCATTGTTTGTGTATAATAAATTTTTTTATGGTTTGTGATCAATGAAACATACATACACACCTATAATGCACGGACATGACACGGACACGAGATACGACATGATACGGAACACGCAAATTTTAAAATCTTACATGACATGAGGACACGCATATATATAAAATATAAAGTATTTTTTAGATAAATTGTAATGATATTTTGATATCTTATTGATATTAAAATATAAATTAAAATTTTTAATTATTTTTAATATCTTATTTTAATTATATCAAGTATTTAAAATATTTTTTGTTTTAATAAATAATAATATATACTATATATAAATTTATTTTAAGAATATATGTTAAGAATAAGACTGGACACGCAGACACGTGATGGTATTTAGGTGTGTTCAGGCGTGTCCGAAGAAAAATTTTTTATTTTTTATTAAGACACGGTTGGACACAGCAGACACACGTGTCAGACGAGTATCGGTGAGTGTCGTGTCCGAAATGTGTCCGACATGCGGACACGATAACTCAACGAAGTGTCTATACTTCATAGATACACACATACATACGTATGGTGAGTTTTATGGTAGCTTATTGTTTGGTGATTAAGAGTGACTTTTTTTTTACCATTCAATGATATAGGAGCACATGTACAGCAGACCGTCAAACGAGAGAGTGCACTAACTTTTAGTCAAAGCTAGCAATTAGTGCTAAGTGCGGTAACATTAAAGATTTACTCTAGGGGCTTGGGCGGGATTTTGGGTTCCAAAGCCAAGACTTTGATATGGGTCAAAGTTTGTGTCTGACAAAAAAATATAGTTAAAAAATTGGTTGGATGTCCAAAAAATTTTTAGACAATAACTAAAGTTTACAGCACAAAAAGAGAGGCAAAAATTATGGATTTCGTTGTAGACGAAATTCAAAAAAAGAGGACGAAAGTGGGTATTGGATTCGATAGTCCCAGAACGTTTAGATCATTAAATAGTTCTATAATAAAACATGTTTTTTAAGTTTTTTAATAACTGCTAAATAGTCATTTTTTAATTTTAATTACAAATTAACCTTATATATTTTATTTAATTATAAAAACTATTTTTTTATTTTATAAATTATTATTTTATCATTCATCTATTATGTTTATTAACAATAAAAAATAAAAACAATAACGAATTAGATCTTCTATTGATCGTAATAATTTTTTGGCAATCCTAATCGATTAAAAGTTTATCTTTGATCCGTTACATCCTCGAGCGTTATGAAATCGTGTTTCAGAGAGAATCAATCGATTGGATTAACAAAACAATCGATTGAATTTCAGGTTTCCCATAACTCAATCGATTGGATTGGACTTCAGGTTATCACAAAACAATCGATTGAAAGTTGCAAGGCAGTATGATTTTTGCAAAAATCAATCAATTGGTCATATTACCCAATCGATTGAATGATGACTAAAATGTGAGTTTTTTATAATTCAATCGATTGTTTATATTACCCAATCGATTGAAGGCTTCAAAGCAACTTGAGGTCTCACAACTCAATTGATTGGGCAACACAACCCTTCTACTCCAACTCCTTGGGGTTCACCTCTGGAGGGCTTTAAGGGGTGCGAAGGATCTATAATGCCTCCAGATGATAAAGTATGTGATATCATGTATGGGTTTCACGGACCAGCAACAACAGGCTATCTAGATTTTGAACCATACAGACAAATGAATATGTTGTAGCATACCATAAGTTGCATGTTGATGTCTCCTGCAAATTTTTTTGTCCCCACCAATTTAATGGGAAAATTTTTCGCATTTATTGTCATTTAATTCTTTTGGTTAGCTTTTGCTATTGCGATGTTAAAAAGGAAAAGTCAAGTTGGATTACTGTAGAAGTAGTAACATTTTTTGTATCATTTAAGAGAATTGTAATTTTAATTCATGTGCCTCCTATAGCAAAGGTAGATCAACAGCATGACCGATGAACTTCTCAGTTCAAACCCCAACGGATTTATAATTTAAATTCATTTTAAACACCATCGTTGTGTTTTGCTTGTATGGCGTAAGAACACATTGGCAAGTAAAGTCATTAACTAGAACAGATTTCGATAGAACAAGAGAACATGAACATGAATGGTTTCCTTTTTGTTTTACACAATTCTAACGAGGTAACAAAATTGCTCGACCTTGACATTTGTTCCCATGACTATTGACATGAAGAATCGAGAGGCGAGTTGTCAGTTTCTGGCTTCTGAGACTGTGGCTCCGCAGCAGTTGCTGTTTGATAAAGAATGATGGTAAGGGGGCAGCTGGCGATTATAAAGGATGAAAAAGTGAGCAAAAAGGACTAACCAGGAGGAGGCAGGATGGCTTCTTTAGACTCCTCAGAGCTGTAGGCTTTGCTTGGATCTCTTGTGCCATCTGCATTATCAAAATCACATAATTTGCAAGTGAATTGAATAGAATGAAAAAGAAAAGAAAAGAAAGAAAGACTAACTAAGGTCAAGAGTAGAATTGTAGGTGGTCTGTGTTGGTGGAGTTGAAATGTCGTCAAGACCGATCTCCCATTCCAGTGTGGTCTTAAACTCCCTGGAAACATCTTGAAGTTCTCTAATTGTGGGTTGGAATGCACGCAACATTTTGCCCAGATTTCGAGCAACCTCCGCAACACCTTTTGAGACTTCAAGTTGCTTTGAAGCCTTTAATTGATTGGGTAATATCAACAACAGATTGAATTATAAAAAATCCACATTCTAGTCATCATTCAATCGATTGGGTAATATGACCAATCGATTGATTTTTGCAAAAACCATACTACCTTGGAATTTTCAATCGATTGTTTTGTGATAACCTGATGTCCAATCCAATCGATTGAGTTATGGGAAACCTGAAATTCAATCGATTGTTTTATTAATCTAATCGATTGATTTTCTAAGAAACACGATTTTACAACCCTCGACGGATGTAACGGATCAAAGATAAATTTTTCATCGATTGGGATTGCCAAAAGTTATTACGATCAATGAAAGATCTAATTCGTTATTGTTTTTGTTTTTTATTGTTAATAAACATAATAGATGACTGATAAAATAATAATTTATAAAATAAAAAATAATTTTTATAATTAAATAAAATATATAGAATTAATTTGTAATTAAAATTAAATAAGGACTATTTAACAATTATTAAAAAACTTAAAAAACATATTTTGTTATGGGACCATTTAATGGTCTAAACGTTCTCGGACCATCGAATCCTTTGCTATAAAAGTGGTTGTTGTTTGTCTGATTTAAAAAAGAGAAGAAAAAAAATTATTCAATAATTTTTTGTTATGTTAATTAGGGTAAACTTTAAGATTGATATCCAATTGTTGACTTGTTGACTCAAATTAATTATAGATTCTGTGCAGCATGATTAAGGTATGAAATGAAAACTATAAAAAAAAGTTTGAAAATAAAATTTAGTTATATTAATTTAAGTATTAGATTCGATTGAAAAAAAATAATTCACCGTTGTAATTTTAAAATTTAAAGTACTTCTTTGAGAATAAAATTTTTTTATTGTGTTAGAAGCTAAAACTTGAGTGAGAAAAATTCTAAAAGAACCTTTCGTTGCTTTTAAGGAGACAGATTATGTAGCAGTATTAATTATATCAATAATATTTAGGAGATAATAAAAAATTTGTTTAATATAAATAATTAATAGATTATTTTGTTTAATATTTATTAATTATTATTAAAATAATTATATAATTTTAAATGTAATAAATATGTAATTATAGATATATTATAAAATAATTGATTAAATTAAAGTTTTTTAATATGAAAATTTTTTTGTTATTGTAAACCATAAATAATATTAAGTTTCAATTTAATTGGTTTGAAAATTTTGTATTTGTAAACTTCAACAATAATCAGGACTCTTCGGACAATGCGCACACTTTTGGTTTAAGCCAACATTTCATTATTGTAAAAGCGTGCGCATTGTTCGAAGAGTCTTGATTATTATTGAATTTTACAAATATAAATTTTTTAAACCAATTAAATTGAAACTTAAGATTATTTATGGTTTACAATAACAAAAAAATTTTAATATTAGAAAATTTTAATTTAATCAATTGTTTTATTATACATCTATAATTATATATTTATTATATTTAAAATTTTATAATTATTTTAAGAATAATTATTAAATGTTAAATAAGACAATTTATAAATTGAACTATAAACCTTAGTTATTGTCCAAAAATTTTTTGGACATTCAACCAGTTTTTCAACAGACTCAAACTTTGGCCCATGTCAAAATATTGTTTTTGGAACTCAAAATTCCATCCATATCTCTGCAGTAAACCATTAATGTTATTGCACTTAGCACTAACTGCTAGTTTTGACTGAAAGTTAGTGCACTTTTTCGTTTGACTACCTGCTGTACGTGTCCCTGTACCATTGGATGCTCAAAAGAAAGTCACTCTTAGCCATTGAACAACATACCACCACACACACACACACACATATATATATATATATATATATATGGAACTGTGGCTAAGGTGACCAAGGCAGAATAGCCAATCCGAGCACGACACCTGGAATGCGTAGGATAGAAGACTAATGCCTAGTTTGGATAAACAGCTTAATTAAGTTCCTTTTGAAAAAAATAGCTTAAACAATAAATGATTATATTAAAAGTAACTTATAAATAACTTATTTTGTATTTGGTTTTTTAATTCTAAAAGTGCTTATTTTATAGAAATGTGCTAAAAAGTAGTAGTATTATGAGAAAAGCCATTTTTTTTTAACTTCTCTTATAAGCTCCTAAATAGCTTCTTAGAAAGTTGCAATTTGATTTTGAAAATTGCATCAGATATTAATACTATTTTCATAAGTTAAAAGTTCAAAAAATTACTTTTGAAGGTTTCCAAACGGGCCCTAAAAGTAGTTGATTCTGATAATCACGGTGAATTCCATAATGGAGGTGTGGTAAATGTTTTCGATCACTTAATCAAATTAATTAACAAAAAGAATAAATCAGTAAATATTGGAAAAGAATGTGGTAACATTGAAAGTGCAACGCACGAGTTTTGGGTAAAATCGATAGAGTAATCAGCCAGTGTCCGACCATGAAGGCTATCAAAGTTCCTGGTGGAACGTTCCTTTATAAGTCGGCAGCCCTGTTCGTGAGATAAGTTGAAATTAAGAGTAGCAATAGAGGTGGTGGTGCCGTGGACGGAAGAGGTCCTTGAAGAAGTTCTTCAAACTCATCATCATCAAGATAAGGAATTGCCAAAGGATCCTTAGAAGCACCAACAACTCTATTACCACTTGCTCCATCATTTAAGTCAGGATCCGGAATTAGAGCAGCTAAATCTTCTTCTTCTGCATCTTCATCAGCAACAATCCACTCTTCATCAAAGTCCAACTCATCAAGAATATAGTCATAATCAAGACTTCTTCTAGTTTGTTTTTTCTTTGCCAATCTTGAGTTTGTCATCACAAACACAACATCATTCATGGTTTAGCTTTCAAACGGTTTCTCCTTTTTGTGTGAACCTTTCAAAAGTACATAAAAAGTATTAGTCAAACAATAAGATAGAATTGAAGAATTAACAACTAAATTTATAGAAGTAAAATACAAATTATATTTAATTACTAACCATCTCAAAAGCGCTCCAATTGCGTTCACATCCAGATGAGCTACATGTCAAATTCAAGACACAAATTGCAAATTGTTGAAGTTCTGGATGCTGATCTCCATAAGAATCCCACCATTGAGCTGGAGTTTTGGTATAAATTGCATTTTGAGCTACTTTACTACCAAAAAATTCTTTTCGAGTCTTAAAATCTTCAATTTAAACATCCATCTTAGTGATTAAATCTGGATTTTCTGTCATTCTTTCCATACAAGCATAAAACTGCTTCTTAAGCTCATAAGCGATTTCAAAACCAGAACTATAATGAATTTGAGGATTCAAATAATAGCCCGCAGCATGCAATGGCCTATGAAGTTGGTTGCCCCATCTTGCATCAATAATATCCCAAATAGTTATATAACTAAAACATAAAAAATTAATAAATTAGTTACAAAATAAAAAATATTTTCAGAATTGAAGTTGAATCTGATTCCAAATTAATGGTGTTTTCCCACCATATACATATAAGCATGGTGTGCCCCTACCTTGTGGTATTGCATTTTAACTTTGTTCTTTTCTTTTTCCCATACATTATTATTATTATTATTAACCTATTCATGAATGGTTTCCTAGCCGTTCAAGCAAGGCTGCTATATGCCACACAATCACACACCATTCAATCTTCAAAATTTTCAACTCTCTCTGACTTTTACTTTTCTACCTCTGTTGTTATTACATTTTACAATTACACTTTACACCGTTACACATATCATCCAACATTATGTACAGCTCTTATGCATTAATTAAAAAAAATAATTAGACACTTTACCTTGTCTCAACTCCTTGAAATGCATCTCGTATTTTTTCCTTTGCACTTTTCATTTCTTCATAAATAAATTCCATTGCCGGCTTTTCTTCTGAATCCACCATACGAAGCACATGAAGAAGAGGGTAGGCAACCCTCAAGCAAGTTACCACTTCTTTCCAAAATATCTTATCCAACACCACACTTGCAATTATCTTTCCATCTTTTGTCTTTGCAAATTTACTAGAAGTCCATTGATCAGAAAGAAACATTCTTATTAAGGAATCTTTGTTGCCATTGAGACATCCCAAAGTAAGGTAAGAAGTTGCAAAATGGGTCATACCCAGCCTCACCAAATCTTTTTCCTTAGTGTGGATGTGTAGTAGTGTAATAAGAGCAATTCTAGCATATATGTAAGTAGTAATCTTTCTACCTTTATATATTGTGTCCTTGTGAAGTGTTACTTTTTTTTTTCAAGTCTTCTAACATCAAATTAATGCAATGTGCTGCACAAGGCATCCAAAATAACTTTTTCCTCTTTTTCATTAGCATTTCTACTGCAGTTTTGTAGTTAGCCGCATTGTCGGTGACAACTTGGATGACATTTTCTTCACCAACATCTTCAACCACATCATCTATCATTTTAAAGATTTTATCAGCTGTCTTAGTAATATGAGAGGCATCAATAGATTTCAAAAAATAGTTCCTTTAGGAGTATTAACCAAAAAATTTAGTATGGTCCGTCTTCTCTTATCTGTCCAACCATCAGTCATTATTGTGCAACCAACCTGCTTCCAATATGCTCTATGTTCCTCTAGTGATTGTTGAACAATCTCCACGTGTTTCTTCAAAAGAGGCACCCTTAATTCATGGTAGGATGGTGGCTTGAATCCTTGTCCATATCTTATAGCTTTTTCAAACATTCTACTATATTCCTCGCTCCTTGATACATTAAAGGGGATACCATTGTTGTAGAAAAAATCACTAATTAGTTGATTGTTCATAAATATACTTCCTCTCTCAAATTCTTCTTAAATATGTTGTTGATTGTTGTTTGAGTACTAATGCGTGTTTTCTTGAATATGTTGCCATCTAGTTCTTTCCTTTTCTTTTTTCACCGGTAGTGTAAGCTTCTTTAGTAGCTTCACCTGGGCTTGCCCCATCCATGCTTATTTTCTTCATCAAATTCACTTGAAACCCACTCACAACATTCCACATTTGCTTCTTAACTTCATCATTAACAGCTGTACAAGCTCCAACATCTTTTTGAGTTCTTGCTAAGTGGTGTTTCAATTTATAAACTCCTCCTGAAAAAATTTTATGACACTATTTACAGTGTATCTTCTTTCCATCTTCTCCAATAGATATCCCGTGCTCCCATCCTACATCAGTTCTACTTCCAAGAGCATTCTTAGCAACTTTTCTTTTACTAGCAATTCTAGCTGTACTTCCTGACTGAGAAGTTAGAATGTTAGTCAGATTTTCACTTGCATTAGCTTGAGTCGATGCCATTTCTGTTTAGAAAAAAAATTAAAACAGTAAATATTCAACAAATTAGTTCAATGTCATAGCAAAAATTCAATAATTTAACAAAAATTACAGAATTGTGTTCAATTTCAATTGTAATCATCCAAGTTCAACAACAAAAATTTAACAATCTAATTTGAACAAAAAATACTAGCATAACAAAAATTCAAGAATTATATTCAATGCCACAACAAGAATTCAACCATTTAGTTAAAAGAAATTCAACTTCCAAGTATAAACAGGTAAAAAGCATTTTAACTTTTTAAGTAATTCAGCACAGAGTAAAGCAAATTTAAGCCACTAAGATAACTAAAACACTATTTAAGTCACAACATCATATCAAAACTAATAAACCTGCTTGTCACATAAAGTTCCAACTTTCAAGTATAAACAGGTAAAAAGCATTTTAACTTTTTAAATAATTCAGAACAGAGTAAAACAAATTTAAACCACTAAGATAACTAAAACATTATTTAAGTCACAGCAATGACATAATCATATCAAAACCAATAAACCTTGCTTGTCACGTAAAATCCCAACTTCCAAGTATATGCAGGTAAAAATGTAGAGTGCAATCTGATAAACTCCGATTTTGTGGTTTATCTTGTGCTTAATTTGGGAGATTTTATCAACTTTTCTCACATTTATTCAATGAAATTGCATGGTTTTGTAATTCTCCCTGAATTTGTGCTTAAGTGTGAAAATATGCTTTTTGGGTCTAAAAATAGCTAAATTTAATTCACTTTAATTCCATTTGATGCCTTGATATGTTTGTTAAGTGATTTCAGGTTTACCCTCAAATCTCATGGCTTAGAAAATTTTAATGCTTATTAGCAGCTACTAAACCAATGATGTGCATCAAAGCTTGCCAACAAGATTTTGAAATTTTTAATCATAGACAACTACTATCTCAATACATTTTGTGTTAAACATCATTAGGCATAATAAATTAAGACATGATGCTCAGAGATTAAGCATCTATAAACATAGAAGGAGAAGATAAAACAAAGATTCACAATAATCAACATCTAAAATAATAAATCAAAATAATAGTAATTTTTACCAAAATAAAAATAATAATTATTATTAACAGTGGGTGACAAAGGTGTGACAAAGGCAGAAGGAATGGAGACTGGAGAGGCTTTGAATCCTATTGTTGTTGTTACATGTTAGGGGGCCTTGGCAAATACAATCATCATCAACATCATCATCACTTGCAAGTAGTTCACAAGGTGCTGAATTGGCAAATGATTGCAGCGATCATAACACGTTCTTTGTGAAAGTGTACATGGAAGGCATTTCAATTGGCAGAAAACTCAATCTTTTAGTTCATGATGGCTACCATGAATTGGTTAAAGCTCTTGAACAAATGTTTGACACTACCATACTCTGTAATCAACTCTATCCCTATGCCTCTTTCTCATTTACCTTTTTTTCCTAATTAAAATAAGACTGAAGAGGATAAAGATTAAAGAGGTCTTAACTTTTAACTTACCTGATGAAGTAGTAGCAAAGAGGAGGAGAAGAGCAGCGATCCATATTCCAGAGCCAGAGACAAAGAGGCAGAGCCAGAGAGGTTCGCAAGTTACAATCGCAAAGTGACACTCACGCAATCCAACCACCACTAGTCCGATTCGATAACACCAGCGGCAAACCTCACGGCGAGTCGGTGACGCTCCAAATTAGGGTTTTCGGTCGTGCAAAATTCAAATTTCAGAGGAAAAGAGAGATAAAGTCAGAAATTGAGACTTGAGAGAGGTAAAAATTTGAAATTTTGGCCATGGAGAATTGGAGATAAACTGTAAAAGTGAGGGAGATTAAGAGATGAGAGACTGTTACTCTGCTAGGGCTCCTCTTCCATGGCCTTCTATTCAGATTGGGCCATTGGGTTGGGTTGGGCTGCAATCAGGGCCAAGAAAAAGAACTTCTTCAACCTGAAACGCAACAACTTGGCAGAAGCGACGATTCCGGCGGCGCTGCGTTCTTCAGCGGCGATTCCACACGGTGCAGTTTGGTTCTGGACGATAAGCAGAATCGCAATGGAAAGATGGAGCAGAAGCGTAAAATCGTGCGTTTCCATGAGTTAAAACGCGATTCTGACTACCTTAATTCACCTATATATATTACTTGACAATTTATTTGTCGATTTAGAAGTCTTTGTTACTTTTTGGATAGTTATTTGAATAAACATGCATCTAACTTGATTCTATCCATTTCAAAATAGGATAAGACGATTCTTGTCTAAAAAATAGACTCGTTCCAATCTCTATTCGTGTTTGTCATAAATCATGGCGATCTTTCCGTCATCTTCTCTCACCAAACTTAATGGAAGAGACCTACATGACACTTAACATTACTAATATGGACACTAAGTCTCCGTTAAGTGACATGTTGGCAAATGGACAATGGTTAAGGATTGGATATGTCCTCCTAAGTCTTTGTTAAGTGACCTGTTATTTGGGAGACAAATCAACTTCTGACCATTACCCATTCACCAGCATGTCGCTTAACAGAGACTTAGCATCCACATAAGCAACGTTAAGTGTCACATAGGTCTTTTTCGTTAAGTTTGGTGAAGAGAGATGATGGGGGCTACCATGACTCACGACAGACAAGAACAGAGACTAGGACTGGGACGGGTCTATTTTTTTGATAAGGATTGTCTTGTTGTTATATTAGTTAGTTTATTTTTTTTCTTTCCATTAATATTGTATTTTGTCAAGAGGGTTAGAAGTTTTGATGGTTATGTATGTTTGTAAGTTATGGTATAAAGAATTTAGTGAGAGTGTTACATAAGGCTTGTAGCCAAAGGGTTTCATCAAATAGAAAGTATTGATTATCGAGAGTAGTACAGTAGTTTGACCATCAACGGTTCAAATTGTCCTCGCTATTGCTTTATCTCTTAGTTAGACCTTAAGACAGTTTGATTTTGATAATGTATTTCTAATTGAGTGCTTGAAGAGTAAGTATGTATGTCTCAGCCAATTGATTATTTTTCCTCTAATCCAACTCATGTTTTTTAATTAAAGAAAGCCTTGTATGGCTTGAAAACAAGCTCCAAGAGAATGGTTTCAAGCTTGTTTTCAAACCTTAACTACTACTCTTCTTAAGTTTGGCTTTAGAAAACAAAATTGGATGTTTCTTTGTTTATTAGATATACTAACACCTCT
Source organism: Arachis hypogaea (assembly GCF_003086295.3). Lineage (NCBI taxonomy): Eukaryota > Viridiplantae > Streptophyta > Magnoliopsida > Fabales > Fabaceae > Arachis > Arachis hypogaea. The sequence goes on from NC_092046.1 coordinate 28,052,064, forward strand.
ACTGATTTTGTTTTGGTATATATAGACGATATTGTCATCACAAGGAGCAACTCATTTGAAATTGAATCTTTAACAGCTGATTTTAACAAAACGTTTTCTTTAGAAGATCTTGGTGAACTCAATTATTTTTTGGGTTTAGAATTCAAGCATCTACTAGGAAGTAGCTTGCTTGTTACTCAACAAAAATATGCTACTGATCTTCTCAACAAATCAAAAATGGACATAGGCTTCAATGGTTTCATCTCTTAAATTGACTACCAATGATTCTGAAGCTTATGAAAATCCAAAACATTATAGGGAGATTGTTGGTGCTTTGCAATATTTAACTATAACAAGAACAAAGTTGGCTCATGTTGTAAATATAGCAGCTCAATTTATGCAACAGGTATAGTTGATAAGGGGATTGTTTTAATAAAGGAATTGACTTCAGAATCAAGGCTTTTGTAGATGCTGATTGAGCTGGAGACTTGGATGATCGAAAGTCTATTAGTAGATACTACATGTTTCTTGGAGAAGCAACATTCAACCTAATATAAGTAGGAACAGCACTAAGGTTGAATATCGTGCGATGGTAGCAGCTCAGTCAAAGATCATTGCAACCCAGCAACCCCTCATGGAGCTCAAAATCAAGCGACCATTTAGCTCCCACAATTTTTTGTGGCAATCTAAGTGTGTGTTTGCTTGCTGCTAACCCCGTTCTCCATACATGGTGCAAACATATGGAAATTTATCTCCATTGTTTGAGTAATGGTGAACCGAAAAGAATTGTATATGGTCAACATCCTAGAAAGTGATCAAGTAGCAAACTTGCTAACTCAACCACTGTCCTTAAACCTCTTCACCAAATTCAGAGACAAACTTAGAGTGGCGAGTCCACCCACTGCAAAGTTTGAGGGGGAATATAAGGGATAGAAAGTTATGTTTATTTACAGAGACAGAATATTGAGATAAGAATACTGAGACACAAAATTGTATTTGACAGAGGAAACATGGACAGAGACATTATGTTCAGAGACACTGAATTAGTGTATTTTGTGTTTATCCTAACAGGAAGGACACAAAAACACTAACAAGAGACGGAACTTATTTTTTATTTTTTTATTATTCTTGTTAATTTTTTATAATTATATCTTTTATTATTTTATAAAAAAATGAAAATAAGTTAGATTTTCATAATTTATTCTAGTTTATCACCAAATAGAATATAAGAATACAAAATTTTGTATCTCTGTCCTTTATGTATTGTTCTTTGTCTTGTCTTGTCCTGTTCTCAGAAACATACGCAACCTAGTTATGCAGTGTTATAATGTATTGAGTTGTTGTGAATCTGTTGGGTTATTATCAAGACTCTCTTCTAGGCTTTCTTAGTTCTGGTTGCAGTATATATATATGTGCACTCTTCTGGTTCATTAGTGTATGAATTTAATATTGCTTACAAATCAAGTAATCTCATTATCTTCTATTCTTCACAAATCTGTTTTCTCGTCTCTCTTATTCTCCGTCCATTGCTTTATGCAATCTCTAGTTTACTGCTTTAGCTCAATTGCTTTCAATCCAAAAACCACAAATTTCATTAGATATAGAGAGTGGTGAATTAATTAATTCAGATGAGTATAAAACAAAAACATTCATTTACGTGTTTTAGGCCCCACGCGACAAGCATCATTACATAGCAATTTACTAGTCTTTACTATTATAGAGGACAGCCGTGACTAATGATGTCTTTTATTTCTTATCCATATAGTTCCTCTGTTGAAGCAAACTATACAAGATAGCCTAGGAGGTTCGCACACATCTTTCGCTACTCCTATTGCTTTTTTTTTTTTTTTTTGTTATCAACGTCAATCACACTTTTTTTAATCCCAAAAAAAATTCATATTCAAATTTTATTGATAAAAATCAGATTAATTTAATTGTGCAATTTTAGATGTAATAAGTATATAATTATAAATGTTATATATATGAAATTGTAGATGTTATATTACATAAAGTAATTTTAGATATTAGCTTCCTAACGTTGTCTTAAAAGATAATCACAAGATTGTGTTTAGAAAGGAAATAGAGGTTGAAACTAAATTAAATCTATATATTATATTTGGTATAAAGTATTTAAAATCGAATTATATCTTAGTATTTTATTTAATTCAAGATAAATATGAAGATGAAATAAACATATTTATTAAAATATTCTTACTTATTAAAAAAAATAGTTAAAGTTTTAATTTTAATTCACAAAAATTTCAATTCCTTGTGTTCCTACATTTTAGAAGTACTAAAAGAGACTAAAATTGTGCCTACCAAACCCAATACCAAGTCTCATTCCTTCAGACTTGGAAAACAAACACTACCCAACAGTAGCTCAAATAGTCCAACTTCATTAGAGTCATGTTCAGGGCGTATTCCTACCTTAATTATTTGATGTGTTCAAAAACAATGAATTGATGCCGTTTAGTTTTATTTCAAAATACCACGATCTGAATCAAAAGGTCCCTAAAATTCTTAACCAATTGTTGCGCATTTAAGAACTTGCGCGAACCAAAAAGTGTATACTCTACGAAACATGCAGAGATAAATCACCAGGGACCTGGGGAGAGGTGAAAATATTAAATTAATCCCTGTTACTTCCATGTACAACAAAATATAATAATAACAATAATTGACAAGTTAGGAGTAAAGACATTCATCATATAATAAAGTGTATGATTTTCCAAAAGCTAGTACAAGCGTGCATCTCCCCATAACAAAAAGGGGGCTAAATGTAACAATTTGAGGGGGGACTGTGCATTCACAAATTAGTATATCGCCCTGAACAGCATATATCAGTCAAATTCAGGTCAAGCAATGCTGTGATTTTTTTTTTCTCCCTATATCTACATTTGACAGCATCATCATGGTTCAAACCAGAAATAAGGGGATGAAGTTATTCTTTTTCACGATGAATCTCATGACTCGATGCTATTTGCTTGCCTCTGCTATCTGCTGTCGATGTGGATGATGAAGATGTACCCTCATCTACACCTGTTTCAACCTTTGTCCTCTGCAAAAGCTTGAGCTGATTTTGCAGAATCTGTTAAAAAGCAAGGGTAGAAAAATCTGAGTTAGTAAGATTGATTTCATGGGTTAACAATATGATACCACGTGGTTGGACTCCACATTTTGGGTATCCCAGAATGAATTAATGTGGATACTACATGCCATCCAGGGATATCCATGAAATCTTAAAATGTGACTCAAATATCACCAATTTGTTTGGGTTTATTTGCTATGACAAGTGCTTAATGTAACTTCTTAAGGCGACAGCAGAGTGAGAAAAGAAATTCATTCTATGGTCACTATAATCATCAAAATTAATTTTACTTATTTCATTTCATTTTATTTTATTTATATATTCACGAAAAAGTACACGAAGATTACACATACTGCTTACAATGTGATGTTGATTTAAAGAGAGAAACAACTGTACCTCAATCTGATATTGAAGTAGTTTTCTATGAGCTTCCAGGTGAGAGCTTGGCATATTTGGGTCAACTCCAAACTCCACTCCATAATTCGCAGGGGCTCCGCGTGTTTGGGAAGGAAGAAAATGGAAGGGCCCCATTTGAGGAAAGGATATCATTGGTCCACCAGGGAGAACAAATTGCTGTTGTGCCTGTTCACCAGAAGCTTGTTCTCCATTGAGTGCCGTGTTAACAGATTTGCCCATAGACATCTGAACTGGGGGTTGAAGAGTGTACCCAGGAGAGCTGTGAGATTGAAAACACCTCAGTATTAACACACTTTATAAACTACAACTGACCTCGAAATAAAAAAATTAAGAAAAAATAGTAGGGCACACTTTTTCATGTATTTATTGGACAAAACTATCAATAACCAGCAAAATGCACAGCATAAGACTGATTTCTTAAGCAGGTGTAGAAAAAACAGGGATATTGTCTAAACACAATTCATACCACACTAAAGATGTTGGGGAGGGATAAACATAAGACTTCTCATATATTGAAGCTGCTGCTGCAGCTGCAGCTTGAAGTCGGGCTTGATGCTGACTCAAATTATCAATTGCCCCACCACTGCCAACCTCATTTTGAGCTGTGCTTCCAGTGCTAGTCCCTGTTCCTGTTCCGAAGCAAAATGATTATTTAATCTTGAAGTAAGCAAAATTGTGTTCGACAAGGAATAATAAAATTAGACAAAAAAAGGTTAAAAAATTAAACCATGAAATGTAAAATATATATAGTAGTAACTTTATGAGCTTCACATGAAACCTAAACAGAACATGAATGATGGATATAACTTCATAACAAGGAGCTTAAGTATAATTAAAAGGTTTATAATGAAGATGGTTTAAAAAATGAATATGTTGCATTAGCAAATAGCAATTGTTTAAAAGGTGCAAGTCACATAAGCATTAGTTTGATGGATCAAACTTTGAACTCTAGTTTTCCATTTTTGATTCCAGACAGACAGGATTCCTGGGAATACTAACAGTTCAACTGCGCATTACAAACATGTTTTATGTATCAGTGATTATTATACTATATGATTACCCTGTCGATGACCATCTGGTTGTGCTCCTTGCTGGCCTACAGTTGCTGTTGCCCCATTTTCTGGGGGAACAACCAGGGCTCTGCAGGTAGGGCAAGTATGTTGCCGCTCCAACCATGATCGGAGGCAATGAACATGAAACAAATGTCCACATATAAGTTTCTTGGCAGTAGTCATCTCTTCACGACAGATAATGCAAGTTGCATCACTTCTGCTTAGGCATTCAAGAAAAGAATTATTACAATAAACTTCAAAATAGTAAGCAGATATGTAAGGTTTTGAACTAACGCATTAAGCTCTTCAGGCGTTGCATCTGGAAAACGGTCGTTCATATTTGAAGTGATCTTACGATATCGTATGTAATCTGCAACACGGACTTTGAAGTTCCTAAATGTCTCATAGAGCTCCCGTATTAAGTGCAAAGGAACACCATAGTTTCTGAGAGATAAACCAAATATTAGTTGGTAAATATTAAAAGAGACAAAAAAATGAGCAAACCAAATGGCTTCTGTATTGAATAGATATAAAGGCTCCCATAAATATTGAAAGAGGAGTTGGCTGATCACTTACACAAAAATTACGAGGAAGAAGCACAGATACATAGACAAGTGAAGCAAGTCCCTGATAAGTTCCAAGTAGAATGTGAAGACTGGTTTCCTTTCCCATTGTCCTTCCATGAGCATGTCACTAACATAGAAAAGATATTTTACAAAAATCGACACTGTTGTCGTTGCCAGTATCATGTACCTGAGATAGAAAAGATCATTTGTTGAGGAAAACCGTGATTATATATAATTACGCCACAATATTAGTAGAATACATCAGCTAACAAATACAACTGAAACTGCACATATGAATAAACTCACATACACACTCCTATTTAGTATTTTTTTTCCTTCATATATCCTATTTGTGGTTTTACAGCATAGTACAAGTGTTTTCCATGTGATTCATAAGATCATAGCTTCAAATATTAATGCAATCATATGTATCAGAGACACAAACAAGGCATATAACTACATTTATTCATATGAATAAAAAAAAAACAACATTTACTGAGTATCACATATAAAATTCCCTTTGTTTGACAAGATTAAAAATCAAGAATGCAAATGAGATAGCTTAATCAAGAATTTTTAAGAATCTATCATATCAAACTTTTGCAATTAACTACATAAAAAAGGGCAGCCCGGTGCACAAGCATCCTGCACTAACGCAGGATATGGGAGAAGGCCACACCCAAAGGTATAATATACGCAGCCTAACCTGATAATTATATTAGTGGCTAACTACATGATATTTCAAAAATAGGATGCAGAGCTTTATCAAATAACAGGAAATAGATATTCAGGGAAAAACGTAAAAGGAAAACAAAACAAAGATCAGGAAATAGGGTAAGTTTGGTTTCCGTTTTCATTTCCTATTACCATGGCTTGAATTCTATGTTTCATGATTTTGTAAATGAATTGGCAAATGAAATGACAAAAAGAAACATGAGATTTCACTATTACCACAATGGAAACAAGAAATGGAAAATTAATCCAAATAGTTGGTCAATTTCACATTTATATTTATTATTGATATGCATTTGGTCCTGCAAGAAAAATCAAGGATTCCACAATAATAAGAAAATTGATACATCAAGGGTTTATTCAAATATGAATCAAGGTAGAAACAGAGCATGTTCTTAAGTCAAGGAATTCTCATCCAAGCCAAAATTCAGCTGAGTACTATTCATAGTTCTGCATTTACATTAGTCATGTTTTGTTTTGCAACTTGTCTGAGCACAAGAGAATGAAAAGAAAGAAGGCTTACTCAAAAGAGAAGAATATCGAAACTGACGGTTGCCATGTTTGTAGCAGATGCTTCAGATTACTGTATAAGAATAGGCTATCGAGGAGAAGGAGGAAACCCATAAAAGATACAATCCGAACATGGGACAACATGGGCACCGTAGGAGTTGTCTCAATGTACTCAACCCTCTTTTGAGCCAACCAATGCAAAGCTTTAATCAACAATAGCGCTGTGACCATCGCAAGAAACGTAACTGAGAAATCCTGCCTAAAAATAGTAATGGCAAAGAGGATTTCCATAACCTCCCTCCACGATTGCTCGTTAAGCCTTTCTACCTCAGCTTCTCTAAGAGAACCCAGGAATACCTTTTTAGTCAACTGCCATAGAATACACATAATAACCAAACCCATGTTGAGAAGAAGCACTAAGCTGATCTTGGAAGTTGAAAGATACACCATTGCCGGATAAAACTGGCCTCTACTGTTAAATGCATGATATGTGATAGCCAGGGTTGCAATCAAACTGAGACCGGCATATGTCTTCAGCCTCATCATTCCGCCCTACACAAAAGCACAATAAACCATCATTTAATTAAAATCTGAAACCCTAAATTAGCTAATTAAACCTGTAACTAGGACTTCATATGCATTTGGATTTTTCACAAATAAGCATGAACAAGACGAAATAATACAATTTATCCTAGAAAACTAAATTAAACAATTGAGGTGTCATAGAAAATCCATAAATTAGTGAGCTAGTCAATCACTATTTGGCATTCGAAGATAACGAGAAAATGCAGATAAATAGAATGCATGATCCTTAACTTCATATTCAATGGCAAATCGATAGAAAGAAAAAAGAAAAGACAAGAATAAAAAAAAGGCTTATGCATATGAATTACAGCACTACCGTGAGCCCTAACTTGGAATCAAATCAAGACGGCGTTAAAGGAATTCAAGAAAAACTAAAATTTGAAAGAATTAAAAGTCGTTGGTTGAAGAGATGAATTACCAAGCGAGTGCTCTCTCTCTCTCTGTCTCTCTCTCCCACTCTGTGTGTTGGTGAGGTCCTAATCGGAACCGAAAGACGATCGTCGGTAGCTACCAGCTCCGTGGATATTTTCCAATTTTTTTTTTCTTTTCAATCTATTTGTATTTACAATTTTGAGTCTTAAATAGTTGATGTTAAAATAAGGACATGATGTATGCATAGCCAACCAGATCTTGCCACGTACGTCGCTGCGTGGACAGGCCAATTAGGGTTCGTAAAATATTATCTTAACAAGTTAAACATTTCTTCTCCAGGGTACTCAATATTCTGAAGCTTAAGCCGTTCTAGTTATTGATTTGGTGATTTAGAGATTCTATCCGTTCAATTAAAATAATTAAATTTAATAAAATATGTTTAATATATATGAATAACAACTAGCCAATGAGTTGTCAATGAGTTATAGCTCAAATGACATAATCTTCCCATACTCAATTAAGAGGTTACGGGTTTGAGTCTTCTATCTTTGGTAAAAACAAAAAAAACAACTAGCCAATGAGTTATAGCTCAAATGACATAGTCTTCTCACACTCATATAAGAGGTCGCAGGTTTGAGTCTTTCTATCTTTGATAAAAAATAAAATATATATGAATAACACCTTGCTATTGACGCTGTTGTCGGGGACCTGAAAATCAGCACACAACCATGGCGGATAACCATTCTAAAGACGGCTCGTAGAGACTTGGAGGAAAAGCTAGAGAGATTCCGAGATTGGAATCTGATCTTAAAGGGTGAAGATCTTGAGCTGATCGAAGAGCTACACCTTTAGGATCTGAAGATCCATTCTCAAAAGAAATTATGAGAGCTAAAGTCCCTAGAAATTTTAAAAGCCCGAACATGGACCTTTTATGATAGGATGACCGACCCTCGCCACCACCTGAGTAATTTCAAAATCTGTGTGTTTGGCTGATGCCTCTAATGCGACTCGATGCAAAACCTTCCCAACTACTTTAACCAAGGTGGTCATGAAGTGGTTTGACAATCTCCATTCAAGGTCGGTCACCTGCTTCGACGACTATTTCTCATAAGGTTTTTGATCTAGAAAGACAAGGTTAAATATGTCCTAAGCCTCTTGGGAGTCAAGCAAGAGGTCCACGAATCACTTAGGGTCTATATGGAAAGGTTCAACAAGGTGTGCATGGGACTTATTAATGGCCTCAAGAAAAGTCCCTTCTCACAATCCATTTCAAAGAGGCACCCGACCTCTCTGTATGAGGTTCAAGAACGAGCCGAGAAATATATCAATATGGAGGAAATTACAATGTTGAGAAGACCTACCTTAGGACAAAGTAATTAGTACCAGCCTCAGAAAAAAGAGCAGGAGCTCAAGAAAAAAGAAGAATACAACTCGGACAAGTCTAGGAGATATTATTCCTATATTCCACTACGAGTCTCTCTGGTTGATGTTTATAGAGAAATTTGCCACAGTGAAATGATACCACCTCCTAGGCACATTCGAAGTAAGAAAGAGGGAAATCGATCTGAATATTGTGAGTATCACAAAATTTATGATCATTCAACCAACGACTGCTACGACCTGAAAATGTGATTGAAAAATTGGCCAAAAAAGATTAGCTGGATAAATACCTTACTGGAAAATCAGATGAAACCAACAAAAAGAAAAAGGATGAAGAAACAGAGAAGATGAGATAAACAACAAGGAACCTTGAGAGACACATCTACATGATCGTTGGTGGCTTTGCAAGGGAGGGATAACAAAATCCTCTCTCAAAAGACATCTGAAGGAAGTCTACTAGGTTGGAGAATGTGAAGAAGTGCCCCAGTTGCCTACAATAACCTTCACAAAAGGGAATAAAGGAAGAACCCTGAGCATAGACTACATCATGGTAGATGTCGCATCAGCCTACAATGCCCTAATAGGTCAGTCAACCTTAAATCGACTTATGCAGTGGTGTCAACTCCCTATCTTTGTATGAAATTTTCTACCCCAGAAAGAATAGCAACTATAAAAGGAGATCAGAAACTAGTTAGAAGATGCTATAATGAAAGTTTGAGGCTACGTGGCTGAACAAAGGGAAAAAAGGTTAATTCAATAGAACTCGAAAAGTGTCTGAGTTCATGAAGAAGTGAGACATTAGCTAAAGGAAAAATCGAAGAGGTGCAAATAGGAGAAAAAGTCTGCAAATGTGTGACCAATTTAGATCAAAAGTTAAAATAAGATCTCATCAAACTCCGATCCTACAAGAGAATTCCAACCTTTTTGCCTAGAAAGATTCTAACATACCGAGCATCCATCTTGATCTCATGAGCCACAAATTAGCTGGATACCAAAGTTCACATCCTGTATAGCAGAAATGACGAAAACTTAGTCCTGAAAGAGCATAAGTGGTGGAGGAGCAAAATCAAGCGCTGTTAGAAGCCAGATTCATAAGCAAAGTAAAATACCCTTATGGCTAGCCAATGTTATGCTCGTGAACAAGCACAATGAAAAATGGAGGATATGTATTGACTACACCGGCCTCAATAAGGCCTGTCCAAAAAGTTCCTACCTGATGAGCGGATAATTTATACGCTTTTTGGCATTGTTTTTAGTATGTTTTTAGTAGGATCTAGTTACTTTTAGGGATGTTTTCATTAGTTTTTATGTTAAATTCATATTTCTGGACTTTACTATGAGTTTGTGTGTTTTTCTGTGATTTCAGGTATTTTCTGGCTGAAATTGAGGGACTTGAGCAGAAATCGGACTGCTGATGCTGTTGGATTCTGACCTCCCTACACTCAAAATGAATTTTCTGGAGCTACAGAACTCAAAATGGCGCGCTTCCAATTGCGTTAAAAAGTAGACATCCAGGACTTTCCAGCAATATATAATAGTCTATACTTTGGCTAAGGATAGACGACGCAAACTGGCGTTCAATGCCAGCTCTCTCCCCAATTCTGGCGTCCAGCGCCAGAAAAGGATCCAAAACCAGAGTTGAACGCCCAAACTGGCACAAATGCTGGCGTTCAACTCTAAGAAGGACCTCTACACGTACAACACTCAAGCTCAGCCCAAGCACACACCAAGTGGGCCCCGGAAGTGGATTTATGCATCAATTACTTACTTCTGTAAACCCTAGTGACTAGTTTATTATAAATAGAACTTTTTATCATTGTATTCACAGTCTTGGTTATTCCGGTTCCCCTCTGGGGCCGAGACCAATGAACTCTATTATCACTTATGTATTTTCAACGGTAGAGTTTCTACACTCCATAGATTAAGGTATGGAGCCCTGCTGTTCCTCAAAGATTAATGCAAAGTACTACTATTTTCTATTCAATTCATCTTATTTCGCTTCTAAGATATTCATTTGCACTTCAACCTGAATGTGATGAACGTGACAATCATCATCATTCCCTATGAACGCGTGCCTGACAACCACTTCCGTTCTACCTTCGACTGAATGAGTATCTCTTAGATCTCTTAATCGGAATCTTTGTGGTGTAAGCTAGAATGATGGCGGCATTCAAGAGAATCCGGAAGGTCTAAACCTTGTCTGTGGTATTCCGAGTAGGATTCAATGATTGAATGACTGTGACGAGCTTCAAACTCGCGATTGCCGGGCGTAGTGACAGACGCAAAAGGATAGTAAATCCTATTCCAGCATGATCGAGAACCGACAGATGAATAGCCGTGCCGTGACAGGGTGCGTTGACCATTTTCACTGAAAGGACAAGACGAAACCATTGACAAGGGTGATGCCTCCAGACGATTAGCCGTGCCGTGACAGGGCATTTGGATCATTTTCCCGAGAGAAGACCGAAAGTAGCCATTGACAATGGTGATGTATCACATAAAGCCAGCCATGGAAAGGAGTAAGACTGATTGGATGAAGATAGCAGGAAAGCAGAGGTTCAGAGGAACGAAAGCATCTCTATTTGCTTATCTGAAATTCTCACTAATGATTTACATAAGTACTTCTATCCCTGTTTTATTATTAATTTCGAAAACCCCATTACTATTTTATATCCGCCTGACTGAGATTTACAAGGTGACCATAGCTTGCTTCATACCAACAATCTCCGTGGGATTCGACCCTTACTCACGTAAGGTATTACTTGGACGACCCAGTGCACTTGCTGGTTAGTTGTGCGAAGTTGTGAACCATGGTATTGGCATCATGTTTTTGGCGCCATTACCAGGGAAAGAAAGAGCGATGAATTTTACATAATTAAAGTGTAATCACAATTTCTGCGCACCAAGTTTTTGGCGCAGTTGCCGGGGATTGTTCGAGTTTGGACAACTGACGGTTCATCTTGTTGCTCAGATTAGGTAATTTTCTTTTTGTTTTCTTTTCAAAAATTTTTCAAAAATATCTCAAAATTTTCTCACCTGTTTTAGAAAAAATTTTTTTTTCAAGATTCTTAAAGAATGAATTCTAGTGTTTCATGAAGCATGTGAAGCCTGGCTGGCTGCAAAGCCATGTCTAAACTCTTTTGGACTGAGGCTTCCTAATCATCATCACAAGAGCAAGCTAGTTGTTACCAATAAAATTTGCTGTTGTATGCATGAGAGGTATCTGCTGAAGCTTGGCTGGCCATTGGCCATGTCTAGTGTTTTGGACCGGAGCTTTCATTGAAAGCTTGGCTGGCTAGTGAGCCATGTCTAATTCCTGGACTGAAGCTTTAGACTAAGAATGCAAGATTCTTGGAATTCATATTAAAAATTTTGGAATCCTTATTTTTCTTTTTCAAATAATTTTCGAAAAATCCAAAAAAAAAAATTTAGAAAATCATAAAAATCAAAAATATTTTTTTTGTGTTTCTTGTTTGAGTCATGTGTCATGTTATAAGTTTGGTGTCAATTGCATGTGCATCTTGCATTTTTTTGAAAATTTTCATGCATTCATAGTGTTCTTCATGATCTTCAAGTTGTTCTTGGTAAGTCTTCTTGTTTGATCTTTGCATTTGCATGTTTTGTGTCTTTTCTTGTTTTTCATATGCATTCTTGAATTTTTAGTGTCTAAGCATTAAAGAATTCTAAGTTTGGTGTCTTACATGTTTTCCTTGCATTAAAAACTTTTCAAAAATATGTTCTTGGTGTTCATCTTAACATTCATAGTGTTCTTGGTGTTCATCTTGACATTCATAGCATTCTTGCATGCATCACATGTTTTGATCTAAAATTCTCATGCATTGCATCATTTTTCTTGTTTTTCTCTCTCTTCATTAAAAATTCAAAAAGCAAAAAAATATCTTTCCCTTTTTCTCTCTCATCAAATTTGAAAATTTGGATTGACTTTTTCAAAAATTTTTAAAATCAAGTTGTTTCTTATGAGTCAAATCAAATCTTCAATTTGAAAATCTTATCTTTCTCAAAATCTTTTTCAAAAATCAAATCTTTTTCATTTTTTTAGTTATTTTCGAAAATTTCAAAAATATTTTTCAAAAATCTTTTTCTTAATTTTACATCATATTTTCGAAAATAACATCACCAATTAATGTTTTGATTCAAAAATTTCAAGTTTGTTACTTGCTTGTTAAGAAAGGTTCAAACTTTGAGTTCTAGAATCATATCTTGTGATTTCTTGTGAATCAAGTCATTAATTGTAATTTTTAAAATCAAATCTTTTTCAAAACTAATTTCAATCATATCTTTTCAAAAAAATATCTTCTTATCTTATCTTTTTCAAAAAGTTGATTTTCAAAATATCTTTTCTAACTTCCTATCTTCTTATCTTCTCAAAATTGATTTTCAAAATTTGTTTCAACTAACTAACTAACTTTTTGTTTGTTTCTTATCTTTTTTAAAACTATCTAACTAACTCTCTCTCTCTCTAATTTTCGAAAATATCTCCCCCCTTTTTCAAAATTTCTTTTTTTTTTATTAATTATTTTAATCTTTGATTTAAAAATTTTCGAAAATTACTAACCTTTTTCAAAAAACTATTTTCAAAAATCACTAACTCTTTTTCAAAAATTATTTTCGAAATCTTCTCCCTCTCATCTTATTCTATTTATTTATTTATCTACTAACATCTCTCCCTCACCCACCAAAAATCCGAACCCTTTCTCTCTCTTTCTGAGTTCAGATTTTTCTCTTCTTCTTTTCTTCTACTAATAATAAGGAACCTCTTTACTGTGACATAGAGGATTCCTCTTCTTTTCTTTTTCTCTTTTCTTTCTTATGAGCAGGGACAAAGAAAAAGGCATTCTTGTTGAAGCTGATCCAGAACCTGAAAGGACTCTGAAGAGGAAATTAAGAGAAGCTAAATCCAGAGACAACTTGATTGAAAATTTCGAACAAGTAAAGGAGATGGCAGCCGAACCCAACAACAATGCAAGGAGAATGCTTGGTGACTTTACTGCACCAAATTCCAATTTACATGGAAGAAGCATCTTCATTCCTGCCATTGGAGCAAACAACTTTGAGCTGAAACCTCAATTAGTTTCTCTGATGCAGCAGAACTGCAAGTTTCATGGACTTCCATCTGAAGATCCTTTTCAGTTCTTAACTAAATTCTTGTAGATCTGTGATACTGTTAAGACTAATGGAGTAGATCCTGAAGTCTACAGGCTCATGCTTTTCCCATTTGCTGTAAGAGACAGAGCTAGAATATGGTTGGACTCTCAACCTAAAGATAGTCTGAACTCTTGAGATAAGCTGGTCACGGCTTTCTTAGCCAAGTACTTTCCTCCTCAAAAGCTGAGCAAGCTTAGAGCTGATGTTCAAACCTTCAGACAGAAAGATGGTGAATCCCTCTATGAAGCTTGGGAGAGATACAAAGGACTGACCAAAAAGTGTCCTACTGACATGCTTTCAGAATGGACCATCCTGGATATATTCTATGATGGTTTATCTGAGCTATCAAAGATGTCATTGGATACTTCTGCAGGTGGATCCATTCACCTAAAGAAAACGCCTGCAGAAGCTCAAGAACTCATTGACATGGTTGCTAATAACCAGTTCATGTACACTTCTGAGAGGAATTCTGTGAGTAATGGGACACCTATGAAGAAGGGAGTTCTTGAGATTGATACTCTGAATGCCATATTGGCTCAGAACAAAATATTGACTCAGCAAGTCAATATGATTTCTCAGAGTCTGAATGGAGTGCAAGCTGCATCCAACAGTACTCAAGAGGCTTCTTATGAAGAAGAAGCTTATGATCCTGAGAACCCTGCAATAGCAGAGGTGAATTACTTAGGTGAACCTTATGGAAACACCTATAACTCATCATGGAGAAATCATCCAAATTTCTCATGGAAGGATCAAAAGCCTCAACAAGGCTTTAATAATGGTGGAAGAAACAGGTTTAACAATAATAAACCTTTTCCATCATCCACTCAGCAACAGACAGAGAACTCTGAACAAAATACTTCTAATTTAGCAAACTTAGTCTCTGATCTATCTAAGGCCACTGTAAGTTTCATGAATGAAACAAGATCTTCCATTAGAAATCTAGAAGCACAAGTAGGCCAGCTGAGTAAAAGGATCACTGAAATCCCTCCTAGTACTCTCCCAAGCAATACAGAAGAGAATCCAAAAGGAGAGTGCAAGGCCATTGACATAAGCATCATGGCCGAACCTGTGAGGAGAGGAGAGGACGTGAATCCCAAGGAGGAAGACCTCCTGGGACGTCCAGTGATCGATAAGGAGCTTCCCTCTGAGGAACCAAAGGACTCTGAGGCTTATCTAGAGACCATAGAGATTTCATTGAACCTCCTTATGCCCTTCATGAGCTCTGATGAGTATTCCTCTTCTGAAGAGAATGAGGATGTCACTGAAGAGCAAGCTGCCAAGTTCCTTGGTGCAATCATGAAGCTGAATGCCAAATTATTTGGCATTGAAACTTGGGAAGATGAACCTCCCTTGTTCATCAATGAACTAAGTGATCTGGATCAACTGACATTGCCTCAGAAGAGACAGGATCCTGAAAAGTTCATAATACCTTGTACCATAGGCACCATGATCTTTAAGGCTCTGTGTGACCTTGGTTCAGGAATAAACCTCATGCCCCTCTCTGTAATAGAGAAACTGGGAATCTATGGGGTGCAAGCTGCTAAAATCTCATTAGAGATGGCAGACAATTCAAGAAAACAGGCTTATGGACAAGTAGAGGACATGTTAGTAAAGGTTGAAGGCCTTTACATCCCTGCTGATTTCGTAGTCTTAGATACTGGAAAGGAAGAGGATGAATCCATCATCCTAGGAAGACCTTTCCTGGCCACAGCAAGAGCTGTGATTGATGTGGACAAAGGAGAATTGATCCTTCAATTAAATAAGGACAACCTTTACAACTCAAGGATTTCTCTCTGCATCCATGGAGAGGAAGCAGAAAAAGCTTCCCTCAAAGCAGAGTCAAATAAAGCCCCCACAGTCAAACTCTAAGTTTGGTGTTGGAGAGTCTCAACAATGCTCTGAACATCTGTGAGGCTCCATGAGAGCCCACTGTCAAGCTATTAACATTAAAGAAGCGCTTGTTGGGAGGCAACCCAATTCTTATTTATCTAACTATATTTTTCTTAGTTATATGTTTTTATAGGTTCATGATCATGTGGAGTCACAAAATAAAATAAAAAATTGAAAACGGAATAAAAAACAGCAGAAGAAAAATCACACCCTGGAGGAAGCACCTGCCTGGCGTTCAACGCCAGAACAGAGCATGGTTCTGGCGCTGAACGCCCAAAATGGGCAGCATCCTGGCGCTGAACACCCAGAACAAGCATGGTTCTGGCGTTCAACGCCAGAAATGGCAACAAATGGGCATTGAACGCCCAAAATGGGCACCAACCTGGCGCTGAACGCCCAGAGTTGTGTGCAAAGGCATTTTACATGCCTAATTGGTGCAGGAATGCAAATCCTTGACACCTCAGGATCTGTGGACACCACAGGATCATCTCAGGATCTATGAATCCCACAGGATCCCTACCCACCTCACCCTCTCTCTCTCTCCATTCATGATCATCCCTTCTATTCTCCATTCACCACTCACATCCATACACACACCCCTCCATCTCCTCCATATCTTCTTCTTCTTCTATTTTTTCTTCTTTTGCTCGAGGGCGAGCAACATTCTAAGTTTGGTGTGGTAAAAGCATAAGCTTTTTGTTTTTCCATTACCATTGATGGCACCTAAACCTCTAAAAGAGGGGAAGGGAAGACAAAGGCTTCCACCTCCGAGTCATAGGAGATGGAAAGATTCATCTCAAGGGTCTATAGCTCAGTGGTAGAACATGTGGCTGCAAATCAAGAAATCCCTGAGATACCTCAGGGGATGCACTTCCCTCCACATAAATATTGGGAGCACATCAACACCTCCCTAGAAGAATTAAGTTCCAACATGGGACAACTAAGGGTGGAACATCAAGAGCACTCCATCATCCTTCATGAAATAAGAGAAGATCAAAAAGCAATGAGGGAGGAGCAACAAAGACAAGGAAGAGACATAGAAGAGCTCAAGGACATCATTGGTTCCTCAAGAAGGAAACGCCATCATCACTAAGGTGGACTCATTCCTTGTTCTTACTTTCTCTGTTTTTCGTTTTCTATGTTAAGTGCTTATCTATGTTTGTGTCTTCCTTACATGATCATTAGTAGTTAGTAACTATGTCTTAAAGTTATGAATGTCCTATGAATCCATCACCTCTCTTAAATGAAAAATGTTTTAATTCAAAAGAACAAGAAGTACATGAGTTTCGAATTTATCCTTGAACTTAGCTTAATTATATTGATGTGGTGACAATGCTTCTTGTTTTCTGAATGTATGCTTGAACAGTGCATATGTCTTTTAAAGTTGTTGTTTAAGAATGTTAAATATGTTGGCTCTTGAAAGAATGATGACTAGGAGACATGTTATTTGATAATCTGAAAAATCATAAAAATGATTCTTGAAGCAAGAAAAAGCAGCAAAGAACAAAGCTTGCAGAAAAAAAAAGAAAAAAAAATAGGCGAAGAAAAAAAAATAGAAAGAAAAAGAAAAAGCAAGCAGAAAAAGCCAAAAGCTCTTAAAACCAAGAGGCAAGAGCAAAAAGCCAATAACCCTTAAAACCAAAAGGCAAGGGTAAATAAAAAGGATCCCAAGGCTTTGAGCATCAGTGGATAGGAGGGCCTAAAGGAATAAAATCCTGGCCTAAGCGGCTAAACCAAGCTGTCCCTAACCATGTGCTTGTGGCGTGTAGGTGTCAAGTGAAAACTTGAGACTGAGCGGTTAAAGTCAAGGTCCAAAGCAAAAAAAAAAAAGAGTGTGCTTAAGAACCCTGGACACCTCTAATTAGGGACTTTAGCAAAGCTGAGTCACAATCTGAAAAGGTTCACCCAATTATGTGTCTGTGGAATTTATGTATCCGGTGGTAATACTGGAAAACAAAGTGCTTAGGGCCACGGCCAAGACTCATAAAATAGCTGTGTTCAAGAATCATCATACTGAACTAGGAGAGTCAATAACACTATCTGAACTCTGAGTTCCTATAGATGCCAATCATTCTGAACCTCAATGGATAAAGTGAGATGCCAAAACTATTCAAGAGGCAAAAAGCTATAAGTCCCGCTCATATGATTGAAGCTATGTTTCATTGATAGTTTGGAATTTATAGTATATTCTCTTCTTTTTATCCTATTTGATTTTCAGTTGCTTGGGGACAAGCAACAATTTAAGTTTGGTGTTGTGATGAGCGGATAATTTATACGCTTTTTGGCATTGTTTTTAGTATGTTTTTAGTAGGATCTAGTTACTTTTAGGGATATTTTCATTAGTTTTTATGTTAAATTCACATTTCTGGACTTTACTATAAGTTTGTGTATTTTTCTGTGATTTCAGGTATTTTCTGGCTGAAATTGAGGGACTTGAGCAGAAATCAGATTCAGAGGTTGAAGAAGGACTGCTGATGCTGTTGGATTCTGACCTCTCTGCACTAAAAATGGATTTTTTGGAGCTACAGAACTCAAAATGGCGCGCTTCCAATTTCGTTGGAAAGTAGACATCCAGGGCTTTCCAGCAATATATAATAGTCTATACTTTGGCCAAGGATAGACGACGCAAACTGGCATTCAACGCCAGCTCTCTGCCCAATTCTGGCCTCCAGCGCCAGAAAAGGATCCAAAACCAGAGTTGAACGCCCAAACTGGCACAAATGCTGGCGTTCAACTCCAAGAAGAACCTCTACACGTGCAACACTCAAGCTCAGCCCAAGCACACACCAAGTGGGCCCCGGAAGTGGATTTATGCATCAATTACTTACTTCTGTAAACCCTAATGACTAGTTTATTATAAATAGAACTTTTTATCATTGTATTCACAGTCTTGGTTATTCCGGTTCCCCTCTGGGGCCGAGACCAATGAACTCCATTATCACTTATGTATTTTCAACGGTAGAGTTTCTACACTCCATAGATTAAGGTGTGGAGCTCTGCTGTTCCTCAAAGATTAATGCAAAGTACTACTATTTTCTATTCAATTCATCTTATTTCGCTTCTAAGATATTCATTCGCACTTCAACCTGAATGTGATGAACGTGACAATCATCATCATTCCCTATGAACGCGTGCCTGACAACCACTTCCATTCTACCTTCGACTGAATGAGTATCTCTTAGATCTCTTAATCGGAATCTTTGTGGTGTAAGCTAGAATGATGGCGGCATTCAAGAGAATCCGGAAGGTCTAAACCTTGTCTGTGGTATTCCGAGTAGGATTCAATGATTGAATGACTGTGACGAGCTTCAAACTCGCGATTGCCGGGCGTAGTGACAGACGCAAAAGGATAGTAAATCCTATTCCAGCATGATCGAGAACCGACAGATGAATAGCCGTGCCGTGACAGGGTGCGTTGACCATTTTCACTGAGAGGACAAGATGAAACCATTGACAAGGGTGATGCCTCCAGACGATTAGCCGTGCCGTGACAGGGCATTTGGATCATTTTCCCGAGAGAAGACCAAAAGTAGCCATTGACAATGGTGATGTATCACATAAAGCCAGCCATGGAAAGGAGTAAGACTGATTGGATGAAGATAGCAGGAAAGCAGAGGTTCAGAGGAACGTAAGCATCTCTATTCGCTTATCTAAAATTCTCACTAATGATTTACATAAGTACTTCTATCCCTGTTTTATTATTAATTTCGAAAACCCCATTACTATTTTATATCCGCCTAACTGAGATTTACAAGGTGACCTAAGGTATTACTTGGACGACCTAGTGCACTTGCTGGTTAGTTGTGCGAAGTTGTGAACCATGGTATTGGCATCATGTTTTTGGCGCCATTACCAGGGAAAGAAAGAGCGATGAATTTTACATAATTAAAGTGTAATCACAATTTTTGCGCACCACTACCCTCTACCTAGCATTGACGCCTTGGTAGATTCGGCATCAGGATATAAGTTTCTTTCCTTTATGGATGCTTACTCGGGATATAATCAACCCAAAATACAAGCCCAACCAAGAGAAGACGTCTTTCATCATCCCTAGAACAAATTATTGTTATGTGGTTATGCCTTTTTGGTTGAAAAATACAGGGACAACTTACTAGCAATTGATGAATAAGGTATTCTCCCCTTATTTGGGAAAGCTCATAGAAGTCTATGTAGATGACATGCTCGTTAAAATCAAGGGTGAAACCAGCCTGCTGCCTAACCTGGCAAAAGTATTCAACACAATAAGGCAATATGGGATGCAGCTATATCCCACCAAGTGCACCTTTGAAGTAGAAGCATAAATGTTTCTAGGATTCATGCTCACCCAAAGGGGCATTGAAACTAACCCAAACAAATGTAAGGCAATCCTAGAGAAGCGAATTGATGAGCGGATAATTTATACGCTTTTTGGCATTATTTTTAGTATGTTTTTAGTAGGATCTAGTTACTTTTAGGGATGTTTTCATTAGTTTTTATGATAAATTCACATTTCTGGACTTTACTATGAGTTTGTGTGTTTTTCTGTGATTTCAGGTATTTTCTGGCTGAAATTGAGGGACTTGAGCAGAAATCAGATTCAGAGGTTGAAGAAGGACTGCTGATGCTGTTGGATTCTGACCTCCCTGCACTCAAAGTGGATTTTCTGGAGCTACAGAACTCGAAATGGCGCGCTTCCAATTGCGTTGGAAAGTAGACATCCAGGGCTTTCCATCAATATATAATAGTCCATACTTTGACCAAGAATTGATGACGTAAACTGGCGTTCAATACCAGCCTTCTGCCCAAATCTAGCGTCCAGCGCCAGAAAAGGATCCAAAACCAGAGTTGAACGCCCAAACTGGCACAGAAACTGGCGTTCAACTCCACAAATGGCCTCTGCACGTGTAACACTCAGGCTCAGCCCAAACACACACCAAGTGGGCCCCGAAAGTGGATTTATGCATCAATTACTTACTCATGTAAACCCTAGTAGCTAGTTTATTATAAATAGGACCTTTTACTATTGTATTAGGCATCTTTGGTCTCAGTATTATTCCATTGTTCATCTTAGGAGACTATTGATCTCGTTTAGGGGGGCTGGCCATCTCGGCCATGCCTGGACCTTCACTTATGTATTTTCATACGGTAGAGTTTCTACACTCCATAGATTAAGGTGTGGAGCTCTGCTGTTCCTCAAAGATTAATGCAAAGTACTACTGTTTTCTATTCAATTCTTCTTATTTCTCTTCTAAGATATCCATTCGCACCCAAGAACGTGATGAAGGTGATGATTATGTGTGACGCTCATCATCCTTCTCCCTTATGAACGCGTGCCTGACAAACACTTCTGTTCTACATGAAATAAGCTAGAATGAGTATCTCTTAGATCTCCTAACCAGAATCTTCGTGGCGTAAGCTAGAATGATGGCGGCATTCAAGAGAATCCGGAAAGTCTAAACCTTGTCTGTGGTATTCCGAGTAGGATTCAATGATTGAATGACTGTGACGAGCTCCTAACTCGCGATTGCAGGGCGTTAGTGACAGACGCAAAAGGATAGTAAATCCTATTCCGGCATGATCGAGAACCGACAGATGAATAGCCGTGCCGTGACAGGGTGCGTGAGCATATTATTCACTGAGAGGATAAGATGAAGCCATTGGCAAGGGTGATGCCTCCAGACGATTAGCCGTGCCGTGACAGGGCATTGGATCATTTTCCCGAGAGATGACCGAAAGTAGCCATTGACAGTGGTGATGTATCACATAAAGCCAGCCATGGAAAGGAGTAAGACTGACTGGATGAAGATAGCAGGAAAGCAGAGGTTCAGAGGAACGAAAAGCATCTCCATTTGCTTATCTGAAATTCTCACCAATGAATTACATAAGTGTCTCTATCCCTATTTTATTATTAATTTCGAAAACTCCATTATCATTTTATATCTGCCTGACTGAGATTTACAAGGTGACCATAGCTTGCTTCATACCAACAATCTCCGTGGGATTCGAGCCTTACTCACGTAAGGTATTACTTGGACGACCCAGTGCACTTGCTGGTTAGTTGTATCGAAGTTGTGACAATTATGAATTAAGATCAAAGCACCAAGCTTTGGAGCCATTACCAGGGATTGTTCGAGCCTGGACATCACAATTTCGTGCACCAAGTTTTTGGCGCCGTTGCCGGGGATTGTTTGAGTTTTCGGCAAGCTTTTGGTCCGGTAACATCAGTGCTAGATTCCCTTTTGATCCGGCAACAGCACCAAGTTTTTGGCGCCGTTGCCGGGGATTGTTTGAGTTTGGACAACTGACGGTTCATCTTGTTGCTCAGATTAGGTAATTTTCTTTTTGTTTTATTTTCAAAAATCTTTCAAAAAAATATTTTCAAAAATCTCTCATATGTTTTTGAAAAAAAAATAAAAATATTTTCAAAAATTTATTCAAGATTTTTAAGAATGAATTCTAGTGTTTCATGATGATTTGTTGAATCCTGGCTGGCTGTAAGCCATGTCTAATTTTTGACTGAGGTTTCAACTTACCATCACAAATGAAGAGATTCTCACACACTTAGTTGTTCTATACATGAAAAGTATCCATATCTGCTGAAACTTGGCTGGCCATTGGCCATGTCTAGTGTTTTGGACTGGAGCTTTCATTGAAAGCTTGGCTGGCTAGTGAGCCATGTCTAATTCCTGGACTGAAGCTTTAGACTAACATGGCAAGATTCCTGGAATTCATATTAAAAATTTTGGAATCCTTATTTTTTCTTTTTCATACTATTTTCGAAAAAAAAAAATCCAAAAAAAATTTGAAAATCATAAAAATCAAAAATATTTTCTGTTTCTTGTTTGAGTCTTGAGTCATATCATAAGTTTGGTGTCACTTGCATATGCATCTTGCATTTTTCGAAAATTTCATGCATTCATAGTGTTCTTCATGATCTTCAAATTGTTCTTGGTAAGTCTTCTTGTTTGATCTTGATGATTTTTTGTTTTGTGTCTTTTCATGTTTATCATATGCATTCTTGAATTCTTAGTGCGTAAGCATTAAAGAATTCTAAGTTTGGTGTCTTGCATGTTTTCTTTGCATTAAAAATTTTTCAAAATTGTGTCTATGATGTTCATCTTGACATTCATAGTGTTCTTGGTGTTCATCTTGACATTCATAGCATTCTTGCATGCATTCATTGTTTTGATCTAAAAATTTCATGCATTGCATCTTTTTAGTGTTTTTCTCTTGCATCATAAAAATTCAAAAAATCAAAAAAAAATATCTTTCCTCTTTTCCCTCATCAAATTCGAAAATGTGGATTGACTTTTTCAAAAATTTTTAAAATCAAGTTGTTTCTTATGAGTCAAATCAAATTTTCAATTTGAAAATCTTATCTTTTTCAAAATCTCTTTCAAAAATCAAATCTTTTTCAAAATTATTAGTTATTTTCGAAAATTCCAAAAATATTTTTCAAAAATCTTTTTCTTATTTTTATACCAAATTTTCGAAAATAACATAAACAAATTAATGTTTTGATTCAAAAATTTGAAGTTTGTTACTTGCTTGTTAAGAAAGATTCAAACTTTAAGTTCTAGAATCATATCTTGTGATTTCTTATGAATCAAGTCATTAATTGAGATTTTAAAAATCAAATCTTTTTCAAAACTAACTTCAATCATATCTTTTCAAAAATATCTTCTTATCTTATCTTTTTCAAAAATATCTTTTCAAAATATCTTTTCTAACTTCCTAACTTCTTATCTTTTCAAAAATTTGTTTCAACTAACTAACTAACTTTTTGTTTGTTTCTTAACTTTTTCAAAACCACCTAACTAACTCTCTTTCTCTCATTTTCGAAAATATCTCTCCCCTTTTTCAAAATTTCTTTTTAATTTATTAATTATTTTAATTTTTAAAACTTAATTTTCGAAAATTACTAACAATCTTTCAAAAACCATTTTCAAAAATCACTAACTCTTTTTCAAAAAAATTTTCGAAAATTATCCCTCCCCCATTCTATTCTATTTATTCATTCATATCCTAACATCTCATCTCACACCTCTTCCATCGGTACAGTTGTGTTTCTTCCTTTACATCACATTCTTTGTCTCCCCCTCTTCTTCCACTCACACAGGGATCCCTATACTGTGGTATAAAGGATCTCCATTATTATTATTATTATTCTGTCCATTCTTCCTTGTCATATGAGCAGGAGCAAGGATAAGAACATTCTTGTGGAAGCAGATCCAGAACCTGAAAGGACTCTGAAGAGAAAATTAAGAGAAGCTAAAATACAACAATCCAGAGATAACCTTTCAGAAATTTTCGAACAGGCAGAGGAGATGGCAGCCGAAAATAATGATAATGTAAGGAAGATGCTTGGTGACTTTACTGCACCTAATTCCAGTTTACATGGAAGAAGCATCTCCATTCCTGCCATTGGAGCAAACAATTTTGAGCTGAAACCTCAATTAGTTTCTCTGATGCAGCAGAACTGCAAGTTTCATGGACTTCCATCTGAAGATCCTTTTCAGTTCTTAACTGAATCCTTGTAGATATGTGATACTGTTAAGACTAATGGAGTAGATCCTGAAGTCTACAGGCTCATGCTTTTCCCTTTTACTGTAAGAGACAGAGCTAGATTATGGTTGGATTCTCAACCCAAAGACAGCCTGAACTCTTGGGATAAGCTGGTCACGGCTTTCTTAGCCAAGTACTTTCCTCCTCAAAAGCTGAGCAAGCTTAGAGCTGATGTTCAAACCTTCAGACAGAAAGAAGGTGAATCCCTCTATGAAGCTTGGGAAAGATACAAACAGTTGACCAAAAAGTGTCCTTCTGACATGCTTTCAGAATGGACCATCCTGGATATATTCTATGATGGTCTGTCTGAGTTATCTAAGATGTCATTGGATACCTCTGCAGGTGGATCTATTCACCTAAAGAAAACGCCTGCAGAAGCTCAAGAACTCATTGACATGGTTGCTAATAACCAGTTCATGTACACTTCTGAAAGGAATCCTGTGAGCAATGGGACGCCTATGAAGAAGGGAGTTCTTGAAGTTGATACTCTGAATGCCATATTGGCTCAGAATAAAATATTGACTCAGCAAGTCAATATGATCTCTCAGAGTCTGCATGGAATGCAAGCTGCATCCAACAGTACTCAAGAGGCATCTTCTGAAGAAGAAGCCTATGATCCTGAGAACCCTGCAATAGCAGAGGTAAATTACTTAGGTGAACCTTATGGAAACACCTATAACTCAACATGGAGAAATCATCCAAATTTCTCATGGAAGGATCAAAAGCCCCAACAAGGCTTTAATAATGGTGGAAGAAACAGGTTTAGCAATAGCAAACCTTTTCCATCATCAACTCAGCAACAGACAGAGAACTCTGAACAAAATGCTTCTAATTTAGCAAATCTAGTCTCTGATCTATCTAAGGCCACTGTAAGTTTCATGAATGAAACAAGGTCTTCCATTAGAAATCTGGAAGCACAAGTGGGCCAGCTGAGTAAAAGGATCACTGAAATCCCTCCTAGTACTCTCCCAAGCAATACAGAAGAGAACCCAAAAGGAGAGTGCAAGGCCATTGACATAAGCGCCATGGCCGAACCTGTGAGGAGAGGAGAGGACGTGAATCCCAAGGAGGAAGACCTCCTGGGACGTCCAGTGATCAATAAGGAGCTTCCCTCTGAGGAACCAAAGGACTCAAAGGCTCATCTAGAGACCATAGAGATTCCATTGAACCTCCTTATGCCCTTCATGAGCTCTGATGAGTATTCCTCTTCTGAAGAGAATGAGGATGTCACTGAAAAGCAAACTGCCAAGTTTCTTGGTGCAATCATGAAGCTGAATGCCAAATTATTTGGCATTGATACTTGGGAAGTTGAACCTCCCTTGTTCATCAATGAACTAAGTGATCTGGATCAACTGATATTGCCTCAGAAGAGACAGGATCCTGGAAAGTTCATAATACCCTGTACCATAGGCACCATGATCTTTAAGGCTCTGTGTGACCTTGGTCAGGAATAAACCTCATGCCCCTCTCTGTAATAGAGAAACTGGGAATCTATGGGGTGCAAGCTGCTAAAATCTCACTAGAGATGGCAGACAGCTCAAGAAAACAGGCTTATGGACAAGTAGAAGATGTATTAGTAAAGGTTGAGGGCTTTTACATACCTACTGATTTCATAGTCCTGGATACTGGAAAGGAAGAGGATGAATCCATCATCCTAGGAAGACCTTTCCTGGCCACAGCAAGAGCTGTAATTGATGTTGACAGAGGTGAAATAGTCCTTCAATGGAATGAGAACTCCCTTGTATTCAAAACTCAAGGATCTCCCTCTACAACCATGGAGAGGACGCTTGAAAAGCTTCTCTCAAAGCAGAGTCAACCAGAGCCCCCACAGTCAAACTCTAAGTTTGGTGTTGGGAGGCCACAACCAAACTCTAAGTTTGGTGTTGAACTCCCATATCCAAACTCTAAGTTTGGTGTTGGAGAGTCTCAACAAAGCTCTGCACATCTGTGAGGCTCCATGAGAGCCCACTGTCAAGCTATTGACATTAAAGAAGCGCTTGTTGGGAGGCAACCCAATGTTTATCTAATTCTTATTTTTATTGTTTTTCGTGTTTTCTTAGGTTCATGATCATGTGGAGTCACAAAATAAATATAAAAATTGAAAACGGAATTAAAAACAGCAGAAGAAAAATCACACCCTGGAGGAGCATCTGTCTGGCATTCAAACGCCAGAACAGAGCATAGTTCTGGCGCTGAACGCCCAGAATGGGAGCATCCTGGCACTGAACGCCCAGAACAAGCATGGTTCTGGCGTTCAATGCCAGAAATGGCAGCAAAGGGGCGTTGAACGCCCAAAATGGGCACCAACCTGGCGCTGAACGCCCAGAGTTGGGTACAAAGGCATTTTTATATGCCTAATGGGTGCAGGGATGTAATTCCTTGAACACCTCAGGATCTGTGGACCCCACAGGATCCCCACCTACCTCCACTCACTTCTTCTCACCACTTTCTTTCACACAACCCCATAAACACTCTTCCCCAAAAACTCTTCACCAATCACCTCAATCTCTCTTCCCCACTAAACCTTCACCACTCACATCCATCCACTCTTCCCCATAAACCTACCTCATAAACTCCACCTACCTTCAAAATTCAAAACCAATTTCCCACCCAAACCCACCCATATGGCCGAACCTTAACCCCCCTCCCTTCCCTATATAAAGCCCTCCATTCTTCATCAAATTCTCACACACACACCCCTCTACACTCTTCTTGGCCGAAACCACATCTCCCTCTCCCTCTCCATATTTCTTCTTCTTCTTCTTCTATTCTTTTGTTTATTGCTCGAGGGCGAGCAATATTCTAAGTTTGGTGTGGTAAAAGCATAGTTTTTTTTTGTTTTTCCATTAACATTGATGGCACCCAAGACCGGAGAATCCTCTAGAAGAGGGAAAGGGAAGACAAAAGCTTCCACATCCGAGTCATGGGAGATGGAAAGATTCATCTCCAAAGCCCATCAAGACCACTTCTATGATGTTGTGGCCAAGAAGAAGGTGATCCCTGAGGTCCCTTTCAAACTCAAAAGAAATGAGTATCCGGAGATCCGACATGAAATTCAAAGAAGAGGGTGGGAAGTTCTAACAAATCCCATCCAACAAGTCGGCATCCTAATGGTTCAAGAGTTCTATGCCAATGCATGGATCACCAAGAACCATGATCAAAGTAAGAACCCGGATCCAAAGAACTATGTTACAATGGTTCGGGGGAAATACTTAGATTTTAGTCCGGAGAATGTGAGGTTGGCGTTCAACTTGCCATACATGGAAGAGAACGCACGCCCCTACACAAGGAGAGTCAACTTTGATCAAAGGTTGGACCAAGTCCTTATGGACATATGTGTAGAAGGAGCTCAATGGAAGATTGACTCCAAAGGCAAGCCGGTTCAACTAAGAAGATTGGACCTCAAGCCTATAGCTAGAGGATGGTTGGAGTTTATTCAATGCTCAATTATTCCCACTAGCAACCGGTCTGAAGTTACTATAGACTGGGCCATCATGATCCATAGCATCATGATTGGAGAAGAGGTGGAAGTTCATGAGATTATACCTCAAGAACTCTACAAGGTGGCTGACAAGTCCTCCACCATGGCAAGGTTAGCCTTTCCTCACCTCATTTGCCACCTATGCAATTCAGCTGGGATTGACATAGAGGGAGATATCCTCATTAAAGAGGAAAAGCCCATCACTAAGAAAAAGATGGAGCAAGCAAGAGAGCCCAGTCATGGAGCTCAAGAGGCGCAAGAAGCTCATCACCATGAGATTCCGGAAATGCCTCAAATGCACTTTCCTCCACAAAACTATTGGGAGCACATCAACACCTCCCTAGAAGAATTGAGTTCCAATATGGAACAACTAAGGGTGGAATATCAAGAGCACTCCATCATGCTTCATGAAATAAGAGAAGATCAAAAAGCAATGAGGGAGGAGCAACAAAGACAAGGAAGAGACATAGAAGAGCTCAAGGACATCATTGGTTCCTCAAGAAGGAAACGCCACCATCACTAAGGTGGATTCATTCCTTGTTCTTCTTTCTTCTGTTTTTCATTTTCTATGTTATGTGCTTATCTATGTTTATGTCTTCATTACATGATCATTAGTAGTTAGTAATTTTGTCTTAGAGATATGAATGTCCTATGAATCCATCACATCTCTTAAAAGAAAAATGTTTTAATTCAAAAGAACAAGAAGTACATGAGTTTCGAATTTATCCTTGAACTTAGCTTAATTATATTGATGTGGTGACAATGCTTCTTATTTTCTGAATGTATGCTTGAACAGTGCATATGTCTTTTGAAGTTGTTGTTTAAGAATGTTAAATATGTTGGCTCTTGAAAGAATGATGACTAGGAGACATGTTATTTGATAATCTGAAAAATCATAAAAATGATTCTTGAAGCAAGAAAAAGCAGCAAAGAACAAAGCTCGCAGAAAAAAAAAAAGGGGCGAAAAAAAAAAAAGAAAGAGAAAAAGCAAGCAGAAAAAGCCAATAACCCTTAAAACCAAAAGGCAAGGGAAATAAAAAGGATCCCAAGGCTTTGAGCATCAGTGGATAGGAGGGCCTAAAGGAATAAAATCCTGGTCTAAGCGGCTAAACCAAGCTGTCCCTAACCATGTGCTTGTGGCGTGTAGGTGTCAAGTGAAAACTTGAGACTGAGCGGTTAAAGTCAAGGTCCAAAGCAAAAGAAGAGTGTGCTTAGGAACCCTGGACACCTCTTATTGGGGACTTTAGCAAAGCTGAGTCACAATCTGAAAAGGTTCACCCAATTATGTGTCTGTGGCATTTATGTATCCGGTGGTAATACTGGAAAACAAAGTGCTTAGGGCCACGGCCAAGACTCATAAAGAAGCTGTGTTCAAGAATCATCATACTGAACTAGGAGAGTCAATAACACTATTCGAAATCTGAAGTTCCTATAGATGCCAATCATTCTAAACCTCAATGGATAAAGTGAGATGCCAAAACTATTCAAGAGGCAAAAAGCTATAAGTCCTGCTCATATGAATTGGAGCTATGTTTCATTGATAGTTTGGAATTTATAGTATATTCTCTTCTTTTTATCCTATTTGATTTTCAGTTGCTTGGGGACAAGCAACAATTTAAGTTTGGTGTTGTGATGAGCGGATAATTTATACGCTTTTTGGCATTGTTTTTAGTATGTTTTTAGTAGGATCTAGTTACTTTTAGGGATGTTTTCATTAGTTTTTATGATAAATTCACATTTCTGGACTTTACTATGAGTTTGTGTGTTTTTCTGTGATTTCAGGTATTTTCTGGCTGAAATTGAGGGACTTGAGCAGAAATCAGATTCAGAGGTTGAAGAAGGACTGCTGATGCTGTTGGATTCTGACCTCCCTGCACTCAAAGTGGATTTTCTGGAGCTACAAAACTCGAAATGGCGCGCTTCCAAGAAATATATAATAGTCCATACTTTGGCCAAGAATTGATGACGTAAACTGGCGTTCAACGCCAGCCTTCTGCCCAAATCTGGCGTCCAGCGCCAGAAAAAGATCCAAAACCAGAGTTGAACGCCCAAACTGGCACAGAAACTGGCGTTCAACTCCACAAATGGCCTCTGCACGTGCAACACTCAGGCTCAGCCCAAACACACACCAAGTGGGCCCCAGAAGTGGATTTATGCATCAATTACTTACTCATGTAAACCCTAGTAGCTAGTTTATTATAAATAGGACCTTTTACTATTGTATTAGGCATCTTTGGTCTCAGTATTATTCCATTGTTCATCTTAGGAGACTATTGATCTCGTTTAGGGGGGCTGGCCATCTCGGCCATGCCTGGACCTTCACTTATGTATTTTCATACGGTAGAGTTTCTACACTCCATAGATTAAGGTGTGGAGCTCTGCTGTTCCTCAAAGATTAATGCAAAGTACTACTGTTTTCTATTCAATTCTTCTTATTTCTCTTCTAAGATATCCATTCGCACCCAAGAACGTGATGATTATGTGTGACGCTCATCATCCTTCTCCCTTATGAACGCGTGCCTGACAAACACTTCTGTTCTACATGAAATAAGCTAGAATGAGTATCTCTTAGATCTCCTAACCAGAATCTTCGTGGCGTAAGCTAGAATGATGGCGGCATTCAAGAGAATCCGGAAAGTCTAAACCTTGTCTGTGGTATTCCGAGTAGGATTCAATGATTGAATGACTGTGACGAGCTCCTAACTCGCGATTGCAGGGCGTTAGTGACAGACGCAAAAGGATAGTAAATCCTATTCCGGCATGATCGAGAACCGACAGATGAATAGCCGTGCCGTGACAGGGTGCGTGAGCATATTATTCACTGAGAGGATAAGATGAAGCCATTGGCAAGGGTGATGCCTCCAGACGATTAGCCGTGCCGTGACAGGGCATTGAATCATTTTCCCGAGAGATGACCGAAAGTAGCCATTGACAGTGGTGATGTATCACATAAAGCCAGCCATGGAAAGGAGTAAGACTGACTGGATGAAGATAGCAGGAAAGCAGAGGTTCAGAGGAACGAAAAGCATCTCCATTCGCTTATCTGAAATTCTCACCAATGAATTACATAAGTGTCTCTATCCCTATTTTATTATTAATTTCGAAAACTCCATTATCACTTTATATCTGCCTGACTGAGATTTACAAGGTGACCATAGCTTGCTTCATACCAACAATCTTCGTGGGATTCGACCCTTACTCACGTAAGGTATTACTTGGACGACCCAGTGCACTTGCTGGTTAGTTGTATCGAAGTTGTGACAATTATGAATTAAGATCAAAGCACCAAGCTTTGGAGCCATTACCAGGGATTGTTCGAGCCTGGACATCACAATTTCGTGCACCACGAATCCTGATTTTTTTAAAAGAAGTTCAATAATTGAATGGTAGGCTGGCAGCTCTATCTATGTTCCTTATTGGTTTAGCCCTAAAGTTGTTACCACTGTTTGCAATCCTCAAAAAAGGGCATGACTTTCAATGGACTCAAGAATTTGAACAGGCCTTCCAAGAATTCAAAAAATTCTTAAGTCAAACCCCATACTGATCCAACCTATAGTGGGTGAAGAGCTCGTGTTGTGCCGAGCTATAGCTGATAAAGCTATAGCCTCATCCCTTGTCCAAGAAGATGAAGCAGGGAAAAAGCCTATCTACTTCACAAGCAAGTCATTGCAAGAGGCAGAATTGAACTATCAAAGGATAGAAAAATTTGCATACGCCCTTGTTCTGACGTCCAGAAGATTGCGACCTTATTTTCAAGCTCACACCAGCAAAATTCGAACTAATCAACCCATGAAGAATATCTTACAAAAAATGGATATTGCAGGGTGGATGCTATAGTGGACTGTGGAGCTATCCGAGTTCGACTTAAATATGAAGCCTGGATGGCCATTAAGTCGCAATACTTAGCCGACTTCCTCGCAGAATACATGGGAGTTCAACAAGGGAATTTCACGACTTGGAGCCTATATGTAGTTAGGTCATTAAACAAAGCTGGTAGTAGGGCTCAAGAATGAAGAAGGAACTCAGATAGAGTTTTCATTAAAGTTCGACTTCCAAGCCTCTAATAACCAGGTTGAGTATGAAGTTGTACTTGCTGGTCTCCGAATGGTCAAAGAGATCGGCACATTGAAGGTCGTCATCTTTAGTGACTCACAAGTAATAACCTCACAAATCAATGGTGATTACCAAGCCAAAGACCCCAGCATGAAGAAATACTTGGAGAAGATACTAAACCAGCTAGCCAAATTTCAAGCTTATACCGTCTCCAAAATGGCCAGCACTAAGCCAGGGGCAATAATAGTCTAATCCAAGAAACCATACACTCACCATCAGTAGCAAAGGAAAATGACAAGTCGGACACCTTGATAGTCTCTAACATGAATTCGGGGTAGATGACCCCGACGTGGCGGAAATTTGCTAATTAAGAATTGATATAAGTTATGCATTGCAAGTATAGTTCTTAACTAACCAGAAATTCACTTATCAATTTAGAAGGGTTGTCACAAAAATTAGAATTAAAATATTGGGAGTATGAATCCCAGGTCGTCTCCCAACGAGTTGCAGAAAGGTGTGCTAATTTATTAATAAGAGGTTTTCAAAAAGAGTTTGAGTTGAATAAACAGGAAATTAAATTGGAGAAATTAAGTAATTTAAATAAAAGCCTTGACTGGGAGTAGATTATTTGGAAGCCCTATTCTTGTTGCAGTACTTTCAAGATTAATTGATAATTGGAGGTTGTTCTGTTTAGTTATCCCTTACTAGGTAAGGGAAAGTCAAACAAGTTGGAATGCTATTTCTATTCACAAGTTTCAACCCACTCAATTAAAAGGGATTGGTGTCACTGACTAGAGGGCAATCCAACAATAAATCCAATTACAATTTTTCTTTTGAGCATCCCAACTCAAGGGTTCCTTTCAATCAACTCCCCATCAAGTTAGGGAACTACTCGCTCATTGTGAATGTAGAACTCATAACATAGGAGGAGGAATTAAAGAAAAACATGATAAATAAAACTCAAAGGAATCAATTAAAAATAAAAGTAACTCTTGTATTAATAAATTCTAAAATAATCCAATAGTAAAATTGAGTAAATTAAAGGACATGGAAGAGTAAAGCCAAGTAAAGAAAACGAACTAGAATGATGAAGTCTTGATGAGGTAATAACTCTTCTCAATATCCCAATGCAAAGAGCAATAGAAATAAAATCCTAAGAACTATGAATGTGTAGAGAGAAAACCTAGAGGAGGAGTAAAACTAGATCTAAAAACTAAAAAAAACTGTGTAGAATGAATGTTGTTTTCATTTCTGCATGTCCTCTGGTTCTAGTCTGCTTTTCCAGGCTGAAAACTGGGTCAAAACAGGGCCCAAAATCACCCCCAGCGATTCTGCAGATTATGCAGATCGCGCACTGATGAGCGGATAATTTATACGCTTTTTGGCATTGTTTTTAGTATGTTTTTAGTATGATTTAATTAATTTTCATTATATTTTTATTAGTTTTTAATTAAAACTCACATTTCTGGACTTTACTATGAGTTTGTGTGTTTTTCTATGATTTCAGGTAATTTCTGGCTGAAATTGAGGAACTTGAGCAAAAATCTGATTCAGGCTGAAAAAGGACTGCTAATGTTGTTGGATTCTGACCTCTCTGCACTCGGAATGGATTTTCTGGATCTACAGAACTCCAAATAGCGCGCTCTCAATTGCGTTGGAAAGTAGACATCCATAGATTTCCAGCAATATATAATAGTTCATACTTTGAATAAGGATAGACGACGTAAACTGGCGTTCAATGCCAGTTTCATGCTGCATTCTGGAGTCAAACGCCAGAAACAGGTTGCAAAGTGGAGTTCAACGCCAGAAACAGGCTACAAACTGGCGTTCAACTCCAAGAGAAGCCTCTACACGTGTAAAGCTCAATGCTCAGCCCAAGCACACACCAAGTGGGCCCCAGAAGTGGATTTCTGCATCATTTACTCAATTCTGCAAACCCTAGTAACTAGTTTAGTATAAATAGGACTTTTTACTATTATGTTTATATCTTTGGATCATCTTTGATTAGTTTTATGCTATCTCAGACTTTAGTGAGGGCTGGCCATTTGGCCATGCCTGAACATTTATCACTTGTGTATTTTCAACGGTAGAGTTTCTACACACCATAGATTAAGGTGTGGAGCTCTGCTGTTCCTCAAAGATTAATGCAAAGTACTACTATTTTTCTATTCAATTCAACTTATTCCGCTTCTAAGATATTCATTCGCACTTCAATATGATAGATGTGATGATCGTGACAGTCATCATCATTCTCAACTTATGATCGCGTGCCTGAGAACCACTTCCGTTCTACCTTAGATTGAATGGATATCTCTTGGATATTTAATACAGGGGACCGAGTCCGAGTTATTAGTATCTTCGTGGTATAAGTTAGAACCCATGGACGGCCATTCTTGAGAATCCGGAAAGTCTAAACCTTGTCTATGGTATTCCGAGTAGGATTCAGGGATTGAATGACTGTGACGAGCTTCAAACTCGTGAGTGCTGGGCGTAGTGACAGACGCAAAAGGATCAATGGATCCTATTCCAGTATGATCGAGAACCGACAGATGATTAGCCATGCAGTGACAGTGCATTGGACCATTTTCACTGAGAGGACAGGTGGCCATTGACAATAGTGATACCTAACATATAGCTTGCCATGGAAAGGAGTAGGAAGGATTGGATGAAAACAGCAGGAAAGCAGAGGTTCAGAGGGACGAAAGCATCTCTATACGCTTATCTGAAATTCTCACCAATGAATTACATAAGTACCACTATCATATTTTATATTTTATTTATCTTTTACTTATCAATTCATAAAATCAGTTGAATTCGCCTAACTGAGATTTACAGGGTGACCATAGCTTGCTTCAAGCTGACAATCTCCGTGGGATCGACCCTTACTCACATAAGGTTTATTACTTGGACGACCCAGTGCACTTGCTGGTTAGTTGTACGAAGTTGTGAAACAGAATTAAGAACATTAACGTGCGTATTGAGTTTTTAGCGCCGTTACCAAGGAAGGAATGATCACGATTTCGCACACCATGTTTTTGGCGCCGTTGCCGGGGATTATTCGAGTTTGGACAACTGACGGTTCATCTTGTTTCTCGGATTAGGTAATTTTATTTTAATTTTAAGCTTTTTATTTCTTATTTTCAAAAAAATACAAAAAAATATATTTTTCTTCTTTTCGTTTTTCCCAAAATAATTTTCGAAAAAAAACCAAAATTTTTTTTAATAAAATCGTAAAATAAAAAATATTTTGTGTTTCTTGTTTGAGTCTAGAGTCAATTTTTAAGTTTGGTGTCTTGCATGTGTTTGTTTTTCTCAAGAATTTTCCAAAATTCATCATATGTTCTTCATGATCTTCAAGTTGTTCCTGGCCAGTCTTCTTGTTTGATCCTCTTATTTTCTTGTTTTGTGTCTTTACTTGTTTTTCGTATGCATTCTTGAATTATTAATGTCTAAAGAATAAAAATCTTTAAGTTTGGTGTCTTGCATGTTTTTCTTTTCTTAAAAATTTTCAAAAATAAGTCGTGATGTTCATCTTGATCTTCAAAGTGTTCTTGGTGTTCATCTTAACATTCATAGTGTTCTTGCATGCATTAGTTGTTTTGATTCATAATTTTCATGATTTGTTTCAATTTTGTGTTTTTCTCTTTCATCATTAAAAATTCAAAAATAAAAAAATATCTTTCCCTTATATCACTCATAAATTTCGAAAATTTGAGTTGACTTTTTCAAAACTTTTTAAAATTTAGTTGTTTCTTATGAGCCAAGTCAAATTTTCAATTTAAAAATCTTATCTTTTTCAAAATCTTTTTCAAAATCAAATCTTTTTCAATTTTCTTTTCATATTTTCGAATTCCTTTTTAAAATTTTTCAAAATCTTTTTCATTTTTTCGAAAATATTCAAATTAATTTTCAAAATTAATGCTAACAATTAATGTGATTGATTAAAAAATTTTAAGTTTCTTACTTGCCTAGTAAGAAAGGTTCAATCTTTAAACTCTAGAATCATATCTTTTTAGTTTCTTGTTAGTCAAGTAATCAACTTTAATTTTCAAAATCAAATCTTTTTAATTTCCTTTTCAAATCCTTTTCAAAATGATTTTCAATCATATCTCTCAATCATATCTTTTTCAAAATCAATTTCAAAGTCTTTTCTAACTTCTTATCTTTTTCAAAAATAATTTTCAAACCTTTTTCAATCAATCTTATCTTTTTGTTTCAATCATATCTTTTTCAAAACTACCTAACTAACTCTCTCCTTCTAATTTTCAAAAATTCCTTACCTCTTTTTCAAAATTCTTTCTTTTTATTAACTAATTGTTTTAATTTTTAATATAATTCAATTTCAATTTTAATTTTTGAATTTTCAATTTAATTTTAAAATATTCTTATTTTATTTTATTAAATTTTCGAATTCTTCTCTCATCTCTAATCTCCCTCTATTTATTTATTCATCCATTAACACTTCTATCCTCACCCTTGTGTTTGGATTCTCATCTCTTCCTTCTTCTATTCTTACTTTCTTCTACTCACATAAAGGAATCTCTATACTGTGACATAGATGATTCTATATTTTCTTTTCTGCTTTTTCTTCTTTTTTATATGAGCAGAAACAAGGATAAGAACATTCTTGTTGAAGCTGATCCTGAACCTGAAAGGACTCTGAAGAGGAAGCTAAGGGAAGCTAAAGCACAACTCTCTGGAGAAAATCTGACAAAAATTTTCGAAAAAGAAGAAGATATGGCCGAAAATAATAACAATGCAAGGAATATGCTTGGTGACTTTACTGCACCAAATTCCAACTTACATGGAAGAAGCATCTCAATCCCTGCCATTGGAGCAAACAATTTTGAGCTTAAGCCTCAATTAGTTTCTCTGATGCAACAGAATTGCAAGTTTTATGGACTTCCATCAGAAGATCCTTTTCAGTTCTTAACTGAATTCTTGCAGATCTGTGATACTGTTAAGACCAATGGGGTTGACTCCGAGGTCTACAGGCTTATGCTTTTCCCGTTTGCTGTAAGAGACAGAGCTAGAATATGGTTGGACTCTCAACCTAAAGATAGCCTGAACTCTTGGGATAAGCTGGTCACGACTTTCTTAGCCAAGTTCTTTCCTCCTCAAAAGCTTAGTAAGCTTAGAGTGGATGTTCAAACCTTCAGACAGAAAGAAGGTGAATCCCTCTATGAAGCTTGGGAGAGATATAAGCAACTGACCAAAAAGTGTCCTTCTGACATGCTTTTAGAATGGACCATTCTGGATATATTCTATGATGGTCTATCTGAACTATCAAAGATGTCATTGGACCATTCTGCAGGTGGATCCATTCACCTAAAGAAAACGCCTGCAGAAGCTCAAGAACTCATTGACATGGTTGCTAATAACCAGTTCATGTACACTTCTGAGAGGAATCCTGTAAGTAATGGGACGCCTCAGAAGAAGGGAGTTCTTGAAATTGATACCCTGAATGCCATATTGGCTCAGAATAAAATATTGACTCAGCAAGTCAATATGATTTCTCAGAGTCTGAATGGATTGAAGGAATCATCCAACAGTACTAAAGAGGCATCTTCTAAAGAAGAAGCTTATGATCCTGAGAACCCGGCAATAGCAGAGGTGAATTACATGGGTGAACCCTATGGAAACACCTATAATCCCTCATGGAGAAATTATCCAAATCTCTCATGGAAGGATCAACAAAAGCCTCAACAAGGCTTTAAGAATGGTGGAAGAAACAGGTTTAACAATAGCAAACCTTTTCCATCATCCACTCAGCAAAAGACAGAGAGTTCTGAGCATGATCCATCTAGCTTAGCAAATATAGTCTCTGATCTATCTAAGGCCACTCTAAGTTTCATGAATGAAATAAGGTCCTCCATTAGAAATTTGGAGACACAAGTGGGCCAGCTGAGTAAAAGAATCACTGAAACCCCTTATAGTACTCTCCCAAGCAATACAGAAGAAAATCCAAAAGGAGAGTGCAAGGCCATTGAATTGATCATCATGGCCGAACCTACAAGGGAGGGAGAGGATGTGAACCCCAGTGAGGAAGACCTCCTGGGACGTCCAAAGATCAATAAGGAGTTTCCCTCTGAGGAACCAAAGGACTCTGAGGCTCATCTGGAGACCATAGAGATTCCATTAAACCTCCTTATGCCATTCATGAGCTCTGATGAATATTCTTCTTCTAAAGAGAATGAGGATGTTACTGAAGAGCAAGTTGCCAAGTACCTTGGTACAATCATGAAGCTGAATGCCAAATTATTTAGTAATGAGACTTGGGACGATGAACCTCCCTTGCTCATCAATGAACTAAGTGATCTGGATCAACTGAGATTGCCTTAGAAGAAACAGGATCCTGGAAAGTTCTTAATACCTTGTATCATAGGCACCATGACCTTTGAGAAGGTTCTATGTGACCTTGGATCAGGGATAAACCTCATGCCACTCTCTGTAATGGAGAAACTGGGAATCTTTGAGGTGCAAGCTGCCAGAATCTCATTAGAAATGGCAGACAACTCCAGAAAACAATCTTATGGACAAGTAGAGGACGTGCTAGTAAAGGTTGAAGGCCTTTACATCCCTGCTTATTTCATAATCCTGGATATTGGAAAGGATGAGGACGAATCCATCATCCTTGGAAGACCTTTCCTAGCCACAGCAAGAGCTGTGATTGATGTGGACAGAGGAGAGTTGGTCCTTCAACTGAATGATGACAACCTTGTATTTAAAACTCAAAGATCTCCTTCTGTAACCATGGAGAGAAAGCATGAAAAGCTTCTCTCACTGCAGAGTCAACCAAAGCCCCCACAGTCAAACTCTAAGTTTGGTGTTGGGAGGCCACAACCAAACTCTAAGTTTGGTGTTGGAAGGTCCCAACCTTGCTTTGATTATCTGTGAGACTCCATGAGAGCTCACTGTCAAGCTATTGACATTAAAGAAGCGCTTGTTGGGAGGCAACCCAATGTTATTTAATCACTTTTATTTTATTTTCTCTTTGTTATTTCATGTTTTATTAGGTTGATGATCATGTGGAGTCACAAAAACTACTGAAAAATCGAAAACAGAATGCAAAACAGCATTGAAAACAGAACACCCTGGAGGAAGGGCTTACTGGCGTTTAAACGCCAGTAAGGAGCATCTGGTTGGCGTTTAACACCAGAACATAGCATGAAACTGGCGTTTAACGCCAGAAACAAGCAGCAGTCTGGCGTTTAAACGCCAAGATTGCACCCAGAGGAAAGCTGGCGTTAAACGCCAGAAACATGCTATAGACTGGCGTTGAACGCCCAAAACAAGCAAGGAAGTGGCGTTTAACGCCAGAAACATGCTGCAGTCTGGCGTTAAACACCAGGATTGTATATATAGGGCATTTTACACATCTAAAAGGTGTAGGGATGAGAAATCCTCAAACACCTCAGGATCTGCAGACCCCACAGGATCCCCACCTACTTCTTCTCTCCTTTTCACACCTTTCCATAACTCTCTTCCCCAAATACCCCTCACCAATCAACTAAATCACTCTTTCCCATCACCTCTTCACCAATCACATCCATCCTCTCTTCCCCAAAAACCCCACCTACCTTTAAATTCAAAATAATTTCCCTCCCAAACCCAACCCTAAATGGCCGAACCCTAAACTCCTCCCCACTCCTATATAAACCCCTCATTCCCTCTTCATTTTCACACAACAAAATCCTCTCTTCTTCCCCTTGGCCGAAACCATCTCTCTCTCCCTCTCCTCCATTTTTCTTATTCTTCTACTTCTTTCTTTCTTCTTTTGCTCGGGGACGAGCAACCATTTTAAGTTTGGTGTGGTAAAAGCATAGCTTTTTGTTTTTTCATAATCATTCATGGCACCTAAGGCCAGAGAAACCTCTAGAAAGAGGAAAGGGAAGGCAATTGCTTCCATCTCTAAGTCATGGAAGATGGAGAGATTGATGAGCGGATAATTCATACGCTTTTTGGCATTATTTTTAGTATGTTTTTAGTATATTTTAGTTAGTTTTTATTATGTTTTTATTATTTTTTAAATAAAAATCACTTTTCTGGGCTTTACTATGAGTTTGTGTGTTTTTCTGTAATTTTAGGTATTTTCTAGCTGAAATTGAGGGACCTGAGCAAAAATCTGATTCAGAGGCTAAAAAAGGACTGCAGATGCTGTTGGATTCTGACCTCCCTGCACTCAAAGTGGATTTTCTGGAGCTACAGAAGCCCAATTGGTGCGCTCTAAATTGCGTTAGAAAGTAGACATCCTGGGCTTTTAAGCAATATATAATAGTTTATACTTTGCCCAAGATTTGATGGCCCAAACAGGCGTTCCAAGTCAGCTCAAGAATTTTGGCGTTTAACTCCAGAACTGGCACAAAAGCTTGAGTTAAACGCCCAAACTGGCATAAAAGCTGGCGTTTAACTCCAGAAAATGTCTCTACACATGAAAGCTTCAATGCTCAGCCCAAGCACACACCAAGTGGGCCCCAGAAGTGGATTTTTACAATAAACACCCTAGCTTACTCATTTTCTGTAACACTAAGTCACTAGTTTACTATAAATACTACTCTCAGTGATTCATCTTGTACCTCATGACACTTTACACGTTTCTTGTTGTGTTCTCTATGGCATGAGTCTCTAAACCCCATTGTTGGGGGTGAGGAGCTCTGCTGTTCTTCATGAATTAATGCAATTACTACTGTTTTCCATTCTATTACGGTTGCTTCCATTCTAAGATATTCATTTGCACTTCAACTTGATGAATGTGATGATCCGTGACACTCATCATCATTC
Organism: Arachis hypogaea; assembly: GCF_003086295.3. NCBI lineage: Eukaryota > Viridiplantae > Streptophyta > Magnoliopsida > Fabales > Fabaceae > Arachis > Arachis hypogaea. Next base: position 28,092,660 of record NC_092046.1, read on the forward strand.
TCACCTATGAGCGCGTGCCTGACAACCACCTCCATTCTACCTTAGATTGAATGTATATCTCTTAGCCTCATGATTCAAATCAGAGTCTTCGTGGTATAAGCTAGAATCATTGGCGGTCATTCCTGAGATCCGGAACGTCTAAACCTTGTCTGTGGTATTCTGAGTAGGATCTGGGAAGGGATGACTGTGACGAGCTTCAAACTCGTGAGTGTTGGGCGTGTGACAAACGCAAAAGGATCAATGGATCCTATTCCGACATGATCGAGAACCGACAGATGATTAGCCGTGCGGTGACAGCACATTTGGAACATTTTCACTGAGAGGACGGGATATAGTCATTGACAACGGTGATGCCCAACATAAAGCTTGCCATGGAAGGAGCCTTGCGTGCATGAAGAAAAAGATAGTAGGAAAGCAGAGATTCAGAAGACAAAGCATCTCCAAAGCCTCAACCCGTTCTTCATTACTGCATAACAAGTATTTACTTCATGTTCTTTTACTTTTTACAATTAAATCTGAGAATTATTGATATCCTGACTAAGAGTTACAAGATAACCATAGCTTGCTTCAAGCCGACAATCTCTGTGGGATCGACCCTTACTCACGTAAGGTATTACTTGGATGACCCAGTGCACTTGCTGGTTAGTTGTGCAGAGTTACAAAAGTGTGATTGTAATTTCATGCACCAAGTTTTTGGCGCCGTTGCCGGGGATTGTTCGAGTTTGGACAACTGACGGTTTATCTTGTTGCTTAGATTAGGAATATTTTATTTTTGTTGGTTTAGAGTCTTTTATTTGAGTTTAGTTTCATATTTTAAGTTTGGTGTCAATTGTATGCTTTTATTTTCTTTTGATTTTTCAAAATTGCATGTCTTTAGTTCTTCCTTGATTTTTAAAATTTCTAAGTTTGGTGTCTTCTTTGTGTTTTCTTTTAATTTTTTGAAAATTTGTGCTTTATTTTCTAAAAATTTTAAGTTTGGTGTTTTTGTGCTTTTATTTACTTAAAAATTTTTCAAAAATTTGTTCTTGGTGTTCATCTTGATCTTCAAAGTGATCTTGGTATTCATCTTGACATTCAAGGTTTTCTTGTTTATTCTCTGTGTTTTGATCTAAAATTTCTAAGTTTAGTGTCATTTTGTTGTTTTTTTTTCCGCATTAAAATTCAAAAATAAAAAAAATATCCTTTCCTTATTTTACTCATAAATTTCAAAATTTTGCATTAATTTAGTCAAAGATTTTCAAAATCATATCTTTTTTTTAGTTAAGTCAATATTCTGATTTCAAAAATTGATCTTTTCAAATCTTTTTCAAAAATCAAATCTTTTTAATTTCTTCAATCATATCTTTTCAATCATATCTTTTTTTTTAATTTGCAATCATATCTTTTTCAAAATAATTTTCAATCATATCTTTTTAATTGCTAATTTCAAAATCTTTTTAATTAATTAATTAATTTAGTTTTCAATTTGCTTTGATTTTATCTTCTTTTAGTTTTCGAAATTTTATTTTATTTTCCTTTTATTTTATTTTATTATTTTTGGTCACTTTTAATTAAAAAAAATAATAATTCATATCAATTTCCTTTTCTCCATCATGGACATAAGTGGAAGTGAACAGTCCAGAAGGACTCTGGGGTCATATGCTAACCCCATTACAGCTGCATATGGGAGTGGCATCTGTATACCTCCTATCAAAGCAAGCAGCTTTGAGCTAAATCCTCAGCTCATTATCATGGTGCAGCAAAATTGTCAGTATTTCGGTCTTCCACAAGAAGAACCTATTGAGTTTCTGGCACAATTCTTACAAATTGCTGACACAGTACGTGATAAAGAAGTGGATCAGGATGTCTACAGATTATTACTGTTTCCATTTGCTGTAAAAGATCAAGCTAAGAGGTGGTTAAATAACCAACCCACAACAAGCATAAAAACATGAAGACAGTTATCGGACAAATTCCTGAATCAATTTTACCCTCCAAAAAGGATGACACAGCTAAGGCTGGACATCCAAGACTTTAAACAAGAGGATCATGAATTCTTTTATAATGCCTGGGAGAGGTATAGAGGGATGCTAAGAAAATGCCCCTCTGAAATGTTTTCAGAGTGGGTACAGTTAGACATCTTCTACTATGGGCTTACAGAAAAAGCTCAGATGTCCCTAGACCACTCAGCTGGTGGATCTATACACATGAGAAAAACAATTGAAGAAGCTCAAGAGCTCATAGATACAGTTGCTAGAAATTAACATCTGTACTCAAACAGTAAGTCCTCCATAAAAGAAGAAGCTATGGCAGTAACTACTGATCCTAATCCTCAAGAACAGATTGTTGAACTTAATCAGCAATTACTCCTTATGACAAAACAATTAGCAGAATTCAAAGAGATGCTCCAAGACACTAAAAATGCTAACAAGAATATATAAGCACAATTGAATCAGACAAGACAGCAGCTATCTAAACAGATAACAGAAGAATGCCAAGCTGTCCAACTAAGGAGCGGGAAGACATTGAATAACTTAGCTCAAAATAGCAAAAAGTCAAGAAAGGAACAAATGACAGAGGATGACCAAACCACTACCCAAGATCCCTCTGAGGACATCAAGAGCCCAGAGAGGAATAACTCTGGCGTTCAAACGCCAGAAAAGGGCTGTAATCTGGCGTTAAACGCCCAAAAAGCATCCGATCCTGGCGTTCAAACGCCACAAAGGGGTCAGACACTTGCAAGTGCTGATAACAACCCCCTTAAGCAGGCTTCTTCAACCACTTTTGTAGGGAATAAACCTGCAGCAACTAAGGTTGAAGAATATAAAGCCAAGATGCCTTATCCTCAGAAGCTCCGCCAAGCGGAACAGGATAAACAATTTGCCCGCTTTGCAGACTATCTCAGGACTCTTGAAATAAAGATCCCGTTTGCAGAGGCACTTGAGCAAATACCCTCTTATGCTAAGTTCATGAAAGAGATCTTAAGTCATAAGAAGGATTGGAGAGAAACTGAAAAAGTGTTTCTCACTGAAGAATGCAGTGCAGTCATTCTGAAAAGCTTACCAGAGAAGCTTCAAGATCCAGGAAGCTTTATGATACCATGCACAATAGAGGGTGCTTGTACTAAGACAGCTCTATGTGATCTTGGAGCAAGTATCAACCTAATACCTGCATCCACTATCAGAAAGCTTGGGTTGACTGAAGAAGTCAAACCAACCCGGATATGTCTTCAACTTGCTGATGGCTCTATTAAATACCCATCAGGCATAATTGAGGACATGATTGTCAAGGTTGGGCCATTTGCCTTTCCCACTGACTTTGTAGTGCTGGAAATGGAGGAGCACAAGAGTGCAACTCTGATTCTAGGAAGACCTTTCCTAGCAACTGGACGAACTTTCATTGATGTCCAAAAAGGGGAAGTGACCCTGAGAGTCAATGAGGATGAGTTCAAGTTAAATGTTGTCAAAGCTATGCAGCATCCAGACACGTCAAATGACTGCATGAGCGTTGATATTATTGACTCCCTGGTGGAAGAGGTCAATATGACTGAAAGTCTTGAATCAGAGCTAGAGGACATCTTTAAAGATGTTCAGCCTGATCTGGAGGAATAAGAGGAAATAAAAGAACCTCTGAAAATTCCTCAGAAAGAGGAAAAACCTCCTAAACCCGAGCTCAAACCACTACCACCATCCCTGAAATATGCATTTCTGGGAGAGGGTGACACTTTTTCAGTGATCATAAGCTCTGCTCTAAATCCACAGGAAGAGAAAGCACTAATTCAAGTGCTAAGGACACACAAGACAGCTCTTGGGTGGTCCATAAGTGACCTTAAGGGAATTAGCCCAGCAAGATGCATGCACAAGATCCTATTGGAGGATGATGCTAAACCAGTGGTTCAACCACAGAGGCGGCTAAATCCAGCCATGAAGGAAGTGGTGCAGAAAGAGGTCACTAAGTTACTAGAGGCTGGGATTATTTATCCTATTTCTGATAGCCCCTGGGTGAGCCCTGTCCACGTTGTCCCCAAGAAGGGAGGCATGACAGTGGTTCATAATGAAAAGAATGAACTGGTTCCTACAAGAACAGTTACAGGGTGGCGTATGTGTATTGACTACAGAAGGCTCAATACAGCCACCCGAAAGGATCACTTTCCTTTACCATTCATAGACCAGATGCTAGAGAGACTAGCAGGTCATGAATATTACTGCTTTTTGGATGGTTATTCAGGTTACAACCAAATTGCAGTGGATCCTTAGGACCAAGAGAAAACAGCATTCACATGTCCTTCTGGAGTATTTGCTTGCAGAAGAATGCCTTTTGGTCTGTGCAATGCACCTGCAACCTTTCAGAGGTGCATGCTCTCTATCTTCTCTGATATGGTAGAGAAGTTCCTGGAAGTCTTCATGGATGACTTTTCAGTATTTGGAGACTCATTCAGCTCCTGTCTTGATCATCTAGCACTTGTCTTGAAAAGGTGCCAAGAGACTAACCTGGTCTTAAACTGGGAAAAATGTCACTTTATGGTGACTGAAGGAATTGTCCTTGGGCACAAAATTTCAAGCAAGGGAATAGAGGTGGATCAAGCCAAGGTAGAGGTAATTGAGAAATTACCACCACCTGCCAATGTTAAGGCAATCAGAAGCTTTCTGGGGCATGCAGGATTCTATAGGAGGTTCATAAAGGATTTTTCAAAAATTGCAAAACCTCTAAGCAACCTGCTAGCTGCTGACATGCCATTTGTGTTTGACACAGAGTGTCTGCAGGTGTTTGAGACCCTGAAAGCCAAGCTGGTCACAGCACCAGTCATCTCTGCACCTGACTGGACATTACCATTCAAACTAATGTGTGATGTCAGTGACCATGCCATTGCTGCAGTGTTGGGACAGAGGTATAACAAGCTTCTGCACGTCATTTACTATGCTAGCCGTATTTTAAATGATGCACAGAAGAATTACACAACCACAGAAAAAGAGTTACTTGCAGTGGTTTATGCCATTGACAAGTTTAGATCCTATTTAATAGGTTCAAAAGTGATTGTGTATACTGACCATGCTGTTCTTAAATACCTACTCACAAAGCAGGATTCAAAACCCAGGCTCATAAGATGGGTGTTGCTTCTGCAAGAGTTTGATATAGAAATAAGGGACAGAAAAGGGACCGAGAACTAGGTAGCTGATCACCTGTCCCAGATAGAACCAGTAGCAGGGGCGTCCCACCCTCCTACTGAGATCTCTGAAACCTTTTCGGATGAGCAACTCTATGTCATTCAGGAAGCACCATGGTTTGCAGACAGGAAAAGGAAGAAGCATGAAGAGCTTCTCTCAATACAGAGTCAAACAGAACCCCCACAGTCAAACTCTAAGTTTGGTGTTGGGAGGCCATAACCAAACTTTAAGTTTGGTGTTGATCCCCCACATTCAAACTCTAAGTTTGGTGTTGGGAGGTTCCAACATTGCTCTGAACATCTGTGAGGCTCCATGAGAGCCCACTGTCAAGCAATTGACATTAAAGAAGCGCTTATTGGGAGGCAACCCAATCTATATTAAATTTTGATTTTCCATTGTTATTTTATGTTTTCTGTATGTTGATAATCATGTGAAGTCACAAAAACAATTGAAAAAGCAAAAACAGAAGGAAAAATAGAATGAAAAATAGAACACCCTGGAGAAGAAACTTACTGGCGTTTAAACGCCAGTAAGGGTAGCAGAATGGGCGTTAAACGCCCAGTCTGGCACCATTCTGGGCGTTTAACGCCAGAAATGGGCACCAGACTGGCGTTTAACGCCAGAAAAAGGCAAGAAGCTGGCGTTAAACGCCAGAAATGGGCAGCAACCTGGCGTTTAACGCCAGGATGGGCAGCAAGGGGCGTTTTGTAAGCCTCATTGGTGCAGGGATGAGAAATTCTTGACACTTCAGGATCTGTGGACCCCACAGGATCCCCACCAACTTCTACTCTCTTCTCTCTTCTTTTGCTCGAGGACGAACAAACCTTCTAAGTTTGGTGTGGTAAAAGCATTGCTTTTTGTTTTTCCATAACCATTTATGAGGACAAACCCATCACTAAGAAAAGGATGGAGCAAATCAACACCTCTCTAGGAGAATTAAGTTCCAATATGGGACAACCAAGGGTGGAGCATCAAGAGCATTCCATCCTCCTCCATGAAATTAGAGAAAATCAAAGAACCATGAGGGAGGAGCAACAAAGGCAAGGAAGAGACATTGAGGAACTCAAGCACCCCATAAGATCTTCAAGAGGAAGAACAAGCCGCCATCACTAAGGTGGACCCGTTCCTTAATTTCCTTGTTCTTTATTTTCTGTTTTTCGAATTTTTATGCTTTATGTTTATGTCTTATTACATGATCATTAGTGTCTAAGTGTCTATGCCTTAAAGCTATGAAAATGAATCCAGCACCTTTCTTAAATAAAAAAATGTTTTTAATTGAAAAAAAAAGAAGTGCATGAATTTCGAATTTTAAAACAGTTTAGTTATTTTGATGTGGTGGCAATACTATTGTTTTTCTGAATGAATGCTTGAACAGTGCATATTTTTGAACTTGATTGTTTATGAATGTTAAAATTGTTGGCTCTTGAAAGAATGATGAAAAAAGGAGAAATGTTATCTGATGATCTGAAAAATCATAAAATTGATTCTTGAAGCAAGAAAAAGCAGTGAATAGAAAGCTTGCAAAAAAAAAAAAAGAGGGAGAAAAAGAAAGAAAAAGAAAAGCAAGCAGAAAAAGCCAATACCCCTTTAAACCAAAAGGCAAGGGTGATAAAAAGGATCCAAGGCTTTGAGCATCAGTGGATAGGAGGGCCCACAAGAATAAAATCCTGGCCTAAGCGGCTAAACCAAGCTGTCCCTAACCATGTGCTTGTGGCGTGAAGGTGTCAAGTGAAAACTTGAGACTGAGCGGTTAAAGTCGTGGTCCAAAGCAAAAAGAGTGTGCTTAAGAGCTCTGGACACCTCTAATTGGGGACTCTAACAAAGCTGAGTCACAATCTGAAAAGGTTCACCCAGTTATGTGTCTGTGGCATTTATGTATCCGATGGTAATACTGGAAAACAAAGTGCTTAGGGTCACGGCCAAGACTCATAAAGTAGCTGTGTTCAAGAATCAACATACTTAACTAGGAGAATCAATAACACTATCTGGATTCTGAGCTCTTATAGATGCCAATCATTCTAAACTTCAAAGGATAAAGTGAGATGCCAAAACTGTTCAGAGGCAAAAAGCTAAAAGCCCCGCTCATCTAATTAATACTGATCTTCATAGATGTTTTTGGAATTCATTGTATATTCTCTTCTTTTTATCCTATTTGATTTTTAGTTGCTTGGGGACAAGCAACAATTTAAGTTTGGTGTTGTGATGAGCGGATAATTCATACGCTTTTTGGCATTGTTTTTAGTATGTTTTTAGTATATTTTAGTTAGTTTTTATTATGTTTTTATTAGTTTTTAAATAAAATCACTTTTCTGAGCTTTACTATGAGTTTGTGTGTTTTTCTATGATTTCAGGTATTTTCTGGCTGAAATTGAGGGACCTGAGCAAAAATCTGATTCAGAGGCTGAAAAAGGACTGCATATGCTATTGGATTCTGACCTCCCTGCACTCAAAGTGGATTTTCTGGAGCTATAGAAGCCCAATTGGTGCGTTCTCAATTGCGTTAGAAAGTAGACATCCTGGGCTTTCCAAAAATATATAATAGTCCATACTTTGCCCGAGATTTGATGGCTCAAACAGGCGTTCTAAGTCAGCTCAAGAATTTTGGCGTTTAACTCCAAAACTGGCACAAAAGCTGGAGTTAAACGCCCAAACTGGCATAAAAGCTGGCGTTTAACTCCAAGAAATGTCTCTACACATGAAAGCTTCAATGCTCAGCCCAAGCACACACCAAGTGGACCCCGGAAGTGGATTTTTACAATAAAAACCCTAGCTTACTCATTTTCTGTAATCGTAGGTCACTAGTTTACTATAAATACTACTCTCAGTGATTCATCTTGTACCTCATGACACTTTACACATTTCTTGTTGTGTTCTCTACGGCATGAGTCTCTAAACCCCATTGTTGGGGGTGAGGAGCTCTGCTGTTCTTCATGAATTAATGCAATTACTACTGTTTTCTATTCTATTACGGTTGCTTCCATTCTAAGATATTCATTCGCACTTCAACTTGATGAATGTAATGATCCGTGACTCTCATCATCATTCTCACCTATGAACGCGTGCCTGACAACCACCTCCGTTCTACCTTAGATTGAATGCATATCTCTTAGCCTCGTGATTCAAATCAGAGTCTTCGTGGTATAAGCTAGAATCATTGGCGGTCATTCCTGAGATCCGGAACGTCTAAACCTTGTCTGTGATATTCTGAGTAGGATCTGGGAAGGGATGACTGTGACGAGCTTCAAACTCGTGAGTGTTGGGCGTGTGACAGACGCAAAAGGATCAATGGATCCTATTCCGACATGATCGAGAACCGACAGATGATTAGCCGTGCGGTGACAGCGCATTTGGAACATTTTCACTGAGAGGATGGGATGTAGCCATTGACAATGGTGATGCCCAACATAAAGCTTGCCATGGAAGGAGCCTTGCATGCATGAAGAAGAAGATAGTAGGAAAGCAGAGATTCAGAAGACAAAGCATCTCCAAAGCCTCAACCTGTTCTTCATTACTGTATAACAAGTATTTACTTCATGTTCTTTTACTTTTTACAATTAAATCTGAGAATTATTGATATCCTGACTAAGAGTTACAAGATAACCATAGCTTGCTTCAAGCCGACAATCTCCGTGGGATCGACCCTTACTCACGTAAGGTATTACTTGGATGACCCAGTGCACTTGCTGGTTAGTTGTGCGGAGTTACAAAAGTGTGATTGTAATTTCGTGCACCAGAGATTCATCTCTAAAGGTCCATCAAGACCACTTCTATGAAGTTGTGGCCAAGAAGAAAGTGATCCCTGAGGTTCCTTTCAAACTCAAAAAGAATGAGTATCTGGAGATCTGTCTTGAAATCCAAAGAAGAGGTTGGAAAGTTCTCACCAACCCTATTCAACAAGTCGGGATCTTAATGGTTCAAGAGTTCTATGCAAATCCATGGATCACTAGGAACCATGATCAAAGTGTGAACCCGAATCCAAAGAATTGGCTCACCATGGTTCGGGGGAAATACTTAGATTTCAGTCCGAAAAATGTAAGGTTGGCGTTCAACTTACCAATGATGGAAGAAAACGCACGCCCCTATACTAGAAGAGTCAACTTTGATCAAAGGTTGGACCAAGTCCTCATGGACATATGTGTGGAAGGAGCTCAATGGAAAATTGACTCAAAAGGCAAGCCGGTTCAACTAAGAAGGCTTGACCTCAAACCAGTAGCTAGAGGATGGTTGGAGTTCATTCAACGCTCAATCATTCCTACTAGCAACTGGTCAGAAGTTACTGTAGACCGGGCCATCATGATCCATAGTATCATGATTGGGGAGAAAGTGGAAGTTCATGAGATCATACCTCAAGAACTCTACAAGGTGGCTGACAAGTCCTCTAATTTGGCAATGTTAGCCTTTCCTCACCTCATTTGCTACATCTGCAATTCGGCTGGAATTGACATAGAGGGAGACATCCTCATTGAAGAGGATAAGCCCATCACTAAGAAAAGGATGGAGCAAACAAGAGATCATGGACCTCAACATGAGCATGAGGAGATTCCTTACCATGAAATCCCTGAGATGCCTCAGGGGATGCACTTTCCTCCACAGAATTATTGGGAGCAAATCAACACTTCCCTAGGAGAATTAAGTTTCAACATGGGACAACTAAGGGTGGAGCATCAAGAGCACTCCATCATCCTCCATGAAATTAGAGAAGATCAAATAGCTATGAGGGAGGAGCAAGAAAGATAAGGAAGAGACATTGAGGAGCTCAAGAGCACCATTGGTTCTTCAATAAGAGGAAGACGCCACCCTCACTAAGGTGGACTCATTCCTTAATCTCCTTGTTTATTTATTTTCCTATTTTTCGATTTTTGAGCTTTATGTTTAATTATGTTGTGTCTTCACTATATGATCATTAGTGTCTAAGTGTCTATGCCTTAAAGTTATGAATATGAATCCATCACCTCTCTTAAATAAAAACTGTTCTAAAAACAAAAGAACAAGAAGTACATGGTTTCGAATTCATCCTTGAAACTAGTTTAATTATTTTGATGTGGTGGCAACACTTTTTGTTTTCTGAATGAATGTTTGAACAGTGCATATGTCTTTTGAAGTTGTTGTTTATGAATGTTAAATATGTTGGCTCTTGAAAGAATGATGAAAGGAGACATGTTATTTGATAATCTGAAAAATCATAAAAATGATTCTTGAAGCAAGAAAAAGCAGTGAATACAAAAGCTTGTAGAAAAAAAAATATAATAGCGAAAAAAAAAGAGAAAGAAAAAGAAAAAGCAAGCAGAAAAAGCCAAAAGCTCTTTAAACCAAAAGGCAAGAGCAAAAAGCCAATAGCCCTTAAAATCAAAAGACAAGGGTAAATAAAAAAGGATCCAAGGCTTTGAGCATCAGTGGATAGGAGGGCCTAAAGGAATAAAATCCTGGCCTAAGCGGCTAAACCAAGCTGTTCCTAACCATGTGCTTGTGGCGTGAAGGTGTCAAGTGAAAACTTGAGACTGAGCGGTTAAAGTCAAGGTTCAAAGCAAAAAGAAGAGTGTGCTTAAGAACCCTGGACACCTCTAATTGGGGACTCTAGCAAAGCTGAGTCACAATCTGAAAAGGTTCACCCAGTTATGTGTCTGTGGCATTTATGTATCCGGTGGTAATACTGGAAAACAAAGTGCTTAGGGCCACGGCCAAGACTCATAAAGTAGCTGTGTTCAAGAATCAATATACTGAACTAGGAGAATCAATAACACTATCTGAATTCTAAGTTCCTATAGATGCCAATCATTCTAAACTTCAATGGATCAAGTGAGATGCCAAAACTATTCAAGAGGCAAAAAGCTACAAGTTCCGCTCATTTAATTGGAGCTAAGTTTCATTGATAGTTTGGAATTTATAGTATACTCTCTTCTTTTTATCCTATTTTATTTTCAGTTGCTTGAGGACAAGCAACAATTTAAGTTTGGTGTTGTGATGAGCGGATAATTTATACGCTTTTTGGCATTGTTTTTAGTATGTTTTTAGTATGATTTAATTAATTTTCATTATATTTTTGTTAGTTTTTAATTAAAAATCACATTTCTGGACTTTACTATGAGTTTGTGTGTTTTTCTGTGATTTCAGGTAATTTCTGGCTGAAATTAAGGGACTTGAGCAAAAATCTGATTCAGGCTGAAAAAGGACTGCTGATGCTGTTGGATTCTGACCTCTCTGCACTCGGAATAGATTTTCTGGTTCTTCAGAGCTCCAAATAGTGCGCTCTCAATTGCGTTGAAAGTAGACATTCAGAACTTTCCATCAATATATAATAGTCTATACTTTGAATAAGGATAGACGACGTAAACTGGCGTTCAATGCCAGTTTCATGCTGCATTCTGGAGTCAAACGCCAGAAACAGGTTGCAAAGTGGAGTTCAACGCCAGAAACAGGCTACAAACTGGCGTTCAACTCCAAGAGAAGCCTCTACACGTGTAAAGCTCAATGCTCAGCCCAAGCACACACCAAGTGGGCCCCAGAAGTGGATTTTTGCATCATTTACTCAATTCTGCAAACCCTAGTAACTAGTTTAGTATAAATAGGACTTTTTACTATTATGTTTATATCTTTGGATCATCTTTGATTAGTTTTATGCTATCTCAGACTTTAGTGAGGGCTGGCCATTCGGCCATGCCTGAACATTTATCACTTGTGTATTTTCAACGGTAGAGTTTCTACACACCATAGATTAAGGTGTGGAGCTCTGCTGTTCCTCAAAGATTAATGCAAAGTACTACTATTTTTCTATTCAATTCAACTTATTCCGCTTCTAAGATATTCATTCGCACTTCAATATGATAGATGTGATGATCGTGATAGTCATCATCATTCTCAACTTATGATCGCGTGCCTGAGAACCACTTCCGTTCTACCTTAGATTGAATGGATATCTCTTGGATATTTAATACAGAGGACTGAGTCCGAGTTATTAGTATCTTCGTGGTATAAGTTAGAACCCATGGACGACCATTCTTGAGAATCCGGAAAGTCTAAACCTTGTCTATGGTATTCCGAGTAGGATTCAGGGATTGAATGACTGTGACGAGCTTCAAACTCGCGAGTGCTGGGCGTAGTGACAGACGCAAAAGGATCAATGGATCCTATTCCAGTATGATCGAGAACCGACAGATGATTAGCCATGCAGTGACAGCGCATTGGACCATTTTCACTGAGAGGACAGGTGGCCATTGACAACGGTGATGCCTAACATACAGCTTGCCATGGAAAGGAGTAGGAAGGATTGGATGAAGACAGCAGGAAAGCAGAGGTTCAGAGGGACGAAAGCATCTCTATACGCTTATCTGAAATTCTCACCAATGAATTACATAAGTACCACTATCATATTTTATATTTTATTTATCTTTTACTTATCAATTCATAAAATCAGTTGAATTCGCCTGACTGAGATTTACAAGGTGACCATAGCTTGCTTCAAGCCGACAATCTCCGTGGGATCGACCCTTACTCACGTAAGGTTTATTACTTGGACGACCCAGTGCACTTGCTGGTTAGTTGTACGAAGTTGTGAAACAGAATTAAGAACATGAACGTGCGTATTGAGTTTTTAGCGCCGTTACCAAGGAAGGAATGATCATGATTTCACACACTACGCACGTCACGCGATCGCGTCATTCATGCGGACGCGTCATTTGGCGTTTTGCTTTGCCACGCGGGCGCGTCGTCTACGCCTCCGCATCACTTGTGCTATTCCAATCAGCGCAGTCGCGTGAGCCATGCGGCCGCGTCACTTCTCGTTGGTCATATCCTCAATTTCTTGTGTTCCTTCCATTTTTGCAAGCTTCCTTTCTAATCTCCAATTCATTCATGCCCTATAAAGCCTGAAACACTTAACACACAGATTACGGCATCGAATGGAATAAAGGAGAATTAAAATACATAATTAAAAGTCTCTAGAAAGCAAGTTTTCAATCATGTAATAATTGTAGGAAGGAAATATAAATGCATGCTAATTATATGAATAAGTGGGTAATGATCATGATAAAACCACACAATTAAACACATTATAAACTATAAAATAGCGGTTTATCAACCTCCCCACACTTAAACATTAGCATGTCCTCATGCTTAGTTGAACGAGATAAAATAAATGAGTAGGAACATGTAAAACTCATGCAATGCAATGCAACCTATATATGTAAATGCAACTATATGATTCTTGTCCACTTGATCAAAAGTGAATAAGCTCTTCAAAACAATTACAAATCAAATTCTACTAATTCAATTTTCATACAGCAAGAACAGATAAAAATGTAAGAAGATAGCTCATGAAAGCAGGGAACATAAAATTTCAAGCATTGAACCCTCACTGATGATGTATGTACGCTCTAATCTCTCTAGTGTATAGGACAATCACTCTATCCTTCTCTAATCATGCTTTCTAATTTTTGTTCTTCTCCTAATCAATCAACAACATTTAATATAATAATGCAAACATCATGAGGTCTTTTCAAGGTTGTAATGGGGCCAAGGTAAAGGTAAGGATACACATATGGTTAAGTAAGCTTATAAACTGAATCTTTAATTAACCCAAGATTTAACATAACCTATATATATATATATATATATATATATATATATATATATATAACTTTGGAATTCATACCTAGCTACCCAGAATTTCTCTTTCATATTCCATACTCATGTATCAACTTTTTATTTTAATTTTATCATACATGCATTGATCCTTGAATTCTTAACTTAGCATTGGGGTAATTTTGTCCCCTTATTTATTTATTGAATATTTTTTATTTTTTTTCATAAACATAAAAATAAACTTAACTTATCAATGCACATAGATTTTTAATTCTTATAGTTTCACATGAGTAGGTATCCAAATTCCCATTATATTATCATGACACACTCCCTTATTATCTTTTGTTCCCACAATTTCCCATACTTAATTAGCACACACAATTCTATCTTAAGCTAACCAAAGATTCAGTTTGGGATATATAATTGTTTTTTAACTTAAGGCTAGTAATATGGTAAAATATAGAACAAATGGGATTTAAAGGCTCAAAGTGGCTAACAAAGGTAATTGAAAGGGTAGGCTTAATTTGGATAAGTGAGCTAAACAATTAATGGCCTCAATCATATGCAAACATATAAATATAATAAACATCGGACATATAGGATGAAACAAAATATAGATCACAATTATAGAGAAGTAAACACACAAGAATAAAATAACTATGGTTAAATAATGTAACCATGTATAAAGGCTCAAATCTCACAGGTTGTGTGTTCTTTAGCTCAAAATTCATGTTCCAAATACAACTTCAAGCAAATTTAACATAAAAATTTTAATTAAAATTAGTGAAATTTCATTCCAAAAATAGAGTCTTAGAAGAAACTTATTGTCTTTTCAATCAAGTAGAACATGCATGCAACTAATCTATGACTATGCAATTTATCCTATTCTACAAAAGAAAAACTAACTAAATATCCTAATTTATTGGTGTTTAGGGAAGAAAAATTACCTCTGGGAGTCAGGTACTGACCGACCTCCCCACACTTAAGGCTTTGCACCGTCCTCAGTGCCATCTGTCAACAGGGGTGGGCTGGTAGCAGTATCTCCACAGTCGGGACCATCATGGCTCCCTGTGCTGGTAAAGGAAGTCGAGTCCGGGGTGTCTGAGTCCTTGAATTTTCCCATAATCACCTCTTTGAGGTATGTGAATCGGCGCTTGTTACGGCGCTCTCTCATCTTAGCTTTGTGTTCCTACCGATCCAACCTTTCGAGTATCTGATGGAGCAGTTGGTCTATTGTAGGTGCTTGTGGTACGGAAGGAGGAATGTCCTGAGCTGGTTCAATGGGCTGGCTTGTAGTGGCTGCTGAGGGTCTAATATATTTCCCATTAGGGACATATTGATCATCCCGTGGAAGTATGGCTTTGGTGTCCCCAGCTCTGAAGGAGACTCCGGCTGCTGAGACAAGATATGAGACCAAGGCGGGGAAAGGTAAGTTGCCCGCGATTTGTACGTGTCCCATGGCATTCCGAATGTGTCTTGGTAGGTTCAGAGGCTGGTCTGTAAGGATGCACCATAGTAGAACGGCCATGTCCGCAGTGAAGGAGGACTCGTGAGTCCTCAGAAAGACGTAATGGGACATGATCTGTGCCCATACGCGAGCCTCCAAGGTAAGTGCTGAAGCCGATATTCCCTTAGGGCAGGTACGATGGTATCCGTAGATCCAACGGCTGCCAGGTAGTGCGATAACTCTGAGAACGGCGTCCCAGTCAAATTGGTACATCTGGCGCTTGAGTGCGGCTTCTTGAAAGGCGTCCAATCCTTCTGGAACAGGGGGAAGACCTAAAGCTTTTTAAATGGCCTCTTCTGTAATGGAGACTTGCTTCTGACGGACAAAGACAGACTGCAGGGTTGGCAGGTGAAAGTTGGAGTAGAACTCGACTACCCAAGAAAGATTGACCTGCCTCAGCTGTCTCTGTAAGAAACCCCATTGTCTTTGTGCAATTTGCGGCTCAACAAATGTGGCAATATGGTTTGGGAGGAGAAGAAGGTATTCATTGTTGTAACTCCTTTCTGCCAGGATGGGGAACATTTGCTCACAGTAGCGATTGGAAAATCGTGCAGAGTCCTTTGCTGGGAAGGTTTTTTCTTTATCATCAACATTTATAATCCTCTTAAGTCTCTTTGTTGAGGGCTTTACCGCAGTTGAAGAGGGTTCTACCACTAGTGCTCTCTTTGTTCCTCTCATTGCTGTTGATTTGGGAGTAGTTTTCTCTTTGCCCTTCTTGGTGGCCATTCTGAAAAAGGGAAGAGAAAGTAAATTAAATTCAAAGAGATAGAGCAAGGAAGAGAACGGAAAAGGGTGGTTATGAATGCACAGTAAAAGGTAAATGATGTTAACACATGGTCATGACTACATGTGAAAAGTCATCAATGGAAAATAGTTAGTGCATATGATGACAAGTGAATGCAAGGTGTTTATTGGCATGCTGGCAAAGGCATGAGTAGCATAGATCAAGCATCACTCGTAACAAACTATCACGTTTGTATTGACAATTAATTTAATTAATACAATAGTAAAGGGAATTTGTGAAAAGCAAGCATTGAATAGTAGAGTAACATAGAAAAGTGCATAATGCCATATGGGCTTTTTCACAAACACATAGCATGCATGAGAATTAGGGTATAAAAAGTATTAAATTGAACATGCAAGCAACCTTTTAAAAAGTAATATATAATTGCCAAACAAATTTAGAACAATCCACAAGTATATAATGAGAAATAATGATTCAAATGAATTTCTAACACCAAGTAAAAAGGAAAAAGAAAGAAAAAAGAAAATATGGATAATGAAAGTAAAAAGAAAAGAAAAGACGATAACATATAAAAATAAGAAGAATAATAGAAAAATAAGGGGAGGAAAGAAGAAAAGAAAAACCTTGTTAATGGGGGTGAGAGAGAGAGAGTGAGAGTGTAAAAAGTGAGAAAGAAGGAAGAAGGAAGAAGGGAGGAGGAAGAAATAAGGAGGGAAAAGAGAAAATAGGATTTAGGGAGAAGAAGATAAGATAAGTGGCTAATCAGGGAAGCTGTGTGGTGCAAGCGACGCGGTCGCGTGGGACACGCGGTCGCGCGACTTGCACTGATACTGATTGACAAGGTCACGCGCTCGCACAACTCTCTGTTCGAAATTATATTGTTGCCAAATCTTGGGTGACGCGATCGCGTGAGTAGTCATGAAAAGGATATGACGCGGTCACGTCGGTCACACGGCCGCGTGGGAAGGATTGTGCGTTCAGCACCAATCCAGCACCACTCTAGCACAACTTTCGGTTGTGCACCCTTTTTACATCGAATTCCAGGGCACGCGGCCACGTGGGTGACGCGGTCGCGTGGGGCAATTTGTGCCATTGGCACGCCTCCGGCCACGCTTCTGCGTGACTCTCTGTTCGCTTTTTTTTTATTTTCTCCCATCTCCTGCGATGAGGACGCATCAATGATGCGGTCGCGTCGCGTGAAAAATATATTTTTTTAAGTAAAAGTATGTAAATGCAGATGCACGAAATGTACTAATAAAGAGAAAAGTTATTGAATAGAAAAATTAAAAATAAAGAAAAGAACGATCATACCATGGTGGGTTGTCTCCCACCTAGCACTTTGCTTTAACGTCCGTAAGTTGGACACTCCACTAGCTCAGTTTTCGGCTATGTGGGGATCTTCCAAGAGGAAGATCTCGAGCTCCTTGTTTTTCTTCAGCTGCTCGCCATGGTACAACTTTAAACGATGTCCATTGACTTTGATGAGTTCAGAGCTTGAAGGATGGCTTAGGTGATAAACTCCGTACGGGTCGAGATTTGTAAAGGAGGACTAAGTTCCCAGGTTGGAACTCTTTTCTCTTAATGTGCTGATCATGTACAGCCTTCATCTTCTCTTTGTATAGTCTTGAGTTCTCATAAGCTTCTAGGCGAAGGCTTTCCAATTCTTGCAGTTGCAATTTCCTTTCAGCTCTGGCTTCCTCAATTCCCATGTTGCACTCCTTTACTGCCCAAAAGGCTTTGTGCTCTACTTCAACAGGGAGATGACAAGCTTTTCCATAGACTAAGCGGAAAGGACTCATCCCAATGGGTGTCTTGTATGCGGTTCTGTACGCCCAAAGTGCATCTTGTAGCCTGGTGCTCCAGTCTCTTCTATGAGGTTTGACTATCTTCTGCAAGATACGCTTTATCTCTCTGTTTGACACCTCGGCTTGCCCATTAGTCTAAGGATGGTATGCTGTTGCAACCTTATGAATGATCCCATGCTTCTTCATTAATCTTGTTAGTCTCCTGTTACAAAAATGGGTGCCTTGATCGCTCACGATTGCTCGTGGTGATCCAAAGCGACAAATAATATGGTTTCTCACAAAGGAAACAACAGTGTTAGCATCATCAGTCCGGATAGGAATTGCTTCCACCCATTTGAAAACGTAATCCACAACTAACAATATATAAAAGTAACCATTAGAATTTGGAAATGTACCCATGAAGTCAATGCCCCAAACATCAAAAATTTCACAGAAAAGCATAATTTGTTGAGGCATCTCATCCCTCTTGGATATATTACCAAATTTTTGGCATGGAAAACAAGATTTACAAAACTCAGCAGCGTCTCTAAAAAGTGTAGGCCACCAGAATCCACAGTCTAAGATTTTTCTAGCTGTTCTTTGAGGGCCAAAATGTCCTCCACTCTCAGATGAGTGACAGGCCTCTAAGATGGACTGGATTCTGATTGAGGCACACACCGTCTAATTACCTGGTCAGCGCCACATCTCCATAAATATGGGTCATCCCATATATAATATTTAGACTCACTTTTCAGCTTGTCTCTTTGATGCTTAGAAAAGTTTGGAGGAAAGGTGCGGCTAACTAGATAATTAGCTACAGGTGCATACCAAGGGACTACCTCAGATACTGCTTGCAGGTTATCAAATGGGAAATTATCAGCTATAGGAGTGGGGTCATCTGTAATGTGCTCAAGGCGACTCAAGTGGTCTGCCACTAAATTCTGGTTACCACTCCTATCCTTAATTTCTAAATTAAATTCTTGTAATAGCAGTATCTAACGTATAAGCCTTGCTTTGGACTCCTTTTTAGCTAATAGATACTTTAGAACTGCGTGGTCTGAGTACACTACTATCTTCGTACCAAGTAAATAGGCTCGGAATTTATCCAGAGCAAAAACAATAGCAAGAAGCTCTTTCTCAGTAGTAGTGTAATTGGACTGCGCGGCATCTAGAGTTTTAGACGCATAAGCAATAACAAAAGGATCCTTACCTTCACGCTGAGCCAGTGCTGCTTCTACTGCATGGTTGGAAGCGTCGCACATTATTTCGAATGGCTGGTTCCAGTCTGGTCCTCTCACAATTGGAGCTTGAGTCAGGGCGGTCTTCAGCTTATCAAACGCTTGTTTGCAATCCTCACTGAACTCGAACTCAATATCCTTCTGCAGCAGTCTGGATAAGGGAAGTGCTACCTTACTGAAGTCCTTAATGAATCTCCTGTAAAAACCTGCATGGCCAAGGAACGAACGGACTTCCCTCACAGAAGAGGGGTAAGGTAAACTAGAAATAACATCCACCTTTGTTGGATCTACAGAAATGCCAGTATTAGACACAACATGTCCTAGTACAATACCTTGTTTTACCATAAAGTGACATTTTTCAAAATTTAATACAAGGTTTGTATTGACACATCTATCTAATATTCTAGATAATCCATCTAAGCAAAGGCTAAAGGAATCGCCATATACACTAAAATCATCCATAAAAACTTCCATACAGTCCTCAATAAGATCAGAGAAAAGACTCATCATGCACCTTTGGAAGGTGGCTGGTGCATTGTACAAGCCAAAGGGCATTCTCTTGTAAGCATAAGTCCCAAAAGGACATGTAAAAGTGGTCTTTTCCTGATCCTCAGGAGCTATATGAATCTGGAAATAACCTGTGTAACCATCTAAAAAACAATAATGTGATTTATCTGACAGGCGATCCAGCATTTGATCAATGAATGGAAGAGGATAATGATCCTTACGGGTTGCTTGGTTGAGGCATCTGTAGTCAATGCAGACCCTCCAAGCATTCTGTACTCTGGTTGCTATGAGCTCTCCATGCTCATTCTTCACTGTAGTGACTCCAGACTTCTTTGGCACCACTTGTACTGGGCTTACCCATTCACTGTCTGAAATGGGATAGATGATGTCTGCCTCCAGTAGTCTGGTCACTTCCTTCTTGACAACCTCTAAGATAGTGGGGTTCAGTCTTCTCTGGGGTTGACGGACAGGTCTTGCTCCCTCTTCTAAAAATATTCTGTGCTCACATACTTGAGGGTTGATGCCTACTATATCCGCCAAACTCCACCCAATTGCCTTCTTGTGCCTCCTCAGCACACTAAGTAACTGCTCTTCCTGTTGAGAAGTGAGTTCCCTTGCAATGATAACTGGACACTTTTGCTTGTCCTCAAGGTAAGCATATTTGAGGTGTGGAGGAAGGGGTTTCAACTCTAACTTCTGCTCATGGTCAGGCTCTAGATTTTCTGAAGCTGGTGAAAATGGCAAAGTGCCATCATTGTCGTTCAAGAGTGTCCCCACACTCGGACCTTGTCCTGTGTGCTTCTCTTCTAACTCCTCCTGGTGAACTTCAGCTACGGTTTCGTCAATGATGTCACACTAGAAGATAAAATGATCTTCTGGAGGGTGCTTCATAACTCCATTCAGATTGAAACTTACTAATCGGCCATCTATTTCAAAAGAGTATGCTCCTGAAAAAGCATCCAATTTGAACTTTGATGTCTTCAGGAAAGGTCTTCCAAGTAGGATTGATGACGGCTTCTCTGAGTCATTTTGGGGAATCTCCAGAATATAAAAATCAGTGGGGAATGTGAGTCCCTTAATGCCCACTAATACATCTTCAGCAACTCCAACCACTGTAATAATGCTTTTATCTGCTAACACAAAACGAGCTGCCGACCTTTTTAAGGGAGGGAGCCTCAAAATATCATATATAGACAAAGGCATTATACTCACACATGCTCCTAAATCACACATGCAGTCAGAAATTATCACACCACCAATAGTACAATTAACCATACAAGGACCTGGGTCACTACATTTTTCAGGTAAACCACCCATTAAAGCAGATATGGAACTACCTAAAGGAATAGTTTCTAATTCATTAATTTTATCTTTATGTATACATAAATCTTTTAGAAACTTTGCATATTAAGGTACCAGTTGAATAACATAAAAAAGAGGAACAGTTACCTCAACCTTTTTGAATATCTCTACCATTTTTGGATCAGGTTCCAGCTGCTTCCTGGGCTTCCTTGCAAATTGTGGAAATGGAATAGGAGTGGTGTCTTCGGCAGTGTCTGCGCCTTTTGATGCTTCGTCCTGTGGTTGAACTTCTTCTTTTTCAGCTATGTCCTGTATGTCTTCTTCCTCTTCAACATCTTCTATTTCCACTACCTCTTCAGCTGAGGTGTGTTCTGGTGGACTTGGCTCCTCCTGGTTCCTCTCCTGCAGTGTGGTTCCGGACCTTAGGGTGATGGCATTAATGCCACCCTTGGAATTGGGTAATGGTTGAGAGGGAATTCCACTGGAGCTCAAAGGCTGGTTATTGGAGTTATTCATTGATCCAATCTGTGAGACAAGAGCTTGCAAAGTAGCGTTCAGACCATTTAGAGTGGCATTAATGTTATTTTCCATGGTCTGTTGTCTCCGATCAATAGATTGTAATAAGTCATCATTAGTAGATGAAGAAGGATAGGTAATTTGAGAGGTCTGCTGTTGGATATTCTGTGGTCCTTGGGATTGCCTCAGGTGAGGTGCTCTGTAAGGCTGGTACTGGTTCTGTTGCCTGTTGTTGTTATTATTCCACCTCTGATTTCCCTGATTGTCTCTGCCCCCTCTGTTGTTGTTGTTGTCCCTCTAATTCTGGTTAGAATTGTCCTGCCATCCATGGTTGTAATTGCCACTTTGATTGTACCCTTGGTTGGGGCGGTCATAGAAGTTATGAGTGGCTGCCACGGTGTTGTCTTCCTGCTGGAGCTGCAGACATTCATCAGTATAATGGCTATAATCAGCACAAATTCCACAAACTCTCTGTGGGACTAACTGTTGGTTTTGCTGTGGTGGAGAAGGTTGAGCTTGCTGAACTTGTTGTTGATTCAATTGCATCTGCTTCAGCAAGTTGGTCATTTTACAGATACTCTGAGTTAGAGCAGCAGTCTCTCTGCTAGAGGATACTTCTGCAACAGCTTTTGAACGGCCTTGTTTCTGCCTGTGATTCCGAGTAGATTCAGCTAAGTCGCTGATCAATTGCCATGCCTCATCAGTGGTCTTGTACTTTTTCATAGACCCATTGCTAGCACTTTCCAATGTGGTCTTATCTTGGGGCCTCATGCCCTGTGTGACGTAACCGAGTAACACTATCTTGTCAATCATATGGTGGAGGCAAGCTTCCAGAAGATTATTGAAGCGCTCCCAGTATTCATAGAGAGTCTCGGATTCGTCCTGAATAATCATGGAAATGTCTTTCCTCAGTTTATCAGTAACTTCAGCTGGAAAGAACTTTTCCAAAATTTCTCTTCTAAGTGTATCCCAGTTAGATACAGTTACTGCGGGTTGAGTGTAGTACCACTCTCTTGCCTTTCCCTCAAGAGAGAATGGGAAGGCTTTTAGCAAAATAGAAGTTTCATCCAAACCATCACGCCTGACAGTAGAACAGGCTGCTTGAAAATCTCTCAGGTGCTTGATAGGCTCTTGAGCAGGTAAGCCATGAAACTTGGGCATCAAATTGAGCAGTGCAGTCTTTATTTCAAAGTCTGTAGCCATCGCTGGGTGATGCGCTTGAAACGGTTGCATTGTAAAATCAGGGGCTCCAGCCTCCTAGATAGTAACTCTCCTAGGTGCTGCCATGTCACCTATACGTAAATCAACCAAATCAGTAGAACGGGAGCTGATTTCTTCCTCGAATAACATTTCAGATCCGCCCTCAGAGAGGACTAACCGACGCCGAGCTTGCCTTATTCATGAAATAGTTCTTTCAATCTCAGGATCGAATACTGGCAAGCTTGGATTAGGAAGTGAACGCGTCATCTAACGAAAGAAACAAGCAGCTCATAGTAGCAAAATAAAATAAAATGCAAATAAATAAAATCCAATCAATAACTTTAGCACTCTATTGCAACTCTCCAGTAACGGTGCCAAAAATTGACGTGGCAGAAATTTGCTAATTAAGAATTGATATAAGTTGTGCGTTGCAAGTATAGTTCTTAACCAACCAGAAATCCGCTTATCAATTTAGAAGGGTTGTCACAAAAATTAGAATTAAAATACTGGGAGTATGAATCCCAGGTCGTCTCCCAACGAGTTGCAGAAAGGTGTGCTAATTTATTAATCAGAGGTTTTCAAAAAGAGTTTGAGTTGAATAAACAGGAAATTAAATTGGAGAAATTAAGTAATTTAAATAAAAGCCTTGACTGGGAGTAGATTAGTTGGAAGCCCTATTCTTGTTACAGTACTTTCAAGATTAATTGATAATTGGGGGTTGTTCTGTTTAGTTATCCCTTACTAGGTAAGGAAAAGTCAAACAAGTTGGAATGCTATTTCTATTCACAAGTTCCAACCCACTCAATTAAAAGGGATTGGTGTCAGTGACTAGAGGGCAATCCAACAATAAATCCAATTACAATTTTTCTTTTGAGCATCCCAACTCAAGGGTTCCTTTCAATCAACTCCCCATCAAGTTAGGGAACTACTCGCTCTGTGAATGTAGAACTCATAACATAGGAGAAGGAATTAAAGAAAAACATGATAAATAAAACTCAAAGGAATCAATTAAAAATAAAAGTAACTCTTGTATTAATAAATTCTAAAATAATCCAATAGTAAAATTGAGTAAATTAAAGGACATGAAAGAGTAAAGCCAAGTAAAGAAAACGAACAAGAATGACGAAGTCTTGATGAGGTAATAACTCTTCTTAATATCCCAATGCAAAGAGTAATAGAAATAAAATCCTAAGAACTATGAATGTGTAGAGAGAAAACCTAGAGGAGGAGTAAAACTAGATCTGAAAACTAAAAAAAACTGTGTAGAATGAATGTTGTTTTCGTTTTTGCATGTCCTCTGGCTCTAGTATGCTTTTTCGAGCCGAAAACTGGGTCAAAACAGGGCCCAAAATCGCCCCCAGCGATTCTGCAGATTATGCAGATCGCGCACGTCACGCGATCGCGTCATTCATGCGGACGCGTCATTTGGCGTTTTGCTTTGCCACGCGAGCGCGTCGTCCACGCCTCTGCGTCACTTGTGCTATTCCAATCCGCACGATCGCGTGAGCCATGCGGCCGCGTCACTGCGATTTCCTTGCTTTCGCACGGTCGCGTGAGCCATGCGGCCGTGTCACTTCTCGTTGGTCATCTCCTCAATTTCTTGTATTCCTTCCATTTTTTCAAGCTTCCTTTCCAATCTCCAATTCATTCATGCCCTATAAAGCCTGAAACACTTAACACACAGATCACGACATCGAATGGAATAAAGGAGAATTAAAATACATAATTAAAAGTCTCTAGAAAGCAAGTTTTCAATCATGTAATAATTTTAGGAAGGAAATATAAATGCATGCTAATTATATGAATAAGTGGGTAGAGATCATGATAAAACCACACAATTAAACACATTATAAACCATAAAATAGTGGTTTATCAGACCTCATCGTCAAATACCTCAAATTTGATATCCTCCCAAAGGAAGAAAAGGAAGCAAGGAGATTGCTAAGAGAAACTTGTAACACCCTACCACACAGAGCTTTACGCCTAGGACGTAAATCAGAGGTGGTGAGGCGCTACAACATCTAAAAATAAAAATACTTACATATATAACAAGAATAATATAACTAGGAGCCTTGAAGGAAAATGGGTAAGATAAAAATGAAATCGAAGATACGTCGCTCGTGAAAAACGATAAGATAGAAGGCTTATACAGAAAACCAAATGACATACATATATATAGAGTTCCAACGGATAAGTAAAATCACGCTCTAAACTCGACCTGCAAAGCTAAGGTCATAAATCAACAAAACCTAAAGTAATATCTCTTTCACCTTCAAGTTTACCTACTACGGTACCGGCGTGAATATGATCTCCACCAGACAAACGTAACGCTTTAGCTAGTACACGAAAGTGCATACCATGATTCTTCTGTCTATCGATAACTGCGTGCATTGCACGATGGATATGAAGAAGTAGTCCATTATCCCCCTCCCACCTCTATTGTAGACTGCAAGCACAGAAGCTAAGGGCACGATTGCCCGCCAAGTTCAGATATTCATGCAAGCAAATATCAGACCTATATATATATATATATATATATATATATATATATATATATATATAACCCCAAAACATTACTCAAACTACAATATAAACTCCTGTTTCTCCAAGTCAACCTCTAGGAGGGACAGAATACAAATACAAGGTGCGGACAGCAACTATGAACATACATATATACAAGTATACAACCAGAATGCTAAACCCAAATATAGTTCTTTGCTTCTTGAAAGTCTCCAAACGCTCAGTGAGATGCCTCCCAACCTGCATCTGAAAAACAATATTATATGTATGAAATGAGAACCGAGGGTTCTCAGCATGGTAAAGGTATCCGCATAGTTAATATCAAAGGTCCCGGAAAAGCCAGAGGCATTCCTAGAACTTTGACACTCAGATTTAAACTTAAGATCCAAATAAACTAGAAATTAGGTGAAACTATCTAAGGTGTTCTAGTTCTAATCTAATGTTAACCTAATATTTCACTTTTTGTCTCCTTCAACCCTCTAAATCACTAGTAGAACTATCTTGAGCATCACCTCCACCAGCGTGAGGGATCTCTCAATTGTAATGACATACAATTCAGACAAAGAAAACACAAATAGAGGTACAGATACAATAGTTAGAGCAAATAGCAATTAAGCAAAAGCATTTAGGCAAACCAAAATAATGCACCCTCAAGAAAAACATACAAATGCATATGATGTATACTTGTCCTATGGCCGATGAGTCTCATCTGTCGGTTATAAAGCCAAACCCGACATGTCCGGTAGCTAACCTTGGATAAAACACCAAACACGAAGCAAGTGGGACCAATACACAACCCTTGCATCTTACCCAGGCAGAGTTACAATTCTTAATTTGGAGCAAGCAGTGACAAAACTCAACCCTTGGCTTTTATTCAGTCTCAAACTCTTACCCGGAGCAAGTGGATAATACCACTGCATCTTACCCGGTCATGTATACCTCAATATCATCCAATTCATTCAAATATACTTTTAAATCATTCCTTATCATCCTTCATTCAAATTCAATCATCATCACTCCGTAATGTCATTATCATCATCAATTCATCATTATCATCATCGTATTTATCAATTACTTCTTATTTAACGTCACCAATACTTCGTTAATTCAGTTATCTCTTCGCATATTCCCCAAATATCCTCTTAACTTATTCAACATATTCACCCTCGTTCTAAAGCTTGAAAACTCACTAACGGACCCTAAACAGGGGTTAAAAGAGGCTTGGAAAGCTAGAGAAATGATTTAGAACTAAAAAACACAACTTGTGCAAAGCTGGCTAGTCATGCGTACGCATGACATGTCCGCATATGCGAGACTCATGGGCAGAGCCCAATGCTTGCGTCGCGTGGCATGTCGCATACACATGGGTCCAAAATCCTTCAAAAAGCTGTTAAGTTGCAGAAAACTAGTTTTACACACCCAAACTTGAACGCGCATAACTTTTTCAAAAAAATTATTTTTAACCTGTTCTTCGAACGTTATAAACTTCACGGACCTAATTTTCATTCAAAACTAGTTTTACAAAATTTAGGGGTCCAGAAGCCAAGTTATGGCCGCCGAAGTTTGTCAAAATTCTGTTTTTACCGAAAACCATAAAACCTCAAATTTGTCAAAACTCTCGATTCAAAACCAATTATTTTACAACCAAATCAGTCCTAATATTCTTAAATCATGTTCACATGCTTTCCAACCATTCCACAACTTTTTAACATATAAATTCATCGATTTCATTCAACAATTCCCATTAAACTCAACTTTTTCATTGAATTCATCAAAACCTCTAGTTTTTCCCAAAATACTCAACTCAAAATCAATCAAACTCCAACCACAACCATACTAATTACTCTTACCCTTTATCACAAGCTTCTCAATCACTTCACAAACACAATAGCACCGAGTTCATCAATCAATTCCATAATTTCTACTCATAATTACCACCAATACTAACTTACATATCAACATATATTCTCACTTTCTCCATCAATTCACAATCATTTAAACACATTCATCGATCCACCGAATTCAACTATTATACACATACTAAATCAAGTCTTTACTCAAACAATCAATTCATACAAATGAGCTTATCCTGCGGTCATCTAGCTTAAGTTTTCACGTGACATTAAACATTAACTACGAGAAACCAAAACTATACCCTGGCTGATTTTTCTCCAAGCTTAAATACCTCAATTCAAGCCTCCAAGGTTCCAAACCAAATGCTATAAGTTCCAGCCACCAAAAGCTCTAATTCAAGTACACCACTTCACCAATTTGACTTCAACTTCACATATGTCCAACCTAATTCATATAATTTCATATACATCAAAAATTCAAAACCCTAACCTCATAGAATTGGAATATTCAAAGGGATAATGGTTCTTTACCTTACCCAAACGAACTTGGGATGTAGCCTAACAATTATCCAATGATAGATTATATCTAAATCATCAAAATCACAAACTTTCCTTAGTAACCATACCCAAAACTTGAAAATATAGGGAGGGAAGAACTGGGCATGAATGACAAAGTTTCTTACCACTTTATTTAGATAGAATCGAAGAGGATTCCAAAATGAACGTGTGACCACAAACGGCATGTCAATCAAAGTTCCGGATTAAAAGCTACGAGGGATTGAAGATTGAGGGTGAAATGGGTTTAGGGTTTGATGCTTTGCTTCTTCTCTTCAGCATGAATGCTAAAATGAAAAGGGGAGGGGTGATGAGTTTGGGTTTTTATATGTTCGGTTTTGGGCCTAATATGGGCCCGGTCTAACTAGTTCAACCCGTTAGTCTATTTTTAGGCCAAAATTTTTTAAATTTGTGTTAAAATTCATATTTTAATTATTTCTACCTCTATAAACTATAAAATTTAATTTTCTAATTTTTTTGAATAATAATTAATTTATTAGTTAATTATTTACTAATTACATAGGGTTTACAAAACTTATAATTACATAGGGTCTATAGAAGGGGGATATCCACACTTTTTCTGAAATGTGTTCCAAATTCTAAGACAAAAAAAGTCTTGGATAAAAATCCATTGTCTGTGGACATCATCTAAGGGCAAAGTCACTAGCAAAGAAAGTTCTACAAGCTGGCTTATGCTGGCTGACCTTACAACGGGACACATCTGACTTTCTCAGAAAATGTCCACCCTACCAACTACATACTAACTTCCATGTGGCACCTCCAAAAGAGCTCATCAGTATCACCTCACCACAGCCCTTTGGAAATTGAGGTTTAGACCTACTTGGGCCATTTTCCCAAGTGCCTGAGTACGTGAAATATCTCATAATAGGAATCGACTACTTTACTAAGTGGATTGAAGTAGAGTCCTTGGCATCCATCAAAGCTCAAAGAAGTCAAAAATTTTTCTACAAGAATATTGTCACGAGATTTGGAGGTCTATTCTCCATTACCACTGACAATGGCACCCTTTTTACCAACTCAACATTCCGAAGCTTGGTGGCAAGCTTAAAAATTAAGCACCAATTCACCTCAGTAGAGCACCTAATGACACATCATCTTAAGCAATTTTTAAAGTTCTTTTTCATTTATTTTCTTAGGTTTTAATAAAATTTCTTACATTTTCTAAATTGAATTTAAAAAATAATTTGTTGAGTTTAGAAAACTAATTCATGTGATGAACAAACATTATAATTGTTGGTTTAACTTATTTTGTTTAATGTGCAAGAAAAACAAATCAAACATCTTGGCCCAAGGAACAAATAATCAAGCCCACACACCATGGTCCATAATAACTAAGCTAAGCCCTATCACAAGTTCATGAACTATATATGAGAAAATAAAGAAATGAGACCAAAAACTTTAAAGCCTCACACGGTTACCTACTCCCACACTCCAAGAAACTTGAAATCCAAATTTAATATAACTTAATCCTTCTTGGCTTCCACCGAAAGCCAAATCCTCTATTCTCTCTCCCCTCTCCTTCTCTTCGGTCACGTTACACATTCAACAAGAAAGAAAGAAGGAAATAGAAAGTGCAGAAGTTATGGAGTGTTGAAGAATAAAAAGTTTGTTTTCAAAACCAAGCAAGAAGAAAGGGCTACAACCAAGTAGCCATTTTTATTCAGTCAGAGCACATCAAAAGGTATCTTCCCTCATTTGTGCTACGCCAAGGAACCAATAAGAAATCCACAAAGCCTCAAGTACAAATTAAGCAACCATGGAGAAATCAAAGTCAAATCTGGATAGCAGAAGATCAATGATTCAAATCAAAACTTGGAGCCAAAGCAAGGTTCCACAGTCAAGATTGAAAGAACTTGAAGAAAAAGGATGAGAGAGAATAGGTAAGTTGCATGCAACAAATTCAGATTTCTGTCTCCTCACCGACAAAGTCGCTGCAAGCTCTGTGAAGGAGAAGAAGACAGTATGAATCTTGAACTAGCTTTAACCTTAGAAGCTTCACTCTTCTATAATAAGAGTAAACGGCCAAGGGTTGAAGGCAAGAGAGTAAGAACAAAGCACAGAGTTTGATTCTCATAGATTCCTAAGCTTGTTGAGTTCTTCTCCTGCATGTCGTTCATTTAGTATTTTCTTTTTCTCAATTTAGTCTGTCTGAGTCTCATTGAAAAAAGGCAAACATGATGAGGTTTGTAATAAAAAGCCAATGAGAGGTAAAAGGCAGTGAGTTATACTTAGAGAAAAAGTCATAAGATGTTTTAGAATTTCTTTGTACATCTTTCCATTTTGTGTCATGATTTTGTGGGGATTCCCTTACAAGTTGGGTTAGCACTTGGCTGTTAAAAGCTAGATTAAGGTCTAGTCAAATTCAGATTGGGTTAGAATATGGATTTGTCCCAGATAAAATTAGGTAGATCCTAGGAAAACTTTGGTGAATGTAATGTGTTGAAAAAAGTGAAATTCCATCATAAATGTGATGAATATTGGATGTAGGCTATATTGCACTAAGTAGCTGAACCAGGATACTTCTGGGTGTTACTCCTTCTTCTCTACTTCACTTCTGTTTCTGTTAATCAGGAGACAAAAAAAAAGTGTCTCTCAACTCGATACGAGACAAAAGTAAAAATATCTCCTAAGTTTCTTTGAAAAAGTAAAAAGTAATAATCAACAGAAAAGGAAGCTAAGATTCAACCCCTCTTCTCTTAGCCACTGCTAACCCTCAATTGGTATCAGAGCTTGGTCTCAAAGAGATAAAGCTTTGCAACTTGGAGGAAAGATCCTGATGGCGAACAACAATGGTTCCAATGTGGTGGCCTACACTCAGATAGAAGGGTAATCCAACAATAGATCTCCGTTCTTCGATGGAAAGAACTACAACTATTAGAAGGAGAGAATGAAGATATTTGTTCAGTCAGTAGATTACAAAATTTGGAAGATAATCTTGAATGGTCCCCAAATCCCAACCAAAATAGGAGCAAATGGCATAGTCATTCATAAGACTTTGGCCGAATGGAATGATAAAGATAAGAAGAAAATAGAGCTCAACGCCAAAACTGTCAACATGCTCAACTATTGTATCAGCTTTGAGGAATACCAAAAGGTATTAAGATGCAAAACAACAAAGAAAATCTGGGACAAACTCCAAGTCACCCATGAAGGGACTACCCAAGTCAAGAGAGCCAGAATAGACATACTGAGCAAAGAGTACGAAATGTTCTATATGAAAAGAGGAGAATCTATTGACAAAATATTCGAAATATTCAACGTCATCATCAATGGCTTAGATGCTATGAGGATCACTCACCCTGAGCCTGTGTTTGTGAGGAAAATTCTGAGAAGTCTCACTAAAGTATGGGAAACTAAGGCTGTAGTTATAGCTGAGAGCAGTGGCATTGATCAAATAACATATGATGATCTGAGAGAAAATTTACTTGCTTTTGAAACCACTTACTTGAAAAATGACACAAAGAAAAAAGGAATTGCTCTCAAATCATTCATTGAGTTTCTGGATGATGAATCCAGTGATAATTTATCTGATGATGAGTTTTTTTTTGTTTGCTAAAAAATTCAAGAAAATGATGAAGATTAAAGAAAAATGCAAGGGAGGCAGCTCGAGAAGACCAAAAAGGGACCTAAGCAAGATCATCTGCCACAACTGCAAAGGGGCTGGACACTACAAGTTTGACTGCCCAAAGTTGAAGAAAGAAGAAAAGACCAAGAAAGAAAAGAAAAAGGGGCTCATAGCCTCTTGGGAAGATCTGGAAAACGATTCAGATGAAGAGGAAGAATCTGAGAACAAATCTCAAACCTGTCTCATGGCCGATCAAACTGATGAGGTAACTTTCATTGAACCTTCTACTGAAGACCTTCATCTTATGATCGACCATCTCACTGAGAAACTAAGATGCTTCTTAAATGAAAATCATGAACTTGAATCTCAAAATGACATCCTCAAGGTAGAAAATGCTTTTTTTAAAGATAAATTAAGGGAAGCCGAAACCACTATTGATCTTGTTAAAGAAAACAAGCGGCTAAAGGCTAAACTTAAGGGCTGTGAGAAACAACATTCTATGGTTGCATACTTGAACTGTTTTGAAGAAAATGAAAGGTTGCACAAAGAGGTAAAAAGTTTAAAAGAAGATCTGGCCAACTTTGCACAAAGTTTCAAAAATCTAAATAAACTCCTGACTAGTAAAAAACCCCTTTATGAAAAGCCTGGATTGGGTTTTCATCAAAAATCTAAAAACACTTTTGAAAGATCACCTTTTTCAAATATGACTTCTACTTCAGATGACATAAAGTTTCAAAACCCAACTAATCTTAAAAAATAGCAACCAAAAAGTTTTTGTCATTTGTGCAATCGGGATGGACATTTTCCTATTCAATGTTTTATATGTTGAAAAATGATTGGAGACAAAGTGTACAAAATAGTTGGCAATTACAATGATCTTGGCCAAAGGAGGTGGTTTAACATTCAAGGATCCAAAAATATTTGGATACCTAAGGTCACTTAAGATTTTTGTAGGTGTGCCTAGCATCCAAAAGAAAGGACAACATGTGGTACTTGGACAGTGGATGCTCTAGCCATATGACCGAAAAGTTCACATTCTTCATCAAGCTTGACGAGTATGATGGAGGGTTTTTAACTTTCGGTGATAATTTTAAAGTAAATATAGTGGCCATAGGTAAAGTAAGTAAAAATTTCTCATCTTTTATAAATGATATTTTTCTTGTTGACGAATTGAAACACAACTTACTAAGCATATGTCAATTATATGATCTTGGATATTTGGTTATATTTAGAAAATTGGACTGTTTAATTATTTGTGAAAAATCCAGTGTAGTTTTGTTTGAGGCAAAAAGATGTAACAATGTGTATAGACTAACTCTAGAAGACTTAAAAGATCAAAATGTGACGTGTTTTACCTCAATTGAATCTGAAAAATGGCTTTGGCATAAGAAATTGGGTCATGTTAACATGTACCAAATTTCTAAGCTTGTTAAAAAAAATTTGGTTAGAGGTATTCCTAATATAAAGTTTGACAAGGATATTACTTGTAATGCTTGTTAATTGGGTAAACAAACAAAATCTTCTTTTAAGCCCAAAGATGGAATCTCTACCAAAAGATCATTAGAAAATGTTACATATTGATCTTTTTGGTCCCACTAGAACTCAAAGTTTAGGAGGTAAGCATTATAGCTTGGTGGTGGTTGATGACTACTCTAGATACGGATGGGTTCTTTCTTAGCTCACAAAAATGATGTGCTCTATGCTTTTTCTTCTCTTTGTAAAAAGATTCAAAATGAAAAGGATTTGAAAATTGGCCATATAAGAAGTGATAATGGAAAGGAATTTAAAAATCAAGATTTTGAAAATTCTGTGACGAATTTGAGATTTCTCACAATTTTTCATGTCCTAGAACACCTCAACAAAATGGGGTTGTTGAAAGAAGAAATAGAAGTCTTCAAGAAATGACCAGGGCAATGCTTTGTGAGAATGAAGTTCCAAAATTCTTATGGACTGAGGCTGTTAACACAGCTTGCTATATCTTAAATAGAACCATCATTAGAAAAAGGTTGAAGAAAACCCCTTATGAGCTATGGAAAGGAACCCCTCCAAACCTCAAGTACTTTCATATATTTGGTTGCAAATGTTTTGTGTTAAATAATAAAGACAATCTTGAAAAATTTGACCCAAAATCTTATAAAGGTTTATTTGTTGGATACTCAACTACTAGTAAAGCTTATAGAGTTTACCTCAAAGAACATAGAACTATTGAGAAATCCATACATGTATATTTTATTGATACTAACTTCATACCAAGTGCTGTCTTAGATGATGATGCAGGACATGAAGCTGAAGGAAGTTCACAGGTGAATCAAGAAAATGTCAAATCAGGTCCTTCTATGGAGAATGCCAATTCTGAACCTACTTCCTAAAATGAAGGAGACATTTCTGTTTTGTCTCCTGATGAAACTAGAGAACTCGAAACGATGAATGAAGCTGAACCAAGTCATAGCCAAGCCGAAACCTTATCTCAAAAGCCTAGAGATTGGAAGTTCTTGAAGAACTACCCACACGAGTTCATTATTGGAGATCCATCCTAAGGAGTCACTACTAGATCCTCAAGCAAAAAGGCCGAAACCAACAATGTTGCTTTCTTATCCCAATTAGAACCTCAAAATATGGAACAAGATCTTGAAGATCCCTCTTAGGTGAAGGCCATAGAAGAGGTTAAGCCAATTCGAAAAGAATGAGGTTTGGACTCTTGTACCTTACCCTAATGGTAAGAAGGTAACTGGTACCAAGTGGATTTTCAGAAATAAATTGGGTAAGGATGGTAGTGTGGTTCGTAACAAGGCTAGATTAGTGGCCCAAGGTTATGATCAAGAAGAGGGCATTGACTTTGATGAGTCATTTGCTC
Organism: Arachis hypogaea; assembly: GCF_003086295.3. Taxonomy (NCBI): domain Eukaryota; kingdom Viridiplantae; phylum Streptophyta; class Magnoliopsida; order Fabales; family Fabaceae; genus Arachis; species Arachis hypogaea. The sequence continues at coordinate 28,126,548 of NC_092046.1, forward strand.
TGATGGTAAGAATGGAAGCAATTCGGTTGCTACTTGCTTATGCTGCCCACAAGGGTTTTAAAATGTTTCAAATGGATGTCAAATGTGCCTTTTTGAATGAATTTATTGATAGAGAAGTATTTGTAGTTCAACCCCCCAGTTTTGGAAACAAATATTTTCATAATCATATTTTTAAACTATCCAAGGCTCTTTATGGCCTTAGGCAAGCTCCAAGAGCATGATATGAAAGGTTTAGTGCCTTCTTGTTGCAAAATGATTTTCTAAGGGGTACTACTAATACTACTTTGTTCATTAAAGAATCTAATGATGATTTCTTGCTTGTCCAAGTGTATGTGGATGATATTGTGTTTGTTGGCAAATGAATCCTTATGTAAAGAGTTTGGAAATCTAATGACTAGTGAGTTTGAAATGAGCTTGATGGGAGAACTAACATTCTTTCTTGGACTTCAAATCAAGCAAACTCCTAGTGGTATTTTTATTCACCAAGAAAAACATGCCAAAGAGTTAATAAAGAAATTTGGTTTAGAAAACTCCAAACCAATGGATTCTCCTATGCATCCAAATACAAAACTTGACAAGGATGAAAATTAGAAAGATGTTGATGAAATCCGATATAGAGGTATGATTGGATCATTAATGTATATAACTTCTTCTAGGCCGGACATAGTTCAAAGTGTGGGTGTATGTTCTTGTTTTCAATCTCACCCCAAGGAATCACATCTTTTAGCTGTAAAACGAACCATTAGGTACATAAAAGGCACATCTGACCTTGGTTTATGGTATCCTAAAACTAATGTATTTTGTGTAGTGGGATATTGTGATGCAGATTTTGTGGGAGATCGTGTGGATAGAAGAAGCACCTCTAGGATGTGCTGCTTTATTAGAAAATCCCTAAATATTTGGTCAAGAAAAAAGCAAACCACTGTTGCTTTATCCACGGCTGAAGCAGAATATATTTTAGCCTCCGCTTGTTGTTCACAACTGATTTAGCTTAAAACTCAACTTGCTGATTACAAACTGAAAATTAATAGTATTCCTTACTTTGTGATAACATGAGTGCAATAAATATCTCTAAAAATCATGTGTTACACTCACTAACTAATCACATTGAGGTTAGATATCATTCTATTAGCGAACATGTGCAAAAGGAAACTATTGAAATTTAATTTGTAAAATTGGAAGAACAATTGGTTGATATCTTCACTAAGCCACTATGTGAAGAAAGATTCTGCAAACTAAGAACTGCACTGAGAATAATTGGCAATAATTTTGTGGAGTAATTGTGTTTCTCTTCTCTCTGAGTTTCTTTGTCTTGAAGGTAGCAGAGAGACAAAACTAGGTACGTGTTGAACTCTTCAAATGGACTTAAACATGGCCGAGAAAATTTCTGAACTAGAAATATGATTCAAATAATCCAGCTTGCTATCACCACTTCTAGGCCTATGTAAGACAAATCTTGTTTATATGATATGGTATTATTACTAAAATCATAAAATCTTTTTTAATAAGTTTTTTTTCTTATTTCAAGTATTTTTCTTTCCATTCCATCTCAAGTCATGTTAATTAAAAACTTCTATCATCCTTAATGACTTGTCACTTCATATTTCATTGTTTTAAAATTCAAATTTTTTGAAAACCATTTCAATAAATTCGTTTGCTTTAAAAGTGAAGCTTTTCATTAAGCATTAATGACGGTTTCTCTTTCAAAATAACCCCTCTCTTCTCCACTAACCCTCTTCGACACTATCTCTTCCCCTCAACCTTCCTTCCATCATTCAATATGAGAAAGAAAATAGCAACAAGAAAGAGTACTGGTGCACTCATCCCTTCTCAAAATCCTCCTCAATCCAAATAACCCCAATCTTACACACACATTCTCATACACTCCCATTCCTCTCAACCGAACGAATTCATGGCCAGAAAAATAGTTCTTCTCAAGGGTCCCGCTGCCAAAAAGGGAGCCAAATCATCTCATGGGAAAGGAAAAAAGGGAAAAGGCACCATGTAGGAAGAAGAAGACCATCCACCATCACCTCCTCATTGCTCTACTCCTCACCCTTTCGGATGCTCTGCTCGTCCCTCTAAAAGTCCAAGAAGGTCCACACTTTATGATACTAGAGAGCCTCTACATCTTGACTCTCTTGAGTTCAAACAAAACTATGGTAAACCATCACACCCACACTATGATCCTCATCGTTTTTCCAGTTGCATTGACTATGAGTTTCATAAGCAAGTTCTTTCAAACCGTACTCTATGTTCCTCTTATGTGGTTGATCTTGATGCTCTGTCTGAAAAAGGGGATTGATTTTAAAATAATTTTTATGATTTGAAATAGACTAACATTTTCAAAATTAGAAAGCCTGTCTATCCAAACCTGGTGCGAGAGTTTTATGCAAATTTGCTTTTTCATGAAAGGAAACTCCATTCTTTTGTTAAAAATACTCAGTTTGTTTTGAATGCAATAACCATTGGTGAAGCCCTCAGGTACCAAGACACAGGGGTGAATGTCTATATTTTGGAAAATGGGATAACCATGTTGGCATCTCTTACCAAGAAGCCTTGACCAGAATCTGTGAAAATTTCTCCTCTATGGATGGCACAACTCCCACACAGAAGGCCCTAGGTCCTGTGAGGGCTCTGTTGTATTGCGTCATAACTCATATAATCATGCCTCAAAGCGGATCATATCAAAGGGTAACAGTTTGTGACACTCTTGTGCTTTATGCCATTTTGAACTCGATCCCAATTTCTTTTGCTTATCTCATGATTCGCCATATGTGGGATTGTGTCAAAAGCGATAAAAGAGCTCACTTCTTTATGGAATATTTTTAACCCGTCTGTTTGAATATTTTACTATTGATTTGAGCAATAAGCCCGTTGAGAATAAGATGTCTATTATCAAAGGTGGTGGTGTACCCAAACAGGCTAAAGGCAAAGGTCTCAAGGGTACTAAGGCTTCGGCAATGTATAAAAGTGAGGATGAGAGCCTTTCCTCTCCCTCAGTTGCTGGTACCTCAGATTCACATAAATACTTGATCACTGAGATAGTTAAGGACATTCTTCAAGAATTTGTCTTTATGACTAAACAGATGGTCCGATCGAGTAAGGAACAGCAAAAGATTGCATTACAAAATGAAAAATCATTAATGAAATTTCATGATAGGATCAATGTGTTTTTGATACATCTTGATTCACTTGATGAGGACCAGGTTATGCCAGACAAAGAAGAAGATGCCTTAGATACTGAGGATGAAGATTTTGATGCCTAGTCTTATTCTCTGCTGCCTCTGAATGACTCATATTTTGATGCCTTAGGACTTTGATACATTTCTAGTTACTCTCGAACTTTAATTTAACTTGGGTAACTGTAATAACTTTAACTTTGATACACTCTATTTGGTATGCATGATTTGCTATTTTGGTTGTGTTAATTGTTGTTTATGCTTGCAGGTTTCCATCCTTGATAACAAAAGGGGTAGAAAAGATGAAAATGAATTGAAATAGAAATAGAACATCATACTCTGTTTTGGCTCTAATTTGAACATCATGCTCTGTTTCATGCTCTATTTTGATTCTAATTTGGTTTTGAAATTTATTTTGGTTATGTTTTTTTGGAATATTCTCCCTGTTTTGTTTGATCATGTCTCTACAGAAATAATATGTTTCCCATCATGATTAGTTTTACGTGCTTATAAGTGTTGAAATCTTGCTCTGTTAAAGGGAACTGAAATTTTGGAAAACTTTGCCTTGATCGTTTTAAATCGGGTTACTAATAACCTGATCAAAGGAGCTCATAACTATTGGAATATATCTTGAATATAAACATTATTTCTAGGAATAAATTGTTTCAAATCAGGTTGATCAAAGTACATATTAAGGGGGAACATGGTGATCAAAAGAAAGGGGGAGTATTACGTGAATCATTCATAAAAGAAAAGTTTCCTCTCCTAATCTTTTCAATTCATTTTAATAATGTTTATCATCAAAGGGGAGATTATTGAGTTTGGAAAACTAATATGATGAACAAACATTATAACTGTTGGTTTAACTTATTTGATTTAGTGTGCGCAGGAAAAACAAATCAAACATCTTGGCCCAAGGAACAAATAATCAAGCCCACATACTATGGTCCATAATAACTAAGCCAAGCCCTATCATAAATCCTTGAACCAAATATGAGGAAATAAAGAAATAATCCCAAAATCCTTCAAGTCTCATACGGTTACCTACTCCCATACTCCAAGAAACTTGAAATACAAATTCAATACAACTTAATCCCTCTTGGCTTCCACCGAAAGCCAAATCCTTTATTCTCTCTCATTTCTCCTTCTCTTCGGTTATATTACACATTCAACAAGAAAGAAAGAAGGAAATAGAAAGTGCAAAAGCTATGGAGTGTTGAAGAACAAAAAGCTTGTTTCCAAAACCAAGCAAGAAGAAAGGGCTACAACCAAGTAGCCAGCTTCATTCGGTCAGAGCATATCAAAAGGTATCTTCCCTCATTTGTGCTATGCTAAGGAACCAAGAAGAAATCCAGAAAGCCTCAAGCATAAATCAAACAACCATAGAGAAATCAAAGTCAAATCTGGATAGCAGAAGATCCACAGTTCAAATCAAAACTTGGAGCCAAAGCAAGGCTCCACGGTCAAGATTAAAGGAACTTGAAGAAAAAGGATGAGGGAGAATGGGTAAGTTGCATGTAACAGATTCGAATTTCTATCTTCTTACTAACGAAGCCACTGCAAGCTCTATGAAGGAGAAGAAGACAGTATGAACCTTGAACTAGCTTCAACCTTGGAAACTTCACTCTTCTATAATAAGGGTGAATGGCCAAGGGCTGAAGGCAAGAGAGTAAGAACAAAGCATAGAGTTCGATTCTCATAGCTTCCTAAGCTTGTTGAGTTCTTCTCCTTCATATTGTTCATTTAGTATTTTCTTTTTCTTAGTTTAGTCTGTTTGAGTCTCATTAAAGAAAGGCAAACATGGTGAAGTTTATAAAAAAAAGCTAATGAGAGGTAAAAGATAGTGAGTTATACTTGGAGAAAAAGCCATAAGATGTTTCAGAATTTCTTTGTACATCTTTTTGTTTTGTGTCATGATCCTGTAGGGATTTCCTTACAAGTTGGGTTATCACTTGACTGTTGAAAGCTAGATTGAGGTCTAGTCAAATTCAGATTGGGTTAGAATATGAATTTGTCCCAGATAGGATTAGGTAGATCCTAGGAAAAACTTTGGTGAATGTAATGTGTTGAAAATAGTGAAATTCCATCATAATTGTGATGGAGACTGGATGTAGACTACATTGCACTAAGTAGCTAAACTAGGATACATCTGGGTGTTACTTCTTCTTCTCTACTTCACTTCTATTTCTGTTAATCAGGAGACAAAAAGAAAGTGTCTCTCAACTCAATACGAGACAAAAGTAAAAATATCTCCTAAGTTTCTTTGAAAAAGCAAAAAGTAATACTCAGCAGAAAAGGAGGCTAAGATTCAACCCCCGTCTCTTAGTCACTGATAACTAATGAGCGGATATTTTATACGCTTTTTGGGGATAATTTCATATAGTTTTGAGTATGTTTTAGTTAGTTTTTAGTCTATTTCTACTAGTTTTTAGGAAAAATTCATATTTCTGGACTTTACTATGAGTTGTGTGTCTTTCTGTAATTTCAGATATTTTTCTGGCTGAAATTGAAGGAGCTGAGCAAAAATCTGATTCAGGCTGAAAAAGGACTGCTGATGTTGTTGGATTCTGACCTCCTTGCACTCAAAGTGGATTTTCTGGAGCTACAGAACTCGAAATGGCGTGCTTCCAATTGCATTGGAAATTAGACATCCAGGGCTTTCCAGCAATATATAATAGTCCATACTTTGCACAAGAATAGATGACGTAAACTGGTGTTCAACGCCAGTCCTCTGCCCAATTCTGGCGTCCAGCGCTAGAAAAGGGTCAAAAGCTGGAGTTGAATGCCCAAACTGGCACAAAAACTGGCGTTCAACTCCACAAATGGCCTTTGCACGTGAATTGCTTAAGTCTCAGCCCCAGCACACACCAAGTGGGCCCCAGCACACACCAAGTGGGCCGCAGAAGTGGATCTCTGCATCATCCATCATAGTTTATCCAATTTTTGTAAACCTAGGCCACTAGTTTAGTATTTAAACAACTTTTAGAGACTTATTTTGTATCTCATGATATTTTTAGATCTAAACTTTGTATTCTCTGACGGCATGAGTCTCTAAACCCCATTGTTGGGGGTGAGGAGCTCTGCTGTGTCTCAATGAATTAATGCAAGTATTCCTGTTTTCCATTTAAACACGCTTGTTCCTATCTAAAATGTTCATTCGCGCTTAACTGTGATGAAGGTGATGATCTGTGACATTCATCACCTTTCTCAAACCATGAACGTGTGCCTGACAATCACCTCCGTTCTATATCCGATTGAATGAGTATCTCTTAGATTCCTTAATCAGAATCTCCGTGGTATAAGCTAGAACTGATGGCGGCATTCATGAGAATCCAGAAAGTCTAAACCTTGTCTGTGGTATTCCGAGTAGGATTCAGGGATTGAATGACTGTGACGAGCTTCAAACTCCTGAAGGCTGGGCGTTAGTGACAGACGCAAAAGGATAGTAAATCCTATTCCAACCGGATCGAGAACCAACCGGTGATTAGCCGTGCTGTGACAGAGCGCGTGAGCATAGTTTTCACTGGAAGGATGGAAGGTAGCCATTGACAACGGTGATCCACCAACACACAGCTTGCCATAGGAGGACGTGCGTGCGTGAATCAGAAAACAGAGGAAAGCAGAGATTCAGAAGACAAAGCATCTCCAAAACTCCAACATATTCTCCATTACTGCACAACAAGTAACTTTTAATTTATGCTCTACTGGTTATTCACAATTCAACTGATAAACATAATTGACTTCCTGACTAAGATTTACAAGATAACCATAGATTGCTTCAAACCAACAATCTCCGTGGGATTCGACCCTTACTCACGTAAGGTATTACTTGGACGACCCAGTGCACTTGCTGGTCATGTGTGCGAAATTGTAAGAGAGTAACAATTTTGTGCACCAAGTTTTTGGCGCTGTTGCCGGGGATTGTTCGTGTTTGGACAACTAACGGTTTATTTTGTTGCTTAGATTAGGAAAAATTTTCTCTTTTTGGTTTAGAGTCTTTTATTATTTATCCCTTGTTAAAACACTTTAAATTTATAGCTCAGTTAATTAGAACGTGGTGTCTATGTTCATGGTAATTGGCTATCATATTTTTTAAAAACCTTTTTCAAAAATAATTTTTCTGTTAAATCCTGTGCCAAACTTTAAGTTTGGTGTTTTCTTGTTGATTTCCCTTTGGTTTTCGAAAATTTTGGTTTGGTTTTCTAAAAATTTTAAGTTTGGTGTTCTTTCTTCATGTTCTTGTGTTCTTGTGAGTCTTCAAAGTGTTCTTGAGTTTTCCTTGTGCCTTGATCTTAAAATTTTTAAGTTTGGTGTTCCTTGGTGTTTTCCCTCCAAAATTTTCAAAAACAAGGAGCATTAGATCTAAAAATTTTAAATCTTGTACTATCTTATTGTTTTTCTCTCTCCTCACTAAATTCAAAAATATCTTTTCAAAATATCTCTTCTAACTTCCTAACTTCTTATCTTTTCAAAATTTGTTTCAACTAACCAACTAACTTTTTGTTTGTTTCTTAACTTTTTCAAAACTACCTAACTAACTCTCTCTCTCTAATTTTCGAAAATATCTTCCCTCTTTTTCAAAAATTTCTTTTTTTTAACTAATTAATTTTTATTTTCTTTTACGAAAAAAAAAATCTTAATTTCAAAATTCAAATTTTTTTTTAGTTATTTTATTTTATCTAAGTATCTACTTCTTATAAAATAAAATAAATAAAAAGATAAATCAGTCCAAGTTATATCCATATATCCATCATGGACATAAGTGGAATTGAACAGTCCAGGAGGACTCTGGGGTCATATTCTAACCCCTCTACTGCTTCATATGGGAGTAGCATATGCATACCCTCCATTGGAGTTAGTAGCTTTGAGTTGAATCCTCAGCTCATTATCATGGTGCAGCAAAGTTGCCAGTATTCCGGTCTTCCACAGGAAGAACCTACAGAGTTTCTGGCACAATTTTTACAAATTGTTGACACAGTACATGATAAGAAAATAGATCAGGATGTCTACAGACTATTACTGTTCCCATTTGCTGTAAAAGATCAAGCTAAGAGGTGGTTAAATAACCAACCTAAGGCCAGCATAAGAACATGGAAACAGCTGACAAAAAAATTCCTGAATCAGTATTTTCCTCCAAAAAGGATGACACAGCTAAGGCTGGACATCCAAGGCTTTAAACAAGGAGATAATGAATCTCTTTATGATGCCTGGGAGAGATACAGAGAGATGCTACGAAAATGCCCCTCTGAAAATTTTCAGAGTGGGTTCAGTTAGACATCTTCTACTATGGGCTTGCAGAAGGAGCTCAGATGTCTCTAGATTACTCAGCTGGTGGATCTATCCATATGAGAAAGACAATTGAAGAGGCTCAAGAGCTCATTGATACAGTCGCCAGGAATCAGCATCTGTATCTAAGTAGCAACCCTTCCATGAATGAAGAGGTTAAAACAGTAACTGCTGAATTCAGTACTGTGAAACAAGCTGCTGAATTCAATCAGCAATTGGATTTTCTAACAAAGCAGCTAGCTGAATTCAAGGACAGGCTACAGGAGACAAGGATAGCTAATATACATATGGACGAACAGTTTAAGCAAACAAAGCAGCAGCTATCAAGGCAAATAGCAGAAGAATGCCAAGCAGTTCAATTAAGAAGTGGGAAAACACTAAATACCCCACCTCAAGGCATCAAAAATTCAAGAAATGAGCGACCCACCAAAGATTCACCTGAGGACAGTAAGAGCCCAGGGAAAAATAATTCTGGCACTAAAACGCCAGAAAATGGGTGGAAGGCTGGCGCTGAACGCCCAGACCATGCCCAAAACTGGCGTTCAGCGCCAGAAACAAGGCAAGATTGGCGTTCAACGCCAGAAATGGGGCAGAATCCAGCATTGAACGCCCAACATGGGCACATTTCTGGCGTTCAGGCGCCAGGAACAGACAGTGAGCTGGCGTCTAACGTCACTCCAGCTTCTGACTCTGGCACTCAATTGCCAGTGAGGGATCAGACACACACAAGTGCTGATAGCAACCCCTCTAAAAAGGCTTCTTTAACCACTAAGGTTGAAGAATATAAAGCCAAGATACCTTATCCTCAAAAACTCTGGAAAGAGGAGCAGGATAAGCAATTTGCTCGCTTTGCAGATTATCTAAGGACTCTTGAAATAAAGATTCCATTTGCAGAGGCACTTGAGCAAATACCTTCTTATGCCAAGTTCATGAAAGAGATCTTGAGTCATAAAAAAGAGTGGAGAGAAACAGAAAGAGTTCTCCTCACTGAAGAATGCAGTGCAGTCATTCTGAAAAGCTTTCCTGAAAAGCTTAAAGACCCTGGGAGTTTTCTGATACCATGCATATTAGAAGGTGATTGTACCAAGACAGCTTTATGCGATCTTGGGGCAAGCATCAACCTGATACCTGCATCCACTATCAGGAAGCTTGGCTTAACTGAAGAAGTTAAACCAACCCTGATATGTCTCCAACTTGCTGATGGTTCCACTAAATACCCATCAGGCGTGATTGAGGACATGATTGTCAGAGTTGGGCCATTCGCCTTTCCTACTGACTTTGTTGTGCTGGAAATGGAGGAGCACAAGAGTGCTACTCTCATTCTAGGAAGGCCCTTCCTAGCAACTGGACGATCCCTCATTGATGTCCAACAGGGGGAAATAACCCTGAGAGTCAATGATGATGAGTTCAAGTTGAACGCTGTCAAAGCCATGCAGCATCCAGACACATCAACAGACTGCATGAAAGTTGATCTCATTGACTCTTTGGTAGAAGAGATCAACATGGCTGAGAGTCTCGAATCAGAGTTAGAAGACATCTTTAAGGATGTTCAGCCTGATTTGGAGGATTCAGGGGACATGAAAGAGCCTCTGAACTTTCTTCTGAAAGAGGAAAAACCCCCTAAAACCGAGCTCAAGCCACTACCACCATCCTTGAAATATGCATTTCTGGGAGAAGGTGACACTTTTCCAGTGATCATAAGCTCTGCTTTAAATTCACAGGAAGAGGAAGCACTTATTCAAGTGCTAAGGACACACAAGACAGCTCTTGGGTGGTCCATAGGTGACCTTAAGGGCATAAGCCCAGCTAGATGCATGCACAAAATCCTATTGGAGGATAATGCCAAACCAGTGGTTCAACCACAGAGGCGGCTAAATCCAGCCATGAAGGAAGTGGTGCAGAAAGAGGTCACCAAATTACTAGAGTCTGGGATTATTTATCCCATTTCTGATAGCCCCTGGGTGAGCCCTGTTCAAGTCGTCCCAAAAAAGGGAGGCATGACAGTGATTCATAATGAAAAAAATGAACTGATTCCCACAAGAACAGTTACAGGGTGGCGCATGTGTATTGACTACAGAAGGCTCAATACAGCCACCAGAAAGGATCATTTTCCTTTACCATTCATAGACCAGATGCTAGAAAGACTAGCAGGTCATGATTATTACTGCTTTTTGGATGGCTACTCAGGCTATAACCAGATTGCAGTAGATCCCCAGGATCAAGAGAAAACAACATTCACATGTCCATCCGGAGTTTTTGCTTATAGAAGGATGCCATTTGGGCTATGTAATGCGCCTGCAACCTTCCAGAGATGCATGCTCTCTATTTTCTCTGACATGGTGGAAAATTTTCTGGAAGTCTTCATGGATGACTTCTCAGTATATGGAGACTCATTCAGCTCCTGTCTTGATCACCTGAAACTTGTTCTGAAAAGATGCCAAGAAACCAACCTAGTTTTAAACTGGAAAAAGTGTCACTTCATGGTGACTGAAGGAATTGTTCTTGGGCATAAAATCTCAAACAAGGGAATAGAGGTGGATCAAGCAAAAATAGAGGTAATTGAAAAATTACCACCACCTGCTAATGTTAAGGCAATCAGAAGCTTTCTGGGGCATGCAGGATTCTATAGGAGGTTTATAAAGGATTTTTCAAAAATCGCAAAACCTCTAAGAAATCTGCTAGCTGCTGACACGCCATTTGTGTTTGACACAGCATGCCTGCAGGCGTTTAAAACGCTGAAAGCTAAGCTGGTCACAGCACCAGTCATTTCTGCACCAGACTGGACATTGCCATTTGAGTTAATGTGTGATGCCAGTGATCATGCCATTGGTGCAGTATTGGGACAGAGGCATGACAAGCTTCTGCATGTCATTTATTATGCCAGTCGCGTTCTAAATGATGCCCAGAAAAATTACACAACCACAGAAAAAGAACTACTTGCAGTGGTTTACGCCATTGACAAGTTCAGATCCTACTTAGTGGGATCAAAGGTGATTGTGTACACTGACCATGCTGCTCTTAAATATCTACTCACAAAGCAAGATTCAAAACCCAGGCTCATCAGATGGGTATTGCTTCTGCAAGAGTTTGATATAGAAATAAGAGACAGAAAAGGGACAGAGAACCAAGTGGCTGATCATCTGTCCCGGATAGAGCCAGTGGAAGGGACGTCCCTCCCCTTTCTTGAGATCTCTGAGACGTTCCCTGATGAGCATCTATTTGCCATTCAGGAAGCACCATGGTTTGTCGATATTGCAAACTATAAAGCTGCACGGTTCATACCCAAGGAGTACAATAGAATACAAAAGAAGAAATTAGTCACTGATGCAAAGTACTACTTGTGGGATGAACCCTATCTCTTTAAGAGATGTGCAGACGGAATTATCCGCAGGTGTGTCCCCAGAGAGGAAGCACAGAGAATCCTATGGCATTGCCACGGATCTCAATATGGAGGCCATTTCGGAGGTGAGCGAACAGCCACCAAGGTTCTCTAATGTGGCTTCTATTGGCCCACACTCTATAAAGATTCCCGAGAGTTTGTACGTAATTGTGACAGCTGCCAAAGAGCTGGTAATCTGCCACATGGTTACGCCATGCCTCAACAAGGAATCTTGGAAATTGAGTTGTTTGACGTATGGGGAATTGACTTCATGGGACCTTTTCCACCATCATATTCAAACACTTATATTCTGGTGGCAGTTGACTATGTATCAAAATGGGTTGAGGCTATTGCCACACCCACCAATGATACTAAAACAGTGCTGAAGTTCCTCCAGAAACATATCTTTAGCAGGTTTGGTGTCCCTGGAGTGTTAATCAGTGATGGGGGCATTCACTTCTGCAATAAACAGCTTTACTCTGCCATGGTTCGGTATGGAATTTGCCACAAAGTGGCCACGCCATATCATCCACAAACCAATGGGCAAGCTGAAGTCTCTAACAGAGAATTAAAGAGAATCCTGGAACGGACAGTAAATACCCGTAGAAAGGATTGGGCAAGGAGCTTGGATGATGCTCTGTGGGCTTACAGAACAGCATTCAAGACCCCTATAGGGACCTCTCCATACCAACTCGTGTATGGTAAGGCATGCCACTTGCCCGTGGAACTGGAACATAAGGCCTACTGGGCAACCAGATTCCTAAACTTTGATGCCAAATTAGCAGGAGAAAAACGATTGCTCCAGCTAAATGAGCTAGAGGAATTCAGATTCACAGCTTTCGAAAATGCCAAGCTTTATAAAGAAAAATAAAAAAAATGGCATGACAGAAAGCTGTCATCTAGAATCTTTGAGCCAGGACAGAAGGTCCTGTTGTTTAACTCTAGACTCAGGCTATTCCCCGGGAAACTGAAATCCCGGTGGAGGGGACCATACGTGATTACAAGTGTGTCACCATATGGTTATGTGGAGCTTCAAGATATTGATTCTGATAAGAATTTCATTGTCAACGGACAGAGAATCAAGCATTATCTTGAAGGCAACATTGAGCAAGAATGCTCAAGGCTGAAGCTAGATTAAAAGCTCAGCAAGGTCCAGCTAAAGACAATAAAGAAGCGCTTGCTGGGAGGCAACCCAGCCATGGGGCATCAATCCTCTACGCATTTTTGCCCTATTTTTATTTTTTTTTTATTTGTTTATATAAAGTTCACTGACACTAAGGTAAATAATCATTTACAGAAGACCTCGGCACACAAAACAGAGAAAAAGAGCTCAATGGCAAGAAAACGCCAGAAAAGGGGCATTTTGGGCGTTCAGCGCCCAAAATGGGCATCCACTGGGCGCTGAACGCCAGTAAGGGCAGCAATTTGGGCGTTCAATGCCAGAAATGGCCACCCACTGGGCGTTGAACGCCAGGAATGGCAGCAAATGGGCGCTGAACGCCCAGGAGATCAGCATTTGGGCGCTGAACGCCCAAAACAAGCAGTGTTTGGGCGTTCAAACGCTAGGAAGACAGGGAAGAGCCAAATCCATTTATCCTACACGTATTTCCATTCTAATTTCAAATTTTATGCTTCAATGCATGATTTTTACATGAACATATCAAGAACCCTGATTTCTAAAATCCTTAATTTCTAAAAATCCATCTTTCCAAATTCAATCCAACTCTTTTCAAAATCTTTTCTGAAAACAAATCTATCTTTTTCACTCAAAAATCTTTTCAACTAATCCATATCTTTTTCAAATCTTCATATTATCTTTTTCAAAATCCAAATTTATCTTTTTCAGAAATCTATCCTATCTTTTCAAAATTACACTATATCTTCTATCTTATCTTTTTCAACTCAATCTTTTTATCTTATCTTTTCCAATCTTTCGAAAACCCACCCCCCACCCCTTTATAATTGGGTTCGGCCTCCCCCCTCCTCCATCAACAAGTGCACCTCGATCTCCTTCTATCCCTCTCCTTTCTTTTCTTTTGCTTGAGGACAAGCAAACGTCTAAGTTTGGTGTGTTTTTCCGAGATCACTAAGATCATGGCTCCCAAAGGAAAACAATCCAATCCAAGAGGCAAGAAAGAGAGTGTTCCAAAACCACTTTGGAATCAAGGGAAGTTCTTATCTAAAGAACATTCAGACCATTATCTTAAAGTAATGGGTCTGAGATCAGTGATTCCGGAAGTTAGATTCGATCTGAAAGAAGACGAATATCCGGAGATCCAGGAGCAAATTCGAATCAGGAACTGGGAAGTCCTAGCTAATCCTGAAACGAAAGTAGGAAGGAACATTTTCCAGGAGTTCTATGCTAATATGTGGCAGACTGACAAGTAAAGACTATCTGGAACAGCCTGCTACGAATTTCAGACCATGGTCAGGGGAAAGATTGTTCATACCACCCCTGACAAGATCAGAGAGATATTAAAGCTACCTCAGCTAAAGGATGATCCAGACTCCTTCAACAGGAGGATGATGAGAGTAGACATTGGCCTGGATAAGATCCTAGAGGACATATGTATCCCTAGAGCCAGGTGGACCACCAACACAAAGGGCGTCCCAAATCAACTCAAGAGAGAGGATCTCAAACCAGTTGCCAGAGGATGGCTGGACTTCATTGGGCGTTCTCTGTTGCCCACTAGCAACCGTTCTGAAGTCACAGTTAAAAGAGCAGTGATGATTCATTGCATCATGATGGGAAAGGAAGTGGAGGTTCATCAGCTGATTTCAACTGAGCTCTATAAGATTGCTAACAAAAATTCAAAAGAGGCCAGGTTGGCTTATCCAAGCGTGATTTCTCTGCTCTGCAAGGACGCTGGAGTCAAGATGGGAATAACTGAATATATCCTAATTGAAAAGTCAATCACCAAAGCATCAATGGAGAGACAACAAGCACAGGAGGATCTTATCAAGAAGAGAGCACAGGAATTCCTCCCAGAGATTCCTCAAGCAGAATATTGGGAATATCTTGAGACATCTGTCACCAAGATACAGGAAGCTATGGAGCAAATAATAAAACAACAGAAGGAACACAGTCAAATGCTGACCCATATGTTTAAAGAACAAGAGGAGCAGGGACGTGACTTAAGGGAACTGAAGCGCCAAAAGTCCTCTGTAATACCAAGCCTCCCAAGGATCAGAGGAACCCCCATACCCCCAGAATAAAGGTTGTTAATTTCCAATTTCTGCCTTAACTCTGTGACAGTGTCCTTATAAAAAGTTTACCTTAGAAGTCATAGAATAGTAATTAGTATCTATTTGATTCTATCTCCAATTAAGCTATAGTTTATTTTTCTCATCATCATTAAACATGAATAAAATAGTAGATCTTTTGAATAAGAAGCAATAAAATTAAGAGTTTAATAAAAGAAATTCTAATTGGTTAAAAGTGGTGGCAATGCTTTCTGTCTTCTGAATGAATGCTTGAACAGCGCATATGTCTTTTGAATTTGTTGTTTAAGACTGTTAAATATGTTGGCTCTTGAAAGAATGATGAACATGAGACATGTTATTGATAATCTGAAAAATCATAAAAAATGATTCTTGAAGCAAGAAAAAGCAGCAAAGAACAAAGCTTGCAGAAAAAAAAAAAGCAAGCAGAAAAAGCCAAAAGCTCTTAAAACCAAAAGGCAAGGGCAAATAAAAAGGATCCCAAGGCTTTGAGCATCAGTGGATAGGAGGGCCTAAAGGACTAAAATCCTGGTCTAAGCGGCTAAACCAAGTTGTCCCTAACCATGTGCTTGTGGCGTGCAGGTGTCAAGTGAAAACTTGAGACTGAGCGGTTAAAGTCAAGGTCCAAAGCAAAAAGAAGAGTGTGCTTAAGAACTCTGGACACCTCTAATTGGGGACTTTAGCAAAGCTGAGTCACAATCTGAAAAGGTTCACCCAGTTATGTGTCTGTGGCATTTATGTATCCGGTAGTAATACTGGAAAACAAAGTGCTTAGGGCCACGGCCAAGACTCATAAAGAAGCTGTGTTCAAGAATCATCACACTGAACTAAGAGAATCAATAACACTATCTGAATTCTGAGTTCCTATAGATGCCAATCACTCTGAGCTTCAATGGATAAAGTGAGATGCCAAAACTGTTCAGAAGCAAAAAGCTACTAGTCCCGCTCATCTAATTAGGATCTGAGCTTCAATCAAAAACTCTGAGATATTATTGCTTCTCAACCTATTAGTCTTCTATTTTATTTGTCTAGCTGCTTGAGGACAAGCAACAGTTTAAGTTTGGTGTTGTGATGAGCGGATATTTTATACGCTTTTTGGGGATAATTTCATATAGTTTTGAGTATGTTTTAGTTAGTTTTTAGTCTATTTCTACTAGTTTTTAGGAAAAATTCATATTTCTGGACTTTACTATGAGTTGTGTGTCTTTCTGTAATTTCAGGTATTTTTCTGGCTGAAATTGAAGGAGCTGAGCAAAAATCTGATTCAGGCTGAAAAAGGACTGCTGATGCTGTTGGATTCTGACCTCCTTGCACTCAAAGTGGATTTTCTGGAGCTACAGAACTCGAAATGGCGTGCTTCCAATTGCATTGGAAAGTAGACATCCAGGGATTTCCAGCAATATATAATAGTCCATACTTTGCACAAGAATAGACGATGTAAACTGGCGTTCAACTCCAGTCCTCTGCCCAATTCTGGCGTCCAGCGCCAGAAAAGGGTCAAAAGCTGGAGTTGAACGCCCAAACTGGCACAAAAACTGGCGTTCAACTCCACAAATGGCCTCTGCACGTGAATTGCTTAAGTCTCAGCCCCAGCACACACCAAGTGGGCCCCAGCACACACCAAGTGGGCCCCAGAAGTGGATCTCTGCATCATCCATCATAGTTTATCCAATTTTTGTAAACCTAGGCCACTAGTTTAGTATTTAAACAACTTTTAGAGACTTATTTTGTATCTCATGACATTTTTAGATCTAAACTTTGTATTCTCTGACGGCATGAGTCTCTAAACCCCATTGTTGTGGGTGAGGAGCTCTGCTGTGTCTCAATGAATTAATGCAAGTATTCCTGTTTTCCATTCAAACACGCTTGTTCCTATCTAAGATGTTCATTCGCGCTTAACTGTGATGAAGGTGATGATCTGTGACATTCATCACCTTCCTCAAACCATGAACGTGTGCCTGACAATCACCTCCGTTCTATATCCGATTGAATGAGTATCTCTTAGATTCCTTAATCAGAATCTCCGTGGTATAAGCTAGAACTGATGGCGGCATTCATGAGAATCCGAAAAGTCTAAACATTGTCTGTGGTATTCCGAGTAGGATTCAGGGATTGAATGACTATGACGAGCTTCAAACTCCTGAAGGCTGGGCGTTAGTGACAGACGTAAAAGGATAGTAAATCCTATTCCAACCGGATCGAGAACCAACCGGTGATTAGCCGTGCTGTGACAGAGCGCGTGAGCGTAGTTTTCACTGGAAGGATGGAAGGTAGCCATTGACAACGGTGATCCACCAACACACAGCTTGCCATAGGAGGACGTGCGTGCGTGAATCAGAAGACAGAGGAAAGCAGAGATTCAGAAGACAAAGCATCTCCAAAACTCCAACATATTCTCCATTACTGCACAACAAGTAACTTTTAATTTATGCTCTACTGGTTATTCACAATTCAACTGATAAACATAATTGACTTCCTGACTAAGATTTACAAGATAACCATAGATTGCTTCAAACCAACAATCTCCGTGGGATTTGACCCTTACTCACGTAAGGTATTACTTGGACGACCCAGTGCACTTGCTGGTCATGTGTGCGAAATTGTAAGAGAGTAACAATTTTGTGCACCAATAACCATCATAATGAAATGTTTGGAGTTGGGATATTGTTTGTGTATTCAAGAGTTTTTTGGTAAAAAATAAGCAAGAATATGAAGCTTCTTCATAAGAAAAACACAAGTACAATAAAATCGTAGCCTAAGGAACAAAAGCTTTCCCAAAGGGAAGAAAGTTGGAGCCTAAAACACATACGCCCAGCGTACATGTCCACCCATCTGGCATACAAGTTCTGAGTCGTGACCTCTTCATACTCAAGCAATGATAACTTGAGCTACAAAGATCCAAATGAAGCGGTTTTAGTTGCATCAGAACGCTAACATCTAGAGTTTTAGAATGATATGCATATATTTATAGTGGGTATTTGGTTTGAGCCATGCACCACCATCATCTTTGGGACACAAAAAATAGTGCCCTAGAAAACTCAAAATGCATGGCCGGCGGACAACACCAATACCCGACAGCTAGCTTCCACACCTGGCGGCCTTTCTACATGCCCGACAGCCTCCCCCTTCAGCTCTAGCATGTCTGGTGGCTAGCTTCCACGCCCGGCAGATCCCGTTATCTCCTTTCATCCGTTGGGCATCCTCAAAATACTCCATACGCACGCCCGACATGTATCCTCCCTGGAATGTGATTTTTGGGCTTTTTACCCAATTTTCTCTAATGTAAGCCTGACTTAAAGATAATTACAACTCTCATGAAGTAACAATTAAGGCTCAAATCCAGACATTTAGTTCCCCCTCTTAGATTCTTTTCATTGTTCTCTTTCATTTTCCATAGGTAACTAATCCTCTGTTAAAGGGTTAGAAGCTCTGTTTATATTTTCTATGGGTTGTTAATCTATGTCTATTTTATTTTGAAGTCTTACATTGATCCATTTTATTATTAAGTTATTCGTTCTTTATTCGGAATTAGTATCATCGGAAGGTATGCTAATCCCATTTGAATTCTTTTATTATAATTGAAAATTAAACTTTGATATTTGAATTATAGCTTGAAAACTCTTTTATTATAGTGGTTCAATTAATGTGTGACACATACATGATTTTCAATCACTCTAATTTTGAATAAGTGACATATAATTCAGATTAGAACATCTTTTGAAAATTGTGTTTTTCTTCTAAGATTGAACTAGACAGGACTAGCTTGAATACGTGACATATAATTTGTCTTAAGGACTACCTTTAAATCTTATTTGAATCTAAATCAGTTTTTATGCTTAACCTCTTTGATTAATTAATTGACGACGAATTAATTATTGATAAACTGAGGAACCAAGAAAATGAAAATCAGTTACTAAAGTTTTATCATGAAAGATCATTGCATACTTCAAGATAAGCATACAGGGTTTGATTCATCTAAGTGCATAAACTTCTTCGAAACCCTTGACTCTCACCATTATTGTCTTCTCTCAAATGAACATTCAAGTTCTTTCTCCATAAGCATTCAAGCATCCAAGCATTCAAGCTCTAAATTTCTCAGCAAGACTCAATCTTGCCCTCTTCAATCCAGATTCTTTTAATCTATTTAGGTATTTAATATGATATTTGCTTGTTCAATCCTTTAATCCTCGTAGGAACAATATCCACTCATCGTGATATTACTTGAGTGATCCAGTGCACTTGCCAATATCCGTGAGCTTTAATTTGCTCATTAAGTTTTTGGTACCATTGTCGGATATTAATTGAGATTGACAACATACGTCTTGATGGTAATCAGTGGCTAAGAGAAGGGGGGGTTGAATCTTAGCCCCTTTTTCGCGGAGTAATACTTGTTGCCTTATAGAATGCTCCAGGAGATTTTTCTGCATTTTGTCTCATAACCTGACACGAGATATTTTCTTTTTGTCTCGTACCCAGTCAGGAGATATATTTCAATAATGTCTTCTTAGCAACAGAAACTAAAATGGAGTAGAAGAGAAAGAGAGAATCACACCAAGAAGTATCCTGGTTCAGCTGCTAAGTGCAATGCAGCCTACGTCTAGTCTCCATCACAACAATGATGGAATTTCACTATAATCAAACAGATTACAGACTCCAATTCTTCTCTAGGAACTACCCTTCCTATCCGGGACAAGTCTAGAATCTATCCCCAATCCTGAACTTGACTTGGTCACCTACCAAGCTTTCAACTTCTAAGTGCTAACCCAACTTGCAAAGGGATTCCCACAGAATCATGATACATAACACATAGATGTACAAAAGACCTCTAAGAAACCTATGGCTTTTTCTTTAATTTTGTACCCTCTGCCTTTTACCTTTCACTGGCTTTTTCTTACAAACCTCTCACTATTTTCCTTTTACACCATGAGACTCAGACAGACAAAACCAAAGAAAAGAAATACAAAATGAAACACATTGAAGGAGAAAAACTTCTGTTAGCTTAGGTAGCTATGAGAACTCTGTGCTTTCTCTCCTTGCCTCAAGCCTTGACCGTTCGCCCTTATTATAGAAGGGAAAGCTTCCAAGGTTGAAATAGTTCAACTGAGCCAACTTCTTCTTCTTCTTCAACACCAAAACCGGTTCAGACAGAGAGAAGAGAGAGTGAACCGAAAGCAAAATCAACATGCAATTACCTCTCTCTCATCCCTTCTCATCAAGCTTCATCAATCTGAGCTTTCCATCTTGACTTGGTCCCCAAGAAGGATTTCTGACCCTTGATGAATCCTTGATCCTTGACAGCTCCATCTGTTCCATTTTTGCTTCTTCCTCCACGTAGCTACAATAGCTACCTTCTGTGATGGATGAACAAAAAGTAGAAACGAGCTTCACCTAAGAGATCTTCTTCTCTGACCGAATTGGATTTCTACCAAATTTAGGCATGGTGATCTTGAAGCTTCTTCTCCACTTCTTACCCTTGGTGGAAAAGATCTCAGCCACGCCATACCTGATGGTGTTTTTGTGGAAAAACGAATTTCCAAAACACCTAAAACTCACCGGCAAGTATACCGGGTCGCATCAAGTAGTAAAACTCACGTGAGTGAGGTCGATCCCACAGGGATTGATGGATCAAGCAACTTTAGTGGGTGATTAGTTTAGTCAAGCTAACATTGAAGTGAATTGTATGAAATTGTAGCCAACAGAAAGTAAATGACAATGAATTTAAAGTTGCAGAGTGTGAATTGGCAAGTAACTTAAAAAGCAAGAAATGTAAATTGCAAGAATCTTAAATTGCAAAAAAAGTAAATTGCATGAAAAGTAGAGGGTAGGGTGCAGGGAATTTAAAGAAAGCAATAGATCAAGCAACTGGAAATCTAAATTGTAGGAAAGTGTAAAAGGAACTGGGTGCTGGGAGCAATGTAAACAGAGAAGCAAAATTTCAGTGAATAAGAACTTAGAGCACTTGCAAGAAATGTAAATTGGAAGCAATGCAACAGAAAGTAAAAATGCTTGAAAGATTAAAAACAGAAAATGACTGATGCTAAATTTTAGCAATTAAAAGGATGTTGAAGATCTCAGGGGTGGAGGAGACTAGAAAACAAGTCTAGATATCAAGTCCTTCCTTGATCCAACAGCAGACAGATTGAAGAAGAAATGAAGATGAAAGCAGTAAGAGAACTTTGATTCAAATTGCAATTCACTGAAATTATGCAGCAAGGCAAACAAAGGGAAATCTCAGAGGGAGAATGAAACAGAACACCTTCAATTCTCCACCCAAGATTCAAAAACAAAGAAAAGAAAACTAAAGAGAGAGAGCTCTCTAATGCTAATGCTCCCTAGTGGAGCCTACCTGCCTTGTGAAATGAAACTAATGCCTTTATATAGGCTTTTACAAAATGAAAATGAAAATGAAATTAACGACAAATTACAATTAAATGAAATTCCTATTTTATCTATCTCTTGTGCCTTTGAGTGATGATAATGGTCTTTGCTTGCTTTGGATTTGGGTTGAAGATGGCCTCTGTTGGTTGCTCTTGGTGTTGGAAAGAAATCCACTTGTGAATCGGGCCATGAACCATTTAAGCTTGAGTCAAAGTTTGAGGCAAACTTTGACTCAAACTTTTTTTAGCAGATTGCCCCTTTGTGCTGCCATCCACGTTTGGCTCAAAGTTTGAGGAAAAACTTGAGCTCAAACGTGGCTCCTCCCTTGCATCTTTTTTGGCCAACGTTTGGCCCAACGTTTGAGGCAAACGTTGGCGCAAACATGGCTCAATTAAACCTTCAATCTGGGACTCTTCTTCATGCTAAAATGGCGCCAACGTTTGACCTCAAGTTTGAGGCAAACGTTGGCGCAAGCTTTTTGGCCTCCTGGGTGAAATTTTTCAAGCCAACGTTTGACCTCAAGTTTGAGGCAAACGTTGGCGCAAGCTTTTTGCTTCCCTGGGTGAAAATTTTCAAGCCAACGTTTGACCATGTTCATTCATTTATTCATTGGCAATTAAAAATCATGCATGCATTAATTAATTAATAAAGCCAAGTGCATTAACGTTGAAAGGGCTTGATATGTTCTTTAGCCAATTGGCTTTAATATTGCATGCTTTTATTGGCTTTATTAATTAATGCCAATGTATTAATGTAGCATTCATTCTTTAATGATCAAATGCTTTATACATGCATTAATTTTTATTAGCAATGCTAATTAATGAACTTGAACGTCATTCATGTAATGCCATGGCTTCATGGTAATGGACCACGCTTTTAAAAGCGTGGCCTAAGGTTCCAAAGCGTGCCTCAACTCCAAAATGTGCCCAAAATGCCTCTTTCCTTCTTTTTAGCTTATTTTGTGCTCTTTTGCTTCTTTTTCTTCTTATTTCCTAAAAAATTTATAAAATCAAAAGATCAAGGAAATATACTATTTAAGCACAAAAGAATGCAATAATTAAGCACTAATTATAAATTTCTTGTATGAAAAAGCATAGAAAAACATGACATGGTGACATGTCATCACAACACCAAACTTAAACCTTGCTTGTCCCCAAGCAAGAAAAGAATCATGCAATAAAAATTGACAATCCAAGGTAAGAAGAATAGCAACTTAATGTTCATGGTAAGCTAGTTTTCAATGTAAACTACAATCACAAAAGAAATGTAAATGATTGATGCTTCTATCTAGCTCAATTTATGAAATCTTTTTCTTATAATTTTTCCTTGAAACAAGCTTTTGATTTTCTTGTTAGCTTCTCCTTTTGGGTGCTTTGCCCCATGAGTTGATAACAAAGCTACGACTTCTAAATGCTTTGTTTTCAAGTATTACCACTTGATACATAAGCACCACAAGCATTTAATTAGAGGACTTCATTAAGCTCATTTGTTTCTTTTCTTAACTCTCTAATCATTGATGCTTAGAGCCTTGAGCCTTGAGGGAGTGCTTTTGCACTTTGAGCCTAACCTTGACTTCTAAGTGTTTTGTTTTCAAGCATTTGGCTTAATACATAAACACCACAAGCACTTAACAATTGAATTGTCATTGGTACTCAGAGCCTTCAGCTTTCTCATTCTTTCCCTTTTTCTTTTCTTGCTTTAATTTGTAATTGCTTTTTCAAGATTTTCATGATTTCAAAAGATTTCACAAAATGTCCTAGATGAAAACTTCAATTAAATAAAATCTAATGCAATTGAGCAACAATTAACCATACTAGCCTTCCAATACTTGTATGCACATGCTAAGTTCTTCTTTAATGCCTTGTTTGTTTATGATCATGATACTTTACTGCTTTGAACTTTACAAAACTCAAGTTGATAGTCATAATGGCATGGCAACATGTTACAAATCAAGATGCAGGCTATGCTTATCCATACCATACATGTAAACAGAGAATATAAAGACAATCATGCATTTTAAGTGCTGGAAACAAATGAGGAGAAAAGGAACTCTACAACCTTGTGGTTCATCTTCATTATTGTTGTCCTTTTTCCTCTATTCTTCCTCCTTCCCTTGCCAAACTCAGAATGCTTGCTCATCCTCAAGCAACAATTAGAACAATGGCTATGGGGCTAAGATGGATCATGAATGTCTTATACAATGAAAAGTTAGTAGTACATGTGTTCTAAGCAAGCAAAATTAAAGATAATAATCAAGGCACAAGAGACAGAGACATTGTGATTACAAACTTAAGAAGGTGAGCATAATACTTTGCATAAAGAATAAGTGGCACACCAAACTTAGTGTGACACTTTCACTTGGAATTAATGCAAGTATCTTGTAAGAATTGGAATAAAATTTTATTGCATAGCAACACCAAACTTAGAATGCAATCATATGTCAATTTATTTGAATTAAAACTAAGCAAATGAAATTGTTATTTGTTAAGTACAATCACCAAGTCAAGAATCTGTCATGAATTAAGCTCTCTTGGTGATGTATTAACAAACACAGTGAATAAGAAAACTAAAATGAAGGCATTTAAAAACAAAAAAAATTGACTAAAGAAAGTAAAATAAAAAAGTGTCAAGTTAAAAGAGAGAAATAAAACTGCAGAGGCATTATGATTATGCAGACAAGTAGTGTTGCTTGAATGAATTGCATAGAAAATAAGTGGCACACCAAACTTAGAATCTTGGTGTGTCACTTTCATTTTTGATTTGATGCAATCATCCAAAAAGATTGAAAACAATTTGTTGCAAGGCAACACCAAACTTAGAATGTAACCATATGCCAATTTATTGAATTTAAACAAAGCAAAGAAAGAAAACAAAGCAGAGAAGAAATGTTACCTACGGTTGGGTTACCTCCCAACAAGTGCTTTTTTTAGTGTCATTAGCTTGACATGTTGTTCTTCACTTTCTTCCTCTTCTTCTAGTTTGTTAAGAGGAATGACCTCAAGGGAAGAGAAGATTCAGCTACTGTCCCTTGTCTTGGCTTTTCCTCAGCAAGCTTCCTTTTGCAAATGGCTTGATTGATCTTGCTTGCTGGCTTAGGGACAGAATTGGTGCTCTTGCTAGTTGCCTTCACTTCTTTAGATTCAAGACTTGGTGGTTGTGTGATTGTTGGAGTGATTTCTTCATTAAGAGCCTCTTGCAATGGTGGTTTTCATGAGCTCTTCCTCTGTGCACTTCTCCACTTCACTTGGGTGTGAATTCTCTTGAATGACTTCCTCACTTTTTTGTTCCTCCACTCCCTTCTTTGCACTCAACATTTGACTTAATAGTTCTTTTATGGAGGAAGTTTGTTGTTCTTCCCAAGATTTCTTCATCTCCTCTTCATATTTCTCGATCACAGATTCAAGGGAAGTTTGTGAGGGTTGTGAATGTTCATGTTCCTTTGTTACCTCAAGTGCAGTTTCATTTTCAACCACCTCATTCTTCATTGGAAGTTCACTTAATACAGTAGCCTCCTCATCTTGCTCTTCCACTTTCTCCCTTGCACTTAACATTTGGTTTACCAGCACTTCTATGTTTTTGAATGAATTCTCTTGCTCGTTCCAGGATATCTGTGCCTCCCTCTCATATTTTTCAAACATGGTTTCAAGCTTTGAGAGGCCTTGGTTCATGGAAATTTGTGTGGGTGGTGAGTTTTGGCAAGGATTTTGTGTGGAGACAAAGTCCAGTGATGAAGAATTTTCAGATAAAAAACTGGAAGGTGAGGTTGGACAGTTTTGTATAAGTGAATTGAAGGCACGTTCAAGTGAAGATGGCTCTTGATAAGTGGAATATGGGCTCTCAAATGTTTTCAGGTTTTGCTCCTCCCAGCCACCATTAGAATAGCAACTTGCATCATTTTGTGGTGGAGGAAGATATCCCATATGACTCTCTTGCTCATCTTGTGTTTTTGAATCAAATCTCCATGGATTGGAGTGCTCGGACTTTGTATTTTCTTGGTGATATTCCTTGCCACCATTAGATATTAGTGATGGTGGGTAATATCCCATAAAATTTGTTTGATCATAAGATGAGTTGAACTCCATTTGGATTTTGGAAAACACAACAACAAGGAAAATTGAAATTACTCATATCAGAGATGAGAATTTCTTAGTGAGGCAAAAACTCAAACACCTTGGTGTCACTTTAAAACAGAGAACAAAACAAAAAAATGCTTGATCTAGACTTCTCACTCACTTAATCATTGTTGATCTAAATCAATCCCCAGCAACGGCGCCAAAAATTTGATGGTATTTTTGTGGAAAAATGAATTTCCAAAACACCTAAAACTCACCAGCAAGTATACCGGGTCGCATCAAGTAGTAAAACTCACGTGAGTGAGGTCGATCCTACAGGGATTGATGGATCAAGAAACTTTAGTGGGTGATTAGTTTAGTCAAGCTAACATTGAAGTGAATTGTATGAAATTGTAACCAACAGAAAATAAATGACAATGAATTTAAAGTTGCAGAGTGTAAATTGGCAAGTAACTTAAAGAGCAAGAAATGTAAATTGCAAGAATCTTAAATTGCAAAAAAAGTAAATTGCATGAAAAGTAGAGGGTAGGGTGCAGGGAATTTAAAGAAAGCAATAGATCAAGCAAATGGAAATCTAAATTGCAGGAAAGTGTAAAAGGAACTGGGTGCTGGGAGCAATGTAAACAGAGAAGCAAAATTTCAGTGAATAAGAACTTAGAGCACTTGCAAGAAATGTAAATTGGAAGCAATGCAATAGAAAGTAAAAATGCTTGAAAGATTAAAAACAGAAAATGACTGATGCTAAATTTCAGCAATTAAAAGGATGATGAAGATCTCAGGGGTGGAGGAGACTAGAAAACAAGTCTAGATCTCAAGTCCTTCCTTGATCCAACAGCAGACAGATTGAAGAAGAAATGAAGATGAAAGCAGTAAGAGAACTTTGATTCAAATTGTAATTCACTGAAATTATGCAGCAAGGCAAACAAAGGGAAATCTCAGAGGGAGAATGAAACAGAACACCTTCAATTCTCCACCCAAGATTCAAAAATAAAGAAAAGAAAACTAAAGAGAGAGAGCTCTCTAATGCTAATGCTCCCTAGTGGAGCCTACCTGCCTTATGAAATGAAACTAATGCCTTTATATAGGCTTTTACAAAATGAAAATGAAATTGAAATTAACGACAAATTACAATTAAATGAAATTCCTATTTTATCTATCTCTTGTGCCTTTGAGTGATGATAATGGGCTTTGCTTGCTTTGGATTTGGGTTGAAGATGGCCTCTGTTGATTGCTCTTGGTGTTGGAAAGAAACCCACTTGTGAATCGGGCCATGAACCATTTAAGCTTGAGTCAAAGTTTGAGGTAAACTTTGACTCAAACTTTTTTTAGCAGATTGCCCCTTTGTGCTGCCATCCACGTTTGGCTCAAAGTTTGAGGTCAAACTTGAGCTCAAACGTGGCTCCTCCCTTGCATCTTTTTTGGCCAACGTTTGGCCCAACGTTTGAGGCAAACGTTGGCGCAAACGTGGCTCAATTAAACCTTCAATCAGGGACTCTTCTTCATGCTAAAATGGCGCCAACATTTGACCTCAAGTTTGAGGCAAACGTTGGCGCAAGCTTTTTGGCCTCCTGGGTGAAATTTTTCAAGCCAACGTTTGACCTCAAGTTTGAGGCAAACGTTGGTGCAAGCTTTTTGCTTCCCTGGGTGAAATTTTTCAAGCCAACGTTTGACCATGTTCATTCATTTATTCATTGGCAATTAAAAATCATGCATGCATTAATTAATTAATAAAGCCAAGTGCATTAACGTTGAAAGGGCTTGGTATGTTCTTTAGCCAATTGGCTTTAATATTGCATGCTTTTATTAGCTTTATTAATTAATGCCAATGTATTAATGTAGCATTCATTCTTTAATGATCAAATGCTTTATACATGCGTTAATTTTTATTAGCAATGCTAATTAATGAACTTGAACGTCATTCATGTAATGCCATGATTCATTGGCTTGAATGCATGCATAAGGCATATATATCATGCCATGGCTTCATGGTAATGGACCACGCTTTTAAAAGTGTGGCCTAAGGTTCCAAAGCGTGCCTCAACTCCAAAATGTGCCCAAAATGCCTCTTTCCTTCTTTTTAGCTTATTTTTTACTCTTTTGCTTCTTTTTCTTCTTATTTCCTAAAAAATTTATAAAATCAAAAGATCAAGGAAATATACTATTTAAGCACAAAAGAATGCAATAATTAAGCACTAATTATAAATTTCTTGTATGAAAAAGCATAGAAAAACATGACATGGTCAATACCGTAGATCTTTTTTTTGCAAGGGCCATCATCACCTTGGTTACTTGCTTCTATTTTCTTCTTCTGATTACTTGCTTCTACCATCTTCTTCTCTGACATTGAAATGACCAAAGTGAAGAAAGAGAAGAGAGAGAAGGAAGAAAAGCTTTCAATGTAAGTAAAGAAAGAAATTAAAAACAATTAAAACCCATTTCCTATCCCCTATGCATAGTAACGTGTGTGGCAATAAAAGCAATCAAATCAATTTCAACTTTCTCTTTCCAGTTACCAATGCAATTAAACCAATGTTAATTAAATTTGAATTCCATCAAAAAGGGGAATGGTTAACTGAGGAAAGC
Source organism: Arachis hypogaea (assembly GCF_003086295.3). NCBI lineage: Eukaryota > Viridiplantae > Streptophyta > Magnoliopsida > Fabales > Fabaceae > Arachis > Arachis hypogaea. Next base: position 28,154,651 of record NC_092046.1, read on the forward strand.
ATGCATCATTGCTTTCTTTCTTCTTCCAATTTTTCGGACCAAGCCTTGTTGGTTTTGTAACAAAGATTAATTGGCCTTGCTCAATAATTTTCTGGCCCAACTAACATATGAATAATTCAGCTATATGTCATGTAGAATATTTATGTAAGGCTGAATATATTTTCCTAACATATTTGGGCTTTGAGTTGCTTTATGCCCAATGACCAAGATCTGCACACAACAGAAATTATTAACTGAATAATTTGAAGCTTTAAAGACAAATTAATCATTTCTAATATTTTTAACAATGTTTGATCATCACAATGAACTTAAAGTTTTCCAAACTCAACACGTCTGATGATGCGTCTGCATCATTAGTTGTTTTTCTTGCTTTAATTCATTGATTTCTTAGGTTTAATTATAGTTCCATCTTCTAAATCTTGTCATTTAAAATATCTTGTACTACTAAGGTATTTGCTAAGTGTTTTTAAGGAATTTTGATTAAAAGAAAGGTAAATTGAGCATTAGAAAGAAGGAATATCAAAGGAGCAACAAAACAGAGTTTTGAAGAAGCAGAAAGTGTGCCTATGCACACGAAGGTGCATACACATACATCAAAGAATGGTGTGCCACATTCAAAGAGCTAAGCCAAGTCCTGAAGCACATTTCAGTTCAGGCATGCCACGTGCGATCAAAGCATGCCACACCCTGATTTAATTCAAGGAAGGCATGCCACATGCTACAAGGGCGTGCCACACCCTAATTAGAAATAAATGTCCATTAATTAGAAATAACTACCCAGTAATCATCCTTTGAAGATATGATTTCAAATTAAAGATTAGAGAAGATTATGTAATTAATTAGCTTTTAAATTTGATTCTATTTTGAATATTAAGATTTGAATTGATTAGATATTATCTTAGTTACTTCTAATTAAGATAAGATTTAGTTTTGAATTTGAATTTGAATTATTAGAAAACTGAGGATATAAATAAGTGAGATGGCTCATAGAAAAAAGGAGGCCGGTGAGGGGAGGATCTTTGGATCCCTTATTGTCTCTCTTGTTCTCCCTTTTTTTAATCTTTTTTTTTCCATGAGCCACTAAACATTTGTCAAAGGGTTAGGTGTAAGAACCGCAATTAATTAACCGCTTAATTAAAATAATTTAATTATCTGAAATAGGTTCAAAAATTTAGAATGTTAATTAGAAAATTTAAATATGATATTTGGACTCAGTAGATTTTTCTGAGTTGAAAAATGTAATTTTCTGTGGAAAATTGCAAAAAATGCGTATCAGTAAATTAGCTGGTAGTACTGGCTTAAATCTATCTGGTACTGTGTGAGAGTAATAAAAAACGGTAGAAAGATGTAGGAAAATAATTAAAGTTGAAAACCGGGCGCTAATTCTAAAGGTTTGGCCCAAAATTAGGCCAAACGGGCCAAAAACACTAACGAGTTGGACCGGACCCAAGTTGGGCCTAAGGCCAACATATAAAACCCTTCTTTAATGAGCATTCAGCTCATTCATCATTCAAAACAACACAAACACAGCTGCATGAGTTGAGAGAAGAAGGGTGAAGAACACTATTCATATTCTCCTTATTTCTCTTGTAACTTGAGCTACAGAGCTCCGATTCGCGAACGGTTTGCCGCTCCACGAAACTCTTGCCGAGCCTGTTAGTTTCATCTAACCAAAGTGGTAATATTTTTGAAAATCCATGCCCAGTTCTCAACCCTTTTGAATTTCAAATTTAAGGTTTGGTTTTGAGTAAATTTTTGTGTTTTGGTTGTTTAGATACTAAGCATTAGTGAGGAGTTATTGAGTTTCATCCCCAAGTTCTGTGGATAAGATCAGGTTTCTCAAAAACCCTTGTAGTTTGGTATATTGTGAATATTAAGTTTTGAATTTTATGAAATATATGATGTTAGTTTGAGCATTAGTGCTTGTTGGAGTTGTCTTGGCTATTTGAAAGCATTTGGATTGGAATTTGTGGCTTGATTTTGGTTGAAAGCTTGATTGGGATCACATTTGGTGAATTGTGTATATTGAAAATTGGCCAAGGTATGGTTTCGATTTCCTCTTTGTAATATGTAATATTTCTGGACACTTAGACTATTGGACCTTAGGATAGGATTGAATTGGTTGTTGAAATTTGTTGAAATGATTATATGTGATGATTTGATGATTTTGATAATTTTGATGAACTATGATGTTATTGTTGATAAATGGTGTTGAATATTGAGGTTGAGGTTGAATGATGTTAATGATGATGATTGGTAGTGATAGAAAGATGATTGATGAGTGTGTTGGTTGAGAATTGGTTTTAGTATGATGACTTTGATGATTGGGATTGAGGATTATGAGGATAATGTATTATAAGTGGAAATTTGGTAAACGTGATGGTTTGAGACAAAATGGTAAGTTTTGAGGTGAATTAATGTGTGTTGTGGTTTTGAGTTGGTTTGGTTTAAAGTTTAGAAATTTAGAGAACCTTGCTATTTTTTGTAAAACTTGGTTTTTGATAGACTTTGGCTGATCATAACTTGAGCCTTAGTTTTTGAAATTGATTAGATTTTATTTTAAATTAAAGATGGTTTAAAGAGATTTAAAATGCTATAAAGTTGAGAAAAAAATATTTTTGTAGAAGAAGTTATAAACGTAGGAAGTTCGGTGTAAAAATCTGAAATTCTGCAGCATTTAATTTTCTGAGTCTAAGGCAGCATGTGTACGCGAACCTGTGCACACGATGCGAGCATTCTCCACTGCCTGGGATCTCGCATACGCGGGCACTATGTTGCGTATGCGAGCACGTGAATTTTGACCATGCGTACGCAAATTTTAACACGGGACGGAAGCATTTCATTCGGGTTGGAACACTCGCATACGTGAGCAGGGTGCCGTGTATACGGGCACACCTTTTTTCAACGTGTGCGTACGCACGGCAGGGGTGTGCGTACGCACAGACTCTATTTTTCTAAAAAATGGTTTTTCTTCGTTTTCAATTGTTCTCTAGCTTTCTAAACTTCTTTAATTACTCTTTAAGGCTAATATCTAGCATTTAGGTCTTAAGACTAATAGAGAAGAGTTAGTGACTTAATTCAGTGAAATTCTGCATGAGTTTAGAAGACAGAGATTTAGGTGTTTGAAGTTGTGAGCATATGGGTGGGGTGTTATATGGGTAATGACTATGAGAACTTGAAATGATGATAAACCTGTGAAATCATGGACTAATGATGGTTATGATGAGTCGAGGACTCGGAAAGGAATGAGTATGGATAATGAGACTGATATCTTGATTTTGGTTCTGATGGAGAGGCTATCTGTAAGTAGCCGGAGTGTACTAGACACTATATCCCTAGACAGTGTGCCAGACATTATATTCCTGGACAGAAAGAGGTCTGTGGTTGGGTGTCCTGCTCACGTCCTTTCGGAATCACAAGAGTGTGTTGGATATTATATCCCTTGGACCGTGTACCAGGCACGATATCCCTGAGAGTTTTCATTTTATATTCATGATCAAAAGGCAATATTCTCATGGGAATGTGTCAGGTTGGCAGTTGAATTGACAATGTGATATCACAGCTAATAGGACAAGCATTCATCATGTGCATTTTCTATATGTTTGCTTGCTTTGCCTACTTGCATTATTTTGCCTAATTGTATAACATGTTTATATGCTTCCCGAATTCCTTGTTGTATATGTCATATTACATGTGAATTATTTTTTGTATCTATTTGTGTTTGTCACTGAGGTTGAGGAGGTTCAGTAGGTGCTGGCAATAAGGTCACGTAGAAGTTAGGCTAGTGAAAGCTGTGGGATAGCGGTGTTAGTTTAGTTAGCAATTCCCTAAGTTAGATTACCCCTGTTTCATTGTGGTTTTAAATCTAACATTGCTTTAAGTTTGAATCTTAAGTTTGATGTGAAGTTCTAGGATTGCCTTTGGAGTCCCGAAACCTTATATCTTACATCACTGGGCATTGTTACCATACTAAGAACCGAAAGTTCTCATACTATATTCTGTTGTTATTTTTCAAATATGAGTCGTGACCCACCTTGGTGAGTGGTGAGATGGTGACGGAGCAGAGGATCTTTGCTTTATTTTGCATTTTGGTTCACTTTGTTATAGACTCTTTCTCACTTCTATATCTTTTTTGCCTTAGAGGCTTGATTTTGAGAGATAAGTTGTATAAGATATTTTAACTCAAAAACTCTGTTATGTCTGTATGTAACTAGTTAGCCTAAACTACGCGGGTTGTGGCTAGTATTCTATGACTATTATGCCTATATATCTATTATTGTATAAGCCTTAGAATTGTCGTGGCACTTAGTTATCCTTTGCTTTACAGCATGAGGTAAGGCTTAGGATTATTTAGGTGTTACATTAGGAGCTCTATTCTTGTTTCAATGATTTATTAATCTAAGTTTTCTTCTATTTTAAAGCTTTGCATTAATATGTTTATGATTGAGTATTTCGTTCTTCATGAATAAAGGATTAGTAGCATCGACAGGTGTGCTAATCCCATCTTGGATTTATTTACTGATTCGATAGAACTGATTTTCAAATCGTTCTTGAAAACTCTTTCACATAGCTTTTAAATCAACTAGACGTAGGGGATTTTGTAAGCGTGCAGCAATACATGATTTTTTATTGCCCTAGTTTAGGATACATGACATATAATCCGGATTAAGACAATTCTCGAGAATTATGTTTTCTCTTTGAGGAACTGAATTAGATTTTTGAACTTAATCCTTTTTAATTTGTCGATCAACCAAGACATTGGCGGTTGGTTAATTAAAGAGAAACCGAGGAGCTGAGACATCGGTAATCGGTTACTTTAGATTCGTCATGAACAGAGATTTGCCAAATTTAAAATTAACTTAACAAGGTTTAATTCTCCTGAGAACATGAACGTCTCCAAAATCCTAGACATTCACCCATATTGATTTCTCTCAATTCAACACTCACTACCTCTTCCGAAGCATTCAGCACTCAAGCCACCTCAATTTCAAGACTTCTACTTTCCACCGAGTCTCGAAAATTCTCCAATCTAGATTTTATTGATCTAATTAGTAATTTAATTTGATATTTACATGCTCAGTCCTTTAATTCTCGTGAGAACGATATCCATTCACCTAGGTATTACTTGAACGATCCGGTGCACTTGTCGGTATCCGCAAGCTTCTGTTTTCGCTTATCATCTGGTTAAATTCTAACTTAGATCTTGTTTACTTACTTTTCTTCTCTTTTCATGTTTTTTTTTCTTTTTTCTTTTTATTTTCCTTTCTTTTCTTTTATTCTACGTTCTTTTTCTTTTCTTTTATTTACCTTATTTTGTTTAACTCTTCTTTTCTTCTCTATTCTTCTTTATTCCACAAAGTGTGTTTGATTTCTTTCTTTGTTTGTGTATCTAAGGAATGATGGAGTTATATACCATGGAGGAAATCCTATTCATCCATAAACTCTTGCTCCTGCAACTCACTTCTTTCATAAGACAAGTGGAACAAACACAATTTGAGCCACTGGGATATTTCTACAAGCCAAGAAATCACTCATGTTTTTCTGAATGGAAGAATTACCCAAATTCTGATTGGAAAAGTCAAGGGCAAGGATATTTCAACGTGCCAAACAAGCAAATAAATTTTAATGTTGAATTTCAAGTCCTTCAAGAGCTTTCATCTCTTAAACTTTATGTGAAAAGACTATCTCAATCTACTGTCCGGTTTGTTCAATAACAAATCTAAGATTTTATGCAAGAAACAAGAACAAACTCGGTTTGTTCAATAACAAATCTAAGATTTCATGCAAGAAACAAGAACAAACCTCAAAAACCAAGAAATCTCCCTCAGAAAATTGGAGATGCAAGTGGAACATGTTGCCAAGCAACTAGCAAAAAGGCAAAATCCTACGGAAAAATGTAAGGCAATTCATATAAGAGGTCCATATCTCAATAAATCAGAAGAAACATAGAAATAATTTGGCTAATCCATTAAGCCAAGAAGTTCCCAATAAAAAGGCTCTAATTAATTTACCACAACAATCCAAGAAAAAAGAAGAAAAGAGGCCAACAGACACTTATCCAATGGAGAATGCATCCTCAAATAACATCAACGGAATAAGCCCTACCATTTGTGTGTATAAAATCTCAATGGAAGAAGAGTCTAAACCCGTAGTACAAATACAAAGAAGGCTTAATCCAACCAAGGAAGTTGTTTACAAAGAGGTAATCAAATTGCGGGAGAAAATCCAATCAGTGAGTATCTTTTCCTTTCTTTTTCATTAAAGTCTTTTCTTTTAATTAATTAAAAAAAAAAGAAAAAATCCTTATCTTTTCTATTTTAATTAAGTATTCCATATTTAAATTCTTCTTCTTCATTTTCTTGTTCTTTTTCAAAAAGTTTTTCAAATAATTTTTAATCCTGTTTTTTGTTCTTTAATTTCAATTTAATAAAATATTTTTTTTTTCAAAAAGTCATCACATGCATCCTCTTCAAAATGATTTTAAATTATAATTTTTAAATTCTTATTTTCTGTTCTCAATTTTAAACTTCAAAAAAAAAGAGAGGGAACATCTAGGAATTTTTTAAAATTCAAAAATCAGTTTTTACTTTTTCCTTTCTTATATTTTCTTATGTTTTCTTTAAAGATTTCTACCCCATTTCCCTTTATTTTCCTTTTTTTTTTGCATCAAAATTTGTTTTCTTTTGCTTGTTTCTCCACTGATAGTTGCATTCATCTTATCCCTTTCATTCTCTTGTACGTATGCATTTTTATATGACTTACACCATTTATTGCTAAACTTTGTTAAATTCTAAGTTTCGTGTAAACCCTTAAGTTTGGTGTTGATAACTGACGCGGCAAAAATTTACAGATTAAGAATTATTAAGAAAAATGGCATTGCAAGTACAGCTCTTAACCAGCAAAAATCCACTTGTCAATTTAGAAAAGAGTTGTCACAAATTTTAGAAATAAAATACTGGGAGTATGAGTCCCAGGTTGTCTCCCAACGAGTTGCAGGAAGATGTGCTATTTTACTAATCAGAGGTTTTCCAAAATAGTTTTTTTAGTTTGATAAACAGAAAATTAAATTAGAGAATTTATGTAATTTAAATAAAATCTCGACCGGGAGAAGATTAATCGGAAGTCCTATCCTTGTTGGAATTTTTTCAAGATCAATCAATAATTAGTAGTTGTTTCCACTTAGTTAACCCTCAACGAATGAGGGAAAGTCAAGTTAAAAGTCAATTTCTATTCACAAGTCCTAATCCTCTCCCTTGGGAAGGATTAGAGTTAGTGACTAACAAGCCAACCAACAACGAACCAATTATAATTGAACTCTTGAGTATTCCAACTCAAGGTTCTCCTTTTAATCAACTCCCAATCAAGTTGGGAAACTACTTCATTATCATAAATGTAGACTTTACAAAATAAAAAGGGGAAATAAAAAGAGACATGATAAACAATAATCAAAGAGATCAATTAAAATAAAAATAGTCTTGCATTAATGAACTCTAAAAGTAATCCAATGTTAACTCTGGACAGATTAAGGATATGAAAGAGTAAGTAAAAAATAAGTAAACAAACTAGAATGACCAAGTCCGGAGGTAGACTCTTCTCAATAACCGAAGCCAAAATCTTCAAATCCTCAATTATGAGTATATAGAAAAAACCTAGGGGAAGAGTGAACCAGATCTAAAAACTAAAAATTATGCGGAATAAATGTCATCCGTTATCTCTGCATGTTTCCTGGCTCTAATCTGCGTTTCTGGGCCGAAAACTGGGTTAGAACGCGGCCTAGAATTCACGCCAGCGACTTCTGTAAATTCTATAGATCGCGCATGCCACGCGACTGCGTCGTTCATGCGTTCGCGTCATCCGACATTTTTCCGTGCCACGCGTGCGCGTTGTCCACGCATTTGCGTCACTTGTGCAGCTTCCAATCCACGTGGTCGCGTCAGGCATGCGAGCGCGTCACTGCGATTTTCTCCAATTCGCGCGGTCGCGTGAGCCATGCGCCCGCGTCACTTCTCGCTGGTCATCTCCTCAACTTCTTGTGTTCCTTCCATCTTTGCAAGCTTCCTCTTCATTCTCTAAGCCATTCCTGCCCTATGAAAACCTGAAACATTTAACACACGGATGACAGCATCGAATGGTATAAAGGAGGATAAAATAAAAAAAAATATACAATTAAAAGATCTTTAGGAAGCAAGTTTTCAATCATAAAACATTTTTAGGAAGGATTTGTAAATACATGCAGATCATATGAATAAGTGGGTGAAGACTTGATAAAACCACACAATTAAACACAATATAAATCATAAAATAGTGGTTTATCAACCTCCTCACACTTAAACATTAGCATGTCCTCATGCTTAGTTGAAGGAGATAAATATGAATGAATAGGGACATGTAAGACTTATGCAATGCAATGCAACCTATATATATGAATGCAACTATATGATTTTGTCTATCTGATTAAAAAATAAATAAGTTCTCTAAGACAGAGCATAGAACAGATTCCACTAATTCAAATCATACAATAAAAGCAAGTAAATTTGTAAGAAGACAGCTCGTGAAAGCAGGGGACATAGAATCAAGCATTGAACCCTCACTGATGATGTGTGTGTACTCTAATCTCTCTAGTGTATAGGGTAATCAATCTATCCTTCTCTAATCATGCTTTCTAATTTTTGTTCTTCTCCTAACCAATCAACAACATTTAATGTACCAATGCAAACATCATGAGGTCTTTTCAGGGTTGTAAGGGGGCTAAGGTAAGGGTGAAGGTATATATGGCTAAGTGAGCTTATAAATTGAATCTTTAATTAACCCAAGCTTTCACCTAATCATATATGTGTATTCTATATAATTTCAAATTTCATACCTAGCTACCCAAAATTTCCTTTTCACATTCCATACTCGTGTATTAACTTTTTCTCTTACTTGTAGCACGTAGGCATTGATTTTTTTTTTTTGAACATGAAAATAAACATAGCTTATCGATGCACATGGATTTTTAATTTTTATAGTTTCACATGAGTAGGTACTCAAATTCCTATTATATTATCATGACACATTCTCTTATTAACCTTTGTTCCCACAATCTTCCCAAACTCAATTAACACACAATTTCTATCTTAAGCTAACCAAAGATTCAATAGGATATTTAATTATTTTTATGCTTAAGGCTAGTAATGTGGTAAAATGTAGAACAAATGGGGTTAAAACGGCTCAAAGTGGATAACAAAGGTAATTAAAAAGGTAGGCTTATTTGGGATAAGTGAACTAAACAAATAATGGCTTCAATCATATGCATGCATATAACACATTAACATTGGACATATAGGATAAAAAAAATTTCAAATTACAATCATATAGAAGTAAACACACAAGAAAAAATATTTATGGTTAAATAATGTAACCATGTACTTAGGCTCAAAATCTCACGGGTTGTGTGTACTTAGCTTTTTAAACTATGTTCCAAATACAACTTCAAACAAATTTAACATAAAAATTTTGCTTTAAATTAGTGAAATTTTTCAAAATTAGGGTCTTAGGAGAAACTTATTATTTTTTTCAATCAAGTAGAACATGCATGCAATTAACCTATTACTATGCAATCTATCCTATTTTACAAAAGAAAAACTAACTAAACATCCTATTTTATTGGTGTTAAGGAAGAGAAATTACCTCCGGAAGTCAGGTACTGACCGACCTCCCCACACTTAAGGCTTTGCACCGTCCTCGGTGCCATCTGTCAGGAACAAAGGGGGGCTGGTAGTAGTATCTCCACAGTCGGGACCGTCATGGCTCCCTGTGCTGGTAAAGGAAGTGGAGTCCAGAGTGTCAGGTACTTTGTCAGGTCTGTGGTTGCCTGTGAGTAGCTCCTTGAGGTAATTGAATCGGCGCTGGTTACGACGCTCTCGTAGCTTTGCTTTCTGGTCTTGCCGGTCTAACCTCTCCAGTATTTGATGCAGCAGCTGACTTGTTGAAGGTGCTTGTGGTGTTGAAGGAGGAATGTCTGCACTTGTTCTGCAGACTGGCTGGTAGTGGCTGTTGGTGGCCTGAGATATTTCCCGTTAGGGACGTACTGATCATCCCGTGGAAGCATGGTTTTGGTGTCCCCAGCTCTGTAGGAGACTCCAGCTGCTGAGACGAGATCTGAAACCAAGACGGGGAAAGATAAGTTGCCCGCAATCTATACGTGTTCCATATCATTCCGGATGTGTCTTGGTAGAGTCAGAGGCTGGTCTGTGAGGATGCACCATAGTAGAACGGCCATGTCTGCAGTGAAGGAGGACTCATGAATGCTCGGAAAGACTGATGAGAGAACTTTTGCGTGGTCTAGAAATTGCGGATAAATCCTCGTTGCAAGTATAGTTTCTAAACCTTCAAAAGTCCTTTCATACAAACGTTTTGGTTGTCACAAGTAACAAACCCCTTAAAAATTGTTAACCGAGTATTCAAACCTCGGGTCGTCTTCTCAAGGAATTGCAGGGAAGTATGTTCTTATTATTGGTTATGAAGATTGTAAATTGGGGGTTTTGGAAGTTTGGGCAATGCGCACAGGTATATTTTCGAGCAATAAAAATAAATAAATAACTGTAAAATAAACTCTTGGCAAGGTATGAGAACCGGAAATCCTGTCCTTGTTATCCTTATCAGATGTGATGAGAATTGGATTTTAATCCCACTTAGTTAAGTCAAGTGGACTAATTAGCTTGATCCTCAAGTCCTAGTCAATCCCTGTGGGAGGACTAGCTTTAGAGAGATCTAGATCAAGTAGAATCTGCCAATTTCAACCACTCCTGAGTTTGACAACTCAAGTGTTACCAATTACCTAACCAAAGCCAAAAGGAAGAAAATATCTAAATTAAATTAAAAGCATTAATATAAATAAAGCAAAGCAATCTTAAATCTGAAATACCTCAAATAATATTAAATAAAATATACAGATCTTAACATGAAAAGTTCATAAGCCAATTGGGCAACATATCTAATACAAGCATTGAAGCATCTGAAAGTAAAAAGAGGAATATAAAGTAAAAGGAATATTAAACCTGGGATTGAGAGTCACTCCTAAAACTAAGAGAAATCCTAAATCCTAATCCTAAGAGAGAGGAGAGAACCTCTCTCTCTAAAAACTACATCTACTCCTAAAATTGTAAATATGAGAGCCTCCTTATGAATGGATGCAGTCCCCCACTTTATAGCCTATAATCTGTGTTTTCTGGGCCGCAAACTAGGTCAGAAACAGTCCAGAATTCGCTGGTTTCGAATTTTGCCACGCTGGATTTCCGTCACTGTGACGCGGCCGCATGGATCACGCGGTCGTGTCACTTAGCATCAGGGAAACTATAGTATATTATATATCAAATTGAAGCCACGGACGTTAGCTTTCCAACGCAACTGGAACTGCATCATTTGGACCTCTGTAGCTAAAGTTATAGCCGTTTAAGTGCGAAGAGGTCAGGCTGGACAACTTAGCAATTTCTCCAACTTCTTGTATTCCTTCCACTTTTGCATGCTTCCTTTCTATCCTCCAAGCCATTCCTGCCTTATAATATCTGAAAACACTTAACACACATATCAAGGCATCTAATGGTGATAAGAGAGGATTAATATTAGTAATTATAAGTCCAAAGAAGCATGTTTTCAATCAAAGCACATAATTAGGAAGGTAAATGTAAAACCATGCAAAAAGTATGAATAAGTGGGTAAAGAGTTGATAAAATCCACTCAATTAAGCACAAGATAAACCATAAAATAGTGGTTTATCAAAGACGTAATGGGACATGATCTGTGCCCATACTCGAGCCTCCAAGGTAAGTGCTGAAGCCGATATTACCTTAGGGTGGGAACGATGGTATCCAAAAATCCATCTGGTGCAAGGTTGTGCAATAACTTTGAGAACAGCGTCTCAGTCAAATTTGTACGTATGGCGCTTGAGTGCGGCCTCTTGAAATGCGTCCAATCCTTCTGGAGCAGGGGGAAGATCTAGAGCTCGTTGAATGGCCTCTTCTGTAATGGGGACTTGCTTCTGACGGACATAGACAGACTGCAGGGTTGGCAGGTGAAAAATAGAGTAGAACTCGACTACCCAGGAAAGATTAACCTGCCGTGGCTGTCTCTGTAGGAATCCCCATTGTCGTCGCTCAATTCGTGGCTCAACAAATTCAGCAATACGGGTCGGGAGGATAAGAAGGTATTCGTTGTTGTAACTCCTTTCTGCCAGGATGGAAAACATCTACTCACAGTAGCGGTTGGTAAATCGCGCAGTGTCCTTTGCTGGGAAGGCTTTCTCTTTTTCATCGACCTTTATAATCCTCTTAATTATTTTTGTTGAGGGCTTAACTGCAGTTGAAGATGGCTCTGCCACTAATACTCTAAGTATTAAATTGAACATGCAAGCAACCCTTTAAGAAGTAATATTTAATTGTTAATCAATTTCTTTATAATTCACAAGCAAAATGTAGAAGAAAATAGATACTCAAGTAAATTTCCAACACCAATTAGAGGAACAAAGAAAAATAAAGAAAAAGAAAATATAGATAATGAAATTAAAAAGAAAACTAAATAAGAAAACATGAATAAAAGAAAAAGAAAAATAATAATGAAAAAGTAAAGAAGGAAGAAAAAATAAACCTTGATAATGGATGTGAAAAAGAAAAAGGGAGATAGTGAGAAAGAAGGAAGAAGGAAGAAGGGGGGAAGAAAGAAGAAGTGAAAAGAAAAAGTAGGATTTGGGGAAGAAAAAAGATATGATATTTGGCAGATTTAGATGAGTTGTGCGGCGCATGCAACGCGGACGCGTGGGTCACGCGTGCGCGCGAATAGCACTTAGGTGAAATGACGCGAAAGCGTCGGTCACGAGGACGCGTGACATGGATTGTGCTGGTGGCGCAAGGGCAGCCTCGCGTTCGCACAACTCTCTGTGTGAACCTCATTTTGCCAAATTCTAGGGTGACGCGGTCGCGTGGTTGACGCGATCGCGTGAATGGCCATATGTAGAAAAGCGACGCGGATGCGTGGGGCATGCGTTTACGTGGTAGGGTGGTGCACGAAATTACAATCACACTTTTGTAACTCCGCACAACTAACCAGCAAGTGCACTGGGTCGTCCAAGTAATACCTTACGTGAGTAAGGGTCGATCCCACAGAGATTGTCGGCTTGAAGCAAGCTATGGTTATCTTGTAAGTCTTAGTCAGGATATCAATAATTCTCAGATTTAATTGTAAAAAGTAAAAGAACATGAAATAAATACTTGTTATGCAGTAATGAAGAACAGGTTGAGGCTTTGGAGATGCTTTATCTTCTGAATCTCTGCTTTCCTACTATCTTCTTCTTCATGCACGCAAGGCTCCTTCCATGGCAAGCTTTATGTTGGGCATTACCGTTGTCAATGGCTACTTCCCGTCCTCTCAGTGAAAATGTTCCAAATGCGCTGTCACCGCACGACTAATCATCTGTCAGTTCTCGATCATGCTGGAATAGGATCCATTGATCCTTTTGCGTTTGTCACACGCCCAACAATCGCGAGTTCGAAGCTCGTCACAACCATCCCTTCCCAGATCCTACTCAGAATATCACAGACAAGGTTTAGACGTTTCGGATCTCAGGAATGGCCGCCAATAATTCTAGCTTATACCACGAAGGTTCCAATCTTAGATTAGAAACCCAAGAGATACACATTCAAGCTTGATTGCATGTAGAACGGAGGTGGTTGTCAGGCATGCGTTCATAGGTGAGAATGATGATGATTGTCACGGATCATCACATTCATCAGGTTGAAGAGCGAATGAATATCTTAGAATAGAAGCAAGCGTGATAGAATGGAAAACAGTAGTAATTGCATTAATTCATGAAGAACAGCGAGCTCCTCACCCCCAACAATGGGGTTTAGAGACTCATGCCATAGAGAATACAATAAGAAACGTGTAAAGTGTCATGAGGTACAATATGAATCACTGAAAGTAGTATTTATAGTAAACTAGTGACCTAGGGTTACAGAAAATGAGTAAGCTAGGGTATTTATTGTAAAATTCCACTTCCGGTGCCCACTTGGTGTGTTCTTGGGCTGAGCATTGAAGCTTTCATGTGTAGAGACATTTCTTGGAGTTAAACGCCAGATTTTATGCCAGTTTGGGCGTTTAACTCCATCTTTTGTGCCAGTTCTGGAGTTAAACGCCAGAATTCTTGAGCTGACTTGGAACGCCTATTTGGGCCATCAAATATCGGACAAAGTATGGACTATTATATATTGCTGGAAAGCCCAGGATGTCTACTTTCCAACGCAATTAAAAGCGCACCAATTAGGCTTTTGTAGCTCCAGAAAATCTACTTCGTGTGCAGGAAGGTCAGAATCCAACAGCATCTGCAGTCCTTTTTCAGCTTCTAAATCAGATTTTTGCTCAGGTCTCTCAATTTCAGCCAGAAAATACCTGAAATCACAGAAAAACAGACAAACTCATAGTAAAGTCCAGAAAAGTGATTTTTATTTAAAAACTAATAAAAATATAATAAAAACTAACTAGAATGTATTAAAAACATACTAAAAATAATGCCAAAAAGCGTATAAATTATCCACTCATCACAACACCAAACTTAAATTGTTGCTTGTCCCCAAGCAACTAAAATCAAATAGAATAAAAAGAAGAGAATATACAATGAATTCCAAAAATATCTATGAAGATCAGTATTAATTAGATGAGCGTGGCTTTTAGCTTTTTGCCTCTGAACAGTTTTGGCATCTCATTTTATCCTTTGAAGTTCAGAATGATTGGCTTCTATAGGAACTCAGAATCCAGATAGTGTTATTGATTCTCCTAGTTAAGTATGTTGATTCTTGAACACAGCTACTTTATGAGTCTTGGCCGTGACCCTAAGCACTTTGTTTTCCAGTATTACCACCGGATACATAAATGCCACAGACACATAACTGGGTGAACCTTTTCAGATTGTGACTCAGCTTTGCTAGAGTCCCTAATTAGAGGTGTCCAGAGCTCTTAAGCACACTCTTTTTGCTTTGGACCACGACTTTAACTGCTCAGTCTCAAGTTTTCACTTGACACCTTCACGCCACAAGCACATGGTTAGGGACAGCTTGGTTTAGCCGCTTAGGCTAGGATTTTATTCCTGTGGGCCCTCCTATCCACTGATGCTCAAAGCCTTGGATCCTTTTTATCACCCTTACCTTTTGGTTTAAAGGGGTATTGGCTTTTTCTGCTTGCTTTTCTCTTTTTTTTTATATTTTTTTTACAAGCTTTCTATTCACTGCTTTTTCTTGCTTCAAGAATCAATTTTATGATTTTTCAGATTATCAAATAGCATTTCTCCTTTTTCTTTCATTCTTTCAAGAGCCAACAATTTTAACATTCATAAACAATCAAATTCAAAAATATGCACTGTTCAAACATTCATTCAGAAAGACAATAGTATTGCCACCACATCAAAATAATTAAACTGTTTTAAAATTCAAAATTCATGTACTTCTTTTTCTTTTTCAATTAAGAACATTTTCCTTTTAAGAAAGGTGATGGATTCATAGGACATTCATAGCTTTAAGACATAAACTTTAATTTTATTGATTATGGAATAAAAATAAGACTCAAAAATAAATATAAAGGCAGACCCATAATAATAGAAGACAGAAAATTAAAAGCAGAAAAATAAATGACTCTTAAAATAGACTCTTAATAATAAAGGTTATCACAGAGTTAGGACTCAAAAACCTTGATTTTGAGAAATGGATGCTCACTCAATCTGTGGGGTGCTTGGTCCTTCAAGGGAGAGCTTCTGGCGCTTCAGCTCCTGTAGCTCACGCCTCTGCTTCTCCTGTTCCTTCAGCAGCTTGCAGAGCATGTAGTTTTGATTCTGCTGTTCTTTCTTAAGTTGTTCCATAGCTTCCTGCAGCTTGGTAACAGATGCTTCTAAGCGGGTCCAGTAGTTAATTTCAGGAATTTCTGGAAGGAACTCCTGCGTCCTCTTTTTGATGGAGTTGTCTTGCACTTATCCTTCCATTGACTTCTTGGTGATTGGGTGTTCAATTGGGATGAATTCATATACTCCCATCCTCACTCCAGCATCTTTACATAGCAGAGAAATTAAGCTTGGGTAGGGCAGTTTGGCTTTAGCGGAGTTCTTGTTTGCAATTGTGTAAATCTCACAAGAAATCAGATGATGAATCTCCACTTCTTTTCCAAGCATAATACAATGAATCATCACTGCTCTTTTGACAATGACCTCAGAGTGGTTGCTAGTAGGCAATATAGAATGCCCAATGAAGTCCAGCCAGCCTCTTGCAACTGGTTTGAGATCTCCTCTCTTGAGTTGGTTTAGGACACCTTTGGAATTGGTTATCCACTTAGTTCCAGGGAGGCATATGTCCTCTAGAACTTGATCCAACCCCTTATCTACTCTCACCATTCTCCTATTAAAGGATTCAGGATCATCTTGTAGTTGAGGTAGTTTGAAGACCTCTCTTATTTTGTCCAGATGAAAGTAAATAATTCTTCCTCTGACCATGGTTCTGTAGGTATAAAAGGCAGTTCCAGTCATTCTCTGCTTATCTGTCAGCCACAAATTTGAGTAGAATTCCTGAACCATGTTTCTTCCAACTTTTGTCTTAGGATTGGCTAGAATTTCCCATCCTCTGTTTCGAATTTGCTCTTGGATCTCTGGATATTCATCTTCTTTCAGATTGAATTTAACTTCCGGGATCACTGACCTCAGACCCATTATTTTGTAGTAATGGTCTGCATGTTCTTTGGTTAGGAACCTCTCTTGATTCCAAAGACTCTTTGGAGTATTCTCTTTCTTGCCTCTTGATTTGGTTTGTTTTCCCTTAGGTGCCATGATCTTGATGAGTCTTAGCTCAGTGATCACGGAAAAGCACACCAAACTTAGAGGTTTGCTTGCCCTCAAGCAAAAGAAAGGAAAGGGGAGAGAGAGGAGAAGAGGTAAATTCGAATGGTGTAGAGGAGGGGATGGCCGAAACTATTTTTATAGGAGGAGGGGATGGCTTTCGAAAAATTTGAGAGAGATATGATAAGATATGGAAAGAATTTGAGAAGATATTTGAGTTTTTGAAGAAGATTTGGAAAGGATTTGAAAGAAATTTGAAAAATAATTTAAAAAATTATTGAATGATGAAAATTGAGGGTGAATGATGAAAGTTTGAAACATGTTTATGCAGAAAATTATGAGTCAAAACATGAAAATTTGAAAAAATTTGAAGTTGGAAACAAAATCTCCTCCCCCTGCCTTTCTGGCGTTAAACGCCCAGAATGGTATCCATTCTGGCGTTTAACGCCCAGTTGTTGGCCATTATGGGCGTTTAACGCCTAGCCAGGTACCCTGGCTGGCGTTAAACGCCAGAAACTCCTTTATCACTGGGCGTTTTGCTGAACGCCCAGGATACTGCAATTCTGGAGTTAAACGCCCAGAATGGTACCCATTCTGGAGTTTAACGCCCAAAATGGTACCTTTACTGGCGTTAAACGCCCAGAATGATACCCATTCTGGCGTTTAACGCCCAAAATGCCCCTTACTGGCGTTTTCTTGCCAGCAAGCTCCTTTTCTCTGCTTTTTGCACTGAATCCTTCTGTAACTCTGTGAATTCCTTCATTTTTGATGATTAACCTTTGATGAAAATGTATATCAAGCCTCTACATGTATTAATTTAAAATAAATAACTTGCTAATGGCTGGGTTGAGCTTTATTGTCTTTAGCTGGACCTTTATTGAGCTTCATTAAAGCCTCAGTTTTGAGCATTCTTGCTCAAAATTGCTTTCAAGATAATGTTTGATTCTCTGTCCATTGACTATGAACTTTTTGTCAGAATCAATATCTTGAAGCTCAACATATCCATATGGTGACACTCCTGTAATCACATATGGTCCCCTCCACCAGGATTTTAATTTCCCAGGGAATAATCTGAGCCTAGAGTTGAATAGTAGAACTTTTTGTCCTGGCTCAAAGACTCTGGATGACAATTTCTTGTCATGCCACTTTTTTGCTTTTTCCTTATAAATTTTTGCATTTTCAAAAGCATTGAGTCTGAACTCTTCCAGCTCATTTAGATGGAGCAATCTTTTCTCACCAGCTAACTTAGCATCCATGTTTAGGAATCTGGTTGCCCAGTAGGCTTTATGTTCCAGTTCCACGGGCAGATGACAAGCCTTGCCATATACAAGCTGGTATGGAGAGGTTCCTATAGGAGTCTTGAATGCTGTTCTGTATGCCCACAGAACATCATCCAAGCTCATTGCCCAATCCTTTCTACGGGCAATTACAGTCTGTTCCAGGATTCTCTTTAGTTCTCTATTAGAGACTTCAGCCTGCCTATTTGTCTGTGGATGATACGAATTTGCTACTTTGTGGCTAATTCCATATCGAACCATAGCAGAGTAATGTTGTTTATTGCAGAAATGGGTTCCCCCATCACTGATTAGTACTCTGGGAACACCAAATCTGCTGAAAATATGTTTCTGGAGGAACATCAGCACAGTCTTGGTATCATTAGTGGGTATGGCAATTGCTTCCACCCATTTAGATACGTAGTCTACTGCCACCAGAATGTAAGTGTTTGAGTATGATGGTGGGAAAGGACCCATGAAGTCAATACCCCATACATCAAACAACTCAATCTCTAAGATCCCTTGTTGAGGCATGGCATAACCATGAGGCAAGTTACCAGCTCTTTGGCAACTGTCACAGTTACGCACAAACTCTCGGGCATCTCTATAGAGAGTAGGCCAATAGAAGCCACATTGGAGGAATTTAGTGGCTGTTCGCTCACTTCCGAAATGTCCTCCATACTGTGATCGATGGCAATGCCACAAGATCTTCTGTGCCTCCTCTCTAGGGACGCATCTGCGGATCATTCCATCAGCGCATCTCTTAAAGAGATATGGTTCATCCCATAAGTAGTACTTTGCATCAGAAATTAGTTTTTTCTTTTGCATCCTGCTGTGCTCCTGGGGTATGAACCTCACAGCTTTATAATTTACAATGTCTGCAAACCATGGTGCCTTCTGAATGGCAAAGAGTTTCTCATCCGGAAAGGTCTCAGAGATCTCAGTGGAAGGGAGGGACGCCCCAGCCACTGGTTCTAACCGGGACAGGTGATTAGTTACCTAGTTCTCTGTCCCTTTTCTGTCTCTTATTTCTATATCAAACTCTTGCAGAAGCAACACCCATCTTATGAGCTTGGGTTTTGAATTCTGCTTTGTGAGTAGATATTTAAGAGTAGCATGGTCAGTGTACACAATCACTTTTGATCTTACTAAATAGGATCTAAACTTGTCAATGGCATAAACCACTACAAGCAGCTCTTTTTCTGTGGTTGTGTAATTCTTCTGTGCATCATTTAAAACATGACTGGCATAGTAAATGACGTGCAGAAGCTTGTTATGCCTTTGTCCCAACACTGCACCAATGGCATGGTCACTGGCATCACACATTAATTCGAATGGTAATGTCCAGTCAGGTGCAGAGATGACTGGTGCTGTGACCAGCTTGGCTTTCAGGGTTTCAAACGCCTGCAGACACTCTGTGTCAAACACAAATGGCGTATCAGTAGCTAGCAGGTTGCTTAGAGGTTTTGTAATTTTTGAAAAATCCTTTATGAACCTCCTATAGAATCCTGCATGCCGCAGAAAGCTTCTGATTGCCTTTACATTGGCAGGTGGCGGTAATTTTTCAATTATCTCTACCTTGGCTTGATCTACCTCTATTCCCTTGCTTGAAATTTTGTGCCCAAGGACAATTCCTTCAGTCACCATAAAGTGACATTTTTTCCAGTTTAAGACCAGGTTAGTTTCTTGGCACCTTTTCAGGACAAGTGCTAGATGATCAAGACAGGAGCTGAATGAGTCTCCAAATACTGAGAAGTCATCCATGAAGACTTTCAGGAACTTCTCTACCATATCAGAGAAAATAGAGAGCATGCACCTTTGAAAGGTTGCAGGTGCATTGCAGAGACCAAAAGGCATTCTTCTGTAAGTAAATACTCCAGATGGACATGTGAATGCTGTTTTCTCTTGGTCTTGAGGATCCACTGCAATTTGGTTGTAGCCTGAATAGCCATCCAAAAAGCAGTAGTATTCATGACCTGCTAGTCTTTCTAGAATTTGGTCTATGAATGGTAAAGGAAAATGATCCTTTCTGGTGGCTGTATTGAGCCTTCTGTAATTAATACACATATGCCACCCTGTCACTGTTCTTGTGGGAACCAGTTCATTCTTTTCATTATGAACCACTGTCATGCCTCCCTTCTTGGGGACAACATGGACAGGGCTCACCCAGGGGCTATCAGAAATAGGATAAATAATCCCAGCCTCTAGTAACATAGTGACTTCTTTCTGCACCACTTCCTTCATGGCTGGATTTAGCCGCCTCTGTGGTTGAACCACTGGCTTAGCATCATCCTCCAATAGGATCTTGTGCATACATCTTGCTGGGCTAATGCCCTTAAGATCACTTATGGACCACTCAAGGGCTGTCTTGTGTGTCTTTAGCACTTGAATTAGTGCTTTCTCTTCCTATGGATTTAAAGCAGAGCTTATAATCACTGGAAAAGTATCATCTTCTCCAAGAAATGCATATTTCAGGGATGGTGGTAATGGTTTGAGCTTGGGTTTAGGAGGTTTTTCCTCTTCCTGAGTGATTTTTAGAGGTTCTTTTATCTCCTCCGGTTCCTCCAGACCAGGCTGAACATCTTTAAAGATGTCCTCTAGCTCTTATTCAAGACTCTCAGTCATATTGATCTATTCCACCAAAGTGTCAATAATATCAGTGCTCATGCAGTCATTTGATGTGTCTGGATGCTGCATAGCTTTGACAGCATTTAACTTGAACTCATCCTCATTGACTCTCAGAGTCACTTTCCCTTTTTGTACATCAATAAGAGTTCGTCCTGTTGCTAGGAAAAGTCTTCCTAGAATGAGAGTTGCACTCTTGTGCTCCTCCATTTCCAGCACTACAAAATCAGTGGGAAAGGCAAATGGCCCAACCTTGACAATCATGTCCTCAATGATGCTTGATGGATATTTAATGGAGCCATCAGCAAGTTGAAGACATATCCGGGTTGGTTTGACTTCTTCAGTCAAGCCAAGCTTTCTAATAGTAGATGCAGGTATTAGGTTAATACTTGCTCCAAAGTCACATAGGGCTATTTTGGTACAAGCACCCTCTAATGTGCATGGTATCATAAAGCTTCCTGTAGCTCTAGAAAATCCACTTCGAGTGTAGGGAGGTTAGAATCCAACAGCATCTGCAGTCCTTTTTCAGCCTCTGAATTAGATTTTTGCTAAGGTCCCTCAATTTCAGCCAGAAAATACTTGAAATTATAGAAAAACACACAAACTCATAGTAAAGCCCAGAAATGTGATTTTTGAATAAAACTAATAAAAATATAATAAAAACTAACTAAATCATACTAAAAACTACCTAAAAACAGTGCCAAAAAGCGTATAAATTATCCCTCATCACAACACCAAACTTAAATTGTTGCTTGTCCCCAAACAACTGTAAATAAAATAGGATAAAAAGAAGAGAATATACAATGAATTCCAAACTTATCAATGAAGATTAGCTTCAATTAGATGAGCGGGACTTGTAGCTTTTTGTTTCTGAACAGTTTTGACATCTCATTTTATCCTTTGAAGTTCAGAATGACTGGCATCTATAGGAACTCAGGATCCAGATAGTATTATTGATTCTCCTATTTCAGTATATTGATTCTTGAACACAGCTACTTTATGAGTTTTGACCGTGACCCTAAGCATTTTGTTTTCCAGTATTACCACCGGATACATAAATGCCACAGACACATAACTGGGTGAACCTTTTCAGATTGTGACTCAGCTTTGCTAGAGTCCCCAATTAGAGATGTCCAGAGCTCTTAAGCACACTCTTTTTGCTTTGGACCATGACTTTAACCGCTCAGTCTCAAGTTCTTCACTTGATACCTTCACGCCACAAGCACATGGTTAGGGACAGCTTGATTTAGCCGCTTAGGCCAGGATTTTATTTCTGTGGGCCTCCTATCCACTGATGCTCAAAGCCTTGGATCCTTTTTATTTTACCCTTGCCTTTTGGTTTAAAGGGCTATTGACTTTTTCTACTTACTTTTTCTTTTTCTTTTTCTTTTTTTTTTTCGCAAGCTTTTCACTACTTTTTCTTGCTTCAAGAATCAATTTTATGATTTTTCAGATTATCAATAACATTTCTCCTTTTCCATCATTCTTTCAAGAGCCAACAATTTTAACATTCATAAACAACAAATTCAAAAATATGCACTGTTCACGCATTCATTCAAAAAACAAGAAGTGTTGCCACCACATCAAAATAATTAAACTATTTTCAAGATATAATTCGAAACCATGTACTTCTTGTTCTTTTGTAATTAAAAACATTTTTCATTTAAGAAAGGTGATGGATTTATAGGACATTCATGGCTTTAAGGCATAAACTCTAGATTTTATTAATCATGAAATAAAAATAAGACTTAAAATAAACATAAAAGCAGATCAATAATAATAGAAGACAGAAAATTAAAAATATAAAAATAAATGACTCTTAAAATAGATCTCTACTAACAAAAGTTATCACAGAGTTAGGACTCAACAACCTGCAATGGGAGAGGTAAGTACTCCTTCAAGTTGTGGGACACCTGGCTCTTCAAGGGAGAGCTTCTGGCGCTTCAGTTCTTGTAGCTCAAGCCCTTGCTTCTCTTGTTCCTTTAGCAGTTTACAGAGCATGCTGTTTTGAATCTGTTGTTCTTCTTTTAGTTGATCCATAGCTTCTTGCAGCTTGGTGACAGATACTTCTAGGCGAGTCCAGTAGTCAATCTGAGGGATTTATGGAAGGAACTCATGTGCCTTCCTTTTGATGGAGTTATCTTGAACTTGTTGTCCTTCCATTGACTTTTTGGTGATTGGGTGCTCGACTGAGATATACTCATCCACTCCCATCTTTACCCCAGCATCTTTACATAGCAGAGAGATTAAGCTTGGGTAAGCCAATTTGGTGTCAGTGGAGTTCTTGTTTGCAATTGTGTAAAGCTCACAAGAAACCAGATGATGAATCTCCACTTCATTTCCCAGCATAATACAGTGGATCATCACTGCTCTTTTGACAGTGACTTCAGAGCGGTTGCTGGTGGGCAGTATAGAACGCCCAATGAAGTCCAGCCAGCCCCTAGCAACTGGTTTGAGATCTCCTCTCTTGAGTTGATTTGGGACACCCTTTATGTTGGTTATCCACTTGGTTCCAGGGATGCATATGTCCTCTAGAACTTGGTCCAAGCGATTATCTAATCTCACCATCCTCCTATTAAAGGATTCTGGATCATCTTGTAGTTGAGGCAGCTTGAAGACCTCTCTTATTTTATCCAGGTGGAAGTAAATAATCTTCCCTCTGACCATAGTTCGAAAGGTATAGAAGGCGGTTCCAGTCATTCTCTGCTTATCTGTTTGCCACAGATTTGAGTATAATTCCTGAACCATGTTTCTACCCACTTTTGTCTTAGGATTAGCTAGAATTTCCAATCCCCTGTTTCGAACTTGCTCTTGGATCTCCGGAAATTCGTCTTCTTTCAGATCGAATTTAACTTCCAGGGTCACTGACCTTAGACCCATTATTTTGTGGTAATGGTCTAAAAGTCTTTGGTTAAGAACCTCTCTTGATTCCAAAGTGATTTTGGAGTGATCTCTTTCTTACCTCTTGAAGTGGTTTATTTTCCCTTAAGAGCTATGATCTTAGTGAATCTTAGCTTTGTGATAACGAAAAAACACACCAAATTTAGAGGTTTTCTTGTCCTCAAGCAAAAGAAAGGAAAGGAGAGGAATAGAAGGAGAGTCAAATTCGAGTTATGGAGGAGAGGGGGAGGCCGAGTGTGAATTTATAAGGAGGGGGTGGGTTCGAAAATTTTGAAAAAGATATGATAGAAGATATGATTTGTAAAAGATAAATATGATATGAAAAAGATGAAATTTTTAAAATTGAAAAGATATGAGAGATTTGAAAAAGATAAATCTGAATTTGAAAAGATAGTATGATGCGTTGAAAAAGATTTGAGAAGAAATTAAAAAGATAGATGAGTTTGAAAAAGATTTAAAAAGAATTTGAAGAAGATTTGAGAAAGATTTTTAGGATTAAAGAAGAATTTATTTTTAATTTGTTTTATATTTTTGAAATTGAAATTGAAAGATGATAATTTTAACATGTTTATGAAGAATTTTGGATGGACCATGAAATTTGAAAAATTTGAGTTGGAAACAAAACTTCCTCCCTCCACATTCCTGGAGTTTAACGCCCATTTGTTGCTTCTTTTGGGCATTTAACGCCTAGCTAGGTACTTGGTAGCGTTAAACGCCAGAAGCCTTTATCACTGGGCGTTTTTCTAACGCCAGGATGCTACAATTCTGGTGTAAACGCCCACAATACCTTACTGCGTTTTTGTGCAGTGTTTTTCTCTGCTTTATCTCTGATTCTTTAATTGTAATCTGCATTGTATTACTTGAAGAAATTTATATCAATATATAATTATATTTAAATAAATAATTAGCTAATGCTGGTTGCTCCAGAAGCGCTTCTTATTTGTCTTTAGCTGGACCTTACTGAGCTTTAATCCAGTCTCAGCTTTGGGCATTCTTGCTCAACATTGCCTTCAAGATAATGCTTGACTCTCTGTCCATTAACAATGAACTTTTTATTAGAGTCAATATCCTTAAGCTCTACATATCCATATCGTGACACACTTGTAATCACATATGGTCCCCTCCACCGGGATTTTAATTTCCCAGGGAATAATCTGAGCCTAGAGTTAAATAGCAGAATCTTCTGTCCTAGTTCAAAGACTCTGGATGACAGTTTCTTATCATGCCACCTTTTTGCTTCTCCTTGTAAATTTTTGCATTTTCGAAAGCATTGAGTCTGAATTCCTCTAGCTCATTTAACTGGAGTAATCTCTTCTCTCTAGCTAACTTAGCATCTAGGTTTAGGAACCTGGTTGCCCAGTAGGCCTTATGCTCCAGTTCCACGAGCAGATGATAGGCCTTGCCATACACAAGCTGGTATGGAGAGGTTCCTATAGGAGTCTTGAACGCTGTTCTGTATGCCCATAGAGCATCATCCAAGCTTTTTACCCAATCCCTTCTATGGGCAATTACAGTCCGTTCTAGGATTCTTTTTAGTTCTCTATTAGAGACTTCAGCCTGCCCATTTGTCTGTGGATGATATGGAGTTGCTACCTTGTGGCTAATTCCATACTGGACCATAGAGAGTAAAGTTGTTTATTGCAGAATGAGTGCCCCCATCACTGATTAGTACTCTAGGGACACCAAACCTGTTGAAGATATGTTTCTAGAGGAACTTCAGCACTGTCTTAGTATCATTGTGGGTGTTGCAATTGTCTCTACCCATTTAATACATGTCTACTGCCACAGAATTACGTGTTTGAGTATGATGGTGAAAGGCCCGATGAATCAATACCCATACATAAACAATCATCTCCAAGATCCTTGTTGAGGCATGAACATGGGTAGTACAGCTCTCGCAGTGTCACAGTTACGTATAAACTCTTGGAGTCTCTATTAGAGAGTAGGCCAGTAGAAGCCACATTGGAGAACCTGGGTGCTGTTCGCTCACCTTGGGTGGTAATTTTCAATCACCTCTACTTTAGCTTGATCCACCTCTATTCCCTTGTTTGAAATTTTATGTCCAAGGACAATCCCTTCAGTCACCATAAAATGACATTTTTCCAGTTTAAAACTAGGTGGTCTCTTGCTCCTTTTTCAGAAGTGCTAAATGGTTAAGGAGGGTGAATGAGCTCTAATACTGAGAGTCATTATGAGACTTCCAGAAATTCTCTCCATATCGAGAAGATAAGAGTATGCACCTTTGAAAGGTTACAGGTGCCTTGCAAACAAAAGCATCCTTCTGTAGGCGTACTCCAGAGGACATGATGCTGTTTTCTCTTGTCCTGAGGTCTACTGCAATTTTGTGTAACATGAACAGCATCCAAAAGCAGTAATATTCATGACCTGCTAGTCTTTCTAGCATCTGGTCTATGAATGGTAAAGAAAGTGATCCTTTCTAGTGGCTGTATTGAGCCTTCTGTAGTCAATACACATACGCACCCTGTAACTGTTCTTGTAGGAACCAGTTCATTCTTTTCATTATGAACCACTGTCATGCCTCCCTTCTTTGGGACAACTTGGACAGGGCTCACCCAGGGGCTATCAGAAATAGGATAAATAATCCCAGCCTCCAGTAACTTTGTGACTTCTTTCTGCACCACCTCCTTCATGGTTGGATTTAGCCGCCTCTGTGGTTGAAGCACTGGTTTAGCATCGTCCTCC